>NC_080582.1:26606992-29254492 GCF_029962835.1 Magnolia sinica | reverse complement strand
TTCAGATAATTTTATGTCATGAGTCCAAAACTAGAGTAGATCCAAAGCACAAGTGGTCTACCCTACAGACAAATCTAAAACTCAAGTGGTCCACACCACAAGTGAGAACACTGACACAACCGTTGAAATCTTGCTAGGCATGATGTTTGTTTTCCACCAGACCTGCTCCTAATGTTACATAGACATGGACAAAGGTTTAATCGCAAATATCAGCTTGATCCAAAACTTTTGTACCTTATTATGAATTCAATGGCAGACTTTAATACTTTAATCCCAGTGTTTCCGGTAGTGAGGTGGATCCAACGCTCTTAAGTAGGTCACATGAGAGAAAAAATTAGGGAAAAAAATTCCTACCGTTGAAACTTTTTTGGACTCCACCTGGGTGTTTATGTGCTATCTAAACTGTTTATAAGGTCATTCCTCATTGGATGATAGGATGAAGTGAAAAAACTAAAAATATAGCCTGATACATAACTTTTATAGCCATTAAATTGCTTCAAGGTGCTCACTGAATTTCCACTGTTTCCTCTTGTGTGGCCCACTTGACTGTTTGATACACCTAATTTTTGGTAGCACATAATAAAATGAGCTCGAAAATGGATGGACGGGGTGGATTTCTAAAAAACATATCGGTGGGGCCCACCCAGCATCCTTGCGCTGGAAAATCCGCGTCCCACCGCTGACGGACTAATCGAGCAATGCAACTAATCCGCTCCCCGAGAACGAGCGCGGGGTCGCGTCTTTTCAAAAGGGCACTTTGGTAAATTTCACGTTGATAGGGAAGATGCAGATATCGAAACCAGAGTTCTAAAACCTCAAAGCTCCGCTGCAGTGCGTTGCTGGAGAGGGAGATGGAAGAAGTTGCGCAGGATATGGAAACCAGGATATCGTGCGCCATGCGCGCACGCATCAGAGATTTCAAGGACCAGGAGGAGTAAGTACACTCACTTCTCATCCCTCTCCCTTCATCTCGTCCCTTTATTCTCGCATAAAGATCGAAAAACGCCGTAGAAAGATCATCTCCAAAAGGGTTTCTTCGTAAATTTCTCCTGCAACTAGGGTTAGGGTTTCATATTCTACAGACCGGGCCTTCATGTTTTCTGTTGTTGTTGCAGTTCATTGACTCTTGAAACCGTTAGAAGGTCATTAGAAAAGGACATGGGATTGAAGAAATTTACATTGGATGCCCATAAGAGATTCATCAAGCAATGCTTGCATGAGGTAACCCTAAGAATCCTACAACTCCTTAGTTTATATTACTCTGCTAGAAACTTCGACTTTTTCTCAAGTTTTAGGCCAGGGCTTCTTCACGGTCGGGCCTGCTTACGGGCGGCTTGGATGTTTTTACGCCCAACATGTGCGCCCGTGTGTAGATGGGTTTTACTGAACATTTCCAAGCATGATTGTAGCCAAGTGTTTGTATAAGCTGGGTTTGAGCTACAAGAAAAGAGCTTGATACTCTGGCAGTATATGAGCGTCCGTCCATACGCAGATACACAACACTACAGGTCGGCTATGTGTTCCCAATCCAAGCTGTTCAAATTGTGGGACCCACTGTAGATGGGTCATAACCCGAAATTCACACTAGAGAATATTACAACTGTTGGATTGAGTTATGACATTCACACTGTTAAAATGAGAGAGTTAACTGTCTAAAATCAACAGAAGAATATCCACTTGCAAGAGGTTTTGGTTGTCCAATCAAGCTGAATTTAGGGATATGGCCCATCTCGTCAGGGCTCCTTGATTTGGACAGATTGGATTGTGGCACATGCATACCATGTTTACAGTAACAGTGGGCAAGTGCATGAGCTGTCTTACTCTGCCAGGTCACCAAGTAATTCCTCCATGAATTGGACATCTTTACATGAAAAGAGTTATAGTTGGGTCTTGTAGCTACTTAGTCAGGTGTAGTTATGCCCTTAATTTTTTTGAAAGATACTGCAATTTATTAAAAGCCATCAGCGCAACAAGAAAAGAAAGAAACAACAAGACAACATAAAAGAGAAAAAGGAAGAATTACGAAGGCACCCTTTTAGGGTCCCAATCCCTGATATACAGCTGAAGCTGATAAACAACCCCATGGATTGAGCCTCTACTATTATGAAAACAATGGCTATTTCTTTCACCCAAAATCGCCCAGAGAATAGCAAGTAGAGTAAGCTTCTAAAGCTGCGCTTTCCTCCTACCAATCCTAGCAGCATGCCAAGAACAGAAGAGGCTTTCTATCGAGCTAGGCATCACCCAGGACATATCGAAACCAGATAGGACCTCATTCCAGACGTTGGAAGTGAAAGGATAATGGATAAACCACCGTTTCCTCATTCCCAAGGCAGACAATGCAAAATGTTCGGAAGAACCAAGGCCCTTTTGCACAAATTGTCAACAACGAGGATGCGATACCTACCCGTGAGCTAGGCGAAAGCAAGCACTTTCGCAGGAGCACCATATGACCAAATCGGTCCTGTGTGGGAACTGGCAGCCAGGAAGGCAAGTTGCGTCAAAAGGTTGAGTAATGATTTCACGGAAAAGAGGCCAAACTTATCAAACAACCACACTTGGGAATCAACTGAACTTGGGGAATGAGAGAGACCTTGCAAACAGGAGAGGAGCAAGAGCAATTCATCAAACTTAGACTCTGACAGTTTGTGACGACAAGGAGAAATCCAGCTACCCCCTAATCCTTCAAACTTACTGCATTCAAAATCCAAATACAGGTGTAGATTTCTTTTTTGAAGAAAATTTTAGTGATTGGGGTGCCCCTGCCATGCTGAGGTGCTTGGCTCAAAATTGCAATCATGAAACATTGAAGTTGGACTTGAAGAGCATCTTGCTTTTGTTAACTGAAAATGATGAGAAAGAGAGAGGAGGAAGTGTGGAGAGAAGAAGAGGATGTGTGAACTCAATGCTATCATCCTTAAAGAAACCACTACGAGAAATAGGACCATATTACAAAGCTAGGCTTCCAGAACGAAGCCGTTGAATGATTACTTTGAAATGTGGGATTTTTGTTTGTTGATTCTGGAACTTTCAGTGTCTCTAGGGTTTTGATTTTTGTTTTTCGTTTTTTTTGTTTTTGTTTTTTTTTTTTTTTTTTTTGTTTTGTTTTGTTTTGTTTTGTTTAATTTCTGCTGAATTCACTTCAAGGAACTGTAGATGGGAGATCTGTGCTGAAAGTTGGTGTTTGGAGTTGATAAGGTTTCAGAATCCTGGTTTTTCTGGTGAAAATCACTTGGAGGAGTTGCGGTTGAGGGATTTGCCTTGGAATTCATCTGGTTTTGGTTTTCGATCTCAACTCCTAGCGCCTTTCAACTTTGATTGCTCATTTCTCTGGCGAAAGGAGACTGGAGCTGTTGCGGGTGGGAGATCTGGGTTGAAATTTTATCGGTTTGGTTTTTTAATAGCCGATTGTGCTGGTTTTCTGTGTTACGAGCTTGCTTGGGCTTGAAAACCCTAGAGAGATCTTATTCAAGGTTTCAAAATTCCAGCTCCTAGGAGTTTTGATTTATGGAATTTGTCTAGGAGAACGATGAAGGAAAGCCGGATCCAGGTTTGGAAAAAAATCTACATCCTTGACTTCAGGGAACCTAACTCCTGTCGGAGATTAGGGATGACAAAGCAAATTAGAAAGGGATAGGAAAAAGGAAAACATAAAGGTGAGGAATCAAGTTACCCCAAATATGATCTTGAAAAGGAAGATTGGTCGGTTGTCCAAAAAAAGAAAAACAGTAGGAAGAGAGCATCCGACTTTGTCGCTAGTTTATTACCAACCCTATTTGCAGAAAACTTTCCTTTGAATTGGGGAGAATCTCATCTAGCTCGAGTATTTGGCCAAAATGGCCCATTGAAGGAGATCGTGATTTTGAGGAATAAGATGATGAGAAAAGCAAGGGGTTTTGCTTTTGTAAGGGTGCAATCGGAGGAGGATCTCCGAGAGCAGTAGACGAGCTTCATGGCAAATCCTTTTAAGGGGTCTAGATAGTGGCGCAAAAGGCACATTTCGGGTTTGAGAGAGCAATCGATGCCATTCAAAAGAGGCAAGGTGGAAATAGAGCAAAGGAAGCATCGACGGGGGAAGGGAGGACGCAAAGAGTAAACAACATAGGCCTTGATGGGAACTTTTACAAGGAATATTGAAAGAGAGAAAACCAGGGAAGGGGAGCCTGGTATAAAAGGAAAGATGAAAAAGATCTGGGTTCCAAAATTGTATGCGGAAGTGGTTAAAAGCCAAAAGAAGACGACACAAGAAGATTCTGTAGTTATGGTTCGGTTGGAGAAGAAGCTTAGCACTTGGACAAAGATGTAGGCCTGGAAAGAAGTTCAGGGAGGAACTACGGTAGTTAGGGTCAATCCAAAGGTCCTCAAACGGACGTGAGACCAACTGCGGGATTCACTCTTCGTCAGAACTAGAGAATATTCCTTTGTCAAAGATCATTGCTTGGTTTGAAGCCTGTTGCAAGCAATGTTGTCAAATTGCATATGTGATCACATGCTATCAACATATGCTATTTGCATATGGGATCACATATTTTTTGAAAATTAAAAAATAAAAAAGGAAAAAAATCTAAAAAATTCTAAAAATTAGGGAAAACTTGCCTAACTGATTTGATAACTTATTTTACTTATTTCGTTGTAGTTTGAGTGTTTTGTTACATTATATATTTAATTACTTATAATATATTTACACATTTTTTTTATAGAACAATCAACAAGCTACATTAAGAGAATTAATTATTCAAAACTTCATAGAAATTTTATTGATAAATGCATAACTTGATAACTTGAAACAACTTACAACTTACAACTTAATGTAGTCTTGTAGAGAGATTAGATTAAGAGAGAACGAGGAGTAAAAGAGAGAGAGAGAGAGAGAGAGAGAGAGAGAGAGAGAGAGAGAGAGAGAGAGAGAGAGAGAGAGAGATTATAAGCTTTAGAGTGGAGATCAATAGTGAAAATGTGAGTGATTTGAGTGCCTATTTGTAGGCACAAATGGCTGAAATTGCAATAAAAGAAAAAAAGAAAAAAAGGAAAAAGAAAAGAGTTTCAATGGTCATATTTTTGACCATTGGGCCATTATGCGATCACATATGCCATCATGGTACATGCAATCTCTTCCATAATATGCGAATGTGTGATCGCATATGCTCATATGCGATCGCATTTGGCAACATTGGTTGCAAGCTCAAGGAAGAAGACATAATTATCAAACCCTTGAGAGAGAAGGATCTATGGGTATTAGTTAGGACAAATGCTAACCTTGACTCTATCATAACAGCTAGATCGTTATTCAATGATGGTCCAATCCTGGAAATCCATAGATGGGCGGAGAAGTCTTTCTTTAGAGAGAGAAAATATGGTTTCTCCTATGGGGCATTCCATTGGAATTGTGGGTTGAAGAGGTCTTCAGGGTGATAGGATCTTCCATTCGAGAAGCTGTAGCAATCGATCTGGGTATGGTGAAAGGAGAAGAGATCAACGCATCCCTAGTATGTGTGAGGAACAGAGCAATCTGGTCAGACCCGAAATCCATCGATCTATGGGTGGGAGACGAAAAGATCATTATGGGGTGATCTGCTTGCTCCTCCGTCTTCAAGGCGTTAAGGACCTACCTGTGCGGGCAGTCTTGTTGTCTGTTTTGGAGCAGATGAAACACCTAATATCCTGTGAAGTTTCCATCTTTCTCGGCTTGGCCTTGGTCTTGGGCTCGCTCTTCTCAGCCTTGGAATGCTCGAAGGCGTAACACCAAGCCCCGAAACAAAATCACTGACAACCAAGCATTCTAATCTCCGTGAGTTCAATTATGAGAATCGAATTAAGGATTCCCGTGTAGATGGGTAGAAGAAGAGAGGGCAGATCCATGTCAGAGATGGCTGTTCATGGCGGAAATGGAGGAGCACCATCCACCATTTTGCACGGACTACACAACGTGATGCAGGACGAGGACCACACGTGGCAATAAATGCTAGAGCATCCAGACAGAGGGACGATTGTGGCAGTTTCTCCTTCAGGTCATCAAAAGGGAGGTGATGCATCTCTTCGAGAACCGTTGATTCGAATTACAGAGTAGAAGACATGTCAATCGGCCTCGGTTCGGACAGAGGCTCGAGACGAGCCTGCGGCTTGGTCACAGGCAATGTTTTAAGTATCTATAACATCAATTGATATATCCCACGATATATCTTGTATCCCACCTATGCGATATGAAGCGCACAAGTAGTGGGATATCCTACATGTTCAATCCAATGAGCATTTTCGATTTTCGATTTTTTTTTTTTTTTTTGGTATATCATGTTAAATTAGTGTTAAATTGTAACAAATGTTTGCTTTTTCATGTTTTGCATGAAAAATCATGGATTGAGAGCTTTGATTTCGAGATTTGGAGATGGGCCAAGTTGTGGAAAATTGAACAAATCAAAATTTTGCAATAAAATTTCCCAATTTATTGCAAATCAGTTGCAATCTTTGTGTCCAAACATAAAATCAAACATGTATGTAACTTGATCTAGTGATTCTTCTTTTGCATTTGAATGTATTGCTTGTGTTCCCACACATCTTTTTATATTTATAAATTATATGAATAAACTTTGAATATACTTGCATCAATTCAATTAGATAATGCGTAGATTAGGACCCCATACAAAGAAAACCTATTTATGTCACTTGTTTTTTGTAATGTTTTGATTTATAAGTGTGTATTGATGTCTTTTTTAACAATCATTGAAGTTTCATTGAAAAATTCAACCAATTTCCCAATGTTTCCCCATGTTTCCAACAACAGTGATACATTACGAGATATAACCGATATATCCCATGCGATAACCGATACGTATCCACATCCCAAGAGTGCGATACATAATGCGATACCGATATTTCAAACACTGGTTACAGGTTTCGCACACAGATGGTAATTGGGAGTAGGACGTGATTTTGTCTGAAGCTATGAATGGGCAGAACTTGCTGCTTCGAAATTCCACGACCCGTATCTCTTTTGAGGAGGGGGTGACACATGGAGAGGCTATTAATAGAAAAATGCTTTTTCAATTGCTTTGATTTTCGTGCTACCCCCCTTTCATTTAGCGCATGGTGAAGATCATTTGCACGTGCTCCTTCCCCCAACACGTGCACCCCCAAATCTAGAAGCGTAGGCAATCGCGCCATGTGACCCGAAGAAATCTCCTCCTATGTGCCTGGTACGCACGTGTTGGAGATAGATCCCACTATATTAGATATGGGGAGACAAATCTCGCACTCGTTTGTCCCAGCTAGGTGCCTGACCCACGCTTCCTCCCAAAAGGCAATTCTCAGAAGACTTCTCGCAGGTAATAATCCCAAATCAAGATTTGCGATGGTTGAAATCTCTCCAGAGCTGAGGTCTTATTATCGATACCCGCGAGAAATTCTTTGAAGCAGAAGGGTCCTTCCCTCATTCAGATGAAGCTGCCATCTCGAACTGTTTCGACGATGCTCTTAATGTCACCCCTTCATAGGTAGTGAAGCAGTGAAGTAAATTCCGGGTACAGTCGGTGAATTATCTCTTATGGAGAACTTGGAATCGAACCAGGGTTTAAGGCCGATATCTGCAGAGGAATGAGAATGGAACAGAGACATGCTGGAATGAGTGCGGAAATCGGTGGGAATGTCATTTGGAGCAGAGGACGATGTCTAGTCTTTTATTAAATTTGTCAAGGATCGTAGTTTATGAAAGTCTAGGGGGACTAGGATGCAAAGGCCAAACAAAAATGCCCAAGGGGTTGGAGAGAGTTGCTGAGTTTGGAAAGTTCCGTGAATTACAATGGGGGAAGCGACCACTACGAGGACAAGAAGGGAAGGGGTACATGACATGGAGCCCAATGAAGATCTTGTGTTGGAACATTAGAGGGTTGGGCTTTTAATATTAACAGGGCACAAGTAGGACAAGGTTGCAAAAAATACAAGATTCGAATTTTTACTCTTCAAGAGACGAAATTGGAGAACTTTGATGATGATGTTCTTTGATCGATACGGGGAATCAAGAACAAAGGTTGGGTGGGGTGTTGAATGCAGAAGGTTCAACTGGAGGTGTGGTGGTTGCATGGAACAAATCTCTTTGGAGCGTCGAGGACACTCATATGGGGTCCTTCTCAGTATCAATGACTATCAGGGATGTGACTACCAATTTCAAATAGCTATTATTTGCAGTTTATGGTTCCTATATTCTGACGCAAAGGCACCTACTCTGGGTAGAATTAAATCAAGTTGGGAATTTATTCAATCTTGCATGGTGTGTTGGAGGAGACTTTAATGTAATTAGATTCTTACGTGAAAAATCTAATGGGGGGAGGATCACAAGGAGTATAAAAAACTTCGCGGAATGGATGGACCAAAATAATATGGTAGACATTCCAATGGGGGGTGCTAAGTTCACATTGTCCAATGGGATGGAGAACCCAATAATGCCAAGATTGGACAGATTCATAACATTGAATGGTTGGGTTGATAAATATCCACTGGTCAAGTTGAGGGGTCTTAACTGCACCACATCGGATCATAGGGCCATCATGTTCGAAGTTAAAGAAGACAGTTTGGGACCGAAGCCTTTCCGGTTCGAGTTAGCATGGATGGAAGAGGATGATTTTGCAAAGATGGTGAAGTCCAGGTGGCAATCATGCATTGTATTTGGCTCGGCTAGGTATCGGATGGCACAAAAGCTCAAATTTCTTAAGGCAAAACTATCTAGTTGGAAGAAGAAATTCTCGTCCGATAGAGCCGAAAAGATGGATGGCATCGTAAATGAGATGAACTCGATTGAAATCAAGGAAGAAATGACAGAAATTTCCGAAGAAGAGTAGAATAGAAGGCTAGTACTATCAATGAAATATTCTAAGTACCTCAAAGAAGATGAAATAATGCGGCGGCAGAGATCGCATGCTTTATGGCTTAAAGAAGGTGACAAAAACACATTTTCCTCCATGGAATTGCTAGTGCTCGAGCCAGATTTAATCATATTAGTGGCATTATGGTAGATGGTTATAGATTAAAAAATAAACTAGAAGTGCTCTGCACTTATGGAATTTTACTCAGATCTCCTAACACCACAATGTATCTTTGTAGGAAGCAAGCTGAATGGGAATAAGACACTGCTGGGAAACCGGTATTGAAAACGTATTTTAACCCAAGAAACTCGATAGGGTTGAGGGTGAGAGACGGGTTTCAAACCCAAACAAGATATAGTGCTAGCGGAGACCACATTGGTGCAATTGCCACTATCAATTATCACGTTACAGTTTTTATCACCACAGTAACCACACTTAACGTAAGTGTAAAAAATTGAATTCCTGCGCCAATCCTCATCCACTTTAACCTAGGCTAAGGTGCATCTGACAACTATAAGTGGCACGGTCTCAACTCCAACTTCTTCATCACTAGCAGCATCAATCTTGGGTTGATATTCTTCTTCTTCACAATCGTCCTGATGATTCGCATCTTCCTCAAACTCGCCAATTACGAGGGCTTTACGTTGCTCTTTCGTAGGGCACTGGTGATGCAGGACAATTAACCACTTGCTCTAAAAGCTCGAACTGTTAGAGTATGGCGAATTAATCCCTTTATCTCATAGCCCAGGCCCCACATCTCATGGGTTAGAACCTCGGCCGAACCCCCCTCGTGGGCTCATGGGCCCCAAATCAAATGGGCCGCCCACCCTGAGTGTGTCCCTGCGTCCCACGGGCTACCCCACTCGAGCCCGGTGTGAAATGCGCATTAATTACCCCCGGTGAGGAGTCTCAAACACAAGACCTCCCTCGTGGGCCCCAAATCACATGGGTCACCCATCCCGAGTGTGTCCCTGCATCCCACGGGTTACTCCACTTGAGCCCGGTGTGAAAATGCCCTTCAATTAATCACCCCCGGTGAGGAGTCTCGAACACGAGAACTCCCGCTCTGATACCAATTTGATGCAGGACATGAAATTAAATATGACATGCAAGATTTTAAGCTTTAGATCATACCAATTTCTAAACAATCACAAAAATCCACGTCCCACATACGATTAAACATTCAACAAGGGGAATCTACGGGGGTCCAAGCCTACACAAGTTAGGGCTGGATCAAACAAAATTATAAACCAAACAATGCCCAAAGGAGTGTAAGATACAAGCATCCTTGATTGCTCCCCAATTCAAGAGATTCATCATGTTTCAATTCGAGAGAAAATCTAGTGTTTGCAAAAGTTGAAAATACTTGGAATTTGGGATTACCTAGGGTTAGGGTTAGGGATTTAAGCAAGAGAGGAGAAAAGGAGAAGAAATCCAGAACCTGAGCTGTTCCACGCATGGACATCAACCTGCCTGGGCACACGTGCGTGACTGTATTTGATGCAGGACAATTAACCACTTGCTCTAAAAGCTCGAACTGTTAGAGTATGGCAAATTGATCCCTTTATCTCATAGCCCAAGCCCCACATCTCATGGGTTAGGACCTCGGCTGGACCACTCTCGTGGGCTTGTGGGCCCCAAATCACATGGGCCGCCCACCCCGAGTGTGTCCTCGCATCTCACGAGCTACCCCACTTGAGCCCGGTGTGAAATGCGCATTAATCACCCTCGGTGAGGAGTCTCGAACATGAGACCTCCCGCTCTGAAACCAATTTGATGCAGGATAATTAACCACTTGCTCTAACAGCTCGAATTGTTAGAGTATTGCGAATTAATCCTTTTATCTCATAGCCCAGTCCCCACATCTCATGGGTTAGGACCTCGGCTGAACCCCCCTCGTGGGCTCGTGGGCCCCCAAATCACATGGGCCGCCCACCTCGAGTGTCTCCCCGCATCCCATGGGCTACTCCACTCGAGCCCGGTGTGAAATACGCATTAATCACTCTCGGTGAGGAGTCTCGAACAGGAGACCTCCCTCGTGGGCCCCAAATCACATGGGTCACCCACCCCGAGTGTGTCCCCGCATCCCACGGGCTACCCCACTCGAGCTCGGTGTGAAATATGCATTAATCACCCTCGGTGAGGAGTCTCGAACACGAGACCTCCCTCGTGGGCCTCAAATCACATGGGTCACCCACCTTGAGTGTGTTCCCGCATCCCATGGGCTACCCACTCGAGCTCGGTGTGAAAATGCCCCTGCATTAACTGGTATGTGAAATGACCATATCATTGGTAAGTGTAACACCGCGTATGCTCACCTCCCTTCGAACTGGTACTGAGTAGACTTGTCCCTTGCATCCCTATTGTTGGGTTGAGTACTAGTTGGGGCTTTGGATTGACTCCCAAAACTAGGCTTATCTGCTTGGGGAGCGGCCTTGATGTTGGTATCATGAGAGTCGAATCGCCTCATGAATTGCGGTTTCAAATATCGCTCAAGTTCTTGCACCACTTGATAGGCATGCTCGAGGGTGCTCATGTCATGGGGAATGAGCTCGCGTCGAAGCTTGGGGTGGAGGCTCGTCCTAAAATAGAAAAGGGTCATTAACAGGTTCTCAATATTACAACGCATCATATATTCATCAAACTTGATGATATAATCAATTGCGGGCATTGATCCTTGACAAAAGGATTGCCACTGATTGAAAAGCTTTTGGCGGTAAAAGAGAGGAATGTTCTTTTCCTTCAAGATCTCTTTCATCTCAGTCCATGGTGAGACCGGATCATCTCTAGACCTCTCCATCTTTCGCTCAATATTTGTCCAAAACAACTCGACTTGGCCTACCAATTTCATCTTGGCGAACCTCACCCCTCGACAATTGGAGATATTATACCACTCAAAATAATGGTCAACATCCGCAAGCCAATCGAGGAAGGCCTTGGCGTCCAAACGACCATCATAGTTTGGGGCCTCACTCTTCACACTCTTCATTACCCAATCATCAGGATCATAGTGGTCTAGGTACTCTCCATGGGGTGGTTGGGTACGCACCCCACTATGGCCAATACCTCAGCCACAACCTCTTTTACATCCTCTGACTTCACTCTTCGCTTGAGATTGACCATCTTCCCCATTGTTAGGGTTTGCTTGGAGGGAAGCTTCCAACTGGGTCATGTGAGTATTGGTTTCATTCTTGAGGACTACCAGTTGGTGACTGGTGGTTCTACTTCAGGCCTTCATGGCCGCGAGACGGTTATCGATGGCATTGATTGCCTCAGCAAACTGTTCCAAATTCATTGTAGAGTGTAGACCAAAACTACGCCCAATATGAGCGGGCATAAACCAGGAGCCTAAAGGGTTACCTAGGAAATAATGAATCTTAAATGCAATGTGATGAGAATGGGAAGATTGCTAACCCTAGACACGACAATATGAAAACCTAACCTAGATGCAACATGAGAATCCTATGCTAACCTAGGCTTTGATAACAAAATTTGATGCAGGACGGATGATTTAACCTAGAATGATGTGCTGGAACCAGTGTTTCAAATAGCACCCGCAGCGTACGCTATGTAGCGTAGCGTGGCCGTAGCGCTACGTAGCGTCCCAAATAGCGTAAATCCCCTGTAGCGTACACTACAGGGGTCGTAGCGTACGCTACAGCTACATAGCGTGTAGCGTCCGTAGCGTAAGCTACAATGTATTTTTTACTATTTTTTCACGTTTTCTTTGTTTCTAATGTTGAGGAATGTGACACTTGTATTGTACTTGATACTTTTAACCTATGGGATTTTTATTTCTTTTCATAATTGTGACTTGTGGTTTCAATTAGACATTATTAATTAAAGTGGTTTGCTTAGAAAGTTGTTGATGTGATAATTATTTGATTTGGCTTATATATGTAGATTGGCTTTTGATAAATGATAACTAATAACTTTTTGAACATGCTTATAATTGATAAAATGAATCATCTTTTAGGCATTTTTATATTTTTTCCCCTTTTTTTTCACTATTTATTATATTTGTCCTATTTTTAAATTTAAAAATAGAAGTATCGTGTAGCTCACGCTACACGCTACGTATTTACGCTACATGCTATAGAGGGCTGGGTGCTACGCATCACGCTACCGCTATTTAAAACACTGGCTAGAACTAAATAACGGATTGATTAAAGCAATTAAACACAACATAAACTACTTTATCACAAAGTAAGAAATCCAAGTAACAAAACTTGTTTCAATTCAAAACCATAAACAATCCCGCAATGCAAATCTAGCAAAACAAGAATTGATTAGGACCCATGGAAAGTAGAACTTTCTCTAGCATAGGGATTATTCATAATTCAAAGGGATTCACTTGGTTTAGGGTTTTGGCTAAACTAGGTTTAGGTTTAGGGTTTAGATTTTGGGAATTGGACTTTAAGTTTAGGAATTTGGGGATTTAGGGTTTTGACTTTTGAGGACTAGGGTTTTGAGAACCAGGGTTTTGAGGTTTAGGATTTAGGTAAAGGACAAGGGATAGAGAGGAATGAAGGAGATGAAACAAGAGGACCCCCTAACAAGGGAGCCGTTCGTATGGACCGCTATACATGTGTGTTTGTATGGCCATACGGACAAGGGCTTGGGTTGAGGTAGGTTGGGTTGGGTTGGATGGCTTAGGGTTTTATTGGGGCGTGGTTTTGAGGAAGTCGAAGGAAAAATAAAAGAAGAGAAAGAAATAGAGATAGATTAAGGGAAGTGGAGAGAGATAAAAGGAGAGAAAATGAAGATAATACCTTGAAGAAGAAGATAATAAGATAGAAAGATAAGTGGAATCACTCCATGGTTTCACATGATCATCATTCGCAAGAGGTTTTTCTTGTTGCACAAAGCAAAAGCGAAAATTTTCATTCAATGTTTTATGTATCACAACGCCCCAAGGTACACGCCCACCCTTTAATAGTCTAATTGGGGTGTTTTTTTTATTTTTTTATTTTTTTTATTTTTAATTTTACAAAAAACACTTATGATTCTAAAATATCCACAATACCCCCTATCGCTAAAAAACATGTCCAAAATACCCCTAAATCAACTAAAACAAAAAATAACCCATGAAATAAGGAAAATAACTAAAAAAACAATTAAACTAATGTCCCATGATGTTTACGGCTAAGATAGCCCAATGATCAACGGTCTGGATGATCCAACACTTGAAATCCAAAGGTCCATATGCATTATATGCAGTCCACATTCATCTTCCCAATATGGGGTCTTTAAAGATGCATGAACATGCATGTGGGTGGGGTCTTCCAACATGGCTACGTACTTGTCGTGGGCTCCATATACTGATCATCCAACTGTAGCGATGCCGGAACTAGGGTCAAAGCTCTCCTCTTTATCTAGTACACTCTGAATGGTGCTCATATGTCCTCATCAATATCTAATGGGATGGGAGCCACCTTTTTAGCCCTGATCCCAAAAAAAGAAGTGGTAGAAGCACTCTTAGATTATCGACCAACCAGCCTTATAAGTTCATATAAAATCTTAGCTAAGTTTTTAGCTAATAGATTGATACTATTTCTCTCTCCAGTTATATTAGAGAATCAGGGCGCAAATGTGTTTAGAAGGCAAATTCTAGAAATCATGCTACTCGCACATGAATGCATTGATTCTAAACACAAGAAAGGAAGAACATGGATACTTTGCAAGTTGGATATCGAAAAAGGCCTGCGATCATGTGGAGTGGGACTTTCTTCAATATATGCTAAGAAGATTGGGATTTGGAGAGAAATGGATCAGATGGATCATGGAATGTGTTTCCTCGGCTTCCTTCTCGATGCTAGTAAACGGATCTCCTAAAGGGTATTTCAAAGCTTCGCGAGGCCTCAGACAAGGAGACCCTTTATCACCACACTTATTCATTGTAGTGGCGGAGGTGCTTAGTAGTATGCCAACCAAAGGTCAAAAGGCAGCGCTCATTTCAGGTTTTCGTGGAAAGCTAGGGGGGCGTTTGGCGCATGGGTTTAAATGGGAGTTGGTGGGAGTGGGTTCTAAGATCCCATGGATCATTGCAATGTACGTTACTCGCTGAGGCGGATGGAAGTTACTCCGCATTCGGATAAGAGTATATATGAACGAGCTTACAGTGACCGGGGGAATCAGTGCCGAGGCAAGGGTTCATGCAATCCTACTTTGAGTTTCATGTAGCTAGTGGTCGGTGCTATGTGGACCCCACCATGATGTATGTGTTTTATCCATGCCGTCCATCCATTTTGAAATATAATTTTTGGGCTTGATCCCAAAAATGAGGTAGATATAAATCTCAGGTGGACCACACCATGGGAAAACAGTAGTGATTGAATTACACCATTAAAAACCTCCTAGGGCCAACTTTGCTGTCCACTTGAGATTTGGATCAAACTCATTTTTGGGCTCATACCATAAAATGACATGGAAGAATGGGTGGACGGCATGGATGAAACACATACATCATGGTGGGGCCCACAGAGCACCGACCGGTAGTGGCAAGATGAGTAGCCAATTTGTTTCCCAAACATGAAGTGGGATGGCCTCCAAGCCATGGGATTAGACGACAATCCCTGACACAGTGTAATCATTATATTTTGGTAATTCCATCCCACTTAAACCCATCTAATCCCATGCTCTAAACACTCCCTAGGCGGCACAATGATATCTTAGCTCCAATTTCCAGATGACACACTCTTATTCTGTGAAGCAGATGAAGCCATGGTGGATAATCTATGGAAAATAGTGGGGTGTTATGAGGTGATGTCTGGGCTAAAAATTAACGTTGCAAAAAGTGAGATGCTTGGGATTGGTTTATCTAATGAAGAATTGTCTACCCTTGCCAACATTTTCAGATGTGGAATGGGATCTTTTCCATCTATGTACTTGGGACTCCCATGATGTGTAGGCAAACCCCCAAAGCATTTGTGGAACAGGGTTATAGAGAAATTCCAATGGAAACTATCGAAATGGAAAAGCAGGCACTTATCCTTGGCCGGTCGAATTACTCTTATAAAGGCGACATCATCGAATCTCCTCATATATTACACGTCCTTATTTAAATGCCTGAAATCGGTGTTGGAAAAATTAGAAAAATTATGGAGGGATTTTTTATGGCTAGCGCTGGAAGACATTCAAATTCCACTTGCTCAAGTGAGAAGAAGTGTGCAAGCCTCTAGTTGAGGGAGGAGTAGGCATAAGAGATCTAGAAATTATGAACAAGGCCCTCCTTGTAAAGTGGATTTGGAGGTTTGGAACCAAAGAACGGAAACTATGGAGGGAAGTTATCGCTTCCAAGTATGGTATAGAAGTGGGAGGTTGGGAAACCAAGAGGTCATCTCTCTATAGGTCATTTGGAATTTGGAAGTCCATATCCACGGTTGCTCCTTTGGTGAAAGCAGAAACAATTTTTTTGCTTGGAAACGATAATAGGATCTGTTTTTTGGAAGACATTTGGTGCAGTTACAATTCCTTGGCAGCGGAATTCCCATTTCTAGTTCATCTGGCGCTGGAAATCAACATGAACGTGGCTTCTTGTTTATTGTATGATGGTGGGAGAGGTGCTTGTTGACCCCCATGCTGAAGGGCCATAACGGATGAGGGGACAATAGAGCTTGCAAGGCTTCTAGAGAGAATACACCTGTTCCAACCTTCCCCTAATTCGTCCGACAGCTTGATTTGGAAAGCTACGTCATTTGGAATATTCTCGGTTAAATATTTGTATTCCAAACTTCGAGGGGCAGTTACTTAAAGAGGAAATGAGTTCTCCTTTGCCTTTTGGGTATATGGGGTTCCCCCAAAAGTTCTTATTTTGCTTGGCTAGTGGAAAGATGCTGAATTCTCACATTGGACAACTCCAGAAGCGAGCCATGATCCTCCCCAATATTTGTCTTCTTTGTATGGCCAAAGCAGAATCAGTCGACCACATTTTTTTGCATTGTCCTTTGCTTTCCAGGTGTGGTCTCATCTTCTCAAAATCTTTTCAGTTTATTTGGTGATGCCTCATTCTGTTGGGTCCCTATTCTGGTCATGGCATGGGGCCAGCGTTCCCAATGGAAAGCGAACCTCATGGCGCTTAACTCTTCTAGCAATTCTATTGAATATTTGGGGAGAACGAAAAGCCCGTTGCTTTTGCAACAAATCAGATCCTTGGGAAGAGTTCTTTTGGGAAATCAATGGGGATGTCATGGAATGGGCAGCAGGGTCTGACAATGTAAATCGGTTCTCTCTTTGGGTCCAATATATAAAGCAGTCCCTGCTAAAATTGTAATATTTGTTACTGTTTTGGCAGTTGCCTTTTGGCTAAATTAATAAAAGTCTATCATCATCCTTCAAAAGAAGAAGAAGAAGAAAAAAACAGATATCAGGCACGACTGATATGCCATCTTCAGTCATTGCACTTGACAGGACCATCTTGTTCAACTTTTCTTCATTTTGTCTTGTATTGTGTTTGGATACACTATTTAATTTGATTGCAATTTTTGCTTGTTGGTACTCTGCTACACGCACACACACAAAAGTTTTTGTTGGAGTATCATCACAGCCTATCGCCATCATGATAGCTTTGTCCCAGCTATTTGTGGCCAGCTTCACAAACTATATTTTGACAGTCATTCCTTTCTAGTGCCCAATCCTCAGTAAGTGAACAAGCCTTTGTATCCGTTCTCAGCACCCCGGTTGAAGTCTGTTTGGGACTTTGTCTCATCCTCCTTTTTGGACCTTCCACCCTAATCAGTGTTTATGTTCTCCTCCTTGTTGGATCCATCTGCAGCCTTTGCTGCACTTGACAGTACCATCTCGATCATCAACTCTTCATTTTGTCTCTTATTGTGTTTGGATGCCCTGTTTAAACTTAAATTGCAATAAGTAGAGCAATAAAGGAAATGATCAAGTCGCACTTACCCTTTTCAGTTTTCATAACGAAGAAGTAGCCATCAAACTGTCACGTTAAACTCTTTTAATTTCCAACTTGGAAGTTACATTATTCAGATTGGAGCTTAAGAATGTAAATGTTCGTTGGGCATCTTCTCTTTATTAGGTTAATTATCACAGTGCAATTCAATCTTGCATCCAAATGCAGCTTTAATCAACAAATCCACTTCTATGTTCCAGTTCTTGATAATCCCCTTGCAACTGCCAGTGTTCTGGGTATTGCCGATGTTATCAATGATATTGGCTGATGTTACCCATTTCTTACTCTTAAAAAAAATATTTACCCATATCCTTGGTCAGCAATATATATTTTTTGGGAATAAAATAAAATTTGCAAGATATCACGATATTATTGACAATATCTTTGAAATCATTGCATGTATCAATGATATCGGGACTTATCAACTATATCCCTTTGAACAAATATATTGTGTCTTAGATATCACGTGATATCATCAATATTATTGATGATACTGATGTTAATACCTGCATTATTCTAGAAAATTAAAAAACCCAAAAACCTAATTTTTTCATGAATTTTTTGGAGGGAATCTTTCCTAGGGGTGGTTTACATTAGCTCATTATATGCTTTGAATTAATGCAATGTGTTGAATTGCTACACTATTTCTTAAAAATTAGTGCATTAGCATCATGTTTATTATACGACAATGCATAATTTGGGCCCTTGTACAAAAACTCATTATGTTTAAATTTATTTTATTTTTTAATATTCCGAGTTCTAAGTGTGTAATCATGTGTGTTTCTTTTAACATCTTTTGAAATTTCACTAAAAATTCCACTATTTCCTAAAAAAGTTGTTATCTATGATATCATTGACGATATTATTAGGATTTTAAAAAGACAGCAAAAGCATAAACTTTTCTGACTTAATGTTCAAAATAAAAACAAAAATAAATAAATAAACTTCTCAAAACTTTAATTTTATTTAGAATGATGGATCCCCATCTACATATAATAAAATCCAAAAGCATAAACATAAACCATGTCTACGCAGTGGTGATTGATGCCACAAAAAACATATATTGCCACCTAATGCTGATCTTCCAATTAAGAAGTCTCTCCCTAATTTATCACAAATGAGAAGTGAAGAAAACATCTTACACACCTATACAATAAGGCTAGGGGCGCACGATGGGAGCCGTCCACTAGGTGGACCCTACATGTGTGGATGTGTAGATGGAAGGGAAGGATTGAGGAGAGGGGTTCTCCTCTCTTTCTTTTCTTCTCTAACTTTCTTCTTCTTCTTCTTCTTCTTCTTCTTCTCTCTCTCTCTCTCTCTCTCTCTCTCTCTCCCCCCTCCTCCCCTTGAAGGTGGTGACGCTCAAGGGGTAGGGACGATTGAGGCTCTCTCACTTTCTTCGGGATAGGATCAATATATAAGGAGGTAGGGTTTCAGGCAGAGACACCAAGTATAGTGCTCCACACTCTGTAGATTGTGGTATGGCCTGCTAGATCAAAAGTCTCCAATCCGGCCTATTCATGTACCCATATTGACCTAATCCCTCTACTCTCAATCCCACCATCCCTAGCTCAATATCCCAATGCAAGTCTCAATGGTGGATGAAAAAATCTTAACGATTGGATGCCCAGCAAGATTGATTTTAAACAAATCAACGGTTAAAAGTGAATTTCAATGGTTGAAGAACCTTAGTTAATACTAAGAAAACATTAGATGCGATGGCCAACTAATAAGACATTTGGCAGACGGTCTAAACCACAAGATTAGTCCATAAAAATGTCCTAGGAAAAGTGGATCTCATGTAGAATCGTGTAAGCCTTAACTGGATCCTTGTGAATGCGCCCAACACCATGCACATGTCGGCCACCAATGTAACATTGTAAATTGAGCCACAACACATCACTTGGACCTTGAACTCCTCACACGTCATCGATTAGATTTGTCAATGCTAGTACATTAACAAGTTAATCTAGTCTAGGCATGATGTGTGTCCCAGTCTAGAGACTTGAATTGATCCACTATTGCAAGTGCCCAATAAGTCCAATCAAGGTGTTCAATAATGACAACAATGACCATTATGATATGGGCTATAATGGCCTTATAATGGTCAAAATTTTTTTAAGGAAGAAATTGTATCGGCATGTTAGGGGCCATTTTTTTTCCTTCCAGAACAACTGTTACAATTGTATTGTGTAACGGGTCCAAATTGTAGCCATATGTAACGGTCATTATGTAAATGTTTTTTAATATCATAGGTCCAATGCGAGGAGCCTATTCCCATGGCACACTCACACTCCTATGTCGGGTAAGTCAATGTTACATCGACTCATTGTCGTGCCAGCGTCTAATCTCAAGTTCCCAAGGACAACCAAAAGAATCCCTCTCTTTAAGCCATCCAGATATCATATCGGATGAAGTTCCACACATTAACGTGGCGAATGAATGAACCATAGTAAGATGAAAACGAGGTCCAGAACATAAGTATTGGTTTTGCAGGGGCACTACACTAACAAATATCGATACATGTTTGAGTATCCGAGGTCATCAATACATTTAACAATAACGGTACCTTGAACACTGCTTATTGGTATCAATTTTTATTATGAGTGTGCCATCCAAGGGAGCTTGTCTAGGGACCTCACACATGACAGACCTTATGAAAGCGACAAATGATTGTCATTTGTCAAAGCTATTAATCCTAAATCCATGTGGCATGGTGGCAATGAAGGGCATGATGAGTTCTAGCTGTTGTTTGAGTAGCATGTAGAAGGAACCTTTCAAAATAAAATGAGGATTTTGTGAAGCTCTAGGGCTTACTTTAGAGGTGCAAAATGGGGAGAGCAAGATAGAGGTGTGAATTTGGGAAAAATTGGACTGTTTCTCGGTTAGTTCGAATTATCTCCTATAATATTGAAATATCTCCAATATTATCTTTATCTCCAGTTCAACGATACCGATAACACTAGTAGCGATAGTGATAACACTGGTAGTACCAGAAATTCTAGGTATTAGCAATGTATCGCTAAGTATCACCACCGTATCAATATTGCTAATATAATCACTAATATTTTCAACTATGTAAATTCTACGTGTCGCTTGTATTGCTAATGCATTGCCAATATTTTTGACGATGTAAATTCTAGGTAATGCTTGTATCATAAGTGTATCGATGATATTTCAATAATATCGCCAACGTATTGATATCATCAAAATTTTGTTTATTAGAAAATTTTCTATTTCAAATTTTTTCATGGGCACTTGGTTGTATGTAGTATTCAATTTGTCATTGATAAAATTGATAATATCTCGATATTATCGATATCGCAACATGCATAATATGGAGATTTGAGACCACAATATTTCTTTTCCTTTGCAATTGTTGATAATTTCTTGGTGAGATTTCACGTGTTATTGATATTTTGCAATATCGATGGATGTTTGGATAGAAGGTTGGATGGTTAAAAAGGCTGGATGGGATGGCTGGACTGATTTCTTACAACAACACATGCTTTTAAGGCCCTATTAAATGGAAGCTTGTTATGTGTGCATTCTTTTTGCAAATTTTTTAATTTCTAAATATACGAATATGTACATTTTAACATCTCCTGAAGTTTCGCTGAAAATTCCATTGCTTTTCCCATGTTTCCCGACATTTCCGGTTATCAGCGATATTATTGGCGATATCAATATTGTTTCCGTATCATTGACCAACGAAACTTGTAGCGATATTGATACTTCAAACACTTCTAACCATGGACAACCTTTAGACAAAAGTTTTATGATGCTTTCTAATATCTGTGTGATGTGTTATGAAGATGTGGAAACAATCGATGTGGATTACTTTCCTAAACATTTCTACTATCTAGTGGGTGATGCCGAAGTCAATAGGGGACTTCTTCTTAGCTTGGAATAGGGTTGGGCTTAAGAAACATAGGAAGGTCTGCTAGAGATTGGCGTTATTGGCTGGCCTTTGGACAATGTGGGGAGAGGGAAATCGGAGATCTTTCTAGTACTCGCACATGTCCGAAAATGAGGTGTTGGCTAAGGCAAGCTTCTAGTGGTGGAATTTGCTTCTTATATTTTGACAACGGAAAATTGCAAATTTGCTTTTATTCTTGGCCTGTAATTTGCTTTTGTGTTTGTAGCTTTTGTGATTTCTTTAATAAAACGATCGTTACCTTTCCAAAAAGGAAGAAGAAGAAGAAGAAGAAAAAGAAGAAGATCACAATCTTTATTGACATCAAACCTCTAGTTATTTAAATCAGGCCACTTGATTTTATTGATTGGGCTTAATATATTTGAAGAAAAACAAGTTACGCCATTGACATGGTGATGGAATCGGGTCCTACAGTGACAATTCCTTTCATCTACAATAGCATGCGAAAGTAACACTATTCGTGACCTTGGTTAGGAAGTTCCGTTATTAGATAAGTGTCGTTGTTGGTTTGGTTTGTTGTGGAAGTTGTTAAAGGTACTATGTTCTTTTATTAGTAGTGGAATGCAATTAGTATTGATTATTTTTGAACACATGGGAATTAGCTTATGCTCCATAGGGATTTCTATGTTGTTGTCATCATTATCATCATCATCCAAGCCTTACCCCACTTAGTAGGGGTTGGCTACACGAATCCTCTTCTCATATTCCACCCTATCAAGGACCGTATACTCGGTTTGACAATATATCTCAAGTCTTTTCTATATCTATAGTGATTTCTACGTACTTAGGCCTATAAATAGACATGCAAGGCATTCATATGAAAATATTTTACGAAAGATATTTCAATAAAAGTTTTCTTGGTTGATAGCGAGTTGCTTCTTCTCTCTCGAGTATGTGTTGCTCTTCCCATTGCATTAGTTGCGGGGTTTCTATCGTGTGTCACATTATCTATGTTTTATCAATCTCGAAAGGAGGTTTTTCTTTGATTTGATCTTTGCAAAATGTTAAGTAGCTAA
This sequence comes from Magnolia sinica, assembly GCF_029962835.1. NCBI lineage: Eukaryota > Viridiplantae > Streptophyta > Magnoliopsida > Magnoliales > Magnoliaceae > Magnolia > Magnolia sinica. The sequence goes on along the minus strand of NC_080582.1, from coordinate 29,231,773 downwards.
ATTCATATTTCCTCTTTTGATTTGGCTGTGTCACATGGAAAGGCCTTTCATCTTATGAGCAAATGGGATCGCCAAGTGCAGCAAGGTGTCACTTTGATTGCCAAGAGCTAAACTAAAACTTTGAAGAAATGCTGAAAACTGTTCTTCTACTCAATAGTGCATATTCAATTTTTTAAATCAAATTTTAATTCACACCTAATATGTTAGTGAACAATGCAAAATCTAGTGGTTGTTCATTCTGTGTTAGAAAAAGAGTTTCTTTCTTTTAGGTTTAATTATTTTAGCCCTTGTTCAAAGTTGGGCTTCATTAGGATGCTCCAACTTAAGGGGAAGTGTTGAAAGGTTGATAGTTGAATAAATCCCATTGGGCCCAAGTCCATGTAATAAAGCCCATAGGCCCCATTCATGTTTGTAATGAGGTCCATGTAATAGGGTTTGCTGATTTTTCTTTTAGGGCAAAATTTTGGGCATTTTTTGTGTTTCCCGTCCTAATCCTCGGTGGTTCTCTTCTTTTCCTTCATTTCTTTCTTCTTTCTTCTTCTTTCTTATTCCTCTTAATTATATGAGTTCTATTCGTCTAATCTTTCTCAACGAGTGATGTTTTCCTTCATTCCCATCCTGATCTTCGGCAGTTCCTTCCTTTCCTAATCTTCTCTCCTTTCTTTCCTATTCTTTTTTCACTTCCCTTTTTTCCTTACCTCTACAATAATAGCTTTTTATTAACCATTTTCCCTTCACCCTTCATTTTTCAACAAGTGGTGGTTCCTTTCATTCCCCACACAACTTCTTATTAACCCTTTTCCTTTCTCCCTTTATTCTTCTTCTTCTTCTTCTTCTTCTTCTTTCTTATTTATTTATTTATTTATTTATTTATTTTTTTTAATAAAGGGTTTTGCATCATGCGTCGATGGAGTTTTGAAGCCTATTTGATATGCGGTTGAAGCCCTTGTCGATTTTTCTATTTTCCAATTGAAGATGTTGCTGGAAATTCTTATTATATTCCTTTTATAGAGATTTTTTCTAAGGGATTTGTTGTTTTTTGCTGAATGGTTTGCTAGACTTCCATGTTGGAGGTATTTGACTAGATTCTCATGTTGTATGATGTGAGCTTGCCTCTCTTCCACCACCTCCTTCGATGACTTGACAACTTTATTTCAGGCTTTTCTTGCCAAGATGTGCGATTGCATTGGGCTTGTTTACTCTGAGCAGTTGGCTTGGACTTGTTGTTTATATTAGATAGTTGGTCCATTCTTATTCATTCCGAATAGTTGTTCGGACTTATGATTGTGTTGGGTAGTTGGGCCATCCTTGGTTGAGCTGGATAGTTGATATAGACTTGTTGTTTATATTAGACAGTTGGTCCATTCTTATTTGTTTCGGACACGGTATGCAAAACGGTTACGTTACGATTGTTACATAATGGTAACAACCATAATCTTTATGCGTTATGGGGACGGAACGGTTGTAATGACCATAATAGAAAAAACTACTCGTAATGGACCGTAATGGCCCCATAACGGTCTCGAAACTGGTTTTTTCAAAAAGTAAGAAAGGCTGTAACGACCTATATTGTAATGGTAACGACAGTGGCCGTTATGGCCACCATTACCATTATGGAACACCTTGGTTCCGGATAGTTGTTCGAACTTACGATTGTGTTAGGACCCAGTCTTGGTCGAGCTGGATGGTTGATCCAAACTCGTTTGTGCTGGATGGTTGTTCCAGTGGCTCACATCATTGAAGTTGTAGAAGTGCCTGTTTGTCCGAAGGTATTGGTGGTCTCATCACCTCCACTTCTCATCTGCACGTTCGTCTCTCATCACAACCAATGCTACTCATCTCCACAATTGTGTTGCTTTTTGATTTTATGCTTTTACGAAATCTTTTGTGTGTCTCTCCAAACTAAAGTCTCTCTTTTCGAAGTATCTTTTTTTTTTTTTAGGGGGGGGGGGTGGTTTAGAGCATTTCTTTCCTAGCTTAGATTATGCTAGCCCTTGTTCCAAGTTGGGCCTCATTAGGATTTTCCAGCTTGAGGGGGAGAGTTGAAAGGTTAATAGTTGAATAAGGCCCATTGGGCCCAAGCCCATGTATTCAGGCCCATAGGCCCCATTCACAATTTTGTCATTATAAATAAGAGTAGAGGGCTGGGGTTTTAATAGATCAAGTATCTTATGTTCTTTCTATCGCTCTCCCCCCCTCCCTTCTCTCTCTCTCTCTCTCTCTCTCTCTCTCTCTCTCTCTCTTCCATCTTTCTTCTCCGCCTCATTGTAGCTTCTCATGTCCTCAAGATTAGCATAATGTAGCTGTTTAACCATGGAACATTCATTACTTTGTTCATAAACAGTTCTATAAACCTGGTACTCTTATCTTTGTTCACCAACACCATTAAGTTGTTTTACCGTTAAAGTAAGTCATTTTATAGTTGGCATATCATGTATCAAAATTTTGATTTATATTTTATTTGCTATTGTTATTGCTTTTTTTTTTTTCCTTTTATTTTTCACTGACACTTTTTACTTGATTGCTTCATTGGATGCATGTATGTTAGGTTAAGAGCTGATTATTTTTCACCTGTTTTAATTGAGCATCAGTGCTTCTGTGAAATTGATGATGAGAACGTCTCAACGTACATGGGGAAGAATTCAGAGCAAGTCGTTGATTCAGTGGAAACTGAAGGGGACAAATCTGAAAAAATTCTAAGTGAAGACATAATTAAGAAGGCTATTAAAAAGAGAGCTTCTTATTTCAGAGATAATTCTGAGTATGTTTCATCTATAGATGCCTTCGAAATTACTGTTTCATTTATGAACCTTGTGTATCATTAACTAATATATTACCACTCGTCTCCTTTTTCAATAGGATATAAACTGTTTCATTTATGCCCTTTTTTTTTTTGGCAATTTCACAAGTTTCAATGTGTAACTATTTTGTAACATTTCAAATTTTCAGGACAATTACTTTGTCAGGAGCTCGTCGACTTTTGGAGGAAGATCTCAAGCTTGAGAAAAATGCTCTTGATGCCCATAAAAGTTTCATAAGCAAGCAGCTTGATGAGGTAAGTGCATATTTTCCAACACTTGTGTTCAATTCTTGATCAAGTGCACAGAATCTAGCTTTCTTGGCACTCATTTTGCAATTCATCAGGTTCTGCAATCTCCTGAGGTTGTTGAATCCATGAATGGGGATAAGAAAAAAGGTCCAAAGAAAGCCTCTGACAGCAAAGTTAGAGGTGGAAGTAGCAAGCGCTTTAGAAAAGTCAGTGGAGGACATGGCAGTTCAGATTCCTCAGATGTAAGTTCTACTGGTGAGGAGGGTATTGAGGAACAACGGGTCAAAGAAAAAACGCAAGCTGTGAAAAAAGTAGCAGCAAGGAATAATGAAGGACAGAAAAAGCGCAAAGATGTAAGTTCTAGTTGTGAGGAGGGTATTGAGGAACAACGGGTCAAACAAAAAACGCAAGCTGTGAAAAAAGTAGCAGCAAGGAATAATGAAGGACAGAAAAAGCGCAAAAGATCTACAGAAGAAAGAAAGCCATCTCGTAATGAGAAGAACAAACGAGTGAAGTTGGCAGTAGAGAAAGGCAGCAATACTGACGGAGGTGGACATTCCTCTGAAGATGGTAAATCTAAATCATCTGCTGAAGAGCCTGTCAAGGTCATACCATACCTATTTGTGTTTATTTTCTCTCAGGAGCCTCATTGTGAACCTGGACTAAATGGAAGTTTATCATGTAAATCATCTGGTTTAATTGCAGAAGAAAAGAGAAACTTCCACTCAGGTTTATGGAAAACGCGTGGAACAGCTAAAGTCAATTATCAAAGCCTGCAGGATGAGGTACTCCGTTCTCCTGCTACCTCCTATTTATGATATTGATAGTACTTAATTTTAATGGTGATGAAATTTTAGCTTATTTGTTCCTTATGTATTGAAGTATCCCCCCATCAGTTTACAAGAGGGCCAAGCAGGCTCCTGAGAATAAACGTGAGGCACATTTGATGAAGGAGTTGGAGGAGATTCTTGGGAAGGAGGGGTTGTCTTCAAATCCTTCCGAAAAAGGTGAACATCGAACAACGAACCTCAATTACCATGGTTAAATATTATTTTAAAGATTGAGAACATGCTCTGTTCTGTATTATGTTGATAGTTATTTTTGTAGTCATCAACTCATTGAATATTGGTTTGAGCATATCCTATTTGATTATTTTGATTCACAAAATAGGTGACGTGTGAAAACGTTGCAGATGATGTAACCACTTAGAAGTGCTAGTAGTTAGACTTCTAATAAAGGTTTTTCCGGATTATATTTGGTGTGGAAATGTCTTCAATGGGATGGTTTTATAACCCTCTTTTCACGGCATTTATTGTCTTAATGCTTTGGTTAAAAATGCTATAAAATTCATGTCATCGGTTGAAAGTACACATTTTGAAACTCTAGAGCTGGGTGAGGGAAACCCTTGTATCATTCAACTATTTGTCCTTGTCATTGGATGGGGATGGCCTCACCTCACATATTCTCGTAATCTATTTTGGCTAGTGGCAACCTTTTGACCTCCTCCCTATGCTAATTGTTGTGCTCATGGTTACCCCCTTTTCTTTCCTTTCAAATGAATGCATTCTCCACTCCCAAAGGTGAGAGTTGCGAAATGGGTGTGGCATGAAACTTGGAAGTTTCGTTGTTTTTATTCTACAAAGGGCTGTGAAGGATACAGCAAATGAGTTGTTTGGGGACTCATCGGTTGCATGCTTCCTGCAGACTACTGTCAGGGGTTGTAGAGGTCTTGCGGATGGGGTTGGTAGCAAGCTTCAGTAAATTAGTACCGGGATTTGTTCTTTTCAATAGTTGGCTTAGAGGGTACTGTATCTTTATTGGAGAGTAGTTGATTGAGAGGAGGTTACCTTCGGATACATGCCCCTGTTTCCCCTGATATTTTTATCAGAGGAAGTACAAACATTTTGTTTTTGTATAATAAAAGGTAACAGTGAATCTTTTTTTTTTTAAAAAAAATTTTAATTTATTTATTTTTAACTTCACGTCTTTGGCAACTTTTGTATTGTTGGGAGATGTTCTGATTCTTGTAGGTGCTTGTAGATTTTCTTCTTCTTTTTTCCAGTTGATCTTAATTGATGACCACTGCTTGGATGGTCTCCTATAACTGTTGGAAGTAGTACCCCAAAAGAAGAAAGGAAGGGTTTCATCTACAGGAATTAGGAAAAATTTCCCCCTTTCACCTTCACAGTTTCCTTTTCTCTTGTATACTTGTCTAGAGAGGCATTTTAACCAATTCAGTTTCTGTTTTCACTTGTTTGGCACAATGTGATGCATTTAGATTGTTGATCTTTTGGCACATTGGATTTTCTAAGTCTGTAATATCGAAGATATTTTCTTATTTATCTGTCGTTGTTAGAGTGGAATGACGAAACAGAATTCATGTAGTCGACCCCAATTAGTTGGGATGAGGCTGAAATGACAATGCTGATATTCTTATTCATCTCCATATATCTTGGTGTCTGGAATTTTGTCTTTTAGGTCTGTAATGGCTAATTCTTGTCAACCAAATAATCTAACAAATTTGAAGTTCCAGAGGAATTATACAATATTGTTTCCACAGTTCAACAATAGTATCTTTAACTCTTGTGTTGTTTCCTCAGGTTTCAAGTAGGAGCTCCTAAAAAATCTCCACTGTTGTATATTTTCAGCAGCAAGGGTGGCAAATGGAAAATGTCTTGTTCCCCGAATTATTATTATTATTTTGTGACCTGTATTAAGTTTCTTGAAGAAATTATTATTATTTTTATTATTATTTTGTGACCTGTATTAAGTTGTAATAGAGATTTCACCGCTCATTCTCTTACCCTCAAATAAAGAATATAGAAAAAGAATCAGGCATCTCCCAATGTTTTCTTAGAGGCGGTTGGATTTTTTTTGTTTTTTGGAAAGGTGGCAGTGATTTTATTAAGAAAAGTGCTAAGATAGCACAAACTATTTACAAGCTAAAAAGGAAAAGTACAATCTTTAAGCCTTTCCATGCTAGAAGCCCATTCAACAACATTACCCACTCCACACGATTGCTCGTATTTCTGAAACAACTCCCATTCCTTTCTTCTCATATTGCCCATAGGACTGCCAATTTGCTTAGTCTCCATATAGCCCTGTTCTGCTTCCTAATTCGCATGCCGTGCTAAGCCGAAAGAAGACTACCGACTGACCTTTGGCATAGCCTGAGAAATGTTAAAGATCCTTAGAAATCTACTCCATATTTGATGCGCAAGTGGGACTGGTTTAACATTTGCAATAAACGGAACGGAAATATTGGAAATCATCATAGCTTGTTTTTGAAGATTATCCATGGTCAATAGCCTTTCCCTCCCAACCAGCCACCCGAAAGCCGCAATCTTTGGAGGGGCCCCATGGGACCACACACTGTGTTTGCACGGACATGCCACCCCTCTCATGCTTCAGGAGTGCATTTTAGAAGGATCAGACAGAAAAGAACTTTGATTTCTCCTTATGCCACGCCATCCTATCCTGTACCCCAATCACCTATTAGCACAGATAGATGTGATCAAGCAAACGTGCAAACTCCTTACTCCTTCACTTAATGAAATTGTGCCATGGGGGAGACCACACGAAGGTATTTCCACAAATGGAGAAGCATCACATCTTCGGAATATTATGACCCATAGATAGTCAGGCCATTCTTGGAAATGTAGATTGCAATGACGCATCACTGACCCAAGCGTACTCTCAAGAGCGAATCTTCTCCCCATTCCCAAGGGCAAAACCAATATCTTAAAAAAAATCGACTTCATTGAGGCAATCCCCTTGTAAATCACTGAGGCTCTATATGCATGGAGGATTCCTTGGTACACCGCCCTCCCTCAGAACATCCATACTTGTTACCGATAGTTTCTCTCTATAGGGCACCCTAGTTACCCTCCACAGGGCACCATCCTCCATTGTGAACCTCCATAGCCACTAACCCAGCAAAGCACTGTTCATGAAACCCAAATCTCTAATGCCTATTCCTCCCTCTTCACTGGGCTTGCATACCTGCACTCAACTCAACGAATGGAACATTTTCTTCTCTTCCGAACCCTGCCATAAAAATTCTCACTCAATCTTTCCAATCTAGCTAGCATCGACTTCAAGCACCCAAAAAGAGACATGAAATATGATGCCAAATTTAACAAAGTTGCTTTTATGAGAGTAATTTGGCCTTCAAAAGAAAGGTTTAAACTCTTCCACCTAGGTAACTTTCTTTCAGATCTTTTTAAAACAACATCCCATAGATATTTAGCAAGCTTCCCAATACAAGTGGAAGGTAAAGAGCCTGTCTTGCACCCAAAGATGCAAGCCAAATGCTCAGTCTACTCTCAAGACAAGGAAACCCCTAACATCACATTGTTGCAAATATTTACCTTCAACCCCGACACAGCTTCGAAACATATAATCACCATCCTCAGCTTTCCACCATGGATTCCTCAGCAGGACAAAAAAGAGTAGCGGATCACTAATAAACTGAAGGTGCGTGCAACATTGGTAAATTCGCCCTATCAACAAAAAGCCACAAAGCAACCCAACCTATTGCCTACGCTCTAACATTCTGCCCAATGCTTTAGCTACCACCACAAAGAGAAGTGGAGAAAGCGGATCACCTTGCTTGACGTCTCTTGAACTCTTAAAGAATCTTGTTGGGGAGCCATTAACCAAAACTGAAAACCAGGATGAATAATGCATTCCTTCACCCACTGTCTACATTTCTTCCCACACCCAATATGGTTAGTATGTATTCCAGAAAACCCCAATCCACATGGTCATATGCTTTCTCAATGTCCAGCTTATAAACAACACCCTTCATGATGTCCTTAGATCTGGATTCAATACACTCATGAGTTATAAGAGCACCATCCAATATTTGATGACCTTCAACAAAAGCTCATTATAACTTAGAAAACCCTGGAACCTGGATGCCAACACTTTAGTTAGAATCTTATACAGGCTATCAATGAGGTTGATTGGCCTATCGTCTCTCAAACTCTTCGTACCAGTTACCTTTCGAATTATAGCTATAAATGATATGCCAAACTCCTTCGATATCCACCCCTGCTCAAAGAATTCCTTCATGAAGCTCACCACATCCATTTTCAATACTTCCTAGAACCCTTGGAAAAAAGCCAATGGGAAATCGTCCGGACCAGGAGCTTGATCCCTCCCCAAAGCATTCACAACCTTTTTGGCTTCTTCTGAGAACAACTTCTCAATCAGCTCTGCTTCTTCCCCAGAAAGTCTGCTAAAGGGCAAATTCTCTAGTTTTGGCCTTATTCAACCTTCTTCAGACAACTTTTTGTAGAACTGGACCACTGCACTATATCTTTTTCTTCATTCCTCTCACCCTCGATCGTAATGCTGAAAATCCTGTTGCATCTAGCCTGGCCACTTGCTAATTTGTGGCTGAAGCTTGTGTTTTCATCACTTTCCTTGAGCCATGTGGCACATGAACATTGCCTCCACTTGATCTCTTCCTCCCTTAGGTGTCTTGAGTAATCTTGCCCTTGCTTTTGGGGATTCAATTTTTCTTCTTCTGACAGCTTTCTCTTCTGCCATGTTCTTGAGCTCCTGAATCTTGGTGGGATATTTTCATTTTCCATCTCTGCTCCCAAACACTTACTTCCTTCAAGCTAAGATTTTACCTTTTTGATGCTTCAATTTCTGGCTTAATATGAAGCCCGCAAATCACTTTACTCAAAAGGATCCCCAGCAGTCGTTAATCAAGTTTGAAAAACCTTCCATCTCCAGCCACATTACTTCAAACCTGAAAGGTTTCGGGTCCCAATTTTCCTTATCCACCTCTAGGAGAATTGGGCAATGATAGGATAGAGGCTTCGGTGGCCCACGCTGGGTAACCACCGGAAATTTATGGTGGTTGGAATGTTTGCTTCTGCAGATTTAAAAAAAAGAGCCACTGTTAAGCATGGTGTCTTGCAGTTGCAAGTGTATAGAATCTGGGATTCTGGTTACCCCTGACTGAAGAAAAATATCTAGAAGGAAAAAGGGTGACCCGGTTTTTATGGATCTGTTCTTTCATGTGGGTCCCAAAGCTGTTCACTGAAAGTGAAGCTCTGTAGGTATAATTTGTCGCTATTGGAAACCTATGGATGTGGGGAATCTGGGTGCTCCTAGCTGAAGCGGAAAGTGAGAAAATGGGGGCTGCCATCTCGACCGTTCAAGGTTTTGTAATTTGTGTAACCTTAGAATTCACGCATTGGGATAATACTCTTTACACAGGCATGCTGTCCCACTACCCTTCTTTTATTGTCTTTCTTTTTCCTCCTCCTTCTTCTTTTTTTTTTTTTGAAAAGAACTTGTATTTCTTTTTCCTACCTACTTTTCCTTGTTAATAATTTTTCGTAATTTAAAAACATTTAATCTACCAATCCCATTTCATTGAACCACTTGACTCCTTGCTTCAATCTTGTCAACCTTTCTTTCCCCTAGTTGACTGTTCTTCCTGATTATGCAAACCATGTTTGGGAACATAGAATTGGTTTCTTCTATAGAAGCTTGTGGCTTTATTCATCAAGCTCTGCATTTTGTGCTGGATAGGTTTCTTGCATCCAGTGGCACCTGGTAAGTGACTAATAATTCTGGACTATGGAAGTCCATTTGCATGATTTATGCTGTTTCCATGGTAAATACTGCTTGATGGAGACCATATCTGGGAAGCTTCAATAGTTAAATTTATATGTTATGAGCAACGTATTTTTTGGCTTGATATTGCAGCATTGATTACCAATAATAGTTTGATGCTACTAGTTCAGGCAAACAAATTGGGTTTTCAGAACAGATATTTTAACTGTTCTTACTTTTAAATGTTTCAGTTGAAAACTTGTTCGTCAAACTTCAATGCCATCCGCTTCCAATTTCTTCCATTTTTTTGGTCCATTTTGTCATATTTTGATGTGAGTTTGGATTCATGATGAAAGTTATGGCGTAAGTTTGACGTTGGCTGCCAACCTTTCACAACTCTCCTTTATGGTCTTGGGACCGGCAATGAGAGCCCAGAACTCACAGGTGTGATGTAATAGACTATTACATAGATTGATTGCAATCAAGTGCTATCTAATTGTCTAGTACATAGGTTGATTACAATCAACGAGTGCAATAGAGACCAAGAACTGTGCTGGTTAGGAGTGAGTTGGTACAATTTGAAGGCTCTAAAAGGGTAAGGAAAATGCCCAAAGAATGTGGATGGAGGTGGTAATAAAATACTTGAGGACCTATGGTCTAACTGAAGGTCTGGCCCTTGATAGGTTGGAATGGGGGAACAAGATTCATGTAGCTGACCCCAATTAATTGGGATAGGCTTAGATGATGATGATGATGATTTGACGTGGGCTTGGCTCTTAGCATTAAGCATTAGTAAATGAAGCTTGCTTAGATTTATTTATTTTTTCACGTTAATGTGAAATAAGTCCATGCCTTGTGTTTTCCAACTTCAGAAATCAAAGAAGTCAAGAAGCAGAAGGAAAGAGCAAAGCTGGGCATTGACGTGAGTAACATTGTCTCAAGTTCTCGCCGAAGGTCCACATCCAATTTCATTATTCCTCCCCCACAACCCAGGTTGGCAGTTGAAAAAAATGATGGTGGTGGTGCTGGTGATGATGATGGTGATGAGGAAGATACTGATGACAAAGAGAGTGAAAGCGAAGGCGCGAGTGAAGGTAACTTTATTGGGTTTTGTAAGGTTGCATTATTATTCGTTTTCATGAGTTAATGTGAAATAAGTCCATGCCTTGTGTTTTCCATCTTCAGAAATCAAAGATGTCAAGAAGCAGAAGAAAAGAGCAAAGCTGGGCATTGACATGAGTAACATTGTCTCAAGTTCTCGCCGAAGGTCCACATCCAACTTCATTATTCCTCCCCCAAAGCCCAGGTTGGCAGTTGCAAAAAATGGTGGTGTTGGTGGTGGTGGTGGTGGTGATGATGACAAGGAAGATACTAATGATGAAGAGAGTGAAAGTGAGGGCGTGTGTGAAGGTAACTTTATCGGGTTGTAGGGTTGCTTTATTATTTGTTTTCATGAGTTATGAAATATTTGTTGGTCCTTTTCTTTATTTTTTTCATTCCTAAGCTGTCTTTTGTGTTTACTATGTTGAATCGATCTGCTTCTTCAAGTATTCCATGGGTACGCGGGAGTTTCAACTCCAAAGAATTCTCAACAAATTGGACTCTGATAATATTTTGTAATCACCCGCATCTATAATGATTGTGGTGATGTCTTCACATGGAAAAGTATTCAATTGCAATAAAGCGATGTGACATGTAGATGTTGGTAATTGCCGTCCTTGAGCTCTAGAAAGACCACAATATGATAAAAATGGCCATCCTTAGTAAAATTTATTTGCAGATCACAAAAAAAAGTCCCATATTCTATTTGCTGTGTTGATGGCATACTACCATTGACAAATTTTTAATCGTTATATGGGTGTTTAAGTTTACACCACCCCTCGTTAGTATGAGCTGGTTTGTTCATCATTTTAAATCAATATCATAGGATTTTGACATCTGTAAATGCATTTGAGGCATTTTACCCACTCTAGGGTATTTTTGGTCACTTGTAGAAAAAAGTACACTTTGGCACTTCTCTGTATTTCTCGTCTATAATGAATATCACTGCCTGCATGAATTCATCTTTAAATATTACCATATGGTTTTAGAGCATCCTGCGCATTATTGGATTTGATTTGAACATGGAGCTTACCTTTGTTGTTTTTGCTCTTGGCCATATTGATACCTATTGTCATGAGTTCTGTTGATGATTTTTCCTCATCTTGAAGACCAACTCATAAACAATCTTAGCAACTTCCCTCACGCATGTTGACCTAAACCCGTCAAAACACTAATTATGTCAACTTTTGTGATGCAGGACCGATGTATGAACTAAGTAACATGTGAGATCAAATAACCGAATTAAGATATTTAACAAAAACGCAAACGTCGCTATATTCATCACAAATATCATGAAAATCAAAAGAAAATCATGCATAATCCTGACTTAAGCTACCAACATTGTAACACAAGATCATTAAATAAAAAGAAACTAGGATCTAATGGATGTAGGGACATCCAATTAGTATATGGTATAGTTTATTTCAAAATAGGAAACCTAATACAACCTAGGGTGAAAATTAGGATTTGGGTAATTTGAGAAAGTAGGAAAATTGGGAAATTTAAGTTTAGGGTTAGGGATTCGGGGAATGGAAGAAAGGGATTTTGATAATGATGGTGGGAAACTAAAAGGGGCAGGTGGGATTCACACGTGTGGCCATATGATCACACGTGTGGCGTGAGAGGATGGGTTTAGGTCAGGTTTTGGATTGTGGATGGGTATGAGAAAGTTGGGTTTGGGAGAAGACGAAGATTTGTGATGGAAGAATTAAGAATCTGAAGAAAATACCTGGATGGGGAAGAAAAGAGAAGATGGTGTGGGGATAAATGGAGACATCGCACCTCTGTTGATGAAGATTAGCCTCGCACTAATCTTCCTTACAAATCGCATGGAAGTATCTTCAAATTGCATAAAGATGGAAAAGAAAGCAAGAGCTTTTCTCTTTATTTTTTATTTTTATTTTTTTAATCACGAAATTCAATGGGAGAGAGGTCACACGTCTTTCTCTTTTTATAGATTCAACAAATTTCAAAAATTACAAAAATCCCCGTCTTGCGAACTTTAACGAAAATAGCCCTAGTCTAAATAAAATCAACTAAAACACTCATAATGTGTCCAAATATAAAATAATGAAAAACTAAATCTTAAAATATGATAAAGTGTAAAACAGATGTGGACGATCAACGATCAATGGCCCGATCATGTGATCCATGCGATCCAATGGCCTGATGGTCGCGTCCCTTCGATCCAATGATCTGGATCACTCCATAAAGCAGCCCATGTGCATTTTTCCAGTGTAGGGTCTTCCAGATGCTCGCACATGCACATGAAGTCTTCAGCATGATCGCATGTATTCGCCTAGCCAAAGGGAAATTGGTGCGGCCTGCCTCTGATACGTACATAAGGGTGTACGTGACGTGATGTCCTCATCAACTCTATTCAGCTGAGAAGAGTTCGCCTCTGGCGGACTAAAACTCATGTAGTGCTCCAAAATGGCTGGATCTAAATGATGTAGCTCGTCCTCTGTAATCCACGTACTGTCGGAGATTGGCCTGTGCTTTCACTTGACAAGGAATTTCTGAAATCCTCCATGTCGAGTGGAAACTGCTTGTGTATCCAGTATGTCTTCTATCTGTTCGCTTTGAGCAGGCAAGGAAGGTAAATGTGGTAATGGCTTGGATGATTGGTTAGGTAAGGGCCATGGATTTGGGATTAGGTCATGGTCTGTGGGAGGTCTGTGGATGGATCAAAAGGTGAAGTAGCATGACCCTTGTATTGTATTAGATCTTCCACATTAAAAGTAAAACTAATTCCCACGGTAGGTGGAAGGTCTACTACATACGCATTAGGACCCAGTTTCTGCATTATTTTGTATGGTCCTATGCTACGCGCTTGTAACTTTTTAACAGCCCCATGTGGGAACCGTTCAGGCCTCATGCGAACCATGACATAATCTCCTACTTGGAATTCATGAAACCTGCGATGAGAATCAGCAAACGTTTTTGTATTTTTGATTACTTACATTAATTCGCTTCCTGATCTTACTATGCAACTTACGTATGTGACATGCAAACTCATGTGCGGACTCAGATGGTGATGGGGACATCATGCACACCCCCCCTCTATGGGCCTCATAATTAGAGTGTTGCGTTATGGAGCATTGGAGTGGACCTGATCATCACATAGATTCTACTATCGGATCTCATTATCGTGGTCCACTACTTTAGATGATTTAGGATTATGAGTTTTGATTATTTTTGTTATTAGAAACTTCATGAACGGCTTGGATTGCTTAGATTAGTATTTATTTGCTTTAAGCTTTGGTATTAGTGCGTGCACATGATGCGAGGGTAATTTAAGTCTTTTTTGGGTTTAGGGGTTACTTATAAATATAGCAATCCCATGTAGGTATTGCAATGATTTTGAATAAAAATTCCTGCATTTTCTTCTTCTCTCTCTATTTGGGTTGAAGAATCGAATTGGGTGCGAAGCCCTCCCTTCCTCGAAGGGTTAATTATCGTGGTGCGAAGCCACATCCAATCCAAACCATCTCCATCTTCTTACGCACCAATTCCATCTCCCTCAACACCCCTTCTATCATCAGATTCACCTCTGTTCGTACCCAAGTTTTCTCCTGCAACAGTGCACAAGCAGATTTTCAGATTCTGGCCCATCTGAGGGACTGAAACTTCGACGGAGTACTACGCGCAAATTGTGCATCGGATTGACCCGAAACTTGGTATAGAACCTGTCCATCCTTGGCCGATCCTAGCTTAGGAGTCGGTTTCCGATCGTGTGGATGATCTGTCACGCATGTGCGTCCAGTCCCATTTGCGCTCCAGAGCGTGTGGCTCATTCCATGTTCTCTTTTTCCTCTATTTCCTTCTCTTTGACTAAAAAAAGCCCCTCATCCAAATCCCTAACCCTAAAGAGTCCTAAATCTCAATTATCCGCAATTTTCAAACCCTAGATTTTCCCCTAAATTGAAATTTAGCGAATCTCTTGAGTTGGGAACAATCCTTTACAAGAATGGATGACTTTACACTCCTTTAGGCTTGTTTGGCTTATAACTTTGTTTGATCCAGCCCTTAAGTATGTAGGCTAGGACCCTCGTAGATTCCCCTTTTTGAATATTTGATGGTATATAGGATGTGGAATTTTGTAATTATTCAAAATTGGTATAATCTCAAACTTGATCTCTTGCATTCCATATTTAATTTCATATCCCGCATCAGTTGGCCTATGGGATAGACATAGGTATGAGATCTACAGGTTTCCTAGGTTTATAGACATGCACAACCTCAAATCGACTCATGCCTATGGACCTATTGATGGAACTAATGTATGCTAACTCGGCTATAGGCAAAACGGTATCCTAAGTTCGGACGTGATCACCCACAAGACATCTAAGCAGAATTTCAAGACTCCTATTGATACCTTCAGTTTGACCGTCTGTTTGAGGGTGATAGGCATGTGAAAATTGAAGCCTTGTCTCCATCATGCGCCATAATGTCTTCCAAAAATAGCTCATAAAGCGTACGTCACGATCAGACATTATGGTCTTAGGTAGACCATGTAAACACACTACCTCCCAAAAGTAAAGCTTAGCCACATTGGAGGCATCTGACGTTTTCGAGCACGGAATGAAATGGGCCATTTTAGAAAAACGGTCCACAAACATAAATACAGAATCATGTTTTTTGATAGTTTTCGGTAAGCCCAACACGAAGTCCATACTAATATCCTATCATAGAGCATGGGGTACTGGCAAAGGCGTGTACGATCTTGTATTTTACTTCCTTAGCTTTGCCAGTTGATAAGTCCTGCACTGCCCTACAATCTTGGCTACATCTTGCTTGAGACTTGGCCAATAAAATCTATCCTCCACAAGGGCAATGGTCTTGTCCCTCCCCAAATGACCAGCTACTCCTGCATGAAGATCCCAAACTAGGAAATTACGGAGGCAGATATGAGGAACGCAGAGTCTGTCACCTATAAATAGGAATTTATTGATGATGACAAACCCGCGACTATCGGTCGACGGACCATCTCGTAGTGACGCATACAACTCACCAAAGTATGGGCATGTATGATACTCCTCTCAGCCAATCAAACCCAGTCACTTCCACTCTCATACTTTGGAGTAGCATCACATGACGACTAAGGGCATCAACAAGTTTTTTCTCGATCCCTGCCTTATGTTTAAGAACGAAAGAATATTCCTGAAGAAATTGGACGCATTTAGCATGCCTAGGATTTAATTTCTTCTGGGAATTGAGGTAAGATAAGGCCTTGTGGTTAGAGAACAAATCATCTCCACCTTCCTACGCACCACATCCATCACCCTTTACACCCCTTCCACCTTCAGATTCACCCACTTTCGTATTCCAAGTTTTCTCCTACAACAGTGCACAAACAGATTTTCAGATTCTGGCCCATCTTAGGGGTTGAAACTTCGTCGGAGTACTACGCACGCCTTGCGACGGATCGACGAGAAACTTGGCATGGAGGCAGCCCATCCCTGGCCGATCCTAGCCTAAAAGTCAGTTTCCGACTTTGTGGGCCCCACCCACGTGCGGACGATCTGTCACGCACGTGCGTCCAGGCCCATCTGCGGTCCAGCATGCGTGGTTCATTCTAGTTTCTCTTTTTCCTCTATTTCCTTCTCTTTGACTAAAAAAAGCCCCTCATCCAAATCCCTAACCCTGAAGAGTCAAATCTCAATTATCCCCAATTTTCAAACCCTAGATTTTCCCTCAAATTGAAATTTAGTGAATCTCTTGAGTGGCTTGGACCCCATAGATTTCTCTTTTTGAATATTTGATAGTATGTAGGATGTGGAATTTTGTGATTGTTTAAAATTGGTATAATCTCAAACTTGATCTCTTGCATTCCATATTTAATTTCACGTCCTGCATCAAATTTGGTCTCAGAGACTAAGGTTGTCATAAGGGAATACAATGCATGATTAGGGGTAGTTCTTTTTTTTTTCTTTTTTTTTAATGCACTACACCTATTCATTTAGGACTGTTTAGAGGTCCATGATTCATAATATAAGCTGCTGAAATTTCTGTTATCAGAAAGTTAGCAATTTACATTGCTGAATTTTTTGTTATCCATTTATTTTGACAGCCATATTGCTAGATTTTTGTAGAGTTGCGTAATTTCGTTTATATAGCGTCCTATAGGTTCATCTAATGTCATTAAGGTGCATATAGTGGAGTCTAGGCACATAATTGCATCTTAGCATCCTTTGAGTTGTGTAGTGCATGCCCACACGTACTGGATGCGGTTTTGGTCTGCATCCTATCATGAACACCGAGTAACTTACCGAGTCTCTCAGGAGAATAACCCAAAAGTTGGACGCTATGGATGCAAACATCAAAGCATCTTTATAACAAGTTAACAAGTTAATAATCGTTTGGACCAATTAGATGCATGCGTCTATCAAGTTGAAACCTTCACCCGAACAAACACCACCATTGGTGAAGATACCCAATCTCAGGCAAGTGGTCAGGAGGATAGACAAAGGAATGGGAGTTGCTAAGGAAATAGTTGTGGGAGCTCACCGGTGCACCCACCCTGCGAGGGGCATCGTGATCATTATGATCTAAATGCGCAACTCTTCAAGGGAGTTAGGGTAGAGGCCCCTACGTTTAATGGCCACTTGGACCCTAAAACTTTTTTAGATTGGTTGGCGGATATGGACCACTATTTTGAGTGGTACGACATATTGGATGCTCGCTGAGTCCAATTTACTAAGATGAAGCTTGTGGGCTAAGCAAAGAAGTTTTGGATTACCGTGGAACGAAAGAAAGAAAGGTTGAGGGAACCCCCAATAGTCCATTGGGAAGAAATGAAAGAAATTTTAAAAGAGATGTACCACCTTTTCTCTTATCACTTGAGGTTGGTTGAAGATTGACAATCTCTTCGACATTGAGAAGTTCGAAGAGTACTTGACTCGGTGTGAAGTTGAGGAGGATCTCGTACTCACTCTTGCTCGATTTAAGACGGGCCTTCGTTCTGACACCAGAGAGAGTTGCTCGCCAAAGACAGACACTCTTGAACAGATGTATTAAGTGGTGTTGGAGGTCGAGCAATACCTTAAGGCATCTGTGGGAAGGCGGTTTGAGTCCCGTGATTCTAGCGCTAAGGCCAACCCTTCTTGGGTTAAGCCTGACACTGGATATCAATTCAAGCCTTCCAGTAATTCTCAGTCCAGACCCAAGGATGATAAGGGTAAAGGAGTTGTTGGGTCTAGCTCACGTAGAAGCAACGTGACTAGGTGTTTTAGATGTCAGGGGTTTGGTCACTTTGCTCACCAGTATGGCACGAAACAGGGCACCAAGGTCTTCCTTATTGATGGGCAAGTAGAAGTAGTGCCCCTAGAAAATGATGGTGAGGAGGAAGAATACGAGCCAATGGAGATCCCTAGTAATGAGGAAGAGGGAGCACAAGAGACTGCGACACTTGCAGTTGGTCGTTGCGCCTTTGCACAAGCAAAGAATACCGACGATTAGCGCCGCAACACGATCTTTTATACCTACGCAAAATGTGCTGATAAGAGTTGCAAGTTGATCATGGATAGTGGTAGTTGTACCAATGTGGCATCAATTGGCACTGTGAGTAGTTTGGGCTTCAAGCTTGAAGCCCATCCTCAACCAGTGTTTCAAATAGCTTCCGTAGCGTACGCTACGTAGTGTAGCGTGGTCATAACGCTGCGTAGCGTCCCAAATAGCGTAAGTCCCCTGTAGTGTACGCTACAGGGGTTGTAGCGTACGGTACAGCTACGTAGCGCTTAGCGTCCGTAGCGTAAGCTACAATGTATTTTTTTTTATACTATTTTTTATTTATTTTTATTTTTTTCACATTTTCTTTGTTTCTAATGTTGAGGAATGTGACACTTGTATTGTACTTGATACTTTTAACCTATGAGATTTTTTTTTTCTTTTTATAATTGTGACTTGTGGTTTCAATTAGACATTATTAATTTAAGCAGTTTGCTTAGAAAGTTGTTGATGTGATAATTATTTGATTTGGCTTATATATGTGGATTGACTTTTGATAAATGATAACTAAAAACTTTTTTAAACATGCTTATAATTGATAAAATGAATCATCTTTTAGGCAATTTTGTATTTTTTTTTCCTTTTCTTCACTATTTATTATATTTATCCTATTTTTAAATTACAAAATAGAAGTATCGTGTAGCTTACGCTACACGCTACGTATTTATGCTACACGCTATAGAGGTTTGAGCTCTATACATCACTCTACTACTATTTAAAAAACCCTATAGTGTCTTGGGTTGATGAGGCTTCCATTCCAGTCTCGCACCGTTGTCTTGTTCCTATTCAGTTTAGATCGTATAAAGACACTCTTGTGTGATGTTGTTCCCATGGATGTTGGCCATATCATTTTGGGTAGGCCTTAGCTCTATGACAGGGATGTCACCATATTTGGTCGTTCGAAGGTGTATATATTTTGGTTTGAGGGCAAGAAAGTCAAGCTAAATCCTCTTCCACCCATGAACACGACTGGAAAGGAGTCAACCACAAAGAGTGGTGCGAGCGGCTCAAAGGAATTGAAGAAATCGAAGTCCAAGTATAAGCCTCTGCATATTCTAAATGCCAAAGACTTTGAGCGAGAGATTGAATCATACTCGATAGTGTACGCCCTTGTGGCTACGGAGAGTGCACCAGAGGCTAATGTAGAGTTATCCACCGATGCCATTTCGGTAGTGGATGAGTTTCGTGATATCTTTCCTGATGATCTACCAGATAAGCTTCCCCCTATGAGGGTATATAACATGCCATTGATTTAGTCCTTGGGGCGACTCAAACCTCGCTAATTATAGAATGAACCCAAAGGAGCATGCAAAGTTGAAGAGGCAGGTTGATGAGCCCTTAGAAAAAGGTTTCATTTGAGAGAGCATGAGCCCGTGTGCCGTGCTTGCCCTTCTTACACCTAAGAAGGATGACACAAGGAGGATGTGTGTTGATATTAAGGTCATTAACAAAATCACAATCAAGAATCGGTTTTCCATACCTCGTCTTGATGACATGTTGGATATGATGGTCAACAATACTATCTTCTAAAAAATTGACCTCAAAGGTGGCTATCACCGAATCCGTATACGCCCTGGCGAAGAGTGGAAGACGATCTTCAAAACGAAGGATGGGATATATGAGTGACTAGTCATGCCTTTTGGGCTGATTAATGTCTCGAGTACCTTCTTGCATGTGCTGACCCAAGTGTTGAGGTCCTTCATGAGGAAGTTCCTGGTTGTCTACTTCGATGATATCCTGATTTATAGCATGACCAAGGAACAATACCTCAACCATTGAGGCAGGTTTGTGGGATCCTTAGAGCCGAAAAATTGTATGCCAACCTAAAGAAGTGTGCGTATATGTTCAGCAGTGTTATCTTCTTAGGTTTTGTTGTGTCAGCTGAGGGTGTGTCGGTGGATCCCGAGAAAGTCAATGCCATTATCAATTAGCTTGAACTCCGCAGTATTCACGAGGTGTGCAACTTTCATGGCTTGGCCACCTTCTATAGGCAGTTTATTCGAGGCTTCAGTTCTATTATAGCTCCCGTCACGGATTGCATAAAAAAAATGAGGGTTTTAATGGACGAAGGCAGCCTCGAAGGCCTTTAATGAGATAAAGGCTAAGATGACCGAGGCTCCAGTCACGTGACTTTCTGATTTTTCGAAAGTTTTTGAGGTTGCACGCGACGCGTCAGGAGTTGGTATAGGAGGAGTACTTAGTCAGGAAGGGCACCCTGTCGCCTTTTTTTTTAGTGAGAAATTGAATGAGTCGAAACAAAAATACTCCACCTATGACAGAATTCTATGCGGTAGTGCAGTTGTTGCGTCATTGGCGTCATTATCTATTGTCGCAATAATTCGTCTTGTTCTCAAATCACAAGGCTTTGAGATATTTGAACTCTCAGAAGAAATTAAACTCTAGACACACCAAGTGTGTCCAGTTACTTCAAGAGTACACTTTTATGCTTAAGCACTAGGTTAGTGTAGAGAATAACCCTGTCGACTCGTTGAGTCGTCGAGTCACGTTCCTCAATTCCATGTGTCGAAATCACGGGGCTGGAGCGTGTCAGAGAGGATTATTCTGAGTGCCTCGATTTTGGAGTCGTGTATACATTGTTGTTAGAGAGTCCGTCAAGAGTTAGTAGCGAGTATTTGATATTAGATGAATATTTGTTTAGGAGTGGCCGTTTGTGCATACCTTGCACCTCCCTCTGCGATTTTCTTGTCTCGGAGCTACATTTAGGAAGGGTCGCAGGTCATTTTGGTCGAGACAAGACCATTGCCCTAGTAGACGATAGATTTTATTCTCCTGTGTGTGGATGACCCGATGCATCCACGGACTTCAAGAACATTGTACCAGCTGGACAATTTACTAAAAAGTTAATGAGAAATCGACCGAATCTATTGGTCCATCCATCGGCCATTAATGAACACTCATGTGTTTTCTACAATTTCTTATATTCAGTTATGAAGGATCGTGTATATTCAACTTTAGTTTTCAGGCATGTCTCCCTCATTTCATGATATGAAGGAGGTTTAAGCCTATGTCCAAATTGACCTATAGCCTCAACCATTACTTTGCAGCTTCTCGATTTAACGATGTTGAAAGCAATGCCGATTTGGTGAAAACACTTAGCAATATATTGAATAGTGGTTTTTCTATCTTTTTGTTTATACCGGTTCTGTAAAGTTGTTTGAGCCCGGCCCTTTGCCTCTACCCCTTTGGTCAATTGCATCCTCGAGGTGTGGTCTACACCATCTATCCATGGGCTTATTTCCTCGGGCTCTTTTTGAGACCGTTGGATGTACTTGTGGTCTAGACTGGCCTGTTGAAGTAGGGGGAGTGAGACTAGCTTTATCTACATTAACTACGTTTATATCTTCATGAGTATCTTGTGACGTAGGGCACTATCGCATCTTTTTCTCAACTGTTTTTCCATATACTCCATGATCTCCCTTCGGATTTCTGGAGCAATTTTGTCGCATGTTTTTACATTTGACCTTGGTAAATGTGCAAGGTTTTGCTTTTGCCTTGCAATGCCACCGGAACTCACATACGCACATAATTCATATACTATGTGAGTCTTTTCTGAAACACTACGATAGTGCCCATACTTCCAACCCGGGTCATTCGACTTCGGTTTTAAAGAGGAAGATTAGGAAAAAGACATTATATTGGTGGTGTGTGTATTGAGTGCTAGTAGCCTAGTACTAAAAAGTAACTAGAAAGTAAATTAAAAAATAAAATCTAAAGTAAGAGACTATGAGTAAAGAGACTAAAGAGATGGGATGTGGGAGAGAGAAAGAGAGAGTTACACACACTTACACACTAACACTAGTAGTAGACTAGTAGTAGAAACTAGAAAGGGAGAGGGAAAAGAAAAGGAGATAGAGAGAGAGAGTTGAGTTACACTTGTAGAAAGGGAGAATAAGAGGGAAAAGAAAAGGAGAAAGAGAGAGAGTTGAGTTACACATGTAGACTTGTAGAAAAGAGGGGAGAGAGATTTACACAAACAAAATTACAATTACAAATTTAAGAAGTGGTTGTTCTTCAATCTTCACTTCTTGTCTAAATTGTCTTCACTTTTGCCTTGAGCCCTTGACCCTTAACTTGAGTCTTGATCGTGATTCGTAGAATGTAGACCTGTAAAGTTGTGTTGTTGTACTTGAAAGTTGTAAGTTGTAACACTAAGTCACTAACACAAGTTACACAACACTAACTTGTAACTTGTAACTTATAACAAAGTAACAAACAAACTAAAAAAAAAAATGTTAGAAGTTGTTAGCAAACTTAGAAATTGGATATTATGAAACTTTAAGAGAGAATGAGATAGAAAGAGAGGGAGATAGATAGTAGATTAGAAACTAGAAAGAGAGAGTGGTGGGTGTGTTTTGTTGTTGTGTGAATATTTATAACTTGGAAAAATTAGAAACTAGAAAGGGAGTTCAATTCAATGGATGGAGAGCTTGGTTGTCTTGTAATGTCTCTTAAATCTTGATTCTTGAATCCTTGTGTATGTATATACTTGTCCCTTGATTGAAACTTCAATCTTGATTCTTGAAAGAAATATAGATGGAGGAGTGGACTTGGGGCTTGGAATTGTGTAAGAGAGAGTGTAAGAGAGCAAAATAGAGATGGAGAGAGAGTATAAGCTTTGAGTGCATGTAGGAGTGCTTAGAGTCCCTTTTTATAGAGAAAAAAAGGATTAAAAAATAAAATAAAATTCCAATGTTCAAAAAACGGTCAGATTTCTGACTGTTGGCAACTATGCGATCGCATACATCGCATATGCGATTGCATAACATGGCACATGTGGCATATGCGATCGCATATGTGCAGTGATCTCATATGCCAGTGTCACATATACGATCTGTGCACGTGTGTGCATATGCGAATGTGTGATTGCACATGACAACACTGGTGACGTGTGGTTCATGAGTTATTTTTGGAAGATACTATGGCACATGATGAGTACTAGGCTCTAATTCTCTTCTGCCTACCACCCTCAGACTGATGGTCAAACTGAGGTGGTCAATAGGGGCCTAGGAAACTTGCTTAGGTGTTTAGTGGGGGAGCACACCAGGACGTGGGACAGTGCACTACCTATCTTCGAGTTTGCATTTAATAGTTCAGTCATTCGATCCACAGGTTTTAAGTCCTTTTGAAGTCGTTACTGGTTATAAACCTAGAAAGCCCATTGATCTTGTCCCTATGTCCCTGTCCCATAGGCCATCAGAGTATGCAGAGTCCTTTGCACATCATATTCATTCATTGCATCAAGAAATCAGGCGAAAGATGAATACTAGTAACGAACAATACAAATTTTCTGTAGATGAACATAAACGATTTAAGGAATTCAATGTAGGGGACTCTGTGATGGTCCGCATCAGGCTAGAGCGGTATCCTCAAGGAGCCATTCAGAAATTACACGTGCATAGCGTTGGACCATTCAAAATTATAAAACAAAACGGTCCCAATGAGTATGTGGTAGATCTTCCACCTTCCATGGGAATTAGTTTCACATTCATTGTGGAGGATCTCGTTTCATTTCAGGGGACCACTGACGCATTGTCCAGCCTTTCACCTAATCATCCCAGTTCCCCAGATCTTTCCCTTGACCCATGACCTCTTCCCGACCCATCTTCCCAGCCTTTACCTCCTATACATGCCCTTGCCACATCTAGAGAGGAGATAGAGGATATGTTAGACTATTAGATTGTATCAACGCTAGACGGCGGTTTGCAAAAGTTCCTTGTCAAGTGAAAGTCACGCCCAGCTTCAGACAGTACGTGGCTCACTGAAGAGGAGCTTCAGAGACTTGATCCAAACATCTTGGAGCGGTTCAGGAGTTTTGTTTCGCCAATGGTGAAACCTTTGCAGCCGGGGAGAGTTGATGGGGACATCATGCACACGCCCCCTCTACGCACATATTCACGGAGGAGGCGGGCCCTACTTTCGATTTGGATCGACGACGACATCTTTGGAGGGCCTCATAATTAGAGGACTGCGTTATGGAGCATTGTAGTTGACCCGATCATCACGATTCAACCATCGGATCTCATGATTGTGGCCCACTACTTTAAATGATCTAGGATTTTGAATTTTGATTATTTTTGTTATTAGAATCTTTGAAAGAGGTATTTTCTTACAAAAAAGTACCCTTTCAGAGCCTCCATTTCGTAATTCAAATGTACTACCCGCCCTTCATGAACGGCTTGGATTGCTTAGATTAGTATTTATTTGCTTTAAGCTTTGGTATTAGTGCACGCACATGGCGCATGGGTAATTTTGTCTTTTTTGGGTGTAGGGTGTTCTTATAAATATATCAATCCCATGTAGGTATTGTAATGATGTTGATGTATAAAAATTCCTGTGTTTTCTTCCTCTCTCTCTCTCATTGGGTTGAAGAATCGAATTGGGCGCGAAGCCCTTCCTTCCTTGAAGGGTTAATTACCATGGTGCGAAGCCACATCCGCTCGAAACCATCTCCATCTTCTTATGCACCAATTCCATCTCCCTTAACACCGCTTCCATCATCAGGTTCACCTCTTTTCGCACACAAGTTTTCTCCTACAGCAGTGCACAAGCAGATTTTTAGATTCTGGCCCATCTGAGGGGTTGAAACTTCGGCGGAGTACTACGCGCAAACTGTACATTGGATCGACGCGAAGCTTGGTATGGAACCTTTCCATCCTTAGCCAATCCTAGCCTAGGAGTTGGTTTCTGATCTTGTGGGCCCCACACGCGTGTGGAGGATCTGTCACGCACGTGCGTCCAGACCCATCTATAGTCCAGCATGAGTGGCTCATTTTAGGTTCTCTTTTTCCTCTATATCATTCTCTTTCACTAAAAAAAGCCCCTTATCCAAATCCCTAACCCTAAAGAGACCCAAATCTCAATTATCCCCAATTTTCAAACCCTAGATTTTCCCTCAAATTGAAATTTAGTGAATCTCTTGAGTTGGGAACAATCCTTTGTATGAATGGATGACTTTACACTTCTTTGGGCTTGTTTGGCTTATAACTTTGTTTGATCTAACCCTAAAGTGTGTAGGCTTGGACCCTATTGATTCCCCTTTTGAATATTAGATAGTATTTGGGATGTGGAATTTTGTGATTGTTTAAAATTGGTATAATCTCAAACTTGATCTTTTGTGTTCCATATTTAATTTTACGTCCCGCATCAGATGGCCTATGGGACAGACACAGGTATGAGATCTACAGGTATCCTAGGTTTGTAGACATGCACAACCTCAAATGGACTCATGCATATGGACCTATTGATGGAACTAATGTATGCTAACTCGGCTATAGGCAAAACAGTATCCTAAGTTCGGATGTGATCACCCACAAGACATCTAAGCAGAATTTCAAGACTCCTATTGATACCTTTAGTTTGACCGTCTGTTTGAGGGTGATAGCGATATGAAAATTGAAGCCTTGTCCCCATCATGTGCCATAATGTCTTTCAAAAATAGCTCATAAAGTGTACATCACGATCAGACATTATGGTCTTAGGTAGACTATGTAAACACACTACCTCCCAAAAGAAAAGCTTAGCCACATTGGAGGCATCTGACATTTTCGAGCACGGAATGAAATGGGCCATTTTAGAAAAACGGTCCACAACCATAAATACGGAATCATGTTTCTTGATAATTTTCGGTAGGCCCAACATGAAGTCCATACTAATATCCTGTCATAGAGCATGGGGTACTGGCAAAGGCGTGTATGATCTTGTATTTTACTTTCTCTGCTTTGCCAGTTGACAAGTCCTGCACTGCCCTACAATCTTGGATACATCTTGCTTGAGACTTTGCCAATAAAATCTATCCTCCACAAGGGCAATGGACTTGTCCCTCCCCAAATGACCAGCTACCCCTCCTGCATGAAGATCCCAAACTAGGAAATTACGGAGGGAGGTACGAGGAACGCAGAGTCTGTCACCTTTAAATAGGAACTTATTGATGATGACAAACCTACGACTGTCGGTCGACTGACCGTCTCGCAGTGACGCATACAACTCACCAAAGTTTGGGCATGTATGATACTCTTCTCTCAGTCGATCAAACCCAGTCACTTCCACTCTCATACTTTGGAGTAGTGCCACACGACGACTAAGGGCATCAACAGGTTTGTTCTCGATCCCAGCCTTATATTTAAGAACGAAAGAGTATTCTTGAAGAAATTGGACCCATTTAGTATGCCTAGGATTTAATTTCTTCTGGGAACTGAGGTAATGTAAGGCTTTGTGGTTAGAGAACAAGACAAATTATTGCGGTAATAAATAATGCCGTCAATGGCGCAAGGATTGGACGACCGCATAGAACTCTTTGTCATAGGTGGAATATCGTTGCTTTGCCTCATTCAACTTCTCACTAAAATAAGCAACGGGGTGCTCTTCCTAACTGAGCATGCCACCTATACATAATCTAGATGCGTCACATGTGACCTCAAAGACTTATAAAAGTATGGAAGGCGCATGACAAGGGCTTCACTCATCTTGCCTTTAATCTCCTTAAAAGCTTTAGATGCGACTTCAGTCCATACAAACTCCCCTTTCTTGATGCAATCCGTGATGGGAGCCATAATGGAGCTAAATCCTCTAATGAACCGCCTATAAAAAGTTTATAAGACATGAAAACTTTGCACCTCATGAATGTTGCGTGGTTTAAGCCATTCAACTATGACACGAACTTTCTCGGGGTCTGCTCTCATGCCCACGGATGATATGATGAACCCTAAGAAGATAATGCTCTTTGACATAAACGTACACATCTTAAAGTTAGCGTATAACTTTTTAGTTCTGAGGACCTTGCAGACTTGCCTCAGATGGTGGAGGTGTTATTCCTTTGATATGCTATAGATAAAAATGTCATCACTCATAAATGTGCTCGGGGCGTTAGTCAAGCTAAAGGGCATGACTAGCCACTCGTATAGCCCATCCATCGTCTTGAAGGTTGGCTTCCACTCATCTCCTGGGCATATACGTATTTGGTGATACCCGCTCTTGAGGTCAATCTTTGAAAAGATCGTGGCACTCGCCATCATGTCTAACATATCATCAAGAGGCGGTATGGGAAACCGGTACTTGACCGTGATTTTATTGATGGCTCGACTGTCCACACACGTATCACGTGCCATCGTTCTTGGGCGTGAGAAGCACTGGCAAGACACACGGACTCATGCTCTCTTGAATGAAAGCCTTTCTGAGGAGCTCATCTACTTGCCTCTTCAACTCCGCATGCTCCGTAGGATTCATTTTATAATGAGGAATGTTTGGTAGTCGACCTGGGGATGAGATCAATGGCATGCTAGATGTCCCTCATGGGTGGAAGCTCATCTGGCAAGTCCTCTGGAAATACATCGTGAAACTTATCCATAATTGGCTTCACCTCAAGGGGTCCCTCTACACTGACCTCGGGTGTAATTTCTCTCGCCACTAAGGCGTACACCATCGAATCCACCGTGGTCTCTCTCAAACTCCTTGGCGTTGATTACATGGAGAGACTTGGGTTGGGATTTCCTCGTATCCCTTAGGTTACTTGACTTCCCCTCAGTTTTCTTCTCCGCATTACTTTTTGGTGGGAGAGGAACTAGAGATAATTTTTTGCCTTGATGCATGAATGAACATACATTTGAGTGGCCGTACATCATCACATCGTGGTCAAATAGCCAAGGCCATCCCAAAATGATGTGTCCGACGCCCATAAGTCAGACGTCGCACTACAACGAATCTGAATAGGATCCAAAATTACTGGGCACGAGACATCGCTGGATAACAGGTAGGGAAGATGCATCCACCGATGACACTCTATAGGGCTGAGGGTGCGGTTTAGGTTTCAACCCTAAACGAGACAAAGTTCTAGTGGAGACCACATTAGTAACTGCCACTATCGACGATCACCTTGCAATTCTTGTCTCCAGATTTTGCATAGGTATAAAATATCGTAGTCTGACGCCAATCATCATTCTCTTTAGCATTAGTCAAGGCGCACTTAACTGCTGCAAGTGGTATGGTATCTTTTCCTTTTACTTTTTCATCACTAGCACCATTGATGTTGGGTTGATAAAATTCTTCTTCAAAATCGCCCTATTCATCTCCTTCTCACCATCGTCAATCACTAGGGTCTTGCTCCTTTCTTTCGAGGGACATTGATGCGCGAATTGGCCAACTCCATGGCAATTGTAGCAGCGCGTTTGCTCTCCTCACCTAGAGCTAGCAGTTGGTATTCTTTTTCCTCTGACGTCTCCAGGGTTGGATTGGGAACCAATTTGGGGTTTGGACCGACTCCCCATGTTAGGCTTAGCCCCTTGAGGGTAATTGTTGACATTTGGATCCCTAGAGTCATAACGTCTACCAACCAGTGCTTTGAGATAGTGTTCGATGTCTTGTACCACTTGGTACATGTGCTCTAATGTGCCAAGCCAACTTCACGAGAATAAAGTTTTCGTTGAATCTCAAATCGGAGGCCCATTCTGAATTTGGATAATGTAACCATCAGGTTCTCAATGTCACATTACATCATGTACTCGAACCAAGCGATGTAATCCGACACATTCATGGATCCTTGATGTAAGGCTTGTCACTGGTCTAGGAGTCTCTGGTGATAAGAAAGAGGGAGATACTTTTCTCTAAGGACCTCTTTCATCTCGGCCCAGTGCGCAGCTGGGTGTTCTCCTCTCATTTCAATTTTACGCTCCATATTAGTCCAAAAAAGTTTGGCTTGACCCACTAAATTCATCTTGGCAAATCTCATTCGACGGGCATCAGACATCATACCACTCAAAATAGTGGTCCATGTCTGCTACCCAATCAAGGAATGTTTTGGGGTCCAAGTGACCATCAAAACTGGGGGCCTCAACTTTCATACCTTTCATGACTTGTACGTCTGGATCATAATGGTCATAACACTCCTCGTGTGATGGTGGCATGTGTGCTCGACCACGGTCAATGCCATCGCCACGATCATACTCCCACTTGTCAACTTAATTTCCAGCTCGAGATTGAACGTCCTCCCTAGTGTTGGGGTTTGCCTGTAAGGAGGCCTCAAGTTGATTGACGCATGTATTGGTTGCGGTTAATTGAGTGGCGGTGGTTCTATTGTGTGCTTCAATGGTCGTCAGACGGTTATTGATAACATTAAAGGCCTTAGCAATTTGCTCTAGATTCATAGTGGGATGTAGACCAAAACCACGTCCTGAAAGAGTGAGCATACACAAGGAAACCCTAAAAGGAAACCCTAGCTATGACTTTAACCTAGATGTGACACAAAAATCCTATGTGGCCTAGATCTATATGGGGACTCAACAAAACCTAGAAAAAGGGTTGCCTAAACTCCACAAAACATGTCCCCTTCGTAGTGCCGGTCACGCGGGTTAAGCTGCACGGTCAGCTCACTGAGGGTGCAGGGGGCGGCGCGACCCTACTCGCAGTTCAGGGTGGAGCGTCCGAAACTTAATCAATTTTTAAAATTTGGGTAAAAAGGCTTTTGTAAAAAATTTTCACTACAAATACGGATTGACAATAAACTGACCTACGCTAAAACTTTGCTCTGATACCAAATTTGATGCGGGACCGATGCATGAACTAAGTAACATGTGAGATCAAATAACCGAATTAAGATATTTAACAAAAAAAACACAAATGTCGTTATATTCATCATAAATATTATGAAAATCAAAAGAAAATTATGTATAATTCTGACCTAAGCTACCAACATTGTAACAGAAGATCATTAAATAAAAAAGAAACTAGGATCTAATGGATGTAGGGACATCCAATTAGCATAGGGTATAGTCTATTTCAAAATAGGAAACCTAATACCACCTAAGGTGAAAATTAGGGTTTGGGTAATTTGGGAAAGTAAGAAAATTGGAAAATTTAGGTTTAGGATTAGAGTTTCGGGAATGAAAGAAAGGGGTTTTGATAATGATGGTGGAAAACCAAAAGGGGCAGGTTGGATTCACACGTGTGGCCGTACGGGCATACGTGTGGCGTGGGAGGATGAGTTTAGGTCGATTAGGGTTTGGATTGTGGATGGGTATGACAAAATTAGGTTTGGGAGAAGACGAAGATTTGGGATGAGAGAATTAAGAATATGAAGAAAATACCTAGATGGAGAAGAAAAGAGAAGATGGTGTATGGATAGATGGAGACCTCACACCAATCTTTCTTCCAAATTGCATGGAAGTATCTTCAAATCGCATGAAGATGGGAGAAGAAAGTAAAAGCTTTTTTTTTAAAAATAAAAATAAAAATCACGAAATTCAATGGGAGAGATGTCACACGCCCTCTTCTTTTTAACGAAAATAGCCTTAGTCTAAATAAAATCGACTAAAACACTCATAATGTGTCCAAATATAAAATACTAAAAAACTAAATCATAAAATATGATAAAGTCTAGAACTGATGTGGACGATCAACGATCAATAGCCCGATCATTGCATCCCTTCGATCCAATGGTCTAGATCACTCCATAAAGCAGCTCATATGCATCTTCCCAGTGTGGGGTCTTCCAGATGCTCGCACATGCACATGGGAGTCTTTAGCACGATCACGGGTACTCGCCTAGCCACAGGGAAATTGGCGTGCCCTGCCTCCTCCTCTGATACGTATGCAGTGTTTCAAATAGCGCCCATAGCGTAGCGTGACCGTAGCGCTATATAGCGTCCCAAATAGCATAAATCCCCTGTAGCGTACTCTACAGGGGTCGTAGCGTACGCTACAGCTACGTAGCGCATAGCGTTCGTAGCGTAAGCTACAATGTATTTTTTACTATTTTATTTATTTATTTATTTATTATTATTATTATTTTGTTTTGTTTCTAATGTTGTGGAATGTGACACTTGTATTATACTTGATACTTTTAACCTTTGGGATTTTTATTTCTTTTCATAATTGTGACTTGTGGTTTCAATTAGACATTATTAATTAAAGTGGTTTGCTTAGAAAGTTGTTGATGTGAGAATTATTTGATTTGGCTTATATATGTGGATTGGTTGTGATAAATGATAACTAATAACTTTTTGGAACATGCTTATAATTGATTAAATGAATCATCTTTTCGGCATTTTTATATTTTTTTGCTTCTTTTTTTTTCCACTATTTATTATATTTGTCCTATTTTTAAATTAAAAAAATAAGTATCGTGTAGCTTACGCTACACGCTACGTATTTATGCTACACGCTACAGAGGGCTGAGCGCTACGCATCACGCTACTACTATTTAAAACACTGTACATATGTAAGGGTGTACATGATGTGATGTCCTCATCATTGTCTTCGGCTAGTGAGTCCTACATCAATCAAATGAGAATATGTAGCCTCGCTTTCTCAAAATCATTGGGTGTGAAGTTGTTGGTTTGGAAGTGGTGCTTCTCAAGATGTGCTTGAGCTATGGACATGAAATTTGGGTCTTTTACTATTCATGCATTTCGTACTCTTCTACCTCTAAAAATCGTAGTGGAATGTCAATTATATAATAATGAGATGCTGTTTTGTAAAATATCCTATTACTAACTATTTGATTTATTTACAATACATAACAGCATATTAAATGACTAATGGTTTGATTTTCTTTTTTTTTTTTTTTCAGGAATTACGTTGCATGCAGGAGATTCTTCAACTTCTGCCCAAGGAAGCAACTCAAGGAAGAAAGTTGAATTCAATCAAGTTGGGCAGCTGGTTGGAGAAAATGCAGTTTCATTCTCCACATTTATAGGGCGGCTGACCAGGGCACATTGTCCAATTAGATACGCTGATTGGCGCAGTGTACCTGATTCAGATAAGGATAATTTATGGTCTATGGTTAGGGTGAGCATGGAAATCTTTGAAGTTTACTTTCTAATTTTTACAAAGTAATTTATGTTGCCTGATATTGTTAAAAAATATATGTTTCCTGGTAATTTATAAAAAATAATAAACTTGACTCATTGTCCATAATGAAAAAGGATACATATGAGATCGATGAGAAGTACAAAGAGAAGGTCCTTCAGAAAGTAAACAAATCATTGAGGAACTGGAAGTGGGAATTGAGAAGGCATTATGATAAGTTTGATCAAGATGCCGAGGGAAGAAGAAATTGTCCCAAAGGTGTGAAGCAAGAAGAGTGGGAGTGTTTCATTGATGTAGAGTCCTCGGAACAATCAATCAGTCGTCGTGAAAATGGAAAGGCTTCCAGAAAAGAGATGAAACACCCTCACACGACTGGTAGACGAGGAGCTGCTAGGACGGCAGAGAAAATGGTAATTTGTATCCAGCTTAGCTTCATTTTCTTACAATTCAACTGAAGAATGTAGAATTGCGTTTTGATTTGCTTTTACAATTACAGCTAATGGAAAATCCAAATGCTATCATCACCAGAACAGACTTGTATGTGGCCACTCATACCAGATCCGACGGGTCTTACCCTACGCCAGAGCTAAGTATCACAATGGTGAGAACAATTATTCTTAAAAAAAATAAATAAATCAGTTTTTGCATTTAAGACTATAACGAAGGATTTATTGAAACAACTATTCCTTCCATAGGAAAGAATAAAATCGATAATTGCCAGTGATCCTGCTAGTACACAAAGGGATTTAGACCACGACCCAGTTGCACAGGTTTTTCGTTTATCCTCCTCAATTTACATACACAGTTTTTTGTTTGTTTTCTGCACGTGATATACATGCATCACTAATCCTAAAAAAATATTATATAGGTTTGTGGTCGTGATAGCAGAGGACTTGTAAGGGGCATGGGTGAGGGTATTTCTAAGACCACTATTATGGCTTCCACTCCCTACATGGTAGAAGCTCGAACTGAGAGGAATGCACATATGTTCCTTGAGTCCAAAATGGAAACTACAATGGTTGAAATGATAAAGAGATTAGACGAGGAAAAGGCATTACGAATGAGCATGGAGCAACAGTTGGCTGACATTAGGCAGCAGATTGCTTTTCAAGGTCAACAAGTGCACTGCTCCCCCGACACTAATGCATCTCAGGTACTGCATTTGCCATGATAAAGTGACATTTTTTTTTTTTTGAAAGATAAAAATAGCATTATTAGTTACTTAACTAAAACAATAATTTTATTTGTAGGCCTACCATCAATCCGGTGATGCCTCGAGTCTTCGAGAAGACTCGGCCCCAACTCCACGGACGATACAGATTTGCCGTTTGCTAAGTGGGCGACTGATGAGAGATAATATAGGCATCTAAACTAGACTCTGTCAGGGTCATCTATTGGGATTCCTACTGCGGAGTTGTTTGGTGATGACATGATATTTGGAGATGTGATGTTGGGTGAAATTCTAGTTTGGCCTGGAGTGTTGATGGAAACTTGATTATTCAGTGGTTTTGTTTATTATTATTTTTTCTTCTAGACCAGGCTTTTTGTCTTTTATATGATTCATTAATCGGTTAAGGATCCTTGGATTATTAAGTTGTGTTTTTTAATTGCAGGCAATGCTTCTTTGTTTCATTTAATCTTTAGCATATTTTTCATTGATTGTGGATTGTTAATGTATTTCTTAATCAAGTATTTGCGTGCCAGTAATCTACACAGGTTTCTAGTGTGATTTGTTTTGAGTTTTCCTATGCTTATGCATAAAATGTTCTGATTTGAATATTAAAATAACTATAGTGGATACGTAGGTAGCTGTTGGTAAAGTATTGTACCATATTGGTGCACTCACAAATCTATTTTTTCTTCTTGCAGTTTGGAATCTCATTATATGTTGTTTTCGTATGATTTCCAAAGATAAAGACACTTATCGGGTCCTTTCGGACGGTAACATAAGCTGTTTTGTTTTCATTTGTCTTCAATTAACCAAGTCATTGAAGGACCCAAATTTGGTAGGTACTGAAGTATTAGCAGAACACTGCTGTTGCTGCTGTTACTTAACGATAGATAACAACGTAAACAATTATCTGGAATCAGTGTATATGCCTCTTCCATATCCATCACAACTTGCGAGAATATGTAAGAGGAATATACATTGATTGCAGATAATTTCAAATTTCCTAAAGCGCCACCTATTTGTGATTAGAGATAATGTTCACCGATACCTCGTTGAATATGAAAATTGGTTCTTTTAGTAACTTCGTTAGTTCAAAAGAACCACGTGGTGTTTTGATCCCAATTCATCTTTTTGGGTATGTAGGCATCGATTCATTATGTACTAAATTGTATCGGTGCAGCCGCTTGTTTTTTTTCTTCTCTCTATTGGATTTTTAAATCTTAGATTGGGTTTAAATCTCTCTCTCTCTCTCTCTCTCTCTCTCTCTCTCTCTCTCTTGGATTGGTGGCTAAATGTTGAACATGGATGCTACAGTGGCCATTATTAGACTGCATAAGATTCTTGCTGCTATTTCTTTTGGGGTCTAAGCAGAGTTATAGAACTGTGACTCAGGTTGAATTTCAAGGCTGAGTCGCGTTGCAAACTCAGTTTGAATTCCAAATAAATTCGAATTTTTTTATATAGGGATCTTAGGGCGGAAAATGGACATGGAATACATGGGAAATGGAAAACTTAGGAAATGGAGAACTATGTATTCCCAAGGATATGTGTTTTTATTTTTTGTTCACAACGTAGTTTTTCATGAAGGAAACCTAAGGGCAATTTTCCTGCGACTTCAATGTTAGTTCAAAATAATACCTCTTAATAGATGCATCCATTCAATGTTAGTTCAAAATAATACCTTTTAATAGATGCATCCATTCGAGTTTATTTGACACCCAAATCATTTCCTTTTTACTATAACTATTGCAATCCATTCGACTTCAAGGTAATAACAATTTAGTCATTTCCTTTTTACTATAACAATTGCAATGCAAGTCTATAGTACTTCCAAATGCATCCATTCGAGTTTATTTGACACCCAAATCAACACATGAACATAGTACGAGATTTTCGAGTACTAAGCTTTTCTGAAACTTCATTGCATGCCTATTTCAGAATAGAGATATTGGGATTAGAAAGTAGAGGGAGGGAGAGTAATAAATGTTGGAACCGTTTTGTGTTGCTGGAGTTTTAACCATTAGCCTCTATAAAGGAAAGCCATTGTGCATGGGGACTTCTCATGTGCATAATCGTCAGATTTTCATGGAAAAGAGGATATCCAGTGAGATGGCACAAGGCTTGTTTATGTTGGTCGGATTCTACTTAGGTAGTGCTACTCGCTATATTGTGTAGGTATACTTACTGAAGTGTT
Source organism: Magnolia sinica (assembly GCF_029962835.1). Taxonomy (NCBI): domain Eukaryota; kingdom Viridiplantae; phylum Streptophyta; class Magnoliopsida; order Magnoliales; family Magnoliaceae; genus Magnolia; species Magnolia sinica. The sequence continues at coordinate 29,196,352 of NC_080582.1, read as the reverse complement.
ATAGAATGTTCGTATTCACTTTGTGCAAGTAGAGGGCTCATTTATATATGGGCCCCACAGTGGATGACCCATGCATACAAAAATCCTAGAAGAAATTTAGGAGATTTTTAGCACATGGTCATTAAAATTCATAAGAGTAACTTTTATGTTAGTTCAAAATAATACCTTTTAATTAACTCTAATTTTTCTATACAATTGTGGGGGTGGCAGTGGATGGAAGGAAGGCTGCCTGGAGTTTAGGATGGGATCTACAACTGTTGACAATAGTGTACTCCGTGAGTTTTTCAATTATAATTTTCTTTCTAAATAATTCTATTTATTTATTAAATATTAAATGAGAAGTAAAAATTAAAATGTTTAAGGTGGTCATTATGCTACTTAAAGGTATTATCAGGTGCACCCGGTGGTAACCAATGTAAGCTGGGATCTACAACTGTTGACAATAGTTTACTCGGTGAGTTTTTCAATTATAATTTCTTACTAAATAATTCTATTTATTCATTAAATATTAAATAAAAATTAAAAATTAAAATGTTTAAGGTCGTCATTATGCTACCTAAAGGTATTATCAGGTGCACCCGGAGGTAACCAATGTAAGCCGGATTCTTTTTAGTTGAAAGAACATTACCGATGGCTATAAGCTGCTGTTTGATGAGATTTTTGTGACGGATCTTAACAGTTGCTATTAAGCGATAGTAATTCGATTTAACAACATGGCAAAATGCGACGGCCTATGCAACGATTGAAAATCATTGCAAAATTTGATCTCTCCTCCTTTCTTTTCTTTTCTTTTTTTTTTTTTTTAATTTTATTTTCTCTTCGTGTTTTGTGTTTTGATTTGTAGTGTTTTGGGGTGGACCCATGCTCGAATCTCGCTAGTGAGCACGTTGGATTGAAAGTGGAGTGATGTCGCGTACGATCCAATGCAGTGGAAGCAGAGGTGTAACCTTTATGGAGTCCACCTTCAGCAGCCAGTCAGCTATTAGACGTGCATAGTGGAAGGTACCCACGGCGAATTGTTGGAGTGCTCGTCATGTGCATACATTTGTACACAATGAGCACAAACATCTATTCATTGGGTCATCATATTGATAGGCTTAGGTGATAGGAGAATGGAGTCTATCCAACCATTGCCTACAAATAGCCAATTAACTTTTTTTTTTATATTTTTTTTATATTTTTTAAGCGGCAAAATCAATAGAGGAAAATTCACTGGGAAGGGAAAACTCACAATCGATCGTAAGAACAGGGATTTTAGCCACTATGCCTACCAGATCAACCGTTGGCAACACCATACGCATTTCCCAGGCGTATAGTACATTCCGCATAAGTTCACCTCATTACATCTTGTCTCTGTAATGTAGGATTACTTGCAGCAAGCTAATTAATGAAATGGCCATCCTAATATAAAACCGTACTAATATGACCATCCTTACCATCTCTTCTTGCCTTTCCCATTAATAGGAACCATTTACTATTTCCGTCTCTTAACGTCAATTAGAAGGTTGCCAATCAAAGGTTTGAAAACCTTGGTTTCTGCTAGAGTTTAACCATGGACCATGGACCGTTGTGTCAATTAATTTTAGGATATATATATATATTTTTTTGGGACAATATCATTGAAAACAATAATTTTAATGGTCAGCACTCATATTTTGAGCTTAGACTTTACTTTACCACCTTCACTAAATTTTTACTCGCCTACATCACCTACTTTAAAATGATGAAATTACCCGTGACAGTTTGCAACTGTTCAATTTTCCCCCAACAATATCCATACCACCTTAATGGCGGACAAGAGATGAAATATAAGGATCTTATCATTGTGGAGGTTGGCCACTTGATTGACGGTCCAGATCTGTTGAAAGTAGCTTTCCATCTGATTTTTGACCCCTCAGCCCTACCCTTTATAAGGATAATCCAACGGTTCAGATTTCCACAAACAAATGTCCACAAAAACAAAAGGCTAAGATTGTTCCATCAACCTGAATTTTGGACTGTGACTTGGCCACGGCGCCATGAGTGAGTTGGTATAACTTGAGTCAGCGTAGTGGGTTCGACAGAATCTATGTACCTGCATACCAAGCGGCATTATATCTAAGGTCCCTATACGACCCTACACCCGAACCAATCCACACTGTCCATCAAGTACAGTGATTCCTTTATCCTTTCATCCCAAAAATCAAATTGACTTAACGCCCAGGCTACCACCTAAAATAATTATACCTAAAAATCTCTAAAATCACTTATGGTCGGCCTACCTGAGTTTTTAAATACTGTGATTTTGGATAATTCTTTCGTACTATGAGGCACATCAGATGAACAAATTGTTGTATTTGATGTCTTAAATCTAATCAGATTTTGTGCAGATTTTTCACACAACTGCAAAGGTGCGGGATTTGTTTCCAATTTCGTTTATGATTTTTTCCAATTTTGTTTGGGATTCTTTTTAAAACTATATATATGACTGTAAACGGGATTGAGAGGTATTCTAAGTGATTCTAAGGTTTTTTAAAAGGGTTCTAGAGTTCTAAAAGGGTGAAAAAAGGGAGAGATTTGAGGATTGCTCAAGTCTAATAAGTCATTCTTCTTTGTAATTTCTGCTTTCATAGTGAAGATCTGTTGCTCTGTGTCCTGTTTTTTTTTTTTTTTTTCCCGAAAGAGTTTTTCACGTTAAATCTTTATGTTCTTTTGTGTTTGCTTGGTGCTCTTGGATTGCTATCATAGATCCATCTTTGTGTGATTCCGCAATCCAAAACCCAACAAGTAGTATCAAAGCAATCGTTGGGGCACAGATCTGGATCTGCAGGATTGATATCAATGGGAAACACCAAGTTTCATATTGAGAAGTACCCAGGTAAAAATAATTTTGAGTTATGGAATATTAAAATGATTAGTCTATTAACCAAGTAAGGTAAAGCTAAGGCTCTTGAGAAGCGGAAATCGACCATGAAAGATGAAAAACTGATATACTCTTGATAGTAATGCTTTAGCTTCCATCCGTTTATGTCTCACAGATGAGGTTCTCTATAATGTTTTGAGGAAGAAAACTGCAGGTAGTTTGTAGGTGAAGTTAGAGAACATCTATGCAAAAAAGTCCTCTGAAAATCACCTACACTTGAAGCTACATTACTATACCTTTAAGATGGCAGAGGGTGAAGATCTAGAAGCCCACATCAGCAACTTTAATAAATTGATGTGTAAATTGCTGGATATGGAGGAAGTGGTCAAAGGTGACGAACAAGCATATATATTGTTAAATTCTCTTCCTGTATCTTATGAGTCATTCAAGGATACGATGTGCACCACAAATAAAACCCTAAGTGTTAACACCGTTATCTCAACCTTTCAAGGGAATGCCATGAGAAAGCTAAATGGCGACATGAGGACATTTTTCGATGCATTGATTACGAGGGGTAGAGATTCCAAGTGAGGTACATAATCTTCTAAACCTAAATCCAAATTCAAGGGCAAGGGCAAAGGAAAATTAAAGTGCTGAAATTGTGGGATGTCTAGACACATAAAGAAGAATTGTAAAAATTCTAAAGTGAAGAAATAAAATTTAGCAGCTTCTTCTAAGGAGGCCAATGTTGTCACATTTGATGAAGAGACAAGTGGTGGTAATGTTTTGTCTGTTTTCATACTTGGTCAATTACACGACAATCATAAAGACGAGTGGTTACTTGACATAGGAGCATCATATCACATGACTCCTTATCAGAGTTAGTTCGCTAGTTACAAGGAATGCGATGGGGGACAGGTTTTTATGAGCAATGACAATACCTGTAACGTTGTGCCTATTGGTACGGTGAGCATCATGATGTTCGATGGGATGAAAAATACCTTGATTAATGTCAGGCACGTCCCTGATATGAAGAAAAATCTGATTTCTCTCGGTGCACTCGAGACTATAGGGTGTAAGTTCACTTTTATTGATGGTGTCCTTAAAGTTTCAAAAGGGGCACTCGTGGTAATGAGAGCGCAAAGGTACGAAAACCTTTACAGGTTGATCGGAAGTACTTCAGCAGGTGGTGTAACATCATAAATTTTCACTATTTTGGATTGCCAAAAATCCTTAAATTTATATATATATATATATATATGTATATATAATTAGCCCACGTCATCACTTATTGATCCTTGACGCTCGAGGTGAGCCTATACGTAGGTGATACCAGTAAAGAACTGCACAAATTCGATTAACCAACCGTATGGAGCCAATGAATCCGCTTAATCACTTAAACCTCAAGTCTAGCCTTGTGAATTGTTCATCTAGGGCCCAAATCTAACCGACCCATTAGTGACTAATCAAGATAACTATAACTAAATTAAAAATCTACCCAAAGCCGAGCTAGCTATGGCCCAAATCTTAACTAATGGACCAAGTCAACCTATTTACTCATTTAGCTTAAGAACTAACGATTTAGAGTGATCATGACCGAACCGCCATTTTTGTTAATTTTGAATAAGTCATACTATGAACATAGTTAATACAGACCCTAATCATTGCACACAAGAAATATCCCTATCCAATTCATTCGAAAAATGCATTGATTATCCAAACAAGCTCTAGATCGCTAGTTAGTGGGCCACTAGTTCCGAAATTATAAAATAATGTCCGTCTCACTGGGCTTAACGTCCATCGCAGGTGATGAACCAATAAAGTGCCCAGAACTGCTCAACCTGGGCCAGAAGCCAAGTGCTTGAAACGCGCGAATCCTTTAGGTTGAAATCTGAAAACTTAAGTGAAATAGACCTCCAGCTCTTTCGCGAAGTTGTGACTTTCTGACCGTTAGATCGTAACCAAACTCGAGGCATGAGTTAAGAATATTTTCTTGCTCATATCCATATAACTGGGGCCCTAATCGAACATCAGTGACCATTGATCGCAAATCGGGCCCCTGTGATCAATTAGCTCATCCGTTTGCAACCAAACCTGGAACAACCCTTCATCTGACCATGTGACACTTGCCCCATGATACGAATGGTCCAGGGGGCCACTGGGATGGCCCCAAGGACCAGAAATCTACCCACTAGGGGTATATATGTTAAAACAAGATTTCCTAGGGCCATTTAGACAAATTTCGAGACTATATAAGTCCCAAAATCTCTCTCCTTCACTCTCATACGAATTTTGCTACAAGAAGGAGAGAGAGAGAGAGAGAGAGAGAGAGACAGAGAGGGAGCTTCAAGGAACTAGAATTTGGGGAGTTTCCCTCTCCCACCACAGTCCCACGTCGGAGCTCACAACTCCACCGCTGTAGAAGCGGCCCACCGGTAATTGGAAGGTAATCTATCCAGCCAATTTTCCCAAGTTTTAGCACATTAGGGTAGTTGCATGCACTCTAACATGTAATTTCTATTGGCACAGGGCTTTGATACGCTAACTCGAGGAACCAACACTTTAGGAGCGACTCCACAAATCGTCAAACCATTCCTATGTGCGGACCATTAGTCTTAGGTGACTAATTATAGAACTTAGGCTGAAGTTAATGATTGTGGGTGTGAAATTCGCTTTGTATGTTGATTAGTGAGAAATTCATTAATAGTTATTTCTCTTTAAATCTGCCTATCCATGTCCAGAATAATAAATTGCTTGATTTTATGCTAGATTAGGCCAAGATATTGAATTGCTGCCCTTCCTCACTTCAAATTCTGATTTTATGAAATTGATTTTTGATTGATCCCCAAATCTGCGACGATTTGGGGGAAATGTGCCCGCATGTCATTAATACGCTTTGATTATGTTGAATGCCTATGCTTGTGGATATGCATGCCTAAATTTTTCTATGACTAAGAGTAGTTATGATTTCCCATTATATGCTAGATGATTAATTCATTTTTCAAGTTAGCCAGCAAAATTTTAAGACCCACAAGGGCAGCCCCATCGGTTGGGCCGCCCAATGACCAATCTGACTGATTTAGGTCGAACACGGGTAGTCGGCAGTAGTTGGATTACGTGAGTTGCTCGCACCTAATGCCAAATGTCCTGTAATTTGCTTGAATCGGACAAATTGACCCACTAACTGACCAACCATATTTGTTAACCATGTATGATCACGCCTGTTGAACTTAAGACACCCTACGCCCATGTAGCGCCCACTAATAACAATTATGATGTGATCCACAAGTCTTGTGAGCTGAGCATGGTGGAATGGGACACTATGCTCGAGCTGTTGGCCTACGTTGGGGTGACGAGCCTCCCCGTAGTGACCGCGACCAATCTAGGGTACAAACCCACCTCGTGAGCGAGGTATGGTGGAATGAGACATTATTCTTGAGTTGTCGGCCTATGCTGGGGTGACGAGCCTCCCCGTAGTGATTGCGAGTGATTTAGCTTACAATCCGCATTCGTATGTGTTATTTGGGAGTGACGTACCCAAAAGGATCAAAGATCGCGGGCGCAAGGCTGTCAAGGCTGCCTAGGCCCTGTGATTGGGATAGGGCATTAACTCCATTAGGGTGTCCTGGTTTCCCCAAACTACTGGATAAATGAATGTAACTAAATACTTGGATAATATATTTACATCATATTGCATTAGTTAGGTTGGCGACTCAGCAGTCGAGGTTGCACTGAGGGAATGTTGGGCATTGCGAACGTTAGATGGTGTCGCTCGAGTGAGTGTTAGATGGCGAGGGCATGCATCATATCATAATGACATGCATATGCATTAAAAAGAGTAGCTAGGAACTTCGTGTTTATATGCTTTTCATTAATTACTCATATCGAATTGATAACTTGTGTAACTTATTACTAATGGAACCCAATGAGTTGATCACTCATTCCCACCCTGGGACTGTGTCACCAAACAGACCCTATCTTAGATGCAGGTGTCATGGAGCTCGACGTGCTGGATTAGGTGAGTATAGATGAGGAGGAGGAGCTCTCCTATTTTCAGATTTTTAGGCGGATCACCATAGGCCGTCCTAACACTAGTGATGGGGCCTTAAGGCAATGGGACATTTGCACATTCTTTTGGACCATATATTTTACTGGGACATTGTTCCGTATATCGTGCATACTATTTCATTTTGATGAACATATGTTTTATTAATCGCACTTAAATTCAGTAATTTAGTTGTGGTTCTTGTCGCATGATCCATTTAATTTCTCAAATTGCTCATGTATCAATTATATTATACCCGTAATATGACAATCCGTAAGACACAAGTAGCACCCGAGAATTCGGGAGTTGAGTATCTTCTCGGCCTTTGAAATCTGGGGCGTTACAGGTGAAGTGGCAGCGGCTGTTACAGATTCCATGTCTCTACGTATGCTCATATGGGTCACATAAGCGAGCGGGGCATGAAGGTACTATCTGATCGTTGTTAATTTGATTCCAGCATTTAAGAATTCTGATTTAGATATATGCGAGCATTGTATATATGGTAAACAATCTAGATTATCTTTTAAATATGGAAAACATGTATGTAAGGGAGTGCTTGATTATGTACACTCTGACGTATAGGAGCCATTACCAGAAGTTTCTATTGGGGGGTCGTCATGGTTTGTTTCATTCATTAATGACTACTCGAGGAAAGTTTGGGTTTACTTCATGAAACATAAATCTAAAGTTTTCATCATATTCAAACAATGAAAGACAATGATGGAAAAACAGTCAGTGCGAGAAATAAAGGTTTTAAGGACTGACAATGGTAGAGAATTTACTTCAACTGAATTTAATAAATATTGTAAGGATGAAGGGATCGTTAGGCATAACACAGTGCGCTACATGCCCGAATAAAATGGTGTGGCTGAGTGAATGAATCAGACTCTCTTGGAGATGGCCAAATGCATGTTAAGTAATGCTGCATTGGGTAAGGACTTATGGATAGAGGTTGTTAACACAACCTTTTATTTGGTGAACCGGTCTCCTTCTACGACAATTGAATGTAAAATCCCAGAGGAAGTATAGAGTGGTCATAAGATCAACTACTCAGATCTGTACATATTTGGTTGTGATGCTTACTCTCATGTATCGTCAGTTGAGAGAGATAAGCTAGACCATAGATCTAAAAAGTACATCTTTGTTGGCTATGGTATTGGTGTGAAAGGTTACAGGTTATTCGACAAGGTCACACGCAAGGTCATCACTAGCTGTGACATTAGGTTCGATGAAAACTCCTTATTCCATAAGAATGATCGAGAGGAGCAACATAAATAGAAAGGTTGATCGTAGACGTTCAAGTTGACACAGATGATACTTAGGCAGAGACAGATGTGCAGATAGAGGTACAAGATCAGTTAGAGCAGCCATCTGTGAGAAGAAACCTACCGCGTGATCACAGGTTACTGGCAAGGTACAATGATGACTTTAATATTGCATATGCCCCCATTACAAATGAGGGGGACCCGTCTACTATTCAGGAGGCTCTTAATGAGCCTGATGCAAAAAATGTGGAAGGTGGCTATGGACAATGAGATGGGCTCGTTGCATAAAAACCACACATGGGAGCTGATGAAGTTTTCAGGAGCCCAAAAAGCGATCAGATACAAATGGTTATTCGAAAGGAAACATGATAGATACAAAGTGAGGCTGGTAGTGAAGGGTTATGCTCAGAGAGAAGGAATTGGTTTCATAGAAATATTTACATCGATGGTTAATTGGGTGTCTATTAGATTCGTGCTGGCGCTAGTTGCCCAATACGATCTCGAGCTGGAATAGATGGATGTTAAGATTGCATTCCCGTATGGGGAGTTGGAAGAGTAGATCTACATAAAACAACCAGAGGGCTACAAAGTTAAAGGGATAGAGAAAAAGATTTGTAGGTTAAAGAGGTCATTGTACGGCCTGAAACAGTCACCTAGGCAGTGGTATAAAAAAATTTGATTATTTCATGTTGAGTCAGAAATTTACTCAGAGTGAATACGATCACTGTGTCTATTACAAGACATTAAGTGATGACAAATTCATCATCCTAGTATTGTATGTTGATGATATGTTGATCGCCTGTTCTGATATGTCAGAAATCAACATATTGAAGACTCATTTATTAGGGACATTCGAGATTAAAGATCTGGGGGCTGCAAAGAGGGTTCTCAGCATAAATATTCATAGAGACAGGAAGAAGAGCAGGCTTTGGTTATCACATGTAGAATATCTTGAAAAGATGCTGATCTAGTATGGGATGGACCAGGCAAAGCTAGTGAGCGTTCCCCACATAACTCACTTCAAGTTTTCTTTAGAACAATGTCTTAAATCAAATGAGGAAAAGTAGGTTATGTCTCATGTGTCTTATTCGAATGCGGTTGACAGTTTAATGTATGCCATAGTCTGTACGTGACTTGATATTTCATTGGCAATCGATGTTGTGAGCAGATACATGTCAAACCCCAGCAAACAACATTGGGAAGCGGTGAAATGGCTACTTCAATATATTCGAGGTATAAAAGACTATGTCTTAACTTTTGAGAAGACAAGGACAAAGTTGGTAGGGTATGTGGATTCTGACTACACAGATAGTTTGGATTCCAGAAAGTCGACTTCAGGTTCCTCGTTTGTACTAGCGGGTAGAGCAATCAGTTGGATGTCGAAGCTTCAGTCTGTGTTGGTTCTTTCCATGATTGAAGCAGAATATATGACAGTGACAAGCATTTAAAGAAAGTGTTTGGCTCAGAGGCATGATAAATCAGTTGTGACTTCAGCAGTAGGCCGTGCCGATTAACTGTGATGACGAGAGTGTTATTAATTTGGCTAAAAATTTTATTTATCGCTCACATACTAAACACATTGATGTTCGTCACCATTTTATCCGACAGGTGCTTGAGGAAGGAGGCATAACACTGGAGAAGATTCACACCAGCGTGAATCCAGCAGACATGCTCACTAAGGTTATTCCTATAGAGAAGTTCAAGTTCTGTGCAACTTCTCTGGGCTTGACGATGACATAAAAGAAGGACGGAGTGTGCATGAGAAGTGTTGATGAAACTATGATATGAGACAGAGATAAGAGAAGAGGACAAGGAGTTACACGTTTGAAGATTGAAGATATGGTGGAGATTGTTGTATTTGATGTCTTAAATCTAATTAGATGCACAGATTTTTTGTGCAACTACGAAAGTGCGGGATTTGTTTCTGATTTCGTTTATGATTCTCTCCGATTTTGTTTAAGATTCTTTCTAAAACTATATATATGGGTATAAATGGGATTGAGAGGTATTCTAAGGGATTCCAAGGCTTTCTGAAAGGGTTCTAGAGTTTCTAAAAAGGTGGAGAAAGGGAGAGATTTGAGGATTGCTCAAGTCTGGTAAGTCTTTCCTCTTTGTAATTTCTGCTTTCATAGTGAAGATCTGTCGCTTTGTGCCATGGTTTTTTTCCGAAAGGGTTTTCCATGATAAATCTTTGTATTCTCTTGGGTTTGCTTAGTGCTCTTATATTGCTATCCTAGATCCATCTCTGTGTGATTCCACAGTCCAAAACCCAACATGGATTGGATGGAATATAATATGCAGTGAGCCCCAAACCAAACCAATGATGGGCAGTGTATCCCAAATATTTCCTGTGGCCTTTTTGAGTTCTCGACTATCTTGATTTTTGAATTCAATGGAAACCATGAGAGTTTAGCCCTGTGGCTCTGGGTCGGTAAAAGTAACCTGTAGGTGCTGAGGCATGCTCACATGGTTGGACCAAAAGGTTTGCTCCAATACATTCCAACATATTGCAATAGGATACTTACAAACTTTCACTTTGAAACTAGGTCATCTTACAGTGAGGGATCTAAACCGTTTATATGATAAGACTCATTGTAAATGGTGGAAATACCACACATAAAAGCTCTCAATTGGATTATTTCAATAATTTGGTTTTTTTTACTAAAACATGAATGGACACTATAAACTTTGTATAATTAGTGAGTTGAAATATTGTATCTTTTTTTAAAATTTAATTTAATTTAATTTTTTTTTTTTTAAAAAAATTTGAAGTCCCCCATTCAGGAGAACCCTATCAAATAAACAGTTTGATTTAAAAGCCCCATGTCCAACTGCTGCAATAATCCTCGTTGGAATATTATCGCAAGGATGCATGGGGGCAAACCACCGATCGAAGTCCGTACAACTGCTCTTGAGTCCTTACAAATGTTTTGCGAAAATCTAGTGCTGCAGAAAGCAATATTTGGATTTATTTCTTGCTCTGCTGGTAGTCGATGGGTCATGCATAACTATGGATCTGCCTTCTCGTGTATTCTAACAGTGGTCGATCTGCTCCGATGAGCTTGCCCGGGAGTGTCTTAGTTATACAAGCACTTTACCTGGGCCTCGATAGAAGTTGACTATCAGGCTTTCACTCTAGTTATAGTGGGTGTGTCCAAGTGGCCCTACCTACTTTCATTACTACATAAAATACTAAAAAATAAATAACATATTTTTAGGACCCACACACTATATGTATATCCTTATATAATATATATATATATATATATATATATATATATATATATATATATATATATATATATATATATATATATATATATGGAAATGGTACTATGAGGTGACCTCATGCGAACTTCCCATGAGGTCGAGCTGTGTGGCCCCACCATGATGTGTGTCGAACACCAACCCCATCAGTCAGCTGCGCCATTCCATGGTGGGCCAGGGGATTAAAAATCAAGTCAATCGATGACTTGGGTGGGCCACACCACATATTATAGTTGAGAAGGGTTAGCCTCCCATTAAAACATTTATAATCATTTATTGGGCCCACCAAGACGTGGTTCCCAAATCCAGCCCATCCATTGTGTGTGTCCCACTTGGATGAGGGCTCATACTAAGTGATTTTATATGTTTTAGTCATGTCTTCACATGATTTTAGATGGTATGGCCCACCTAAGTTCCATATACGGTTTGACTTTTGTGATATTCCATAACCTGAAGGGAACTCATCCAATGCACGGTATTGATGTTCGACACACATTACGGTGGGGCTCACACAGCTCTACCTCATGGGAACTTCCCATGAGGTCGATCTCATAGTACCATTTCCCACACACACATAGATCGATACAAACACACACAATATATATAATTCAAGTAAAGAACGAAACCAACGTGGAGACTTGAACCTGAAATTTCCCCCCAAAAGAAGTTGACCTACGTACTTTCATTAATACATTAAAAAAAAATAATAATATTATTTTTAGGTATGCAAACACTAGCCTAATCCTAATAGTAAAATTAGTTAGAAGTTAAAATCTTTCAATTTATACCTATACATTTCGTATTTTAAAGTTATTTAGTAATTTATAAACAATATTTTTAAATATTTTATTTTGAGCAATATTTTCCCAGTAAGATCAATTCTAAATATTTTATTTTCAGCTATATTTTGAAGATCAATGTATTCGTACATCTAAATAGATACTTTGGTTTTGGCTTGATGGCTCGGTGGTATACAGACTTTGTTTCAACACTGAGACCAGAAGAAGGTATCATTGCAATTGCATTTGATGGTTAAACTTGAAATTCCTGGTGGATGAACGGTGGATCTTGAAATTTTCATTTGGATCACATTCAGATACATTCATGAAGATAATATTCACGAGAATAAAATTGACTATATTGATTATTTAAAATTGCTAAAAATTGTAATTTTTGGCTGTATTAGATATTGACCAAGAGTATGTTTGGTTGCACCAAATATCATGATATTTCATGATGAATCAGTTCTAATTCAGTTCAAAGTATCTTGAAAATTTCTTGATATCTATGCAACCAAAGGTACGCGAGTCAACAACGGGCTGTTATCAAACACCATTAGCAAGTGCTTGCACATGCTGACTACTGTAAAATGAAGACGGGGTGTTCTACATTCAATAGACTAGTTAAGGGAGACTAGTCTAGGTGGGTTTTCTCATCCATACATCATCTAATGGGCGGTTGCAAATGAAATGGTCGGAAATCCTTAATTAAGGATGAAGTTAATGAAATCATATGGTTTCTTTGCTTAGTGTGATTTTCAGACTGGGCTTCGTCTACAGTGGGCCCTGCATTTGGATTGGATAATGCTTATTGTTATGGGGAAAATATGCCGTTCAATAAAAAGAGGTCAGGTCAGACCCTCAACACCTCGTGTACCTCGTCAGGTCGGACAATAAGGAGTTCTAAATAAGAAATCCACTACTCAGTCCTAGACCGAGTGGCAACAAAGTTCAAGCTCGGCTTCTCGTCAGCAAGTCGGAAAATAGGCCAACCTGCGTAACATCAAGGGAAGTCCAAGCACGTGCCGAAAGGATTTGGTCAAACTCCAGGTCGGCATACTATCCCTAGGCTAGGCCGACTAAAACCACCTTAGCCTCCTACTACACATCTCCACTGATTCTGAATAAACGGATCTTATCTAAATGAGATATATCCAAGATCTCCTCCAAAGATCTCGGAGGATATCCATGACACGCTCGGGATCCCAGGATCTTCACCAAGGATCTTGGGAAATTCCCCCATGCATTCGGAATCTGAATCCTTCTACAATATACACCTATTAAAGAAGGAGATCCCCTCTGCGTGACCGCCTCTCCTCAACTATAAGTAGAGGCATCCCCAATAGTAAAAGGCATGCACAATATTTAGCCAAAAAACTCTTTATTCGACCAGACCCAGAATCCCTACCTGACTTAGGCATTGAAGGGTCCCCTGTGTTAGCCAGGGTCTCCTTTGTCTGTTCCTTTTGTAGGTACAAGAATGTCCATAAGAGACTAACTAGATTTCTACATCAGCACTTATCATTCCAATTGGTGACTATATAATGGACGGTTGAAAATGAATTGTGAAAGTCTTTTTTATGTTGAAATCACATGGTTTCTCAATTCAGTGTGGTTCACTGAATGGGCTTCATCCACAGTTGGCCCACGATTTGGATCAGATGATCCTAACCGTCCAATTGATGAACATCTAATCAAGGTTGAAAATTAGTTGTTCATGATAAAATCAAATGGTTTCTCTATTCAGTGTGATTTTATCCACAGTGGGCCCACAAATTTGGATTGGATATCATCTAATGGGCCATGGAGAGTTAATTGTTCCAAAAATTCAAATGTACTGGTGAAATCAGATCGTTTCTTTATTCAGTGTACACTACAACAACACAGGGCATAACTGACGCTTTTTAAACATGTTTTTATGGGCGCCCGGAACATGGCACGACAAACGTCAGATAAGTAACCAACGTACGCCCTAATTACAGAAGTCCCCAATCGCTATCCCTTCCTCCCCCCTCTCTCTCTCTCTCTCTCAGCCAACATATGCCCTAATTACAAAAGTCCCCAATCGCTATCCCTTCTCTCTCTCTCTCAGCCATGGATCTCTTTCTCTTGCAGAAGGCCCTTTTCGCCCTCTTCTTCTCCATTATCGTCGCCACTGTCGTATCAAAGCAACGTAGGAAGTGATTCAAGCTCCCGCCGGGCCCACTCTCCGTTATCGTCTTCGGCAACTGGCTCCAGGTCGGCGATGATCTCAACCATCGAAACCTATCAGATCTCGATCGCCCCTTGTTCGGAGAGATCTTCCTCCGAATGGGCCAGCGCAACCTCGTCGTCATCTCCTCCCCTGATCTCGCCAAGGAGGTCCTCCACACTTAGGGTGTGGAGTGGAAGCTTGAGTAATATTTCTGCCCTACTTTTTGATAGATACATCCTTCTTCTCCACTTTTTGTACCACTGTACTATGAAAAGTGGACAAAAAGGTTACAACGGCTTACAAAAAGCAAAAAAGAGGTGATCTGTTACATGGAATGGATCAATCTCGACAGTCCATTTGGCCACGGTCACCATGAAAAGAGAGAGAGAGAGAGAGAGATTCTTACTTTTGATAGATACACCCCCTTTTCTCCACTTTTATGCTATTGTATTCCAAAAAGTGGATAGAAAGGGGTTGTCGATTAGATGACCTCGGCTTACAGGATCCAAAAGAATAACTTAGAAGAGAGATGATCTAGTACGGTGGAATGGATCAATCTGTGCTGTCCATTCTGTCTAACATGGGCAATCATATAATGAGGGTTAAATCAACAATTTGAACTATCTATTAGGTAATCCCAACCATCTAGTCCATGGCATGGTATTTGAAGATTTGCAAGGAAGTGAAGGAAAGGAGGTTGCAGCTCTTCAAGGATTATTTTCTTGAGGAGAGGAAGTAAGGGTGTTTTTTTTTCTTGGATTTTTAGAAAATTTTTATTGGTTTTTTTAAAGGTTGAAATTACCAAAATGCCCGTAATTATTTTTCTTTAAGAAGTGGAGTCGAGAGGTCTATCCCTTCAACCCTTTCACATATGCCAAATCTCAAAACTCTGTAAGGTTTTTGTCACTTGTATTTGAGTTGCTTATTCTATTTTGTGGTTTATGCTTTTTAATATCTACTTGAAGTGTATACTTTAATATGGTTGAATTTCATCTTAGACCAGAGGTGTATGGTGCCAGCATATTATGGTTCATGGCTCAATTCTGTTGAATTTCTACATCATCATGTCTTCTTGTGCATGAGTGGATATGTTTAAACAGTACATCACACAGTTACAAAGTGCGGGATATGCTCACATGGTTTACACGCTTGATGTAGCTGGTCCATATATGTATGCAGTGATATTCGCACCATTCTCCACTCTTCTTTTGCTTAGATTCAATTTTCTTCTCTTCTTGTAGTAGCAATGCAATATCCTCTGCCTTGGAGGACAATCTACCTTGAATAGGCAGAGAGTGTACAAAACCATATGGGAAGATCTCCAAGCAGGGTTGAAGAGTATCTTATTGAAGTAACAGAAAGAGGATAAAAGACATAGTCGAGAGATGTAAATAGATCCCGACATAGACCACAAGGATCATTTATTTGACTTTCCCCAACTTGGAGGTGTGTTTTTCCATTGATCCTTTAGAGAACGGAGAGCAGCAGTTGCAAAATTCATAGATTCCAATGCATTCTAATTACAAGTTACCACATATAACTGATGACACATTTACTTCACATGGTTTCATTTGTAAGACTTATTTACAAAATAAAAGTTAGCGAACTTGGTGTGAGAGTCCAGAAATATTTGGCTTTTCATTGGTTTCTTAACACTTTCTTTACAGATTGACTTATTCTATTTAAATGCTAGAGCATTGAAATTAAATCTATTTCTGGTCAATGTTTATAGCAATGTCTGTTACATGTCATTGCAATTCTTTTAGTAAGGCAATTTTCTTCCGACTTCTTCCCTTTTCTTTTTTTTATTAGTTGAACCTGAAAAAACACTTACTGAATATTTTTAGCCTACTAAACAAAATGGAATTGAAACATTGAAAAAAAATCGTTACGAGTAACCTTCATACATTAAATGTTTACTAGAGTTCTACCAAATGGTTTCTTGATATCTTGCAGACGGAGTCCAATATTTACTAGATAAGTGGCAGGCTGATATTTGCCCTTCTACTTGTTTGACTTTATAACTGATAGTAAGCGGGAACTATTGGTCATAGGTTAGTGAGTGGTGCATGCTTTTCAGACAATCATGCCATATGAGATATCTATAAGTTGGTCATAGGTTATTAGAAAATAAAGCATCTAAGATTAGAAAAGATCAATAATCCAGGCATTTGCATCCCCATATTAGTTAAGAAAGGGATATTATTAACTTATAGATATCCCATATGACATGATTGTCTGAAAAGCATGCACCACTCACTGACCTATGACTAATAGTTCCCGCTTACTATCAGTTCTAAAGTCAAACAAGTAGAAGGGCAAATATCAGCTTGCCACTTATCTAGCAAATATTGGACTCCGCCTGCAAGATATTAAGAAACCATTTGGTAAAACTCTAGTAAACATTTAATGTATGAAGGTTACTCGTAACGATTTTTTTTTTCAATGTTTCAATTCCATTTTGTTTAGTAGGCTAAAAATATTCAGTTAGTGTTTTTCCAGGTTCAGCTAATAAAAAAACAAAAAAGGGAAGAAGTCGGAACAGAATTGAAGAAAATTGCCTTACTAAAAGAATTGCAATGACATGTAACAGACATTGCTATAAACATTGACCAGAAATAGATTTAATTTCAATGCTCTAGCATTTAAATAGAATAAATCAATCTGTAAAGAAAGTGTAGAGAAACCAATGAAAGGCCAAATATTTCTTGACTCTCACACCAAGTTCGCTAACTTTTATTTTGTAAATTAGTCTTACAAATGAACCCATGTGAAGCAAATGTGTCATCAGTTATATGTGGTAACTTGTAATTTGAATGCATGGGAATCTATGAATTTTGAGGCTGCTGCTCTCCGTTCTCTAAAGGATCAATGGAAAAACACACTTCCAAGTTGGGGAAAGTCAAATGATCCTTGTGGTCTATGTCGGGATCTATTTACATCTCTCGACTATGTCTTTTATCCTCTTTCTTTTACTTCAATAGGATACTCTTCAACCCTGCTTGGAGATCTTCCCATATGGTTTTGTACACTCTCTGCCTATTTAAGGTAGATTGTCCTCCAAGGCAGAGGATATTGCATTGCTGCTATAAGAAGAGAAGAAAATTGAATCTAAGCAAAAGAAGAATGGAGAATGGTGTGGATATCACTGCACACATATATGGACCAACTACATTAACGAGCCAAGCGTGTAAACCATGTGAGCATATCCCGCACTCTGTAACTGTGTGATGTAATGTTTAAACATATCCACTCATGCACAAGAAGACATGATGATGTAGAAATTCAACAGAATTGAGCCATGAACCATAATATGCTGGCACCATACACCTCTGGTCTAAGATGAAATTCAACCATATTAAAGTATACACTTCAAGTAGATATTAAAAAGCATAAACCACAAAATAGAATAAACAACTCAAAGTTGAGATTTGGCATATGTGAAAGGGTTGAAGGGATCGACCTCTCAACTCCACTTCTTAAAGAAAAACAATGGAGGGCATTTTGGTAATTTCAACCTTAAAAAAAACCAACAAAAATTTTCTAAAAAACCAAAGAAAAAACCAAAAAGAAAAAGAAAAAAGAAAATCCAAACCCAATTCAAAAAAAAAAAAAAAAAACCTTCCTCTCCTAAAGAAACTAATCCTTGAAGAGCTGCAACCTCCTTTCCTTCACTTCCTTGCAAATCTACAAATACCATGCCATGGACTAGATGGTTGGGATTACCTAATAGATGGTTCAAATTGCTGATTAACCCTCATTATATGATTGGCCATGTTAGACGGAATGGACAACACAGATTGATTCATTCCACCGTACTAGATCATCTCTCTTTTAAGTTATCCTTTTGGATCTTGTAAGCCGAGGTCATCTAATCAACAACCCCATTCTATCCACTTTTTGGAATACAATAGCATAAAAGTGGAGAAAAAGGGGTGTATCTATCAAAAAGTAAGAATCTCTCTCTCTCTCTCTCTCTCTCTCTCAAAAAGTAAGAATTTCTCTCTTTTTTTCATGGTGACCTTGGCCAAATGGACGGTCGAGATTGATCCATTCCATGTAACAGATCATCTCTTTTTTGCTTTTTGTAAGCCGTTGGATCCTTTTTGTCAACTTTTCATAGTACGATGGTACAAAAAAGTGGAGAAAAAAGATTTATCTATCAAAAAGTAGGGCAGAAATATTACTCAAGCTTCCACTCCACACCCTAAGTGTGGAGGACCTCCTTGGCGAGATCAGGGGAGGAGATGACGACGAGGTTGCATTGGCCCATTCGGAGGAAGATCTCTCCGAACAGGGAGCGAGATCTGACAGGTTTCGATGGTTGAGATCATCGCCAACCTGGAGCCAGTTGCCGAAGATGAGAACGGAGAGTGGGCTCGGTGGGATTGAATTGCTTCCTTTGTTGCTTTGATATGACAGTGGCAATGGAGAAGAGGGCGAAAAGGGCCTTCTACAAGAAAAAGAGATCCATGGCTGAGAGAGAGAGAGAGAGAGAGAGAGAGAGAGAGAGAGAGGATAGCGATTGGGGTTGTAATTAGGGTGTATGTTGGCAGAGAGAGAGAGAGAGAGAGAGGGAAGGGATAGCGATTGGGGACTTTTGTAATTAAGGCGTATGTTGGATACTTTTCTGACATTTGTCGCGCTATGTTCCGGGCGCCGATAAAAACATGTTTAAAAAGTGTCGGTTATGCCCTATATTGTTGTAGTGCATAGCCCATTAATTGTTGGACCCACTGGATGAATGGTCTTATCATGACACGTTGGGTATTAGCTGATCCTTTTGAAATTTTGAGAATTTTCTTTTCTTTATTTTTGAAAAGCAAGTGTGGAATATTTTCTTATTACCAACCCAGAACAAAAGCCTGAAAGATACATAAAGTGAAAAACTCCTAAGAAAATTTTGAAATTTTTTCTAATACTCAAAATTTGATGATTGATACATACAATTATTTCTATCCTGCACATATATAGAATATCTAATCCATGCAAAAGTTGTGATGGATAATGTTTAGCACTTGATCCACAAATCAAGTGGATCATCTCATCGCATGGGATATACGGTCAAAATCATTGGATACTGGACAGCCAATGGCATGAATTGATTATTGGTGTGGCCCACAAAATAAATGGATCGGCCTCATCCCAAACCAGGTGATAATAAATGTGTGTCCCTACTAGACTGCAACATCTTCCATTTCTAATTAACAAAAAGTCATGGTGCCAAGCAAGTGAAAGAAAGGATATCGAAGAGAGAAAGGCAACTTTCATTCTTCATCAAGGCAACTTTCATTCTTCATCTTTGAATTTTAAACAAAGTGAGTGCATTTGCTTGTGAAAAGAAGAGAGGCTAAGATGATCGCTGAGGCTATTGTATCCTTTGTTATAGGAAAAGTCGTAGATTTCTTTGTCCAACAAGGAGCCGTCCTCCTCTAAGTAAGTGGTTAGGTTGAGTGGTTCAAAGGATAATCGGAGTAGATGCAGGCTTTCTTAAAAGATGCGGACATTGAACAAAATGACGAAAGGGTGAAGAAATGGGTGGCTGCTTAAGAGACATTGCTTACAAAGAGGGCAACGTTGTGTAATCTGTGTAACGGAATCAATGGATCATCTATGTATTAATAATGGAGATTCTACATAGAAATCTTAAAAGTATATCTGATTAGGAAGATATTCTTAATGCTGCGATGTAGTTAAGATGGATGCTTGGTCTTCCGCACCTTATACCTATAGGAGAACCTTCAATGGAACTAGGGTTTTCTCTCGTATATGGGTGAGGGGAGTAAAACATATATTTATAGAGAAGGGGGCTAAAGAATCTTACCCATCATACTTCTCCCCTCAAGGGTCTCCACACCGTAGGTTTCCATATTCGGCTTACAAACCGTTTATAGGGACCACAATTCAAGCATCTCGCCCCAAACCTATTTGTAATGATCACTACTATAATGGGGCCTAGTGAATCGCTCAATCTGAAAAATTCAACAGTCGGATCTAAGCTGATGATCATGTGTGGCCCACCTAATGGAGTCTTACATTCTCTCACTTAGCTTACACTAGTCTCTGAAAGAAAACAAAATGTTTTATTTTATTTTTATGAAAAACATTTTATAAATGTATTTGCTTTTAAAAGTTCCTAATGGGCACTAATAGCATCGTTTGATAATTATGAGCAATACTTGTCAGATCCGGTCCATTAAGACAATTGATATTGAAGTATGGTAGTCGAAACAACATTTAATCTTTTTTAAGTACGACGAACCACAGTCACAAATACCAATAGTCTTAACGAGATAGTTTAAGGATATGCGGTGTGGTAGATTATACATCCAATGTGGTCATACATGCCTATCTTCAAGTGGTCCTATTGAATGTGTCTCTAAGTCACACACCAAAGTCTTACTTACTTAAAACTGAATGTGCACACTGAAGGAGAAGCAAGATATAAACTAAATAACAGAATCGTCAAAATGAGATCTCAAATTTCTGTACTTAAATCGGATCAAACTCAAGGTCCCACTAATCTTGTATTTCTTTAGGCCAACAACTCCCATAAAAAACATGCCTTCTAAACAGTATGGCGTAATGACTTTTAGGGAGTAGATCCACCATCATTTGTTTTCCATAAATGAGTTCTATAGACACTAGACAATTCTACACTAAATAAACCTTGCAATCATATCACCTCATGCGTAGGCTCAAGATAAGCTACGTATTCATTTTCCATCATTTATGATGGAGCCATATTATGTCACACTTTTTATGGTATAATTTCATAATGAAAATGTGACATGAGGTGGCCTTTTTATTGAAGACAATCAACAAAATCTACATCTGTATATCCAACTAGTTCCAAATGGTCGGATTTTCTATATGTGAGTATGAAGTCCTTTGTCCTTCGTAGGTAGTGCAATTCTTTCTTAGTAGCTATCTAATGGTTCATCCTTGGATTGCTGAAGTACTTACGCAACATTTCAACTACAAAGGCAATATTCGGACGCGTACAATCCTAAGCATATATAATACTCCTTATTGCTGACGCGTACGAAATATCTTTCATCTTGTCATTTTCTAGGTCATTCTTAGGACATTGAAATTGGCCAAACCTATCACATTTTACAATAGGTGCTTATCCAGAAGCACAACATTACATGTTAAACATTTTGAGAACCCTATTAATATAGGCCATTTGTGACAGGCCAAGCAGTCGACATGATCCGTCACATCTAATCTGAATGCCAATTACGAAGGACGCATCACTAAAATCTTTCATTTCAAAGATTTGAAATAGAAATTTCTTAGTCTCGTTCGACAAGCCCATATCACTATTAGCAAACAAAATGTTGTCAATATACAAGACTATAATAATAAACTTACTCTCACTGACTTTCACATATACACACTTATCTGTAGTATTTTCAATGAAACCATATGAGGGAACAACTTCATAAAACTTTACGTACTACTGTCGTGATGCTTGTTTCAACCAATAGATGGACTTCTCAAGCTTGGTTGCAATATATATATGTTCTCAATTAGATCTCCATCGAGAAATGCATTTTTCATGTCTATTTGATGTAGCTCCAAATATATGTAAGATACAAGAGCCAAAATGATCTTAAATAAGTCTTTCTTAGACACATGTGAGAAAGTCTCCTTAAAGTAAATGCTATCATGTTGATTGAAACTATTTGTAACTAGTCTAAATTTATACCTTTTGATATTGCCCTTAAGAGTCTCGTTTATTTTTCAACACCCACTTACAACCAATTGGCCTAATCCCTTCAGGTAATCCAACCAAGTTCCAGATTTTGTTATCCTTCATGGATTTCAATTCATCCTTCATGGCATCGAACCAATGAGAAGAATTTATACTTTGTTTGTCTTGCGAAAGGACACATGATTGTTTTTTACCCTTGTGTCAAAATTGTGCTCTTGTAGATAGACGATATAAATGTCTGGTATAACAAATCTTCTCTTTATATAATATTCTTAAAGGCTTTATATTTTGAATTAGGTTTTTCATTTCCTCATCAATAGGTTGTATTTGAGGCTTTACATGATCATCCATAGTGATCTCAGGCTCTACTACTAAATGGACGACCACACTACTCGGAATGATTACAATCATTCCTTCCTCAAGTGCAATATTTCTGAAATTTATTCTTATATTATCTTCAATGTTCTCGATAAATCTAGAAGTCCAAATGAATCTTATATAATATGATGGATAATAAAATCCGAATCCTTTAAACCTTTTCTGGGTATCTTGTAAAGAAACAACTGACCATTCTATAGTCAAACTTTCTTCCATGCGGGTTATGCAATTTGGCTTCTACAGGACAACCCTATATGTGAAAAATTATAGATTAGGCTTTTTTCATTTTCACAATTCAAATAATTCACATAGAGTTTTCGATATAGCCTCACCTGTGATTGTATTTAGGGTATGGACATTCATACATGTATCTATAACGAGAGTAGTTATCTATTAAAGTAATAAAATATTTATGCTTATTCCAAGATCCTATAGAGAATGGTCTGCAGATTTTTGTATATATCACTTATAAGAGTCCTATACTCCTAGTGTCACCCTTATTTCTAATTCTAGTTTGTTTACCGTTAATGTAGTATATACAGACCCGAAGGTCTGAGAAGTCTAAAGAGCAAAGAGTCTCTCCACACACAAACCTTTTTCAATCTTTAACGAGAGATGTGGCCTAATCGCCTGCGCCACAGTATAGAGAAATCTTTAGTTTAAACTTCACCTAGTGCCTTTAGTATTTCTATACAAATAGTTAATTCTATAGGCATATAAAACATTTAAAATTAATTGATAAAGGCTATTAACTTATGTCTTAGGACTAATCACAACCGAATCATAACAAATACTTAAATTTTCAGTTCCCAATTTAAACATATAACCATACTTGTCTATATAGAAAATAAAAACCAAATTGCGCCTTATAGAAGGCACACAAACAATATCTAATAGATCTAGAAAGTGTTCTGACAATAACATAAGGTTACAAACTCCAATGACTTCCGTGTTTTCCCTTATGTCGTCCTAACATTTACTGATCTTTCAACATCAGTTAGTGGCCGACTCTGTAACATATACTATTTGGAATTGCATATATGAATAGTTGCACCAAAATCTATTCACCAGGTGTCTATGGTCATATTAGCTAAATTAGATCCTTACCCTCTTTTAACGAACCATTCTTTAAACTTTGTGCAATTCTTCTTCTAATGACCCAACTTCTTATAGAAGAAGCGCCCATCAATAGGACCCCGCTTTCTCTTAGATTTTCTATTAGATTGTGGCTGATTGCCACCTGAAGGACTTAAAGAACATTTTCCTAGAATGTGCTTTATTTTCTTATTCACTTTTTGTCTTTGACCAGATGTTACTAGGTGCACATCTATGTCTTACCAAACCTTTTTGAGTCTCTCTTCTTTCAGAATATACTGAGATATGGAGAGAGAGAGAGAGAGAGAGAGAGAGAGAGAGAGAGAGAGAGAGAGAGAGTTTAGAACTAAGAAAGCCAGAAGTCCATCCTCAATCTTAAGGCCCATCAAATTTTAATAACCACATCAGAAAATTCACTAATGTACTCCCTAATATTTTTCTGAATATTATAGGTGGCTCGAGTCCACTTATATAAAAGCTAACTCAATCGAGCTTAATCCAATTTTTAGAATTGGTTCCCTATTTTGGTCAAGAACTCTTTGGCTTTTAATTTCATTGTCAGGCATGACACCCTGCATAGTCTTGGAGATCAAGTTCAAGCCCAACTGTAATGCGCTCTATCTAATTCCTGACTCGAGTCAAAGTGTTTAAGAGACTCTGCTTCCTCTAAGGCAAGATCCAAGTCCATGCAAACTAGGACTATTTCAACGAATGACTATCATAAAGGATAATAGGCCTAATAACTAAAGGTATAACATTGCATTAAGTTGGAACATTGGAAAGTTTTATACACTACCAAAAAAAAGGAGCAAAGGATACAGACCGTGTTAGCTTTTTGCTGCGGATATAAACCGTAGCTAAATTTACTATGGTTTTAATCCGTAGCTGAAGAGTTGCCACACCATTAATAATTAACAGTGGTGTAAGGGGATCTATAGGACCTACAAAAAAATATATATATTCTAAGTCGTCCATCTATTTTGAAATATTATTTTAGTACATGAAACCAAAAATCAGCTAGATTGAAGGCTTGAGTGAACCACACGGTAGGAAACATGAAGATTAAATCACATGTACTTTCTATGGTGTGGTCCACTTGGGCCTTGAATCTATTTTAATTTTGGGATAAAGAATTACAAATATTTACGAAAATTAATGAACGGAATGGATAAACCAAATACATCATGGTGGCCCCATGGAGCCCCTGACAGGACCGTCCGTCCGTCCTACCACATCCATGCCCAGAAATGGGCGCGTGCTCAAAACAGAGCCGCGCCCAAAAAATCTCCTCTATTTCTCTCTCGTCGTTCCCTAACCCTATCTCTGCTTTATCCCTCTCATCTTCCTCTCTCTCTCTCTCTCTCTCTCTCTCTCTCTCTCTCTCTCCCTCTCTCTCTCTATTCCCAATCTGTCTCTCCCTCTCCGTCTCGTGCTCCATCTCCCTCTCCATCTCCCTCTCCCTCTCCCTATCTCGTGCTCCATCTCTCTCCGTCTCTTGCTTCATCTCCTCTCTGTCTCGTGCTACCTCTCCCTCTCGGCGCATCGTCTCCATTGCCACCATCATTGTCTCCAAATCTGGTGCAGCCAGCAGCTCCCGCCCTTCACATCTTCCCCCACAGGTACTCATTTCTCTCAAATGGAGATTTAGATTTTTTGTTTATAGATCTACAAATCCGCAGATTATAGAGAAACAATATTGGAATTAGGGGTTTCCTAAAATCTGTAATGGGAAAAGGATTAGGGCTTTCCCAAAAAAATTACTTTTATAGTTTAATCTGTAATGTGTACCATTTAGGGCCTGTTTGGATGCCTGTAAGTTGGGTAAGTGGGAAGTGACTTACAGGGAAGTCACTTACAGGTGGTGTTTGGGGGAGAAAAATCACCTGTAAGTAACTTACAACCTGTAAGTCACTTACAAGCAAATCTACCAAAAAACTGCAGGGGGATGGGGGTGGGAAGTCACTTCCCTGTAAGTCACTTACAGGCTCAACGGTCAGATTTTTAAAAAGAGGGGAAGAGGGAGAAATGCACCAACTCACCAACCCCCATTATAGCTATGAAGCTCCAGCCAATGAAGAAGAAGCACCAGCCATTGAAAACGGCAATCTCTCTTCGTCTCTGCAATCTCTCCCCCTCCCTCTCTGCAATCTCTCTCCGTCTCTGCAATCTCTCGCTACAGTTACCGCCTTCCGTCTCCTCCTCCTAAAACGGTAGGTTTCATCTACCCTTTTTTTCTTCATTGAAAACGGAAGGGATCGCGTGCTGAGCAATCCGTAAAATCTATGGGATCCACCATGATATATGTATTTGATCCACACTGTCCATCCAATTTAATACTTAATTTTAAGTCATGATCCTAAAAATTAGCTATATCCAAAGATCAAGTGGACCACAACATAAGAAATAGTGTGAATTGAGTGTATACCGTTGAAAATTTTTGGGGGGCCACAGAAGTTATGGATCAAGATGATTTTTTATTTTTTTTTATTTTTCCCTTCATCCAGGCGTTTGTGATCTTATGAACATGTTGGATGACAAATAAAGATCTCTATGGGAACTAGAAAGGTTTCAACGATCCAATCAGTATTTCCACTGTTTCCTATGGTATGGCCCTTGAGCTTTGGATATTCTTAAATTTATGGCTCAACGTCTACATCTAGATGAAAAAAAATGGATGGACGGATTGGATAAACCGTATACATTTACAGTGGGCCCAACTGAATTTACTTAGTATAAAAAAAGTATAGCAGCAACTCAGTATGCAGTCTGATGATGTGTTACCCCTGCCGTGGGCCCACCTTGATGATGTGTTATATATCCACTCCACCCAACCATTTCTCCATTGGGGATTTTAGGCCCACCTTGCTTGTGTTGCCAGGTTTTTCACGGAGGAAGAAATGGCATGTTAAAATATGCTGCAGTTTCTCCATCAGGGATTTTAGGCCCACCTTGCTTGACATTTCTAGATGGTTTGGATTTTCTAGTTTGCATGGACTGTGGGGCATTTCCATTCATAGTAGACGCCCATTGAGATTTGATTGGTGGGACGTATGCTTACAGTGTAAGTTTTCATTGGCCAACAACCACAGTTCCCTTATATGGACCAGTGGCCTGGATCAGAAAACCACGAATGCATCATGTATCTGGTACATAAATCCTATTTATTCTTATGGCCCTTGCAACTAAGGCCATTGTTCAAATGGACCCACTATGGATGGACCATGTCCCAATTCTTCACTTGATCATTAATAACTGTTCAACTGCAAATATCCACGGTACATTTGATTCTTGATTTCTATAACTGGAGCCATGGTTCAGCAATCCAGATGAATAGGCCACAGTAGGGCTGACCATGGATAGCATTTCTTTAGTTTAATGCAGGCCATTGATGTACACTTCTGAAATAAGTCCTATTCAAAGGAATGAATGGTTGGAGAAGATGATTCCCAAGTAAAAAGTTTTAAATGTAATTTCTATAGTTAAAGAAGACATTGGTAATGTAATTTAATTAGTAGATTTTCTATTGATGTTTTTAAGTTTATTCTCAATGCTTAAATTGAGTTATTACTCCATATTATAGATATTTTGAATTCGTGGGCCTACTTTTATAGCCCACTTGATGATTGGTTTAGCTTACTAATTATCTCAAATATTCATCTTGATGGGCTTAACAAAATAACATATTTGATCCCACTTTTTTATTTTTATTTTTATTTTATTTTTTATATATGATTATAACATTGTAGAATGATTCCCTAATCTAAGCTCTACTCGATGTGAATATTCAGCTTTCTACCTGTGAGTAACTTACAGGTCATCCAAACAGAAAAACTAACTTACCTGTAAGTGACTTACAACTTACATCCAAACAGGTTACCTGTAAGTAACTTTCACCTGTAAGTGACCTACAGGTAAGTCACTTTCAACTTAAAAGAACGTACAGGCATCCAAACAGGCCCTTAGGGGTGAACACAGTTCGGTCAGTCCGGTTCCAAGGTGAAACCGGAACCAAATCGTTCCCAAAAGTTACAAGAAAACTAGAACCCGAACCGGACCATTTGCACCCTAGAACCGAATTAGAACCGGATAGTAAAAAACTGGTTCAGTTCTACAGTTGCATGATTTGTTTTTATAATCCAATCCAATTGCATGGTTTTTTTTTTTTTCAATTTTTTATTTTATTTTATTTTATTTTAATAATCTAGCCCAGGCTCTTCTACTGAAAATTTTCCAAGAAAACTTGAATGTTTGTTGAATAGAACACATACATACCAAGTGGGGCCAGGCTAAAATAACCTAAGACCAGGCCTGACCTGAGAACTGATTGGGCCATACATGACAGGTTCAAGCATGGTCTGAAGCAGGGCCACCCCTTGGACAGGCCTAGCCATGCAAGATCCAAACCATCTAGAATCATAAGCCACTTGATGTAGCATAGTTTGAAATTGATCTTAAAATCTAATTTATGGCCACCAATTTAGGCCCTTTTTAGAAACTTTAAAGATAATTTCATCTTATTTTAGTTATGGGTTATCAAAGATTTTAATCATTTCAATCTCTAATACATGATTACTGTTAAAAACAATGACATGAGCTCATTTCGAGTGGCAACCAAACAGGGCCTAAGGATTTTGCATTCAAAGCTGTGTTTGCATTGGATTGGCGACCTTCCCCTAATTGTGCATTAGTCATGGATTGCCAACTTGTCAAAGTTGGATGCGACCCATCCAAGTTGACTCGTACTCAGTCAAGAAGCCATGTTATTAGTTCAACAAAACTCTTTTGATCTCTAATTTTCGATTATGAATGTCTCAGGTAATGCGCCAGCTCCAGTTTTTCCTATTTTTTCTTCTACTCTTAGTGCCTGTTTGAATTGTAAGTTGCCTAAGATAAGCTACTTATTCCACAAGTAGCTTATCTTAGTTTCTACTTATTAAGAAGATAAGCATGCTTGGCAAACAATATATTTACCAGCGTCTCCTCTCCTTTGTCTCTCCTAATGTCTCTCTTCAGCAACTTATGAAAAGTAGAAAAGCTAAAAAAATTTAACTGAAGTGATTAAGTACTTTTAAGTAAAAAAGTTATTTATAACTAATCATAAACCACACTTACTTATCTGAAATAAGTCACTTATGTACTTTGTAAGTAGAAAAAGTAACTTATTTGGTGGTATCCAAACGGATTAAATGCAAATACTCACTTTTTGTTGTGGAGTGGGTGAACCTCTCCTTCTGGAATTCGTTAATATGGATATCGCTCAAACAATTCATATGACCTGGGACTCTCAGCCATTAGAGGAATCAATTGTCATCCATATGTGCTTCTCCTGCACGTGCATCACAATCTAATAGGCTTCATTCATAGTAATGAGTTACCTGCTACATTTCTAATTCCGCTAGATCACACCTCGATGTCAGATTGTAATTCTTCTAGTTGTATTCTCAATTAGACCAAAAACTTACTAATTAGGTGCTTGGCTGTGTGATTGAGGTGTCCATATTAGCTGTGTGAGATGTAGGCCATGGATGCGGTAGAGAAGCTTTCATGGCGATTAAATACTGTTATGCTAGTGTATTGTTGTGTTACTAGAAGTACAAGGAAAAGGGTGTGTTTAAATAGTGATTTTTAGTGTTTATATCAAATGATATTTACTTGGGCTTTTCTTTTTTGATATGTTTTTATTCGATTGGAAGGAATTTGTATTGGTGGTTAACTTCAATGATGAGGATTGAATTTCTTGATCTGGGTTGCTTTAGTTTCTGATTTTGATTGTGTGGAGAGAAGATAGGAATAAGGATGGATTTTATTTTAATTGAATTCTTACACGCGACCGCCATGTATATGTGCCAACATGGCCTGCATGTTCAAGGTGCGAGCCCATGTTTACACAAACAATCAGGTACATCCCTATTTTTATTTTATTTTATAATGGTGATCTGAATTCCAACTGATTTAGACTCTATTTTCCAAATGGAAGAGTTATGACATCTCTCTTTCTGATTTGGGAAGTTGGGCTTGGAGAACAGGAAATGCCAGTAGAGATGCTTCAAGCATTTCAAGATCATCTTGTAAATTGCGGCTTTAATTTTATTTTACCTGAACCCTGGGCACATTCTTTTATGTTTGGACACAAATTGCAGTGTCTAGGCATTGGAAATCAAGAGCTTCTTGAATATTTTAGCATGCAGTGAGGGCTCGTCACTCTTATGGCCCTCACAGGCCCCGCGGGATCAGTGTTCTGATGTTTGAAGCTTCTACAGTGGGCTTCATACTTTGGTAGAGTTTGATGCATGATACACAGACACTTAGAGATAAAGATCTGTAAACGCGGCATGCATTATCTCATTATGCCATTCAAATTGTGGGGTCCACTGTAGATTATAATTTGAAAATCAGATTGGTTCAACAATCTTAACCTTGATTTGTGGAAACTTATTTGTTGAACTGTTGGATATTTTTATTTTATTTTTTACAATTTTAACCTTCTAATACTTGTCCACCAATTGGCTAGTCAGGTAATCAAATCAAGGTAATTTTTGGATTATGATGCATCTAGGTGGTGCTGACAAGTTAGACATATTAATCTGAGTTACTTGTATGCCAATGCAATTAGAGGTCCTTCGGCTCACCATGCCAATGCCAATATTTTCACTCTGTTTCTAGAAGTATTGTTATTCCTTACTTTCAGTATTCCCATCAGATTGCTGCAGACAGCATCTACAAATTTTTATGCCACTGCAGGTGTTGTCAATATGCACTTCTGGTCCTAGAGTACTGGGCTGATGTGCCTGAAATTCAGCGATCAGCCGATCTTTATGAAAATCTAATAAAATGTTATGTTGCAGATGCAATGAGCGAGGTATAACCTCGCTGTGTTTCTTGCTCAGGATTTGCTAGAAGAAAGAATGCGCATGCCTGAACTCTAGGGGTTGCAATTTTGCATATCTATTTTTGTCATTTCTTACTAATAAACCAAAAGTCATTTCTCTCTCTAAACTGCTCCCGGTAATGGGATTAGCATAATTTCAGGTTTTCATGCTTGGTATCGGTTCTGACTTGGTAATGACTGGACCTGTTCTACTTGTGTGTGGAAATGATGTGAGAGTCAAATGGGTTTTGGATATCTTGGATTAGATATTCTGCATTACAGGTTTCGAGGATGGACTCAGGCTGGTCAAGGTCAGAGGAGAAGCTATGTAGGTGGGCATCTAAACTGGCTCAATGGGTAGTTTCTCTTTCCATAGGTAGATGATCAATAGTTTCACTTTGCAAAACCTGGTATTGATAGATTCAAGACATTTTGCTAGTCAATGATACTTCTTCAATTTCTTCAGGAAGTTGCAGATGCTGCTAACAGTACTATGGTTGGTGTCATAGAACTAGATTCAGAAAAGGTCCAGCTGCTATGCGATGCAGCTAATGAAGAAGTAGATGAGAAAAATGAAGATCAAATTGCAAACTTCCTCTGTCCAGTAAGATTGTCATTGAGTATTTTCTTTTATCCAATTTAGGAAGCCTTTCTTTATTTCTCAATATTTGACATTAAATTCATTCCATAATGGTAGGGTAACTATGTTGTTTCTGGAGGTGTGAAAGCAGTGGAAGCTAAGGCAAAGTCAAATAGCTCGAATGATGGTTAATTACTCCTAGATTATTAATTACCATTTTTCCATAATTTGATAAAAGCTTCATGCAATATGCTTTACCATATTTTTGCAAACTTAGCTTGTATTTCTTTTAAAAGACTAATGTTCGTGGTACAGAAATTGAAATTATGGAAAAGCTTGTATTTCCTATGATTTTAATAAATTCAAAAAGATATGTGGAGAAAGAACAAGGGATGCATCCAAAGTTCCAAACTTATGTAAAGAACAAGGGATGCATCCAAAGTTCCAAACTTATGTAAAGAATAAGGGATGCATCCAAAGTTCCAAACTTATGTAAAGAACAAGGGATGCATCCAAACCTATGTAACAAAGACATGGCACTTCTTTTGAAATTAAGCTATGTCAAGTGTTGACGCTTGTCTGTCTCTCTGTCCAGCACTCCTGGATACAACTAAGAGATTTATTTTTAAGTTTAGTAATGTTATGTTTAATTTTTTAGTCTAATTAAAACAGGCTGTAAATCATTTGCAGGTTTAGCATACAAAAAAGTTAATGTTGAAAGTCTCAAAAACTGGTGAACTGCTAATGAGGATTTTGAGATGTTCGAAAGAAGAGATACGTTGTTAGTGCAATTTGGAAAGAACATATAAGAGGAAGAGACCAGGAATGATAACAAGATGTGAATGCCTGACAAAGATTGTTGTCAATAAAAGAAAAGTGTAGATACATAGGCTCTAATCAAGTTTGTAGAAAAACACAGTGACAAGTTACTCCAACAAATCTCATTGTCTAAGATTGCATAGAATGCATCAAATTCTCAATTGAATGTGATTGAAAAAATGAATGTTTAATCCAAATGGCATTACTACCCATTATTGACAAAATGGGCTTGAACTACACCCATTGGGCTTTTTGAATGACTAGTAATGCCATCTGGACTGAAAAAGAGTTCCCTGTCCCAATTCCAAAGGCAAATGGATGAAAATTTCAAATCATTTCATCACCAATTATATTGATGACTTCATGATATTTTCAGAATCTGTGCAAGAGCATCTCCAGCATTTAAATGAAATTTGGCAACTGGTCCAGAATCATCAGCACATAGGACCAGTTCCAACTCTTCCATTTGCTCCTGAGTTGTGGTTACATAAGCTACTTTTGGGGGTCATTTACCATCAATGGCCATTGTTGTTCTAGGCCTTCCTCTATAGTGATTTATTCATATCATACAAAATGATGGGTTTAGTAACAAAGCTTCTTTTTTTTTTTTATATGATGCTTGCGGATTAGACTTGCCAGCATGTCACATGTATTGCTTTGTGAGAGCCATCCATCAGATAGATCCACCAAGCATGTTTCTTGGTCTCACTAAACTGGTTGGCATTCATGTATGGAGAAGATGGACAGTTAAAAAATGTTGAGCAGCAGTTCACCTATCCCATATATTTAGTTCAGCTGAGAGATTTTGCATTCTCAACAGTTACTGTGTAATTTTCATATATTTAGTGTTGATTCCAAAAATTCTGTTTTGCTTGTGGATTTAATGATGATGCAGTCATCTGAATTTTGAATTTTTCTTTTATTGGAACTAATGAATATGATGACCAAATTACAGAGAATATCACAGGTCTGAGCAAAGCAGAACTGTTGTTGTTGCATTTCTACTCAATGATCTTGGTAATTCTTATGGAATGTTTGAATCCATCTAAAATGAAAGTTTCTATATGAGGTCTTTTCAATGTTACTACAGTGCTTGACAGGTCGTTGTTCTTGATTTTGTTAATGTGTTAACTGAAATACTTGGAATGACTGAAGTCGTTACCAAATGGGGCTGCGTTCAATCTGGAATCCAGAACTAATTGATCATATGCCGTTGTCTACTTTTTGAATTCTCTGTCCTCTTAAAAAGACTGGGTACATTCCTTATAATTTTTCATTTCAAAAAATAGATGGCTGCTCAATGTGCTCAACCATCCCAAAGTTTAGGTAATGTCTGTTATTTTTATTTTTTTTATTTTTCTTTTTGTTTGGTGAGCCAGACTGTTTGATTTAATGGTTCCATCATGGAACAAGACCTCCATTGTTAGAAGTTCCTAATAAGCCCTTTTATCAATAAGCCCTTTTGCATGATTCAGATTGTTGTTTTGTGATTTTAAGGGCAAGCTTAAGTTGTTGATTTCTTTCTGCAGGAAGATTTTTTTTATAATATTGCATGACACCCTGGCTGAAAGGGAACAAGTGACCGAATTACAACCAGTTCCAGATGCTCATGTACCAGTAATGAAATTCAAGTTCTGCGGAATATCAGTTGATCTTCTTTATGCCAGTATCTCTCTCTTGGTTGTTCCTGAAGTAAGTCAATTAAAACATAGATTTCCCTCTAGTTTTCTGTTCTTTTGAGTGATTTGTTCTTATGTATAAAGTGAATGAAGATCTTGCAAAGCTGATGGAGACTGAGGGTCTGAATGTTCAATTGAGCTATGATGGCCTACGGATACCGGTAATTCTCTAGGCTGCATATTTTTTTTTTAAAGTGTCATCATTTAAAATCAAATCACAGGAAAATTTTCCTTCTTCTTCTTCTTCTTCTTCTTTTGAGTATTTGTATTATCTGGTGGTGGTTTTTGGTCCTGAATATCTAGAAACTGATGACAATGGTTTGGGTTAGTATCAAATCATGTAGATCAGCTTCTACTGAGTACAACATTCGACAAATTTCTATTTAGCACATCTTTGAAATGTTAATAGCCCGAATTTTCAAATTAACTGAAGCTTCAGGAGTTTGCATTTTATTTACCTTTTCATCTTTGTTGAAATTCGTTAATTGTTACTAAAATGGCTGATCAATCGTGTAGGATTGAATAAAAATACATCAAACTGCTTTTAAGAAAGTAAGAAAAAAAAAAAC
The DNA here is from genome assembly GCF_029962835.1 of Magnolia sinica. Lineage (NCBI taxonomy): Eukaryota > Viridiplantae > Streptophyta > Magnoliopsida > Magnoliales > Magnoliaceae > Magnolia > Magnolia sinica. The sequence continues at coordinate 29,162,252 of NC_080582.1, read as the reverse complement.
CCGCCTTCTGAAGGTTTGCTTTGTCATTGTCTGCTTATTGTGTATGTCACATCCAATATGTATCAACTACCATCGCTCTTTCCTCTCTCATGCAGTTACCACTGCTAATGTCACCATTCTAAAGTCTGGCTAGGCTGGTTGAACAACTTTAGCCTCTGATTTGTAGACAAGTTTGTTGAAACAGCACCTGCTTTCAATTTTAACCATCCAATATACAAATGTCCACCATTTGACGGTTAGAAAATTAACTAAGCCTATATTTTTGTTGGTGATAAATCTGAATGGAAACCATAGTTCGAATCATTTAGTTTGTAATTTGGGCTTCTTGTAGTGTCTGAGCACATTTGAATTTTTTTATTTTTGCTTTTTTATTAGTTTAATTAATTTATTGCAGGCAAACTGCAGTTTATACTGGCCCAACTGGTACTCCATCACTATGCTTCCTTCTTTGTTTTTTTATTTGTTTCTGACCCTTGCTGTATTAGGGAAACACGTGGCAGCATGGCATATGTGTACACGTGGCAACTAGGTGTCTTATGAACTTTGCATTGTTGTCTACTTCCCCTCTCTACTTAAATCAAATTCATTTATTACCTTATGGTCATATATTTATTTGGATTATTGGACATTGTAAAGAAAAGCTAACTCCAGAGCTGATCAGGAAGACGATGACAGTCATGATACCACGCCCGAGGAAGAGTCAGTAATTGGATTCTTCAGTGCATTTGTTTGGCTGGTGGGCATGACTGCTGTCATCGCTCTTTTATCTGAATATATCGTAGGTAAGATAGAGGTATGGTATCTAATTTTTCAAGTATCTGTGCCGCCACTTGGATGGAGCACCTACTTTATCTCTAAAGCTGGGGACAAAGTGGATTTTCAATATTCTTCTCATTAAATACTTTGGCTTTTCTGGTCATTTGTTACATATTGCATTCAAAAGCACCATGAGCAATAACAATATTCACATATTGTAATTCTCCTTTAAACAATATAGGAGCAAGTAGTGGGCACATGTCAGTTACGGATCCTTCACAAAATGAGACATTGGAAGTTGGACCTTGGAATTTGAAGATGTCCTTTTCATCAACATCTGGACAACTGAAACGTATGATGAATTATAGAACAGGGGTGAGTTGCATTTTCTTTCCTGATTACAAGCTCGTGTGTTAATTAGCTTCAAAGTTTCTTGTAAATCGGGCTTTTTTGACATATATAACTCCAGAATCTAGGCCTTGTAATTAATTAAAACTTTACATATGTATCCATTGGATTCCAGGACTCCTTGCCATGTTATTCAAACCCTTTTACATGGTTATTGTTGTGTTTATAACTCTCGTAAGTGGTAACATGCCTACCCAGGTGAGAGATTTGGATGTGGAACTTGAAAGTACTAAGTAGAAAAGTAAACAAAACCTGCAACAAACCATTTTAATTGAAAGGGAAAAAGTTGCTCAAATGCAGCGGGATATGGAAGAACTTCGTAGGAAGTATTTGGAGATGGAGTTGAAGCTCAAGTTTGAACAGGTTCCTTTTTTACTTTCTATTCCTTCATGAAATGATCTCTTAAATCTTTTCTATTCGTTATGATCCCATGAATATGATGATCTATTTTAGGATGAAAAGATTCGTTCGGAGTTGGCAAAAGCGTCCGCTATTCATGAGAAGGCGCTGTTGCTGCCGGAATTGGATGTTGCAAAAGAACTTAAGAACCTGCAAAAACATCAAGAAGAGCTGGAAATGAAATCAAAAAAGGATATTAAACTTCTTGTCAAAGAAGTTAATCATGCTAGATTGGAAAGTTTTAGAAGCGGCTTGAGCAAAGTGAAGTATTGTTTATTTAGAAATGTGAATGTAGGATGCATTGTATGATTTGATTGCTATTTGTAATAAATGCATCGTTTTTTTTTTTTTTTTCCTGATTGCATTTTATGTACTATTCCTATTAGCATTAATTGTATTAGCTTAGATGAGTTAATTAATCACAGTAGGTTCTTGCAATGGTAACAGGCACCATTGTTATAATTTATTTATTATTATTTTTAAAAATAGCTACGGATTTTAACCATAGGTCTCGTTCTGAAAACTGCAGCTATCGCTAATTTTTAGCATATTGCTACGGATTTCATCCGTAGCTGTAGGTACATTTGATACAGAACAACATCATCTGTAGCTATTGATAACTATTGCTACGGATTTAATCCGTAGCTATAGGTTCCGACCTTCAACTACGCCACCTTCTATAGATTATAACTGTATCCTATGCCTTTAGCTACGGTTTTTATCCGTAGCCTTTTCCCCTTTTCTGGTAGTATATATGTGGATATATAAAGCATAACACTCGTATTAATGAATAAACAATTCCCATTTAACATTAAATGAATGTAAACCTCAACCATCCTATATGTACTCACATTTGATTGATTGTGGCCTTCAATCAAATGACTCATAATAATGATGGAGCATAATCATCAAATTTTGACAAGAGCGCGGTGCATCATCACAATTTCTGCTTTAGGCGAAATTACGACATAGATGAGGATCCACCGAACATAAAGTTAACCAATGTTAATAAAATAAATCTAATACACCCATCATATTTGGACAAAATGAATGTCTCAAACTTATATCACCATCACCTATCACTTCACCCCTCTTGCATCCTGCCAAACGATGATACTTATTTGTTATAACCACCGCCTGTAATGGATATGAATGTAACTTAATGCAATCCAATATTTGAGAGTTACTAAATTCCATGTACATATGTCTATAAACAAAAATATTTATCAATTGTGGTCGCTTTGGTGACTAACAGAACTAGCTCCAATCCCTACACCCGGACTCAAGGATTGCTACATGGTCATGCCCACAACGGACCATCCTGCAAGAGTTCTGATTCGTCCTAAAATACAGCTGATGTTGACTGCCCATAGTCTAAAACATCCTTAACTAAATGGTGGTTGGATTATACTGAATGATCTGAAATTGTGGTAGAACTACTTTAGTAAAAGCATGGAATTAGTCTAAGTGTCCTAGAGGGGGGTGAATAAGACTTTTCTAAAATTTATTTTCTTATAACACCAAACAATGCCTGACTTTAAGAAATATAAGTAAGGCAAAGTAACTCTATGGCTTCCAAGCCAATGGAGGGTCCAAACACATGGGCTATTCAAGATTTACATGTAAAGCAACAAGCCTATGGAGATAGTGTTGAGTGTCAAATATTACATATTTTCCCCCATTTATATCTTGGTTTTATGAACATGATAATGCTTAATGGGTATATTTTATACATGTTTGTATTGTGAGGTGAATCTGAGAGCTTGTATTGAAAAGAAAGTTAAAAGACATGAATTTTAATGCTTAAGAATCACCAAGATTGAAGAATTCACATGCCAAAGATCCAACAAAACCAAGTGATGAATGAAGAAAATCAAGTATTTGAAGTGAAGAAAAGGAATCCTAAAAATTGTCCTGAAAACAGATTCCGGGACCAGAAAAACATAGTTCTGAAAAAATGCCAAAATAGACTTCGATTCTATTAAAGACACTTAGATGCATCAAAGGTTCAATCGAAGGAACTTAGATGCATTGAAAGTGAATGCAATCGAGAATTTCAGGATTTTCAAGCCAAACTCGTTGGATAGTTCTAGACAAGTTTCGATTCCATTGAAGGCCCTTTGATGACATCGAAAGATTATGCAGATTTTACGTGGACTGTGTAAATTTGAGGCGATTTCTAGATTTTTTCAACTCAGTGTGAAAGTTGGAGTTCCACAACTATAAATAGGACTCCCTAAGATGCTCCAAAGCATCTTTTAGGGTTTGGAAAGGGAAAGAAGGCTGAGGTGAAGCGCCGACGGCGTTCTTCTACTCTGATTTCTTCATGGGTTCTAGTAGATTTTTTTTCTTCTCTTATGTTTTTGAGTTAGCTATGACTAACTAAGCTCTTAGCTAGGGCTAAGTGGTGAAGCTTGTAACGTGGTGGGATGTTTACTTTGCGTTAATTCATGTTTATATTGAACTTCATTGATTTCTAATTGATTTTAGCGAATATTTTCAATTTTCTATGGCTTGTTATTTTCAATTTTTAGCAAATTATAATAGATGCTGCAATACCTTTGAATATCTTCATTTATTATTTGAGATTATGGGATTGGTAAATCTTGTTGTTTGCCATCGTCTCCTGGGCATGGTTGGGTGACGGAATCCCTTCCACATCTTCACAATTCTCCTCCATTAAGAATTAGGTCAATGAAAGTTCATATTTGATTTAAATTGCAATATCTTCCAATTGGATAGGATATGACTCACTAACAGAAAATTGGGCAAATGCTACATATAAAAGCCGTAGCCATAGATCTATGGCTACGGTTTTAGTTCATAGCACAACCGTAGTCGTAGGTGCTGTAACAATAGGTCTTGAACCTATGGCTACGGATTTAATCCATAGCTATAGATTACAATAGCTACATATATAATCCGTAGCAATTATATTTGTGCCAAAAAGCACAACCAGCTACAGATATTATTTGTAGCTAAAAGTCCGTAGCAATATGCCAAATTAATAATGGCTACAGCTGTCAGATTACCGGCAACGGTCAATATCCGTAGGTATTTTGTACATTAAAAAATATATATGATCATTTGTTCATTTAATTACCACCTGCATAATCATTCATTCATTCAATTACAATCAATTACAATCCTTCATTCAATCAATTACAATTACAATCAATTACAATCCTTCATTCATCAATTACAATTACAATCAATTACAATAATGCTGAAAATACAAATCTTTGGCTTCATTAGAGAAATTTGCTCGACTTCACCCTGAAATTTCAATGATAAAGAATTGAAAGAGAAGATATATTTTGACGGTATGATATTTTTTTCACAAGTAAATAGGCCTTTTTCAGCCATCAGCCCATCACCCACTTGAAGAATCAAAAATCGATTGTTGTCCAAGTCCACTCATTTTCCTTTCAATTTCTTAGTGACCTCTGTAAAATTACTTTCACGGTCATTTATGTACCACTTTGAAGAGTTGTCTCGAAATGCAACTCTAGTAATGACAAAGTCACTTCCTGCAACAGCTTCATATATTCAATCATGCTACAATTAGTCATGGCATTTCATAAATCAGAATGACCATTGGGGGAAAGAAAGACAAAGTGAAACAAGTGCATCATGGATAACCATTATCTTTTTTTTTTTTCTTAATGAATTAATAAAAACTCAAAGATGAATGAAATTGATACAAAAGGAATGGTCTCACCATATGGTTTGTAGGGCCAAAATTATAAACGTCTGGACGATTTCCACAAGGACCATCGGTAGCCACAAGTACCCACTTCCCAAGTGGAACAGATACTGACCACGAGTATCTATGACTTGAAAAATGTGCAAGCAGAGCTGACCATCATGAAAAGAAAATCTCCATTTGCTTGTCAATTACAAGTAGGACATGCCAGTGATTAGTGGCAATGCCTTGAGTTTTAGATAGTTTCTAGGGTATACAGTGCATCACGTTGTATAGAGAAAAGATCACCATCAGAAAATAATCTAATGATGTTCAGAAGTAGGTTCACTGCCTGCTAGAAATGTGCACCTTCTTGGTAGAGCCCACCTGAGGAAGGGAAAGAGGTTTGCTAAGCTCACCTGCATGTATAAGTGAGTTAATGCACACACTACCACATGCTGGCGTGGCAGACAGGTGTAATATTCAAGCCATCCATCAAAAGTGAGCTAATGCACACACTACCAGTAGCATCTATGCATCCACATGATGATCAGTTGGGCTTGGATATTTTACCTGTGTGCCAAGCTGGCATATATGAAGGTGCATGCATTAGCTGACTTGCACATGCATGTCAGCTTAGAAAAGCTCTGACTGGGAATTCCCGGAACATGGTTAGAAGGATAGGCCCAGCAGATGAATATAAATACAATATAATTGGGATAATTCAGATGATTTTCTGTAAGTATACCTATCAAGGATGACCCATGCCGCTCCAAGTTCAGAGGCTTTTGTAGCAACGGATCCCATCTGCGCATCTACAACGACCTTCACATGCGTTTCCACCTGCATCATCTCTAACATGAGATCCGGGCCGTTAATTAGGTGGTCTACTAAATCTCATTCATGCATGTCACCATGTGAGGTAATCATACATACAATGGGGCCAATCATAGATGGGAAACTGTACTAAGCTTGCCATTGAGTTGACCCTGAACTGCCTACAGGCGATTTATTGGGCAGCTTGAATTCCATCTAGTCAGTGTGATTTTTGCTCAGAGGAGCATGGACTCCATTAGTTTACAGTTATAATGCCCATGTATAGGCTGCTTGTGTGGTGGAGATTGGTGCCAAGCCACTACTTGGCATGGAGAGATCAGAACCTGAGTACCTGATTGCCATTACGAGTTTCTAAGAGTCCAACTTGGTAGGTCGATGATTGGTGAGAAGCTGTATGTAGAGCTGCCAGACTATTTTAAACCTGAATTACTGGGAGAAGGCTAAGATGATCATGATGAGTGTTGGCTGTTACTCTCTATTCGAGAAAGATAATTTTGAATTGAGAAGCTGTATGTAGAGCTGCCAGTCAATCATGTTTTAACCATCCATTTATTGTACACATCAGGCCCACCTGATTAGTAGGTAAAGCTGATTTCTGGGCTAGGACCGTCCACTTTTTCGTGGCCCACCTAATAAGTGGATTGGCCTTATTGATTTGATTACCTGCTTAACATGGTGTGCTGAACATAGTTGATTAATCATCTGTACGCAGACCTCGTTGATCTTGTGGGCCCCACTATCACCTCCATTCCCAGCGGTTGCTTGATAAGAAGGAACCTCCTTCTCTTGCCGAAGACCCCATTTCTTTAGCAAGGCTGATACAATCAAATTCAACAAACGGTCAGGATGTAACCGTGGCCTAGTGACTAGAATCAACGGCGAATATAAAACCAAGAATAATGAAATCTACAGGTGAGAAAATGGAACCCTGTTTGGTTGTTCCCGTTCACGCCAACGGAAGATGGTAGAAGTGCGAGAAGGATCAACGTATCCGTGGCCTTGATCACGTTGCACACGGCCCACTCAAGCGCGTAATCGGTGATTTCCTTGCTAACGTCCACAGCTACTACGACCACATCGCCTCCCCATCGCCGTCACATTCAAATCAACGGCTAATAAACGATGATCAAAGTATGAAGATCGATTTGGCCAGTGGTGTTCCTGGGATTGAATTCCAGGTTGGTTTCTTTGTGAGATATTGTCAGTGGTTAGAAGAACTGAGTCATAAATATATATGAGGGGAGAGAAGATATAGGAAGGTCTAGAGACTTTAGAGTATTCCCTGTGCTTTTCACCGTTTCTTACATGATGGTGGTGGCACTACACGTAGAGAAAGGATCAGCTGCAGTACGGATTCAGTTTGGTGAGAACTGCACAGTGAATTTTTTAGGAGTGATTATTGTATTCGTTATTGAAAATGGCATTAAATCCCACCAGCATTTATTTCTTTTAGATTGAATGGCAAATCATTTTTAGCAGTTGAAGTTCTGTGATATTTGGTGGAGGTATCCAGAATGGAAAATCATTGTCTACCACTGATTTTTATATAACTATTAACTTGTGGGCAGTTATCTGTTTGGATGGTGATGGTTCCAAGTCAAGAAGTGGACTGGTGAAAATTGAGGAAGGTTTAACTCTTGACACGTTAATTGCTTATGATTCATGTGATCTTTGGTAAGTACATTTCTTTGACAAAGCTTCCTAGAAACCAAACTAACGATAATTGCCAACTCTTAAACTCACTGACACACGGGCCCTTAACAGCAAGATGACTCTCATGCACCATCTCTGCAAGGTAACACCTTTCATCCAAAGTGATGCTTTTTCTTCCACTAGGCTATTAGGCAGCAGTCTTTGAAATATAATGTGAACAATTAGTCTTTTCTTTCAGTTTCAGCTGGCTTGTACATGTACATTTTCACATACATGTCTACTTATTTGGGCTGTCTATGAAATATATATAATGCCAACAATTAGTATTTCATTTCAGTTTCAGCTGGTATATGCTTATTAGATGTTGTGAACAAAAAGCAGAGTTCGTCGTCATTGTTCTTCGATACTATGATTAGTTTTTTATTTTATTTTATTTTATTTTATTTTATTTTATTTTATTTTTTAGGGTGCGGCTACATGCAGAAAGAAAGAGAGTTGGGTTTCAATAGTGTGCAACAATGCCCACTTTTTCCTATGTTGTGGCCCACTCGAGCTTTAGATCTGCCTTATTTTTTGGGCTGACATTGTAACATGAACCGGATGTGATGCAGTCATCATGGTGGGGCTCACAGTGTCTTTGTTGCATGGCCCCATCATACCATGCTCATGTGTGGGCTACACACAGAAGAAGAGGCAGAGATCCATGCATGCATACAAGAGGCATAGACCATGCATGCTCAAATAACCATCAGTCCAGCATACTCGCCGGAACCACTTGCATTGGGGTGCAAGGAGAAAATGAAAATGGCTAACCGTTGAATAAGTGGTGATGGACAACTTCATTGTCCTTGCAGCCGAGATTCTTTTTACAAATCGCTCTTCACTTACAAAACATGGATGGATTCACATATGGGAATGAAATGTAACTAAACCAACTCAAAATGATGTGCATTTTCAGATGAAGAATTTTGCATGTCCTACTCATAAGCAGGCCTAATATTGCCAATGCATGGGATTCAGCACATGTTAGGCCCACAGTTTGGTTTATCGGATGGACCACCATGTACTAAAATCTCAAATGGCTACAATGTTCACCCTTGAGCATCGTGGTGGGCTTCATCAAATCAAAGTCTTGAGATATAGGCTCCACTCATATCTACTATATAAAACATATAAAAACCAAGAACAGAAAATTTTGAAACCAGATAGGCTCGTATAGAATTTTGAAACAAGCATCCCATGTAGAGGCAATTCCACTCAAGAAGTGCCTATCATATATGAAAATATACCGAAACAGATTTTCAACAGAAACTAAAAGAAGGATAGCTCATAATCAAGTTCATAAAAAAGTTTATTTAATTATAATAAACTATTCTTTCCAACAATTTTTAGAACCTTGAAGGAAATTATGACAATGTTAATATCAAGTCTGAAAACCACAATCGCTTAGCATATATGCAGTGGCAGCAACCTTCTACCCAAGGTGTCAATCCCTCTTGAAATCTGCTGCAGCTCGGATCCCTAATTCAACTTCCAAATGTCATCTTGTTGTCCTTTGCCACTCACACGATTTAACCAAGATGACCTTTAAGTAAATCAGCTTTATAATATTGTTAACAGTGATCGTTCCAAATCAAGATTCTAATGTTCTAATAAGTAAATACGTAAGTTTTATATTCTTTTATATGGCTGTCATAGATATTCAGCTTGAATTTCACTAATGAAATCAAAGACTGCAGGTTGATTACACCAATTTTAGATAATATATTGTCTGATGAACTACACGTGCATTCTTGATAAGAGACGTACCAAATGCTTGAATTTGAAATATGTAGCTCCAATCCTCCCACATGCAACATCCACCTGAAAGAATGCACATAACCCTCATGCGTGAGTAATCAATATAGGAATGTACAAGTAAAACCATAAAACCAGAGATACTCACTGCATTTTCAAGATCTCCTCCATAGTTAACAATCTCATTGTAAAGCCCTTCTCATTCCTCCTTTACCCGGGCTTGGGACCAGTAATGTAAGGAGTTGCATTGGCGGATTTAAAAAAAGGGCTTAGGCTCCATTTGATTTTCAAAAAAAATGTTTTCATAAATACTAATGTGATGACCAAATGGAGCCTAAGACTATAAATATGTTCAAATATAGAGTACAAAATTCATTCAATATTTTTTTTAAAAATAAACAAGTACCAAATTAGTTCAAAATTAAGAAACAAACAAGCCAAACATCATATAATGTAACAAAAAAAGACATGCACACTACACATGTTCAATTATAGAGTACCAAATTTATTCAAATTATTGAATTCTCAAAGCCTCTTTCCCCCATTGCACAAATGATCCCGGACCGGCCTCTCCAAGTGTAGATGCGAACCTATCTTCCTTCCACAAAGGAGTGCCAGGTTGTATAACCTCAGTCAGGACAACAACAAAAGCTCCATCCTCCAACGGTTCGCAATGGAAAGTTGCATCTGGATTAACTTCGCATACTTGACCATGAGCAACTACACCACGTTTTCTCTCCAGTATAAGATGCAGTCATTTGGATAATCATGAATTTTTACATAATCAAGACTCAACTTTGTAATGATCTTCTTCGCTTGGTAGGTATTAGTTGGGGCCTTGTTATCGGAAGGTAACACCTTCTTTAGTAGCTGAAGGAGCTCTCTGTAAAGCTTTTTTCACTCTATCCATGATTTACCTTTAATTTGAAAAGCTGTACAATGAAAGTCAGCACGGTGAAATCTTGTGCCGCAGGGTATAGCTTAGTCATTGCGTCTCGTAGATTTGCTTCAAACTCATTAGTTTCATTTTCTCCAAAGACGCCTTTAACTATAGGGGTCACATTCGGCTCATCCTGTACAACTTCATTTAAGTTATTACACTAAGTTCTTGAACGATCGTGTTGTGAACCTCATTTAAGTTCGGGACACTATGGTATTGTTAGGAACTTGATTCATGTACAGTACACTTAGGTGATACATGCTCCCCATGCATGTTCCAAACCCTATAGTTTGGGTCGAATCCATTTTTCATTAGATGTATTTCCATATCATCATAAGAAACCGGAAAACGTGCACATTTGCAAGTGGTGCATGGACAAGGAACATATTCTTTACCAGGAAGGTTTTCTTGTGCAAACTTTGAAAAACTTCTTATTCTAGAAATAAAACGTGGGTCTGGGAAACTTATTGTCATCTACTCCCTATTCATTACAGCAGAATCTTGATTAACCAAGGAATCCATTTTCAACCTACACCTTACCAAAAATTAAAGTTGAAAATTAGCCTAATGCACCATCCTCCTCAAAGTTGGAAATGAAGGAAGTGCTATCAGATGATTGGACCCAGACAAATATTATCTACCAAATACAATGTATTAAGGAGTTTGCAATCATTGTATTTTTACAATAAATTAATAATGTAATTTATAAGTAAAATCTTAAACCACTTGCATAGATGAAAAGTCTCGCATGCAATTCTAATATATCAAGTACTTATAAAATCTTTATTGAATAAACATGAGTATTCACACCTATATATATATATATATATATATATATATATATATATATATATATATATATATATATATATATATATATATATACCTAGTATGTCCAAGATTATTATTTTTTCATGCATACTCATACTCTTCACATGATCTTTAGCAACTTCACAAGTGGATACCACATTTAGTATCATCTCAAGCAAATTGGCAGGTGAGGGCAGTATCTACCAATGGGAGCAGGCATGCTATTCTACAAACATTAGAATTGTGTGCTTAGGGATTTGAATAATCGTTTGCTTTATTCTAATGCATAAAGCATGATGATCCTAAAGCTCCAATCTTCCAATCTTCCAAAGATACCCATTAGAAAAGTAATATAGTGAAGAGTGGAATCCTTTTTTTTTTTTTTTTCTCTCTTTTTATTGAATCTTAAAGGGAAATTGATCGAATGTTACATGCGGCACATGGTTACATTTGAACCTGTTAGCATTCACATCAACAATTAATCCATTTTTCCAGCTAATTGTCAAAAAATGATGTAGATTCAAACCTTAAGTAGACTACACCAAAGGAAAGATGGTAATTGAACACCCACCGTTAAAAACTTATTAGGGCAATAAAGTTTTGGATTAAGATGATATTTATGTTTTCCCTTCATCTAGATTTGTCTGACATAAATCAACATGTTGGATAGCAAATAAACATTGCACTGAACCTTTTTTTTTTTTTTTTGAAAAAATCCAAAACTTATATAACATGCCATAATGCAAATTAATTTAATTCATGCATAATGAAAATGTAAATAATTACTACTCATTTACAGTCAACTACACTTGGAACCAATCAAACAAGTTTTCATGGTTAGCATGGTTTGTTTCACCACAATTTTTGAGGGTGCAGACCACACCATAAACAATAGACCTTGCTACAGATGGAAGCACCTCCCAAGGTTGACTTTAATCCCGCAATGCAAACGACTAGAGACATGTTGAAAAAAGTTGCTCATTTGTAATGATTTACTAAGGAATGCCATGCCAAGATTTTTCAGATTACATGGTTCCTTTGTTTCCTTCAGAATTCAAACGGCCATAAACAATTTGGCCCGGGCTTCGAATAGTTCCTACATGACTATAAATAGAAGTAACAATCTCCAATGGGCTAAATTGGAGAAGAAAACTAGATATTTTCATAATGAGGGAACCTGATTTTCAATAGATATTTTCATAATCAGTGAGGGAACCTAAAGCAAACCAATCTTGTAGCAGGTTATTTATCCTTTCACTGGGACATTTCCATTCTGAATTTCAATGCAAATTGAACTGAATCTCACACAATCACCATATGGGTTAAACGAATCTCACACATCCACAAGCATCTTTCCTCTGTTTTGATAAGATTTTATTAGATTATCAGATCAAACACACATAGACAACATGCAAACAACCCAAAGAGAAAACTTTAATACTCTGGCAGAGGGTGCTAGAAGATCCATGTGCCAATTTAGATCCATCATGAACAACAATCATTCTTATTTGGGTACCTGATCATTGGATATGAGGGACAGTATTTGATGGTTAGAAATGAAAAACACCCAAAAAACTATAGTAGATGAAAAAGAGCTAGAAATGCTCAATAGAACCGACTCACAACTCCACAGTTCATTCAATGTGCCTGTGTATCAAGCATGCACTACCAGAGTATCAATTAAACAAACAAAACAGAAAATGAAACATCCTATTGTCTATGATTAACTAAATACCAGATAGAAATTAGCTAACAAAGTGAATCAGATGGGAGTCCTATGTAAGGGACATGTTCATCCCATGAGGCACACAACGTATCAGCCAATGGGGCAGACGTTTTAGTCCCAATACTAGATACACCCAACTACCCATCAATAAAATAACCCACGATGTAAAAAAAGCAAACAAGCACATACACAAACGTTATTGTGTATATGACAACAGATCCAAAAACACACCTTAAAAAAAATTCAAAAATCACAAAACGAGGGATTCTTATGACCTTAGGAAGTATTTAATGGTGGGCGTTCAATCACCACAGTTTCCTATGGTGTGGTCCACCTGAGATTTGGCCCTAAAATGAGCTGGAAAAAATGAATGGCCTGCATACACATATTATGGTAGAGCCCACAAAGCATTTTTAGATTTCAGAAATAGAGAGAGGGGAATGCGGATTGAAGGATTGAAAGAATGCATAGGGTTTGAAGGATTCAAGGCGACATGATCAGTTTCCATTCATAAGGAATCATAGGGATTGAAGGATTGAGCATCCAAACGCAACAGATTTTAGAAACAGAGAGAGAGAGAGAGAGAGAGAGAGAGAGAGAGAAACTAATCGTGCTTCTTCTCCTTCTCCTTCTCCTTCTCCTTCTCCTTCTTGCGGCGAAAGGGGGTTTTGAAAACAGAGAGAGGGGAATGCGGCCAAGAGACAGGGAGAGAGGGTTAGGGAGAGCGGGAGATCGAGAGAGGGCAAGGGAAAGAGAGAGGCTGAGTGCGAGAGAGAGAGAGATGGAGAGAGAGATTGAGAGATGGGTTTTCGTCTACTGCGCACGGGAGAAAATGGCGGACGGACTGGTTTTGTTTTTGGGAGGGCGCTTTGGGTTTTGGAGGGGCGCGTGACGGACGACCCCTTTGCGACATTGGGTTTTAGGACCATGGGGCCCACTGTGATGCATTTTATATATCCACTCTGTCCATTAATTTTAAATTATTATTTTAAGTGCTGATATAAAAAATGAGGCAGATTGAATCATTAATGAGACCACACAACATATTAATAGTAGAAATTTAATTTTTATTATTTCTTAAGGTGTGGTCCACTTAGACATTTAATCTACATAATTTTTGAGCTCATCCACTGAAATTATATATCATAAGTGATGGGCGGCTTAGATCAAACACATATATTCCAATGGACCCCGTGGAGCCCCTTAAGCACCATCTATGTTTAATAAGGTTTAGGTGAGGAGGTACGCTTTAGCTACAGATAAATTAGGCTTTAGTTACGGATTAAATCCGTAGTACAATTGCTATGGATATAATCCGTGGCTAAAAGCTTTCAAAGTCCATAGCGTTTGCTCGATTTTTTAGTAGTGACTCCAAATCCAATTGCGTTCCTTGAATCAAGTAAGGAAACATTCTGATAGCTATAAGTGGATCCATGACACCCTAGTTCCCAGTTTTAAATTCACAAGTTTCAATTACACTATTCACAATCACTCTTCCAATTATTCAGATTTAGTTTTAGATCTTCTTCTAGTTCTGATTCTAGTTACTTTCAGAAATGTATGAGATTAGTCCCTGTGGATTTGACCTTGGTCTTACCGAGATTATTACTACATCACGTCCCTACACTTGGCATTGTGAACAAGTTTTTGGCGCCATTGTCGGGGACTACGACTACGGTTTTCTGAATTTAATTAGTATTATAATTAGGTTAAGATTAGGATTAACTTTTTATTTTGTTTCTAATTTAAGATTTTTCTGAATTTTCTTTTAAAATCTATATTAGTTTTCTGTTTTGTAGGATTCTAACATAGCAATCGCCGATCCGGTAACCTCTTTCCAATTCTCTCTCTTAATTTTCTTAGATCTCTTATTTATCTTATTTTCCCTAGTTTTCTTTCTTAGGTTTAGGTTTAATTACTTGAAAGTTGCGAGTGTTTCATCCCCAAGTGGGTTCGTGATAACACTCGGCGTCTCTTAAGTGAAGGAGGATTGGTTGAAGGGCTGCTTATCCATCACTGGTTAGACACCACTTGAGATCCTTAGAGTTGATAGAAGTGATGGCTGCAAATCAACCTTAACCACCAGTTGAGGAAATTCAGGATGAGATGAGGTGCATAACGAACCCTCGCCTTGTACTGTATGAGATTTTTTACAACCGGCGGGGGTGAGTACACATTCTTGTATGATTTTTTCAGAAAATACAAGAAATATGGATATTAAGCTAGGGGAAATCCAACTTCTTCCAAATTTCCATGAACTTGAATATGAAAGTCCATATCTACACATGAAAGAGTTTGATGAGATCATAGCCACTTTATACTTCCCTAATGTGTCTGACGACACGACACAATCAGATTGAAACTCTTTCCTTTCTCCTTAAAAGAGAAAGCTAAGATGTGGTTACATTCACAACATCCACGATCCATTGGCAGATGGAACGACATGACAAGGGAGTTCATAAAGAAATTCTTCCCATACCATAAGACGAACACCATCAGAAAGTCGACTATAAACTTCACCCAAAAGGAAGATGAGACATTCTTCCAATGTTGGGATCGGTTCAACGATCTTGTCAGTTCATGCCCACAACATGGCTTCAAAATGTGCCGCATAACAAATTTCTTCTACGATGGACTGTCATCTTCCCTATGCCAATTGGTCAAGGCAATGTGCAATGAGGAATTCATGAACAAAGATGTCGATGATGTGTGAGATTACTTTGACAAACTTGCTGAAAAAACACAATCATGGGACATCTCCCAAAGACCTAGCACCACTTCTAAGCCTACTCAATCAAAGGAGAGGAGTGGAATATATATTTTAAAAGAGGAAGATGACATAAATGCTAAAGTGGCTAACCTCACAAGGAAAATAGAGGCAATGGAACTTAAGAAGGATAAGGCTATGGAAGTTGTTTGCGGTATCTATGCCTGCAACATACATACAACTGAAAATACTCCAACCATACCTGCTTTTTAAGAGGTATTGAATGAGCAATCAAATGCCATGAATAATTACCAAAGACCTTTCAGTAGACCCACCTCAAATTCATACAATCCCAGGTAGAGGAACTATCCCAATTTTAGTTGGAGGAATGGACAAATAGCTAACCCTCAAGGGGCTCTATCTCAACTTTTAAATTAAAAGAAGCCTCAGGAGGATCCAGTTTTAAAACGCATTCAAAATCAAGAGCTATTCAATCAAAACACATTATAGGCTTTCCAAGACCTTAACAAATCCATTCAAAGGATTGAGCACACTTAGCGAGTAGAGAGAAAGGGATGCTTCTAGCCCAACCTCTCCCCAATTCGAAACTACAATGTGTAGTTAGTGACCCAAGCTCTTCAAATTAGATGGAGCAAGCTAAGTTTATCACTACTCTTAGGAGTGGAAAGACAATAGACAAATCTATTCCGGTAAGGGCTAAAAAGTCTAAGGAGCCGGAAGAAGACACGGATGATAGACTTAGCATTGCCTTAAATGGGTTAGAACTGGAACCTCAAAGCAAGCCAATTGCTCCATTCCCCTAGTGGTTGATTGCACCAAAACCTCTTGTCAGTAACCGCCCATGTCAGTACACGCACTCCATGGTAGCTGCTCCTGCTGCACGTCCAGCGTCCAGGGACGCTGGATGGCATGGATGTTCATGGGCATCATAATGGGTCCCACATGTACGCGGCCCACATTTCATCAAGGTGGGTCCCACATCAACGTGACCCACTTGATTTGAATCCATCAGATACTTGTGTTTGTTTTTTTTTTTCCACCATCGTAAGGTAGGGTCCACATGGACGGTTTGGATAAGACATACATTAAGGTGGAGTCCATCCGAGTGGGCCACACATCACACAAAAATGAGAAAGAGAGAGAGAAGCACCCACCTCAAGATCTTCTTAGACTTCATCCGCTAACGTGATCTAAAGCTCCAAGGAAATGATTCCGACGGTTGAGATGGACTTTAGATGGTGGAGATGGAAAGTAGGAAGGTGGACCACACATGGCTTCTCATATGGAGGCTTGGACGTTGGAGTCACATAGTTCCTTGAAAAATGAAGAAAATAAGAGAGAGAGAGAGAGAGAGAGAGAGAGAGAGAGAGAGAGAGAGAGGATGGGATGGGTGAGTGAGGTGATGGGGTGTACTTGTGTAAGGGAAAGAGTTGACTTTAAGGGGGGGTGGTTGTACTAGGAGATGGGTGTGAGTGATGGGAGTGATGTGTACTTGATTGATGTGATTGATGTGATATTTTCTAGGGATTGCAACGCGCAGCGTTCATTCTCGAACTGAATGTGGGCCCACATCTCCTGGCTAGGGTATCGCATCGACGTACAAGACGCGGCATCGAAACCGCGGCGACGGCGTGGTCGCACTGGTACAAGTGTCGGGTCGAGCTGACTTAGAAATACGGGACACATCCCAGGGTCGCGCGCAAAAGTCGATTACTGTTCGCGGGTCGCCAGAATTTGACCGGGATGACCGCGGAAGCCTACAGAACAGTACGGGCTAGGATACGGGTCTTACAGCTCTCCCCACCAAATAAAAATTTCATCCTCGAAATTTATAAAATAGACAAGAGAAGAGGAAACATCATCAAGTATATATGTGAAGGCACAATCAATCTGCAAAGGGATGAAGATATCGGTCTCTAATCTCAACCTCGCACCCCTAAGACATATCATCGACCCTATGGTGACCCTACTAATCTTCGGATTATGCAGTCTCGCAATCTAAACTATAGGGGGCTATGTTAGAAATTCTCTAAGTTATTCGAACTTGGGGACCTAATCATTCTAAGTTCTCAACAATCATGCAGTGTAGGCCAGCTATCAGCAAATATGTGATGTTTTCTTCAGGTATTCCCAAGTTATGCTCTGATACCAACTTCTGTCAGTAACCGCCCATGTCAGTACACGCACTCCGTGGTAGCTGCTCCTGCTGCACGTCCAGCGTCCAGGGATGCTGGACGGCATGGATGTTTATGGGCCTCATAGTGGGTCCCACATGTACGCGGCCCACATTTCATCAAGGTGGGTCCCACATCAATGTGACCCACTTGATTTGAATCCATCAGATACTTGTGTTTGTTTGTTTTTTTTTCACCATCGTAAGGTAGGGTCCACATGGACGGTTTGGATAAGACATACATTAAGGTGGAGTCCATCCGAGTGGGCCACACATCACACAAAAATGAGAAAGAGAGAGAGAGAAGCACCCACCTCAAGATCTTCTTAGACTTTATCCGCCAATGCAATCTAAAGCTCCAAGGAAACGATTCCGACGGTTGAGATGAACTTTAGATGGTGGAGATGGAAAGTAGGAAGGTGGACCACACATGGCTTCTCATATGGAGGCTTGGACATTGGAGTCTCATAGTTGCTTGAAAAATGAAGAAAATAAGAGAGAGAGAGAGGATGGGATGGGTGAGTGAGGTGATGGGGTGTACTTGTGTAAGGGAAAGAGTTGACTTTAAGGGAGGGTGGTTGTACTTGGAGATGGGTGTGAGTGATAGGAGTAATGTGTACTTGATTGATGTGATTGATGTGATATTTTCTAGGGATTGCAATGCATGGCGTTCATTCTCGAACTGAATGCGGGCCCACATCTCCTGGCTAGGGTACCTCATCGGCGTGCAAGATGCGACATCGAAACTGCGGCGACGACGCGGTCGCACTGGTACAAGTGTCGGGTCGAGCCGACTTAGATATACGGGACACATCCCAGGGTCGCGCGCAAAAGCCGATAACTGTTCGCGGGTCGCCGAAATTTGACCGGGATGACCGC
Organism: Magnolia sinica; assembly: GCF_029962835.1. Lineage (NCBI taxonomy): Eukaryota > Viridiplantae > Streptophyta > Magnoliopsida > Magnoliales > Magnoliaceae > Magnolia > Magnolia sinica. Next base: position 29,143,461 of record NC_080582.1, on the reverse strand, counting down.
GGAAGCCTACGGAATAGTACGGGCTAGGATACGGGTCTTACACCTCTAGCCAAGTCACAAGATATTCTAGAGGTGTTGAAACAAGTGAAGGCCAACATCCCTCTTCTGGATGCTGTGAAACAAATTCCTTCTTATGTCAAATTTCTAAAAGACTTATGCACAACCAAGAGGTGACAAAGTATCAAAAAGAAAATTTTCCTGACAGAAAAAGTCAGTGCCATTCTCAAGCAAAATGTGCCATAAAAATATAATGATCCTGATAGCCCAACTATCACTTGTATAATTGGGAATCACCAAATTGAGAACGCATTTCTTGACTTGGGGGCAAGCATAAATCTGATCCCTAACTCGGTCTACGAACAACTAAGTCTGAGTAAATTAAGATCTACTCGAACCACATTACAACTTGTTGATCACTCAGTTCGTGTATTGAGGGGGATGATTGAGGATGTATTGGTCCAAGTTGATAAATTCAACTATCCAGTAGATTTTATCATCTTGGATACTCAGCCCATTGCAGATATGAGCATTCAAATTCCTGTCATACTTGAACGCCCATTCCTTGCTACATCTAATGCTATCATCAATTGTAGGAATGGGGTCACAAATTTGTCTTTTGAGAATATGACGTTGGAGCTCAAATCTTTTTTAACATGAGTAGACAGGCAGACGATGATGACATGGCCCAAGATATAAATATGATAGACTATTTCATGGAAGATAGAGCTCTGATGACCTTATCCTCTGACCCTTTAGAGATGTGATTGGCACAATCCCCCAATTTGGATGATGACATGATTAGGGAGATGGATGCCATGCTTGATGCTACACCGATACTTGAAGTTAATTGGTGGAGGCCACAATTTGAAGAATTATCTCAAATTGATGTAGTGCCTCTACTAACTAGCCTCAAAGCACCAAAGCTTGACCTAAAACCTTTGTCCTCTGATATCAAATATGTCTATTTAGGTCAAGATGAGATATACCCAGTGATGATTTCTTCCCACCTTGAGTGAGAACAGGAGAGTATGCTTATCTCTACTCTCATTGAACATAAAGAAGCCCTTAGATGGTCGATTGTGGACCTCAAGGGAGTTGACCCTTTGATTTGTACTTGTAAGTGTTAACTTGTAAATCTAGCACCTTGAGTTGTCAAATTTTGTTGTGCCAAAACACTTCGGTATGGTTCACTTGTTTTGTAATGCCCCGATTTTCAAAACCCGAGTACACGCCTCGCATTCCAAAAATCCAGGAGCTAACTAATAATAGTGGCAATCAATAAGTAAATCAAAGTGTAGATAGCGGAAATGAAACATATCATTGATATGATCTAAAACACGAACAATATCCTAGCCCACTCAGCTGTATGTTTAGGCTGTATGCTAAGGCTCTCACACGAACAAAATCTCGAAAGGCCCAATGAAATGATGTGCCACCTTCCATTTCTGTCTGAACCTCATTAGATTTTTCATAGGTGACACCTTCAGAAATACATGGTCGTCAGTCGCAAACTCCAGGTCGCGCCGTCGATTATTCACATAGCTCTTCTGTCTGCTCTGGGCGGTGCGCAAGCGCTTTCTAACCACATCAATGACTTAGGTGGTAGCCTGAACAAGCTCGGGTCCTAACAAGCTCCTTTCCCCGATTTCTGCCCGGCACTGAGGAGCTCGGCAAGGGCAAACATAGAGAGCTTCGTACGATGCTATGCCTATGCTGGACTGGAAATTGTTATTGTACGCAAACTCAGTCAGTGCCAGGTGATCATCCCAGTTGCCTTGAAAGTCCAGGATGCATGATCTCAGCATATCTTCTAGAATCTGATTCACCCTCTCAGTCTGCCCGTCTATTTACGGATAAAACACTGTGCTGAACTTGAGTTTCATGCCCATCTCTTCCTGCAGCCTCTTCCAGAAGGCAGAAGTAAATTTTGAGTCTTAGTCTGATATAATCTCTCATGGAAATCCGTATGATCACATGACTTCCCAGATGTATAACTTCGCCAAATTATCGGTGGAATCTGTCATGCGAATCGGGAGGAATCTAGCAGACTTTGTCAACCTATCGACAATGACCCATATCAAGTCATTTTTTTGTGTCCTAGGGAGACCAGATATGTAGTCCATAGAGATGTTGTCCCACTTCCATTCGGTTAGGGGTAGCGGCTGAAGGAGGCCAGCAGGCTTGCGATGTTTGGCCTTGATCTTCTGACACACCATGCACTTTGCTACAAAGCCCGCAATGTCCCTCTTCATGTTACTCCACTAGTACTACCTTTTAATATCGTTGTACATCTTAGTGCTCCCTGGGTGGATAGCAAATTTAGAATGGTGGGCTTCTACCATTACTTCCTTCCTTAATTCGGCGTCATTTGGGATGCATACTCGCCCTTGATACCAAAGACCGCCACTGCTACCAACTCTCCAATCGGGCATATCCTCGGCCTTACAACTCTCCTTCAGCTTTACAAGCCATGCATCCCGGTCTTGGGCAGTGATTATGTGCCGCACCAGGGTGGGCTCTGCAATTAGAAGGCCTACGTATGCATCTGGCTCGTCGAGGGTGAGCTGAACGTCGAAATCCTGGACGAATTGCATCATCTCCTATTCCTTAATCATCAAGGTGACTATCAACTCATGCTTCTTCTTTCGACTTAGGGCATCAGCCACTGAGTTTGCCTTGCCAGGGTGGTATGAGATATCAAAGTGGAAGTCTTTAAGTGTCTCCATCCACCGGCACTGGCGCATGTTCAAGTCTTTCTGTGTGAATATCTTGTGATCATAAAATATTTAAAAATCCTCTCCATATAAGTAATGCCTCCATATCTTTAAGGCAAATACCACAGCTGCTAATTCCAGGTCGTGAGTCGGGTAGTTCTCCTCGTGCTTCTTCAATTAACGAGAGGCGTAAGCGATCACTTTGTCGTTCTGCATCAGAATGCAGCCGAGGCCTAACTTCGAGGCATCAATATATACCACGAACTTCTCCCCTTCTTGTGGGAGGATGAGCACAAGCGTAGAAGTTAATCTCATCTTAAGCTCTTGGAACACCGCTTCTGTATTCTCGTCCCATGTGAACTGGGTGCTCTTTTTTGTCAGTTGGGTGAGCGGTCATGTGATTCTGGAGAATTCCTTAATAAAGTGTCAGTAGTACTCGGCCATGCCTATGAAACTCTGAACCTCAGTCACCATAGTGGGCTACTCCCATTTAGACACTACCTCCACCTTAGCTGGATCGACTGTTATTCCCTCTACCTTCACTACACGGCCTAGGAATTTCACTTCCTTCTCCCAGAATTCACACTTACTCAGCTTTGCATACAGCTGGTTCTCCTTCAGAGTGTTTAAGATCGTGCATAAGTGTTGTCCGTGCTCTTCCCAATTCTTTGAATAGACCAAGATGTCGTCGATAAATGCGATCACGAACCGGTCTAGATATGGCATGAATACTCAGTTCATCAGGTCCATGAACACGGTTGGGGATTGGTGAGACTCAACGACATCACGAAGAACTCGTAGTGTCCGTAACGAGTCTTAAAAGCAGTCTTTAGGATATCCTCATCCCTGATCTTCAACTGGTGATACCTTAAGTGTAGATCTATCTTGGAGAAATACTTGGCGTCCTTCAGCTGATCAAATAGATCGTTGATACGTGGTAGGGGATATCTGTTCTTGATCGTCACATCATTCAACCTCCTGTAATCTATGTAGAGATGCATTGACCCATCCTTCTTCTTAACAAAGAGGACCGGTGCTCCCCACGGGGAAACACTGGAACGGATAAAACCTTAAGCCAACAGTTTGTCAATCTGACCCCTTAGCTCCTCCATCTAGCAAGGAGGCATGTGAAATAGAGAGAGTGATATAGGAACGGTCCCTGGCTTGAGGTCAGTGCAGAAATCTATCGCTCTCCTAGGGGGTAGCCCTGGTATTTCTTGAAATACTTCGGGAAAATCTCAGACTATCGGTATTCATCTGATGGTGGCTTCCACTGACTCAGCTTCCTCTAGAGCTTTCAAGCTCTCAAACTCTTGGCATTTGCCCCTCCGTTTCAAAGTGAAAGAGGCTTGCCTTGGGATGGATACAGTCACCATTTTGTCATGACAACCCATGACTGCACGCACCAACGTGAGCCAGTTCATCCCAAGGATAACGTCAAACCCTCAAAAGGGCATGACCATGAGGTCCACAACAACCTCGCGATTTGCGAGCGTGACGAGACATGCCCTACATATCTTATCTATTTCCACAAATTTTCCCATAGGGGACACTACAACTAAGGAGATATGCATCCTAGTGGTGTTCAATGCTATTCTAGATGCAATAGTAGAATCAATAAAAGATAAAGTTACACCGGAATCGAATAAGGTAAGGACAGGGTACCGTTAATGTGGGCAGTACCATGGATAGTCTGCGAGGGGTCCTGCTTGGTCTCTGTAGCAGCGACGGCATACACTCTTGCATGGGGAGCTCTCTGCTTAGCTGGGGGTCCTTGCCTGGGCTGCTAAGGCCTGGGCGCTACTCTGGGCGCTGTCTGGTTTTGTTGGGGTCGGTTTGCCAGAAGCGGAATACCCTGATCCCACATCCTCTGAAAGCAGTTATAGGTATTGTGGTTTGTCCTACCACAGTAACCAAAGCCCCTGCTAGGAGGCAAAGGCAGAGCTCGCGCAAGTAGCAATTTGGATCTCCCTGCAGGGATGGGCAGGGCAGGAGGTGTTTGCCTTAGCCTGACGTGAACAGCTCGAGCCAGAAGGCAGGAGCGGATGGCACGCTCGAAATCTCTCTCTACCGCATCGCCTTGTCCACCAGTTCTGGAAAATCTCCAAAATCTCAGGTGCACAGTCGGGATTGTATTACGGGCTTTAGCCCCTCCTTGAACTTTTCCAACTTGTACTCTGCGTTTTCGAGGGCTTTGGGTATATACCGAAACAACTCATCAAACCTTGCCTCGTACTGAGCAACCGTGAGGTTTCCCTGCTCCATCTTTAGGAACCGCATGATCTTCTCGCTCCGACATGATCGCGGCAATTACTTCTCCAGGAACTTTGTCCTGAAGCCGGCCCATGTCTAAGCATACTTAGCCGGCACGCCTCTCTACACGCCGTTCCACCAGTTTTTCACCTCACCGTCGAGCAGGTATGTGGCCAACATGACCATCTGAGAATCCTTATACTCCATAGGCCGTATCATTTTAGCGACCCTAGCTAGCCAATGTTCGGCCTGAACTGGATCAGGCGCCCCTCCAAAAGTTGGTGGGCAGAGTCGCATAAATTGTTCGAACACATCAAAACTCCCGATATCCCTATCCCTGGATGCCGCCCTGCGGTCCCGAAGAGCCTTCACTACTAGTGCATGTATGTCCTACTGCTGTCGGATGAATGTATCTTATTGTTGCTGCATAGTGGCAGCCATCTGCACAAATGCTGCAAAGGCTGCTGCCTCTGTTGGCGAATTTACATGTATATCCGCTGAGGGCTCAGCCGAAGGGGTTCATCGCCTGAAGTACTGTGAAGGCATCCCAAATGTGACTATCCGAGGGGAGAGAGAGTCCCCTACAACCTCTGACCTCGTGTCCCCATTTGCTACTCCAGGCAGAAGGCCTAGTGTGTAGACGAGACTGCACTCCCATTGGCGCTCTGGAGACGGGAGGGGGTGGATGTCAATCGTGCGGGTCTGCTGTGACCATAGTACGGGTGGCATGGCTACCTGTGTGATCAAATTTTTAGGGTTCAGGTACGGGAAAAAATAATTCTAGACAGTTACACAAGAGCTAGGGGTCTATTTTGGTTAAATTTTCAAGGGAACTAAGGTTTTTGTTTCTAAGTTTCAGATGACCAACTGGTCATTTCCCAAGGGATTCTAGGTGATTCATATACTAAGTTCTTCCTCGCTATTCAGGGATTCCTTCATGAGTTCAAGTGTTCATCCAACTAACGTTTAAGGTGCTTAAGTGTGTTGTCTTTACGTTTACTCATCCTTCCTATCTTCTAAGGGGAAAGTCTAAGTCCTGTCTAAGTTAATCCCTTAAGGTTTTGTGTATTGATCCCACAGCCAGGCTATCTCATACTCCGCTTTGATACCAACTTATAACGCCCCGGTTTTCAGAACTCGAGTACACGCCTCGCATTCCAAAAACCCAGGAGTTAACTAATAATAGTGGCAATCAATAAGTAAATCAAAGTGCAGATAGCAGAAATGAAACATAACATTGATATGATCTAAAACACGAACAATATCCTTGCCCACTCAGCTGAGGGCCCGTACATAACTTCATTTTTGCTAAATGTACTGAAATAATCATGAAGGGCTAATCTACTGGTTTAGCCCAAAATAGGCGGCCGCTTCTTGTTGCGGCTCCTCGTCATAGAGCTCCTCCTCGACCGCCACTGCTTCCAGATCTGCTGTGTATTCATCGACTCCTGTACCTACGTCCTCTGTACGGTTGAACATTGATGAATGAGTGACCAGCTTAGTGTGATTTTTCCTCAAGATTACACACCGCCGCTCCAGACAAGATATAGTATAACATGACATAGCATACGAAACAGAGCAATATGCAAGCCTTATTTAATGCATGGATGAATGTATGCATATCAACTGGGGATGCTCATCCAGTTGGCTTTCGGGCAGAGCCCATGCAATCATTGTCCCGGAAAAAAATATCCAGATGGACATTGGGCTCGTTACCCATGCAATCATTGTCCCGGAAAAAGCATCTAGACGGACAAATACGTACATCACGTACGATAGCAATAGATGTTGGTCTGTGCCATGTATGCATGATTAGCCAAACCATTATTAGTCCACTTACAATCAGCAGGTTATATAGGCTCAAGGTCACTACAGGGAGCTCATGGTCCAACATAGGCCAACGGCTCGGGCATAGTATCCCATGACCACCATCCCCGGCCCATGCGACTACTGCCTTAGGGTGTGTGTAGGACCTACCAACACGTGGTCAATCAATTCCCAAAGTAAAGGGGGCTACCACCAATACTGACTTGGAATGAAATGTCGAAATCGTTAAGTACGACGATTAAAACATGACGGCATGTATGATTCAAAGACGAGTAAACAACAATACTTATAAATGTTGTAAGGTTCATTCCATAGTCAGATAGGTGAAATCACACAGATGGTAAACCCCAAAATCAAATGCCATCGACCACAACCTACATGTTGGGGGTCTACTTGTATCGCAGCCAGTCTAGTTACACCCTAAGCACGGACTCTCCTTAGTTAGAGTTTCCCATGGAGAGGTTCCAACTATGTGTGTATCATAAACAATAGCATGGATCTTACTCATGAATAAGAAGTAGAGAGCAATGCATGTATTCCTACAAGGCATGTGATCATGAGTTTATAATTCAAAATACATACTAAATGAACTAACACATTGCACTTGTAATGAATGACAAGTTGAATTAGTTGGATAAATTTAATACACATGTTCGAGGTGAGCTAACCAAGTATGAATGCAAACCTAGAGCATGCTTTCAATCTTAAGAATCAACTATGCTAAATAGTCTCATCAGGTAAGCCAATTATTTCTAGATCATAGGAATTATTTATCAAAATAAATGTACCAAATAAATACAATCTATTTCCAAGCTATTAAATCATTCCTTGAAGTAGTGTCTGGATAACTCAATCACAAGCAAATCATTTGTATATCATAAATTTTGAGTAATCATTAAATGTTTCTATGCTCCTAGGTTATTAGTCATAACTGTAAAAGCTACCCTTAATTTAGTTAGGGATTGAAAGCCCAAGGGGAAGAGAATCATCACCAAACAAATAGCAGCGTGTCCCTCGATCCAAGCCTTTGTGAGTGTCTTGCCACCCAATGTTAAGCGAGTGATTTCTTAGTTGCCATTTCCAATTTAAAGGTCCACATTAGATAAGAATTTCCAAGGAATCTAATTCATTGAAGGTGTATGGAGTTTATAGGGCTTGCTATGGAGGAGATTGGGCCTGAACCAAAGTGACCACGCCCACCATACACTCGTCCAATAAGGTGGCCCACTTGGGCCTGTTTTAGTCCAGTTATTGGACCCAATAATAGGCCCAACAGGGCTAGTCTACTACCACATAGTGTGTGGCCTACCTTTACATATGGTGAGGCCCACAGTGATTTATGGTGTGGCCCACTGAGATATGCCTCAGGTGCGGTCCGCTGTGTGGCATGGACTACTTGAAATGGGCACGACCCATCCCTGCATACAGTGCTGGACTGATGGTCCGGCCCACCTGTGCTTGAAACATGGCGCGGCCCATTGAGACTAGGTTTCAAGTGCGGCCCACTGTAGTCCCGAAATGTGGCACACCTGATGGTATGGTGCGGTCCATTGGATGTGGGGCCCACTGTCGTTTTGGCTCAAGGTGAGGCCCACCTGGTTCAAACGTGGTCTGGCCTGCCTAAGCTTCATACATGTTGCGGCCCATAGATGTATGTGGTACAACCCACCGAGATTTGAATCTCAGGTAGGACCCACTGCTTCAGATGGTGTGGCCCACCCATTTCGACGTGGTGTAGCCCACTGAGCTGCAAACACAGGTGCGGCTCACCAGTTTATACGGGGTGCGGCCCACCCGGTCTTGTGGTGAGGCCCACTGGGATCTCATGTGCGGCCCACTTTAGGAGTTGTTACCGAGATGTTTTGAGGGCCCAGTTTGAGGCCTGACTCTAGCGGCTCAGCTAGGGCCCATTTTCTACCAAAATTTTCGGCCCAGTTGAGGCTAATTTCAGCTCACAGTTCACCTTGATCTCGATACCATTCATGGCCCTCTGAGTGTCCTTTTTTTATTCGGTCTTTCTGGAAGCCAACTGAGAGCTCGAAACAGGACCACCTTGGCGTCGTTTCCCCACCAACGCATGACCTGATGGGGCTCATTTTCTACCACAATCCAGGCCCAGAGATTGGCCATCAATTGGGCTGATCCTGGCTCGAGACAGAGCCACGACTTGGCCTAGTTTCGGCCCCAAACAGAGCCATAGTTTGGCCGGGTTGGTGGGTCTGAATCAAGGCTGTTTCCTGGCCTCATTTTGGGTCTGATCACAGCCATCATTTAGCTGGTTTCCGACCCGAACTATGACCACTATTTGGGTCTGCTATCAGTCTGACACGCGGCCATTGCTTGGCCTGATTCCCGCTTAAAACAGAGCCACTGTATGGCCTGATATCTCTACATGAAAACATGACCATTGCTGGGCCTATTTTCAGCCTGGAAAATGACCATTGGTTGGCCTGACTCTCAGCCTGGAAAATAGCCATTGCTTGGCCTGTTTCCAGCCTGACATGCAACCATCAACCGGCACGGTTCCAACTCAAAATGAAGGCTGGTTCCGAGCCATTCTCTGGTCTTTGTTTTGGCCCGGAATATAGCCATTGATAGGGCTTAGTTCCAGTCACTCAAGTGCCCTCTTCAGCTCAACGGAAACAACAAGAAGCTGGGGGAAAATGGTTTACCTGGCTAGCTCCTAGCCCCCTGTTTCTCTCCTCTCTTCTCCCGTGTTGCTCTCCCTTCCTTTCTCTCTCGTTTAGGTGCGAATCCCGAGGTCTACGGGACCTTCATTGATAGAGATGGGGGGAGAGCTCCCAACGGTCGGATCTCTCCATGCGCTCCAGGGGACGATCGACATTGATTTCCCGAAAAGGAATGCCCTCCCTTGCTTTCCTTGAGCAGATGGTTGTCCGGCCATTTTTGGCAACGAGAGGGCGCAGTCCTGCGGCTGAAATGGATGGATGGGATGGCTTGATCGGGCCGATCTTGAGCTGCCCATGCAATCCCAGATGGGTCCCATCTCATGGATACCTTCCATGTGCGATGTGTTGGATGGTTGCAACCCATCTCCCCCGTCTGTTTGCGTGGGTTCGAAAGCCTATAAGGTTTTGGTTGAGGCAGGGTACCTGAATCTTTTAAACGGTTTAGATCGTTCAGAAAGTGGCCCACTTTGGGGTCTAAAACTCAACAGGTTTGAATGTCACGTTGGCGGGAGGAAGTTTTGGAATGGGTTGTGTGTTGGGCTCGGTCAAAGCTGGTTTGACCAGGTAGACGCTACTAGTGCGCGTCATGTACGAGCATGATTGGTGCACTTGCACCCTATGCGGGGTCCACTTTGATGTTTGTGGTGAATCTGCACCATCCATTTATCTTGGGGGCCAGATATAAGGGTCTCGACCCAGTTTGGGGTGGGGCCGAGTTCCAGGTGGGCCATATCATACTCTTCAAACCTTCTAGTGGTCAATATAGCCGATCTAATGGCCGGATTGACTTGATTTTTAGTCCCAATGGCCAAAGGTGGTGCCCAAGCGTAGTGGTGATTTGATTTGTCACCTACTATTCCACGAAGACTAGCTAGTAGGGTGTTTGTTCATTACCTTTATGCTAATTGACTTAAGACTAGTTTATTCTAAGGAAATTAGTTAATTGTTACCTTCTTGATTGCCATGGGATTCTGTCTCAGCTCCTAGGGCCCTCAGATGGATGGCCTTGATGCTGGCTGGAGTTCACATCCTGCATGCACTGTGTTCAACTAACTAGTTACTCTGTTATTTTCCATTAGTGTGGACTTAAGAAGGTAACACTCGTGTATCATGTGAACGGGGTGTTACATATTTTGGAAGATGGAAAGTTCACCTTCAAGTTCAAATAGATGGAAAGTTCACCTTCATTTGAAGATGAGCGTTGTGTTATCTACATCGACATTTAATATGCTACAAGTATGCATGTTCAACTATGATAGCAAGTTGAAGTTCACCAAGTCAAGGTATTCAAGTTCGAGTGCAACATTACTTCAAACTTCAAGCTCAAGTTCAAGCTTAAGTTCAAGCTATAGTTCATGCTTAAAGTTCAAATTCAAGTATCAATTTCAAGCTCAAGTACACTACTTCAAGCTCAAGTCTCAAGTACAAGCTCAAGTACTTTTGCTCAAGTCTCAAGACACAAGTTCGAGACAAGTTCATGAATTCAAAGTCAATCTTCATGTACTTCAAAGTGTCCTATCTACCAAAGTGACCGATGGTTCAAGTTAAATACTCACATTTAAGGCATACATGACCAAAGACCTTAGGATTAGGTCATTAACATTACGTGTTTAATTTGGGCCGTTGTACTTAATTTAGGCTTTACTTCGACTAGCCTTAGTCTTGGTTCGACTAGTCCAGGCACTGGCTTGACCAGTCCAAGAATTTTCTCAACCAGTCCAAAATTCTACTAATTTAAATCAGATAAGGTTGTTGGTATATGACCAATCGAGTGTCCTGCTCGACCGGTTGTGGAGACTTGCTTGACCAGTCGAGTAGGGCTCGACTCGAACTCCAGCAACATGATTTTTATATACTCAACTAGTCGAGGATCTGTTTTATCTGATCGCGCCAAAAAATTTGAAATTTTGTTCTTCTAGGACCAGTCGAGCTGAACCCAAGACCAGTCGAGGAAACTGAATTGTTGCCTATAAATTGAGGACATTTCTCAGAATTTTTCATTCATTCCAAGCCAATTCAAGTCACCACTCTGAGATATTAGTCCCTACTTTTATGAAGCTATTGTGAAGTATTTATAAATCATTTTAATAGCTTTTTAGTTATTTAATTTCTTGATCTCTTGATTCCATTCTATTTGATATAAAAAGGGGATTTTGATTTAATCTTTTGTGAGATCCAAGAAATTGAATCCAAGTAGCCTAAGGTTGGATTTAATTTAAAATACATATAGACTATAACCCCTTCTTCTGTGAAATTGAACATTGAATATCTTCATCTACAAAGAGGTAGTTCTACAGGCTACATCGAAGATCTTTCTTCAGATAAGTATTGATTTAATTTTCTGTATTTTGGTTTGAGAGATTCAGCCAGGAAAATCTCTTCTTGTGGTTTTGACTGAGATCAGCCAGTAAAATCTCAGTGCGTGGGGTTTGTGATTGTGTAAGCCCATTGAAAAATACATCTGTAAAGGTTTTAATGTGAACCTTGAAAAACCTTCTTTCTTAGTGAAAGCCAATATCCCATGGGTTGTGGATATTGGGAGTGGAGTAGTTGTGTGGCTGTTTGCGAACAATTGGTGTACACACACGAACGTCTATAATTCTCGGAGTTTGGTTGATGATGATGGTGATGTATGTGATGTGGTGAATGCTGTAATTTATTTTCATGTACATGTGTTGTATGTTGTAATAGCTTGATTCATTTCCTTTGCCTCTATATCAGTTTGAGTTTTTGATACTTACAGACGTTCTAGAAATTAGGTTGTCCTGCCATACGCCATTGGTTTTTGGTGTAAGGTTGTCCTTAGAACAATGTTTGTATTAACCTCTCAATACTTGTACATTTAAGGTTGTTTCATATTCCTGCTATTTGCATTATATTTCGACATTTATTTTTTATTTGGCATAGTCCTATTCACCCCTCCCCCCCCTCTCGGACTTGGGGCTCGCTCTTTTAAAGTAGTATCAGAGACTAATAGCTCATTCCATTGGATTAATTTCTTAAGCTAAGCGATCTCGAGCTCCTAATATGTCAAATTTTGATAGCCTCTCTATTACTAGGCTACCACCATTTGATGGCTCTAATTATGCTTATTAGAAAGCCAGGATGAAGATCTTTTTTAGGTCTATCGACGAGAGCGTGTGGCAAGCCACAGTGACTAGATGGAACCTACCTACGTCTGAAGTTCTAGGCATCGATGAAACTAAGTTCGTTAAAGAAACACCATATTATACATGGACTACTCTTTAGAAAAATGAGAGTAGTGCTAATGCCAAAGCTTTAAATGCAATCACTTGTGCACTATCACTAGATGAGTTCAAAAGAATTATATCTTATGATACTGCAAAATAAGCCTGAGATATCTTAGAAATGACACACGAGGGTACGACTATTGTAAAAAAGTTAAAACTTCAAAGTCTCACCACTAGGTTTGAGGAAATACGTATGGAAGAAAGTGAGTCATTCATGGACTTCTATACTAAATTGAATAACATAGTCAACTCAATGTGGGGTCTTGGAGATAGCATCCCAGAAAGTAAAGTTTACGCAAAGATACTGCGATCACTTCCTGAGAGATTCAATTCCAAGGTGACATCCATTTAAGAACTGAGAGACACGAATAATATGAGGGTGAAAGAGCTTGTTGGTTCTCTACAAACCTACGAGTTGAATTTCAAGGCTCCAAAAGGTAAGTTTATAGCCCTTAAATCATCTAAATGTATTTCTCAAGATTATAGTAATAATTCTGATTGTGAAAACTCAGAGGATGATATGGCCTTATTAGCCAAGAAGTTTTATAAGATTTTCAAAAGTAAAAAGAGAGTTGATTTTCAAAAACCCTTTGAAAAGAAAAAGGGTAAAACTAAAAATTGAAAATCACTAAAAGACAGTCAATGCTTTAATTGCCATGAATACGGGCATCTGGCAAACAAGTGTCTAAAAAGGGACAAACCAAAGAAGAAAGGCATGTTGGCCACATGAGATGAATCATCCTGCTCTGAAGCCTCTTCTGAGTTGAATGATTCAGAACCTGAGTCTACTAGTGAGGTCAAGGCCTTAATGACTCTAGCTAGAGTCACTTCCACAGATAGTTGTGATACATCAGAATATGAAAAATCTGAGGAGTGACTCTAAAAATGAAGACGATCTTCAGGATGCCTACAATGCCCTATACAGGGAGAGTTGTAAGATTGCTGTGAAACTTAAACTTCAAAAAGAAAAGTTTCTAAAATTAAAAGAGGATTTTGAAAACTTAGTTTTAGAAAAGTCACATATTTCTGATTGTTTTGAAAAAACTAAATGTGATTTAGATTTCAAAACTTCTCAATTTGAAAACCTAAAATCAGAAAATGAGAAACTAAAACTGAAAGTCTCTTCTCTCTTGAGTTCAAAGGATACTTGGAGGTATGCCCAGGAAGACCCTAAATTAGAAAAATTACTAACCGGATCAAGAAAATGTGGAGATAGATCGGGTCTGGGATATGATAAAAATATGCCTCTAAAAAGTAAGATTACATCTCCTAAGTTTGTTAAAGGAGAGTCCTCCAACTCAAAAGGGAAAAGCTTGAATTAAAACAGCTTTAAAAATCCTAAAACTTTTCAAGCTACCAAACCTAATATCAACCATATTAATATTAGAAATTAGAATTATAACCCCTTAGCTGAGAAGATTGTGGATTTACTTAAGGAGCTTCTGAAATCTAACTCGAATGGTAAAGCTAATAACAATTACAAGCGAAGGAAAACCAACAGTGCTCCAAAACCCAAATTGGTAACGAAATGGGTCCCTAAGGTTACATTTCTGGTTGCCCACACTGCTTTCAAGGCTTCGAGTCAATCAAAGTGGTACCTAGACAGTGGTTGCTCTAGACACATGATAGGTGATAGAGATTTGTTCACCAACTACAAAGAAATGACTGATGATTTACTCACATTTGGTGATGGAAGCAACTGCAGAATAATTGGCCAGGGTACGGTTCAACTTTTCAATCTTCCTCCTTTTGAGAATGTTTTCTCAAATCTGCGATAATAAACACAGTGTCAAATTCACTAATCAAAGATGTGAGATTTCTAATGAGAAAGGTTGTATGACATTGAATGGTTGTAGAACATCTGAGAATTGCTATATAGTAAGTGATTCTAGCTCGTCTAAATTATTGTGTTACATGGTCTAAACAAATGAGACCGAATTATGGCATAAATGCCTTGGACATGTATACTACCGGAATCTATATAGACTGAGCAAGGCCAATCTAATAAGAGGTCTACCCAAATTGAAGTTAGACAAAATTTGTGGCAAATGTCAAATCGGGAAACAAACAAGGAGTAGTTACAAGAAAGTGAACTCTTTTGCCACATCTAAACCCTTTAAACTCCTCCACATGGATCTCATTGGACCTACTAGAATGGAGAGTCAAGGTGGAAAGAAATATTTTTTGTTAATTGTGGATGATTTTACTAGATATACATGGGTAGCTTTCATGAGTGAGGAGTCTAAAACTCTTAATGAAGTGGAAATGATACTTAAGCGTATCCAAACTGAAAAGGAAACGAATATCTCTAAAATCCAAAGTGACCATGGATCGGAGTTTGAGAATAACAATTTTAAGAAGTTCTGTAGTGATCACGAAATATCGCATGAATTTTCTGCACCTAAGACACCTCAACAAAATGAGGTTGTTGAAAGGAAAAACTATGTGCTTCAAGAAATGGCCAATGTTATGTTGAATAGCAGAAGTTACTTAAAAATCTATGGGCTGAAGCTGTGAACACTGCATGCTATATAATAAATCATGTTTATATCAGAAAATCAAAAGATAAAATAGCATATGAACTGTGGATTAATAAGAAGCCGATAGTTAAATACTTTTGAATTTTTGGCAACAAGTGTTATGTTTTGCGTAACCGCAAAAATTTAGTGAAGTTCGACACTAAAAGTGACGAAGGGATCTTCCTAGGGTATGCTCTAAACAATCAAGCATATCGTATTCTCAACAAAAGGACCGGTGTCATTCAGGAATCCATAAATGTGGTTATTGATGATCACCTGAATACACCACATCTAAGTTCAGAAGATGATGAAGTCAATTTTATAGATAAACCTGACTCTTAATCTAGTCAAGTCAACACTGAACTTCGATCAATTAAAGACCATCCTACTGATCAAATACTAGGTAATCCTCTCACTGGTGTGCGTACACGAAAACAATTAGAAAACATATGCAATTATATGTGTTTTACTTCCCAAATTGAGCCAGCTAATGTAAAAGAGGCTCTTGCTGATGAAATTGGTTTGTAGCCATGTGAGATGAACTGAACAATTCATTCGAAATGATGTGTGGTATTTAGTTCCCAGACCAGCTGATAAACATATCATTGGAACCAAGTGGATCTTTAAAAATAAATCTGATGAGTTAGGGAATATTATAAGAAACAAGGCAAGACTGGTTGTATAAGGGTATACACAGATAGAAGGGATCGATTATGATGAAACATGTGCCCTAGTAACTCGTCTTGAATCCATCAGATTATTCATATCCATTGCTTGTTTTAAAAAATTTAAAATTTATCAAATGGATGTCGAGAGTGCTTTCTTGAACGGTGATTTACATGAAGAAGTTTATGTAGAATAACCAAATGGTTTTGAAGACCCTAAACACACCGATCATGTTTATCGCCTAAAAAAGGCACTCTATAGTTTAAAACAAGCTCCCAGGGTATGGTATGAGAAGTTGACTAAGTTTTTACTAGCCATAACTTTGCAATAGGGAGTGTTGATAAAACTTTATTTGTTAAATAAAATAATGAACACATATTTATAGTGTAGATATATGTTGATGACATTATCTATGGCTCTACATGTTCTAACCTGTCTACTGAGTTTGCAGAGTTGATGAAGTCCAAGTTCGAAATGAGCATGGTTGGAGAACTGAATTGCTTCTTAAGTTTACCAGTGAAACAACTTAAAGATGGTATTTTCATTTCTCAAACCAAGTATGCTCTAAACTTGGTTAAGAAGTTTGGTTTTGAAAGTGATAAGCATTTTGATACTCTTATGAGTACAACTCTTAAGCTATCTAAAGATGCAATAGGTAAAATCATAGATCCTAGGTTGTATTGCAGTATGATTGGCAGTCTGTTATATTTAACTGCGAGTCGACCTGATATTGCATTCAACGTGGGAATCTGTGCTAGATATCAATCTGAATCTAAGGAATCTTACCTGATTGTTGTCAAGAGGATTATTAGGTATGTTGCAAGTACATTTAATTTAGGTCTATGGTATCCACATGATACTAATGTTCAATTAGCTGGATACTCGGATGCTGATTGGGCTGGGAATATAGATGATCGAAAAATCCACCAGCGGTGGTTGCTTTTATGTTGGAAACTGTTTAGTTTCCTGGCATAGCAATAAACAAAGTTTCATATCCCTATCCACTACCGAGGCTGAATATATTGTAGCTGAAATGCCTACACTCAGCTTATGTGGATGAAAAGAATGTTGAATGATTACGGGATTGCGCAAGACACAATGATTCTACATTGCGATAACTCTAGCGCAATTAATATCTCTAAGAATTCCATCCAGCATTCCCATACCAAACATATTGACATTAGGTATCACTATATTCACGAATTAGTGGAAGAGAAAATTATTTCATTAGACTATGTGCAGACTGAAAATCAACTTGCTGACATATTCACTAAACCATTTGATAGAAACAGGTTTTCCAAATTGAAATTGGATATTAGTATGTGTAATTCTTCTTGAAATTTTCATGATTACATGCTTATATTTTTGTGTATTTTTGTGTAATTTTATTTTATTTTAAAATGTTAAAAAATATGTAAATTTTGTGCTCTCACGACTGGTCGAGCACATGCTCGACCGGTCGTGGTGCGCAGGCCAACATCCCTTTTTAGGGTAAAAAGTGATTTTTTCTCCAAAAACCTCTTCTTCCTCACTCAGCCCTTCTCCGACCCATCGAACCCATCTTCGGTTCATGCAAGTAAGTGCTTTATTTTCAATTTCCTTTTGGATTTAGCATCTTTAGGTCTCATCTTGCTTGAATCTTGCATTTATTTCAACTTCTATTGTAGTTTGTTGGGTTTTCTAGGTAAAAATTTGTTGGGTTTGCATCCCATACCTTCTTTGCTTGATGCTCTTGTCTCATCTTAGTATGGAAGGCTGTCCAAAGAAAACAAAGAGCTTCCAGCTCTCAGACATCTACTATTAGGGCTAGAACCCTACGGCCTCCCGGTGATGATCCCGATTATGTGCGGGGTATTTGTCAACGGGAGATCATAGTGGAAAGGCCAGTGAATTCAAATCATCTTACTGAGTTTGAGATCATTCCATTACTTGTCGCTGTAGGACGGCAAAATATTTTGAATTGGGGCGAACCTGCATACTGTTCCATTGCGCAGGCCATGTATGCCTGTATAAGCGAGGTCTCTGTTGAAGATTTGACCTTCACAATCTCTTTCAGAGAAGGTCCAAATAAGGCTGATCGATATATTATTGCTAACCTTCTGGATGTGAATGTCAATGATGACGGTGTTCCTATTTCCGTCTTAGCTAAAAATTTTTTTTACTGAATCTGAGAAACGGACATTAACTCGCAGACTATGCAACATGGACTCGGAATGGGTGTCTGGGAATGCACTCCGGGCCAACCATATGTTGCCCGAATACAGAGTGTTGCATCGTATTTTCGTTTCCAATGTCTATCCCAGATCCGGGACAAAGCTGAGTTAACTTGTTTTATGGTTCGCATTCTGCATTCCGTAGTGTCTAGCATTTCTGTTTGTCTTCCCTCTTTGATATGTCATATCATCATCCAATTCCATCTTCACCCCGGTCATAGTTACATTTCTTTTACTTGATGACTGTTCTTGCTACACACTGTAATGTGGTCATGCCAACTGGTGAAGCACCTCTTGCACTTCTCCCATTCAACAATTCCAACATCAAAAAGATGAATTTGAAGCTAGCACCTGGTCAAACGGATGGGGAAGCTGAGGGAGTTGGAGAGGAAGATGCATTGCCCACAGACTCCATGATGGATGATATATTTGATGAACTTGAAGAAGATGATCCTGAGGTTGATCCTAATTTTCAGCCTTTTGATTTTGATGAGCGCCTACGCTCACTAGAAGAGAAAGTGAATGGACTGAAAATTTCCCAAGATAACCAAATGAAATATATGCGTAAGTACTTTAGGCGCACAAACAAGGGATTACATCAGATAGATCCATCCATTCCACCTCCCTCTTCATCTGGGTCTGACTAGTTTTCTTACTTGTGTTGGACTTGTAATACTTAACCTTACTTTTGAAATGGGAGAGGAAAAATCCCCATACAAAGAGAAGGACAGAGCTCTCTGCTAATGCAATATGGAGTACCTTATGTCCAAGCTATTATATATCTTCAGAAGCTCCTTCCTCTGAAACTTGCTGCAGCTGGTTCTGAAGATAAATATTCAGATATGGAAATGTTGTTGTTGTCACAACCACCAATCAAAGATTGACTTTCGTTCTGCAACGTAAAGCCGGTGAGATTTATTACTTCTTTCATTTTATTTCTCTCCTTTTCATTCATACTTTCAACTATACTTGTGGCCATTTTAAATTCTAAGTTTCTTTATTGCTATGCTATTATTATTATTTTCTTTAAAAACTAAAAATTCCATTGTGTAAAATGTCATGCATGCTAACTGTTGGATGAAATGGCTCAACAAGAAATGTTTGGCCCACGTGGTGGTATAGTTGGATGACCTAAAATTGAAAATTGATATTGCAGGACATGCCTCAACAATTGAAAGCGAGGCTTCGAGAAAAAGAGGAAGAGGATTGGCATAAGATTCAACACGTACCCTCCACTAACATACACGAGTTAGATGTGGATATGGTGTTCTTGTGACTAGCAATTTCATGATCTCTCCAAAGCAAAGCGGGTGAGATTTGCTTCTTGTTGTTTTATCTCTCTTCTTTATTGATGTTGTCAACAATAATCATTGCCATATTAACTTCTAGTTTCATTATCGCTATGTTATTGTCCTAATTTTTCAGTTTCTATAAACAGGGCTACCTTTCATATTTTTGGTGCACCGTTCATAGTGGGGGCCACAATGTCAGCATTTTGGGTCACTGAACAATGGGCCCACTTGTACAAACCAAAAACCAAAATAGTACTCTGTAATCTTCTGGACAGAACATTGCGTAATAACTGTTGTATGTCATGCATACCAAAACTATTGGATGAATTACCTCAAAAACAGAACGTTTTGTGTGGATCTCACTTGTGAGCCCATTCTTTCTCTATTAATGAAGGGGCCCACATGGCTGTATGGTTGGAAGACCATAACATTAATGCCCCATTGCATAAAAGTAGCACTGTGGTGACCATTGAAACTTTTCTTTCATCCTTATGTGTTTTTACACCATATAGATTTGATAAACTTCAACCATTTTTTTATTGTAACCCTATTTGAGGGACACCATTCGGATGATAAGGATGCAATTGCCAATGTGATTTTTAGACCGTCCAGCCACACAAGGGTCAAAGGTCCACCACTGGGATGTTTCAAATCTTCAAAATATGCAATCATGTGTACTTGCCTTGTGCATAATTGTTTGAGCCAAGAATGGACCTCAACAACTAATTATCATTATATCGAATGCTTACACAAATGCATTGAGGTTGGAAAGTCTCGAGCTTGTGCAAGCCAACATAGGCATGTATGGAAGATGTGCAACATCCAAGCTTTTCATCAGGTGGGTCCCCACTTGTTGATGCCACAGCCTAAAAATCAGGTGAGTCAACTCCATGGAAGGATCACCGAAAGCAGGGACCCCACACCCCAAGAATTCTGTGCAGCAAGACCCATTTTGGAGTTCCTCTATTCTAAGCACATCATATGACTTCACAAGTTGCCGTATATGGTGTAGAGAGGGTCGCGGACAGTTACATAGCCGAGATGGATCAGAAAAGGCCCAGTCGACGACAAAAGTGATCCGGACCGTCGGACCTTAAATCAGGCGTATCTCACATTCTGGAATGAGTTATCGGACGTAAAATATATGATTTTTGGGTAGAACGAGCTACTTTAGCTAACCAACCTGGCTATGCCGGGTTACCCAAGTTGGATTTGCAAAACACCGCCAGATGGATGGTTGTTTCCCTATTTTAATTCTGTTTTTACTATAAATAGTAAGTTTTAGTTTGATTACAACTCTTCATCTGTTGGGCTTTAGGAGTTGCGCCCAACGTGAAAAGAGCTTAGAAAAATTAGGAGAAAAACTTGGTGAAGCCAAATAAGACACTTACTATTTTTGGTTGAAATCCATGAGCACTAGTTGACATCACAACCGTCTATAAATAGTGAGTTTACTATTTGTAGTAAGTCGTGAATTCTAGGAGTTTTAGTTGTAGTTTGATTCTGATTTCTTTCCCATTGCTTGGAATCTCTATTTAAAGGGTCATGAACTCGTTTTTATTTCATTCATTAATCAATTTCAAATTTATTAAAATTTATTTCTATTTTCTTGCTTTCCTCATGGATTCGAGAAGTCTCTGTGAGGAGTCTAGAGAAGTCTCGTGGATTCAGAATAATTATCTTCTTGATGAAGATGGTGCTTGACCTCACGTCCTCCCTTGCGTCAGTATCTTAGACCATTGTTCGGAGTATCCTGATATTATCAAAATATCCCTGATATTATCTATATCTCTAACTCGGCGATATCGCTAACACTAGTAGCAATAGCAATAACACTAGTAGTCTAAAAAATCCCAAGTATTGTCGATGTATCGCTAAGTATAGCCAATATTTTCGACTGTGTAAATTCCACATCTCGCTTGTATTGCCAGTGTATCAGTGATATTTTTATAATATTGCCTATATATCGATATCGCCAAAAATATTTTTATTAAAAAAAATCATTTACTGTTTTTTATAGGTGCATGGTTGTACGCAGTGTTTAAAGACAATGATATCAATTATATCGCGATATTATCATTATTGCAACATGGGCAATATCAAAACCACAATCTTTCGTTGCATTTCCAGTTATCGAGGATTTCTCTGTAAAATATCATGTGTTGTCAATATTTTGAAATATTGATGGATGTTTGGATAGATGGTTAGATGGATAGATGGATAAAAGGGAGGAATGAGATGGTTGAATTGGTTTCTTACGATAGCAAATGCTTTTAGGACCCATTAAATGAAAACTTACTACGTATACATTCTTTTTGTAATTTTTTATTTCTAAATATTCAAATATGTGTATTTTACATCTCTTGAAGTTTCACAGAAAAATTCCACTATTTTCCCATGTTTCCCTTTCGTATATTTCTAGTTATTGATATTATTGGCAATATTGATACTGCTTCCATATCTCTAGCCACTGAAACTTGTAGCAGTACTGTTACTGGGAACATTGTCTCAGACTAAAGTGATATCACATTTTTGTTGTCTCTCAAATAAATTTAATTCATTTCCTTGGCCCCCCCTTTATATGAAATTGAAACAATTACACACTTTCCATGGAAAATTATGCTCTGAGAAAAGCTTATAGATTTTCTTCTTTTCATTTCTGATGTGTCTTTATCTATTGGAATTGCAGTATTTGATGCCTAGAAGTGGACAACAAGGACATGGATCCTACATAGTGGGCCAAGTTTATCATCTAAATAGCAACACTTATTTTGCCCATGTCTTCAGCATCATAAGTTTTGATTATATGTTTGAAACGAAGGTAAATGAGAAGACTTTTTGTTCAAGTTTTGATTTTCAAAACATTGTTATTATGTGATTGTAGAAAGGGAATTAATAACTGTGACTTTGTTTGAGGAGAAATCCACTGAAAGTTTGTTCTGTTTTATGGTTCCTATTTTGGCTTCCTCATTTTTGAATAGCATAAGATATTTGGATGATGTTTTCAGTTCTTCAGTACAATGAAGAGTTCCCGTAATGTTTGACTTGTATTAATGTATTTATCTCTGGATGTAAGATGCTTATTCAAAGTGGGAGCAACTATTTATAGTGTAGGCTTGGGGGTCCATAATGCTTACATGGATGCATGATCAAAGCTGCTCATCAGGTGCAAGCCACTATATGGCTTTCCTTGTGCAGAATTTAGGTTTGTCCACTCATCTGATGGCCACACATTTACATTAAATGCTGACTATCCACTTCTTCTGCATAGGTTTGGCTCGCCAGATCTATGACTAACCTGATTCTTGGACCCAAAGCATAAGTTTTGGGTGAAGTTAGTTAACTTTAAAAAAAAAATTTAAAAAAAAAAGAAAAGAAAAAAAAAGAAAAAGGGTGAGATTAGCAAAGACCACCTTGTGTGGAGCCTTGCCAACCACATGCACCAAAATAGCATAAGAGTGTGAGGTAAGAGTTTTCCATCAGATGGACCACTGTCTACAAAATAAATGTATGTCTAGAAGAAAACTGTATCAGCCATCCATTTCTTTTGTATACTGTCTCCGACCTGAGAACCAAAACTGCCTGATTTTTGCACAAGAACATCCAATCAATCTGGTTCATCTAATGGAATTATGGAAAGCTGGGATCTCATGTACATCTTTCATATTGTCATGTACTGCTAGATGTGGGACGGGCACAGCAACCTGTGGGCTTAGCAAATTACTGTTTCAGGGTTACTTAATTTGGTATTGATATGTTCAATCCTTGTATATGATATTTTCCTTTACAGCATGTGCAACTCTTTAATTGCAGTAGTGTAATTTTTGTCATTCGTAGGGAACTCTTCAAGGAGCCAGTACGTTTGGATTTGCTTGCAGTCAATCCATTCTTTGAAACGCCATATCAGTTAAGAATAGTAATTTCACATTCCAAACTTAAATTTGGATTGTGTTAGTAATATTTCTATAATTTTACAAGTTCTCTTTTTGTTATGACCCAACCAAATCTAATCAGAAGTTCATTGCCATCCAATTTTTGGCCACCTTTTTCCTTGACAATTAATATTTATATTCATTTCCTATCCGTCTTTGTAGGACATTGACCGTCAGATTAGAAGCTTCATTCTGTAAAGTTTTTGGCGCATCTGCCATCTATGGCAATTATCAAATTAAAGTTTTTATCCCACAACTGCTAGCCCTACTTTCTAAGTTGTAAGTTTATCGCGACGCTTCAACCCAATGCACTAGGAACTTCTGTTTTCTCAATGATTAGTTTTAGGGGTTGGTCCGGCGTTTGGATAAGAAATTTCACTGTCAGTTACAATACAACGTAAGGTTACTTTCAGATGGAACTTGTTTGCAACTTAAAAGGTTACAGGCATCCAAACACCCAATTGAAATAACTATATGCTTCGACTACTTTTATCGATTCAAGCAAACAAATTCTAGCATTTGACTTTCAGGTTTTACTTACAAATTTGATTTAGGAAATATGGTGATGACCACTAGACGGATGTGGAGAATGGTGGAATGGTGATTCGACAGTGATGAGATGTTTGGATGATATTTTCTAGCTGAGGATATCTGTATCTTTTGCAACCAATTGTTCAATATGGTACAATGTGCTAATATTCATTTCTCTGCTTCAAATTACACAAATAATATCTATGTGATGTTTGACGTATTTTCATGTATGCATGTCTGCATGTAATGCCCTAGTTAAAAATTGAAATTAGAAGTAGTTTCTTTTCATTTTTTAGGTTTCATACTCTACATCACTAATTTGCAGAGTGTGCTTTGGATTTTCATCTTGCACAAGTGGGGCCCATGGTTCAGGGATGTATGTGGTTGTTATGATGGATCCTACTGTTGATAGAAAATGCATAGCTGGCCCCTTACTAGAAGATCCTAGCCATTGGCTTTCCATGGCCTTTTCTTCGTTGAACGTGGAATGTTGGTGTTGAAAGGTTCCATCTGTTTTCTTAAGGTTTGGTTTGGGAAGGGACCCAGTAGAACTGGGATTTAGGGCTGTCAACGGGTCAGGTTTGGGTTGGGTCCTAGTGTACCCCATACCCAAGCTAACAGGTTCAGGCCCTTTCAAGTTTGGGTCTAGATCTCAAAGACCTAGACCTGGATCCAATCAGTGTCAGGTACCCACTGGGTCTTTGGGTTGAGGTTTCGAGTTGGGTTTGAGACAAATTAGCACATTTAAATGGTTGGGTCCACACGATGGATGGATTAGATCTCACACAAATATGCCACTTTGAGACGCTCATGATGTGTAAACAGGTTCTATTATATGTGTGTGGCTTATGAAACACCATTTCTTTTGCTAGAAATGTGACATTTGAAGTGAATAAATTTGCGCTTGGGTTAACCCTATCTGACCTGCTTGCACATATAGGTTATCAATAGGTTGGGCCAGAGGACCCGACTCAACTAGACGAAATTCAAAACAAAAGCAAGAATAAAAGTGTGATTTTTTTATTTTTATTTTTATTTTTTTACATATGTATGTATCCACTGTCTAGGCTGGATTGTTCATGGCCTAGTATTGTCTACCATTCTTAAGCCTGAGTTGGGTTGTGGTGGGTTAGGTTGTGTCAGTCAGCTGAACCCATTTACAATTAAATGGGTTAGGTCGGGTTGGGTTTGATCGTGCTTGATGATTTTTTAAGTGGGTCTGGTTGGGTCAGAGGGTGAAAGGTCGTGTGAGGGTCATGGTTGCGCAAGATTTCTTGACCCATTTAGCAAAATGGATTGGGGGTTTGGGTTGACCCTGACTGGATCTGAACCCAACCCATTACTACTAAATAGAATAAATAATCCAGGAATTCAAATTGCACGTATGTTAAATTTCGTTGAAATGAGTAGAGCTAAAAATTGGTTTGCATTAGTAACATTTTTACAAGTCTACAACTCTTATTGGGTCCTTAACAACCAATTATCTAAACCGCACATCTATTGTGACCCTGTAATTGGATTGGCGGTTTGCAAATAGATGGTGAAAACAGAACAAGCCCTGTCTCCTTAACCATTCAATCACAAGCCGCAGTTTGAACAGTTAGGATCGTATGATCAGTGCGATTTTTGGCAACATGACCCGTTGGATGTTGGCTTTCCAAGGCTGTCAATTCTGGCCATCAACAACAATAGGCATCATATGGTGGAGTCTGCTACGCATGTGTAGATCCACTGCAAAGCTTTCTACCCTACGCTTAATAGAAAACACAAGTTGTGGGGCCCGCCAAATTGTGTGCATGACATCCAATTCTTCCACAAACTGGCCCTTGTCATGTTCTACTTGGCACCCAAAAGTAGAGCTGGGCACTGGACGACTCGACTCGACTAACTTGACTCGTTCGGACCTGACTTGATCCGAACCAAATGGGTGAGTCGGTCCGAATTAAGTAGGCTTCACCTAATATGAACTTAAACCAAGTCGAGTTCAAGTTACCCAGCAACTCGATTCGACTAACTTGACTCGTTCGGACCTGACTTGATCCGAACCAAATGGGTGAGTCGGTCCGAATTGAGTAGGCTTCACCTAATATGAACTTAACCCAAGTCGAGTTCAAGTTACCCAGCAACTCGACCCGAAACTTGATCCGGTCAGACTCGACTCGATCTGAAACTGACTCGACTCAGTTTCGGGTATATATATAAAATAAAAAATTCCGACCCGATCCCAAACACTCTCTTCCTCCCTCATCCTTCTCCTCTTCCAATCCCGGCAACCACCCTCCCCTCTCTCTATCCTCTCCACTACTTCCCACCCTCCTCTTCCAAGCCCACCGCCATCACCACCACTCTCTCTCTCTCTCTCTCTCTCTCTCTCTCTCTCTCTCTCTCCAAATCAGCGCCAACTCGAACCGACTCGGTACCTTTTTACCGTGTTAGACTCAGTCCGAATTAGTCCAGGCCATACTCGGATTCAGATCAGTTTAGGCATGCTAGACTCGTACCAAGTCAAGTCAAGTTTGGGAAAGGCCTATTTCAAAACCGGATCGAGTCAGGTCATCCCTAACTCGGTCCGACTCGACTTGATGCCCAGCTCTACCCAAAAGTCAGGCCAGCTCAAAAACTTAGGTGGGCCATACTATTTAAAGTCAAGCCTAAAATCTCTAAAATCACATGGTGCTGCAAACCCGAGCATCGGAATGATCTTCCTTTGGGGACGTCCATTCATCCTCCTAAGGGTTTATATTCTGAATGGATTGAATGGCATATAGATGTCAAGGTGGGCCAATAAAAATCTAAAAGCTCTTAATTATTCCCCATAATTTGGCCTACCTGAGTTTTGGATCAACCTGATTTCTATGTTCCCGAGAGAACATGTGGTGTGCACGTGATGGACGATGGATGTCACGCACACATCATGAAGGACATAAGGTACAATGTACTTCATAGATTTTCGTGAAGTGCACACCAGAATATCCCCACCAATGTATTGCACTTGTACACTATGATCATGACCATTGATCCGATCGGTCATCATGTTGATAGGCCAAGGTGATCGAACAATGGAGTCCATCCAACCATTGGCCGCAAATGGGCAGTTTACGGAATATATATATATATATATATATATATATATATATATATATATATATATATATATATATATATATATATATATATATATATATATATATATATATATATATATATATATATATATATGGGAAAAGGTACTATGCGCTCGACCTCACGAGTCCGTCCCATGAGGTCGAGCTGTGTGGGCCCCACCGTGATGCATTTCGAACATCTACCCCATCAGTTGGATGCACCATTCCATCGTGGGCCTAGGTCTCAAAAATCAAGTCAATCCATGACTTTTGTGGGCCACACCACATACAAAAGTGGGGAGGGGCTGTGCACTGTTAAAACATTCATAATCATTTTTTAGGCCCACCGAGATGTAGTTTGCAAATCCAGCCCATCCAGTATGTGTGTCCCACTTGGATGAGGGTTCAGACCAAGTTTCAGCAGCATTCAAAACTCAGGTGGGCCCCACCAAGTGCTTTTATATGTTTTAACGGTGTCTTCACATGATTTTAGATGGTATGGCCCACCTGAGTTCCATATACGGCTGATTTTTGGGATATCCCATAATTTAGAGGGGACCCATCAAATGCACAGTGTTGATGGTCGACACGCATCACGGCGGGGCCCACACAGCTCGACCTCACGGGAGCTTATCGTGAGGTCGAGCGCATAGTACCTTTTCCCTATATATATATATATATATATATATATATATATATATATATATATATATATATATATATATATATATATATATAACCAGCAGAGGGACATTCATTGGAAAAAGAAAACTCACAATGGATCATGCGAACAAGGTTGCTCGCCACTGCAGTCTTTGGGCTATGACCCATCCTCGAATTGGCTTACTTGATTAATGCTTGTATCACACTGATAATTTTAGGCACGATGATGAGGATTATAATTATTTGTATTTATGAGCATATATTTCAAAGCACACAATCTAAAAATAAATAAATAGATAGATAAATAATGTTCAATAAATAAGTTTAGCAATAGCTAAATTAGTCTCCAACACTTATTCCCAAAATTAAATGGATAAATCAAGTAAATAAATCAAATAAAAATATTCTAAACTATCGATAGATTTTCACTGTGGCTTAAACATGACTGTAATGAGATTCACAGTCATCGTCATCTATACTAAACCATCTACAGTGATCTTCAAAATCTGGTGGTGGGATCCTGTAACACCCCATCCATTCTGTACTATTTTCTATGCTTATGTACATGATGATCGACGCCCTTAGCTAGAAATGGATTGGCCGTTCATAGTACACACCCAACTGACCGGAACCCCAAGACCTTGAAACCTATATCATATCGACCGCCCCGTCGCCGCGATTGTGGAGGTACAACCCGTGCATCTGTACGATACTCTGTTTGTGAGATACACTGTGAAGAATAATTAGTGTACCATGTGCGCATAGTGCCATATACTTCACTCCACACATGTGCACAACACATGTCATACACACATGCACATGCCATACATGGGTGAGAGAATCTCTACCCATGTGTGTGATGTCACATGTTCACTCCCCAAGTGTAGGGTTGTGATGTAGTAATAAACTCAGTGAGACCGAGGTCGAATCCCAAGGGACTGATACCTGTACGTTGTCTGAAACTAAGTAGAACTAGAACTAGAAAGAGATGAAATTTAACTCGTATGAATTTGAGGGAATAATGGTGGTATATTAATCCAAAACTTGAGAGAAATCAGAGATAAGAAACTAGGGAGTCAGAGGATCCACTTGTAGAGATCAGGGAGATCTTTATGCCTGCTTCAAAATCATGGGATTTAAACTGAATTTCCTCTGATATAACTTTAAAAGGATGAAAGGTATTTGAATTAGAATGGATTCCATCACCAAATCATGCTCAGGAGACAAAGTCAACAATAGAATTATACTAATTACCAACCAATCAGATGATTATGAAGGTTAGGAAGGGTACCGCCATCCAACCATGCCCAGGAGGCGATGGCGAACAACAGGGCTTCCTAATGCCATAATCAAAATAAGGAAAAAGAAATACTCACAGCCATTGCAAACCCATTGTAATTCCAGTCACAACAGGCCGTTAAAAACTACAAATATTCCCATAATAAAATTAAACCAAAGATCTCTTCAATCTAAACAAAAGGTACATGCATCAAGTTCTCCCATCACGCTACAAGCTTCACCTCTTAGCCCTAGCTAAGAGGTTTAGCCACACACAGGCATGATGCGGCTAGATCCCTTAAACAAAGCAAAATAAAATAAAAAGAAAAAGAAATAAACAAAAAATACCAAACTCCAGCTACTCTTTCTCTTGTGCACTCGTCCAAGCCAAACCGATCCCTCTGTTTTTCCTCCGTTTCTCCCCCTTGCCATCGTCCAAACCTCCTCCTTTATAGAAGTATTTAGGCGCAATCCTCCCGCTGCTGGAGTCGGTGCCGAAGGCTTCTGTTTTACGCAGTTTAGAAGCTCCAAAACACCTTGCGTTTGATTATTTTCGGGATGGCTGTACAGGCTTGGCTTCGAAATTTCCTCATGGCTGGGGTCTCGGCTAGCGTGGGCTCCACATGAATGGTTCAGATCGTTCATCCGATCAAGGATGATGGGCCACAGCTGTCCAGAATTTTTGGATTTCTCCGGACTGCGTAAACAGAATGTGTAACGTACTTGCGCTGTTCGGATGGTGGGGCCCACATCGCTTTTACTTTAATAAATCCACTCCGTCTATTGAATGAATGTCGAAAAAATAACTGGAAATGGATGGTTTTGGCTGTCTCTTGATGTGATCCGTCTGATCTATCTCGCCGCCGTTCGTCCGATGTTTAAACAATCCAAACTGATCTCAAACTGTATTTTGAAAATTTTCCACCTAGGTGATGGTTACAGGCCCCTTTGGAGTCCACTAGACAGTTCAGATCGGACCGATCACTTCAGAGGGTGGCCCATGACATTCCACCGCAGGCTCTGTTGCGAAACAGAGCCTGCGCATTTTAGCGCTGTGATGGTCGGCGGACCACTGCGTGATGCCAGGTATAGGATCCACTCCGACCATTCGATTTACGTCGAAAAACCAATAAGAATTGTCTGGCTTCATGTTGGATTCTGTGTGGCCCATGCGATCTTTGCTCCCACCGTCCATTCCTGCGTTTTCATGCAATCTGCGTGTGTGTGTGTGCATGGGACTAAAAGGACAGCTAGGCGAAGGTTTTGGCCACCCTGCGGAGCATATGGACGGCTCTGATTTTAGAAATATACGATGGATGGGGCCCACTAGCGAAGAACGGACGGACGACGTCCGTCCGCCGTTTTCGGGTGCGAAAAGGATCGGGTGGTGCTAACCCGATTTCTTGGTCCAGTGCGTGCACATGCACCATGTAACTGGGTCTTGCATCGATGTATATGAGAAATCCACACCATCCATCTTATTCCCTATTTCATTTGAACCATGGGGATCGAAATTGAAGAGTAACTTGACAGCGGGTGGGCCCCAAATCAGGGTTTTATGGACTGATCTATCCGTTTCGCCACTTTCATGAGGATCCAATGGCTAAAATTTGACGTGTACGGTTAGTTTTTGGTCCTCGAGCCATGTACGAAGTTTTGAGCCGAACAGATGATGGAAACCCCGTGATCTTGCATTCTGGCTGACTTTCAGGCCGCTTGAGCTTCAGTTTCTCGATTTTCGCGGATCCTTGGCATGTAATTCCATCGATCTTGGTTCCCTGGAGTCCGTCCCTTGCCTTTAGTGTTATCGGAGCATTAAATCCATGCTTTAAGCTCTCTTTTCAATCAAAGCTCCTTATTCCATCTTGCAGCAAAAACACGGTTAAATTATAATATTAGGCATTATCGTGTACGTAAAATCAGACAGTAATTGGGGTCTGATATGCAATATTCGACCCTCAACATCACACACCCATGCCCCTCCCTCTCTCACGTACACCTCAAGTCAACACCTCTCCATTCCATACACTATACATGACATCATCACACCACGCCATCCCATGCTCTTTTAATTCAATATTAATTACAAAGCATGAATTAATTACCATAATCTTAATCTAAGCTAATATTAATCACATTAGCCTAACTTAACTAAAAATTTATCCATTTCTTTATAAATACTCCTCCATCCATTAGCATTTCACCATTTTCCAAGAGAGAGAGAGAGAGAGAGAGAGAGAGAGAGAGAGAGAGATGAGTGATCTTGGTGGGCCATTAACTCTATCAATCCCATCCCTTCCATCCATCTCAACCATCAATTCTATCTCAACCATCCATCTAATTCATCAAGGTGAGTACACCCACTCCACTCTTGGTTTGTTTTCTTTTTGATTATTTGTATGATTATTAGTGGTGACGAGTGTTGACACCAATGGTGTGGATGATGAAGATAGTATGATTGATGCTGAAGATAATTGCAATAATGATGATGATGCTATTAATGGTGTGGATGCATAGAAGAAAACATATAAAATCAATTTATTATAGAGTTCATGTGGGACCCATTGATAGTGGGCCCCACCAAAATGTTTGTATGACATCCAAATTATCATCTAACCATTGGCCCATTGGGATGGCCAAACTCACACAAACCAGTGCACAAACGTGCACGTGTATAAAAAAAAAAAAAAAAAAAAAGAAGAAGAAGAAAGAGACGCTACTTGCGGCAGCAGCGTCCCATCTATTTGATTTAAGGGATAGGGGCTGTTGTCCCACAATAGGCCCCACCCACAGTGTATGTATTTGATCCACACCTTCCATTCCATTTCCCAGCTCATTTTAGGCATTGACTGAAAAATGAAGCCAATCCAAATCTTTGGTAGGCCATACCATAAAAAGGAATATTTTTAATAATAATAGACTGTTAGAGGGCCCAATATGATGTTTCTATGTCAAACATATTGAATATTAGGCTTATTCGACCTGTCACGAGCCAGGGAACTCGGCAGACGGAATGGATCGTCTTGATGTGGGCCCCACCTAAAAAAAAAGTCATATATATATATATATATATATATATATATATATATATATATATATATATATATATATATATATATATATAAACAACAAAGTGGGCCACAAACAGTGACGGTGATTTTCGCCCTACATCCAGGTCCATCCACCTTGAGGCCTGTAACATGAACGAGTCCCGTTTAAATATGGGCCACCCCCAAATTTCAGCCATACACAGAACTCAGGTGGCCCACACCATCAAAAAAACATAATAATAAATAAATAAAAATAAAAATAAATTTATGAAGCTGAATAGATCAGTAATTTTATGGGTCTGATCATGTGGTATATGTTATATCTAAACCATCCATCCATTTGGTGAGCTTGTCCTAAGGCTTGAGAAGAAAAATAAGATAGATCTAACTATCAAGTGGGCCACACTACAAAAGGAGCAAGGTTTGAACATTAAAAATTTGTTACGGGCCATCTTGATGATGTATTAGATATTCAACCCATCTAGCCCATGTACCGGGTCCCCTTTAGGGCATTATCCCAAAGATCAGTCAATCCAACCTGAATTGGACCATACAATATAAGGATGTGAGAATAAGGACCTAACTATTGAATCCAACATAAGGCCACCATGGTGTATCTATTTAATCTATGCAGACCATCTACTTCCTCATATCATTTTATGATTTGGACTAGAATCAAAGCAGACCTAAGTCTTAAGTGGGTCACACATGACTTAACCTCATGGGAAAGCCCTATGAGCTCCACTACATAGAACTCATTGTAAATTCCATTGATGTGTGGGCCTAAGAATGTTAAGGCCTATTTTGAGTGAACTTCGTGTGGGCCCATCAGTGGTCGCCTTGTTTAGGCCAACCATTGGGCCTCTTCGACAAGAGTTTGTAATCTCCATGTGTTGAACATATGATGAACTGGTATTGTAATTTTTGAACTAATGATGATTAATCCCTTAAATGGGCTGATTGTGGACAACCCTTGATCACTTGGAACTTTGGCTAGAGTCCGGCCCTAAGTAATAGGATCATGTGACTTGTGTTTAAACCCTAAAACATGTTTAATTATAACAAATATGTAAACTCTAGTGGTGTAAGGGTGTGATATACTTGTTTGGTCCATTAATCATGTAGGTATTTAATGTATATATAGCCACCTAATCATAGGCAATGGTGGAGTATATGTAGTATATGTAGTCATCTAATTGTATGAATGTGAAATACGTACAAGGCCACCTAACCGTATGAAATCAAGTGGCATTGATGGCCATTTAACAATGTAGGTTTGTGTTTATCGATATAAATATCGCCACTTGAATCACATATAACTAAGTTGTACACTAAACTGAATGTGATGTAGGATTATGTTACCCAAGTTAATGTTATCAAGGCCCTGGATCTTATATGCTGTGATCTCTAAACCGTGAATGGTACGATGAAATGTGGCTCATGGCCCTTGACTATGCAGCACCAAATATGAGTCATTAACTATGTGACGTGTGAAGTGGTTATAGTATAAGACTGATCATAATTGGTGTAGCCATGTATTCGTGGCCTATGGGCAAGGCCCATTGAGATATATTTTCGGCCCATAGATGAGGCTCATTGTGATGTATTTGAGGCCCATGTATAGGGCCCACTTATTGTGTATTTGAAGCCCATGAGTTGTGAAGCCTGATGTGGTGTATTTATGGCCCATGTGCCGAGACCCATAGCGATGTGTAAGGCCCATATGATACAGGCCAATGTGATGTATATGCGGCCCATGACTGAGGCCTAATGGGATGAATGTGTGGCCCTTGTGAGAGACCCAAAGCGATGTATATAAGGACCAACGTGATGTGTGATTTCGCCATGATGTATGTATTGATGTTTATGTGGGTCACTCCTTGGGAGCAATGTTGGTTAAATGTCCACATTGATGGGTAATGATGGTTGAATGTCCACATTGTGACCTTCCCTTAAGCCTTGTTAGGCCCATTCTCACCAATTCTATTTGACGATGCCGATTATGAGTACATGATAGCATAACATTATGATACATGCTCATACGCATCATCTGCATGTTTGTTATGAGATGTGGTTGATCATTGCATATGTCATTGAGCATGTTGTTATGAGATCCCCTGATAGGCGGAGGTTATCTCACATGAGCACACGGTATGCGCAGGATTGATGCATGACTGGATTGTATGATTCATACATCTTGCATTGTGTGCCCTAGCGACATCAGGGACGTAGCCTCCACAATCATATCGTGGATGGCCAGATGGGACACCGGAAAAATTTAGTTCTAGCATACGGGCGCCATAGATGTCCCTGGGTGAAAATTTCTAAACCTCCACGGCCAGGAGACGCCCTAACGTCGAGACCGAGTGGATACATGAGCGCCCGAGTGCCGAATACCAAGAGGCCGCATCTCCCGCTGTGTCGTGGTTGGTTGGGAGGGGGTGTGGCCTTACTCGCCCGAGGGTAGGGGACATTACTAGGCTGAGTTTGACCAGCTCGTGAATGGGTCCGCTATCGACGTGCTGGATAGGTTTTGACAGACTATTAGCCAGGCGGATAGTGAGGTTTCTTACGCTCACTTGAACTGTGCTGCTGGGAGAGGGGCAGTGCCATTTGGAGTGCACTAAACCCCGGTGATGATCCCAGAGATGAACTGTACTGATATGTGGACTTATTGAGCAGGAGTTGCATACTCATTCATTCATTCATTCACTATCCACTCGGGCTAGTGGTGCGCAACTATTTGTTACGTGTACCTTCGCAATAGCCAGGATTTCGGTTGGGGCGCGTGACTAACCTGAGATCAGGAGTTTACCACATTGAGTCTGACTATCCAAATTAGGTATAGGACTAGTTTGGATAGAAGTCCTTTGTGATAGACCCCATAGTCTGCGATACTACGTACTATTATCTCGACTTCACTCTAGCATAGTCATTTCATTCGCACCACATATTACATTGCATTAGTAATATTTAACATTTCAGGTTACTATATTTCAGTATTTAGATACGGCTGACGGTATTTGTGAACTCATCAGGAACTGTATATTGCATTGCATCCTCGACATCTGATATTTGGCTCTTTATAACTCCTCATTTGCATAGCTGATTTATATTGC
Source organism: Magnolia sinica (assembly GCF_029962835.1). Taxonomy (NCBI): domain Eukaryota; kingdom Viridiplantae; phylum Streptophyta; class Magnoliopsida; order Magnoliales; family Magnoliaceae; genus Magnolia; species Magnolia sinica. Next base: position 29,108,359 of record NC_080582.1, on the reverse strand, counting down.
GTATTTTGATATTGTATGACTCATGGACTTATCATTATTTTCGATATTGTATAATTATGGCATGACATTATGATGATGATGATGTGATTACAGATGCATGTAATATGGTTATGGATGTGGTATGATTTCCTTATAGCATATTTATCTTGCTTGCATATAAGACACACTGCACACACGTGTGTACTCACTAGGCTTTTTGCCTAAGCTTCCTATTTTCTATTTTTTTCAGAGCTGGAGTAGCTTAGAAGACTTAGCTTTCTCGATGCATTGCATGTATTCTTCGATTTGGCAATGTTGACATTACGTATCTTTTTGTAAAGCATTATACTTATAACCATTGAGACTTATGATGGAGAGTGTTGCTTGGTAATTTGATCATAGATCTTCATGCTCAGGTATTATATGTATATATATAAAAAAATTCAGTAAAAGAAAAATCTTCCTTGTAGTGCGCCGAACTCGGGACTTGGTGAATGGAAGTCGAGTGCCGGATTCGGGGCATCACAGAAGTTGTTCGTCCCTGGGTTTAGGGCGCGAAAGATCTTGGGGGTATACTCTGGAGACGCGAGTCTGCAAGCAGTTCCCTCTGTTGACTTAATCTTTTTAATCTGAATGTCGCTTAGATTAAATCGATGAGCCGTCTTGCGAGGTACCCTTATTTTATTTTTATTAGGGAATTGTCAAATGACCTATCTAAAGGGTGACGCCTCCCTCTATGAAGACTGAGAAGTCGAAATCTCTTCGAAACCCTGAATGATTAGTATCACAACAATCCACATGAGCTAATGCTTAGTAAGTAATATTATATCATGAGTTATTTATCAAGTAGAAAATGCATATACCACTTGTGATCACACATCTCATAGTGAAGGAATATAAACTAATTTCATTTTCTCACTGAAATAACATTTCAACAATTCAAAACCATATTTTTTTTATAGACTTTTAAGGTCTACTTCATTCGTGTCACACCCTAAAATTCAGATACAGAGTGTACACCTTTAGACCCAAGTTTTGGTTCACGAGTTGTATACTAAGTGTACTTAAACTAGTAGTTTTGCTTACACAAATTCGCCTAGATAGTAGTTCTACCATATATTTAAGTTTCATTCATACTCAGCAACATTTTATAAAAAAGAAATTGACCATCCATTCCAATCATCAGTTATGAATATAGTTAAGGATCCTCCCATATTTGGGGTCTTATGAAATGAAGTAAATATTTGTCCAATAACTTGAAAGAAATAATTAACAATTTAAGAACATCAAATATAATTAAAATAATAATCATGGTTGGTATAGGATATCAACTTCTTCCTCTGTCAAGTAGGGCCACGTATCTTTCTTAAGTCTTTTTCCGACTCGACCACATACTCATATTCTTGAGCCACCGGCTCACCCTCAATCACATCTATATGATTTTACATCAATACATGGTAAGCTGGATGAGCTTAGTGAGAAGTCCCAACATGGTTCTTCACATCAAATTAAAATAGAATAACAATCATACATAATATAAGTTAAGAATTTTTAAAAAAAATATTATGCAATGTATAAATGTATCAATGCATCAAGTGGAAATCTGTCCACTTGCTTTAGTTGGAAACCCGTTAATCTGCATCTGCCCCTTGGCAGGCTTCTACCATTTGCTAGGCATATGTAAGGCCCGCATCTACTCATTGAGTAGGCTTCTATTAGTATAGTGGGCTTCTGGTAACGATTCTACCAAGTATATCATGCGAGAAGATCCCCCAGAAATTCAACACGTATTGTGCATGCAAATGATAGATGCACAAAGTAGTAATCGTGAATCATGTATTGTATAGATCATTCTAATTTTCAAATTTGAATCAACAATCCTATACTATTCAATAATATCATTATATCATTCAATTCATGTCCAATTAGTAATTCAGCATATATGTTGCATAAATACAGTAACTCAGATAATTGATTATACTAACATATTAATCAAATCATATCATTATTACTATATTAATACATAAATCACACGTTCATCCAAATCAAACAATAGTACATGACAACTACATTAGGGTAAGTATACAACATATCAAACAATCAATTTATTTTAACTTAATGGAGGGAAAACACATCGGGATCACTCACTTTGATGAGGTAGAGATAATTTCATGAACCAATGATTTAATTTGAATTGGGATTTCCTAAAATTATATAAATGAAAATTATTATTATTTTTTTAATCTTACTCATTCACGTGATGGGGCCCACCTTTGATTGATCTAAATCCATTTAATATGTCTCTTTTAAATGAATTTATAAATTAAAAAATAATATTTCAAACATTTAGGTGCCGTTAGAATTTGTCCCCTAAAATTTCTGTAGATTCGAGTTGTTTTCAGTAAGAATCCTGAAAGCTGAATTTTCTCAAAGTTCAGGCGGCATTAATATTTTGAAATATTATACCAGTAACCATTGACTTTGTGAAAAATTCTATTTTAAAACTAAAATTTTAAATTTTTATATAGTTTGTGATAATTTACATAAATTTTGAGAGATTTATATACTTTGATAATTTAAAGTTCGAATTATCTTTGGTAGATGGATCAAAGCTAATCATTGATTGTCACTTGATCAATTTTAAGGGATGATCGATGATCATCTTGATCCGACCATCTATACCTTAATTAGTTACAGTTCATAATGATCACATTGATTGGTCAATGCGGCCCACTAAATGGTTAGATTGATCATCAAATCTAGATGACATCATCATCTGATATCCGAATTTTAATAATCAGTCATGGTCAAGTTAGATCTCAACCATATAATGGTTCTATATAATGAATCAACACATGATTCATTATCTACAATTTCTTCAAATCAATGCAGCCCATCCAATGATCTGATCATTCTAGAATTTAGGATTTTAATTTATTTTAATCTTAAAAGAATCTAATGAATGATGATGATTTAATCACACATTTCATATTATGTCATATAATTCTCTGTGCCAAGTTGTAACTTGCACTGAGAATTACTCTTCTGGTTTTAATTCAATTTTGTTAAATTAAGGAAGAATTTTGGTAGATTGATGATCGATATGGTCCATTGAAGTTTTGAATTGGTCTGATTCTTAAAAATATTATATAATTGAGTCTTAAAACACCCATGAACTGTGCAAATCATATTGGTCATGTCCATCATGAAAAAAATTTCACCTTCTGCACATCAGCCCTAAAGCCATCCGCATCAGTGTACGTTTCCACATGGATGAATTAGACCTACACAATGAATGTTTGATTTATCTAATCTGTCCAATATGTATATCAATGCCAAATTTACTACTGCAGAAAGAAAACAAAGAAGAAGATTATATTAAAAAAAAAAAAAACTCTTCTTCCCATTTCCCTTTCATTTTTTTCTACAATTTTCTTTCTTTGGTTCTTTGAGTTTTAGTACGATTCATGCTCTCACATGTTCCCTTTTAAGAGAGAGGGTTCATTAGGAGACTACGAGATATGGGGAAGATTTTGAAGAAAGAGAGATAGGAGAAAGGATGATGAGATTGGTGGATCTCTTTCTACTCAAAATTAAAATTAAAAATTTTAAATTTAAAGTTTATTTTTTAAAAAAATACGGGCATTACATTCTACCCCCCTTAAAATAAAATCTCGTCCTCGAGATTTGAAAACTAGCATCTCAATTTTATTTTTATTTTTAATTGTAATGACATTAATTACGCTGATGTTATCGATAGCTACATAGGCTGGAATGGTCTCTTAATTTTTCTAGTGATAAATTTATAAATATGCAAAATTTTGTCAGAAACTAAGGTCTACAGAAGATTCAAAATTTCGGACAGTGAGGGTTGTCTAAAAATAAATGATTTTTTAATCAGTTAAAAAATAAATTTGATATTGAAAAATTATGAATTTATATATATTACTTTTAAACTCAATTTATCAATCTATGAACAGGACTTTGAATCACCTCAATTGGACCTGCACTTAATTAGTTATGAGTTCCTGAAATCAGGTGATTTCTATTATCTACCAAAAATGTGATGAGCAAAAATTCTTAAAATATCATGGGGTCCATATTCGCATTTTTCATAATTTCCGATCATATTTCAATAAACTTACAAAGGGAACCTAAATTTTTATTTTTATATTTTTTTAAGTAAAGAAAAAATTCACCAGGTATGTGCTTATGATCCTATAAGATGGAAATATTGGAATTTAGTAGAGATTTATGGTTTTTTTTTTTACTTAATTATTTTTTACCTTAAATAAAGTACATTAAATAAACATATTAATTTAACTAAAGGTAATAATCAAAATTAAAAACTCTGTTAGCTGAACCGACATGACACCGGTTTAGACAAATTGATTATCGGTTTGATGACTACTATTTTTATCACATTTTCTTTTACTTTGAGATTTCAGATTAGTTTCAAAACTTTTATGAATATCTTATTATAAGTTCATTGTGTCTCTGTAAAATTTTACCTTATTCCGTTCATTATAGAAAATTTTAAAATTCACATAGTCAAATTTATCCAAAACAGATGAATTCTAACTAATTTGCACTAACTCCCCGAATCAGTACTATAGTGACTATCAGTTAATATTTTTTAATTATTTTTATTTAATTTATACTTATCTATCTTTGATTAGGATTTTGAATCATCTTTATCGGAGTTGTATTTAAATAGTTATGGGTTTTTGAATTCGAGTGTTTTCTGTTGTCCATTGTTGTCCAGCAGGACGCTATAACTTATATTACCTTAAAATTCAATTAAGTTTACATTCACATTTTTAAATTATGTATATACTCTAAGTAAAGTTAGTCTCCACATTAAAATCATCAATCAGAAATCCTAGGTTGGGTTTCTAAATTTTACACATCACAACAATCAATGATCTTATGTATTGCATTTCTCGAAATGAATAGCTGAAAATTTCAAATTTGGACTGACAGACACATCATCATTTATGGAATTTTAACCTTCAAACTGTAAATTAGAATTACTTGAAATTTAGAACATAAGTCACTAACTCTCTAGTGGATTTTTATTTTTATTTTTTTATAAAAGGTTTAGATCAAAATCATTACATTTACTTAGGTTTGTATCTATGCTAAGGGGGAAAAATCATGTTGTCTAATAGTTGTTTTTATCATTACAGCCTACTATTTTAATTTTTATAATTTTTATACAAATTCAATTATCATAAAATTTTATGGGGTTGTCCAAGGGTATGTACATGACTCATAGAAAAATTCAGAAATTTTAAAATAAATAATTTGATCAGGGATACTAAACTGATCCAGATTTTCAATGTACAATGTGAAAAATTGTCAAAAAATTAAAAATACCTTCCCCAGACCTTGAAATTGTGGGAAGACGTTGTCCTAGACCTGAAAAAGGTCCTAATGAGTTTAATATTTTATTTTTTAATTTTTTATTTACCAAGCAATGAATGCCTAAATTAAGGTATCTAATTTTAGGAAACCTACCAATTATTCGCCAACCATAACCCACATGTCATTTAATTAGAAAAATTTTCTCTAATACCATTCCGTCACACCCTGAAATTCGAATATAGAGTGTGCACCCTCAGACTCGAGTTTTAACTGATGACTCGTAGATTGATTTGATGTTCTTGTGCAAAAATCAGGCAGTTTTGCTTCTCAGGTCGGAGACTATACAAAAGAAATGGATTGGCTGATACAGTTTTCTTCTAGACATCCATTTGTTTTGTACATTGATGAAAAGCTCTTATGTCACGCGCTTATGCTATTTTGGTGCATGTGATTGGTAAGGCTCCACACAAGTGTGGTCTTTGCTAACCTCACCCAAAACCATTTTTTTTTTCTTTTTGTCTTTTTTGAAAAGTTAACCTCATCCAAACTTGACCGGATTGGATTTTGGATCGGGTTGGATCGAGTTACTATGCAACCTGAACTTGACTCAGTCGGGATATGGATCAGGGTGGGTTTCTCGATCTGAACCTGACCCTGGCATTCGGTTCGGGTCGAGTTGGTCCTGCCCAGCTTTATGTAAAACTGCTCCTAAAACCTCTTACTTCACATGATATGCCTTGTTGGATATTTGATCAGGTTGATTTTTGTATTTTCACTTCATCCAAGTGAGTTATACTTGATTAATGGATTTGATGAAAGATAAAACACCATAGTAGCCCAAAACACAAAACATATGGTTTGTATTCCATCTCCATTGTTCCCTATGGTGTGGCCCACCTGAGCTGTGAATCTGTTTGATTCTTTGCTCCAGATCCTAGAATCGAGGAAAGAACTCGGTGAGTGGAGTGGATTTTACATATTCAACATGCTGGGGCAAGCAAAACTGTGTTTTTGAAAATATAAATCAGGTGCTGCAACTTGCAAGGACTCAGGTATTGTAACCTAAAATAGTAATGTGTGTGAATGAAAATTGATGAAAAGGTGGTAAAAATAAGGTTGAGTTCAAGAATGTGGGTTGACTTCTAAAATTTATTGTTTTGGGTGATTTTGTCTTATCAGGTAAAAGAAAATTCCTGAAATTAATTGACATGACAGCCGATGGTCCATTGTAATTTAAACTTAAGTAAAAAACCAAGGTTTTCAAACTTTTGATTTGTAGCCTTCAGATTGATAGTAAGAGAACAAAGGGTCAAATGGTTCCTATTAAAGAGAAAGGCAAGAATTGATGGTTAGGATGGGCATATTAGTAAGGTTTTTGAATGACGGATCATCTCAATAATTAAGTTGCTGCAAGCAATTTTACAGTAGAGAAAAGATGTTATGAAATGAACTCGTGTGGATCACTTGGCCTATCAACATGATAAACCATCCAATCAATGGTCGTGATTATTGTATACAAATGCCATGCACATGGTGGGGATATTTTGGTGTGCACTTCACAAAAATCTATGAAGTATATTGTACCTTTTGTCCTCCGTGATGTGTGCATGACATCCATTCATTCAGTTCCCACTACAAGAAAACTGTCCTTTACCGGCGGTCAAAACCGCCGGCAAAACCCCATAAAACCGCTGCAAATCCTTTGCCTGCGGTTAGCCAACAGCCGGTAAAGCCTCAGTCGGTAAAGGCTTTGCCGGCGGCCAGGACCTTTACTGACAGTTGTGCTGGACGCCGCTAAATCATCAATTTTTGTTGAAAAATGGTCAAAAGCTGCGGATAAAATCCGTAGCTGAATATGATTAGCCCACAGCACGACTGTAGCCATTGGTACCGTAGCTCTTTAAAACTTTGCTGCTGATTAAATTCGTAGCCATAGAACCCATGGCCACCGATAATCCATAGCCATCGAGAAAATCTTTCTTTAAAAAAAAAAGGTGACCCGCATGTATTAGTGTTTTTTTTTAAAAAAAACACAAATCTAAGCGGCTAACATACCTTGGTTAATGTCAATGATCTCCTTCTTACCAATGATTGCCATTGTTTCCAAGGGACTGGTTTCTTCTGTCGAGATTTGGTGAGCTGTGTAGCAGTAAAAGGCATCAGCACCAATATTTCGGAGTCCTTCAGCAAGTTCAGGACCTCAATGACATTGAGGTTCACCACCTGTGAGTGGAGGTTCTCTGTTTTGTCTACCAGAAGCTCAATCTTCTCACCACGGTCCAGAACCTGCACAAAGAGATATTACAATGGGTTTATGTTGTTCTGCACATCACACAATTTAAATAATTTAGGGGCTTCAAAAGACAGGGCTGCATGGAGGACACTAATCTTGGCATTTGGGTGGCCCAAGGAAAAAGATTTTCCTAACTGCACATTGAAATATTAGAGGCAACCATCTGCACATTGAATGCTATACATACACTAACAGCATATGGATTATTCCCCTACAGTAACACATCTTTCAAGTCAACAATATGGGAGAAAAACCACATTAAAGCAACCGCTTAATAAGCAAATATGATACATCAGCGTGAGATCCATGTCATTTATCTGGAGGGCCTCACCATGTACATGTTGTGGCCCAAAATCAAGCTGATTTTGATCATCGGGTGGGCTACACTTTTGAATAGTCATGGCCTAACAACCCAAACAAGCCATCCTCTAAAAGCTAGGTTGGGCAAATTAAAATTTTGAATAGTCATGGCCTAACAAGCCAGCCCCAAATAGTTCAAAATCCAGTCCCAAATCCTACATGTGGTGCTTGTGAGGATAAACAAATGAAGTGATCAATAAAGCATTAGATTGAAGCCTGAAGCAATAAGTTTGCGGAGAAACATTGACATAGATACCTTTGGTTGACTAGAAAAAATGCATGTGCTAAAACCATGGACAAACTAGAAAAAATTGCCAAGATTGTTTAAACCATCCACCATTTTCATCTATGTGGCCTAACTGATTATTTAACCATCCTCACAGTTATGTACATGGTAGAGCACACTTGATACATGGCTCAGATGTCCTGCACATTTTCCAGGTTAGCACGTATCTACTTGCGGAAGTGCATGTGGAGCCAGCAAACATCCCTGACACAAGGCTCAGATGTCCTGCACGTGTAAGGTTAGCACATATCTGCTTGTAGAAGTGCAAGCGGATCTAGCAAACCTCTTTAAAATCCATGCACTCTGCATTCCTTTGGCTTCTTTAGCAAGTACCCAGAATAAACTTAAAAATTAAACTATAGAAAATCTGAGCTTCTTATGACAAAATCAACTAAATAAACCAACCACTATCATAAAAATTCATCTATCATCCATCATACAGTGCCATCAACAATTTCTGCTTAGGCAACTGTCTTCAAGGAATGAATCTGGACTGTCCATAGTTACAAACTTACAACCTATGGGACACCCTGAAAGAATCACACCAGACAGATGATCCTATCCACCTAAAAAGTAGCCATCTGTTTTTTTATGACCATCTCTTATCCAAGTTGTATGCCATGGATGGATGGTTAGGATCATCTATTGAAAGTGATTCGTTAGAATCATAAGCAATCCATTATAAGGCGCTTTTGATTTTTTGGACATGTTGTTTCCAGGCATGCCCTTAAATCATTTCTACCAAAGAGAGAAGTGGACTCTCCAACACTAAACTGTACCGTACATTACACATTAATACGTTGCTAAGAAAGCACCAAACTTATTCCATCACAAATCTATTTTCTCATTAATACATATGATTAGTACATGATTTATTACTAGCCTTGACTAATATGTTTATTAGAATAGAAAGGCCTAATCACAATAGCCTTTCATCTCAAAATCAATACACTACTGAACTTAAGAGTAGTTAAAATCAGAACTTTGTACTTAGGCTTAAAAAGTGTTGAAGAATAGACAATCCATACAAAGTAAGACACTTAGTTCAAGGCATACAGGTATGATAGAGGGAGACCAGCCAGGAAGTTAACTGATCCAGTAAATTGGTTGCTCTGCAGGTCACTGACAGAATTAACCATGGATCGTTAATGGTATCAACTCACATTGCAATATAAAAAAATTAGATAGATTGAAGAAACTTAGCCCATTAGCATACTTACATTTGTTTTAGATTTGTTTTAGATTCTTCAGACCAGTAAATATGTCCCCAATGGAACCGGAGAGGGAATTGTGACTCAAATTCCTGCACTTGGAAAAAAGATCGGTTGGCAAATATGAACTGGCTACTCATAAACCAGAGACTTTAACATGCTCATAGATTACAAGAACTTACAAATAACAGAGAGATTTCAAGGAAGCTAAGGAGAATAGAATATTCTGACTCAGCCGATTGAATGCCAGGTTTCTGCATTGCAAGAAGAAAACAAAAATATATCTTGGAACTGAGATTCAAATTTTTTTTTTTTTTAAAAGATTTAAATCCTATATGGGAGATGGATTTCACAGTAAAGCTTCCCTAGATCTTCAGGGCTCTGTAAGAAGTCATACAGCTTCACCTGGTTCCATGCCACCTCAATCCCTTCATATTCATCAAAGCTATGTACCTGCATCAAAACCCACCAACATCAGAGAAAATTGAAAAGGACCCAAATGAGAGACAGAAAGAAAAATGAAAAAGGTAGGCCCACTGACTTTCACTGATGATCAGACAGATCAATTTCAAGTATGTTTAAATCATTCATTCCTTTTGTATAACCATGACCCACTTGATGATTGGAGCATGCCGATGGGTCCTTGAGCCAAGTTTAGGAGCCCAAGCCGTGACCAATGTATTGCCATCCCTAGCTTATGTCACTAGCTATTATGCACTACCAAATAAATACATTATACCTTCCCAAGTCTAAAATCTTCAATTTCTTCAATATCATCATCAGGAAAGCGGCCCACAACTGCAAATCCAAATAACTACTAGGAAACTAGCAACCACAGTAATCAGAAAGAAATCAGAAAGAGGTCTTAGAATCCACGTACCTTGGAGTCTTGGATGCTGATAAGTGTATAGTTACTGGAGACACAGTTACACAGTGCCAAACATGATGGTTTTTAGTCGGATTCACGACATCCATACATTCTTTTCTAATTGGCCTGCCTTATATACTTATACATTACATTCATATATATATATATAAGAACATGAAGGTGTTCAAAGAAAGGGGAATATATATTATGGAAAAAAAAAAATCTATACTTCTTCCATTACCAATATACTCAATTGGCCTGCCTTATATTATACAGATCCCCAATCAGAATCACAACAAAAGCAGATGCTGCCCATGTTCCAACATAGCACATTGTAAGAGATCCGGGCTGTCCATCAGACGTTTTCTTTGTTCTTTGGGATTTCAGACGTTTCATCATCTTCCCTAAAGGCAATTCAGCCCCCTCTGAGATTTCAATTAGATCATAGGATCTAAACAGAAAACTGTAGGATTTAAACAACATTGAGCAAAACATTCAGCTCATAAGTTAATTTACATATCCAAATAGTGCTAAATTAATCTACTAGGAAATCTCACACATCTGTAGGTTATGGTATCAACATTTGAATCTCACTGGCAGATGGTTTCTATAGACACAGCTAATGAAAGAGCTAAAGACCAACTAAAATGGAAATCATATCAGATTACCATTAAAAAGAGTAGACTAACAGATGCACACAAAATAAAGCCAACAGAACCCAGGGCATTGGACCTGAAGATATTGATGATAAACGGCAAATGGCACTGAATTCGAAAGAAGTGGTAGAAGCTCTTGAACTATGCTCCAAGTAATATTAACAACTTGCTAACATTCAGCCAATTAGTACATCCTTTTGTATATTTACCTAGTAAAACCATTTTCTTTCCACATCTTTGCGGCTTCTGGTGATGCCCTTCTTCCAGGTTTTGTTGATTTGTAAATCTTGTGTAAGTGTTGTCATCATGTATGCCATCTAAGTGGTTAGTAGAACAAGGAGACATATCCATAGGATCCAAAGCTCCATTGCCAGAAGAAAGAGTTGTATCAGTGGTGCTAACTGATGGCTGAGATGAGTTAAAGAGCAGAATTGAAACACAAGTACCAGAACATTAGATGAGACACATTCAGTTGACAAAGAGATGGATACCGAACCTGAATCTGCTCTGGGAACCTCAGTTGGAGATCCAGGCCATTCACCAGCACTCTTCACTTTATGTTGTCTCATCCACCATACACATAGCACACATTCATGTGAAAACAGACCAATCAAATTATATAGCCCTCAGTTTGACTTTTGACCATAGTTCAAAAGTCAAACTAACATAATCATCCTGGCCAATTGATCGAACAGATGATTGAAAACAAAAATGGTCAACAGGGGAAAATTCCCCAGTCATTGTGAATCTATGTGTTGGTCCACTAAAGAAGGGTCAACTGGATGGATGATACAATGGGTTCATCCAACCATATAGTGATTTGTGCCCCATTTACAGAGAGTTGAAACGCAGGACCTCTAGCATGATTAACACAAGAACATTCTTGGTTGAGGCATTTCCTCAAACAATTAGCATGCAGATTTTCATATAAAAATAATGAAATGCTTTAGTGAAATAAAAATAGAAATTCATATTATTTTTTTACTTTCTTGATCAATTACAAAACTTTCATATGATTACATTAACTTCATGTAACTATCAACACTGAAATGAAAGTGATAAGGGGAAAGAAGTCTCACCAAATTAATTCACAAGAAGAGGAAATGCAAGTTACAAATTCAACGCCACCACATCTTAATAATCGCCTCCATCACTGAAGAACATATGTCGAATCTCATCCAAAAGCCCTAAACCTAGGAGGGAGAAAGAGAGGGAAGGGAAGGGAATAGAATGCAAAAGCCCTAAACCGCAGAGGGGTTTAGATCTGTAACGGTTTGTAGTGAGTAAAAGGACCAGATCTGGCCAGAGGATGAGAGAGAGAGAGAGAGAGAGAGAGAGAGAGAGAGAGAGAGAGAGATGAAGGTTCTCAAGGCGGGAGGGCGAGGACGGGGGCCGAGAGAGAGAGATCGAGCAGAGACGGAGAGGTGCAGAGAGAGAGAGGAAAGGCGCAGAGAGAGAGTCGGCGATGGGGAGAGGAAAAGTGCCGAAAATGAGATCAAAGCATTCGCATTTTGATTTAATAGAGACCCTTTTACGGAAGCTGGATTTGGTTCCAGCCGGCAAAGGGTTCCACCAACAGTCGGTTTTGCCCTAATTTCTTGTAGTGTCCTCATGTTCTCCCGGGAACTCAGGAATCAGGTTGATCCAAAACTCAGGTGGGCCACACTCCAGGGCACAGTTAAAAACTTTCAGATTTTTATTGGTCCACCATGTCATTTATATGCCATCCAATCCCTTTAGAACAGGAATGCCAACAGGATAAATGGACGTCCCAAAAGGTAGATCATTCCAAAGCTCAGGTGGGCACACTACAAGAAAACTGGCCTTTACCGGCTGTCAAAACCGCCGGCAAAGTCCAAGAAAACCGCCGGTAAATCGTTTGACTGCGGTTATCTAACAGCTGGTAAAGCCTCAGTCGGTAAAGGCTTTACCGGCGGCCAAGACCTTTACTGACAGTTGTGCTGGACGCCGCTAAATCATCAGTTTTTGTTGCAAAAATGGTCAAAAGCTACGAATAAAATCCGTAGCTAAATATGACTAGCCCCACAATACGACCGTAGCCATTGTTACCGTAGCCACGGTAGATGCATAGCCTACTGAGTGGGGTTCAGAAAATCAATTTCACATCAGCTGATACGACAGTGTTGAATCCATATCAGCTTACCCCAATAAGATACAGGGAAACTCTTAGTTATTTTAGGTATATGATAGGCAATAAATAAAATTCATGGAAGCCCTCCTAGGCATATACTGTAAAAGAAATTTCTTCCTATTTCAGTTTTTAACTAACATGTTATAGGCAGACAATGCCTATAGTGAATAAATCAAACCTTAATTGAATAGTTTCTGTGAATTAAAGTACAGAACATATAACAAATATTAGCACATGGTTACGTATCAAAATATTTGAAACAAATCTTTATACACTCTGAATCACCTACAAATAAGTTTTGTAAATTTTAAAGCCAGCAATTCAACAATGTAATGGAAGTTCCTAACTGAAATATAAATTGATCTATCAAAAAAGAAAAGCGAGAAACTGAATGTAGTTCAAAAGAACCCTTGTATGAAAAGAAAAATGCAATATTACCTTCTATTGACCAATGATACACTGATGTTTGTGTGACCAGCCCTAACATCTTTGGCGTAATCCACTTCCAAAACACAACCTGTGAATATAACAATATAGCATGGAAACTAATTAAGAAATGAAACAACCTATGAAACAAATAGAAAAGTGAGCTAATAAAGTTTAAAGTGGATGACATTATCACCTGCTCAGGCATGGAAACTAATTGAGAAATGAAACAACCTAATAAATTTTTGCCTTCGTCTCAATGTTGAATATTTGTAGGTGGTCCTAAATAGTTCCCTAAAGTTGAGCTTCAAACAAAATGTCACAGTTCACTCGTCATATATGAGATGTAACAAAGAAGATACTCACCACCACAAGCACAAAGAAACAGACGCATTCAATAGCCAACATAGCTGGGACAATCCCGAATAATGATATGACACATGCATTCCATGAAAAGCCATGACAACCATTTATCGAATGGAGATTGAACAAATTAGCTCCAAAATAAGTAATAGGCATGAATATACAAAATAAATGGCAGTAGGAAAAAAAGAAAAAAAAAAGAAAAAGAGGGAACATTCATTTATGATTTGAATTATTTCCCAAGTAGTGAACTACTAATAGTCAAAAGGACCACCAGGGTACAAGAAAAAACTAGAATGGAGAGGTTGCTTGTGGGTAAAACGTAAGCCTACGTTGGCTTTCGTCGGTGAAAGCAGAGCCATTGGTTGGCAATTCCGGGTGAAATCAGAGTTGACCCTTAAGCAGCAGCCACATTTTCACTTTCCTAATATAACCCTAACCTTAATTTAAAAGAGATTCCCCCACATCCTTTGAATATAAGAACCTCAGAACCTAATTGTGGGGGCTAAAATATCTAACCACAACTAGAGTCTTTTATAGATCTAGATGCTGGTGGTTTTTCTTTGCTTCTATACCTAGGTGTTTCCTTGTTCTGTGTGCATCGGGCACTCCATGTGGAGAAAAAAAAATTTGTTAAAAGAACATACACTGCTCTTTCCATCCATGGCACACTTAGCAGGTGATGCATCAATCAGAGCCATCCATCTAGAGATCATAGTACTAAAACTTGGTGGGTCAACTCAACCATGTTGAGTGGACTCAGTTCAAAGAGATTCCAAGAGCCAGGTTTCACAGAAACTCACTGGCCAGCTTGACTCAGTCATGACTTGATGAGTAGTGTCAATTCAGCTAAAAAACTTAACCGACTCTGTACAATTCAGCATGACTCAACCAGGCACTAGCCCAGTCAACCTGTTTTTGCAGTCCAACATCCACAACTTCAGGTCCAACTCATAAACATACCACCCTCACTTCATTTAGAAATTAGAACACAAACAGCTCACCGAAGCTACTTATTTCTCATCCTTCAAATACACGAAAGAATATAATATGCACTAGGCAATCCCCTGATTCGCCTTTACTCGAATGAAACTAACATTTGACATGCATTTCATGAGCCTGGGATAAGTTGACTCACCACATATCTCAACTCATTGTGTACTAAAGATTTTAACATATATATTAAGGCCTTTAGGCATCTCCCTTCCCCATCAACTTGTACAAGGACCATAATCCACAAAATAAGTGAACAGTGAATTAACTAAACAAATTTATGAATCTGTTACCATTATAAAATCACAACTGCATGATGTCCAGAAGCATGAATTTCACCTGTCCAGCAAGTTTAAAACTGTGTCCGCATGTATTCCATTCCAATATATAAATTTGGTAAATGACACCTAGAATAAGAAAATGTCAAGATTCAATCAGTAAAGAGACCACACTCTCAAGAGAAATTTCAGTTGCTGATAATTCCCATAGCAACAAATTAAACAACAGTACGATCATTTGAATATAGTGCCACTACTTAATCAATGATAAAGTTGTGGAAAAAGTTTCACGCTGGCTGCCAACCTGATGCAACCCTTCTCCTTTATCGAGGCCTAAGACTGGCAATGTGAGCACAAAACTCCCACAGCTACTATGTAATAATCAATTACATAGGCTGAGTAAAATCAACAAGCCAATGAAAAAAGTATTCACTAGAAATCAGGGCTAAAAAAATAAAAAGATAAAAATTGGGTCTAACCAGGTATGCATTTTAGTTTCATGGTAGGCACTGTAATAAGGAGCCAATGAAGCTAGTTGTAACAGAGATGGCTTGTTTGGTAACAGCCTTATAGAGCTATCAACAACTTCACAGATTTATTCCAGCTGGCATTTTAGGTTTATTTAAAGCCTTGTAGAGCTTTGTAGCCTTGCAGAGCTTCATCCTTCATAAGCAGTTCTAATCTCACAACCATACCATGCAGAAGACCGTGGCAGCTGCACTCTCGCATACTAGTGGCTGAGTTGACAATATTAATTGCACTGTCAACAAGAAAGTCCAGGCTAGACCCAGAGTAAAATGTCTTCTCCACTGGTAACAATAAACAGGCGCTTTTCTAAGCCCACATGCAGTCCTACAAGGGGTCATATACACCTTGTCAACTATGAAATCCAAACCATACATAAGTTGTCTCCACCATGTAGATGGAGGGCATCCTAGTTATATGTTGACCCTTACGACATAAGTTGACCCTTACGACATAAGTTGACTCTTACGACAACATATAAATGAAGCGATAAAGATATAGATGATTCAAGATTAATTTAAGGTTTCGAGAACTTACATCCACCTCTCTTACCGCCAAGTAGTCCTGATGAAAATGCATCTACACTACAAGAAGGGAGAAAAAAAAATTGTGGCTACACCGATACAGTCTAATATGAATGGCTGCCTACGTACCCAATGTTCGGAAGATTGAGATCAAGCCACTAAATAGTTCTTAATATTTAAATCAAAATATTTTACACATAAACAGAGAAAAAATCAAAACAAATCATAATAGAAATATGTGTACATTTTGTTACGCATAAGAAGATGAAAAGCTGAAACAAATCAGAACATAAATCTCTGTAGATTAGTCAAGAAAAACTACTAAATAATTCAAGAACATAGCAATGGAATCCCACTACAAATATGTAAAGAGTTGTATTTTTAGGATTCTCAGCAGATTCCTCACAAAGCTCTTATGAGTACCTGTATATGCAAAAAAGACAATACATGATCATTTAGGCACGCGTCGAAAAATGTCAGAAACCGAGAGCTCTTATGAGATTTTTGTAGCTGAAGTCTTTTTAGCATTTTTTTTTATTGTGGTTACTAGCATCACGTGAGCTACTTTCTAAAAGTAAAGTGGAGAAAATTATGGGTTTGCTAATCAGGTAAGCCATTATCAGTACCATCAGGCAATTGATGTGTGTGCGTGTGTTACGTATGTGTGTATATGGAAAATAAAAGCAGCATAGCTTCTCTAAAAACAACATAGCTTCTCTAAAAACATCATAGCTTCTCTAATCAATTAATTTTTCAGAAATAACAAAGAGAGAGAGAGAGAGAGAGAGAGAGAGAGAGAGAGAGAGAGAGAGAGAGAGAGAGAGAGAGAGATCCCTCTAATTAGCTCAATGCATAGCTGTCACAACCTACAAAACAAAGTAAGTTATATATAAGAAATAGACCAACATGGTTGATTGAGTGATTAAGAAAATTTACCTCTTCCGCATGTATCCATGCAAAGCTCTTTGAGCCTGCAGCGTGGCCGATTAATTATCTTTTTCGATTCTCTAAACTTGTCTTAGTACGAGCATATATGTCAACACACCGATAGAGTAAATTATAAGATATCAATAAAAGATTATTGTGTAATTCTAAAATATAAAGCAATCAATAGTTACTTATCACATACCTTCCCCTCTTCAGAGTTCCAAACTGAATGAGTGCCTTCCACTAATCCTCTTTAACCCGCTCATCAAGGTCCGCGAGCCGCTCCTCATCAGTCTCATGAGGAGAATAGTGGAGTTTTTCAATTCACCTTTCCAATCCTTCCATTTTCTACCAATTGATTGTAACACCCACTTCTTTGCATCCGCGTCAAACTCAAACTTGGACTGCATCACATGTTAAAACTAAACAATCACATAATGAACAAAAAATAGAAAAAAAAATTGAAAAATGAAAAAAAGAAGGCATTGTTACCATTACCATAACAAGTCGCAACATATCATCCTTCTTCTCATTCACATTGCCCTCCAATCAGTAAATGTAAGGGGTGCATATTCCCCATTGCGTGCTATAGTCCCTAGGAAGTTTGTCAACTTGTTAACATTGTCACCAACAGGTTGTCCTTTGGTGTTGATGGGAATATGAATTCGTTGTCCTTCACGCATCTTGCAAACTTCGAGGCATCGTGTGTGGCCTCTCTTTTTTATCGCACCCTATGAATCTGTTAAAACAACAACATTAATATGGATACTCGTATAGTTCCTTAGCATAAAAACACATGAAATAATCAATGCATAACATACCACTAGAGGGACCCTTTGTAGCCTGGGTCACTTGAGGCTGGCTAGGTCTCGCATCAGTCATAGGACCTATCGATCGCCTAGCCGTACGATTAATGCGCCTCATGTCTAACACCTGTATATGTCTAGCAATATGACAGTATGACAATAAAATATTCTTCATCTTTAGTTAATGAAAAGACATTTAAATTTCAAAAAATAGTAATAATAATAACAAAATCACATGAAAAAAAACATTTGAATTTCTTTTTCATATACCAGGGCAATATGGTACATAAGAAATAAATTATTATACATAATGTCATCTCCATTGGGATTAGAAAAATCGGTATCATCTGTTTGGTCCTCTACCATCTTTTGGGCAGGTAGTAAAGGTGTGACAATTGTTGTACCATCGATATCTATCCTTTCCCAATTAATAATGTCATCACTTGATTCCTCCAAACTTTGATCATTGAATGATGAACTCTCTAAGTTGGTGTCAACATCATCTGCAGACTCTTCACCACGCATCTCAGACAAATCCCTATGTTTCGTCCTCACTACAACATGCCAATCTTTCTCGACGGAGTCTTGCACATAGAACACCTGCTCAACTTGAGATGTGAACACAAATGGTTCATTAAACAACTGTTGACCAGTATGGCATAGCCATTTTAAATTCACAAGAGTGAACCCAAACTTATCCTTTTTCACACCCTTACGCTGAGATAGAACATCAACCTAATCATACTTAAATAATACAACCTTTCGATCACCACAATATTCCAGTTCAATGATGTCTGTCAAGACAGCATAGTAAGTTACATCTCCTGCAATAGTAAGGATCCTCCTTCTATTGCTTGTATTTGCAAATGCAAAATATAGGAATTTCATAGTTCCACTTAAGTATTCGTTGCTCACCCTAAACCATCCAATGAAATTGGAAGACATGTTAAAAAAATGCATCTTAACCAATGGGTCATAACAACTAAAAGTTATTGAGGTACCTTGACATACAAATCCAACTCTTATCCATCACTATGTTCCTCAGCCACTTCAAAAGACAAGTTGATGGAAATACAATGTGGGCCTGACAAAGCTTCCTACGAAAGATTAACTAGAATGACTCACTTGATGATTCACTATTGTCAAAGATTTAGATAGTCATAACAGCGGTTCCCACCTTCCAGGGACCCCTTCTCAACATCTGGATAGCTTCGACGCACATCCGGGTCTGCTCCATTAATTTCAAGCTAATACATAAACACGGACCTGTCCAAATGGCTAGGCCACCCATATTGTTGTCCATAAGAAATAGACAGCTTCGTCATGGTCATAATAGTGGTTCCCACCTTTCAGGGACCACCGCTCACTTAAATCCTAAATTATTTACCCATCCAAGGTTGGATAAATTGTAATACTTTCATATTCCCATTTAAACATCTATGCCGAAAATTCGGCAGCATCTCTCATGCCTCTCCAGATAAGTTGATCTTACATTTCTTTCTGATGCCAAATATCTAAAGTAATGTAAAGATATTTGGCATTGGATACGGAACAGAAGAAACATATCCAGAGAGAAACGAGGAGATGGACTGCGGATCAGGCATGAACATTTAAATATATTATACGAAAGTATACTATCCATCTAACCTTGAACTGTCCAAAATAGGACAATTTAAGTGATTTCTATGCCACCAAAAACACACCATATCTATATATGGCCACATAGAAATCCTCAAACGGGTAACTAATTATCTAACTTACAAATCACAATCATAAGTCACAATAATAATTTAAGAAAAAAAATGTAATACATATAAAGCATACTGCCCAAATTTGTATTTTCCTATTGTGACTCACGTGAGCACTGGATTTGCATAAATTTTGATATGACCTTGCAATATAAGTCAACTCAATAAACATACAAAGCATACATCATATGGTTATCAAAATTAGCAACTTCATTCTCATATATAACAACTCTGAATAAATTGTAAATGCCAATATTGTCTATAGATAATTAGCATAACCCAATATCACTCACTTGTGAGGAAGAAGAAATACATCACACAAGACAAATGTGACCGCGACAAGGATCCAACCAATGACCACCAAGCTACAACAAGTAGGAATCAGGCATTGGGTCAGATAACTAATGACAATAAAACATGAATGTTATGAAAAATTGCTACAACCAAAACTTTGACTCTTCTCCAACCTTTAGCAAAACCCTCCTTTCAATATTTAATATTTATAATTTAAAGGCATTTAAGATTGTTAAAAGGAATTGACATATGTATGTATGATGTGTACATGTATGTATGTGTAAAACACCATTCTTCACAGAACCTAGTTTCCTGTTTTTGCTTTGGGATATATATGCATGATGTGTACATATATGTATGAGTAAAACACTATTCTACACAAAACTAGTTTCCTGTTTTGCTTTGGACATGTAACTATGAATGATATGTACATGTATGTATGTGTAAAACATCATTATTCACCAAACCCAGTTTCCTATTTTTGTTTTTGACATGTATGTATGTATGTGTGATGTGTATGCATACGTATGAGTTATAATACACCATTCTTGACAAGACCCTGTTTCTTGCGTTGCCTTCACATTTATGTATATATGATGGGTACATATATGTATCCATAAACTCCATTCTTCAGCCAATTTTTTTGTTTTTGCTTTTGGTATGTATGTGTATGTGTACATATATTGTATACATTGACTAGAGTTTGTATATGGGTACTTGTATTTTGAGTTGATTGATTCCTGTGGTTCTCATTTTTCTGCTGTTTGGATTTTTTTCCCTCTTTAAATTTCTGTTTCTTTTGCTTTTCATTTTTCTTTTATGGTTGTTAATTTGAAGCTTCATGTTTTTGATAGCTTCCTTGTATATCTTTTGTGTGTGTGTGCTTGGTTATTTTATTGGATTCTTTTAGGGTGTTTTTTCCCCCTTCATTTTTCTCTTTTCCATTTGTTTGCCTTGATTGATGCTTTTCTTGAATATCCCCTTCTTGTGGGTTGTGTTTGATTATTTAATTGGATTCTTAGAAATGACTTTTTTTTTTTTTTTTACTTAGTTTTAGTTTTTTTCCCAATTCTTAGAAATTGATGCCTTTCCTTTTGTTTTTTGTTTTTTTTGTTTTTTTAAAATATCCATTTCTCTCTCTCTCTCTCTCTCTCTCTCTCTCTCTCTCTCTCTCTCTCTCTCATTGGATTTTGCTAGAATTAGTAATTTCATTTTCTATGTTTTCTTTTCTCTTGCTGATACTATTGATTTTTGTGAATTCTCATAAAGAAGAAAAGATTAAAAAAAAGAAAAAAAGAAGAAGATAAATGTAAGGGGTGTATGACAATCCTAACCCTCAATTGATGGCCTTCAAATAGTGTAATCATGTATAATCATGGATAAAAAATATTAAAATAAAAGGCTAAAATACTGATTTTGTTGATTTATAATATAAGCTTAGCACAATCAACAAAGAAACATAAATAAGTAGAGGAATAATTAAAAGATAAATACATGCAAATGCCTGTAAGGACAAACTCGAGATTTGAGCTGTGAATCAGGTTGGATCCATTTGTGAAGATCACCCGGGATAAAAGTTAGGTAGGTTCATTCATCTGGCAGCCACACGCACAAAAACAATTATCTGTTTAAAATAATCAGCAATCTTACATGTGTGGCCCATCTAATGAATGGATCAGACTGATGTTCTTACCTTTTTGTACAACTATGATGTCCCCATATGCATTTGTGCTGCATTTAAATGTTTGTGTGTACTGTGGAGAGGTATTAGGCCTCTAATTCAAGCCCAGCTTACCTATTCAAAAACTTTTTGCCGATTTAGATTTGTCATGGAACTCTGTCCAGCACCTCATATCCCTGTTTGGCAGCAACAACCATGTCAAATTTGTTTCACAGTTGTTCTCTTAAAAGAAAAGAAAAGAAAAGAAAAAACTATGTGACTGTTACTGTCGTTGAAATGTTTACAAACATCAGGGTGCATTACCTATAATGGACATGGGATGAAGGAGTTCGTTCAATCAAAGGACTTTGGATTATCTTAGTCAGGAGGACTGGCATGTGCATGAGATGACGGTGAGGCAAACACTTGGTAAGAGTCATTTCCATTTTGTCAATGGCCTTTTCTCTTTGAAACATTTTTGTTGAGTTTTTAGAATTCCAGTTTAATTTTTGTTGAGTTTTTAGAATTCTAGTTAAATTTCTGTTGAGTTCCATGCCTTAAAAAAATTTCAATTTTTAGAGAAGAATTCTCATTTGATCACTCAATTACCATACATTTATAATGATACCAAGACCATCGAACACTGCTATTGTTTGTATCTAGCATAAGAGGAACATCACAAACTGGTGGATATTTTATCACTCAATTACCATAACAGCCAATATTTTGTACTATGTTTGGATAGTGTGTTTCTAATTATATAAATGAATAACTGTAGATCACATTACAAAAAAAAAAAAAAAAGGCAAAGGACGATCAATTTTTTATCATGCTCGTTTCAACGTCCCATGGATGACAGCAAAATCTCCAACTGAAATTTCAAGTCCCTTGTGCAACTTTAACCAAATGGTGTTTGACAGCCCTTCAACGGTTAACATGTGATGATACTCAAGTACTTGAGATCTCTACAAATAAAAGCTTGAAGTGTTTGCATTGGGAGAGATTGAGAATTCTCACTATTTCTTAGAAACTGTAGAGACATCAAACCTTTGAAACCTTTGAACTACAATTCGTTTTTTTTTTTTCCCCTAAAGAACATGGTACTCATCTTTCTTTGGCTAATTTCTGCATCGTTAGCCTACCAAAAGCAGCAAGCAGGAGAGTTGGAAACGAAGTAGGAAACAGGAAAAGACATTAATGACCTTGGAGAAATCAGAGCGGTTTGAAGCAAGAGTGGCATCATCCTAAGTAGAAAATCTGTGCAATTATATTCCATAATGAAATGGAAAGCTAAGATGCTACACCCCAACATCATAATTGCAAATTTGAAATTTTGAGTAAATCTAATTATTGAAACTAAATCAAATAGGACAGAGACTCCTATATAGCAATTAAGAGAGGAGAAACAGAACCTGAGATTCAAATCTTAGCTTGCTGATGCACCAGGCTTCACCTTCTCTCTCAGGAACTGCCGTATATGTTCATGTTTCCAGTTGTCAATTCTGCAAAATCAAATACAGAAACCCTCAGTGCACAGAAAATAGCCTCAAGTTGAAAATCACAGCAAGAAAATGCATCTACAGAAGATCCAGTGCAGAAAACAGAAAAATTAGGGCAGAGATGGGAAAATCACCTGCTTATGATGGAATCGAAGGAAGATCGAGATCTCACAGAAAGCGAGCAAAAGAGAGCTAGGTTTTTTTTAAAAATTATTTTACCAACTCCTCCGATCTCCGCCGTGGAGATGAAGGAATACTTGAAACTTCAAAGAATGAGAGGAGAGCGAGTGGAGAGGGAGAGGGAGAGGGAGAGGAGAGGGCCGGAGAGGCAGAGAGAAGGAGGGAGATGGAGAGGGAGAGCACGCGAGAGTGAGAGGGAGAGGGAGAGAGAGAGAGGGAGAAGGACAGCGTGTGATAGGGAGAGGGAGAGGGAAGGAGAGCGAGAGGCAGTGGAGAGGGAGAGGGAGAGGCAGAGAGAGGGAGATACGGCGCAAATAGATAGGCTTTATGTTTTTTTTTTTAATAGAAAGGGACCCTTTACCCACAGCCGTTAAAATGGGCTGCAGGCAAAGGGTAAGCCCATCAGTCGGCTAAGCCCTATTTTGTTGTAGTGGCAGCACCATGTGATTTTAGAGGTTTTTGGCTTGACTTTAAATGGTGTGGCCCATGTAAGTTTTTAAATTGGCCTGCTTTTTGGGTTCCAAGTAGAACATAAGAACACGCACACATTATGGAAGAATTGGATGTCATGCACACATTCTGGTGGGCCCCACAAATAGTGTTTTCTATTAAGCCTAGGTCACAAAGCTTTGCAGTGGATCTACACGTGCAGCAACTCAACCATATGATGCCTATTGTTGTTCACCTAGGAAAGCCAAAATCCAATGGCCCATGTTGCCATAAATCACACCAATCATACAATCCTAACCACTCCACCGTTGCCTTGGGATTAGATGATTGAGGAGAATATAAGGCATGTTTTGTCTTAACCATCTATTTGTAAACCACCTATCTAATTATGGGGTCGCAGTTTAGATAATTGGACGTTTGGGACCCAATAAAAGCCATAAACCTGTCGAGATGTTACTAATGCAAACCAATTTTTAGCACATTCTCATTTCTACAGAAACTTAGCATAGTTGCAATTTGAATTCCTAAGCTATTCCATTTAGGAGTGGTAATGGATTGGGTTCAGGGTCGGCCCAAACCTTAAATGGGCCAAGAATTTTGGCACAACCATGACCCACCCTTGATCCTGTACCCCCTCTTACCCCACCCGACTCACTTAAAAATTCATCAAGCCTGACCCGACCCGACTCGACCTGACCCAACCCATTTAACTTAGATTGGTCCAAACTAACCCACCACGACCCATCTTAGGTTTAAGAATGGAATGCAATACTAAGGCTATGAACAACCTAGCCCAGACAGTGGGAAAAATATATATACTATTGTATCAAATTTTAGGTCTGGTTGGGTCAGGTCCTCTTGCCCAATCCATTGATAACCTATATGGGCAGGCAGGTCGGGTAGGGTTAACCCAAGACTGATCTATTCACTTCAAGTGTCCCATTTCTAGCCAGCGCGAACCACTCACTATCTTTCTAGGTTGGCCTGAGCCCACCTCAAAAGCAGGTTGGGCTATTTGACACCCTCCGTATCAGATTCTTGTCCGTAAAGCAGATATTTCCTCCATATAATCACAATTTTGTAAGTTATGAACAAATAATCAGCTAAAAACTGATATTATGTGTTAGAAAGAATAGCTAATTAACATAAATCGACTAGAGAGTTGGGTGCCTACCAAAATCAGAATTAAGTTTAATCCAATAAGGCTATCAATGAGTACATAAAACAAGAAAAATGACCGTTACCGGCGGCCAAAACCGCCCCTAAAAGTCAAAAAACCGCTGGTATAAGAATCACCGGCGGTCGGCACGTGCCACTAACAGGGGCCTCGCTATATCTTTCACCGGCGGTCTCTAATACGGCCGCCGCCAACATTCGACTTTACCGGCTCTTCTGTGACTGCCAAAATATAAAAGCGCCGCTAAAACTCCACGAAGCGCCGCTAAAAACTCCTACAAACGCTGAGAAAACGCCGATAAAAATTTAAAAACGCCGGTAGAAGTATTTGAAACGCATGTAAATTTTGTGAGAAATGCCGCTAATACTACAAACGCCGCTAAAAGATGTAACTGATCCTTTACAATCCTTTGAGAAACGCCGGTATAAGCTTTAAAAAATGCCGCTAAAAGTGCGATAATAGAAATTCCTACTGATTCTTTACTAATCCTTTCACATAAATTCTTGTTGATTCTGACTAATCCTTTCCTATAATTGCTGTCCTACAATCAAATCTCTATCGATCTAACTATCAAAAACCTTTGATTAAATGACAAGAATTTGAATTACCCAAAAATCTAACATTCATCAAGATAACAATTAGCACAATATCAACAAAACAATTAACAGTCTATTTAAAGTTTTCAAAACAAACTATAAATGTCTTCCTTTCCTAGCCACATCTTCTCCCAAATGTCTACAGCATCAATCCTCACTGGCCATGATCACGTGTCCACTATGTGTGATGTAAGCCCTTTTCTTGCAATGAGCCTAAATTCCTCCCTTGGAAGTTTCCCTGCAATTGGCTGAGAAGCATAGCTGATTTGGTAAGTGGCACAACATTGAGATTATACTGCTTGGAGTTGGAGAGTGCTACAGAACTAGGCCTCTATTTGTTGAAGACTTGAACCTTTATAAACAATCAAGGCCCATGATAAACAAGAAAATAAAAGGACAATTAGCTTCACAAGTCACCTCTATAGTTGGGAAAGTGTCATAGTAAAAAAAAATTATCATTGTATCAATTGGAACTTTTCTTCTCTTTTCTTTCTTTTTTCTTAATGATTTGGCTTCAATTGGAACTTCAATCACATTAATAAATTGTCATTGTATCAAACTATACGGTGCTACAAGGCTTACAAGCACCACAATAGAACCCCTACTCAATTGCTTGCTGGGAGGTATTGCAAATCGTAAGCAACAAAGGAAACAAAAATTGGCCTTGTAAAAGAAAACCAGTAAGAAAAACACACAAAGTATGAAAAAGTTTAGAAAGAAAAAGCAAACAAAAGTCATCACCTGATATTCTTGAAGTGGATTTCATTGCTAGTTAGGCATATACAAGAAGCATCCAAAACCTGAAGAAATAAGAAAACTCAACAGTCAGAATGTAGATGATAAATATGATTGATTCAGTTCCTTTATATTCATAAGATTCCATTAATTTACCTTAGGGCCCGTTTGGCCGGTCGGATTGGAAGGGATTGGATGGTATTGGAAGGGATTGGAAGTTAAATCCCGGGATTGGCCGGGCGTGCCAAACAGAGTCGGTGATCTGATCCCAATCCCATGGATCTTAAGACAATCCACTGACAACACCATCATTACCTTTAAATCCCATCCAATCCACCCTAATCCATTCAAATTTGCCTGGGACATGTTCGCTTCATGGGATTGGAAGGGATGGGAAGGTTTAATCCCCAGATTGGCCAGGCGTGCCAAACAGACTGGATATAGCAATCCAGGGATATAGCAATCCCATGGATCTCAAGATAATCCACTGACAACACCATCATTACCTAGAAATCCATACCATCCATCCTAATACCATTTAATCCCTTCCTATCCACCCGGCCAAACGAGCCCTTAGATACTCTAACAAGACCATGATAGAGGTGGTGATAATGGACAAGATGGCTTTTTCACTCGCACAAGATAGGGTCCTAGATAGGAATATAATTTTGGCAACCAAGAAAAAAAAAGATCCTTGAAGCAGACCCTAAGAAGCTGGGACAAGATACTTCTCTTCTACCAAGTCTATCCAACAAAGAAAAATAAACAAGGAGCAACCTGCAGTTTCTAAATGCTAAGTAAATTCCTAGCATTTCAATAGCAAAAGGAAACGAACCAAAATCGCAACTTGCTATGAGAAACTAATGAAAAATAAATAAAAAACAACAATAAGGCCACTGAATCCTAGCTTTTTTAACATAAGATGCCTTAAAGTGTAATCGAAAGGAAAACAAACACAATCTAATTCTCAGGCAATATCCGACCAAAACTTAGATATAACCAAGTCTGCATGGTCCTGCAACCCCATTTAGAAAAAAAAAATTGCAAGGAGAGATGAAATGCCCACCTTCTGCTTCTTGAGCCTTTCATTCTCTTCTTCCAGACGTGAAACCTTGTTCTCCAGCTTGTTCGTGTATGCCTGCCACAATGAGGAATAAATTCTCAGTGCGTAAGGTCACGAGGGGGCGACTACTCTGCGCATGTGCAAAATGCAAAGTGCACTACAATTTTTAATGGGTGCATGGTTGTATGATGAAATCCATGTTTTTATGTGTGTATATGCATGCATGAATGGATGGAGTATGGATGGATGTATGTATGCTTGCACAGATGGATGGATGAGGTGTGTTTGTGAGTGTGTGTATGCACGCATCATGATGGATGGATGGATCCACAATTTTCTCCATGTTTCCCTGAGTCAACGATATGTGCTTTTAGGCCCCATTAAGGGAAAATTTATTATTCCTAAATATGCAAACATGCATCTTAATATTCAGTTAGAACAAAATCTAGGCTTGTTTTTTGAAAGGTCAAAAGATATTAGTACCTAGATGCATGGTGCAAAAACAATTGTCTGACTGACACTCATTTGACTTGATGCACCAGGGCTGATGATAAATTTTGACAACTCAAAATGGCTGGAAAAGATCAGGGCCAAATTACCTTGTTGGACCGTGCATGTGCTACAGAAAACTAAGATTGGTCGTTGATGACAGGGAATGAAGAATCGCCAATGCAATCCTTGTTCTAAGACAAATAAGAAACTTAAGTATCATGCAGTCCATGCAGATTCACAAACTGTTAAAAGAAAGCCAGATATTGGCTAGTGTTAGGACTTACTCTTTCATACACATAAGTTTCCATCGGCATGAGCAACGACAAAAGTGCCTTCACTTTCAGGAACCCATGCGATGCTGGTGCATCGACTATGGAAAATAATATTTGCAGCTTTAGGCTAACAAGCACATGAGATCTTCTATAGGAACAAACGAGCATCAAGTCATCTAAGAAACTGCATATAATAAACAGAACCAACAAGGTATGTGACCATTAACATGTTGAAAAAAGTTATAACCTAATACAATATTATAATGCTTGCAATCTGCTTTTCCTTGCCTGGCTATGTAAAGAAGACATTTTATCTTTTAATTACCAAAAGAAGATTCAGCTTGCATTTTAAAAAAAAAAAATCTCTTCTTTTTCTTTTCCTTTCTTTCTTTCTTTTTCCTTTTTTTTTCCCCATCTTTTAAAGATAACCAAAGCTTTATAAAGAGAGAGAAAAGGGTGAGAACAAAACAACATTAAGGGAGAGGCAACAAGGAATCCATGGTGAGTGACCTTCTCACTGCTTCCTCTTTCGCACGAGTATCAACAACCTTTTTTGTATCCATTTGAAAATTATTTCTGCAACTACTCCTTGAATGTAGTAAAAATTCACAATGAGAATTAAGCATTGAGATGAAGATGTGCAATGCACACACACGCACATGTGAGCATCCATTGTCATCAAATTTCCCCTTCACAGAGAAGGGTTGTATTATTTTTGTGAGGACGTACACTTCAGATGTAAGTAGTTACTGTTCAAGCATGTCAATACTAATAATGTGAGCTTTTTCTGATGGAAAAACATGTTGAAGGGTCTTTTCCTACTTTTTGTTGATGAAGAAGAAATTGCTGATGAAGAAGATACGTGTGTGGGCGTGCTTCTAGCTTTTGTTGACAAAGAGGATCTGCAAGGGTTTGCTCTGAAATGTCAATGAAGAAAAAGTGGGTTCGCTTCCTAATTTTTGTTGATGATGAATACATTC
This sequence comes from Magnolia sinica, assembly GCF_029962835.1. Taxonomy (NCBI): domain Eukaryota; kingdom Viridiplantae; phylum Streptophyta; class Magnoliopsida; order Magnoliales; family Magnoliaceae; genus Magnolia; species Magnolia sinica. The sequence continues at coordinate 29,079,199 of NC_080582.1, read as the reverse complement.
ATGGGCTTCGCCTCCAATTCCTGTTGATGAACATGTGGTGTCCACCTTACAGCAAAGGCAGAAGTTTTGGAGTTGTTTAGTGTTGAAAAGCAAATCCGTAGTTCTCATAGTGGTAGTCTGAATTTACAACTGGTGCATGATCGTTTATTGTCACTTAAACTCATGTTTAGGACTTTTTTCTTGAACAAAGTGACTACGCAACAATTGGCTATGTGTGTTTCACCAGTTTTACCAGAACCTGCTTTGCTTAAGGCTCACCGTATAGGTCCTCTGTGGACTGTTTTGCAAATAGTACATAGTGCTTTACCTGCATTTTTTTGCTACTTTGGGGAGAGGCATTTAATCAGTAAAAGTGAAATGGTGAGGATTGATTCCAATAGAGATTTACCGCAGTCATCATTCACAGAGATTGTTACTTCTGTTCTTGACAAGAAGGGAACAAAAGAGGTTGTTAAGTTCTTTAATATGTTGCAGCCATTACTGATGGAGATTCTCTTTTTAGAAGGATATAGTGCTGGCTTGAATGATTTTGACATTCCCAAGGCTGTTACTGAAGATATAAAGAAGAAGATTCAAGACATATTACCTTTACTGCTTCACTTGAGATCAAATTACAATGAACTTGTAGAGTTGCAAGTGGAAAGCTACCCGAAAACTGTAAAACTGCCTATCGTGACTCGTATTCTAAAGTTATCTGCTTTGGGTAATTTGATAGATTCTAAAAATGATTCAGCTATCAGTAAGGTTATTAAACAACTTGGCTTTTTGGGGCTTCAACTTTATGACTGAGGGAAGTTTTAGTCAAGGCGTTTGGTTGAGGATATGAGTTTCCACTTCTAAAATAAGTATTCTGTTAATGGTGTTGACTATCCTTCTGAGGCATTTGGGTTAGTTAAGAGCTCCTTTTTTCAAGGTCTGACCCCTATGAAGAGTTGGTCCATTCCATATCATCCAGGGAAGTGTTGACCGTTCTTCCAGAGGACTTACTGAACCAGGAACTTTGTTTAAAAATCTAATGGCCACACTTAGAGATGTCGTTATCTGTTATGATGGGACGGTGAGAAACCTTTGCAGTAATTCTATAATTCAATTTGAGTATGGATAGGTGGACGAAAATAGTCCTGAAGTTCTCTTGCTGGTGAACTGGTTGGTGTATTAGCTGCTACTGCAGTATCAAATCCTGCATATAAAGCAGTTCTTGATTCTTGTCAGAGCTACAACTCTTCATGGGAATCGATGAAGGAAATACTTTTGTGCAAAGTTAACTTCAAGAAGAATCAGTACGCCATTTACAGCAGTTCCTAGTTCAGTAAGTCCTCCATATAAAGCAGTTCTTGATTCTTCCTGTCGTTATCTGTTTCACTCTTTGAATGTTTAAGTCCCATTTACAGCAGCCACATTATTTAGGCCAATTAAATGTTTTGAGAGAGCAGCTGAGACAGCAGCCGCATTTATTTATTTATGGGGACTAGACTGCTAGTGCCAACAAGGGACCAAGGCAACAATTAGAGGGAAATAGCGCATCAGCTTAACTCGCAGACACAGTCCAATAACTGTTGCCATGCTACAATATCTTAGCTGGATGGTTGGAGAATGGGATTGGTTTTCGATATTGAAATCAGAACCTGTACAGTGAAATCAACATATATATGCACCCATCAACCACTCTTTGAACTGCTAAACACACCCTGGAACCTACATTTCATGAATAGTTTCTAACATCTTACATCAGAAAGTCATTCAGGCTGCATTTGGCTCATGAGCATTTCACAGGCATAGAAAAACAAATTTATGACTTTGGAATTTCTACTCTTAGGCTCTTAGTAGGTTTTTGTAAATTATGAAATATGAAGAAAAATCACTTTAGTGGCAACCAAATGTACTCTAAACTAATAACCATTAAAGCAGAATAAAATTATATACACACGAATACAAATAGGCATTATAGGATGATCAACAGAAGAAACATCATGTCTTGTTCTGCCCACTAATGGTATAAGTGTGTCCTGCCTTTTAGTAACCTAAACATCATGTCATTATAGGATGCCCACCAATGGTATAAGTGTGGCTAGCCATTCAGTTCAGTTAAGCATCCCAAAAGCTCCCTAAGCTCATCTAACAGAGGAATGAAGATGCAGATTTGGGGGGGAATTCTAGAGAAAAAGGGGAGCTTGACATTACCTGTTGCATTCTTTTGGCAAATTTGGAGCATAGAGCTTTCTGTCCAGACTCATCAAATATCTTAACCAGTGCTATGTCCTGTAAAGCCAACAGTGTTGTCTCCAGCATGTCTAGGCCTGCTTGATTGGCAAAGGTGAAGAACGGTGGTGACTGCCAAACAAAAGCAAAAGAAATTCATCTCTTAGGGATCTTTCGTAGACCTTGACAGATTGATATCAAACCAACGACAAATGAACAATTAAATGAAGCATTTTCTGTGCCAACTTACCAACCGATAAATGGGAAAATAAAAAATGACAGGCCTATTTTAATGGCCAGCAATAATGTTCAAACTAACCTGGAATTTATTGCATTCCGCCATGACTGTGAGCTCCGTCAGACAGGAATTTATTGCATGTATAGGAATGTTGTAACAAGATTTCTATGTGCCTACATAGAAATCTTGTTACTTTCATGAGATTGACATTAAGCAAAATTTCATAGAAAGGGAATGTTAACAAGCACTTTGAAGCAAAAGTTGGTCAGTAGTGTTAGGGTCTAGTTTTCTACTCTTTTTCTTTCCTTCTTCTTTCCTTCAATTGGGCTTACCAGGAAAAGAAAAAGAAAAAAGAAATGTGTATGTAGCTTGGTGACCTCTGCTCCTTTTTGTGCATCTTGAAGTTGTATCATCCGTTCCTTTATAGAAGCCATCTTAGTGGGCCAAGACTTTGGCCAGCTCACCCAAAAATGTGACAGACCCTAGACTGAAGTGGGCCATGCCACAGGAAAAAGTGATGATTGAACGCTTATCATTGAAACCTTCCCTAGGGTCACTGAAGTTTTGTATCAGTCTAATATTTGTGTTTTCTGTTCATCCCTACTGGTATAATTGAAACTGTATGAACAGTTTGGATGTCATATAATTCAATCCCCACTATTTCCTGTGGTGTGGCCCACTTCAGGTTTGGATCTGCTTCATTTTTAGGCTCATGCCTTAAAATAAGCTGGCAAAATTGATGGACTGCCTAGATAAAAACACATAAATTATGGTAGGGTCCATGGAGCTTTGACACCAGCTAGCTGACTGGTGATTGGGTCACTAAACAAGCCACATCTCCATGATAGACACCATATGTGGGCCATCTCTACAACACTGTATGCAGAAGTTATTCACGTGGACCAAAGCTTGTTCACATCATCGCCCATGGAAAACGCTTTCACCTACTGAAAGTTGATAATATGAACTCCTTGTAGCGATCATATAGGCATGTTTTCTAGGTAAAGGCAAACTAAAGAGTGGATACTGCAAACTGAAGGGGATTATAAAATCAGATGTCAAGGACCTCATTTTACAACTTAAATGTGTACAATAATGGAGAGAAATACCAATTCTACCATTCCCAAGAAACATAAAAACCAGGGAATGAATTCCCTGGCAACCAAACAGGCCCCAAGGGGCACTTCTTGCATTGATATTTTTCCATCAATACTAAGAGTGCACAATGCCTTAGGCAAGTGGCAAACATTAACTTTAGGAAAACAAGCCTTAACATGTTGGCAATGGAAAGCAACCCTCTAAATCTCACATGACTATGGCAGGTTATACAAAGAGAAGCTCAGCAACATGTTGATTACCAAGCTTTAGCAAAAAGTAAGGAAAAATAATTCAAGATAGAGAACTCACAGTTTTAAACTTCTCCATGTTTGTCTCAAGACAACTCTCTAATTCCGACATTTTTCCAGTGCCATAGCTATTCGCGAAGTCAACGTAAGGCTGCCATAAAGAAACATTTTATGAGTGTATTAAACTTAAACTTAATTGAATACTATCACAAAAGACATAAAATGGAAGAAAATGACACAACTCACCTTGACGCCCTTTTCCCTCCTCCTTTACCCGGGCTTGGGATTGGCAATGCAAGAAGTTGCATTGGCGGAGTTAAAAAAGGGCTTAAGCTCCATTTGGTTTGAGAAAAAATTATATTCATAAAGATTGATGTGATGACCAAATGGAGCCTAAGACTTATATGCAAATTCACTAAAAGGTATGATAGGAACTCTTACCCTACAAATATGATGACTAAGTGACCACATGTAAAAAAAAAAGAAAAAGAAAAAAAAGAAATAGAAGAGATTAAATTAAAGACATGCAAATGCAAAATTCAAATCACAAATCATAATCTTATAAAACTAAGATTAAATTAAAGAGATTAGATGAGTTTAGATGTGCCCTCTATAATTAAACTAAGATAAAAATAAACTATTTAGATGTGTCTAACTCAATCCAAAAGTCTGAAACCACAGCTCCCTACTACCCCCACTTACAAAAGATGTTTACAGTTCCAAATACTTAATAAAAACTTCTCTCATGTAGTTATCATCCATTTTTGTCTGCAACCTATAAAAAATAACAAAAATAAATCAATTACTATTCATAATCTCATACAATAAGTTCTATTGCTTAAATAATAATAATAATAAAATAAAAAATAAAAAATAAAAACTTACCATACATAAAGTAGTGGGCCAAGCAATACTCGTTCCAATTGCATCCCCAATTGTTTTATATCGTCCATGGGTCCTTATCAAATCCTCATCACGTACCATTGCCACTTGAATAGATACTTCCCAGAAACCAACTCCAAGTTTTTGCCCCCCTACTTTTGTCAATGGATCCGTGCTCAAAATGATTCCTTTAGCTACAGTATCCCCAGGCCTTACAATACTCTTAAGAAGAACTTGAGTCACATTAGTGCAACTCGTAGAATTCCCCTTATTCGCCAAGTCTCTCTACAAATGATAAATCAATGTCAATTCTTGTATATAGCTCGAACTATGTATAATTGAAAATATATTACACATAAAAATATACATGTATATATTATAATTACCTGAGGGGTTGGAACCAAGTGGCTTGATGATGAGGAGGGTTGGTTTAAGTTGGGATTAGCTGAAACACCTAATAATGTAGATAGATTAATGCTTGGATTCGTTATAGCAGCCATCAATGTTGTCATAGTTTCTCTTAGTGAAGATATTTGAACATCTCTATCAGCCATAGTTTCTCTTAGTGAAGATATTTGAGCATCTCTATCAGCCATAGTTTCTCTTAGGGAAGATATTTCAGCATGCAATTCCTCATATTGTTCATCTATCTTCTGAGCATTGGAGGTCATCCCTTGGGACTGGACACTGTGGGATGTTGTGCCCCAAATATCAGAAGGAGAGGGACCGAACTCGTAAGTGTGGACACGGCCATGTCGTTCGTCACCCATGACTTCTGAGAATATATCTTTCCTCGCAGTGCTGTTATGTGAAGCCTCTGGCTGCTGCGAAGTTCGTTCATTTAATTGTTCCTATAATTAAAAATCACCAATTTAGATTTGATATTGCTAAAAGATTAAACAAAATAAGAAGATACATATACATACCATTGCTCTTGTTGAGGCCTCATCCACAGGCATCCCATTCTTGCGTCTATGTGTCAACAAGAACATATCTACTCGGGTCAAATCCTCCCTGGTCTACACCATAGGTTTGCTCCCTATAGGTGTAGATTTAATTCCCTATGAATGATATGTGAAAAATTTGGGTGTACAGTCTTCATCATAGGTTTGCTCCCTGTAGGTGAGGATTTGATTCCCCTTCTTGGCGCCTAAAAACTTGTTCACACCCCAAGTGCAGGGTTGTGATGTAGTAATAAACTCGGTAAGACCGAGGTCGAATCCACAGGGACTGAAACCTGTACGTTATCTGAAAATAACCAGATCTAGAACTAGGCTAAGATGAAATCTAAATCAATTGTGATTTGAGGAATAATGGTGAAATATTAATCTAAACTTAAAGAATTCAGAGAAAGGGAACTAGGGATTCAGAGGATCCACTTGTAGAGATCAGGGAGATCTTATGCCTGCTTCATGGATATTATACTGAACTTACTTGATATATTTTTCAAGAGATGAAAGGTATAAGAATTTAGTATGATTCCATCACAAATCCATGCTTGAGAGACAAGGTAAACAACAGAACTTAGACCAATCCATAACCAACTAAAAGATGTATGAGTGTTAGGAAGGATTCCATCATCCAACCATGTCTATGAGACGATGGCGAACAACAGGGTTTCCGAACATCAAAATAAAAGGAAAGGAATTATTCAAGCCATCACAGATCTACTGTAATTTAAATCACAACAAACCATTAATGACTAAAAGAATTTCTTAAATCAAAACAAAGTCAATCAGTTCAGTTCAATCAAACCTGTAGAAGTTCCCATCACGCCACAAGCTTCACCTCTTAGCCCTAGCTAAGGGATTTAGCCTAACATAATCATAGGAAAAAGAAGAAAAATAAAGAAAAAATACATAAAAATTCCAAACACTTCTCTGTGCCTCTCTCTCTCTATCTGACGTCCCCTATTCAAGCATACCCTCTTCTCCACGTTTGGAACTCTTTTTATAGCTTTTGGAGTGGTGAAAATCAGATTTGGGAAGCTATCGCACGCGCAGCAAAAGCCTTTTAGCAGCCAAGTTCGGGGCTTCATAACTCTCGCGTTCCTTGCATTATTTCTGTAAAATCAACGTCTTTTGGAAGTATTTTGCCTGGCCTACACGATGGACGGTTCAAATCTGTCATATGATCAAAGATGGTGGGCCACAACTGCCTGGAAAATTTGATTTCACGGACGTGCGTAGCCTTTCGCACGTCAGGCGCTGACGTGATCGGTGGGCCCCACAGAGGTATTTTCAGGGAAATCCACCCCGTCCATTAGATTTAGGATGAAATTTCAGTCAAGAATGGGTGGTTTTGAACGTCCATTGACGCGGCCCAGAGAAGAAATCACCCCAAAAATCATTTTGAACGTCGCAGGACTGCCTGTTTGTGGCCTCTGTATCGCGCACGTGTGCTTGCATGGGTCCAAAAGTTCAGCAAGATTTTGTAGTAGTCGAGGCCCTCTACACGATGGACGGTTTGGATTGTCCACTGGGACAATGTGTGGGGCCCACTGGCGTCTGCAAAACGGACAGCGTCCGTCCGTTATACAACATGAAACGGCAGTTGCCATTTTAATGAAGAAGACGCGGGTAAGCAGCGCTGACCCGCTTTAGTTGATTCAGTGCGCCGTGAGTCTACGTGTGCTGTGCACATGCACGCGCGTAGAGTGGGACCCACCTTACTTCTTTTGGTAAATCCACAACGTCCATCTGGTTTCCCATCTAATTTAATGGGTTGAGACCAAAATTGGAGTATATCCAGATATCAGGCGGGCCAGAATCAATGGTTTATGGGCTGATCTGTCAGTTGGGGTACTTTCATAGTGATCCGAGGGCTGAAATTTTATATGTATGGTTAATTTATGGTCCTCAGGCCATCTATGAAGTTTTGAGCCAATCAGATGGCGAGAACTATGTGATCTTGCATTTTTCACCAATTTCGGGCCTCTTTAACGTGAATGGCTTGATTGTCTCGGATCCCTGGTATGTAATTCCATCGATCTTGGTCCCCTGGAGTCCGTCCCTTGCCTTGGGTGTCATCAGAGCGTCAAATCCATGGTTTAAGCACCATTTTTCAGTTCATGCTTGTAAATACACTCTGTATCACAAACACGATTAAATCAGGCTATTAAACGGTATTAATGATTGTAAATCCATGCAATAACTGGGTCTGATATGCAATATTTGACCCTCAACACAACCCCCAACCAGCATTTTGCTAGTCCCGAGCAAAATATGCGAAAAGTAAGTTGAGAATTTCAGAACAATTTCTATAAACTCGAGTGATTTTTGTAGAATAATCCAGATATGAGAATTCCCAGATTCATGAATGTTGGATATTACTTTCTCCTAGACTCAAGCGCACGGTAAACTTCCTAATCAAGTTCAAAGTATTATTCCATTAATTAGAAAAAATTCTAATCATTGAGATCTATAAGCATACAGTATAATCTCAGCTTATCATCATTAAAATTCACTTCTTTATTTCAGGATATCACTGGTAACTGAAAAGGCCTAGCTATATGTCCTAGAGGGGGGGTGAATAGGACAATACCAATAAAACTTATAACAATGGAATTAAAAAGAATATGATAGCCAAAATAAATCACAATGCAAGAAGGTAAAATAACCTCAAAATTCAGATCTTGAGAGGTTGATACAAATGTTGTTCTAAGGACAACCTTACACCAAAAACCAGAGTTTATGGTAGGACAACCTTATTTCTAGAAAGATCTTTGTATCAAATCTCAAACCGAAGAGGAATACAGAAATAAATACAAACTGAATTAAAATAAATTGTAATCACAAATGTATTGTTCTAGGGACAGCCATACACCATAAAAATGGCAGGGCAACCTTGCTGGAACAACTTTTAAAGGAAATTGAATATCAAGCTGATAAAGGAATAGCAGAAAATAAATTCTAAACTATTACAAAATTCTCACAATGCTTGAATTAAATGATTACAACATTCACCACCATACATACATCCCACAAAAGAATAATTAAAGATCAGAAGAATAAATCATTCAATCACAACACAAGGGATTATAGTGGTTTGCTTGTGTGTTCACCAACTGTTAAACAACAACCACACAGAATGCTACTCCACTCCTAATATCCTCACACAGGGGATATTAGCGTTCACTAACAAAATAGGTTTTCCCAGGTTCACCCAAAACCTTTATAATTGTGTCTTTGTCTGTGGGCTTACACAATTAAAAAAACCCCACTTCTGAGTTTTCTTGGCTCTCCTCAGATAACCAATACAACAAAATTTTTCTGGCAAATCTTGAAAGAAACCAAAACAGAAAGGAATTTACAATTAAATGTAAAATACCTGATTATCTCCTTTGTTGTAGCAGCTCGGTAGAACCAAATCAGAGTAGATGATTGAATGTCCAAGTTCAATGTCCAGTACTCAATTACAATGGTTCTAATTCTAATAGATTTTAAATTAAACCAAATAGGGCTTGCGTTAATTGATTTTGATTCCAAAGAAAGGGAATAACAATTCCTCTTATCAAATTAGATTGGAATAGTAGAAACAAAATCAATTAAATAAAGCTAAGGAAAGAGAATATTAAATAAGCACACTTAGCTTAGATGGAGCACAGAATTATCTCTCAGAAGTTCGACGAAGATTGGCTTGAATGGATAAATTAATTCGATGATTTCTTCTGAGATTCGTGTACTATTTACAGGTGAGCAGATCGCGTCTTCGACTGGTCTAGGGAGCTCTTCGACTTGTCGAAGCAATAACAGATATTTGAAAGATCAGGCGGGATAAGCTTTGACCGTTCTACGACTGGTCGAAGGTCTCCTTCGACTGGTCGTAGGTCACCTTCGACTGGTCGAAGAACCTGAAATACAACGCTGGATTTCGAGTCAAAGATTTTCGACTGGTCGAAGATGCAGTCGACACTGTTCCTTCGACTGGTCGAACAGATTCCTGGACTAGTCGAAGCCTAACAGATTTTATCCGAAATTTGTAACAAACTCACGACTGATCGAGGAATTTCTTAGACTGGTCGAAGCAACTCTAGGACTAGTCGAAGAAGGCCTAGGACTAGTCGAAGAACAGACCAAACTCATGTAAAATAAACATTCGATTTATGTATCCAAAATGACCTACTTCTAAGGTCAACCTATGGTCAGTCAAACCTCAACCATGAAGTAAGGACATTGAAACATTCGGAACTAGTGACCTTGAAGTATGAGCCTTGAAGTCTTGATGTAGCTCAATCTTGAAATCTTGATGTAGCTCACTCTTGAAAGTGTCTTGAGTTCTTTACAAACTGCCTTGTACTCTTCTTGAAGTCTTGCAGCTTAAGTCTTGTCTTGTGAGCAGTTCTTGCATTCAAGATTGATCCTTGTACTTGTGAGCTTTGCTTGTTGTGAGCTTAGCTTGTTCATAAATGTTGATCCTTGAGAGAGCTTCACTAATGCAAGTTATATATAACAGTGATTTTGACACTACAAATTTGACAATAGACAGGGATATAAACTATAGCACTTACAATCTCCCCCTTTGTCAAATTAGTGACAAAACACATAACTAAGATAAAACCAAGATAAACATAAAGTAAAACAACTGGTTAAAGAGTTATGAACCAGGTCATATCAACTGGCTTACCTGCAAATCAATATTCAATATTCAACATTCAACATTCAACCAGTTTCATTCAACTAGTTAAAACATACTCCCCCTGAGTAACATAACCAATGCTACTCCTCTCACAATCACATCGTTAAGAACAAACCATTCTCCCCCCTTTTGTCACAATATGACAAAGGAAATAACAATAAAGGAGAACTAAATAAAGGGATATATGAGAGTAAACATGAGAAGTTATGAGAGTATAGCAAAACAGTGATAGAGAAACTCAGCATAGCGTCACATAGAATAAATATCCAGCATAAAATATAGATAGTATCCAACTCAAAATCAGTCAACCAAGTGCTAAGTTATAAAGTTATTACAGACCAGAAGTCTCATATAAACTTGTCAGAACCAGAACTTGATGATGGAGCAGGAATAGAGGGATCAAGTTGGTGCATGCCTTTGTTCAATCGCCTAAGATATTTGCGCATGTACTTTAATTGTAAAGCATGAACAACAGACATGTTTTCCATCTTTACATTTATATTCTCAACTTTATCCTCTAATACACTAAGACGAGCATCAACATCAGATGGTTCAAAATCTGGAACATTTGTTTAGTCAGAATCCAGTTCCTCAAAAATGTCATCCATATTAATGTCATCACCAGCTTCTTCATGACCACCACCACCACCACCACCTTGTTCAGGAAGTAGATCCAGCTTCATCTTATTGATATTAGTATTGTTGAAAATCAGATGATGGATTGGTGCCTCATCAATCGGCATATCGACTAACATATGTGTAGCCAATATAGTCATTAAATAGGCAAAAGGAATGTCACTATGACCAGGATGGAGTCTAAACTAAAGAATGAAATGACAGATTAAGGATGGTAAACAAATCTGAGTACTATTGGAAATAGTATGGATAACACGAACCATAAACGAAGTCAAGTCAGATTTATTACCCGAACGAGGATACAGGTTAAACACAAAGATTTTGTGGAGAATTCTGTACTTGGGTAACAAATACCTTGCGGGAAGCGCATTCCCTTTTTGTGTCCATTGAACATCCATGTTGCACAAGTCTCTAGTGAGCATGCGTTTTTCAGACATTGAGGGTTTATCAGTTAAGTTATGGATAAGAATACCCTCATCATTCACAGGAATGTCCATAAAGGCTGAAATTAAATGACGATCAATGTCAAAAGGCCCTTCTCTAGTAGATATTTTAAAAGTTAAATTATCCTGTGAGAAAGCACTAATACATGTAAACATGGATTGGGCAATGGACCGGTATGCAGGCCCACCCCAATGTAATAAGTTAACCCAACCTACAGCTTCAAGCATAGGAAGGATGTCAAAAGGTGCAATATGATTAACATCAACAGGATGTTCAACAATAACATTATGTAATCTATTGTCCCTAACATATGATGGATCATCAATGTAAAAGAAATAAGCATGCAATGCACATGGGACAACAAAAATATAAGAGGAGTGATGGAAAGATAGTACCTGGACGAAAGAATCAAAAGGCTTTCTCAAAAACATCAACGTAAAAGCGAGTCAGCACAAGAGAGAAATCAACAAAAGTAAAATAAAAATAACAAAAATGAAATCCTACCTACACCACTTTCGCAGGTACTCTCGATTGCATTTAGCGTATGCAACAAGCCTTTAAACCCCTAGGTTGCCCCTAGTGGACGAGTTGTAGTCTCGTGAGGGTTTGCAGTAATGTTACCCACAAACATTGAACTAACTAACTAGGAAAATGAAACAGAAAGAAAAGCTAAGTTGCCTCCCAGGAGCGCGAAGTTCACCGTCTATCCTAAAACAGAATAAAGGAAACTATCCTATTCCTATGAAAACAGGAAACCTACCTATACCTCCATCAGACTAGGAGATCAATCCTGGTAAACAGGATCAGTCAGAAGTATGGACATGTCCTCTGAATCAAATTTCTCGACAAATGGCTTTAAGCGATGTCCATTTACTTTAAACTCCTTGCCATTGTCCGGATCTCTTATCTCAACGGCCCCATGAGGATACGCAGTGATAACAGTAAAAGGGCCAGTCCAACGAGATCGAAGCTTACCCGGAAAGAGATGTATTCGAGAGTTATACAAGAGGACTTTCTGGCCTGGCGTGAATGATTTTCATAAAATATGTTGGTCATGAAATGCCTTCATCTTGTCCTTGTAAATTCTCGAGTTCTCATAAGCGTCATTCCGGATTTCTTCGAGTTCATTTAACTGAAGTTTGCATAGCGAGCCAGCGTTGTCCAAATTGAAATTCAAACTTTTGATCGCCCAGTAAGCTCTATGTTCCAACTCCACAGGCAAGTGGCAAGCTTTCCCATAGACAAGTCTAAAGGGAGACATTCCAATAGGGGTTTTAAAAGCAGTACGGTACGCCCATAAGGCATCGGTCAATCGAATTGACCAATCCTTACGGTCAGGGTTAACCGTTTTTTCCAAAATGTGTTTGATCTCCCTATTGGAAATCTCAACTTGCCCGCTTGTCTGTGGGTGGTATGGGGTGCTCACCTTATGAGAGATACTGTATTTCTTCATTAAACTCTCAAATGGTCTATTACAAAAGTGTGAGCCCCCATCACTAATGATAGCTCGAGGCGTTCCAAATCGGGAAAGGATGTTTTCTTTCAGGAATTTAATGACCGTGCGATGGTCATTAGTTCGACATGGAATCGCTTCGACCCATTTAGTGACATAGTCTACGGCAAGCAAAATATATAAATTCCTAAAAGATTGGGGGAATGGCCCCATGAAATCGATGCCCCAGCAATCAAATGCCTCGATGATAAGAATGGGATTCAAAGGCATCATATTTCGACAGGACAATGCTCCCAATTTTTGACAACGCTCACAAGCTTTGCAAAACTCGTGAGTGTCCCTGAACATAGTGGGCCAGTAAAAGCCACACTGCAAAATCTTGGCCGTGGTCTTTTTAGCAGAAAAGTGACCACCACAGGCCTGTGAGTGACAAAAGGAGATGATACTTTGATGCTCATCATCTGGCACACATCTCCTTAGGATTTGGTCTGGGCAATATTTAAACAAATACGGATCATCCCAGAAAAAGTTATGTACCTTGGTGAAAAATTTCTTCTTATCTTGCGCAGTCCAATGTGTCGGTATGGAACCTGTGACAAGATAATTAGCAATATCAGCAAACCAAGGTGAATAGGAGACTCTGAACAATTGTTCATCGGGGAACATGTTATTGATATGTGTTGTTTCAAGGGAATCAGAGGGATTAAGGCGAGAAAGATGGTCAGCCACTATGTTCTCTACTCCCTTTTTATCTTTTATCTCTAGGTCAAATTCCTGGAGTAGGAGGATCCATCGTATCAGGCGGGGCTTAGCATCATTCTTAGACAGAAGATACTTAAGCACTGCGTGATCAGTGTAAATAATGATCTTGGATCCAATCAAGTAGGACCTAAATTTGTCGAAGGCGAACACTACGGTTAAGAGTTCCTTTTCCGTAGTCGAGTAGTTCACTTGGGCAGGATTTAGAGTCTTACTTGCATAATGAATAACGTAGGGTTTCTTATCTTTTCTCTGGCCTAGAACTGCCCCAAGAGCATAATCAGACGCGTTGCACATAAGTTCAAAAGGAATGCTCCAGTCAGGTGGCTGTATGATGGGTGCACTAGTCAATATGCCCTTAAGCTTAGTGAAAGCTTTCTGACATGGTTCAGTCCACTCGTATGGTGCATCCTTTTGAAGTAGATTACATAGAGGACGAGAGATGAGACTAAAGTCCTTTATGAATCTTCTGTAAAACCCGGTGTGCTAGGAAGGATCGCATGTCCCTTATGTTCTTGGGTGGAGGTAGGTTAGAGATAAGATCGATCTTTGCCTTATCCACCTCGATTCCTTTCGATGAAATAATGTGTCCAAGGACAACTCCCTTCTGAACCATGAAATGGCACTTCTCCCAATTAAGTACCAAATTCTTTTCTTGACATCTTTTCAGCACACATTTAAGACTTTCCAAAAACTCGCTGAAAGATGGACCGAAGACAGAGAAATCGTCCATGAAGACCTCTAAATATTGCCCCACCATGTCAGAAAATATGCTCATCATACATCGCTGGAAGGTGGCAGGAGCATTACATAGTCCAAACGGCATCCTTCGGTAAGCAAAGGTGCCGTAGGGACATGTAAACGTAGTCTTTTCTTGATCTTCAGGAGCGATCTCTATCTGGTTGTAGCCCGAATACCCGTAGGAAACTGTAATAGGAATGACCAGCTAACCTTTCCAAGATCTGATCAATGAAGGGCAAAGGAAAGTGGTCTTTCCTCGTGACGGTATTTAATTTTCTGTAGTCAATGCACATCCTCCAACCAGTAGTGACTCTAGTCGGCACGAGTTTATTATTGGCATTGGCTACGATGGTGATCCCGAACTTCTTAGGAACCACCTGAGTTGGACTCACCCATTGACTATCAGATATAGGGTATATGATACCCACATCCAATAGTTTAAGAACCTCGGCCTTAACCACTTCCTTCATGTTTGGATTTAGTCTACGTTGTGGTTGTCGAGCGGTCTTCGCATTATCCTTAAGATATATGCGGTGAGTACAAATTGAGGGGTCGATTCCCTTGAGGTCCGCGATTATCCATCCAAGGGCTCCCTTATGCTCCAGGAGAGTAGATATGAGCATACTCTCTTGTTCTTTCTCAAGGTGGGCAGAAATCACCACTGGGTATGTCTCATCTTGACCTAAGTATGCATATTTTAAATCAGAGGGCAAAGGTTTTAGGTCAAGCTTCGGTGGCTTGAGGTTAGACGGTAGAGGCACTTCATCAGTTTGGGGTAACTCTTTAAATTGTGGCCTCCAGCGGTTAACTTCAAGTACCGGTACCGCATCAAGCATGGCACACGTCTCCCTAGTTATGTCATCATTAAACTCATGGGAGTGGGCCAGGCATGTCCTTAGAGGATCAGAGGATAAGGTAAGGGGTGTCCTGTCATCCACGAAAGTATCGATCATGTTAATATCGTAGATATCGTCATCTTCCTCTATCCGTCTGGCTGTGTTGAAAAAGATATTCATTTCTAATGTCATATTCCCGAAAGACATACTCATAACACCATTCCTGCAATTGATAATTGCGTTTGAAGTGGCAAGGAATGGGCGACCAAGAATGACGAGAATCTGAGTGCTTGTGTTACCGATAGGTTCGGTATCCAGGATGATGAAATCAACTGGGTAGTAAAATCGATCAACCTGGACCAACACATACTCAATTATTCCTCTTGGTATACGAACAGAGCGATCAGCAAGTTGTAGTGTGGTTAAGGTGGGTTTTAATTCACATAAGCCCAACTGTTTATATACCGAGTAGGGGACAAGATTAATGCTCGCTCCTAAGTCAAGAAGTGTGTGATCAATTCGATGGTCCCCAATTACACATGATATGGTTGGGCTACTGGGGTCTTTGAATTTTTGCGGCACATCTTGCTTTAGGATGACACTCACTTTCTCAGTCAGGAAGATTTTCTTTTGAATATTTTTCCGTCTTTTGGTCGTACATAAGTCTTTCAGGAATTTGGCATATGAAGGTATTTGTTTCACGGCATCAAGTAGTGGAATGTTGACCTTCACTTATTTCAACACCTCTAGAATATCCTGAGAGTTAGAGAGCGATTTTGGTGCAACCAACCATTGGGGAAATGGAGCAACTGGCTTTCCTTGAGGTTCCGGTTCTAATTCTGGTGGGGCATGGCTAGATCCATCTTCTTTATCCACTTCCGGGTCCTTAGGCTTTTTAGCCCTAACCGGAATGATTTTGTCAATGATCTTTCCACTCCTAAGAGTGGTGATGGATTTAGCTTGCTCCATCTGATTTGAAGAGCTTGGGTCGCTAACTTCATATTGTGGTTTAGGATTGAGAAGAGGTTGAGCTGGGAAGCTCCCCTTGTTCCCAATCGTATGCTCAGCCTTAAGTCCTTGTATTGCTTTTGTTAGGTCTTGGAAGGCCTGTAGCATACCCTGATTGAAAAGCTCTTGCTTTTGAAAATGTTTCAGAACCGAATCCTCTTGAGGTTTCTCTTGAGTTGGATTTAGGTAACCTTGAGGTGTAGTGGTTTGTCCATTCATCCAACTGAAGTTGGGATGATTTCTCCAGCCAGGATTGTATGTGTTAGAGGTGGGCCCACTGAAAGGTCTTTGATAATTGCTTACAGCATTGGATTGCTCATTTAATACCTCTTGAAAGGCAGAGATAGTTGAACAGTTTTCAGTAGTATGAATGTTGCAACCACAGATGCTACAAACAATTTCCTTAGCCTTATCCTTCTTAAATTCCATGGCCTCGAGTTTCCTAGTGAGATTAGCTACCTTAGCATTAATATTATCGTCTTCTCTCAGGAGATACATTCCACTCCTTTTCTTGGAGTGAGTCGGCCTAGACGTGGTACTAGGTCTAGGGGAGATGTCCCATGTTTGTGTGTTGATGTTTTATTTAAACCAACATGATTTAAATGATTTTTAAACTCGCAAGTATACGAATCAGATGTAGATACGGTACGTATTACGAGATCGTTCCCACGAGGACTAGTCGTCACAATTCAAATCTATGATTCTCCTTAACTAATCCAACAAATAATGGAATGAATTACTAAGCACAATTTTATGAAAAACAATTAATTAAGAACAGGGAAGAAAATTCAATCAGAGAGAAAGCACTAGGACTTTCGAATCCACCCCTAATTATCCTAACCCTTATTTTGTCTGTTGATTCACCTTGATCTAGATTGATACCACTTATACAGAGAAAGCACAATCTGTGTCCTTAATCGGGCATACAAACTGTCTAATTCCTTTAAGCAATGCCATGAATGACATATCCCATATCCTTGGTCGGGTACATGGAATGTACATTCATTAAAGCACCCTGTTTCTTCCTCTATAGGAAACTTGTTCTTGATCAGACACAAGCACCTATAATAAGCATCCAAACAACATCCATATATATACTTTAATCAAGTTCATAGATGGAGAAGTATAGAATTTAAACCCATAAAGCCCACTTAAAGAAAGAAACAAATTAATTGAAATTCAAAGTAAATCAACCAATATAAGAGCTAATCAAATTAGGGGCTTCATCTCAGCCCTAGCTGAGAGATTAGTGACCCATAAAATCCATAAAAAATATTAAATAAAATTCATTAAAAAAAAACGTCAAACCGAACAATCTCTCTCTCTCTTCTTTCTTCTCTTTCTTCTCTTTCTTCTCTCCCTTGCTCCAGATCTGGAATCCCCTGGTTCTGAATGCCTTTCCCACGTCCAAAACTCCCCTTTTATAGCTGCTGGATGGCTGAGGTCGGTGGCAGAGTCGTAGAAGGACTCGGAGTATAAATTTTCACAGCCGTGATCGGTGGGCCCCACAAAGGTATTTTCTGGGAAATCCACCCCGTCCATTGGATTCAGAACGAAATTTCAGTCAAGAATGGGTGGATTCGAAGGTCCATTAGCGCGGCCCACAGAAGAAATCTCAAAAAAACTCAGTTTTGAACGTCCCGGGGCAGTCTACTTTTGGCCTCTGTACCGCACACGTGTGTACGCATGGGCGAGGAATATCAACATGGTTTTGAAGCTCTCGAAGCCCTCTACACGATGGACGGATCAGATCTTCCGGAAGGTTGACGAGTGGGGCCCACTAATTTCCGCAAAAACTGGCAGCGTCCGTGCGTTTCGCGGACGCCAAACCGACGCTGCGATGATGGTTGGGTCCATTATTGGACTTTTCACAGGAATCCACGCCGTCCATTGGATGCAGGACGGAATTTCGACCGCATATGGGTGGTTTTGAATTTGCGTGGACGCGGCCCAGAGAAGGAATCATGCTGAGATCTTTTTGAACGTTATAGGGCAGCCCGCTTGTGACCTCTGTAGCTCACACGTGTGCACGTATGGTCATAAACGGAAAACATGCTTTTGTAGATATTGAGCCCTTCTACACGATGAACGGTTTAGATTAACCGTACGTGTTACCGGTGGGGCCCACAGCTGTCCGTAAAAAAATGGATTTCCGTCCGTTACCCGCGCTGAAATGGAAACTTCCGTTTTTGAAATAAGAAAGTCGGGTCAGCGCTGCTGACCGACTTTAGTCCGTTCGGTGCTCAGGCAGTGCACATGTGCACTGTGTACACACGCTATAGACATAGGTCCACTGTAATGTTTTTGAGAAATCTGCACCGTCCATCCTTTTTCTCATATTATTTCCACCGTCAGGACCAAAATTGATGTATATCCAGATATCCAGCGGGCCCCACTTAATGAATTAAGGGGCTGATCTGGCTGTTAGACCACTTCCCGAGATCGTCAATGGCTGAAATTTAATATGTACGGTTAATTTATGGTCCCCATCACGTGTATGAAGTTTCGAGTTGATCGGATGGCGGGAAACATGTGATCTTGCATTCTGGACCCTTTTCGAGCCCCTTTGCCTTGCTTTCCTCAATCCCAGGCGTGTAAAATCTTCACTATTGGTTTTCTGGAGTCCATCCCGTGCTCTGGTAATTTTGGAGCACCAAATCCATGTTCTTAACATCATCTTTCAGTACACACTCCTGATTTCATCCTGTAATAAAAACACGAAAAATATGGCATTAAGCCTTATCATGTACGTAAAATCAGGCAATTACTGGGGTCTGAGATGCAACATTCGACACTCATCATTTGTTCTCAGCAAGTTCATCAAAGTAATCCCACACTTCATCGACTCCTTTATTCATAAACTCCCCATTACACATCGTCTCGACTAATTGGCGCATGGGAGATGTCAGTCCATCATAGAAAAAGTTCGTGATGCGCCACGTTTCAAAACCATGTTGTGAGCATGAACTGACAAGATCCTTGAACCGCTCCCAACATTGGAAGAATGTTTCATCTTCCCATTGGGCGAAGTTCATGATCGACTTTCTTAGGGTGTTCGTCTTATGGTATGGGAAAAACTTCTTAATGAACTCCCTTGTCATATCATTCCATCTACCAATTGATCAAGGACGTAGTGAATGTAACCACGTCTTGGCTTTCTCTTTCAAAGAAAAGGGAAAGAGTTTCAACCTGACCGTGTCATCAGACACGTTAAGAAAGTATAAGGTAGCTATGATCTCGTCAAATTTTTTTAAATGTAAGTAAGGATTCTCTGACTCAAGCCCATGAAATTTAGGGAGGAGTTGGATCACCCCTGGTTTGATATCCATGTGTCCTACATTCTCAGGAAAAACCATGCATGAGGGCGTACTCACCCCCGCCGGTTGTAAGTAATCTCGTAAGGTACGAGGCGGGGGTGCTTGATGCACATCATTCTCATCCTAGAGATCTTCTACCCTAGGTTGGGGTAGAAGAGGTTGATTTTCAGCCATATCCTCAATTAACTCAGGGGATTTCGAGCGGTGTCTAGTCCTACGATGGACAGTTAACCCCTCAACTAATCCTCCTTCAGTCAAGAGACGTTGAGTGTTGTCACGAGCCCACTTGGGCATGAAACATTCGTAGCCCTCAATCAAATTCTAAACCTAATCCTAAGAAGGAAAATAAAAATCTAAAAAGAGAAAGAGGGTTGGAAGGAAGTTACCAAATTGGAGTCCCTAAATTGAAACCTGCAAAATAGAACAAAACAAGTTAGTTTCTAAGAATAGCAAGCCTATAAAATTCCTAAGAAGAGAAATATAGAAATAAAAAGAAACAAGGAAGAATTCCTAAATTAGAAAGTAGAAATTTAGAAAGAGCGTACCGAATTAGAAATTTCTAATAAGCCTACAAAACAGGAAAGTTAGTTTCTAAACAGAAAGTCTTAAAATAGAAAATTTCTAAAAAAAAAAATAGGAAACAAAATTAGATTCTAAAAGAGTTAGAATTAGAAACTTACTAAAAAGGAATCCTAATCTAGAAATAGTAAGGAAGAGAGAAATTACCAATTTAGAAACCTATCTCAGAATCCTACAAAATAAGAAAGTTGGGTTAGTTTCTAAAAAAGGAAAACTATCTAAAAATAGAAAGTTATTTAAATAGAAAATTTCTAAAAATTAAAGAAAAACCTGGAATTAGAAAATTCTAAAATAAATCCTAAAAATCAAAAAAGTCCTAATCTTAAACTAATCCTAAAACCAGTTAACTTCAGGAAACGTAGCCGTCAATCCCCGGCAACGGCGCCAAAAACTTGTTCACACCCCAAGTGCAGGGTTGTGATGTAGTAATAAACTCGGTAAGACCGAGGTCGAATCCATAGGGACTGAAACCTGTACGTTATCTGAAAATAACTAGATCTAGAACTAGGCTAAGATGAAATCTAAACCAATTGTGATTTGAAGAATAATGGTGAAATATTAATCTAAACTTAAAGAATTCAGAGAAAGGGAACTAGGGATTCAGAGGATCCACTTGTAGAGATCAGGGAGATCTTATGCCTGCTTCATGGATATTATACTGAACTTACTTGATATATTTTTCAAGAGATGAAAGGTATAAGAATTTGGTATGATTCCATCACAAATCCATGCCTAAGAGACAAGGTAAACAACAGAACTTAGACCAATCCATAACCAACTAAAAGATGTATGAGTGTTAGGAAGGATTCCATCATCCAACCATGTCTATGAGACGATGGCGAACAACAGGGTTTCCGAACATCAAAATAAAAGAAAAGGAATTATTCAAGCCATCACAGATCTACTGTAATTTAAATCACAACAAACCATTAATGACTAAAAGAATTTCTTAAATCAAAACAAAGTCAATCAGTTCAGTTCAATCAAACCTGTAGAAGCTCCCATCACGCCACAAGCTTCATCTCTTAGCCCTAGCTAAGGGATTTAGCCTAACATAATCATAGGAAAAAGAAGAAAAATAAAGAAAAAATACATAAAAATTCCAAACACTTCTCTCTGCGCCTCTCTCTCTATCTGAAGTCCCCTATTCAAGCATACCCTCTTCTCCACGTTTGGAACTCTTTTTATAGCTTTTGGAGTGGTGAAAATCGGATTTGGGAAGCTATCGCACGCGCAGCAAAAGCCTTTTAGCAGCCAAGTTCGGGGCTTCATAACTCTCGCGTTCCTTGCATTATTTCTGTAAAATCAGCGTCTCTTGGAAGTATTTTGCCTGGCCTACACGATGGATGGTTCAGATCTGCCATATGATCAAAGATGGTGGGCCACAACTGCCTGGAAAATCCGATTTCGTGGACGTGTGTAGCCTTGCGCACGTCCGGCGCTGACGTGATCGGTGGGCCCCACAGAGGTATTTTTGAGGAAATCCACCCCATCCATTAGATTCAGGATGAAATTTCAGTCAAGAATGGGTGGTTTTGAACGTCCATTGACGCGGCCTAGAGAAGAAATCACCCCAAAAATTGTTTTGAACGTCGCAGGACCGCCTGTTTGTGGCCTCTGTATCGCGCACGTGTGCTTGCATGGGTCCAAAAGTTCAGCAAGGTTTTGTAGTAGTCGAGGCCCTCTACACGATAGACGGTTTAGATTGTCCACTGGGGCAATGTGTGGGGCCCATTGGCGTCCACAAAATGGACAGCGTCCGTCCGTTATACAACGTGAAACAGTAGTTGCCGTTTTAATGAAGAAGACGCGGCCCGCTTTAGTTGATTCAGTGCACCGTGAGTCTACGTGTGCTGTGCACATGCACGCGCGTAGAGTGGGACCCACCTTGCTTCTTTTGGTAAATCCACAAAGTCCATCTGGTTTCCCATCTAATTTAATGGGTTGAGACCAAAATTGGAGTATATCCAGATATCAGGCGGGCTAGAATCAATGGTTTATGGGCTGATTTGTCAGTTGGGGTACTTTCATAGTGATCCGAGGGCTGAAATTTTATATGTATGGTTAATTTATGGCCCTCAGGCCATTTATGAAGTTTTGAGCTAATCTGATGGCGAGAACTATGTGATCTTGCATTTTTCACCAATTTCGAGCCTCTTTAACGTGAATGGTTTGATTTCCTCGGATCCCTGGTGTGTAATTCCATCGATCTTGGTCCCCTGGAGTCCGTCCCTTGCCTTGGCTCTCATCAGAGCGTCAAATCCATGGTTTAAGCACCCTTTTTCAGTTCATGCTTGAAAATACACTCTGCATCACAAACACGATTAAATCAGGCTATTAAACGGTATCAATGATTGTAAATCCATGCAATAACTGGGTCTGATATGCAATATTTGACCCTCAACACTCCCCATTGACCCTCTTGTTTCTCTATCATTATTTAAATAAATATATGAGAAATAGATTGACATCAAATTATTAGGTGATTAATAAAAAATTACCTCTTCTTTACGTATTCGCGCAAAGCTCTTCGTGCCTGCAGCATGGCCAATGCGTTGTTTTCTCTAATTTTCCATATTTATCTTATTACGAGCCTAAAATGTGACACATCAACAGAGTAATTTATGAAATTTCAGCTTAAGACAGTTGTGTAATTTCATAATGTGAAGGTTTTAGTAGCTACTCATCACATACCTTTCCCTCTTCAGAGTTCCAAAACTCAATGAGGGCCTTCCACTGATCCATATGGACATGTTCATTGAGGTCTGCTAGCCGTGCCTCATCATTATCATGAGGCGAGTAGTGGAATTTCTTCAGTTCGCACTTCCAGTCCCTCCATTTTTTTCCAATCGACATCAACACCCAAGATTTAATCTCTTTGTCAAACTGAAACTTGGATTGCATCACATGAACAAAGTAGACAATCACATATTGAACAAAGAATAAATAATAAAATAATAAAATACATAAAACAAATCACCATTACCATGACAAGCTCATACATATCATCCTTCTTCTCGTTTGGCACTACCCTCCAATTAGAATATGTAAGGGGTGCGTAATCCCCATTATATGCTATTGTCCCCAAAAAGTTTGTCAGCTTGCTAACATTTTCATTAACGGGCTGCCCTAGATTGTTGGTGGTAATAAAAATGCGTTGCCCTTCACGCATGTTCCAAACTTGATGGCATCGTGTGGGGCCTCGACTCCTTCTCTTTGTGAACAACAAATCTGTTGAAAAAAAAATGCATACAAATAATATGCAGACTTGTATAGTTCATTAGCAAAAAATACATTAAATTTTTAAGAATATTAGAACCAATGCATAACATACCACTAGAAGTATCCTCTAATGAATCAATTGTCTAGTGTGGATCCTGAGGCAAACTCTAGGAGAGACCCACCGTAGGCAGGGGAAGCTGGGGATGAGAAGGACCCGCTGTAGACTCGGGCAACAAAGGCTGGACTGGACCCGATGTAGCCGGGGAAGGCTGATGCTGGGAGGGACCCGCTATAGGCTGGGGCAACTGAGGCTGAGAGGGACCCACATCAGTCTCGGGTAGCTGAGGCTGATTGATGCCACCAGTCATAAGGCTTATCGGTAGCCTAGTCGTGCATTTAGAACGAGCACATTTCATGTCTTAAGAAGAACCTGATTCATATTAGTGAACAGATATATGTTGATAAGACGATTCAATTTTGAATAAATAAATAACAGAACCATATGAAAAAAGGCATTTTATTTTCTATTTCATACATTAGGAAAACATGGTACTTAAGAAATCAATTATTGTACAAAATGTCGTCTCCAATGGGATCAGATAACTCAGTATCATCTATTTGTTCTTCTACCATCGGCTGGGTGGGTGGTAAATATGTGACAACTGTTGTACCATCGACATCTGTCCTTTCCCAGCTAACAGTGTCATCACTCGGGTCCTCCAAACATTGATCATCGCAGGGCAACATGCCTAAGAATGTATCAATATCATCTGCAGACTCTTGTCCATGCATCTCAAATAAGTCTCTAGGTTTCGTCCTCACTAGAACATGCCAATCCTTCTCGATGAGGTCTTGTATGTAAAACACCTGCTCAGCTTGAGATGCAAACACAAATGGTTCATCAGACAAATGTTGACCTGTATGGCATAATCGTTTC
Organism: Magnolia sinica; assembly: GCF_029962835.1. Taxonomy (NCBI): domain Eukaryota; kingdom Viridiplantae; phylum Streptophyta; class Magnoliopsida; order Magnoliales; family Magnoliaceae; genus Magnolia; species Magnolia sinica. The sequence goes on along the minus strand of NC_080582.1, from coordinate 29,054,965 downwards.
AAATTCACAAGCGTGAACCCCAACCCATCCTTCTTAACACCCCTGCCTTGAGATCGAACATCAACCCAATCACACCTAAATAATACAACCTTCCGAGTACCACAATATTCTAGTTCTATGATGTCTGTCAATACACCATAGTATGTTACATCTCCTGCAATGAAATTTCTGTCATTGGCACTTGCAAAGCTTAATGTCTTTGCAGTCACAACAACTCCACTATGTTGAGTTTTTCTTTTTTCCTCACAATCTTTAGTGTGAAATCTGAAGCCGTTTACAATAAAACCTTTATATCTTATTGCCATACTAGGACCCCGAGTTAGCCATCTAAGGTCTTCTGAAACCTGCTCATTCCTTTCATGGCGCAACTATTCAACCTATTCTGATACCAAAAAAAATCATTCAAAAGCTCATGTTTGAATAATAAAAAATTAAAAAAACATGCACATGTCCTTAAACTTATCAAATCGACTACTTACACGATCACTAAACTATTTATAAAATGTATCATTATGAATGCATTCTATGTCCCTTGGCCGTGCACGACGATTCATCCGCTTAACAACATTCATATGTTCTCTGTAAAAGTCATTAGTTTTAGCAAAAAAAAAAAAAAAGAAGAGTAAATTTATCTATGTATAAATTAAGTCCTATAGTTGGCTTACTCAAGAAATGGGCTGAGTTCATGGCAGTTAAACAGGACATATCGATGTGCCTGTGCAGATGTAACATTATCCAGTACACAATCCTCAGACTTCCCTAATGCACGACCTACTAGTGGGAAAATAGAGGAATGTTCTTCTATAATAGTGTTACCATGGCCATCATTCTGTATTGGCCGATTGAACCTTGTCTCTGTACCATGCAGGTACCTTGAGCAGAATGTTAAACATTCTTCTGCCAAGTACCCTTCCGCAATTGATCCCTCGGGCCGACTTCTATTACACACATACGACTTTAATGTGAGTAGATATCTGTAATCACCAATATTAAAAAGTTTAAAAATATATGGGCGATTAGCATGACTAGCATAGCATGGAAAATAATTTTAATTTCTAAACATTAACACGCACCTTTCAATGGGGTACATCCATCGATATTGTACCGGTCCAGCTATTTTTGCCTCACCTGCTAAATGAATGGTCAAATGCACCATAATATCAAAAAAAGCTGGTGGAAAGATCTTTTCTAAATGGCAAAGTGTTAACACAATTCGAGATTCCAATCGGTCAAAGTCTCTTACTCGACCAACTTTGGAACATAATTCTCTAAAGAATCCGCTCAATTCAAGTAAGACTGAGGTTACGTTCTTACGTAATGTTGTTCGTATCACAATTGGAAGTAGTTGCTGCATCATAATATGACAGTCGTGGCTTTTGAGTCCTGAAATTTTACGCTCTTTGAGATGCACACAACGTGAAATATTGGCTGCATAATCATATGAAACTTTCACCCGCTTTAAGATTTTGCAAAAATCATCTTTCTCACTTGGTGACATAGTAAAGCATGCAGGTGGCAAATATGTCTTGTTAAATGAAAGCTATTTTGGGTGTAATGTTTGTCTTATACCCATATCTTGTAGGTCAAGACGTGTCTTTACACTATCCTTTGTTTTCCCTGCAATATTCAACAGCGTCGCAAGCACATTGTCACATACGTTCTTTTCAATATGCATCACGTCCAAATTATGATGCAATAGATTATGCTCCCAATACGGCAAATCAAAGAAAATGCTCTTCCTTTTCCAGTTATATCTTTCTTCCTCATTGTCTTCTCATCTTCTCTTATGCCCATGACTACTTACAGTCTTCTTCCCAAAGGTGACATTAATTCCCTGCAACTGGGCCAACACATCAGAACCAAATAGTGGAGTTGGCGCCTCACCAAATTCTTCTGTGCCATCAAAGGATCTGCTATCAGTTCTAAACTTATGATCATGTTCTAAAAATCGACGATGACCCATATAAGAAAACTTTCGATCATGTTTTAACCATTTAGATGAAGTGTCCTTATTACAACAAGGACAAGCGAGACGTCCTTTAGTGCTCCATCCAGACAAGTTTGCATATCCAGGGAAGTCATTGACAGTCCACAACAATGCCGCACGTAATCGAAACGTCTCATTGTTTGAGGCATCATAAGTGTCTGCGCCAATCTCCCACAATTCCTTCAACTCATCTATCAAAGGTTGCATATACACATCAATGTCATTACCGGGTCCATAAGGGCCAGGAATAAGTAAGGACAACATGAGATTAGGTTGCTTCATACACATCCATGGTGGTAAGTTATATGGTATCAGAATAACAGGCCATGTGCTGTGAGTAATACTTATTGTCCTGAATGGATTGAAACCGTCAGCTGCTAACCCAAGTCTAACATTACGACCGTCCGAAGAAAAGCTTGGGTGGTTATGGTCAAAAGTTTTCTACGCTAGGGAATCAGAAGGATGCCTTAATATTCCATCGTCGGTGTGTCCTACTTCATGCCATTTCATAGAGGAAGCTGTTTTTGATGACATAAACAACCTTTGAAGCCTTGGTTTTAAGGAAAAATGACGTAATATCTTAGCTGGAATTTTCCGATCCTTTGCAGATGAAGAAGATCCCTCATCATCTGACTAATGTTCAGCCATTTTCCATCTGGAAGTATCACATATAGCACATGATTGCTCATTGATGGCCTCCTTCCAGTACAACATACAATCATTGGGACATGCATCAATTTTGTTATATTTGAGGCCTAACTCCCCAATAATCTTCTTGGTTTCACAGAAAGACTTTGGCAACATTTCACCCTCGGGAAGAGCCTCCTTCAACAATTCAAGTAACATGGTAAATGATTTATCACTCCATCCACCAAGGCACTTTATGTGATATGGTTTCACAACGAAAGAAAGCTTAGTGAATTTCTTACAACCTGGGTACAATTCCTGAACAGCATCTTCTACCAATTTGAAAAATTGTTGTGCTTCAGTATTCTGCCCCTGTGTAGGTCCGTATGACATGTGGCCCACATCACTCTCTTCACCATTTAGATTTGAAACACCGAACACATCATATAAAAATCTGTGCATATCATCATGTGGATCTGGATTATCGCCTACGACATTTGTGGTAGTAGGCATGGAAGAAGACGTAACCTCCCCATGGAAATGCCAGTAGGTGTAACTTGTATTAAATCCGTCACACACGATATGATCATATGCTACTTCTCGAGACACCCAGAAGTTATTGTTACAGTTCTTACATGGACATCGGATCCTCCCTCTATTACTTGCATTTGCAAATGCAAAATCTATAAATTTCACAGCTCCATTTAAGTATGCATCGCTGACCCTAAATCAGATAATGAAATTAGAGGATATGTCAAAAGAATGCATCTTGACCACTAAGCCACAACAACTAAAATGAGAAGTTTCTAAATGGATACCTTGGCAGATGAATCCAACTCTTATCCATAAGTATCTTCCTTAGCCACTTAGACGGGTTAGTGAAAATACACTCTGGGCCTGACAAAGCTTCCTAATATAATTTAAACAAGCCCTATTATCTTCTATTCATTTAACAAAGGAAGCCAAGTTACAATAATAACATGTCCCCCTAAAAAATAAATCCTCTAGGGTATATGTGTGTATATATATATATATGTATATATATATATGTATATATATATATATATGTATATATATATATAATATTGAAAGTTGTTTATTTCTATTCTCAATCGCAAGTATATTCATCATCCAACCAACTATAAATAAAGCAATAAAAATATTATTAAGCAAGATCAATTAACAACTATAAATTATAATTAGATGTCCAACAACTCAGTTGATCTGTTCATGTAAATAAGTCCTACTTCCTCATGAATGTCACAAAGAAATCAATGTTATATAGTAAAATTGCTAGATGCTTTACATTTTCAAGTCATGATGAGCATTAATCGAACATATTTCAGCTTGTGACAAAGCCTAACACAACTAGCTATGATAAAGGCTTAGGCTTAGATGATGATGATGACTTTCAAAAAAAAAAAATGTGCAAAAATCAGAATGTGTAGGGATATTGTTGCTGTGATGACATTAGCAGAACTAGTAAAAAATGAAATGGGCACCAAAGAAATAATAGAAAGTAAATGCACCAAAAGGCAGAGACAATCCATTGAATGAGACAGTTACCAGTCCAATAGTTCTCTAATCCAACCAATGGATGCCCAGTCATTAAAACTTACATATGGAGAAAATCCTAACCCTTCAATTGATAGTCTCTAATGAACCTTTAGGGTAAAAAAGAAGAAGAAGAAGAAGTAGCAACAATCAGACGTTTAGCTGAAAATTTGTCCAATTACTCTATCTTTGTTTCAATTTGAAGGGTTTAAAAGAGTAAGGGGCAGGCCCAAAAAAGGAGTTGCAAAGTCAGTAATAAAAGACATGATAAATTATGTTCTAACTATTGTTGTGACCTTTCATGGAGTGGAATGGCTGAACATGATTCATGATAAGGTTTAAATGACGACAATGATGATGATGCTCTATTATTGCAATCCAGGAGATTTCTGGCACACTGGTTAACCATGTTAGGGCCATAATATCAATGGTCTTGATCAGTAGAACATGAGCCCCGATCATACAAATCGAAATAAGAGCATGATAAGGATATTCACAGTCAAAATATGTGTAAGTATCGATCCCATGGAAGATCTAATTCAAATAGTCAATACATGCATGGGATATGAGGTGGAGTGTCCCACCATTATGAAAATGCTCCGTTCCTTAAAGAAACCCGTCTGCCTCTTTAAAAATGATACGTACACGCATATATTAGATAGTGGAGAGTGCTACTTACACACACCATGTCCTCTTGGATCAAAAATGATACCTATATGCATATATTAGATAGTGGGGAGTGCTCACTACACATACCATGTCTTCTTCAATCACCAAATAAGAATGCAACACATGTGCTAAGGTTGAAAATGCTTAAGATCCAGACATTCATAGGGTGGTTTCCTCTCAATGCATATCTTTCTATCATGAAAATCAGATCAGCCCACTCATCAGTTGAGCAACAAATGCATATTTAATATCAACCATTGGATATAACTTTCTAGCTGTCCATACCTAGGACGTAGCCCACCCAAAAATTGAATCATCCATTAAAAATAAAAAATAAAAAATTTAAGTTGAGGATCGTTCACTATAAGGGTCATCTAGAATATGCATGATGGATGATACACAGATGCTACATTGGCACGTGGGTTGCATATACGGTTAGTTCTTGAAGATGGGCCATATGGAAATACCATGCTTGAGGGCAATCACAAGCACCTCCTTAACTGAAGTGAGAGGAGTCATAACAGGGGATAGGTCAAGTATTTATGCATTTAAAAAAAAAACTTTTAAATAATAATAATAATAATAATGTGGGAGCATCGTCACGCTGTTGTTGGGAGTGGCATCCACCACCGCTACTTCATAAAAATATTGATATGTGGGGAAGTGTCGTTTTGTTATTTTGGTGATGATACATGTGATATTTATAAATAAGTACTCAATGTGAAATGCAAATAAAAAGTGGGAGGGACCATATTCAGCTAAGAAGGTGAGGACAGTGACACAAGCATAAGCATGTAATAATTGGTTAGATTGGTGGTATTGGTTGCTGCTGGTTTTCTTATGTCCACTTCAACGTACCCTGGTTTCATTTGGCCCATAGAAACTTCCAACTTCCAATTTCCATATATAAAATATATACATACTAAGTACGCATGTGCATAAATATTAATGGGCACTATTACCAAATTAATATAAAGTATAGAATATTGTCTGGTTGTACATGCATGTAATGTTATGTTATGAGAGAGAGAGAGAGAGGGAGAGAGAGAGAGAGAGAGAGAGAGAGAGAGAGATACATGGATGCATGATGTGCGCATGTAAAGAAAATAGCGTTCATCAATAAATATTGCATGGTATTTACTGGATGTGAGGTTTGGAGCATATCCTGGAATAGTAATAAAAAGGAAACACAGGCAAGTGAATCTAAAAGACCAATAGTAGAGGAGTGTCCTGGATTTAATTCTTGGAATAGAACGGAAGTACAAAAGAAGTAGCCCATTCAATCTGATCAATCTACTCCCTGGGGAGGTTGGAAATTAAATGATGCAGGAAAATTTAAAAATAAAAAAATAAAAATCAGACTTTGTTACAAAAAATCCAACAACATATGAATTCAGCCGAACCCATCATAGAAACAGTACTCAAACTTTAAAATTTTTTTAAAAAAATCCCAAAAATAAACTCTTTTGAATTTCCAATCAGCTACACCAAAAATCAGTTTCAAACAGTGGTTGAGAAATAGCAGGTGTTTTTCCCTACATGTTAGAGAAATGCTTTACACAGGTCCAGGTGAAACAATTTGAGAACAGGGCAACAACATCATTATAGGTTCCTGAACACAGTAAATATCCTCGTGAGGCTAAACCTTTGTAACAATACTACAAATGAAGACAACTACTGGATTCATTAAAACAAAGAAAAATCATATCAAAAATTAAATGATTAAAGATGGACATCAAAAGGATTAATTTGTTGTTACCAGTCCTGTTGCATTTTGCAAAACCAAAAACCACTCCCAAGAGGACTCAAACCTTTCCGAACTATCACTCTCTTTCCAATATGCCAGTTTCTCACAACCACTCAATTCCCACCTCAAGGAAAGAGATGATGAGTTTGTAAGAGGCCTTCCTAATGAGGTGGATGTAAGCCCCGTATCCTAGACCATACCGTTCCATAGGCTTCCGTGGTCTTCCCGGTCGAATTCCGGCAACCTTCGACCCTTAATCGGTATTTGCACGTGACCTGGATTCTCATGCCATTAACCCGAGTCGACTCAACCCAGGGCTTGTACCTTAGCGACCGCGTCATCACCGCGGTTCCGATGCCGCGACTCGCGTGCTGATGCGATGCTCTGGTCGGGAGTTGTGGGCCAGCGTTCGGTACGAGGAAACGCCGCGCATGCGAATTCCGAGAAAATCTCTACAAGGTGTCACATCAATCAATCAATCCCATCAATCCCATCATGTCAAGTACACATCACCTTTCACCCTTTCCCAAGCAAGCCCCAAAAGTCAAAAAGTTTCTTATAACCCATAACTCCTCTTACGCCTTTTGCCAAAAAAGTCAAAAAGCCTCTTACACACCCATCCCTCTCTCTCCCATCCATCACTCCATCACCCATCACTCCCTCTCTCTCTCTCTCCCTTACAAGTCTCTCTCTCATTTTCAACTTTTCAAAGCAACAAAAATGCCATACGTATGAGCCTCTCCCATTCCTCCCAAGCTACATGTGTAGCCCACCCTTCCATCCCTAGATCTCTCATCTCAACCATCCATTTCTCATCTACCTCCATCAAAAGGAAGCACAAGGAGCTAAGGGAGCCAAGGGAGTAAGAAGATCAAGTGGTGGGTGTCTTGATAGGGTAGTTTTTGATGTTTTTAAGATGGGCCAAGTGAGGCCAACCGATCAATGGTTTGGATCTCACTTTGGACCCTAAGATGTGGCCAATGGCCCACTTGGATCATCCTGATCATTCCATGATGGGGCCATTCTCCATGGACCCCATCATGATGTTTATTTTCTTGCATGCTTAGGGTCATCTAGACCGTCTATTTTAGTGGAGAAGGGATCTCCACCGTTGGATTTCAATTTCATGGACCCACATGTAATGAGACCCACTTGATGTATGATTTAGTGCAAGGGAGGGCCTATAGTGCCGGGGTCCCTCCATCACGCGGTCTCACTCTCTATCTCTCTCTCTCTCTTTTATTTTATTTTATTTTTGTGATGATAATGAGGTTGTGTGGCCCACTTGAATGGACCCCACCATGAAGTTAGTATGTTATCCAAACCATTTACAAGTGGGGCCCACTTTGCGTGTATTGTACCCATACCATCCATCAGTGGTGGCCCTCATGAGTAGGCCCACCTTGCTCGGCCAGAGAGTCCAGTGTCCAGGGACGCTGGACGTTTGCTGAAAACACAAATGCAAGCTTGGTTACAAGCTAATGGAGGAGGCCCACTCATGTAGGCCCCACCTTGATACATGTCTTCAATCCACACCATCCATTCCTTTCCCAAGCCCCTTTTAGGCGTTGAGCCGAAAGATGGGATCAATCAGACCTTCAGGCGGGCCATACCATACCAAATGGTGGTTTTCACTATTGAAACCTCCCCTGATTTCCTATACTCCAAAATATATCTGATATTGGACTTGTTCTGCTCGTGTTGAGCCATGGAAGACCATTGGACGGTTTAGATTATCAAAATGTGGACCCTACCTGCCAAAACCACGGAAAAACAGAAATAAAAAAAATAAAATAAAATCCATCAGCAGCAGCTGCTGCTGCTGTGTCAGACGCAGCAGGCAGCGCCTGTGCACACGTCCGGGCGGACGGGCGTACGTACAGCCACCACGGCTGTAGCCGTGGGCCCCACCTTGATGTTTATATGTCATCTAACCCGTTCATAGGGTGGGCCACCCCCTGACGTGGGCCCACCCCAAAAATCAGCCTGATCCAAGACTCAAGCGGCCCACACCGTAGGAATCAGTGGGATTGAACCTCTATCTTTGAAACCCTTTTTGGGCCCACAGAAGTTTTGGATCAGGGTGAAAATTGTTTTCACCCTTCATCTAGGCCCATGTGGCCTTATCAACGGGTTGGATGGCATAGAAACATTGTGGTGGGCCCCACATGGAGCCCACAGTGATGTAAATGTTTTATTTTCCACCGTCCGCCTGGACGGTGGAACCCACTGTGATGCTTGTGTTATTCCCCACCGTCCAGGGACGGTGGGCGTGTGGCGTGCGTGCGTGTATGGATGTGCACGTGTGTATATATATTTATATATATAGATATATATATATACATATATATAATATTATATTATATATAATATTATATGTATTGTGTATACATATATTATATACTATATTATATATATATATATATATATATTTTACTGGTATGGGAGGCCCACCTCAGTTACTTATGGCCCATGATTGAGGCCCACTTTGATATATATGAAAGGCCCACCTCAGTTACTTGTGGCCCATGATTGAGGCCCGCTTTGATATGCATGTAAGGCCCATGGGTCGAGGCCCATTGATGTATTAGGGGCCCTTGGGTTATGGCCCATTAAAAAAATGTTTTGGGGCCTATGGGTTGAGGCCCTTTTGATGTACATTTGGGGTCCCATTGGGGTGGCCCATTTGATACTCATAAGGCCCATAAGATCAGGCCCATTTGATGCACTCTAAGGCCCACGGGTTATAGCCCATTGCAATGTACATAAGGCTCATTGGTGCGGCCCATTGATGTGGCCCACTTAATGAATATAAGGCCCATGTGATTTGGCCCATTTGATGTATTTAAGGCCCAATGGGATGTACCTAAGGTCCATTGCAATGTGTGATCCCAACATGATTTATGTAATGATGTTTACGACGGGCAGTACCTTGGGAGCAATGGCGGTTTGACGTCCCCATTGCAAGTATAGTATTGGTTAAATGTCCGCATTATGACTTTTCCTTAGGCCCATACGTGTAATGTGTAGGCCGTCTATGCCATATAACATGTTTAATTCCATGATTCATGATTATATGCATCATACGTATGCTTGATATGAGAAATGACTGATCATAGCATATGCCTTCGGGCAAATGGTTTAGGGGCTTCCGTACAGTGGGTGTTGCCCTACATGAGCACACGATACGCGCAGGATTGCTGCATGACTGGATAGTGTGATTCATGCATTCACATTGTGTGATATGGTTACTGTACGCCCTAGCGATATCAGGGCCGTAGCCTCCACATACGTATCGTGGTTGGCAAGATTGGATACCGGAAATACTGTTCTACATGGGGTGCGATAGATATCCCTGGGTGAAAGTCCCTAAACCCTTATGGTACCAGGAGGTTGCTCTAACGTCTAGACCGAGTGGATGCATGAGCGCTGAGTGTCGATTACCAGACGGTTGCGCTTTCCACTGTGTCATGGTCGGTTGGAAGGGGGTGCGGCCTTACCCGCCCGAGAGTAGGGGGCAATGCTAGGCTGAGTCTGACCAGCTCAAGGAATGGGTTTGCTATTGACAAGCCGAGCCCGATATTGGCAGGCGGATAGTGAGGTCTTTTTCACTCACCTTATTGCGCGCGATGGGGCGGCAATCTGGCTGGGAGTGTACTAGACCCCGGTGATATTCCAGATTTTGAGCTGTATTGATATGTGGACTTAGATGAGGATTTGTATGCTTGAGTTGCATTTTGCATTGCATGGCCTTGGTATGGCCGACATCATTCTTACACCGCATGGCCTTGGTATGGCTAATGGTATTCTTGGCGTTCATCAGCATGTTCCGCATTACTCTGATACTGCATAATTGCATTACCACCTAGAGCATACACTTTTACCACCCTCTAAGCTTTCTATAAGCTTATGCACGACCGTTGCGTGCAGGTGACGATGGATCGCAGCAGCGCTGAGGCTTGGACGCGTGGCAGATCTTTTTGGAGCTTTTGGTCTGTCATCATTGTATTTCCCTTATGGTCATTGTACTTATAAAGTTTTTTATTATAGTGGAAATGTGATGGAGTTTTTGGTTGTTGTTTGTGGGTTATGCCTTTGGTTATGCTTATTACGAATCAAATTAATGTTAAAAATCCTCCTTCTAGCATCCCAGAATCGGAACCTAGCGAATGGGCGCTGGGAGCCGAGAATGGGTTCTAAGGAGGCTGTTGGCGCCGGATTCGGCGATCGAGAATTTTGTGAGCCCGGTTTCCGAGTTTGGGGCGTGACAGAAGTTGGTATGAGAGCATAATTTGGGAATAACCAAAAACAACATTACATGTCTGCTATGAATGATTTAAGTCCTAAGTTCGGATAGCCTAGCGATCTTTTATTACCGACCCTTAACGAGCGTGCCTTCGAGAGTTTTCAAAGTTGATAGGCACCTTCGCTCTTTCTTGTAGGACATGGCACGCAGGAGAGTGACCTGATCGACTCCCGCACCACCACCTGAAACTTCGGCTCCACCACCTGCGGCTCCCGCACTACCACCTATGATTCCTGCTCCACCACCCGAGATTCCTGCTGCCCAGCCTGAGGATGCCGCTCCTCTACCAGGGATTTATGTTGCCCAGCCTATGGGTGCAGCTCCTCCACCAGAGACCGGTGCGGAGCCGACCGTATCTGTGAGTGCTTCCCAGTTACAGCAGATGCTGCAGGCTGTGACAGCCGCACTTCAGGGATAGGGCAGACCCCCAATCGTTTCACCAGCACAGGCAGAGCAGGAGCGCTCGAGTGCCCTCCTTCGAGAGTTCCGACACCTCGATCCCCCGCATTTCCAGGGTGAGCCAGACCCGACCGTGGCTGAGAGATGGCGCGCCGACGTAGAAAAGATATTTGAGACGATGGGATGCGTGACCGAGCGGCGAGTCTGATTAGCCGTATTTCTTCTCCATGGTGAGGCTGAGCACTGGTGGATGTCAGTCTCTCGAGCAGCGGGCGCTAACTTTGTATGGACTTGGGAGGATTTTGTAGATCGGTTTGACCGACAGTATTTTCCTGATTACATCCGACGGCAGCGAGCGTTGGAGTTTGAGGCATTGGTGCAGGGCGATCTGACAGTAGCTCAGTATGCCGCTCATTTTGTAGCACTGTCCCGATTTGCACCTTACTTAGTGGATGATGAGGAGCGGAGAGCCCGCCGATTTGAGGGCGGCTTGCGTTACGGTCTTCGAGGCCGTGTTATTGGGCATGAGCTCCCTACCTTCGAGGAAGTGGTGCGGAAGGCCCAGATTTTTGAGGCTGAGTGGGACAGTTCTCAGTCTGATCGCGGTCAGAGGAGAGACCGGAAGAGGCAGGCTCCTTCCAGTGATACCCAGCAGGGTCGACCATAGTAGAGGCGCACAGGTCACCCAGCCTTCCGAGCGCCAGCAGCACCTCCAGCACCACCTCCGAGATAGTTCACCGGCACTTGTTTTAGGTGCGGTGCGGCAGGACACCGTATGTGGGAATGTCCTCGCTCCCAGCAGCAACAGCAAAGAGGTCCACAACAGCCTCCACCACCGCAGCAGCAGCAGAGACCCCCATAGCAGCAGCAGAGGCCCCCACAGCAGCAGTGACAGCAGCCCCCACCACCGAGGCCACCTCAGCAGCAGCATCAGCACCAGCCTCCGAAGCCGCAGCAGCAGAGGCAGCAGTTTCGACCGCCTCAGTAACCCCAACAGCAGCAACACGCTCAGAGGGGACAGGCACCTCCTCAACCGGCTCAGGCTCGATTTCTATGCGACCCAGCAGGATCCTCAATCATCTGGAGGAGTCGTTGAGGGTATACTTCCAGTATCTGCATGCATTGCACGTGTGTTGTTTGATTCTGGTGCATCGTATTCTTTTATGGCCGAGAGTTTTGCCGATCGACTGGTTTGCCATTGGAGTCTGCTTGTGAGGAGTTGACTGTATCAACTCCCTTGGGGAAGACTGCAGTGTTGGGTCGATTTTGCTCGTCTTGCCCCGTTCTGGTTGGGGATATCTTTTTGCCTGCCGATCTGTTTGCTTTGCCTATGTCCGAGTTCGATGTCATCCTGGGCATGGATTGGCTTGCCGAGTATCACGCCATATTGGATTGCTCTGCGAGGACAGTCACGTTTTGTATACCTGGCTTGCTGCAGTTCCAGTTCATTGCTGAACCCAGAGGAGAGTCGTTGTCTTGTTTGATGTCGTGTGCCATAGAGGAGCCCATAGCGGTGAGCGTCGACCAGTTGCCTGTGGTTTGCAATTTTCCCGATGTGTTTTAGGAGATTCCGGGATTACCGCCTCATCGACTCACCGAGTTTCAGATTGATCTCGTGCCCGGTACCGCGCCTATTTCGAAGGCCCCATATCGCATGGCACCATTGGAGTTGCAGGAACTGCAGAAGCAGTTGGACGAGTTGCGCGAGTTAGGCTTTATCCGTCCGAGCAGTTCGCCGTGGGGAGCGCCGGTACTCTTCGTGAAGAAGAAGGATGGCTCGTTGAGGCTCTGCGTAGATTACCGCGAGCTCAACAAGGTCACGATCAAGAACAAGTACCCGCTCCCAAGGATTGATGATTTGTTTGATCAGCTGCAGGGTGCACAGTTCTTTTCGAAGATTGACTTGCGTTCCGGTTATCATCAGATTCGGGTCCGAGAGGAGGACATTCCGAAGACAGCATTTGGGACGCGTTATGGTCATTTCGAGTTTCAGGTCATGTCCTTCGGACTGACCAATGCGCCAGCAGTGTTCATGCAGTTGATGAACGAGGCCTTCCATCCGTATCTCGATCAGTTTGTTGTAGTCTTCATCGACGACATTCTAATTTATTCAAAGACTCGTGAGGAGTACGAGCAGCATTTGGAGGTTACGTTGCAGACTCTCCGTGCACACCAGTTGTATACAAAGCTGGAGAAGTGCGAGTTTTGGCAGGAGGAGGTGAAGTTCCTCGGTCACGTGGTAAAGAGGGAGGGTGTCGCAGTGGACCGCTCGAAGGTTGAGGCAGTGCGTCAGTGGGGCCAGCCCACGACTGCTCCGAGATTCGCAGTTTCCTTGGTTTAGCGGGCTACTACCGGCGTTTTATTGAGGGCTTCTCTCGTATTGCAGCCCCGTTGACCAGGTTGACTCGGAAGGGCGCAGAGTTTATTTGGAGTGACGCCTGCGAGCGAGCATTTACGGAGTTAAAGGACCGTCTGACGTCCGCTCCTGTCCTCACTCTTCCCTCTGGGAGTGACGGATTTATTGTATTCACCGATGCCTCGCATATTGGTTTAGGTGCTGTCCTGATGCAGCACGGGAGACCAGTGGCCTTTGCGTCTCGCCAGCTCAAGGTCCATGAGCTGAACTACCCTACGCATGATTTAGAGTTGGCTGCAGTTGTCTTCGCACTGAAGGTGTGGAGACACTATCTCTATGGGGTTAGGTTCGAGCTCTTTTCTGACCACAAGAGCTTGAAGTACCTCTTCTCGCAGTCTGAGTTGAATATGAGGCAGAGGCGCTGGATGGAACTCCTGAAGGACTATGATTTCGATCTCCAGTACCACCCGGGTAAGGCGAACGTGGTGGCGGATGCCCTCAGCCGTCAGCCACGAGGCCTGGTGGCGCATATGATGATTCAGGAGTGGCGGATGCTCGAGGATATAGCAGAGTACGACTTTGAGTTTGGCTTGCAGTCTTCTATTGTGCAGTTATCGAGCCTGTCGATTCAACCCTCTCTTGTCGCAAGGGTGATCGAGGCTCAGCAGGCAGACGAGTCGTTACAGGATTACCGAGCAGAGGCAGCATCCGAGGGTCAGACAGATTGGCAGATTGGTACAGATGGTGGACTTCGCTTCAGAGGCCGATTATGTGTCCCGGATATTCCTGAGCTACGTAGAGATCTTATGACCGAGGCACATCGATCGCGGTTTTCTATCCATCCTGGCTCGACGAAGATGTACCACGATATGAGGCGACAGTATTTTTGGGCGGGGATGAAGCGCCAGATCGCCAGTTTTGTGGCCGAGTGTGACACATGCCAGCGTGTCAAGGCCGATCATCAGAGACCCCCTGGTCTATTGCAGCCGTTGAGTGTCCCGATATGGAAGTGGGAGCACGTGTCGATAGATTTCATCATGGGCTTTCCGAGGACTCAGCGCGGTCATGATGCCATCTGGGTTGTCGTTGATCGTCTGACGAAGTCGGCACATTTTATTGCGATACGTGCGACTTGGCCTTTGGACCGGCTTGCGAGATTATTCATTGAGGATATTGTGAGACTGCATGGCATTCCAGTCTCGATCGTTTCTGACCGAGACCCGAGGTTCACATCTTAGTTTTGGGGGAGCTTCCACAGAGTGATGGGTTCTGATTTGCAGCTCAGCACCGCGTACCACCTGCAGACCGATGGCCAGACCGAGAGGGTCAACCAGATCCTTGAGGATATGCTTCGGGCCTGCGTGATTGATTTCGGGGGTAGCTGGGATGAACATCTACGATTGGCTGAGTTCGCATACAATAACAGCTATCAAGCGACCATCGGCATGGCTCCTTTTGAGGCACTATATGGCAGACCATGCAGATCACCGAGTTGTTGGACCGAGGTTCGAGAGCGTCGTCTCCTAGGTCCCGAGCTTGTGCAGGAGACGTCTGAGGCTATTGATATTATCAGGCAGAGGATGCGCACAGCTCAGAGCCGGCAGAAGAGTTTTGTTGATCGTCGGCGTCGTCCCTTGGAGTTTGATGTAGGGGACCATGTGTATCTCAAGGTCTCGCCCATGAAGGGCGTAGTTCGATTTGGAGCGAAGGGCAAGCTTGCCCTGAGATTCATTGGACCTTTCGAGATCATTGAGTACATTGGCGCTGTGGCCTATCGGCTTGCCTCACCATCTCAGTTGTCTGGCGTCCACAACGTTTTCCATGTCTCTATGTTGAGGAAGTGTGGGTCAGACATCGTTCCTGTTATCGATTGGCAGCCGTTAGAAGTTCGTGAGGACGCTTCTTACATCGAGCAGCCAGTCCGTATCCTTGATCGGAAGGAACAGGTCCTCCGGACCAGGGTCATTCCATTGGTGAAGGTTCAGTGGGGTCACCATTCTGTTGAGGAGGCTTCTTGGGAGCGCGAGGCTGAGATTCGAGAGCGTTATCCCCATCTTTTTGATGATTGATTATGTGTTGTATGTTGTATATTATCTCTGATTTTATATAGTGATGTTATGTTTCTTCTCCCTCTTGAGTTCTGCCTAGTTATGATGATTGTGTAAATTTCGAGGACGAAATTTCTATTAGGAGGGGAGAGCTGTAAGCCCCGTATCCTAGACCGTACCGTTCCATAGGCTTCCGCGGTCTTTCCGGTCGAATTCCGGCAACCTTCGACCCTTAATCGGTATTTGCGCGCGACCTGGATTCTCATGCCGTCAACCCGAGTCGACTCAACCCAGGGCTTGTACCTTAGCGACCGCGTCATCGCCGCGGTTCCGATGCCGCGACTCGCACGCTGATGCGATGCTCTGGTTGGGAGTTGTGAGCCAGCGTTCGGTGC
This sequence comes from Magnolia sinica, assembly GCF_029962835.1. Taxonomy (NCBI): domain Eukaryota; kingdom Viridiplantae; phylum Streptophyta; class Magnoliopsida; order Magnoliales; family Magnoliaceae; genus Magnolia; species Magnolia sinica. Next base: position 29,038,877 of record NC_080582.1, on the reverse strand, counting down.
GAGGAAACGCCGCGCATGCGAATTCCGAGGAAATCTCTACAAGGTGTCACATCAATCAATCAATCCCATCAATCCTATCATGTCAAGTACACATCACCTTTCACCCTTTCCCAAGCAAGCCCCAAAAGTCAAAAAGTTTCTTACAACCCATAACTCCTCTTACGCCTTTTGCCAAAAAAGTCAAAAAGCCTCTTACACACCCATCCCTCTCTCTCCCATCCATCACTCCATCACCCATCACTCCCTCTCTCTCTCTCCCTTACAAGTCTCTCTCTCATTTTCAACTTTTCAAAGCAACAAAAATGCCATACGTATGAGCCTCTCCCACTCCTCCCAAGCTACATGTGTGGCCCACCCTTCCATCCCTAGATCTCTCATCTCAACCATCCATTTCTCATCTACCTCCATCAAAAGGAAGCACAAGGAGCTAAGGGAGCCAAGGGAGCAAGAAGATCAAGTGGTGGGTGTCTTGATAGGGTAGTTTTTGATGTTTTTTAGATGGGCCAAGTGAGGCCAACCGATCAATGGTTTGGATCTCACTTTGGACCCTAAGATGTGGCCATTGACCCACTTGGATCATCCTGATCATTCCATGATGGGGCCATTCTCCATGGACCCCATCATGATGTTTATTTTCTTGCATGCTTAGGGTCATCTAGACCGTCTATTTTAGTGGAGAAGGGATCTCCACCGTTGGATTTCGATTTCATGGACCCACATGTAATGGGACCCACTTGATGTATGATTTAGTGCAAGGGAAGGCCCATAGTGCCGGGGTCCCTCCATCACGCGGTCTCACTCTCTATCTCTCTCTCTTTTATTTTATTTTATTTTTGTGATGATAATGAGGTTGTGTGGCCCACTTGAATGGACCCCACCATGAAGTTAGTATGTTATCCAAACCATTTACAAGTGGGGCCCACTTTGCGTGTGTTGTACCCATACCATCCATCAGTGGTGGCCCTCATGAGTAGGCCCACCTTGCTCGGCCAGAGAGTCCAGCGTCCAAGGACGCTGGACGTTTGCTGAAAACACAAATGCAAGCTTGGTTACAAGCTAATGGAGGAGGCCCACTCATGTAGGCCCCACCTTGATGCATGTCTTCAATCCACACCATCCATTCCTTTCCCAAGCCCCTTTTAGGCGTTGAGCCAAAAGATGGGATCAATCAGACCTTCAGGCGGGCCATACCATACCAAATAGTGGTTTTCACCATTGAAACCTCCCCTGATTTCCTATACTCCAAAATATATCCGATATTGGACTTGTTCTGCTCGTGTTGAGCCATGGAAGACCATTGGACGGTTTAGATTATCAAAATGTGGACCCCACCTGCCAAAACCACGGAAAAACAGAAATAAAAAAAATAAAATAAAATCCATCAGCAGCAGCTGCTGCTGCTGTGTCAGACGCAGCAGGCAGCGCCTGCGCACACCGTCCGGGCGGACGGGCATACGTACAGCCACCACGGCTGTAGCCGTGGGCCCCACCTTGATGTTTATATGTCATCTAACCCGTTCATAGGGTGGGCCACCCCCTGACGTGGGCCCACCCCAAAAATCAGCCTGATCCAAGACTCAGGCGGCCCACACCGTAGGAATCAGTGGGATTGAACCTCTATCTTTGAAACCCTTTTTGGGCCCACAGAAGTTGTGAATCAGGGTGAAATTTGTTTTCACCCTTCATCTAGGCCCATGTGGCCTTATCAACGGGTTGGATGGCATAGAAACATTGTGGTGGGCCCCACATGGAGCCCATAGTAATGTATGTAAGGCCAACTGTGATGTTTGTGTTTTCCCCACCGTCCAGGGACGGTGGGCGTGTGGTGTGCGTGCGTGTGTGTGTGTGTGTGTGTGTGTATAATATTATATTATATATATATATATATATATATATACATATATATATAATATTATATTATATATAATATTATATGTATTGTGTATACATATATTATATACTATTATATATATATATATATATATATATATATATTTTACTGGTATGGGAGGCCCACCTCAGTTACTTATGGCCCATGATTGAGGCCCACTTTGATATATATGAAAGGCCCACCTCAGTTACTTGTGGCCCATGATTGAGGCCCGCTTTGATATGCATGTAAGGCCCATGGGTCGAGGCCCATTGATGTATTAGGGGCCCATGGGTTATGGCCCATTAAAAAAATATTTTGGGGCCTATGGGTTGAGGCCCTTTTGATGTACATTTGGGGTCCCATTGGGGTGGCCCATTTGATACTCATAAGGCCCATAAGATCAGGCCCATTTGATGCACTCTAAGGCCCACGGGTTATAGCCCATTGCAATGTACATAAGGCCCATTGGTGCGGCCCATTGATGTGGCCCACTTAATGAATATATGGTCCATGTGATTTGGCCCATTTGATGTATTTAAGGCCCAATGGGATGTACCTAAGGTCCATTGCAATGTGTGATCCCAACATGATTTATGTAATGATGTTTATGACGGGCAGTACCTTGGGAGCAATGGCGGTTTGACGTCCCCATTGCAAGTATAGTGTTGGTTAAATGTCCGCATTATGACTTTTCCTTGGGCCCATACGTGTAATGTGTAGGCCATCTAGGCCCATCTTCATTATGAATATCATCTATCCCATATAACACGTTTAATTCCATGATTCATGATCATATGCATCATACGTATGCTTGATATGAGAAATGACTGATCATAGCATATGCCTTCGGGCAGATGGTTTAGGGGCTCCCGTACAGTGGGTGTTGCCCTACATGAGCGCACGATACGCGCAGGATTGCTGCATGGCTGGATAGTGTGATTCATGCATTCGCATTGTGTGATATGGTTACTGTACGCCCTAGCGACATCACGGCCGTAGCCTCCACAGACGTATCATGGTTGGCAAGATTGGATACCGAAAATACTGTTCTACATGAGGTGCGATAGATATCCCTGGGTGAAAGTCTCTAAACCCTTATGGTACCAGGAGGTTGCTCCAACGTCTAGACCGAGTGGATGCATGAGCGCTGAGTGTCGATTACCAGACGGTTGCGCTTTCCACTGCGTCGTGGTCGATTGGAAGGGGGTGCGGCCTTACCCGCCCGAGAGTAGGGGGCAATGCTAGGCTGAGTCTGACCAGCTCGAGGAATGGATCCGCTATTGACGAGCCGAGCCCGATATTGGTAGGCGGATAGTGAGGTCTTTTCCACTCACCTTATTGCGCGATGGGGCGACAATCTGGCTGGGAGTGTACTAGACCCCGGTGATATTCCAGATTTTGAGTTGTATTGATATGTGGACTTAGATGAGGATTTGTATGCTTGAGTTGCATTTCGCATTGCATGGCCTTGGTATGGCCGACATCATTCTTACACCGCATGGCCTTGGTATGCCTAATGGTATTCTTGGCGTTCGTCAGCATATTCCGCATTACTCTGATACTGCATAATTGCATTACCACTTAGAGCATACACTTTCACCACCATCTAAGCTTTCTATAAGCTTATGCACGACCGTTGCGTGCAGGTGACGTTGGATCGCAGCAGCGCTGAGGCTTGGACGCGTGGTAGATCTTTTTGAAGCTTTTGGTCTGTCATCATTGTATTTCCCTTATGGTCATTGTACTTGTAAAGTTTTTTATTATAGTGAAAATGTGATGGAGTTTTTGGTTGTTGTTTGTGGGTTATGCCTTTGGTTATGCTTATTACGAATCAAACTGATGTTGAAAATCCTCCTTCTAGCATCCCAGGATCGGAACCTGGCGAATGGGCGCTGGGAGTCGAGAATGGGGTTCTACGAAAGCTGTTGGCGCCGGATTCGGCGATCGAGAATTTTGTGAGCCCGGTTTCCGAGTTTGGGGCGTGACAGTGGATCTATGTTGATGGTTCCCCTCCCATATATCAAGTTAGTCCACTCATGGATGGGCCAAAAAGTATGAAAGAAACAGAGAGATTAAATGTACAATAGTGGTACACGTTATTGGTTGAAGCATTTCTTCAAACAACTAACCAGCAGATGTCAGCGGCCATGGACAACCATGGAGATGGCTGCCGCCGCTTGATAATCGAAAGGGGAAGTGAGAGAGAGAGAGAGAGAGAGAGAGAGAGAGAGAGAGAGAGATGAAGGGAGAGAGAGAGAGAGAGAGTACCTTCGATTTTCTCTTCTTTCAAGAGAGGCCGGAGTGGAGGGATGTTGAAGAGAGAGAGACTTTTGGGATTTGGGGATGGGGCGCGAGATTTGGGGATGGGGCGATTTGGGAGAGAAGAGGGAAGAAGGGTTTTTGGGAGAGAAACATTGGCGCGCGCGATTCGGAGATGCGGCGATTTGGGAGAGGAGGGAAAAACGGGTTTTGGAGAGAAAAGAAGGCGGGCATGATTTGGGGATGAAATTCGGGAGGCAAAAGACCCTCCTTTTTTTTTGTTTTAATTCCAGTGGCGGTGGCTTATCCGTACATGGGCGGCCACGTAAAAATGCCGCACATTTTGTTTCTACACGGACGTTTCGTTGGGGCCGCCAGTGAGAATCCGCCACTGATTATGATATTTCTTGTAGTGACATGGACCTGTGAGTAACACACTATGAGCGTCTCAAAGTGAGATCTAATCCATCCATCGGGTGGGCCCAACCATTTAAATGCTCTAATTTGTCCCACACCCGACTCAAAACCTCAACCCAAAGACCCGGTGGGTACCTGAAACTGATTGGATCTGGGTCCAAGTCTTCAAGATCTAGACCCAGACCGGAAAGGATCTGAACCTGGTTAGACTGGGTATGGGTGCTATAGGACCCAACCCAAACCCAACCCATTGACAGTCCTAAATCCTAGTTCTACTAGGTCTCTTACCAAACAAAGCTTTTAAAAAATAGATGAAACGTTTCAACATGAATGATCCACATTCACGGGAGAAAAGGTCACACAAAACCAATGGCTAGGATCTTCTAGTAAGAGGCCAACTAAGCATTTGCCATCAACAGGACGATCCGTCATAACAACTCTATGCATCCTTAAACCATGGCCCCACTTGTGCAAAATGAAAATCCAAGCATACTGTGCAAATTAGTGATGTAGAGTATGAAACCTAAAAAGTAAAAGAAATTGCTTCCACTTTCAATTTTCAACTAGCACACACATTACACACAAACATGAATACAGGAAACAAACAAAACATTACATAAATTGTTTGTGTAATTTGAAGTACAAAATGTATCATAATAAATATAACACATTGTAAGATATCTAACGATTGGTTGCAAAAGATACAAATATCCTCAAGCTAGAAAATATCATCCAAACATCTCATCACCGTCAAATCATCATTCCACCTCCACATCCGTCTAGTGGTCATCACAATATTTCCTAAATCAAATTTGTAAGTAAAACTTGATAGTCAAATGCTATAATTTGTTTGCTTGAATCTATAGAAGTAGTCGAAGCATATAGTTATTTCAAGTGTCCCTTTGGATGCCTATAACTTTCTAAGTTGCAAACAAGTTCCACGTGAAAGCAAGGTGTTCCAAAACGGTAACGGTGGCTATAACAGCCACCACCGTTACCATTATGATACGGGCCGTAACAGCCGTTAAAACCCTGTATCGGCCGTTATGGCCGTTTTTTATTTTTTTGAAAATTGTTGTTATGGGGCCGTCACAATCCATTACGGAACCGTTAAGGGCCGTTACGTGGCCGTTACGGGACCGTTATGGCCCATTTTTCTATAACGGCTGTTTTGACCCCATAACGCGTAACAGTTATGACTGTTGCCGTTACGTAATGGCCGTTACGTAACTGATTTTGAATACCATGTCTGGAAGTGAGCCCATGTTATATTGTAACTGACAATGAAATTTCTTATCCAAACACCTATAGACCCTTTACAACTAATAAAACTTACAGGCATCCAAATGACCCCTAAAACTAATCATGGAGAAAACATAAGTTCCTCGTGCATTGCGTTGAAGTGTCGTGATGCACGTTATGTTAGAAAAGTTACTTTTAGATACACTGAAAAAAAATAAATAAATAAAGATTATCACTAGGCTGAATCACGTATAAAATATACTGTCCTTAAAGCGTGATTCGCCCCCTTATCAACTGCTGATGGGTTACAGGCAAATTACTTCCAGGATAAGACAAGCCTTATCTGGATCTAGCGTGCAGCAATCACGATAGGTCTACTATGGAACAATTTAACGCAGTAGATTTATTCTGGCAGACTTAGACGATGGAGATGATAACAGTATTATAAAATGAAGCTATGGACTGTATCTGATTTGATGGGAGAGATGGTGTGTTGAGATGATGAAATCGGACTGGAATGGTCCAGTTTATATAGGCCTCAGGTTTAAACCCGTTGTTGTGTGGTATTCAATGGTCCAGAACGTTTGAAAAATGTTTCTGGCCGTTGTCCATTAATCCCAGACGTTTCTGGTCATCAGATCTGTAGATCTGACCATTGGATCATCCAGGCCCATCCGTTTTCGGACCGTTGTAGCTTTTAAGGTAGCTATCCGTTTAAGAAATGGCTGGACGTTTCGGATTTAAGAACCGACCGTTCTCAGTCACCTATAAAACCCAGACTCATTTCCAACATTTCAGATCCACACCGCCATAAGGCTCTGACCAGACCCATCGCACCGTCTCGCGTAAGGTCGCGATGAAGCGACCACTCTGCGACACGATGCGCCCGGGCACGGGTGCGAGCGGCGCGTGCGTGCGTGAGCGCACTGGAACACGCAATCCGTGTTTCATCTCCTCCAAAAAGCTCCAAATAAGAATATCCTTCTCAACATCTCATATAAACCACAAAACTATTCTTTGCATTTCCGATGTGGGACAAAGCACACACACCGCACTTTTTAATTTAAAAATTCAAAAAAGTATTTTGGCGGGAAAATCCCGAAATTTTGAAAAATTTGAATTTTCATTTTTATTATTTTTAAACCACTGATTTTCAACACGTTACAACTTACAAGTAGGGCCAGCAATTGTGAGATACAAACTTTAATTTGATAAGCTCTACCATAGATGGAAGATGTGCCAAAAACCCTACAGAACCAAACTTCTAATCTGATGGTCAATGTCCTGCAAAGTACGGATAGAGAAAGAATATAAATATCAATTATCTAGGAAAGAGATGGCAAAAAATTGGATGGCAAGGAACTTCCGATTAGATTTGGTTGGGTCATAACAAAAAGAGAACTTGTAAATTTGTAGAAATATTACTAACACCATCCGAATTTAAGCTTGGGATGTGAGATTACTATTCTCGTCTGACATGGGTTTCAAAGAATGGATTGACTGCGAGCAAATCCAAACATACTTCCTCCTTGATGAGTTCCCTGCCAACAACAAAAATTGCCCTATTGCAGTTAAAGAGTTACGCATGCTGTAAAGGCAAATATCATATACAAGGACCAACCAAATCAATACCAAATTAAGTAAATCTGAAACAGTTGTTTGCTAAGCCCACAGGTGTGTGGAGCTGTGCACATCCACATATAGCTGCACATGCAAATATGGAAGATGTATATGAGATCCCAGCTTTCCATAATTCCATTACATGAACCAGATTGATTAGATGTTCTTGCACAAAAATCAGGCAGTTTTGCTTCTCAGGTCGGAGACTGTACAAAAGAAATGGATTGGCTGATATAGTTTTCTTCTAGACATCCATTTGTTTTGTACACACTGGTCCATCTGATGAAAAAGCTCTTACCACACACGCTAATGCTATTTTGGTGCATGTGATTGGTAAGGCTCCATACAAGTGTGGTCAGCATTTAAAGTAAATGTGTGGCCATTAGATGAGTGGACAGACCTGAATTCCACACAACGAAAGCCATATTGTGGTTGCACCTTGATGAACAGCTTTGATCATGCATCCATGCAAGCATTGCGGACGCTCGAGCCTACCCTCTAAATCCATACAGTCTAAAAACACATGATAATGAAACAAAAGTTTCAATGGTCAGTCAAGTGCAATTTTTATCCAATGGGGCATCAATGGTATGATCTTCCAACCATACAGCCATGTGGGCCGATTCATCAATAGATAAATAATGTGCCCACACACAAAATGTTCTTTTTTGAGGTAATTCATCCAACGGTTAGCATGCATGATGTATAACAGGCATTATGTGATGCTCTGTCCGAAGGATTACAAAGTACTATTTCGGTTTTCATTTTGTGCAAGTGGGCCCATTGTTCAGTGACCAAAATGCTGACATTGTGTTTCCCACTATCAATAAGGCACCAAAAAGATGAAAAGGTGACCCTACTGTACAAACTGAAAAATAAGGAAAATAGCATAGCGACAATGAAAACTAGAAGTCAAAAGACTCAAAACAGCTATGACTATAGTTGACAGCATCAATAAAGAGGAGAGATTAAAAAACAAGTAAATCTCACCCGCTTTGCTTTGGAGAGATCATGAACTGTGTGCACCAAACAAGGAAAGCTCGTCTTTGATTGCTAGTCACAACAACACCATATATACATCTTATTCATTTATGTTAACGGAGGGTATATGTTGAATCTTATGCCAATCCTCTCCCTCTTCTTCTCGAAGCCCCACCTTCAATTGTTGAGGCATGTCCCGTGGTGGCAATTTTCAATGTAGGTCATCAAACCATGCTGCTACATGAAGCCTCGCTTTCAATTGTTGAGGCATGTCTGCAGCATCAATTTTCAATGTAGGTCATCCAACTGCAACCATACCGCTACATGAAGCCTTGCCTTCAATTGTTGAGGCATGTCCTGCAGCATCAATTTTCAATGTAGGTCAGCCAACCATACTGCTATTGTTGGGTTGTAAAACCCCACCTTTTGCTGACGAGTAGCTGCAGCCAACACAAAACCGAAAAATAAAAAGCTGAAACTTTTGGAAGAGGAACAGAGACTGCTGTTGTATTGGAATTGAATGAATAGGAACGAATACAAGGTGCCTTTTTATAGGCTTTTCATATTATGTGAAATGACTAATTTATCCCTGTCTAGATTCATCCTAGGGGTAGCTAAAGAAAGAAAAATCCAAAGAGAAAATCCAAAAAATATCTACCATTATCTTCACCTAGCTAGCAAACTAAACTTAGCAAAAAAAATCTAATCTCACAGCTAGCTCACACGGTATGCACAGCTAGCTCATATGATTCTCACACGGTTTTGGATTTGCACAAATCCACCACTGTTTCCAACACTCCCCTACAAACCAAAACCGGCTTCATTCCAAACATTGTTCTTAGTTGTTTGAATGCATCTGTCGGCAATGCCTTTGTGAAAATATCCGCCACCTGTTCCGTAGTATGACAAAATTTTATTTCATTATTTTCTGCTTCACATGATCTCTTAGAAAATGGTATCGAGTATCAATGTGTTTGCTTCTTCCATGCTGCACCGGATTTTTGGCTAGCTCGATTGCCGACTTGTTATCCACATATATGACTGTGGATTCTTCCTGCAGATGCTTCAACTCCTTTAGCAGATGCACTTCTCGCCACGATCATTAAGCTTTTTCCTTCTCGCTTTTGGAACTTAAGCGTAGGTGACACACCTAAAGATCTTAAGGTGCGCCAAGCTCGGCTTGTATCCACTCCATGCTTCCTGCTGTGTCTAGAATCTGACACTCTTGGTCAGACACCTATTCAGCAGATAGGCAATATGTGCAACTGTCTCTGCCCAGAAATTCTTTGGCAAACCTTTTTTCTTTAGCATGGTCCTCGTCATATTGAGGATGGTGCGGTTCTTCCATTTTTCAATTCCATTTTGTTGTGGCGTATACGCGGTAGTGTGTTGTTGCTTAATGTCATGTTCTTTGCAATATTCTCGAAAAGCATTTGAGGTGTACTCCCCACATCTATTAGATCGAAGATTTTAAGACCACTTTCTTTTTCAACATGGGCCTTAAAATTTTTAAAAATAGTAAAAGCAGCAGACTTCTCTTTGATTACATATACCCATAATTTTCTACTGAAATAGTAATGAATGTAATAAAGTATTTATTACCTTCAAGAGAGATTGGCTCTCATGGTCCACAGATGTCAGTGTGAACCAACTGCAACGGTTCTCTTGCTCTTCGGGATACTCCACTCGGAAAGGATTTCCTTTATTGTTTTCCAAGTGTGCACGCCTCACACACATGTTTTGGAGCTTCAATAGCAGGAAAGTCATGCACCATACTAATGAGGACAGAAGTTTCAGGCCACTGAAATTTAGATGGCCAAAGCGAAGATATATCCAGGAATCATTCTTTGCTTTTCGATAAAAATACTTCTCAAGCATTATGCTTATATGGATAGGAAACATACGATTCTTCACCATCTGGACTCTTACAATCAAACATCCATGCATATCTCTTATGAAAAGATATGAGAAGAGTTCTCCATATGTATGACATACCCTTTTTTGAGGAGTTGTTCGAGACTCAGTGTGTTACTTTTCATGTTGGGCACGTAGTACACATTAGAGATATAATTTGAAACACTATTCTTATGAAAGATTTTGATTTTACCTTTACCTTTCACTAGCGTTTTTGATGAGTCTCCAAACGTTACATCGCTATGAACTCCTTCAGTGAGTTTCACAAAGAGTTTCTTGTCGCCGCACATGTGATTACTTCCACCCGTGTCGAGATACCATACATACTGTTGATCACTACCTTTCTCTTGTGCAAGGAAAAGTGTGGAGCTTTCTTTTTCATGGCCTGATGCTTCGACATAGTTGGATAGCTCGTCTTGAGTCACCGGCTTGCTCCAGCAATCAGATGCATAGTGGCCAAGCTTGTTGCAATTATAACATTGGATGTTCTTTGTACTTCCTCGTTCACGCATATATCTACCTTTACCATTTCCTCTTCTATGGAAATTGGTATTTTTCAATTGGTTTTGGCCATGGCTTTATTGGTATCCGCGCCCTCTGCCTCTTGTGCGATTGTTAGCAAAACGTCCACCACATTGTGAACTTCCATGTCCACTATTGTTATCATTCAGAGTCAATCTTGACTCTAAAGCTTGTTCTATCGACATGAAACTGGCATTCTTCTGTATTCGTTGCTCATGAACTTGTAACGATCTCATCAACTCCTCAATGGAGAGTTTCTCAATATCTTTTGATTCTTCGATCGCTACAACAACATGCTCAAACTTGGTTGTGAGGGATCGAAGTATTTTTTCAATAACTCGGACATTTTCAATCTTTTCACCATTTCTTTTCAAATTATTGACAGTTACGAACAAATGCGGAAAATAATCAGTAATATTCTCATATTCCTTCCTGTGAATCGCTTCGACCTCTGCTCTTAATGTTTGAAGGCGAACCCGCTTCACTCAATCTACACCCTTGAAGATGGTGCCAAGGGTATCCCATGCTTACTTGCTTGATATTGCTTTCCCAATCTTTTCAAAGGTAGATTCATTCAACCCTTGATAGAAGAGAAACAAAGCCTTATTGTCTCTCTTCCTTTGATTTTTTAAAGCGATCTTTTCTTCATTGGTGAAGACGGCTTCTTCTTCCGTAGTGGGTTCTTCATACCCATCGGTAATGATCTCCCATAGTTCTTGCGACCCGAACAATGCCTTCATTTGTATGCACCATTTTTCAAAGTTATCCTTTGATAACTTAGGAACTTGCGGCTAGATTGTGCTGGCCATCTTTTCTATTTTTTAAAAAGGAATGGCTGATTTTTATTTTTTTTTGAAAAATAAAGGGAGATGGATGGAATAGAAATCTGAATATTTTTTTTAAAAAAAAATAGATTTTTTTTTACTAAAATCTGATTTTTTTTTTAAACAATTTTTTTTTCAAACTTTTTTTTTTTTTTTTTTTGAAAACAGATTTTTTTTGCTGGAAACTTTTTCAAAAAAAAACTGGGACCTATGGGTTATGGCCCCACCACAATTGACGTTTCAAACAAAACTTAGACAATAGGCTTAACAGATTTTACAAAAAATCTGGACGTTTCAAACACAATTTGGATAGAAAAAAAAATGATGAAGAAATGCAGTTCAGCCTCCTCACGGTTGATTTGTTTTTTTTTTTTGTTGGGTATTTGCAGACCCAAAACAAGGAGTGCAGGACCTCCTTCTCACGGCTGATTTGTTTCGGGTATTTCAGACCCAAAACAGGTAGTGCAGGATCTGCTTTTTTGTTGATGAGGCCCAAGGATCAGTAGCTCTGATACCACTTTGTTGGGTTGTAAAACCCCACCTTTTGCTGACGAGTGGTTGCAGCCAACACAAAACCGAAAAATAAAAAACTGAAACTTCTGGAAGAGGAACAGAGACTGCTGCTGTATTGGAATTGAATGAATAGGAACGAATACAAGGTGCCTTTTTATAGGCTTTTCATATTATGTGAAAGGACTAATTTATCCCTGTCTAGATTCATCCTAGGGGTAGCTAAAGAAAAAAAAAAAAATTCAAAGAGAAAATCCAGAAAATATCTACCATTATCTTCACCCAGCTAGCAAACTAAACTTAGAAAAAAAAAAATCTAATCTCACAGCTAGCTCACACGGTATGCACAGCTAGCTCATATGATTCTCGCAAGGTTTTGGATCTGCACAAATCCACCACCGTTTCCAACAGCTATGTGGGCTAACTCATCAATAGAGAAGAAAAAGGGGACTCGAATGCCATCCACCCAAAACATTCCTTGTTCAGTCATTTCATCCAACAGTTAACGTGCATGACATCAGGAGGTGTTACACATTGGGGTTTTCAGCTTTTAGAAGTGCTGCCATTGTTCAGGACCTAAAATGCGGATATTATGGTCCACGCACCAAAAATCTGAAAAAGGGGCCCAACTTGTACAAACTGGAAAATAAAATAAAATAGCATAGCAATAAAGAAACTCGGAATTTAAGACGTCTATGATTGTAGTTGAAAGTATGATTGGAAAGAAGAGAAATAAGATGAAAGAAGTAAATCTCACCGGCTTTACTAGGGAGATATCCTGAATCAGTCTGCAACAAAGAATTAAAGCCTGTCTTTGATTGCCAGTCATGACAACAACATCAAATCCCACATCTCAATATTTATCTTCAGAAATAGCTTCAGCATATTTGGGTGGAAGGTGCTCCTGAGGATTTAATAGCTTGGATATATGGTGATGGAGGGTATGTGCTGAATCTTATACCAATCCTCTCCCTCATCTTTTCGAAGCCTATTTGTGAAACTATGAGACATAGCAGCTATCTCCAATTTCTTGAGGGTAGTCACATGCTGCAATCCTTCTGGAAGCATCTTCAATTTATAGGCTCCATGCATCTTTAACCGTGAAAGCCTCAGCATCGCTCCTTCCTCAACTCTCCACTCCTCTAAACCAAACAATCCTCTAAACACCAAGAACTCAAGGCGAGGAAACCCTTGTCGAGAGCATACCATTTCCTTTCCCAAGTATGAATAATACTCCAATCTGAGAACCCGAAGGTTTGCTAGTTTCTCCAGTGTCATAATAGGCTCTTGCTTTAACTTAGACGCGTACAAGGTAAGCTTGGTGAGATTTGGTGAGAATTCATGAGACTCGGGTAGGTTCCCTAACCTTCCGTTCAAATGCAGCTTAAACAAATACAACAGATTTAAAATTGGTGGAAATGGGATCAGATCTTTACCTGTTAGCTTCAGAGACCGGAGGTGGTCCAATTTGGGAATAGAGTCGATCAATCCCTCTCCATGCCTACTTGAATCTACTTTCTCTATTTTTAGTGTCCTAAGGTTAATGAGCTTTTGCAAGTAATTCTCTATCCAGTCGCCTGCCAGAATATTTCTTAGAGTTTGTAGGTTGCTTGGAAGGCTGAGTTCATCCGCAGTCTGCTCGCCTAGTGTAGACCCTTCACATGTAAATGCCCCCTCCCGTACGCGTACATGCCTTAGCTGTTGCATGTTCCAAATATCAATAGGAATGTGCACTGACTGTCTGAAAAAAGTAAAACGTACAACTAGTGTTTGCAAGTTGCGTAGATTGGCCATCGACGATGGTAGGCTTTGTCCTGTTCCATTCACATTTACCGTCATTTCAAGGTATCTCAAGTGGACAAGTGTGCCTATTTCTTTCGGAACCTTTTCTGCCTCTATCCGTGTGCCACGTTGACTGAGATGTAACACCCTAAGCAATCGAAAGCCTCCGAAAATTAACTTCTGTTGATTTTGTCGAAGATATTGCTCTGAGCTGAACCAAATAATAGATCGAAGGTTCAGAGGGAAGTCGCTTAAAGAAGCGTTCACAGAGTCGCCATGATGCATAGCAAGTCGACGTGCTTTAGGAGAGAAATATCTTGCGCCCCCAGTGTTGATGTTGAGAAAATTTTCTTCCTTGGCTTTTAAGAGTGAGAGATCTCGAAGAAGATCGTGGATGCCGCAGCTTTTAACCCCTCCTATTAAACTTCTTTCCACTATTTGAATTAGGCTTCTCTGGATGAGCTCCTCTAGGCAATCTTCTCCTACTTCCTCCAATGTTTTGGCCCCTTCTGAATGTACAAATCCTTCTGCAACCCATAACCGAATCAACTCCTTAGCAGAGAACTTGTGGTCTTCTGGATATACTCCTAAATAGAGAAAGCATGGCTTCAAGTAATAGGGTAGATCTTCATAGCTTAAAGCTAATATCCTTGAAATTTGTGCTTGGCCTTCAACAGATGGCCAGCAAAGGCTTTTCAGTACCTTCTCCCACTGACTTGGGAGTCTTGCTTTCCTCGATAAGAGCCCTCCAACGACCACGACTGCGAGGGGTAGACCGTGACATTTTGCCACAATCTGCTTTCCCAGCCTCTCTAAATCTTGGGGGCAACTGCTATCTTGCTTGAAGAATATCTTCTGACAAAACAATTTCCAGCTCTCATCTGTTTTTAGAAGTTTCAGATCATGAACACAGCTCTGGATGTCTGCATGTAAAGCTACGTCTCTGTTGCGAGTGGTAAGTATGACCCGACTTCCGTTATTCATGTCTGGAAAGGCAGCTGCTAAAGCAACCCATGCCTCCGTCTTCCAGATATCATCTACCACCACAAAATATCTCTTGTGCTTCAAATGCTCAAAAATACTCTCCCTCATCTGCATTTCGTCCATTTCTCTTCCAGTGTGAATCAGAAAGCATCCCATAATCCTCTGCAAAAGATCCCTTGCATCATATTCTTGAGATACATAGATCCACGCACAACAATCAAAATGCTTCTTAACATCATAATGATTATAAACTTTCCTGGTGAGAGTAGTCTTGCCCAGACCACCCATTCCGACCATAATGATTATAAACTTTCCTGGTGAGAGTAGTCTTGCCCAGACCACCCATTCCGACGACAGAAATCACGCAGCGCCGCAACTCGCCCTCGATCAACCGTGCCACCAACGTTATTATGTCTTCTTGGAAACCGACGATTTCTGTATCTTCTAGTAGAGGAGAGGTTCGCCTTTGCTCCCGCAGACTTTCGCCCATGGAACTGCTTCCTTCTCCACCTTTGCTGAGACCTATGATGCCGTAAGTCTTTCTTCTCCGGCCGACCTCAACGAGTTCACTCTTTATATCTTCGATCATCTTGTGTAGCTGTTGCCGAGCAATTGGTTCGTCAACAAAGGAAGTGATATTCTGTATGTAACTAACTGACCCTCTTCTTCTGCTTTGTTCTATTTGAAAGATGAAGGTGTCCATGACGTCCTCCGCTTTGCAAGAAATGTCTCTTACATCAGCCACCCATTTCTTCACCCTTGCATCATTTTGTTTCGTCTCTGCATCTCTAAAGAAAGCCTGCATCCACTCCATTTCTCTTTTTAGCCATTCGACCTGACCACTTACCTCGAGGAGGGCGGATCCATGGTGGACAAGGAGATCTCCAAGTTTTCCTATGACAAGGGAAACAACAGCCTCAGCAATCATATTAGCCTCTCTCTTCTTCTCACAAGCAAATGCACTCACTTTGTTCAGAACTCACTAAAAAGGGAGCTGGAAATGCAAGGAGAGATGTAATCGGAACTCCGGAATCAATTACGTTGCGATCTCGACGGTGCTGCGATATTGCGGAGAGGAAGAAGGGGAATGGATTGGTGCGGCAGGTGAGCTGAGAGAGAGAGAGAGAGAGAGAGAGAGAGAGAGAGAGGGGAGAGTGCGATGAAATTGCTTGTGAAAAGGAGTTGTTTTTTGAGAGTGAATACGGATCCTCTGTTTGCGTCAAAGCGGCAAAATTGTGGTTGTTGTAATCTAACTGGACCGAATAATGCACCGCTGACTGACTGAGATGGACCAATTACTATACATCAAAGGAGATAAAAATCAGGAAAGTCGTGGTTTTGGCTAGCGTAGATAAAGTAGCAGTCCGCATTTGACAAAACATTAGGTAAAATGTCGTTTTTGATTAATTAAAAATGGCAATTTGAGTCTATGAAAATGATCATTTCCACCACCATGACACACCGGCCTTGTTTCATTTCAACTCCGCCATGTGCTTGGTTGATCATGAATCCGGACGTAATATCTGGTTTTTGCTAATGGTCATGGCCTGCAGTAGAAGTTGAAACTGGACATGCAGTCTTACCTTTCTGTATTGTGCCCTTCAAATGAACGTTGAAATATTAACCGTACGTCTAGATTCAAAAAAGAAAAGTCAATTCATCAAATGGATGGAGTTCTTGAATCTGAGTGGTTCGACCAATGGGCTATTAACCGAGGGGTCCAAATGGATGGTCATGATTCACCTACTGCACAATAACATGAAACTGAAGTGACAATGACCCAAGGTGGATTTGTTGCTCAAAGAAAGAAAGCTCATCTATATTACCATATAAAATATAATACTCTTAACCAAGTAGAAGGAAGGAAGAATAAAAAATGATGACTTCTATGTCAGCAAATGCAAATGGATTCATAGTACATTGCTGCGAAGGACACGGCGTGTTCCGGTCTTGGTTAGCTGCGCGACTCCACAATAGGTGTGATCGGGACAGTTGGTGAATCTGGACTACCTACAATCCACAGTAGGAAATTTACTCTGGACAAGCAATCTTAGCTTTTTGTTTAGCAGCGTTCAAAAAGATGTACAAGATCAATGGTGCAGATCCAAGAATAGAAATGTCTGTAGAAGATAACAGGGATTCTTCAATTGGTTGGGGTTCATTAGTAGGCAATAACCATAGGCCACTAATAGAAGGGAAGACCACTGCTAGTCCTAATTCATTAACCATACCATCATTTGAGGAGCGGAAAGTGATGGGTTTACATCTTGACGAAGAAATCAACAGCCAAGTAATGAAATTATGTTAATTTAAGAGGCAAGTCGGCTGCCTAATACCTAATCTCTATTATACATAATGAGGGGAAAATACCAGATCACAAGGGTTAGAAGTTGCTTAAAATTAGTTTTCTGAATGTGTTTGTTCTGCCTATGATGTGACTTAGGATCCAGCATGTATGGCTGCCCACTGGGGTTCACTTGCTTAGTTGTCTGATAAGTCGAACCAACAGATTCAAGATTTTCACTGTTTTTTTCCATCATGACCCTGCGGATTTAGCCTCTAGAATATTCATTGAGAGTGGGCAATGATAGAAGAACCGGAAGCACTTAGGACTCATACTTAGGATCACGTCAGTTTGCCTCTTAGGATATCTGTGACGGGATATGAGGAGTGTATACAGTAAAAACTAAATCTGAAAGATTTATCGAATGATGTAATGTTTGTCATGTTGCAAAGGGCTTAAATCAGGTTTATAGCATTAATGAAAAGAAAATTTTGCACCAGTTTCAGGCATGACTCCTGCACATGACTTGATTGCTCTAGCTTCTAATGAAAATTGGTTGTTGTTTCTAATGGATGTTAGCAGGAATACTTTCTTTCATGGAGACTAACCTGAGGAAGTCTATATGAAACCACCACCAAAGCCATTAACATCAGCCAAATTAAGTCTACCAACTTTGATATGATCTCTAGGTTCTCAAATAGGCACTTCACTAGTAGGTTTTGAAGTTTAGCATTGTAGTTCTTGTTTTGGGTTCACTCGAAGTGCCCATGATCTGGCTTTTTCAGTCATACATCTCCTTTTAAGATTGTTCTCTTACTGTTACTCGTTCGTGATATAGTTAGTGTTGGCACTCCCACCCTAATGAACAAATACTTGAAACGGTGGCATATGTGTTTTATCTATCAGAATATGGTTATTGTTGACATACAAGAAAGCAATAAAAAAGTGACTAGGCCTTTTTCCAACCGAAATAAGAAGGGTGGGCTAAAAGAGACCGGGATTGTTTAGTGAGGAGCCCACAAGGTGTCAAGCACGTGGGGTGAATATATACTCAGTTCAGCACACTATGATGTGTATGTATTTTATCCACACCGTTCATCTTTATTTCCATCTCATTTTAGGGTATAAACCCAAAATTGAACCATGTCCAAATCTTTAAGTGAACAACGCTACAGAAACTAGTGGGGAAAGGGCTCACAGTGATGTTTAAATATCTTCCAACCGTTTGATAAGGTCCCAGAGACCTGCATGAAGGGAAAATAAATAAATAAATATCAACTTGATCTAAAACTTCTGTTTTCCCTAAGAAACTTTCAACGGCAGGCATTCAATTCCCAATTTTATGTTTTTTATTTTTTATTTTTGTAGTGTGGTGCAATTAAGCTTTGGATATGCTTCAATTTGGGGCTCATGATTTAAAATGAGCTGAAGAAATGGATGGACGGCATGGATATGATATATACATTATGGTAGGACGTCCACAGTATCCACATACCATGCTATATCATGGTGAACTCCTCACGACAATTCCTGTACGGATCAAAGAAGTGCATAAAGTTCGCTTCTTCCCTGTGTTGCGACTTAGCATAATCAGATCTTTTATTCCACTGTGGTCCACATGATGAGAAGGTCTGTGATCAGAACCGTCCACGCTCTAGAGGGCATCTCATATGAGTGATGTTGAGAAATTTACAGTGAACGATCCTAGCCATGACTGCTCATAGATGGATGTAGAACATTGAAGGAAAAGTTTCAACAACTAAAATTAAATCTCAATTGATCAAATTCAACTCCAAAAATTGAAGCTCAAGATTATCCTTGAAGTGTTTGGATTTAGAACTTATTTAGTTAGCACCCAGAAGATGAACAGTTAGGACCATTTCTCTTGTGAGCCCAGTTGGGGACTACGAAAGCACAGAGATGAATTTAGGAGAGTAATCCAAATGCACAAACTAAGTACCAAGATAACACAATGATTTTAATGTGGAAAAATCTTTACGGGAAAAAACCACGGCACAAAACAATAGGTGAGCACTATGAAAGCAAAAAAAAAAAAAAAAGAAAGAAGCTTACCGATTTCAAACAATTTCAAATCTCACCCTTACTACACCCTTTGAGCCCCTTGGAGGAATTTGAAAACCTTAGGAATATCTCTCTCAATCCCATTTATACCCATATATATAGCCTTGGGAAGAATCCCAAACAGAAAAGGAAACTATAACTTGGTTTAAGATATCAAATACAACAATCTCCGTCATGTCTTTAATCATCAAACGTGTAACTGCTTGTCGTATTCTCTTATCTATGCCTTACATCATAGCTCCATCAGCGCTTCTCATGCACACTCAGTTCTCCTTTTACGCTATCACCAAACTCAGAAAAGTCACACAGAACTTGAACTTCTCTACAGGAACTACCTTGGTGAGCATGTCCGGCGGATTCACGCTGGTGTGAATCTTCTCCGAAGTTATGCCTCTTTCTTCAAGCACCTGTTAGATAAAGTGGTGACGAACATCAATGTGTTTAATACGAGAGTGATAAATAGAATTTTTAGCCAAATTGATAGCGCTTTCGCTATTAGAATTAACCAGCATGACCTCCTGATGAAGCTCCAACTGATTTATCATGCCTCTGAACCAAAACGTTCTTTAAACACCTCTGTCACTGCTATATATTCTACTTCAGTCGTGAAAATAGATACCACGGACTGAAGTTTTCACATCCAAGTAATAGCTCCACCCGCTAGTACAAATGACCTGAAGTTGACTTTCTCGAATTCATACTGCCTGTGTAATTTGAATTTGCATACCCTACTAACTTAGTCTCTATCTTCTCTTACTTGCTGGGGTTTGACATCTATCTGCTCACAACACCAACTGCTTGTGAAATATCTAGTCTCATACAGACCATGATATACATCAAACTACCAACCGCATTCAAATAAGGCAAACGCGACATATCTTATTTTTCCTCATTAGATTTAAAAAATTGTTCCGAGGAAAGCTTAAAGTGAATCGCATGGGGAACACTGACTAGCTTCACTTTACCCATCCCATACTCAATACTTTTTCAAGATATTCTACCTATGATAACCAAAGCTTGCTCTTCTTCCTGACTCTGTGTATATCAATACCGAGAATTCTCTTTGCAACCCCCTAATCTTTCATCTCGAATGTCCCCGATAACTTCAATACGTCGATTTCAGATATATCATGATTGACGATTAACATATCATCAACATATAATACTAGGTGATGAATTTTCCATCACTCAGTGTCTTGTAATAAACATAATGATTGTATTCACTCCTTGTAAATTTCTGACTTAACATGAAATAACCAAAAAAAATTATACCACTACGTAGGCCACTATTTTAGGCCGTACGATGACCTTATTAACCTACAAACCTTGTTCACTGATCTTTAAACTAAGTAGCTCTCTAGTTACCTGATGTAGATCTTTTTTTTCAATTTCCCATTTAGGAATGCAGTCTTCATGTCTATCAATTCTAGCTCTAGATAGTGCCAACACGAATCTGATAAACACTTGCTTAACTACCAACGTGAATATCTTCGTGATTTCGATTCCTTCTCTCTGAGCATAACCCTTCGCTACTAGTCTCCCTTGGTATCTATCATGTTTCCTTTTGAATAATCACTTGCATCTGATCGCTTTTCGGCCCACTGTAAGCTCCACCAAATCACATGTGTTGTTCTTTAATAAAGAGTCCATCTCGTCATCCATTTCTGCCTTCCACTTTTTTGCATTAAGCTCATCAAGAGCCTCTTGAATAGTAGACAGGTCTCCCTCATCCATAATGGGGGCATATGCAATATTAAAGTCGCCATTG
Organism: Magnolia sinica; assembly: GCF_029962835.1. Lineage (NCBI taxonomy): Eukaryota > Viridiplantae > Streptophyta > Magnoliopsida > Magnoliales > Magnoliaceae > Magnolia > Magnolia sinica. The sequence goes on along the minus strand of NC_080582.1, from coordinate 29,017,815 downwards.
TATCTTGCCGGTAACTTGTGATATTGTGGTGGATTTCTTCTAGGTGTCTACTCCACCTCTTCTTGTACCTCTGTCTGCACATATTTCCCAGCCTGAGTATTGTTCACTCCCTAAGAATAGGGTTGTGATGTAGTAATAAATTCGGTGAGACCGAGGTCGAATCCTAAGGGATTGAAACCTGTACGTAATCTGAAACTCACTAGAACTAGAACTAGATTAAGATGAAATTTAAATTGAATGATTTTGAGGAATAATAGTGAAATACTTATCTAAAACTTAAGGAATTCAGAGGAAGAAAATTAGGGATTCAGAGGATCCACTTATGGTGATCAGGGAGATCTACGGTTGATTCATGAACTCAACTGGACTTCGAGTCTCATCTTCATCCGGTTGGAAGATATAACCTGAAAATTAATTCTGAACTTCATTTAATCTAGTTTTCAAGAGATCAGACAGGCGTGAATTAGAATGGATTCCATCACAAAAATATGCCCATGAGACAAAGCAAACAATAGAATTAAATCAATTCACAGTCAATCTGAGTGATGTATGAACAGTAGGAAATGTGTTATCATCTAACCATGCCCAGGAGACGATGGTGAACAATAGGACTTCCTAATTGCGTAATCACAACAATAGAACAAGAATACTTAAAGCCATTGCAGATCTATTGTAATTTCAGTCACAACAAACCATTAAAAACTAGAAATATTCTTATTATTCAAAACTAGAATCAACATAGTTCATGGCATGAATCAAAGTCGTAGAATTAGTCCCATCATGCCACAAGCTTCACCTCTTAGCCGTAGCTAAGAGGTTTAGCCTGACATGATTCGGCTAATCCTCCAAAAATTCAGAAAAATAAACAAATAAAAACATAAAACAAATCTCTCTCTCCTTCTCCCTCTATCTCATTGGAAACTTGAATTCCTTCTCTCTCTTCCGTCTCGTTCTCTTATAGCTGCTAGAGGTCGGCTAGATTGCGAAAGCAAAGGCAGTAGAGAAGGCTTGTGCAGTACCCTTCTTTTGCAGCCAAATCGGACCCTCTAAACTCCCCTGTTCCTATGATTCTTTTTAAAAGAATACTGTCCCTTGGGACCTTTTTGAGTTGCCTACATGATGGACGATCTGGATTACCCATCCGATCATCACCACACTCATGCAATTGTCCGCAAAACTCGGACAGCGCCTGGGCGCGAATAGAGCATGCGTAATGGTTACGCTGTGATGGTGGTGGGGTCTATGTTCGGTGATGTCAAAGAAATCCACTCCGTCTATTCGTTGCAACTCGAAAAACCAGGTGGGAATCATTGGATCAAATTTGGTGTGGTCCATGGATGTTTTCATTCAGCCGTTCATCCTACGTTTGGGCGGTTAAAAATCAATATCCGTTGTACCTTGAAATTTCATCACCTAGAACTTGGTGAGAAGGCCTTTATGAATCTGATGAATGGTTTGGATTTTTCATATGGACAATGGGTGGGGCCCACAACATCAACCGACGATTACAACGAAACTTCGCTGTAACGGCAATTCTATTTTTATGTAAGAAGTCGGTCAACACCGACTTTGACTGGGTTTCTCCATCCGGTGCACATTGAATGCACATACACTCTCTATACATGCGATGCTCATGGGCCATCATCATGACGGTCGTGAGATATCCGTTCTGTTCATATCTTTTCTCATATCATCTAATGGATAAAGCTCGAGTTTGAAGCATATTTGAATATCAGGTGGGCCTCAGATCAGTAATTCATGGGCTGATCTAACCGTTGGACCACTTCCACAGGTATACAACTATTGAAATTTTACGTGTACAGTTTATTTAGGGTCTTCAGGCCATATATGAAGTTTCGAGCTGATCAGATGGTGGGAACCCTGTGATCTTGCATTATGAACGTCTTTCAGGCCTGTTTAAAGTGAGTGGCTGGAATTTCTCTAATCTCCAGTGTGTAAATCCTCTATTTTGGTCGCATGGAGTCCCGTCCAATGCCTTGGTGATGCTTGAGCGTTAAATTCATGCCTTTAGCATCCTTTTCAATCCATGCTCGTCAATTCTCCTTGCATCACAAACACGATTAAAATAGCCCATTAAAACAGTATCATGTTCGTAATTCAGGTAATAACTAGGGTCTAATATACAATATTTGACCCTCAACAAGTATCACATGTGTCAATCTCAACGTCTATGACCTACCTGTCAGATTCTTTCTGCTCCTCCTGATCATTCTTGTGGAATAGGGAGCCTTTATCGAATTTGACGTCTCGACTAGCGATTACCTTGTGTTGAGCCTCAAATATTGCATAATTTTTCCCCTTTATATCTTGGTTTTATGAACATAAATCATCTTAATATTCTATTTTACTCATATATGTATTGCAAGGTAAATTTAAGAGCTTGGATTGAAAAAAGTGTTAAAAAGTAAAAAGATGATGCTCAAAAATCACCAAGGCAAGAGATGGATCTTAGGAGATCAACATTGAAGAATTCACATGCCAAAGATCCAAGAAAACCAAGCGAGGAATGAAGAGAATCGAAGATTTGAAGTGAAGAATCCTGAAATTGTCCTAAAAAAGTGTATTCTGAAGCTGTGAAGTTTATTTTGGAAAACTGCGCAGCAGGCAGTCTGTTTTAAACGAACTATGCAGCGAGAAGTCTATTTTAGAAAAATACGTATATTTGAGGCGTTTTCTAGGGTTTTCAACTTTGTACGAAGTTTGGAGTTCCCTACTTATAAATAGGGCCTCCTAGGGCATTCTAAAACATCATTCAAAGCATTCAAGAGCAATATTTAGTTTTTTTAAAAAGTTTTTAGTTTTATTAAAGCTTTATAAGTTGTTTCTTTCCTTTTAGATCTTTTCTATTTGCAATTTTTCTTCTTTCTTTCTTGTTGCTTTTTATTTCTGCAATTTAATTATGTCTTTCTAAGTTCCCTCTAGCCCAAGCTAGAAGGGAAGCACATGGGTTTAATATTTCTTTAGATTATGATGATTGATTGTTTCAATGATGAGAATAATGGTGTATGCATATTATCTATTATTTAGGTTTTATTTTTTTATCCTCTTGTAAGATCCATATGTTTCCATCATATGAGATCTACATTGATGGATAGGCTTACCCTAGATTAATCAAATTTCCTAGATAGGAGATGTTCTCAACCTGTTATATTTCTTTGATATTCATTATCCTATAGATATTGAATACTTAAAATCACTGGCGCTTGAGAATATATGTCAATGGTGCAAATCCATTATTTTCTAATCTTTTATATCATTTATTAAAATATTTAAAGTGTTTTATTTTCCGATTAGGCTGACCATAGTACTCAGATCCTAGTTGTGTTATCCAAGTCATCATGATTTTGGAACATTAACCTATGTGTGGAACTTTGAAGCTTGGGTGTTTTTTATTCAATTGAATTACATCCATTCAAAAATCCAAAAATCAAACCATCAGTTAGTTTTTATTACTTAGTTTGTTTTGCATTTGATTTTTTTTCCTTCTCGTAAGTCATCTCCCTGTGGGATCGACCCTGTATTCACAGGATATTACTTATGAACCTCTGCACTTGGAAGCAAGCAACCAAGTTTTTGGCGCCGTTGCCGGGGAGAGACTGAGATAGATCAGATCTGTGCAAGATAGCTAAGGTAAGTTTTCTTCTAAACCCTCCAGATTTTCTGTAGATTTTATTTTTATTTTTTATTTTATTTTATTTTATTTTTTCTTTCTTCTTTTCTTTTTCTTTGAAAATAAATTCAGTTGGGTCTTTCAAGCACTAACTATGACATAAGGTTGCCCTGCTTGGGATTTTATCACCCAAGTGCTATGGTTGTCCTATAGTTGCTCTTTGATCACAAAGATCATCCATTGAATCTATTTTCCATATTAGCATAATTTAATTTCTGCAATAGTTTTACTTTTATTTATTTATTTATTTATTTATTTATTTATTTTTATTTTTTTGTGGACTGAACCCTCATGGTCGGCTCTGCCACCTGGGTTGTTGATTTATTTTTCTTTGTGGATTGAACCCTCATGGTCGGCCCTACCACCTGGGTTGTTGATTTATTTTGCTTTGTGGATTGAACCCTCATGGTCGGCCCTGCCACCTGGGTTGTTGATTTATTTTGCTTTGTGGACTGAACCCTTATGGTCGGCCCTGCCACCTGGGTTGTTGATTTAAGTTTTTATTTTTATTTTAAGTATCTTACTTGCGATTTGAATTAGTGGTATTTGTTGTGTGGTGTGGATGGTTTATGTCCCGTTGGAGTAGGGATCAAAACAATCAACTCTCCTCTAAAGGGGGACTAATTCCAGGCCTTGATCATTCACTTAGAAGAGGCACTCAACATCACTTGGATTCCATGACAGACCCAGTTGATAATCCAAATCCAAATCTGCCAGATCCAACTATAAATCAAAATAATCCTCCTCTTGAGGATGAAAATGAAGTTCATAGGAATGTGTTAAATCAACCACGGACTTTACGTGAACATTTACACCCTGAGAGATCAACTTTACCATCTTGTATAGTATTCCTTGCTCACACAGGGAACATTGATTTTAAACCAGGTGTGATTCAATTAATTCCTAAATTTCATGGCTTAGATTCTGAAAGCCCCTACTTGCACCTCAAGGACTTTGAGGAAGTAATTGCAACGTTACAAGTAAACAATGGCAATAGGGATGTACTTAAGCTTAGGCTATTCTCATTTTCTCTACAGGATCGGGCCAAAGCATGGCTTAACTCTCTAAGACCTAATACCATCACTTCATGGCAAGCCTTAAGTAGAGAGTTTTTGAAAAAGTTCTTTCCCGAGCATAAAATAAATGCACTAAAACAAGAAATCATGTCATTCTCCCAAAAGGGGAATGAACTATTTTTTCAAGCTTGGGAGCGCTTCAAAGACATTCTAATTACTTATCCACATCATGGTTATGAACCATGGCACGTGATTGATGCTTTCCGAAAGGGGCTCACCATGGATACCCGTCAGTTCATAGAGATGATGTGTGGTGGAACCTTTCTTGACAAAGATCATAATGAGGCTTGGGATTTTCTAGATATGTTAGCAGAGAATACTCAGACATGGGATGTCTCTGCTAAATTAGACCAAACTAGACCCATTCCTAGAGAGAAAGCGAGAATGTATGTCCTAAGAGAGGAAGACGACCTTAATGCAAAATTCGCTACATTGGCTAGAAAGGTCGAAGCCTTGGAAATTAGGAAGGTTGATATGGTTAAAGCAAACACTTCCTTAGGTAATTTTTGTAGCATTTGTGGTGGTACAGACCATGATACAAAGGATTGTCCAATAATCTTAGTTGTACAAAATATCACGCATGAGCATGATCAAGCAAATGCTATAAATAATTACCAAAGGTCAGTTATGCAACCATTGGGAAACACGTACAATCCAAATTGGCGTAACCATCCTAATCTTAGTTGGAGGAATGGACCACAAATTAATGTGCCCAATGCACCTCAAATGCCTCCACAAAATAACTTCTTTGGGGCACCTAACAATGCACCATATGTGCCCCCGCCAAAGCGATCATCTGTGGAGGATGCATTGACCACATTCATTAACTCTCAAGCTCAAATGAATCAGTCTCTAATCCAATCAAATCAGGAATTAAAGACAGCTGTGGATAGGATTGAGACTCAACTAAATGCTAGGGAAAAAGGCACACTTCCTTCTCAACCTGTGCCAAACCCTAGAAACACACATTTCATTGGAGACTCAAATCCAAGCGAGCTACATCATGAACAAACTAAGGCCATCATTACCTTGAGAAGTGGAAAAGAGGTCGATAACAAGATAATGCAACCGGTAGAAATACCGGAGGATGAGCCACTGTCTCAAGAAAATGATGAACCAACTATGGTTCAAGAGCCGCAACAGCAAAAGAATAAAGAGACTAAGTCATATGAGCTTCCAGTTCCGTTCCCATCTAGACTTCGAAATCCAACTGTCCCCATGAAATATCAAGAGGTGTTGGATGTGCTTCAAAAGGTTACTGTCAATATTCCTCTACTTGATGCCATTAGACAAATTCCATCATATGCTAAATATCTCAAGGACTTGTGCACTGTAAAGAGGAAATTAAATGTGCACAAAAAGGCCTTCCTTACTGAGAAAGTGAGCGCTATCATTCAACAAAGGGTTGTACCCAAATACAAAGACCCGGGAAGTCCCACTATTCCTTGTATTATTGGAAAATTTCAAATTGAGCATGCTTTGCTAGATTTGGGTGCAAGTGTCAACTTAGTACCTTATTCGGTTTACAAATAAATGGGGTTAGGCGAGCTTAAACCAACCACGATTACACTTCAACTCGCTGACTGCTCTATTAAGGTACCAAGGGGAATTTTAGAGGACGTGCTAGTCCAAGTGGAGAAATTCTACTTCCCCGTAGATTTTATTGTACTAGACACTGAACCATGTGTAAATGCTAGCGCTCAAGTTCCCATCATTTTAGGCCGCCCATTCCTAGCAACTTCAAATGCAATCATAAATTGCAGGAATGGAATGATGAACTTGTCTTTTGGTAACATGACTCTAGAGCTAAATATTTTCAATCTATGTAAGCAGCCCATTGATAATAATGAGATCCATGAGTTGAATTTCATGGACTGCTTGATACAAGAAGAGGAATTAGAACCTAGTCTGACTGAGGAATTGATTCAAGTCATTGGAGACTTGAAAAATTCTGACTTAGAAAAAGTGGTTGCTGAAATTTCTGATGATAATGAGAGCACTACCACCTAGGACATTGGTATGTGTCAATGGAGACCGCGCACTCAAATCCTATCTATCGAGGACTTGCGACCTCTACCATCACCAACCAATGTTTCAAAGCTTGATTTAAAACCACTGCCAAATGAGCTTAAGTATGTATACTTAGGTGAAAATAATACTTATCCTGTGGTGATCTCTTCATTTTTAGAGAAGGATCAAGAGATTAAATTGTTGAAAGTTCTAAGGGACCACAAAGGAGCCTTGGGCTGGACCATTTCTGACATTAAGGGTATAAGCCATTCCATTTGCACCCATCGGATCCACCTCGATGATGACGCCAAACCAATTAGACAACCTCAAAGGCGTCTCAATCCAAATATGATGGAAGTTGTAAAAAATGAGGTGATCAAATTATTGGATGTGGGAATCATCTACCTAATATCCGATAGTGTTTGGGTGAGTCCAACTTAAGTAGTCCCAAAGAAATCTGGAATAACTATTGTGCAGAATTCTAATAATGAACTCATACCAACACGTGTCACCACTGGTTGGCGTGTTTGCATTGACTATAGAAAATTGAACCAAGTCACAAAGAAGGACCATTTCCCTCTACCATTCATTGATCAAGTTTTAGAGAGGGTAGCAGGTCACTCCTTTTATAGTTTTCTTGATGGATATTCTGGATATAACCAAATAGAGATAGCTCTTGAAGACCAAGAGAAAACCACGTTTATTTGTCCATTTGGCACGTTTGCTTTCAAACGGATGCCATTTGGATTGTGTAACGCTCCAGCAACTTTCCAACGGTGTATGTTAAATATTTTTTCAAATATGGTTGGGAAGTTTCTTGAGGTTTTCATGGACGACTTCTCTGTATTTGGGAGTAGTTTTGAGGAATGCCTCAACAATTTATCTCTTGTCTTGTCTAGGTGTGAAGAGAAACACATTGTCTTAAATTGGGAGAAATGTCATTTCATGGTTCAAAAGGGAATTGTTTTGGGCCATGTCATCTCCAAAAATGGAATCGAGGTAGATCGCTCAAAACTTGACATTATAGCTAATCTACCTATCTCCCGAACTGTTAGAGATATTAGATCACTTATAGGGCATGCTGGTTTTTATAGAAGATTCATCAAGGACTTTAGTGCCATTACTATACCCTTGACTAATCTTCTTTAAAAGGATGTTCCATTTAAGTGGACAGATGAGTGTGCAAGTGCCTTTAATAAAATTAAATCATCCCTTACCACTACACCTATCATGCGTCCACCAGATTGGACACTTCCTTTTGAACTAATGTGCGATGCAAGTGATTATGCCATAGGGGCTGTTTTGGGCCAAAAGAAAGATAAACGGCCCTACGTTATTCACTATGCGAGTAGAACTCTAAACTCGGCCCAAGTGAACTACTCAACAACTGAAAAAGAGTTACTTGCAGTAGTTTTTGCTTTGGATAAGTTTAGGTCCTACTTACTGGGATCCAAAGTGGTCATTTTCACGGACCACTCGGCTTTGAAATATTTGTTATCTAAGAAGGATGCAAAGCCAAGACTTTTGAGATGGATCCTCCTACTCCAAGAATTTGACTTAGAGATAAAAGATAAGAAAGGAGTAGAAAACGTAGTGGCCGATCACCTTTCTAGATTAGTATTAGATGATTCCACTGAGAAGATGCATATCGAGGACACTTTTCCTGATGAACAATTATTTGCGATCTCCAAATTGCCTTGGTATGCAGATATAGTAAACTATCTTGTAACGGGAAAAATGCCATATCATTGGAAGTTACAAGATAGGAAGCGTTTTGAAACCGAGGTTAGGAACTTCTTCTGGGATGACCCGTATTTATATAAATATGGGACTGATCAAATTTTTAGACGTTGTGTCCCAGAGGATAAAGTTCGAAGTGTTATTTCTTTTTGTTACATGGAAGCATGTGGTGGCCATTTTTCTGCTAAAAAAACCACTGCAAAAATCCTTCAGTGTGGTTTTTACTGGCCCACCATGTTTAAAGACACCCATGCTTTCTGTATTGCTTGTGATAAATGTCAAAGGTTGGAAAGAGTGTCTCGGCGTAACATGATGCCTTTATCCCCAATTTTACCATTAGAGATTTTTGATTGTTGGGGTATTGATTTTATGGGTCCATTTCCATCTTCTTTTGGATTTCTTTATATATTGGTTGGTGTGGACTATGTTTCAAAGTGGATTGAGGCAGTTCCAAGTAGGACCAATGACAACAAAGTGGTCATACGATTCCTCAAGGAAAATATTTTTGCTAGATTTGGAACTCCAAATGCCATCATTAGTGATGGCAGGTCTCACTTTTGCAATAGAACATTTGAAGCTTTGATGAAGAAATATGGCATCAAGCATAAAGTGAGCACCCCATACCACCCACAAACGAGTAGGCAAGCTGAGATTTCTAATCGGGAAATCAAACATATTTTAGAGAAAACTATAAGGCCAGATAGGAAGGATTGGTCCCTCAGACTATCCGACGCTTTATGGGCTTATAGGACTGCTTATAAGACCCCGATTGGAATGTCTCCATACAGATTAGTGTATGGGAAGGCTTGCCACTTACCTGTGGAATTGGAACATAGAGCCTACTGGGCAATAAAGAAATTAAACTTTGATATGGATCAAGCAAGTAGACAAAGGAAATTAGAGTTAAATGAATTAAAGAGTTGAGGAGAGACTCCTATGAAAATTCTAAAATCTACAAAGAGGGGACCAAAGCTTTTCATGACAAAAACATCCTGAGGAAGAATTTTGAACCTCATCAAAAGGTCCTATTGTACAATTCTCATCTACAGTTCTTTCCGGGAAAGTTACGATCAAGATGGACAGGCCCCTTCATTGTGAAGAATGTTTATACTCATGGGGTTGTTGAAATTGAGAATCTACGTAATGGTAACGTGTATAAGGTTAATGGTCAGAGATTGAAGCCTTATGTGGAAAACTTTCATTTGGGAGAGGAGTCCGTCCCTCTTCATGAGCCAGAATATTCAGAATGATGCTCCTGGTCTGATGGAGCATTTGTGTAGGATTTGTATCATATTCAATTTTTTTAGTGTCACATAGCAGGTGAGTTTTTCATGACAGGTACTATTCACCCTTTCTTTTATTTTTATTGTTCTCTACATTACATTATCATTACATTGAGGACAATGTAGATTTTAGATTGGGGGGTGTGGATAGTCATCCATGTGAAAGTTTTTTTTTTGGGGGGGGGGGGGTTCAGTTTATTTTATTATTATTTTTATTATTTTTAGGTTTCAGTTAGGTTTAAGTTTTTTTTTTTAGGTTTATGAAAAAAAAAAAAATTCAACATTTTCAAAATAATATTTTTATACAAGAATGTGAACATGATATTATGTAAATTCCAAAGACAAAGTTAATATTTAGTCTAGGTTGATAGTAGTCCGAATTCTGACAACTGAAAATTATAAACTTAAGTTCAATTATCTAATCACTGGTTTAAAGTGAGTTGTAATTTGATGTACTGATTTCACAATACACCCTAGCTAACTAAGTGAGGAATATGATATGTGAACTAAAATAACAACTTTTGATTCAAACAAGGTTGAATGAACTAGTACCATTGATATATGTTTAAAAGAGAGAATATTAAAGGGAAAAAAAAAGTGATGAATTTTTTTTATTATTATTATAGAGCATGAATGCAATGACCATAACAATCGTGTCAGTAATCCGGAGTAAGAATACCTAAGTATCCATTACTGTTACCATTACAAGTACGATACCTTAGGTTATGAAGCAAACCCGATGGGAATCTTCATCTAAGGGTGGTCTATAATAATGAGGATATAATGATAAAAGAAGAAATGTCATAAAAAATAAGATAACTAGAGATTTCATATTCTTGGGATGATTGAAAGAAGTTAGGATAGGGAACATGCATATTTCTCAAAGTTAGACTAGTGTCACGAAGCACCTAAGGATATTGGGTTATAACTATTCTAAATTTTGATTAGGTCTCTGAACTCAAGGATGTAATGGATTAAAAAATTAAGATTCTAGGTAACTTCTTATCTAGGGTAAGTATTGTTTTGTTTTGGAATTCATATGATGAATGGAGGCATAATTGTATAAATTTTATAGTGTTGAAATATTTTTCTTATTTTCAATGTTTGTGGGTAACATTTCTGGAAACCCTCACGAGACTATAACTCGTCCACTAGGGGAAACCTAGGGGTTTAAAGGCTTGTTGCATATGCTAAATGCAATCGAGATTACTTGCGAAAGTGGTGTAGTTAGAATTTTGTTTTCATTTTAATTTTATTTTTAGAATTATTTTTTATTCTTATTTTTATTTTTCTTCCCTTATTTTGCTCGGGACTAGCAAAATGCTGGTTGGGGGGTGTGTTGAGCCTCAAATATTGCATAATTTTTCCCATTTATATCTTGGTTTTATGAATATAAATCATCTTAATATTCTATTTTACTCATATATGTATTGCAAGGTGAATTTAAGAGCTTGGATTGAAAAAAGTGTTAAAAAGTAAAAAGATGATGCTCAAAAATCACCAAGGCAAGAGATGGATCTTAGGAGATCAACATTGAAGAATTCACATGCCAAAGATCCAAGAAAACCAAGCGAGGAATGAAGAGAATCGAAGATTTGAAGTGAAGAATCCTGAAATTGTTCTAAAAAAGTGTATTCTGAAGCTGTGAAGTTTATTTTGGAAAACTGCGCAGCAGGAAGTCTGTTTTAAATGAACTATGCAGCGAGAAGTCTATTTTAAAAAAATACGTATATTTGAGGCGTTTTCTAGGGTTTTCAACTTTGTACGAAGTTTGGAGTTCCCTACTTATAAATAGGGCCTCCTAGGGCATTCTAAAACATCATTCAAAGCATTCAAGAGCAATATTTAGTTTTTTTTAAGAGTTTTTAGTTTTATTAAAGCTTTATAAGTTGTTTCTTTCCTTTTAGATCTTTTCTATTTGCAATTTTTCTTCTTTCTTTCTTGTTGCTTTTTATTTTTGCAATTTAATTATGTCTTTTTAAGTTCCCTCTAGCCCAAGCTAGAAGGGAAGCACATGGGTTTAATATTTCTTTAGATTATGATGATTGATTGTTTCAATGATGAGAATAATGGTGTATGCATATTATTTATTATTTAGGTTTTATTTTTTTATCCTCTTGTAAGATCCATATGTTTCCATCATATGAGATCTACATTGATGGATAGGCTTACCCTAGATTAATCAGATTTCCTAGATAGGAGATGTTCTCAACCTGTTATATTTCTTTGATATTCATTATCCTATAGATATTGAATACTTAAAATCACTGGCGCTTGAGAATATATGTCAATGGTGCAAATCCATTATTTTCTAATCTTTTATATCATTTATTAAAATATTTAAAGTGTTTTATTTTCCGATTAGGCTGACCATAGTGCTCAGATCCTAGTTGTGTTATCCAAGTCATCATGATTTTGGAACATTAACCTATGTGTGGAACTTTGAAGCTTGGGTGTTTTTTATTCAATTGAATTACATCCATTCAAAAATCCAAAAATCAAATCATCAGTTAGTTTTTATTACTTAGTTTGTTTTGCATTTGATTTTTTTTCCTTCTCGCAATTCATCTCCCTGTGGGATCGACCCTGTATTCACAGGATATTACTTATGAACCTCTGCACTTGGAAGCAAGCAACCACCTTGCATGTAACCTTATTGTATATATAATCTGTAACATTTCACACAAACACCATAACAAACAAAGATGCATTTTTTCTCTTTGGTCAAACTTATATCTCTCAATTGACAGTATATGAGAGTAAGTATCATAACTAAATATGTGTAAATCTAAGTAGTTAACTTTATGACCACTCCATACTTCCTCTATGATCTTACAATCTATCATCGTAGAAGGGGACCGGTTCACCAGATAGGTCCTTACCTAACCTACCATTACTTAACATGTATTGGGACCTCTCCAAGAGAATCTGATTCATTCGTTCAGCCATACCATTTTGTTTGGGCATATGACTCACTGTGTTATACATGATGATCCCTTCATCTTTACAATAGTCATTGAATTCATTGGAAGTAAACTCACTACCAGTATCATTCCTTAAAAATCTTATTTTTCGCCCTGAATATTTTTCCACCATAAACGTCGAAAACTTTGAGCTTATGTTTCATGAAATAAATCAAAACTTTTCAGGAATAGTTGTTAATAAATTCGATAAACCATGACGGCCGTCCAGTAAAAACCATGTGTGATTCTTGTGTAACGAGTCCATCTCATCGTCCATAGCCGCCTTCCACTTTTCTGCATCAGGCTCATCAAGAGCCTCCTGAATAGTAGACGGGTCACCCTCATCTGTAATGAGGGCATATGCAATATTGGAGTCGTCCCTATATCTTGCCGGTAACCTGCGATCACGCGGTGGATTCCTTCTCACAGGTGGCTACTCCACCTGATCCTGTACCTCTGTCTTCGCATCTGTCTCTGCCTGAGTATCATCTGAGTCAATCTGGATGTCTACGATCACCTTTTCTGGTTCCTCTTGCTCCTTTTGATCATTCTTGTGAAATAGGGAGCTTTCATCGAATCTGACGTCACAGCTAGTGATGACCTTGCGTGTGACCTTGTCGAATAACCTGTAACCTTTCACACCAATGTCATAGCCAACAAAGATATACTTTTTGGCTCTATGGTCTAGCTTATCTCTCTTAACTGACAGTACATGAGAGTAAGCCTCACAACCAAATATGCGTAGATCTGAGTAGTCGAGTTTCTAACCATTCCATACTTCCTCTGGAGTTTATATTCAATTGCCGCTGCAGGACAACGGTTCACCAAATAATAAACCGTGTTAATGGCCTCAGTCCATAGGTCCTTACCCAACTTAGCATTACTTAACATGCATCTAACCCTCTCTAGGAGAGTATGATTCATTCGCTCAGCCACACCATTTTGCTCGGGCATGTGGCGCACTTGTTGTGCCTGATGATCCCTTCGTCCTTATAATAATCATTAAAATCAGTGGAAGTAAATTCTCCACCATTGTCAGTCTTTAAAACCTTTATTTTTCGCCCTGACTAGTTTTTCATCATTGCCTTCCATTGCTTGAATATGGTGAAAACTTCAGATTTACGTTTCATGAAGTAAACCCAACTTTCTTGGAGTAGTCATCAATGAATGAAACAAACTATGACGACCCTCCAATGGAAACTTCTGGCGATGGCCCCCATACGTTAGAGTGCACATAATCAAGCACTCCCTTACAAACATGTTTTCCAGATTTAAAAGACAGTTTAAATTATTTACCATATATACAATGTTCGCTTATACTTAAATTAAAATTTTTAAAGACTGGAATCAAACACCGATCAGAAAGTACCTTCATGCCCCGCTTGCTCATGTGGCCTAGACGAGCATGCTACATACGTAGAGACGTGGAGTCTGCAATAGCTATTGCCGCTCCACCTACCGAAGTGTTCCTAATCAACCTGTAAAGGTTTCCATGCCTCTGCGCTCTCATAACCACGAGTGCCCCTTTTGAAACTTTAAGGACACCATCAATACCAGTGAACTTACACTATATAGCCTCGAGCGCACCGAGAGAAATTAGACTTTTCTTCATATCATGAACGTGCTTAACGTCGGTCAAGGTACGCTTCATCCCATCAAATATCTTGATACTCACTGTGCCAATAGCCACAACATTACAAGTATTGTCATTGCCCATAAAAACCTGTCCACCATCACATTCCTTGTAACTGGCGAACCAACTTCGATGAGGAGTCATGTGATAAGATGCTCCTGTGTCAACTATCCACTTGTCTTTATGATTGTCGTGTAAGTGACCAATCATGGAAACAGATAGAACGTCACCACCACTTAATTTTTCATCAGATGTGACCACATTGGCCTCCTTGGAAGAAGCCGCTGAATTTTCTTTCTTCGTTTTAGGATTTCTACAATCCTTCTTCATGTGTCCAGACAACTCACAATTCCAATACTTTGATTTTCCTTTGCCCTTGCCCTTGGATTTGGATTTAGGTCTTAAGGATCCTGTACCTCTCTCTGAATATCTGCCCCTCGTAATCAGTGCATCGGAAGATGCCCCCATGTCACCGTTTAACTTTCTCATAACCTTTCCTTGAAGGGCTGAGATAACGGTGTCATCACTTACGGTTTTATTTACGGTACACATCGTGTCCCTGAAAGACTCATATGATGCAGGAAGAGAATTCAACAATATACATGCTTGTTTCTCATCTTTGACCACTTCTTCCATATCAAACAATTTGCACATCAATTTATTAAAGTTGCTGATATGGGTTTCTAGATCTCCACCCTCTGCCATCTTGAAGGAATAACACTGTAGCTTCAAGTGTACGCGATTTTCAGAAGACTTCTTTACATATATGCTCTCTAACTTCGCCCACAAACCAACCGTAGTTTTTTCCCTCAAAACATTATAGAGAACCTCATCCGTGAGACATAAACGGATAGAGGCTAAAACATTACTATTTAGGTTTTCCCATTCATCATCTTTCATGGTAGATTTCCGCTCCTCAAGAGCCTTAATCTCGCCTTGCTTGGTTAATAGGCTAATAATCTTAACCTTCCATAACTCAAAATTATTTTTTCTTGAGTACTTCTCAATATCAAACTTGCTGTTTCCCATTATTACTAATCCTATAGATTCAGATTTGTGCCCCAACGATTTGCTTTGATACCACTTGTTGGGGATTTATGCTGCGGAATCACACAGATCTAGATCTAGGATAGCAATTCAATAGTAGCAAGTAATCACAGAAGAACACAAAGTTTTAACATGGAAAACCTTTGCAGGAAAAAAACTACGGTATAAAGTGACAGAAATCCATTATGAAAAGAAAGTTATAAGAGAGAGGACTTACCCGATTTAAACAACCTTAAATCTTACCCTTGCTATACCCTTTGATAACCCTAGAACCCTTTTAGAAAGCTTTAGAATAATTTCTCATCCTATAGAAAAGCACTAAGGACCCTTATTTATAGCTTAGGCAACTTCCTTTTGCACCTTGTGAAAGACTGACTCAAATTTCTACAGTCCGCATTAAATTTGGAAATGAATTTGCATAAGTACAACTAGTCGAGCCAAGGCTACGAGTGGTCGTAGGACCCCTACGACCGGTTGAGCCATCCCTTCGACCAGTCGAGTATCTCGGACATCGAAATACATAGCTGCTGGACTTTGGGTCGAGCGGGCTACGACCAGTCGAGCCGCTCTCTACGACCAGTCGTGGCTAAGCCACGACCGATCGACCAATGCCAAAAAGTTGATTTAAGGTATCTGACAACATAGATGACATTTGAATCCCATTTTTTTTCCTCATTGATTAGTCAGCCATATGGTTGGATGACCTACAGTGAAAATTGATGCTGCACGACATACCTTAACGATAGAAAACAAGGCTTCCAAAAGAAGAGGGAGAGGAATGGCACCAGACTGAACCTGCATACTCCATTAACATACATGAATAAGATGTGGATATGGTGTTTTTGTGACGAGCAATCAAAGACGAGATTTCCCTGTTTCGTGTACAAATTCATGATCTCTCTAGAGAATAGCGGGTGAGATTTACTTGTTGGTTTATCTCTCCTCCTTATTGATACTGTCCACAATAATCATCACCATTTTAAATTCTAGTTTTTGTTATCATTATGATATTATCATTATTTTTCACTTTGTAGAAGGCGGCCCATCTTTTCATATTTTTGGTGCACCATTCGTAGTGAGGGCCATAATGTCAGCATTTTGGGTCACTTGTACAAACTGAAAACTGAAATGGTACTCTGTAGTCCTTTAGAGGGACCATTGCATGATACCTGTGGTATTCATGCATGCCAACCGGTGGATGAATTACCTCAAAAAAGAACATTTTGTGTGGATCTCACTTGTGGGCTCCCATTATTTCTCTATCGATGAATCAGCCCAGATGGCTGTATGGTTGGAAAACGATACCACGATTCCCCATTGGATAAAAGTAGCACTGGTCTGACCATTGACACTTTTCTTTTAACATTCTGTGTTTTCACTCCATATAGATTTGATAAACTTTAGTCCATTTTGCTTTTAGCCCTATTTGAGGGAGACCATTTGGATGATAAGGATGCAATTCCCAAAGTGATTTTTTGACTATCCATCTACAAAAGGGCCATCCAGAGGGGATGCTTCAGATCATCAAAATATTGAAACATGCGTGCTTGGCTTGTGTATAATTGTTTGGGACAAGAAATGGACCTCAATCACTACTTATCCTTATATCAAATGCTTACAAAGATGCATTTGAAGTTGGAAAGTCTCAAGCTTGTGCAACCCAGATCCCATACAAGCCAACACAGGCCTGGATGGAAGACATTCAAGATCCACTGCCATCAGGTGCATCCCCACTTGTTGATCCTTGGAAAGGTCACCAAAAGCAAGGGCCCCAAACCTTAGGAATTCTGTGCTTGAAGACCCATTTCGGAGTTCCTCTGTTCTCAGGACATCATATGGCTTCACAATCTGGGTAGATCCTTCCATCAGAATAGTGGTATCACATTTCTGTTGTATCTCTAGGAAATTGAAAGAATTACACAGTTTTCTGTGGAGAGTTTTACTCTGAGAAAAGCTCTTAGATTTTCTTACTTTCATTTTCATTTAAAAAAATAAAATATGATGTATCTTATCTATTGGAAATATTGCAGTATCTGATGCCTATTGTATGAAGTGAAGGGGGCAACAAGGACATGGATCCTACATAAGTGGGCCAAATTATCATCTAAATAGCAATGCTTATATTGCTGCTTCAGCATTGTAAGTTTTGATTATATGTTTGTTTTCGAGTGATGAAGGTAAATGAGAAGTATTGGTTTGTTCGTGTTTTGATTTTCAAAACATTGTTATTATGTGATTGTGGAAAGGAATTAATAACTGTATTTAAGGAGAAATCCAATGAAAATTTGTTCCCTGTGATGGTTCCTATTCTTCCTCATTTATGAACAGTGGGATATATTTGGATGATGTTTTCAAATTGTTGCATGAGGATGTTACACACACACACACACATGAATCTTCAGTGATTCAATATAATGAAGACTTTCCATAATATTTGACTTGTATTAGTGTATTTATCTTTGGATGTAAGATGCTCATTCAAAATGGAAGCAATTACTAAGAGTGTAGGGGTCCACAATGCTTACACGGATGCATGATCAAACCTGCTCATCAGGTGCACGCCACTATATGGCTTGCCTTGTGAAAAATTCAGGTCAGTCCACTCATCTGATGGGCCATGCATGTACATTAAATGCTGATTGTCCATTCCTTTTGCATATGTTTGGCTCGCTAGATTTGTGAATGACCTGATTCTTGGACCCAAGGCATAAGTTTCAAGTGAGTTTAGATAAGGACACACGTGTGTGGAGCCCTGCTAACAACATGCGCCAAAGTAGCATAAGGGTGTGAGGTAAGAGCTTTCCATCAAGTGGACCACTGCGCGCATAACAAATTGATGTCTAGGGGGGGAAAAAAAACTGTATTAGCCATCCATTTCTTTTGGATATTGTCGCCAACCAGAAAAGCAACACTGCCTCATTTTTGCACAAGAACATCCAATAAATCAGCTCATCTAATGGAATTATGGAAAGCTCAGATCTCACACACATCTTCCATAGTGGCATGTACGGCTACATGTGGATAGGCACAGCTCTGACACGTGGGCTTACCAAACATATGTTTTAGGTTTACTTAATATAGAACTGATCTGTTTTGTCCAATATGAAATTGGCTCTTACAGCATGTGTAACTCTTAATTGCAGTAGTGTCATTTTTGTCATCAATAGGTAACTCTTCTTTGGAGCCAATATGTTTAGATTTGTTTGCAGTCAGTCGATGCTTTGAATTGAGTGGTGTTAGTAATATTTCTATAATTTTACAAGTTTTATTATTATTATTATTATTATTATTATTATTATTATTATTATTATTGATGTAGAGTGGGTTGTGGACACTTCGATGACAAAGATGAACTAAAGAAGGTTCGCTTGGAGGCAGAAATGGTCAGGACTATCAAAACCTTAAAATAGTCCTATCTCACAAACTGAAATTAGTTTTTCGACATATCATATATGATTTTCAGGTAGAAAAAGCTATTTTAGCTAACTAACCCTGCTACGCCATGTTGCCCATCCTGGATTTGCGAGATTCCATCAGATCAGCGGTCAAAAGTCCATTTATTTTCATTTTTACTATAAATAGTAGGTTTTAATTCGATTATAACTTTTGATCCTTTAAGTTTTAGGAGTTGTGTCCAACATGAAAAGCACTTAGAAAAATTAGGAGAATAACATGGTTAGGCCAAATTGGACACTAGTTTTGGCCGAAAACCATGTAGTCTAGTTGGAATGGTGACCGTCTATAAATAATAAGTTTACCATTTATAGTAAGTCACATTTTTAGGGAGTTCGAGTCAAAACTTTGTCCTAGGTTTGAGTTCACGATTTAAAGGACTATAATTTCTTTTTTTTAATCATCAATCAATTTATTTCGAATTTATTAGAAATTATTTATATTTTCATCCCTCATAAATTTGAGGAATCTCTGTGAGGAGTTCATAGAGCTCCATGGATTCGAAGTAGTTATCCACTGAGGAAGACAGTGATCGATCTCATCACATCTCTCTCTGCATCACAAATCTAATTGGGTATTCATTGCCATTCAATATTTGGCCATCTTTTTCCTAAAAAATTGACATTTATATTTATTTCCTAACCATCTTTCATTGGACATTGATCTATAGATTAGGAGCTCTATTCTCTAAGATTTTTGGAGCATCTTCCATCTATGGCAGAGCTTATCAAATTAAAGTTTGTATCTCACAACTATCAACTCACTTGTAACTGGTACAAGGAGCCTTCAACCCAATGCACTAAGAACTTATTATTTCCTCCTTTCTTTAAAATTAATTTCTACGATTATTTGAATGCCTATAAGTTTTATTAGTTGTAAAGAGTTTATAGGTAACTCACAAGTGGTGTTTGGACAAGAAATTCCACTTTCAAGTAACTTGCTTATGACTTGAAAAGTTGCAGGCATCCAAACTACCCCTTGAAGTAACTATATGTTTCGATTACTTTCATATATTTAAGCAAACAAATTCTTGCATGTAACTTTCAAGTTTTAATCACCAATTTGATTTCCAAACTTATTTTTTCTCATAGGAGATATTGTGATGGGCACTAAAAGGATGTGAAGCATGGCGGATATGATAATTCAACGGTGATGAAATGTTTGAATGCTATTTTCTAAGTGTTGCTTGTAGATGTCTATATCTTTTATCATTCAATATGGTGCAATGTGTGAATTTACATTATGATACATTTTCTACTTCAAATATACAAATAATTTATGCAATGTTCAACTTATTTTCTTGTATGCATGTTTGTATGTAATGTACTAGTTAAAAATTGAAATAGGAAATGATTTCTTTTCCTTTTCCAGGTGTCATTCTCTACATGGCTGAGAGTTTGCAGTGTTCTTGGATTTTCATTTTGCACAATTGGGGCTCTTGGTTCAAGGATACATATGGTTGTTATGATGGATCCTGTTGTTGATTGTGAATGCTCAGCTGGCCCCTTACTCGAAGATCCTAGCCATTGTCTTTTCTGTGGCCTTTTCTCCACTAAATGTGTATTGTTGATGATGAAATGTTTCAGGCTTCGTTTGGGTAAGGGATCTGTTCTGCAGATGCCTTGCATTCTGTTCAAGATCACAGTCGACTGTAACTCATTAATGTGATGTTCATGGTTGTCCAT
Organism: Magnolia sinica; assembly: GCF_029962835.1. Lineage (NCBI taxonomy): Eukaryota > Viridiplantae > Streptophyta > Magnoliopsida > Magnoliales > Magnoliaceae > Magnolia > Magnolia sinica. Next base: position 28,997,234 of record NC_080582.1, on the reverse strand, counting down.
GTAATTCCACGGTCGACCGTGACTCTCTATGATGATTCACAATCAACCATGAAATTGCACGATCGACCGTGGGTGCGACAGTCGGGTTTCGTGATTTTGCGCGAAATAAGGTATTTAAAGCCTGATTTTCTCATTAGGGCTTAAGATTAATAGAAAACTAATACAAGTGTTTTTTCAAGGGGCTACGGTTAGTGACGCAGGGACATGTGATGACCTAATCCTAGATGCATGTTTAATTAGGTTAAAGAATGTTGAAATAAATACACTAATTAACTAACCGTTTCCAGTCAAAGCGATTAGGTAAATTTCAAAACAAAGATGACATCGTTCCTTTAAGATCATGCCCCTTAGCATAAAATTGCAGAAACAGTAGAAAGGGAGGACCTAGGGATATTTTTATTTTTATTTATAACAAAAGTGAGACTTAGAATAGGGCCCACCAGCTTCATATGTAAGGCAAAATTTACAACTTAGGCTATATTCGGGTGGGCCAGCAACATTTTAGCTGCCCCACCTATCATGTCCTATACAACCGTAGATTTTTTAAGATTCCTAATAGAGCCAAGGCTGGTTTTGTCCAAAAGAAAATGGCCCTTAAATTAAATGAGGGAGGTAAGGGACGCCAAAGAAGAACCTTTTAGATTGTGTCATGCTCCCCTCTTTGGCCAAAGCATCTGCTGGCCTGTTCGCTTCTCTTGGGATAAAGGAGATACAGAAGGTTCCCCTATTCCATAATTCCTGGATTCTAGCCACCCAGTATTTCCATTTCCACGAGATTGTGAACTTCCCAGATAAACACCCGATCACCCAATTTGAATCTGTTTCAATAAGCACTCGGCCAAGACTGGAAGAAACACACAACTTCATCTCGTCATTAACAGCCCGAAGCTCAGTCAAATTGTTGGAAGCATTCTCATAACCATTGGAGAAAGCAAATTTCATATTCCCCTTATTGTCTCTACAAATGCCCCCACTCCTTATGGGCTGTGGGCTGGATAGGGCGGACCTATCAACATTCAGTTTAAACCAGCCCTCAAGGGGCCTAACCCATTTGACTATGAGGACAGTCGAGGTGGGGCGGGAATAAGAAGTAGGCCTGTTGAAAATAGGGTCTGCTGCGGCGGTGAATGGGTGCCAAAGGGAGCTTATGTCCTTGCTGAAGATAGCAGCCATCTAGCCTTTAATTTTTCCAAACACTCCAGCCACAGACAACGGACTATCATCAAAATGAGCGTTATTCAGAGCTTTCTAGATTTCCCAAAATGCAAAGGCTGGGATTAACTAACGAAGGATCGAAATTCTTTTGAGAGGAAGAGGCCTAAACCACCACCAATGGAGTCGGTCCGGGACGGAGAGGTGATGGCCGAGGGAGATCTCGAAAGATTTGGCTAGCAGGATCCAAACCTTGGACGCCAAATTCCCCGATAGGAATAGGTGTGTTAGGGATTCAACACGGGGGGAAACGTCTGGACCGTCACCACAGCAGACACACTTTGAAGCAAGAGGGATCCCTTTCTTTTGGAAGTTTTCCTCTGCAGGCAGAGCCTCCTGCAAAAGCTTCCACATGGAGGACCTAAGGATATGAGAATATCTCAGATCTAGCATAAGTTAGTCTACATTCAAGTTTGAATCTGATTCTACTAATTAACCATCCATTTTTTCCGTTCAAACTAGAAATGGGATATCCAGAGAGGAATGAAAGGTGTGAAGAATGAACGGTTTGAGATGAACAAAGTACAAGTCCTTTTGTCATCAAAAGAAAATGAGGATGATTCTTACCTTTTCTTGCACCTAGAAAATCGAGAAAGAAGGAAACTTGAAATTATGATGGAATCCTCAACACCCAAGGGTCAATTCTGAAACCCTAATATCTTGAATAAAGATGAATTTCTATTCATTCAACAATAATGAAAATAGAGTTTCTTACAACGTATATATAAGTTATGGAAAAAAGTAAAAGTGCACCGAAGTCCCAGAAATTAAGAAAAATAACAAAAAAGATGAAAAATAAAGAAAGAGCAATAAAGCCCCTAAAATAAGAAAAAGAACAAAAACGCTTAAAACTAAAACACCCATGTGGTAAGGTGTGAAATTTGACCCATGAATCTATGGTTAAGGTACGGTCATGGTAATCCTACACTCATAGCGCGTCAGAAAATGAGTCTGATGGACCCAACGTCCATCCAAATCAACTCCTCCTCTCCGGTACTCTCTGTGCAACGCCTCCTCCTCTGGTACACTTTAAAGGGTGTACCACTGATGTTCACATCAATTGGCAAAGAGAGAATGTTTCCTTCACTTGTAAAGGAACTTGGGAAGGATTTCTCAAAGGATCTATGAGTTTCCTAGAGGTGCGCATCGTAAGGAGAGATCGGGTACATTTATAATTGAAGAAGGTAAGTCTGTACAACTCTCATGAATTCCTCAAAGAAATTAGAAAATTCTCATATTTTAAATCGAGCCTATGCGAATGGGGCTAGCAAATCCCCAGTAGAATCTCCATTCTGTGAACCTCGCCCAAGTAAGCCCCGCACTTCCCATCCCCATAATGCAACTTATTGTGTGGAGAGAATGAACAAATGTTTATCGCCCTGTCACTCTTTAGGAGCCTTGCCCCTGACTAAATAATTAATTTAATTCAGTTCGACTTCCTTGTTTATGTATTTCCTTTCCAATGTAGGAAGAGTGGCGCTTTTGGAATGCCTGGAATGTTTTGGAGTCACTATTAGTCAAATCACGATTTTAGAATTTAATACTAGCTAGAACCATAAAATTACCAAAAAGAGTTAAAATCCAAGGGCGTCTTGACACTAATGACTCATGCATTGGTTTGTGCCATAGATATTGGATAAGTGACTCAGTTATGGAAAAGAAAGGGGTTAGGCACCCTTTTCCGCCCATACACTTGCACGATCTTTACTTAGCGGGATGTTATTAATTTGTTTGGGGATTTTATTAAGCCTTAGCAAGTGTTTAGCTCAGCTTAATCACATGGGGACTAGACTCTCAGATAAATAATAGTGAAGAAAAGAAATAAGTAAGATAAAAAAATAAAATGGAGAGAACGATCTCAATCTTAGAATGTGTGGAGTCAAAATGATTTGTCTTGAAGATGAATAAAAGTGGAGAAATTAGATACTCTTCTCGTATAAAAGAGATAATCGGATGTCCCCGTTTATATCCCTACTCTTCGCTTAAGCTGCTTCGATAATTAGCCACTATGGAGATTGCCAATGGATTTATACAGGTGGATAAAGTGTGTGTGTGTGTGTGCGCGCGCGCGCGTGTGTGTATTTGTGGAAAACCAACCTTTAAATTCACTCTACGTTACCTCTCAGTAAGTGCCCCATTCCTTAACATTCCCCCGAACACCCCTCTTAAAGCCTCTCAGACTTTGCCTCACCCGTTGCCACCCTCTCTCTACCTCGTAGAATGGTTGTCATGAATGACTTTTATAGACAAAAATTGGGATCCAATTGCTTTTGTGTGTAGAGGTTTAGGCTTTCAGTGAGGATTCTGGATCCTTTGCTTGCCATAAAGAGGGATTTCCTGTTTTCTTGCATGGTGCTTGGTCCACGTTATCCTTGATGTTGTCAGCACTGCTGGTGAAAGCCTTTCATGGGAAGTTCTTGCACTAGGAAGCTATGTGGGGCCCACTATGATGTTTCTAAAAAATTCACCCGTTTATTATTTTTTTTTCAGAACATTTTAGGATATGAGACCAAAAATCATGTGAATCCAAAACTCAAGGGTAGTAGAGCTGGGCATTGGACCAAGTTAGATCGGATTGGGTCCAACTCGATTCGGTCCGAAATCTATCTGAGCTGACTCGAACCCGATCCGATTCGGGACAGAGTCCGAGACATCTGACTCGAGGCGATCCGATACACTGTTGGCCTAACCCGAACTGAGTCCGACTTGGTCAGGGAATCCGAGTCAGATCGGGTTGGGTATGATTCGGATTGACTTTTTTAACGGTGAAAATCATTATCATCGCTGCTATTTTCGATGTGGTCCATTTGAGCTTTAGATATGATTCATTTTTATTTTTTTTCCAAATGCTCTAAAATGATCACGAAAAATGGATAAATAGTATGAGTATAATAAATACATCATTGTGGGGCCCATATAATGTTGATCTCATTTGAGTCGTTCGTACAACTCGGAGCTCGAGGCGCGTACAGCTGTGTTGACGTGTTGTGCATAGCGTGCAGCTATGACGTGCTGTGCACGAAAGTGTCGTGCATTGTTGTATTGATGTTAGCAAGTTCTGTGGGTCTGATCATGGGTTTGTGTTACATCCAAACCGTCCATCCATTTGGCGATCTCGTTTTAAGGCTTGAGATGAAAAATAAGACGAATCTAACTATCAAGTGCACCACACTGAAAAAAGCAGTGGAGATTGAATGTCTACCATTGAAACCCTTTTTCGGGTCACAGTCTCACTGAAGTTTTGGATCAATTTGAAATTTTCTTTTCCTCTTAATTTAGGTCTTTGTGATCTTATGAACAGATTGGATGGAAAATAAACGCTATGGCTGGCCCCACGAATTGTTTAACGGTGAAAATCATTCTCTGCTGCTATTTGTGGTGTGGTCCAGATGATCTTTGGATATAATTCATTTTTTGGATAATGCTCTATAATGATCTCTAAAAATATATGAACGGTGTAGATATAATAAATACATCACTGTGGGGCCCATATAACTTTGATCTCCTTTGAACCATTCGTACAATTTGGAGCTCGAGGAGCGTCAGTGCTCGTCTTCACACAACACGTACCTACAGCTACAGCCTACAACAACTATATAGTTGTGTGTGGTATACCAACAAATCCTCTTCTTATTATACTGAGTAAACTCTATTGGGGCCCACCGTGAATGCATGTGGTTTATCCATGCCGTCCATTCATTTTTCCATATCATTTTGGTGGTTGAACCCAAAATTGATGCATATCCAAAGCTCAAGTGGACTATACCACAGGAAAAAGTAGAAGTATTGATAAGAACTACTCCAAATCGGGTTGGATCAGATCGGTCCGTATTGACCACGACCCGATCTCGATCCGAAAAAATATCGAATCTAAATGGCCCTACTCGATCCGCACCGATCTAGCCGTCGATTCGGTTTGGAACAGGTCGGATCCACCAAATCGGGTCAAATATGCCCAGCTCTGCTCAAGGGGACCATGCGATATGGAAAATTGGAGAAAAGAAAACTGCATAGAGTTTTCCACCGTTGAAACCTTTATGAGCTCCATCTTAATATTTATATTCCATCCAAACGGTTTACGAGTTAATTCTCAATGGGATGAAGTGAAAATACAAAACTATTAGCTTTATAGTAAACTTTAGTGGCTATACAAATGTTTAAATGGTGATCACTAGATCTTCACTATTTCTTTACTGGCGGCCTTAAGTTTTTGATCCACCTGATTTTTAGCCTAATGTCCTAAAATGACATGAAAAAACGGATGGACGGCTGGATTTTTTGGAAATATCATAGTGGATTCTACGTGGTATCCCCGCGAGGGACGCGGATTGCGTCCTACCCCGCCCGGACGATAAGCTGTCCGGGTAGGGCTCTGTAGGGCCCACCGTGATGTTAATGTTTTATCTAAGCCGTTAATAGCTTTTCTTAGATCATTTTAAGGTATGAGCTAAAAACTGAGAAAGGTACAGGTCTTAAGTGCACCACAAAGTGGGGATTTAATGTCCACCATTAAAAATCTCTTGGGAGCTGGAGAAGTTTTGGATCAAGCTATTATTTGTTTTTTCACTTTATCCATGTTTACGTGACCTTATTAATAGGTTGGATGATAAAAAAACATCACGGTGGCCCTTAGAAAGGTTTCAACGGTGGGTGTCATTATCACTACAGCTTCCTCTAGTGTGGTCCATGGAGCTGTGTACCTGCTTCAATTTTGCTTATATACCTTAAAATGATATGAGAAAAGCCATTAACCGCTTGGATAAAACACTTACATTACAGTAGGCCCCACATAGCCCCGCCCGGACGGATTACTGTCTGGGCGGGGGTAGGACGCAATCCGCGTCCCCCCGCGAAGGGCTTTGCCAGCCTTTTGCACGAAGTTACTGTGCTAGGAATCCAAGTGGGGCCAGTGTGATGTTTGTAAGAAATGCACCTTGTTCATCCGTTTTTTTATTTCATTTTAGAAGATTAGGACAACAATGAACCAGATCCAATGCTCAATTGGGCCAAAAACGTGAGAATTGAACGTCGACAGTTGAAATATTCATGGGGGCCACAGAAGTTTTGAATCATGCTAATATTTGTGTTTTCAGTTAATCCCGTTAGGAATGACGTTATGAACGGTATGGATGGCATGTAATCATCACTGTCGAGCCTCGGGAGGTATCAACGGTAGGAATTTCCTTAACCACCTTTTCCTTTAGTACGGCGCACTTGAGTCTTGGATCCTGCTTACATTTGCTCTCATATCCTAAATTAAGCTCAAAACGGATGGACGGAGTGGATTCCTCACAAACATCACGGTGGCCCACATCGGTTTCCAGCGCAGGAACTTCCTGCGAAAGGCTTTACCAGGAAATCCGCATTCGTTTAAGTTATAGGAAGCGGATTGCGTGCTGAGTGACTCAATATGCTAAGCGTACTGAGTAAACTCTGTGGGCCCTACTGTCATTCATGCATTGTATCCACTTTGTCCATCTCTTTTATCACATACGCTGTGGGGTTTATCCCAAAAATGCAGCATATCGAAACCTCAATTGGACCACACCACCGGAAACAGTGTGAATTGAACATCTACCATTGAAAAATTCTTAGGGGCAACTGAAGTTTTAGGTGAAGCTGATATTTGTGTTTTCCCTTCATCCATGTCTGTATGATCTCACAAACAGGTTGGATGACAAATAAACATCACTGGGGCCTTAGAAAGATTTCAATATTGGAAATCAATACTTCCACTTTTTCCTGTGGTATGGTCCACTTGAGCTTTGTATATACATCAATTTTGGGTTGAACCCTAAATTGATCTGAAAAACGAATGGATGGTGTGGATAAACTACATACATTCACGGTGAGCCCAACAGAGTTTACTCAGTACGATGAGAGCGCACTGAGTAACTCAGTACGCAATCCGATTTCACTTGGATTTGGATAAGCTGGATTGGATACTGACAAGGTCAGTAGCTAAATAGCTACTGAAGTGACGTTACCAAGCTCCGTGGACCCCACCATGATGCATGTGTTGTATGTGGACCCCACCATGATGCATGTGTTGTATCAATACCGTCCAACCATTTTTATAGATTGTTTTATGGCATTACAAAGAGAATGAGATAGATCTAAATTTCAAGTGGACCCCACCATAGAAAATACTGGCGATAGTGACATCCACCGCTCAAATCTTCTTAGGGCCACAGTAGTTTCCAATGAAGCTGATATTTTTGTTTTCACTTCATCTTTTTCTATGTTAACTTATGAATAGGATGGATCTCAAAAATACATCATTGTGGGCCTTATAAATGTTTCAACCGTGGGTGGGTGGGTGTGACGGCTCCCATGGTTTTCTGTGGTGGGCCTACTTGAAATTTAGATCTATCTCATTCTCTTTGTAATGTCATAAAACCATCTCTACAAATGGTTGGACGGTATGGATACAGCACATGCATCATGGTGGGGTCCATGGAGCTTGGTGACGTCATTTCAGTAACAATTTGGCTGCGACCTTGTCAGCATCCAGTCCGCCCCTTAAATAAGATGGAAAACGATTGGACAGAGTGGATTATCCACACGGTCCATACGCTTTTTCAGCTCATTTTAGGGGTTGAGCCCAAAATTAAAGCTTATCCAAAGCTCAAGTGAACCATACCACATGAAACAGTGGAAATAATGATTTTCACCGTTGAAACCTTGCTAGGCCCCACAGTGATGTTTATTTGTCATTCAACCTTCTCATAAGATCACACAAACGTGGTTGAATGAAATACAAATACAAGCTTGATCCAAAACTTCTATGGCCTCCAAGAAATTTTCAATGGTAGACATTTAATTCACACTGTTTTCTGTGGTGTGGTCCATTTTAGCTTTTTGTATACTTTATTTTTGGGATATGGCCCTAAAATCACCTGGTAAAATGAATGGACGGATGGGGTAAAATACATAAATTATAGTGAACCCCACAGAGTTTACTCAGTACGCTTAGCGTGCTGAGTTACTCAGTACGCCATCCGCCTCCGGAGTGGATACGCCGCATACATCACCGTTCCCCCCACATTTCGCTCGCGTACTGTAGGAAAAGGATTCGCTACGCCCTGCCACTAAGCTTTTTATCTATCTTTTTTTTGGGCTCGTGACTTAGAATATCTTAAAAAACAAATAAATGGTGTAAATCTACTAAACACATCATGATAAGCACAAGTAAATCTTACTTGTCAAGAAATTCCACTGCTTGTTGTGCAATGCAGCACATTTGGCAAGAAAATGTTTTTTTTTTTTTAAATTTAAAAAAAGCATCCACATGTAGAGCTTTCATGGCCCATCATGAAATACGTTTTAGATCTATCTATTTTTATATCTATTTATATCATAAGACTAAATATGAGGCCAATACGAGGCTAAGTAGTCATGCAAAACAATGAGAATTGAATGCATGCTGTTGTAAACTTCCTGAGCCCACCGAAGATTCGCGTCAAAGCGGGGGTGGCTAACATGGAGTGTGTGTGAATTTATATTTATGTTTGCCCATCATCCAAGACGGTACAGCCCAATGAAAAGGTTAGATGGCAAATTAACAACCCTAGTATCGATCCCTAGCGGGGGTGGCTAACATGGAGTATGTGTAGTGACATGGGTGTGTACTAACAAAAAAAACCCTAGTAAGGTTTGAATGGTAATTTGTTCAATTCTCGTTGCCTTTTGTTGTGTGGTCCAGTTGATTATTTATATGTGCCTCATTTTTAGCCCATGCTTTAAAAATGATTTAAAAAATTTGATGAATAACTTGGATCTAACATATAAATTAAGGTAGGGACAAAAAAAGTTCCACATGGTGATAGTTGTCTTGTGTGGTTGGGGAGAGAAAATGAGTGTGTTTTGTTAGTAGGTGTAATCAATGACGACATACTACCGGGTGCAGGGATGAACGTGATGAGGTCGATCACCATCTTCCTCAAGGATAACTACTCCAAATCCACAGAGCTTCTCTGGACTCCTCACAGAGACTTCTCAAATTCACGAGGAAAGAAAGCAAGAAAATATAAATAAATTCTAATAAATTTGAAATATAATTGATGAATGAAATAAACGAGTTCACAACCCTTTAAATAGGGATACCAAGCAATGGGAGAGAAATCATAAGCAAACTATAAATAAAACTCCTAGAATTCGTAACTTACTATAAATAGTAAACTTACTATTTATAGACGGTTGTGATGTCTACTAGTGCGCAAGGTTTTTGGCCAAAAATGGTGTGTCCTATTTGGCTTCTCTCCAAGCTGTTCTCCTAATTATTCTAAGTTCTTTTCACGTTGGGCGCAAGTCCTAAAACCCAACGAATGAAGAGTTATAATCAAACTAAAACTTATTATTTATAGTAAAAACGAAATTAAAATAGGGAAACAACTGTCGATCAAGGGGTATTTCGCAAATCCGGCTTAGCCGAGTTGGGTGGCTAAAGTAGCTCATTCTACCCCAAAATCATAAATTTTACGCCCGATAACTCATTCCGGATTGTGAGATACACCCAATCTAAGGTCCGATGGTCTGGATCACTTTTGCCATCGACTAGGCCTTATCTGATCCATTTTGGCTATGAAACTGTCCGCGACCTGCTCTACATCAGTCCCCTCCACTCCAAAAGAACTTGTCCTGATCTGGTTTATAATACTCAGTCAAGTCAGCGACGTTGAAAGTCCATGAGGTCGTCATGTCGTCTAGAAGATCAATAATATAACTATTATATTGATCTTTTGGATGATTGGGATAGGCCCAATCTTCTTATTCTTCAACTTCTTATATGTCTCAGTCGGAAATCCCTCTTTGCGTAAATGGACCATAACGCGGTCGCCCACCTCGAACACTTTTTGTCACCGATGCTTGTCATATTATCTATTGTGCTTCTCATTCGAGGCATGTAGCTTGGTCTGTACTTCCACATGGATGCCTGTTCACAACCCCAAGTGTAGGGTCACGATGTGGTAATAATCTTGGTAAGACTGAGGTCGAATCCATAGGGACTGATCTTGTATATTTCTGAAATTAACTAGAAGTAGAACTAGGAGAACACGTAAAACTAATTCTGAAGTGATTGAGAGAGTAATTGTGATTAAAGTGATTAAAACTAAGAATTCAAAGTTGAGAACTAGGGTTTCCAAGGATCTACTTGTAATTATCAGGGAACCCTCTTGCATGATTCAATAGATACAACTGGAATCAAAGTCCTATCTTATCCAGATGAAAAAAGGAGAGACGGTTAGATCTCTGAACTTCTCATGAACCTAGTCTTAACGAATGAGAGTTGTGAAAATTGGAAGTGATTCCATCACCTAACCATGCCCAAGAGACAATGGCAAATAATAGGATATATCAATCACATAACCAATCATAGGAGAATCATGAAAATTCGAAAGGATTCCATCACCCTACCATGCCCAAGGGAAGATGGCGAACAACAAGATTTCCTAATTTCATAATCTCAAAACATGAAAAGAAGATACTAAGCTATTATAGATCTTCTGTAATTTGAGTCACAATAAACCATTAAAAACTAAAAGTATTCATTAATAAACACTACAAGAAAAAGAGGCAAAGGCTATAGACCTATAGCTACGGATAAAAACCGTAGCTATAGACCTATAGTTACGGTTATAGCCCGTAGCACGACCGTAGTCGTAGGTGTCATAGCCATAGGTCTAAAAGCTATGGCTATGGATTTAATCCGTAGCCATAGATTATAATAACTATAGATATAATCCATAGCAACCATTTCTGTAGCGAAAAGTACGTACAACTGCAGATAGTATTTGTATCTAAAAATAGTGCTGGATCCGTAACAATATGCCGAATTTAATAACAACTACGGTTGTCAAATTAGCAGCTACGATTAATATCCGTAGCTATTGCCTACATTTTAAAAAAATTATAATCATTCATTTAATTACCACCTGCATAATCATTCATTCATGTAATGACATTCATTCATTCAATAATGAATCAATTACAATCCTTCATTCAATCAATTACAATTACAATAATGCTGAAAATATAAAGAAAGGTCATCATCCTTTTCTTGGTGCGTGTGTGTGCACTCGCATATGGCAAGGTGCGTCCTTCATCTACCGTAGATAGAAAATGGATGCGAGTATCAGTAGTCCACCTGCACATCCCAGCTATACCTATAACTTCTCCTGTGCGTCTTCTGTAATTATTCGAGGGCAAACCACCACTAGAGGACTCTGCAACGTAAAAATAAAGAATTAGCCAATTGAAGAAGGATGAAAACTAAATGCAAGGAAAACATAGAAATAGAATGGTTAGGAACCTAGAGAAACATGTATGGCTAACACTAGCGGCCCGAAAGTTGCTTGAAATGGAATGGACAGCTGGTTCCGCACCTAGGCCTTACGTTATCACTATTCTACCCAATGTATTCTTACTTCCAAAACTTCAGCCTAGTGTTAATTATTTTTATTTATTATCTATCCATTTTCTTTATTATTTTGTGAAATATTTTCCAACAGCCACGCAATCCACATCCTAACACCACCAAGTTACTTGTTGTCATGGACACCATGCAAACCACATCTCTTAAATTGTGAACCTTATATGGATAACAACATAGGTTTGTTCCAATTTGGTTTGCTAGAGTCTTTCCTAATTTGGTTTCCTAGAGTCTTTCTGTAACACCTTGATTCTCGGAACCCGAGTACACTACTCGTTTTCCAAAAACCCGAGTGTTAACCTCTGAAAAATATCCAAATGTCACGTACATTTTTTTTTATCAGAGTTAATAATATAGCGGAATAGAAATAAATCAGATATTAGAGGGAGTCCAAATATACATAACCAATGTTTCAAGTGGTTATCCAAAAACTTATACAAACCAATGTCTTAACCTTTACAAACATAACAGTATAAATTAAATACAAATAAAATCAGGAATGGAGAGTCGCAAGATCATCTGGCTCCTCCCATTCCACATAAACACCAGCATACATGTCATCTACGTCTCCTACACACTGAGTACGGTTCGATAGCGTCAACGGCTATCACAGTGAGGTATACCCCTCAAGATTTATTGTATCACCAAGATAATTAACCATAGTTAACAAAGGCAGTGTATAACAAATATTGCACAAAGATTACCATGGAAATCAGATAAGGTTCATCAGATACACATTCATTAAATAAATCACACAAGATAATCTTGTTTAAATGCATGGATGCATGCTCATGGTCACAGACCTGGAGATGCACATCCAACTGGTAAAAAGTCGCACAAGGAGAACTAGCTACTTAGAAAAATATTCAAAGGTACGCCAAGGAGAACTAGCCACCCGAAAAAGACTATACAACTTTGTCGCCCAAGGAGAACTAGCCACCCGAAAAAATACTTAAAAGTACGCCCAAGGAGAACTAGCTACTAGAAAAATACCATATGATATAGATCCCTCAAGGAGAATTAGTCATCTGAAAAAGTACACAAAGGTACGCCCAAGTAGAACTAACCACTCGAAAAAGATCTAATAATATAGATCGCCTGAGGAGAATTAGTTACTCAAAAAAGTACACAAAGGTACACCTAAGGAGAACTAACTATCCGAAAAAGACCAAATAATATAAATCGCTCAAGGAGAATTACTCACTCAGAAAAGTACACAAAGATATACCCAAGGAGAACTAACTATCCGAAAAAGACCAAATAATATAAATCGCACAAGGAAAATTAGTTACCTGAAAAGGTATACAAAGGTACACCTAAGGAGAACTAACCATCCGGAAAAGACTATAATATATGCCATGAAAATGCATGATTAGCCCAACTATTACACAAAGGTACACCTAAGGAGAACTAACCATCCGGAAAAGACTATAATATATGCCATGAAAATGCATGATTAGCCCAACTATTATTATTCCAATTTCAAACAATCATTTTAAGAAAACTCAAAGATCACTATAGGGGGTTTATCACCCAGCATAGGCTGACAGCTCAAGCAGACAACTCAGGCATAGTATTCCATTCCACCATCCCTGGCTCATGAGACTAACAATAGGATGTTTTAAAGGTGACCTACTCAACTGTGGCCAATTATAGTTGTACAAGTGAGACTTATTGTTGCAAGGTTATATGAAGATGGTTCCTTAAAACTACTTAGGGCAAATATTGCATCAAGCCACATAGGGTAAACAAATCCATCTCAAGGATGTGATAAAAAGGAAATATCCCAAAAGCCACTTAGGCAAGTCCGCCAGATAATTCCATTTAATCTATTACGCAATGACCACTAATTGAGGACCTTTAAATATACTGTAAAGAAATCAAAGGTGGTAAGACTAGTCACGTCCGACATCAAAAGTACTTACGTATATAAAGTGTTCAATTCAAACCAGAATAAGAATATTTGATATCATACTTGAATTCTAAATCTAGTCATCAATCATCCATGAAGAATTATACGAATGGAACTAACATCTATTATCATCTTCAATTAATATCAAATTAAGTAATTAGTGAAATAAATGAACTAAGATAACCATCATGATGTAGGAAAAGCTTGAAGGGTGATCCTCACCTTTCAAGGCAAATTTTCTTGCTTATGTTGCATCCTAAACACGGTGACTCACTTGAGTTGGTTTCCAACACAACTCGATCCCAATTTCGCGATCTAAGGGGGCGTTTGGGTGTCAACATTCCCTACATTTTAATTAAAGGTCTAGATTAGCTTAAAACAAGATTTAACTCTAAAATTTATGAGATCAGAACTCACCAAACTAGATTGTGGACTCGGTGACTAGACTCAGGTGAGTCACACGATCTTGACTCCTTCTCCTGTCTCTCTTTTCTTCTCCCTTTCCTTCCTTTTTCTTTCCTTCTTTTCCTACTCTGCTGTGAACTTCCAGTAAGGTCAAGACCCGACCAAATAGTGAGTCAGAGGCCTGACTCGGTTTTGAACCGAGTCAACTCAGTGACTCGCCTCACTTCTCCTCTTCTTTTCTTTTTTCTTCTTTCACTCCCTCTTCTTTCCTCACTTCTGTTTCTCTGCTTTCTGAGCTGGTCAACGAGGAGCTTGGCCTCAGAACTGATTCATCATATGTGTCCTGGTTCAACCTAGCACCTGCCAACTCGGTTGGACTCGTTGCAACCGAGTCAGTGAGACTAGGAATTAGAACCGAACAGGCCACCACTCCCTCTCCAAGCCCTTCTTCCCTGCCTCTTCTTTTTTTCTTTTCTTTCCTATCTGCCGACGTTCCAGCAACAGGAGCTAGATGATCGAGTTCAACTCGACTTGAGCTGCCTCGACTCGGTGCGGCACGAATGCAGCAGCGAGTAGCAACGCCCGACTCGTCCTCTCCTTCTCTGTTTTTGTTCTTCTTCCTCACCACTGATTTTCCTTTCTCCTTTCTTCTTTTGTTCGTCATTCCTGCATCCAGATAGAGTCTGACTCTGCCAGGAAAAACCGGAGGCAGCACTGGACTCGGTCCGAGCTCGCAGCAACATGAACCGCACCCATCTTCTCTTGTTGTCTTCTCTTTCACTCCTTTTCTCCATCTTCTCTCTCGCCTTCCTTTCCTCTTTCTTTTCTCTGTTGGAGCAACCAGGTGACGGCCTAGACTCAGCCCGATCTCGCGATGACTCGGTCTGAGTTGGCTCAACTCAGGGTGGTAGAACGGCTCCAGAAGTGGCGCCCTCTTTCTCCCCTAGGTTTTCTCTCTTTTGAAAACGTTGCCCTAAAAGGAAAGAGGGTATTTATACCCTCTTAAACATCTAGAAGGGCCGGCATCTAATTGCGGATTAGTTACAGGTTTTGTTGCAAATCCTGACAGAATTTGGGTTGATATGTCGGTATTCTAATGGTAGGGTTGTAATCCCTCCGTTCTGATGATCTTCCATGCCCTTGGGCCACCGGATGGACTGATCAGATCAATGAGTGGGGGCCGTGTAATGCGGTGGGTGTTTTCAATTCGACAGGGAAGATGATCCAGTCGCCAATGGTGGATCTCCCTTCGATGTTTAATCATAAGATCTGGATCATCTGAGCGGCATGGATGGGACCACTGATCAACATGGGGTCCATATTCTGGACGTCAGTCCACAAATCTCGGTGGGTTCCGAGTATTGGAGTCACGGCAGCCTTTTCATTGCGACGGAAGCCCTAAAATCGGCTTGGACTGTGTGGTGGAGATCCGCTGACGTGGAGGGCTAGGATGCAAAGGATGATTCCGCATATGCATGGCCAGCCTGGCAGCAACGGAAGCGGTTTCCGTTTTCGGAACGTGTTGCATGTGCTCTGTTTGGGCTGTACCTCGTGTGTTTGTACCTACACGTAAACATAGGAAGCTCCCGGGATTGGCTCGAATTCGGGTCCTCTATAAGATGAATGGTTTGGATTCCTTTGATGACTCGAAATGGTGGGCCATTGCTCGAATGCAACGACGTTCGTCCGTTTGAAAATGAGAAAGGAGGGAAAAATCCTCCTTGATTTTTTTATTTTTATTTTATTTTATTTTTTTTTTTTTAAATCGCGTTAGCGCCCATTTGAGCGGGTCGTCTGAACCCGTGTGTTGCGGCAGACATGTTCTCGGTGCACATGCACCATGATCGTGGGGCCCACAGTCATGTTTCGTGAAATCTACTCCATCTATCTATCTTGGCCAATTATTCTAAGGTCTTGGACCGAAGATGGGCTAGATCAAAATTCAGGTGGGCCACATCTATCAATTTATATGTTTAATTGATCATTTTGGTCGATTTAGGAGTCGGATTGATCCGAGTTGGACTTCAACGGTCTTGGAGATTGTTTGGATGATCGGGACCGTTCATTCTATAATATTCCAATTCTAATGACTTTATTATAGCATTTTCCATAATATAACCTATTATTATTATTTATTATTATTATCCAAAGTTTTAAATTTTAGGACTTCTTATCAGAGCCACTCTTGCGATAATTCAACATGTATGAGTCATGAACCTAATTCTTAAAGTATTTTAACTATTAGGTGTGCCACACTTTTAACTATTAAGTGGGCCACGCCACATGAACGTCGAATTACTAACTCCCGACATCCTGACCATCCCAACAATCTAACAATTGGATTGGCTTGTATTTCATCGTTAATAAGCCTATGGATCCTAAGAATGTTGAGGTGTGATCTGGGAGTTGGATACGAAACCATATAATCCGATTTGTATTTTCCAAAGGATGGACCATACAATAGAACATTGTAAACTTGATGAACAGTGGATCTAATGATTTGACGATTCATTTTGAGAATCAATGGATGGATGACTCACTCTATGGTTGACGATTGTACTTGATGGTTGGATTTAGGCTCGAATGAAGTTGAATGTTTTAGTAGGCTAGATCTATGTTTACACTAAGTTGGGTTTTCCTAACAACACCCGAGTACTGGAAAGTACGGGGTGTTACACTTTCCTAATAACAAAATTACCTCCACTTTTCTAATTCCCTCTTTGTACCTCTTCCATGGTCCTCACGGCATGGTTTTACTAGCTCAAGAATGAGCATTCTACTTTGAAGATAATAGAGTCTATTAATACAAAATGATTGTCAAATCTAGGGTGAAGGATGCGAATCATCATACTAATTGCCATGGTCGACGTCGACCTCTCTTCACTAGGGATGCTTGTCTCTATTGTACCTTCTAATCCTCCTTTATTAACTAAGTTTCATAAAGCAGTTGAGCCATTGGAGGAAGATGGAGACAAGTCT
Organism: Magnolia sinica; assembly: GCF_029962835.1. NCBI lineage: Eukaryota > Viridiplantae > Streptophyta > Magnoliopsida > Magnoliales > Magnoliaceae > Magnolia > Magnolia sinica. The sequence goes on along the minus strand of NC_080582.1, from coordinate 28,980,294 downwards.
AATCCTAAAGAAATTGATGTTTGTATCAACTAGAATATGAAGTATTTCAACATCCAAATCTAAAGTGATCATTTCTTCATTTTCTGCATGTTATAAAGAAAATTCAACAAGAACAGTTTTGAATGTCGCATTGCTCTTAATTTAAAGTTTTGTGTTCATTTCCTTCGACATGTGTGTGATGCCCACTTCTTCCAAAACTATCAAGATAGTTTAAAGTGGGCCAAAAGTGCATATACGGTCAGATTTGCATGTACCATAAGATTTGGTTCCAAGTGATAGCCAAGTCATGTTATTAATCATCCAGTTGCATGCCAAAAGTGTAAGACCCGTGTCCTAATCCGTCGCTCCGTTAGCTTGCGGTCCTTAGGTCAAATTCCGACTTCGCCCGTATTCGGTGTTTGCAAACGATTCTAAGCCAGTCCCGCACACCGATGTCGACTCGATCCGAAACTTATGTCTTGGCGATCGCGTCGTCGCCACGGTTCCAACCCGTAACTTGCGCACCGAATCGATACCCAGGCAAGAAGATGCCGATCTGCGTTTATTCCGAAAAAACACCGCGCGTTGCGGATTTCAAGGGAATCTCTACACAATTAGTCCCATTAATCAACCATAAATGCAACCATACCTCAAGGTACTTCACCCATTCCCTCTTTTTCCAAAAGTCCACCATCTTTCCACCTCACCATTCCTCTTTTTCTCATTTTCAACCACAACCATCTCTCTTCTCCACCAATTTCAAACTAAACCATACCTCTCATCACTCCTTTCTTACAACCATCACTCCACCCATCCCTCCATCCATTATTTCTATCTCTCCCTCTCATTCTCTAGCAATTTTTCCAAATCCCATGAGAAATTTCACTCATCCAACACACCCTCTCAACTTCAAGTGTGGCCCACCCTCTCATCTCCAATCTCAACCATTCATCTTTCATCAACCTCTGTTAAAAGTGAAGGTAAGGAGCTAAGGAGTCCAAGGGAGCAAGGAGAAGGAAGATAAGATGGGTGATTTGTCATTATTTTAAATTTTAGGGCCCACTTGTTGGTGGGACCCATTTTGATGTGTGTGATGTATCAATGGAGGGCCCATAGTGGCGGGGTCCCTCCTCTCTATCTCACCGTATATTTCTCCCTCTCTAGTTTCTCTCTCTCTCTCTCTCTCTCTCTCTCCTGTTGTGATGGTGTGGATCCCACCAATATGTGTTATATCTACCCCATCCATTGGCATCAGACGGTGTGGTCCACCCTATTGCAGGTGATGATCTACACCATCCACTGTTTTTTATATAATATATGTATATGATATATAATATAATATGTATTTATATATATATATAATATAAGATAAATATTATATGTATATGTATATTGGTGGGCCACGTCCACGTGGGACCCACCACAATGTTGTGAATATATAAGTCGTCCAGCGTCCCTGGACGCTGGACGTTGCAAAGGGCGAGCCCATTTGTGTACTTTATAAAAAAAAAAAAAGAAAGGAGTGTGGGCCTCTCATGCAAGCCCTACCTTGATGTGTAGACACAATCCAAGCCGTCCATCCTGCTCCTCAGATCATTTTAGACGTTGAACTGAAAAATGAGGCTGATCCCATTTTCTGGCGGGCCATACCATGGGAACTAGTGGTACTACCCTTAAAATCCACCGTGACCCTTCTAATTGCCAAAAATATGGCGAATATTGGACTCCTTTGGTCGGTCTTGGACCAAGGAATCCAATGGCTGGTATGGATCTGGCTGATGTGGGCCCCGTCTGTGGAAAACCACAGAAAATCGTTTTAAAAAAAAAAAAGAAGCAGCAGCAGCGCTGCTGCTGCTGTCAGAGCGCCACAGGCGCTGCCTGCGCCCAACGACGGACGGACGGACGGACGGCTGGCTCACGGTCCAGTTGTGGGCCCCACCTTAGTTCCTTTTGACCGTCAACACCGTGCATTTGCTGGGTACCGACGGACTGGCCGTCCACTCCAAAAATCAGTCTTATACGGAACTCATATGGACCACACCATTTAAAATCATGTGAAGACATGCCTAAATATATAAAATCACTTGGTGGGGCCTATCTGAGTTTTGAACGTTGCTAAAACTTGGTTTGAACGGTCAACTAGGTGGGACTCACCTAATGGGCGGGCTGGATCTGTGGACCACATCACAGTGGGCCCTAGGTTGGGTGGCCTCATCAACCTTAATGAAAAATAAACACTACTGTGGGGCCTCGTCCAAACCAAAAAAAAAAATATAACATTACGATGGGCCCCTCCACCTCGTGGCCCTGTGTGATCAAGTTGTATGAAAAAAATAAACATTTCAGTGGGCCCTTGGCCCACACAACCCCATCAATAGGATGTATGGGAAATAAATATTTCAGTGGGCCCTATCCAGGCCCATATCACCTTATGAATAGTTTGGATGTCAAAAGAATAGCACAGTGGGCCCTATCCAGGCCCACGTGACCTTATGAATAGATTGGGTGATAAACAAATATTGTAGTGGGCCCTACCCTGGTCCACATGACCATATGAACAGTTGGTTGGAAACTAAACATTATGATGGGCCCTAGGTGGTTTGGAAAATAAACACTACTGGGCCCTAAGTCTGAGTGACCTTATCAATGGGTTGGTTGGAAAATAAACATTATGGTAGGCCCCTCATGGGACCCACTGATGTATGTGTTGTAAACCATACCCTCCATTAGAGTGGGCTCCATCATGATGCATGTGTTTCATCCAACTGTCCAACCATTTTGGAGATAATTTAAGGCCCATTATGGAGGCCCATCTTCATGCATTAGTGGTCTTTGTTGAGGCCTACCTTGATTTGTATTAGGCCCATATTATGAGGCCCATTGAGGCCCATATTATGAGGCCCATTGAGGCCCACCTCGATATAGATATGGGGCTCATGTTATGTAGCCCATTTGATGTATTTGGGTCCTTGGGTCAAGGCCCAACTAGATGTACAAAAGGCCCATTACAATATGTAATTCATGGAAGGCCATTCCTTGGGAGCAATGTTGGTTTGATGTCCACATTGAATGGATAATGTTGGTTAAATGTCCGCATTATAACTCTCCCTAAGGCCCTCTGATAGGCCCATAATTATGGTAAGTAGGCCGTCTAGGGCCATCTCCATTATACCTAGAGCCCATCTCTTTATACATGTTTAGTATAGATCCATGATTCATGATCATTCACACCATATGTATGCCTGATGTGAGGGTGACCGATCATAGCATATACCTTTGGATAGACTGTTTATGGGCTCCCTGATGGGCGGAGTTGCCTCATATAAGTGCATGGTATATAAAGGACTGTTGCATGACTGATAGTGTGACTCATGCACTTGCATTTATGTGATTGTAATTACTGTATGCCCTAGCGACATCAGGGCCATAGCCTCCATAGACACATCGTGGATGGCTGGGTTGGATACCGGAAATACTGTTTCTAGTATCGCGACGCCATAGATGTCCCCGGGTGAAAATCCCTAAACCCGATGGTACCAGAGGATGACTCCAATGTCGAGACCGAGTGGATATACGAGCGCATGAGGGCCGAATACCGGAGGCGCGTCTCCCACCGTGTCGTGGTCGGTTGGAAAGGAGTGTGGCCTTACTCGCCAGGGTAGGGGGCAATACTAGTGAGTTTGACCAGCTCGCGAATGGGTCCGCTATCGACATGCCGGATAGGTATTGGCGACTATTGGTCGGGCGGATAGTGAGGTTTCTTACGCTTACTTGGGCGGGGCTATGAGAGCGGCAGTGCCATTTGGAGTGTATTGGACCCTGGTGATTATCAGAATGAGAACTGTACGATACATGATGAGGATTGGCATGCTTGAGTTGCATCTCGCATCGCATGGGCCGTGTTATGGCCGATAACATTCATATCTTGCACCGCATAGCCTTGATACGGTGATTGCATTCATGTGCTCATCACCATGATTCCGCATCACTCGACTTTGCATTTTGAGCACGTTTATATTGCACACACACTTACACCACCCTTTAAGCTTTCCATAAGCTTATGCACGATTGATGCGTGCGGGTGACGCCAGGAGCAATCGCAGCCATAGTCTCGTTGTAGTTGGAGCGTGCAGCTTGAGTTTTGTTTCTTTTATTACATTGTATTTTTCCCTTTCAGCATTGTACTAAAAAGTTTTTGATCATAGTGGATTTTGTGGTGGTGTTCTTGTAGTTATTGTTTGTGGGTTATGCTTTTGTTATGCTCATTATGATTCGGATGATTTGAAACCCTCCTTGTAGTCTCCCAGATCGGAACCTGGTGAATGGGTAACGGTCAGATTTGCATGTACCATAAGATTTGGTTCCAAGTGATAGCCAAGTCATGTTATTAATCATCCAGTTGCATGCCAAAAGTCTAATAAAATCCTTACAATGTGGGGACCACCTAAAGTGACGCCTAGTATGGAATGCCAAATGCTTGCCTGAAACAAAAAAAAAAAAAAAAATTTTGAGAAACCAACCTTAATTGGACATTGGGATACATATTTGCACTCTAGCATTGTAGCCTCAGCACAAGCTCTGGCATTCCTCTTCACTTGATATCTTCATATCCCTACAAATGAGAGGTAGATTTTAGAAGAGATTAGATATATGTAGAGAGAAGTTCTTCCTTTCATGTAGCATGTAGATATATTCCAACATATTTATACATGGGCATGAAATTGTGTCCACTGCCAAAAGTCCATAGGCAAAGGAGTCAGTGAAGCTTATTTTGCACTCATCTTTCTAGAAAAGAACTCGAGTTGAAGCCAACAACTTGAAAGGATGATTTTAACATGAAAGATATTTGTCCATCTCCAGCAAAATGTATTCAAAATTAATAATCCAATTGGAATGAAGGATGAAAATGTTTTTTTTTTTTTTTTTTTTTTAAACACAAACTCACACTCACACCCACACCACATGGGTAATCAATCTCATGACCTCCGAGTTAAACATATTAAAATAATAAATAAATAAACAAACAACTATATTGCAGTTGTGGCTCCTGACAAATAGAATTCTAGATATTAAAATAATCACCATCTACGTTAAATGCCAGATAAATCAAACTCACAAGTACATGTCTAGAAAAATTGGAGTCAAGATTTGTTGTTGAAACCCTCACTCTACCATTATCGGTATAACACAAAATGTCAAGAAACTACATGCGAACAATGTTTCCTTCACAACATCAATGGGCCAACATGGCATACTTGTAAGAGATCCTAGGTGGGCATCAACATTCATTGGAGATTAAAAAAAAGAAAGAGAAAGAAAGAGAAAGAAAATAAGATCGTGTGCATATCATGCATACACATTACAAAAATGTCCAGAAATGTTTCAAAGCAATGAATTATTAAAACTGAAATTGCACATCATTTAGTTCAACTTCTAAGACAATATCATTGAGAAATTAAAAAATAAAACCCGATCAGAAATTGGAAAGGTCCCAGATGAGAACTCTGTAAGTATTAGTTGCACATAAACTACGTGGCATTTTTTCATAGCCGAGCATTTGCCTTCATTCAAGATTAGAGCCTCTTCATTCACAAACATTTTTTGAAAGTTGAGGAAGCAGACAAAACTGAAGCATTCCATTTGCCTTCTTTCTTTTAAGTGTTAATGGCATTCTCATGCAACATGGGCTATATAATGATTGATGACCATAAACAGTGACAATTTCCAGTTGGAGAAGCAAACAAAACAATCAATTAAAACTTTAAATGCTTTCTAGACGTGATTGGTTGCCAGTTAGAAAGAAACTGCCAACCGCTGAAATGCATAGCATCAGTCATTAAACAACCCCTGTGGCTCTCTTTAGAACCTCACACACAGCACCAACTGGTCTATTGTATCACTTGCAACATTGATATGCCCTGAGTTTCATATTTACACTTGAAATTGAAGTATAGGATGATATACAATGCAAATATGTTAACTATTTGGAGTATCTTTGTATCCTAATTGTAAGGAGAATGAATGATGATATACCAGATTCCTGTGTTGAAGTTTTGCAATCAATATAAATTCATTCTTGAACTCTTCTATACCTTGTTTGGAACTCCTAGAAAGTCGTTTCACAACTATTTCTTGTCCTCCACACTACGCCAAAATCACAGATTTGCGACGGACCAAATTCGTCGTAAAACCAAATAAACGACGGATTTCATCCGTCGGTTGGTCTGTCGCTGTTTACTGGGTTTTTTTTACCCCGACGGATAAAATTCATAGGGTCTGTCGTAGACTATCGACGAATAAATCTGTCACAAAAAAATAAAAATCTGTCACTGAAATTCGAAATAACACCCGAATTATTCATCATTAAAAACATTGGCGACGGATAAGGTCCGTCGCTAATACGAGGAGAGCGACGGACCTCAAATCTGTTGTTTATTGTCAACTGTTCAGAAATTAGCGACGGATTTGGCCCGTCGCTAAAATAGCTGCGAATTTAAAAAATTTGCCAGATTTGGTTTTTTTTTTTTCTGAATCTTACACCTGATAGTCATTCAAAAAATAATTCACACGATTTTTTAATAATATCATAATCAATCAATGATTAAACATGTGCGTGCATGTTTTATCCATTTAACATTCATCACGACAATAATCAGCACAATACCAATAAAACAATTAATGGTCTATTTAATGTTTTCAGACTATAAAATGCACAGGAATGTCCATTTTCCATGCTACAATTGTTTATAGCAATACAACTTTCCATGCAGTCACATAGCCTGATATAGCCAAACAGGCAAAACCGTACAACTAATAAGTAACAATTTTTGGAAACATTTTGCCTTTGAAAACCTTAAATCTGTTGTGCCAAACTGCACCTACCGAGAACCTGTCTCCAATATAATCCTTTCTTGGAGGTTAGCAGTTGTCCAAAAGTCTCCTCAGTAAACAGCGTTAGCTTCAGGTGGAAATCCTTATTGAGGCATAATGTATCTGCGATGAAATGCCGCTTTGTGATTAATTCAACCTATAACATGTACCAGACTGAATATCAATCTAAGAATCCAAAATTTTGTATCTAATTCCTCTTTATGGAAGAGATCTGTTTCATCTAGAAATTCTGTTTCATGCTAATTGCAGACGCCTCTACATTCACTAATTACACAAGCACGTGAGAATCTTACCTGCATTTCAGCAGGGCCCATCGGATCAACGGTCTGTATTTCCCAACCTCCCAACCAGGATTACCAGTTGAGAACCAAGTGCTCGTGGATTCCATACACAATCCTTGGGGTTGAGAATGCTAAAACCTTCACAAAAATCCGATTCTTAAGATTCCCAACCCATTTATCACAAAGGAGCAAGATGATCTTTGGCCTGAGTATATGTGCAGTGTACTAGGATTTTTCTCATAGAAGCATAATTTTCCTTGATTAGCAGACCAACATCAGTTTTTGGCCTAGGGCATGTGCAAAGTGTACACTACCTGATGAATGAGCTGGATTTTTGACATGTATACCATCCAATGGACAGAACAATGGTTCACTCATGTGTGGATGGATCCATTTCTGGACACATTTTGGTCCCCAAAGAGCAATCAACATACACAGATTAACCTCGATCATATAAATCATGGAGCGATCTATGATTTTATTGTTCTTTTGCATACTTTGAATTATTTCCTAAATGCAATGCACATGCATTTTACTAATAGCATCTAGTTATGAATATTGACTAGAGAAAGGCGTTATACTTGCCTTATGAAGCTCAAGTTTTCCACCATTTTCTGTTGTCGAACATTTGCATGAAAGAGTCACTCCATGTTTGTCAAGCACCTACATTAAAAAAATAATAATAATAATTAAAAAAAAAAAAAAAAAAACCTTGAGCATTACATGTATTCAATGGAAATAGTAAAAAAGTAGCCACAGAGGCTAAAATAATACCTTCACATGGTAATGCTCTTTCTCTGATGCATTACCAAATTCAGTCCTTGGGACAACTAGATCTTCAACAGCTTGCATATATTCATCAGGAACATTTGTATAAAATATCTTCCTCACTTTAGCTTGAGCTGGAGAACAGTCACATTCCCTGGTGTCAATGGCAATCCCAAATCAACCTACATTGACGATGTTATCAGAAAGATGGAAATAAGAAATGAGAGTATCCGTGTCTATTTTTGAACTAAGTTAAGCTGATTTAGGCCGCTTTTGGATGCACAAGTGAATTGAATTCCAAACAAAGATTACCGCCACTGCCCATAGGTAAGCTGATAAGAGTCACCAGACAAACCAAAAACAATATGAAAGGATCCAGCCAAATCAGAATACTTAAGTGTCATTAAAGAGAAAGGAAGTCCCTGCATGGTTATAAAAATCACGCATTACCAACCAAGCATGTGGACAACACAAGTGTGGAAGTTAAAAGAAATGCCAGCTCAAGGATTAAAAATGCCAAGTTTCATTGCTGTTTTGCTTGTAGTTTTCATCTTGTTAGCTCCTTGTAGTTTTCCTTAGTCTAGTTTCAACATTGTTTACCATTTGTTATGCAGGAAAGGCCTCACATGTTTCAATTTGTTCCTAATGGAAGTGTTATATTGGATGACATAATACCACTGAATGAAGAAACAAAACATCCAATGTATGTAATCGATGCAATTACATTAAATGGAAGCAGTTATTGAGGAATCAATGGCTTGATTTTGGCTAACAACTATTGTTTATCTGATGTCCATCTTACATAACAATTAGCTATTGGTTGTGCAATTAGCTATTGGGTGTGAATCTCAAGACCGGGTTCAATTCATGGGCTTCTAAGTTCAGCCTATCCTTGTCCAAAGTGGTTTGGACTCAACCTCTAAGCTCATTCATTAGCTACTATCTCCCACTTCCTGTCATGGTTACCCAGAGTATACCGAATATCAATCATTAGAAAAAATTTCTGAATCCCAGGTAAATTTGGGATTATCCAAAATACTCTTGTGAATGAAGAAAATCTCCCCAAGTTAATGGGTGCAAGAAAAATCTTGAGGATCTGTAGTCTACGACTGAGATCGATTAGAGGCTCAGAGGAGTTTGAATAATGGCCACAGTTGCAAACTTAAAGTTGATATTCAAAAGAAAATTACAATGAAATAAATAAATAGTTAGTTTGCAATCTCACGTATTTAATAATGGTCATATCTGATTTGTATAGATTTTATTTTATTTTTTTAAAAAAGGGCTAAAGAAGTATATCTGTTATAGCTTAATACCTGGCTTCTAAGACGGCCTCCAAAAATCTGGTTTATGAAGCTGTTAGCATGTGAAGATGAGGGCTCATCTTGCAGTTTCAAGTTCACGTAGAAACTGTGAAGCCTGTCCAGCATGCACTGGAAGAATTCATGAGCATCCTTGCTAGTATCTCTGTAAAGAAGAGGATTAAAGGTGCGAAATTGGCTTCAAATCAGTTTTAAGAATTAAACTAGCACATACTCCAGCAAAATGAAAAACTGCAAAATTCACTTCATGTTCTTAAACATAACAGATTGTTTAAATCAAGCTATAAGAATGCTTCTTAGATTACAGCTACAAAATTGGCTTCAAATCAGTTTTAAAATAATCATATTTAGTTTAATTGAAGCTTCATAATAGGATTGAAATTCAACTTGCAACAAGTTCTAAATCAAGAGATTGAGTTTAGATAAATTATTGTAGATTATAGATTATAGAATGCAAACCAAACAAAAGCTCATGATATTTAATGATCAAGCAATCTAATATGGTGTAAATTTCATGATAGTTGGTGCAAATAAACACACCTGGGCAGGTGGGCTTGGATGGAACAATCTTTTTGCTAGAAATAATTCTACAATTAGCCACTAGATGTGTTATTGAAATTTAATCATGATTAAATATGGGTTTGAACTTCTGAAAATTTACTAATACATGCAGTTCATACTCAAAGGAATTAACGGAGAGATCCTATGATAGCCTAGCCCAAACCAGTGTTTCCAGACTTGGTAAACCGAGAATACAATCATCATTTTTGAAGACTGGGAGAATGCAGATCTTCAGAAAGTAACAGAGGAACCACTGGCTGATCTGATAAATGTATCAGAGGCTAATGCAACAGGGGATTTACTGGTTAACTTGGCAGAAGAATTGATGGCTAACCTGACCAAGGAACCAAACCTCATAGAGCATGTAGCAGGAAGCAATATAAGAGTTGTAAACAATGAGAACTGGATAAGTGTGGAAGATGTTAGGATCCCAATTAGCCATGGAGGTCCGATTCTAGTTCTTGGCTTGACCCCTACTGCTCCAAAGTTATCAACTGAGGAAGCATTTTTTAAAGAAGTCACAAATGGCATGGTCACCAACCCTTCTGTTGCAGCTGATGAAGCTACCAACTGTGAAATACGAATACCCGAGGTAACCATCTGAAGAAGCAAAGTTTTTCATTTTCGAGTTCATTTCCTTAACAAGCGATTTGACTTCCCATGGCGCTCCCTTTAGCACAACTGAACTAGATATGGCAGAGCTTTGTGTTTGTGTGTGTGTGTTTGTTTCTTTCAATCTTTCCTACCATTGATGAAACAGATACATCTCTGGTCATTGTCAGAACTATAGTTTTCATCAATATCTACAATGTGTAGATGATAATGGCCAGGGTGTTTCATGTTGTAATGCAACATGTGAATACAATAGTGGTCTTGGATCCTGCATCTTTGTTGAAATGAAATGTCTAGTTATCATAGATTGTCCAAGCACATTTTTTTAACAGAATATAAAGCTCAGCTATCTTCTTTTCTCAACAAGATTGAAATTGATGTGGGCATTATAAAGCTTAGCTATCTTCTTTTTTAACAGACCCTGTTTTGTCGTAGGGTTTCTTAACAAAAACTCAGTAGGGCTCTTGCCACACATTTCCAAAAGAGGCATGAACTTTTTTTCTATTTGAGGTTTTTATATATATCTAAGCAGGTTGTTCATTAGACTCACTTTTGAATTGCACCACTCCTAAATTTGACATATTTTGAAGAAAGTTGCTCATAAAAAATTGAATTGGAAAGCATCCAAACAAGTATCAACTCACCAAATTTGGGGATGTGACTACAACTTGTTTTTCCAATAGTCTCCTACAAATAGTGCCAAAACCTGAAAGATATATTCTTCAACTTAGTCTTGTGATAATATGTGCCGGAGAGTGTCTACCACCAAATTATAAAAGCATTTAATAATTACATAAATAAGAAAATGAAAAATAAAAGAAGTTGATACTTTTTCAGGAATTTCATCTAGAAGGCTAAGATGGAGGACTTGCTTTATTGCAAGGACCTATATTCTCCAATTTTAGGCATATCAGCAAAATCCAAGGATATATCTGATGATGATTGGAAGAAGATGGACCGAAAGGCAGTAGGGTTTATTAGACAATAGTTGAATGATTTTGTGTTCCACTATGTGTCTATAGAAACCTCAGCCGCTAGCCTATGACTGAAATTAGAAGGGCTGTATGAGAGGAAGACAGCCGGTAATAAAATTTTTCTAATAAGGCGACTTGTGAATCTCAAGTTCAAGAATGGTGGTTCTGTGGCTGAGCACATGAATGAGGTCAGCAATATAGTGAACCAGCTCTCCGCTATGAAGATGGTCCTGGATGATGAATTGCAGGCTTTGCTATTGCTTAGTTCATTGCCTGACAGTTGGGAGACATTGGTGGTGTCTCTAAGTAACTCCACGTCAGATGGAAAGATATCTATGGAATAGGTAACCAGTTGTCTCTTCAATGAGGAGACAATGAGGAAGTCTCAGGGGTCTACTCAGCAAGAGGCCCTTGTGACACAGGAACGGGGGAGAGGAAAGAACAGGAAGGGCAGGAAGGCCCGAGATAAATCAAGAGGTAAGTCAAGTACCAGGAAGGATATTGAATGCTGGAATTGTGGCAAGAAAGGCCACTACAAGCATGAATATCATGGTAAGAAGAATGACAAGAAAGGAAAATGAAAGGAGAAGGAAGACGAATCAGATTCCACTGCAGTCGCTTCAAATAGCGACGTTATAGTTATTCTTTTAGCAGATCATGATATATGTCTCATGGTACGAGTCAGGATATCGACTGGGTGCTTGACTCAAGAGCTTCTTTTCATGTGACTCCACGCAGGGACTTCTTCACAAGCTACAAGTCAGGTGACTATGGGACCGTGAAGATGGGAAGTTCTGGGGTATTAAAGATCGTAGGGGTCGATGATATTTGTGTGAAGACCGATGTGGGTTGCACATTGGTTCTTAGGGATGTGAGGCATATCCCAGACCTTCGCCTCAACTTGATGTCGACGAGAAGGTTGGATGATGATGGCTATGAAAGCTGGTTTGTTGGTGGGCACTGGAAGCTCATCAAGGGCTCATTGATAGTGGCCAAAGGAAAGAAGTGTTATATCCTTTATAAGGCAAGTGTCAGTGTATGTAAGAGTGGGTTGAACGCAGCGGAAGATTCAACTATTGACATTTGGCACAGGAGTCTAGGTCACATGAGTGAAAAAGGGCTTCAACTACTAGCGACGAATCGACTCCTTCCAGACGTGATAGGTACACCTCTCAAAACCTGTCTTGATTATTTATCAGGGAAACAACATAGAGTTTCATTCGTTAAATCTATTTCTCATGTTAATAAAGTGCATGCATTAGATTTGATTTATTCTGATGTTTGTGGTCCTATAAGGATAAAAACCTTGGGTGGGGTATTGTATTTTGTCACTTTTACAGATGATGCATCTAGGAGGGTTTGGGTTTATGCTTTGAAATTCAGGACGAAATCTTTGGTGTGTTTAAATTGTTTCATGCTATGGTCGAGAGAGAGACAGGTAGATCATTGAATTGCATCCGCATTGACAATGGTGGTGAATACATTGGCGACTTTCATGAGTACTATAAGTCCCTACACTACAAGAAAGAGGGTTCCCAAGACCCCCCAGCATAATGGTGTAGCTAAGCGAATGAATCGCACCATTGTAGAGAGAATTAGATGCATGTTATCCCATGCGAAGTTGCCGAAGACATTCTGGGGAGAAGTAATGCACATGGCGATGTATTTGATAAATAAGTCTCCATCAGCCCTATTGAATGGAGAAGTACCTGAGAAGGTGTGGACTGGACAGGATCCATCGTACAGTCATCTCAAGGTATTAGGATGCAGGGCATCCGTTCATGTACCAAAGGACGAGAGGTCCAAGCTCGATATGAATATCAGGCAGTGTGTGTTCATGGGGTACGATGATGAAAAGTTTGGTTATAGGTTATGGGATCCGATTGAGAGGAAGCTCGTCAGAAGCAGAGATGTGGTTTTCTTTGAAGATCATTGTATAGAAGACATTGGTAAGCCAGAAAAGAACCAGCCTAGTTCAGGTGAGTTAGAGGATATGGATTCAGTTATTCCTCCTATCGTGCTTGATGATGGGGTGAAATGGCCAAGCTATATGTCCTAGTGGGGGGGGGGGGGGGGAGGGTGAATAGGACTGCCAAATTTGAAGATAAATACAACGGAATATGAAACAAAGAATAGATAACACTATACACCAATCACAGAATAAAAATGGAAAGCAAACTAAAATAAAGAAATAGAAACACAAATTGTTCTAAGGACAACCTTACACCAAAAACCAAAGTTTATAGTAGGACAACCTTATTTCTAGAACAAATAGAGAAACAGAAGCACAACTTAATAAAGAGATAGAAAAAATATAATGCTGAAATGTAAATATAAATTATTACAACATTCCCCACTGTGCTTGAAATGTAAAATTTACAACATTCACATCCACACATACATTCCATAATTCTGAATGATAAAAAATAGGAAATATAAATCACACATCCACAACACAAAGAATTATAGTAGTTCGCCTGTGTGTTCACCAACTGTTAAACAACAGCCACACAGAATGCTATCCCACTCCTAATATCCTCACACAGGGGATATTAGCGTTCACTATCAAATAGGTTTTCACAGGTTCACCCAAAACCTTCACAATTATGTCTTTTTTCAAAGGGCTTACACAATTCAAAAACCCTCATTTCTAAGTTTTTTGGCTCTCCTCAGATAACCAATAACTTTGAGATTTTTCTGGCTTAACCTTAAATAAAACCAAACAAAGTAAATTACACAAATTGTAAAATACCTGATTTTCTCCTTCGTCGTAGAAACCCAGAAGAACCAAGTCGGAGTAGAGATTTGAATGTCAAAGTTCAATGTCCAATACTCACTTTATAATGGTTCTAGGTTCTAATAGATTTTAAATTAAAACAAAAGGGCTAGCTCTAATTGATTTTGATTCCAGAAAAAGGAAAGCAACAATTCCTCTTTTTAGATTAGATTGGAATGCAAGAAACAAAATCAATTAACAAAGCTAAAGAAAGATAATATTAAATATGCACACTTAGCTTAAATGGAGCACCGACTTATCTCTCAGAAGACCGAATTAATTTAGCTTGAAGTTCTTGTTTTATTCTGAGATTCGTGCTCTATTTATAGGTGATCAAATCACACCTTCGACTGAAGGACCTCTATGACTGGTCGTAAAACCAACAGATATTTGAAAATTTTGGGCACGATAAGATTTGGTAGTTTTACGACTGGTCGTAGGTGGTCTACGGCTGGTCGTAGGTCTCCTACGACTGGTCGCAGGTTTTACACGACTAGTCGAAGCAAGTCGAATTTCAACGCTATACATTGAGTCGTAGCTCTACGAGAGGTCGAAGATGCAGTCGACACTGTACCTACGACTGGTCGAACAGTCCCCAGGACTAGTCGAAGCTTAATAGAAAATTTCTAATTTTTATAACAAACTTACGACTGATCCATGAATTTCTTAGATAGGTCGAAGCAGTGCTAGGACTAGTCGAACAAAGTCCAGGACTAGTCTTAGAACAGACCAAACTCACTTATATAAAACATATGAATTATGTATCCAGAATGACCTACTCTAAAGGTCAACCTAAGGTCAATCATACCTTAGGAGTAAAGTAAGGACATTGAACATAGGAGACAAGTGACCTTTGAAAGTAGTGAAGCTTGAAGTCTTGATGGAGCTCAAACTTGAAAGCTTCTTGAGATCTTGAGGTAGAACTTGAAAGCATCTTTGAGATTCTTGACTTGTGAACAGTGCTTGTCAACCTAAGTTGATCTTGAGTAGAGCATTGTTCTTCACAGATGCAAGCTTCATAACAGTGTCTTTGGCACCACAAATTTGACAACACAAAGGGCTATAAATTATGGCACTTACAATCTCCCCCTTTGTCAAATTAGTGACAAAACAAACTTTTAAGATATGTTACATAACAAAGAATATCTAATTAAAGAATCATGCACCATTTATTATCAACCAGCATCCTGCAGACTTGTAAATCAATATTCAGTCCACCTCTGCACGCTTCTACTCACACCTCTGCACATACTCCCCCTGAGTAGCATACTCATAAAATAATATACAATACAATGCTACTCCCTCCTCATGACAACATCCATATCCATATACATATTTATAACATATCCATACTCCCCCTTTTTGTCACAATATGACAAAGGAAGCACAAAATAGATGGCAGAGAAGAAATAACCAATGAGAAATATGAGAGGTAACTAGTCAAGATATGAGAACATAGCATAAGCAACACACATAATGCATAGATTGAGTTAAGTTAAAGAGAGTGACAAACTTAAAGCAAGTTAGGAGTAATAAAGTTATTATAAACCAGTAAACTTAAAAATACTAATCTGACCCAGATGAAGGAGCAGGAATGGAAGGGTCAAATTGATGCATGCCTTTGTTCAAGCACCTAACATATTTGCGCATATATTTGAACTATAAATCATGGGCAACAGACATGTTTTCCATTTTAACATTTAGACCCTCAACTTTATCTTCCAATGCACTCAGACGTACATCAAATGAAGAAGGCTTATAATCTGGATCATTTGTAGAATCGGACTCAAGCTCTTCAAAAATATCATCCATGTTAATATCACCAGGAGGAAGATCACCAGCTTTTTCCTCATGTTCAGTTTCAGCACCGCCAACACCATCACCTTGGCCAGGAAGGTAATCCAGTTTCATATTGAAATTGTTAAATATCAAATGATGGATAGGAGCCTCTCCAACCGGTATGTTGACTGACATATGTGTAGCCAACACAATTATTAAATATCCAAAAAGAATGTCACTATGACCAGGATGGAGACGAAACTGAATGATGAAGTGACAAATCAAGGATGGTAAACAAATGTTAACACCTCTAACAACAGAATGAAGAATACGAACCATGAAGGACGTCAATTCAGATTTGTTACCCGACCGAGGATACAAATTAGACACAAAAATTTTGTGAAGAATTCTGTATTTGGGTAACAAATACCTTGAGGGAAGCGCATTCCCTTTATGCGTCCATTGTACATCCAAATTGCATAAGTCATTAGTCAGCATACGTTTTTCAGTGACAGAGGGTTTATCATATAAAGTATGGATAGGGATACCCTCATCATTCACTGGAATATCCATAAGGGCTGAAATCAAATGTCGATCAACTTCAAATGGCCCTTCTCTTGTGGAGATAGAAAAAGTTAAATTTTTCAGAGAGAAAGCACATATGCATGCAAACATGGATTGGGCAATGGACCGGTATGCTGGCCCACCTCAAAGCAATAAGTTATTCCAACCTACAGATTGAAGCATAGGAAAAATATCAAAAGGAATAACATGATTAATATCAACAGGATGCTCAACAATAACATTACGCAGTTGGATGTCCCGAACATAAGATGGATCATCCTCAGGAGCCCTAAGATGACGCTTAGTGATAGGGGCTGATATGGAAGAGGAATACGGACCACGGGATGTTGATTTTCTTCCTCTGGAAGCCATATGCAACAATGATTTCAAGAATATAAAGAGTTGTAATGGATTGAGAAATGGGTTTTCTCAAATCCGATTCTTCAAAAGAATATCTCCAAATCTCAACTAACTTTGAAATAGACAACTCCAAGAGAGAAATAGAAGCAATCTAGACACAAATCTACAAGAAAAATATAAATGGAGTACTAACCTTGAAGATTTTGGAAGATGGGTTTGACTAGTTGTGTGTCGGCTCGTTGGAGAGAGAAGTTGAAATGAAGAAGAAGATGTTTTTTCCAAATTTTAAGTGGATCCACGCGATTCACGACTGGTCGTGGATACTCACGACTGGTCGAGTACAGGCCAAAAAATCTAATTTTTACATATTTTTTAAGATTTGAAAACTAAACTAGCAAATATATACAATAAGATACAAATAGGCATAATTAATCATTTTAAAATGCACATGCCGAGATCAAATTTCATTTTGTTAAACCTGCTTTTGTCGAGTGGTTTAGTGAAAATATCAGCACATTAATTCTCGGTAGGAATATATTCCAAAGATATAACTTTTTCTTCTACTAATTCCCGAATATAATGAAATCTAATGTCAATGAGCTTAGTATGAGAATGCTGAATTAGATTTTTCAAAATGTTTATGGTACTGGAATTATCACAATATAATAACATAAAATCCTATTTAATTCCATAATCACTTAGCATACGTTTCATCCAAACAAGCTGTGTACACGCATTACCAGCTGCGATATATTCAACTTCAGCTGTTGAAAGTGATATAGAACTTTGTTTCTTACTAAACCAAGAAACTAAACAGTTTCTGATATAAAAGCAACCACCACTGGTTGATTTTTGATCATCAAGATTACCAGCCCAGTCAGCATCCGAGTACCCAGCTAATTGAACACTAGTCTCATGAGGATACCAGAGATCGAGATTAACAGTACTTGCGACATATCGTATAATCCGCTTGACAGCAGTCAAGTGCGATTCTTTAGGTTCAGACTGATATCTAGCACAAATACCAACACTTAGAGCGATATCTGGTCTACTAGCAGTTAAATACAATAGACTACCAATCACACTCCAATATAATTTCGGATCCACATTTTTACCTGCAGAATCTTTTGAGAGTTTTAAGGTTGTACTCATAGTATCAAAGTTCTTACCATTCTCAAATCCAAATCTCTTAATCAAGTTCATAACATATTTAGATTGAGAAATGAACATTCCATCAGGTTTTTGTTTTACTTGCAACCCGAGGAAATAATTCAATTCCCCAACCAAGCTCATTTCAAACTGAGATTTCATCAAATCTGCAAACTCAATAGTCATGTTAGTACAGGTAGATCCATAAATGATATTATCAACATAGACTTGTATTAATAAGATGTGATCCTTATGTTTTTTAATAAACAGAGTTTTATCAACACATCCCATTTGAAAATTATAGTTTAATAGAAACTTTGTTAGTTTCTCGTACCATGCCCTAGGAGCTTGTTTTAAACCGTAAAGTGCCTTTTAAAGACGATACACATGATCAACATTTTTGGGGTCTTCAAAACCCATTGGTTGTTCAACATAAACTTCCTCATGCAGATCGCCATTTCAAAATGCACTTTTCACATCCATTTGGTAAATCTTAAACTTTCTAAAACACGCAATGGATATAAAGAGTTTGATTAATTCAAGACGTGCTACTGGTGCAAAGGTTTCATCATAGTCAATACCTTCAATTTGAGTGTAACCTTGTACCACTAGCCTAGCCTTGTTTCTAATTATATTGCCAAGTTCGTCAGACTTATTTTTGAAAATCCATTTGGTTCCAATGATGTGTTTATCTTTAGGTCTAGGTACGAGATATCAAACATCATTTCTCACAAATTGGTTAAGTTCTTCTTGCATCACAACGATCCAGTTTTCATCAACAAGAGCTTCTTTTATGTTAGATAGTTCTATCTAGGATGTAAAACATACATAATTACATATATCCTTAAGTTGTCTACGGGTACGAACACCAGTGAGAGGGTTTCCAAGAATCTGTATGGTTGGATGATCTTTAACAATCCTTTGTTCAGAATCAGTCCGATTAGATGAAGTATCAGGTTTATCAATTACAAGAACTTCATCATTATCTGAACTTGAGACAGGTGTGCTTAAGTGATCATCAATGACCATATTGATGGATTCTTAAATCACACTGGTCCTTTCGTTCAGAACCCTATAAGTTCGACTGTTTAAAGAATATCTTAGAAAGATCCCTTTATCACTCTTCGTATTAAACTTTCTCAGATTTTCACGATCTCGTAAAATATAGCACTTGCTGCCAAAAACTCGAAAGTATTGGACAGTAGGCTTTTTATCGAACCACATTTCATATGCCATTTTATTATTACCTTTACTAGTGTAAACTCGGTTAATAATATAGCAAGCTGTATTGATTGCTTCAGTCCAAAGGTTCTTAGAGAGCTTCATACTATTCAACATGACATTAGCCATTTCTTGAAGCACTCTATTTTTCCTTTCAACTATTCCATTTTGTTGTGGAGTTTTGGGCGTTGAAAATTCATGTAATATTCCCTGGTCGCTACAGAACTTCTCAAAACCGCTATTCTCAAATTCAGATCCATGATCACTACGAATCTTACTGACTTGAGAACCTTTTTCAGTTTGAATCCTTTTAAGAACCTTTTTTACTTCTTCAAAGGTTTTTGATTTGTCCCTTAAGAAGACTACCCATGTATATCTGGTAAAGTCATTTACAATTACCAAGATATATCTTTTGCCACCTTGACTTTCCGTCCTGGTAGGTCCTACTAGGTTCATATGGAGAATCTCGAGTGGTCTTGATGTGGTATTGAAATTCACCTTTTTGTGTGAGTTCCTTGTTTGTTTGCCAATCTGGCATTCACCACATATTTTATCTAATTTTTGTAGTTTGGTTAAACCTCTTATAAGTTCCCATTTGCTCAATCTATATAGATTTCGGTAGTGTACATGTCCAAGGCGTTTATGCCATAAGTCAGTCTCGTCTGTATGGACCATGTAACATGATTGATTAGATGAGCTGGATTCGCTAACAATATAACAGTTTTCAGACGTTCTACGTCCAGTTAGTATTACTGAACCCTTGTTGTTTAGTATCTCACAGCTTTGATTAGAAAACCGTACACTATGGTTATTGTCGCATATTTGAGATATGCTAAGCAAGTTATGGTTTAGACCTTCAACATATAAAGCATTTTTAAACAAAGGAAGGTTATAGAGTTGAACAGTACCTTGGCCCATAATCTTGCAGTTGCTACCATCTCCAAAAGTGACTGAACCGTCAGTCATGTCTTTGAGATCGGTGAATAAAGCCTTGTCACCTGTCATATGCCTGGAGCATCCACTATCTAGGTACCACTTAGAATGGCTTGTTGCTTTGAAAGGGGTGTGGGCAACTAAGCAAGTGACCTTTAGAACCCATTTCATAACCATTTTGGGTTTAGGAGGATAGCGGGTCTTCTTTCGATTGTAAGAGTTATAAGTATGACCTAGTGAGTTAGACTTTAGAAGCTCCTTAAGTAGATCAACTATCTTTTCTGCCAAACGACTTTGGTTTTGCTTTTTATAGTTGATATGTCTTTTAGGTTTTTGAAAAGACTTAAAGTTTTTAGAAAACATTTGATCTTTCCCTTTTCAGTTTAAGATCTCTTCCTTTACAAACGTGGAAGAAGTATTCTTTGGTTTAGGAGGAACACTCTTGTCATAGCCCAGACCGGATCGATCGCCATATTTTCTCGATCCAGATAAAATTTTTTCTAATTTAGGATCACCTTGGGCATATTTTCAGGCTTCCTTTAAACTCAAGAGAGAAGAGACTTCATGTTTTAGTTGTTCGTTTTCAGATTTAAGATTTTCAAACTGGGAGGTTTTAAACTCTAAATCGCATTTTGTCTTTTTAAAATAGTCTGAAATATGGGACTTTTCTAAAACAAGGGATTCATAAATTTCTTTGAGTTTAGAAAATTTCCCTTTTTGAAGTTTTAATTTCATAGCAATTTTACAACTTTCCTTGTATAGGGCATTGTAAGCATCTTGAAGATCATCTTCATTTTCATATTCACTATTCAGATTTTCTTCATTAGTCGAGTCATCATTATCTGAAAAAGTGAATTTGGCTAGAGTCATAAGGGCCTTAACATCACACCCTGACTCAGTTTCAGAATCTTCTGATTCAGAAGAGACTTCAGAATCAGAGGACTCATCCCAAGTAGCCATCATACTTTTCTTTTTTGACTTGCCCTTATTAGGACATTTGTTAGCCAAATGCCCATACTCATGGCAGTTGTAACATTGACTGTCTTTTAAAGATTTTCTAGTTTTAGATTTAGGTTTCTTTTTATCAAATGCTTTTTGAAAATCAACCCTCTTTTTACTTTTAAAGATTTTATAAAATCTCTTTGCCAAAAGAGCCATATCATCCTCAGAGTTTTCAAAATCATAGTTTAAATCATTTTCAGATGTTTTTAAAGCAATAAATTTACCTTTTGGAGCTTTAAAGGTTAAGTCATAAGTTTGTAACGAGCCAACTAAATCCTCAACCTTTATATTGTCCGTATCACGAAGTTCCTGGATTGCGGTTACTTTAGAATTGAATCGTTTAGGAAGTGAGCATAGTATTTTAGCACATATCTTGCTTTCAGGAATTTTATCGCCTAGACCCCACATAGAGTTTACAATGTCATTTAATTTGGTATAGAAGTCCATGAACATTTCATTTTCTTCCATACGTATTTCCTCAAATTTAGTTGTGAGGATTTGTATCTTAGATTTCTTGACAATTGAAGTACCCTCGTGTGTCATTTCCAATATATCCTAAGCATGTTTTGTAAAATCACAAGATATAATTCTTTTGAATTCATCCGGTGATAGTGCACAAGTAATTGCATTTAGTGCTTTAGCATTTGCACTACTCTCAGTTTTCTGAAGTGTGGTCCAAGAGAAATATGGTGTAATTTTCATAGATTTTGAACCATCAATCCCGGTTACTTCAGTGGTAGGAGGGGTCAATTCATTCACTGCGGATAGCCACACACTTTCATCCATGGATTTGAGGAAGTTCATCCTGGCTTTCCAATAGGCATAGTTGGAGCCATCAAAGGGTGGAGGCCTAGTGACTGATAGGCTATCAAAATTTGACATCTTTTATATAGCTGAGATCGTTAGCTCAGGAATTAAATCCAAATAAAAAGCAATAAGAGCGAGCTATTAGGCTTTGATACCACTTGAAATGGCCAAGCTATATGTCCTAGAGGGGGGGTGAATAGGACTATGCCAAATTTTAAGATAAATACAGCAGAATATGAAATAAAGAATAGATAGCACTATACACCAATCACAGAATAGGAATGGAAAGTAACCTAAAATAGAGAAATAGAAACACAAATTGTTCTAAGGACAATCTTACACCAAAAACCAAAGTTTATGGTAGGACAACCTTATTTCTAGAACAAATAGAGAAACAGAAGCACAATGTAATAAAGAGAGCAAAAATATAATGCTGAAATGTAAATCTAAATTATTACAACATTCCCCACTGTGCTTGAAATGTAAAATTTACAACATTCACATCCACACATACATTCCATAATTCTGAATGATAAAAGATAGAAAATATAAATCACATATCCACAACACAGAATTATAGTGGTTCGCCTATGTGTTCACCAACTGTTAAATAACAGCCACATAGAATGCTACTCCACTCCTAATATCCTCACACAGGGGATATTAGCGTTCACTATCAAATAGGTTTTCATAGGTTCACCCAAAACCTTCACAATTGTGTCTTTTTTCAAAGGGCTTACACAATTTAAAAACCCTCACTTTTAAGTTTTCTGGCTCTCCTCAGATAACCAACAACTTTGAGATTTTTCTAGCTTGACCTCAAATAAAACTAAACAAAGTAAATTACACAAATTGTAAAATACTTGATTTTCTCCTTCGTTGTAGCAGCCTAGAAGAACTAAGTCGGAGTAGAAATTTGAATGTCAAAATTTAATGTCCAATACTCACTTTATAATGGTTCTAGGTTCTAATAGATTTTAAAATAAAATAAAAGGGCTAGCTCTAATTGATTTTGATTCCAGAAAAAGGAAAACAACAATTCCTCTTTTCAGATTAGATTGGAATGCAAGAAACAAAATCAATTAACAAAGCTAAAGAAAGAGAATATTAAATATGCACACTTAGCTTAAATGGAGCACCGACATATCTCTCAGAATATTGAATTAATTTAACTTGAAGTTCTTGTTTTATTCTGAGATTCATGCTCTATTTATAGGTGAGCAAATCACACCTTCGACTGGTCTAAGGACCTCTACAACTGGTCGTAGAACCAACAGATATTTAAAAAATTTGGGCGCGATAAGATTTGGCAGTTTTACAACTGGTCATGGGTCTCCTATGACTGGTCGTAGGTTTCACACGACTAGTCGAAGCAAGTTGAATTTAAGCGTTGTACATTGAGTCGTAGCTCTACGACAGGTCGAAGATGCAGTCGACACTGTACCTAAGACTGGTCGAACAGTCCCCAAGATTAGTCGAAGCCTAACAGAAAATTTCTAATTTTTGTAACAAACTTATGACTGATCCATGAATTTCTTAGACAGGTCGAAGCAGTTCTAGGACTAGTCGAACAAAGTCCAGGACTAGTCTTAGAACAGACCAAACTCACTTATATAAAACATATGAATTATATATCCAGAATGACCTACTCTAAAGGTCAACCAAAGGTCAGTCATACCTCAAGAGTGAAATAAGGACATTGAACATAGGAGACAAGTGACCTTTGAAAGTAGTGAAGCTTGAAGTCTTGATGGAGCTCAAACTTGAAAGCTTCTTGAGATCTTGAGGTAGAACTTGAAAGCATCTTTGAGATTCTTAACTTGTGAACAGTGCTTGTCAACCTAAGTTGATCTTGAGTAGAGCATTGTTCTTCACAGATGCAAGCTTCATAACAGTGTCTTTGGCACCACAAATTTGACAACACAAAGGGCTATAAATTATGGCACTTACACGGGGGAGTACAACAAGGTGCAGAGGACGAGGGAGTTCCTTCAGAAGATGGACTAGGGGAGCAGCTCCCACTTGATCCACTTGTTGAGCCACAGGTGAGGAGGTCATCTAAGGATAGACAGTTGTCCAAGAGGTACTCATCGCATGAGTACATTATGCTAATCGATGGGGGAGAGTCAGAAGATTATTCTGAGGCCCTAGCCGACGAGCATAAGGGGGAGTGGTTGAAAGCTATGCAAGAGGAGATGAGATCCTTGCATAAGAGCCACACATATGACATGGTGAAACTGCCTAAGGGCAAGAAAGATTTGAGTAATAAGTGGGTGTTCAAAAAGAAGTTTGAGCTGAAGAATTCACGGACGAGGTTTAAGGTCAGACTTGTAGTGAAAGGGCTCGGTCAGAGGAAAGGCATAGACTTCGAGGAGATATTATCACCAGTGGTGAAGATGACATCCATACAAGTGTTGCTTAGGTTAGCAACTAGCATGGATCTGGAGATAGAGCAGTTAGATGTTAAAACTGCCTTCCTCCATGGTGACCTGGAGGAAGAGATCTACATACACCAACCAGAGGGGTTTGAAGTCAAGGGCAAAGAGCATATGGTGTGTAGGTTGAGGAAGAGCTTGTATGGCTGAAACAAGCACCACGATAATGGTACAAGAAGTTCGACTTGTTCATGTTACAGCATGGGTATGACAGAACGGAGTCGGACCACTATGTATTCATACGCAAGTTCTCAGATGGTGATTTCTTAGTTCTGCTATTATACATTGATTGTAAGACCCGTGTCCTAGTTCGTACTGTTCCGTTGGCTTCCGCGGTCCTTCCGGTCAAATTCTGACAACCTTCGCACCGTGTCCGGCATTTGCGCACGATCCTAAGCCAGGTCCCGCGCACCGACGTCGGCTTGATCCGAAAGTTGTATCATAGCGACTGCGTCGTCGCCGCGGTTCCAATGCCGTGACTTGCGCACCAAACCGATACCCAGGCAAGAAGATGCCGATCTGCGTTTATTCCGAAGAAACACCACGCGTTGTGGATTTTGAGGGAATCTCTACAATTAGTCCCATCAATCAACCATTAATGCAAGCCTTACCCAAGTACAACAACCCATTTCCTCCTTTTTCAAAAGTCTACCCTCTTTCCACCTCACCACTCCTCTTTTTCCCATTTTCAACAACAACCATACCCCTTTTTCAAAAAATTCAACCCAACCCATCACCCATCACACCTCACCCATCCTTATCACCTCTCTCTCTCTCATTTCTAAAATCTCCAAGCAACTAAGAACCCCTCTCACGTCCAAGCTTTCCTCTCCCTCCCAAGTGTGGTCCACCTTCTTATCTTCCATCTCAACCATCTAAACCCCATCAACCTCCATCAAAGTTGAAGCTAAGGAGCATTGGAGTCTAAGGGACCAAGAAGAAGGAAGATAAGGTGGGTGATTTGCCATTATTTTAAATTTTAGGGCCCACTCGTTGGTGGGACCCATTTGGATGTATGTGATTTAATCAAGAGGGCCCATAGTGGCGGGGTTCCTCTATCTCACCGTATATCTCTCTTTATCTCTCTCTCTCTCTTTCTTTGTAATGGTGTGGATCCCACCAATATGTGTTACATCTACCCCGTCCATCTACATCAGACGGTGTGGCCCACTCTATTACAGGTGATGATCCACACCATCCACTGTTTGGATGGGCCTAATGCATTTTTTTTAAATATTTATATATATGTTATATTTTATATAATATATATATATTATATATAACATAATATGTATTATATATATAATATAATATATATATTATATGTATATATTTGGTGGGCCACGTCCATGTGGGACCCACCACAAGGCATGTGTTTATCCACACTGTCCAGCGTCACTGGACGCTGGACGGGCGAGCCCCTCATGGAATGGGAATACTGGCATGGGTGTGTACTTTAAAAAAAAAGAAAAATGAATGAAGTGGTGGGCCTCTCATGCAGGCCCCACCTTGATGTATATGCATAATCCAAGCCGTCCATTTCTTTCCCCAGATCATTTTAGGCGTTGAGCCGAAAAATGAAACCGATCCCTTTTCTTGGTGGGCCATACCATAGGAAATAGTGTTCCTACCTTCGATTTACTCCCTGATGCTCCTGTATATCAAAAATAGCCTAATATTGGACTCTATGGGCTTGTATCAAGCCACAGGGACCCATGGCTGGAGTGGATCTTGCGAATACGGGCCCCATCTACTAAAATCCGTAGGAAAACAAAAAAAGAAAAAAAAGGAAAGCAACAGTTTTGCTGCTGCTGGCAGCGCCTGCGCTGGCCCCTGAAGAACGGACGGGCTGGGGCTCACGGCCCCAGCTGTGGGCCCCACCTTGATGTGTTTCGACGATCAACACCGTGCATTTGATGGGTCCCCACATACCAGACGTCCACCTCAAAAATCAGCCTTATACGGAACTTAGGTGGGCCACACCATCTAAAATCATGTGAAGACATGTTTAAACATATAAAAACACTTGGTGGGGCCTACCTGAAATTTGGATGCGGCTGAAACTTGGTCTGTACCCTCAGCTAAGTGGGGCACACATAATGAGCGGGCTGGATTTGTGGACCACATCACGGTGGGCTCCCTGTCCATGTGATATATAAATATATATTTATATATGTATAAATAATAAAATAAAAATAAAAATAAAAATAAAAATCATCACCGTGGGCTCCTGACCGTGTTATAGATTGTTGGGTCGTGTGCCCTTACAAATAGTTGGGTGGAAAATAAACATTCCAGTGGGCCCCAGTCCAGTGGGCCTTACCCTGGTCCACGTGACCTTATGAACAGTTGGATGGCAATAAACATTACTGTGGGCCCCAGGTCTGAGTGACCTTATCAATAGGTTGGATGGGAAATAAACATTATGGTAGGCCTCACATGGGACCCACTTATGTATGTATTATAAACCATACCCTCCATTAGTGTGGGCCCCACCATGATGCTTGTGTTTCATCCAACCCGTCCCATCATTTGGGAATTATTTTAAGACCATACGATGAGGCCCATCTTGGTGTGTTTGAGGGCCGTTCATTGAGACCCACTTGATTTGTATAAGGCCCATATTATGAGGCCCATTGTGATGTATGCAAGGCCCATGTGGATGCATTTGTGGCCCGTCATTGAGGCCCACCTTGATATATGTATACGAGACCTATGCATGAGGCCCATTTGATGTATTGGAGGCCCAATGGGATGTACATGAGGCCCATACCATGATTTATGTGTTGATCCTTATAGCGGCAGTGCCTTGGGAGCAATGGTGGTTTGATGTCCACATTGTAAGGTTAACGTTGGTTAAATGTCCGCATTACGACTCTCCCTAAGGCCCATTAATAGGCCCATATCTATAATATATAGGCCGTCTAGGCCCATCTTCATGTTGATCAGAGCTCATCACCACATAACATGCTTAGTATAGATTCATGATTCATGATCATACGCATCATATGTATGCTTGATATGAGAAGAGATTGATCATAGCATATGCCTTCGGGTAGATCATTTATGGGCTCCCGGATAGGCGGAGTTGCCCCACATGAGCGCTCGGTACGCGCATGATTGTTGCATGTTTGGTAGGGTGATTCATGCACTTGCATTTGTATGATCATGATCATTGTATGCCCTAGCAACATCAGGGCCATAGCCTCCATAGACACATCGTGGATGACTGGGTTGGATACCTGAAATGTTTAGTTCTAGCATACGGGCCCCATAGATGTCCCTTGGTGAAAATCCCTAAACCCGATGGTACCAGAGGATGACTCCAACGTCGAGACCGAGTGGATATATGAGCGCATGAGGGCCGAATACCAGGAGGCCGCGTCTCCCACTGTGTCGTGGTCGGTTGGAAAGGAGTGTGGCCTTACTCGCCCGAGGGTAGGGGGCAATACTAGGCTGAGTTTGACCAGCTCGCGAGTGGGTCCGCTATCGACGTGCCGGATTGGTATTGGCAGACTATTGGCCAGGCGAATAGTGAGGTTTCTTACGCTCACTTGGACTATGCGGCTAGGAGAGCGACAGTGCCATTTGGAGTGTATTGAACCCCGGTGATTACCCAGAATGAGAACTGTACTGATATATGATGAGGTTTGGCATGCTTGAGTTGCATCTCGCATCGCATGGCTGTGTTATGGCCGATAGCATTCATATCTTGCACTGCATAGCCTTGGTACGGCTGATTGCATTCATGTGCTCATCACCATGATTCCGCATTACTCTGACCTTGCATTTTGAGCCCGTTTATATTACGCACACACTTACACCACCCTCTAAGCTTTCTATAAGCTTATGCACGATTGATGCGTGCAGGTGACGCCAGGATGCAGTCGCAACCATAGTCTCGCCATAGTTGGAGCGTGCAGCCGAGCTTCTGAAGTTTTGTTTCTTTTGTTACATTGTATTTTCCCTTTCTGCCGCATTGTACAAAGTTTTTGATCATAGTGAATTTTGTGGTGGTGTTCTTGTGGTTATTATTCGTGGGTTATGCTTTTGGTTATGCTCGTTATGAATCAGACTGATGATTATAAATCCTCCTTGTAGTATCCTAGGATCGGAACCTGGTGAATGGGTGCCGGAATCCGAGAATGGGGTTCTACGGAGGCTGTCGGCACCGGATTCGGCGATCGGGAATTTTATGAGCCCGGTTTCTGAGTTCGGGGCGTGACAGAAATTGGTATAAGAGCATAACTCGGGAATAACCAAGAACAACATTACATGTCTGCTATGAATGATTAAGTCCTAAGTTTGGATAGCCTAGCGATCTTTTATTACAGATCCTTAACGTGCGTGCATTCGCGAGCCTTTACGTTGATAGGCACCTTCGCTCTTTCCTATAGGACATGGCGCGTAGGAGAGTGACCCGATCGACTCCCGCACCACCACCTGAGACTCTGGCTCCACCACCTGCAGCTCCTGCACTACCACCTACGATCCCTGCTCCACCACCAGAGATTCCTACTGCCCAGCCTGAGGATGTCGCTCCTCTACCAGAGATTCATACAGCCCATCCTGAGGATGCTCCACCTCCACCAAAGACTAGTGCGGATCCGACCGTATCCGTGAGTGCTTCTCAGTTGCAGCAGATGCTGCAGGTTGTGACGACCGCACTTCAGTGCCCTCCTTCGAGAGTTCTGACGACTCGAGTGCCCTACTTCGAGAGTTCCGACAGTTTGACCCTCCGCGTTTCCAGGGTGAGCCAGATCCGATAGCAGCTGAGAGGTGGCGCTCCGATGTGGAGAAAATTTTTGATACCATGTCATGCACGACCAAGCAGCGAGTCCGGTTGGCAGTGTTTCTTTTCCAGGGCGAGGCCGAGCACTGGTGGACCTCCGTTACCCGCGTCGTAGGACCTAACTACGTCTGGACATGGGATGATTTTATAGATCGATTCGAGGAGCAGTATTTCCTTGACCATATTCGACGCCAGAGGGCACTGGAGTTCGAGACTCTGGTGCAGGGGGACATGACCGTGGCACAGTACGCGGCTCGTTTCGTGGCGCTATCGAGGTTTGCGCCTTATATGGTTGATGATGAGGGGCGGAAGGCCCACCGTTTCAAGAGCGGCTTACGTTACGGTCTTCGAGGCCGTGTGATTGGGCACGAGCTTCCGACCTTTCAGGCAGTAGTGCGAAGGGCTCAGATCTACGAGACGGAGTGGGCAAGCACGCAGGAGAGATAGGAAGAGGCAAGCCTAATCCGGTGGCTTTCAGTAGTAGCAACATTGACAGCAGTAGAGGCGCATGACCTGCCGAGCACCAGCGACACCTCTAGCACCACCTTAGAGGCTGTTTGCGGGGACTTATTTTGGATGTGGTGGGACAGGGCACCATAGGCATGAGTGCCCCCTCCCCCAGCAGTAGCAGCATCCGAGAGGGCCACAATAGCCTCCATCATAGCAACAGCGACAACAACTCCTACCCCCGATTCCTCCACAACACCAGTAGCAGCAAAATTAGCCCCCAAGACCATAGCAGCCGAGGCATCAGTTTCGGCAGCAGCAACAATAGTAGAGACTTATAAGGGATAGGTACCTTCCCAGTCTGCTCAAGCTAGGTTCTATGTAACTCAGCAGGACCCGCAGTCCTCTGGAGGAGTCGTTGAGGGTATACTTCTAGTCTCTGCATGCATTGCCCAAGTCCTGTTTGATTTTGGTGTATTCCATTCTTTCATGTCTGAGGGTTTTTATCGTTTAACCAGATTGCCGACAGAGTCCACTAGTGAGGGGTTGACAGTATCGACGCCCTTGGGGAGAACCACAGTACTGGGCCGTTTCTGTTCATCTTGCCCGGTTCTTGTCGGTGATATCTTTTTGCCCGTTGACTTATTTGTGCTGCCGATGACAGATTTCGATGTTATCTTGGGCATGGATTGGCTTGCCGAGTACCACGCTATCTTGGACTATTCTGTGAGGATAGTCACATTCTGCATGCTAAGCTTGCCGTAGTTTCAGTTCGTTGCAGAGCCCCGAGGAGAACCGTTATCTTGCTTGATGTCCTTCGCAGTCGAGGAGCCTATTGCCTTGTGTATTGATCAGTGGCCGATTGTCCGCGACTTCCCCGACGTGTTCCAGGAGATTCTAGGATTGCCTCCGCGCCGTCATATTGAGTTTCAGATAGACCTTGTGCCCGGTACCGCGCCTATCTCGAAGGCCCCGTACAGTATGGCACCGATGGAGTTGCGAGAGCTGCAGCGTCAGTTGGACGAGTTGCGTGAGTTGGAATTTATTCATCCGAGCAGTTCACCTTGGGGAGCACCGGTACTCTTCGTTAGGAAGAAGGATGGCTTGTTGAGGCTTTGCGTAGATTACCGCGAGCTCAACCGGGTCACGATTAAGAATAAGTACCTGCTCCCGAGGATAGACGATTTATTTGATCAGCTGCAGGGTGCACAATTCTTTTCGAAGATTGATTTGCGCTCTGGTTATCATCAGATTCGTGTTCGAGAGGAGGACGTCCCGAAGATGGCTTTCAGGACGCGTTATGGTCATTTCGAGTTTCAGGTCATGTCCTTTGGACTGACCAATGCACCCGCGGTCTTTATGCAATTGATGAACGAGGTCTTTCGTCCATATCTCGATCAGTTTGTTGTAGTCTTCATCGACGACATTCTGATATATTCGAGGACCCGTGAGGACCATATGCAGCATCTGGAGATTACCTTACAGACCCTCCGTGCCCACCAGCTATATGCGAAGCTGAAGAAGTGTGAGTTCTGGCAGGAGGAGGTGAGATTCCTCGGTCACGTGGTGACGAGGGAGGGTGTTGCAGTGGACCCCTCGAAGGTTGAGGCAGTGTGTCAGTTGGGCCAGCCCACGACTGCGTCCGAGATCCGCAGTTTCCTTGGTTTAGCGGGATATTATCGGCGTTTCATTGAGGGCTTCTCCCATATTGCAGCCCCGTTGACTAGGTTGACTCGGAAGGGCGCAGAGTTTATTTGGAGTGATGCCTGTGAGCGAGCATTTATGGAGCTGAAGGACCGTCTGACGTCCGCTCCTGTCCTCACTCTTCCCTATGGGAGTGATGGATTCGTGGTATTTACTGATGCTTCGCGTATTGGATTGGGTGTTGTCCTGATGCAGCACGGCAGACCTGTAGCATTTGCGTCTCGTCAGCTCAAGGTTCATGAGCTGAACTACCTCACGCACAATTTGGAGCTGGCAGCAGTCGTCTTCGCACTGAAGGTGTGGAGACACTATCTCTATGGGGTTAGGTTCGAGCTCTTCTCCGACTATAAGAGCTTGAAGTATCTATTTTCTCAGTCTGAGCTGAACATGAGACAGAGACGCTGGATGGAGCTTCTGAAGGATTATGATTTTGACCTCCAGTACCACCCAGGCAAGGCGAATGTAGTGGCAGATGCTCTTAG
This sequence comes from Magnolia sinica, assembly GCF_029962835.1. Classification (NCBI taxonomy): domain Eukaryota; kingdom Viridiplantae; phylum Streptophyta; class Magnoliopsida; order Magnoliales; family Magnoliaceae; genus Magnolia; species Magnolia sinica. The sequence continues at coordinate 28,948,455 of NC_080582.1, read as the reverse complement.
CCGTCAGCCACGAGGCTTAGTGGCACATATGATGATTCAGGAGTGGAAGATGCTCGAGGATATAGCAGAGTACGACTTTGATTTTGGTCTGCGGTCTTCTATCGTTCAGTTATCGAGCCTGTCGATTCAACCCTCTCTTGTCGCAAGGGTGATCGAGGCTCAGCAGACAGATGAGTCGTTACAGGATTACCGAGCAGAGGCAACATCTGAGAGTCAGACAGATTGGCAGATTGGTGCTGATGGTGGACTTCGCTTTAGAGGCCGATTGTGTGTCCCAGATATTCCTGAGTTGCGTAGAGATCTTATGACCGAGGCACATCGATCGCGGTTTTCTATCCACCCTGGCTCGACAAAGATGTATCGTGATATGAGGAGACAGTATTTTTGGGCGGGGATGAAGCGCCAGATTGCCAGTTTTGTGGCCGAGTGTGACACATGCCAGCGTGTCAAGGCCGATCATCAGAGACCCCCTGGTCTATTGCAGTCGTTGAGCGTCCCGACGTGGAAGTGGAGCACGTATCTACAGATTTTATTATGGGTTTGCTGAGGACTCAGAGCGGTCATGACGCCATCTGGGTTGTCGTGGACCGTCTGACGAAGTCGGCACATTTTCTTGCAATTCGTGCGACTTGGTCCTTAGATCGGCTTGCGAGGTTATTCGTTGAGGAGATTGTGAGACTGCACGACGTCCTAGTCTCAATCGTTTCTGACCGAGATCCGAGATTCACGTCTCAGTTTTGGAGGAGCTTTCAGAGAGCTATGGGCACTGATTTACAGCTCAGTACCTCGTATCATCCGCAGACCGATGGCCAGACCGAGAGGGTCAACCAGATCCTTGAGGATATGCTTCGGGCCTGCGTGATTGACTTCGGTGGTAGCTGGGATGAGCATTTGCGATTGGCTGAGTTCGCATACAACAACAGCTATCAGGCGACTATTGGCATGACTCCTTTTGAGGCATTATATGACAGACCGTGCAGATCTCCGAGTTGTTGGACTGAGGTTGGGGAGCGGCGTCTCCTAGGTCCCGAGCTTGTGCAGGAGACATCAGAGGTTATTGATATCATCAGGCAGAGGATGCGCACAGCTTAGAGCCGGCAGAAGCGTTTTGCTGATCGCCGGTGTCATCCCTTGGAGTTTGATGTAAGGGACCATGTGTATCTCAAGGTCTCGCCTATGAAGGGTGTAGTTCGATTTGGAGAGAAGGGCAAGCTTGCCCCAAGATTCATAGGACCTTTACAGATCATTGAGCGCATTGGCGCTGTGGCATATCGGCTTGCCTTACCATCTTAGTTGTCTGGCGTCCACAATGTTTTCCATGTCTTTATGTTGAGGAAGTGTGGGTCAGACATAGTTCCTGTTATCGATTGGCAGCTGTTGGAGGTTCGTGAGGACGCTTCTTATATTGAGCAGCCAGTACGTATCCTTGATCGGAAGGAGCAGGTTCTCCGAACTAAGGTCATCCCCTTGGTAAAGGTTCAGTGGGGTCACCATTCTGTTGATGAGGCATCTTGGGAGCGCGAGGCTGAGATTCGAGAGCGCTAACCCCATCTCTTTGATGATTGATTGTGTATTGTATCTTGTATGTTACCTTTGATTTTATTAATGATGCCTTATTTCCTCTTCTATCATGGGTTAAGTCTGCTTACATTGATTGTGTAAATTTTGAGGAAGAACTAAGACCGGTGTAAGACCCGTGTCCTAGTCCGTACTGTTCCGTTGGCTTCCGCGGTCCTTCCGGTCAAATTCCGGCAACCTTCGCACCGTATCCGGCGTTTGCGCACGATCCTAAGCCAGGTCCCGCGCACCGACGTCGGCTTGATCCGAAAGTTGTATCATAGCGACCGCGTCGTCGCCGCGGTTCCAACGCCGTGACTTGCGCACCGAACCGATACCCAGGCAAGAAGATGCCGATCTGCGTTTATTCCGAAGAAACACCGCGCGTTGCGGATTTCGAGGGAATCTCTACAATTAGTCCCATCAATCAACCATTAATGCAAGCCTTACCTCAAGTACAACAACCCATTCCCTCCTTTTTCAAAAGTCTACCCTCTTTCCACCTCACCACTCCTCTTTTTCCCATTTTCAACAACAACCATACCCCTTTTTCAAAAATTTCAACCCAACCCATCACCCATCACACCTCACCCATCCTTATCACCTCTCTCTCTCTCATTTCTAAAATCTCCAAGCAACTAAGAACCCCTCTCACGTCCAAGCTTTCCTCTCCCTCCCAAGTGTGGTCCACCTTCTCATCTTCCATCTCAACCATCTAAACCCCATCAACCTCCATCAAAGTTGAAGCTAAGGAGCATTGGAGTCTAAGGGACCAAGAAGAAGGAAGATAAGGTGGGTGATTTGCCATTATTTTAAATTTTAGGGCCCACTTGTTGGTGGGACCCATTTGGATGTATGTGATTTAATCAAGAGGGCCCATAGTGGCGGGGTTCCTCTATCTCACCGTATATCTCTCTCTATCTCTCTCTCTCTTTCTTTGTAATGGTGTGGATCCCACCAATATGTGTTACATCTACCCCGTCCATCTACATCAGACGGTGTGGCCCACTCTATTACAGGTGATGATCCACACCATCCACTGTTTGGATGGGCCCAATGCATTTTTTTTGTATATTTATATATATGTTATATTTTATATAATATATATATATATATATATATATTATATATAACATAATATGTATTATATATATAATAATATATATATATTATATGTATATATTTGGTGGGCCACGTCCATGTGGGACCCACCACAAGGCATGTGTTTATTCACACCGTCCAGCGTCACTGGACGCTGGACGGGGGAGCCCGCGAGCCCTATACTGGCATGGGTCTGTACTTAAAAAAAAAAGGAATGAAGTGGTGGGCCTCTCATGCAAGCCCCACCTTGATGTATATGCATAATCCAAGCCGTCCATTTCGTTCCCCAGATCATTTTAGGCGTTGAGCCGAAAAATGAAACCGATCCCTTTTCTTGGTGGGCCATACCATAGGAAACAGTGTTCCTACCTTCGATTTACTCCCTGATGCTCCTGTATATCAAAAATAGCCTAATATTGGACTCTATGGGCTTGTATCAAGCCACAGGGACCCATGGCTGGAGTGGATCTTGCGAATACGGGCCCCATCTACTAAAATCCGTAGGAAAACAAAAAAAGAAAAAAAAAAGAAAGCAGTAGTGCTGCTGCTACTGTCAGCGCTCAAGCAGGCGCTGCCTGCGCTGGTCGCTGACGGGCGGATGGGCTGGGGGCTCACGGCCCCAGCTGTGGGCCCCACCTTGATGCGTTTCGACGATCAACACCGTGCATTTGATGGGTCCCCACAAACCGGACGTCCACCTCAAAAATCAGCCTTATACAGAACTTAGGTGGGCCACACCATCTAAAATCATGTGAAGACATGTCTAAACATATAAAAACCCTTGGTGGGGCCTACCTGAAATTTGGATGCGGCTGAAACTTGGTCTGTACCCTCAGCCAAGTGGGGCACACATAATGAGCAGGCTGGATTTGTGGACCACATCACGGTGGGCTCCCTGTCCATGTGATATATAAATATATATTTATATATGTATAAATAATAAAATAAAAATAAAAATAAAAATAAAAATAAAAATCATCACGGTGGGCTCCTGACCGTGTTACAGATTGTTGGGCCGTGTGACCTTACAAATAGTTGGGTGGAAAATAAACATTCCAGTGGGCCCCAGTCCAGTGGGCCCTACCCTGGTTCACGTGACCTTATGAACAGTTGGATGGCAATAAACATTACTGTGGGCCTTAGGTCTGAGTGACCTTATGAATAGGTTGGATGGGAAATAAATATTATGGTAGGCCTCACATGAGACCCACTTATGTATGTATTATAAACTATACCCTCCATTAGTGTGGGCCCCACCATGATGCTTGTGTTTCATCCAACCCGTCCCATCATTTGGAAATTATTTTAAGACCATACGATGAGGCCCATCTTGGTGTGTTTGAGGGCCGTTCATTGAGACCCACTTGATTTGTATAAGGCCCATATTATGAGGCCCATTGTGATGTATGCAAGGCCCATGTGACTAGGCCCATGTGGATGCATTTGTGGCCCGTCATTGAGGCCCACCTTGATATATGTATACGAGACCTATGCATGAGGCCCATTTGATGTATTGGAGGCCCAATGGGATGTACATGAGGCCCATACCATGATTTATGTGTTGATCCTTATAGCGGCAGTGCCTTGGGAGCAATGATGGTTTGATGTCCACATTGTAAGGTTAATGTTGGTTAAATGTCCGCATTACGACTCTCCCTAAGGCCCATTAATAGGCCCATATCTGTAGTATATAGGCCGTCTAGGCCCATCTTCATGTTGATCAGAGCCCATCACCACATAACATACTTAGTATAGATTCATGATTCATGATCATACGCATCATATATATGCTTGATATGAGAAGAGATTGATCATAGCATATGCCTTCGGGCAGATCGTTTATGGGCTCCCCGGTAGGCGGAGTCGCCCCACATGAGCGCTCGGTACGTGCATGATTGTTGCATGTTTGGTAGGGTGATTCATGCACTTGCATTTGTATGATCATGATCATTGTATGCCCTAGCAACATCAGGGCCATAGCCTCCACAGACACATCGTGGGTGGCTGGGTTGGATACCGAAAATGTTTGGTTCTAGCATACGGGCGCCATAGATGTCCCTGGGTGAAAATCTCTAAACCCGATGGTACCAGAGGATGACTCCAACGTCAAGACCGAGTGGATATATGAGCGCACGAGGGCCGAATACCAGGAGGCTGCGTCTCCCACTGTGTCGTGGTCGGTTGGAAAGGGGTGTGGCCTTACTCGCCCGAGGGTAGGGGGCAATACTAGGCTGAGTTTGACTAGCTCGTGAATGGGTCCGCTATCGACGTGCCGGATAGGTATTGGCAGACTATTGGCCAGGCGGATAGTGAGGTTTCTTACGCTCACTTGGACTGTGCGGCTAGGAGAGCGACAGTGCCATTTGGAGTGTATTGAACCCCGGTGATTATCCAGAATGAGAACTGTACTGATATATGATGAGGATTGGCATGCTTGAGTTGCATCTCGCATCGCATGGCTGTGTTATGGCCGATAGCATTCATATCTTGCACCGCATAGCCTTGGTACGGCTGATTGCACTCATGTGCTCATCACCATGATTCCGCATTACTCTGACCTTACATTTTGAGCACGCTTATATTGCGCACATACTTACACCACCCTCTAAGCTTTCTATATGCTTATGCATGATTGATGCATGCAGGTGACACCAGGACGTAGTCGCAGCCATAGTCTCGCTGTAGTTGGAGTGTGCAGCCGAGCTTCTGGAGTTTTATTTCTTTTGTTACATTATATTTTCCCTCTCAGATGCATTGTACTCAAAAGTTTTTTATCATAGTGGATTTTATGGTGGTGTTCTTGTGGTTATTATTCGTGGGTTATGCTTTTGGTTATGCTCGTTATGAATCAGACTGATGATTATAAATCCTCCTTGTAGTATCCCAGGATCGGAACCTGGTGAATGGGTGCCGGAATCCGAGAATGGGGTTCTACGGAGGCTGTCGGCGTCGGATTCGGCGATCGGGAATTTTGTGAGCCCGGTTTCCGAATTCGGGGCGTGACATTGATGACATGCTCATCATGGGAAAAGACATTAAGAAGATCAACAAGCTGAAACAGGAGTTGGGCAAGTCATTTGTGATGAAAGACTTGGGCCCGGCTAAACAGATCATAGGAATGGAGATAACCCGTGACAGAAGCAGCAGGAAGCTTTGGCTGTCACAAGAGCGATATATTAAGAAAGTCCTAGAACAGTTCAATATGACTGCAGCGAAGCCGGTTAGTACTCCACTGGATGGTCACTTCAGATTGAGCGACAGGCAGTGTCCCAAGATTAAGGCAAAGGTGGAAGAGATGAAGAAGATACCGTACGCGTAAGCTATAAGAAGTTTGATGTATGCTATGGTGTATACACGCCTAGACATAGCATATGTGGTTGGTGTTATCAGCCGGTATCTTGCCAATCCTGGTAAAGTGCATTGGGTAGCGGTGAAGTGGATACTACGGTATCTAAGAGGCTTATCCAGGTTGAGCCTATGCTATGGTGATGGAAAACCTGTGTTAGAGGGCTACACAGATGCAAATATAGGAGGTGACATAGACACCAGGAAGTCTACATCGGGGTTCATGTTCACGTTTGTAGGGGGAGAGGTTTCTTGGCAGAGCAAGCTGCAGAAGGTCATAGCATTGTTGACGACAAAGGCCGAGTACATTGCAGTCACAGAGGCATGTAAAGAGATGCTTTGGATGAAGAGGTTCCTATAGGAACTTAGCCTGAAGCAGGAGCAGCACGTGGTCTATTGCGATAGTCAAAGTGCTATACACTTAAGCAAGAATCTAAGTCAGCACTCCAAGTCGAAGCACATAGAGATTCGGTATCACTGGATCAGGGATACTTTGGAACAGAAAGTGTTACAGCTTGAGAAGGTCCACACGGACGATAATGGGTCAGACATGATGACCAAGGCTTTGCTTAAGGGCAAGTTTGAGGTTTGTAGAAACTGGGCTCACTTGAAGAAGGTGGATTCCTCCTGAGTCGAAAAGGGGGAGGTTTGATGGGGATTTTCTGCTCATTGCTGGGTTCGATGAAATCGAACCAGTTTCGATATCATCGATAATTGCTGGAATTTTCACCACTGGTCGCTAGGCAGTTTTTTGGTCTTGTCGATATCATCGATAGGACTTCAGATGATATTGAGGCTGTCATCGAGAGTGGTTCGATGACATTGATAATTGTTAGAATTTCTCACCCCTGGTCGCTGGACAGTTTTAGTCCTGTTTCGATATCATCGAAGGACTGTCGATGATATCGAAGTTCTTATCGAGAGCCCGTCGATATCATCGAAGAGTTCCGCAGATGTGATTGTGGAAACGCAGATTCTATGGATTTTGTTTCCTATTTGGATTCTACCTCTTTTTATTCTTATATAAAGGGGTGTATACGAGATTAGGGTATTCTAGGGATTTCGAGGTATCCTAGGGTTTTCTAAAGCTTTGCAAGGGTTTGCTAAAGGGCGTAGGGTTATCAAAGGTGTGAGAGAGAGAGAGAAAGAGAGAGAGGAAGCTTGTGGAAGGGAGGCTATGCTCGTAGAGGTGATCTACCATATCTCAGTGCTTTCACATCCTCATAATCAGTGAGATCTCTCCGTTTTCTTTGTTTCTCTTATTATTTATACACTCCCGCGTGAGTGAAGAAGGTTTGATCCAAGTGGTGTGTTCTTGTGATCGGTTGTAATGTTCTGTTTTATAGTGGATTGTTGATTTGGATGAGGTCCCGTGATTTTTACCTCTTGGAGGGTTTTCCACGTAAAAATCCCTGGTGTGGTGTGGTTTATGTTTTAATTTAGTTCATTGCATTATTATTCCATAATTTTGGTTTGTTTCGGGAGGCTAGATCCTAAGGTTTTGTGCAAGGCCCCCAACAATCTGGACCACAAAAATCTTAGGCCTCACTTGCATGGAATGAGTTAATTAATTAGTATACTAACCACGACCGGATGTATCAAGAGCTGATAATTCGTGTGCAGGGAAGAATTGCCTCATCCTCATGTCTTTAAGTTTAAGAAGTGGGACCTGTATGATCCAGACATGACCAGATGGACCCCACTGTTAACTAGAGATTCCTCAAAACATCTTCCCAATCAAACTTATAAGACCATTCTAACATTGTCCAGACAATAGATTGGCAAGAATTAAATCTAGAAATGGACCATATTCAAGTATAAGAGAAGGGATGAAAGATTTGATATAGCTTCTAATCTAGGAGATTTTAAGGGCATGATCTATCCACATTGAAGCCAAACAGGTCAACTAAGTCCCTATCATAGCTATTTCACTTGAGGATCATACAATATTTCTCCTGTGTGGGTGTAAGTAATGTCAACTGTAGACTAAAAAAACTCACCAGGGGTGCAATTTCCAATTAATGAATCCCAGGTAAAATTCACATTGCAAATGCACCTAACTTGCAAAAGCATTGATGCCTTGGCGCACAGGACAGCATTACTCATGGCTGGAAATCCATTTGCGAAGCCAACATTTACACCCATCATCTTGCAGGAGAAGAGTTGGCAAGGATGGTGACATCATCCATTCCATCAGTTCACATCATCAACCATCCCTCATCAGTAAACCCATTATGCGCTCCATTGAAGCACTTACAAGCTCTCACCTATCAGGCTCCAAAATCAGAACATCCACAAATAAAATTCAATACAAAATGGTCACTTGCTCAGCCTCTGACTAAGTGCTCGCAGAGCTGTAGGTCGCTTGCCCCAGCTGGTGACAGTTGAAGGAGAAACCTCTTGTGAGATTTGCCTAAGCTGGTGTAAAGCCTGAACAAAACATCCAGAAACATAAGAGCAGTTGGGTTATGAAACATTAATAGTCTCCAACTCTATCCTATCATTCTGATAGCCTCCTTGTGCTTGTAATAATCCTCTTCTGATGAACCCAAATGAAATAAGAATAGAAGGCCCATGGTGAAAGGAAAATTTCAAATTTTAGGAAATGGAAGATTGGTTCTAACCGCCCTTGTCATCTTCTGAGGAAGCACCGTAGATGATTCATAGACTGGGTGTAACACTTCAGGTACATTCCATGGCTGGTTCACAACATCAACAACAAAAATTCTAAGCATCGGTGGGTAGAATTTTTACTCACTTTTTTTTTTTTTTTTTGTGATAATTAATAAGCATCATTCAATTAAGACACCAATACAGGATACATACCTCCAAATCCATATGATCAACAATGTGTATCATTGACCCGCCTCCTTCACAAGGCAATCTCGAAACCATGATGGGCGATCTTTGAGGATTTTTGCAACCTGAAATCAACTTAAAAGTAAGCCTTACATCTAGCTCAACCATTAGCATTCAGTATACAAAAAAAGGAAGGAAGAGATGCACAGAGAATTGAGAAGAACTTTCCCTTGTAGGCTCCAAACCTACTAGGCCACAAGCACATGCTGCCACTCTAGTGCAACCTTAACAGCAGGTTAGAAATAAACATAACAGTGGGCCCTAGGAAGTTTTTAATGATGGGCATTCAATCGCCATTGTTTCCCTATGGTGTGGTCCACCTGAGATTTGGATCTCCCTCATTTTTGGAATCATGCCTTGAAATGAGCTGGCAAAAGGGATGGATGGAGTGGATATACAACACATAGATCTAGGTGGGCCCCATGGTCAGGGCATCACTCACTAATCTGTTACCCCTGCCTCACCTAAGCCGCACCCAAAAATAAGATAGATAATCATAGATGAGCCATTATCCAAATCTCACACCCACCAGACAAGCTGTGTGGTCAGAGGACATTTCAGGATTGACAGTTCACATTCAACTGCCAAAGACATCTAGTAAGAGGTCTCAGATTGTCCGATTGGTTTAGTTTTGGAAAGCTATTTCTTATCCAAAATGAAGCCCTTGTATGAAGGGTCAGAATCTTGGACATGTGCAGTTTCCTTCCAAACCAAAGTTGAGGTACGATTTTGCACAGTAAAATGAATATAGTGCCTTCCGAACCAAGTCCATGTGAGCAGCATCATTAGTTCGGTGATCCAGGCTGCCCATTCGATGGATCCCACTGTGAATCTGGGAAATCCTAACGGCTGAGATTAATCAAGATTAAGGGCTGATATTAGTTATTGGTTTTTTCCATTCTTGGATCCTTTTGCTATATGTAAACATACTACATAAAAGAGTCTATTCTTTTTGCAGAAATGTTTCATGGTTTTTTGACATTCTATTACGAGTCAAAGTCCAATTCGATTCAATGGCACATCCAAACGCAACAAATTTCAGAAACAGAGAGAGAGAGAGAGAGAGAGAGAGAGAGAGAGGGGAATGAGTCCAAGAGACAGGGAGAGGGTGAGGGAGAGCAGGAGATCGAGAGAGGGCGAGGGAAAGGGAGAGGCTAAGTGTGTGAGAGAGAGAGAGAGAGAGGGTGAGGGAGCCAGGGAGATGGAGAGAGGGTAATGGAAATGGGGTTTTGGGAGCTCTGCGTGTGGGAGAAAAGGGCGGATGGATTTTGGATTTCATTTTGGGGGAGGGGCGGGTGACGGACAACCCTTTAAGCTATGGGTTTTAGGACCGTAGGGCCCACCGTGATGTATGTTATTTATCCACTCCATCCATTAATTTTAAAGTATTATTTTAAGGGTTGGTGTAAAAAATGAGTCAGATCGAAGCTGGAAGAAGACCACACAACATATTAATAATAGAAATTTAATTTTTATTATTTCTTATGGTGTGGTCTACTTAGACCTTTAATCTACATAATTTTTGGGATCATCCATTGAAATTATATATTAGAATTAATGGGCGGCTTAGATCAAACACATATATTCCAATGGGCCCCATGGAGCCCCTTAAGCACCATCAATATCTAATAAGGATCTAGTGAGGGTGCAGGCTTTGGTTACAGATCAATTAGATTTTAACTACGGATTAAATCTATAGCATAGTTGCTACATATTTAATCCATAGCCAAAAACTTTCAAAGTCCGTAGCCTTTGCTCGATTTTTTAATTGTGAAAGAACTAGAATCAAAGAGAGTTCAACATAACTAAGAATCAAAGCAAGAGAAACATCCCATCATGCTATAAGCTTCACCTCTTAGCCTTAGCTAAAAGGTTTCGCTAACCATAGACATGACTAGATTTAGAACCCTAGAAGAAAGCATGAAAAACTAAGGAAGAAAGGAAGAAAAACGCTTGGCGACAGCGCTCCACCCTTGTGTTTCACTCCTCCAAACCCTAAATGATCCCTAGGGATGCCCTGGGGACTCCTATTTATAGTTATGCAACACCTCGTTTCGCACATACTTCGAAATATTTAGAAACTGCCTTAAATTTACGCAATTTTGATTCTATCAAAGTGTCTTCGATATGTCTTTCGATTCTATCGAATAGTCTTTCATTGAATTGAAGATCGGTCCAACGAGTTTGGCCTGAAATCCTAAAATTCTCGATTCTATCGAAGTGTTTTTGATAGAATCGAAGATCGGTCCAAAACTATCCAGTGAATTTGGCATGAAATCCTAAAATTTTCAATTCTATCGAAATGTCTTCGACATGTTCTTCAATGCTATCTAACAGTCTTCGATAGAATCGAAGGCTATTCTAGCAGTTTTTCAGAACTATATTTTTCTGGCTCCGGAATTTTAGATTATCATTTTTCAGGACAGTTTTCAGGATTCTTTTACTTCAAATATTTGATTCTCTTCCTTTATCACTTAGTTTCCTTGGATCTTTGGCAAGTGAATTCTTCAATCTTGGTCTCTTAAGATCCATCCCTTGCCTTGGTGATTCTTGAGCATTAAATCCATGCTTTTATCACCCTTTTTTAATCCAAGCTCTTAAATTCACCTTGTAACATAAACATGAGTAAAATAGAACATTAAGCATTATCATGTTCATAAAACCAAGATATAAATGGGGGATAATATGTAGTATTTGACCCTCAACAATGCCCATGATCCTGTCTGCCATATGTTTTGCTATAATGCTCGTGCTTGGGAGCTTGGGCAGATGAATTAAGTCCAGTGTGGGGTGAAGCACTCGTCCATAAATATTCTGGAACAGTGAGTGGTTCACCATGTTATTGAAAGTAAACTCTACTTGAGACAATGTCAAATCCTACTGTTTTAGTTTTTCTCCTGAAATACAGCGAATGAGGTTTTCCAACGTGTGATTCACAACCTCGGTCTGCCCATCAGTCTGTGGATGGTAGGTGCTGTTGAATTGAAGTCGTATATCGAATTGAGTCTACAAAGTTTGCCAAAAGTGACTAATGAACTTCGCGTCATGATCAAAAGTAATGGTCTTGGGGACCTAGTGTAGTTGTAACACCTTGGTTCCTGAAACATGAGTATACTACTCGTTTTCCAAAAACCTGAGTGTTAACTTTAAATGTGGCTCAAATATCACATATATTTTTTTCCCTTATCAGAGTTAATAAACTAGCGGAATATGAGCAAATCAAATATAAGATGGAGCCCAAATATACATAGCTAAATATTCTTGTGGTTACCCAAAAACGTATACAAACCAATGTCTTAACGTTTTATAAAACATGACAATATAAATTTAATACAAATGAAGCCAAGAATAAAGAGTCACAAGACCATCTGGCTCCTCCTATTCCATATGAACACCAACATGCACATCATCTACATCTCTTGCACACTGAATTCTGTTCGATATCGTCAATAGTTATCCCAGTGAGGTATAACCTCCAAGATTTAACAAACATTATGATAGTTAAGCATAGTTGTCAAGAACAATGTATAATAAATATTTCATAATGGTTAACATAGTAATCAGAAAAGGTTCATCAGATACACATTCATTAAATAAATTTTATAAAGATAATCTTGTTTAAATGCATGAATGCATGCATATGCTCACAGACCTGGGGATGCACATCCAGCTGGTAAAAAGTCACCCAAGGAGAACTAGCCACCCAGAAAAGTACTCAAAGGTACGTCCTAGGAGAACTATCCACCCGAAAAATACTATGCATCGAGGACACCCAAGGTGACCTAGCTTCCTGAAAAAGTACTTTATGTACGTTCAAGGAAAATAAACACCTGAAAAAGCCTATGCGAAAAGGATGACCTATGGTAATTGAATACACGCAACAAAAAGTTAGGATCACCAGGTAAAATACTCTACGGCATAGCCCATAATGATCCAAGAAAACCCCGCGTCTTGTATTAACTACCCAGTAAAGTCTGCATGCTATGAGGATGCATGATTAGCCCAACCATTATTATTCTACTTCCAAACAACCATTTAAAGAAAGCTCAAAGGTCACTATGGGGGGTTTATCACCTAGCATAGGCCGACAGCTCAGGCATAGTGTCCCATTCCACCATCCCTGGCTCATAAGTTTAACCAATATGATATTTTAAGGATAACCTCTTCGACTAGTGGTCAATTATAGTTCTACAAGTGGTACTTACCATCGTAAGGTTATACGAAGACAATCCATTAAAGCCACATAGGGCAAATATTCCATCAAGCTGCATAGGGCAAACAATCTATCCCAAGGATGTGATAAAGACGAGTTTTCCCAAAAACACAAAGGTACCAAAGATCCATAAGAAGGTAATTCCACAACAACATTCTATTTAATTTCATCAGGATAGATGACCACTAGCATGAGGACCACCAAAAACACCATAAAGTAATCGCAAGTGGTAAAATAAGCCACGTATACTTTAAATAGTACTTATACATTTAAAATGTTTATCTTAATCTAAACATAGGTAATTGAGATCCATAGCATGTTCATATAATTGAATTAAAGTCTAATCATCAATCAATTATAAATAACTACATATGTAGAGACTAACATTTATCATCATTCCTCCTAATACTATATTAAGCAATCAATTAATATGAATGAATAACGCGAACTATCATGATGTGGCAAAGCTTGAAGGGTAATCCTCACCTTTCGAGAGTTGAATTGGCTTCCTATGTTGTTGAAATTATTTGCGCATGACCACGAATCCAATTCCAATCATACTTTAAACCTTTTGTTTAGTTAGATCACAACACCATTCCCTAAGATCAAACCTAAAGATTAGATAGTATGGGATTTGAGTATGAATCTATTACTTAGAGAAGGTGGTTCAAATTCAATATAAGAATGGCATAATTAAATGATTGTTATGTTGAAATTTAAGCTAAAACTCTAAAATCTTCGAGATTAACTTACCTTGTCCAAAGCGAGTTAATTTGATTCGGCTTGACTCAAAGTGATGCCATGCGAAGGCCCACTTAGTCCAGCCCTTAAGCCCATTTTTTGAACTAGCTATCTTCGATCATACCTGAACCTGATTTCTGTCAACATTAGACTTGGCTAGACCAACCGAGTTGACTTGGTGGAAAATGGGACAACTATCGCGACTCACTCTCCTCTCTGCCTCCACTTTCTCCTCGCTCTATCTCCCTTCTTTTCTGTTGTAACTCTAGTCAGAATCGAGCCAGGTCCAGGCACAGTTCTAGGTCTCCCAGCGAGTCACAACTCAGTTGCGGTTCAAAGGTGTTGACCCGACATGGCCGGAATCAGCTCACCCACCAGACACCACGCTGCTCTCTGTCTCTTTCTCTCTCTCAGGACAACTCAGAGTAACTGAGTCCATATCAGACCTTGAACCAAAACGACTCAATGAGTCGAATTGAATGGCTTGAACCCGACTCAAGAAGATGATTGGTTGCTGGACAAGGTCTATTATGACTGTCATTCTTCACTCGATCTCTTTACGAAGGTTCAGCAGCTCTGGTTTTGTATATGACTTGTGAAAACGCAACCCAAAATCCAGCCTAACTCGGTCTAGACTCAGTTCGATTCGAGTTGGGACGACAATGCCTAGTCTTCCTCTTTCCATTCTCTTCTTCTCTTTTCTCTCCTTTTTGATCTTCTTCTTTTTTTCTCTTTCCTTTTTGTCCAGCAGTCAGAGGCGCATGGACTCAGCTCACCTCACAACAAACCAGACCGAGTTGACTCGACTCAATGCAGCACCACAAATGGTACCTTTTTATTTTCTCTTTTTGGCTTTCCTTTTCTGGAAAGGGTTGCCCTAGATGGCAACCTTTTATAAGGCTTTTCTTAATCTTGTTCTAGATGGTTCGGGTGTTAACTAATCACGGGATTAGTTACATTCAGAAATATAGAAATGATTTGATCATTAGCGATTTTCACAAAACTTGTTTACATGACTCTAATCAGTCACATGAGATAACCTTTTGGGTTACTAGCCCACCCAATATGTGGTTTTGATCACAGAATGGGACCTATTATTTAATGGTGGGTACCTTCAGTTTAATGAGGAAGATGATCATGCCATTAATGGCAAATCATCAGTTAATGGTTGATCTTACAATCTGTAATGTGTGGATAGGGTGGATTTGATCAATGATCATTGTGGGACCCACGCTTTATATGAACAACCAGGAGCATTGACGATCTGTGAGGTTTTCTCATTTTGAACGTCGTTTTCTCGGGCTCACAGTTTCTCTCCCGAGATCTTCACACCATAAGTGAAAGGGCTTCCTAACGCCCTAGCTCGAACGTACTAGATGAGCTTCGACGAGCTTCTAGAAGTTAAGGGATGGTCGAGATGATGCCAGCATAAAGAAACGAGAATATTCTCTCCGCACACATTTATCCTTGCTAAAGAGGCCCTACTTCGAAGGGCTGAGATCACTCCCAGATGTATGATTAGGATTTGAGGATGCCAGCACATTAATCACCAGCTAAGGGAGAATGTAGAGCTTTTATTTTCGAAGAAAGCTACACTCAGGCCTTTGCTTGTGCCCGTGTTAATGCACACACACGTGTGACACAATGAGTGGAAACACCCATGCTTTGGTCAAAACTAAGGGACACACACGATGGACGGTATCTCAAAAGACGGACATCGTCTATTTGTTTGCGGGAAAACAAGAAAGAAAGAAGGAGAGTTTCTCCTTCGGCTTCGGGTCAACCCACTTTGACCAGGATTTTTGATATGGTGCATTGTGGCTATACACATCTTGCGTACACGTGCGCCTAGGTGTGGGGCCACAAATGTGTTCTTGGGAAATCTATTCCGTCCAACAGTCTTCACAGTTTGTGAACCAACATTCGACCTAAGATGAGAAAAATCAAAAACTCAAGCGGGCCATATCAAGGGAATTGTAGCCCTTCTGTGTTGATTTCCATCAATCTACTGGTCGGATTAGTTTCATTTGATTATCAATGGTCCCATGGATTCTAAAGTCTATCTTGGTGAGTTTTAACATTTGTTTTATGAGCTAGAGGGTCATGATTCATAATCCTATGGTTATCTCACAATATGTGAAAATATGGTGGTCGAATCGTTCCATGAAACGAAAAACTTGGTGCTCTAGGGTTCCAATACGAATTACATGGAATTTAATAGCTAATATGGAGTTGAATAGCCAATCCAATATTTTAGAGTGGGGATTTTATCTCATCAGACATCAATTGCTAATGGACTGGTGGATCCGATGACCTAATTCCCAAGATTGAGTTCATACAACTCAGTTAATTCTAACAAAGTTTTAGAAGATTTTTTTAACCCTGTCAGGTTCTTAGAAATAGGTACTTTATGTTTTGATGTGGATTTATTGAGGATGTAATGGTCCATCTCACAAATCAACGGTTTGATGGCTTAATTTGTGGATAATGAGTATTCTTGACGGTTAGATTGTTGTATGATTGAGTATATAGGTTGATCTCGAGGCCAATTACATGATTGGTCTTATTTCATGGCTAAGATGAGGATTGTTTGTTGAGGCATTGAAAAAAGAGAGAAGAAGAAATTCATCTCTTGTGCGCCGCACAAAGCATGTTGTGCGCAAAGTAGGTTGTGCGGCACACAAAGGAAAGCTGTAAAGGAATAACACACAAGGGGTCAACGCATAGAAGAAGATGGTGCCAGAGTGATGTTGTGATGCAGCGCATAAATAAACATTGTTATGTGATTATGGTTGTGCGGCGCACAACGGATTGGAGCGCATAATTGGATCTGCGCACAATAGAGTTAGCGCATAGTGGATATGGGTGTTGTGCAGATTGAGGGGATTGGCACGTGTGGGACTCTATAAATAACCCATTACCTCCTTAAAACATTCATTAAGAGCAATACCAGAGCAGGGAGAGAGAGATCCAGTTCTCAGCTGAATTTAGGTATCAGATGAAGACTGGTTGTGTGATGCACAACTAGTCTGGCGCACAACCCAAATGGGTGCGCAACTCAGGCGGGTGCACGA
Organism: Magnolia sinica; assembly: GCF_029962835.1. Classification (NCBI taxonomy): domain Eukaryota; kingdom Viridiplantae; phylum Streptophyta; class Magnoliopsida; order Magnoliales; family Magnoliaceae; genus Magnolia; species Magnolia sinica. The sequence continues at coordinate 28,931,565 of NC_080582.1, read as the reverse complement.
TGAGGTTGGTGCACAAACCCATGGGTGCACAACCGCCCTGGCGCATAATCCCTTAGGTGCACAATTGCCCAAGTGGGCACATGACCCCCTTTGGCCCTGGGTGCGCTCGTTGTAGGCACATAGCTCCTTGATGTACGATCAATTGGATTAAAGCCCAGCACAATCATAATCTCATATTGAAGATCGTGTTTTGATCCAAACTACTGCAGAAATTAACATTGGACATTCGATATTTGTGTTGAATTATATAATGGCTTTACCTTGGAATCAAAGGGGATAAAGGATGTAAAGGAATTCAGATTATATTAATAAAATGATTGTTCTCTTTATGTTTCTTTGTCAATTATTGAGTAAATGAGTTCCTCCAAATTGAATGCATTTGTTTCTTGTTGAAACAAAATGGCGACTCTGCTGGGGACTTTCTATTTTACTTGATAATGACTTAAGAATATTATCGAGGACTTTCACCACTGTTTGGCATCATATAGGTGCTAAAATGGTGACTCTCAACGGGAACATCCTCCCTTTCATCTCCAAGGTAAAGTGTGATCTTATTTAGATATTAATTCATGTTATTTCTTTTGCAATAGACTCAAATTCAAAAGAACTACGATCAATCAATGGCGATCATTCAGGAAAAGACAGTTTTCTACTTCACAGCAACAGGATTCGTCATCAAATATACTTGTAAGTAAACTAATCATTGCAAAGAGAAATCCATACCAGTCAAATGTACAGAATCACGAACGGCTGTTGTAGTCGTAACCGTCTCAACCGTAGCACAAGAAGAGGGAAATGATTGGATCGTCGTTTTGCGCTGGAGAACAAGGACCCGGAATGTTGCTGCTGCCAGAATAAGTTCACCATTGCAAAGAATCAGGGGGCTGGTAATGCAAAATGCAGCTAAGAAAAACCCTAAACTTACCCCTTTGGCAATATATCCCAGGAAAGCCATGTCCCCTCTGTCAGTGGACGATTTTTTGGCTTGCCTGCCAGAGGCACTCGATGGACAAAGGGACAGAAAGGTAAGTCATTATTGATAGGCTCGCTAGCCCTTACATAACCACAATTAACCAATTACTCTAGAAATACAGGGAAATCCAATGAAACTCCTCTTTCAGCGACCCCCATTGCATAGATGCATTCCTATTTGACTCCAACCATAGCTTCGTCAAGGAATAAAGAGGCCACTATGTATATGGCTGGAACAAGCCAAGGACCATTGCCAACTGTAGAAGATCACATGGCTAAAATGGCTCAGGTACAGAGAACATTGATGGAAGAATGTAGAAATCTGCAGGAGGCCTTGGCAACCCTCGCACATAATGTAGCTTGAATAATAGCTCCTCCAATGACAGGCAATGCGAATGAATGAGAACGGCAGCATGAAGGATCAGATCCGCCAAGAGGGGGATTGCTCGAGTCCGCTCCTACGGCAAGGGCAATGACTCAGGAAGAAGTGCAACAAGTTATCGAGGAAACCGTTAGGACAAAAAGGGAACGTGAGAATATCGAAAGGTTTAGATATCAGACACCATACCCAAGAGAGGTGGAAGATATCTCTTTCCCAACTAATTTCAAGCACCCAGATTTTCGAAATTTAACAGAGATGGATCATTGGAAGAGCATTTAATGCATTTCATCACAAGTATGGGGAACTTCTCTATAGTGCGTTGATATTGTCTTTGATTGTTTGGGTCTTCTTTGACAGGTAAAGCATTCAGATGATACTCAAGTTTAACGCCGGGATCAATGAGAACTTAGGAGCAGATGCAAGACGCGTTCATGTCAAACTTCTTTTCATCCGAACGTGACGTCAGTATCATGGAATTAGCTTCAGTACAACAAAGAGAAGGGGAACCCCTAGAAAAATTTATAAATAGTTGGAAGACCTTGGGAGCTTCCTACAGGCAGTTGTCAGAAGAGAAAGAGCAAGTGAAGATGTGCTTGAACTCTATAGAGACAGGAATAGTGTTCTGTTTCACCAGCGCTAATATCAAGACCTTTCGTGACCTAGCTACAAAGGCACATGCTCTAGAACTGATGACTAGGAAAATGCCAGTATTTAGCTACGAGACAGTTAGAAGAGGGCCTCAGAAATTGATTACAAATGTGGTCGATCATGAAAAGAAAAGCCATGATACAAGAGAAATAAGAGGTCAAAAGACAAAAAGAAAAGAAGAATCAAATCATCCTAGAGGAAGGTTTTACAATAAAAGACCCAGATCGTTAAATTCTCATAAGGGTTTTTTGCGTTTGAGAGGGAAGATGTTGTCCCCATGATGAATCAGTTGCTGAAAGCTAGTACAATCGAATTGCCTCTGTCTAAGCAACCTGAATAATCATCAAAAACAAAAGAAAGAGACTTTTGTCATTATCACCGTCTGATAGGGCTTTTGACGAAAAATTGTTACACGTTAAAATGTATACTACAGATAATGATAAATAGGGGCGAGATAATAATTGGAAAGGAGAAAGAGAGAGATAGAAAGGCAACAGTAAACGTACTTACTATATGAGAGAATTCTCATGGAAAAGCGAGGACAGAGCATCTCAAAACAATGAGAAAACTTGTAGTAACTACGTTACTATCAGGGAAAAAAGTAACTAGTCCACCAAATCTGAAGGTTGAAAAATTAAAGGCGGAGACAACCAAGAATTACTCCAGCAGTGGTAATGGCAAGAAGGAAGAAAAGAAGGGAATAGGGAAGGTGACTTATGTTATCGTAAGTCATTTGAAAGGCATAACAGCTCGGCTAAGTGTTTACAACGCCCTAAGATTATTAGAAGATTCTCGACAAAGTTTGATTAAAGCTTATCTGATGATGACGTCAGAGAGGCATTACTCACTGAAATGGAGAGTAAAGAGTACAGAGAATAGGAAGATTGTATGTCAGTGGTCTCCTTTTCTGATGATACCCTAACTTGTGATAAGGAACACAATAGGCCATTGATGATCGTGGGTCATATTCATGGTAAGCAGGTCAAGCGAATAGTGCTTGATAATGGGTCTACGGTGAATCTATTACCACTAACAATGATGAATGAATTGGGATATCGACGCTCTAATTTATGCCCTAGTGGAATGATGAAATAGGGCTTTAATCAAGATGGACAACAAACACTTGGTAAGATTACAATAACACTGGAAATAGGAGAGCTAACTACAAATGTCGTTTTCCATGTTATTAATGCGGTAATGACATATAAACTCCTTCTGGGAATGTCGTGGATGCATCAATATGGCATCATACCTTCCACTTTACACCAGTGTTTTAAATACTGTAAAGACGGGGTGCAATATAAAGTGCTAGCTGACGCAAGGCTGTATACAGAAGCTGAAGCCTTCCTTGCAGATGCCAGTTATTATAATGGGTTGCAGATGCCAGTTATTATAATGGGTTCACTAGTGAAAAAGAAAAGAACAATGATGAAAATAAAGCCTCACGAAATGCTTGCATGGAGGTAATAAGAGAAGAAAAGACAGAATCATCTGGGATAATGAAAGCGAGAAAGAAATTTTACTTCATACCAAAGCATCTGCGACAACCAGGACAACCACCATTGACATTATTGTCACCTGAACAGTTGGAAATCTTGTAATCGAATTACACGATACCGCCACCATATGCTGAAAGGAGCAAACCATTTCTAGTCATTCCAAAGAGATTTCATGTCAAGTCCAACATGAGATACCCAGAACCAATCGAATTTTATGCCCCTTCACAAGGGAAGACAGAAGAAATGGCTAATAATAGCGCGAGTTATGGGAAATTAACATCTAAAGATTTTATGAAGTACAATCTAGCTAGTAGGAAAATCTGAAAAACATGGGTTTTGACTATGAAGAACTGACTGACTTAAACTACGGGAAGGGAATTCAAATCCCGATCGGAGTTAATCAGAGAAAAGCGAGAGAAATTTCAAGGATTGGGAGCAAAATCTTTAGTAAATATGGTTACGGTTGATCAGGCAGAAAAAGCAGATTCTAAGATGGTCAAGCATCCTGAGACAGCTTTGAAACAGATGGAGGATGGGGGGCAACTGACAATTGACAACTTGTGAGAAATAAATCTGGGCATGGAAGAAGAACCGCAGAATACATTCATAAGTGCCAGTCTCCCCGAATAGGAAGTCGATCAGTACGTTAAGCTCTTGAAAGAGAATAAAGACGTCTTCACTTGGACATATGCAGAAATTCTCGGCTTAGAACCGTCAGTGGCGATGCACCAATTGAACATCTCTAAAGACAAGAGGCCAATTAAGTAAGCACAAAGGCGATTTCAACCGGATCTAATCCCTTGATAGAAGAAGAAATAAGTAAGTTAATAAAAGTCGGCTTCATCATGGAAGTTAAATATACTAAATGGATATCAAATATTGTCGCAGTGAAGAAGAAGAACGAGCAGATCAGGGTATGTGTTGACTTTAGAGACCTAAATGAAGCTTGTCCCAAAGATGATTTTTCGCTGCCGATAATCGAGTTATTAATCGATAGTACAACGGGATATGCTGTCATGTCCTTCATAGACGGTTACGTGGGTTATAATCAAATAAGAATGGCTCTTGAAGACGAAGAAGTGATAATATTCAGAACCTCGTTGGGAATCCATTGTTATAAAGTTATTCCATTCGGTCTCAAGAATGCAGGAGCATCATATCAAAGGGAAATGCAAAATATCTTTCAAGATATGATGCAAAACATGTTGAATGTTACGTGGATGATTTGGTAGTTAGATCAAACGACCACAAAGAACATCGTGAGCATCTGACATCAGTCTTCTGTCGACTCAGAAAGAAACATCTAAAGATGAATCCAACTAAATGCACCTTTGGGGTGTCGTCAGGGAAATTCCTCGACTTCATCGTAAGGCATAGGGGAATCGAGATAGATTCAAGAAAAGTCAAGACCATTCAAGACATGTCGCCCCCGAAAACATTGAAAGAATTAAAAAGGCTGCAGGGAAATTAGCGTGCATTCACCATTTTATTTCAAATCTAGCAGGAAGGTGTCAGCCATTTTCTCATCTAATGAAGAAAGGAACAGAGTTTGTATGGGACAAGTCTTGTTAAAATGCGTTCGATTCGATAAAGGAATTGTTAAAACAACCCCCAGTATTAATAGCTCCTATGAAGGATAAACCTTTTACTCTATACATATCCACAGCTGAAAATTCATTGGGAGCCCTGTTGGCACAGATGAATGAATAGGAGAAAGAAACGACGCTTTATTATTTGAGTCAAACTCTAATAGGCGTAGAATGCAGTTACTCTCCGATCGAGAAGGTATGCCTGGCATTAATATTTGCAGTTCAGAAGCTAAGACATTATTGTCTTTCTCACGACATAATCTTGATCTCTTGAGCGAATCCCATAAAGTTCTTAATAACAAGGCTAATGTTATTAGGAAGATTGGTAAAATGGATGTTGTTACTCTTAGAATATACGATCACTTATGAGCTGACGAAAACAGTTAAGGGGCAAACAGTGGCGGACTTCTTGGTTGCCCATCCAATGATAGATAATGAAATTGTTTTTGATGAATTTCTAGATGAACAAGTTATGATGATTGAATCACCAGACTCATGGTAGATGTATTTCGATGGTGCATCCCGAGCGACAGGAGCAGGTGCTGGAGTGATATTTATCACCCCTCAAGTTGACTTATTACCTTATTCTTTCACAATAGGTACCACATGCATGAACAATGAAGCTAAGTATAATGCTCTCATCATCGGAATAGAGATAGCTTAGGAAATAAAAATAAAAACACTGTGGATTTTTGGGGATTCTGAGTTGATTATAAATTAACTAACCACTGAGTTTGAAACAAGAAAGCAGGAGCCTCTGCCATATTGCCGAAGAGCGCAGTAATTGCTAGAACAATTTCATCATGTCGAAATCCAGCATGTACCATGATGTGAGAATACAAAGGCAGATGCTCTAGCTAGCTTAGCGGCAGCTTTATCTTGTCTAGATCGAAGCCCCCTACAGGTGACAATAGAAGAAAGGAGATTCTTGCCCTCGTTAGAGATTATTAATGAAGTTGCAGAAGCACTCCCCATATCATGTCTGGAGGTGACAACGGACATTAGCGCCAGCCTTTCGTTGATTATCTCAAATATGACAACCTGCCAAAAGACCCAGTGTAGAAACAATAAATTAAGCAGAGATCGAAAAGATTCATTATGAGTAATGAAATATTATATAGAAGGTCTTATAATGAAATTTTGTTGCGATGTTTGGATAAACAAGAAGCAATGCGAGTGTTTAAGAGGCTCATTCTAGAGAATGTGGAGCACATCAAGCTAGTCAAAATTTATTTCATTGAGTACATTGGATGGGATATTATTGGCCCACAATGTTCAAAGATGCTATAAATTATGTAAAGCGATGCCATGAATGTTAGATTCATGGAGATATCATACATATATCTCCTGAAGACCTTCATCAAATAATTACTTCTTGACCTTTTGTTGCCTAGGGACTCGATGTTATTGGTCCTATAAATCCACCGTCATCTAAAGGAAAGCAGTATATATTGGCAGCTACGGATTATTTTTCTAAATGGATGGAGGCGATTGCATTATGAAATGTTAAAGAGAAAGACGTTGTTAATTTCATCCGACATGCGATAATTTATCGTCACGGCATCTGGAAGAAGATCATCACCGATAACGGTACTCCTTTTAAGAATAAGGGCATGGAAAAGTTATGTTTAAAATTCAGTATTCATCACTCATTTTTGACACCCTACTATCCACCGGCCAATGGATTAATAGAGGCATTCAATAAGGCGATTGTGAAAATACTGAAGAAGACGAAGACCAGAAATAAGCGTGATTGGGATAAAAAGTTGCAAGAGGCTCTATGGGCTTACAGGACTACTCACCGGAAAGCAACGAAGGTTATACCATATTCGTTGGTTTATGGCGTAGAGGCTGTCATTTTAATTGAAACATAAGTCACCTCACTCAGAGTAGCAGTGCACCAGTTGATTACAGATGATGAGAATGCAAAAATAAGGTTGGTAGAATTAGACTTACTTGATTAAAAACGACTAGTAGCTCAACAGTGACTGCAATTATATCAAGCAAGGATTTCTGCTTCCTTTGACAAGAAAATCAAGCATCGCTCCTTTAAGAAAGGTGACATGGTGTTAATGTGGAAGAGATCGATAGTAGTCGCCTGCACAACAAGGGGCAAGTTAGACCCAAAATGGGATGGGTCATACATCATAACCGAAGTATATTCTAATGGAGCATATAGAGTTACGGATCAGGATGGACGAGGCATCAGTATACCGATCAATGCCCGATTCATTAAGAAATATCGTCCCTAAGGATGGAAATGGTTTTGATTTAGAAGATTATCAGAATAATGCTTTTATATCAAAAGGGGGCAATTATGAGTGAAATGATGAAACAGCTTTAAGAGGCAAAGCCCTATATTCTTTCTTTCATATATAAATAAAGGGGGAATTCTTAAGCATATCAAGACTAAGCATCAAGGACTATCGCTGAAATTAGCAGCCATCGCTGTCGTCACTGATCACCTATATAAAGTTACCTTATCAAAATTGTTATCATCGCTAAGCCAATTCACTATTATAAATATGAAGACGGATGTCGTCAGAACATTGTCAGCGATGGCTATATATCAATTATTGATTCACCATTTATGACAGTGGAATAAGCCTATACGGCCAACCACACATAAATGTTATGACAGTGGTGGCAGTTCATCATTTAAGGCAGCTTAGCCAAGCCTACATGGCCAACTATGCATAAGACCTACCATTAACAGCAATAAATATATTATTTGGGTAGCAGTGAGTAGCCAGTGGCCTTAAAAAGCCTGTATAAGCCATCACATGCATACCCATGCGGGCAGCGGACGGAGCCAATGATTAAAAGCCCTTTAGTCGCCAAAAGGTCCACAACAGCTAGTCACACGTGAGATCAATGCCGTCTGTATAGCTTCCAATAGCGTCACAGGGAAGGAGAAAATGCCCTCCCATGAATGGGTTCGACCTTGTAGACGAAGAAAAATGGAGGGTAGTATAAGACCCCCTAGATCCCTAGCTTGATTTCAGTAGTAACTCATAAGGACAGGGTTTCTAAGATAAAAATACCCTCTCATCGATGGACTGACGGCCTTAGATTTGGTACCAAAGGTAGTTTTACGCGCCCTGTGAACTCCAGAGAGTTGCTGCAACCAACTATGTGCGTAAATCCCACTGAGTGCACAGCCCCGATAGCTTCACTGGGCCCCTCTGATGGATCACAGTTTGTGAACTCCCCGACAGTGATAAGCCCTGCGAAATCTAGAGAGTTACAGAGGTCATTCACATAAGACCTGACTCCAACTACTTATGAGTCTAAAAACTATGGTTGCTCCACTACTCAAGAGCTTAAACCATGTGTGTTGCTTCACTACTCAAGAGCTTAAACTGTGTGTTATACTAACTCTAAAACAAAATTAGCCCCGCCCATTAGATTAAATGCTATATAGGGATGCATTATTCTAACAATTATGGTAGGTTATTGTTATATTTCGTGATAAATTCGAGCATGATTGTCTAAATTGAAAAGGCAATGTTCTATTAGCATGAAATTAAAATCAATTGATTTGACAAAATATCTGAAAAAGATTAATGTTATAATTCATTCACAAAATTTACAAGATAAGATAGTACATATGAAAGCACAATTTCTATAAATCCTCAGACATGCCCATTGCTGTTACATAGCACTGTAAATCTTGCTTCAATTGAATCTGTGTTCTATTAGTCATTTGCTCCGCCTCAAGAATAATCCTGGCCTGATCAGGAACATCAGCCAATTCTAGTTCCAAAGAGGCAACGACTTCCTTATTCTTCACTTGTTCAACCCTTTCAACATCAGTGATTCAAGCATTCACTTCAATCTCTTCCTTGACTTAGCGAATGTTTGATTCCTCCTCTTCTCTTCGAATCTTAAGCAGTGCGATCTCTTTCTGAAGAAAGGCAATTTGGTTGTTGATGATTGTTTTGTTTTTATCAGAAGCTTTCAACCTTGCATGAAGAGACTGATTCACAACATCGGAGTTGGAGAGGAGGTCATCAGTTCGAGAGATTCTTTCCTTGAGCAACATTAGTTCTCTTTGACGATCCAAAATTTCCGGAGCAACGACTACACTTCGTGCCTCTTCTAGATTATTGATCGAGTCATAGAAATGTGATAGAGAATCATGGAGAGAAAGAACGTTGATACGGGCCAATCGCGCTGAATGATAAGAACAGCTAAAGCACTGTCCAAGAAAGGCCACTGTGTTGGGTCCTTAAAAGCGTTTATATTAACAGAAGTTGCATTTTTAAAGAATACCAGCATAAGAGGTGATACTTTCTCCAATGAAAGCCTGTTGGAAATAGTGGCTACAGAGTTTGAGCGGACCCGCTTGAAGATGACAAAATCATGGCTGAAAAAGGAAAGAGAAAGAAGAACGATGGGGTTTAGAAATATATATGTATGTACAGAGATGAAGAGAATTAAGGCTATACCTTCTCTGGGGGCAACACCAGAAGAAGTTGGCATGGAAGATGCTCTTGCCTCAGAAGATATGGGAGGATCCGCAGCAGCAATTGCAATGCCGAAAGAAGGTTTGCGAACTTCAGTGCTTGAGTCCAGAGTTGTTGGAGTTGGGATGTCAATGGGATGAGGAAAGAACTCCAAACTTCGAGCAACTGGTTGGATAGGAGCAGGGCGGGTGTTTGAAGGCTTCTCAACATAGACGGGAATATGGGCAATTGCAGTAGTGGTTGGCAAGGCATGTATGGCATCTTGGTCCACTTCTATACTTTGAGGAGAGAATAAATTCTATGCTGCTACTCCAGTGTCCGCATGTGGAACCTCTACTTCTTTAGACTCCGAAACTTCCTCTATGGTAGGAAGAGTAATGGGGCCTTGGGCGATTCTCTCAGTGGTCTCTACGTTGCAGGGCGAATAAGAGGCATCGAAGGAAATGAAGATATTAGCGCCAGGAGAACAACTAGACCCCCTATAATCAAGTTGTTCTTCCTCGAAAGAAGTCGCTCGTGTCGAGAAGAAATATCTAGGTAATCCGGTGTAAGACCCGACCCAAGTTCATACGTGTGCATGTGTGTGTGTAGGTATACAATTCATTTCTCTTGATCCCGCAGTCCTACTGGTCAAATCCCGGCGACCCGTGACCTTCAGATAGTGTTTGCAGTCATCCTTAAGTCCGTTCATGTAGACCCAACTTGGATCAAGCCGAAACCTATGCGATCTTGTTCGCATCGTTGTTGCAGTTCTGATGACAAATCTTGTGCATCCATCCGACATGTAGATCATAAGTTGTGTGCATTTCATTTTCTAGCCCTTTATCATGATCATGTGGCCCACCTTGGGGTAGTGTGCACGAATTTCTAGGTTGTCCCATCTTTTGGCACAAGTTACAACACACACACCACACACACACACTACTCGAATCTCATGTTCTACACTACCCATCACTCATACACTACCCACAACCCTAACTTATACGTCCCTTAGGTCCTCTTTTGCTAGCCTATGAAAAGGCCAAGCTATATGTCCTAGAGGGGGGGTGAATAGGACAATGCCAAATAAAACTTATAACAGCGGAATTAAAAAGAATATGATAGTCAAAATAAATCACAATGCAGGAAAGTAAAACAGCCTCAAAATTCAGATCTTGAGAGGTTGATACAAATGTTGTTCTAAGGACAACCTTACACCAAAAACCAGAGTTTATGGTAGGACAACCTTATTTCTAGAAAGATCTTTGTATCAAATCTCAAACCGAAGAGGAAAACAGAAATAAATACAAACTGAATTGAAATAAATTGTAATCGCAAATGTATTGTTCTAGGGACAGCCATACACTATAAAAATGGCAGGGCAACCTTGCTGGAACAACTTTCAAAGGAAATTGAATATCAAGCTGATAAAGGAATAGCAGAAAATAAATTCTAAACTATTACAAAATTCTCACAATGCTTGAATTAAATGATTACAATATTCACCACCATACATACATCCCACAAAAGAATAATTAAAGATCAGAAGTATAAATCATTCAACCACAACACAAGGGATTATAGTGGTTCGCCTGTGTGTTCACCAACTGTTAAACAACAGCCACACAAAATGCTACTCCACTCCTAATATCCTCACACAGTGGATATTAGTGTTCACTAACAAAATAGGTTTTTCCAGGTTCACCCAAAACCTTTATAATTGTGTCTTTGTCTGTGGGCTTACACAATTAAAAAACCCCACTTCTGAGTTTTCCTGGCTCTCCTCAGATAACCAATACAACAAGATTTTTTTAGCAAATCTTGAAAGAAACCAAAACAGAAAGGAATTTACAATTAAATGTAAAATACCTGATTATCTCCTTCGTTGTAGCAGCCCGGTAGAACCAAATCAGAGTAGATGATTGAATGTCCAAGTTCAATGTCCAGTAATCAATTACAATGGTTCTAATTCTAATAGATTTTAAATTAAACCAAATAGGGCTTGCCTTAATTGATTTTGATTCCAAAGAAAGGGAATAACAATTCCTCTTTTCAAATTAGATTGGAATAGCAGAAACAAAATCAATTAAATAAAGCTAAGGAAAGAGAATATTAAATAAGCACACTTAGCTTAGATGGAGCACAGAATTATCTCTCAGAAGTTCGACGAAGATTAGCTTGAATGGATTAATTAATTCGATGATTTCTTCTGAGATTCATGCACAATTTATAGGTGAGCAGATCGAGTCTTCGACTGGTCTAGGGAGCTCTTCGACTAGTCGAAGCAATAACAGATATTTGAAAAATCCGGCGGGATAAGCTTTGACTGTTCTATGACTGGTCGAAGGTCTCCTTCGACTGGTCGTAGGTCACCTACGACTGGTCGAAGAACCTGAAATATATCGCTGGATTTCGAGTCGAAGTTTTTCGACTGGTCGAAGATGCAGTCGACACTGTTCCTACGACTGGTCGAATAGATTCCTGGACTAGTCGAAGCCTAACAGATTTTATCCGAAATTTGTAACAAACTCACAACTGATCGAGAAATTTCTTAGACTAGTCGAAGCAACTCTAGGACTAGTCGAAGAAGGCCTAGGACTAGTCGAAGAACAGACCAAACTTATGTAAAATAAACATTCGATTTATGTATCCAAAGTGACCTACTTCTAAGGTCAACCTAAGGTCAGTCAAACCTCAACCATGAAGTAAGGACATTGAAATATTAGGAACTAGTGACCTTGAAGTATGAGCCTTGAAGTCTTGATGTAGTTGAAATCTTGATGTAGCTCAATCTTGAAAGAGTCTCTTTACAAACTGCCTTGTACTCTTCTTGAAGTCTTGCAGCTTGAGTCTTGTCTTGTGAGCAGTTCTTGTTTATGAATGTTGATCCTTGAGAGAGCTTCACTTATGCAAGTTATATATAACATAACAGTGATTTTGGCACCACAAATTTGACAACAGACAGGGATATAAACTATAGCACTTACAATCTCCCCCTTTGTCAAATTAGTGACAAAACACATAACCAAGATAAACAAAAAGTAAAACAACTGGTTAATACCTGCAAATCAATATTCACTTTTCAACATTCAACCAGTTTCATTCAACAAGCTCAAACATACTCCCCCACTCCCCCTGAGTAACATAATCAATGCTACTCCTCTCACAATCACATCTTTAAGAACAAACCAGTCTCCCCCTTTTTGTCACAATATGACAAAGGAGAACTAAATAAAGGAATATATGAGAGTAAACATGAGGAGGTAAGAGAGTATAGCAAAAGAGTGATAGAGATACTCAGTATAGCATCACATAGAATAAATATCCAGCATAAAACATAGATAGTATCCAACTCAAAATCAGTCAACCAAGTCCTAAGGTATAAAGTTATTACAGACCAGAAGTCTCATATAAACTACTGAGAACCAGAACCAGATGACGGAGCAGGAATAGAGGGATCAAGTTGGTGCATGCCTTTGTTCAATCACCTAAGATATTTGCGCGTGTACTTGAATTGTAAATCATGAGCAACAGACATGTTTTCCATCTTTACATTTATATTCTCAACTTTCTCCTCTAATGCACTCAGAAGAGCATCAACATCAGATGGTACAAAATCTGGATCATTTGTTGAGTCAGAATCCAGTTCCTCAAAAATGTCATCCATATTAATGTCATCACCAACTCCTTCATGACCACCACCACCACCACCACCTTGTTCAGGAAGTAGATCCAACTTCATCTTATTGATATTAGTATTGTTGAAAATCAGATGATGGATAGGTGCCTCATCAACCGGCATATCGACTAACATATGTGTAGCCAATACAGTCATAAAATAGGCAAAAGGAATGTCACTATGACCAGGATGGAGTCTAAACTGAAGAATGAAATGACAGATTAAGGATGGTAAACAAATCTGAGTACCATTGGAAATAGCATGGATAACACGAACCATAAACGAAGTCAAGTCAGATTTATTACCCGAACGAGGATACATATTGGACACAAAGATTTTGCGGAGAATTCTGTACTTGGGTAACAAATACCTTGCGGGAAGCGCATTCCCTTTTGAGTCCATTGAACATCCATGTTGCACAAATCTCTAGTGAGCATGCATTTTTCAGACATTGAGGGTTTATCAGTTAAGTTATGGATAGGAATACCCTCATCATTCACAGGAATGTCCATAAGGGCTGAAATTAAATGACGATCAATGTCAAAAGGCCCTTCTCTAGTAGATATTTTAAAAGTTAAATTATCCTGTGAAAAAGCACTAATACATGTAAACATGGATTGGGCAATGGACCGGTATGCAGGCCCACCCCAATGTAATAAGTTAACCCAACCTACCGCTTCAAGCATAAGAAGGATGTCAAAAGGTGCAATATGATTAACATCAACAGGATGTTCAACAAAAAAATTACGTAATCTAATATCCCTAACATATGATGGATCATCATTGGGAACAAGAAGATGACGCTTAGTGATAATGGACGATCTGGAGGAAGAAGGACCACGGACAGTAGTTTTTCTACCTCTAGAATCCATTTGCAACAAGGATTTCAAGGAATTAAGAAGTTGCAAAGGATTGAGAAGTAGGTTTACTCAAAACAGATTTTTCAAAATCCAAACCTTAAATCTCAATGAAATCCAAAATAGAAAGCTTAAAGCTTGAAAAGAAAACAATCTAGACACAAATCTGCAAGAAAAATGGGATTTGGAACACTAACCTTGAAGAACATGAAAGATGGGTTCGACAAGTCGAAGCACGGCTCTAAGGAGAAGAAGAATGAAAAGAGGAAGAAAGCAAAAATCTCCAATTATAAGTGAAACCCGAGTTCTACGACTGGTCGTGGGTATCTATGACCGGTCATAGGTCAATAGGTCGAGTACACTCACGACAGGTCGAAGAATGCCAAAAAAAATTTCATATTTCTTGTAAATTATACAAAAATTGGAATATAATCTAGCAAATATATACACTATAATACAAGAAGGCATAAATTATCATTTTAAAATGCACATGCCAAGATCAAATTTCATCTTTTTGAACCTGCTTTTATCGAGAGGTTTTGTGAAAATATCAGCTCGTTGATCTTCGGTAGGAATATATTCTAGAGATATAACTTTTTCTTCTACTAATTCCTTTATATAATGAAATCTAATGTTAATGTGCTTAGTACGAGAATGCTGAATAGGATTTTTTGAAATATTTATTGCACTGGAATTATCACAATGTAATAACATAGAATGCTGTTTAATTCCATAATCACTTAGCATTCGTTGCATCCAAACAAGCTGTGTACATGCATTACCAGCTGCGATATACTCAGCTTCAGCTGTTGAAAGTGATATAGAATTTTGTTTCTTACTAAACCAGGAAACTGGACAATTTCCAATGTAAAAACAACCACCACTGGTTGATTTTCTATCATCTAGATTACCAGCCCAGTCAGCATCTGAGTACCCAGCTAATTGAACATTGGTTTCATGAGGATACCAGAGACCGAGATTTACACTACTTGCGACATATCTAATAATTCGCTTGACAGCAATCAAGTGAGATTCTTTTGGATCAGATTGATATCTTGTGCAAATACCAACACTTAGAGAAATATCAGGTCTACTAGCAGTTAAATATAACAAACTACCAATCATACTCCGATAAAGTTTTGAATCAACATTTTTACCATTAGAGTCTTTTGAGAGTTTCAGGGTAGTACTCATAGGAGTATCGAAACTCTTGTCATTCTCAAATCCAAATCTCTTGATTAGATTCAAAGCATACTTAGATTGAGAAATGAATATTCCTTCAGGTTGTTGCTTTACTTGCAATCCAAGGAAATAAGTCAATTCCCCAACCATGCTCATTTCGAACTGTGATTTCATCAAATCTGCAAACTCAGTAGTTAAGTCAGTACAAGTTGATCCATAAATGATATCATCAACATAAATCTACACCATTAAGATATGATCATTATGTTTTTTAACAAACAGAGTTTTATCAACAGATCCCATTTGAAAATTATGACTTAAAAGAAATTTCGTTAGTTTCTCATACCATGCCCTAGGTGCTTGTTTTAATCCATAAAGTGCCTTTTTAAGCCGATATACATAATCAGTATTTTTGGAATCTTCAAAACCCATTGGCTGTTCAACATAGACTTCTTCATGTAAATCGCCATTTAGAAAAGCACTTTTCACATCCATCTGATAGATCTTTATCTTTCTAAAACATGCAATGGATATAAATAGTCTGATAGATTCAAGACGTGCTACTGGTGCAAAAATTTCATCGAAATCAATCCCTTCAATTTGAGTATAACCTTGTACCACTAGTCTAGCCTTGTTTCTAATTATATTTCCACACTCGTTAGACTTATTTTTAAAAATCCATTTTGTTCCAATGATGTGTTTATCTTTAGGTCTTGGTAAGAGATACCAAACATCATTTCTTATTAATTGGTTGAGTTCTTCTTGCATCGCAACAATCCAGTTCTCATCAGCAAGAGCTTCTTTTACGTTAGATGGTTCTATTTGGGATGTAAAACATACATAATTACATATATCCTCAAGTTGTCTACGGGTGCGAACACCGGTGAGAGGGTTTTCAAGAATTTGTGTGGTTGGATGATCTTTAACAGTCCTCAACTCAGAATCAGTCTGATTCGATGAAGTATCAGGTTTATCAATGATTAGTACTTCATCATTATCTGAATTAGAAATTGGCGTGTTTAAGTGATCATCAATGACAACATTAATGGATTCTTCAATCACACCAGTCCTTTTGTTCAGAACTCTATAAGCTCGACTGTTTAAAGAATATCCTAGAAAAATACCTTCATCACTCTTCGTATCGAATTTTCCCAAATTTTCATGATCACGTAAAATATAGCACTTCGACTGATCGAAAGTATTTAACAGGAGGCTTTTTATTGAACCACAATTCGCAAGCCGTTTTATTATTATCTTTGCTAGTGTAGACTCGGTTAATAATATAGCAAGCTGTGTTGACTGCTTCAGCCCAAAGATTTTTAGAGAGCTTCATGCTATTCAGCATTACATTAGCCATTTCTTGAAGCACCCTATTCTTTCTTTCAACAATTCCATTTTGTTGTGGAGTTTTGGGAGCAGAGAATTCATGTAATATTCCTTAGTCGGTACAGAACTTCTCAAAATTGCTATTCTCAAATTCAGATCCATGATCACTACGAATTTTACTGATTTGAGAAGATTTTTCAGTTTGAATCCTTTTGAAAACTTTTCTTACTTCTTCAAGGGTTTCAGATTTATCGCTTAAGAAGACTACCCAAGTGAATCTGGTAAAGTCATCAACTATTACTAGGATATACTTTTTCCCACCACGACTTTCTGTTCTGGTAGGTCCTATCAGATCCATGTGGAGAAGTTCGAGTGGTCTTGATGTGGTATTTGAATTCACCTTTTTGTGTGAGTTCTTTGTTTGTTTGCCTATCTGGCACTCACCACATATTTTATCTAATTTCTGAAGTTTGGGTAAACCTCTTATAAGTTCTCGTTTGCTCAATCTATATAAATTTCGATAATGTACATGTCCAAGACGTTTGTGCCATAAATCAGTCTCGTCTGTATGGACCATGTAACATGTTTGATTAGATGAGCTGGATTCGCTAATAATATAACAATTTTCAGACGTTCTACGTCCAGTTAATATTACAGAACTCTTATTGTTTAGTATCTCATGGCTTTGATTAGAAAACCGAACATTATGGTTATTATCACATATTTGAGATATACTAAGCAAGTTATGTTTTAAGCCTTCAACATATAAAATATTTTTAAACACAGGAAGATTAAAAAGTTGAACCGTACCTTGGCCGATAATCTTGCAATTGCTACCATCACCAAATGTGTCTGAACCATCAGTCATATCTTTCAGATCCGTGAATAAAGCTTTGTCACCTGTCATATGCCTGGAGCATCCACTGTCTAGGTACCACTTCGAATGACTTGTTGCTTTGAAAGCAGTGTGAGCAACCAAGCAGGTAACTTTCGGAACCCATTTCATAACTGTTTTGGGTTTAGGAACATAGTTGGTCTTCTTTTGTGTATATTTGTAGAAATGACCTATAGAGTTAGATTTTAAGAGCTCCTTGAGTAAATTAACTATCTTTTCAGCTAGTAGATTTCGTTTCTGATTAAAGTTGACATGGCTGCTTCTAGGTTTTTGAAAAGTTTTGGAATTTCTAGAAAAATCTTGATAAGTACT
This sequence comes from Magnolia sinica, assembly GCF_029962835.1. Lineage (NCBI taxonomy): Eukaryota > Viridiplantae > Streptophyta > Magnoliopsida > Magnoliales > Magnoliaceae > Magnolia > Magnolia sinica. Next base: position 28,913,776 of record NC_080582.1, on the reverse strand, counting down.
TTTCCCTTTTGAGTTTGAGGACTCTCCTTTAACAAACATAGGAGGAGTATACTTTTGTTTAGGAGGTAAATTTTTATCATAGCCCAACCCGGATCGATCACCACATTTTCTTGATCCGGATAAAAGTTTCTCTAACTTTGGATCACCTTGGGCATATTTCCATGTGTCCTTTAGACTCAGAAGAGAAGTTACTTCAGTTTTAAGTTTCTCAATTTCATATTTTAAATCAATAATTAGGGAGTTTTTGAATTCCAAATCGCATTTTGATTTTTCAAAACAATCTGAAATTTGTGATTTTTCTAAGACAAGTGTTTCAAAACAATTTTTGAGTTTAGAAAACTTTTCTTTTTGAAGTTTAAGTTTGACAGCAATTTTACAACTTTCCTTATATAGGGCATTGTAAGCGTCTTAAAGATCATCTTCATTTTCACATTCACTACTCAGATTTTCTTCACTTGTTGAGTCATTATCTGAAAATGTGAATTTGGCTAGAGTCATACGAGCTTTAACCTCATTGCCCGACTCAGTTTCAGAATCTTCTGATTTAGAAGAACGTTCAGAATCAGATGATTCATCTCATGTAGCCAACATACCCTTCTTCTTGGGTTTGTCCCTTTTAGGATATCTATTTGCTAAGTGCCCATATTCTTGACAGTTGTAACATTGACTATCTTTCAAAGATTTTTGAGATTTGAGTCTAAACTTCTTTTTATCATTTGATTTTTAAAAATCAACCATTTTCTTGCTTTTGAAAATCTTATAAAATTTCTTAGCTAAAAGAGCCATATCATCTTCTGTATCAGAATTTTTTTTTGAATTACATTTAGAAGATTTTAGTATGATAGATTTGCCTTTAGGAGCTTTAAAGTTTAACTCGTAGGTTTGTAGAGAACCAACTAGTTCTTCTACCCTCATATTATCCGTATCACGAAGTTCCTGGATCGCAGTTACTTTAGAATTGAACCGTTCAGGAAGTGAGCGTAATATTTTTGCACACACTTTACTTTCTGGGATTTTATCGCCAAGACCCCACATTAAGTTTACAATGTCATTTAATCTAGTGTAAAAGTCCATAAACATTTCATTTTTCTCCATATAAATTTCTTCAAATCTGGTTGTGAGGAGTTGGACTTTAGATTTTTTGACAAATGTAGTACCCTCATGTGTCATTTCTAATATATCCCAAGCTTGCTTTGCAGTATCACAGGAAATGATTCTTTTGAACTCATCCGGTGATAGTGCACAAGTAATTGCATTTAGTGCTTTAGCATTTGCACTACTCTCACTTTTCTGAAGAGTGGTCCATTGGTAATATGGTGTGACTTTCATAGATTTTGAACCATCAACCCCAGTAACTTCCATGATAGGAGGATTCCATTCAGTCACTATGGCTTGCCACACATTTTCATCCATTGATTTGAGGAAGATCCTCATTCTGGCTTTCCAATAGGCATAGTTAGAGGCATCAAAGGGTGGAGGCCTAGTGACTGAAAAGCTATCAAAATTTGACATCTTAAATAGCTTAAATCGTTAGCTCAGGAATTAAATCCAAGAATAAAAAAAGAGCTATTAGGCTCTGATACCACTTGAAAAGGCTAAGTTATATGTCCTAGAGGGGGGGTGAATAGGACAATGCCAAATAAAACTTATAACAGCGGAATTAAAAAGAATATGATAGCCAAAATAAATCACAATGCAGGAAAGTAAAACAGCCTCAAAATTCAAATCTTGAGAGGTTGATACAAATGTTGTTCTAAGGACAACCTTACACCAAAAACCAGAGTTTATGGTAGGACAACCTTATTTCTAGAAAGATCTTTGTATCAAATCTCAAACCAAAGAGGAAAACAGAAATAAATACAAACTGAATTGAAATAAATTGTAATCACAAATGTATTGTTCTAGGGACAGCCATACACTATAAAAATGGCAGGGCAACCTTGTTGGAACAACTTTCAAAGGAAATTGAATATCAAGCTGATAAAGGAATAGCAGAAAATAAATTCTAAACTATTACAAAATTCTCACAATGCTTGAATTAAATGATTACAACATTCACCACCATACATACATCCCACAAAAGAATAATTAAAGATCAGAAGTATAAATCATTCAACCACAACACAAGGGATTATAGTGGTTCGCCTGTGTGTTCACCAACTGTTAAACAACAGCCACACAAAATGCTACTCCACTCCTAATATCCTCACATAGGGGATATTAGCATTCACTAACAAAATAGGTTTTTCCAGGTTCACCCAAAACCTTTACAATTGTGTCTTTGTCTGTGGGCTTACACAATTAAAAAACCCCACTTCTGAGTTTTCCTGGCTCTCCTCAGATAACCAATACAACAAGATTTTTCTGGCAAATCTTGAAAGAAACCAAAACAGAAAGGAATTTACAATTAAATGTAAAATACCTGATTATCTCCTTCGTTGTAGCAACCCGGTAGAACCAAATCAGAGTAGATGATTGAATGTCCAAGTTCAATATCCAGTACTCAATTACAATGGTTCTAATTCTAATAGATTTTAAATTAAACCAAATAGGGCTTGCCTTAATTGATTTTGATTCCAAAGAAAGGGAATAACAATTCCTCTTATCAAATTAGATTGGAATAACAGAAATAAAATCAATTAAATAAAGCTAAGGAAAGAGAATATTAAATAAGCACACTTAGCTTAGATGGAGCACAGAATTATCTCTCAGAAGTTTGACGAAGATTGGCTTGAATGGATTAATTAATTTGATGATTTCTTCTGAGATTCGTGCACAATTTATAGGTGAGCAGATCGCGTCTTCGACTGGTCTAGGGTGCTCTTCGACTAGTCGAAGCAATAACAAATATTTGAAAAATTCGACGGGATAAGCTTTGACCGTTCTACGACTGGTCGAAGGTCTCCTTCGACTGGTCGAAGAACCTGAAACATATCGCTAGATTTCGAGTCGAAGTTTTTCGACTGGTCGAAGATGCAATCGACACTGTTCCTATGACTAGTCGAACAGATTCCTGGACTAGTCGAAGCCTAACAGATTTTATTCGAAATTTGTAACAAACTTACGACTGATCGAGGAATTTCTTAGACTGGTCGAAGCAACTCTAGGACTAATCGAAAAAGGCCTAGGACTAGTCGAAGAACAGACCAAACTTATGTAAAATAAACATTCAATTTATGTATCCAAAGTGACCTACTTCTAAGGTCAACCTAAGGTTAATCAAACCTCAACCATGAAGTAAGGACATTGAAACATTAGGAACTAGTGACCTTGAAGTATGAGCCTTGAAGTCTTGATGTAGTTGAAATCTTGATGTACCTCAATCTTGAAAGAGTCTCTTTACAAACTGCCTTGTACTCTTCTTGAAGTCTTACAGCTTGAGTCTTGTCTTGTGAGCAGTTCTTGTTTATGAATATTGATCCTTGAGAGAGCTTCACTTATGCAAGTTATATATAACATAACAGTGATTTTGACACCATAAATTTGACAACAAACAGGGATATAAACTATAGCACTTACAGCCTATCATTATCTCTCTAACCAAAGCCCTATTTCTTAAGAGAAAAGGCTGAAATTTCTTTTCCGTAAACAAGTTACAATCATTTCCTTCCTACAAACACCTCTCTCACTCTCCCTCTCTCTCTCTCTCTCTCTCTCTCTCTCTCTCTCTCTCTCTCTCTCCCTCTCAGCACAAATTTGACAACAGACAGGGATATAAACTATAGCACTTACAGCCTATCATTATCTCTCTAACCAAAGCCCTATTTCTTAAGAGAAAAGGCTGAAATTTCTTTTCCGTAAACAAGTTACAATCATTTCCTTCCTACAAACACCTCTCTCTCACTCTCTCTCTCTCTCTCTCTCTCTCCCTCCCTCCCTCCCTCCCTCTCCCTCTCTCTCTCTCTCATTTTCCCTCTTTTCTTTTTCTTCTTTCTTGCTAGAAGAAGGTGGGACGTCCCCACCTCTCCCTCTCCATTTTCCAGCCTCTTCTCACCCTAATCTCTCTAAATCCATCCATCACAAGTTCATCTCACCCATCCATCCATTTTCCTTAGAGTGCTAGGAGAATGAAGACCTAGATTTTTGTAAGGATCAAGGTGGGTGCTCTCCATATCACGTAGATCTCTTCTTCTTAATGTAGATTCTTCCCTCTTTCTCATTTGGGATGCGTAAGATCCACCAATCAATGGTGGAGATCCTACACAACCTTCTAGATGTGGCCATTGGGCCCATCTTGTGCATGCATGTCCATGCATGGGGATTCCCTTAATGGATTCCTTTCATGGTGATTTCTTTTCATTCTTTAGATATGATGGGTCATCTAGACCCTTGCATCATGGTTGAGATGGCATCCCAACCATTCAGCTTAGATTTAGGCCATGCATGATGAAATCCATGTTGTACATTGTATATGTATAGTATATGTGGTTCTGATTGTGTTGGGGAAGGGTTAATAGTGGCGGGGCCTTCCCTCGATGGGCAGATATCTTTCCTTTCCTCTCCCTTCTCTTGTATTTTTGATGATGTATGTGTGGTCCACTTAGTGGGCCTGGATTGTCCAGGAAAGCCCAGCAAGGGTGGGATGCCCATACCCAACCTACTCTATGGTTAGGGTGTCCCATTTGCCACCCTAAATGTTGCATGTAATAGTGGTAAATTTTGGATTTGATCTGGAGAATTGTGGGGACCACTAGGGTTGGCCATGGCACTAAACTTATGGGCTAATCCTTTCCTTAAACGGCTTCTACATTTATTTTAATTCAAGAATGTATTGCTGTCTAGATTTTTTGGACAGATTTCTGTTGGTTTTAGACCTAAAATTGGGACTGATTGGGAGCCTTTTCATACCCATCAAATATACTTTTCTAAAAGGTGGAGATCTCATCTTGATGTTCCCCAAATTTCAGCCTCATCTAACCCTGATTGAGGTCCTAAAGGTGTGGCCCAAATGAGGTGGTTAGTCTATAATTTCTGCACTATTCTAGCAACATATCAGTGTGGAATTCCTTAAATATAAAATAAATTTTCCACTGGTGGGCCACATCCGTAGACCTCACTTTATAGTACACATATGAGGGGACACAAAAACTATTTTCTCCCAATTTTTAGAGGCCATTAATCCACACCATTGGAAGATCAGATCAAGGCTATTAAAAATCTGCACTAAACAGATTTTCTGGACAGTTTGTTTTCTTTAAATTAATTAAAAAACTTTTTCTAATCAAGAAATTTTAAAATTTCACAAAGAGGTGGCCCACCTATGGTAGGACCCACCTGCCAAGTTTCGAGGTCAATGGACCCCTGTGTTTACTTTGGCGCGGGCTGGACCGGCCCACCAGACTAGGACACCCAGGCTGGGACATCCGCCCTCTTTGTGGGCCCACCTTGATGTATTTGTTATCCCCACCATCAGTCCAATTATGGTCCATGTGGGACATGACCATCTCCCTTAGTGGCATCCATTTTTGGGACCCATTTAGTTGTGTCTTTAGGCTAATTGCCCAGGCCCATAGGACCTTCGACTTTGTGACGCCCAGGCCCATTGGATGTTGATGGACTTCCAGTCCAGTAGCATGGTCCACCTGATTTATGGGTCATCTAGTGGAACCCACAGAAACATATGTGGGCCACCAATGAACATAAACTTGATTTATATTTATTTTTGCTGGACTCTAACAATCCCAGAAATGGGTGGGTTGGAAATTCCAGCAATAAGCCCATATTGGTTGCCCCTAATGGTATGATTTAGGGCAATATGGCCCACTAGATTTAAAGATGGATTACGCATATAAGCTTACCATTTTCTGAGGTGCGTTTAGGCTTCATTTGTACACGCTAGGAGGCCCACCTCAATTGGATTTTTATTTTGGATCTATGTTCATATTTTTGGTTGGACTTTATAGGCCCATTTATCTTGGAACCTTCTAGTTAGGTCCCTTGACCTTTGGGCCTATATCTCACTACTTATTGTGATGGGTTTGTGGGCCATAATGTGCAAGTAGTTGGGCCTTTGGTTGCCCAGCAAAATAACCTTATACTTGGGCCAAGTTGTGAGGCCCAACTCACTTGGAAAAAGCATCGAAATTGCCCACATGGTTGGATTACTGGGCTGCCCACTAGGCCCACCACAATATGTGGATATGTGACCTTTATGGTTGGGCCCAAACCTTGCTTGAGGGCCCACCATATTGTCTATGTGTTGGGCTTGGTCTATAGCCCACTAGGCCATGATTGGTTTAGGCCTTAGGCCTTGATTTGTATTTGGTTAGAGGCAAGCTACCTCTTGGGATCCAGTTGAGGTTGGATATCCTCCTGGGTAATCCTAAGGTAGGCCCATGGGTTCCTCTATGGATGGTTAAAGGCCCACCATAGATCTTAGGCCATTTATTTGAGGCTTAATATGAATGTATGTGGAGCCTACCTTAACGTATGTTTGGTCTAGGCTGTCCAACTCTTGGATCACCTAATCATGGAGGCACTCTCCGCCTCAGGTTGCAGCTGGACTCACAATCCAATAGTAGGCCCACTTGATCTTTTTATGATGTATAAACAACCTCCATCTGGTGGGGCCTCCTATGAGTATTGTTGGCCTACACAGTTGACTAATTTTTGGGCTTTATCAGACCCAGGAAGTTGAGTGGGCCGAAAGTTTATCAAGGGGCCTTAAATGTACATTGTTATGGCTAAAACTTTATTAGATGTTAGGCCCACCATATTGAGAACTTGTGTACGTGTTACATGCCTATATTTTTATAATCTTTGGGCTTAATTAGTGCATTCTTTTGGATCACTTTTAGTGATCATATGAAGACCCCATTATAGATTAGATTTTAGGACATCCAGTGGGCCCAGATTGGGCAGGGACGTCCCAGCTTGGCCCAGCCATATATTGGGCCGACTTCCACCATTTTTATAAACATGTGGGCTAAAATAAGGATGGTATTGGGCCCTTGGTTGGTTGCTTAAATTACTAGTTATTGGGCTGATGTAGTGGGGCCCATTTCATCCAAAATTAAACTTATTTTTAGGCCATACATTGTATATGCAGGTTGGCCACCAAGTCTAACTTAATGTATGAAATTCTATGGCCATTGGGAATTGGGCCTTAGGCCTTAATTCCCCTCTTAGGGCCCATGTTGTTGAATGTAGCATTATGCCCATTTTTCTTATGACCCATTATGAAGGATATATGTATGTGGCCACCTATTTTTATCTTGATTGTGGGCCTTAGGCCTTCTATCTATATAGTTCATGGTTCTTATGCCTTTTGGGGAATGATGGTTAAATATTCCCATTATCGACCCCTCTAGGCCCGGTTGTATCTAAGTGTGATTGAATGTTCATCTTAGACTCTTGCTACGCTCCCTCTGTATGACTTAGACCCATAGCTTATATGCTTAGTCTCGTGGCCTACCCCAGGTAAATGGGCCTCCACTAGAGGAGGGATTCCTTATGGATACTGTCTAATTACTTAGTCTTGGTTCCTTCTTGAATAGGAGGAGTGTAATACATTATATACCGCCACATAGTGTGTCTAGATTCATCCTCATGACCTATGTACATCATTGCATGCTTAGTTGACATTATGTGTGTGTGGTCATGGTTGTGTCATTGGGCATTGCATGTTACCTTCTCTGAGGGATGTAGCATCCCCTCTTGAGCACGTTTGATGCTTCGAATTTATGCATGGTTGATTGTGTGATTCGTACATCTAGCATTGCATAGTATGTGGATATTCACCCTTGCTTCATCAGGGTCGTAGCCTCCATAGATTCATCGTGGATGGCCATGATTGGACCTAGAAAATGTTACTTGAGCATACGGGGTGCATAGGATGCCCTTGGGTGAAAACCCCAAAACTTCCACAGTACCAAGGATTTGCCCTAGCGCCGTGACCGGGTGGAACCATGAGTGCACTAGGGCCTTACAACGTTAGGCCGCGACTCCCACTGTCGTGTAATCGGTTGGGTTAGGATGTGGCCTTACCTGCCTGAGAGAAAGAGGGCAATAGTTAAGCTGAGTTTGACCAACTCGTGAATGGGTCCGCTACTATCGAGCCTTGCTGGTGATTGGCTAACTACGGGCGGGTAGTGAGGTCTCTTACGCTCACTTGACTGTGCGAGTCTGAAGAGCGGTAGTCATCCTACAGTGTACTTGACCCTAGTAATTTTCTTATGATGAAAATGTACTTTATATGTGGATTAGATAAGAGCACTAGCATTACTTCGCATCACATTGGTATTGGCTCTAAAAGCCTTATATTGCATCACCTTGGCATGTCGCCCAGTACTCATTGTATCGTATAGCCTTGGTACGGCTTCTTACATTCATAATTAGCCTCTGTACGACTTATTGCATTCATAGCTTGGCCTTGGTAAAGCTAGTGGTATTGGTATTGATCATGATTCCCTCCTGCATTCTCTATCTTCTTCTGAGCACCATTATCACACACTTTCACCACCCTCTAAACTTTCTATAAGCTTATGCACGATTGATGTGTGCAGGAGATCCTAGGTCAGCGTCACAGCGGCAGAGCTTGGATAGGAGTTGAGCTGAGGACCTTAGTGTTGCAGATCTTCCCCTCTTTTTTTGTTATCACATGTATTTTCTTTCAGCCTTGTACTTGAAAAGTTCAAATTTATAGTGGATTTTGCAATTGCGTTCCTTTGTTATTTATGAGATTTACTTGTTGTGATCTTGGGTATGCCCTTATTGGAATGAATATATGATTATGAAAATCCTCCTTGTAGGATCCTAAGATCCAAACCTGCTTCAGGAGCCAAGAATGGGTACTACGGAGGCTGTTGTGGCAAGAACCGGCTATCGAGTTCCTTGTGAGTCTAGTTACCAAGTTTGGGGCATGTCAGGAGTTGGTATCAGAGCATAACAAGTAATTTTGGAATAACTTGGAATAACATCACATATCTGCTGTGAGCTTAGGATAAGTAATGTCCTAAGTGTGTTTCCCTCGTTCTGTTTGAGCTTTCAAGGATTCTAATCCATAGGTGTCCATCACCTTTGTTCTTTTTGTAGACCATGTCGTCTAGTCAAGGTGCTCATGATTATAACGCCTGTGGCCGTGGTGCCCGTGGACGTGGTTCTCATTCCACAATAGCGACCCGAGTGACTTTTGCCCCACCATCTTAGATTTCTGCTTCCCCTCTTGAGCCTGTCAGATCTATTCCTAAGGCTCCAGCCGCACCCATGCCTCCGTCAGAGGCCAGTGCTACTCCCACTTATCTGTCGATTCCTATAAGAGCTAACCATCTCCAGCAGTTGATGCAGATCGTCATTGATGTTCTTCAGACCTGTCAGCCCGTTCCTGAGATGCCCAGACAGGCGAAACAGGAGTATACAAGCCCCCTTTTGTGAGATTCGACTCTGCAGCGAGCCTCGTTGGCGGTATTTTTACTTTAGGGCGAGGCCGAGTGGACCGGTTCGCCCAGGGATTGTGATCAGAGGAGAGGCCGGAAGAGGCAGGCCCCCTCCGGTAGCTCCCGACAGCATCAACAGCAGTAGAGGTGTGCAACCCATTGAGCCGCTAGGGCATTAGTAGCATGTTTAGCACCACCTTCTAGGCCGTTTACTGGCGTTTGCTATGGATGTGGGCAGACAGGGCATCAGAGGTGCGAGTGCCCTCTTCCCTTGCAGCAGCGACAATGGCTCCCGCTACTGAGACCCTGACAGCAGCCGAGACAGCAAGATAGACTAGCGTAGTAACAACAGCAGCAGTAGAGACCGTTGAGGGGATATGCACCTCCCCGACCAGCTCAGGCTTGACTTATTTTGCGCAACTTAGCAGAACCCTTAGTTATCATTGAGGGTATTCTCCCTGTCTCCATGTGTAAGTCTTATGTTCTGGTATATCACACCTTTTTATATCTAAGGGCTTTTATTCGATCAGACTGTTATTAGAGTCTGTCGTAAGCAATTATCAGTGTTAACACTTTTTGGGAAGACCGCTGCGTTAGAAAGATGTTGTTTGTCGTGTTCCATCTTTGTTAGTGTAAATGTTATTCTATCTAGCTCCTATGATTGTCAAATTTTGTAGTGCCAAAAATTCTTGGAATCTATATCTTGTGTAGCTCATCTTCATATTCAAGATCAAGCTCTACATTAAATTACAAGAACAAAGGTCTTTACTTTAAGAACTTCATGTGCAAGAATAAAAGATTCAAGTACAACATCAAGTGATAGATCAAGCTTTCAAGCTTCAACTATGTCAAGACAATGTGCTTTACTTCGGAACTCAAAACTTAAGTTGAAACTCAAGTCACAAGTACTTCAAGTTCAAGCTTCAAAGTACTTCAAGATGTCAAGCTTTATGTACTTCAAGATCAGCTATCAACTGAAGCAAATGATGTTTCAATGTTCAAATATCACTTATAAGGTATGTATGACCTTAGATTGACCATAAGTTAGGTCATATTAATTGCATACTTAAATTGGGTCACTATATACTTCTATAGGCTATTTCTCGACTAGTCTTAGCCTATGTTTTACTTGTCCTAGTACTGGCTCGACCAGTCCATGGTTTGTTACTAATTTTTGGGATTTTTTGTTGGACCCTCAACCAGTCCTGGAGACTACTCGATCAGTCGAGTGAACAGTGCTTGACCAGTCGAGCAGGCTCAACTCAAAGTTCAACAACCAAACTGGGTCCCGCTCGACCAGTCGAGTGCAGGGCTCGACCAGTCGAGTAGGCCACTCGACCAGTCATAGAACGGGCTTATCTTATCACGCCCAAAATTTTGAAAGTTTGTTGGTCCTTCGACCAGTCGAACTGACCACTGGGCCAATCGAGTGAACAGTTTCTGCACTTATAAATAGAGCACAATTTTCAGAGTTTTTTAATTCAATTCAAGCAAAATCAAGACACCACTCTGAGAGATAAGTTTGTAATATTCTTAAGCTATTTAGTGCTCATTTGATGTTCTCTTTAATTTAGCTTTTTTACATTTGATTTTGAGTTTTATATTCCAATCTTATTTGAAGAATAGATTTTAGTTTTCCCCTTTCTTGGAATCAAAATCAAATCAAGCAAGCCCAAGGTGATTTAATCTAAAAATCATTTAGAACTTAGATTTTTTTCATAAGTGAGTGTAGACATTGAACATCTACTTCGAATTGGTTCTACCAGGCTTCATCAAAGGAGAATATCCAGATAAGTATATTTACATTTTTATAGATCCTTTTTGTTTGGTTTTTGAGGTTGTGCTAGGAAAAATCTCTCTTTCTTTTTGGTTTGTTTGAGGTGATCTAAAAAAACTCAGAGTGTGGGGTTTTTGAATTGTGTAAGCCCACTTGAAAGACACAATTGTGAAGGTTTGAGGTGAACCTCGAAAAATCTATTGCATAGTGAACGCCAATATCCACTGTGTGAGGATATTGGGAGTGGAGTAGTTGTGTGGCTATTTTTCTAAATAGTTGGTGTACACATAAGTGAACCACTATAATTTATGGTCTTGTGGTAGATGATTGACTGTAGCTTTGTGTGAATGTTATAATTTCTTTTTAAGCCTTTGTAGAGAATGTTGTAATCTCTTTTATGCAAGTGTGAGAATGTTGTAATAGCTTAGTTTATTTTCTTTACTATTTTTATTCTTTATTCCTCTGTATCGGTTTGAGATTTTGATACACAGACCTTTCTAAAAATCAGGTTGTCCTACCATAAGCCATTGATTTTTGGTGTAAGTTTGTCCTTAGAACAACATCTGCATCAACCTCTTAATACTTGTACATTTGAGGTTGTTATTCATTTATGCTTTGTGAGATTGTTAAGTACTATCTTTATTTATTTCTATCTAATTCCGCATTTAATTTTTTAATTTGGCATCGTCCAATTCCCCCCCAGGACTCATAGCTCGGCCTTTTCAAGTGGTATCAGAGCCTAATAGCTCGCTTTAATTTTTGGATTAATTTCCTGAGCTAATCGATCTGAGCTTTTTAAGATGTCAAATTTTGATTGCCTTTCAGTCACTAGGCCTCCACCATTTGATGGCTCCAATTATGCCTATTGGAAATCCAGAATGAGAATTTTTTTAAAATCCATGGATGAGAGCATGTGGCAAGCCACAATGACCAATTGGACCCCTCCTACCACTGAAGTGACTGGTACTGATGGATCTAAAACTGTAAAAGTCTCACCTTACTTTTCTTGGACCGCTCTTAAAAAAAGTGAGAGTAGTGTCAATGTAAAGGCTCTAAATGTAATTACTTATGCACTATCACCAGATGAATTCAAGAGAATTATATCCTGTGATACTGCAAAGCAAGCCTGGGATATTTTGGAAATGACACACGAGGGAACAACAATTGTCAAGAAATCTAAAGTCCAAATCCTCATAACCAATTTGAGGAAATACGTATGGAAGAAAGTGAAACATTCATAGACTTCTATACAAGATTGAATGACATTGTCAACTCTATGTGGGGTCTTGGTGATAAAATCCCAGAAAGTAAAGTCTGTGTAAAGATACTGCGCTCATTGCCTGAAAAGTTCAATTCAAAGGTGACCGCGATTCAGGAACTTCGTGATACGGATAATATGAGGGTAGAAGAATTGGTTGGTTCTTTACAAACCTATGAGCTAAATTTTAAAGCTCCTAAAGGCAAATCCAACGCTCTTTAGTCTTCTAAAATTATTTCTCAAGAAAATAGTAATAATTCTGATTTAGAAACTTCTGAAAATGATATGGCTCTTTTAACTAAAAACTTTTACAAGATTTTCAAAAGTAAAAAGAGGGTTGATTTGCAAAAACCTACTAAAAAGAAAAGATCTAGATCTAAAACTTGAAAATCTTTAAAAGACAGTCAATGCTACAACTACCATGAATATGAGCATCTAGCAAACAAATGTCCTAAGAAGGACAAGTTTAAAAAGAAAGGTTTGTTAGCTATATGGGATGATTCTTCTTACTCTGAAGTCTCTTCTGAGTCAGAAGATTCTGACACCGAGTCGGCTAATGATGTTAAAGCCCTAACGACTCTAGCCAAGTTCACTTTTTCAGATAATGATGATTCAACCAGTGAAGAAAATTTGAATAGTGACCATGAAAATGAAGAAGATCTTCAAGATGCTTATGATGCCCTATACAAGGAAAGTTACAAAATTGTTGTAAAGTTAAAACTTCAGAAAGAAAAGTTTTTAAAACTAAAAGAAAATTTTGATAAACTAATCTTAAAAAAATCACACATTTCAGATTGCTTTGAAAAAACTAACTGCAACTTAGATTTCAAAACCTCCCAAGTTGAAAACTTAAAATCTGAAAATGAAAAGTTAAAACTAAAAGTCTCTTCACTTTTGAGTTTGAAAGACACATGGAGGTATGCCCAAGGTGATCCTAAATTAGAAAAACTTTTATCCGGATCTAGAAAATGTGGTGATCGATCTAGATTGGGCTATGATAAAAGTATTCCTCCTGAGAATAAGAATACTCAACCCAAATTTGTGAAAGGGGAGTCTTCTAACTCAAAAGGAAAAAGTCTGAATCAAAATTATTCAAAAAATTCTAAAACTTTTCAGACTTTTAACCCTAAAAGCAATCATATCAACTATAGAAATCAAAATTATAACCCTTTGGCTGAAAAGATTGTTGATTTGCTTAAGGAGCTCTTAAAATCTAACTCAGTGGGTAGGTCTTACAACAACTACAAATATAAGAAGACCAACTATACTCCTAAACCCAAAACAAAATTTAAATGGGTCCTTAAGGTTACTTGTTTGGTTGCCCACACCACTTTCAAAGCTTTAAGCCATTCAAAGTGGTACCTAGACAGTGGTTGCTCCAGACATATGGCAGGTGAGAAAGGTCTGTTCACCAATCTTAAAAACATGACTGATGGTTCGGTCACATTCGGTGATAGTAGCAACTGCAGAATTGTTGGCCAATGTACGGTCAGCTCTTTAACCTCCCTATATTTGCAAATGTTTTATATGTAGAAGGGTTAAAACATAATTTATTAAGCATCTCTCAAATATGCGATAATAATCATAGTGTAAAATTTACTAATCAAGGCTGTGAAATTTTAAATAAGAATGGTTCTGTAATATTAATTGGTCGTAGAACTTTGAAAACTGCTACATTGTTTCTGATTTAAGCTCATCTAAGCTATCATGTTACATGGTCCAAACCAATGAGACCGAATTATGACATAAATGCCTCAGACATGTACACTACCGCAACTTGTATAGATTAAGAAAAAGAGAGTTGGTAAGAGGTCTATCCAAAGTAAAAAAAAAAAGTAGACAAAATATGTGGCAAATGCCAGATTGGTAAACAAACCAGGAGTACTCACAAAAAGGTGAACTCCAATTTCACATCTAAATCACTCGAACTTCTCCACATGGATCTCATTGGACCAACTCGAACAGAGAGTCAAGGTGGCCAGAAGTATATTCTGGTGATAGTAGATGACTTTACTAGATATACTTGGGTAGTCTTCTTAAGAGAAAAATTAGAAACTCTCGATGAAGTAAAAATGATACCTAAACGTATCCAAACGGAAAAGGAATCACAAGTCTCGAAGATCCGTAGTGATCATGGGTCTGAATTTGAAAATAGCGATTTTGAGAAATTTTGCAGTGATCAGGGAATATCACATGAATTTTCTGCACCCAAAACACCACAATAAAATGTGGTAGTGGAAAGGAAAAATAGAGTGCTTTAAGAAATAGCAAATGTAACGCTAAATAGTATGAAGCTTCCTAAAAATCTTTCGGCTGAAGCCGTAAATACTGCTTGTTATATAATTAACCGCGTTTATACTAGAAAATCAAAATAGTAAAACTGCTTATGAAATGTGGTTTGATAAAAAGCCTACTATCAAATACTTTCAAGTTTTCGACAGCAAGTGCTACATTTTACGTGACTGAGAAAATCTGGGTAAATTTGACACCAAAAGTGATGAAGAGATATTTTTAGGGTATGCTCTAAATAGTCGAGCGTATCGAGTTCTTAACAAGAGGACTAGTGTAATTCAAGAGTCCATCAATGTTGTTATAGATGATCATTTGAATACACTTGCCTCAAGTTTAGAAAATGATGAAGTTCTTTTAATTGATAAATCAGACTCTTCATCAAGTCAAAATAACACTGAATTGAGGACAGTTAAAGACCATCCTTCTAATTAAATCCTTAGAAACCCTCCCACTGGTGTGACCACTCGTAAATGACTTAAAGATATGTGTAATTGTGTGTGCTTTACATTTCAGATAGAACCAGCTAACGTAAAAGAAGCTCTTACAAACGAAAACTGGATTGTAGCAATGAAAGAAGAGCTCAATCGGTTTTTAAGAAATGATGTATGGTACTTAGTTCCAAGACTAAAAGATAAACATTATCGGAACAAAATGGATTTTCAAAAGTAAGTCTGATGAACTTGGTAATATTATTAGAAACAAGGCTAGGTTGGTTGTACAAGGGTACTCTCAAATAGAAGGCATTGATTATGATGAGACCTTTGCCCCAGTAGCTTATCTTGAATCAATCAAACTATTTATATCCATTGTGTGCTTTAGAAAATTCAAAATATACCAAATGGATGTAGAGAGTGCATTCTTAAACGACGACTTGCATGAAGATGTATATGTTGAACAACCAACGGGTTTTGGAAACCCTAAGCATGTTAAGCGTGTCTACCGCCTGAAAAAGGCACTCTATGGTTTGAAAAAAGCTCCCAGGGCATGGTACAAACAAGCTCCCAAGGCATGGTATAAAAAGTTGACTAAGTTTCTACTAAGTCATAACTTTATAATGGGAAGTGTTGATATGACATTGTTTGTAAAGAAACATAATGATCACAAACTAATAGTGTAAATCTATGTTGATGACATTATCTATGGATCTACTTGTGCTAACATGAGTGTTGAGTTTGCAGATCTTATGAAGTCTAAATTTGAAATGAGCATGGTTGGAGAACTAAACTATTTATTAGGGTTGCAAGTCAAACAGCTCCCTGATGGTTTCTTTATCTCTCAAACCAAATATAATATGAACTTAGTTAAAATGTTCGGATTTGAGAGTGGGAAAAATTTTGATACTCTAATGAGTACTACTCTAAAACTCTCCAAGGATTCAATAGGTAAGAGTGTGGATCCTAAGTTGTATTGTAGTATGATAGATAGTTTACTTTATTTAACTGCGAGTCGACCTGAAATTGCATTTAGCATAGCAATTTGTGCTAGATATCAATCTGACCCTAAAGAGTCACATCTGATAGTTGTTAAGCACATTTTGCGATATGTCGCTAGTTCAACTAATCTTGGTCTTTGATATCCATATGATACTGGTGTACAATTATCTGGTTACACGGATGCTGATTGAGCTGATAACATTGATGATCGTAAATCGACCAGTGGTGGTTGTTTCTACGTTGGGAACTGTTTAGTTTCTTGGCTAAGAAAAAAATAAAGTTTTGTATTGCTCTCCACAGCTGAGGCTAAATATATTGCTACGGGTAATGCATGTACTCAACTTGTGTGGATGAAAAGAATGTTAATCGATTATGGAATTGTGCAAGAATCCATGATTTTATATTGTGATAATTCGAGGGCAATTAATATCTCTAAAAATTCAATTCAGCATTCACGAACCAAGCATATTGACATTAGATATCATTATATTCGTGAACTGGTGGAAGACAAGATAATTTCTTTGGAATATATTCCAACTAAGACTCAACTTGCAGATATATTCACAAAACCGCTCGACAAAAACATATTTGTAAAATTAAAATTAATCTTGGTATGTGCAATATGAACTGATGACTTGTGTCTTTCTGTATCATAATGTATATATTTATTATTTTGAAATTTTAAAATTCAAATTAATAAAAAATTACAAATTATTAGTCGTGGCTCGACCGGTCGAGTATGTACTCAACCAGTCGTGAATCTCGAGTTTGACCATATATTTGGAGAAAATCACTTTTTTCTTCATTTGGGTCTTCTTCTCCAACGAGCCCTACCACAACCGGTCGAACCCATCTTCGATTCCTCTATGGTTAGTGCATTATTTTCAATTTTCTAGATTTAAGTCCTTTGCAGTTCATTTTCTTCATTTGTATTGTTTATTTCATACTTTATGATTGTTTTAGGGGTTTTCTGTCAAAAAATATGATCTACTAGAAACCCTTCTTGCCTCTTTTGTAATCACTTTATTTCTTGATTTCTTTATTGCAATGGAGGGTAGAACCAAGAAGAAAGGATCTCGTGGTCCCTCTTCTCTTGCTCCGCTCCTATCACGATGCGCCACCTTCGGTCACCCGAGGAAGATATCGAATATGTGCAGGATATTCGCTTGCGCAATGTGATAGTAGAACAAATTGTTAATCCTAATCATTTGGCACCATTTGATGTTGTTCCTCTCCTTCAGTCTGTAGGATGGGATAACATATTACATTGCGGTGGACCTGCATACTACATTGCGCAGGCCATGTATGCTTACATTAATGACTTCTCTACTAAGAATCTAACATTTACTATTAAGACAAGAGAAGGTCCAATTGATGTGGACCGTCATCTTATTTCTGTGTTAATGAATATACCTGTCAATGATGATGGTATTCCCATTAGTTCTCTTATGGTAAAACCTTCTGAATCTGAGAAGTGAATGCTCACTAGAGATTTATGTAATATGGATGCGGAATGGAGTACTGGGAATGCGCTCGCTTTCAAGTTTATGTTACCCAGATACAGAATTCTTCATAGGATTTTTATTTTAAATGTCTATCCTCGACCTGGTAACAAAACCGAGCTTACTACATTCATGGTTCGTATACTTCATTCTATCATTTCTGGAGTCTTTGTGTATCTTCCTTCTTTAATTTGTCATATCATGATTCAGTTCCGTCTCCACCCAGGTCACAGTGACATACCCTTTGCTTATCTTTTAACTATTTTCAGCCACCCATAGTTTAGTGGCTATGCCTGTTGGAGAAGCTCCCATTCACCATCTACCCTTCGACAACTCTAACATTAAGAAGATGAATTTAAAGTTGGCCCAAGCCAAGTTGATGTGAGTACTAGTGGAGCTGCAGAAGCAAATGAAGAGGAGGGTGACTTACCTCCAGATGATGTCAATATGGATGACCTCTTTGATGAAATTGAATCTGATTCTGCTGCTGATCCTAACTATCAGCCATCTGATTTTGATGCGTGTTTGCGCTCACTTGAGGAGAAGGTTGAAGGTATGCATGTCCTAAGAAATGCAATTCAAATATATGCACAAATATCTTAGGCACATTAACAAGGGACATAATCAAATTGATCCATCCATACCTGCTCCTTCTGGTTCAGATTTATCATGTCCCAAACTCGAAAAACAAGCTCACAAAATTTTCGATGGCTGAATCCGGCGCCGACAGCCTCCGTAGTGCCCATTCTTGAATCCCAGCGCTCATATGCCAAATTCCGATCCTAGGATCCTACAAGGAGGATTTTTAGTATGATTTTTTTAATGGAGCATAACCACAAGCATAACCAAGTCACAAAACAACATCACCACATACCCACTATATCAAAAAATTTAAGTACAAAGCAGGAAGGGAAATACAAGGTGATCAAAAGGCTCCAAAATAATTTGATGAGCACTCCTGTCTTGGCGCTGCTGCGATCCAACATCACCTGCACGCAACGGTCGTGCATAAGTTTACATAGGCTTAGAAGGCGGTGTAAGTGTGTGCGCAAGGCAAGTGCCAAGTATACAATATTAGAGTAATGTGGAAATATGCGGGTAAGTCCATGAATGTTATCAGTTGTACCAAAGCTATGTGATGCAAGACATGGATGCTATCGGCCATACCAAGGCCATGCGATGCGAGGCTTATGTAGCCAAATGTCATATGCGAAATTCCAGGCAAGCATGTCAGTCATCATCAAGTACACATATCAGTACAGTTTCTCTCTGGGATATCACCGAGGTCTAATACACTTCACACTGACTGCCGCCTCCCTAGCTGCATAGCCCAGTAAGTGGAATAGACCATACTATCCACCTGACCAGTAGTCTGCCAATACCTACCCGACTTATCGATAGTGGACTCATTTGCGAACTGGTCAAACTCAGCCTAACTTATAACCCCCTCACTCAAGCGGATAAGGCTACACCCCCTTCCAACCGACCACGACACAGTGGGAGACGCGGCCTACTGGTATTTAACACTCCTGCGCTCGTGTATCCAATCGGTCTAGACATTAGATCATTTCCTAGTATCAAAAAGGTTCTGGGTCTTTCACCCAAGGATATCCTAAGTGCCTACAGTGCTTGAGCTAATATTTTCGGTATCCAATCCGGTCATCCACAGTGTGCCTATGGAGGCCACAGCCCTGATGTCATTAGGCCATACAATGATCATGTCACACATATGCAAGATGTATGAGTCACACTATCCAGTAATGCAGCAATTTTGCACATACCACGCGCTCATGTGGGTAACTCCTATTAGTGAGTCCCATAAATAGTCTGCCCAATGGCATATGCTATGATCAATCACTACTCATATCAAGCATACATATGATGCGTATGGGCATGAATCATGGAGTTACACTAAGCATGTTATAAGGTAATGAACTATCCTCATAATGAAGATGGGCCTAAATGGCCTACACACAACAAGTATGGTCCTATTAATGGGCCCTAGGGAGAGTTATAATGTGGATATTTAACCAACATTATTCTTACAATGTAGACGTCAAACCATCATTGCTCCCATGGCACGGCCTGCCATAAACATCATTACATAAACCATAGTGGAATCACACATTGCAATGGGCCTTATAGACATCCTGTTGGGCCTTGACCCATGGGCCTTAGATACATCAAATGGGCCGCATCACATGGGCCTGATATTCATCAAGTGGGCCACATCAATGGGCCGCAGTAATGGGCCTTATGTACATTGCAATGGGCTATAACCCATGGGTCTTGAATACATCACAATGGGCTGCATAACATGGGCCTTATATATATGAAGGTGGGCCTCAACGAAAGGCCATAAATACATCAAGATAGGCCTAATCATATGGGCCTCATATATATACCAAGGTGGGCCTCAACAGACGGACCACCAATACATCAAGATGAGCCTCATACATACCCAAAAAGAGTCATATTGAAGGATCATTTAGACCATACCATAAATAGCAGTGGAGATAATAATTCTCACTGTTAAATAAATCACAGGGCTCACCATAAAGTTTATTTTCCACCCAATCTAATCATAAGGTCTTAAAGACCTAGATTAAGAGGGAAAACAAATATCATAATGGTCTAAACCCTGGAGTCCAAGGGCTTTAATGGTGGACGCTCAATCCCACTATTTTCTATAATGTGGTCCACCTGATCCTAGATCTGTCTCATTTTTAGTCTCATGCTATAAAATTATGTTTCAAAATGGTTAGACGGTTTGGATGCAACACAAGCATCATGGTGGGTCCCATAGATGGATGGCGAAGGTGAAAAGGTGGGGCCTACATAACTTAGTAACGTCACGTACACCAGCTATATCGCTGGTGTGTGGCACTCCAACCAATCTGCTTTATAAGGTGGGTCCACACATGTGGCCCACCATAACATTTATTTTCCATCCAACGTTGATAAGGTCACACAAACCCGGATGAAGAAGAAAAACAAGTTTCATAATGATCCAAAACTTCTATGACAACCCAAAAGGGTTCCAATGGTAGACGTTTAATCCCACTGTTTCCTGCCGTGTAGGCCATCTGAGGTCCTCATACGGCTGATTTTTGGGGGGCCCACTGCTAGAAGGGGGACCCACCAAATGCACGGTACTGATGTTCCACACACATCACGGTGGGGCCTACAATTGGGACCCATGTCCCTGCCTCTCCAACACAGCAGCAGGACGTTGCTGCAGCGTCCTCTGGACGTGGCAGCGGCAGCGCCTATTGCCATTTTTTTTCAGTTTTCTTAAGGATTTTTGTAAGTTGGGCCCTCATCAGGAGAATTCACCCCGCCCACTAGCTTATATAGCTCATAACAGATCCAACAAGCCCAATATTGAGCATGTTTTGGTGTATAGAAATATCAGAGTGTATTTTAATGGTAAAGCCACTATTTTCTATGAAATATCGGATTAACTTCATTTTTCGGCTTAACACCTAAATTGATCTGGGGAATGGGATGAACGCCATGGATTAGCTCCATACGTCAAGGTGGGGCCTGTATGAGTGGCCCACCCAAAAGCCTTAAAAAATCAAACTGTTTTTACTGTGAGTATACCTCACTATCCGTTCACACTTCACAAAACACGTCCAGCATCCTCGGACACTAGACGGTTTAAATGTTCTTCAATGTGGGTCCCACATGGACGTGGCCCCACTTGATTAGATCAATATGATATTTATGTCTTTCCATCACCCCAAGGTAGGGCCCACATGGCTTGGACGGGTCGAATATTACATATCAGACCCCGATTACTGCCTGACTTTACGTACGCGATAATGCCTAATATTATAATTTAATCGTGTTTTTGTTACAAGATGTATTAAGGAGCTTTGATTGAAAAAGAGTATTAAAATCATGGATTTAACGCTCCGAAGTCACCAGAGCAAGGAACAGACTCCAGAGGACTGAGATCAATGGATTTACATGCCAGGGATCCGAGGAAATCAAGCCGTTCACATTAAAAAGGTCTGAAAATGGTCCAGAATGCAAGATCACAGGGTTCTCACCATCCGATTGACACGAAACTTTGTACATGGGATGAAGACCATAAATTAACCATACACGTAAAATTTCATCCATTGACGATCTCTAGAAGTGGGCCAACGGATAGATTAGCCTATTAATTGTTGATTTTGGGCCCACCTGAGATCTGGATATTCTTCAAACTGGAGCTCGATAGTTTAAATGAGATGAGAAAATGGATGGACGGATCGGATCTCTTACAAGTAGCACACTGGACACCCACCTGAGTTGGGTGTGCGTAGTGCATAAGTGCACTAGCTGTGCACGGCAACGAAGAGATGGTCAGACCGTCTCTTGACCGAGACTCCTCCCTAAAAATGAAAATCCCATTTTTCCTTCCAGCGTCCGCACAGGGACTTGCGGACGAATCTTTGTGGGCCACCACCGTGCATCAACGGTCATATCCGGACCGTATATGAGACTCACACGTCCCCTCTCACTCAGGCCTAGGTGGCGTAATTTCAAAATACAGCAGATGTCGGATCTCAACCATCCAAACATAAGACAGATGACAGAGCATAAAACCAAGTGGGCCACACCGAATCCGAGCCAAAACAGTCCATTCCTGAATGGTTTTTCGAGGAGAACGCAATGGACGGAGTGGATTTATCCTTTGAAGCCCATCATAGACCCCACCATCGTCACAGCGTAAACAATTACGCAGCCCTATTTCCGTGTCCGGTGCCGGGTATTGTGGGGCGTTGTGTAACTGGAATCACAATCGGATCAATGATCCAGACTGTCCAAAAGCCAGAGAATGGGGTTTTCATCTTTCCTATCAAGTCAGAATTACTAGAAGGGATGAGATCTTCTCTTGATCTCAGATTAAACGCAGCTGTTGGTGCATTTTTGCTAAACAGAACAAGCATTCGCAGTCCGGTGCTGCTGCGAACGGAAGTGCGAAACAAGGTCGGTTCTTCCCATTCCAAACCGACCTCCATCACTCTATAAAGAGAGATCAGCAACGGGAAGAGGGGGCTCTCGGCGGGATGTGAAGCACAAATCTGATCTTAGCTTGGCTTGGACATGAGAGGGATAGTAATTTTATTTTGTTTCTTTTCTTTTTGTTTTTGTTTAAGGGCTAACCGCATCATGGCGGGCTAAACCTCTTAGCTAGGGCTAAGAGGTGAAGCTTGTAGCGTGATGAGGTAATTTTACTAATTGGATTCATGGTTATGAATAGATGTTGATTTTAGTTTGATTAAAAGGAATGTTTTCAGTTTTTAATGGTTTGTTGTGACTGAAATTACTATAGATCTGTGATAGCTTGGAGCATGTTCTTTCATTATAGAGATTATGAATTTAGGAAGCCCTGTTGTCCACCATTGTCTCCTGGGCATGGTTGGATGACAAAACTCTTCCTGACATTCATACATCTCTCTGATTGGTTGTGGATTAGTTTAATTATATTGTTTACTTTGTCTCATAGGCATGGTTTTGTGATGGAATCCATTCTAATTTACAACTGTCTTATCTCTTGAAAACTAGATCAACAAAAGTTCAGATTCAATTTTAGTGATATATCTTCCAACTGGATGAAGATGGGACTCGAAGTCCAGTTGAGATCATGAATCGACCGTAGATCTCCCTGATCTCTACAAGTGGATTCTCTAAATCCCTAGTTTCTTATCTCTGATTTCTCTTAAGTTTTACATTAATCTCTCACCATTATTCATCAATTTATATTTGATTTAGATTTCATCTTAGGCTAGTTCTATTTCTACCTAGTTTCAGATTACGTACAGGTATCAGTCCCTTGGGATTCGATCTCGGTCTCCCCGAGTTTATTACTACATCACAACCCTATACTTGGGGAGTGAACAAGTTTTTGGCGCCGTTGCTGGGGACTGACGGTTTCGTTTTCTAAAATTAACTAGTTTTAGGAATAGTTTAAGATTAGAATTTTTCTAACTTTAGGTCTAGGTTTTCTGATTTCTAGAAACTAACTTGTTTTCCTGTTTTGTAGGATCCTGACATAAACTTCTGAATTGGTAATCCCTTTCTAATTCCTTTACTTTTTTTTTATTTTTAATTAGGGTTTGAATTTTAGAAATTTTCTAATTCTAGTATTTTCCTATTTTTAGGAAATAGTTTATTTTTAGAAACTTTCCTCTTTTGTTTTTAGAAACTAGGTTAGTTATTTCCCTTTTTAGAAATTCTTTCTAATTTTTAGAAACTAACTCATCTTTCCTTTATTTTATTTTTAGAAACTTTCTAATTTTAGGTTTAGATTTTCTATTTTAGAAACTTTCTAATTCTGGCTCTTTTAGAATCTAACTTTGTTTCCTAATTTATTTTTAGAATTTTTGTTTAGAAACTAACTTTCCTATTTTGTAGGCTTTTAAGATAGAAATTTCTAATTCGGTAAGCTCTTTCTCTACTTTCTATTTTTCAGATCTCTTTTAGGAACTTACTTTCTAGTTTAGGACTTTCCTAATTTATTTTAGAAATTTCCACTTTCTTTTAGGAATTCCTTCTTTTAGAAATCAGTTTACTGCTATCTTTCTTTTTAAGGATTTTTCTTCTCTTTTTAGAATCTAACTTATTTTGTTTTATTTTGCAGGTTTTTAACTTAGGGACTCCAATTTGGTAACTTCTTTCCAACCCTCTCTTTCTTTTTAGATTTTCTTTTCCTTTCTTAGGATTAGGTTTTGAATTTGATTGAGGGCTGCGAGTGTTTCATGCCCAAGTGGGCCCGTGACAATACTCGACGTCTCTTGACTGAAGGAAGATTGGTTGAGGGGTTAACTATCTATCGTAGGACTAAACACCACTCGAAATCCCCTGGGTTAATTAAAGTGATGGCTGAAAACTAACCTCTTTTACCCCAACCTAGGGTGGAGGACATTCAGGATGAGAATGAGGTGCATCAAGCACTCCCGCCACGTACTTTACGAGATTATTTACAACTAGCGGGGGTAAGTACGCCCTCATGTATGATTTTTCCTGAAAATACAGGATATATGGACATCAAGCCAGGGGTTATCCAACTCCCTCCTAAGTTTCATGGGCTTGAATCTGAAGAACCATATTTACATTTGAAAGAGTTTGATGAGATCATAACCACTTTATATTTTCAAAATGTGTCTGAGGACACAGTCAGGCTGAGACTCTTTCCTTTTTCCTTAAAGGAGAAGGCTAAGACGTGGTTACATTCACTGCGTCCTAAATCCATTAGCACATGGAATGATATGCAAAGGGAATTTATAAAGAAATTTTTTCCACATCATAAAACGATTACCCTTAAAAAAGCAATCATGAACTTCACCCAAAAGGAGGATGAAACATTTTACCAATGTTGGGAAAGGTTCAAGGATTTAGTCAGTTCATGTCCACAACACGGCTTTGAAACGTGGCGCATTACAAATTTTTTCTACGATGGACTAACATCTTCCATGTGCCAAATGGTCGAGACAATGTGTAATGGAGAATTCATTAATAAAAATGTCGACGAGGTATGGGATTACCTCGATAGTCTTGCTGAAAAAACACAATCATGGGATTATTACCCAACATCGAACACCACGTCTAGGCCGACTCAATTAAAGGAGAAAGGTGGATTGTATCTCTTGAAAGAAGAGGATAATCTCAAGTATAAAGTGAGTACGCTCATAAGGAAAGTTGAGGCCATGGAAGGAAAGAAGGATAAGGTTAATGAAAGTGTTCGCGGCATCTGTGATTGGAACATTCATACAACTGAAAATTTTCCTACAATACCCGCCTTTCGAGAAGTGTTGAATGAACAATCCAATGCCGTAAATAATTATCAAAGACCTTTCAATGGACCAACCTCTAATACGTACAATCTTGGTTGAAAAATCATCCAAACTTTAGTTGGAGAAATGGACAAACTGCTAGCCCTCAAGGTTTCTTCAATCAAAATCCAAATCAGGGGAAACCTCAAGAAGAACCGGTTCAAAATTCCATGCAAGAGCTGACCCAGGTAATGCGAGACTTTATGCAAAAGATGGATTCACGTATGACGATTATAGAAAAGGAGATGCTTCCTACACAACTGCTCCCCAATCCTAAACCGCAATACGAGATAAGTGATCCCAGCTCTTCAAATCAAATGGGGCACGCTAAATCCATCACCACTCTTAGGAGTGGGAAGATCATTGATAAAACCCTTCCAGTTAGGGCTAAAAAGCCTCAAGAACTAGAAGAGGATGACAATAATGGATCTAGTGAGGCCCCACAAAAATTAGAACCGGAACTTCTAGAAAAGCCAGTTGCTCCATTTCTCTAACGGTTGGTCGCACCAAAACCTCTCTCTAACTCTCAAGATATCCTAGAGGTGTTGAAACAAGTGAAAGTCAACATCCCTCTACTTGATGTCGTAAAATAGATACCTTCATATGTCAAATTCCTGAAAGACTTATGCACGACCAAACTACGGCAGAGTATTCAAAAGAAGATCTTCTTGACTGAGAAAGTGAGTGTCATCCTAAAGCAAGACGTGCCACAGAAATTCAAGGATCCCAGTAACCCAACCATATCATATGTAATCGGAGACCATCGAATTGATCATGCACTTCTTGACTTAGGAGCGAGCATCAATCTGATTCTCTACTCGGTATACAAATAGTTAGGTTTGGGTGAATTAAAACCCACCCTAACCACACTACAACTTGTTGATCACTCTGTTCGTGTACTAAGAAGGATAATCGATGATGTATTGGTCCAAGTTGATAGATTTTATTACCCTGTAGATTTTATCATCCTGGACACCGAACCCATCAATAACATGAGCACTCAGATTTCCGTCATTCTTGGTCGCTCATTCCTTGTCACTTCAAATGCAATTATCAATTGCAGGAATGGTGTCATGACTATGTCCTTTGGGAATATGACACTGGAGTCAAACATTTTTTTCAATAACAGCGGAAACTTAGAGGATGATGACGATTTCCACGACATTAACATGATTGACTCTTTAGTGGAAGATACGACACCTCTGACCTTATCCTCTAACCCTCTAGAGACGTGTCTGGCCCACTCCCATGATTTTGATGATGACATGATTAGGGAGACGTGTGCCTTGCTTGATACTGCACCGGTACTTGAAGTTAATAGGTGGAGGCCACAATTTGAGGAGTTGCCCCAAACGGATGTAGTGCCTCTACCGTCTAACCTTAAGCCGCCGAAGCTTGACCTAAAACCTTTGCCCTCTGATTTGAAATATATCTATTTAGGTCAAGATGAGACATACTCGGTGGTGATCTCAGCCCACCTGGAGAAAGAACAAGAGAGTATGCTTATATCTACTCTCATTGAGCATAAGGGAGCCCTTGGATGGACGATAGCGGATCTCAAGGGAATCGACCCCTCGATTTGTACTCACCGCATATATCTTGAGGATAATGCGAAGACCGCTCGGCAATCACAACGTAGACTAAATCTAAAGATGAGGGAAGTGGTTAAGGCCGAGGTTCTTAAACTATTAGATGTGGGTATCATATACCCCATATCCGATAGTCAATGGGTGAGTCCAACACAGGTGGTTCCTAAGAAGTCTGGGATCACAATCGTAGCCAATGCCAATAATGAACTCGTACCAATAAGAGTTACTACTGGTTGGAGAATGTGCATTGACTAAAGGAAGCTGAATACCGTCACGAGGAAGGACCACTTTCCTTTATCCTTCATTGATCAAATCTTGGAAAGGCTAGCTGGTCATTCCTATTACTATTTCCTTGACGGGTATTCGGGCTACAATCAGATTGAAATCGCTCCTGAGGATCAGGAAAAGACCACATTTATATGCCCCTACGGCACCTTTACCTACAGAAGGATGCAATTTGGATTATGTAATGCCCCCGCCACCTTTTAGTGATGTATGATAAGTATCTTTTCTGACATGGTGGGGAAATATCTAGAGGTCTTCATGGACGATTTCTCTATTTTCGGTTCATCTTTCAGCAAGTATTTAGGAAGTCTTAAATGTGTGTTGAAAAGATATGAAGAGAAGAACTTGGTACTTAATTGGGAGAAGTGTCATTTCATGGTTCATAAGGGAATTGTCCTTGGACATATTATCTCGTCCAAAGGAATCGAGGTGGATAAGGCAAAAATCGATCTTATCTCTAACCTACCTACACCTAAGAACATCAGAGATGTGCGATCCTTCTTAGGACACGCAGGGTTTTATAGACGATTCATAAAGGACTTTAGTCTCCTCTCTCGTCCCTTATGTAATCTTCTGCAAAAGGATGCACCATACGAGTGGACTGAGCAATGCGAGGAAGATTTCACCAAGCTTAAGGGCATGTTAACCACTACACCTATCATGCAACCACCCGATTGGAGCCTTCCTTTTGAGCTTATGTGCGACGCTTCTGATTATGCTCTTAGAGCAGTTCTAGGTCAGAGAAAAGATAAGAGGCCCTACGTCCTTCATTACACAAGTAGAACTTTAAATTCTGCCCAAGTGAACTACTCGACTACGGAAAAGGAACTACTAGCCGTAGTGTTCGCTTTGGATAAATTTAGGTCCTACCTGATCGGATCCAAGATCATTATCTACACAGATCATGCGGCACTTAAGTATCTTCTTTCTAAGAATGATTATAAGCCTCGGTTGATACGATGGATCCTTCTACTCTAAGAATTTGATTTGGAAATTAAAGATAAAAAAGGAGTAGCGAACGTAGTGGCCGATCATCTGTCTCACCTTAATACCTCTGATTCTCCTGAGGTAACCCATATCAATGACATGTTCCCTAATGAACAACTGTTCAGAGTCTCCCATTCGCCTTGGTTCGCTGATATTGCCAATTATCTTACCACAGGTTCCATACCGACGCATTGGACTGCACAAGATAAGAAGAAATTCTTCACCAAGGTGCGCAACTTTTTCTGGGACGATCCATATTTATTCAAATATTGCCCAGACCAAATTCTAAGGAGATGTGTGCCAGATGACGAGTATCAGAGTGTCATCTCCTTCTATCATTCACAGGCCTGTGGTGGTCACTTTTCTGCTAAAAAGACCACGGCCAAGATTTTACAGTGTGGCTTTTATTGGCCCACTATGTTCAGGGACACTCATGAGTTTTACAAGGCTTGTGAGTGTTGTCAAAAATTGGGAGCATTGTCCCGTCGAAATATGATGCCCTTGAATCCGATCCTTATCATAGAAGCATTTGACTACTGGGGCATTGATTTCATGGGACCATTCCCCCAATCATTTGAAAATTTGTATATTTTGCTCGCTGTAGATTATGTCACTAAATGGGTCGAAGCAATTTCGTACTGAAATAATAACCATCGCACGGTCATTAAATTCTTAAAAGAGAACATCCTTTCGCGGTTCGGGACGCCTCGAGCCATCATTAGTGATGGGGGCTCACACTTTTGTAATAGACCATTCGAGAGCTTAATGAAGAAATACGATATCTCTCATAAGGTGAGCACCCCATACCATCCACAGACAAGTGGACAAGCTGAGATTTCCAATAGGGAGATCAAACATATCCTAGAGAAAACGGTTAACCCTGATCATAAGGATTGGTCAATCCGATTGACCGATGCCTTATGGGCATACCGTACTGCTTTTAAAACCCCTATTGGAACGTCTCCCTTTAGACTTGTCTATGGGAAAGCTTGTCACTTGCCTGTGGAGTTGGAACATAAAGCGTACTGGGCGATCAAAAATCTGAATTTCAATCTGGACAACGCTGGCTCGCTACGTAAACTTCAATTAAATGAACTTGAAGAAATCCGGAACGATGCGTACGAGAACTCGAGAATTTACAAAGACAAAATGAAGGCGTTTCATGACCAACGTATTCTACGAAAATCATTCACACCTGGTCAGAAAGTCCTTTTGTATAATTCTCGATTACATCTCTTTCCAGGTAAGCTTCGATCTCATTAGACCGGCCCTTACATTGTGGTCACTGCGTATCCTCATGGGACCGTTGAGATAAGAGATCCTGACAATGGCAAGGAGTTTAAAGTAAATGGACATCACTTAAAGCCATTTGTCGAGAAATTTGATTCAGAGGACATGTCCATACCTCTGACTGATCTTATTTACCAGGATTGATCTCCTAGTCTGATGGAGGTATAGGTAGGTTTCCTGTTTTCATAGGACTAGGATAGTTTTCTTTATGCTGTTTTAGGATAGACGACAAACTTAGCGCTCCTGGGAGCCAACCCAACTTTTCATTCCGTTTCATTTTCCTAGTTAGTTAGTTCAATGTTTGTGGGTAACATTGCTGCAAACCCCCACGAGACTACAACTCGTCCACTAGAGGCAACCTATGGGTTTAAAGGCTTGTTGCACACGCTAAATGCAATCGAGAGCACCTGCAAAAGTAGTGTAGGTAGGATTTTATTTTTGTTATTTTTATTTTACTTCTGTTGGTTTCTCTCTTGTGCTGACCCGCTCTTACGTAGATATCTTTGGAAAGCCTCTTGATTCTTTCGTACAGGTACTATCTTTCCATCACTCCTCTTATATTTTCGTTGTCCCATGTGCATTGCATGCTTATTTCTTTTACATTGAGGACAATGTAGATTTTAGGTTGGGGGTGGGAGATTGGGTTTCATAATCAGTGTTTTCTTGGTCTTGAGTAAAAATTGTGAAAATTTTTAATTTTTTTTTGGGATTTCTTGTGAATTCGAAGTGATTTTGACGGCCATCTAGGGCACTTAGAATTCTATGATTCATTTTTTTTAAAGATATGTAATGTTGGTAATTTATGACTCTTGGATTCGTTATCTATTACAGTTCACAATTAAGTTTGAATTGTTACTCCATAATTAGAAGTTTCAAACATTGATTGAGTCATGATTTCACAAGACACATCTCGCTTACACATTAAGATTTCAGTTCGACATTGAAGGAATAACTTGGTGATCATTAAGCATGAAAGGAACCAACCTGAGAAATTGAAAGGATTGGGCGAATGGTCTTCACCATAGGTTTGCTCCCTACAGGTGAAGGTTCGGTTCCCCAAGGTTGACAATCGGAAAGGGATGGGTGACTGGTTTTCACCATAGGTTTGCTCCCTATAGGTGAAGATTTGATTCCCCTCATTGGCGTTACTTTTAATTAAAAAATAAATAATAAATAATAATAATAAAAAACTGGAAGAATGAAAGAATGATCTATGAGGAAAGTTTTGGTTATCATGAATTATCTTCTTAGTTACCAATGATATCCTGAAATTGAGAAGTGAGTTACATGTTGATAAGCCGAGATTATACTATACACCCATGGAACTTAATGTGTAAAATTGTTCTGATTGATGGATTAATACTTTGAACTCGACTATGAAGTTATCGTGCGCTCGAGTCTAGGAGATAGTAATGCCCAACATTCATGAATCATAGAATTCTAGGATCTGGATTGTTTTTCAAAAATCATTCGATCTTATAGAAATTGTTCTGTAATTTTCAACTTATTTTTCTCATAATTTGCTCAGGACTAGTAAAATGCTGGTTGGGGGTTATGTTGAGGGTTGAATATTGCATATCATACCCCGATTACTGCCTGACTTTACGTATGCGATAATGCCTAATATTATAATTTAATCGTGTTTTTGTTGCAGGATGTATTAAGGAGCCTTGATTGAAAAAGAGTATTAAAAGCATGGATTTAACGCTCCGAAGTCACCAGAGCAAGGAACAAACTCTAGAGCACTGAGATCAACGGATTTACATGCCAGGAATCTGAGGAAATCAAGCCATTCACATTTAAAAGGTCCGAAAATGGTCTAGAATGCAAGATCACAGGGTTCTCACCATCCGATTGACACGAAACTTTGTACATGAGATGAGGACCATAAATTAACCGTATACGTAAAATTGCATCCATTGAAGATCTCCATAAGTGGGCCAACGGATAGATTAGCCCATTAATTATCGATTTTGGGCCCACCTGAGATCTGGATATTCTTCAAACTGGAGCTCGATAGCTTAAATGAGATGAGAAAATGGATGGACGGATCGGATATCTTACAAGTAGCACACTGGACACCTACTTGAGTTGGGTGTGCGTAGTGCATAAGTGCACTAGCCGTGCACGGCAACGAAGAGATGTTCAAACCGTCTCTTGACCGAGACTCCTCCCTAAAAACGAAAATCCCGTTTTTCCTTCCAGCGTCTGCACAGGGACTTGCGAACGGATCTTTGTGCCACCGTGCATCAACGGTCATATCCGGACCGTCTATGAGACTCACACGTCCCCTCTCACTCAGGCCTAGGTGGCATAATTTCAAAATACAGCAGATGTCAGATCTCAACCATCCAAACGTAAGACCGACGGCAGAGCATAAAACCAAGTGGGCCACACCGAATCCGAGCCAAAACAGTCCATTCCTGAATGGTTTTTCGAGGAGAACGCAATGGACGGAGTGGATTTATCCTTTAAAGCCCATCATGGACCCCACCATCGTCACAGCGTAAACAGTTATGCAGCCCTGTTTCCGTGTCCGGTGCCGGGTATTGTGGGGCGTTGTGTAACCGGAATCACAATCGGATCAATGATCCAGACCATCCAAAAGCCAGAGAACGGGGTTTTCATCTTTGCTATGAAGTCAGAATTACTAGAAGGGATGAGATCTTCTCTTGATCTCGAATTGAACATAGCTGTTGGTGCTTTTTTGCTGAACAGAACAAGCGTTCGCAGTCCGGTGCTGCTGCGAACGGAAGTGCGAAACAAGGTCGGTTCTTCCCATTCCAAACCGACCTCCATCACTCTATAAAGAGAGATCAGCAACAGGAAGAGGGGGCTCTCGGCGGGACGTGAAGCACAAATCCGATCTTAGCTTGGCTTGGACATGAGAGGGATAGTAATTTTATTTTGTTTCTTTTCTTTTTCTTTTTGTTTAAGGGTTAACCGCATCAAGGCGGGCTAAACCTCTTAGCTAGGGCTAAGAGGTGAAGCTTGTAGCGTGATGAGGTGATTCTACTAATTGGATTCATGGTTATGAATAGATGTTGATTTTAGTTTGATTAAAAGGAATTTTTTCAGTTTTTAATGGTTTGTTGTGACTGAAATTACTATAGATCTGCGATAGCTTGGAGCATGTTCTTTCATTATAGAGATTATGAATTTAGGAAGCCCTGTTGTCCACCATTGTCTCCTGGGCATGGTTGGATGACAGAACTCTTCCTGACTTTCATACATCTCTCTGATTGGCTGTGGATTAGTTTAATTCTATTGTTTACTTTGTCTCATAGCCATGGTTTTGTGATGGAATTCATTCTAATTTACAACCGTCTTATCTCTTGAAAACTAGATCAACAAAAGTTCAGATTCAATTTTAGTGATATATCTTCCAACTGGATGAAGATGGGACTCGAAGTCCAGTTGAGATCATGAATCGACCGTAGATCTCCCTGATTTCTACAAGTGGATCCTCTGAATCCCTAGTTTCTTATCTCTGATTTCTCTTAAGTTTTACATTAATCTCTCACCATTATTCATCAATTTATATTTGATTTAGATTTCATCTTAGGCTAGTTCTATTTCTACCTAGTTTCAGATTACATACAGTTATCAGTCCCTTGGGATTTGATCTCGGTCTCACCGAGTTTATTACTACATCACAACCCTATACTTGGGGAGTGAACAGACGACGTAGATCTATCACGTCCATTAAGTAGGTACCACGAAGGTGGACGATTTGGATAAATTGGCATACATCATGGGGCCATGAACTAGGGAAAAAAAAGAGTGAGAGAGAAGGAGAGAGATCGAGTGATGGAGGGACTCGACACTATAGGCCCTCCCTTTTATGATTTACAACATACATCGAGTGAGTCCCATTACATATGGGCCCACCGATCAAAATCAACGGTGGAGATCCTTTCTCCACCAAAATGAAAGGTCTAGATGACCCTATCCGTGTAAGGAAAATAAACATTATGATGGGGTCCATGGAGAATGGCCCCATCATGGATGATCATGAGGATCAAAGTGGGCCATCGGTCACATCTAGGGTCCAAAGTGAGATCCATACCATCAATCGGTAAGCCACTTGGCGCATCATAAAAATATGAAATCTAGGCCTATAGAAACACCCACCGTTTGATCTTCTTGGTCCGATGGAACGTCGATCTCCTTGTGCCTCTCTTTGATGGAAGATGATGAGAAAGGAATGGCTAGGAAGAAGGATTTTGGGGTGGGAAGTGGGCCACACACACTCACTTTTTCTCCCTTGGAATAGCTTGGAGATCCACCACTTTGGTGTTGCTTAGAAAGTGTGTTGAGAGAGAGAGAGAGAGAGAGAGAGAGAGAATGGGTGGTTGTAAGAGAGGTGATGTGTGTGAGTGATTGATGTGAGGTGATAGTGTACTTGACTTGAGAGTTGACTTGGTGGGTTACTTGACATGGGGAGAAAGAAAGCATGGGTGTATACTTTGATTGATTGATTGATTGATTGACGGGATGGGTTGTAGAGATTCTCTTGGGTTCGTAAAAGCGCGGCGTTTCTTCGAAATAAATGGTGGCCACATCTCCCGGCCAGGATATCAGATCGATGTGTAAGACGTGAAATTAGAACCGCGGCGATGGTGCGGTCGCAATGGTACAAGTCTCAGATTAAGCCGACTCAGATATATGGGATACGACTTAGGATCGCACGCAAACGTCGATTATAAGTCGCAGGTTGCCAGAATTCGTCAGGAAGGATCACGAGAGTCGATGGAATAGTACGAACTAGGATACGGGCCTTACAGGATTAGTATTTGAATATCTGATATGTAATAACTTTTAGACTTGAATTTCTCTTGTTTTTTTGTACTTGGACATGTTTTCTTGCTTGTTTAACTGGTTATCTTAATCTTACCTCTCTATATTATCTTGACCTTACCTCTCTCATTACTCTTGTGTTTCCACCATCATTTACATTTTCTTTCCTTTGCCATTTTGTGACAAAAAGGGGGGAGAATTTATTTCTTACATGAATGAATGTGGATGTGGAACTGTGAAGAATGTGGTTAGGTGATATGTAGTGATATGTAGGGTGATAGATAGGTAGCAATTTTTTTTCTCTCCTCTTGAATTCTATGCAGTAAAGTATTAAGGGGGAGTATTGATTTGAGTATTGACTTGACCAATTTGTAATTGCCGCATGATTCTTTGACTAGGTTGTAACTGGTGCATGATTCTTTGACCAGGTTATAACTAGTGCATGATTCTTTGACCAAGTTGTAACTGGTGCATAATTCTTTATTGTGCATAATATGCTTATTGTAATGCATTGTCTTTTGTCACAAATTTGACAAAGGAGGAGATTGTAAATGTTATTCTATCTAGCTCCTACAATTGTCAAATTTTGTAGTGCCAAACTTCTTGGAATTTGTATCTTGTGTAGCTCATCTTCATATTCAAGGTCAAGCTCTACATTCAATTACAAGAACAAAAGTCTTTACTTCAAGAACTTCATGTGCAAGAATAAAAGATTCAAGTACAACATTAAGTGATAGATCAAGCTTTCAAGCTTCAACTATGTCAAGAGAATGTGCTTTACGTTGGAACTCGAAACTCAAGGTGAAACTCAAGTCACAAGTACTTCAAGTTCAAGCTTCAAAGTACTTCAAGATCAAGCTTCAAAGCACTTCAAGATGTCAAGCTTCATATACTTCAAGATCAACTATCAACCGAAGCAAATGATGTTTCAATGTTCAAACATCACTGATAAGGTATGTATGACCCTAGAATGACCATAGGTTAGGTCATATTGATTGCATACTTAAATTGGGTCACTATATACTTCTATAGGCTATATCTCGACTAGTCTTAGCCTATGTTCGACTAGTCCTAGTATTGGCTCGACTAGTCCAAGGTTTGTTACTAATTTTCAGATTTTTTTGTTGAACCCTCGCCAAGTCCTGGAGACTGCTCGACCAATCGAGTAAGCTCAACTCAAAGTTCAACAACCAAACTGGATCCCACTCGACTAGTCGAGTGCAGGGCTCGACCAATCGTGGAACGGGCTTATCTTATCGCGCCCAAAATTTTGAAAGTTTGTTAGTCCTTTGACCAGTCGAGCCGACCACTGGGCCAATCGAGTGAACAGTTACTCCACTTATAAATAGAGCACGATTTTCAGAGTTTTTTAATTCAATTCAAGCAAAATCAAGACACCACTCTAAGAGATAAGTTTATAATATTCTTAAGCTATTCAGTGCTCGTTTAATATTCTCTTTAATTTAGCTTTTTTGCATTTGATTTTGAGTTCTATATTCCAATCTTATTTGAAGAAGGGATTTTAGTTTTCCCCTTTCTTGGAATCAAAATCAAATCAAGCAAGCCCAAGGTGATTTAATCTAAAAATCATTTAGAACTTAAAACCTTTTCATAAGTGAGTGTGGACATTGAACATCTGCTTCGAATTGGTTCTACCAGGCTTTATCAAAAGAAAATATCCAGATAAGTATATTTACATTTTTGTAAATCCTTTTTGTTTGGTTTTTGAGGTTGTGCTGGGAAAAATCTCTCTTTCTTTTTAGTTTGTCTGAGGTGATCCAGAAAACTCAGAGTGTGGGGTTTTTGAATTGTGTAAGCCCACTTGAAAGACACAATTGTGGGGGTTTGAAGTGAACCTTGAAAAATCTATTGCTCAAACCTTGAAAAACCTATTGCATAGTGAACGCCGATATCCACTATGTGAGGATATTGGGAGTGGAGTAGTTGTGTGGCTATTTTTCTAAATAGTTGGTGTACACACAAGTGAACCACTTTAATTTCTGGTCTTGTGGTGGATGATTGATTGTGGTTTTGTGTGAATGTTGTAATTTCTTTTTAAGCATTTGTGGAGAATGTTGTAATCTCTTTTATGCAAGTGTGGGAATGTTGTAATAGCTTAGTTTATTTTCTTTACTAATTTTATTCTTTATTCCTCTGTATTGGTTTGAGATTTTGATACACAAACCTTTTGTTCACACCCCAAGTATAGGGTTGTGATGTAGTAATAAACTCGGTAAGACCGAGGTCGAATCCATAGGAACTGAAACCTATACGTAATATGAAAATAACCAAAACTAGAACTAGAATAAGATGAAATCTAAATTGACTGAATATGAGGGAATAATGGTGAAAATATTAATCTAAAATTTGTAAAAATCAAGTTGAGAAACTAGGGATTCAGAGGATCCACTTGTAGAGATCAGGGAGGTTTATGGTTGATTCACAAACTCAATTGGACTTCGAGTCCCATCTTCATCCAGTTGGAAGATGTATTACTAAAACACAATTTGAACTTCTTTTGATCTAGTTTTCAAAAGAATAGATGGATGTAAATTAGAATGGATTCCATCACAAAACCATGCCCATGAGACAAAGCAAATAACAAAATTAAACCAATCCACAGCCAATCTAAGTGATGTATGAGTGTTAGGAAGAGTTCTGTCATCTAACCATGTCCAAGGGGCAATAGTGAACAATAGGACTTCCTAACTTCACAATCAAAATAATGAAAAGGAAATACTCAAAGCCATCACAGATCTATTGTAATTTCAGTCACAACAAACCATTAAAAACTAGAAGCATTCCTTATAATCAAACCAGAATCAAATCAGTTCATAACATGAATCAAACCAGTAGAACACTACCCACCACACCACAAGCTTCACCTCTTAGCCTTAGATAAGAGGTTTAGCCCAACATGAGTGGGCCGGATCTCTAAAAAAAATAATAAAAGAAAAACATTAAAACAAATAAGACAAACTCTAAAACAAACTCTCCCTTTCTCACTTACGTCCCAACAGCTTTGAATCTCCCAGCAACTGAATGCCTTCTCTATCTCTTCTTTTCTCCTCTTATAGGCAGCCAGAATGTCGGTGGAATGGTTGAGCATCGGTCGGTGGACTTTTCACGCACTCCCTGCGTAAAATCTGTTACGTAGTCAAGAAAACGGTCCAAGAACAACTCATTTTCCTTGCTTTCTTCTCAAAGGAATAACATCCCTTGGGACATTTTTGGCAAACCTACACGATGGACGGTCTAGATCGGCCATCCGATCGATGTCATGATCGTGCACCCACCGAAAAAATGGCCAGCGTCCGGCGTAAAAACAGGGCCTGCATAATGGCTTTTACACTGCGACGTTGGTGGGACCATGATCATCGATGTTTTGAGGAATCCACACCGTCCATCAGCTCTGTGATGAAATTTCAGCTAGAGAGGCGGGTTTTAGATTGCTTCTGACACGGCCCACTTGATTTTCCATTTTACCGTCCATCCTACGTTTTGAAGGTCAAAATCTGATACATGCTACTTCTTGGAAAATTTCCACTGAGATTGTGGTTAGTGGGTCTTTAGACTCTGATGGACGGTCCAGATCGGACCTTTAAATTGTGGTGGTGGCCCACAAGAAAGGACCGCAGGTCCCTGTTTTGCAATCCCCGTGGGCTGGATTTAAAATCCAAATACAGTTCGGGTCAGTGCACGCTGACCAACCTGGTTGATTCGGTGTGGCTTGGTCTTGCATATGTAATGCACATGCATCACGTGGGTAAGTCCCACAGTGATGTTTTTGATAAATTACTCCATCCATTTGCTTTTCCAGCTCATTTAATGGGCTGAAACCAAAAGTGAAGCATATCCAGATATCAGGTGGGCCCCAGTTTGATAATTGGTGGGCTGATCTGACCGTTGGGTTTTGACATGTACGGTTAATTTATTGTCCTCAGGACATATATGAAATCTCGAGCCGAACTTATGGTGGAAACCTGTGATCTTGCATTCTGGACGGTTTTTAGGTCTGTTTAATGCGAGTGGCGTGATTTTTTCGGATCTCTGGCATGTAAATCCTTTGATCTCGGTCTCTTGGGGTCTGTCTCTTTCTTTGGTGATTTTAGAATGTTAATTCATGCTTTTAGCACCCTTTTTCAGTCCAGGCTCCCAAATTCACCTTGCAACACAAACACGATTAAAATAGGCTGTTAAATAGTATCACATTCGTAAAAGCAAGTAATAACTGGGGTCTAATATGCAATATTTGACCCTCAAAACCTTTCTAGAAATCAAGTTGTCCTACCATAAGCCATTGGTTTTTGGTGTAAGGTTGTCCTTGGAACAACATCTGTATCAACCTCTCAATACTTGTACATTTGAGGTTGTTATTTATTTCTATTTTATGGGATTGTTAAGTGCTATCTTTATTTATTTCTGTCTAATTCCGCATTTAATTTTTTAATTTGGCATAGTCCTATTCACCCCCCTCTAGGACTTATAGCTCGGCCCTTTCAGTTAGTGAGATGTTCCTGCCCGCTGATTTATTTGTATCACCGATGTCGAGCTTGTTGGCTTATTTTGTTGTCAAGGCAGTATTTCTGGTTAAGGATGGTAGCTAGATTACTTGCTTTGTGGCCGAGGTTGACACTTGCCAGCGTGTCAAGGCATCACTAGAGACTCCCTAGTCCCTTGCAGCCGTTAAGCTTTCTAGTGTGGATATGGGAGCATGTGTCAACGGATTTCATCATGGTTTGCCAAGGACTTAGCGCGGTCACGATGCCATCAGGGTTGTCGTTGATCGTCTGACGAAGTCGGCACATTTCATTCTAATGCGTGCTTCCTGATCTATGGACCGGTTGGCAAGGATCTTCATTGAGGAGATAGTGAACTGCACAGCATTCCAGTTTCAATCGTTTCTGACCGAGACTCCAGGTTTACGTCTCAGTTTTGAAGGAGTTTCCAGCAGGCAATGGGGTCTACTTTGCATCTCAGCACCGCTTATCATCTGTAGATGGATGGGCAGACCGAAAGGGTTAACTAGATCCTTGAGGATATGCCCAGAGCCTGTGTGATTGACTTTATGGGTAGTTAGGATGAGTATTTGCGCCTCACCGAGTTTGCATACACCAATAGCTATCAGGCGACTATCGGCATAGCTCCTTTTAA
Source organism: Magnolia sinica (assembly GCF_029962835.1). NCBI lineage: Eukaryota > Viridiplantae > Streptophyta > Magnoliopsida > Magnoliales > Magnoliaceae > Magnolia > Magnolia sinica. The sequence goes on along the minus strand of NC_080582.1, from coordinate 28,874,206 downwards.
GGTACTATATGGTAGACCGTGCAGATCTCTTAGCTATTAGACCGAGGTTGGAAAGCATTATCTCCTAAGTCCCGAGCTTGTGCTGTAGATGTCGGAGATTATTGATGTTATCAAGCAAAGGATACGCACAGCTCAAAGCCTGTAGAAGAGTTTTCCTGATCGTCGGCATCGACCCCTCGAGTTTGTGATTGGGGACATGGTATATCTCAAGGTCTCGCCTATGAAAAGTGTGGTTCAATTTGGTCTGAAGGGTAAGCTAGCCCCGAATTCATTAGACCTTTTGAGATTACTGAGCACATGGGCGCTATGGCCCACAGGCTGGCCTTACCTTATGAGTTATCCACGATCCACAATGTGTTTCATGTTTCTATGTTGCAGAAGTGTGGGTCGGACATCATACCTGTTATTGATTGGCAGCCCCTCGAGGTCCTTGAGGATACTTCTTACATTAAGCAGCCGATTCGTATTCTTGATCGGAAGGAGCAGGTTCTCAGGACCAAGGTCATTCCCTTGATGAAGGTGCAGTGGGGTCATCATTCGGAAGCCGAGGTGTCTTGGAAATGCAAGACCGAGATTAGAGAGCGTTATCCCCATTTGTTTGATGTTTGATTGATATATAATTGCTTGTATCACCTTCTCTTTAATGTTTGTTATATGATAGTGGTGTTTTGCCTTTCATTTTGTCCTGAGATTGGTTAATTTTGAGGATAAAATTTCTTTGTTAGTGGGGAGGGTTGTAAGACCCGACCTGAGTTAATGTGTGTGCATGTGTGTATAGGTATGCATTTCATTTCTCTTGGTCCGCGGTCCTACCGGTCGAATTTCTGTGACCCGCGACCCTCGGATAGTGTTTGCGGTCATCCTTAAGTCCGGTCATGTAGGCCTAACTCGGATTGAGTTGAAACCTATGCTATCTTGTTTGCATCGTCGTTGCGGTTCCGATAACAAGTCTTGTGCATCCATCTGATGTGTAGATCATAAGTTGTGTGCATTTCATTTTCTAGCCCTTGATCATGATCATGTGGCCCACCTAGGGGTGGTGTGAAAGAATTTTTAGGTGGTCCCATCTTTTGGCATAAGTTACAACACACACACCACACACACTACCCAAATCCCATGTTCTACACTACCCATCACTCATACACTACCCACAACCCTAACCTATAGCCTCTCTTAGATCCTCTTTTGCTAGCCTATCATTATCTCTCTAACCAAAGCCCCATTTCTCAAGAGAAAAGGCTGAAATTTCTTTTCCCTAAACAAGCTACAATCATTTCCTTCCTACAAACACCTCTCTCTCTCTCTCTCTCTCTCTCTCTCTCTCTCATTTTCCCTCTTTTCTTTTTCTTCTTTCTTGCTAGAAGAAGGTGGGACGTCCCCACCTCTCCCTCTCCATTTTCCAGCCTCTTCTCTCCCTAATCTCTCTAAATCCATCCATCACAAGTTCATCTCACCCATCCATCCATCTCCCTTGGAGTGCTAGGAGCATGAAGACCTAGATTTTTGTAAGGATCAAGGTGGGTGCTCTCCATATCATGTAGGTCTCTTCTTCTTAATGTAGATTCTTCCCTCTTTCTCATTTGGGATGTGTAGGACCCACCAATCAATGGTGGAGATCCTACACAACCTTATAGATGTGGCTATTGGGCCCATCTTGTGCATGCATGTCCATGCATGGGGATTCCCTTGATGGATTCCTTTCATAGTGATTTCTTTTCATTCCTTAGGCATGATGGATCATCTAGACCCTTGCATCATGGTTGAGATGAGATCCCAAATATTCAGCTTAGATCTAGGCCATGCATGATGAAATCCGTGTTGTACATTGTATATGTATAGTATATGTGGTTACGATTGTGTTGGGGAATGGTCAACAGTGGTGGAGCCTTCCCCTGTTGGCTAGATATCCTTTCTTTCCTCTCCTTTCTCTTGTATTTCTAATGATGTATGTGTGGTCCACTAAGTGGGCCTGGATTGTCCAGGAAAGCCCAACAAGGGTGGGACGCTCATACCCAACCTACACTATGGTTAGGGTGTCCCATTTGCCACCCAAAATGTTGCATGCAAGAGTAAAAAATTTTGGATTTGATCTGGACAATTGTGGGGCCCACTAGGGTGGGCCATGACACCAAACTTATGGGCTAATCCTTTCCTTAAATGGCTTCTACATTTACTTTAATTCAAGAATGTATTGTTGTCTAGATTTTTGTTAGTCTTGGGCCTGAAATTGGGACTAATTGGGGGCCTTTTCATACCTATCAAATATACTTTTCTGAAATGTGGGGATCTCACCTTCATGTCTCCCAAATTTCAGCCCCATCTGACCTTGATTGAGGTCTCAAAGGTGTGGCCCAAGTAAGGTGGTTAGTCCATAATTTCTGCACTGTTCCAGCAACATATCAGTGTGGAATTCCTTAAATATAAAATAATTTTTCCACTGGTTGGCCACATCTGTAGACTCCTCTTTGTATTACACATATGAGGGGACATAACTTATTTTTTCCCAATTTTTCGAGGCCATTAATCCACACCATTGGAAGCTCAGATTAAGGCCTATCATAGTCTATTTTCTTTAAATTAATTAAAATATTTCTACTGATCCAAAAATTTTGAAATTTCACAGAGAGGTGGCCCACCTATGGTAGGACCCACCTACCAAGTTTTGGAGTCAACGGACCCCTGTGCTGACCGTGGTGCACGCTGGACCTGCACACCAGACTGGGACGCCCAGGTTGGGGTGTCCAGCCATGGCTGGGCCGTCCACCCTCTTTGTGGGCCCACCCTGATGTATTTGTTATACCTACCATCTGTCCAATTGTGGTCTATGTGGGACATGACCATCTCCCTCAGTGGCATCTATTTTTTGGACCCATTAGGTTGTTTCTTTAGGCTAATTGCCCAGGCCCATAGGACCTTCCACCTTGGGACGCCTAGGCCCATTGGACTGTTGCTGGACTCCCAGTCCAACAGCATGGTCAACTTGATTTATGTGTGGGTACATGGATGACTCCAATATCACAGGGGATCCGTCTTCTTTTCAGATGGCTCTAGGTGAGCTGGGTGCTGAAAAGTGTAAGGTGACTATGGGCGATATAATGGACTCGTTGTACCAAATTGACACATGGGAGCTGGTGGAGCTTCCAGTGGGCCAAGAAATGGTTGGATGCAGGTGGATCTTCAGGAGGATACAATATAGATACAGAGCAAGATTGGTAGCGAATGGTTATGCTTAGAGAGAAGGGATCGGCTTCTCAGAGATATTCACGCTGATAGTATAGCAAGTGTGTATTAGATTCGTGATTGGCGCTGATTGGCCAATGCGATCTTGAGCTAGAAATGATGGATGTGGAGTCTGTACTTCTATAAGGAAAATTGGAAGAGCAGATCTACATGAAGAAACTAGAGCGGTTCAAAGTTTAAAGGAGCTGAGAAGAAAAGTTTGCAAGAGGTCGTTACACGACCTGTCGCCTAGGCAGTGGTTTGATTCCTTCATGGTGAGTTAGGAATTGTATGCTGATGACATATAGATCACCAATTATGACATGTTTAAAATCAATGTACTGAAGACTTGGTTAGTGGGACATTCAAGATGAAGAATCGGGGGGCTGCAAAGATAGTTCTGGATGATGATATTCATAGAGACTGGAAGAGGAACAGGTTTTGGTAATACAGGTAGAATACCTTGTGTAGGTATTGATCAAGGGTGTGATGGACTAGGCAAAGCTGGAGAGCGTTCCCTACACGTCTCTCCTCAAGTTTTCATCAGGACATGTCCTAAAATAGATGAGGAAAAGTGGAATGTCTCATGGGCCTTATTTGAATGCGATTAGCAGTGCATGCCATGGTCTGTATTAGACCGGTTATTTCACAGGCTATCGATGTTGTGAGTAAATACCTCGACAAGCAATATTGCGTAGCGGTGAGATGGAAAGAAGACTACGTCTTTCCTTTTGAGAAGACAGGAGCAAAGGTGGTTGGACACATGAATTCTGATCCGGCAGACATACTCACCTAGAACATTCCTACAGAGAAGTTCAAGTTCTGTGAACTTCTCTGGGCTTGGCGATGGTGTAAAAGAAGGATGGATTGTGTACAAGAAGCTATGATGTGATGTAGAGATAAGAGAAGAGATCAAGAAGCTACATGGTTAAAGATTGAAGACATGGTGGAGATTGTTGCAAAAGGATGTCTTAAATCTTGTTTCACCATGCTGCTCGACCAGTCGAGGGGCTGGCTCGACTCGAAGTCCAGCAACAGGGAATTTGGGTCTTCTGGGACACTCGACCGATCGAGGGTTAGGCTCAACCAGTCGAAGGTTACGCAGATGGTGCGCAGATTCTACGCGGACTGCGTAAATTTGAGGCGATTTCAGAGAGGTGTGTTAGTGGAGCTTCCTAAACTATAAATAGGGGTCCTTAGGGCCATTCTAGGTAATGCTAAGGTTTTCAAAAGTAGTTCCAAGGGTTCCTAAAAGGATTTTAGGGTTTCTAAAGGGTGTAGCAAGGGTGAGATTCGAGGTTGTTCGAATCGGGTAAGTCCTATCTCTTTGTAATTTCTATTTTCATAGTGGAATTCTGTCACTGTGCCATAGTTTTTTCCCACAAAGGTTTTCCACATTAAATCTGTGTTCTCGTGTTTGCTTGGTGTGCTTAGATTGCTTTCGTAGATCCATATGTGTGATTCCGCAGTACAAATCCCAACAATAGGTTGGTTGGTTTGGGGCTTTGGAGAATGTCTCTGAAATTGTTATTAAGCTAGTGTTAGATGTGTGCACTGATTATGCAAACCCCTTAAAAAAATTAATTAAATAAGAAATGTTGCAGCTCTATCTAGCCCGAAGGCATTACCCGTTAGCAATGGCGACGGCTTTAGCCATTGGAAACGCCGACAACTTTAAACTGTTGGTGATCAATGCCCATGCCCCCTTTCCCAACGGCCCATCCTATGACGAAAAGCCTTCGGGGAAGGTCAATGCAGATGATTTTTAGCCATCGGCGTTGCCCTGTTTTTTAGTAGTGCACGTTTCCTGCATTAAGTGGAAACACCATGCAGGAAGGTGTACTCACTCTCGACGATTATAAATAATCTCACAAAGTATGAGGCAGGGGAGCATTATGCACCTCATTTTCATCTTTTACCTCTTCAACTAGAAGTTGAGGTTGATTTACAACCATTATTTCAATTAACTGAGAGGATCTCAAGTGATGTCTAATTCTTTGATGGATAAGTAACCCTTCACTCAAGAGACATTGAGTGTTGTCATGAACCCACTTGGGCACAAAACACACACAACTCTCAAGCACCAAACAACTAAAACCTCGAAGAAAGAAAACTAAAGTAAATAAGAAATCTAGAAAAGAAAGAGAATTGGAAAGAGGTTACCAGATTGAAGTTGCTATGTTAAGATCCTACAAAATAGAAAACAATGTTAGTTTCTAAAAACAATTTCAGAAAAAAATCATAACCTAAAAAAAAAATAATAAAATAAAAAGTTAACCCTAATCTTAACCTAATTCCAATACCAATTAATCCCATAAAAACGTAGCCATAGTCCCCGGCAACGGTGCCGAAAACTTGTTCACAACCCCAAGTGTAGGGTCGCGATGTAGTAATAACTCAGTGAGACTGAGGTCGATTCTACAGGGACTAAAGTTGTATGTAATTTTAAAATAACTAGAACTATAACTAGAAAAATATCTAAATTGAATTCTGGAATAGTTGAGAGGAATTGTGAATAAAGTATCAATAATTAAAAGGAAACTAAAGTGCCAAGGATCCACTTGTAGCTAACCGGTTATTACCTTACTTGATTTAATAAACACAAAGGGAATCGGAGTCTTATCCTATCCAATGAAAGATGAAGCAATTAAATCAAATATTTGAACTTTTCATTGATCTAGTCCTCAATGAAGGAGTATTGTGATGATTGGAAGGGAATTCAAGCATCCACAATGCCCAGGAGATGATGGTGAATCACGAGTTTTACCAATCTCACAATCTCAAAACAGGAAAAGAAGATATTCAAAGCTATTACAACATTATTGTAATTTGAGTCGCAATAAATCATAGAAAACTAAAAATCTTCATTAAATTAAAACTAGAAATCAATGACGTTCAACATAAATAAGAATCAAAGCATAGGAAGCATCAAAATAAACTCCAGCTTCACCTCTTAGTCATAGATAAGATATTAGCTAGACATAACTAACTCAAAAATATAAGAAAAAGTAAAAGATATACTAGAATCCATGAAAAAATTGAAGCGGAAGAACGTTGTTAGCGCTCTGTTATGCCTTATCTTCCTTTTCAAACCCTAGAAGATGTTTTGAAATATCCTAGGGACTCCTATTTATAGTCGTGGAACTCCAACTTTCGCACTGAATTGGAAAAATCTGGAAACCGCCTCAAATTTACACACTCAGTGCAATTCCCAAAATAGAGTTTAAGAACACTCATTTTTTAAACTCGAAGTTTCAAAATATATTTTTTCAGAACAATTTTCAGGATTCTTTTTCTTTTTCTTCACTTCAAATTTTCAATCCTCTTCATTTCTCACTTGGTTTCGTTAGACCTTTGGCATGTAAATTCTTCATTAATAACTTCCAAATCTCCAAATCTTCATTTTGTAATCTTTTGAACATAAATCTTCCTTTTGGCATCAATTTTACCTTAAGCTCTCAAAATCACCTCGCACATGAAAACATGTATAATTAGATCAATTACGCACTATTATGTTTATAAAACCAATGTATAAATAGGGAGAAATTTGCAATATTCATACTCAACATGTATCCATGCCGCCCATCCATTTCTACATATCATTTTAGGGCATTATCCAAAAAATCAATCAGATCCAATTATCAGGTGGACAATACCATGAGAAACAGTAGTGATTGACCATCCACCATTAAAAACTTCTTATGGTGCACCTTAATGTTTAGCTAGTGGTTATTTACCATATAATCCATTGATAAGGTCACATAAGGATGGATGAAGGGAGAAAACAAAAATCAACTTGATCGAAAAATTTTGTGGCTCATTAATGGTCAACCACCACTGTTTCTTATGGAATGGTACACCTGATAATTGGAAAAATGAATGGACGACATGGATACATAATATATATTGTTCATACCCGTCGTCGTCATTCTTTATGAGAACCAATCAGAGTAAGTTACGTGTGATCTGTATGGATTCATGTGGTGTTTTTAAAGATCTGCATAGACATACGAAGAGGATTCCTTGGTAACATAATTAGAGTGCATCGAACAATGCCACATCATTGTTTGAACGATCGACAAAAGTGCGATCATGAAGAAATAGTTATAGGATAAATGACAAAAGAAGAAACAGAAGAAAGCAAGTAGTGCTGAAACAATTATAACAACCATTGGGACTTGTGAATAATCTAGATGATCAGTATTAAAGCTATAAATAGAAGAAGAATGCAATCTTATGCCAACCCAATCAAACCAAACACTATCTTTGAGTTATCCTTTCAATTACTAGTCAATTACATTCTTTAGCGTAATCATTTACTTTTCCTGCCAAATAAATTACATTTCTTAGTGTAAATCTTTACTTGAAGCTTATTGTTTACATTCTGTAATGTAATCCATAGTGCTAATCAAGTAGCTAGTAATCTTAGATGTAATTTAAGTCTACACTCACACACTGGATTCAGTTCTGCATCAGATGTATTTTGCAGCTGTTCTTCCCGATCGACTGTAAGAATCTCTTTCGCATTTCTCTTTATCTGTAATGAAAATTCCTTTCGTATGGGATGTAAAGGTGTAACCCATCATCAAAGGATGAACCCCACCATATGAATATCGCTTGCTCATGTTTACACATTGAGCGAGTGGTTGAATATGTGACTGATCTGATCGGATCTAGGTCATACACTACGTGTCTGCTATCTCGGCGCTTGGGGTCATAGTTGTTTAGTTTGAATTGAGCTGCAATTTTAATTATGGCACGCCTGCATTCCAATTACTAAAAACTAGCAGCAAAAGTTTTTAGCACTCCTGATGGGACCATTTCTCTAATTTATTGACGTAGAGTTGCCAATATGAACAGAAAAGGTAATCAAATCGCTGAGGTTGAGCCCTCCATACCAACCGCGACACCTCCAGTCGAGGACGTGTCGATTCAAGCAGCCTCTGAAGCATTGAATCTGAACAATAGTCCAACACATAATACTGACAATCGGGAAGAAACATCGACCACTCGGACCATTCCTCCCAACGAGATAGTGATCGCACTTCAAGATGTACAGATGAACATTCAGTATGTACAAGAATATGGAAGAACCCAAGTCGAGCAATGCCGTATTCAAACTGAGAATGCTAATCAATATATGGCCAGCCAGGCTAAGGCCATGCATTGGTTAATGAATATAATGACCGAACGAATGTCATTGACAATGCAATATAATGTTGAAGGAATTTCTATCGGCAATATGGCCTAACCTCCACCTATGCCTCCTCCATAGAGGAATCCACCACCAGTCTTAGTTTAGGAGACACGAATTACTTCGCCTCCTGTAGAGCTTAGACGACCAAAGCAAGAGGTTAGAAATTTTGTACTTGAAACTTGGAATCAAGGTGTACTGGGAGGATATAACCGCCAACAATTTCCTAGGAATCCTTTTTTCTAAGAGGGACTGAATCAAGTCAGGCCCGATCCACCACCAATTATCGAACCTCAGTGAGTGGATTGCAACCAAATTGCTCAGATTATCCAAGAGGTTGCAAGCTAAGTACTCGGTTGTAATATTATCCCTATGTATAACAAACCATATCTTGAATGAATAGATCGACAATATCTGTTACCACAAAATTATTGACTGAATTTTGCCTTGTTTTTAAGCGATCTTGGTCAGTCGACTATTGAACATGTCGGCCGATTAACCATGCAGTGCGAAGAGTTGGCGAATAATGATTATCACAAGTTACAATTGTTTAGTCATTCGTTAACGGTAGCATCTTTCACATGGAATTCAAACTTATTATTGGATTCGATGCATACTTGGCAAGAAATGGAGGAGAAATTTCATGTTCAATTTTTCTTCAAGAATTGATAAATAACCATGGTCGATCTTGCCCATTTTCGGCAATTACCAGGAGAAACTTGTGAGAGTTACATTGCTCGATTTAAAATGGCAAAGAGTTGATGTAAGATCGTTATGACTGAAGCTGAGTTTGTGCAGCTTGCACAAGACGGACTCGAGTGCAAGCTTCGTAAAAAGTTTATTGGGATAGAGTTCATGGACCTATATGACCTGACCAGGAAGGTCTCTAGGTACGAAGAGCTTCTACAATAAGGTGTCTGACAAAAGAATTTGCCAATGGAAACTTATTACCATGACCCGAATTATGAAATTGCTATTGTTAAGGTAGTAGCTAAGAAACTACTTGTGTGTTCGGCATTAGTTAAAGCGGAATCGACCGCCTCGACTACACAAAAAACCCAGAAAGTTTATACTTTCTACATCACAAGAGCAGAAGAGATATTCAAAATTTTATTGGCTAGGAAGTTTAGCAAGATTCTAACGAATCATAAGATACATTCGGAAGACAAATTATAAAAAATTGAATATTTTAAATGGCTCAGAACTCGGTCACAGTCGACTAATAAATGTGTTGTATTTAGGAGCGTGATCTAAGATAACATCAATTGCGAGCTGTTAAGGTTACCGGAGAAATGCAAGGAAGCCATGTTGATCGACACGGATTCATTCCCGCCCAACCTTGAGGTCAATATAGTAATGATGAACATTAGAAAGGCTAATTGACCACAACCAAAGGTTGATCTATGTCTGATGAACCATGAAGGTATACCACAACGTCTAGTGCAAGGGTGACGTTGGTCTTCTCATGTGGATGCCACTCGGCGGAACACAACTTGACAAAGTAGGCAAGGATCACAACTATGTGACCGATGTGCTAGAAGGACGGTCCCCAGATGGGGTATCACATCTGGGGGTCTCCACATATGCCATCCTTCAATAATTTAATTAGTTTGGATACAAGTCCTACAATTCTTGTAGCATGGGGTATTAGTGCCAATTGAATGTAGGTTTGATCAATTTGGGACTTAGGGTTCAATGGGGCAACTTGAGGGTTTTTTTTTTTTTTTTTTCAATCTAGGGAAAATTGGAATTAGGGTTAAGGGTTTTGGAATTAGAGTTCTAAGTTGGGGAATTATGGTTTACACAAGAAGGATTAGATGAGGGGAGAAGGGGAAGGAAGAATTATTTATTTATTTATTTTTTTATTTTTTTAAAAAAAAGGGAAGAGGAGGGATGGCAGTACGAACATACGGACTGGTCCGTACGATCTAGATGGACTGTACGGTTATGGCTAAGGTGGGTTTGGGTTGGAGAGAGTTAGGGTTGGTGTTGATGGGTTGGGTATGGGATGAGATAAGAAGAAGAAGAAAAAGCTATGAGAAGAAAAAGGAAGATGATAAATATGTTATTGTTGTTGAAGAAAAAGAAACAAAAAAGATAGCCTGTGGCTTCACACTACCTTGAAATCATACCAAGAGATCTCTAATCACAAGAGATTTTTCATGAATCACATGTGGAAAAGAGAGAAGAATTCTTTTCTTTTCACAAAGTATATCATTAAAATAAATAAATAAATAAATAAAATTGAATTAAATAAAATAATAATAATAATAATAATGAAAACACTAAGGATGGGATGTCCAAGCCTTAAATAAGCTTTTGGGCCGCCAAATTACAATTTTACCCTCTCGGTTCTTTTTTTGTCCATATATGTCTCAAACCTCTTGAAACATAAAATATGTGTACCACATATGAAATAAACTGAAATAATGCCTAATCTAAGATTTTAAAAAATGAAATCCTAAAGCACGTAACATCTGATGATGTTTGATGATGACAATGGCCCACGATCAATGGTCCGATCATTGTGTCATCACGACCTCACGGTACCTTATCGTGAGGTCGAGCGCATAGTACCTTTTCTATATATATATATATATATATATATATATCAATGAATCACCGGATGAATTGTTTGGATTAATAAAGGGTGACCAAGTATTGAATGTTTATCATTAACGTGGATTCATATTTGTTAGAGCCCATGTTACACTGCACTGGGGTGGCAACGGGGTCCGACCGATTGGGGTGAGCTCGAGCTCAATCCATTTACTAAATGGCCAAGAATTCTAGCGCAAACCTGACCAGTAAAACCTGACGATCCACATGTAATTCATTAAGACTGACAAGACATGACCTGACCCATTTAATTGTAAATGGGTTGGGCTCAACTGACCTGACCCATCCCATTGAAGCATGTCATATGTTCAAGAATGGAATATAAGACTCAGGCTATGCTCTGTCTAACCCGTTCAGAGGACACATCATCATTTATCATTTATCATTATCTAAGCCTTGTCCCAATGAATTGGGGTCATTTACATGAATCCTGTTCAGCCATTTCACTCTTGGAGGGTCATTACTTCAGTTAGAACATAGGTCATTGGATCTTTTCTAACTACCTCCATTCACATCCTTCTGGCCTTCCTTTTTCCCTTTTAGAGCATTCAAGTTATACTAACTTTTAGTAAGTGCAGTTCTTCGTCTCCCTTGCACATGACCTATGGCCCTTCCCTTTTCTTATTACCTATTAGTGCTACTCTTATGTACCCTAAATGCATTCATGTCTAATCTTCATCATTTGGTTGCTCATCCATCTCAATATCCTTGTTTCGGTGAGACATCTTATAAATATGTTGTTAGTTAACTGCCCAACATTCCGTCCCATAAGCATGGCTAGTCAGTGGAAACATAAGTAACAAATGCATCTATAGTTATTTTGATTCAGGTTTTGGGCCTTCCCATTGATAGCCTCTATAAGCAGGTTGGGTCAGGTACAGTTCAAGCTCAGCCCATTTACACGAATGTTTCACACTCCAGCCTGGGCCTGACCTGCTCTACCCATATAGCTCGGCCTGAGCCCACCTTAGTCGGGCCAATTGATTCACTGGCCAACCCAACCACCATTGCTAACCCTAACAATGCAGCCAATGGTTGGATGGACTCCATCATTGGATCACTTGGCCTATCAACATGATAGGCCAAAGTGCCATGCACATTGGTGGCGATATTCTGGCGTGCACTACACAAAAATCTGTGTAGTATATTGTACCTTGTGTCCTCTGATGTGTGCATGACATCTATTGTGTTCATCATGTTCTCCTGGGAACTCAGAAATCAGGTTGATCAAAAACTCAGGTGGGCCACACTCCAGGGAACAGTTAAAAAATTTCAGGTGGAACTTGGCTGCAACTTAGAAAGTTATAGGCATCCAAACAGCCACTTGAAATAACTACATGCTTCAGCTACTTCTATAGATTCAACCAAACAAATTATAGCATTTGACTTCCAGGTTTTACTTACAAATTTGATTTAGTAAATATTATGATAACCACTAGACGGATGTGGAGGTGGAATGATGATTTGACGGTGATGAGATGTTTGGATGATATTTTCTAGCTTGAGGATATTTGTATCTTTTGCAACCAGTCGTTCGATATGGTACAATGTGTTATATTCATTACGATACATTTTTGTACTTCAAATTACAAGAACAATTTATGTAATGTTTTAATTATTTCCTGTATTCATGTTTATATGTAATGTGTGCTACTTGAAAATTGAAAGTGGAAGCAATTTCTTTTACTTTTTAGGTTTCATACTCTACATCACCAATTTGCACAGTATGATTGGATTTTCATTTTGCACAAGTGAGGCCATAGTTTAAGGATGCATATAGTTGTTATGATGGATTGTACTGTTGATGGCAAATGCTTAGTCGGCCTCTTACTAGAAGATCCTAGCCATTGGTTTTGTGTGACCTTTTCTCCAGTGAATGTGGAAACGTTTCATCTATTTTTTAAAAGCTTTGTTTGGTAAGAGACCTAGTAGAACTAGGATTTAGGACTATCAATGGGTTGGGTTTGGGTTGGGTACTATAGCACCCATACCTAGTCTAACCAGGTTCAGATCCTTTCCGGTCTGGGTCTAGATCTCGAAGACCCAGACCCAGATCCAATCAGTTTCAGGTACCCACCGGGTCTTTGGCTCAAGGTTTTGAGTCGGGTTTGGGACAAATTAGAGCATTTAAATGGTTGGGCCCACCCGATGGATGGATTATAGATCTCACTTTGAGATTCTCATGGTGTGTTACTCGCAGGTCCATGTACTCATTGACAGCCTTGCTGGATTCAGCTTAATTCTGATTTTGGTAGGCACCTAACTCTCTAGTGGATTTGTGTCATTAAGCTGTTCTTTCTGACACTTAATATCAACTCTTTTATAACTTATAAAATTGTGACTGTATGGAAGAAAGATCTGCTTTAGGGACAAGAATCTGATACGGAGGGTGCTAACCCACAGGTCAAATAGCCCGACCTACTTTTGAGGTGGGTTCATGATGTAGAGCGGGTCGCGGACAGTTTCATGGCCAAGATGGATCAGAAAAGGCCCGGTCGGCGAACCGAGATAATTTGGACCGTTGGAACTTAAAATGAACATATCTCGCAAACTTAAATGAATTATTGGATGTAAAATATATGATTTTGGGGTAGGACGAGCTACTTTAGCCATATAACCCTACGAAGCTGGGTTGCGCAGACCGAATTTGTGAAATACCATCAGATTGACGGTCATTTTTTTGTTTTAATTCCGTTTTTACTATAAATAGTAAGTTTTATTTTGATTATAACTCTTTATGTTGGGCTTTAGGAGTTGCGCCCAACGTGAAAAGAGCTTAGAATAATTAGGGGAACGGTTTGGTGAAGCCAAATAGGACACTTACTATTTTTGGCCGAAAACCTTGCGCACTAGTAGACATCACGACCGTCTATAAATAGTAAGTTTACTATTTATAGTAAGTCGCGGATTCTAGGAGTTTGAGTTGTAGTTTGATTATGATTTCTTTCCCATTGCTTGATACCCTTATTTAAAGGGTTGTAAACTCGATTTTAATCGATTTATTCATCAATCAATTTCGAATTTATTAGAATTTATTTCTATTTTCTTCTTTCTTTCCTCGTGGATTCGAGAAGTCTCTGTGAGGAGTCCAAAGAAGTTCCGTGGATTCGGAATAGTTATCCTCTTGAGGAAGACGGTGCTCGACCTCACGTCCTCCCCTGCGTCGCAATTCAGGCCAACCTAGAAAGATAGTGGTTCGGGCTGGCTAGAAATGGGACACTTGAAGCGAATAGATCAGTCTCGGGTTAACCCTACCCGACCTGCCTACCCATATAGGTTATCAATGGATTGGGCAAGAGGACCTGAAAAAGGTCCTAATTAGTTTAATATTTAATTTTTTATTTTTATTTACCAAGCAATGAATGACTAAATTAATGTCTCTAATTGTAGGGAACCTACCAATTATTCTCCAACCATAACCCACATGTCATTTAATTGGGAAAATTTTCACTGATACCATTCTGTCACGTCCCAAAATTCAGATATAGAGTGTGCACCCTCAGACCCCAATTTCAGCTCATGACTCGTAGATTGATTTGATGTTCTTGTGCAATAATCAGACAGTTTTGCTTCTCGGGTTGGAGACTATACAAAAGAAATGGATTGACTGATACAGTTTTCTTCTAAACATCCATTTGTTTTGTACACAATGGTTTATCTGATGAAAAGCACTTACATCACACGCTTTTGCTATTTTGGTGCATGTGATGGGTAAGGCTCCACACAAGTGTGGTCTTTGCTAACCTCACCTGAAACTTTTTTTTTTTTTTCTTTTTGTCTTTTTTGAAAAGTTAACCTCACCCAAACTCGACCGGATCGGATTTCAAATCGGGTCGGATCAAGTTACTATGTAACCTGAACTTGACTCGGTCAAGATTCGGATCAGGGCGGGTCTACTTGATCTGAACCTGACCCTGGCATTCGGTTTGGGTTGAGTTGGATCCACCCGATCAAGTCGGGTCCTGCCCATCTCTATGTAAATCTGCTCCTAAAACCTTTTACTTCACATGATGTGCCCTGTTAGATTTTTGATCAGGTTGATTTTTGTATTTTCATTTCATCCAAGTGAGTTATACTTGATTAATGGATTTGATGAAAGATAAACACCATAGTAGCCCAAAAAACAAAACTTATGGTTTGTATCCCATCTCCATTGTTCCCTATGGTGTGGCCCACCTGAGCTGTGAATCTGTTTGATTCTTTGTTCCAGATCCTAGAATTGAGGATAGAACCCGGTGGGTGGAGTGGATTTTATATATTCAACATGCTAGGGCAAGCAAAACTGTGTTTTTTAAAATATAAATCAGGTGCTGCAACTTGCAAGGACTCAGGTGTCGTAACCTAAAAGGATTCCAGTCGGGAGGTTTGCCCCAATTCGTCCTGACATGCTATTGAGGATTATTGTAACCGTTGGATTTGGGGTTTTTTTAATGATTCAAACTGTCTATTTGATAGGTTTCTCCTTTGATGGGAGTACCAAAAAAAAAAACCCAACTGATGGATAGTTTTGACAATCTGAACCATCAATCAAATCCCCAACCTGATAAGATCCTTTACATCTCGTCTCTTGTCCACCATTAAGGTGGGCTGGATACTGTGGCATACAAACCATTATAGGTGGTTTCATCATTTTCAGAAAATAGTAATGTGTCTGAATGAAAATAGATGAAAAGGTGGTAAAAATAAGGTTAAGTTCAAGAATGTAGGTTGACTTCTAAAATTTATTGTTTTGGGTGATTTTGTCTTATCAGGTAAAAGAAAATTCCTGAAATTAATTGACGTGACAGCGGATGGTCCGTTGTTTAAACTTAAGTAAAAACTAAAGTTTTCAAACTTTTGATTTGTAGCCTTCAGATTGATAGTAAGAGAACAAAGAGTTAAATGGTTCCTATTAAAGAGAAAGGCAAGAATTGATGGTTAGGATGGGCATATTAGGAAGGATTTTGAATGACGGGTCATCTCAATAATTAAGTTGCTGCAAGCAATTTTACAGTAGGGAAAAGATGTTATGAAATGAACTCGTGTGGACTGCACTGTACGCTTTAGAAATGCATATGGTGTTCCCAAGGGTTGTTCAGGAAGGTCAACAGGAGGATGGGCCATAACCCAAAGACTGTTCACACGATCGATTGTGAGTTTTCTCTTTTTAATGAACGTTCCTCTGACGATTTTGTGTTGTTGCCGTGGGTTTTGTTTTTTTTTTTTTTTTTTTTTTTTAAACTGGTCATTTGCAGCCAATGGTTGGATGGACTCCATCGTTGGATCACTTGAACTATGAACATGATAAACCATCCAATCAATGGTCGTGGTTATTGTGTACAAGTGTCATGCACATGGTGGGGATATTCTGGTGTGCACTTCACAAAAATCTATTTAGTACATTGTACCTTGTGTCCCTCAGTGATGTGTTCATGACATTCATTCTGTTCGTCATGTTCTCCTGGGAACTCAGGAATCAGGTTGATCCAAAACTCAGGTGGGCCACACTCCAGCGGCACAGTTAAAAACGTTCAGATTTTTATTGGCCCACCAAGTCTTTTATATGCCATCCAATCCCTTCAGAACAGGAACACCAACAGGATAAGGCCCACCATGTCTTTTATATGCCATCCAATCCCTTCAGAACGGGAACACCAACAGGATAAATGGACGTCCCGAAAGGTAGATCATTCCAAAGCTCAGGTGGGCAGCACCATGTGATTTTAGAGGTTTTTGGCTTGACTTTAAATCGTGTGGCCCACCTAAGTTTTTAAATTGGCCCGATTTTTGGGTTCCAAGTAGAACATAAGAACACGCACACATTATGGAAGAATTTGATGTTATGCACTTATTCTGGTGGGCCCCACAAAATAGTGGTTTCTATTAATCCTAGGGTGCAACTCGACCATATGATGCCTATTGTTGTTCGCCTAGGAAAGCCAAAATCCAATGGCCCATGTTGCCATAAATCACACCAATCATGCAATCATAACCGCTCCACCATTGCCTTGGGATTAGATGATTGAGGAGAATATAAGGCATGATTTGTCTTAACCATCTATTTGTAAACCACCTATCTAATTATGGGACCCCAATAAAAGCTGTAAACTTGTCGAGATGTTACAAATGCAAACCAATTTTTAGCACTTTCTCATTTCCACCGAAATTTAGCATACTTGCAATTTGAATTCCTAAACTATTCTATTTAGGAGTGGTAATGGGTTGGGTTCAGGGTCAGCCCAAACCTGATCCCATTTACTAAATAGACCAAGAATTCTGGCACAACCATGACCCACCCTTGATGATCATGTACCCTCTGACCCAACCCGACCCACTTAAAAATTCATCAAGCCTGACCCAACCCATTTAACTTAAACTGGCCCAACCTAACCCACCAAGACCCATCTCAGGTTTAAGAATGGAACGCAATACTAAGGCAATGAAAAACTTAGCCCAGACAGTGGGAAAATTATATATACTTCTGTATCAAATGTTACGTCTGGTTGGATCAGGTCCTCTTGCCCAATCCATTGATAACCTATATGGGCAGGCAGGTCGGGTTGGGTTAACCCAAGACTGATCCATTCACTTCAAGTGTCCCATTTCTAGATTTCTAGGTTGGCCTGAACCCACCTCAAAAGGCAGGTAGGGCTATTTGACCTGTGGGTTGACAACCTCCGTATCAGATTCTTGTCCCTAAAGCAGATCCTTCTTCCACATAATCACAATTTTATAAGTTATGAAAGAGTAAACAGCCAACATTTGATATTAGGTGTCAGAAAGAACAGCTTACTGACACAAATCGACTAGAGAGTTGGGTGCCTACCAAAATCAGAATTAAGTTTAATACACAAATGGACTGCGAGTAACACACCATGAGCGTCTCAAAGTGAGATCTAATCCATCCATCGGGTGAGCCCGACCATTTAAATGCTTTAATTTGTCCCAAACCTGACTCAAAACCTCAACCCAAAGACCCGGGGGGTACCTGAAACTGATTGGATCTGGGTCCAGGTCTTCAAGATCTAGACCCAGAGCGAAAAGGATCTGAACCTGGTTAGACTGGGTATGGGTGCTATAGGACCCAACCCAAACCCAACCCATTGACAGTCCTAAATCCTAGTTCTACTAGGTCTCTTACCAAATAAAGCTTTTAAAAAATAGATGAAACATTTCAACATGAATGATCCACATTCACTGGAGAAAAGGTCACACAAAACCAATGGCTAGGATCTTCTAGTAAGAGGCCAACTAAGCATTTGCCATCAACAGTACAATCCATCATAACAACCATATGCATCGTTAAACTATGGCCCCACTTGTGCAAAATGAAAATCCAAGCATTCTGTGCAAATTGGTGATGTAGAGTATGAAACCTAAAAAGTAAAAGAAATTGCTTCCACTTTCAATTTTCAACTAGCGCACACATTACATACAAACATGAATACAGGAAACAAATAAAACATTACATAAATTGTTTGTGTAATTTGAAGTACAAAATGTATCATAATGAATATTACACATTGTACCATATATAACGGTTGGTTGGAAAAGATACAAATATCCTCAAGCTAGAAAATATCATCCAAACATCTCATCACTGTCAAATCATCATTCCACCTCCACATCTGTCTAGTGGTCATCACAGTATTTCCTAAATCAAATTTGTAAGTAAAACCTGAAAGTCAAATGCTATAATTTGTTTGCTTGAATCTATAGTAGTGGAAGCATATAGTTATTTCAAGTGTCCATTTGGATGCCTATAACTTTCTAAGTTGCAAATAAGTTCCACCTGAAAGTGAGCTCATGCTATATTGTAACTGACAGTGAAATTTCTTATCCAAACACCTGTAGACCCTTTACAACTAATAAAACTTACAGGCATCCAAATGACCCCTAAAACTAATCATGGAGAAAATATGAGTTCATAGTGCATTGGGTTGAAGTGTATGCACGTTACAATTTACAAGTAGGGCCAGCAATTGTGAGATACAAACTTTAATTGATAAGCTCTGCCATAGGTGGAAGATGGGCCAAAAACCCTACAGAACCAAGCTTCTAATCTGCCGGTCAATGTCCTACAAAATATGGAGAGGAAAAGAATATAAATATCAATTGTCTAGGGAAAAAATGGCAAGGAACTTCCGATTAGATATGGTTGGGTTATAACAAAAAGAGAACTTGTAAAATTGTAGAAATATTACTAACACCATCCAAATTTAAGCTTGGGATGTGAGATTACTATTATCATCTGACATGGGTTTCGAATGGATTGACTGCAAGCAAATCCAAATGTACTTGCTCCTCGTTGAGTTCCCTGCCGACAACAAAAATTACACTACTGCAGTTAAAGAGTTACGCATGCAATATAGGCAAATATCATATACAAGGACCAACCAAATCAATACCAAATTAAGTAAATCTGAAACAGTTGTTTGCTAAGCCCACAGGTGTGTGGAGCTGTGCACATCCACATATAGCTGCACATGCCAATATGGAAGATGTATATGAGATCCCAGCTTTCCATAATTCCATTACATGAACCAGATTGATTAGATGTTCTTGCGCAAAAAAATCAGGAAGTTTTGCTTCTCAGGTTGGAGACTATACAAAAGAAATGGATTGGCTGATATAGTTTTCTTCTAGACATCCATTTGTTTTGTACACACTGGTCCATCTGATGAAAAAGCTCTTACCTCACATGCTTATGCTATTTTGGTGCATGCGATTGGTAAGGCTCCATACAAGTGTGGTCAGCATTTAATGTAAATGTGTGGCCATTAGATGAGTGGACAGACCTGAATTCCACACAACGAAAGCCATATTGTGGTTGCACTTTGATGAACAGCTTTGATCATGCATCCATGCAAGCATTGTGGACACTCGAGCCTACCCTCTAAATAGTTGCTCAAGTCAAACATTATGGGAACTCTTTGTTATATTGAAGCACTAAAGATTGGTAAGGAAAAAAAAAATCCAAACATTCTCATTCTACAGTTTGAAAACATCATCCAATTATCTCACGCTATTCATAAATGAGGAAGCCAGAATAAGAACCATAAAATGGAACAAACTTCCACTGGATTTCTCCTTGAATACAGTTATTAATTCCCTTTCTGCAATCGCAAAGTAACAATGTTTTGAAAATCAAAACATGAACAAATCAAGTCTTCTCATTTACCTTTGTCACTCGAAAACAAACATATAATCAAAACTTATAATGCAAAAGACACGGGCAACATAAACGTTGCTATTTAGATGATAGTCTTGGCCCACTATGTAGGATCCATGTCCTTGCTGTTCACTTCAAGGCATCAGATGCTGCAATTCCAATAGATAACACACCAGAAATGAAAAAGGAAATTAACAGAAGAAGATCCAAGAAATTTTCTCAGAGTAAAATTTTCCACAGAAAGTGTGTACTTCTTCCAATGTCCTATCAAATGGGAGGCCAAGGAACTGAATTAAATTTATTTGAGATACAACAGAAATGTGATACCACTTACCTTTAGTCTGAGATACAACAGTTTGTTAAGCCATATATATGATGTGCTTAGAAAAGAACTCAAAATAGGTCTAGCTGCACAGAATTCCTAGGGCATGGGGCCCTTTTGGTGATCCTTCCATGGAGTGGACTCGCCTGGATTTTGGGCTATGGCATCAAGAAGTGGGGACCCACCTGATGGACAGCTTGGATTTTGCGCGTCTTCCATCCAGGCCTGTGTTGGCTTGCAAGGGAGCTGGGTTGCACAAGCTTGAGACTTTCCAACCTCAATGCGTCTTTATAAGCATTCAATATAAGGATTAGTGGTTGACGTCCATTTCTTGGCTCTAACAATTATGAACAAATCAAGCACACATGGTTGCATATTTTGATGATCCGGACCATCCCTTTAGAGGGACCTTTTATGGCTGGATGGTCTAAAAATCACATTGGCAATTTCATCCTTATCATCCAAATGGTGTCCCTCAAATGCGGCTAAAAGAAGAAGAAGAAGAAGAAAAAAAAAAAGGTCAATTATCAAATCCATATAGTCTAAAAACACATGATGATGAAAGAAAAGTTTCAAAGGTCAGACAAGTGCAACTTTTATCCAATGGGGCATCAATGGTATGGTCTTCCAACCATACAGCCATGTGGACTGATTCATCAATAGATAAATAATGTGCCCACACACAAAATGTTCTTTTTTGAGGTAATTCATCCAACGGTTAGCATGCATGATGTATAACAGGTATTATATGATGCTCTGTCCGAAGGATTACAGAGTACTATTTCGGTTTTCATTTTGTACAAGTGGGCCCATTGTTCAGTGACCAAAATGCTGACATTGTGTTTCCCACTATCAATAGGGCACCAAAAAGATGAAAAGGTGGCCCTATTGTACAAACTGAAAAATAAGGAAAATAGCATAGCAATAATGTAAACTAGAAGTCAAAACAGCTATGATTATAGTTGACAGTATCAATAAAGAGGAGAGATTAAAAAGCAAGTAAATCTCACCTGCTTTGCTTTGGAGAGATCATGAACTGTGTGCAGTAAACAAGGAAAGCTCGTCTTTGATTGCTAGTCACAACAACACCATATTCACATCTAATTCATGTATGTTAATGAAGGGTACATGTTGACTCTTATGCCAATCCTCTCCCGCTCTTCTTCTCGAAGCCTCACTTTCAATTGTTGAGGCATTTCCAGTGGTGTCAATTTTCAATGTAGGTCATCCAACCATACTGCTACATGAAGCCTCGCTTTCAATTGTTGAGGCATGTCCTGCAGCATCAATTTTCAATGTAGGTCATCCAACCATACCGCTACCTGGGCTAACTCATCAATAAAGAAGAAAAATGGGACTCAAATATGATCCACTCAAAACATTCATTGTTCAGCCATTTCATCCATCAGTTAACATGCATGACATTCAGGAGGTACTACGCATTGGGGTTTTCAGCTTTTGGAAGTGCTGCCATCGTTCAGGACCTAAAATGCTGATATTATGGTCCATGCACTAAAAATCTGAAAAAGGGGCCCAACTTGTACAAACTGGAAAAAAAAAATAATAAAATAAAATAGCATAGCAATAAAGAAACTCGGAATTTAAAATCGGCTATGATTGTAGTTGAAAGTATGAATGGAAAGGAGAGAAATAAGATGAAAGAAGTAAATCTCACCGGCTTTACTAGGGAGATAACCTGAATCAGTCTTCAACAAAGAATGAAAGCCTGTCTTTGATCGCCAGTCATGACAACAACAACAAATTCCACATCTCAATATTTATCTTAAGAAATAGCTTCAGCATATTTTGGTGGAAGGTGCTCCTGAGGATTTAATGGCTTGGACCAATGTGGATGGACGGTATGTGTTGAATCTTATACCAATCCTCTCCCTCATCTCTTCGAAGCCTATTTGTGAAACTATAAGACATACCAGATGTCTCCAATTTCTTGAGGGTAGTCACATGCTGCAATCCTTCTGGAAGCATCTCTAATTTTCTGGCTGAATGCATCACTAACCATAGAAGACTCGGCATCGCTCCTTCCTCAACTCTCCACTCCTCTAAATTATCCAACATTCCAATCAACAAGTACTCAAGGCGAGGAAACCCTTGCTGAGAGCAGACCATTTCCATTCCCAAGTATGAATGATACTCCAATCTGAGAACCCGTAGGTTTTTTAGTTTCTCCAGTATCATCATAGGGTCTTGCTCTAACGCAGACCCCAACAAGGTAAGCTTGGTGAGATTTGGTGAGAATTCATGAGATTCGGGTAGGTTCCCTAACCTTCCCTCCAAATGCAGCTTAAACAAATGCAACAAATTTAAAATTGGCGGAAATGGGATTAGATCTTCACCTGTTAGCCTCAGAGACTGGAGGTGGTCCAATTTGGGAATAGAGTTGATCAGTCCCTCTCCATGCCTACTTGAATCTACTTTGTCTATTTTTAGTGTCCTAAGATTAATGAGCTTTTGCGAGTAATTCTTTATCCAGTCGCCTGCCGGAATATCTATTAGAGTTTGTAGGTTGCTTGGAAGGCTGAGTTCATCCGCAGTCTGCTCGCCTAGTGTAGACCCTTCACATGTAAATGCCCCCCACCTTACACGTACATGCCTTAGCTGTTGCATGTTCCAAATATCAATAGGAATGTGGACTGGATATCGGCCGCCAATATAAAAATGTACAAATAGTGTTTGCAAGTTGCATAGATTAGCCATCGACGATGGTAGGCTTTGTTCTGTTTCATTCACCACTAGCGCCATTTCAAGGTATCTCAAGTGGATAAGTGTACCTATTTCCTGTGGAACGTTTTCTGCCTTTATCCATGTGCCACGACTGAGATATAACACCCTAAGCAATTGAAAGCCTCCAAAAATTAACTTCCGTTGATTTTGTGGAAGAAATTGCTCTGAGCTGAACCAAATAATAGAACGAATGTTCTGAGGGAAGTGATTTAAAGAAGAATTCACGGAGTCGCCATGATGCATAGCAATTCGACGTGCTTTACAAGGAGAGAGATATCTTGCGCCCCCAGTGTTGACGTTGAGAAAATTTTCTTCCTTGGCTTTTAAGAGTGAGAGATCTCGAAGAAGATCGTGGATGCCACAACTTTTAATTCCCCCGATGGAACCGCTTTCCACCATCTGAATTAGGCTTCTCTAGATGAGCTCCTCTAGGCAATCTTCTCCTACTTCCTCCAATGTTTTGGCCCCTTTTGAATGTACAAATCCTTTTGCAACCCATAACCGAATAAACTCCTAAATAGAGAAAGCATGGCTTCAAGTAATAGGGTAGATCTTCATAGCTTAAAGCTAATATCCTTGAAATTTGTGCTTGGCCTTCAACAGATGGCTAACAAAGGCTTTTCAATACCTTCTCCCACTGACTTGGGAGCCTTGCTTTCCTCGATAAGAGCCCTCCAACGACCACAACTGCGAGAGGTAGACCGTGACATTTTACCACAATCTCCTTTCTCAGACCGTCTAAATCTTGGGGGCAACTGCTATTGTGAGACCCGACCTGAGTTCGCATGTGTGCATGTGTGTGTGTGAGTATACATTTCGTTTATTTGGGTCCCGCGGTCCTACCGGTCAAATTCCAGCGACCTGCGACCTTCGGGTAGTGTTTGCGGTCATCCTTAAGTTCGGTCACATAGACCCGACTCGGATCGACCCGAAAACTATGTCATTGTGATCGCATCGTCGTTGCGGTTGCAACGACACGTCTTATGTGTCCATCCGATGTATAAATCATAAGTTGTGTATATCTCATGTTATAATATATATCAAAGATGCCAAATCAAGGATGGATTAGATTATCCAATCAGTGTGGTATTTGATACTTTGGCTGTGTATGATGCTCGATACCTAACATTTGAAAATGGTACATGTGGCAAATTTTAACATAATCTAAACCGTGTTTTCGCTTCATCAAGATCTGTGTAACCTAATCAAGAGGTTGGATGGCAAGAAAAAAAAAAAAAACCATTACAATGGCCCTATGAAGTTTTTAATGGTGAGCATTTAATCGCCACTGTTTCCTTTAGTGTGGTCCACCTGAGATGCAGTCATGCAGATCTGTCTCATTTTAGACTCATGCCTTAAAATTATCTATCAAAATAAATGGACAACATTAATAAAATATTTATCATTATGATGGCCCCACATAACATTGACCCATCAATCTACAGATACAAACAAGTGACACGTGCGCACCCTATAAATCAGTACGCTTATCACTGTGTGGGGCCCATTGTGATTTATGTATTTTATCCTCCCCATCCATCCATTTTACAAGATAATTTTAAGGCTTGATCCCAAAGATGAAGCATATCCAATGCTCAAATGGACCACACCACAGGAAACAATGTGAATTGAACATGCTTACCATTGAAAATTTATTAGGGGCCACAAAAGTTTTGGATCCATATCATTTTTGTATCTTACCTTCATCCATCCCCGTGTGATCTTATGAACAACTTGGATGACAAATAAACACCACTGTGGGCCATGGTGCCTAGGAAGGTTTCAACGGTAGGAATCATTGTCCCCATTGCCTTGGCAGTGTGGTCCACCCTAGCTTTGGATCTACCTCATTTTTGGGTTCACTACCTAAAATGGTCTCGCTAATTGGATGGACCATGTGGATATAACACATACATCATGGTGGGGTCCACAGAACTTGGTGACGTCCACACACCAATTATGTTAAAAGGAAGAGCGGATTGTGTACCGAGTAACTCAATAGGTTAAGCGTGCTGTGTAAACTCTGTGGGTCCACCATAATTTATGTATTTTATGCACTCCGTCCAACCATTTTAATAGATAAATTTTGGGCTTGAGCGTAGAAATGAACCATATCCAAACCTCAAGTGGAACACATAATGGGAAATAGTGTGAATTGAACATCTACTGTTGAAAATTTCTTGGGGGCCACGGAAGTTTTGGATCAAGCTTGTATTTGTGTTTTCCCTTCATCCATGTCTGTATGATCTCATGAACAGGTTGGATGACAAATAAACATCACTGTGGGCCCAAGAAATGTTTCAATGGTGGAAGTTATTATTCCAACTGTTTCCAATGGTATGGTCCACTTGATCTTTGGGTATGCTTAAATTTTGGTCTCAACCCCTAAAATAATATGAAAAAACGGATGGACGGCGTGGATGGACTAGATGCATTCACGGTGGGCCTACTAGAGTTTACTCTATACGATTAGAGCGTATAACTCAGTAGGCAATGTGCTTTCCGCGTAAAAACCGGACGCGGATTAGATACTGCCGTAGGGACACTCGCTACACGTCATCAAGTTCTGTGGACCCTACTAGGATGTACATGTTGTATCCACAACGTCCATTCATTTGGAGATATTATTTTAAGGCATTACCTAGAGAATGAGGCAGATCCAAAGCTTTAGTGGACCCCACCACACAAAACTGCGGGAAGATTGATGTACACCGTTGAAACCTTCCTAGGGACCACCGTAACGTTTATTTTCCATCCAATCTGTTCATAATGTCACAAAGACATGAATGAAGAGGAAAAACAAATTTCATATTGATCCAAAACTTCTGTGACCCAAAAACGTGTTTTAATGGTAGACGTTCAATTTCCCACTGCTTTTTGCAGTGTGGTCCACTTGATAGTTAGATCTGTCTTATTTTTCTTCTAACTCCTTACGACGAGCTCGCCAAATGGATTAACAGTCTGGATATAACACATACCTCATCATCAGACCCACTTAACTTGCTGACGTCAAGACAGCAAGTATACAGCTGGTGTAAGGTACACCAGCCAACCACGTCCTCATATCAAGCCCAAAAAAAAAAGAAAAAAAAAAAGAGGAAGAAAACCCTGAAATGTCGTTCGCGAGGGATTCTTGCCGAAGAAAGGGGGTTTTTGAGGGAGGGTTTCGAAACCCTATATTATTCCCAAATCGCGAGGAAATTCCTAAAATCGCTGATTTTTCGCCAAAATTTCAAGCTTCAAATGGAAAAGGGAAAGGGGATTTTGCAGTTTTTCTTACCTCTTTGCAATGTTCGAAAATCGACAGGAGGCATTCTTCGGAGCTGTGAGTTTCGATTAACCAAGTACGCTATCACTCTCACGTATTTACAAAAACAGTGAAATCAAAGCGATTTTTTTATTTTTTCCCCCTTATTTTTACCTATTTATCGAAAAAATGGGTTGTTGGCTGCGTGGTTGGTGGTTACGGTCGATATTCTCGGTGATAATCCAAAATTATCGACAATATCTCCGATTTTTCGCCGATAATAGGGAGAAATGAAAAATTGGGGTTTCGGTATCGCTAGACTAGCGACACCGATATTATCGCCGATAATATCGACATTTCGTCGACAATTTGAACACTGGTCCTTGATCATGATCGCATGGCCCACCTAGGAGTGGTGTGCATGTTTTCCTAGATGGTCTCATCCCTGATGCACAAGTTTCAACACACACTGCCCAACACCACCCAAAATTCCATAACCTACACTACCCACCACCCACATGCCTACTAACCTATTAAACCTACAACTTTGGTTATAACTCCCTACTTGCAATCATCTCCCCTCTCTAACCAAGGTAAGAAAGTAATGATTACTTAGCTTAAAAGAGGTTTCTCTCTCTTTCTCTCTCATTTCTCTCTCTCTTCTCTTCTTCCCTAGCAACTTCCCTCCATTATTCCAGCCCTATTTCCTCTCTAATCCTCTAAATCTAACCATCTAAATCCAATCTCACCCATTCATATGGATCCCTTGGTGCACTAGGAGCTAGGAGGTCCAAGTTTGGAGCAATCTAAGGTGGGTGTACTCCTAGGATTTAGGATTTCTATTTTCATGTTCTTAGATATCTTTTTTATGGGAAGTGTATGACTCACCAATCAATGATGGAGATCCTACATCATCCCTTTGTTGTTGACCTATTTGATGCATGCATGCCCATGCATGGGGTTTTCCCTCTATGGGCCCCCATTATGGAGGATTACTTGGATTCCATGGCATGACAGGTCATCTAGACCTTAGAATCATGGTTGGGATAGCATCCCAACCATTGATCTTGAATCTAGGACATGCATGTGGTGGATCTTTGTTGTAACATATGAATAGAAGGAATGTATGGTGTGATTGATGAAGGGGAGGGCCTCAATGTGGCGGAGCCCCTTTTCTTGTGGCCGATTCTTTATTTTTTTTTTTAATGATAGAAGTCTGATCTTGCATGTGTGGCCCACCTGCAGGCCAACAAAAATCCAGACCAACCATGGAGCTTGGATGCCCATAGCAGTCCATCCTTAGACATGTGGTCCCAAAATCCGCCAAAACGGGACACATGCAAGGGGTATTTGATGATGGGGAAGGTCTGGATATTTGTGGGGCTCACTGGGGTGGTCCACCACACAAATTCCTAGGGTTAAATCCCATTGAAAACAATGTTTATATTTTAATTCTTTCTATTACTTGTTGCTGTCCAAATCTGTCTGGACAGATTTTTGGGCCGACTTGAGGCCAGGATTTGGGGCTTTTGGTGGGGAATTGTATACCAAGTAAAATAGAATTTTTTAATATGGGTATTCCACCTATAAGCATGCCAAATTCTAGCCCCAATTGACCTCATTTGGGTCCCCAAAAGGGTGGGCTAATATGGATACTTGCTAGGTTTTCTGCTGTAATTCCAGCAAAGTTGTAATTTGGAAATGTAAAATTTTAAAATAGTTTCTAATCAGGTGGGCCACTTTGGTGGACCTCACCTTATACTACATATATGAGAGAATATTTAAATTTAATTTCCTCAATTTTTGGACATCCAGGGCCGACCCCATTGGATGCTCAACCATAATCTATCCAGAATTATGCACTTAGTAGAAATTCTGCACAGATTGTAATTCTGAATTTAAATAAAATACTTATACTACCTCAAAAATTCTAAAATTTTGCAGAGATGTGACCCACCCATGGTAAGACCTACCTGCAAAATTTTAGGGCCAATGAACCCAATTTTGGCATCCAAAAGGGTGGGCCAACATAGTGGGTTGCCAGAAATTCCTGCTGTGCAGTCCAGCAGCATAGTTCTATAAAAACAAAATTTAAAAAATATTTTCTCAGAACGTGGGTCATATTTCTAGGTCACACCTTTTGTAATCTTGATGATGGACCTTGCGCCCAAATTTCAGGAATTTTAGAGGCCTAGAACCCACCCATTTGGATGACCCAAATTCAGGACAGTGGACAGCTATTTTTCCAGCAACATTCCACCCTGGACAAGTTGGAATTCTGAAATTTATTAAAATACTTTTGGGTGTCTAAAAATTATGAAAATTTACAAAGAGGTGCCCTACCCATGGTGAGACCCAACTACAAATATTTGGATCCATTAGACCCCTATGCACACCGTGGTAAGGGCCGGACTGTCCCACCATGTTGGGACGTCCAGGTCAATCCGATTTTCTGGATAGACCGTTTTATTTAAATTAATTAAAACAAATATAGGTATCTAAAAATCCTAAAATTTTGTGGGGGCATGTCCCACCCATGAAAGTGTCACCCTATAAAATTTCAAAGCTATCAGGCCCTTGTACTGTTGGTGGTGCGGCCTGGAGTGGCTCATCAGGCAGGGACGCCCAGGCTGGGGCGTCCAGCCTACCTTGTGGGCCCACCTAGATGTGTTGTATAACCCACCATATTGTAAGGATTTTGTAGGATAATTCATGCCTTTACACTCAAAATTTTGGATTTGATTAATGCATCATTGAGGCTCACCTTGTTTGGGCTATATGGGTATTTATATGTAACTAGATTTTGGACTCCTTGTAAGCCCAAATGGGCTGGAACCCTTTAGATAGGCCCAGTGGATTCTTGGGCTGTATTCTCCATGAAATTCTGTTGGGCTAGTGGGCTGGAATGTATGAGTGGTTGGGCCCTTGGTTGCCCACCAAAATAACTAAATTCTTGGGCTAGGTTGTAAGGCGCAACTTGCTTACCTTGAATATGATTCTCGCCCATGTGTTGGAGTAATGGGCTGCCCACTATGCCCACCACAATGTATGGACTTGGTGGCCCTTAAGTTTAGGCCCTAACCTTCCTTATGGGACCATATTATTGCATGTGGATTTGGCTGTATATTACCCCTATTGGGCCTATGAATTATGTGTAGCCTTGGGCCACTTTATCGAAGCCCAACATGTGATGTATCTATATGTATATAGCTGCCCATCTCTTTCTTATGGTGATGCTCGGGCCACGGGCCTTGATCCTTGGCAGATTATTATTAGGCCGCCTTCAGGGGACAATGGTAGTTGAATGCCCACCTTGATATGCCCCTCTAGGCCCTTGTTAAGCCCATTCTTACTTCTATGGGTGGTTAAAGGTCCACCATAAACTATTGCTAGGCCCATTCTTATTATTTAGGCCTATGCCATTATCTATCTAGTCTCGTGGGCTACCCCAGGCTATTGGGCCCCCATTGAGGTTGCATTCCTTTTGAGAAATGGTCTAAGTACCTAGACCCTATTAGTGAGGAGGGGAGAACATCTTCATTGCATTGGCATTTCTTGTTCATCTTCATGGCCCACTCCCATACGCATCATATGCATGCTTGGCTGAGATGTGATTGGTCATGGTTATGCCATTGGGCAGGATATTGTGAGGGATGGAGTTTTCCCCTCTTGAGCACGTTGGTGTTTAGGTATGATGCATGGCTGTTTGTGTGATTTGTGCATCTGACATTGTATAGTATGATCGACATTCGCCCTCGCTTCATCAGGACATTGCCTCCATAGGGATATTCGTGGATGGCTGGATGTGTGGACACTGGAAATGATGATTAAGCATACCGGGTGCATAGGATGCCCATGGGTGAAATTTCTAAAACTTTCATGGTACCAAGGATCTGCTCCAACACCGTGACTGGGTGGAAACATGAGTGCACGAGGGCCTTACACTTGTAAGCGGTGACTCCCACTGTCGTGTAGTCGGTTGGATAGGGATGTGGCCTTATCCGCCTGTGAGGGAGGGCATTATTAGGCTGAGTCTAACCAGCTCGTGAAATGGGTCTGCTACCGTCAGGCCTTGTTGGTGATTGGCTGTCCACAGGCATGTAGTGAGGTCTCTTACGCTCATTTGCCTATGCGGGTCTGTAGAGCGGTAGTCATTCGACAGTGTAATGGACCCCGGTGATTTCCTTATGACTGGAAATGTATTTAATATGTGGATTGGATATGAGCACTGGCATTACTTACATCGCATTAACATTGGCTGTGTAAGCCCCCTTCATGCACTGCCTTGGTATGGCGTCCAGTATTCATGATAAGCCTTGGTAAGGCTAGTGATATTCTCATTGAGCATGTTCTTTCCTTGTACCTCCTACTATTCTTCTGTGCACCATTAACACACACTTTCACCACCCTCTAAGCTTCTATAAGCTTATGTACGATTGATGTGTGCAGGTGATCCTACGCAGGTGTCATGGAGCTGCAGATCGTAGATTAGAGCTTAGCTTGAAGACCCAGTGTTGCTGACTTTTCTCTCTTTTCCTATTATCTGATGTTTGTCCTTTTGGGCCTGATATAAACTTGTAAAAATTTAAATTCTTAGTGGATTTTGTGATGTGTGCCCTTTGTTATTCTCAGATATACTTGCTATGATATTGGGTATGCTCGTATTAAAATGATTATACTGTTATGAAAATCCTCCTTGTAGGATCTCAGGATCGGAACCTGCCTCAGGAGCTGAGAATGGGGTACTACGGAGGCTGTTGCGGCCAGAACCGGCCATCGGGTTCCTTGTGAGTCCGGTTACCGAGTCTGGGGCATGACAAGAGTTGGTATTAGAGTATAGCAAGTAATTCTGAAATGACTCAGGATAACATCACATATCTGCCAAGAACATAGGATAAGTAGTGTTCTGAGATTCTTCCCTTCACTCCGTATTGAGCCTATAATTGTCCTGATTCCTTGCATCGTCATTATTTTGTAGACGATGTCACGTGGACGCGCCCGTGGTCGTGGTGCCCGTGGACGAGGCACCCGAGGTACTCATCCTACTCGAGCACATCCTACTCCTGTTGTTGAGGATCCGATTCCAAAGGTCCCGATCCAGCCTGTTCCTCCAGTTGCTCTGGTTCCCCCACCTATTCCTCCGCCTCAGCCTGCTGCTCTGGTTACAGAGGCTCCAGTTGTTCTGGTTCCCCCACCTATTCCCCCTCCTCAGCCTGCTGTTCCAGTTATTGGGGCTCCTACTCAGCCGGCCGCAGCCGTGCCTCCGCCCGAGGCGATTGACACCCCTACCTTTCTGACAGTACCTATAGGAGTGGAGCATTTTCAGCAGTTGATACAGCTTGTTGCCACTGCATTGCAGGCCGGTCAGCATGCTACTGCCCAGGTTTCTGAGCAGTCTGATTTACCACGTGCTAGTGCGATAGCTTGAGAGTTTCGGAAGCATGATCCCCTGAGTTTTAGTGGTGACCCTGACCCCTCTGCCGCTGAGGCTTGGTGCACTGAGGTTGCGAGGATTTTTGACACTATACAGTGTCCTACGAGCCAGAAAGTATCCCTTGTGACCTATCTCCTTCAGGGTGAAGCCCGTCATTGGTGGTCATCCGTATCCAGGATGGTCGGGCCTCAGTTCGTTTGGACATGGGAGGAGTTCGTGGTCCATTTCGACCATAAGTTCATCCCTGAGCACGTTTAGATCTAGGGAGCGATCGAGTTCGAGACCCTAGTGCAGGGTGATTTGTCTGTCTCTCAGTATGAGGCCCGTTTCTTGGCCTTGTCTCAATTTACTCCTCATCTCACCAGCGATGAGAAGATGAGGGCCCGTCATTTTGTGACTAGGTTGCGTCCTGCCCTTCGTAGCCGTGTGGTAGGGCATTGTTTGAAGACGTTCGACCAGGTCACTCATCGAGCACTGGTTTATGAGGAGGACTGGGCTATGACCCAGAGATCGAGAGAGCAGAGTTCCGGTGGAGACCGGAAGAGGAGGGCACCAGCCGATAGTTCCATGCAGCACCGTCAGCAAAGGAGGGGCAGATCAGGGTTTCGGCAGCCCACGGTTCAAACAGTAGTTTCTTCCTCGTCATCAGCACCGCCAGCCGCTTCATCTTCTGGCCCCTTTTCTGGTGTTTGCTTCGGTTGTAGACAGGCTGGACATCGAAGGCGTGAGTGGCCTCTCCCCATTCAACAGCAGAGGCCACCGCAGTTGCATCCTCCTTAGCAGCAGTAGAGAGCGCAACTTCCACCCGCAGCTCCTTGGGCTCCTCCTCAGCAGCAGAGGCAGCCACGCAGACCTCCTCAGCAGAGACAGTAGCAGAAGAGACAGTAGCAGCCGTAACACCAGCAGAGAGGATATCCCTATGTCCGGTCCCTGAGTCCAGTATGTATCGCAACCCAGTAGACATAGACTCAGGACTCTCAATCTTCCGATTTGCTTCCCCTACCAGCTCACGGCCATTTTTATTCTGCGCAGCAGGCGTCAGGTCAGGACCTGTAGCCGTCTACCGGTGAAGTCGTTGAGGGTATTCTTGTGTCTGCTTACATTGCTCATGTCTTGTTTGATTCCGGCGCTTCCAATTCATTTATGGCCGAGCAGTTTTGCCGATTGACCGATATTCCATTAGAGTCGGTGTCTGAGGCCTTGGCCGTTTTGACTCCCATGGGGAAGTCTGTGGTATTGACCCGTCGCTGCCCTTCTTGCCCGGTGTTGATGGCCGAGATGTTCCTTCCTGCTGATCTGTTTGTGATGTCGATGACAAGATTCAATGTTAGTCTGGGTATGGAGTGACTTGCAGAGTATGGTACCGTCTTAGACTATGCTGCAAGGACAGTTACATTTCATATTCCAGGCTTGACAGTATTCCAGTTCGTCGCCGAGCCCAGAGTGGAGCCGTTATCTAGTCTCTTGGCTTTGGTCGTTGAAGATTCTGTGGCAGAGAGTATCGAGCAGCTGTCAGTTGTTTGTGAGTACCCGGATGTATTTCAGGAGATCTCGGGTTTGCCTCCACGTCGACAGGTGGAGTTCCAGATTGATTTGGTGCCCAACACCGTGCCTATCTCAAAGGCCCCCTGTCGGATGGCACCGTTGGAGTTGAGGGAAATGCAGGAGCAGTTGGATGAGATCTGGGAGTTAGGTTTTATTCGTCCCAGCAGTTCACCTTGGGGAGCCCTGGTATTGTTTGTGAAGAAGAAGGATGGTTCGTTGGGGCTCTGTGTGGATTATCGCGAGCTCAACAGAGTCACCATCAAGAACCGATACCCGCTTCCCTGTATTGATGATCTGTTCGATCAGTTGCAGGGTGCAAAGTATTTTTCCAAGATAGACTTGCGTTCTGGTTACCATCAAATTCGAGTCCGAGAGGAAGACATTCCGAAGACGGCTTTCCGGACACGTTATGGTCACTTTGAGTTTCTGGTCATGTCGTTCAGAGTGACTAATGCGCCCACCATATTCATGCAGCTGATGAATGAGGCTTTCTGGCCGTTCCTCGATCAGTTCGTGGTGGTATTCATTGAAGATATTCTTGTATATTCGAGGACCCGAGAGGACCATGCTGAGCACCTGCGGATTGTGCTTGAGATCCTCTGTGCCCACCAGCTGTATGCGAAGCTGGAGAAGTGCGAGTTTTGGCAGGAGGAGATGAAGTTCCTTGGTCACGTGGTGATGAGGGAGGGTGTCGCTGTGGACCCCTCGAAGGTTGATGCAGTGCGTCAGTGGAGCCAGCCCATGAACGCGTCTGAGATTCGCAGCTTCCTTGGTCTAACGGGATATTATCGACGATTTATCGAGGGTTTCTCCCGTATTGCAGCACCATTAACCCGGTTGACGCGGAAGGGCGTCGAGTTCGTCTAGAGTGACGCCTGCGAGAAGGCATTTACGGAGTTAAAGTACCACCTCACGTCCACTCATGTTCTCACTCTTCCTGACGAGAGTGAGGGTTTTGTTGTTTTCACCGATGCCTTCAGAGTTGGCTTAGGTGCTGTACTGATGCAGCACGGGAAGCCAGTGGCGTATGCCTCGCGCCAGCTCAAGGTCCATGAGCTGAACTACCCCACCCATGATTTAGAGCTCGCAACAGTTGTTTTCGCACTGAAGGTGTGGAGGCATTATCTATATGGGGTCAGGTTCGAGCTATTCTCGGATCATAAGAGCTTGAAGTATCTATTTTCGCAGTCCAAGTTGAACCTGCGACAGAGATGATGGATGGAGCTGTTGAATGACAGTGATTTTGATCTTTAACACCACCTGGGCAAGGCAAATGTGGTGGTGGACGTGCTCAGCCGTCAGCCACTGGGCCTGGTGGCACATATAATGGTTTGACAGTGGCGGATGCTCGAGAATGTTTCAGAGTTTGACTTTGAGTTAAGTCTACAGTCTTCCATTGTTCAGCTTTCGAGCTTGTCGATTCAACCCTCTTTGGTGGCTAGGGTGATCGAAGCTCAGCAGACGGACGAGTCACTTCAGGAGTACCGAGCGGAGGCCGCATCTGTGGAGCAGTAAGATTGGCAGATTCGTTCCAATGGTGGGTTGCACTTCAAAGGCTGATTGTGTGTCCCGGACGTGCCAGAGTTGCGTCATGATATAATGACCGAGGCACACCGATCGAGACTTACTATTCACCCGGGTTCTACGAAGATGTATCGTGATATGAGGAGGCAGTACTTCTGGCAGGGGATGAAGCGTCAGATTGCGAGTTTTGTAGCCAAGTGTGACACATGTCAACATGTCAAGGCCAATCATCAGAGACCCCCTGGTCCCTTATGGCCGTTGAGCGTTCCAGAGTGGAAGTGGGAGCACGTATCGATGGACTTCATTGCAGGTTTGCCGAGTACTCAGCGCAGTCACGATACCATCTGGGTTATCGTTGATCGACTGACGAAGTCGGCTCATTTCATTACAGTGCGTGCTTCCTGGTCGATGGACCGGCTTGCAAAGGTGTTCATTGAAGAGATTGTGAGATTGCACGACGTCCCAGTTTCGATCGTTTCAGACCGAGACTCCAAATTTACGTCTCAGTTTTGGAGGAGTTTTCAGTAGGCGCTGGGGGTCACTTTGCATCTCAGCACCGCTTATCATCCGCAGATGGATGGGCAGACCGAAAGGGTCAACCAGATCCTTGAGGATATGCTCAGGGCTTGTGTGATCGACTTTGTGGGCAGTTAGGATGATCATATGCACCTCGCCGAGTTCGCGTACAACAACAGCTATCAGGCAACTATTAGCATGACTCCTTTTAAGGCACTTTATGGTAGACCATGCAGATCTCCTAGTTGTTGGACTGAGGTTGGAGAGCGTTGTCTCTTAGATCCCGAGCTTGTGCTGCAGACGTCAAAGGCTATTGATGTTATCAGGCAGAGGATGCGCATAGCTCAAAGCCAGCAGAAGTGTTATGCTGATCGTCGGCGTCGACCCCTCGAGTTCGCAGCGGGGACATGATATATCTCAAAGTCTCGCCTATGAAGGGCGTGGTTCATTTTAGTGTGAAGGGCAAGCTTGCCCCGAGATTTATTGGACCTTTTAAGATTACCGAGCGCATAGGCGCTGTGGCCTATAGGCTTGCCTTACCTCTTGAGTTGTCCGTGATCCACGACGTGTTCCATGTTTCTATGTTGCGGAAGTGTGGGTCGGACACTATTCTTGTGATGGATTGGCAGCCACTTGAGGTCCGTGGGGATGTTTCTTACATTGAGCAGCCGATTCGTATTCTTGATCGGAAGGAGCAGGTCCTCAGGACCAAGGTCATTCCCTTGGTGAAGGTTCAATGGGGTCATCATTCGGAGGCCGAGGCGTCATGGGAACGCGAGGCCGAGATTAGAGAGCATTATCCCCATTTGTTTATTAATTGATATATGTAGATTGTATTACCTTCTATTTTGATGATTGCTATATGATGATGATTATGCATTTTGTTGTCTCGGTTTTATCAATTTCGGTGAGGAAATTTCTTTGTTGGTGGGGAGGATTGTGAGACCCAACCCGAGTTCGCATGTGTACATGTGTGTGTGAGTATGTATTTCGTTTATTTAGGTCTCGCGGTCCTACCAGTCAAATTCTGGCGACCTACAACCTTCGTCTAGTGTTTGCGGTCATCCTTGAGTTCGGTCATGTAGACCCGACTCGAATCGACCCAAAAACTATGCCATTGCGATCGCATCGTCGTTGCGATTGCAACGACGCATCTCATGTGTTCATCCAATGTATAGATCATAAGTTGTGTGTATCTCATGTTATAGTCCTTGATCATGATCGCATGGTCTACCTAGGAGTGATGTGCACATTTTCCTAGATGGTCCCATCCCTAATGAACAAGTTTCAACACACTACCCAACACCACCCAAAATTTCATAACCTACACTACCCACCACCCAAACACCACACACATGCCTACTAACCTATTAAACCTACAACTTTGGTTGTAACTCCCTACTTGCAATCATCTCCCCTCTCTAACCAAGGTAAGAAAGTAATGATTACTTAGCTTAAAAGAGGTTTCTCTCTCTTTCCCTCTCATTTCTCTCCCTCTTCTCTTCAACTTCCCTTCATTATTCCAGCCCATCTTCCCTCCATTCCAGCCCCATTTCCCCTTTAATCCTCTAAATCTAACCATCTAAATCCAATCTCACCCATTGATATGGATCCCTTGTTGTACTAGGAGCTAGGAGGTCTAAGTTTTGAGCAATCTAAGGTGGGTGTACTCCTACGATTTAGGTGTTCTATTTTCATGTTCTTAGATCTCTTTTTTTATGGGAAGTGTAGGACCCACCAATCAATGGTGGAGATCCTACATCATCCCTTAGTTGTGGCCAAATGGCCTATTTGATGCATGCATGCCCACGCATGGGGTTTCCCTCTATGGGCCCCCATTATGGAGGATTAATTGGATTCCATGGCATGACAGGTCATCTAAACCTTAGAATCATGGTTGGGATGACATCCCAACCATTGATCTTGAATCTAGGACATGCATGTGGTGGATCTTTGTTGTAACATATGAATAGAAGGAATGTATGGTGTGATTGATGAAGGGGAGGGCTTCAATGTGGCAAAGCTCCTCTTCTTATGGCCGATTCTTTATTTTTTTTAATGATAGAATTCTAATCTTGCATGTGTGGCCTACCTTGCAGGCCAACAAAAATCCAGACCAACCATGAAGCTTGGACACCCATAGCGGTCCATCCTTAGACATGTGGCCCCAAAATCCACCGAAATGGGACACATGCAAGGGGTATTTGATGATGGGGAAGGTCTGGACATTTGTGGGGCCCACTGGGGTGGTCCACCACATAAATTACTAGGGTTAAATCCCATCGAAAACAATGTTTATATTTTAATTCTTTCTATTACATGTTGCTGTCCAAATCTGTCTGGATAGATTTTTGGGCCGACTTGAGGCCAGGATTTGGGGCTTTGGGTGGGGAATTGTATATCAAGTGAAATATGATTTTTGAATATGGGTATCCCACGTATAAGCATGCCAAATTCTAGCCCCAATTGACCTCATTTGGGTCCCCAAAAGGGTGGGCCAATATGGGTACTTGCTGGGTTTTCTGCTGTAATTCCAACAAAGTTGTAATTTGGAAATGTAAAATTTTAAAATAGTTTCTGATCAGGTGGGCCACTTTGGTGGACCCCACCTTGTACTACATATATGAGAGAATGTTTAAATTTAATTTCCTCAATTTTTGGACATCCAGGGCCCACCCCATTGGGTGCTCAACCATGCTCTAACCAGAATTCTGCACTTAGCAGAAATTCTGGACAGATTGTAATTCCGAATTTAAATAAAATACTTACACTACCTAAAAAATTCTTGAATTTTTAGAGAGGTGCCTCACCCATGGTAGGACCTACTTGAAAAATTATAGGGCCAATGGACCCCATTTTGGCATCCAAAGGAGTGGGCCAACATAGTGGGTTGCAAAAAATTCCTGCTGTGTAGTCCAGTAGCATAGTTCCATAAAAACAAAATTTTAAAAATAATTTCTCAGAAGGTGGGTCATATTTATGGGTCCCACCTTGTTGTAAGATTGATGAGGGACCTTGGGCCCAAATTTTAGGAATTTTGGAGGCCTAGAACCCACCCATTTTGATGACCCAAATTCAGGACAGTGGACAGCTATTTTTCCAGCAACATTCCACCCTGGATAGGTTGGAATTCTGAAATTTATTAAAATACTTTTGGGTGTCTAAAATTTATGAATATTTACAGGGAAGTAGCCTACCCATGTTGGGACCCACCTACAAATTTGGGGCCATTAGACTCCTATGCACACCGTGGAAAGGGCCGGAATGGACCACCACGTTGGGGCGTCTAGGTCAGTCCAATTTTCTGGATAGACCGTTTTATTTAAATTAATTAAAATATTTTTAGACGTCTAAAAATTTCAAAATTTTATGGGAGCATGTCCCGCCCATGGTAGTGTCACTCTGTAAAATTTCAAAGCCATCGGGCCCTTGTACTGCTGGTGGTACGGCATGGAGTGGCTCATTAGGTAGGGACGCCCAAGCTGGGGTGTCCAGCCTTGGCTGACCCTCCAGCCTACCTTGTGGGCCCACCTAGATGTGCTGTATAACCCACCATATTGTGAGGATTTTGTAGGATAATTCATGCCTTTACACCCTAAATTTTAGGTTTAATTAATGCATCGTTGAGGCTCACCTTGTTTGGGCTATATGGGTATTTATATGTAACCAGATTTTTGGACTCCTTATAAGCCCAAATGGGCTGGAACCCTTTAGATAGGCCCAGTGGATTCTTGGGTTGTATTCTCCAGGTATTTTGTTGGGCTAGTGGGCTAGAATGTATGAGTGGTTGGGCCCTTAGTTACCCACCAAAATAACTAAATTCTTGGGCTAGGTTGTAAGGCCCAACTTGCTTATCTTGAATACGATTCTCGCCCATGTGTTGGAGTAATGGGCTGCCCACTATGCCCACCACAATATATGGACTTGGTGGCCTTAATGTTTGGGCCCTAACCTTCCTTATGGGCCTATATTATTGCATGTGGATTTGGCTGTATATTGCCCCTATTGGGCCTATGAATTATGTGTAGCCTTGGGCCGCTTTTTCGAGGCCTAACATTTGATATATCTATATGTATATAGCTGCCCATCTCTTTCTTATGGTAATACTCGGGCCACGGGCCTTGATCCTTGGCAGTTTATTATTAGGCCGCCTTTAGGGGACAATGGTGGTTGAATGTCCACCTTGATATGCCCCTCTACGCCCTTGTTAGGCTCATTCTTACTTCTATGGGTGGTTAAAGGTCCACCATAGAACATTGCTAGGCCTATTCTTATTATTTAAGCCCATGACATTATCTATCTAGTCTCGTGGGCTCCCCAGGCTATTGGGCCCCCATTGAGGTTGCATTCCTTTTGAGAAACGGTCCAAGTACCTAGAGCCTACTAGTGAGGAGGGGAGAACATCTTCATCGCATTGGCATTTCTTGTTCATCTTCATGGCCCACTCCCATATGCATCATATGCATGCTTTGATGAGATGTGATTGGTCATGGTTATGCCATTGGGCAGGATATTGTAAGGGATGGAGTTTTCCCCTCTTGAGCACGTTGGATGTTTAGGTATGATGCGTGGCTGTTTGTGTGATTCATGCATCTGACATTGCATAGTATGATCGACATTCGTCCTCGCTTCATCAGGGCCTTGCCTCCACAGGGATATTCGTGGGTGGTTGGACGTGTGGACACCAGAAATGATTTTTAAGCATACACTACAAGAAAAACATCATTTACTGGTGGCCAAAATCGCCCCTAAAAATCCAAAAAACTGTCGGTATAAGAATTACTGGCGGTCGGACACGTGCCGCTAAAGGGGGGTGTCGCTGTATGCTTTAGCGGCGGTCGTCCCCTTTCAGCGGCGTTTTTTATGGCCGAACTTTTAGCGGCGCTTATTATCATTTACCAGCACTTTTGTTAACTGCCGGTAAAAGCTGTTAAAGCGCCAGTAAAAGCTGCAAAACACTGGTAAATGAGAAACGCCACTAAACTGTATAAAAAAACGCCGCTAAAAGCTACGAAAAACGTAGGTAAATTTTGTAACAAACACCGGTAAAAGTTGCAACAACCGCTAATAAAAGCTGTAAGAGATTTAAAAAACGCCGTTAAAAGTGCCGATAATAGAAATTCCTACTAATTCTTTACTAATCCTTTCACACAAATTCCTATTGATTCTGACTAATTATTTCCTATAACTGCTGTCCTACAATTAAGTCTCCATCGGTCTAACTATCAAATCTCTATCTGTATAACTATCAAAACCTTATGACTAATTAACAAGAATTTGGATTACCCAATAATCCGATTTCATAAAAACTAAAATGAGAATAGAGATGAAAAGACTGAACCAAATGAGTAACCCAGCCCAAAATTCAACACTCCTATTTGGATCATTAAAGCAAGTCTTCAAACTACAAGGTAGATAGCTTCAAATGTTTTCAATTAAAAATATTTATCACTATACAAAACTTGTGTGACAAGCCCCTGTTTGGCAACAAGAGTAACAAATATCAAGTAATATGCATATATGGAACACCTATTACTCAAGGCAAAGAAATATTATTGGCAGATACCAAAAAAATTCTACCATACATGTGTGGCCCACCTAATGACTTGATGCACAACATCATGTAATTTTTAAATAGGGAGAGAAACCTGATGCACTGCTTACTCATCCATGTATAAAAGTGACTGTGGGATTAGAAAAACTCATCAAACAAAAGTTTCACTTGTATAACTGCACATTCTTATGGCTTTTCACAAGCAGACTTGGCTACATGCTGAGAAATCCATGCCACCGAAGTCCATGTCATCTCTAGCTGGGACATTCAGAAATAATCAGATATCTAGCAAAGAACAACGAATAAAAATGCAACCTGGCATACAAAAAAATACATAAAAAGGTAAGTGTTCAAGATAAAAAAGAAAAAAAAAAAAAAAAAAAAAGGGTGGACAACTTACATTTGTGTTCTTGCTCTTCATCTTCATCGACCCATTTGTCCCAGTCTACTTTCAAAAACACATGAGGCTTCCCTTCCTGCTTTAACAGCCTACTCCACCATTTCTTCTCTGCTTTTTTCACAAGGTAACATATATTCCTCATCCCAAAAGAAGGGCTTGTAGCATTTATCTCATCACTAACCACAACTCTTTCACAAAAAATCAGAATAATAACAGATCTTGGATGTGACAAGCATGAGAATCAGTCACCTATAATTTCACTAGGCCCGCTTGAAGTGGCGAGGCATAGCCAAGCTTCTTTGCAAAAGCATTAGCCTGCAATAAAAAGAATAATTCTGCTTAGTGTTTTGCATTGAAACTACACCCCAATAACTCTGCTTGCTCACCCTTTGGGGTGTGCATCTGATAGTTGGCTTGGGGGTCAATATTAGGTGGAATCATGCTTGCATGTGAGTGGTGTCAATGTTAGCCTCTGTCATGGCAAGTTCAGTAAAAGAGAGGGTTGATGTCCAGTGGACAGCCAACTGTAGAACTTTTGCCAATATATCATTTGACACCAAACCATGAATTGGAGAAAATTGAGATGATGATGATGACAGGAGACAAATTGCAGATACAGATGTGCACAGTCCCAACACAGATCCTATAGATATGGATTTTAGGGTACATTGCTTTGTTAAGTTACATGTTTACATACCTGAGATTCGAAAGTTCGGCTGACAAGGTTAAGACCAAAGCTTACGAGGTGCTGAAGAGGTATAACAGTGTGCTGCAACAAATGAGAACGCTGCATTACAAATCAATGCGTTCAAGAAAAGAATAGAAAAATGAAAAAAAAAAGAAAAAAAAAGCTGGAGATCAAACTGTTCACCCCAATTTCAACCACCAGCTTGAACTGTGATATCATCCCCGTGTCCATAGATTTACATGTGTTTACATATGTAATTATGGTAAAACCTAACAGTTGATATGTGTTCAACTGCAGTTTGTACAACTTTTTAGCGGTTCAAGAGACAGCTCACAATGGTTCAGACAGTTTTTGAGTTTCTAAGTGGTTTGGATCGAACTTGTGAAGCAGGCCATACACATCCACCACCTGACAAAGGGCCATAATAACTTATCTCTAAACCCACTTCATTTATACATCATACAGCCTAGCTTGCGATGAGATCAATTACAAACCACATCCAACAGAAAACTTGTAACCGCAGCAGCTACTGGCCCCATTCATCAATATTTATATTTTACATAACTAACCAAGATTGGCCACTTCTCAATGGAACCTGCAAGGGAGACATTATTAAGTGATTGCAACCATACCAAAGCTCAATCCCATAATTAATGAACCTGAATAAAAGGACACCAACTCAACTCTCGCAAGACATTGGCTCATTTGATTTTCTCAAAACAAAAACAACTAGATCTCTGGAAGAACAAATGCAACCAATATATTCAAGTACGTTGGTAGAGTAAGGGTAAAACCAAGATTGGTCACTTCTCAAGTCCACACATATAAAATCATGTTTAACT
Organism: Magnolia sinica; assembly: GCF_029962835.1. Taxonomy (NCBI): domain Eukaryota; kingdom Viridiplantae; phylum Streptophyta; class Magnoliopsida; order Magnoliales; family Magnoliaceae; genus Magnolia; species Magnolia sinica. The sequence goes on along the minus strand of NC_080582.1, from coordinate 28,831,209 downwards.
ACTTCTAATGAGATCATGCGCTAAATTTACTACCCAATTGGCATAACTAACAAACATATCTATTTCTCTACTATATATAGCACGAGTAGCTTTGGACAATTTTACTAATGCAATTACTCATCTAAGAGTCGTGACTTGTGAACCTTGGGTTTTAAAAGGACATTGGAAGTAATTTTGAGCATAGAAGAGAGTATTTAGCTCATTGGCACAGTTTTGTTTTTTTTTTTTTGGGGGGGGGGGGGTGGTTAGTACACACCCCACTGTCAGTACACACTCCACTGTTAGCCACCCCCACAAGCATCATAACACTTATCATAGAGATCCGCTGTGGTGAATATTATTTTCAGAAATAAGGTTGCTTACATGAATTAAGATTTTCATATTGTACGCCTCATTGAGACAACTAGCCCTTCATCAGATTGTAGGCCTCATTGAGACAACCAGCCCACCCAAGGAGATCAACCATGCTAATGCTCAACCCTTCTTTGTCTAGAATCTGGAATCTGGATTGCTTTGAAAACTATTATTTCCTATCATATGTAATTACCAAATGCTTGACTAAACAAACTTGGTGAAATTCAAGACCAATGAATTATGACACAAAACTCAAATTTCCAATGATTTGGAGATCTCCTGCAAACATAACTATAAGCATGAAAAGTTACCGTAAGGATGCAGAAAAAGCGATCTCTGATATCGTCACCTTTAAGTAGCCCACTTTGCTACAACTGTGAAATATAATGGGCATAAGATGCATCATTCATACCAGGAAGTTCACAAATCCGACACCATTCAGCGAACAGATGAAAAACCTGCAGCATTTTAATGGACATCATTGAGAAAAGCAACAAATATCTATCTACCAGCTGCTTAGTGATTGTGCCCATAACAGATCATTTTGCAAATTAATGGACTGATTATATCTTTTCCCTATATCAAGCACCAAAATTTTCATGTGTGGCATGATGAACTTCTTTAACAGTTTAGGATGTGTTTTTTTTTTTTTTTGGCTACCAGCGAAAACATCTAGTTTATCAAAACATTTAGAAATCGGGTCATATGCGTACCTTTACTCCCTCAAACTACAAAACAGAACCTAAAACTAAAACACAACAATCTGACAAATCTCAATAATGTATTTACTTAACTCCATGGAACCTAAAATGACATCAACCATTCTGCGACATTTTCTGTTCTCCATAGCGGTGCTGGGAATAATCAAAGCTTAAGGGTTGCTGATAGAAGGGCGCCTGAAAAACAGCTTGTCTGAAACGCTCACAGGATTGTGCATACATCATAGCAGGGCTCGGCCAGTGAAGATAGACAGGATCCCTTGGAGGCTGGTTCGATCCAACGGTACAGAAGGGGTTCATGACTGTATTCGAGGGCCTGTAGTTCATGGAAGCTTGGGTCCCTTGCAACTGACCCAACTGGGGATAACCAGTTTTATATTGAACAAAAGGGGGATGGAGCATGGTAAATGGACCTGAGCTGAAATTTTGATTGTGCGTGAGGCTCCTAGCATACCTATAGCTTACACAAGAGTTCTACATTGAAATCCTATACTAGTAGTGCTATTTTCAAGTAAACTTGGCACATTCAAATAGTTGGCAAGACAAGAAGGGCTCATTTCCATTCCTTAGTTGTGATTTAGATTATGCTTACAAGGTGGATTGGTTGTGCTGGAAAAAAAAAATCACTAAAACTAGAACTAGATTTTGGGTCTCCCAAATGGGACTCAAATGATGTTTGGTTCCATAAGGGTAATTTTCAAATTTTCCATAATCAGGCCAGCTCTAGTAATTTATAATTGTGGGAATCCAGAGTCTTAAGGATTAAGAAATTCTAATTGTGTCCGTCTCTCAATCGGATTAGAATCAAGATCGTTTACAGTCTAGAACGATGCATCTAAATGCACAAGTTAGCTGAATTGCAAACTCGATGCGTCCCATCTAATCAGGAGGAAGAATGAAGATTAGTGATGATTACTAGCATTCAAATGAGGAAGTAGCCTATTATGTTCAATCAAAGTCAGGAGGCTGGTTCCTTTACAACAATCATAGAAAATTTCTTGCAACTAGTTACATATGGGGCCTGTCATGCTATTTGTATGGAAACCAATCATCTAGCAGGCTCACCTACCATTAAAATGGGGCAACACAAAAATCAAGCCAATCCAAGCATCAGATGGGCCACACAATAGAAAACAATGAATAACCTCCAAAAACATCAAATTCAAAAATTGACTCACCTGATGATTAGATCACCTAATTTTGAGTTTTCCCATCCTCACTCGTGGGGTGATCTGGCTGGACCGATTGATGTGTAAATACTGGCAAGGAATTCTCCTAAAAGACAACCTCAATGTAGTGCTAACAAAAAACAACAAATTCATCATATCCACATTATTTAGAATGATAATGTCAATTCAATTCTTCTTTTTTTTCCATTTGTCATTAGAAACAACCATGGCAGAGGGAGACCAAGAACTCTATTCTCTCAGCAACACATGCTGGAGTGTATAGTAATGCTGGTTTTTAAATAGTGTTTGGCCATGTTTGGATGGACTAGTGATGACGAATAGAGTTTAATCAAAGGGAAAATGACCCAAAAAGTAGTTTTGGTGCATTTTCTTATTTTGCAATTCAATTCAATAGTGCATCTAAGTAGAAAGTTCTTAAGGTAGTTGCTTTATGATGTCACTAAGCAGTTCTGTTTAAATGGGCGTAGAGCTGTGCTAATATTTGGATTGAATGCACTCATTGGGAGAAAGAAGGCAAATCAAGATCCAAAAGATACTCTTTACATAGGCAATTGGAACCCATCAAACACTCGTGCTTTCATGCAGTACATCCTCTCAAAGGGGCAAAAGATCGACTCATGGGAATTCGGTAATCATAATCACAATCTCAGCTCTTAAATTGAACAGCTCATGTCTTAATTTTTTAAAATTAAGTTCTCTCTACTTTCGCCTGTCTTCCTCACTATGATTCCGCTTCCAAAACTATCTATGCCATTGTCTGCTACAGTTGATTATAGGCAATAGTGTTGGGCAAGATACGAAGTTGGAAAATGTGGGAACTTGAATAGAAGCTAATCGGGGTTCTGCATGACCCTTTGAATATCCAACTCCATCCGCAGAACAACAGGCAAGTCACCGCGTATGAGAACAATAGGCAGTTCAATATGGCCATTGAGTTATGTCCCATTTGCATATATCATCACCAGCATTATATCTTCTGTTGTAGGCAGAAGGATTATTTTACAGCTAAAGTGAACTTCATTTTCTATTTTAAAGCAATGAACACAATAAAGAACTTCATTATGTGAAGTGTAGAACGTGAGGGAGAACTTCGATGTGCGTCCATTAGCATTCAAAGAAAAACATTGCCTAGCAATTGTCTTACAATATTACAAGTTACTATGACAGTCAAATGAAAATGGTACGTACCAAACTTCAACAAAATCAGGATGCAACAATTTAATCATGCATAGACACTTATGACCATTCATTTCCAAAGTTACCACATATTAGATGCAATAAAGGAAATAAAGTATGAAACATGGATTCGCTTGTGTATGACAGTTACACTTATACACTTAAGCATATGGGTACATGGGAAAGTGTCAACTAATTAGACAGAGAAATATCGTATAAAAGATATTTAAGGAACATTCAAACCCAGCTTATGTACATTCCTAACCTGCTCAAATTTGAAACCCCGCTCAAACTCTAACTATTATTTATAAGACATTTTAACCATCATATTCATAACCATCATATAAAAGACATTCAAAGGACATTCAAACCATCACAATGATAACCATCATATTGCATAAGTAACCATAATGTGCTCTAAAATCACATGACTATCAGGTCTCAGAACTAGCTATAATGTACTAAACAACCATCAATTCATCATATGATATCATCAACTGCACAAATATCTGCTACAATCTTCAGAATCTCTCTTCTCAGTGGCTGCAACGTCTAAGATTGCTTTACACTCAAGCGCAATCATTACAGCCATTTCAAAACCTGCCAACAGGTAAGAAGCTATGTGAAGCATATAAAGTAAGAAAGTTATAGAGAATTAGAGTAGTAAATATAAACGAGCCCTTGAGATGAGATTGAGCAAGATCTCACCGTTGAATTAACTCTTTTATTTCTTTGTACATCTTCACAACAAAAGGTCAGGTCATCCATGTTTACGCCATAGAAACTTTGGCTCTCTAAATGCCAAATAATTTCGAATCCAAAAATCTAAAAATTGGATTTGAATTTTGAATTTCTACAGTTGAGGCCTTGGGAATTTAAAAACCCAAAATGAAAGTTACCATTTTCTAGCATTGGAGAGCCAAATTCAAAGAAACAAAAACAACCAAATGCCATTTCAGAGTCGTCTTCCAGAAAGAAAGGTAAAAAAGGAAAAGAAAAGAAAAACCCACTTGAGTTCTTCGAAATATGCCAAAATAATTATCTAAAAAGAAAAAAGAAAACTGTCAATATCCAAATAGAAGAAACAAAAGAAAACAAGACCTTCACTCGATCAGCATCAGACAATGGTCTGGCTAAGACATCTTTGTTCGAGAGTTGAGTTACAAAATCAATGACTAGAAGTGGCTAAGACATCTTTGTTCGAGACCTGATTTTCTTCCTGCTTATGAAATGGGTTGGCCTTTAGTTTAGGTTTTGAAACATTGGTTTGTATATGGTGCAGATGTTGTGTTCGTGAGTCTCAGTCACAGATCTCAAACTAGTTTGAGATCATAAGAATGTTGTCCATCTGCATTAACACCTACCCTTTGACTGGTTCCAATCAACAAACCTTCTCAAATCCTAGATTGTTTGGGACAGAGAAAGGAACAACATTAAGCAAATTCCAGTTTCATATAATGGTTGTGATTTGCACAGAGTGCATCCAATCCACTTCTTTTTGGATAACTTCCAAGCATACAAAATACATATAAATGATTGTTTAACCAATAATTGCAAAAATTATTTGCTGAAGAAAAATTAGCAGATCTTTAAAAGAATGAAAAAAGAGAGAGAGAGAGAGAGAGAGAGAGAGAGAGAGAGAGAGAGAGAGAAAGAGAAAAAAGAAAGAAAGAAAGAAAAAACTCCTGAAGAAAGGTCAAAGATATTTGCAAGCATGCACCCTACCTTGTTGTTGATCATATTGAAGGACCTCAATGTTGAAAAATGGCATCTTAACATTCAGCGGTTTGAGATTATTCTTTCCATTGATATTTTCTATAATAATAAATATTATTATTATTATTTTGATAGGTAAGCTGGTTTTGAACCTGAGACCTCAATGTTGAAAAATGACATCTCTATCATTGAGCTTAAGGCTCAAACACATCTTGCCTAGCAAGAAAAGCATCAATCACCATCAAAGCTCTCCTATAAACAAAAAATAAAAATAAGGTTGATACCTGCTATAGTTGTAATGGGTTTTCTTCCTCTACCATATAGTAATGGTCATCTATCACACTAGGATTGGATTCAGATGACTATGGTCGTGCTTTTTTATGCCATTTTCGTTTAGCTGCAACCCGAAGCCTCTCCTCTCTTCTTCTTCGATATTGGTCGTCATTGCAGCAGCTGCATGGGCTGCCATTAAGGGCCTGTTTGGATGCCTGTAAGTTGGGTAAGTGGGAAGTTACTTACAGGGAAGTCACTTACAGGTAGTGTTTGGGGGAGAAAAATCACTTGTAAGTAACTTACAACCTGTAAGTCACTTACAGGTAAATCTACCAAAAAACTGCAGGGGGATGGGGGTGGGAAGTCACTTCTCTGTAAGTCACTTACGGGCTCAACGGTTAGATTTTTAAAAAGAGGGGAAGAGGGAGAAACGCACCAAAGGGGATTGAAGGTTTCGTCTCTCCATCCCAAGCACTCTCCTCCTCCCTCTCTGCAATCTCTCTTCCCCTCCTTCACTCCCTCTCTGCAATCTCTCTCCCCCTCCTTCCCTTCCTCTCCGCAATCTCTCTCCGTCTCTGCAATCTTTTCCTGCAATTACCGCCTTCCGTCTCTTCTCTCCCTAGAACGTTAGGGTTTCATCAACCCTTTTTTTTCTCTTTAAAAACGGTAGGGTTTCATCAACCCTTTTTTAATCTTTGAAAACGGTAGTGGCTTGACGTTACACGATAAGGCACGCTCACTTATACGCACCTGCGCATGTGTGCATTTTTTCACACGTGTCATGGACCTCTAATCCGAATGGTCCATGTGATGCAGCATCCCATGAAACCGTCAGGGACTAATTTTCTCCGTGATTTAAAACTCTGGTGGGCCATAGAAAAGAGAGATACAAATCAAAGTAGGAAAATGTTTTCTTTTGTTATGGCCCACCAATGTTTTAGATCAAAGTAACAGTTGGGTCATAGGAGTTTCATGGGGTTCAGCATCACGTGGACCATTCAGATTTTGGACTCAAGTCACGCGTGATGAGTTCTCAAAAAGTTCTCAAGAGAACTCTTGCCAACCTGTCCGCAGCTGAGTAATCGGCGGGAAGGGATTGAGTGCTGGGTGATGCTTAAAATACGTGGGATCCACCATGATGTATGTATTTAATCGACATCGGTCATCCATTTTAATACTTAATTTTTTAAGCCCTGAACTTGAAAATTAGCTATATCCAAAGATCGAGTGGACCACACCACAGGAAATAGTGTGAATTGAGTGTACACCGTTGAAAATTTCTGGGGGCCCACAGAAGTTATGGATTGAGCTGATTTTTTTCCCCTCATTCAGGTGTTCATGATCTTATGAACAAGTTGGATGACAAATAAAGATCACTATGGGCACTAGAGAGGTTTCAACCGTCCAAATCAGTACTTCCATTGTTTCTTGTGATACGGTCCACTTGAGCTTTGGGTATACATTTATAGTGGGGCCAACTATATTTATTTAGTGTAATAAAAGTACACAAACAACTGGGTACACAATCTGATTGCATTACTAGTAACACGGTAGTGGGTGTTACCCCTGCCGTGGGTCCACCTTAATGATGTGTTATATATCCACTCTGCCCAACCGTTTCTCCATTGGAGATTTTAGGCCCACCTTATTTGTGTTGCCGAGTTTTTCACTTAGGAAGTTTATTCTCAATGTTTAAATTGAGTTATTACTCCATATTATTGATATTTTGAATTCGTGGGCCCACTTTTATAACTCACTTGATGATTGTTTTAGCTTAATAATTATCTCAAATATTCATCTTGATGGGCTTAAGAAAATAACATATTTGATCCCATGTTTTTTTTATATGATTATAACATTTTATAACAATTCCCTAATCTAAGTTCTGCTTGATGTGAATATACAACTTTCTACCTGTAAGTAACTTACAGGTTATCCAAACAGAAAAACTAACTTACCTGTAAGTGACTTACAACTTACATCCAAACAGGTTACCTATGAGTAACTTTCACTTGTAAGTGACTTACAGGTAAGTCACTTATAACTTAAAAGAACTTACAGGCATCCAAACAGGCCCTAATGTTGGCATAAAACCTCAAAAAAAGAAAAGAAATAGTCAACCACTGCCGGTCTTCAGTACCAGCGCCAGTAGCCTCTGGATGGTGTCCCCTATTGAAAGCCTTGTCGTTCTTTCACCGCTGTGAGTAGATGCGACCATGGTCGATGACTCCATTCAATGGGTTTTATAGAACCCTTTTCTTCTCACCTACTCTTTAATGTCCTTCACACCGGGATCAAATTCAAATGACTGTGGCCGTGCATTTTTTACGCCTGCTAAGGTTGATACCTGCCCTTTTTTATTCCCTTCATAAGAATCAAGAAATAAATCTCACCTCCGTGGTACAGAGACACGCAAGGATCTGTCATTGAGCCATAGATCTGGATTTCGGGGAGAAACCCTCTGTGATTTGGGGAAGAAACCCTCTCTTTCACTAATGGATTTTCACCAGATGGGTGATGGTTGCATAACCACAAGGAAGATAGTTGCACGACCACAGAGAGAGAGAGAGAGAGAGAGAGAGAGAGAGAGAGAGAGACAGATGGGATGCGTGGGCTGTAGGAATGAGAGGGATAGAGAGAGAGAGAGAGAGAGAGAGAGAGAGAGAGTTTTGGTAGGTTACTACAGGGGAGGAGAGAAGAGGGGAGAGGGTTTTGGTAGAAAAGAGGTGGGAGAAGAAGGCGTGATGGATTTGGGGATAGGCGTGCATTTTGGACATTTGAGGAAAGGGCGCGCATTTTGGATATGGGGAAAGGGGCTTTTGGGTTTTTTTTTTAAAAATTAAATCAACGGTGGTGGGCCGTTTTGTACACGGGCGGCCACATAAAACTGTCCCTCATTTCATCTACGGTGGCGATTTGTTGTGGCCGCCTGTGATAAAAACGCCCCTAATGACTATATTTTTTGTAGTGATACCAGGTGCATAGGATGCCCATGGGTGAAATTCTCAAAACTTCCATGGTACCAAGGATCTGCTCCAACGCTGTGACCGGGTGGAAACATGAGTGCACGAGGACTTTACACCTGTAGGCCGTGACTCCCACTGTCGTGTAGTCGGTTGGATAGGGATGTGGCCTTATCCGCCTATAAGGGAGGGCATTATTAGGCTAAGTCTGACCAGCTCGTGAAATGGGTTTGCTACCGTCAGGCCTTGTTGGTGATTGGCTGTCCACAGGCAAGTAGTGAGGTCTCTTACGCTCGTTTGACTGTCCGGGTCTGTAGAGCGGCAGTCATTCAACAGTGTAATGGACCCCGGTGATTTCCTTATGACTGGAAATGTATTTGATATGTGGATTGGATATGAGCACTGGCATTACTTGCATCGCATTAGCATTGGTTGTGTAAGCCCCCTTCATGCACTGCCTTGGTATGGTGTCCAGTACTCATTGCATGGTATTCATGATAAGCCTTGGTAAGGCTAGTGATATTCTCATTGAGCATGTTCTTTCCTTGTACCTCCTACTATTCTTCTGTGCACCATTGACGCACACTTTCACCACCCTCTAAGCTTCTATAAGCTTATGCACGATTGATGCGTACAGGTGATCCTACGTAGGTGTCATAGAGCGGCAGAGCGTAGATTAGAGCTGAGCTTGAAGACCCAGTGTTGCTGACTTTTTTCTCTTTTCCTATTATCTGATGTATGTCCTTTTGGGCCTGATGTAAATTTGTAAAAGTTCAAATTCTTAGTGGATTTTGTGATGTGTGCCCTTTGTTATTCTCAGATATAATTACTGTGATATTGGGTATACGCGTATTGAAATGATTATACTGTTATGAAAATCCTCCTTGTAGAATCGCAGGATCGGAACCTGCCTCAGGAGCCGAGAATGGGGTACTACGGAGGCTGTTGCGGCCAGAACTAGCCATCAGGTTCCTTGTGAATCCGGTTACCGATTTTGGGGCATGACAGGAGTAACCCACAGGTCCCAGGATCGGAACCTGCCTCAGGAGCCGAGAATAGAGCACTACGGAGGTTGTTGCAGCCAGAACCGGCCATCGGATTCCTTGTGAGTCCGGTTACCGAGTCTGGGGTGTGACAGCTATCTTGCTTGAAAAATATCTTTTGACAAAACAACTTCCAGCTCTCATCTGTTTTTAGAAGTTTCAGATCATGAACACAGCTCTGGATGTCTGCATGTAAAGCTACGTCTCTGTTGCGAGTGCGAGTGGTAAGTATGGCCCGACTTCCGTTATTCATGTCTGGAAAGGCAGCTGCTAAAGCATCCCATGCTTCAGTCTTCCAGATATCATCTACAACCACAAAATATCTCCTCGATTGCAAATGCAAGAAAAGCTTCTCCCTCAACCGAACAATGCTTATCTGTTCTGCAATGGGAATCATAAAGCATCTCATAATGTTAAGCAAAAGACCCCTCACATCATATTCTTGAGATACATAGATCCATGCACAACAATCAAAATGCTTTTTAACATCATCATGATTATAAACTTTCCTGGTGAGAGTAGTCTTGCCCAGACCACCCATTCCAACAACAGAAATCATGCAGCGCCGCGACTCGCCCTCGATCAACCGTGCCACCAACGTTCTCATGTCTTCTTGGAAACCAACGACCTCTGTATCTTCTAGTAGAGGAGAGGTCCACCTCTGCTCTCGCAAAATTTCGCTCATGGAACTGCTTCCTTCTCCTCCTTTGCTTAGATTCTCAATGCCATAAGTCTTTCTTCTCTTAGAGATCTCAAGAAGTTTATTCTTTATCTCTTGGATATCCTTGCCTAGCTGACGCCGAGCAATTGGTTCATCACTAAAGGGAGCGAACCTCTTGATGAAACCAACTAACCCTCTTCTCCTTCCTTGTTCTATTTTAAGGACGAAGTTGTCGATGACGTCTTCCGCATTGTAAGCAGCATCTCTGACATCCGCCACCCAATTCGTCACCCTTTCATCCTTTTGTTTTGTGTCTGCATCTTTTAAGAAGGCCCACATCGACCTCAATTCTGCTTCGACCCACTCGACCTGACCACGTACTTCGTGGAGGAAGACCCCTTCATCGACAAGGAGCTCTGCAATTTTTTCTATGACAAATGAAACAACAGCCTCAGCAATCATCTTAGCCTCTCTATTCTTCTCACAAGCAAATGCACTCAATTTGTTCAGAACTCACTGAAAAGAGAGCTGGAAATGCAAGGAGAGATGTAATCGGAACTCCGGAGTCAATTACGTTGCGATCTCGACGGTGCTGCGATATTGCGGAGAGGAAGGAGGGGAATGGATTGGTGCGGCAGGTGGGCTGAGAGAGAGAGAGAGTGCGAAGAAATTGCTTGTGAAAAGGAGTTGCTTCTTGAAAGTGAGGGAAAGTCCGTTCGAAATGATGATTTATACGAAGAAGCATCCAATGGTCGATTTAGCTACATTTGTACGAAGAGGCATCCAACGGCCGGAATTGGATGCTAGGATTGGACGCGGATTACTGACACGGATTACGTCCTACCCTCGCCGGGCTCGAGCGGAACGGGTAAGAGCTTTGAGTGGCGAACATGGTGTCTCGGTGTAGCTTTGAGTGGCCAACATGATGTATTGGTCTTATCCACACCGTCTATCCATTTTTTTATTTTTTTTATATCATTCCAGGGTATAAGCTTAAATATTAGGCAGATCCAAGGCTTATCATTGAAAACTTATTAAGGCCACAGAAGTTTTGGATGCAGCTGATATTTGTGTTTTATCTTCATCCAGGTTTACCTAACCTCGTGAGTAGGTTGGATTTCACGGTAAGCCTTAGAAAAGTTTCAATAGTGGGAATCATTATAACCGCTGCTCGCTGGGGTGTGCCCAAATAGGGCCTTAGGATCTGCTTCATTTTTTAGCTTATATCCAAAGACAAAAACAATATAGAAAAAAATGGATGAACTGTGTGATTAAGCCTGCCCCATTAGGTACTATCCCCGCCTGTTCTGAGCTCGGGAGAGGCAGATACTCTGAAGGCCACTCAGGGCTACATTGATTTACGAGTTTTATCTACCTTGTCCATCCATATTTCCATATCATTTTAGATGATTAAACTTAAAATAAGGTAGATCTAAGGCTAAAGTGGACCACACCACATGAAGTAACAGTATTAAGGACGCCCGCCATTGAAACCTTCTTAGGGTCAATTGAGTCAACTATTTTCCATCCAACTTGTTGATATGGTCAATATAATTGGATGAAGCTAAAAAACAAATTTTATTTTGATCCATAACTTCTATGGTCCCTAAGAAATTTTCAACGGTAGGAATTTAATTCCAACTGCGTAATCCATTTGGGTATTGAACATTTGTTATTTTTCGCTTCATATTATTTATTTTTGGCTTCATAATGTAAAATGATATGTAAAAATGGATGAGCAAAAAAATTTCATACTTCATAATCTAAAATGATACGTAAAAATGGATGAGCGAAAAAATTTCATACATCACAGAGCCCCTCAGTTGCCCAAGGAGCCTCTGCCTGGTACTTAATCCGCGCCCGTGATTAAGACCCATACATCACGATGGCCACTTAAAGCTCTTGTCATTCCAGCTGGAGACCAGCGGGGTAAGACACAATCGGTGTCGATCCGCGGACCTTGGCAGGAACTTCCTAGTGGGAGCGGAGTGCCCATGACCCGGACACATGGGCACATAGATACATATGGGACGTGGATTACAGGTTGAGTAGCGAGACTCGCCACTGAAGTGATGTCACCAACTTCTGTGGCCCTACCATAATGTATGGTATGTTTTGTATCCACACCATTCATCCATTTGGAGAGATCATATTAGGGCATAATCCAAAAAATGAGTCAGATCCAAAGCTCGAGTGGACCCCACCACAAAAAACAATGGGGAGAGTGATGTCCACCATTAAAATATTCTAACAGCCACAAAAGTTTTTGATCAAGCTGATATTTGTGTTTTCCCTTCTTTCATGTATGCTTTAACATATGAACAGGATGGATCTCAAATAAAAATCATGGTGGACCCACGGAAAGTTTCAACGGTGGGCATCACTCTCTCCACCGTTTTGTTTTCTATGGTAGGTCCTCTCCAGCCTTTTATCTGCCTCACTCTTGGCTGAGAAATTTACGACTGTGGAACCCACCTTTCATCCATTGGATATTCTTGAAGCAATACAAACTTAACATACACACTTAGACCTCCTTGCACGGATGACAAATTCCAGGACGAAAATACCCCTCCTTTTCACAGAAACGGACTGGGTACTCCGCCTGCCACCCTCCAATGGCAGATCGTCGGTGGTCTGTGGGCCCCACCATGATGTATGCTTTTCATCCATGCTGTCTATATATTTTTCCGGATCATTTTATGGTATGAGACAAAAAATGAGGTATATCCAAATCTTAAGTGTACCACATTACAGGAAACAGTGTTGAATGAGCATCAACCATTAGAAATCCTCCCCCATCTAAGTTGGGGCCCGCTGTGATGTTTGTGAGAAATCCTCCCCGTATAAGTTCATTCATAGGCTCACAAAGACCTGAATGAAGAGGAAAAACAAATTTCTTAATAATCCAAAACTTCTGTAACCCCTAAAAGGGTTTCAATGGTAGACGTTCAATTCCTCGCTGCCTTTTACAGTGTGGTCCACTTGATAGCTAGATCTGTCTTATTTTTCACCTCAAGCCTTAATACGAGTTCGCCAAATAGATGGACGGTTTGGATATAACACATACCTCATAATGGGACCCACAAAAATCGATGGGGATTACAAAAAAAAAAAAAAAAAACGAAAATGAAGCCAGCGAGTTGGGGTTGACCGGGCCGGGACCCGGTTGACTGGGTAAGAGCTTGGCCTATAGCTGCGGATTATAACCATAGCCATGACTGTAATGCTATGCACTTTTTCTCTTTTTTATTTTTATTTTATTTTTTACATGGAGAACATTTTCCCCCTTACATTTTTCTATAATACATAATTATGTAAATATGTATATATAAGTATATAAAAATATTTTTCTATCTTTTAATTTATTTCTTTGTCTATTTATTTAACAAGCATATCTCCTAAACTAGAGTGATTTACTTAACTTACCACATATGATTTTGGGGTAGGAGAAGCTAATTTAGCCAACCAACCTAGTTATTTTCCAACATTCCATCGGGTCGATGGTTGAAAATGCATTTCATTCAGTGCGGGTAAAACATGAAATTAGGGTTGAAAGTTGGGTGGGTTGGGTCGGGTTGGTGTTCAACCCTAACCCAACCCAAAGTTCCTGTACCTAAACCTTGACCCAACCCAACCCAATCTTGGGTTGGGAATTCTCAACCCAAGCCCAACCCAAGAGGGCTCGACGAGTTGATTGGGTTGGTCGGGTGTATACGTGCTAATATTTTCGTTATTACATTAGTTTATTATATTTCAATATAGGACTTATTTTTTGTATCTATGATTTTATTAATTATATACGTGATTATTCATCATAAAGAACTTCATTTTTTTTTCTTTTAAAAACCAAGCTAAAATATAGGACTACTCCTTTAAAAAGTCATGTAGCATAGCACGCAATCTATTTGGTAGAGAGAAATCCGGCATATCTTGTTAGCGTGAGTCCTTGGAAATGACGTGGACAAATGAGACCCGACATCACTAGTGTACCTTCTACACAAACAATCCACACTCAATTATAATTTATAAGTAACTAATATATTGATCGAGTTCGGGTTGGGTCGGGCAACCTGAGACCTCAACCCAAGCCCAACCTAAGTTTTATTCGGTTGGTGTTGTATAGCACTTCACTTAGGTAGCCCTTCGCACTTGTAGGTAGCCCTTCACGTGTCATTGAGGGCCCTTTTTACTATGTAGAGCATTCAAATTGCGGGGCAAACTAGAAAAACAGTGGGGTAAACTGAAATATGAGCGGGGCAAACTAAAAAAATAGTGGGGCAAACTGAAATATGAGCGGGGCAAACTTAAGTATGAGCGGGGCAAACTAGAAAAATAACAGGGCAAACTTAAGTATGAGCGGGGCAAACTAGAAAAACAGCGGGGCAAACTGAAATATGAGCGGGGCAAACTAGAAAAACAGCAAGGCAAATTGAATTATGAGCGGGGCAAACTAGAAAAATAGCGGGGCAAACTAAAATATGAGCGGGGCAAACTTAAGTATGAGCGGGGCAAACTAGAAAAACAGCGGGGCAAACTTAAGTATGAGCGGGGCAAACTAGAAAAATAGCGGGGCAAACTAGAAAAATAGTGGGGCAAACTGCATTATGAGTGGGGCAAACTAGAAAAACAGTAGGGCAAACTTAAGTATGAGTCTCAAGGAATTTTTCCTTTTTACAATTCAGGTAACGTTGCTACTTCCTTGTTATGGAGTTATCTGATCAATGGTCATCGTGTGGTGATCCAGACCCATTGATCTGATCTAGTCTACCATGGATGTGAATTTCCTTGAAAATCTCCCTGATTAGATGATAACAGCATCCAAATATTTATCCCAGTTTTTAAGACACGTGGTGAATTGCTGTGTTTTTCTCTTAGCCGTCTATTTGTGGGCCGCATATTGATGACCTATTGCATTCTAATTGGGGAGAGATTTTGGCCGTTTCCACCCAGACAGTTTGAACTTTGAATGGTTTTTCCCAAACATAATTTTGGTGACAAGGCCTATTTTAGTGGTCAGGTCCAGTCCAAACCAGCTCAACTGTCCAATCTGATCTGGGTTTTAAAACACTGCATACACTAATATCTTGCATGCATATTGACTATTAAGGGCATAGACATGTCAACCACTAGCACACACATGTTGACATGTAAAAACGTGTAACACAGATGACAAAAAGAGGTGTGTGTGCAGAGACTAGCACTTCAACAACATTTTATATTATCAAAACAGGAATGAATTCTCATGACTAGCAAAAGTTCAACAATTGGCTGCCTACCTGACATCAACTCTCTACCCATGTTGGGGACCAAATGACACATTGCAATCATCATTTAAATTACCTTAATGTTATTTTTTTTCATTGAATATGGTCTTAGTGACATTTTGGTATTTATTAGGAACCTACAGTTTTTTTTTTTTTTTTTTTTTTTTTTTTTTTAAAAGGGGCAATTCCATGCCCCTTTAATATCAGTCTTACTTCAGACCCTAAAATGGCATTGTGGAAGATAAAACAGGGAATAAAAAATCATATAAGATGAACAATTAGACACTAACCTCGTAAAGAAAGACGTCCCAGATTCGAAGAGCCAAGGGGAAAGGGAAAGAGTATGAGAAAACAGTTATAAACCACTGACTTGCATACATGCTTGAATTTCTCTACCCACCTTTTCCTTTAGTGCGGCCCACTTGATTCTTGGATCCTGATCAATTTTGCCCTAGAGTACTAAAATTAGCTCACAAAGTTTATAATTGCCACTGTTTAGATGGAAGGATAAATTTCGAACTGAATTTTGAAATAAAGGCAATTTGTCAAGGATGCATTGAATGACAACCCGTAAAATGAATTTCGAAATGCTTCTAAGAAAGGAAATTTTAGACAAAGTCACTTCCTTAATGCTTACCTGCAAGATTTGCCTGCGAGAAAGTCGAGCGGAGCTCCAAATAAAGTACTAACAACTTTAAAGAAGCCTGAAATAAATGAGCCCACTATATTTCCCATCGAGTCAGTGACTGTGTATGCATATAGCTGCCGGGAAATATACAATTCCAATCAAACAGGTTCACTTTCTCTTAATCATGCAGTCCTACAAGAGAGAAGAAAATACAAATTATGGCTCATGTGAAAAGACAGTCCATGAATTACTCTCTCATTGACAAATAAGCTCATTTTGAGTCCCTACATGAACAAATGCATGAAATGGAAATAGGGGCATGTCGTCACTATGAAATTAAAAAAATGGCTTCCCTCCATTTTGGTCATTGCCTATATAAATCTGGTCAAACTTGAGCATCCAAACACACATTTAAAGAATCGTGAGATTGGCTTCACTCTGACTTTTTGCTGAGAGTTTTAAAAAACAGAAACCATCAACAAAGAAAAAATGGCTTCTCTGACTTTTCCCTGAGAGCATTCTCCTTAATTTGACAAATCTCACCTGCTTGCAGAAGGAGAAAACCTTCCCAAGTTCTCATGGTCTAGATTTTTTGTATCAACACCACCAATATGGTGATTATGGTGTCCTAATACTTCCCAGTCTATCTTTTTGTTGTCTGAGCATTGAAAGGAGAAGAGATTGGTGTATGTGCGTGGGCATATGTTGGCTGAGGCACGATTTCAAGACTTCTGTTTTGAGAAATCAACACAAATTTAAGGAAACTATCCTCCAAGAAGGGAAAAAGAAACAAGAAATGATCATACTGAAGTATTCAGTGCAGCACCAAAGGAATGAGACAGAGACTCAGGTGCAAAACTAGAGTTATTCACTACATCTGAACGCCATGGGGCTAATTGATACTGAGACTCCTTTAACTTTGCCTGTAACATTGAATGTAAATACAAGGCCATATTAAAAATCTGTAAAAGGATGCTAGCTATTTGATGTGCAAGATGATAACGACAATGGAACAAAAAACAAAAATGGCCCTTAATTCAATAGTAAAATCAAAGATGCCAGCAGCCATATCACAGATAAATATTGGAACAGCTTATCAGTATCACATCATGATTTTTTTATCAGTATCACAGATAAAACAGTATCACATCCCGATATTTTTTTAAGGACTTGAAATCTACATAGTGCACCTCAGTAATGGTGAGCTTCTCCTGCAGATGCATAAACAAAACCTGCAAAAAGGAAGCGCAATATGAGAGAATACGCACTGGGCATAAATAACCACATAATTCTGTAAAACTAAGTTTTCAAACTACAAATACTTATTTGTTTTTTGGTCAAATTATGTCAATCACCAATTTGACATCAAGTACTGATCTAAGGGCTAGGATCATCAACTTGGGAGCCTTTAAGGGAATTGCTTATCTTCCATAATGCCTGGCTGGCAATTTTTGACAAAATGCTCAACAATCATTTTATTAATAGTGCAGGTACAGTAGAATTGCAATGAATTCTTTCCCAGTACCCAAACACGAGATTACATAGAATTAAATTCCTAGTACCAAAACAAGACAACATAAACAAATTCTTTAGGCACTCTTGAATTCCAGGAGCCACATGGCCCCTTCACATACAAAAATTAAGGGCCCGTTTCATAGAAGCCAAAAAGCTAGTTCAAGTCATTCTAGTTAATCATAATTACAAATTAGAAATCATGATTGTTGGTTTTTTAAGTTTTTTTTAATCCTAAAAAAGAAATATGATCTCTAACATAAAACTATGATTAACTAAAATGAGATGAGCTCGTTTTTTAGGCATCTACTAAACAAGCCCTAAGATCGTGCAAAATACAATGAAAATCCTAGATTTGGAAATCCATTGTTTGGAGAAACAGCAAACAAGACAACAAAAACACTAGATCTAAAGAAACTTAGTACGATACAAAGCGTTTCAAATTTTGTATTTTAAAATGTTTGCAGGATTCCCACCATCTCTATATCTGTGTGCATGGTGTAGTACAAGTGGATATGCTGAGTCTTACATTCAGTAACTGAATATCATGTTCAAGATGCTATCATTGCTAAAGGAGATTATGTAAATGCAACTCAATGATCAGGAACCTTAGCCCCTTGCTAAAGGATATGTGCTTAAATGGAATCTTCATATTTATGCCCTCATATTTTCCACAAATAGTAAATACTAAATCTTGATATTTATGCTCCAAATCTTTTTTTCTTTTTTTTTGTCAAGTTCAAAATCAGCACATGTAGGCTCCTTGTGGGCCTAGGTGGGGGCGTGGGCCTACATCACATGGAAGAGAATGGAGTTGGCAATTTGTAGAATCTCTACACCAAAGATCGATAAAGTTGGCATATTGTCGATAGCAAATAGGCAGGTAAAACATTACAAGCAATGAAACTACCCAACTCTTAGAATCTACCTAGGGTTGCTTTGGCTACAAAGGGAAGTAAGCCAACCAAATGCCAATGAAAACAAACTAAGAAAATAAAATTACCGTAAAAAACCACAACATTAGGCAAGGAATCATAAGAGAATATAAGGAGCAACAGGACTATACAAAACACACCAACACATGTATACTCTTGATGGTCAACAAAGCACAATCTTGATCTTATTTTCAGAATTCTACCATTCCTGTTGCAAGTAACTGAAAAGATTTCAATATTCATGAATGCATTTCGTCGGACAAATAAATGATAAGCAATGATGTTGCTTGTTGCAAATAAGATAAACATGTCACCTTTCTGCACTTTCTTGGGTACTTAATCCCTGAATATCTTTTAAAGACTACTCAAATCACTGAAAGAAGACAAGCCTAAAAGAGTAAAAAGAATAAAGCATTCCATTAGAACAAATCTTACACATTTTAAACAATCCAGGATTTAAAGAGGAGCAGTCAATGTAACCAAAAAACAATGTTGCAACAATGCAACGTTAACACAGATATGTATACCTATTTTGGACATGGACAGCATTGTTTTATTTTTATTTTTTTGGATAAGGAAATAAGTAGAAACAAGGTCCCGGAAAATCCACCACTCCCACCTGCGCTTCGACTCTGGATCGTTGTCATCATCAGCCTCATCGCCAATCCGTTGCATGTTCATAGAAATAGAAAAGTCCCCTTTTGGTGTCCTGCCTTTTATCCTCTAGCATCATGAGTCAGATTATAGCACAAACATGCCTACATTCATATCCATATTTCTAACAAAAAGCCCCTAGCATGGATTGTTTGTAATTCTAAAGAAGAACTTCAGTCAGATGATGCTAACCATCTAGCCTATGAGCTTGTAATAAAATGTATGTGGTGGAAGAAAATGACCAACATTAGTGTTACAAATAAATGAAGAGAGAACAAGTCCTCCCCAGAAATCAGCTCACACCAAACAAACACTCAAACTAGCTCCATGAAAGATGAAGCAGCAAGTGAACTGTGATATGTGGAGAGAGAGTTTCATTGAAGTGGTAAAATTGTCCTGGTTGTATTTCAAAAAAAAAAAATTAGTAGTAAAAGTTTTGAAAAGCAATAGTATAACAAGTACTAGAAACATTGAAGCAAATGAAAATTAAAACACAGGAAAAAATCACCTGGGGCATGGCTTTAAAAGTGACAAAAATCGGAGAGATCATGAAAAGTACCTGTTCGTGGAACTGATGACTTTTCAAGTTCGCCCCAAGTGACTATGCCAGGTTTCTTATTTCTAGCATTGTCTTTTTCCTTTTCTTTTCTTTTCTTTTTATTTATTTATTATTTTTACCTCACTGATATCTTCTTAAGTTTGCCCCAAGTGCCTATGCCAGATTTTATTAATTCTAACACCATCAAATTGCTTGTCTTTGGAGTTTAAAAGCAATGGACAATGAAAGAATTTTGAGTACATTTTTCAATGGATTATTCCCAGGAGTGTAATCGCAAGATTTAGTCAATGTCAAGGGGTTGCAAAAAATACATCTTCAATATAAATGGCAAACGATTGCTTAAAACATGCAGAAAGATTAAATGAATTTGCATGATGTGATGCCTTCATAAAGAAGAATTGAATTTTCAAACTAACATTTCCCATTTTGGAAGAACTAAGACGGATGGATTGGTAGAAAATTCCAAGGATCAGTACCACTTCAATTTTATTTTAAAACATGACTCATTAAACTGACAGAAACTATATGGGTAAATAGAACTCATTCGAATAACATACCTGGTCCAGGAAAAAATTGTGAAATATGAACATGAGGGAACTTGTATTCCTTAATAAGACTGATAGTCTGAGCAAAATTGTCATCCGTTTCACCTGAGAAGCATAAAGACTAACATTTTCTCAAACCAGTCCAGGATATACATGCAAAAAGTGTGCTTTCAGAGAATTCCGAAACAAAGGTTTGAAAACATTAAGCCTTTATTTCCTTCTAAAGCATTTCTTTACATGCATAATAGTGTCTATCTTTTTAATAGAAGTGGGGAAAAAAATCCATACATGCATGTAGACAATAGTCGAACTTCAACAAGGCGGCCAAAAGGCGTGAATGTCATTACCATTTATTTTGAGATAATAGAAAATTTATACTACATCTATGTGGTAACATACCAGGGAATCCAAAAATTATATCAGTTGCAATCTGCATTTCAGGTACCAGTTGATTCAAAGTATCTACCACAGTTCTGAACTCACTTACAGTGTATTCTTGATTCATTGCCTGAAATATATACCACGAATATTCTCTTAGGAGTCTATATAAAACTGGAATCATTGGTCTCCATAGATGGGTCGGATGGCAGATAAACACCATTGTCAACGTTAGGAAGGTTTCATTAGCGCACTGTTTTCTCTGATGTGGCCCACTTAAGTTTTGGATATACTTGATTTTCAGTCTCATGTCCCTAAAATGATATGGTAAAACAGATGAACATAAAAAAAAAAAAAAAAAACTATTTTTGGTGCATGGACCTGAAGCCCATACTGTCAACAGTTTACATAACTGAATAACGGGCCCACTTTAAAAAACTGAAAACTCTAGTGCATGTATCCAAGCTCCCCCTCTTTCTGCAGAGTGTGTTTGTTGGGGGACAGGCACACTTTACCAAAGACTTTCTCCATGTCCACTTTTCATGTAACAACCAATATTCTCTCTTTAGTTCCCAAGGAACTTATGAGCACTAGGACACATCAGACTTCTTTCTACATCTACCTAAATAATGATCGCTAACTAGAAACAACAGACATTGATCCATTATCCAGATTCTCTAATTAAGTTGATAAGATATGCCCCATATAGTTAGCATGGTGGTGCATATCATAATTGTTTGCAAATGTAAGTTGAGAAGAACCTGTGGTTTAAGTTTTGTAGGTAGTTATGCAGGTTATGCCCCAATGAAAGGGGGAAAAGAACTAAGGAACAGGATAAAATAATTAAATAATCCTAACAATGTGACAGGTGAAGCCAATAACAGAATACAAACGAAATCATCACCCTTAGTACTGCATGTACTAGACTGTAGGAAAAGCATGTTTATAGAAGCCACCCTACCCTGATTCATGAAATGAAGAAAACCACCAGTCCAGTAGAAATAGGAAGAGATGCAATAAATAATCGAAGGGCCTCTTATTTGAGGAGATCCATACACTTTGCCTTTAACAAGCTCAAGGTGCCATTGTCATATCATAGGGTATTTCCATAAATTCTTTTAATTCAGGCAGATTCAAGTCAATTCTTAAATTTGAAAAAAAAAAAAAAAAAAAAAAAAATCCCAAGAAGATTTCAGAAAGAAAAAAAAAGAAAAAAAAGAAAAAGAGTCAATTCTTTAACTAAAGAAGATTTCAGAAGTCGATGCTTGCAAAATACCGAATAAATCCACAACCAAACTCTAAATCAAAAGGGACTCGCAATTTTGTATTGGTTTACTAGTTAAATAGTTTTTTGGCAATGTTGCTACCAAAACACGCTGGAAGATATGTATAATTATGAACTCCACAATGAATGACACAGCATGTGCAAAAATAACCACAGCTAAAAAAAACACTCATTAAGCACCATTAGGAAACTGATGTAACTGATTATGAATGTCCATTGGTTGGTTCTGAAATGAGATGCACGTACTCTCGGCCAAGTTGAGCAATCTCAACGTTCAGCTGATTAACACGTTCCAATTTCCCTGTGAAAACGAGATTTTAGGGACCAAAAAAGAGAATACATACATCACATTAGTAGATCCAGTGCTACAAGTTATGCTGATGATGGGATATGACCTGCACCGAGATGGATGCCTCCCTTCTCAAAGTCCACATGTAGAGTACGCGCTGCCCTTTGAGCTTCTTTTGTTTGCAAAAGACCTTCTCGCTCAGCTTTTATCACCGCATTGTATAGATCATGATTTGTATTCAGAAACTGCAAGCAATGTCAGCAGTAAAATCAATCGGGAGAGGGAGATCGAGAGAGAGGGTTGAGATCGGGAGAGGGAGATCGAAAGAGAGGGAGAGGGAGATTGAGAGAGAGGGTTGAGATCGGGGGAGGGAGAGGGAGATTGAGAGAGGGAGACGGAGGCGCGGTCCGCGAAACGGAGGTTTCAGGGCTTTTGGCGTAAGAAAATAGGTAAAATCAATGGTAGTCTGCGGTACCTATAGAGTAATGTGCCTCTTGGGCCTTGTGGGGTCCACCGAGAGGTATCTAACTGAATCCATTCCGTCCGTCTGTTTTAAAATAAAATAATAAAAACTAGGAAAATCCAACACTTAATTGGGACACACCAACAAAATAGTGGAAATAACCACTTAAAATTGCAAGATGGTTCGGAACCATTTCCCATTAGAAACGTCTTAAAGTCGTTTCTAAACCAAAATTTCACCTGTTCCAGTTTGGTGATTTTGGTGTAGTGCCAAATTATGCATCTTTTAACCCAAGCAACCTCTATTTTGTGAGGAATATCATACTTAGGCCCATCCAGGCCTAAAGCGCACTTCCTAAAATATATGAATTATCATAAGATAGGACAAGCACTACATGACAAACACTCGGGACCTATTAGGTATTGTTCCCTGTTATAAGGTTGATTTCTAAGGAAATATAGTCACATAGGTACTTGATTCTTAGCTTTTAAAATAAAATTCTGATTCTCCCACTCAAATCGTCTAGCCTCAAAGGAGGAGGAACTATCTATGCTTTTTGTACTATAATAGGAGGTGTATTCTTGGCCGGAGCCAAATTTCTAACAGAGCTCGCTTGAACAATATGTGGGGCATAGTCTACTAAGGTATAACAAGTTGAGACATAGTCTGTTGATGTACAACAGGTTGAGGCATAGTTTGTCGATGGACACCGGGCATTTTTTCAGTAATAATGGGCATCATCCTATTCACACTCTTGGACTGATTAACCATCCATCTGTTCAAATCTTTGGTCTGATTCCGAGATTGCTCGACCTAGGCTTGTGAATGATCTGCAAGGTGTTGAATCTCCATTTTCATATCACGCAACCCGGCTGCCATCACCTCGAGAGGTTCAGTTCAAGATGAAGATGCCCTATCTGGGTTTGAGGAACTGGGTTCCAAGTTCTGCAACAAATCAAGTGCTCGTTGTGCCTACAATTCCTCCTCAACTAGTGGAAGTTCATGACTGGTAGAAGTATTGTGAGCACCTCTTCGACTCATGTTTTACAACACGATGAAAATTAATATGTTTCTGATAACCAAGTAGTTTTGAGTCCCTCTAGGTATGCCAAAAACTTGCTTGACACTTTTTCTGTTTGAATTTTGTGGTCACATATGGTGCATGCAGGCATGCCAAAACCAACTGTGCAACTCAATTGCAATCGAAGAACTTGACCCCAAGCGCTAATATAAGCAGATACGATGACTAAGATTATATATGGCCAAGATCTGAGCAAATAGGCCGCCTATTAAGCCACTTGCAAGTTGTTTTAGAGAATGATCAAGCAATAGTCAAATGGTGGGGTTCTTCCTCCGAAGATGGGTTCAACTCTGCCTTTCATATGAAAAGGCTCATTTTATACCTAGTTGTCGTCAAACAAGAATGAAATACTTACAATTGGTCAAGGTGCAACTGCAAGAAGTCTTTCTGAATGAAGAATGACTTATATTGAGATCGGATAATCCAACATACGAGTGTAGATTTAAATTACAACTAAGAGATTATTGTTACTCATAGGATAGAGCTAAGGCTAAAAGATTATGTTAAGGTAATATAAGAGAAATTTGACTAGATTTGTTGGATTGGTGTGAGACCTGCTTTGTTGATTTTCTTTGCTTTGTTAATTTTTCTTATTATTTATAGACTTCTCCGCTACCATGGCACATATATTTCCGTATTCTTTCATATTCTTCAATCTCTTTCTATTCCTTTAACCGTTACTCTTCTCTCAACTGCTTTTTGACTTTTGGACTTTTCAACCATGTTTTGTCATTACATAATGTGTATTACTAATTCCGTGCCAGCCATACTTCCATAAAAAGTGTTACAAATATCTTTAAAAATCTTCAACATGCTTTTATCCTTGTTATGCAACAACACCACGTGCCATTACTTAATTGGTTATTCAAGAATGGTCAAAATAAAATTAAAGTACAACCTTGTCTATCCCTTTTCTATATTAGCCCAAAATTAGGCAGATCCAACCTTCAAGTGGACCATGCCACTTATTACTCCTGTATTTGATGCAACCGAACCTTACCATTTGATGTGGTCCACTTAAATGTTGAATCTGCCTTATTTTCATGCCAATACGTTGAAATGGTTTGAAAAAAAGGGTGGATGGATGTCGTGGATAAACAGATACATCACAGTGGCCCCACACAAATAACGGTAGCTAGAGCTCGGCCGGTGTAGGACATAATCCGCTTCCTCTCGCGGCCCAGTCCTCGATCTGCCAGGGACAGATGAGGAGTTACCCGTAGACACCGACTCTCCTTAGTGGGTGTTACCCTTAATGTGGGGTCCATGCCGTCCATCCATTTGTCCACGTAATGTTAGGATGTAGTCTCAAAAATTAATCAGATCCAAATAGCAGGTGTACCACACCATAGGAAACAGTGGTGATTGAACGCCTACCATTAAAAACCTCTCGGGCTGATATTAAGCATAACCTTAATAACCTTAATGCTTATTTGCTATCCAACCCATTGATAAGGTCAACCTAAATGAAAGAAAAATATATATATATACACAAAGATCATCTTGATCCAAAGCCACGAAATGTTTTTAATAGTCATTTACTACTTTTTCCAGTGATGTGATCCACCAGATATTTGGACGTGTTTTAATTTTGGGATAATGTCGTTGAAATTGGGATGTGCGGCCTGGATATACAAAACATTGATCAAGGTAGGCTCCACATGGTAAGGGTGACTCCCACGCTAAGGCCTTACCGGTAACACCTCGTCCGCTCCCCTCTCTGCCGCTGCCATGCTGTGTTACAGGGTTGATGACGTGACCTTTTATTGCCGTGACTAGCCCCACACGGCACGTGGGGCCACCGTTATCTCTGTGAGAACTGTTCATTTGGTTTTCAGCTAATGTTAACATATGATACAAGAAATCAGGTGGATCTGAAACTCAAGTGAGTGAGTCGACTGAAACAGTGGATAAAGGCTTTTTACTTTTAAAGTTTTTTTTTCTTTTTGGTCTTGAGAATAATATTTATATGCAATTTAAATCATTCATAAAATACCTTAAACCATTCTTAGGGCCCGGTTGTCAATGCCAAAAACTTTCACTTAATATGGAATTTGGAAAATCATCGATGTTAAGCTGTGTTTATTAACATCGGATGAGGAAAGCAGTCGTTATTTTGTGGAAAGCAGTCGTTATTTTGTGCTGAAATTTTTTGGAAAGCGCTACGCAAAATTTTTTTTCTTTAATTCAATATTGCTCTGTGCAAACAAACATTTTCTTGTTTATAATAAAAACCCAACTTTTAATGTGTAACACTTTCTGGAACCACTATGATTTGTATTACATTCATACTATCTATCAACTTTTTTATATCATTCTAAAGCATGATCTCAAAAAATATGCACATCCAAAGTTCAAATCGACCACACTACAAAATATAGTGGGAATGGAATGACTATCGTTAAAACCTGCCTAAGGTCTACTGTGAGATTATTTGCCATCTAACCTCTTCATAAGGTCACACAACCTGGATGAAGTGAAAACACAAAAATGAGCTTGATGAGATCCTTATGTGGCCGTGAGAAGTTTTCAATGGTAGGCACCTAATTCCCACTATTTCCTATATTGCCTAAGTGAGCCTTAGAATTGCCTGGCTTTTGGTATTATTTTGTAAAATGATATGAAAAAATGGATGGCTGGTGTGGATAAAGCATATACATCACGATGGACCCCACATATCCCTAGACAGGACTATCTGTCTGTAGCTAGATCCTGATGGGGTAGCATGGAATCCACGCTCAGATTTGCAAGGGGAAGCGGATTCTGTGGTGGCTGGGCGGCACAAGCCAACTTCCAGTTTGTGTCGACATCACTAAGTTTTGTGGGGTTTACTATGATGTATGTGTTATATCCACATCGTTCATCTATTTGACGAGATAAGCATAGAGCATGAGGCTAAAAATGAGTCATATTAAAAGCTCAAGTGGACCAAGCCACAAAAAACTGGGAAAGATGATTCCCACTGTTGAAACATTCATAGGGTCCACCATGATGTTTATTTTCCATCCAAACTGTTCATCAAACTGTTCATAAGGTCGTGCAGACTTGGATGAAGGGAAAAACCAAATATCAGATGGGTCTAAAACTTCTGTGACCCTCAAGAAGGTTTCAATGGTAGATGTCTAATTCCCACTGCTTTCTGAACTATGGTCCACTTGAGCTTTGGATTTGTATCATTTTTGGGCTCAGCCCTTAAAACGTTCTCACCAAATGGACAAACAGCTTGGATATAACACATACATCATGTTGGGGCCCACTAAACTTGTTGACGTCAATACACATAAGAGGTCACCGAATTGGCTCCCCATACTAATTGCCTATTGACGTTGGAGCAGGCTATTGGACAGGGTGGCACCATGATGTATGTGTTTTGTCCACGCTGTCCTCCTATTTTTCCAAATCATTTTATGGCATGAGCCCAAAATTGAGACATATCCAAATCTAAAGTGGACCACACCACAAGAAAACAATGGTGATTGAGAACCCATCATTAAAACCTTTCTAGGTCTCACTATAATGTTTATTTGCCATCCACTTTGTTCATTAGATCACACGGACTTGGATGAAGGAAAAACACAAATCTCAACTTCATTCAAAACTTTTTAGGTCCCAAGAAGCTTTTAATGGTGGGCGTTCAATCACCGCTCCACGTGAGATTTGGACCTCCCTCATTTTTGGTATCATTCCCTAAAACGATATGGAAAAATGAATGGATGACATGGATAAAACACATACATGATGATGTGGGCCACACAACACCATCCAATAGCTAGGGGCTACTAACATAGTATGCAATCCGGATCCACTTAGGTGGGTAGGACTCTTGACAATGGGGCCCACCGTAATGTTTGTGACTACATCCATGTTGTTCATTCGTGTCCAAAGCTTATTCTTAGGCATGATCCAGAAAATGAAGCAGATCCAAATCTCAAATAGACCATAGTACATGAAACAATAGTAAATGACAATTAAAAATTTCTTGTGGGCCACAAAAGCTTAGGATTAAGATGATATTTGTATGGTCTCTTCGTCTAGGTCTTTTTCACCTTATCAATAGGCTGGATAGCAAATAAATATTTTGGTGGAATCCATGAAGCTTTTAATGGTGGGGATTCAATCATGATTGTTCCCCGTGAAGACGGGCAAATGTGTCAAATTAACATATTTCAGACATTTGGGACATTAGTTACAAATGGGTTGATCCAGGCTCAATACTAATTTTCTGACTTTATATTTAGACTTTAGATTTGGATTTCAGATTCAGCTTCAAACTCCGTATTTAGCAAACAGGCCCTCAATGTCATTCCTTAAATAAACTGAAAAGAACAAAAATGTTAATATGATACAAAGCTTTTGTGGCCCGTGAATATTTCAACGGTGAGTATTCAATCTCAACTAATTTCCCATGTGGCCGATTTGAGCTTTGTATCTGCCTTAATTTCAGGGTTATGCTATAAAACGAGCAGGCAAAAGATATGTCTTATAAATACTATGGTGGGCCGCACCAAGTTGGGTCGTCGCCAAAGTAAGTGGTTTACTTAAAATATGTAAATAATAGGCTTATTTTTAAAATTAGCCTAAAGTTAGCGGCTTCATTAAAAATAAATAAAAACTCAAAAGCAAAAGTTGCTGGTGAAAGAAAGGATTAGTGAGAGAAGGGTGGCTTTCATTCTGCATTAGTGAGTTTTGAACAAAGTGCATTTGCTTGTGAGAAGAAGAGAGGCTAAGATGATTGCTGAAGCCATCGTTTCCTTTGTCATAGGAAAACTTGGAGATCTCCTTGTCCGCCAAGGAGCCGCCCTCTTCGAAGTAAGTGGTCAGGTCGAGTGGCTCAAAGAAGAATTGGAGTGGATGAAGGCCTTCTTAAAAGATGCAGACGTGGAACAAAATGACGAAAGGGTGAAGAAATGGGTAGCTGCTGTAAGAGACATTGCTTACAAAGCAGAGGACGTCATCGACACCTTCATCCTTCAAATAGAACAGAGCAGGAGAAGAGGTTCAGTTGGTTACTCCCAGATCTTTACTTCCTTCGTTGATGAACCAAGTGCTCGGCATCAGCTAGGCAAGAAGATCAAAGAGATAAAGAGCGAACTTGTTCAGATCCGTCACAGAAGAAAGAGTTATGGCATTAAAAATCTCTGCAGAGGTGAAGGAAGCAATTCCATGAGGAAAAGTTTGCAAGAGCAGAGGAGAACTTCTCCTCTACTGGAAGATACAGAAGTCGTCGGTTTCCAAGATGACATAAATACCTTGGTGGCACGGTTGATTGGGGGTGACTCGCGGCGATGCGTGATTTCTATAGTCGGAATGGGTGGTCTCGGCAAGACTACTCTTGCAAGGAAAGTTTATAATCATGATGATGTTAAGAACCATTTCCATGGTCGTGCATGGATACATGTGTCTCAAGACTATGATGTGAGGGATCTTCTGCATAGCATTATGAGATGCTTTATGATTCTCACTACAGAACATCATGAGATGAACATCACTAAGTTGAAGGAGGAGCTTTTCAAGCATTTGGAGGCAAGAAGATATCTTTTGGTGTTAGATGATATGTGGAAGACCGAAGCATGGGATGATTTAGCAGCTGCTTTTCCAGATGGGAATGACGGAAGTCGAGTCCTGCTTACCACTCGGAACAAAGAAGTAGCTTCTTCTGCAGATGTCCGGAGCAGTCTTCATGAGCTGAAACTTCTAGGTGAAGATGAAAGCTGGAAATTATTTTGTAAGAGGACATTCTTAGAGCAATATAGCAGTTTCCCCACAAATTTAGAGGTGTTTGGAAGGAAGATTGTGGCAAAATGTCACGGTCTACCTCTTGCAGTCGTTGTCATTGGAGGCCTGTTATCAAGGAAAGCAAGGCTCCCACGTGAATGGGAGAAAGTACTGAATAGCCTTAGCAGGCAATTTGTTGAAGACGAATTAAAAATTGGGAGAATATTAGCTTTAAGCTATGAAGATCTACCCCATCACTTGAAGTTATGCTTTTTATATCTTGGAGTTTTTCCCGAAGACTCTGAAATCTCTGCCAAGAAGTTGATTCAGTTGTGGGTTGCAGAAGGATTTGTACAATCAAGAGGGGCTGAAACATTTGAGGAAGCTGCAGAAGATTGTCTGGTGGAGCTAAACCAGAGAAGTCTGATTCAAATAGTGAAAGGAAGTTCCATGGGGGGAGTTAAAAGCTGTCGCATCCATGATCTTCTTCGAGATCTCTCCATCTCAAAAGCCCGGGCTGAAAATTTTCTCAATGGGGACACAAATTCTCTCTCTCCATGTAAAGCACGTCGACTTTTTGTGCATCATGGCATCAGTAAGTACACTTCCTTAAACCAATCCAATCCATGCCTTCGTTCCATCCTGTCTCTCAGCCTAGACAGAGAAGAAATTGGAAAGAATCAGCTGGATCTTCTTTACAGACGATTTCATTTGCTTAATGTTTTACATTTACACGGAATACGTGTCGATGAGTTTCCAACTGAAATAGGTACACTCATACACTTGAGATACCTTGGTCTTACGGGATGCGTGACCCGTCTGAGAAGACTCCCATCATCAATAGCCAATCTTTGCAATTTACAAACACTAGAGGTAGATAGTCCTAATAAAATGGATATCCCTAGTGAAATTTGGAAGATGCAGCAGTTAAGGCATGTTCGTGTACCAGGAAGAATCAAAGGTGAAGGGCCTAAAGCAGGGGAGCTCAGTTGTTCGAGTAACCTACAGACTCTAACAAGCATCGATGCCGACGACTGGATACAGGATTGCTTGGGAGAGCTGATTAATCTTAGGAAACTAAAAATAGAGAGAATAGATTTCAGTATACATCGAAAGAGATTGTTCGACTCTATTCCCAAATTAGTCCAACTCCAGTCTCTGACGTTACATGGTTACCGTTACGGTCTAATCCCACTTCCACTAATTTCAAATCTGTTGCATCTGTATAAGCTGTGTTTGCGTGGAGGGTTAGCGAGGCTACCAGAGTTTCATGAATTCTCACCAAATCTCACAAAGCTTACCTTGGAATTCTCCTGCTTAGTGCAAGACCCAATGATGACACTGGAGAAACTAAAAAACCTTCGGATTCTCAGATTGCTTGAGCTTTCATACTTGGGAAGGCAAATGGTCTGCTCTTCGCAAGGGTTTCCTCAGCTTGAGTCCTTGGATGTTCATAACTTACTTAATTTAGAGGGGTGGAGAGTTGAGGAAGGAGCCATGTCGAGTCTTTTACATCTAAATTTCTTTTGTTGCCGACGATTGAAGACTGACTTTCGTTCTGCAATGTAAAGCCGGTGAGATTTATTACTTCTTTCATTTTATTTCTCTCCTTTTCATTCATACTTTCAACTATACTTGTGGCCATTTTAAATTCTTAGTTTCTTTCTTGCTGTGCTATTATTATTATTTTCTTTAAAAACTAAAAATTCCATTGTGTAAAATGTCATGCATGCTAACTGTTGGATGAAATGGCTCAACAAGAAATGTTTTGTATGGATCATATTTATTTGTCCCATTTCTTTCTCTATGGATGAGTTGGCCCACGTGGTGATATGGTTGGATGACCTAAAATTGAAAATTGATGTTGCAGGACATGCCTCAACAATTGAAAGTGAGGCTTCGAGAAAGAGAGGAAGAGGATTGGCATAAGATTCAACACGTACCCTCCACTAACATACACGAATAAGATGTGGATATGGTGTTCTTGTGACTAGCAAATACGTGATCTCTCCAAAGCAAAGCGGGTGAGATTTGCTTCTTGTTGTTCTCTCTCTTCTTTATTGATGTTGTCAACAATAATCATTGCCATTTTAACTTCTAGTTTCGTTATCGCTATGTTATTGTCCTAATTTTTCAGTTTCTACAAGCAGGGCTACTGTTCGTATTTTTGGTGCACTGTTCATAGTGCGGGCCACAATGTCAGCATTTTGGGTCACTGAACAATGGGCCCACTTGTACAAACTGAAAATCAAAATAGTACTCTGTAATCCTTTGGACAGAACATTGCGTGATAACTGCTGTACGTCATGCATACCAACTATTGGATGAATTACCTCAAAAAACAGAACGTTTTGTGTGGATCTCACTTGTGAACCCATTCTTTCTCTATCAATGAAGAGGCCCACATGGCTGTATGGTTGGAAGACCATACCATTGATGCCCCATTGCATAAAAGTAGCACTGTTGTGACCATTGAAACTTTTCTTTCATCCTTATGTGTTTTTACACCATATAGATTTGATAAACTTCGGCCATTTTTTCTTGTAACCCTGTTTGAGGGACACCATTCGGATGATAAGGATGCAATTGCCAATGTGATTTTTAGACCGTCCAGCCACACAAGGGTCAAGGGTCCACCGGTGGGATGTTTCAAATCTTCAAAATATGCAATCGTGTGTACTTGCCTTATGCATAATTGTTTGAGCCAAGAATGGACCTCAACAACTAATCATCATTATATCAAATGCTTAGAGAGATGCATTGAGGTTGGAAAGTCTCGAGCTTGTGCAAGCCAACATAGGCATGTATGGAAGATGTGCAACATCCAAGCTGTCCATCAGGTGGGTCCCCACTTGTTGATGCCACAACCTAAAAATCAGGTGAGTCAATTCCATGGAAGGATCACCGAAAGCAGGGACCCCACACCCCAGGAATTCTGTGGAGCAAGACTCATTTTGGAGTTCCTCAATTCTAAGCACATCATATGACTTCAAAAGTTGCCGTATCTGATGTAGAGAGGGTCGCGGACAGTTACATGACCAAGATGGATCAGAAAAGGCCCGGTCAATGACAAAAGTGATCCGGACCGTCGGACCTTAAGTCAGGCATATCTCACAATCCGGAATGAGTTATCGGACGTGAAATATATGATTTTGGGGTAGAACGAGCTACTTTAGCCAACCAACCCGGCTATGCCAGATTGCCTGAGCCGGATTTGCGAAATACCACCGGATCGATGGTCGTTTCCCTATTTTAATTCCGTTTTTACTATAAATAGTAAGTTTTAGTTTGATTACAACTCTTCATCCGTTGGGCTTTAGGAGTTGCACCCAACGTGAAAAGATCTTAGAAAAATTAGGAGAACAACTTGGTGAAGCCAAATAGGACACTTACTATTTTTAGCGGAAAACCTTGAGCACTAGTAGACATCACAACCGTCTATAAATAGTAAGTTTACTATTTATAGTAAGTCACGAATTCTAGGAGTTTTAGTTGTAGTTTGAATCTGATTTCTTTCACATTGCTTGATATCCTTGTTTAAAGGGTTGTGAACTCGTTTTTATTTCATTCATTATTCAATTTCAAATTTATTAGAATTTATTTCTATTTTCTTGCTTTCTTTCCTCGTGGATTTGAGAAGTCTTTATGAGGAGTCTAGAGAAGTTCCGTGAATTCGGAATAATTATCTTCCTGAGGAAGACAGTGCTCGACCTCACGTCCTCCCCTGCGTCAGTATCTTAGACTATTGTTTGGAGTATCCTGATATTATCGAAATATCCCTGATATTATCTATATCTCTAGCTTGGCAATATCGCTAACACTAGTAGCAATAGCAATAACACTAGTAGTCTAAAAAATCCCAAGTACTGTCGATGTATTGCTAAGTATGGCCAATATTTTTGACTGTGTAAATTCCACATGTTGCTTGTATTGCCAGTGTATCCGTGATATTTTTATAATATTGCCAATATATCGATATCGCCAAAAATATTTTTATTTAAAAAAATTCATGTAATGTTTTTTATGGGTGCATGGTTGTACGCAGTGTTTAAAGACAACAATATGATTATATTGCGATATTATCATTATCACAACATGGGCAATATCAAAACCACAATCTTTCGTTTCATTTCCAGTTATCGAGGATTTCTCCATAAAATATCATGTGTTGTCAGTATTTTGAAATATTGATGAATGTTTGGATATATGGTTAGATGGATAGATGGATAAAGAGGATGAATGAGATGGTTGAACTGGTTTCTTATGATAGCAAATGCGATGGATAAAAGGGATGAATGAGATGGTTGAACTGGTTTCTTATGATAGCAAATGCTTTTAGGACCCATTAAATGAAAACTTATTATGTATACATTCTTTTTGTAATTTTTTATTTCTAAACATTCAAATGTGTATTTTACATTTCCTGAAGTTTCACTGAAAAATCCACTATTTTCCCATGTTTCCCTTTCGTATATTTCTAGTTATTGATATTATTTGAAATATCGATATTGCTTCCATATCTCTAGCCATCGAAACTTGCAGCAATGCTGTTACTTGGAACATTGTCTCAGACTAAAGTGATATCACATTTTTGTTGTATCTCAAATAAATTTAATTCATTTCCTTGGCCTCCCCTTTTATATGAAATTGAAACAATTACACACTTTCCATGGAAAATTACACTCTGAGAAAAGCTTACAGATTTTCTTCTTTTCATTTCTGATGTGTCTTTATCTATTGGAATTGCAGTATTTGATGCCTTGAAGTGGACAACAAGGGCATGGATCCTACATAGTGGGCCAAGTTTATCATCTAAATAGCAACGCTTATTTTGCCTATGTCTTCAGCATCATAAGTTTTGATTATATATTTGAAACGAAGGTAAATGAGAAGACTTTTTGTTCAAGTTTTGATTTTCAAAACATTGGTATTATGTGATTGTAGAAAGGGAATTAATAACTGTGACTTTGTTTGAGGAGAAATCCACTGAAAGTTTGTTCTATTTTATGGTTCCTATTTTGGCTACCTCATTTTTGAATAGCATAAGATATTTGGTTGATGTTTTCAAACTGTAGAATGAGAATGTTTGGATTTTTTTACCCCTTACCAATCTTCAGTGCTTCAATATAACAAAGAGTTACCGTAATGTTTGACTTGTATTAATGTATTAATCTTTGGATGTAAGATGCTTATTTAAAGTGGGAGCAACTATTTATAGTGTAGGCTCGGGGGTCCAAAATGCTTACATGGATGCAAAGCTGCTCATCAGGTGCAAGCCACTATATGGCTTTCCTTGTGCAGAATTTAGGTCTGTCCACTCATCTGATGGCCACACATTTACATTAAATGCTGACTGTCCACTTCTTCTGCATAGGTTTGGCTCCCCAGATCTATGACTAACCTGATTCTTGGACCCAAAGCATAAGTTTTGGGTGAGGTTAGTTAACTTTTAAAAAAAATTTAAAAAATAAATGGGTGAGGTTAGCAAAGACCACCTTGTGTGGAGCCTTGCCAACCACATGCACCAAAATAGCATAAGAGTGTAAGGTAAGAGTTTTCCATCAGATGGACCACTGTCTACAAAATAAATGGATGTCTAGAAGAGAACTGTATCAGCCATCCATTTCTTTTGTATATTGTCTCCAACCGAGAAGCAAAACTGCCTGATTTTTGCACAAGAACATCCAATCAATTTGGTTCATCTAATGGAATTATGGAAAGCTGGGATCTCATGTACATCTTTCATATTGTCATGTGCTGTTAGATGTGGGACGGGCACAGCTCCACACACCTGTGGGCTTAAGAAATAACTGTTTCAGGTTTACTTAATTTGGTATTGATATGTTCAATCCTTGTATATGATATTTTCCTTTACAGCATGTGCAACTCTTTAACTGTGGTAGCGTAATTTTTGTCATTGGTAGAGAACTCTTCAAGGAGCCAGTACATTTGGATTTGCTTGCAGTCAATCCATTCTTTGAAACGCCATATTAGTTCAGAATAGTAATTTCACATCCCAAGCTTAAATTTGGATTGTGTTAGTAATATTTCTATAATTTTACAAGTTCTCTTTTTGTTATGACCCAACCAAATCTAATCAGAAGTTCATTGCCATCCAATTTTTGGCCATCTTTTTTCCTTGACAATTAATATTTATATTCATTTCCTATCTGTCTTTGTAGGACATTGACCGTCAGATTAGAAGCTTCATTCTGTAAAGTTTTTGGCACATCTGCCATCTATGGCAAAGCTTATCAAATTAAAGTTTTTATCCCACAACTGCTAGCCCTACTTTTGTAAGTTGTAAGTTTATCGCGACACTTCAACCTAATGCACTAGGAACTTCTGTTTTCTTGATGATTAGTTTTAGGGGTTGGTCCGGTGTTTGGATAAGAAATTTCACCGTCAGTTACAATATAGCATAAGGTTACTTTCAGATGGAAGTCATTTGCAAATTAAAAAGTTACAGGTATCCAAACACCCAATTGAAATAACTATATGCTTCGACTACTTTTATCGATTCAAGCAAACAAATTCTAGCATTTGACTTCAGGTTTTACTTACAAATTTGATTTAGGAAATATTGTGATGACCACTAGACAGATGTGGAGAATGGTGGAATGGTGATTCAATAGTGATGAGATGTTTGGATGATATTTTCTAGCTGAGGATATCTGTATCTTTTGCAACCAATCATTCAATATGGTAAAATGTGCTAATATTCATTATGATATGTTCTCTACTTCAAATTACACAAATAATATCTATGTAATGTTTGATTATTTTCATGTATGCATGTCTGCATGTAATGCCCTAGTTAAAAATTGAAATGAGAAGCAGTTTCTTTTTATTTTCTAGGTTTCATACTCTACATCACTAATTTGCAGAGTGTGCTTTGGATTTTCATCTTGCATAAGTGGGGCCCATGGTTCAGGGATGTATATGGTTGTTATGATGGATCCTACTGTTGATAGAAAATGCATAGCTGGCCCCTTGCTAGAAGATCCTAGCCATTGGCTTTCTATGGCCTTTTCTTCGTTGAACGTGGATTGTTGGTGTTGAAAGGTTCCATCCGTTTTCTCAAGGTTTGGTTTGGGAAGGGACCCAATAGAACTGGGATTTAGGGCTGTCAACGGGTCAAGTTTGGGTTGGGTCCTACTGTACCCCATACCCAAGCTAACCAGGTTCAGGCACTTTCAAGCTTGGGTCTAGATCTCAAAGACCCAGACCTGGATCCAATCAGTGTCAGGTACCCACTGGGTCTTTGGGTTGAGGTTTCGAGTTGGGTTTGAGACAAATTAGCACATTTAAATGGCTGGGTCCACACAATGGATGGATTAGATCTCACACAAATACGCCACTTTGAGACGCTCATGGTGTGTAAATAGGTTCTATTATATGTGTGTGGCTTATGAAACACCATTTCTTTTGCTAGAAATGTGACATTTGAAGTGAATATATTGGGCTTGGGTTAACCCTAGCTGACCTGCCTGCACATATAGGTTATCAATGGGTTGGGCCAGAGGACCCGACTCAACTAGACGAAATTCAAAACAAAAGCACGAAGTAAAGTGTGATTTATTTATTATTATTTTTTACATATGTATGTATCCACTGTCTAAGCTGGATTGTTCATGGCCTAGTATTGTATGCCATTCTTAAACCTGAATTGGGTTGTGGTGGGTTAGGTTGTGTCCGTCAGCCGAACCCATTTACAATTAGATGGGTTAGGTCGGGTTGGGTTTGATCGTGCTTGATGATTTTTTTAAGTGGGTCTGGTTGTGTCAGAGGGTGAAAGGTCGTGTGAGGGTCATGGTTGCGCAAGATTTCTTGACCCTTCTTGACCCATTTATCAAAATGGATTGGGTTTGGGTTGACCCTGACCGGATCTGAACCCAACCCATTACTACTCCTAAATAGAAAAAATAGTCTAGGAATTCAAATTGCACGTATGGTAAATTTCGGTTGAAATGAGTAAAGCTAAAAATTGGTTTGCATTAGTAACATTTTTACAAGTCTACAACTCTTATTGGGTCCTGAACAACCAATTATCTAAACCGCACATCTATTGCGACCCTGTAATTGGATTGGTGGTTTGCAAATATATGCTGAAAACAGAACATGCCCTCTCTTCTCCTTAACTATTCAATCACAAGCCGCAGTTTGAACAGTTAGCATCGTATGATCAGTGCGATTTTTGGCAACATGACCCGTTGGGTGTTGGCTTTCCAAGGCTGTCAATTCTGGCAATCAACAACAATAGGCATCATATGGTGGAGTCTGCTACGCATGTGTAGATCCACTGCAAAGCTTTCTACCCTACGCTTAACAGAAAACACAAGTTGTGGGGCCCGCCAGAATGTGTGCATGACATCCAACTCTTCCATAAACTGGCCCTTGTCATGTTCTACTTGGCACCCAAAAGTAGAGCTGGGCACGGGACAACTCGACTCAACTAACTTGACTTGTTCGGACCTGACTTGATCTGAACCAAATGGGTGAGTCGGTCCGAATCAAGTAGACTTCACCTAATCCGAACTTAAACCAAATCGAGTTCAAGTTACCCAATAATCAACCCGAAACTTGATCCAGTCAGACTCGACTCGATTCGAAACTGACTCGACTCGGTTTCGAGTATATATATATAATAAAAAATCCCAACCTGATCCCAAACTCTCTCTTCCTCCCTCATCCTCCTCTTCCAATCCCGGCAACCACCCTCCCCTCTCTTTCTCCTCTCCACTCCCTCCCACCGACATCACCACCTCTCTCTCTCTCTCTCTCTCTCTCTCTCTCTCTCTCTCTCTCTCTCTCTCAATACAAATCGGTGCCAACTCTAACCGACTCGGTACTTTTTACCGGGTCGAACTCGGTCCGATTTAGTCCAGGCCAGACTCGGATTCAGATCAGTTTAGGCATGATAGACTCATACCGAGTCAAGTCAAGTTCGAGAAAGACCTATTTCAAAACCGGATCGAGTCGGGTCAGCCCTAACTCAGTCCGACTCGACTCGATGCCCAGCTCTACCCAAAAGTCGGGCCAGCTCAAAAACTTAGGTGGGCCATACCATTTAAAGTCAAGCCTCAAATCTCTAAAATCACATGGTGCTACAAACCTAAGCTTCGGAATGATCTTCCATTGGGGTCGTCCATCCTCCTGGGGTTTATATTCTGAATGGATTGGGTAGCATATAAATGTCAAGGTGGGCCAATAAAAATCTAAAAGCTAATTATTCCCCAGAATTTGGCCTACCTGAGTTTCGAATCAACCTGATTTCTAAGTTCCCAGGAGAACATGTGGTGTGCACGTGATGGGCGATGGATGTCATGCACACATCATGAACGACATAAGGTACAATGTACTTCATAAATTTTCGTGAAGTGCACATCACAATATCCCCACCAATGTATGGTACTTGTACACGATGATCATGACCATTGATCCGGTCATCATGTTGATAGGCCAAGGTGATCGAACATTGGAGTCCGTCCAACCATTGCCTGCTAATGGGCAGTTTACCATATATATATAGCAGAGGGACATTCATTGGAAAAAGAAAACTCACAATGGATCATGCGAACAAGGTTGCTTGCCATTGCAGTCTTTAAGCTATGGCCCATCCTCGAATTGGCTTACTTGATTAATGCTTGTGTCACACTCCGCTATTTTTAGGCGCGATGATGAGGATTATAATTATTTGTATTAATGAGCATATATTTCAAAGCACACAATCCGAAAATAAATAAATAGATAGATAAATAATGTTCAATGAATAAGTTTAGCAATAGCTCAATTAGTCTCCAACACTTATTCTGAAAATCAAATGGATAAATCAAGTAAATAAATCAAATAAATATTCTAAACTATCGGTAGATTTTCATTTTGGCTTAGATATGACTGTAACGAGACTCACAGTACCTGGTGGTGGGATCTTGGGGGTATACTTTGAAGACACGAGTCTGCAAGCGGCTCCCTTTGTCGACTTAATCTTTTTAATCTGAATGCCGCCTGGATCAAATTGATGAGCCGTCTTGCAAGGTGCCCTCATTTTATTTTTATTAGGGAATTGTCAAATGACCTATCTAAAGGGTGACGCCTCCCTCTATGGAGACTAAGAAGTTGAAATCTCTTTGAAACCCTGAATGATTAGTATCAGAACAATCCACATGAGGTAATGTTTAGCAAGTAATACTATATCATGAGTTATTTATCAAGTAGAAAATGCATATACCACATGTAATCACACATCTCATAGTGAAGGAATATAAACTAATTTAATTTTCTCACTGAAACAACATTTCAACAATTTAAAACTATATTTTTTTATAGACTTTTAAGGTCTACTCCATTCATGTCACACCCCGAAATTCAGATACAGAGTGTGAACCCTCAAACCCAAGTTTTAGCTCACAACTCGTATACTAAGTATACTTAAACTAGTAGATATGCTTACACAAATTTGCCTAGCTAGTAGTTCTACCATATATCTAAGTTTCATTTATACTCAACAGCATTTTATAATACCATCCATTCTAATCATCAATTATGAACATAGTTAAGGATCCTCCCATTTGGGGTCTTATGAAATGAAATAAACATTTGTCCAACAACTTAAAAGAAATAATTAACAATCTAGGAACATCAAATATAATTAAAGTAATAATCATGGTTGGTATAGGGTATGAACTTCTTCCTCTGTCAAGTAGGGCCACGTGTCTCTTAAGTCTTTTTCCGGCTCAATCACATACTCCTGTTCTTGAGCCACCGGCTCACCCTCAATCACATCTATACAATTTTACATCAATATCGGATAAACTGGACATGCTTAGTGAGAAGTCCCGACATGGTTCTTCACATCAAATTAGAATAGAATAACAATCACACAGAATATAAGTTAAGAAAGAAAATTTAAATATTATGCAATACATAAATGCATCAATGCATCAAGTGAGAATCCGTCCACTTGCTTAAGTTGAAAACCCGTCAACCCGTATCTACCTCTCGGTTGGCTTTTACAATTTACTAAGCATATGTAAGGCCCGCATCTACTCATTGACTAGGCTTCTACTAGTATAATGGGCTTTTGGTAACGATTCTACCAAGTATACCATGCGGAAAGATCCCCTAGAAATTTAGCACGTGTTGTGCATGCAAATGATAGATGCACAAAGTAGTAGTCGTGAATCATGCATTGTATAGATTATTCTGATTTTCAAATTTGAATCAACAATCACATACTATTTAGTAATATCATTATATCATTTAATTCATGTCCAATTAGTAATTCAACATATATGTTGCATCAATACAGTAACTCAGATAATTGATTATACTAACACATTAATCAAATCATATTATTATTACTATATTAAAATAGAAATCACATGTTCATCCAAATCAAATAAGAGTACATGACAACTACATTAGGATAAGTATACAACATATCAAATAATCAATCTATTTTAACTTGATGGAGGGGAAACACATTGGGATCACTCACCTTGATAAGGTAAAGATGATTCTGTGAACCAATGATTTAATTTGAATTAGGATTTCCTAAAATCATATAAATGAAAATTATTTTTTTTTTTTAATCTTACTAGTTCACATCATGGGGCCCACCTTTGATTGATCTAAATCCATTTAATATGTCTCATTTAAATGAATTCATAAATTAGAAAATAATATTTCAAACATTAAGGTGTTGTTAGAATTTACCCCTTGGAATTTCTGCAAATTTGGGTTGTTTTCAGTAAGAATCCTGAAAGCTAAATTTTCTGAAAGTTCAGGCGGCATTAATATTCTGAAATATTATACTAGAACCCATTGACTTTGCGGAAAATTCTATTTTAAAGCTGAAATTCTGAATTTTTATATAGTTTATGATAATTTACATGAATTTTTGGAGATTTATTTGCTTTGATAATTTAAGGTTCGAATTATCTTTGATAGATGGATCAAAGTCAATCATTGATTATCACTTGATTATTTTTAAGGGACAATCGATGATCATCTTGATCTGACTATCCATACCTTAGTTATAATTTTTAATGATCACATTGATTGGTCAATGCGGCTTACTAAATGGTTAGATTGATCATCAAATCTAGATGGCATCATCATCTGATATACGGATTTTGATAGTCGATCGTGATCAAGTCAGATCTCAACCATATAATGGTTCCACATAATGAATCAACATATGATTCATTATCTACAATTTCTTTAGATCGATGCAGCCCATCCAATGATTCGATCAGTCTAGAATTTAAGATTTTAATTTATTTTAATCTTAAGAATCTAATGAATGGTGATGATTTAATAACGCATTCATATTATGTCATATTATTCTCTATGCCAAGTTGTAACTTGCACAGAGAATTACTCTTTTGGTTTTAATTCAATTTCTTTAGATTAAGAAAGAATCTTGGTAGATTGATGATCGGTATGGTCCATTGAGGTTTCAAATTGGTCTGATTATTAAAAATATTATATAATTGAGTCTTAGAACACTCATAAACTGTGCAAATCATATTTATCGTTGTCCATTATGGAAAAATTTTCATCTTTTGCACATCAGCCTTAAAGCCATGCGCATCAGTGTACGTTTCCACATGGATAGATTAGACCTACACAACAAATGTTTGATTTATCCAATCCGTCCAATGTGTACATCAATGCCAAATTTACTACTGTAGAAAGAAAAGAAAAAAAAAACATTACTCTAACCTGAATAGATGAATTAAAAAAATAAAAAAACTCTCCTTTCCACTCTCCCTTTCATTTTTTTTCTACGAGTTTCTTTCTTTAGTTCTTTGAGTTTTAGTAGGATTCTTGCTCTCACACACTCTCTTTTTAATGAAGAGAATTCATTAAGAGAATACCAGATACGGGGATGATTTTGAATAAAGAGATATAAGATGAAGGATGGTGGATTTCTTTCTCACTCAAAATTAAAATTAAAAATTAAAAATTAAAAATTTAAAGTTTATTTTAAAAAAAAAAAATATGGGTGTTACATTCTACCCTCCTTAAAATAAAATCTCGTCCTCGAGATTTGAAAACTAGCATGTCAAATTTAGTTTTTTCTAATTTTAATGGCGTTGATCATGCTGATATTATCGATAGCTACATACACTGGATTGGTCTCTTAGTTTTTCTAGTGATGAATTTATAAATATGTAAAAAAAAAAATTAGAAACTAAGGTTTACAGAAGATTCAAAATTTTAGACAGTGAGGGTTGTCTAGAAACAAACGATTTTTTTTTTTAATCATAAAAAAACTAATTGAAAATTTATGAATTTATATATATATATATATATATATATATATATATATATATATATATATATATATATATATATATATATGTATGTATGTATGTATGTATGTATGTATGTATGTATGTATGTATGTATGTATGTATGTATGTATGTATGTATATATTACTTTTAAACTCAATTTATCAATATACGAACTAGCCTTTGAATCACCTCAATTGGACTTGTACTTAATTAGAATGATTTCCTGAAATCAGGTGATTTCCATTATCTACCAAAATGTGATGAGCAGAAATTCTTAAAATATTATGGGGTCCATATTTGCATTTCTAATAAGTTCAGATCATATTTCAATAAACTTACAAAGGGAACCTAAATTTTTATTTTTTTAATTTTTTTAAAAGTAAAGAAAAAATTCATTAAGTATGTGCTTATGATCCTATACGATGGAAATATTGGAATTTAGTA
Organism: Magnolia sinica; assembly: GCF_029962835.1. Classification (NCBI taxonomy): domain Eukaryota; kingdom Viridiplantae; phylum Streptophyta; class Magnoliopsida; order Magnoliales; family Magnoliaceae; genus Magnolia; species Magnolia sinica. The sequence continues at coordinate 28,788,057 of NC_080582.1, read as the reverse complement.
CAGATTTATGGGTTTTTTTTTTTACTTAATAATTTTTTTTTAAAAAAAAAACTTAAACAAAATACATTAAATAAACATATTAATTTAACCAAAGGTAATAATCAAAATTAAAAACTCTGTTAGTTGAACCGACATGACATCGATTTGGACAAACTGATTATCCGTTTGATGATTACTGTTTTTATCACATTTTCTAGTACTTTGAGATTTCATATTAGTTTCAAAACTTTTATGAATATTTTATTATAAGTTCATTGTGTCTTTGTAAAATTTTACGTTATTCCGTTCATTATAGAAAAATTAAAAATTCTCATAGTCAAAATTGTCCAAAACGGATGAATTCTAACTAATTTGCACTAACTCCCCGAATCAATATAGTGTCTATCAGTTAAGATTTTTTAATTATTTTTATTTAAATTTATACTTATCTATCTTTGATTAGGATTTTGAATCATCTTTATCGGAGTTGTATTTTAATAGTTATGAGTTTTTGAATTCTAATAATTTCTGTTGTCCATTGTTGTCCAGCAAGACACTATTACTTATATTACCTTAAAATTCAACTAAGTCCAAATTCATATTTTGAAATTATATATATTCCAAGTAAATTTAGTTTCCACATTAAAATCATCAATAAGAAATCCTAGGTTGGGTTTCTAAATTTTACACATCACAACAATCAATGATCTTATGTATTGCATCTTTCGAAATGACCAGCGAAAATTTTCAAATTTAGACTGACAGACACATCATCATTTATGAAATTTTAACCTTTAAACCATAAATTAGAATTACTTAAAATTTAGAACATGGTAACTGACTCTCTAGTGGATTTTTATTTTATTTTATATATATATATATATAAAGGTTTAGATCAAAATCATTACATTTACTTAGGTTTTCATCTATGCTAAGGAGGAAAAATCATGTCGTCTAACAGTCATTTTTATCATCACAACATACTATTTTAATTTTTATAATTTTTATACAAGTTGGATTATCATAAAATTTTATGGGGTTGTCCAAGGGTATGTACATGACTTGTAGAAAAATTCAGAAATTTTTTGAAAAACAATTTGATTAAGTTTGATTAGGGACACTAAACTGATCCAGATTTTCAGTGTACAATGTGAAAAATTGTTAGAATATTAAAAACACCTTCCTCGGACCTTGAAATTTTGGGAAGACGTTGTCCTAAACCTAAAAAAGGTTCTAATGAGTTTAATATTTTAAATTATTTTTTTTTACCAAGCAATGGATGCCTAAATTAGGGTCTCTAATTTTAGGGAACCTACCAATCATTTTCCAACCATAACCCACATGTCATTTAATTAAAAAAAAAAAAAAAAATCTTTGATACCATTCTATCACGCCCTGAAATTTGGATATAGAGTATGCACCCTCAAACCCAATTTCGGCTCATGACTCAGTAGATTAATTTGATGCTCTTGTGCAAAAATCAGGCAATTTTGCTTCTCAGGTCGAAGACTATATAAAAGAAATGGATTGGCTGATACAATTTTCTTCTAGACATCCATTTGTTTTGTATACACTGGTTCATTTGATGAAAAGCTCTAACGTCACACGCTTATGCTATTTTGGTGCATGTGATTGGTAAAGCTCCACACAAGTGTGGTCTTTGCTAACCTCACCCAAAACTTTTTTTTTTTCAAAAGTTAACCTCCCCCAAACTAGACCGAACTTAACTTGGTCGGGATTCGGATCAGGGTGGATCTACTCGATCTGAATCTGACCCTGGCATTCGGTTCGAGTCGAGTCAGATCCACCGGATCGAGTCGGGTCCTGCCCAGCTCTATGTAAAACTACTCCTAAAACTTCTTACTTCACATGATGTGCCCTGTTGGATATTTGACCAGGTTGTTTTTTGTATTTTTACTTCATCCAAGTGAGTTATACTTGATTAATGGATTTGATGAAAGATAAACACCATAGTAGCCCAAAACACAAAACTTATCGTTTGTATGCCATCTCCATTGTTCCCTATGGTGTGGCCCACCTGAGCTGTGAATCTATTTGATTCTTTGCTTCGGATCCTAGAATCGAGGGCAGAACCCGGTGGGTGGAGGGGATTTTACATATTCAACATGCTGGGGCAAGCAAAACTGTGTTTTTTAAAATATAAATCCGGTGCTGCAACTTGCAAGGACTCACACCCAGGTTCATAGCTCAACTGGCAGACTGAGTGGGATACCTCGTTTCAACACAAGCTAACCCCCAAAAAAAAAAAAAAAAACTTGCAAGGACTCAGGTATTGTAACCTGAAGGATTCCTGTCGGGAGGTTTGCCCCAATTCGTCCTGACATGCTACAATAATAGGTATTGTAACCTGAAAGGATTCCGGTCGGGAGGCTTGCCCCAATTCGTCCTGACATGCTACAATAATCCAATTGAGGATTATTGTAACCGTTGGATTTGGTGTATTTTTAATGATTCAAACTGTTTATTTGATAGGTTTCTCCTTTGATGGGGGTACCAAAAAAAAAATCCCAACTCATGGATAGTTTTGACAATCTGAACCATCAATCAAATCCCCAACCTGATAAGATCCTTTACATCTCGTCTCTTGTCCACCATTAAGGTGGGCTGGATACTGTGGCATACAAACCATTATAGGTGGTTTCATCATTTTCAGAAAAAAGTAATGTGTGCGAATGAAAATTGATGAAAAGGTGGTAAAAATAAGGTTAAGTTCAAGAATATGGGTTGACTTCTAAAATTTATTGTTTTGGGTGATTTTGTCTTATCAGGTAAAAGAAAATTCCTGAAATTAATTGACGTGACAGCGGATGGTCCGTTGTTTAAACTTAAGTAAAAACTAAGGTTTTCAAACTTTTGATTTGTAGCCTTCAGATTGATAGTAAGAGAACAAAGAGTTAAATGGTTCCTACTAAAGAGAAAGGCAAGAATTGATGGTTAGGATGGGCATATTAGTAAGGTTTTTGAATGACGGGTCATCTCAATAATTAAGTTGCTGCAAGCAATTTTACAGTAGGGAAAAGATGTTATGAAATGAACTCGTGTGGACTGCACTGTACGCTTTAGAAATGCATATGGTGTTCCCAAGGGTTGTTCAGGAAGGTCAACAGGAGGATGGGCCATAACCCAAAGACTGTTCACACGATCGATTGTGAGTTTTCTCTTTTTAATGAACGTTCCTCTGACGATTTTGTGTTGTTGCCGTGGGTTTTGTTTTTTTTTTTTTTTTTTAAACTGGTCATTTGCAGCCAATGGTTGGATGGACTCCATCGTTGGATCACTTGAACTATGAACATGATAAACCATCCAATCAATGGTCGTGGTTATTGTGTACAAGTGTCATGCACATGGTGGGGATATTCTGGTGTGCACTTCACAAAAATCTATTTAGTACATTGTACCTTGTGTCCCTCAGTGATGTGTTCATGACATTCATTCTGTTCGTCATGTTCTCCTGGGAACTCAGGAATCAGGTTGATCCAAAACTCAGGTGGGCCACACTCCAGCGGCACAGTTAAAAACGTTCAGATTTTTATTGGCCCACCAAGTCTTTTATATGCCATCCAATCCCTTCAGAACAGGAACACCAACAGGATAAGGCCCACCATGTCTTTTATATGCCATCCAATCCCTTCAGAACGGGAACACCAACAGGATAAATGGACGTCCCGAAAGGTAGATCATTCCAAAGCTCAGGTGGGCAGCACCATGTGATTTTAGAGGTTTTTGGCTTGACTTTAAATCGTGTGGCCCACCTAAGTTTTTAAATTGGCCCGATTTTTGGGTTCCAAGTAGAACATAAGAACACGCACACATTATGGAAGAATTTGATGTTATGCACTTATTCTGGTGGGCCCCACAAAATAGTGGTTTCTATTAAGCCTAGGGTGCAACTCGACCATATGATGCCTATTGTTGTTTGCCTAGGAAAGCCAAAATCCAATGGCCCATGTTGCCATAAATCACACCAATCATGCAATCATAACCGCTCCACCATTGCCTTGGGATTAGATGTTTGAGGAGAATATAAGGCATGATTTGTCTTAACCATCTATTTGTAAACCACCTATCTAATTATGGGACCCCAATAAAAGCTGTAAACTTGTCGAGATGTTACAAATGCAAACCAATTTTTAGCACTTTCTCATTTCCACCGAAATTTAGCATACTTGCAATTTGAATTCCTAAACTATTCTATTTAGGAGTGGTAATGGGTTGGGTTCAGGGTCAGCCCAAACCTGATCCCATTTACTAAATAGACCAAGAATTCTGGCACAACCATGACCCACCCTTGATGATCATGTACCCTCTGACCCAACCCGACCCACTTAAAAATTCATCAAGCCTGACCCAACCCATTTAACTTAAACTGGCCCAACCTAACCCACCAAGACCCATCTCAGGTTTAAGAATGGAACGCAATACTAAGGCAATGAAAAACTTAGCCCAGACAGTGGGAAAATTATATATACTTCTGTATCAAATATTACGTCTGGTTGGATCAGGTCCTCTTGCCCAATCCATTGATAACCTATATGGGCAGGCAGGTCGGGTTGGGTTAACCCAAGACTGATCCATTCACTTCAAGTGTCCCATTTCTAGATTTCTAGGTTGGCCTGAACCCACCTCAAAAGGCAGGTAGGGCTATTTGACCTGTGGGTTGACAACCTCCGTATCAGATTCTTGTCCCTAAAGCAGATCCTTCTTCCACATGATCACAATTTTATAAGTTATGAAAGAGTAAACAGCCAACATTTGATATTAGGTGTCAGAAAGAACAGCTTACTGACACAAATCGACTAGAGAGTTGGGTGCCTACCAAAATCAGAATTAAGTTTAATACACAAATGGACTGCGAGTAACACACCATGAGCGTCTCAAAGTGAGATCTAATCCATCCATCGGGTGAGCCCGACCATTTAAATGCTTTAATTTGTCCCAAACCTGACTCAAAACCTCAACCCAAAGACCCGGTGGGTACCTGAAACTGATTGGATCTGGGTCCAGGTCTTCAAGATCTAGACCCAGACCGAAAAGGATCTGAACCTGGTTAGACTGGGTATGGGTGCTATAGGACCCAACCCAAACCCAACCCATTGACAGTCCTAAATCCTAGTTCTACTAGGTCTCTTACCAAATAAAGCTTTTAAAAAATAGATGAAACATTTCAACATGAATGATCCACATTCACTGGAGAAAAGGTCACACAAAACCAATGGCTAGGATCTTCTAGTAAGAGGCCAACTAAGCATTTGCCATCAACAGTACAATCCATCATAACAACCATATGCATCGTTAAACTATGGCCCCACTTGTGCAAAATGAAAATCCAAGCATTCTGTGCAAATTGGTGATGTAGAGTATGAAACCTAAAAAGTAAAAGAAATTGCTTCCACTTTCAATTTTCAACTAGCGCACACATTACATACAAACATGAATACAGGAAACAAATAAAACATTACATAAATTGTTTGTGTAATTTGAAGTACAAAATGTATCATAATGAATATAACACATTGTACCATATATAACGGTTGGTTGGAAAAGATACAAATATCCTCAAGCTAGAAAATATCATCCAAACATCTCATCACTGTCAAATCATCATTCCACCTCCACATCTGTGTTCACTCCCCAAGTATAGGGTTGTGATGTAGTAATAAACTCGGTAAGACCGAGGTCGAATCCACAGGGACTGAAACCTGTACGTTTCCTGAAACCAAGTAGAACTAGAACTAGACTAAGATGTGATCTAAACCAAGTAGAACTTAAGAAATAATTGTGGAATAATTATCTAAAATTTTTAAGGAATTCAGAGGAAGGAAACTAGGGATTCAGAGGATCCACTTGTAGAGATCAGGGAGATCTTATGCCTGCATCAAGGATTATGGAATTCAAACTGAACTTACTTGATCTGATTTTTAAGAGATGAAAAGTGTATGAATTAGAATGGATTCCATCATCTAACCATGCCCAGGAGACAAAGCAAACAACAGGATTAAACTAATTACCAACTAATCAACAATGTATGAAGATCAGGAAGAGTACTGTCATCCTACCATGCCCATGGAACAATGATGAACAACAGGGCTTCCTGACTTCATAAACATAAAAAGGGGAAGAAAAAGGGATATTCAAAGCCGTTGCAGACCCATTGTAATTTCAGTCACAACAGACCATTAAAGACTAAAAAAACATTCCATTAATGCAAATCAACTTCAGTTCATGAATTTAAATGAAAAGCAGGAATATAGTATCTCCCATCTCGCCACAAGCTTCACCTCTTAGCCCTAGCTAAGAGGATTAGCCACACATGAATGGGCTGATTAAACAACAAAATAAAAAGGAAAAGAAAAGAACAAGAAGGAAGAAGAGAGAAAACCCGCTTCTCGTCCCTCCAAACTCTTCCCGTTTTCAGCCTCCCTGACGTTCAGCCCAAGTCCCGCAGAAAGCCAAGCTTCCTGTACTCTCTCACGCTCCAGATCCACCGTCCAGCACTTGTCCAGCCAACGTCCAGCAGCCCACGTGCCAGCAACAAACTTCTGCTCCCTTTCCCTCTCCGTTTCTCTTCCTTGAACACGTTCCAGCCGACCTCCCTTCTCCCTAACGTCCCTCTCCCCCTTATAGGCTGGTGCATAGGAGCGTGGAGAGGTTGAGTCTGAGAAGGAGTAGGTGCAGAAGATTTATTTACGCAAGGCTGGTGCGTAGGGGCGTTTTGCAGCCAAGAAAACGGAAGAGAAAACTTCCACTTCCAACGCATTCTTTCCAAATAGATGACGTCTCTTGGGAAATCTCTGGACGGGATACACGATGGATGGTTTGGATCATGCCTCTGATCAACTATGGTGGGCCAGAACCGCACGGAAAACCCGGGTTTTCCGGACGCAAAAACAGAGTAGCGTCATCTGACGCTGTGACAATGGTGGAGCCCACTTCACTGTTTTTCTGGGAAATCCAATCCGTCCATTGGATTCAGGACGAAAAACTGTTCAGGAAGGGATGGTTTTGGTTAGATTTCAGTGTGGCCCACAAGCTGGTTCAGTCCACCGTCCATCTTCCGTTCGATCTTTTTTTACACGTGTGTGCATGATGGGACGAAAAGGACATCTAGGTGAGGGTTACGCCCCACCTATTGATCGATTGGACGGTCCAGATTATCAGAATACCCGATGGGTGGGGCCCACAATCAACGCCCGGAAAAAACGTCGAAGACGCTGTTGCGTCTTTGAAATTTTTATGGAATTCATCGGTCAGCGCAATGCTGACCGATATGAATTCGTGTGGTGCGCGACGGCGCCTGTCCAAGCTGTGCACATGCACCGCTTGTGTGGGTCCTATGGTGATGTATACCAGAGATCCGATCCATCCAATCGTTGCTCCATCTCATTTTAACCGTGGGGACCAAATTTGAAGCGTATCCTGATAGCAGGCGGGCCCCATATCATTGTTTTGGTGGCTGATCTGTCGGTTGAGCCACTTTCACAGAGATCCAGGAGCTGCAATTTGACATGTACGGTTTATTTATGGTCCTCAGGCCACATATAGAGTTTTGAACTGATCAGATGGTGGGAACCCTATGATCTTGCATTCTGGACACTTTTCAGGCCACTTGAGCTTCAATTTCTCGATTTTCTTGGATCCTTGGCGTGCAAATCTGTCGATCTTGGTCTCCTAGGGTCTGTCGCTTGCCTTGGTGCCTTCAGACCGTTAAATCCATGCTTTTAGTACCCTTTCCCAGTCCAGGCTCGTGAATATGCCCTACATCACAAACATGATTAAATTAGGCCATTAAACAGTACTATGTTTGTAAATCCAGGCAGTAACTGGCTCTGATATGCAATATTTGACCCTCAACACAACCCCCAACCAGCATCTTGCTAGTCCCGAGCAAGGTATGCGAAAAATAAGTTGAGAAATACAGGACAATTTCTACAAACTCAAGAGATTTATGAAAAACAATTCAGATACTCGAATTCTAAGATTCATGAATGTTGGTATTACTTTCTCCTGAAATCAAGCTTACGGTAAACTTCATAATCAAGCTCAAGTGTTAATCCATTAATCAGAACGATTCTAAATATTGAGTTCCATGGGTGTATCGTGTAATCTCGACTTGTCAACATTAAGATTCACCTCGATATTTAAGGATATCATTGGTAACAACTAAGAGAATTCACGATAACCCAACTTGGCTTACACATTATCTTTTTATTCTTTTAATTTTTTGATTTTTTCATTAGAAGTAATGCCTAGAAGAGGGATCAGATCCTCACCTATAGGGAGCAAACCTATGGTAAAGACTGTACACCCAACTTTTTCACATATCATTCATGGAGAATTGAATCCTCACCTATAGGGAGCAAACCTATGGTAAAGACTGTTCGCCCAATCCATTCGATTTCTCAAGTTGGTTCCTTTCATGTTTAGTGATTACCAAGTTAATCCTTTAATATCGAACTGAAACCTTAATATGCAAGCGAGATGTGTCCTGCGAATTCATGACTCAATCAATGTTTACAAATTCTAATAATGGATTAACAATTCAAACTTAGCTATGAAATTTAATAGATAACTGAATCCAAGAGTCATGAAGTACCAACATCACGCATCTTGAAATTCTAAGTGCCCTAGATGGCCTGTCAAAATCACTTCGACTTCATCAGAAATCCTGAAAAATTAAAAATTTTCACAACTTTTGCTCAAGACCAAGAAAACACTGATTAGGAAACCTAATCTCCCACCTCCAACCAAAAATCTACATTGTCCTCAATGTAAAAAAAAATAGACATGCAATGCACATGAGACAACGAAAAAATAGGAGTGATGGAAAGATAATACCTGGACGAAAGAATCAAAAGGCTTTCCAAAGATATCTACGTAAGAGCGGGTCAGCACAAGAGAGAAATCAACAAAAAATAAAATAAAAATAACAAAAATGAAATCCTACCTACACCACTTTCGTAGGTGCTCTCGATTGCATTTAGCGTATGCAACAAGCCTTTAAACCCCTAGGTTACCCCTAGTGGACGAGTTGTAGTCTCGTGAGGGTTTGCAGTAATGTTACCTACAAACATTGAACTAACTAATGATAAAAACAAAATGAAATGAAAATTTGGGTTGCGTCCTAGGAGCGCTAAGTTTAACGTCTTCAACTAGACAAGAATGGACCATGAATTAATCAATCTTGATAACCTGGGTCCGCCAAATAAACTAGGAGATCAATCCTGGTAAACAGGATCGATCGAGGCATGGACATGTCCTCTGAATCAAATTTCTCGACAAATGGTTTCAATCGATGTCCATTGACTTTAAACTCCTTGCCATTGTCGGGATCTCTTATCTCAACGGCCCCATGCGGAAAAACAGTGACAACAATGTAAGGGCCGGTCCAACGAGATCGAAGCTTACCCGGAAAGAGATGTAAACGAGAATTGTACAAAAGGACCTTCTGACCAGGTGTGAATGATTTTCGCAAAATGTGTTGGTCATGAAATGCTTTCATCTTGTCCTTGTAAATTCTCGAATTATCGTACGCATCATTCCGGATTTCCTCAAGTTCATTCAATTGAAGTTTGCGTAGCGAGCCGGCATTATCCAGATTGAAATTAAGATTTTTGATCGCCCAGTACACTTTATGTTCCATCTCCACAGGAAAGTGACAAGCTTTTCCATAGACAAGTCTAAAGGGAGACATTCCAATAGGGGTTTTAAAGGCAGTACGGTATGCCCATAAGGCATCGGTCAATCGGATTGACCAATCCTTACGATCAGGGTTAACCGTTTTTTCAAAATGTGTTTAATTTCCCTATTAGAAATCTCGGCTTGCCCACTTGTCTGTGGGTGGTACGGGGTGCTCACCTTATGAGAGATACCGTATTTCTTCATTAAGCTCTCAAATGGTTTATTACAAAAGTGTAAACCCCCATCACTAATGATGGCTCGAGGCGTTCCGAATCGAGAAAGGATGTTTTCTTTTAGGAATTTAATGACCGTGCGATGGTCATTCTTTCGACACGGAATCGCTTCGACCCATTTAGTGACATAATCCACGGCGAGCAAAATATACAGATTCCCAAACAATTGGGGGAATGGTCCCATGAAATCGATGCCCCAGCAATCAAATGCTTCAATGATAAGGATGGGATTCAAAGGCATCATATTTCGATGGGACAATACTCCCAATTTCTGACAACGCTCACAAGCTTTGCAAAACTCATGAGTGTCCCTAAATATAGTGGGCTAGTAAAAGCCACACTGCAGAATCTTGGCCGTGGTCTTTTTAGCAGAAAAGTGACCACCACAGGCCTGTGAGTGACAGAAGGAGATGACGCTCTGATGCTCATCGTCTGGTACACATCTCCTTAGGATTTGGTCTGGGCAATATTTAAATAAGTAAGGATCATCGCAGAAAAAGTTACGCACCTCGGTGAAGAATTTCTTCTTATCTTGCGCAGTCCACTGTGTCGGTATGGCACCTGTAGCAAGATAATTAGCAATATCAGCGAACCAAGGTGAATGGGAGACTCGGAACAGTTGTTCATCAGGGAACATGTCGTTGATATGAGTCGCCTCAAGGGAATCAGAGGTATTAAGTCGAGAAAGGTGATCGGCCACTACGTTCTCTACTCCCTTTTTATCTTTAATTTTCAAATCAAATTCTTGGAGTAGAAGGATCCATCGTATCAAACGGGGCTTAGAATCATTCTTAGAAAGAAGATACTTAAGTGCCGCATGATCTGTGTAGATAATGATCTTGGATCCGATCAAGTAGGACCTAAATTTGTCCAAGGCGAACACTACAGCTAAGAGTTCCTTTTCCGTAGTCGAGTAGTTTACCTGGGCAGAATTTAAAGTTCTACTTGCGTAATGAATGACGTAGGGCCTCTTATCTTTTCTCTGGCCTAGGACCGCTCCAAGAGCATAATCAAGCGTCGCACATAAGCTCAAAAGGAAGGCTCGATCGGGTGGCCGCATGATAGGTGCGATGGTTAACGTGCCCTTAAGCTTGGTGAAAGCTTCCTGGCATTGCTCAGTCCACTCGTACGGAGCATCCTTTTGAAGAAGAGTACATAAAGGACGAGAGAGGAGACTAAAGTCCTTTATGAATCGCCTGTAAAATCCTGCGTGTCCTAAGAAGGATCGCACGTCTCTGATGTTCTTGGGTGGAGGTAGGTTAGAGATAAGATCAATTTTTGCCTTATCTACCTCGATTCCCTTGGACGAGATGATATGCCCAAGGACAATTCCCTTCTGAACCATGAAATGACACTTCTCCCAATTAAGTACCAGGTTCTTCTCTTCACATCTTTTCAGCACACATTTAAGACTTTCCAAGCACTTGCTGAAAGATGGACCGTAAACAGAGAAATCGTCCATGAAGACCTCCAGATATTGCCCTACCATATCAGAAAAGATACTAAGCATACATCGCTGAAAGGTGGCAGGGGCATTACATAGTCCGAATGGCATCCTTCGATAGGCAAAGGTGCCGTAGGGACATGTAAATGTGGTCTTTTCCTGGTCTTCAGGGGCTATCTCTATCTGGTTGTAGCCCGAATACCCGTCAAGGAAACTATAATAGGAATGACCAGCTAACCTTTCAAGGATCTGATCAATGAATGGTAAAGGAAAGTGGTCTTTCCTCGTGACGGTATTCAATTTCCTGTAGTCAATGCACATTCTCCACCTAGTAGTGACTCTAGTTGGCACGAGTTCATTATTAGCATTGGCTACGATGGTGATTCCGGACTTCTTAGGGACCACTTGAGTTGGACTCACCCATTGACTATCGGATATAGGGTATATAATACCCACGTCCAATAGTTTAAGAACCTCAGCTTTAACCACTTCCTTCATGTTTAGATTTAGTCTACGTTGTGGTTGCCGAGCGGTTTTTGCATTATCCTCAAGATATATACGGTGAGTACAAATCGAGGGATCGATTCCCTTGAGGTCCGCTATCGTCCATCCCAGGGCTCCTTTATGCTCAATGAGAGTAGCTATGAGCATACTCTCCTGTTCTTTCTCCAGGTGGGCAGAGATCACCACCGGGTATGTCTCATCTTGACCTAAATAGGCATATTTCAAATCAGAGGGCAAAGGTTTTAGGTCAAGCTTCGGCGGCTTGAGGTTAGACGGTAGAGGCACTACATCGGTTTGTGGTAATTCTTCAAATTGTGGCCTCCACCGGTTAACTTCAAGTACCGGTGCAGTATCAAGCAAGGCGCACGTCTCCCTAATCATGTCATCATCAAAATCATGGGAGTGGGCCAGGCACGTCTCCAGATGATCGGAGGATAAGGTCAGCGGTGTCGTATCTTCCACGAAAGAGTCAATCATATTAATGTCGTGGAAATCGTCATCATCCTCTGAGTTGCTGCCGTTATTGAAAAAAATGTTTGATCCAATGTCAAATTTCCAAAAGACATAGTCATGACACCATTCCTGCAATTGATAATTGCATTTGACGTGGCAAGGAATGGGCGACCAAGAATAACGGGAATCTGAGTGCTCATGTTATTGATGGGTTCGGTGTCCAGGATGATAAAATCTACAGGGTAGTAAAATCTATCGACCTGGACTAACACATCCTCAATTATCCCTCTTAGTACACGAACAGAGCGATCAGCAAGTTGTAGTGTGGTTAGGGTGGGTTTTAATTCACCCAAACCTAACTGTTTGTATACCGAGTAGGGAATCAGATTGACGCTCGCTCCTAAGTCAAGAAGTGCGTGATCAATTCGGTGGTTCCCGATTACACATGATATGGTTGGGCTACCGGGATCCTTGAATTTCTGCGGCACGTCTTACTTCAAGATGGCACTCACTTTCTCAGTCAAGAAGATTTTCTTTTGAATAATTTTCCGTCTTTTGGTCGTGCATAAGTCTTTCAGGAATTTGGCATATGAAGGTATCTGTTTAACGACATCAAGTAGAGGAATGTTGACTTTCACTTGTTTCAACACATCTAGGATATCCTGAGAGTTAGAGAGAGGTTTTGGTGAAACCAACCGTTGGGGGAATGGAGCAACTGGCTTCTCTAGAAGTTCCGGTTCTACTTTTTATGGGGTATCACTGGATCCATCATTGTTGTCCTCTTCTGGTTCTTGAGGCTTTTCGGGCCTAACCGGAAGAGTTTTATCAATGATCTTCCCACTCCTAAGAGTGGTGATGGATTTAGCATGCCCCATCTGATTTGAAGAGCTGGGATCATTATTCTCGTACTGCGGTTTAGGATTGGGGAGAGGTTGTACAGGAAGCATCCCCTTTTCTATAACCGTCATACGAGAATCTATCTTTTGCATAAAATCTGTAATTCCCCGCATTGCCTGAGCCAGCTCTTGTATGGGATTTTGAACCGGTTCCTCTTGAGGTTTCACTTGATTTGGATTTTGATTGAAGAAACCTGGAGGGGTCGCCGTCTGTCCATTCCTCCAACTAAAGTTTGGATGATTTTTCCAGCCAGGGTTGTATGTATTGGAGTTAGGTCCAGTAAAAGGTCTTTGATAATTATTTACGGCATTGGCTTGTTCATTCAACACTCCTCGAAAGGCGGGTATTGTAGGATAGTTTTCAGTTGTGTGAATGTTGCAATCACAGATGCCGCAAACAATTTCATTGACCTTATCCTTCTTTCCTTCCATGGCCTCAACTTTCCTTATGAGCGTAGTCACTTTACACTTGAGATCATCCTCTTCTTTCAAGAGATATAATCCACCTTTTTCCTTTAATTGAGTCGGCCTAGACGTGGTGTTCGACTTTGGGTAATAGTCCCAAGATTGTGTTTTTTCAGCCAAACTATCGAGGTAATCCCATACCTCATCGACATCTTTATTAATGAACTCTCCATTACATATTGTCTCGACCATTTGGCGCATGGAAGATGTCAGTCCATCGTAGAAAAAATTTGTAATGCGCCACGTTTCAAATCCGTGTTGTGGGCATGAACTGACCAAATCTTTGAACCTTTCCCAACATTGGAAGAATGTTTCATCTTCCTTTTGGGCAAAGTTCATGATTGCTTTTCTGAGGGTAATCGTTTTATGATGTGGGAAGAATTTTTTTATGAATTCCCTCTGCATGTCGTTCCATGTGCCAATGGATCTAGAACGCAGTGAATGTAACCACGTCTTAGCTTTCTCTTTTAAGGAAAAAGGAAAGAGTTTCAGCCTAATTGTATCCACAGATACATTAGGAAAACATAATGTAGCTATAATCTCATCAAACTCTTTCAAATGTAAATATGGACTTTCTGATTCAAGTCCATGGAATTTGGGAAGGAGTTGGATAACTCCTAGCTTGATGTCCATTTGTCCTGTGTTTTCAGGAAAAATCATGCATGAGGGCGTACTCACTCCCGCCGGTTGTAGATAATCTCGTAAAGTACGAGGCGGGGGTGCCTGTTGCACCTCATTCTCATCTTGGGTATCCTCCACCCTGGGTGGAAGTAGAGGAGGTTGGTCTTCAGCCATAACTTCAGTTAACTCAGGGGATTTCGAGCGGTGTCTAGTCCTGCGATGGATAGTCAACCCCTCAACCAATCCTCCTTCAGTCAAGAGACGTCGAGTGTTGTCACGGGCCCACTTGGGCATGAAACACTCGCAGCCCTCAATCAAATTCAAAGTCTAATCCTAAGAAAGGAAAAGAAAATCTAAAAAGAAATAGAGGGAGAGTTGGAAAGGAATTACCAAATTGAAGCTCCTAAGTTAAGGACCTGCAAAATAAAACAAAATAAGTTAGATTCTAAAAGAAGAGGAATAATCCTTTAAAATAAAGGTAGCAGTAAACTAATTTCTAAAAGACAGTGAAAACTTCTAAAATAAATTAGGAAAGTCCTACTAGAAAGTAAATTACTAAAAGAGAACTGAAAAATAGGAAGTAGAGAAGGAGCTTACCGAATTAGAAATTTCTATCTTAAAGGCCTACAAAATAGGAAGGTTAATTTCTAAACAAAAATTCTAAAAATAAATTAGGAAACAAATTAGATTTTAAAAGAGTTAAAATTAGAAAGTTACTAAAAAAACAGAAAGTTAATTTCTAAAAAGGGAAAGAAATAACCTAATTTCTAAAAATAAACTATTTCCTACAGAAGGGAGGATACTAGAATTAGAAAATTTCTAAAATTTAAACCCTAATTCTAAAAATAGGAAAAAGTAGAGAGATTAGGAAGGAATTACCAGTTGAGAAACTTATGTCAAGATCCTATAAAACAGGAAACAAGTTAGTTTTGAACTCAAATAAAAAAAAAAAAAAAAAACTAAGGTTAGTAAAATCCTAATCTTAAACTAATCCTAAAACCAATTAATTTCAGAGAATCGTAACCGTCAGTCCCCGGCAACGGCGCCAAAAACTTGTTCACTCCCCAAGTATAGGGTTGTGATGTAGTAATAAACTCGGTAAGACCGAGGTCGAATCCACAGGGACTGAAACCTGTACGTTTCCTGAAACCAAGTAGAACTAGAACTAGACTAAGATGTGATCTAAACCAAGTAGAACTTAAGAAATAATTGTGGAATAATTATCTAAAATTTTTAAGGAATTCAGAGGAAGGAAACTAGGGATTCAGAGGATCCACTTGTAGAGATCAGGGAGATCTTATGCCTGCATCAAGGATTATGGAATTCAACCTGAACTTACTTGATCTGATTTTTAAGAGATGAAAAGTGTATGAATTAGAATGGATTCCATCATCTAACCATGCCCAGGAGACAAAGCAAACAACAGGATTAAACTAATTACCAACTAATCAACAATGTATGAAGATCAGGAAGAGTACTGTCATCCTACCATGCCCATGGAACAATGATGAACAACAGGGCTTCCTAACTTCATAAACATAAAAAGGGGAAGAAAAAGGGATATTCAAAGCCGTTGCAGACCCATTGTAATTTCAGTCACAACAGACCATTAAAGACTAAAAAAACATTCCATTAATGCAAATCAACTTCAGTTCATGAATTTAAATGAAAAGCAGGAATATAGTATCTCCCATCTCGCCACAAGCTTCACCTCTTAGCCCTAGCTAAGAGGATTAGCCACACATGAATGGGCTGATTAAACAATAAAATAAAAAGGAAAAGAAAAGAACAAGAAGGAAGAAGAGAGAAAACCCGCTTCTCGTCCCTCCAAACTCTTCCCGTTTTCAGCCTCCCTGACGTTCAGCCCAAGTCCCACAGAAAGCCAAGCTTCCTGTACTCTCTCATGCTCCATATCCACCGTCCAGCACTTGTCCAGCCAACGTCCAGCAGCCCACGTGCCAGCAACAAACTTCTGCTCCCTTTCCCTCTCCGTTTCTCTTCCTTGAACACGTTCCAGCCGACCTCCCTTCTCCCTGACGTCCCTCTCCCCCTTATAGGCTGGTGCGTAGGAGCGTGGAGAGGTTGAGTCTGAGAAGGAGTAGGTGCGGAAGATTTATTTACGCAAGGCTGGTGCGTAGGGGCGTTTTGCAGCCAAGAAAACGGAAGAGAAAACTTCCACTTCCAACGCATTCTTTCCAAATAGATGACGTCCCTTGGGAAATCTCTGGATGGGATACACGATGGATGGTTTGGATCATGCCTCTGATCAACTATGGTGGGCCAGAACTGCACGGAAAACCCGGGTTTTCCGGACGCAAAAACAGAGTAGCGTCATCTGACGCTGTGACAATGGTGGAGCCCACTTCACTGTTTTTCTGGGAAATCCAATCCGTCCATTGGATTCAGGACGAAAAACTGTTCAGGAAGGGATGGTTTTGGTTAGATTTCAGTGTGGCCCACAAGCTGGTTCAGTCCACTGTCCATCTTCCGTTCGATCTTTTTTTACACGTGTGTGCATGATGGGATGAAAAGGACATCTAGGTGAGGGTTACGCCCCACCTATTGATCGATTAGACGGTCCAGATGATCAGAATACCCGATGGGTGGGGCCCACAATCAACGCCCGGAAAAAACGTCGAAGACGCTGTTGCGTCTTTGAAATTTTTATGGAATTCATCGGTCAGCGCAATGCTGACCGATATGAATTCGTGTGGTGCGCGACGGCGCCTGTCCAAGCTGTGCACATGCACCGCTTGTGTGGGTCCTATGGTGATGTATACCAGAGATCTGATCCATCCAATCGTTGTTCCATCTCATTTTAACCGTGGGGACCAAATTTGAAGCGTATGCTGATAGCAGGCGGGCCCCATATCATTGTTTTGGTGGCTGATCTGTCAGTTGAGCCACTTTCACAGAGATCCAGGAGCTGCAATTTGACATGTACGGTTTATTTATGGTCCTCAGGCCATATATAGAGTTTTGAATTGATCAGATGGTGGGAACCCTATGAACTTGCATTCTGGACACTTTTCAGGCCACTTGAGCTTCAATTTCTCGATTTTCTTGGATCCTTGGCATGCAAATCTGTCGATCTTGGTCTCCTAGGGTCTGTCGCTTGCCTTGGTGCCTTCAGACCGTTAAATCCATGCTTTTAGTACCCTTTCCCAGTCCAGGCTCGTGAATATGCCCTACATCACAAACATGATTAAATTAGGCCATTAAACAGTACTATGTTTGTAAATCCAGGCAGTAACTGGCTCTGATATGCAATATTTGACCCTCAACAATCTGTCTAGTGGTCATCACAATATTTCCTAAATCAAATTTGTAAGTAAAACCTGAAAGTCAAATGCTATAATTTGTTTGCTTGAATCTATAGTAGTGGAAGCATATAGTTATTTCAAGTGTCCATTTGGATGCCTATAACTTTCTAAGTTGCAAATAAGTTCCACCTGAAAGTGAGCTCATGCTATATTGTAACTGACAGTGAAATTTCTTATCCAAACACCTGTAGACCCTTTACAACTAATAAAACTTACAGGCATCCAAATGACCCCTAAAACTAATCATGGAGAAAATATGAGTTCATAGTGCATTGGGTTGAAGTGTATGCACGTTACAATTTACAAGTAGGGCCAGCAATTGTGAGATACAAACTTTAATTGATAAGCTCTGCCATAGGTGGAAGATGGGCCAAAAACCCTACAGAACCAAGCTTCTAATCTGCCGGTCAATGTCCTACAAAATATGGAGAGGAAAAGAATATAAATATCAATTGTCTAGGGAAAAAATGGCAAGGAACTTCCGATTAGATATGGTTGGGTTATAACAAAAAGAGAACTTGTAAAATTGTAGAAATATTACTAACACCATCCAAATTTAAGCTTGGGATGTGAGATTACTATTATCATCTGACATGGGTTTCGAATGGATTGACTGCAAGCAAATCCAAATGTACTTGCTCCTCGTTGAGTTCCCTGCCGACAACAAAAATTACACTACTGCAGTTAAAGAGTTACGCATGCAATATAGGCAAATATCATATACAAGGACCAACCAAATCAATACCAAATTAAGTAAATCTGAAACAGTTGTTTGCTAAGCCCACAGGTGTGTGGAGCTGTGCACATCCACATATAGCTGCACATGCCAATATGGAAGATGTATATGAGATCCCAGCTTTCCATAATTCCATTACATGAACCAGATTGATTAGATGTTCTTGCGCAAAAAAATCAGGAAGTTTTGCTTCTCAGGTTGGAGACTATACAAAAGAAATGGATTGGCTGATATAGTTTTCTTCTAGACATCCATTTGTTTTGTACACACTGGTCCATCTGATGAAAAAGCTCTTACCTCACATGCTTATGCTATTTTGGTGCATGCGATTGGTAAGGCTCCATACAAGTGTGGTCAGCATTTAATGTAAATGTGTGGCCATTAGATGAGTGGACAGACCTGAATTCCACACAACGAAAGCCATATTGTGGTTGCACTTTGATGAACAGCTTTGATCATGCATCCATGCAAGCATTGTGGACACTCGAGCCTACCCTCTAAATAGTTGCTCAAGTCAAACATTATGGGAACTCTTTGTTATATTGAAGCACTAAAGATTGGTAAGGAAAAAAAAAATCCAAACATTCTCATTCTACAGTTTGAAAACATCATCCAATTATCTCACGCTATTCATAAATGAGGAAGCCAGAATAAGAACCATAAAATGGAACAAACTTCCACTGGATTTCTCCTTGAATACAGTTATTAATTCCCTTTCTGCAATCGCAAAGTAACAATGTTTTGAAAATCAAAACATGAACAAATCAAGTCTTCTCATTTACCTTTGTCACTCGAAAACAAACATATAATCAAAACTTATAATGCAAAAGACACGGGCAACATAAACGTTGCTATTTAGATGATAGTCTTGGCCCACTATGTAGGATCCATGTCCTTGCTGTTCACTTCAAGGCATCAGATGCTGCAATTCCAATAGATAACACACCAGAAATGAAAAAGGAAATTAACAGAAGAAGATCCAAGAAATTTTCTCAGAGTAAAATTTTCCACAGAAAGTGTGTACTTCTTCCAATGTCCTATCAAATGGGAGGCCAAGGAACTGAATTAAATTTATTTGAGATACAACAGAAATGTGATACCACTTACCTTTAGTCTGAGATACAACAGTTTGTTAAGCCATATATATGATGTGCTTAGAAAAGAACTCAAAATAGGTCTAGCTGCACAGAATTCCTAGGGCATGGGGCCCTTTTGGTGATCCTTCCATGGAGTGGACTCGCCTGGATTTTGGGCTATGGCATCAAGAAGTGGGGACCCACCTGATGGACAGCTTGGATTTTGCGCGTCTTCCATCCAGGCCTGTGTTGGCTTGCAAGGGAGCTGGGTTGCACAAGCTTGAGACTTTCCAACCTCAATGCGTCTTTATAAGCATTCAATATAAGGATTAGTGGTTGACGTCCATTTCTTGGCTCTAACAATTATGAACAAATCAAGCACACATGGTTGCATATTTTGATGATCCGGACCATCCCTTTAGAGGGACCTTTTATGGCTGGATGGTCTAAAAATCACATTGGCAATTTCATCCTTATCATCCAAATGGTGTCCCTCAAATGCGGCTAAAAGAAGAAGAAGAAGAAGAAAAAAAAAAAGGTCAATTATCAAATCCATATAGTCTAAAAACACATGATGATGAAAGAAAAGTTTCAAAGGTCAGACAAGTGCAACTTTTATCCAATGGGGCATCAATGGTATGGTCTTCCAACCATACAGCCATGTGGACTGATTCATCAATAGATAAATAATGTGCCCACACACAAAATGTTCTTTTTTGAGGTAATTCATCCAACGGTTAGCATGCATGATGTATAACAGGTATTATATGATGCTCTGTCCGAAGGATTACAGAGTACTATTTCGGTTTTCATTTTGTACAAGTGGGCCCATTGTTCAGTGACCAAAATGCTGACATTGTGTTTCCCACTATCAATAGGGCACCAAAAAGATGAAAAGGTGGCCCTATTGTACAAACTGAAAAATAAGGAAAATAGCATAGCAATAATGTAAACTAGAAGTCAAAACAGCTATGATTATAGTTGACAGTATCAATAAAGAGGAGAGATTAAAAAGCAAGTAAATCTCACCTGCTTTGCTTTGGAGAGATCATGAACTGTGTGCAGTAAACAAGGAAAGCTCGTCTTTGATTGCTAGTCACAACAACACCATATCCACATCTTATTCATTTATGTTAATGAAGGGTACATGTTGAATCTTATGCTAATCCTCTCCCTCTTCTTCTCAAAGCATCACTTTCAATGGCTGAGGCATGTCCTGTGGTGTCAATTTTCAATGTAGCTCATCCAACCATACCGCTACATGAAGCCTCACTTTCAATTGTTGAAGCTTGTCCTGCAGCATCAATTTTCAATGTAGGTCATCCAACCATACTGCTATGTGAGCTAACTCACCAGTAGAGAAGAAAAATGGGACTCGAATATGATCCATCCAAAACATTCCTTGTTCAACCATTTCATCCAACAGTTAACATGCATGACGGGAGGTATTAGACATTGGGGTTTTCAGCTTTTAGAAGTGCTGCCATTGTTCAGGACCTAAAATGCTGATATTATGGTCCATGCACTAAAAATTTGAAAAAGGGGCCCAACTTGTACAAACTGAAAAAAAAAAAAAAAAAAAAAAAAAAAAGGCCATAGCAATAAAGAAACTCAGAATTTAAAACGGCCATGATTGTAGTTGAAAGTATGAATGGAAAGGAGAGAAATCAGATGAGAAGTAAATCTCACCGGCTTTACTAGGGAGATATCCTGAATCAGTCTGCAACAAAGAATGAAAGCCTGTCTTTGATTGCCAGTCATGACAACAACAAATTCCACATCTCAATATTTATCTTCAGAAATAGCGTCAGCATATTTTGGTGGAAGGTGCTCCTGACGATTTGATAGCTTCCACGAATGTCGAGGGAGGGTATGTGTTGAATCTTATACCAATCCTTTCCCTCATCATTTCGAAGCCTATATGTGAAACTATAGGACATAGATATCTCCAATTTCTTGAGGGTAGTCACATGCTACAATCACTACAACAAAAATGGGTAAAATCGGGACTTTGGCTGCACCATGCAGCGGCGCTATTTAAAAGCGGGCCACGGATGTTTCTATATAAAAATAAAAACAACAGGCGATTTTCATTTCGCTCCTGACTCTCTCTCTCTCTCTCCCGACGACTCTCTCTCTCCCTGTCCCTCTCCCGACTCTCTCTCTCTCTACCTCTCCCGACGACTCTCTCTCTCTCTCTCTCTCTCTCTCTCTCTCTCTCTCTCTCTCTCTCTCTCTCTCTCTCTCTCTCTCTCTCTCTCTCCCGACTCTCAGCTTCTTCCTACCCCCGACTCTCTCTCTCTCGCGCGACTCTCAGCTTCTGCCTACCCCCGACTCTCTCTCTCTCTCTCTCTCTCTCTCTATCTCTCTCACACGCACGCGCGCGTGTGCGAGCTGCCATTAATTTCAAGGCTTAGATGAAGATCTGAAACAGGTAAGAGTCTAGATTTCATCAATTTCAACCTTAGTGATTTCCTAATTAGGGATTTACAATGTTGAAACCCTAATTAGGGATTTATTATGTTGAAATCCTAATTAGGGATTTTCTATGTGAAAACCCTAATTCAATGTTGAAATCCTAATTAGGGATTTTTCTATGTTGCTTGATAGGAATACATAGAAACGATTTGTTGTGTGATACAGTTCTGATTTGTTCGATACTTCGATTTGCAGTTTTTCGATCTGAATTCTGTTGGATTTCGTGACGGGTGGAGTGTTTTCTGCACTCGATTATGTAGTCAGAATTTTCAGGTGTTTATTTATTTATTTTATTTTTATAAATACTCGGTTTAGATTTCCGTTATTTCTGCTGTGTTTGATTCCGATCCGATTAGGTTCTTATCTAATGCTTCGAGGATTTCAGGGAAGAGTTATCAGTTTGAATTCTACTGGTTTTTTCATTTGGGACTTTATGCTTTGGATTTTGCCATGGTAGGTGGCAGTGATCCGGAAGGGAGTCAGTTTCTGAGGTTTCTCTTTTCTCCATTTTCGTTTTTTTTTTTTTTTTCATTTGAGAATGTTGAATTGTGTCAATCTCTATGGAAAGAACCGTAGTTTTAGATTTTGAAGTTGTCAGTTATTGGAAAGATCCTTAACCACTCAACAGGGCTGTGTCTGTGAAGAATTATGTATATATCGATCTGGTGTTTCAGCTGAACATCTATTGTCCCATTGATGTGAGTGGCTCTAGTCTGCCATCTGTTTCTTGGGTCGATTGACATATTGGTTGAAAAGAGGTTCCTTTCATCTTTGGTGGTTAGAGCTGATTGGCTTGTGTTAAACAGGATACTCACTGTATTTTTGGATTCCTGTTTTTTGTTTACTATTTTGAGTTTCTATTATATTCTCTTAGCTTTCGAGCATAATATTCTCCTGTTCTGATTTCTTTCTCATGAAATCTAGGCGAATTCTTCCTTCAAATTATCTCTGCAGATGACTTCTTGCTTCACTGCATCTCTGCATAAAATTCATTATATGTAAAAATAAAAAGTAAAGAAGAAGAAGAGATTTTGGTGTTCTGACATGTATTACATCCTGATTCATCCAGTCTGTATGTGGGACCCATGGTTCAGTGATCCAGACCGTTAATCTAATGTGCCCCACCCTTCAAGAGTATTCCTGATCGGGGCAAACCCCTACCCTTCAATCATTGGCCTTTTTTCTAGACTGTTGCTGCATTTTTTTCCTTAACCATCTATTTGTGGGCTGCTGATTAGAAGAGTATAGTCTTCTAGTTGGATACTTTTGGAGCATCCCCTTCATTGGTGGACCCATCAGATCGATGCTCCAAATCAGTGAAGCAGGGCCTGCTTGCATATATTGGGTTATATATTGCATAATAGGTGCCTTGGATTATATGAATTGTTCGCCTCATTTTTTTCCCTTATGGTTAACATTCGTTATTATTAGTCGTAACAACTGTCTCTGCAGGCCGAAAAGATCCTATTACTTATGATTGCTAAATGAGCAACAATTGTTGTCTCTGCAAACCCAAAAGATCCTATTCTTTGTGTTTGATCTGATTAAAATATTCAACAGCTTTGAATTTGACTTTTACCAGTTTAAAATTTTAGGAATGGTTTAAACTGTTGAATATTTTAATCAGATTCTGTTAAATTTGCATCTACTTTTAGTTTTTATTTTTATTTTTTTGATATGTAGAATGGGCTTCTTGTTTTGGTTTTTCTCTTTTCTTATCAAAGGGAAGGTTTAGCTGTAGAAGAGGACAGTGGAAATTGCTGATTTTTTTTTTTATTTTATTTTTTTAAAATCTGATTTTGTTATGCGTTAGGCTTGTGACTGTTCTTGAGAAATGGGGTCCTTTGTTTGTTTGGATCTTTGTTGTCGATTAGGTTTATGAGTACAGCAGAGTTTCTATATATATGAGTTCGAAAAGCCTCTAATCAGTTGAATTTCAGTGAGTTATTCCTAATGTAAGTGTGAAATTTGAATAATTTCCTTTAATTCATGAATCGGGATTGGATTGGAATTGTATGGCAGTGATGTATGTCTCTGGTTTCTTTTTATTTAAGTTTAGGTCGTGGTGATTATTAATTTCCATTTTGGCATGAGAAGGGTGACTGAGCTAAATTTATACAAGTTTATGTGAGAGAACAGTGATATCAAAAGCTGAGTATTCTTATATGGATGTGATTTGCTAAAGACTATCTATCAACAAATAAATATCAATTTTCTGTATTATGAACGGTTTCGTACAAATAATGTTATGGTTTCAGTTCAATAGGCTTGCTATTGTTTTTACTGCAACTACATCATTTGGTTGGTAAGAAAATTATAGTCCAGTAATTGTGATTAGTGCATCATAGAGGACTCAAATCTGCTTTTTTATTTTATTTTTCCTTAGGTGCTTGACAAACAGGATTGTGAAACTGTGCATATCCTAGCCAAGTGGCACAAGGCTTAGCAACTGCAACAGTTCTTGCCACTGCAGCAGTGAATGGATTGGCATTAATCATGTATTTCATTTTATGTGAGAGCAAAGATTTTCTTAGGTTGTTGCACCGGATAGGTGCAGCTGCAGGAAGGAGTTGGAATGTTATAACATAGCATTGGCCATTGTTTGTCTGGGTTGTGTGAAATTGAGATTGTGAATTAGTCAGCATGGCTCCTGGGACTGGGAGTAGCATTTGCAAGGAAGTCCTTGAATCTCAAGCTGCAGATCATGAGTTATCCATTGCAAGTGATGAATTGGAAAAATTCCAGCTAACTAAGCCTACTATTGCTCCTAGCATTAAAGGAGGTGTATCTTCCACTAATGGTGTGAATGAGCTTCTTAAGTGCTTCACTCGTATAATTTGTAGCTGAATTGGGTTTTCTTTGGAATTCTGATTTCATTTGGAATTTTAATTTCATTGTTGTATTTTTCATTCAGATGAGTTTGTAGGTCCCACATGTAGAGTATTATACATATCCATGGATGTGCTATATTTTTCATTATTGAATAATTCAGATGGGGATCTACCAAGCTTCAGCATGGATCTGCCATATATTTTTCAGTATAAATTTGTATAGCTTTTGTAAATGTTGTACTCTTGTCATTATTCAATAATTCAGATGGGGATCTCCCTTCCAGTACAACTTAAGTTGTTTTTCTCCCTTGCAGGTCTTTGCATCCGTTCAGGCAGAACAAACCAGTTAATCTCCTCATATTGCAGATTGCAGATGATGATCCATGGAAACAACAATAAGTCAGGCCTCCATGAACTGAATACTTATTCTCCCATTTTCCAAGTTACTTCAAATTAAAAGAAAGACAGAAAAGAAGATGCTTTTCTTAAATCATCATCCAATCACTGTCTTACTTGGCTTCCTCTTCAATGAAGGTTCTGACATGAGTCTTGGACTTCTGTTTATCTGAATGCAGTAAACAGAAAATACTATTGCATCTAAATATATTATTCTTCAGTCGGATGTAATAGTAACTAAATCCAAAGCAAAAGCTAAAGCTGATGAAGAAGATGAAGATGATGAGGAAGAATCTGACAAGTCGAAGTTTGAAGTAAATGATGAAGATGATGAGGATGTTTCCAGTAGCTCATGGCTGTATCCTGGCCATTTGTTGATCCTGTACTTAACCTTTCGCTTCATCCTTCAACAACTCAGGTGTAGTTTTCTGTTTTTGGCCCTATCTCTACAACATCACTGCTATTGGTTCTCGAACATAATTAGTTTGGTTTGGTTTTCTATAATTGGCATTGTTTGGAATTCTGCGTTGTGGGGAGTTACCTCTTATGTCCCACCACTTGGTGACATGTTTGAGATCTCTGCCGTTCATGTACTTTGTACAGATGGAGTGGTTCTGTAATTCTCCTTGTCAATATGCAAGTAACTAATTCCTCAACCATCTCATGGCCAACATCAATTTTGAGTCAACATCAATCTGGAGTTCAAGACAGTGTTGTATTCCGATTCATACTGGAAGAGCTGGTCTTTTAATTTGATTTTGTAGTTGAAAAGAATTTAAAGCAGAGGTAAACATGAATTCTATGATTTTTACAATCTGATGGTTATATATGGCATTGAAAGACTTTCTTTTTTTTTCTTTTTTTTTGAATTTGGATAAGATGACTATCAGGTTCAACAGATTCAAAAAAACAACAAATCCCATTCGTCATATCCTCTTGATTAAACTGATTGTTCACAATTCAGCTCACTTGGGCATCCAAATGCAGCGTGCATGCCTTCACAAGATCAATAACATTGTTTACATTCATACCCCAATTTTATTTTATTTTTTATTCTTTCTCTCCTCATTCGTCTTCTGCTGCTGCTTCTTCTTCTTCTTCTTCTTTTTCACGTTATATGAGCTTAGTTAAACACAATATCCAAGTTAAGAACTATTATCTCATATTTTTGTTTTTATTTTTATTTTTTATTTTTGGGTATTTCACAAATTCAATCTTCTTTTTTCTTAACCATTCACAGTGGATTTTTTTTTTCTTGCTTTCTTTTGCAGTGCTGCTGATTGGAAATTTGCAGCTGACCAACTTGTTAGAACAATTCCAGATAAATTAATAGTTCACTGTAAGGAGTAGTTTTCCAAGTTTTCTATCTTTTTTCTTTCTGTTATGTTTGGTATTCTTTTCTCATTGGGAACATTCAGCCTTTTGACGCCACTCGTGCTAGGAGTAGACCATATAGAGGATTTGTTTTTATTTATTTATTTACATTTAAGACCATTTATTGTAATATATTTTTTTTTATTGTGTGGTAATATAAATTTTGTTTAATATTCAGTTTAATTTGTATTGCATCATTTTTATGTTTCAAATATTTAAAAAATACAGGTTTTGATTGAATTATATATAATAATAAATAAATTACTAGCATGCTAGGGCCTCTCAAATCCATACAAAGGCTTCTCGCGGCGCTTGTGTAGAAATCTTACGCAAAAAAGTGTCCACAAAGCATATTTACCGGCGCTCTACTTGATTTACAGCGGCGCTTTTTCGCGCTGGAAAAACATCCAATTATCGGCGCTGAGAAAGGCGCCGATAGAAGTTCCCTAGCGCCGCCAATACTTTATCGGCGCTTGACTAGCACCAATAATAGAATCGCCGGCGCTTTTAGGGATTTATAGCAGCGCTTGTGAGCGCTGCTACAAGTCACATTTGTTGTAGTGAGCGGTTGGGATTGTATGATTGGTGTGATTTATGGGAACATGGGCCATTGGATTTTGGCTTTCCTAGGCGAACAACAATAGGCATCATATGGTTGAGTTGCTGCACGTGTAGATCCACTGCAAAGCTTTGTGCCCTAGGCTTAATAGAAAACACTATTTGTGGGGCCCACCAGAATGTGTGCATGACATCCAATTCTTCCATAATGTGTGCGTGTTCTTATGTTCTACTTGGAACCCAAAAATCGGGCCAATTTAAAAACTTACGTGGGCCACACCATTTAAAGTCAAGCCAAAAACCTCTAAAATCACATGGTGCTGCCCACCAGAGCTTTGGAATGATCTACCTTTTGGGACGTCCATTTATCCTGTTGGTGTTCCTGTTCTGAAGGGATTGGATGGCATATAAAAGACATGGTGCACTACAACAAAAGTAGGATTAGCCAACGATGTGCGTGGCTAATTTACCGGCGCTAATTAAAAAGGGGCGTCGGTTAGTGATCGGGTATAAATTCTACAAGCAACCCTCTCTCCCTCAATCCCTACCACTAGACGCCTCTCTCTCTCTCTCTCTCTCTCTCTCTCTCTCTCTCTCTCTCTCTCTCTCTCTAGATGCAGCGACAGCCATCGCCATCTCCACCTTTACTATCCCTTTCTCAATCGACCGTCTCTCTCTCTCTCTATTTCCCCTTTTCCCTCTCTCAATCGACCATCTCTCTTCGTTTCCCCTTTCTCAATCCACCTCTACTCATATAGGGTTTCTCTCTCTCTCTCTCTCTCTCTCTCTCTCTCTCTCTCTCTCTTAGGGGTTTTTAATCTCTATCTCTCTTTTAACATGTCTAAGGATGAGATACGAGGATCTCTGCAATCCGATGTATGATATGGACATCAAGGAAGCCTTAGCCACTTGCATCTCAAGCATTCAATGGATCTCTCCATAAAGCACGAATATCTCCTCGAAGATCTACAGTCGCCTCTTTGTATATATCTGTCATTCATTTGTTAGATCAATTTTTTTTTTTGAATTTTGTCTATGACTGTAGGTTATAAAACGAGGTGCAAATGATTGAATCTGTGAAGTTTTCATCAATCTTTTTTTTTTAAATTTGGTTATGTTATGCTTTGGCACCTTACATGCTCGATTAAATGCCAAATGGCCCAAACTTGTGGATTGTCCTTTTCCATTCATTTTAGTTCTATTGAAAATGAACAGTTTATCAATTTTCTTATCTAACATTAGTTCTCGTTAGATTCTCATGCAAGAAGGTTCATAGGCAATCAAGTAGTTGAAAGAGGTAGAAAGGTCAGATCGACGGTAGTGAGACAAGATGTATTGTGGTGGGAAATTGACATTTGAGACCCTACTCCATTCAGGAGATTAAAATTGTTAATGATTGTCTAAATCCCAAATGCTATTACTGTGTTAATTTTTTATATGCTTATTGTTATTTGATTTCGTCATTTTGTGCTATCCAGCTCTTGAGCGTAACCATTTCTGTACCTTTTTTTTTTTCCCCCAATTTCAGAAAGCGTAAACAGAGCATTTGAGAACTAGTCTTTTTTCTTTTCTGAAAATAGTTGCTATATTTAGCTATGCACTTGGCTTTTTGTCTTTTTTCTTTTATGAAATTAATTGCATATGTAGAGGTTATAGTGCTCCTAGTTACACTGGTTCACTTGGACAGTCCGATTAAGTGACCTGAACTGTTCATTAACTCCATAACACATTTCATAGACTACCATGCTAAAATTGCACTGATCGGATGAATTATAGTCATCCATTTTTCAAGCCATGGATAGGGGTAAACATTGGGCAGGTCTTAATTTATATTTTTGTTGCTTCATTTATATGCTTTCCTAGAGAAAAAAAAAATCATAAGTATGCTTATTAGTTTCAGACAGAGATTAAAGGTGTATTGCCTCAAGCCTTCATCAAGGTTGGGTAAATTCAATTCACAGTAGTGTTTTTCCATCGAAGCTGGTTGAAAGATGGACTCCACTACCTCATGGTTTTTGGAAATCTGGGTGGGTTTGAAGGATGATGTTAGGTATGAAAATGGTTTCATTCATCTTTGCTTTTTTGGGGTAGTGGTGAAGCAATCAACGACAGAAATACTATTTTCAAAGAAAACTAAATTGGTGCTTGTTGTCAAAGGATATTCTTGCAACTTTGTTTCTTGGGTGTTGGGTAGCCCATCTAATCTGGTGCCTTTGAAACTGTTTTTCTCAATTAATGAAATCAAGAACATCTCTTCAGCAGCCCATTTACTGGGGGCTGATGTCTGGTAGGCAGCTGGTCATTGGTGAAACATGATTCACAAAGCTGACCCCAAATAGCTGGGACAAGGATATGATGATGATACCATCTTTTAGCCGTTGCAGTTATTCTAGCTGATGTTGTTATGAGTTTGGTGCTTTCCTATGCTTTTGCAGATTGGGATATTAACTTGACGTGTATTTTCAGGAAGCCGCAGCATATTCTCTAACCTGACAGGGGCACTTGCAGAATTTGCTGGGCTTTGCTTGCTCTGTGTACTGTGTGTATAAAATGATTAAGGTATGCATATGAAACCTTAGGCATCTTTTCTTTATTTGTTTTCAAATATTTTCTCTGACCAAATTACGCTCTTGTCCTTTTATCATCTGTTCTTTCTTTACCTGGTTTTACATAGTTAGTTACTATTGAGCGAGGTATGTGACTGTTATCATTGATTTTTGCAGTCTTTGCATAGTGTGGTTTTCAAGGAGGTATTTTTTTGTAAATTCCTCATGGATCCCTCTTAAATCAAAATTGTTCAACTATTCTCCTGTAAATCTATTCCAAGATATCGGTCTTACATTCCAGTTAGGTTGCATGCACATTTCATGTTTTTTGCATGTTGTAATTTTGTTATTTGCATTGGTTCAAGAAATCATGAAATGATGCAGTTGTCCTTGTTTTGCATCGGGGTTTCGAATGTAGGTCATGGTTTTGAGCTTTTACAAGTGTTTTTGCCTTTTTTGTAAGAAAATAGTTCATCACTTAATGGGCCTGTCTTTACAGTTATCCAGCCATTTTGGTGGCGAATTATGGGTGTGGTCCCTGATCATTTGGTCTGGTCCAGGTTTTGAAAAGCTTAGCATTCACAATGAGGAAGTAGATTTCAAACTGAGTTGCATACTTTTCAAGTGCAACTTGATGGTAACATGATTTCAATTTAGGCCCTAGTCCTCAATATCAATACTAAGGATGGTAATTGCAATCTGGTTTATCCACTTCATTGAACTAATTACTGGTATTCTGTTTGATAGTGCATCCAAATGCAGCTTTAATGATGATTTTTGGAGTATTTCAAACTACATAAGCAATAGTTTCACATTGTCAAACTACAATAATGGTGTGAACTTAAGATACTTCAATTGAAGACTGACATGCAGATGTTCTTGTAGCTTCTTTGTTAACTTTCTTAGACTTAAGCTAGAATTAAGCTTCAACTTCAATGGGTTCTGCCATTTCGAAATAATAAGAAGACAACTATTTTAGTGCTCTCTTGTTTCTTTCTCATGATTGTCCTTTTTTTTAATTGAAAAATCATTGTTTACTTTTTATCACAGACTAGAAGAAAAACTCTTGGACATGGAGACCATAGATATTCTAAGGCAGCAACCTTGTTAAAAACACCTATAAAACACATGTCAGGGCATTTGTCAAGTCCAAAAAATGAAGGTGTATATGAGTTTTGGATTAGTTTAAATCTTTATTTCATGGTTCTCCTCAGGATGGTTCTATCTTAGGATTTCTTTACTTGCAGAATTTGGAGAATGGTCACCATGAGAATGAAGAGCCCAAAGGCAAAACTGTAGGTTCAATGATTAAATTATTTTATATTATTATTTGTGTCCAGTTTTACCATTTTATGTTGAGGCCTAAGGAAGAGCGATTTCTATATGTGCCACAAAGTGCAACTCCTGCTACCAAGAATAATGCATTATCCGATAGCAAGTTGAGGGCATCCCAGGTTCAGAGACAGCATGTATGTGCTCACTAGTATTAGCATTTATCTAATCTGTGTAATTTATTAGTTTCAAAAAGAAAAGAAAAAAGATTGTGTAATTTATTATGTGCTTCATGCCTTCCCTTTTGAGAGGAGTCTAATTCAATTCAGCCAATGCGATGATCCTCTTTTGTCACAGGAGAGGTTAGATGCTCTTATGAAATGTGTGGTCCAAAATATTGGGTTCAGTTTGATTGGGGTTTTTATTTGTTATTGATTTACTTTTGGTCATAGCCTCATGGAAATTTTCAGAAACAGGTACTAGGTAAGTTTCTTAGTTATTGTTCCATTTTCTATTTTTTAGTTCCTGGTAGGATTTTTTTCTAGTGATTGTTGTCTTGTGTTTTGCACTTGAATGTCTTTTTGTTCTTCAACTTCAGAAACTATCATCAATATTCCAGGTGTATTTTTCTTTTTCTTTTTTTTTCTTTTTTTTCTCTTTTTGTAAGCATGAGTCTTGATAGAATGAAGGAGGTTTTGCATTGGGCTGATCTATATATTGTTTTTTTTTTTTCTATATGTAATCATCTTATTTTTTCTCTCTTGATTGTCCATATGTTATTGTTATAATGAAGACTAAATATGTTTACATGATTTCATTATTTCTTTTAGCTTAGAAATACATATATTTGACTTGCAGAATGTTGTCATGTGGTGACTAGACGGGTGGTAAATGCAGTCTAGTGTTTGAGGTAGTGTAATTGAACAGGGGTGGTAACTAATATCATGAGTTAAAAGGTTTGGACTACAGTTGAACATAGGTGATGAAAATACATAATCTTTTAACTTAGTGATATTTAGCCAGGTAATTTCTAGATTCCAAAACAATGTGACGTCTATCAAGCAATAGTGAGGTGTTGTTATGTGATTTAAATACTGTGGGAAGATTTCCTTTATTGCACATTCTGTGGGAGGATTGGTAGCAAGATATACAACTGGGAGACTATATAGACACCCTAGAAGAGAAAATTCAGAAATTGAATCAGTCGGAGCCTAGGATGAAGATTCAAGAGGTACAATATCTGGTCTGGAGGCAATGAATTTTAATACTCAAAAGGCTTGGTGATAAAAAAGAAAAAAGGAAAAAGAAAAAGTTTCTTAAGAAATAGATAAAACTTCTAAATCTAGCTCATACTGTTTTTGCACTCTCTTTAAGTTTCCCCACATCTGTTGGGACAATATTGCTTAGAGTAGAAAAATCATGTGGGCTGTTTTTCTTGTTGGTTTTGATAAAAATTTCTTTCAGCCTTGAAAACTTAGCATATTGAGTGCATGTGGTGTGGCATACATAAGAGCATTGGCATCTATTGTTAAATGGTGAATGCATTGGCTTGGATTAGCTCTTCCTTGCAGAGCTGATGACCTAAAGAAACCCTGCCTTTTGTTTGATAAATGCCATTTCCTGTATGAGTAGAAACTGCAAACAATCTCTACTGCCACAGATCCATCCTGATTTATTTTTTATTTTATTTTTTTGCAAAGAAACATTAGTGGGCCTGGATTTCTTAGTTGGTGGGTTTGATGATAGTTAGACAAGGAAACTGCAATTCATTAGCCAATCAAGCCCTACAAAATGTTGGTCAGGGTTCCTCAAAACACTACATTGCGTTGGCTGGCAGAGTTATGGTCATTGACCAGTTTGCAGTGGTCCATGCATTGGACTTCTGTTGCAAGACTCAGATTCTTTCCTTGTATATATATTTTAAATCTTGGGGAGGGATTAGCCTGAAGAATCCACTGTTTTCTTTTTTCAGCTTGTTTTGTTTACTGAAATGGTCCTCTGCATTTTTTAAAGCAGGTGAAGGATTGGGTGTAGAAAAAAAGGTGATTCTGCAACATACTGGAACAAGATCTGTTTGGTTCCCCATTTGCAGCAAATGGCATCAGCTAGTGTGGTGCCTGCGACTGGATTGAGAAACACAAGTGGAAATGCTATCAGCATGGATAGGTTGCCTGAAGAAATGAATGATATGAAGATAAGGGATGACAAGGTAGGTTTTAATATAATCTTATCTCTGCTTGCTTGATAGCATATTAGCCTTCTCTATGAAATGTGAATTTTTCTTCTAGGAAATGGAAACTGCTGTGGTCGATGGAAATGGCACAGAGACGGGTCATATAATCGTGACAACTATTGGGTGTAGAAATGGCCAACCAAAGCAGGTAATCACTACATGAATTCTAAAATAATCAGTGCTTGGTTTTTCATCCTAGAATGCGACATATCTTGTTGTTCACTAAACTTGTTGCTCACCTCACCTTATACCTTGCTTTCAGGATTATTTGGTTTCTCAACCAATGGCTCCAGTAAGCTCCAAAGTGTAGTGGTGGCTCGTGGGGTCCATCCCACTGTTACCTGTGTTGAGGCCCAGTTGAGCTATAAATGTCTTTGAGCACATTCTCTACTTGTCCATCCCACTGTTACCTGTGTTGAGGCTCAGTTGAGCTATAAATGTCTGATTTTTTGCTGCAGGGCCTATGATCTAGGAAAGCACCTGATGGACAGAATGGATTTTGCATAGGCAACATGGTGGGCCCACATAGCTTTAGTCATGTCTAATGAAACATAGAAGAATAGAAGAATCCCATAAACATAGAAGAGCTCCATTCAACAACCTATCTTATACAGAAGAATAGAAGAATCCCATGCCACTTGTGCTATGAGTAGACCATATAGAGGATTTGTTTTTATTTATTTATTTATTTGAGACCATTTTTAATTTATTGTAATAAATATTATATTTTTTTATTACGAAGTAATATAAATTTTATTTAATATGCAGTTTTAATTGTATTGCATCATTTTTTATCTTTCAAATATTAAAAATATGCAGGTTTTTCAATTGAATTATATATAATAAATAAATATTATTGGCCTACTGCAGCCTTTGAAATCTATATATGACTTTTAGCGGCGCTTTTTTTGTGAAAAAGTATTCAGAAACTGTGGTTTGCCGGCGCTTAGATACACTTTTGCGGCGCTATTGACACTTATACAGGCGCTTCTGTCAGAAAATACTATCAGCCACAAAGCGTCGATAAAGGCAGAATGAGCGCCGCAAAAGGGTATACAATACGCGGCGCTCAGACAAGCGCCGCTAAAAATATACTAGCGCCGATATAGCGGGAAAATAAAACGCCGGCGCTTTTATTTTACCGGCGCTTAAAAGCGCCGCTAAATGTCCTTCTTCTTGTAGTGAATCCTTCTGGAAGCATCTTCAATTTACGGGATCCATACATCTGTAACCGTAAAAGACTCGGCATCGCTCCTTCCTCAACTCTCCACTCCTCTAAATTATCCAAGTGTCCAATCACCAAGAACTCAAGGCGAGGAAACCCTTGCTGAGAGCATACCATTTCCTTTCCCAAGTATGAAGCATGCTCCAATCTGAGAACCCGAAGGTTTGCTAGTTTCTCCAGTATCATCATAAGGTCTTGCTCTAACTCAGACCCGTACAAGGTAAGCTTGGTGAGATTTGGTGAGAATTCATGAGACTCTGGTAGGTTCCCTAACCTTCCATGCAAATGCAGCTTAAACAAATGCAGCAGATTTAAAATTGGCGAAAATGGGATTAGACCTTCACCTTTTAGCTTTAGAGACTGGAGGCAGTCCAATTTGGGAATAGAGTCGATCAATCCCTCTCCATGCCTACTTGAATCTACTTCGTCTATTTTTAGTGTACTAAGGTTAATGAGCTTTTCCATGTAATTCTGTATCCAGTTGCCCGCCTGAATATTTTTTAGGGTTTGTAGGTTGCTTGGAAGGCTGAGTTCATCCGCAGTCTGCTTGCCTAGTGTAGACCCTTCACATGTAAATGCCCCCCACCCTACACGTACATGCCTTAGCTGTTGCATGTTCCAAATATCAATAGGAATGTGGACTGGATATCCGATACAATTTAAACGTATAACTAGTGTTTGCAAGTTGCATAGATTAGCCATCGACGATGGTAGGCTTTGTTCTGTTTCATTCACCTCTACCGTCATTGTAAGGTATCTCAAGTGGATAAGTGTACCTATTTCATTTGGAACCTTTTCTGCCTCTATCCATATGCCTCGATGACTGAGATGTAACATCCTAAGCAATCGAAAGCCTCCGAAAATTAACTTCTGTTGATTTTGTTGAAGATATCGCTTTGAGCTGAACCAAATAATAGAACGAATAATATCCAGAGGGAAGTCGCTTAAAGAAGCTTTCACAGAGGTGGCATGATGCATAGCAAGTCGACGTGCTTTACAAGGAGAGAGATATCTTGCACCCCCAGTGTTGACGTTGAGAAAATTTTCTTCCTTGGCTTTTAAGAGAGAGATCTCGAAGAAGATCGTGGATGCCACAACTTTTAATTCCCCCGATGGAACCGCTTTCCACCATCTGAATTAGGCTTCTCTAGATGAGCTCCTCTAGGCAATCTTCTCCTACTTCCTCCAATGTTTTGGCCCCTTTTGAATGTACAAATCCTTTTGCAACCCATAACCGAATCAACTCCTTAGCAGAGAACTTGTGGTCTTTTGGATAAACTCCTAAATAGAGAAAGCATGGCTTCAAGTAATAGGGTAGATCTTCATAGCTTAAAGCTAATATCCTTGAAATTTGTGCTTGGCCTTCAACAGATGGCTAACAAAGGCTTTTCAATACCTTCTCCCACTGACTTGGGAGCCTTGCTTTCCTCGATAAGAGCCCTCCAACGACCACAACTGCGAGAGGTAGACCGTGACATTTTACCACAATCTCCTTTCTCAGACTGTCTAAATCTTGGGGGCAACTGCTATTGTGAGACCCGACCTGAGTTCGCATGTGTGCATGTGTGTGTGTGAGTATACATTTCGTTTATTTGGGTCCCGCGGTCCTACCGGTCAAATTCCAGCGACCTGCGACCTTCGGGTAGTGTTTGCGGTCATCCTTAAGTTCGGTCACATAGACCCGACTCGGATCGACCCGAAAACTATGTCATTGTGATCGCATTGTCGTTGCGGTTGCAACGACACGTCTTATGTGTCCATCCGATGTATAAATCATAAGTTGTGTATATCTCATGTTATAATATATATCAAAGATGCCAAATCAAGGATGGATTAGATTATCCAATCAGTGTGGTATTTGATACTTTGGCTGTGTATGATGCTCGATACCTAACATTTGAAAATGGTACATGTGGCAAATTTTAACATAATCTAAACCGTGTTTTCGCTTCATCAAGATCTGTGTAACCTAATCAAGAGGTTGGATGGCAAGAAAAAAAAAAAAAACCATTACAATGACCCTATGAAGTTTTTAATGGTGAGCATTTAATCGCCACTGTTTCCTTTAGTGTGGTCCACCTGAGATGCAGTCATGCAGATCTGTCTCATTTTAGACTCATGCCTTAAAATTATCTATCAAAATAAATGGACAACATTAATAAAATATTTATCATTATGATGGCCCCACATAACATTGACCCATCAATCTACGGATACAAACAAGTGACACGTGCGCACCCTATAAATCAGTACGCTTATCACTGTGTGGGGCCCATTGTGATTTATGTATTTTATCCTCCCCATCCATCCATTTTACAAGATAATTTTAAGGCTTGATCCCAAAGATGAAGCATATCCAATGCTCAAATGGACCACACCACAGGAAACAATGTGAATTGAACATGCTTACCATTGAAAATTTATTAGGGGCCACAAAAGTTTTGGATCCATATCATTTTTGTATCTTACCTTCATCCATCCCCGTGTGATCTTATGAACAACTTGGATGACAAATAAACACCACTGTGGGCCATGGTGCCTAGGAAGGTTTCAACGGTAGGAATCATTGTCCCCATTGCCTTGGCAGTGTGGTCCACCCTAGCTTTGGATCTACCTCATTTTTGGGTTCACTACCTAAAATGGTCTCGCTAATTGGATGGACCATGTGGATATAACACATACATCATGGTGGGGTCCACAGAACTTGGTGACGTCCACACACCAATTATGTTAAAAGGAAGAGTGGATTGTGTATCGAGTAACTCAATAGGTTAAGCGTGCTGTGTAAACTCTGTGGGTCCACCATAATTTATGTATTTTATGCACTCCGTCCAACCATTTTAATAGATAAATTTTGGGCTTGAGCGTAGAAATGAACCATATCCAAACCTCAAGTGGAACACATAATGGGAAATAGTGTGAATTGAACATCTACTGTTGAAAATTTCTTGGGGGCCACAGAAGTTTTGGATCAAGCTTGTATTTGTGTTTTCCCTTCATCCATGTCTGTATGATCTCATGAACAGGTTGGATGACAAATAAACATCACTGTGGGCCCAAGAAATGTTTCAATGGTGGAAGTTATTATTCCAACTGTTTCCAATGGTATGGTCCACTTGATCTTTGGGTATGCTTAAATTTTGGTCTCAACCCCTAAAATAATATGAAAAAACGGATGGACGGCGTGGATGGACTAGATGCATTCACGGTGGGCCTACTAGAGTTTACTCTATACGATTAGAGCGTATAACTCAGTAGGCAATGTGCTTTCCGCGTAAAAACCGGACGCGGATTAGATACTGCCGTAGGGACACTCGCTACACGTCATCAAGTTCTGTGGACCCTACTACGATGTACATGTTGTATCCACAACGTCCATTCATTTGGAGATATTATTTTAAGGCATTACCAAGAGAATGAGGCAGATCCAAAGCTTTAGTGGACCCCACCACACAAAACTGTGGGAAGATTGATGTACACCGTTGAAACCTTCCTAGGGACCACCGTAACGTTTATTTTCCATCCAATCTGTTCATAATGTCACAAAGACATGAATGAAGAGGAAAAACAAATTTCATATTGATCCAAAACTTCTGTGACCCAAAAACGTGTTTTAATGGTAGACGTTCAATTTCCCACTGCTTTTTGCAGTGTGGTCCACTTGATAGTTAGATCTGTCTTATTTTTCTTCTAACTCCTTACGACGAGCTCGCCAAATGGATTAATGGTCTGGATATAACACATACCTCATCATCAGACCCACTTAACTTGCTGACGTTAAGACAGCAAGTATACAGCTGGTGTAAGGTACACCAGCCAACCACGTCCTCATATCAAGCCCAAAAAAAAAAAAAAAAAGAGGAAGAAAACCCTAAAATGTCGTTCGCGAGGGATTCTTGCCGAAGAAACGGGGTTTTTGAGGGAGGGTTTCGAAACCCTATATTATTCCCAAATCGCGAGGAAATTCCTAAATTCGCTGATTTTTCGCCAAAATTTCAAGCTTCAAATGGAAAAGGGAAAGGGGATTTTGCAGTTTTTCTTACCTCTTTACAATGTTCGAAAATCGACAGGAGGCATTCTTCGGAGCTGTGAGTTTCGATTAACCAAGTACGCTATCACTCTCACGTATTTACAAAAACAGTGAAATCAAAGCGATTTTTTTATTTTTTTCCCCTTATTTTTACCTATTTATCGAAAAAATGGGCTGTTGGCTGCGTGGTTGGTGGTTACGGTCGATATTCTCGGTGATAATCCAAAATTATCGACAATATCTCCGATTTTTCGCCGATAATAGGGAGAAATGAAAAATTGGGGTTTCGGTATCGCTAGACTAGCGACACCGATATTATCGCCGATAATATCGACATTTCGTCGACAATTTGAACACTGGTCCTTGATCATGATCGCATGGCCCACCTAGGAGTGGTGTGCATGTTTTCCTAGATGGTCTCATCCCTGATGCACAAGTTTCAACACACACTGCCCAACACCACCCAAAATTCCATAACCTACACTACCCACCACCCACATGCCTACTAACCTATTAAACCTACAACTTTGGTTATAACTCCCTACTTGCAATCATCTCCCCTCTCTAACCAAGGTAAGAAAGTAATGATTACTTAGCTTAAAAGAGGTTTCTCTCTCTTTCTCTCTCATTTCTCTCTCTCTTCTCTTCTTCCCTAGCAACTTCCCTCCATTATTCCAGCCCTATTTCCTCTCTAATCCTCTAAATCTAACCATCTAAATCCAATCTCACCCATTCATATGGATCCCTTGGTGCACTAGGAGCTAGGAGGTCCAAGTTTGGAGCAATCTAAGGTGGGTGTACTCCTAGGATTTAGGATTTCTATTTTCATGTTCTTAGATATCTTTTTTATGGGAAGTGTATGACTCACCAATCAATGATGGAGATCCTACATCATCCCTTAGTTGTTGACCTATTTGATGCATGCATGCCCATGCATGGGGTTTTCCCTCTATGGGCCCCCATTATGGAGGATTACTTGGATTCCATGGCATGACAG
This sequence comes from Magnolia sinica, assembly GCF_029962835.1. Classification (NCBI taxonomy): domain Eukaryota; kingdom Viridiplantae; phylum Streptophyta; class Magnoliopsida; order Magnoliales; family Magnoliaceae; genus Magnolia; species Magnolia sinica. The sequence goes on along the minus strand of NC_080582.1, from coordinate 28,748,688 downwards.
GTCATCTAGACCTTAGAATCATGGTTGGGATAGCATCCCAACCATTGATCTTGAATCTAGGACATGCATGTGGTGGATCTTTGTTGTAACATATGAATAGAAGGAATGTATGGTGTGATTGATGAAGGGGAGGGCCTCAATGTGGCGGAGCCCCTTTTCTTGTGGCCGATTCTTTATTTTTTTTTTTAATGATAGAAGTCTGATCTTGCATGTGTGGCCCACCTGCAGGCCAACAAAAATCCAGACCAACCATGGAGCTTGGATGCCCATAGCGGTCCATCCTTAGACATGTGGTCCCAAAATCCGCCAAAACGGGACACATGCAAGGGGTATTTGATGATGGGGAAGGTCTGGATATTTGTGGGGCTCACTGGGGTGGTCCACCACACAAATTTCTGGGGTTAAATCCCATTGAAAACAATGTTTATATTTTAATTCTTTCTATTACTTGTTGCTGTCCAAATCTGTCTGGACAGATTTTTGGGCCGACTTGAGGCCAGGATTTGGGGCTTTTGGTGGGGAATTGTATACCAAGTAAAATAGGATTTTTTAATATGGGTATTCCACCTATAAGCATGCCAAATTCTAGCCCCAATTGACCTCATTTGGGTCCCCAAAAGGGTGGGCTAATATGGATACTTGCTAGGTTTTCTGCTGTAATTCCAGCAAAGTTGTAATTTGGAAATGTAAAATTTTAAAATAGTTTCTAATCAGGTGGGCCACTTTGGTGGACCTCACCTTATACTACATATATGAGAGAATATTTAAATTTAATTTCCTCAATTTTTGGACATCCAGGGCCGACCCCATTGGATGCTCAACCATAATCTATCCAGAATTATGCACTTAGTAGAAATTCTGCACAGATTGTAATTCTGAATTTAAATAAAATACTTATACTACCTCAAAAATTTTAAAATTTTGCAGAGATGTGACCCACCCATGGTAAGACCTACCTGCAAAATTTTAGGGCCAATGAACCCAATTTTGGCATCCAAAAGGGTGGGCCAACATAGTGGGTTGCCAGAAATTCCTGCTGTGCAGTCCAGCAGCATAGTTCTATAAAAACAAAATTTAAAAAATATTTTCTCAGAACGTGGGTCATATTTCTAGGTCACACCTTTTGTAATCTTGATGATGGACCTTGCGCCCAAATTTCAGGAATTTTAGAGGCCTAGAACCCACCCATTTGGATGACCCAAATTCAGGACAGTGGACAGCTATTTTTCCAGCAACATTCCACCCTGGACAGGTTGGAATTCTGAAATTTATTAAAATACTTTTGGGTGTCTAAAAATTATGAAAATTTACAAAGAGGTGCCCTACCCATGGTGAGACCCAACTACAAATATTTGGATCCATTAGACCCCTATGCACACCATGACAAGGGCCGGAATGGCCCACCACGTTGGGACGTCCAGGTCAGTCTGATTTTCTGGACAGACTGTTTTATTTAAATTAATTAAAATATTTTTAGGTGTCTAAAAATCTTAAAATTTTGTGAGAGCATGTCCCACCCATGGACGTGTCACCCTGTAAAATTTTAGAGCCATCGGGCCCTTGTACTGCTGGTGGTGCGGCATGGAGTGGCTCATCAGGCAGGGACGCCCAGGCTGGGGCGTCCAGCCTACCTTGTGGGCCCACCTAGATGTATTGTATAACCCACCATATTGTAAGGATTTTGTAGGATAATTCATGCCTTTACACCCTAAATTTTAGGTTTAATTAATGCATCGTTGAGGCTCACCTTGTTTGGGCTATATGGGTATTTATATGTAACCAGATTTTTGGACTCCTTGTAAGCCCAAATAGGCTGGAACCCTTTAGATAGGCCCAGTAGATTCTTGGGCTGTATTCTCCATCATATTTTGTTGGGCTAGTGGGCTGGAATGTATGAGTGGTTAGGCCCTTGGTTGCCCACCAAAATAACTAAATTCTTGGGCTAGGTTGTAAGGCCCAACTTGCTTATCTTGCATACGATTCTCGCCCATGTGTTGGAGTAATGGGCTGCCCACTATGCCCACCACAATGTATGGACTTGGTGGCCCTTATGTTTAGGCCCTAACCTTCCTTATGGGCCCATATTATTGCATGTAGATTTGGCTGTATATTGCCCCTATTGGGCCTATGAATTATGTGTAGCCTTGGGCCACTTTTTTGAGGCCCAACATGTGATGTATCTATATGTATATAGCTGCCCATCTCTTTCTTATGGTAATGCTCGGGCCACGGGCCTTGATCCTTGGCAGATTATTATTAGGCCGCCTTCAGGGGACAATGGTAGTTGAATGCCCACCTTGATATGCCCCTCTAGGCCCTTGTTAAGCCCATTCTTACTTCTATGGGTGGTTAAAGGTCCACCATAAACCATTGCTAGGCCCATTCTTATTATTTAGGCCTATGCCATTATCTATCTAGTCTCGTGGGCTACCCCAGGCTATTGGGCCCCCATTGAGGTTGCATTCCTTTTGAGAAATGGTCTAAGTACCTAGACCCTATTAGTGAGGAGGGGAGAACATCTTCATTGCATTGGCATTTCTTGTTCATCTTCATGGCCCACTCCCATACGCATCATATGCATGCTTGGCTGAGATGTGATTGGTCATGGTTATGCCATTGGGCAGGATATTGTGAGGGATGGAGTTTTCCCCTCTTGAGCACGTTGGTGTTTAGGTATGATGCATGGCTGTTTGTGTGATTTGTGCATCTGACATTGTATAGTATGATCGACATTCGCCCTCGCTTCATCAGGACATTGCCTCCATAGGGATATTCGTGGATGGCTGGATGTGTGGACACTGGAAATGATGATTAAGCATACCGGGTGCATAGGATGCCCATGGGTGAAATTTCTAAAACTTTCATGGTACCAAGGATCTGCTCCAACACCGTGACTGGGTGGAAACATGAGTGCACGAGGGCCTTACACCTGTAAGCGGTGACTCCCACTGTCGTGTAGTCGGTTGGATAGGGATGTGGCCTTATCCGCCTGTGAGGGAGGGCATTATTAGGCTGAGTCTAACCAGCTCGTGAAATGGGTCTGCTACCGTCAGGCCTTGATTGTGCAAGTAGTGAGGTCTCTTACGCTCATTTGACTATGCAGGTCTATAGAGTGGCAGTCATTCAACAGTGTAATGGATCCCGATGATTTCCTTATGACTGAAAATGTATTTAATATGTGGATTAGATATGAGCACTGACATTACTTTCATCGCATTAGCATTAGATGTGTAAGCCCCCTTCATGCACTGCCTTGGTATGGCGTCCAGTATTCATGATAAGCCTTGGTAAGGCTAGTGATATTCTCATTGAGCATGTTCTTTCCTTGTACCTCCTACTATTCTTCTGTGCACCATTAACACACACTTTCACCACCCTCTAAGCTTCTATAAGCTTATGTACGATTGATGTGTGCAGGTGATCCTACGCAGGTGTCATGGAGCTGCAGATCGTAGATTAGAGCTTAGCTTGAAGACCCAGTGTTGCTGACTTTTCTCTCTTTTCCTATTATCTGATGTTTGTCCTTTTGGGCCTGATATAAACTTGTAAAAATTTAAATTCTTAGTGGATTTTGTGATGTGTGCCCTTTGTTATTCTCAGATATACTTGCTATGATATTGGGTATGCTCGTATTAAAATGATTATACTGTTATGAAAATCCTCCTTGTAGGATCTCAGGATCGGAACCTGCCTCAGGAGCTGAGAATGGGGTACTACGGAGGCTGTTGCGGCCAGAACCGGCCATCGGGTTCCTTGTGAGTCCGGTTACCGAGTCTGGGGCATGACAAGAGTTGGTATTAGAGTATAGCAAGTAATTCTGAAATGACTCAGGATAACATCACATATATGCCAAGAACATAGGATAAGTAGTGTTCTGAGATTCTTCCCTTCACTCCGTATTGAGCCTATAATTGTCCTGATTCCTTGCATCGTCATTATTTTGTAGACGATGTCACGTGGACGCGCCCGTGGTCGTGGTGCCCGTGAACGAGGCACCCGAGGTACTCATCCTACTCGAGCACATCCTACTCCTGTTGTTGAGGATCCGATTCCAAAGGTCCCGATCCAGCTTGTTCCTCCAGTTGCTCTGGTTCCCCCACCTATTCCTCCGCCTCAGCCTGCTGCTCTGGTTACAGAGGCTCCAGTTGTTCTGGTTCCCCCACCTATTCCCCCTCCTCAGCCTGCTGTTCCAATTATTGGGGCTCCTACTCAGCCGGCCGCAGCCGTGCCTCCGCCCGAGGCGATTGACACCCCTACCTTTCTGACAGTACCTATAGGAGTGGAGCATTTTCAGCAGTTGATACAGCTTGTTGCCACTGCATTGCAGGCCGGTCAGCATGCTACTGCCCAGGTTTCTGAGCAGTCTGATTTACCACGTGCTAGTGCGATAGCTTGAGAGTTTCGGAAGCATGATCCCCTGAGTTTTAGTGGTGACCCTGACCCCTCTGCCGCTGAGGCTTGGTGCACTGAGGTTGCGAGGATTTTTGACACTATACAGTGTCCTACGAGCCAGAAAGTATCCCTTGTGACCTATCTCCTTCAGGGTGAAGCCCGTCATTGGTGGTCATCCGTATCCAGGATGGTCGGGCCTCAGTTCGTTTGGACATGGGAGGAGTTCGTGGTCCATTTCGACCATAAGTTCATCCCTGAGCACGTTTAGATCTAGGGAGCGATCGAGTTCGAGACCCTAGTGCAGGGTGATTTGTCTGTCTCTCAGTATGAGGCCCGTTTCTTGGCCTTGTCTCAATTTACTCCTCATCTCACCAGCGATGAGAAGATGAGGGCCCGTCATTTTGTGACTAGGTTGCGTCCTGCCCTTCGTAGCCGTGTGGTAGGGCATTGTTTGAAGACGTTCGACCAGGTCACTCATCGAGCACTGGTTTATGAGGAGGACTGGGCTATGACCCAGAGATCGAGAGAGCAGAGTTCCGGTGGAGACCGGAAGAGGTGGGCACCAGCCGATAGTTTCATGCAGCACCGTCAGCAAAGGAGGGGCAGATCGGGGTTTCGGCAGCCCACGGTTCAAACAGTAGTTTCTTCCTCGTCATCAGCACCGCCAGCCGCTTCATCTTCTGGCCCCTTTTCTGGTGTTTGCTTCGGTTGTAGACAGGCTGGACATCGAAGGCGTGAGTGGCCTCTCCCCATTCAACAGCAGAGGCCACCGCAGTTACATCCTCCTTAGCAGCAGTAGAGAGCGCAACTTCCACCCGCAGCTCCTTGGGCTCCTCCTCAGCAGCAGAGGCAGCCACGCAGACCTCCTCAGCAGAGACAGTAGCAGAAGAGACAGTAGCAGCCGTAACACCAGCAGAGAGGATATCCCTATGTCCGGTCCCTGAGTCCAGTATGTATCGCAACCCAGTAGACATAGACTCAGGACTCTCAATCTTTCGATTTGCTTCCCCTACCAGCTCACGGCCATTTTTATTCTGCGCAGCAGGCGTCAGGTCAGGACCTGTAGCCGTCTACCGGTGAAGTCGTTGAGGGTATTCTTGTGTCTGCTTACATTGCTCATGTCTTGTTTGATTCCGGCGCTTCCAATTCATTTATGGCCGAGCAGTTTTGCCGATTGACCGATATTCCATTAGAGTCGGTGTCTGAGGCCTTGGCCGTTTTGACTCCCATGGGGAAGTCTGTGGTATTGACCCGTCGCTGCCCTTCTTGCCCGGTGTTGATGGCCGAGATGTTCCTTCCTGCTGATCTGTTTGTGATGTCGATGACAAGATTCAATGTTAGTCTGGGTATGGAGTGACTTGCAGAGTATGGTACCGTCTTAGACTATGCTGCAAGGACAGTTACATTTCATATTCCAGGCTTGACAGTATTCCAGTTCGTCGCCGAGCCCAGAGTGGAGCCGTTATCTAGTCTCTTGGCTTTGGTCGTTGAAGATTCTGTGGCAGAGAGTATCGAGCAGCTGCCAGTTGTTTGTGAGTACCCGGATGTATTTCAGGAGATCTCGGGTTTGCCTCCACGTCGACAGGTGGAGTTCCAGATTGATTTGGTGCCCGACACCGTGCCTATCTCAAAGGCCCCCTGTCGGATGGCACCGTTGGAGTTGAGGGAAATGCAGGAGCAGTTGGATGAGATCTGGGAGTTAGGTTTTATTCGTCCCAGCAGTTCACCTTGGGGAGCCCCGGTATTGTTTGTGAAGAAGAAGGATGGTTCGTTGGGGCTTTGTGTGGATTATCGCGAGCTCAACAGAGTCACCATCAAGAACCGATACCCGCTTCCCCGTATTGATGATCTGTTCGATCAGTTGCAGGGTGCAAAGTATTTTTCCAAGATAGACTTGCGTTCTGGTTACCATCAAATTCGAGTCCGAGAGGAAGACATTCCGAAGACGGCTTTCCGGACACGTTATGGTCACTTTGAGTTTCTGGTCATGTCGTTCAGAGTGACTAATGCGCCCACCATATTCATGCAGCTGATGAATGAGGCTTTCTGGCCGTTCCTCGATCAGTTCGTGGTGGTATTCAATGAAGATATTCTTGTATATTCGAGGACCCGAGAGAACCATGCTGAGCACCTGTGGATTGTGCTTGAGATCCTCTGTGCCCACCAGCTGTATGCGAAGCTGGAGAAGTGCGAGTTTTGGCAGGAGGAGATGAAGTTCCTCGGTCACGTGGTGATGAGGGAGGGTGTCGCTGTGGACCCCTCGAAGGTTGATGCAGTGCGTCAGTGGAGCCAGCCCATGAACGCGTCTGAGATTCGCAGCTTCCTTGGTCTAACGGGATATTATCGACGATTTATCGAGGGTTTCTCCCGTATTGCAGCACCATTAACCCGGTTGACGCGGAAGGGCGTCGAGTTCGTCTAGAGTGACGCCTGCGAGAAGGCATTTACGGAGTTAAAGTACCACCTCACGTCCACTCATGTTCTCACTCTTCCTGACGAGAGTGAGGGTTTTGTTGTTTTCACCGATGCCTTCAGAGTTGGCTTAGGTGCTGTACTGATGCAGCACGGGAAGCCAGTGGCGTATGCCTCATGCCAGCTCAAGGTCCATGAGTTGAACTACCCCACCCGTGATTTGAAGCTCGCAGCAGTCGTCTTCGCACTGAAGGTGTGGAGGCATTATCTATATGGGGTCAGGTTCGAGCTATTCTCGGATCATAAGAGCTTGAAGTATCTATTTTCGCAGTCCAAGTTGAACCTGCGACAGAGATGATGGATGGAGCTACTGAAAGACTATGATTTTGACCTTAAGTACCACTCGGGCAAGGTGAACGGGGTGGCGGATGCACTCAGCTGTCAACCACGAGGCCTGGTGGCACAAATGATGGTGCATGAGTGGCAGATCCTCGAAGATGTTTAAGAGTATGACTTTGAGTTCGGTCTACAGTCTTCCATTGTTCAGCTTTCGAGCTTGTCGATTCAACCCTCTTTGGTGGCTAGGGTGATCGAAGCTCAGCAGACGGACGAGTCACTTCAGGAGTACCGAGCGGAGGCCGCATCTGTGGAGCAGTAAGATTGGCAGATTCGTTCCAATGGTGGGTTGCACTTCAAAGGCTGATTGTGTGTCCCGGACGTGCCAGAGTTGCGTCATGATATAATGACCGAGGCACACCGATCGAGACTTACTATTCACCCGGGTTCTACGAAGATGTATCGTGATATGAGGAGGCAGTACTTCTGGCAGGGGATGAAGCGTCAGATTGCGAGTTTTGTAGCCAAGTGTGACACATGTCAACATGTCAAGGCCAATCATCAGAGACCCCCTGGTCCCTTATGGCCGTTGAGCGTTCCAGAGTGGAAGTGGGAGCACGTATCGATGGACTTCATTGCAGGTTTGCCGAGTACTCAGCGCGGTCACGATACCATCTGGGTTATTGTTGATCGACTGACGAAGTCGGCTCATTTCATTACAGTGCGTGCTTCCTGGTCGATGGACCGGCTTGCAAAGGTGTTCATTGAAGAGATTGTGAGATTGCACGACGTCCCAGTTTCGATCGTTTCAGACCGAGACTCCAAATTTACGTCTCAGTTTTGGAGGAGTTTTCAGTAGGCGCTGGGGGTCACTTTGCATCTCAGCACCGCTTATCATCCGCAGATGGATGGGCAGACCGAAAGGGTCAACCAGATCCTTGAGGATATGCTCAGGGCTTGTGTGATCGACTTTGTGGGCAGTTAGGATGATCATATGCACCTCGCCGAGTTCGCGTACAACAACAGCTATCAGGCAACTATTAGCATGACTCCTTTTAAGGCACTTTATGGTAGACCATGCAAATCTCCTAGTTGTTGGACTGAGGTTGGAGAGCGTTGTCTCTTAGATCCCGAGCTTGTGCTGCAGACGTCAGAGGCTATTGATGTTATCAGGCAGAGGATGCGCATAGCTCAAAGCCAGCAGAAGTGTTATGCTGATCGTCGGCGTCGACCCCTCGAGTTCGCAGCGGGGACATGGTATATCTCAAAGTCTCGCCTATGAAGGGCGTGGTTCATTTTAGTGTGAAGGGCAAGCTTGCCCCGAGATTTATTGGACCTTTTAAGATTACCGAGCGCATAGGCGCTGTGGCCTATAGGCTTGCCTTACCTCTTGAGTTGTCCGTGATCCACGACGTGTTCCATGTTTCTATGTTGCGGAAGTGTGGGTCGGACACTATTCTTGTGATGGATTGGCAGCCACTTGAGGTCCGTGGGGATGCTTCTTACATTGAGCAGCCGATTCGTATTCTTGATCGGAAGGAGCAGGTCCTCAGGACCAAGGTCATTCCCTTGGTGAAGGTTCAATGGGGTCATCATTCGGAGGCCGAGGCGTCATGGGAACGCGAGGCCGAGATTAGAGAGCATTATCCCCATTTGTTTATTAATTGATATATGTAGATTGTATTACCTTCTATTTTGATGATTGCTATATGATGATGATTATGCATTTTGTTGTCTCGGTTTTATCAATTTCGGTGAGGAAATTTCTTTGTTGGTGGGGAGGATTGTGAGACCCAACCCGAGTTCGCATGTGTACATGTGTGTGTGAGTATGTATTTCGTTTATTTAGGTCTCGCGGTCCTACCAATCAAATTCTGGCGACCTACAACCTTCGTCTAGTGTTTGCGGTCATCCTTGAGTTCGGTCATGTAGACCCGACTCGAATCGACCCAAAAACTATGCCATTGCGATCGCATCGTCGTTGCGATTGCAACGACGTATCTCATGTGTTCATCCAATGTATAGATCATAAGTTGTGTGTATCTCATGTTATAGTCCTTGATCATGATCGCATGGCCCACCTAGGAGTGATGTGCACATTTTCCTAGATGGTCCCATCCCTAATGAACAAGTTTCAACACACTACCCAACACCACCCAAAATTCCATAACCTACACTACCCACCACCCAAACACCACACACATGCCTACTAACCTACTAAACCTACAACTTTGGTTGTAACTCCCTACTTGCAATCATCTCCCCTCTCTAACCAAGGTAAGAAAGTAATGATTACTTAGCTTAAAAGAGGTTTCTCTCTCTTTCCCTCTCATTTCTCTCCCTCTTCTCTTCAACTTCCCTCCATTATTTCAGCCCATCTTCCCTCCATTCCAGCCCCATTTCCCCTTTAATCCTCTAAATCTAACCATCTAAATCCAATCTCACCCATTGATATGGATCCCTTGTTGTACTAGGAGCTAGGAGGTCTAAGTTTTGAGCAATCTAAGGTGGGTGTACTCCTACGATTTAGGTGTTCTATTTTCATGTTCTTAGATCTCTTTTTTTATGGGAAGTGTAGGACCCACCAATCAATGGTGGAGATCCTACATCATCCCTTAGTTGTGGCCAAATGGCCTATTTGATGCATGCATGCCCACGCATGGGGTTTCCCTCTATGGGCCCCCATTATGGAGGATTAATTGGATTCCATGGCATGACAGGTCATCTAAACCTTAGAATCATGGTTGGGATGACATCCCAACCATTGATCTTGAATCTAGGACATGCATGTGGTGGATCTTTGTTGTAACATATGAATAGAAGGAATGTATGGTGTGATTGATGAAGGGGAGGGCTTCAATGTGGCAAAGCTCCTCTTCTTATGGCCGATTCTTTATTTTTTTTAATGATAGAATTCTAATCTTGCATGTGTGGCCTACCTTGCAGGCCAACAAAAATCCAGACCAACCATGAAGCTTGGACACCCATAGCGGTCCATCCTTAGACATGTGGCCCCAAAATCCACCGAAATGGGACACATGCAAGGGGTATTTGATGATGGGGAAGGTCTGGACATTTGTGGGGCCCACTGGGGTGGTCCACCACATAAATTACTAGGGTTAAATCCCATCGAAAACAATGTTTATATTTTAATTCTTTCTATTACATGTTGCTGTCCAAATCTGTCTGGATAGATTTTTGGGCCGACTTGAGGCCAGGATTTGGGGCTTTGGGTGGGGAATTGTATATCAAGTGAAATATGATTTTTGAATATGGGTATCCCACGTATAAGCATGCCAAATTCTAGCCCCAATTGACCTCATTTGGGTCCCCAAAAGGGTGGGCCAATATGGGTACTTGCTGGGTTTTCTGCTGTAATTCCAACAAAGTTGTAATTTGGAAATGTAAAATTTTAAAATAGTTTCTGATCAGGTGGGCCACTTTGGTGGACCCCACCTTGTACTACATATATGAGAGAATGTTTAAATTTAATTTCCTCAATTTTTGGACATCCAGGGCCCACCCCATTGGGTGCTCAACCATGCTCTAACCAGAATTCTGCACTTAGCAGAAATTCTGGACAGATTGTAATTCCGAATTTAAATAAAATACTTACACTACCTAAAAAATTCTTGAATTTTTAGAGAGGTGCCTCACCCATGGTAGGACCTACTTGAAAAATTATAGGGCCAATGGACCCCATTTTGGCATCCAAAAGAGTGGGCCAACATAGTGGGTTGCCAAAAATTCCTGCTGTGTAGTCCAGCAGCATAGTTCCATAAAAACAAAATTTTAAAAATAATTTCTCAGAAGGTGAGTCATATTTATGGGTCCCACCTTGTTGTAAGCTTGATGAGGGACCTTGGGCCCAAATTTTAGGAATTTTGGAGGCCTAGAACCCACCCATTTTGATGACCCAAATTCAGGACAGTGGACAGCTATTTTTCCAGCAACATTCCACCCTGGATAGGTTGGAATTTTGAAATTTATTAAAATACTTTTGGGTGTCTAAAATTTATGAATATTTACAGGGAAGTGGCCTACCCATGTTGGGACCCACCTACAAATTTGGGGCCATTAGACTCCTATGCACACCGTGGAAAGGGCCGGAATGGACCACCACATTGGGGCGTCTAGGTCAGTCCGATTTTCTGGATAGACCGTTTTATTTAAATTAATTAAAATATTTTTAGACGTCTAAAAATTTCAAAATTTTGTGGGAGCATGTCCCGCCCATGGTAGTGTCACTCTGTAAAATTTCAAAGCCATCGGGCCCTTGTACTGCTGGTGGTACGGCATGGAGTGGCTCATTAGGTAGGGACGCCCAGGCTGGGGTGTCCAGCCTTGGCTGACCCTCCAGCCTACCATGTGGGCCCACCTAGATGTGCTGTATAACCCACCATATTGTGAGGATTTTGTAGGATAATTCATGCCTTTACACCCTAAATTTTAGGTTTAATTAATGCATCGTTGAGGCTCACCTTGTTTGGGCTATATGGGTATTTATATGTAACCAGATTTTTGGACTCCTTATAAGCCCAAATGGGCTGGAACCCTTTAGATAGGCCCAGTGGATTCTTGGGTTGTATTCTCCAGGTATTCTGTTGGGCTAGTGGGCTAGAATGTATGAGTGGTTGGGCCCTTAGTTACCCACCAAAATAACTAAATTCTTGGGTTAGGTTATAAGGCCCAACTTGCTTATCTTGAATACGATTCTCGCCCATGTGTTGGAGTAATGGGCTGCCCACTATGCCCACCACAATATATGGACTTGGTGGTCCTAATGTTTGGGCCCTAACCTTCCTTATGGGCCCATATTATTGCATGTGGATTTGGCTGTATATTGCCCCTATTGGGCCTATGAATTATGTGTAGCCTTGGGCCGCTTTTTCGAGGCCTAACATGTGATATATCTATATGTATATAGCTGCCCATCTCTTTCTTATGGTAATACTCGGGCCACGGGCCTTGATCCTTGGCAGTTTATTATTAGGCCGCCTTTAGGGGACAATGGTGGTTGAATGTCCACCTTGATATGCCCCTCTACGCCCTTGTTAGGCTCATTCTTACTTCTATGGGTGGTTAAAGGTCTACCATAGAACATTGCTAAGCCTATTCTTATTATTTAAGCCCATGACATTATCTATCTAGTCTCGTGGGCTCCCCAGGCTATTGGGCCCCCATTGAGGTTGCATTCCTTTTGAGAAACGGTCCAAGTACCTAGACCCTACTAGTGAGGAGGGGAGAACATCTTCATCGCATTGGCATTTCTTGTTCATCTTCATGGCCCACTCCCATATGCATCATATGCATGCTTGGATGAGATGTGATTGGTCATGGTTATGCCATTGGGCAGGATATTGTAAGGGATGGAGTTTTCCCCTCTTGAGTACGTTGGATGTTTAGGTATGATGCGTGGCTGTTTGTGTGATTCATGCATCTGACATTGCATAGTATGATCGACATTCGTCCTCGCTTCATCAGGGCCTTGCCTCCACAGGGATATTCGTGGGTGGTTGGACGTGTGGACACCAGAAATGATTTTTAAGCATACACTACAAGAAAAACATCATTTACTGGTGGCCAAAATCGCCCCTAAAAATCCAAAAAACTGTCGGTATAAGAATTACTGGCGGTCGGACACGTGCCGCTAAAGGGGGGTGTCGCTGTATGCTTTAGCGGCGGTCGTCCCCTTTCAGCGGCGTTTTTTATGGCAGAACTTTTAGCGGCGCTTATTATCATTTACCAGCACTTTTGTTAACTGCCGGTAAAAGCTGTTAAAGCGCCGGTAAAAGCTGCAAAACACCGGTAAATGATAAACGCCACTAAACTGTATAAAAAAAACGCCGCTAAAAGCTACAAAAAACGTAGGTAAATTTTGTAACAAACACCGGTAAAAGTTGCAACAACCGCCAATAAAAGCTGTAAGAGATTTAAAAAACGCCGTTAAAAGTGCCGATAATAGAAATTCCTACTAATTCTTTACTAATCCTTTCACACAAATTCCTATTGATTCTGACTAATTATTTCCTATAACTGCTGTCCTACAATCAAGTCTCCATCGGTCTAACTATCAAATCTCTATCTGTATAACTATCAAAACCTTATGACTAATTAACAAGAATTTGGATTACCCAATAATCCGATTTCATAAAAACTAAAATGAGAATAGAGATGAAAAGACTGAACCAAATGAGTAACCCAGCCCAAAATTCAACACTCCTATTTGGATCATTAAAGCAAGTCTTCAAACTACAAGGTAGATAGCTTCAAATGTTTTCAATTAAAAATATTTATCACTATACAAAACTTGTGTGACAAGCCCCTGTTTGGCAACAAGAGTAACAAATATCAAGTAATATGCATATATGGAACACCTATTACTCAAGGCAAAGAAATATTATTGGCAGATACCAAAAAAATTCTACCATACATGTGTGGCCCACCTAATGACTTGATGCACAACATCATGTAATTTTTAAATAGGGAGAGAAACCTGATGCACTGCTTACTCATCCATGTATAAAAGTGACTGTGGGATTAGAAAAACTCATCAAACAAAAGTTTCACTTGTATAACTGCACATTCTTATGGCTTTTCACAAGCAGACTTGGCTACATGCTGAGAAATCCATGCCACCGAAGTCCATGTCATCTCTAGCTGGGACATTCAGAAATAATCAGATATCTAGCACAGAACAACGAATAAAAATGCAACCTGGCATACAAAAAAATACATAAAAAGGTAAGTGTTCAAGATTAAAAAAAAAGGGGGGGTGGACAACTTACATTTGTGTTCTTGCTCTTCATCTTCATCGACCCATTTGTCCTAGTCTACTTTCAAAAACACATGAGGCTTCCCTTCCTGCTTTAACAGCCTACTCCACCATTTCTTCTCTGCTTTTTTCACAAGGTAACATATATTCCTCATCCCAAAAGAAGGGCTTGTAGCATTTATCTCATCACTAACCACAACTCTTTCACAAAAAATCAGAATAATAACAGATCTTGGATGTGACAAGCATGAGAATCAGTCACCTATAATTTCACTAGGCCCGCTTGAAGTGGCGAGGCATAGCCAAGCTTCTTTGCAAAAGCATTAGCCTGCAATAAAAAGAATAATTCTGCTTAGTGGTTTGCATTGAAACTACACCCCAATAACTCTGCTTGCTCACCCTTTGGGGTGTGCATCTGATAGTTGGCTTGGGGGTCAATATTAGGTGGAATCATGCTTGCATGTGAGTGGTGTCAATGTTAGCCTCTGTCATGGCAAGTTCAGTAAAAGAGAGGGTTGATGTCCAGTGGACAGCCAACTGTAGAACTTTTGCCAATATATCATTTGACACCAAACCATGAATTGGAGAAAATTGAGATGATGATGATGACAGGAGACAAATTGCAGATACAGATGTGCACAGTCCCAACACAGATCCTATAGATATGGATTTTAGGGTACATTGCTTTGTTAAGTTACATGTTTACATACCTGAGATTCGAAAGTTCGGCTGACAAGGTTAAGACCAAAGCTTACGAGGTGCTGAAGAGGTATAACAGTGTGCTGCAACAAATGAGAACGCTGCATTACAAATCAATGCGTTCAAGAAAAGAATAGAAAAATGAAAAAAAAAAGAAAAAAAAAGCTGGAGATCAAACTGTTCACCCCAATTTCAACCACCAGCTTGAACTGTGATATCATCCCCGTGTCCATAGATTTACATGTGTTTACATATGTAATTATGGTAAAACCTAACAGTTGATATGTGTTCAACTGCAGTTTGTACAACTTTTTAGCGGTTCAAGAGACAGCTCACAATGGTTCAGACAGTTTTTGAGTTTCTAAGTGGTTTGGATCGAACTTGTGAAGCAGGCCATACACATCCACCACCTGACAAAGGGCCATAATAACTTATCTCTAAACCCACTTCATTTATACATCATACAGCCTAGCTTGCGATGAGATCAATTACAAACCACATCCAACAGAAAACTTGTAACCGCAGCAGCTACTGGCCCCATTCATCAATATTTATATTTTACATAACTAACCAAGATTGGCCACTTCTCAATGGAACCTGCAAGGGAGACATTATTAAGTGATTGCAACCATACCAAAGCTCAATCCCATAATTAATGAACCTGAATAAAAGGACACCAACTCAACTCTCGCAAGACATTGGCTCATTTGATTTTCTCAAAACAAAAACAACTAGATCTCTGGAAGAACAAATGCAACCAATATATTCAAGTACGTTGGTAGAGTAAGGGTAAAACCAAGATTGGTCACTTCTCAAGTCCACACATATAAAATCATGTTTAACTACTTCTAATGAGATCATGCGCTAAATTTACTACCCAATTGGCATAACTAACAAACATATCTATTTCTCTACTATATATAGCACGAGTAGCTTTGGACAATTTTACTAATGCAATTACTCATCTAAGAGTCGTGACTTGTGAACCTTGGGTTTTAAAAGGACATTGGAAGTAATTTTGAGCATAGAAGAGAGTATTTAGCTCATTGGCACAGTTTTGTTTTTTTTTTTGGGGGTGGTTAGTACACACCCCACTGTCAGTACACACTCCACTGTTAGCCACCCCCACAAGCATCATAACACTTATCATAGAGATCCGCTGTGGTGAATATTATTTTCAGAAATAAGGTTGCTTACATGAATTAAGATTTTCATATTGTACGCCTCATTGAGACAACTAGCCCTTCATCAGATTGTAGGCCTCATTGAGACAACCAGCCCACCCAAGGAGATCAACCATGCTAATGCTCAACCCTTCTTTGTCTAGAATCTGGAATCTGGATTGCTTTGAAAACTATTATTTCCTATCATATGTAATTACCAAATGCTTGACTAAACAAACTTGGTGAAATTCAAGACCAATGAATTATGACACAAAACTCAAATTTCCAATGATTTGGAGATCTCCTGCAAACATAACTATAAGCATGAAAAGTTACCGTAAGGATGCAGAAAAAGCGATCTCTGATATCGTCACCTTTAAGTAGCCCACTTTGCTACAACTGTGAAATATAATGGGCATAAGATGCATCATTCATACCAGGAAGTTCACAAATCCGACACCATTCAGCGAACAGATGAAAAACCTGCAGCATTTTAATGGACATCATTGAGAAAAGCAACAAATATCTATCTACCAGCTGCTTAGTGATTGTGCCCATAACAGATCATTTTGCAAATTAATGGACTGATTATATCTTTTCCCTATATCAAGCACCAAAATTTTCATGTGTGGCATGATGAACTTCTTTAACAGTTTAGGATGTGTTTTTTTTTTTTTTTGGCTACCAGCGAAAACATCTAGTTTATCAAAACATTTAGAAATCGGGTCATATGCGTACCTTTACTCCCTCAAACTACAAAACAGAACCTAAAACTAAAACACAACAATCTGACAAATCTCAATAATGTATTTACTTAACTCCATGGAACCTAAAATGACATCAACCATTCTGCGACATTTTCTGTTCTCCATAGCGGTGCTGGGAATAATCAAAGCTTAAGGGTTGCTGATAGAAGGGCGCCTGAAAAACAGCTTGTCTGAAACGCTCACAGGATTGTGCATACATCATAGCAGGGCTCGGCCAGTGAAGATAGACAGGATCCCTTGGAGGCTGGTTCGATCCAACGGTACAGAAGGGGTTCATGACTGTATTCGAGGGCCTGTAGTTCATGGAAGCTTGGGTCCCTTGCAACTGACCCAACTGGGGATAACCAGTTTTATATTGAACAAAAGGGGGATGGAGCATGGTAAATGGACCTGAGCTGAAATTTTGATTGTGCGTGAGGCTCCTAGCATACCTATAGCTTACACAAGAGTTCTACATTGAAATCCTATACTAGTAGTGCTATTTTCAAGTAAACTTGTCACATTCAAATAGTTGGCAAGACAAGAAGGGCTCATTTCCATTCCTTAGTTGTGATTTAGATTATGCTTACAAGGTGGATTGGTTGTGCTGGAAAAAAAAAATCACTAAAACTAGAACTAGATTTTGGGTCTCCCAAATGGGACTCAAATGATGTTTGGTTCCATAAGGGTAATTTTCAAATTTTCCATAATCAGGCCAGCTCTAGTAATTTATAATTGTGGGAATCCAGAGTCTTAAGGATTAAGAAATTCTAATTGTGTCCGTCTCTCAATCGGATTAGAATCAAGATCGTTTACAGTCTAGAACGATACATCTAAATGCACAAGTTAGCTGAATTGCAAACTCGATGCGTCCCATCTAATCAGGAGGAAGAATGAAGATTAGTGATGATTACTAGCATTCAAATGAGGAAGTAGCCTATTATGTTCAATCAAAGTCAGGAGGCTGGTTCCTTTACAACAATCATAGAAAATTTCTTGCAACTAGTTACATATGGGGCCTGTCATGCTATTTGTATGGAAACCAATCATCTAGCAGGCTCACCTACCATTAAAATGGGGCAACAACAAAATCAAGCCAATCCAAGCATCAGATGGGCCACACAATAGAAAACAATGAATAACCTCCAAAAACATCAAATTCAAAAATTGACTCACCTGATGATTAGATCACCTAATTTTGAGTTTTCCCATCCTCACTCGTGGGGTGATCTGGCTGGACCGATTGATGTGTAAATACTGGCAAGGAATTCTCCTAAAAGACAACCTCAATGTAGTGCTAACAAAAAACAACAAATTCATCATATCCACATTATTTAGAATGATAATGTCAATTCAATTCTTTTTTTTTTTTCCATTTGTCATTAGAAACAACCATGGTAGAGGGAGACCAAGAACTCTATTCTCTCAGCAACACATGCTGGAGTGTATAGTAATGCTGGTTTTTAAATAGTGTTTGGCCATGTTTGGATGGACTAGTGATGACGAATAGAGTTTAATCAAAGGGAAAATGACCCAAAAAGTAGTTTTGGTGCATTTTCTTATTTTGCAATTCAATTCAATAGTGCATCTAAGTAGAAAGTTCTTAAGGTAGTTGCTTTATGATGTCACTAAGCAGTTCTGTTTAAATGGGCGTAGAGCTGTGCTAATATTTGGATTGAATGCACTCATTGGGAGAAAGAAGGCAAATCAAGATCCAAAAGATACTCTTTACATAGGCAATTGGAACCCATCAAACACTCGTGCTTTCATGCAGTACATCCTCTCAAAGGGGCAAAAGATCGACTCATGGGAATTCGGTAATCATAATCACAATCTCAGCTCTTAAATTGAACAGCTCATGTCTTAATTTTTTAAAATTAAGTTCTCTCTACTTTCGCCTGTCTTCCTCACTATGATTCCGCTTCCAAAACTATCTATGCCATTGTCTGCTACAGTTGATTATAGGCAATAGTGTTGGGCAAGATACGAAGTTGGAAAATGTGGGAACTTGAATAGAAGCTAATCGGGGTTCTGCATGACCCTTTGAATATCCAACTCCATCCGCAGAACAACAGGCAAGTCACCGCGTATGAGAACAATAGGCAGTTCAATATGGCCATTGAGTTATGTCCCATTTGCATATATCATCACCAGCATTATATCTTCTGTTGTAGGCAGAAGGATTATTTTACAGCTAAAGTGAACTTCATTTTCTATTTTAAAGCAATGAACACAATAAAGAACTTCATTATGTGAAGTGTAGAACGTGAGGGAGAACTTCGATGTGCGTCCATTAGCATTCAAAGAAAAACATTGCCTAGCAATTGTCTTACAATATTACAAGTTACTATGACAGTCAAATGAAAATGGTACGTACCAAACTTCAACAAAATCAGGATGCAACAATTTAATCATGCATAGACACTTATGACCATTCATTTCCAAAGTTACCACATATTAGATGCAATAAAGGAAATAAAGTATGAAACATGGATTCGCTTGTGTATGACAGTTACACTTATACACTTAAGCATATGGGTACATGGGAAAGTGTCAACTAATTAGACAGAGAAATATCGTATAAAAGATATTTAAGGAACATTCAAACCCAGCTTATGTACATTCCTAACCTGCTCAAATTTGAAACCCCGCTCAAACTCTAACTATTATTTATAAGACATTTTAACCATCATATTCATAACCATCATATAAAAGACATTCAAAGGACATTCAAACCATCACAATGATAACCATCATATTGCATAAGTAACCATAATGTGCTCTAAAATCACATGACTATCAGGTCTCAGAACTAGCTATAATGTACTAAACAACCATCAATTCATCATATGATATCATCAACTGCACAAATATCTGCTACAATCTTCAGAATCTCTCTTCTCAGTGGCTGCAACGTCTAAGATTGCTTTACACTCAAGCGCAATCATTACAGCCATTTCAAAACCTGCCAACAGGTAAGAAGCTATGTGAAGCATATAAAGTAAGAAAGTTATAGAGAATTAGAGTAGTAAATATAAACGAGCCCTTGAGATGAGATTGAGCAAGATCTCACCGTTGAATTAACTCTTTTATTTCTTTGTACATCTTCACAACAAAAGGTCAGGTCATCCATGTTTACGCCATAGAAACTTTGGCTCTCTAAATGCCAAATAATTTTGAATCCAAAAATCTAAAAATTGGATTTGAATTTTGAATTTCTACAGTTGAGGCCTTAGGAATTTAAAAACCCAAAATGAAAGTTACCATTTTCTAGCATTGGAGAGCCAAATTCAAAGAAACAAAAACAACCAAATGCCATTTCAGAGTCGTCTTCCAGAAAGAAAGGTAAAAAAGGAAAAGAAAAGAAAAACCCACTTGAGTTCTTCGAAATATGCCAAAATAATTATCTAAAAAGAAAAAAGAAAACTGTCAATATCCAAATAGAAGAAACAAAAGAAAACAAGACCTTCACTCGATCAGCATCAGACAATGGTCTGGCTAAGACATCTTTGTTCGAGAGTTGAGTTACAAAATCAATGACTAGAAGTGGCTAAGACATCTTTGTTCGAGACCTGATTTTCTTCCTGCTTATGAAATGGGTTGGCCTTTAGTTTAGGTTTTGAAACATTGGTTTGTATATGGTGCAGATGTTGTGTTCGTGAGTCTCAGTCACAGATCTCAAACTAGTTTGAGATCATAAGAATGTTGTCCATCTGCATTAACACCTACCCTTTGACTGGTTCCAATCAACAAACCTTCTCAAATCCTAGATTGTTTGGGACAGAGAAAGGAACAACATTAAGCAAATTCCAGTTTCATATAATGGTTGTGATTTGCACAGAGTGCATCCAATCCACTTCTTTTTGGATAACTTCCAAGCATACAAAATACATATAAATGATTGTTTAACCAATAATTGCAAAAATTATTTGTTGAAGAAAAATTTAGCAGATCTTTAAAAGAATGAAAAAGAGAGAGAGAGAGAGAGAGAGAGAGAGAGAGAGAGAGAGAGAGAGAGAGAGAGAGAAAAAAGAAAGAAAGAAAGAAAAAACTCCTGAAGAAAGGTCAAAGATATTTGCAAGCATGCACCCTACCTTGTTGTTGATCATATTGAAGGACCTCAATGTTGAAAAATGGCATCTTAACATTCAGCAGTTTGAGATTATTCTTTCCATTGATATTTTCTATAATAATAAATATTATTATTATTATTTTGATAGGTAAGCTGGTTTTGAACCTGAGACCTCAATGTTGAAAAATGACATCTCTATCATTGAGCTTAAGGCTCAAACACATCTTGCCTAGCAAGAAAAGCATCAATCACCATCAAAGCTCTCCTATAAACAAAAAATAAAAATAAGGTTGATACCTGCTATAGTTGTAATGGGTTTTCTTCCTCTACCATATAGTAATGGTCATCTATCACACTAGGATTGGATTCAGATGACTATGGTCGTGCTTTTTTATGCCATTTTCGTTTAGCTGCAACCCGAAGCCTCTCCTCTCTTCTTCTTCGATATTGGTCGTCATTGCAGCAGCTGCATGGGCTGCCATTAAGGGCCTGTTTGGATGCCTGTAAGTTGGGTAAGTGGGAAGTTACTTACAGGGAAGTCACTTACAGGTAGTGTTTGGGGGAGAAAAATCACTTGTAAGTAACTTACAACCTGTAAGTCACTTACAGGTAAATCTACCAAAAAACTGCAGGGGGATGGGGGTGGGAAGTCACTTCTCTGTAAGTCACTTACGGGCTCAACGGTTAGATTTTTAAAAAGAGGGGAAGAGGGAGAAACGCACCAAAGGGGATTGAAGGTTTCGTCTCTCCATCCCAAGCACTCTCCTCCTCCCTCTCTGCAATCTCTCTTCCCCTCCTTCACTCCCTCTCTGCAATCTCTCTCCCCCTCCTTCCCTTCCTCTCCGCAATCTCTCTCCGTCTCTGCAATCTTTTCCTGCAATTACCGCCTTCCGTCTCTTCTCTCCCTAGAACGTTAGGGTTTCATCAACCCTTTTTTTTCTCTTTAAAAACGGTAGGGTTTCATCAACCCTTTTTTAATCTTTGAAAACGGTAGTGGCTTGACGTTACACGATAAGGCACGCTCACTTATACGCACCTGCGCATGTGTGCATTTTTTCACACGTGTCATGGACCTCTAATCCGAATGGTCCATGTGATGCAGCATCCCATGAAACCGTCAGGGACTAATTTTCTCCGTGATTTAAAACTCTGGTGGGCCATAGAAAAGAGAGATACAAATCAAAGTAGGAAAATGTTTTCTTTTGTTATGGCCCACCAATGTTTTAGATCAAAGTAATAGTTGGGTCATAGGAGTTTCATTGGGTTCAGCATCACGTGGACCGTTCAGATTTTGGACTCAAGTCACACGTGATGAGTTCTCAAAAAGTTCTCAAGAGAACTCTTGCCAACCTGTCCGCAGCTGAGTAATCGGCGGGAAGGGATTGAGTGCTGGGTGATGCTTAAAATACGTGGGATCCACCATGATGTATGTATTTAATCGACACCGGTCATCCATTTTAATACTTAATTTTTTAAGCCCTGAACTTGAAAATTAGCTATATCCAAAGATCGAGTGGACCACACCACAGGAAATAGTGTGAATTGAGTGTACACCGTTGAAAATTTCTGGGGGCCCACAGAAGTTATGGATTGAGCTGATTTTTTTCCCCTCATTCAGGTGTTCATGATCTTATGAACAAGTTGGATGACAAATAAAGATCACTATGGGCACTAGAGAGGTTTCAACCGTCCAAATCAGTACTTCCATTGTTTCTTGTGATACGGTCCACTTGAGCTTTGGGTATACATTTATAGTGGGGCCAACTATATTTATTTAGTGTAATAAAAGTACACAAACAACTGGGTACACAATCTGATTGCATTACTAGTAACACGGTAGTGGGTGTTACCCCTGCCGTGGGCCCACCTTAATGATGTGTTATATATCTACTCTGCCCAACCGTTTCTCCATTGGAGATTTTAGGCCCACCTTATTTGTGTTGCCGAGTTTTTCACTTAGGAAGTTTATTCTCAATGTTTAAATTGAGTTATTACTCCATATTATTGATATTTTGAATTCGTGGGCCCACTTTTATAACTCACTTGATGATTGTTTTAGCTTAATAATTATCTCAAATATTCATCTTGATGGGCTTAAGAAAATAACATATTTGATCCCATGTTTTTTTAATATGATTATAACATTTTATAACAATTCCCTAATCTAAGTTCTGCTTGATGTGAATATACAACTTTCTACCTGTAAGTAACTTACAGGTTATCCAAACAGAAAAACTAACTTACCTGTAAGTGACTTACAACTTACATCCAAACAGGTTACCTATGAGTAAGTTTCACTTGTAAGTGACTTACAGGTAAGTCACTTATAACTTAAAAGAACTTACAGGCATCCAAACAGGCCCTAATGTTGGCATAAAACCTCAAAAAAAGAAAAAAAAGTAGTCGACCACTGTCAGTCTTCATTACCAGAGACAATAGCCTCTGGATGGTGTCCCCTATTGAAAGCCTTGTCGTTCTTTCACCGCCGTGAGTAGATGCGACCATGGTCGATGACTCCATTCAATGTGTTTTATAGAACCCTTTTCTTCTCACCTACTCTTTAATGTCCTTCACACCGGGATCAAATTCAAATGACTGTGGCCGTGCATTTTTTACGCCTGCTAAGGTTGATACCTGCCCTTTTTTATTCCCTTCATAAGAATCAAGAAATAAATCTCACCTCCGTGGTACAGAGACACGCAAGGATCTGTCATTGAGCCATAGATCTGGATTTCGGGGAGAAACCCTCTGTGATTTGGGGAAGAAACCCTCTCTTTCACTAATGGATTTTCACCAGATGGGTGATGGTTGCATAACCACAAGGAAGATAGTTGCACGACCACAGAGAGAGAGACAGAGAGAGAGAGAGAGACAGATGGGATGCGTGGGCTGTAGGAATGAGAGGGATAGAGAGAGAGAGAGAGAGAGAGAGAGAGAGAGAGAGAGAGTTTTGGTAGGTTACTACAGGGGAGGAGAGAAGAGGGGAGAGGGTTTTGGTAGAAAAGAGGTGGGAGAAGAAGGCGTGATGGATTTGGGGATAGGCGCGCATTTTGGACATTTGAGGAAAGGGCGCGCATTTTGGATATGGGGAAAGGGGCTTTTGGGTTTTTTTTTTTAAAATTAAATCAACGGTGGTGGGCCGTTTTGTACACGGGCGGCCACATAAAACTGTCCCTCATTTCATCTATGGTGGCGATTTGTTGTGGCCGATGTGTGGACACTGGAAATGATGTTTAAGCATACCGGGTGCATAGGATGCCCATGGGTGAAATTTCCCAAACTTCCATGGTACCAAGGATCTACTCTAATGTCGTGACTAAGTGGAAACATGAGCGCACGAGGGCCTTCTACCTGTAGGTCGTGACTCTCACTGTCGTGTAGTCGGTTGGATAGGGATGTGGCTTTATCCACCTTTGAGGGAGGGCATTATTATGCTGAGTCTGACCAGCTCGTTAAATGGGTTCGCTACCGTCAAACCTTGTTAGTGATTGGCTGTCCACAGTCAGGTAGCGAGGTCTCTTACACTCGTTTGACTGTGCGGGTCTGTAGAGCGGCAATCGTTCAGCAGTGTAATGGACCCCGGTGATTTCCTTATGACTGGAAATGTATTTGATATGTGGATTGGATATATGCATCGACATTACTTGCATCGCATTAGCATTGGCTGTGTAAGCCCCCTTCATGCACTGCCTTGGTATGGAGTTGAATACTCATTGCATGGTATTCATGATAAGCCTTGGTAAGGCTAATGATATTGTCATTGAGCATGTTCTTTCCTTGTACCTCCTACTATTCTTTTGTGCACCATTGACACACACTTTCACCACCCTCTAAGCTTATATAAGCTTATACACAATTGATGCGTGCAGGTGATCTTAGGTAGGGTCATAGAGCGGCAGAGCGTGGATTAGAGCTGAGCTTGAAGACCCAGTGTTGCTAACTTTTTTCTCTTTTCCTATTATCTGATGTATGTCCTTTTGGGCCTGATGTAAACTTGTAAAAGTTCAAATTCTTAGTGGATTTTGTGATGTGTGCCCTTTGTTATTCTCAGATATAATTACTGTGATATTGAGTATACGCGTATTGAAATGATTATACTATTATGAAAATCCTCATAGAATCGCAGGATCGGAACCTGCCTCAGGAGCCGAGAATGGGGTACTACGGAGGCTGTTGCGGCCAGAACTAGCCATCAGGTTCCTTGTGAATCCGGTTACCGATTTTGGGGCATGACAGGAGTAACCCACAGGTCCCAGGATCGGAACCTGCCTCAGGAGCCGAGAATAGAGCACTACGGAGGTTGTTGCAGCCAGAACCGGCCATCGGATTCCTTGTGAGTCCGGTTACCGAGTCTGGGGTGTGACAGCTATCTTGCTTGAAAAATATCTTTTGACAAAACAACTTCCAGCTCTCATCTGTTTTTAGAAGTTTCAGATCATGAACACAGCTCTGGATGTCTGCATGTAAAGCTACGTCTCTGTTGCGAGTGCGAGTGGTAAGTATGGCCCGACTTCCGTTATTCATGTCTGGAAAGGCAGCTGCTAAAGCATCCCATGCTTCAGTCTTCCAGATATCATCTACAACCACAAAATATCTCCTCGATTGCAAATGCAAGAAAAGCTTCTCCCTCAACCGAACAATGCTTATCTGTTCTGCAATGGGAATCATAAAGCATCTCATAATGTTAAGCAAAAGACCCCTCACATCATATTCTTGAGATACATAGATCCATGCACAACAATCAAAATGCTTTTTAACATCATCATGATTATAAACTTTCCTGGTGAGAGTAGTCTTGCCCAGACCACCCATTCCAACAACAGAAATCATGCAGCGCCGCGACTCGCCCTCGATCAACCGTGCCACCAACGTTCTCATGTCTTCTTGGAAACCAACGACCTCTGTATCTTCTAGTAGAGGAGAGGTCCACCTCTGCTCTCGCAAAATTTCGCTCATGGAACTGCTTCCTTCTCCTCCTTTGCTTAGATTCTCAATGCCATAAGTCTTTCTTCTCTTAGAGATCTCAAGAAGTTTATTCTTTATCTCTTGGATATCCTTGCCTAGCTGACGCCGAGCAATTGGTTCATCACTAAAGGGAGCGAACCTCTTGATGAAACCAACTAACCCTCTTCTCCTTCCTTGTTCTATTTTAAGGACGAAGTTGTCGATGACGTCTTCCGCATTGTAAGCAGCATCTCTGACATCCGCCACCCAATTCGTCACCCTTTCATCCTTTTGTTTTGTGTCTGCATCTTTTAAGAAGGCCCACATCGACCTCAATTCTGCTTCGACCCACTCGACCTGACCACGTACTTCGTGGAGGAAGACCCCTTCATCGACAAGGAGCTCTGCAATTTTTTCTATGACAAATGAAACAACAGCCTCAGCAATCATCTTAGCCTCTCTATTCTTCTCACAAGCAAATGCACTCAATTTGTTCAGAACTCACTGAAAAGAGAGCTGGAAATGCAAGGAGAGATGTAATCGGAACTCCGGAGTCAATTACGTTGCGATCTCGACGGTGCTGCGATATTGCGGAGAGGAAGGAGGGGAATGGATTGGTGCGGCAGGTGGGCTGAGAGAGAGAGAGAGTGCGAAGAAATTGCTTGTGAAAAGGAGTTGCTTCTTGAAAGTGAGGGAAAGTCCGTTCGAAATGATGATTTATACGAAGAAGCATCCAATGGTCGATTTAGCTACATTTGTACGAAGAGGCATCCAACGGCCGGAATTGGATGCTAGGATTGACGCGGATTACTGACACGGATTACGTCCTACCCTCGCCGGGCTCGAGCGGAACGGGTAAGAGCTTTGAGTGGCGAACATGGTGTCTCGGTGTAGCTTTGAGTGGCCAACATGATGTATTGGTCTTATCCACACCGTCTATCCATTTTTTTATTTTTTTTATATCATTCCAGGGTATAAGCTTAAATATTAGGCAGATCCAAGGCTTATCATTGAAAACTTATTAAGGCCACAGAAGTTTTGGATGCAGCTGATATTTGTGTTTTATCTTCATCCAGGTTTACCTAACCTCGTGAGTAGGTTGGATTTCACGGTAAGCCTTAGAAAAGTTTCAATAGTGGGAATCATTATAACCGCTGCTCGCTGGGGTGTGCCCAAATTGGACCTTAGGATCTGCTTCATTTTTTAGCTTATATCCAAAGACAAAAACAATATAGAAAAAAATGGATGAACTGTGTGATTAAGCCTGCCCCATTAGGTACTATCCCCGCCTGTTCTGAGCTCGGGAGAGGCAGATACTCTGAAGGCCACTCAGGGCTACATTGATTTACGAGTTTTATCTACCTTGTCCATCCATATTTCCATATCATTTTAGATGATTAAACTTAAAATAAGGTAGATCTAAGGCTAAAGTGGACCACACCACATGAAGTAACAGTATTAAGGACGCCCGCCATTGAAACCTTCTTAGGGTCAATTGAGTCAACTATTTTCCATCCAACTTGTTGATATGGTCAATATAATTGGATGAAGCTAAAAAACAAATTTTATTTTGATCCATAACTTCTATGGTCCCTAAGAAATTTTCAACGGTAGGAATTTAATTCCAACTGCGTAATCCATTTGGGTATTGAACATTTGTTATTTTTCGCTTCATATTATTTATTTTTGGCTTCATAATGTAAAATGATATGTAAAAATGGATGAGCAAAAAAATTTCATACTTCATAATCTAAAATGATACGTAAAAATGGATGAGCGAAAAAATTTCATACATCACAGAGCCCCTCAGTTGCCCAAGGAGCCTCTGCCTGGTACTTAATCCGCGCCCGTGATTAAGACCCATACATCACGATGGCCACTTAAAGCTCTTGTCATTCCAGCTGGAGACCAGCGGGGTAAGACACAATCGGTGTCGATCCGCGGACCTTGGCAGGAACTTCCTAGTGGGAGCGGAGTGCCCATGACCCGGACACATGGGCACATAGATACATATGGGACGTGGATTACAGGTTGAGTAGCGAGACTCGCCACTGAAGTGATGTCACCAACTTCTGTGGCCCTACCATAATGTATGGTATGTTTTGTATCCACACCATTCATCCATTTGGAGAGATCATATTAGGGCATAATCCAAAAAATGAGTCAGATCCAAAGCTCGAGTGGACCCCACCACAAAAAACAATGGGGAGAGTGATGTCCACCATTAAAATATTCTAACAGCCACAAAAGTTTTTGATCAAGCTGATATTTGTGTTTTCCCTTCTTTCATGTATGCTTTAACATATGAACAGGTTGGATCTCAAATAAAAATCATGGTGGACCCACGGAAAGTTTCAACGGTGGGCATCACTCTCTCCACCGTTTTGTTTTCTATGGTAGGTCCTCTCCAGCCTTTTATCTGCCTCACTCTTGGCTGAGAAATTTACGACTGTGGAACCCACCTTTCATCCATTGGATATTCTTGAAGCAATACAAACTTAACATACACACTTAGACCTCCTTGCACGGATGACAAATTCTAGGACGAAAATACCCCTCCTTTTCACAGAAACGGACTGGGTACTCCGCCTGCCACCCGCCAATGGCAGATCGTCGGTGGTCTGTGGGCCCCACCATGATGTATGCTTTTCATCCATGCTGTCTATATATTTTTCCGGATCATTTTATGGTATGAGACAAAAAATGAGGTATATCCAAATCTTAAGTGTACCACATTACAGGAAACAGTGTTGAATGAGCATCAACCATTAGAAATCCTCCCACGTCTAAGTTGGGGCCCGCTGTGATGTTTGTGAGAAATCCTCCCCGTATAAGTTCATTCATAGGCTCACAAAGACCTGAATGAAGAGGAAAAACAAATTTCTTAATAATCCAAAACTTCTGTAACCCCTAAAAGGGTTTCAATGGTAGACGTTCAATTCCTCGCTGCCTTTTACAGTGTGGTCCACTTGATAGCTAGATCTGTCTTATTTTTCACCTCAAGCCTTAATACGAGTTCGCCAAATAGATGGACGGTTTGGATATAACACATACCTTATAATGGGACCCACAAAAATCGATGGGGATTACAAAAAAAAAAAAAAAAAAAACGAAAATGAAGCCACCGAGTTGGGGTTGACTGGGTCAGAGAAAAAAAAAATAAATGCAGCCAGCGAGTTGGGGTCGACCGGGCCAGGACTCGGTGCCCGGTCGACCGAGTCAGAGTTTGGCCTATTGCTACGGATTATAACCGGAGTCATAATTGTAGTGCTATGCACTTTTTTCTCCTTTTTTTTTTTTTTTTTTTTTTTTTTTTTTTTTTACATGGAGAACATTTTCCCCCTTACACTTTTCTATAATACATAATTATGTAAATATGTATATATAAGTATATAAAAATATTTTCTATCTTTTAATTTATTTCTTTGTCTATTTATTTAACAAGCATATCTCCTAAACTAAAATGATTTACTTAACTTACCACATATGATTTTGGGGTAGGAGAAGCTAATTTAGCCAACCAACCTAGTTATTTTCCAAGATTCCATCGGGTCGATGGTCGAAAATCTATTTCATTCAGTTCGTGGTCAATTTCAATCACTTCGCGGTCAGGTTGACAGTCGGGTGGGTTGGTTCAGGTTGGTGCTCAACCCTAACCCAACCCAAAGTTCCTATACCTAAACCTTGACCCAACCCAACCCAATCTTGGGTTGGGAATTCTCAACCCAAGCCCAACCCAAGAGGGCTCGACGGGTTGATTGGGTTGGTCGGGTGTATACGTGCTAATATTTTTGTTATTACATTAGTTTATTATATTTCAATATAGGACTTATTTTTTGTATCTATGATTTTATTAATTATATACGTGATTATTCATCATAAAGAACTTCATTTTTTTTTCTTTTAAAAACCAAGCTAAAATATAGGACTACTCCTTTAAAAAGTCATGTAACATAGCACGCAATCTATTTAGGAGAGAGAAATCTGGCATATCTTGTTAGTGTGAGTCCTTGGAAATGACGTGGACAAATGAGACCCGACATCACTAGTGTACCTTCTACACAAACAATCCACACTCAATTATAATTTATAAGTAACTAATATATTGATCGAGTTCGGGTTGGGTCGGGCAACCTGAGACCTCAACCCAAGCCCAACCTAAGTTTTATTCGGTTGGTGTTGTATAGCACTTCACTTAGGTAGCCCTTCGCACTTGTAGGTAGCCCTTCACGTGTCATTGAGGGCCCTTTTTACTATGTAGAGCATTCAAATTGCGGGGCAAACTAGAAAAACAGTGGGGTAAACTGAAATATGAGCGGGGCAAACTAAAAAAATAGTGGGGCAAACTGAAATATGAGCGGGGCAAACTTAAGTATGAGCGGGGCAAACTAGAAAAATAACAGGGCAAACTTAAGTATGAGCGGGGCAAACTAGAAAAACAGCGGGGCAAACTGAAATATGAGCGGGGCAAACTAGAAAAACAGCAAGGCAAATTGAATTATGAGCGGGGCAAACTAGAAAAATAGTGGGGCAAACTAAAATATGAGCAGGGCAAACTTAAGTATGAGCGGGGCAAACTAGAAAAACAGCGGGGCAAACTTAAGTATGAGCGGGGCAAACTAGAAAAACAGCGGGGCAAACTAGAAAAATAGTGGGGAAAACTGCATTATGAGTGGGGCAAACTAGAAAAACAGTAGGGCAAACTTAAGTATGAGTCTCAAGGAATTTTTCCTTTTTACAATTCAGGTAACGTTGCTACTTCCTTGTTATGGAGTTATCTGATCAATGGTCATCGTGTGGTGATCCAGACCCATTGATCTGATCTAGTCTACCATGGATGTGAATTTCCTTGAAAATCTCCCTGATTGGATGATAACAGTCATCCAAATATTTATCCCAGTTTTTAAGACACGTGGTGAATTGCTGTGTTTTTCTCTTAGCCGTCTATTTGTGGGCCGCATATTGATGACCTATTGCATTCTAATTGGGGAGGTTTTTGGAAAATCCAGATTGATAATGTAGGCCCCATAGTATCAACAGCAAAGATTGGTCGACCATGGGCTCAAATGTATGGACCATGGTACAATGCATGGATGAGATAATTCCTCCCATCTTCTTGATTCAAATGTGGAGGATTCTCAATTGGGTTTGTGATCAACCACAACATACTTGATGGGAAATCAACAGCTGAGATGTTCCACAACCTGGCCTCCATCTGCGGGGGTGAAGGCCTCAAGACCCATATTCTCAACAATGACAGTGTATCAAAGCAAGGACATTATCACCTGAAATGATCACCACCCTAAAAAACAAGGCCATGATCAAGTGCTCAACTTTTGAGGCCATAGTGGCCCACCTGTGGAAATCAAGGACAAGGGCTGTCTTTGAAGACCCATGTGGGGTTTCATCAGTACTCTTTGTTGTGGACATTAAGAGCAAGATAACTCCACCCTTGCCACATGGGTTTGTTGGGATTGCTGTTGTAACAGCTTGTGCAAGTGCAAAGGTGGTGGATTTGAAGGAGTCTTTAGGGTTTTGTGTTGAGAAGGTGAAGGAAGCAATAGAGATGGTGATAGATAAGTATGTGAAATCAGTAGTGGATTAGTTGGAGGTTTATAGAGGGATCCCTTCCACTTTAGATGAGAATTTTTATGTGTCAGCTTGGTGGAAGCTGCCCTTCCATGAGCTGAATTTTGGGTATGGGAGGCCCACCTATGGTGGCCCAGTTGTGAGTGGAATGGATAAGTTTGTGTTGTTGCTCTATGATGGTATTGAGGTGAGGAGAGGTGGAGGTGTCAATGTATGGATGGCCTTAGAACAACAGAAGATGGAGAAATTCACAATGCATGTGTTCGAGATGTAGTCCTATCCTTATATATTAGATGTTGGTATACACATGAAATAGGGTAGTGTCCTTATCATGTATATGAGTTGTACTGTAGTGAAAAGAGTACAAACTATAGTGTTTGACTATCAACTTTTTTGGTGTCCTTGTACAATGGTTTGATTACAGTGGTCCACATTTTTACACAGAATGCATAGTTTTTAATATTCACAAGTGGGAGACATTTTTGGGTAATGCAAAACAATTCATTGGTCAGTTAACTTCCACTGAGGATGTATCAAGGCACAAAGCGACATATATTCACTATAAAAGAATAAAATTACAAGAGATAGAGATTACCTGATTCGAACAAGTCTTGAATCACCTAAGCTATAAGCTTGAAACCCTACGAACGAATTAGAAAGCTCTTGATACCCCCTATTCCCGATTACACCCATATATATGCATGACATCTAGGTGAATCACAATTGAAATAGGAAATAAATCCCGCACTTATGCAATTTTGTGTAACTTTGTATGATCGTTCGATGAAACATTCGATGACACTTCGATGGCATCGAACATCTTTGATGTTATCAAACTAACCAAAATGTTCTAGCGACTAAACATGTATTTTTCAGATTTTCTCGATGGCACTTTGATGGGACTTTCATGTCATCGACGGTTCGTCGATGGCATCGAACCTCTTTTGATAGCTTTGAGCAGGACACCAAAAGTGTCCAATCAAAAATCGTTAGATTTCTGTATTTTAGTCAGTGTTGCACTAAAAAAAAGAGAAAATGGGCTTTATTGTTACACACTGTCAACATGGCGATTCATATATAGGTGTAGCAATTATATATGACACAGGCAAATAGAAAAATTGTGTTTACAAAAATGACGATTCATATACTTAACCCGCTCATTTTCATGCTTGACCCGCTCATTTTCATGTTTGCCCCGCTGATTATCTAGTTTGCCCTGCTCATATTTCAGTTTGCCCAGCTGATTTTCTAGTTTGCCCCGCTCATTTTCATGCTTGCCCCGCTCATTTTCATGTTTCCCCAGCTAATTTTCTAGTTTCCCCCGCTTATTTTCATGTTTCTCCCGCTGATTTTCTAGTTTCCCCCCGCTCATTTTCATGTTTGCCCCGCTGATTTTCTAGTTTGCCCCGCTCATATTTTAATTTGCCTCGCTGTTTTTCTAGTTTGTCCCGCTCATACTTCAGTTTGCCCCACTGTTTTTCTAGTTTGCCCCGCTATTTTTTTAGTTTAACCTGCTCATACTTCAATTTGCCCCGCTGTTTTTCTAGTTTGCCCCGCTCATATTTCAGTTTACCCCGCTGATTTTCTAGTTTCCCCCGCTCATTTTCATGCTTGCCCCGCTCATTTTCATGCTTGCCCCGCTAATTTTCATGGGTGATTTCGTCATGTATAAACCACATAGTTTCCTTGTTTGGATGAAACTTTTGTTTTAGAGTTTTTTGGGTCTAAATCTTTCTTTCTACTCCCAATTGAAATAGGGTTTGAGAACACAAAAAATGACGTGTTCACAGCTTTTACTCGTAATCTTCGTATGGTTAACTCTACTTGATAATCTCATAATCACTTTCATGACAAACTACATAAATAATTGTGTTCTTTAATTTTCTTCATTGCTTCCATATTTTCAATTAACCGTATGATTGTGAGTTCATAATGGTTTCCTACTTATTCAAATAAACATGAAAATCAAAGCCAACAGTAAAACTTGGAGAGGAATGATATGATCGTTGATAAGATAATATGAATAGTACTCTCGGGTCTTGAGTTTATTCAACTGTGACGCATGGTTTGGTGATCCATGCCAGTCATCTAATGGGTCGCACCATGAACCAAATTTTTTCCAAATTTTTCCCTGTAAGTAAATCATTATAGTTTAGGATTCTTACTCTTGCTCGGGTGGTAGACTTTTTGGAGTTTCAACACCCGGTCAAGCATTTGAGTATCCATACGTGGTGAAATTCCACTAATGTGAGTGCATGGGGGTGTGTGTGCATGTGTAAAAAAAAAAAAAGAGAAAAAAAAACATTCTAGTTTAGGAAATATGCTTGTTAAATAAATAGACAAAGAAATGAATTAAAAGATAGAAAAATATTTTTATATACTTATATATACATATTTACATAATTATGTATTAGAGAAAAATGTAAGGGGGAAAAAGTTCTTCATGTAAAATAAATAAATAAATAAATAAGAGAAAAAGGTGCATAGCATTACAGTTATGGCTACGGTTATAATCCGTAGCATAGGCCCAGCTCTGACAATGTCAATCGGGTCCCAACCCAGTCGACCCCAACTCACTGGTTCCTTTTTTTTTTTCTTTTTTCTTTCTTCCCTGTTATAATCCCACCGATTTTTGTGGGTCCCATTATGAGGTATGTATTATATCCAAACCGTCTATATAATTGGCGAACTCGTATTAAGGCTTGAGATGAAAAATAAGATAGATCTAACTATCAAGTGGACCACAATGTAAATGGCAGTGGGTAATTGAACGTCTACCATTGAAACCCATTTAGGGGTTACAGAAGTTTTGGATCATTATGAAATTTGTTTTTCCTCTTCATCTAGGTCTTTATGACCCTATGAATGAACTTAGACGGGGAGGATTTCTCACAAACATCACAGTGAGCCCCACCTGAGTTCCCATCGCCCGAACTGTCCGTCAGCTCTCGTCTCTGCACGCCAGCCAGAGGAAGGCAAGGGTATTTTCATCCTCAAATTCGGTGGTCGTACGAGGAGGTCTAAGTGTGTATGTTAAGTTTGTATTGCTTCGTAAAAACCACTGGATAAAAGGTGGGGTCCACAATCGTAAATTTCTCCTCTTGGCTTCATGCCCTAAATTGATCTCTGAAAATGTATGGAGGGTGTGGATACATAACATACATCATGGTGGGGCCGGCCACCTAACTTGGTGATGTAACTTTAGTAGCTAGTCCGGCTACACAACCTGTCATTAGCTTATCCGTGGCTACCCAACCTGTCATCATCGAAATGGGTTTGCGTACTGAGTAACTCAGTAAGGTGTCATCATACCGAGTAAACTCTGTTGGGCGCACTGTGAATTCATGTGGTTTATCCACGCCGCCCATCAAATCATTTTAGATGTTGAGCTCAAAACTAAAGTATATCAAAAGCTCAAGTAGACTATACCAAAGGAAACAGTGGAAGTTTTGATTTCCACCGTTGAAACCTTCATCCAAACTGTTTGTAATATCATAAAGATATGGATGAAGGGAAAAAACAAATATCATCATCCAAACTATTCGTGATATCACATGGACATGGATGAAGGGAAAAAACAAATATCATCTTGATCTAAAACTTCTGTGGGCCCTCAACAACTTTTCAACGGTAGACTTCAATTCCCATTGTTTCATGTGGTGTGGTCCACTTGAGCTTTGGATATGATTAATTTTTGGTTTAAAGCCCTAAAATTATATGATAAAACAGATGGATGGAGTTAATACAATGCATGAATGATGGTGGGCCCCATAAAGTTTACTCAGTAAGCTTAGCGTACTAAGTCACTCAATGTGCAATCCAGTTTCGTCATTAGCTAATCTGCGTCCATATCCATACGCTTATGGCCGTATAGGGCTCACGAGGTAGAATGGTCTCCGCCCTTTAAAAAAATAAAAAATAAAAATTTAAGATCATTATAGGACACTATTCTAAAAATAAAAATAATGCAAATCTAAAATTTAGGTGGGCCATACCAATAAAACAGTACAAACAAAAACTTCCACAGGGAAACCTTCATAGAGTTGACTGTGATATTTTTATACCATCCAAACCATTCATAAAATTATTAACACTCAAATAAATCGTAAGAACAAGAGTGCGGATCCTCTATTTCTTGGAGTAGATACCCCACTTAAAATGAAGACAAGCTACTATTTAAGTTTCATCTTGAATTCAATAAATTATCTCATACAGACTTAGAAATCATTGAAAATCCAAATAGGTCAAACTGAGAAGATAATCAGCACATCCTAGAGACAACCAATGGACTCGATCGACTAGAACCAAATCTAATAGCGATTTGGTCACGATCATGCATCCGAACTCCAAAACCTCGAAAATTGTCTATACGTATCATCGATGTGTGAAAAATAATAAAATGAACTCTCTCTACCCATGGATCACTCTTTATACTATGTAGTCTTCTCGAATAATGGTTTGTTGAGGCGTGAAAGGCCACATATTCAAGATTGAGGAAAGTAAGTCATCCTTGTCCACAAAGTGGTCATGGTATTATTGAGAGCAAATTTTCACCAATTAAGATGATTTGATTCATTACAAAGGTGCTCAAATGATCTTCGTAACAAACTTAAATTTTCTCCAATCCAGGTTATGATGAGGAAGATCTGACCCGTTTATCTAGATCATGCGTAACTCTCAAAATTAGTAAAGGGTAAGGCTTGTATCTATCACCCCACATAAATTCATAAAAATCACGCATAATTAAAATCATACCTTAACCATAATTCCCAAAAGGATAAATAATTGATAATGGTAAATCAATCAATTGCATGAAAAATCATAGTAATATAAAAGTATACAAAAACAAGATAAATCATATCAACTTAAATTAGTGTAAGCTTCAAGGAATCCATCACCTTAGCCTTAGATCTAAACCCTATGTAAATATTCATGTATGAAAGCTTATACATAAATGACGACATCGCTTGTGCAAGACAGAGACACCACACAAGTGGAGAAGGAAGAGGATGATGGGCGTCTAGGCTTCTCTTTCTCCTTCTCTTTTTCCTTCTCTTTCTCTTTCTTTCTCTCTCTTCCTCAGACATTGGGAGTGTTGGCGTGTGAGTGGAGAAGGGCATGCACTCCCCCTTTTATAAAGGAGTAGCGTCTGAGAGGGGGTGTGTTTCACATCCCACCTGGACTTGGTTTCTCTAATTTAACCTTTTTAGCGATCTTTCTTTAAATTCAATCCATCCCGTGTGTCGGGGGTCATTAAATAGGGATGGTATATATGATTTTCTTAGTGATCCGAAATTTAGATTGGCCTATCTTAAAAATTCTCCTGACGGGTGCCAAAACGAACTTGATTTCAATTAACAGTCCACACGCAATGATCAGAGCCCAATTTTTAGAGAAATATGTAGTCAGGATAAGCAAACGGTTTGATAAATTTTGGTAGTTGATTAATGGTGAGAAAAGACTAAACATAAAATTTCACCTTCTGTACCAAAAGGAAGGAATTGGCTTTAACATTTAACGGTATAGGATCATATATCGGGATCTAAATTTTATATAACCTCGTAGTCATACGAGACTAAAGTGTAATCCAAATTTGAGTTACGATGGATGGTAGGAAGATCAAGATTTATAAGGAGTTGGTAAACTTGATAATTTTGCGCTTGAAAAGCCTACCAAAGTGAGGTCTTTATATTTCACACTTAGTCCATATTATGGGCAATCCAAGTCGTTCATATAAAAGAAAATATCCTACTACGACTACCCACGAGGTTTCTTTACTCAATGTATACTAAAATCAACAGTTAAGGGGATGATTTGTCAATTGGGTCCCTTTTACAATGATCTAAGGGCTGAAATTTGACATGTATGGTTAATTTATGATACATAGGCATGGCATAAAATTTCACATCAAACAGATCATGAAAACCTTGTGATCTAGAATTCAATGGTCTAGGTTAATGACATTTTCATAATTATTGTTAATATGAGAGTTTTGAAAAATCTAATGCTTCTACATAGTTATAGGCACGTTTTTAAGTAATTTTTACAAAAGAACTTATATCTAAATCATTATAAATAAAGAATTTTTCACCAAATTAATTAAGAAAATGTACATATATCAACCAACATAAATGATGGTCAAATGATATGTTAAAAATAGAAAAACTTGATGGTTAGTACTTTGATCATGTATGTAGGTGGATGTACGGTCAGTTTTGTAAACAGATTATCACAAGTAGGTTTTTGGAGTGATCAAGATGTAGTACATGTATACCGTTAGATTCAAGTGACTTGTTCACATGTGTAAGTTTCTCAGATTGTAGTTTTGATGGTGGGTTAAGCATATTCAAATGTGGTGAACAAGATGAACGAATTAGAATCTCAATTTGATATGTGTACGAGCGGACGTAGATATCAAGTAATTAATTTACTATGATTAGGTAGTCCAAACTCAAAGTGGACGGTTAGATATCTTTACCTATCAGTAGATAGTTGGTTGAACGGTTAGTTATGATGGACAAGTGGGAATACTTGGACATATGATGGTCTTGTCTTAAAATCAACTGTCGGATGGCTTGACTCATGGATGAAGATAATTTTCAACGATCAGATTCATGTTGGAGAATAAATGTAAGATTAGGATAGCTAGATTGGTAATGTATACATGTACATATTAAGTTAAATTTTATGGTAATACTCGAGAACTTTTAATATTCGGGTATTGAAAAGTTCGGGGTGTTACAGCATGAGCAAGGCATGGGTTTGTTTGACTAATGGGGGAAAGAGTGTGATATGAGTAATGGATGGGTTGATTAATGGCTTAATTAATGGATTGATTGATTTAACAATGTTGAAATTCGTGCAAGTGGGGTTCTCATTGTGTGGCCCATCTCGGATTGAGCCAAAATTATGACTTCTAATATGGGGGTCATAATGGGGCATGCCACGCAGCGTTAGAATCATAGCACCTGTGCGGTCACTAGGGTACAAGTCTCGGGTATTACAGTACTAAAATATGGCCACGATCAAAACTCGTCGATCTGGTCCATTGCGAATATGCCGTTGTCGAAGGAGAAACATACGGAAGGTCTCGCAAAGTAACAGATCTTACATTACTAGTCAAATCATGGTTCTAGAATCTACGACTGGCTAGAACTGTAAAATTACTAAAAAGAGTCAGAAATCTAAGGGCTTCTTGTAAGGCTCGTATCTTAATCCGTATTGTTCCGTAGAATCCCGCGATCCTTCCCGTCAAATTCCGGCAATCCACGACCTATGATCAACATTTGTGCGCGACCCTAAGTCGTATCCCGTAGATCTGAGTCAACTCAATCTAAGACTTGTACCATTGGGACCGCACTGTCGCCGCAGTTCCAACGCCGCGTCTTACACACCGATCCGATACCCTGGCCAGGAGATGTGGGCCGGCGTTTATTTTGAAGAAACGCCGCGCTTTTGTAAACCTAAGAGAATCTCTACAACCCATCCCATCAATCAATCAAAGTACACAGCCCATGCTTTCTTTCTCTCCAAGTCAAGTAACCTACCAAGTCAACTCTTAAGTCAAGTACAACTATCACCTCACATCCAT
Source organism: Magnolia sinica (assembly GCF_029962835.1). Lineage (NCBI taxonomy): Eukaryota > Viridiplantae > Streptophyta > Magnoliopsida > Magnoliales > Magnoliaceae > Magnolia > Magnolia sinica. The sequence continues at coordinate 28,709,969 of NC_080582.1, read as the reverse complement.
CACTCACACCCATTACCTCTCTTACAACTACCCATTCTCTCTCTTTTTCTCTTCACATTTTTCAAGCAACAAAGAGCAAAAGAGAAGTGCATGTCCAAGCTTTTCTATAAGAGAAAAGTGAGTTGTGTGTGGCCCACTTCCCATCCCAAGATCCATCATCCTAGCCCTTCATCTCTCATCACCTTCCATCAAAGTGAGACACAAGGAGCTCGACGTTTCATCGGACCAAGAAGATCGAACGGTGGGTGCTTTTATAGGCATAGATTTCATATTTTTTATGATGGGCCAAGTGAGGCCTATCGATTGATGGTATAGATCTCACTTTGGACCTTAGATGTGGCTGATGGCCCACTATGATTCTCATGATCATTCCATGATGGGGCCAATCTCCATGGACCCCATCATGATGTTTACTTTCTAGTTTGAATGAGGGTCATCTAGACCTTTCATTTTGGTGGAGAAGGAATCTCCACCGTTGATCTTTGATTTGGTGGGCCCACATGTAATGGGACCCACTTGATGTATGTAGTGATATATGGAAGGGAGGGCCCATAGTACTAGGGTCCCTCCATCACTCGGTCTTTCTTTCTCTCTCTCTCTCCCTCTCTCTTTCATTTTTCTATTGTGTGTGAAGATGTAGTTGTGTGGCCCACTTGGATGGACCCCACTTGATGTATGTCTTATCCACACCATCCGTGCATTTGGTGGCCTACCTGAGCAAGGCCCACCTTATACATGTATTATGCCCAAACCGTCCAACGTCCTTGGACGCTGGACGTGAACTAAAACAAAAATATCAGTTTGATGCTAAACATTATGGTGGGCTGTTCATGTAGGCCCCACCTTGATGCATGGCTTTAATCCACGTCATCCATCATATTTCCCAAGTCATTTTAGGCATTGAGCCAAAAAATGAAGCCAATCCGATTTTCTGGCGGGCCATAGCATCGAAAGCAGTGGTTTTTACCATTGAAATCCACCTTGATGTTTCTACCTGCCAAAAGACATCGCATATTGGGCTCATTTGGTCGATCTTGAGCTGTAGAATCCAATGGATGGGGCCGATTTTTTGAATGCGGGCCCCACCTACGAAAAACTGCAGAAAAACTCATTTTCAAAAAAATAATAATAATAAATGAAACAAGCAGCAGATGCTACTGTTGGATGTCCAGAGGATGTGCAATAGCGTCTGCTGCGCTATGGATGAGAGAGGGTAGGGACGTGGGTCCCATATGTGGGCCCCACCGTGATGTGTGTTGAACATCCACACCATGCATTTGGTGGGCCCCTTTAGGCAGTAGGCCCCCTCCCAAAATTAGCCACGTGTGGGACTCAGGTGGCCCACACGACAGTAAAATCAGTGAGGATTAAACGTCTGCCATTGAAACCCTTTTGGTTTGCCAAAGTTTTGAATCATTATGAAATGTGTTTTTCCTCTTCATCCGGGTCTGTGTGACCTTACCAACAGATTGGGTGGAAAATAGACGTTATGGTGGGATCCACGTGGGACCCACTGATGTATGTATTGTATTCACACCTTTCATCGGTGTGGACCCCTCCATGAGGCACATGCTTTATCTATGCCGTCCATCCTTATGGGACCCACCATGATGCATGTATTGCATCCAAACCATCCACCATTTGACAAGCTTGTCTTAAGGCTTGAGGTTAAAAATAAGACAGATCTAGGATCAAGTGGACCACATTATAGAAAACAGTGGGTTTGAACGTCCACCATTAAAACCCTTGGGCTACGGGGTTTAGACCAATATGATATTTATTTTTCCTCTAAATCCAGGTCTTTGTAACCTTATGAATAGACTGGATGGAAAATAAACCCTATGATGGGGCCCACTGAAATTTAACCGTGGAAATCATTATCACTACGGTTATATATGGTATGGTCCAATTGATCTTTTGATATGATTCATTTCTATATAATACTCTACATTGATTTTTAAAAATAGATGAGTTAGGCTCGGCCCATTCGACTTAGCCCATTAGACTCAACCCATTCGACTTGGCCCATTTGATTCGGCCCATTGTTTCGGCCCATTTGATTAGGCCTGATGTGATATATGAGGCTCGTTGTTGAGGCCCACCTGGATGTGATGTATGAGGCCCATTGTTGAGGCCACCTTGATATGTAAGAGGCCCATGTGATGCGGCCCATTTGATATATTTAAGCCCATGGGTCAAGGCCCAGTGGGATGTACTAAGGCCCATTGCAATGTTTGATTCCACCATGGTTTGTGTAATGATGTTTATGACGGGTCGTGCCTTGGGAGCAATGATGGTTTGACGTCCACATTGTAAGAATAATGTTGGTTAAATGTCCACATTGTCAAGGCCGATTGTTGATACCGATTATGAGTATGTGACAGCATAGTATCATGATATATGCCCATACACATCATCTGGATGTTTATTGTGAGATGTGATTGACCCTTGCATTTGTCATTGTATAGATGGTTTATGAGACTTCTTGATAGGTGGAGTTATCCCACATGAGCGCACAGTATGCGCAGGATTGATACATGATTGGACTACATAACTCATGCATCTTGCATTGTGTGATTGTGATTACTGTACGCCCTAACGACATCAGGGCTGTGACCTCCATAGGCATGTCGTGGATGGCCAGATGGGACACCGAATATGTTTAGTTAGAGCATCTGGGCACTTTGGATGTCCGTGGGTGAAAGTCCCTAAAACTCCGAGGCCAGGAGACACCCCAACGTCTAGACTGAGTGGATACATGAGCGCCCGAGTACCAAATACCAGTAGGCCGCGTCTCCCACTGTGTCGTGGTCGGTTGGGAGAGGGTGTGGCCTTATTCGCCCGAGTGAGGGGGCTATAAGCTAGACTGAGTTTGACCAGCTCGCAAATGAGTCCGCTATCGACGAGCCGGGTAGGTATTGGCAGACTACTAGTCATGAGAATAGTGTGGTCTCTTCCTCTCGCTGGGCTGTGTGACTAGGGAGGCGACAGTCAGTGTAGAGTGTACTAGACCCCGGTGATGATCACAGAGATGTACAATACTGATATGTGGACTTGATATGAGGACTGACATGATATTATGACACCCTGTCACTATTGCATATGTGGGTGGGCACACATGGGCGGACGCTGATGTGGGTGGGGCTGAGGCCTGGGCGAGCTACCAGTGGTTGGCAGCCTACTGAGCAGGAGTTACATACTCATTCATTTATCTATTCACTATCCACTCAGGCTAGTGGTTTGTAACTATTTATTACTTGTACCTTCGCAATGGCTAGGATTTCGGTTGGGGCACGTGACTAACCTGAGATCAGGAGTTTACCACATTGTGTTTGACTATCCAAATTTAGGTATGGGACTGGTTTGGATAGAATTCCCTTGTGATGGACCCCATAGCTTGCGATACTACGTACTATCATCCTGACTTCACTCTAGCTTGGTCATTTTATTCGCATCGCATATTGCATTTCATCCACAACATATGGCATTTTGAATTGTTACGTTTCTGCACTTATATGGCTTAGACGAGCTTGGTAGTATCTACATATTGCATTGCATCCGTAGTATATGATATTTGGCTCATTAAGATCTGCATTGCGTACTGTGATATTATATGACTCATGGACTTATCAGTATATTTCCGCTTACTCTGATATCGTATGATTCATGATCTTATCAGTATTTCTGTTTATTTTGATGTTATATGATCTATGGGCTTTATTGTATACTTGACACTTACCTTACACATACTTTCACCACCCTATAAGCTTTTTATAAGCTTATGCACGATAGATGCGTGCAGGTGGCGTTAGGTCATAACAGCGTTGAACTTGGAGCGTGCAGCGGACTTCTGGAGCTTTGATTTTGACACATATGTGTTTCCTTTTCAGCATTGTATTCAAATGTTTATATTAGTGAATATGTGGTGATGTTGTTTCGCGATTTGGTTATGCTTGTGGTTATGCTTCATTACAAAAAAAAAATCATACTGAAAATCCTCCTTGTAGGATCCCAGGATCGGAATCTGGCGTGTGAGTGCCGGGAGCCGAGAATGGGGGACTACGGACACTGTCGATGCCGGATTTGGCGATCGGGAATTTTGTGAGCCCGTTCTCCGAGTTTGGGGCATGACACTTATTGACTCGAATGACTCCTGCACTGGTTTGTGTCGTAGATATTGGGTAAGAGCCTCAATTATGGAAAAGGAATGGGTTAGATACCAATTTTCACCTGTACACTCGCATAGTCTTTACTTAGCGGGATGTTGTTGATTTGTTTGGGGATTTATTAAGTCTTAGTAAGTATTTAGCTTGGCTTAATCACATGGGGACTAAACTCTCAAATATATAATAGTAAAGAAAAGAAATCAGTGAGATGAGAAATAAAATAGAGAGAACGATCTCGATCTTGGAATGTGTAGAGTCAGAATTGATTTGTCTTGAACATAAAGAAAAAATGGAGAAATCAGATACTCTTCTTGTATAAAAGAGATAATCAAATATACTCGTTTGTATCCGTATAGTGATCAACTCAGTGGGTGCTATTAGTCTTAAGTTACAACAAGAATCAATTCTATGATGAATTTAATAAAAGACAAACATTCATAAATTCCTAACTAATCTTGTTAATGCATATGCATGAATTATGAGGTGATGCATGACCTCGCAACAACACTCCCTCGCGCGACTTCGTCTAACAATCGCGCATGACCAACTCTCCCTCATTGCGACCTCAACTGCCTAGTCGCCAACCTAACTAATGCGATGTAATCGTGATCGTGTTAGCTGAATCTTTAATTAATTTCGTTAATCCAGCATATTAGGAAAACTGGTACACCCCACAATATTAATGCCCTCAACTAGTTGCGAGGCCAAGACCCCTCAACGTGTGAGGCTAAGACCCCGCGATCCTTGATCCCATCGAGTTCCTCATCCTCGATTTCAAGTACATGGGGAGTGCTGGCAAGTGGGATCGCTCGCGGTCACTACGGGGAGGCTTGTCACCCCAGCGTAGGCTGACAGCTCGGTCACAGTGTCCTATTCCACCATGCCCGGCTCTCGAGATAGTGGATCGGTTTCAAACAATTATCAATGGACTTTAGTGGGCAAGGGGTGTTCCAGGTTCCATACAGGCATGAGTAGACATGGTTAACAAAACATGGTTGGTCAGTAAGTGGACTAGACCGTTCGAGTTCAGGCGAGTTCGTGATAGATGACATCGGGTACAAGCGACCCATGTAGTCCAACTACTGTCGCTCATTCACATCTAGCCAAATCCGTTGGTCTAGCCACAAGATGGTCCTACCAACGGGACCACCTTCTCTAACCTCAGTTCCCTGACCAACCTAGAAATTTGATTGTATTCAATAATATTTCAACAATTAAGGGTTCATCTACTAATACAAGTGAAGTCATGTACACAATACATTGAGCATAGAAATTCAGATTTTTTTATAAATGCAACAACTCTATAGTATGAATTTTAATGTGTATGTGTGTTGTGCGGGGTTACCGACGAGACCAAAAACTATATATCAATCATAGCACAAGAATACAACAAGGATTAATGTAATCATGCATGCTACAAGGAAAATTATATAAGAATCATGTATGAGATGAACACGCAACTCCAATTTCATGCCCAATCATGTTGAAGAACAAACAAACAATACTTAATCATTTCATGTAATTTGGGAGGACCTATCATGTAGGTTCTTGGCTAGGTTCTCTCTAAATTACTCAAGCACATCACCCTAACATTCATAATCATTAAGTTTATCCTAAAATTACTACTTGGCCACCTAAGGATAATAGTCCGCACCTATGGATTGTTGAGAGTTTGAGGAAACGACCTAGAAGTGTTGAACTCGCAGGTCGATTGGCCGAGATCCCGAGTCAAATGCATTTGCATGTTAGGATTACATGTAAAGCCTAGCTCAATACAAAAGATTTCTATAAAAGATAGGTGGTTACCTCCCAAATCGGTTGGAAGTGGTGCTTGTAATGGAGGGTATGGGGAAGAGGAAGGAGATTCACCAAGTTCTCAAGTTCCTTGGGCACCACCTTCTTCTACACTCTCTTCCTTAGGCTAAATGGCCTTAAGTTCTATTTATTTCCTTCAATGGCCCTATGGGACCCCTCTTTGGCTGCTGGGGCTACCCTGTCACCCCCCCCCCCGAGCACCAAATTTGGTGTCTCTGTGTCCCATGGCCTGATGAAGGGCTATACAAAATTCGAGGGCAGACGGACGCGGGGTTTTATCGTACGGTTTCGATCTTTAAATGGCCCTGTGGGGTCCATTTTGGCTATTGGGGCGGCTCTGATGGCCCCCTGGCCATGAAATTTATAGGATAGGTGCTCCATGGTTTGATGAAGGATCGTACAAAATTTGAGGGCAAATAGACGTGGGATTTTTATCGTACATGTCCGATTTGTGATCAATGGTCACCATTCCACGATCCGGGTTCAGATTTTGTGGACGGGCGTAGAAAAATATTTTCGGCATTTACCGTAAATTTAGAAGAAATTCGACGGCTGAAATGCTTAATATCTCAGTTTCATTTAAAAGGGCCAGTGATTTAAAATTCTAGCCTTTGAGCTAAGGCTAGGGTGAGTCGTGCTTGGCAAGTGCTGTCAGGACGGTGCGGATAATTAATTTCTAGGCATCTGCTGAGTTTGTGGTCCGTGATGGACTATAAGCCCAGTGAGGTCTACGGTTTCCCCAATTTTTAGATTTTCCTGACCTTCTTTGGCCATTACATGGCCCGCACAGGTTATTACTAAGTACAAACAGGCTATTTGGCTTGACGGCCCGCACTTGGTCCGAACATAACTAGACTCGTCCGCCTTAAGGGGATAACATGGGTTAATTTGTTGGTGGTAACACGAGCAGTTTAATCGAGCGGTCCTTCAGAAAATCCCACATGGAAGCCTCAAGACACTGTTCTGGTTGGATCGGGTGTTACAATCTACCCCCCTTATAAATAAATTTCATTCTCTAAATTTGTACAAGTTCGTATTGTTGAAGCAGGCTTGGGTAATGCTTGTAGACTTCTGCTTCCGTCTCCCAAGTGGCCTCCTCTTCATCGTGGTGGGTCCATGAAAAGGCCAAGCTATATGTCCTAGAGGGGGGGTGAATAGGACAATGCCAAATAAAAACTTATAACAGCGGAATAATAAAGAATATGATAGCCAAAGTAAATCACAATGCAGTAAATTAAAATAACCTCAAAATTCAGATTTTGAGAGGTTGATACAAACGTTGTTCTAAGGACAACCTTACACCAAAAACTAGAGTTTATGGTAGGACAACCTTATTTCTAGAAAGATCTTTGTATCAAGTCTCAAATCGAAGAGGAATACAAAAATAAATATAAACTGAATTGAAATAACTTGTAATCAAAAATGTATTGTTCTAGGGACAGCCATACACCATAAAAATGGTAGGGCAACCTTGCTGGAACAACTTTCAAATGAAATTGAAAATCAAGCTTGATAAAGGAATAGCTGAAAATAAATTCTACACTATTACAAAATTCTCACAAAGCTTGAATTAAATGATTACAACATTCACCACCATACATACATCCCACAAAAGAATAATTAAAGAATAGAAGTATAAACCATTCAACCACAACACAAGGGTTTATAGTGGTTCGCCTGTGTGTTCACCAACTGTTAAACAACAGCCACACAAAAAGCTACTCCACTCCTAATATCCTCACACAGGGGATATTAGCGTTCACTAAAAATAGGTTTTCCCAGGTTCACCCAAAACCTTTACAATTGTGTCTTTGTCTGTGGGCTTACACAATAAAAAAAACCCCACTTCTGAGTTTTCCTGGCTTTCCTCAGATAACCAATATAACAAGATTTTTCTGGCAAATCTTGAAAGAAACCAAAATAATAGAAAGGAATTTACAATATGTAAAATACCTGAATATCTCCTTCGTTGTAGCAGCCCGGTAGAACCAAATCAAAGTAGATGATTGAATGTCCAAGTTCAATGTCCAGTACTCGATTACAATGGTTCTAGTTCTAATAGATTTTAAATTAAACCAAATAGGGCTTGCCTTAATTGATTTTGATTCCAAAGAAAGGGAATAACAATTCCTTTTATCAAATCAGATTGGAATAGCAGAAACAAAATCAATTAAATAAAGCTAAGGAAAGAGAATATTAAATAAGCACACTTAGCTTAGATGAGGCACAGAATTATCTCGCAGAAGTTCGACGAAGATTGGCTTGAATGGATTAATTAATTCGATAATTTCTTCTGAGATTCGTGCACTATTTATAAGTGAGAAGATCGTGTCTTCGACTGGTCTAGAGTGCTCTTCGACTAGTCGAAGCACTAACAGATATTTGAAAGATTAGGCGGGATAAGCTTTGACCATTCTACGACTGGTCGAAGGTCTCCTACGACTGGTCGTAGGTCCTGAAAATCTTCGCTGGACTTCGAGTCGAAGATTGTACGACTGGTCAAAGAGCAGTCGACACTGTTCCTACGACTGGTCGAACAGATTCCTGGACTAGTCGAAGGCTAACAGATTTTATCCGGAATTTGTAACAAACTCACGACTGGTCAAGGAATTTCTTAGACTGGTCGAAGCAAGTCTAGGACTAGTCAAAGAAGGCCTAGGACTAGTCGAAGAACAGACCAATCACATGTAAAATAAACATTCGGTTTATGTATCCGAAATGACCTACTTCTAAGGTCAACCTATGGTCAATCAAACCTCAATCATGAAGTATGGACATTGAAACATTAGGAACAAGAGACCTTGAAGTATGAGCCTTGAAGTCTTGATGTAGATTAAACCTTGATGTAGCTCAATCTTGAAAGTGTACAAACTGCCTTGAACTCTTCTTGAAGTCTTGCAGCTTGAGTCTTGTCTTTTGAGCAGTTCTTTCATTCAAGATCTTGAGTCTTGTCTTGTGAGCAGTTCTTTCATTCAAGATTGATCCTTGTACTTGTGAGCTTTGCTTGTTGTGAGCTTAGCTTGTTCATGAATGTTGATCCTTGAGAGAGCTTCACTTAAGCAAGTTATATATAACATAACAGTGATTTTGTCACCACAAATTTGACAACAGACAGGGATATAAACTATAGCACTTACAATCTCCCCCTTTGTCAAATTAGTGACAAAACACATAATCAAGATAAACAAGAGTAAAACAACTGGTTAATACCTGCAAATCAATATTCAATATTCAACATTCAACCAGTTTCATTCAACAAGATCAAACATATACTCAAGATCAAACATATACTCCCTTGACTCCCCATTCCCCCTGAGTAACATAACCAATGCTACCCTGAGTAACATAACCAATGCTACTCCTCTCATAATCACATTAAGAACAAACCATTCTCCCCCTTTTTGTCACAATATGACAAAGGAGAACTAAATAAAGGAATTCATGAGAGTAAACATGAGGAGGGAATAGAGTATAGCAAAAGAGTGATAGCATTACATAACATAAATATCCGGCATTAAACATAAATAGAATCCAAATAAAAAACAGCTAAGTGCTAAGACATAAAGTTATTACAGACCAGAAGTCTCATAAAAACTAGTCAGAACTAGAACTTGAAGACGGAGCAGGAATAGAAGGATCAAGTTGGTGCATGCCTTTGTTCAAGCACCTAAGATATTTGCGTATGTACTTGAATTGCAAATCATGAGCAACAGACATGTTTTCCAACTTAACATTTATATCCTCAACCTTACCCTCTAATGCACTCAGACGTGCATCAACATCAGATGGTACAAAATCTGGATCATTAGCTGAGTCAGAATCCAGTTCCTAAAAAATGTCATCCATATTAATGTCAACACCAGCTTCTTCAGGACCACCACCACCACCACCACCTTGTTCAAGAAGCAGATCCAACTTCATCTTATTAATATTTGTATTGTTGAAGATCAGATGATGGATTGGTGCTTCATCAACAGGCATATCGACTAACATATGAGTAGCCAATATAGTCATAAAATAGGCAAAAGGAATGTCACTATGACCAGGATGGAGTCGAAACTGAATAATAAAATGACAGATTAAGGATGGCAAACAAATCTGAGTACCATTTGAGATAGCATGGATAACACGAACCATAAGCGAAGTCAAGTCAGATTTATTACCCGAACGAGGATACAGATTAGACACAAAGATTCTGTGGAGAATTCTGTATTTGGGTAACAAATATCTTGCGGGGAGCGCATTCCCTTTTTGAGTCCATTGAACATCCATGTTGCACAAGTCTCTAGTTAGCATGCGTTTTTCAGCCATTGAGGGTTTATCAGTTAAATTATGGATAGGAATACCCTCATCATTCACAAGAATTTCTATAAGGGCTGAAATTAAATGACGATCAACGTCAAAAGGCCCTTCTCTAGTAGAAATTTGAAAAGTTAAATTATCCTGTGAAAAAGCACTAATACATGTAAACATTGATTGGGCAATGGACCGGTATGCAGGCCTACCCCAATGCAATAAGTTAACCCAACCTACAGCTTCAAGCATAGGAAGGATGTCAAAAGGTGCAATATGATTAACATCAACAGGATGTTCAACAATAACATTATGTGATCTAATGTCCCTAACATATGATGGATCATCATTGGGAATAAGAAGATGACGTTTAGAGTTGGCGGTCGATCTGGAGGAAGAAGATGGACCACGGGAAGTAGTTTTTCTACCTCTAGAAGCCATTTGCAATAAGGATTTAAAGAAATAAAGAAGTTGCAAAGGATTGAGAAGTGGGTTTGCTCAAAACAGATTTTTCAAAATCTAAACCCCAAATCTCAATGATTTTCAAAATAGAACGCTTCAAGAGAGAAAAGGAAGCAATCTTGACACAAATATGCAAGAAAAATGGGATTTGGAACACTAACCTTGAAGAACTTGAAGAATGGGTTCGACAAGTCGAAGCTCGGCTCCAAGGAGAAGAAAGAAGAAATGAGGAAGAAAGTGAAAAATCCCCAATTTGAAGTGAAACCCGTGTTCCACGACTGGTCGTGGGTATCTACGACCGGTCGTAGTACGACTAGTCGTGTATACTTACGATTGGTCGAATAAACCCCAAAAAATTCAATTTTCTTGCAATTTAAATAAAAATTGAAATTCAATCTAGCAAATATATACAATATTATACAAGAAGGCATAAATTATCAATTTAAAATGCACATGCCAAGATCAAATTTCATCTTTTTGAACCTGCTTTTATCAAGAGGTTTTGTGAAAATATCAGCACGTTGATCTTCAGTAGGAATATATTCTAGAGATATAACTTTTTCTTCTACTAATTCCCTTATATAATGAAATCTAATGTCAATATGCTTAGTACGAGAATGCTGTTATAAGTTTTATTTGAAATATTTATCGCACTGGAATTATCACAATGTAATAACATAGAATCTGTTTAATTCCATAATCACTTAGCATTCGTTGCATCCAAACAAGTGTGTACATGCATTACCAGCTATAAACTTCAGCTGTTAAAAGTGATATAGAATTTTGTTTCTTACTAAACCAGGAAACTAGACAATTTCCAATGTAAAAACAACCACCACTAGTTGATTTTCTATCATCTAGATTATCAGCCCAGTCAGCATCCGAGTACCCAGCTAATTGGACATTGGTTTCATGAGGATACCAGAGACCGAGATTTACAGTACTTGCGACATATCTAATAATTCGCTTGACGGCAATCAAGTGAGATTCTTTTGGATCAGATTGATATCTTGCGCAAATACCAACACTTAGAGAAATATCAGGTCTACTAGCAGTTAAATATAACAAACTACCAATCATACTCCGATAAAGTTTTGAGTCAACATTTTTACCATTAGAGTCTTTTGATAGTTTCAGGGTAGTACTCATAGGAGTATCGAAATTCTTGCCATTTTCAAATCCAAATCTCTTGATTAGATTCAAGGCATACTTAGATTGAGAAATGAATATTCTTTCAGGTTGTTGCTTTACTTGCAATCCAAGGAAATAAGTCAATTCCCCAACCATGCTCATTTCAAACTGTGATTTCATCAAATCTGCAAACTCAGTAGTCAAGTCAGTACAAGTTGATCCATAAATAATATCATCAACATAAATCTGCACCATTAAGATATGATCATTATGTTTCTTAACAAACAGAGTTTTATCAACAGATCCCATTTAAAAATTATGACTTAAAAGAAATTTTGTTAGTTTCTCATACCATGCCCTAGGTGCTTGTTTTAATCCATAAAGTGCCTTTTTAAGCCGATATACATGATCAGTATTTTTGGAATCTTCAAATCCCATTGGCTGTTCAACATAGACTTCTTCATGTAAATCGCCATTTAGAAAAGCACTTTTTACATCCATCTGATAGATCTTTATCTTTCTAAAACATGCAATGGATATAAATAGTCTGATAGATTCAAGACGTGCTACTGGTGCAAAGGTTTCATCGAAATCAATCCCTTCAATTTGAGTATAACCTTGTACCACCAGTCTAGCCTTGTTTCTAATTATATTTCCACATTCGTCAGACTTATTTTTGAAAATCCATTTTGTTCCAATGATGTGTTTATTTTTAGGTCTTGGTACGAGATACCAAACATCATTTCTTACGAATTGGTTAAGTTCATCTTGCATCGCAACAATCCAGTTCTCATCAGTAAGAGCTTCTTTTATGTTAGATGGTTCAATTTAGGATATAAAACATACATAATTACATATATCCTCAAGTTGTCTACGGGTGCGAACACCGGTGAGAGGGTTTCCAAGAATTTGTGTGGTTGGATGATCTTTAACAGTCCTCAACTCAGAATCAGTCTGATTCGATGAAGTATCGGGTTTATCAATGATTAACACTTCATCATTATCTGAATTAGAAATTGGTGTGTTTAAATGATCATCAATGATAACATTAATGGATTCTTGAATCACACCAGTCCTTTTGTTCAGAACTCTATAAGCTCGACTGTTTAAAGAATATCCTAGAAAAACACCTTCATCACTCTTCGTATCGAATTTTCCCAAATTTTCACGATCACGTAAAATATAGCACTTCGACTGATCGAGGCGTGGAAAGTATTTAACAGTAGGCTTTTTATTGAACCACAATTCGTAAGCTGTTTTATTATTATCTTTGCTAGTGTAGACTCGGTTAACAATATAGCAAGCTGTGTTGACTGCTTCAGCCCAAAGATTTTTAGAGAGCTTCATGCTATTCAACATGACATTAGCCAATTCTTAAAGCACCCTATTCTTTCTTTCTACAATTCCATTTTGTTGTGGAGTTTTGGGAGCAGAGAATTCATGTAATATTCCTTGGTCGGTACAAAACTTCTCAAAATTGCTATTCTCAAATTCAGATCCATGATCACTACGAATTTTACTGATTTGAGAAGATTTTTCAGTTTGAATCCTTTTGAGAACTTTTCTTACTTCTTCAAGGGTTTCAGATTTATCCCTTAAGAAGACTACCCAAGTAAATCTAGTAAAGTCATCAACTATTACCAAGATATACTTTTTACCACCACGACTTTCCATTCTGGTAGGTCCTATCAGATCCATGTGGAGAAGTTCGAGTGGTCTTGATATGGTATTTGAATTCACCTTTTTGTGTGAATTCCTTGTTTGCTTGCCTATCTGGCACTCACCACAGATTTTATCTAATTTTTGAAGTTTGGGTAAACCTCTTACAAGTTCTCGTTTGCTCAATCTATATAAATTTCGATAATGTACATGTCCAAGACGTTTGTGCCATAAATCCGTCTCGTCTGTATGGACCATGTAACATGTTTGATTAGATGAGCTGGATTCACTAATAATATAGCAATTTTCAGACGTTCTACATCCAGTTAATATTACAGAACCCTTATTGTTTAGTATTTCACAGCTTTGATTAGAAAACCGAACATTATGGTTATTATCACATATTTGTGATATACTAAGCAAGTTGTGCTTTAGGCCTTCAACGTATAAAACATTTTTAAACATAGGAAGATTAAAAAGTTGAACTATACCTTGGCCTATAATCTTGCAATTGCTACCATCACCAAATGTGACTGAACCATCAGTCATATCTTTCAGATCGGTGAATAAAGCTTTGTCACCTGTCATATGCCTGGAGCATCCACTGTCTAGGTACAACTTTGAATGACTTGTTGCTTTGAAAGCAGTGTGAGTAACCAAGCAGGTGACTTTAGGAACCCATTTCATAACTGTTTTAGGTTTAGGAACATAGTTGGTCTTCTTTTGTGTATATTTGTAGGAATGACCTGTAGAGTTAGATTTTAAGAGCTCCTTGAGTAAATCAACTATCTTTTCAGCTAGTGGATTTCGTTTCTGATTAAAGTTGACATGGCTGCTTCTAGGTTTTTGAAAAGTTTTTGAATTTCTAGAAAAATCTTGATAAGTACTTTTCCCTTTTGAATTTGAGGACTCTCCTTTAACAAACATAGGAGGAGTATACTTTTGTTTAGGAGGTAAATTTTTATCATAGCCCAACCCGGATCGATCGCCACATTTTCTTGATCCAGATAAAAGTTTCTCTAACTTTGGATCACCTTGGGCATATTTCCATGTGTCCTTTAGACTCAGAAGAGAAGAAACTTCAGTTTTAAGATTCTTAATTTCAGATTTTAAATCAACAATTAGTGAGTTTTTGAATTCCAAATCGCATTTTGAATTTTCAAAACAATCTGAAATTTGTGATTTTTCTAAGACAAGTGATTCAAAACAATTTTTGAGTTTAGAAAACTTTTCTTTTTGAATTTTAAGTTTGACAGCAATTTTACAACTTTCCTTATATAGGGCATTGTAAGCGTCTTGAAGATCATCTTCATTTTCACATTCACTATTCAGATTTTCTTCACTTGTAGAGTCATTATCTGAAAATGTGAATTTGGCTAGAGTCATAAGAGCTTTAACCTCATTGCCCGACTCAGTTTCAGAATCTTCTGATTCAGAAGAACCTTCAGAATCAGATGATTCATCCCATGTAGCCAACATACCCTTCTTCTTGGGTTTGTCCCTTTTAGGACATCTATTTGCTAAGTGCCCATATTCTAGACAGTTGTAACATTGACTATCTTTCAAAGATTTTCGAGATTTGGGTCTAAACTTCTTTTTGTCATTTGATTTTTGAAAATCAACCCTTTTCTTGCTTTTGAAAATCTTGTAAAATTTTTTAGCTAAAAGAGCCATATCATCTTCTAAATCAGAATTTTCTTCTGAATTACATTTAGAAGATTTTAGTGCGATAGATTTTCCTTTAGGAGCTTTAAAGTTTAACTCGTAGGTTTGTAGAGAACCAACTAGTTCTTCTGCCCTCATATTATCCGTATCACGAAGTTCCTGGATCGCGGTTACTTTAGAATTGAACCGTTCAAGAAGTGAGCGTAATATTTTTGCACACACTTTACTTTCTGGGATTTTATCGCCAAGACCCCATATTGAGTTTACAATGTCATTCAATCTAGTGTAAAAGTCCATAAACATTTCATTTTCCTCCATATGAATTTCTTCAAATCTGGTTGTGAGGAGTTGGACTTTAGATTTTTTGACAATTGTAGTGCCCTCGTGTGTCATTTCTAATATATCCCAAGCTTGCTTTGCAGTATCACAGGAAATGATTCTTTTGAACTCATCCGGTGATAGTGCGCAAGTAATTGTATTTAGTGCTTTAGCATTTGCACTACTCTCACTTTTCTAAAGTGTGGTCCATTGGTAATATGGTGTGACTTTCATTGATTTTGAACCGTCAACCCCAGTAACTTCCATGATAGGAGGATTCCATTCAGTCACTGTGGCTTGCCACACATTTTCATCCATTTATTTGAGGAAGATCCTCATTCTGGCTTTCCAATAGGCATAGTTGGAGCCATCAAAGGGTGGAGGCCTTGTGACTGAAAGGCTATCAAAATTTGACATCTTAAATAGCTTAAATCGTTAGCTCAGGAATTAAATCCAAGAATTAAAAAAAGGAGCTATTAGGCTCTGATACCACTTGAAAAGGCCAAGCTATATGTCCTAGAGGGGGGGTGAATAGGACAATGCCAAATAAAAACTTATAACAGCGGAATAATAAAGAATATGATAGCCAAAGTAAATCACAATGCAGTAAATTAAAATAACCTCAAAATTCAGATTTTGAGAGGTTGATACAAACGTTGTTCTAAGGACAACCTTACACCAAAAACCAGAGTTTATGGTAGGACAACCTTATTTCTAGAAAGATCTTTGTATCAAGTCTCAAATCGAAGAGGAATACAAAAATAAATATAAACTGAATTGAAATAACTTGTAATCAAAAATGTATTGTTCTAGGGACAGCCATACACCATAAAAATGGTAGGGCAACCTTGCTGGAACAACTTTCAAATGAAATTGAAAATCAAGCTTGATAAAGGAATAGCTGAAAATAAATTCTACACTATTACAAAATTCTCACAAAGCTTGAATTAAATGATTACAACATTCACCACCATACATACATCCCACAAAAGAATAATTAAAGAATAGAAGTATAAACCATTCAACCACAACACAAGGGTTTATAGTGGTTCGCCTGTGTGTTCACCAACTGTTAAACAATAGCCACACAAAAAGCTACTCCACTCCTAATATCCTCACACAGGGGATATTAGCGTTCACTAAAAATAGGTTTTCCCAGGTTCACCCAAAACCTTTACAATTGTGTCTTTGTCTGTGGGCTTACACAATAAAAAAAACCCCACTTCTGAGTTTTCCTGGCTTTCCTCAGATAACCAATATAACAAGATTTTTCTGGCAAATCTTGAAAGAAACCAAAATAATAGAAAGGAATTTACAATATGTAAAATACCTGAATATCTCCTTCGTTGTAGCAGCCCGGTAGAACCAAATCAAAGTAGATGATTGAATGTCCAAGTTCAATGTCCAGTACTCGATTACAATGGTTCTAGTTCTAATAGATTTTAAATTAAACCAAATAGGGCTTGCCTTAATTGATTTTGATTCCAAAGAAAGGGAATAACAATTCCTCTTATCAAATCAGATTGGAATAGCAGAAACAAAATCAATTAAATAAAGCTAAGGAAAGAGATTATTAAATAATCACACTTAGCTTAGATGAGGCACATAATTATCTCTCAGAAGTTCGACGAAGATTGGCTTGAATGGATTAATTAATTCGATAATTTCTTCTGAGATTCGTGCACTATTTATAAGTGAGAAGATCGTGTCTTCGACTGGTCTAGAGTGCTCTTCGACTAGTCGAAGCACTAACAGATATTTGAAAGATTAGGCGGGATAAGCTTTGACCATTCTACGACTGGTCGTAGGTCACCTACGACTGGTCAAAGGTCTCCTACGACTGGTCGTAGGTTTCCTTCGACTGGTCGTAGGTCCTGAAAATCTTCGCTGGACTTCGAGTCGAAGATTGTACGACTGGTCGAAGAGCAGTCGACACTGTTCTTACGACTGGTCGAACAGATTCCTGGACTAGTCAAAGGCTAACAGATTTTATCCGGAATTTGTAACAAACTCACAACTGGTCGAGGAATTTCTTAGACTGGTCGAAGCAAGTCTAGGACTAGTCGAAGAAGGCCTAGGACTAGTCAAAGAACAGACCAATCACATGTAAAATAAACATTTGGTTTATGTATCCGAAATGACCTACTTCTAAGGTTAACCTATGGTCAATCAAACCTCAATCATGAAGTATGGACATTGAAACATTAGGAACAAGAGACCTTGAAGTATGAGCCTTGAAGTCTTGATGTAGATTAAACCTTGATGTAGCTCAATCTTGAAAGTGTACAAACTGCCTTAAACTCTTCTTGAAGTCTTGCAGCTTGAGTCTTGTCTTGTGAGCAGTTCTTTCATTCAAGATCTTGAGTCTTGTCTTGTGAGCAGTTCTTTCATTCAAGATTGATCCTTGTACTTGTGAGCTTTGCTTGTTGTGAGCTTAGCTTGTTCATGAATGTTGATCCTTGAGAGAGCTTCACTTAAGCAAGTTATATATAACATAACAGTGATTTTGTCACCACAAATTTGATAACAGACAGGGATATAAACTATAGCACTTACAGTCCATAATACCTTAACTAATGGGATGACCGTATTGCGCAGGACTTGCTCATTCCTATCCAGTATTCGAGTTGGTCAGAGAATGTACGTGACATTTTCCTTGAGCTCCACATGCTCCCACTTGATGATGTGTGAAGGGTCGGGGACGTAGTTCTATAACATGGAGACATGAAAGACGTTGTGCACTCTGGTGAGCGGCGTGGGTAGGGCTAGGCGATAAGCAACTGGACCCACATGGTCTAGGATCTGGAAGGGCCCAATGAATCGCGGCGTGAGTTTTCCCTTTTTATCGAATCGTACAACACCCTTCATTGGCGAGATTTTGAGAAATACGTGGTCCTCAGCTTCAAATTCTAAGTCTATCCGCCTCCTGTCGGCGTAACTTTTCTGTCTGCTTTATGCTGTTAGGAGGTGGCGTCGAATAATCTCAATTTTCTCTGTTGTTATTCGCACTAAGTCTAGCCCTAGCAAGCTTTTCTCACCAATTTCTACCCAGCAATGTGGAGCTCGGCAAGGGCGCCCATACAAAGCTTCATAAGGTGCCATGCTGATGCTAGCCTGGAAGCTATTATTATAGGTGCATTTGGTGTAGGGGAGGCAGTCATCCCAACTCTCCTGAAATTTCAGCACAAGTCCACAACATGTCTTCCAATATCTGGTTCACCCGTTCAGTTTACCTATCTGTCTGCGGGTGGAAGGTGGTACTAAATTTTAGCTTCACTCCCATAGCTTCTTGGATGTACTTCCAGAAAATTGACGTGAATCGAGTGTCCTGGTCTGACACAATTTCTAATGGGATGCCACAGTCATATTATTTCCTTGATATACAACTTGGACAAGTCATCAGT
Organism: Magnolia sinica; assembly: GCF_029962835.1. NCBI lineage: Eukaryota > Viridiplantae > Streptophyta > Magnoliopsida > Magnoliales > Magnoliaceae > Magnolia > Magnolia sinica. Next base: position 28,691,056 of record NC_080582.1, on the reverse strand, counting down.
GGAACTAGAAGTCTTTATCGGAAGGAAGTGGGCTGATTTTGTTAACCGGTCCACAATCACCCATATTGAGTCATGCCCCTTCCTAGTCTTGGACAATCCAGAGATAAAATCCAAGATATGAAGTCCCATTTCCATTCGGCTAAGGGCATGAGCTGCAAAAGGCCCTGCGGTCGGCGGTGCTTGGCCTTGACCTGTTGACATGTGAGGCATCGGGACACATACTCTGTTATTTCCTTTTTCATGTTGTCCCACCAATAGTTTCGCCTTAGGTCCCGGTACATTTTGGTACTACCCGGGTGCATTGCCAATTTGGAGTTACAGGCGGCATTTAGAACTTCTTCCTGTAGTCCATGGAGATTTGGGATACAAAGACAACCTTGATACCGCAATCCTCCATCAGAACCAACTCTCCACTCGGATTCTGCATCATTCCCTGCTCTTTCCTTAATCTTTTTCAACAATTCATCACCTTCCTGGGCTTCAATGATTTTACTGATAATTAGCGGCCGGACATGATCGTGGGCTACAACCTCGTATGGTTCCTCCATAGTTAACTTCATGTCGAAGTCCCTCACAAATTCCACCATATTCCATTCTTTCACCATCAATGGGGCTACAAATTCAAGTGTCCTCTTGTGGCTCAAGGCGTCTGCCACCAGATTAGCCTTGCCAGGGTGGTATGAGACTTCAAACTTGAAGTCCTTCAACATCTCCATCCAGCGATGCTGCCTCATGTTCAAATCCTTTTGAATGAAGATGTATTTGAGGCTCTTATGATCATAGAAGAGCTCAAACTCCTCTCTGTAGAGGTAGTGTCTCCATATCTTCAAAGCAAATACCACCGCCGCTAGTTCAAGGTCATGGGTAGGATAGTTCTCCTCATGCTTCCTTAGTTGCCGAGAGGCGTAAGCAATTGCCATGTCCTTCTGCATGAGTATGTAACCCAAGCTTACACGAGAGGCGTCAGTATAGACAGTGTATTTGACCCCTTGCTCAGGTAACACAAGCATCGATGCTGATGTCAGTTTATCCTTCAATTTTTGGAAGGCCGCCTCTGCTTTCTCGTTCCACGCGAACTTGATGTCCTTCCGAGTAAGCTGGGACAACGGTCGTGATATTTTTGAAAAATCTTTAATAAACCTTTGGTAGTAGCCTGCAAGACCAAGAAAACTCCTTATTCTGTAACCGAACTCAGTTGCTTTCAATCTTGTACGGCTGTCACCTTGGTGAGGTCCACGGATATGCCTTCCTTAGACACCACATGTCCCAAAAATATGACCTCCTCCTTCTGGATGTCGCATTTCCTAAATTGCACAAACAATTGATTTTTCTTAAGGATTTCAAGAATTGCTCACAAATGTTCTTCATGCTCTTCGTGACTTCTTGAATACACCAATATGTCGTCGATGAATATGATGACGAATCTATACAAAAATGGCCTGAAGACTCTGTTCATGAGATCCATGAATACCCCTAGAGCGTTAGTGAGCCCAAACGGTATAACTAGGAACTCGTAGTGGCCAAAGCAGGTTCTAAAGGCTATCTTCTGTACATCCTCTTCTCTGACTCGTAGCTGATGGTACCCTGATTGTAAATCGATCTTTGAAAAGTATTGAGTGCCTCTCAGCTGGTCGAACAAGTCGTTAATTCTAAGCAACAGGTATTTATTTTAGACCGTCACTTGGTTCAATCTCCTATAGTCTACGCACAATTGCAATGTGTCATCCTTCTTTTTCACAAATAGGACCGGAGCTCCTCATGGCGAGATGCTGGGTCGGATGAAGCCTGACTCTAACAAGTTGTCGATTTGAGTCCTAAGCTCTTCCATCTCACATGGGACATGCGGTAAGTCGACAAGGAAATGGGTGTGGCACTCGAAGTTAGATCGATCGTGAAGTCCATTTCCCCTCGAGGAGGAAGTCCGGGTATGGATTTAAACACGTTCACGAAGTCTTGGACCACGGGGGTGCATGTTAGTGAGGGTCCATCATAACTCTCATCTAATGAAGCATAACATAAAATTTCATGTTTTTGGCTGACCTGGACCAAAAATGTGAAGGAGGTGCCTTCACCCTCGTATATCTTCACCGATAGGGTGTCACAGTCGATTTCTGCCTTCATCACAGTTAACCAGTCCATGCCCAGGATAACGTCGTAATGGAAAATCTTGGTCACTATAGGTCTATGAGTACTACTTTGTTTCCCAAATCTATGGGGCAGTCACGACATATCCTCATTGCTTCTGAGAAGGTCTCGGCGGTGGCAATGATTTTCACTCCTACGATGGGAGTGAGGCGTAGCCCTAAACGCTTGACGGTTGCATGAGATATGAGGGAAGTAGTTGACCCAGTGTCCACCAAGAGGAATATAGGAGTACCTTGTATATGGGCTATCACCTCAAAGGCCGTAGGAGTGAGGGTGAATGGCCCTTTGCCGCTAATGCTTGAACTCGAGCTTACTGTGGAATATTCGGTCGCATTATAGGCCATTGGGGCAGCCTAACTTGAGGTGCAGGAGGGCGACAAAATTGCTGATCCGGTCCTATCACCCTTAGAGGTGGAATCTGCATGGCTTGCTGCGGGGGCCTATTGATACGTTGAGGGGGCATGAAGCCGTGGTCCCTCATTCTTGAAAAATAAAATGGCTCTGAGTGGCCTACCCTTTTATAGTAATCGCACATGTGGTTTTACCACGCAAAAGGAGCTGGACGGGATGCAGGCCTAGGAGGAGACCTTGGGCGCTGCCTTTTTCCAGTGAAGGTTGAGGACTACCCTTCTGTCCTTTTCCGCGGGCCCAGCTGTAATCAAGTTCTAACAACTCGTTCTTCCGACCGAAGGGACATCTCTACTAATCCGGTATAGGTCCTGATATTTGTGTAGCACATTTTGGAGCGGATATTGCTCCTTAGACCCTCAGTAAAACGGTGCATCTTAGTCTGCTCATTGGCCACAATCCGAGGAGTGTAGCATGACAGTTCGGTGAACTGGTTCTCGTATTGTGCTATGGACATCCCTCCCTGTTGGAGGTGAAGGAACTCATTCTCTCTCTCATTGTAGTATGTTTGTGGAAAGTATTTCTGGTAGAAACGGGTTTCAAATGCTTCCCACGTCTATACATAGCCCGTAGGGGTGGTTCTGAGTACGCTTTCCCACCATACATCAGCCTCCTTCTCAAAGAGGTAGGAGATCAACTCGACACTCTCAACTTCAGAGCAATAGAGAGTCTACGCAACTTGGTGACCCGATTCAGCCAATGCTCGACTTCCTCAGGGCGGTGAGTGCCAGTGAAAGTAGGCGGCCTAAATCTCTAAAACCGCTTAAATAGGTTTCTTATGTTGGTCGCAGTCGTGGCCATGACGGGTTGCTCCGGTAGTTGCACACCCACGTTGTGGGCCATGGTTCCCATCATGGTGGCTAACATTTGTTGCTGTTGTTGCATAAGAAGCAACATCTGACCCATTTGATCCATAGACGAGGTTGTCGGAGGTGTGGATGTCCTGGCTTGAGTTAGCGGTACTTCCGAGGCCGCTTCTTGGGTAGTACTACCCATGTTGTGGGAACCAGCCACCCCTTGGTTGCCTTTTTTATCATCGTGAGTTAAGTGATCCCTCTCGACCAGGCCGCCATGAGGTAGGCGGACAAAACGACCCTCTCCCCATGGAGGCATTTCCTGGAAGGACATTCCTTAGAGGGTTAAACACTAGAGCATCGTCCATTCAAAGGTCGTATACAAACATGCAAGATCTATAGGTGCCATTCATAAGTATAAGCAACTATATATGCAAGGCATTCATAAGGCAACAAGAAAATTTCAAGGCAATCCATACATTCATATTAAATTCAAAATGCCATTTGCATGGCCGGTTACATCCTACAATATAGATTACACGTGTCACTAGATACTTCAAATATAAGGAAAATACAGCCTAATCAAAGCAAAAATTCTAACTATCCTTTAATACATAGAAGTAATTCTAACTAGTTGCGAGGCTTTAATTAATTTCGTTCATCCAGCAGATTAGGAAAACTGGTACACCCCACGGTATTAATGCCCTCAACTAGTTGCAAGGCCAAGGCTCCTCAACATGTGAGGCCAAGACCCCACGATCCTTGATCCCATCAAGTTCCCCATTCCCGATTTCAAGCATATGGGGAGTGCTGGGAAGTGGGATCACTCGCGGTCATTATAGGGAGGCTCGTCACCCCAGTGTAGACTGACAGCTCAATCACAGTGTCCCATTTCAACATGCCCGGCTCTCGAGACAGTGGATCAGTTTCAAATGGTTATCAATAGGCTTCAGTGGGCAAGGGGTATTCCACGTTCCATACAGGCGTGAGTAGACATGGATAACAAAACATGGTTGGTCAATAAGTGGACTAGACCGTGCGAGTTCGGGCGAGTAGGTAATGGATGACATCGAGTACAAGTGACCCATGTAGTCCAAATACTATCGCCCATTCGCATCCGCCTAAATCCGTTGGTCTAGCCACAGGATGGTCCTACCAACGGGACCACCTTCTCCAACCTCAGTTCCTTGACCAACCTAGGAATTTAATTATATTCAATAATACTTCAACAATTAAGGGTTCATCTACTAATACAAGTGAAGTCATGCACACAATACATCGAGCATAAAAATTCAGATTTTTCTATAAATGCAACAACTCTCTATAGTATGAATTTGAATGTGTATGTGTGTTGTGCGGGGTTACCGAAGAGACCAAGAACTATATATCACTCACAACACAAGAATACAACAAGGATTAACGTAATCATGCAAGCTACAAGGAAAATTATACAAGAATCATGTATGAGATGAACACGCAACACCAATTTCATACCCAATCATGTTGAAGAACAAATAAACAACACTTAATCATTTCATGTAATTTGGGAAGACCTATCATGTAGGTTCTTCGCTAGGTTCTCTCTAAATTACTCAAGCACATCACCCTAATATTTATAATCATTAAGTTTATCCTAAAATTGGTACTTGGACACCTAAGGATAATAGTCCATAGCTATGGATCGTTGAGAGCTTGAGGAAACGACCTAGACGTATCGAACTCGCGGGTCAATTGGCCGAGATCCTGAGTCAAATGCATTTGCATGTTAGGATTACATGCAAAGTCTAGCTCAACACAAAATATTTCTAAAAAGGATAGGTGGTTACCTCCCTAATCGGTTGGAAGTGGTTCTTGTAGTGGAGGGTATGGGGAAGAGGAAGGAGATTCACCAAGTTCCCAAGTTCCTTGGGCACCACCTTCTTCTACACTCTCTTCCTCTCACTTCTTCCTCTTCTCTTTCTCTCTTCTTTCTCTCTTCAGTCTCTTTTCTCTCTTGTTGCTGGAAAATGGTGAGAGTGGGTGTTAAAGGATCACATATCCTGAATTTTTTGGGCCAAATGACCTTAAGTTCTATTTATTTCCTTCAACGGCCCTGTGGGACCCCTCTTTGGCTGCTGGGGCTGCCCTGTCACCCCCCATGGCCACTAAATTTGGTGTGTAAGTGTCTCATGGCCCGATGAAGGGTCGTGCAAAATTTGAGGGCAGACGGATGTGGGATTTTATCGTACGGTTCCGATCTTTAAATGGCCTTGTGGGGTCCATTCTGGTTGTTGGGGTAGCTTTGATGGCCTCTTGGCCATGAAATTTATAGGATAGGTGCTCCATCGCCCAATGAAGGGCTGTATAAAATTTAAGGGCAAACAGACGCGGGGTTTTATTGTACGGGTCTGATTTGTGATCAACGGTCACTGTTCCACGATCGGGGATTAGATTTTGTGGACGGGCATAGAAAAATGTTTTTGACCTTCACCGTAAATTTAGAAAAAATTCGACGGCTGAAATGCCTAATATCTCAGTTTCATTTAAAAGGGTCAGTGATTTAAAATTCTAATCTTTGAGGCAAGGATGGGGTGAGTTGCGCTTGGCAAGTGCTGTCAGGACGACACGGATAATTAATTTCTAGGCGTCTGCTAAGTTCGTGGTCTGTGACGGACCACAAGCCTAATGAGGTCTACAGTTTTCCCAATTTTTAGATTTTTCTAACCTTCCTTGGCCGTTGCATGGCTCGCACAGGCTGTTGCCAAGTACAAACAGGTTATCTAGCTTGACGGCCCGCACTTGGTCCGAACGTAACTAGACTCGTCCGCCTTAATGGGATAACCTAGGTTAATTTGTTGGTGATACCCCTCACACGAGCGGTTTAATCGAGCGGTCCTGCGGTAAATCCCACGTGGACGCCTTAGGACACTGTTCCAGTTAGGCCGGGTGTTACATCCAGCTAGCTTGTTTTCCAAGGATGTGATCATCTCTTCACTTCTGAGTAATTCAGATCTCTCAGCATTAGCAGATTAGATACTGATCTGTATCTTTTCTTCGATTTCCTTCATAGTTGATTCCTTTGAATGATCTTTCAACTCCAGTTGCAAGATTTCCTCTTTTAGGGTAGCAATGTGGTCCTGAATAATCATCCTGTCATTAGCACAAACCTTTAACTGCTCTTGAAGGGTTAATTGTTCTTGATTAAATTCAGAAATAGCAGAAGTGATGAGGGAAGCCTTTTCCTTGGAAAGAGTTAGCTGCTTCCCATATTCCAAAATCTCAGGTGCAATGGTGACATTTTCCACTGATGCTAGAGAAATTATTGAATCATAGAATCTGAGAAGAGAGTCACATAAGGTGGAGATGTTGATCTTCGCCATCCTTGCAGTACTTTCTAAGATTTCGATGGCGATATCCAAATCTGACCATTGCTCAGGATCCTTGAAAATATGGACTATTGCCGACATGAAATTCTTCATCAAAAGCATCTTGTGTATGGGAATCTTCATAAAGTACAATAGTTCAGACGCAGTGACTATAGATTCGGAGCTTGCTGCACTGCTACAAGTAGGAGTTCCTGTAATATAAAAAAGACCAAAAGTTAAAGTAGTAATAACAGGGCTAGAGGATGTGGAAATTTTGATAAAGTAATCGATAAATATACCCACTGCAGAAGTACGACTAACAGGAAGCTTCCTGAACCGAAGAAGGACTGACTCCTAACATATCGGCAAAAGAAGGCGCTCTGGTCTCCGTGCTTGAATCTCTGGTAGTTAGAGTTGGCAGATTCGTGGTCTTTACTTGGAAAATAATTTCACGAGCTACCAATTTTTGTGTCACCAAAGGAACCAAAGGAACCCTCGGTGAAATCACCGATGTAGCCAAAGAAGGATCCGCAGGAGGAGTCTTGCCCGTCCTAGCATTAACAATATGAATACCTAAAATAAAGATATAACAATAATAATGAGATAACCATCGCAAAATGCACGTATATATATATATATATATATATATATATATATATATATATATATGGAATTTTTTTTTAAAAAAGAGTGAATTCCTTACTTGGTGAATATCCATACTCTCCATAATCCAAAGGCTCATCTTCTTCCTCCTCTATTACTGCAGGAGATTTTGCAGGAATATTGACACCAGGAAGAGTCTCGAAATTCGGTGGGGGATGCTCTTTGTTAGTACCTTTTACAATGACATCCTTCTCGCAATCTATGTCAACTTCTCCTTCTTCAAAATCATCATCATCATCATTTTCATCATTTTCATCATCTTCATCATCTTCGTATTCGATAGAAGCGGTATTCGCCGATGAAGAAGCTGAACTATGATCTCTTAAATCTTCTTCGTCGACTTCTTCAATCATGACTTGTTTCCCTTTAGAAGGAGGGGCTCGAATGCCTTCTGGTTAAGATTCTCTATTAACTAGAATGGAAGGGAATATAGAGGCCCGTCTACTTCCTTCTTGAGGAATAGACGGTGATGCTTGCAAGCGCATTCGAGACCTAGTCATGGGAGATGATGGCTAGGAGGAGTAGGATGTGAAGGAGGAGTTGGTTTGTCTTGAGCTACAGCAGTGTCTGCCAGAACGGGAGAAGATGTCCCTTCGGCATAATCTGTAACCTGGCCAATGAAGTCACGAGGGACTTATTCAAATTCCGCCATGACTCCATGAGCAATCCAGCCTTCAAAAGTATTGATGGCCTTCTTTTCATGGATTGGATCTTCTAAAGATATATTTTTTTACAAATTTGACCTTGAAAAGGTGCGTGGCTCATCTCTGATATATAGTCAATTCCATCTTCAAGCTTCTTACCTCTTAGCCTGGGCGGGGAAAGCTAGATGGGTTCATCTACTAGCAAACGATTGTTGACCAAGTATGATTGGTGATCCCACCATCGCATCCAGCTATAAGAGGCACGGACTATGCGATTGCAACTGCGGATTATGAAAGTGGAATCAACACGACCACCTAGTAGCTGTTTCTATACCATGACCCAATTATAAGGACCAGTGCCATAGCAACGCATTCTTCTGGTGACCAATTCACAGTCTTCTGGAATGGCCTGATCAAAACCGAATTGACGAGTAAAGCAACTGGGATAGTATGGTTCTCTCCAAAACTTCGTTCCTTCCCACAGTGGCAGGTTGCAAGAGCGTATGGAGAGAAAGAATGCCCTTTCTCCTACAGTGAGTGCCGAGGTGTCTAACATGTCAGTATCTTCGATGTAGCGGTAAAGACATAATTGAAAGAAATCAACCTGATCAGTGTCCCAAATTTTGTTGGCTACCCAGCTATACGATCTTTTTGCAATGGCCCTTTCCTGGAAAAACCAAAGTGGAAGGTGCGAAGGATGAACATATGCCTTCTCCGGAGCTTCAAAAGTCCAAGGAAAATAGACCCCCATCCAGCCAGTGATATAATGTCAGGGGGTGTATGCTGAAGAAGCTCCAATGGTGGGATTCTTGACGTGAGTGGCTATCTCCCCAAGAGCTCTATAAATAGAGCATAACACTGGAGGTGCAAGTGAATGCTTATGGCCTTCCACTAAGGCGCTAGCGACTGCAAAGACCATGGGGCGAATGGCGTCTGCTCATTTCGAACTAGGAAGCACTACAATATGTAGTCGGTATGCTAAGAAAGCTGCGAGCTCCCCATATAAGCTGTACTCCAGTCTTTCTTTGATGTTGTCATGAAGTTTCGTTAGTTCTGGAGAATGGCAATCGCGAAATCTACAGGAGAAATGAAAGTGGGTGAGAAAAGGTACAAATCAGGAAGACAGTTGATTCATGGACTTAAAATTACCTGAGGGCCCTAGAGAAATGGACAAGCCATTGTAGAGGAGAAATCTTGTGAATATTTGAAAATTTCGACATTTCCTTGAAAAGTTCAATGGTAGTTTCTGAGATGGAAGGTTTGAGGTCAGGTGAAGAAACGAACGCCAACTCCTTGTTAGATGGGATGAACTCATCGTAAAACTTCCCTATTATTGGAAGGCCTGCTATTCAGTGAATATCCCAGAGTGTGATGCTCATCTCACCCACTGGCAAATGAAAGGAGTTGGTGGTGGGAGACCGGTAGTCGAGGAAGCCTTTTATCACGGTTGGCTCTTTGTAGAAGTACTTGGATGTAACTTCTATGGCGTTATACAAACCTATCTTGACAAGCATCTTCGCATGTTTGGTCAAGACAGCTTTTGCCCAATCCGAGTAATAACGACACGAAGTTAAGAGACCCCTCGTTCGAAATTCCTCTGGTCCCCAAAGCGGGTCACGGTCTTGGAAACGTTGCTGGACTGTCTCGTAAAAGTATGTGGGGAATAGGTTGTGAGGATTGTGAGAAGGGGTGAGGAAAATCATTGGGTAGACCTTGCCAATGCATTGCTGCAGCTTATGCGCTAGTAAGATCCCCTTGAGAATGTGTTGTTCTCTTGATGACCAAGAAGAGGTATACATCAGCCTCTCTCCATCTATGTGATCTCTTGGCTCACAGTCAAGCATAGATTGATGGTGATGAAGGTTGAGAGGAATCACGGTCATACCTTCTAAGTGTGGGTTATCAAACTTCGTGATACCTTCGATTACTCGGACCATTTCCCATGAGTTCTGGAGCTTATTCTTGTTATGCTCCTTGATCTTCTCTTCAAATTCTTTGGCCTTGTTGCGACGAGTTTTCTTTGATCGAGAGGTGGGAGGTGTATCCTCTCGAACGGGAGGTCTTCGGCTGTCAATGCGAATGCGGGCAATTAACTTCAGCCACTCATCCCGGTCATACTCACGACCATGCTTTGGGGGACGTTCTACATTCCCCATCGAAATCGCCCGATGAATGGGGGACGGTAGTGAAGAAATGCGATCGGTAAAATCAAAAGTCGGGAACACAATCTCCTTGAAATATATAGGATGATGGGTAGTGGTTTTTGTGCACTTTGTTGGTGGCTGATCAGAGGATGGGGAAGGGTGAAAAGACGATGGGTTTGGTAAATCCTGGTGAGGGGGTTATGCAGTTGGTGGGTCAATAGCACGAAAAGTTCGCTTAATGCGGGCCATGGGGGAAAAAGGTTAAAGATCTAAGGTTATTTGAAGAAGGAAAAAATCAAGGAACTAAAAAATTCTCTAAGTCCTAGTTGCGCGAGTTCGTGCAATCAAAGTCAGTTACACGGAATAGCGCAACAACCAAAGGTTCTGCACGAACAAGAAAGCTGTCACGCGAGTCTGTGCAAGTAATGTTGGTTACGCGGAAGTTTAGAGGAAAAACGTGGGTTCGTCACGGTTGAAGTAGGTGTGGAATGAGCAGAAGTTCCAGGTATTTATAGTGCATGAAGCCGAGTATAGTACACGGGCGATGGTTACACGGGTCCTCGTAAACCCTTTCAGAGTAAAAATTAATCCTTATTCTTTGATTTCTTGGGAAACAAAGAAAGGATTAAGGGGGTGTCTGTTGAGGCATAAAAAAAGACAAGAAAGAATTAGAGACAAAGAAGATTAAAAGTGAAAAGTAGAAGGAAACAGAAGATGAAGAAGAACAAGTGTCTTGCAGGGGGTTTGCACAGGTTCGCGTAAACAATATCAGTTGCGCGGGTCTATGCAAACAGTAACAGCAGTTGTGGGGGGTCGCACAACTAGTTTCTGGACTTGCTGTCCATGAAAGAGAAGAATCAATGAAAGATGGGTCCCTTGGCACCAAGATCGAGGTTTCGCACGTGTGGAGGCCTATAAATACTCCCCTCCCCCTCTCATTTGGGGGAATTGAAGATTTTAGAAGAAGTGCAGAGCAGCAGAGAAGACTGAAGGTAGGACTAAAGAGTAGCCCATGGTTTACGCGGGTCCATGCAACCAGACTGCCATGCAGTCTATAATGATGAGAGGCCGAAATGCTGGGGAAATGATCAGGCTCTAGTTCCTCTTCTATCCAAGCTTTAAGAAGAAAGATTAGATGATCGGATTCACATGATATTCATCTTAAAGAGATGATCAAATCACAGGTCGAAGTGCTGCTGAATTTGACATTCGGCTTGGATATTTGAACTTTACCAATTTCTATATTCTAGATCATTTATCTTACAATTAAGGGACACTCGAGGATGTAAATGAACTCAGTATTAATAATACGATGATTGTTCTTAATGAACTCTTTCTCTGTTATATTTGAATAAGATAATCTCCCAAATCGAATGCATTTGTTTCTTGTTCGAAACAACCATAAAAGTTTTGGATCAAGCCAATATTTATGTTTTCCCTTCACACAAGTCTATATGACCTTGTGACAAGGTTAGATAGCAAATAAACATCATGGTGGGTGTAACATCCCTAAATTTTGGTACATAAAAAAAACTAAAATAAATATTTAAATATTTTATTTTTAAATAAAAAATAAAAATAAGTCAATAAATTTTGGTTCAATCCTTATATCTTTTTAATTTTTTATTATGTTGTTAATCATTACACGATCATTGTATACGTGTGTAGAGAAAATTTTAACAAAGTGATGCTTTATGATTTCAGATCTGGATCAATAATATTTTATAAATAAATTTAATGGATGGAATCTGATTGTGTTAAGATAGATCTAAATGGTTCATTTGATCCTAAGCACCAAAAGATAACAATGCCTTGAATTTCAGATCGATTGGACGATCGGATGGGTCACACTAGTCAGATCTATAAATGTTTAATAAGAAAAGCTTAAACTTCTAAACAACTGATTGGTATCACTTAGCATAGAAAGTCGAGATGGGCTATCGATGTATATGTGGTTAGATCCACACCATTCATCTAATGTGTAGAAGCATAATATGCTAAGACATTACGAATCTTGATGATCCAATGATCCAGTGGTCCACCTCGATTAATTATTTGACATTCAATTTTAGGATCTTAAAAAGAAAATCTAAAATTTGATAATTAAATTTTATAAACATAAAAATTTAATTATTTGATCATTTAAGGTTTTGTTACCTAAGATGTATATCAAAGGTAGGCCCCACCACGTAATACCAAATGAATAATAATGTTGTTGATATAACTAATAGGATCTCTGAATTCAAACCAACCTAATTACCTTGTGGATTCTATACTACTAGACTCAGGTGAGTAACCCAATGTGTCTCATGATTCATTGGAATTAAAATAATTTATTTGTGATTATTTGATTGATTAATATACTGATTTAAGTGTTTTGTTTAAATATTGTATGGTATGGTAAATCACTTGTTAATTTGTGCCAAATTACATGACTATGATTATTGTACATTAAATTCACATATGAATGTTTTTGTTAAAATCAAGTATATGACAGTTATGAAAATGATACATTTATACATCATCTATCAGTCATTGCATTTGCATAATGCATTGTCGATCTTAAGGGCCCTCCCTACAAGAAATGTCGATCCTAGGGGCTCTCCTTAGAAGAAATGTTGATCATAATAGATCATTACCAGATGTGGGTTATGCCCAAGCCTACCGAAAGGTGGAAACCTACCTAACGGGTGGATGCGGGTTGACGACCTCCAACCCAAGCAAATGGACGACCATCACATCTGATGCATTCATATATCATTACATCCATATCATTGTGCATACATGGTTACATTCAGTGCTTGTATTATTTTAATTATTATGATTATGAACCATGCTGGGTTATTTCACTAAGCCTGGCCAGCTTACCTCTTCATTAATGAAAAAATCATACAGATAATCAATTAACTGATGTGTTATGCCTTGAAAATCAAGGGTCGAGGACAAACTCGACTCCCGAGTTCCAACGCATCACTTATGCAACATAGATAATGATGATTAAATGTTGTCCATATTAGTGTATTAAACATGAATGAGATTATACCAAAATAGTATATCATACTCCAGAGACAAGTGAATTTTGCAAGTGGAAGACTGTATTAGATGTATAAGATATATGAATTGTAGTAAGTCTCCGAAGTATGATCGGGTTACTAGGTTAAACATGTACATGTATACTCCCAAAATGTATAAAAAAAATATACATGAGTGCTCCAAAATATAATCATAACGAGCGTAATAATATCTAGTCAGCATCCCTGTAAGCCCCGTCGATCAGAACACGGTCTACATAGACACGCCTGATAGCTGCATATAGGAGAAACCCTCCTCATCATCCTCAAAGTCCGGCTCCGCCTCGCAGGCTACGCCATCATCTGAACCTACAACAGGGTCTGGTTGGTGTGTACAACACCATCCCGTAACGTGGGAGTGAGTGATCAACTCAGTGGAACAATAAAGCAAAGGTTAACATGTTATCAATTCAGTCAAGCAGTAATGATAAAGCAGACATATCAGATATTCCTAGATACTCTTATTAATGTAAGGATGAAATATAAGCATGATACATGCCCTCACCTAAGAACAGATTAGGGTTAGGTTTTCTTACCTAAGAACAGAATCGGAATCGCGTGTATAGCGATACAAGAGTGGCGGTTAAGTGCGTGAAGCAGCGGGATCGAATCCCAGGAAGAATCTCCAACTCTCACTCTCACTTTCTCTCTTTTCCCTTCTCTTTTCTCTTCTCTCTCTCCTAGGGTTTTATCAAATTCGTATGGGGTGAGAGGGAGAGGGTTTAAGGTCCTTATATAGGCCCAGGTTTGATGGGAATGGCCCCAGGGCCAAGGTATACTTAGGTTATATCCAAATATGGACCGTTCCGGTCCAACGGAGCACTTCTAGTGGCCACTTTTCCACGTGTAGTCGGACTTAAGCTCCCGGACCATAAATCTAGGTCAGGCCGAGTTTTTGTTCCGATCGGATTTACAGATCAGCCGTGACGGACCAGTTTCAGTTCAACGGTCACGGTCACTCGATCAGGGCCACAAGTACATCGACATGTGTGGGACATTTCTCCTGATCCAAGGGTGTATTTGGGTCAGATTCTGATGGTCTGAATCCTTATATTTGGCCCGCAAGTGACATGACTCAGATTACTTAAATTCGAATTTTTATTTCTAAATATTTTCACGTTTCTCACACTCTTCGCTCCAGGCTCAAGTTGTGCAGTTCTAGACACAATTAAGACTTGATTTCTGAGGGGGTTGTCAAGTCCAGTATTGTGATCATAACTATATAGTTTTACGGTTATCGGACTTTCGACGTGCAGTCCAGGTCCGATACGACGTTTCAAGGTGCTCCCGAGAGCAACTGGGTTTTGAGATGGATCCTAAGTTTCAAGATAATATAGCTTTAATGATTCTACACATTTTGAATTTTGTAGTTCATATTTAAAGTAGTTCAAGCTAATTCTATTGATTGTTCAGTTTAACACTTAACTAAATCGTGCCCTAATTGCGATAGAATAAGGTCCTAGGGCAGTTCTATACCCCTTTCTGGTACTTTTAGTTGGTATATTATTTTAATTATTTTTTTAATAGTTCTTCATCAAGTCTAATTCATCCACACTAAATTTTATTAGATTTCATGTTGTAGAAAAATTTTAAAAATTTCGGAAGCAGCAGCTGTCCAAACTAATAATTTTCAGATAGTTGTTACAATAACCTATATTTAACTATATTAAGTATTTTATTATATTTTTTACTTATTTTTATATGAAACTAGACTTATCAGTCTCCAATATGACTTTTGAATCACCTAAATCGGAGTTATAACGAAGGAGATATGACTTTTCAAAGTTGTATGAAAGTCACAGAAATTTGTGAAAAGTTAACTGCCCGGCCCGATGCGGCCCGACCGGGCCCACTGTACAGACGAGGCCTCACCGAACCGGTGAGCCCCTTGACGGTCGCTGGACTCTGGGGTGATGGCTCACCCAAGGGGCAATGTCCTCCCCCCCGGGGGTGCCGGATACATGCGGGACCCACCTCGGGTCCCCCAGAATTGTGTTGTTTGGGCCCCCGAGTCCATCGAGGCATTATTGGGTCTCATTTGTAAACTAGAATGAGTTATTTGACGTGCAATATATGATTTTGGGATAGGAGAAGCTAATCTATCTAAATAATCTATTTATTTCATAAGATTCCAAAAGGTTAATAGTCAAAAGCCCATTTAATTTACGTATTTACCATTTATAGTAAGTTTTAGTTTAAATATTATTCTTCATCATTTAAACTTTAGGATTAGTATCTAATATGAAAGTAGTTAGAAAAATTTAAAGAATAAGGTAGTGAAATGTGAGATTTTTGAAAGAAATGAGAGATTTTGAAGGAAATGAGTTAAAAGGGGATTTGAGACTTTGGGATTGAATTTTTAAGAAGTAATTAAGATGTTAGGATCAACCCATTGCCTAAGTACGTCTAACTCCAAGTTGGCAAAATCCGAGGTGTTACAATCTACCCCCCTTAAAAATAATTTCGTCTCCGAAATTAGCTAAGGGTAATAAGTAAGGATTCCATTATTTCTTTTGCCTAAACTTTATTGGTTTCAAGTTTATATGCGTGGCAGGGTGTGCACTATCTATGCTAGTCTGACTCATTTTAGTTTACCCTCCTTAAAATTGTTTCGCCCTAAAATTGGCTAAGGCTCATATTAAGTTCGTATTCAATGAGCACATTGTAGATACACTGACCTCGGTTATTGTAATTCAGCTCGTACCCATTGTTAGGCTTATTCTTTAACATGAATTGGTTTAATACTTAAAACCTTAATTGCTTTCCTTCAAAGACTTCATTATAGACATTCTAAGGAAGATTCAGATCCTATTTAGTGACCTATCCCTTTCGCACAGCCTGGATCAATTTCTTTCGATCCTGGGCCAGTGGGGCAGGGGCCCACCATGCTTTCGCTGCGCCACTCTGATCCAATGGATGTATAGACTGACTTAACTAGATTAGGCTCAAATGTTCTACCCCCCTTAATAATTATTTTCACTCTCAAGGCTCAAGGATCTGTCCTGATCCGTATGTCGGAACAAGGTGTAATTTGGGACCTATCCTCGACACGGAATGGGAAACGATCTCTCAATACATTGGTCTTCCTTTCATCGATGTGGTGTACTATGGCGTTGGTACCTATGGTTATAAAAAGGAGATAAAAATGATGGGTGTTGCGGTTGATTTCGGGAACGGGTGTAAGTTTATGGCAAGATGCCTAATTCTACCAAGGAGTTTTGTCACGGTCCAGACTTACCCTCTTTAATACTGTAAGATAATCTATATATTATTAGTACATAAGGAATTTGGACAAAATAGGTTAACGGACAGACTGTCCTTCTAAGTTCATATGCACAATATGTATGCCAGAATGGTCTGTGATTCGGGACCTAATTCCTAACTGTCTGTTGCCCATTTGAGAAATTTCTTGGGCCTAAAGAGGAAAATCTCTATTGGCTATATATTCTTAACACTTCTTAAAGACGAAGTAAACTTTAGTTGTAAGTGGTAGGGCCAACACGGAAGGAAAGTTGTGTAGTGGGTCTGAGCTGGATACATAGACCTTCTGCCTCGCAAGGACAGAATATTTGTCGTATCAGTTCTTAATCCTAATTGATCCCTATCTTCTGCTTGATCAGAGCATAGAGTTCATTGGTAACTACCAAGATTGAGAATTCGATTCAAACCGCAAATACTTCACTTATATATAGTTTCTCTACTCCGTGTTCCCGATTGTAACAAGTCCTTAAGAAGGTAATTCTAAGGGGTGTATTGATTTGACCTACGTTAAATCCAAGGGATACTGACTAGTTTTTAAGTCAAAACAGCTTCCTAAGAATTATTAAAGAAGCCTATAAGTACTAAGGGGATTCAACGAAGGAACGAGGTCTCACTCTAACCTAATCAAGACAGCTAAATCTATATTCCAATTTTCTTAGTATAATCGGTCCTTTTACAGTCCTTAGTATAACCAGTATCCTAGTCTTAACTTGGGAGTAGCTATAATCCACTAGTTGTAATCCAAAGTCTATGCTCATACGCTAGATGATTTCAAACCATTTCTAATACAAGGAATTATTTTATCGCTTAGGGTCAAAATTGTCTGATTGGAATTGAGTTGTCTGAACTTGAATGTATTTGCACTCGTGCACTTCACACATGACCATACCAGCTAGGGAGGTCCTAGGGTTTACGTTATTAACTTATTCGGTTTCCTATACTGTCAGATCTTTTAAAATCTAGGAGTACCAACTCTAGGTCCAAAACTCTATATGTCCCAACATTTGATGGTTATTGTTGTTTATATAATCTTCATTCTCAAGGTCCTAGTTATCTCATTACTCCCCTCTAAACTTCTTAGTTTTAGGTCCTTAGGCCCATAGGGTCCCCTTTTCCTAATTGCACGTGCACATATTCACGCCTTTTTGGATTTATTTCGAGTTTGAAATTGTCAAGGTCTCTAAGTTTCATCGCCCCCTTCCTAAATCAGAGTGCGTCAGTGTGCATTGTGTTACCATAACTTAGGTCCAGTTTAATCCAAATCATGCTCTGATACCATCTTGTAACACCCTGAAAATCGGGGGTCGAGCACAAACTCGACTCCCGAGTTCCAACGCATCACTTATGCAACATAGATAATGATGATTAAATGTTGTCCATATTAGTGTATTAAACATGAATGAGATTATACTAAAATAGTATATCATACTCCAGAGACAAGTGAATTTTGCAAGCGGAAGACTGTATTAGATGTATAAGATATATGAACTGTAGTAAGTCTCCGAAGTATGATCGGGTTACTAGGTTAAACATGTACATGTATACTCCAAAATGTACAGAAAGAATATACATGTATGCTCCAAAATACAATCATAATGAGTGTAATGATATTTAGTCAGCATCCCTGTAAGCCCCGTTGATCAGAACATGGTTTACATAGACACGCTTGACAGCTGCATATAGGAGAAACCTTCCTCATCATCCTCAAAGTCCGGCTCCGCCTCGCAGGCTACGCCATCATCTGAACCTACAACAGGGTCTGGTTGGTGTGTATAACACCGTCCCGTAACGTGGGAGTAAGTGATCAACTCAGTGGAACAATAAAGCAAAGGTTAACATGTTATCAATTCAGTCAAGCAGTAATGATAAAGCAGACATATCAGACATTCCTAGATACTCTTATTAATGGAAGGATGAAATGTAAGCATGATGCATGCCCTCGCCTACACTCCCTTGTGTGACACCATCTTACAGTCGCGGCATGCTTTCTTCCCTCTGTGCTCTTCAACCCGGGGCACATGTAGTGCGATGTAATGAGCGTGATTACCGAGTTATTATTAGTCCCTTTCATACAGCAGGATTGAGAATCTAATGTACCTCCCTTATATCAATTCCCAAACAATGATCCATTCTAGGGTCATCAGTCCTAGCAATTCTCATACGATATTGCGGTTCTAGGTCGCTACAAAGGGCTCGTCACCTTATCAGTGGAGGCCTAGTGTACTCTTGTTGCTACGTAAGGGCTCGTCGCCTCTACGCAGTCTTAGCGTACGCTCGAAGTCACTACAAAGGGCTTGTCACCTTATCAGTGTAGGCCGATAGCTTGTGTACAGTGTCCCATACCACCGTATTCGGCTCACGAGTCTGGGTTGCTCACTGGTCACTATGGGGAGGCTCATCACCCCAGTGTAGGCCGACAGCTCGACCACGGTATCCCATACCACAATGCCCGGCTCATGAGTCTTAGCGGATCGAGGTACCAAGGTTAACGAGATTTCACTGGTAAGTTTGGTACCTTAGGTTCAAACAGTAGCATCCATACATGGTGAACATACAATAGGGCCAATCGGGTTACTTGACGAGCTCGACTAGTACAAGCACACATTGAGTTGATCGACATGAAGTGCGTAAGCACTCCGTGTGGCCTAACCACTGCCGACATCCCAAGTATAGCTCGGATGCATCGATCATGTCCTATGTGGCGAAACAACCTCAGTCACCTATTCAGTGCCTGTTACCGATTGCCTGGACTATTCCGTAGTCTCAAACACATTCAATTATAACAGATAATCATACAAGCTAATCAGAACAGTAATGGATCGACAATTCCAATCATACTTGCATATGAGCATTTGATGGATTTCAACTTAAACATGAATTCACACATATGTAGTCCCTAAGTAAAACAGACAAAGAATGTAAGTTAGATGGAGGAAATCATACACATCGTCAAGATAGTTGAGAATCTCTTCTCAACGCCCATATAACGTACAATTTATTACACACTTGTTCATTCAGATATTTCTACAAACACTTAAGACTACATATTCCAACATACATGACGTATGTTGGTGATAGCACGTATTAGGGCAAATCCTTTCATCAAGGAGTTGTTACACATACAACTAGCGCAAACACACGATAATTAATCATGGCAAGCACACGTTCAAATTTCATACGAATACGATACTTTCTACATATACATGGAATACACTAAACTCAATATAGTTCATATATATCAGAAACGCGATACAAACATTGCATTTGGCATGTGAAATTGCACCCACATCAGTAATAAACCATTAACCGACATTGAAAGCCTTGAAAACTATAACCTATACTTTTATAGTCCACACCTTTCGCCGGTAGACTCGTAACGAACTCAGTTTTAAAGCTAAGTCTTTGTCTACGGTAGATTGACAACCTATAGCATAAATTAGGTTAGCTAATTCATAACTTACACTATCTGAAATCCTAAAACAGATTAGGGTTAGGTTTTCTTACCTAAGAACGGAATCGGAATCGCGTGTATAGCGATACAAGAGTGGCGGTTAAGTGCGTGGAGCAGCGGGATCGAATCCCAGGAAGAATCTCCAACTCTCACTCTCACTTTCTCTCTTTTCCCTTCTCTTTTCTCTTCTCTCTCTCCTAGGGTTTTATCAAATTCGTATGGGGTGAGAGGGAGAGGGTTTAAGGTCCTTATATAGGCCCAGGTTTGATGGGAATGGCCCCAGGGCCAAGGTATACTTAGGTTATATCCAAATATGGACCGTTCCGGTCCAACGGAGCACTTCTAGTGGCCACTTTTCCACGTGTAGTCGGACTTAAGCTCCCGGACCATGAATCTAGGTCAGGCCGAGTTTTCGTTCCGATCGGATTTACAGATCAGCCGTGACGGACCAGTTTCAGTTCAACGGTCACGGTCACTCGATCAGGGCCACAAGTACATCGACATGTGTGGGACATTTCTCCTGATCCAAGGGTGTATTTGGGTCAGATTCTGATGGTCTGAATCCTTATATTTGGCCCGCAAGTGACACGACTCAGATTACTTAAATTCGAATTTTTATTTCTAAATATTTTCACGTTTCTCACACTCTTTGCTCCGGGCTCAAGTTGTGCAGTTCTAGACACAATTAAGACTTGATTTTTGAGAGGGTTGTCAAGTCCAGTATTGCGATCATAACTGTATAGTTTTACGGTTATCGGACTTTCGACGTGCAGTCCAGGTCCGATACGAAGTTTCAAGGTGCTCCCGAGAGCAACTGGGTTTTGAGATGATCTTAAGTTTCAAGATAATATAGCGTTAATGATTCTACACATTTTGAGTTTTGTAGTTCATATTTAAAGTAGTTCAAGCTAATTCTATTGATTGTTCAGTTTAACACTTAACTAAATCGTGCCCTAATTGCGATAGAATAAGGTCCTAGGGCAGTTCTATACCCCTTTCTGGTACTTTTAGTTGGTATATTATTTTAATTATTTTTTTAATAGTTCTTCATCAAGTCTAATTCATCCACACCAAATTTCATTAGATTTCATGTTGTAGAAAAATTTTAAAAATTTCGGAAGCAGCAGCTGTCCAAACTAATAATTTTCAGATAGTTGTTACAATAACCTATATTTAACTATATTAAGTATTTTATTATATTTTTTACTTATTTTTATATGAAACTAAACTTATCAGTCTCCAATATGACTTTTGAATCACCTAAATCGGAGTTATAACGAAGGAGATATGACTTTTCAAAGTTGGACAAAAGTCATATAAATTTGTGAAAAGTTGACTGCCCGGCCCGATGTGGCCCGACCGGGCCCACTGTACGGACGAGGACTCTCCGAACCGGCGAGCCCCTTGACGGTCGCTGGACTCTGGGGTGATGGCTCACCCCAGGGGTAATGTCCTCCCCCCTGGGGGTGCCGGATACATGCGGGACCCACCTCGGGTCCCCCCGAATTGTGTTGTTTGGGCCCCCGAGTCCGTCGAGGCATTATTGGGTCTCATTTGTAAACTAGAATGAGTTATTTGACATGCAATATATGATTTTGGGATAGGAGAAGCCAATCTATCTAAATAATCTATTTATTTCATAAGATTCCAAAATGTTAATAGTCAAAAGCCCATTTAATTTACGTATTTACCATTTATAGTAAGTTTTAGTTTAAGTATTGTTCTTCATCATTTAAACTTTAGGATTAGTATCTAATATGAAAGTACTTAGAAAAATTTGAAGAATAAGGTAGTGAAAGGTGAGATTTTTGAAGGAAATGAGAGATTTTGAAGGAAATGAGTTGAAAGGGGATTTGAGACTTTGGAATTGAATTTTTGAGAAGTAATTAAGGTGTTAGGATCGACCCATTGCTTAAGTACGTCTAACTCCAAGTTGGCAAAAATCTGGGGTGTTACATGATGAGTTGACCTAGGAACAAGAATTTGTGATTGAATTGGTGCACGACACGCGTGAGACATGGTCATATCTGTCAGGAGAGGAATTGACCACATTTAGACCGTTACTAATTAATTTATTAGAATTTCCTTTGTTATGACGATCTGATTTATATATAATGAATGGTGGTATTATTTGTAGGATTTTTAAATATTTGATTGGTTTTATTTAATTAAATTGTTCTAGGTCTGTAGCTAGTATTCATTGATAAGCAGTATTAACTAGTGAATGATGCCTAATTTATGCTAATTAAATATTTATGTATGATGAGAATAAACGGATGTTGGTGCTTAAATCATTTGTGTGAATAATTGTGAATGGACCTAGTTAGAATGCAAAAATAAATATTACTTTTGCCTCTGAATAATCATATAATGAATGAAGTTAGTACAATTTGTGTACGAGTTACGACTCGAAACTCGAGTACGAGGGTGCACACTCTGTACTCGAATTTCGGGGCGTGACAGTGGGCAATGGAAAGCTTTCAATGGTGGGCATGATTGTCATCATTACTTTCTGTGGTGTGGTTCACTAGAGCCTTTGATCTCCTTTTTGAGATCTTACCCTAAGATATATGTCAAAATGGATGGACACATTGATAAAACACATACTCTAAGGTGATCCTCAAAGAGTCCTTGTCAGGATCATCCATCTCGAGCTAGGTCCTAGCAAGGGTAGTACCCAATCCACACCCGTTTAGAGCAGGACCACCCAATTAATCGGGCCACCCCTGCCCCTGGATTTGATTAAAAAACCACTCAGGTGTACTTGGATTTGGCAGTAAACCGCTGAGGTCCAACAGGTATATTCACAATTTAACTGGTTTGAGGCCCATGGTGAAGTGTAAGTGCCATCCTAGCCGTCCATTAGATAGCGAATCAATCAGATCATTAACTCAATTGGGGGCCACAGTAATGGAAATGATAAGAGACGGTGTCACCCAACACAAAACCTTTAAGATACAACAGGAAGTCCACTATTTCATGTACACCATAGAAACATCCAGATAAAATGGGAAGTACATCATGTCTTATGTATGCCATCCCAACTCATTCACCATAATCCCCATTTGGATGTGAAAGTAGGTCCTATCAACTATATTTGGAGAAGCACGTGCCACTGATAATTCAATAACACCCATCCAACATAGAGCCTAGACACTAGGCATCTATTGTGCCAGCGATGATGTATACGTGTGTTGAAATTTGTGGTTTAATTTTTTGAAAAATTAAATTAGAAAATATCAGAATTTTCGTTTTGTAACCAAAATGTTTTTTGAAAATTTCAAATGAAAAAGTGTGGTGTGTGTTTTTGTCCTACATCGAAAATGAAAGGAGAAGAATTAAGGTTTATATGTGAAAGTGTGCATAGTATTCTTACTTGGAGCTTTGGATATTGAGACACTCAGGTTGTGTGTTTCAGTGCTACACGCTTGTGCTCAAGCATGGACAGTGTGGTTGTAGTGGCACTAGTTGGAGCACTTCACACGTGCGCATCGTATCACAAAGTGGTCGCTCTCTTGCGACCTTAGGCGAACCATCGCGAGATGGTTGATTGTGGTACAAGTGGTCCAGTATGAGCCTAGGTGCAATGGGTATGAAATGAGCCAAGATTTTATAGGCGACTGAGAACAGTTGGATTATTAATCCGAAACAATCAGCCGTTTCTGACAATGGTTAGCAGCCTTGAAAGCTACAACGGTAAGAAAACAGACGGGCCATGATGATCCAACGACCAGAAACAACTCAAATTAATGATCGACGGTCATAAATGTTTTTTAAACGTTCTGAACTATTGATGGCCACTTAGCAACGGTGTGCCTATATAAACTGGACTATTTCGGTCGAAATTTCATCAACTCAAACACATCTCTACTCATCCATCAGATCCTCTAGATAGCATCTCCATTTGAGAATACTGTTAACACATCCACTGTTTGATTTTTCTAGAAGAGCTATTGAATTGTTCCTTAGTGAACCCTTAACGATTGCTGAACGCAGGATCTAGACAGACTTGTCTTATCCTGGAAGCAATTCACCTATAACCCATCAACAATTAATAAGGGAGTGAATCACACTTTAAAGACAACTTAAGTGTTACGTGATTCAACCTGGAGAAACGAAAATAATTAATTTTATTTTATTTTTATTTTTCAGTATTTCCAACACATTTTATCCAACAATGTAAAAACCACTCCCTCAAATAGGTGAGAATCCTTATAGTACTCAGCCACAAAAGATCAGCCCTATAAAGAAATATCACGTGGGCCACGTGCTATATGTGGACATGAGTTTTAGATTTGCGTCGTTATCCAGCTTAGAACACTCAAATTCCAACGAAATCAATGCTATGCAGGCAACACAGTTGGCGAAGTTTGAGCATTTAAAGCTGCAAAAGTAGGTGTTGTACAGGACTTCAATCCAAAGTTCACACAGAAAGTGAGCCTACATAAAGTGGAATCTAAAAGACTTTACAGACGGAGTACATACCATGCCGACAACACGGTCGACCCTTGAAGTTTGAGTGTTTTAAGCTGTTTGAAGCGGAAGTTTTAGAGGATTTCAGTTCATAGTTCACATTGGGAGTGGGCCTACATTCAGTGGAATCCATGAGCCCTTATGGATGAAATTCATATCACGCGGAAAAGACAATGGACCTATGGAGTTTGAGCGTTTTAAGCAGCAAAAAGTAGGTGTTGTAGAAGATTCTGGTCCATAGTTCACACTGGAAGTGGGCCTAATAAGTATAGTGAAATCCATGAGACTTTGAGGACGGAGTAGATATCTTGCTGGAGTTTGAGTGTTTTAAGCTGCATGAAGCATGTGCTGTAGAGGATTCCGGTCTATAGTTCACACTGGATGTGGGCCTACAATCAGTGGAATTCATGAGACTTTATGGATTGGGTGCATGTCAGTTGGACAACACAAAGTGGAATTTGATTTTTCTAAGCTGGATAATGAGGCAAATCCATTCCATGCATCTGTTTTGCCATCTTATTTAAATATATGGGCTAAAAAATGAGGCCAATCCAAAGCTCCAAATGAGCAGAGAAAATGTGGGGATCGAATGCATACGGTTGAAACATTTGTGGGACCATTGAATGTTTGTGAAAAAAATCCAATCCGTCCATGTATTTTGCCATCTCATTTTTTATGGCATGGACCCAAAAATGAAGCCACCAAGCTTCCTGTAAGCCAAACCACAAGAAATAAAGAGGGTTGAAGGTCTACGGTTGAAACAACTTGAGGTCATTGTGAGGCCCACTTTGAGTTTTAGATTTGCCTCCTTAAATATGAATGGGATGAGAGCCAGTGGAATGCATATATTCTATATCCAAGCCGCCCATCTATTTTACCATATCATTTTAGGGTATAAGCCAAAAACTGGAGCATATCAAAATCCAAGGTGGACCGTACTACAGGAAATAGGGGTGACTGAATGTTCCACCATTAAAAACTTCCCAAGGATCACTATGATGTTTTTGTAATATTTATTTGCCATCCAACCTGTTGATAAGGTCCAAAAAATACAGATGAAGGGAAAAAAACAAATACCAGCTTATCCAAAACTTTTGTAGCCAATTAATGGTCAATCATCACTGTTTCTTTCGGTACGGTCTACTGAGTGTTGGATCTGCTTGGTTTTTGGGCTCATGCTCTAATGTGAGCTCGCAAAACGTATGGATGGCGTGGATGTAGAATAAATTAATCAGGATGGTCCCATGCATGGTAACGGACGCACCGTCTGGGTTAGGCCGCGGCCACACCTAATCCGCTTCCCTATGCATGAGGACGCATGGCATGAGGATAGGTGGGGTCCACATGAACGTGGCTCTGCAGGCAGCAGTCTTTACACGAATGGTCGTTTCTCTATTTTGAGTGGGTCGGATCTCAGGTAGGTGACACCTGTATGGTAGATAAGCTCACGTGTATGGTACCTGCGTTACACTATGGCAATCTCACGTGAATCTGAAGAAAGAGAAAAGAAAAATAAATAAATAAAATCTCACGTGTATGGTACTTACTTGCAAGTTGAGCAGAGAAACTCGCTGCTGAAGTGACGTCACTAACTTTTGTAGGTCCCACTATTATATATGTTCTGTATCCACACCGTCCATCCATTTGGAGAGATCATTTTAGAGAATGAGCCAAAGAATGAGTAAGATCCAAAGCTCGACTAGACTCCATTGCAGAAAACAGTGGAGAGAGTGACGCCCACCATTAAAAGCTTCTAAGGGCCACAAAAGTTTTTAAAGCTGATATTTGTGTTTTCCCTTTTTTTTTCATGTCCGTGTTAACTTATGAACTGGTAAGATGTGAAATAAACATCACGGTGGACCTTAGGAAGTTTTCAACGGTGGGCGTTACTCTCCCCCTGTTTTATGTGGTAGGTTCCAGATCTACCTAATTCTCCACTGCTTTCTGTGGTAGGTTCCACTACAGCTTTTGATCTGCCTAATTCTCTGTCTCATGACTTAAAATGATCTCTAAAAGTGGATGGACGGTGTGGATGCAACAAATAGATTATGGTGAGCCCACATAGCTTAGTGACGTCACTTCAGTAGCATGCCTGGCTACTCAAACGTGTCAGTAGCTGATCCGCGTCCGCTGAAGAGAGCTTTCGTGTGCGCATTTTCAAGCACAAAAATTCAAATGATAAATTTACACCTGCCAAATAGCAGAATACCCTCCATGCATAGGATGGTCTCTAAGCTAAATGTTCCTATCTAAAAATCCAGACCGTCAGTATGATGGGACAAATGGGTAGTGAGAAGGTGACCGTTAGAAAACATGATAAAACAGTGTTCATTCTATGTACATGTTTTTACGCTCACACATGTGGGTTCTTTTTCTTTTTTAGCTTTCAAAACAGAAGAACTAGGACCATTGGAAAGGGCATGATCAGGACGATGTTGGACTTTTTGGACCACCTATGGTGTTGGTGACCAAAGCAACAAACTGAATGAATTGGATCGTTGGAAGGTGTTTCAGGTAGGGCCCACATGTGTGGCATGTACACTATCTCATTAATATACCGCAGAGTACAATAGAGAAAGGAGTTTCTCTTTGAAAAGGATTTGACAATCGCATTATTTTCTTTAGTCAATTGCTTTCTTCTGATTGAATATGGTGAATTTATGTTGATTGGACTTTTCTTTGATCTGTAGAATTTATTATACCCATACATTGAAATTTTATATTTTGATATTTAATGATTTAAATCTGTGATTTATAAAGTGTTTGCAATTTCTGATTTATGAGTGCCTACAAAGAATGATAAATGGCATCTCAACCTTGGTTTTTTTTTTTTTGGAAAATGATAAGAGCTATTCATTAAGCATATCATCATATTTCAGCAGCAAGGTGGAGGGAAAAAAAAAATCTACAAAAGATTTTATGAACTGGACAGATGTAAACCTTGAAATCAAAACTATTCTACTGTAAGCAGATTTCCATCAGTAATTACAACAAGAACAGTTAAAAGCTTTTGCATCAAATCATGAACTGTAGATCTAATTTACGGACAAAAAATCTCCTGTCGTGAATCCCTTAAATCACAAACAATAGAACGGGTGCTCTTGGTTGTAAGCAAAAGAGAGCATTTTGAATTATGCACTATGTATCTTCCATCTGCTTGGGTTCTGCATGTTTTAAATAAACAAAGTCAAAATCGTATGAAATGGCTGTTAAGGACCTTTAGAAAGTCTGATGCATTTGGTTGTGTTGAAAGGAAATCTCTATCTTTTTCTTTTTCACTTTTTGAAAAAGAAATGTTTTATTTGAGACATCAAACCTGTCATCAATATGCAAATCCTCTATTTTTTAGATCAAAATAAGATAGACTGGTAAGATCTGTAGTTGGTTTCTTTCTTTTCCATTCATTCTTCTTTTCTTTTTTTAATCCCACTATATTTACAAAAGTGGGATAGCATTATGATATCTGAAAGTTTTGGAATGCATCATCAGATTTATCTTTGGTATTTAATTCATATTTACAATAAATTGTCATTCTTATTCAGTTCTGTTGTCTGGTTTTGTTGGTCTTTTTTATTTTATTTTTTTCATCTTTTTAGAAATTTCTATCATGATATTTTCTGAATTCTCATTATGAGATGGTTTGCTTCTTTTTTGGTCTCCTTTTTCAAGGAATTTTGTTTGTACATGCGTTTTTCTCCGTGTTTGCCATGTGAACATGCATGTGGGAGTGCAAGACCATGTTTGTGCATTCCCGAAGATATCTTTTCTTTGTAGATTTGTTTTTGTTCCTGTTTGCTGCGTGAACGTGCACATGGGACTGTAGATCTAATTTACGGGCAAAAAATCTCCTGTTGTGAATCCCTTAAATCACAAACAATAGAACGGGTGCTCTTGGCTGCAAGCAAAAGAGAGCATTTTGAATTATGCACTTTGTATCTTCTATCTGCTTGGGTTCTGAATGTTTTAAATAAACAAAGTCAAAATCGTATGAAATGGCTGTTAAGGACCTTTAGAAAGTCTGATGCATTTGGTAGTGTTGAAAGGAAATTTCTATCTTTTTCTATTTCACATTTTGAAAAAAAAAAATAATAATTTATTTGAGACACCAAACCTGTCATCCATATGCAAATCCTCTATTTTTTAGATCAAAATAAGATAGACTGGTAAGATCTGTAGTTGGTTTCTTTCTTTTCCATTCATTCTTCTTTTCTTTTTTTAATCCCACTATATTTACAAAAGTGGGATAGCATTCTGATCTCTGAAAGTTTTGAAATGCATCATCGGATTTATCTTTGGTATTTAATTCATATTTACAATAAATTGTCATTCATATTCAGTTCTGTTGTCTGGTTTTGTTGGTCTTTTATTTATTTATTTAATTTTATTTTATTTATTTATTTTAATTTTTTTAGAAATTTCTATCATGACAATTTCTGAATTCTCATTATGAGATGGTTTGCTTCTTTTGATCTCCTTTTTTCAAGGAATTTTGTTTGTACATGCGTTTTTCTTCGTGTTTGCCATGTGAACATGCTTGTGAGAGTGCAAATATTTGTGCATTCCCAAAGATATCTTTTCTTTGTAGATTTGTTTTTGTTCCTCCGTCCGTGCATGCCCAAGGTATATTTTATGCTTTTCTTTTTGTGAATGATTGAGGCTATATAGTCATGTCGACAAGGACGCGTATGGTTTGCGCTTTCAAGATTTTTCCATATCTTCAATTATTATTTATTTTTATGGTTTAGAATCAATACCACAGTAGGAAAAGATTAGAAAACCAGTCGGACTGAAAACTCATGTGTATGCGTGTGGGAACACAAACGTTTAATTCTAATACATTCTTTGAGCCGACTAAGATGTTTACAGGTCATCTCAGTTATCCAAACTGTTCATAGGAATATCACCACTCAAATAAATTAGAGACAAAAATATCATTCTCATAGAGAACTTTTGTGGCCCTACAAAGTTTCTTTGGTGGTCATCCAATTCATGCTGTTTTGTGTGGTGTGGCCCACATGAGTTTTGGATCTGCTTGATTTTTAGATTTCTGTTCTTTCGGTGTTTTGAAAAACTGCTGAACAGAGTGGATTTATTAGGAAAACCTCTGCCCTACACAAATTCCACCTCCAGGAAGTCCTAGGAACAGGTGCAACCCGGCTTCACCCTACACGGTGTGCCCTCACCGTGGGACACACCTTTATGTATGAATTGTATGTCTATGTTGTCCATCCGTTTTGATGGTTTCTTTTAGTCCATGAACCTAAGATTCAAATCTCAGCTGGATCATACCATAGGAAATGGTGCTATTGGACGCCCACTATTAAAAACCTCCTAAGGCCCACTGTAATGCCTACAATAATGTTTGTCTGTCATCCAACCAGTTGATAAGGACACACAGATATGGATGAAAGATAAAAGCAAATATCAGCTTGATCCAAAAAAGTTTTAACCCACAAGAAGTTTTAGTCGGAAATGAAAATCATTGCTATAACTTGTACAGTATGATTGTAGATCTAGGTTGTCCATTGGTTTTATTTATTTATTTTTATCTTTTAAAATTTTTTTATTGTATCTTTTTAGAAATTTCTATCATGACAATTTCTAAATTCTCATTATGAGATGGTTTACTTCTTTTGATCTCCTTTTTCAAGGAATTTTGTTTGTACATGCGTTTTTCTTCATGTTTGCCATGTCAACGTGCATGTGAGAGTGCAAGACCATGTTTGTGCATTTCCAAAGATATCTTTTCTTTGTAGATTTGTTTTTTTTTCTTGTTTGCCACGTGAACGTGCACATGGGAGTGCTGGATAATGTCCGTCCATGCATGCCCAAGGTATATTTTATGCTTTTCTTTTTGTGAATGATTGAGGCTATATAGTCATGTCCACAGGGACGCGGATGGGTTTGAACTTTCAAGATTCTTTCCAGTTTATCATCAATTATCATTTATTTTTATGGTTCAGAATCAATACCACAGTAGGAAAAGATTAGAAAATCAGTCGGACTGAAAACTCATGTGTATGTGTGTGGGAACACAAACAATTAATCCTACTACATTCTTTGAGCCGACTATGATGTTTATAGGTCATCTCAGTTATCTAAACTGTTCATAGGACTATCACCACTCAAATAAATTATAGACAAAAATATCATTCTCATATGGAACTTTTGTGGCCCTACAAAGTTTCATTGGTGGTCATCTAATTCATGCTGTTTTGTGTGGTGTGGTCCACATGAGTCTTGGATCTGCTTGATTTTTAGATTCATGTCCTTTCGGTGTCTTGAAAAACTGCTGAACGGAGTGGATTTATTAGGAAAACCTCTGCCCCACACAAATTCCGCCTACAGGAAGTCCTAGGAATAGGTGCAACCCGGCTTCACCCTACACAGT
This sequence comes from Magnolia sinica, assembly GCF_029962835.1. Taxonomy (NCBI): domain Eukaryota; kingdom Viridiplantae; phylum Streptophyta; class Magnoliopsida; order Magnoliales; family Magnoliaceae; genus Magnolia; species Magnolia sinica. The sequence goes on along the minus strand of NC_080582.1, from coordinate 28,660,267 downwards.
GTGCCCTCACCATGGGACACACCTTCATGTATGAATTGTATGTATGTGTTGTCCATCTGTTTTGATGGCTTCTTTTAGTCCATGAACCTAAGATTCAAATCTCAGCTGGATCATACCATAGGAAATGGTGTTATTGAACGCCCACTATTAAAAACCTTCTGGGCCCCACTGTAATGCCTACAATAATGCTTGTCTGTCATCCAACCTGTTGATAAGGACACACAGACATGGATGAAAGATAAAAGCAAATATCAGCTTGATCCAAAAAAGTTTTAACCCACAAGAAGTTTTATTCAGAAATGTAAATCATTGCTATAACTTGTACAGTATGATTGTAGATCTAGGTTGTCCATTGGTTTTATTTATTTATTTTTATCTTTTAAAATTTTTTTATTGTATCTTTTTAGAAATTTCTATCATGACAATTTCTAAATTCTCATTATGAGATGGTTTACTTCTTTTGATCTCCTTTTTCAAGGAATTTTGTTTGTACATGCGTTTTTCTTCATGTTTGCCATGTCAACGTGCATGTGAGAGTGCAAGACCATGTTTGTGCATTTCCAAAGATATCTTTTCTTTGTAGATTTGTTTTTTTTCTTGTTTGCCATGTGAACGTGCACATGGGAGTGTTGGATAATGTCCGTCCGTGCATGCCCAAGGTATATTTTATGCTTTTCTTTTTGTGAATGATTGAGGCTATATAGTCATGTCCACAAGGACGCGTATGGGTTTGAACTTTCAAGATTCTTTCCAGTTTATCATCAATTATTATTTATTTTTATGGTTCAGAATCAATACCACAGTAGGAAAAGATTAGAAAATCAGTCGGACTGAAAACTCATGTGTATGTGTGTGGGAACACAAACGATTAATCCTAATACATTCTTTGAGCCGACTATGATGTTTATAGGTCATCTCAGTTATCTAAACTGTTCATAGGACTATCACCACTCAAATAAATTATAGACAAAAATATCATTCTCATATGGAACTTTTGTGGCCCTACAAAGTTTCATTGGTGGTCATCTAATTCATGCTATTTTGTGTGGTGTGGTCCACATGAGTCTTGGATCTGCTTGATTTTTAGATTCATGTCCTTCCGGTGTCTTGAAAAACTGCTGAACGGAGTGGATTTATTAGGAAAACCTCTGCCCCACACAAATTCCGCCTACAGGAAGTCCTAGGAACAGGTGCAACCCGGCTTCACCCTACACGGTGTGCCCTCACCATGGGACACACCTTCATGTATGAATTGTATGTATGTGTTGTCCATCTATTTTGATGGCTTCTTTTAGTCCATGAACCTAAGATTCAAATCTCAGCTGGACCATACCATAGGAAATGGTGTTATTGAACGCCCACTATTAAAAACCTTCTAGGCCCCACTGTAATGCCTATAATAATGTTTGTCTGTCATCCAACTTGTTGATAAGGACACACAGACATGGATGAAAAATAAAAGCAAATATCAGCTTGATCCAAAAAAGTTTTAACCCACAAGAAGTTTTATTTGGAAATGAAAATCATTGCTATAACTTGTATAGTATGATTGTAGATCTAGGTTGTCCATTGGTTTTATTTATTTATTTTTTTAAAAAAATTTTTTTTATTGTATCTTTTTAGAAATTTCTATCATGACAATTTCTAAATTCTCATTATGAGATGGTTCACTTCTTTTGATCTCCTTTTTCAAGGAATTTTGTTTGTACATGCGTTTTTCTTCATGTTTGCCATGTCAACGTGCATGTGAGAGTGCAAGACCATGGTTGTGCATTTCCAAAGATATCTTTTCTTTGTAGATTTGTTTTTGTTCTTGTTTGCCATGTGAACGTGCACATGGGAGTGCTGGATAATGTCCGTCCGTGCATGCCCAAGGTATATTTTATGCTTTTCTTTTTGTGAATGATTGAGGCTATATAGTCATGTCCACAAGGACGCGTATGGGTTTGAACTTTCAAGATTCTTTCCAGTTTATCATCAATTATTATTTATTTTTATGGTTCAGAATCAATACCACAGTTGGAAAAGATTAGAAAATTAGTCAGACTGAAAACTCATGTGTATGTGTGTGGGAACACAAACGATTAATCCTACTACATTCTTTGAGCCGACTATGATGTTTATAGGTCATCTCAGTTATTTGTTCATAGGACTATCACCACTCAAATAAATTATAGACAAAAATATCATTCTCATATGGAACTTTTGTGGCCCTACAAAGTTTCATTGGTGGTCATCTAATTCATGCTATTTTGTGTGGTGTGGTCCACATGAGTCTTGGATCTACTTGATTTTTAGATTCATGTCCTTCCGGTGTCTTGAAAAACTGCTGAACGGAGTGGATTTATTAGGAAAACCTCTGCCCCACACAAATTCCGCCTACAGGAAGTCCTAGGAACAGGTGCAACCCGGCTTCACCCTACACGGTGTGCCCTCACCATGGGACACACCTTCATGTATGAATTGTATGTATGTGTTGTCCATCTGTTTTGATGGCTTCTTTTAGTCCATGAACCTAAGATTCAAATCTCAGCTGGACCATACCATAGGAAATGGTGTTATTGAACGCCCACTATTAAAAACCTTCTAGGCCCCACTGTAATGCCTATAATAATGTTTGTCTGTCATCCAACTTGTTGATAAGGACACACAGACATGGATGAAAAATAAAAGCAAATATCAGCTTGATCCAAAACTTTTTTAACCCACAAGAAGTGTTATTCGGAAAAGAAAATCATTGCTATCACTTGTACAGTATGATTGTAGATCTAGGTTGTCCATTGGTTTTTTTCATATATATATAAGAAAGGTGGAACTGAGCCACCAAGATGTTATAAATTGCATAAAGAAAGATTAGAAAATTAGTCAGACTGAAAACTCATGTGTATGTGTGTGGGAACACAAACGATTAATCCTACTACATTCTTTGAGCCGACTATGATGTTTATAGGTCATCTCAGTTATTTGTTCATAGGACTATCACCACTCAAATAAATTATAGACAAAAATATCATTCTCATATGGAACTTTTGTGGCCCTACAAAGTTTCATTGGTGGTCATCTAATTCATGCTGTTTTGTGTGGTGTGGTCCACATGAGTCTTGGATCTGCTTGATTTTTAGATTCATGTCCTTTTGGTGTCTTGAAAAACTGCTGAACGGAGTGGATTTATTAGGAAAACCTCTGCCCCACACAAATTCCGCCTACAGGAAGTCCTAGGAACAGGTGCAACCCGGCTTCACCCTACACGGTGTGCCCTCACCATGGGACACACCTTCATGTATGAATTGTATGTATGTGTTGTCCATCTGTTTTGATGGCTTCTTTTAGTCCATGAACCTAAGATTCAAATCTCAGCTGGACCATACCGTAGGAAATGGTGTTATTGAATGCCCACTATTAAAAACCTTCTGGCCCCACTGTAATGCCTACAATAATGTTTGTCTGTCATCCAACCTGTTGATAACGACACACAGACATGGATGAAAGATAAAAGTAAATATCAGCTTGATCCAAAACTTTTTTAACCCACAAGAAGTTTTATTCGGAAAAGAAAATCATTGCTATCACTTGTACAGTATGATTGTAGATCTAGGTTGTCCATTGGTTTTTTTCATATATATATAAGAAAGGTGGAACTGAGCCACCAAGATGTTATAAATTGCATAAAGAAAGGTTGTCCATTGGTTTGAAACTTTGAACCCTGGTCTTTAAAAAAAATAAAAATTTAATTTAATTTTTTTTTTAAAAGCATTTTGTTTATACAAGCCTTGTATCGGATAGTTAACATCATTTAACCAAAGTGCTTGTTTGGAATCATCAAGATCAAGAATGAAATTATTTTGTTTGCACACTCCATTTTGTTTCTATTATTTCATGCTATTGATCAAATGATTAGAATCATTCAAACAACATAATTTTTGCATCATGGCCTGCTTGTAGTGGTATAGAATGAATGGACTGTAAGAACTCTATTTAGTGGGCCTCACTGATCAACGGTCTGGATTGTCATACAGTTGGACTGGATGATTGAGTAGACCAGTGGGCCCCACTTCATGTGATGCGCTGCGCAGTCTATCTGCGCAGCTCTGCATACTAGGGCTGGAATGCTATAGCTGTCTTACGCAGACAGCAATTTGAGTTACACTAGGATGCTATAATGTGGAGCGTGGGAGAGAGAGTTGTGATGGGTTTCAAACTCTCTCTCCACAGATTCTATAAAAGAGAGCTGGGTCCCCAATCCTACACCACAGCAGAAATTCGAGTCCCATCTACTGATTTGCAGAAAGGGTGTGAAGGAGAGGAAGATCCTAAGTTCTACAGGTATTCTGGTATTCTTATCCGGCTTCCATGGCGGCGTCTCAGCTAGGTAAGCTATCCGACCCCTGATCGCCAAGTCCCATACACAGACAGATTCGTGGGCCTATTCCGCATAGAGATAAAATTCCACATTTGGTATCAGAGCAATCTGTGCATAGGTATGGATGATCACATTCAACTATATCTGATCATATCAGGGATTTTCGAATTCCTGAAACAGTTGTGATCAGGGATTTCCGAGTCCCTGAATCCAGAAATATTAAGGTCAGGGATTTGAATTTCGAAAACCCTAAAGACAAATAAAGCAATTAGGAATTTCAATTTCCACATCTAGAATTAGGGATTTCGAATTCGAATCCCCAAATTCAGAGATCAATTGGGTTGTTCAATTCGGAATCCCCAAATTTTGAAATTAGGGATTTTAATCCCAAATACAACAATTAGGGATTTCGAATCCCAAATCCCAAATTGGGAATTTCAGATTCCCATCCCCAAAATCCAGAGTAGATTAGGGATTTCGATTTCGAATCCCCAAATTAAAATATTAGGGGCTTCAATTTCCAATCCCTAAAATCAGAATTTAAGATTAGGGATTTGGATTCGAAACCCTAAATTCAGAGTTTCAGATCACGAAATTTGGATTTGAAATCCTAAATACAGAAACCCATATTAGGGATTTTGAAAATCCCAAATCCAGTTGTTCAATTGGGGATTTCCATTCCCGAATTCCAGTTACCCCAAATCCCGTACCTTGATCTGTTGGACGGCAGCCATTGTTGAACCTTATTCGTGCAGACGATGGTGATGGTTTTCGATCTCCTTTTCTTCCTCTATCCGGAGCCATTGCCAGCGTCTCATGCTTTCGCGTCCATCAATGTCAGCCACTGTCTCCGCCGCAGCCGCTGCTTCCGATAAGGTTTGTAGAGATGAGAGGATCTCGATCTCTACTCCTTGTATCGGATGGACAGGGGGAATAGCTGGGATTTGATCTTCCTTTGTCCCTCCTTTCAGACGCGGCTTGGAGTGGGGCGAAAACGACCCGTTTTTTTTTTTTCGCTGTGAGTATTAGGTCGAAATCGACCTTATATGGAATCGGGTCTTCGGACCCGATTAAGCGTATTCGGGTCCGACTCCTGTACCCGCGAACGGGATCTATTCCCACTCTCTCGTGGGCTTATCACTGGCAGTGTGCTCACTATACTGTTTTGATGGTGGGCCCCTGAGTTAAAACTGGTCCATTAAATTTCTAAATATTGACCATCAAATATCATTTCATGTTCATAATCTGGGCTAACTTATGGACATATTATGTCTAATTTGCTTGGTAGATGATTACGTGAACTTCCATCTATATTAAGCGTTTAAACTAATCTGTCCATCTTGTGGACACCTATGCATGGACCTAACCATCCAATTGTAAAGTTCCGTACTATTTGTCTATCATGTGGATATTAGGAACTGGATTAGTCATGCTCATTGAACACTTTCAGATCGTATAGAGTACAAGTGCGACCCTATTATTGGCCCATCACTCATCTTTAAGCGTTGATATGGACCGTTGGAATATAAGATGTGAAACCTATTTCACTTTAAGGAATTCCAAAAGGTCAGTATCAACTAACTTATGGACCGCATCGGACTAATTAAGAAATAATCCATAGAGAGGCAGGATTATAATAGCAATCTTAAAGTCTATATTTGTAGTTTTGGATTTGGTTGTGTTAGCCACCATAGTGACCTCAATCGATGAAAACTTTACAAGTATAGACTTGTAACATTGGGATTAGAAAGATTGCATACAGTTGCATTCACGTTTTCATGCGTACGGTAACGAAAACACAGACGATTACCGTTTGGCAGTCAAGTGAACAGGTGTAGTAAATGGTGTTGGTAATGTAAAACTGAAAGACTCATCTCACCCATAGGTGTTGAGTGTTTCAAATTTACATGACTTACATCACTTAGCTTCATATTCAGGAGAATCACTAACATGTTGTTATTACCTCCCACAGGAAGAATGATGATGATGTAACAGATTCTCACTAAGATGTGATGGTTGGGCCCATCTTCATCTTGGATGATTCAGTCAATGCCTCCCTTAGCAACTGAATCAGTTATCTTTGCCTGATATTTTGTTTACTAAACTGTTTTGTGAAATAATGAACTAATGTGAGTATATGTCTATCTCTTATATTTCAGTCTCAATTCCAACTAATATGCATCAAGTCCCTGCCTTAAATGGGTCTAATTATACTCAATGGAAGAATGCCATTGAAGTTGTACTGGGCTGTCTTCAATTAGATCTTGCCCTGATAACACCAGAACCGCCAAAGCCATCTGATAATGCCACTGAAGCTGAATATAATAGATGGGTTGCATAGTTTAGATCAAATGATACATGCCTGAAAGTCATTAAATATTCAATTTCTGAATCGATGAAGGGTGCCATGCCTGAAACAGATAAGGCTAAAGTTTTCCTAACTGAAATGGAAAAACGATTCAAGAAATCTGATAAATCTGAAGTAGGCATTCTTCTGAATAAATTGACTCGCTCGTCCTACGATAGAAAAGGCAACATCCGTGAATACATTGTAGAGCAGATCGAAGTTGTTTCTAAGATCCGTGCTCTAGGGCTTGTACTCACTGATGATCAACTGGTTCATTTGATCATGAACAACCTACCTCCCCAATTCGGCACGTTCCTGGTAAACTATAACACTCTGAAGGACATGTGGACATTGGATGAACTCATCACTCAGTGCGTCCAAGAAGAAGACAGGATCAGACAGATGATAAAGGTTCAAAATGTTAATATGGTGACTTCAGGACATGGGCATGGGCAAGAGAATAAAGGTAGAAGGAAGAGGAAATAAGGTTCTAATAATGGATTCTCTGGTCCTCCATCTGGAAACCATGAGAATCAATCTGGAAATGGATCTAAACGCAAACGGGTTAAAGGCAAACCATGCTTCTTTTGTAAAAAGACGGGTCATCTAAAGAAAGACTGCGAAGGTTTTAAGGATTGGCTCATAAAGAAAGGTAATCATTCTGTTCTTGTCTGTTTTGAATCTAATCTGACCGATGTGTCAGTGGATTCCTAGTGGATAGATTCAGGAACTACTATTCACATATGCACTTCTATGCAGGAATTACTACAGGCCAAGCCACCAACTGATGCGGAGCGCTCAGTATACGTAGGCAATGGTGTCAAAGTTGACGTGGAGGCAATAGGAGTCTATAGGCTTAAGTTGAAGTCTGGTCATTTTTTGAATTTAGTTAATATATTCTGTGTGCCGTCTATAAGGCGCAATTTAGTTTCAATTTCCTGTTTAGATAAGTTGGGATATTCGTTCCACTTTGGAAATAAAAGTTTTAGTATTTACTTTAATTCGATTAAAGTTGGAACCGGCTCTTTAATAAACAACTTATACCAGTTAGACTTGATTGCCTCTCACGTCTATAATATTAATACCTTGCATGGAAATGTAGTGGGATCCAAGCGAAGACTAGACTATGAGAATTCCTCCATGTTGTGGCACAGGCAGCTGTGCCATATATCTCGTGAGAGATTAGACAGGCTTGTGCGAGAAGGAATTTTACATTCTTTAGACTTCTCTGACTATAAAGTATGCATTGATTGCATAAAAGGGAAACAGACTAGAACGAGAAAGAAAGGTGCAACCAGGAGTGTAGATCTATTAGAGGTTATACATACAGATATTTGTGGACCATTCCCTACAGCCTCATGGAGTGGCCACAAATATTTCATTACCTTTATAGATGATTACTCTCGCTTTGGGTACCTATACCTTATCAGTAAGAAATCAGATGCCCTGGATACTTTTAAAATCTATAAGGTCGAGGTTGAAAATCAACTCGATAAGAGAATTAAAGTTGTCAAATCTGACCGTGGTGGTGAATACTATGGCAGATATGACGAATCAAGACACAATCCAGGGCCATTCGCTAAATAGCTGCAGGATTGTGGCATTGTTGCTCAGTACACTATGCCTGGTACTCCAGAGCAGAATGGAGTTGTTGAGAGACGTAATCGCACCCTTATGGATATGGTGCGAAGTATGGTCAGCAATTCAACATTGCCAGAATCTTTGTGGGGTGATGCGATCAAAACTACAGTTCATATATTAAATAGGGTTCCCAGCAAAGCAGTAAGCAAAACTCCTTTTGAGTTGTGGAATGGGAGAAAACCAAGTCTCCGATATCTACATGTTTGGGGTTGTTCTGCTGATGCTAAAATTTATAACCCGCATGAAAAGAAGCTTGATCCTAGAACCATAAGTTGTTTCTTCATTGGATACCCAGAAAGATCAAAAGGCTATCGATTCTACTGTCCTTCCCACTCCATCAGGATTGTTGAGACTGGGAATGCCAGATTCATTGAGGACACTGAAAACAGTGGGAGCACGAATATAAGAAATTTTGTATTTGAGGAACAAAGGACTGTGACTCCTGTCATAGTCAATCCAGATCACGTGAACATTAATGATGCAGTCGATTCTGCAGTCACTGTAGAGCACCACGTAGAACCTCATATACAAACCACTAATGAGGAAAATCAAGATCAGACCCAACAAGCTGAACCATTAAGAAGATCTGAAAGAGAGAGAAGGCCTGTAAATCGAGACGATTACATCGTATACTTACAGGAACACGACTTTGACATAGGGGTGGAAAAGGATCCTGAATCCTTTACACAAGTCAAACAAAGTGCTGATCCTTCTTGTTGGTTTAATGCCATGAAAGATGAGTTGAAATCCATGCAGGACAATAAAGTATGGGATCTTGTAGAATTACCCACTGGAATAAGGCCGATTGGTTGTAAATAGATATTTAAAACCAAACGGGACTCTAAAGGTAATGTCGAACGATATAAAGCCAGACTTGTTGCCAAGGGTTTTAACCAATGTGAGGGCATTGACTTTAAGGAGACTTTCTCACCAGTCTCTAAGAAAGACTCATTCAGGATCATAATGGCCCTTATAGCTCATATGGATTTAGAGTTACATCAGATGGATGTAAAGACTGCATTTCTCAATGGGGATCTGAATGAGAATGTGTACATGTTGCAGCCCAAAGGTTTTGTAGCTACTAGCTTAGAACATTTGGTTTACGAACTTAAGAAGTCCATCTATGGGTTGAAATAGACATCGCGACAGTGGTACCTTAAGTTTTATGAAGTAATTTCTTCATATGGCTTTGTAGAAAACACTGCAGATGAATGCATCTACATTAAAACTAGTTGGAGTAAGTTCATTATGATGATTTTGTATGTTGATGACATTCTGTTAGCTAGCAGTGATACCAGGATGTTGAGCGACACCAAGAAATTTTTATCTCAAAGGTTTGAAATGAAAGATCTTGGTGAAGCTTCTTACGTCATCGGCATTGAGATTCACCGTGACAGAACACTTGGACTGCTCAACTTGTCACAGAGGGCCTATATTACTAGGGTACTCGAAAGGTATGGCATGCAAAATTGTGCTTCAGGAAAGTCGCCCATTGTGAAGGGCGACAAATTTGGTTTATTTCAGTGTCCAAAGAATGATTTAGAAAAGAATCGAATGAAAGAATTTCCGTACGCATCAGGAGTAGGGAGCATCATGTATGCTCAAGTCTGTACGCGACCAGATATTGCCTTTGTCACTGGAATGTTAGGAAGATATTTATCTAATCCAGGAATGCAACATTGGATAGCTGCAAAGAAAGTATTACGGTATCTTCAGAGAACAAAAGACTTCGGACTCACATACAGAAGGTCAGATCAGTTGGAGTTTATTGGATATTCAGATGCAGACTTCGCAGGCTGCATCGATACTAAGAAGTCTACTTCATGATACATCTTCATGATGGTGGGAGGAGCTGTGTCGTGGAAAAGCGTGAAACAATCTACCACAGCCTCATCTACTATGGAAGCTGAATTTATTGCCTGCCATGAGGCATCTAATCAGGCACTATGGTTACAAAGTTTCTTTTCAGGTTTGCGGGTACTGGAGCATATCCCGAAACCATTGGAAATATTTTACGATAATTCGGCTGCTATTTACTTCTCTAGTAACAACAAGCATTCGTCAAGGTCGAGGCATATCGACATCAAGTACCTTGTTGTAAAGGAAAGAGTTCAGAATCATCAAGTGTCCGTGGAATTCATCGGCACTAAGCAGATGATTGCAGATCCGCTCACTAAAGGCCTCCCTATCACGCCATTTCAGGAGCATGTAACATCCATGGGAGTCATTGATCCCACAGATGTTTTCAGTTAGTGGGAGCTGAGCGTACTTTGATTTTCACAGACACTTAGAGATCTCGTTTTATACAGTTTGTTTGGATGATTTCGATATAAAGATTTATTTCTACTTCTCTATATATATGCGTAAAATTTTGAGTAAGTAGAACTACAGTCGTGTCTCGTTGGAGACATTAAAAGCTTCAGGACCTCTTAAGGACAGACACATATTGTCACACTAAAATGTGTAATCCTTATACCACATTTCCTAGTTCGTGATCTATGTCGTTAAGATTAAAAGTATTTGTGATCGCGCTTAGACTCACTTTACCTAAATTAAATGTTGTGATAACTACCGCGTTTCGATACTGACTGTCTTGATGGACCAGATTGAATAACATTACTCATACTGTCCAATTGTTTTCATTGGTTAACTATTTAGATATTTTCTTAAAAGATCAAAACTTGTTTTTTCAAAACAATTCTATATGACTATCATTAACGTTGTTCAATGAGGCCCAAGTGGGAGAATGTAAGAACTCTATTTAGTGGGCATCACTGATCAACAGTCTGGATTGTCATACAGTTGGACTGGATGATTGAGTAGACCAGTGGGCCCCACTTCATGTGATGCGCTGCGCAGTCTATCTGCGCAGCTCTGCGTACTAGGGCTGGAATGCTATAGCTGTCTTACGCAGACAGCAATTTGAGTTACACTAGGATGCTATAATGTGGAGCGTGGGAGAGAGAGTTGTGATGGGTTTCAAACTCTCTCTCCACAGATTCTATAAAAGAGAGCTGGGTCCCCAATCCTACACCACAGCAGAAATTCGAGTCCCATCTACTGATTTGCAGAAAGGGTGCGAAGGAGAGGAAGATCCTAAGTTCTACAGGTATTCTGGTATTCTTATCCGACTTCCATGGCGGCGTCTCAGCTAGGTAAGCTATCCAAACCCTGATCGCCATGTCCCATGCACAGACAGATCCGTGGGCCTATTCCGCATATAGATAAAATTCCACATGGACAATACAGAATCTCCTGACTGTGACAGGCCACAACAGACAAGCTTGAGCCTAGCTTGATGATTATGCATGGCCCGAGCCTGAATGCAAAAAAGCTTTTGTTTGTGTATGAGTAATATTTTATGTGCATGCGACGGTGGGTATGAGTGTGTGCGGAAATTTTGGAAACTTGAGAAGGTGATAGGTGCTTTTTTCTGTTCAAGATGGTGACGTTATGATACTTTGAATGTATGTACTTGATATAGTTCGTTTTGCTAACATATGCATCTAAACATTGATATTTTCTATCTCTATTCATGCTTTTATAGTATACACAATAGATAATAGGAACGTTCAGATATTTTGCCCGATACACCGTGTATACAATCGAGCAATGTATATGCTATTAAGATTAAAAACCTTTGCCCTAGGAGAAAGTTTCACAAATGTACTTTGCAGGTAAGATTGTTAGAATCTTTCAAAATTATATTAACTAAATGATATTTGATTTTTTTTTATGATTAACGATGAAAGTTGTACATTAAATGAATATTACAAGATTGAGATTAATCTTGTTGGTGTAACGAGTATGATCTGGACATGATGATGCTACTAGTGAAAGATGAAGTTGATGAATTGAAGGGGTAGTTGGAAGGAAAGGAGAAATATATGTTAAAGAAAAAACTAGAGATCATGAAGAAAGATTTGAAAGTCACTAAAAAAGAAATGAGTTTGCTTCAGAAGACTGGAATTGGAACGACGACTACATACTTTGTCCATTGCAATCGATGTTGACATAAATGTCAATGTGAATTTAAGCAGAAGCTATTCATAGTTATTGTTGCTTAAATTTGGTCAACCCTTGCTGGACCTCCAAGTACCTACACACGAAGACAACAAAGGAGACCCTGACTATAGCAGGGGGACAATCCGATGCATAAGCCAGAATCAAGCAATCTAGATCCAATATAGTTGAGGGTTTACTGGTGTGTACCTTTCACTATAGATGGGCCCTCTATTTATAAGTTAAAAGTCGACTATGTGGATAGAAACGCTTCCTAAATCATAGGCATGCGTTTAGCAGACGTTTCTCAACCGTTTTGTGACATCTTCGGTGGAGATAAGATCAAATGGTCGAGCTCTAAAAATATATGAGGTCGGTTGTCGAGATTGACCATCTAAGCCGACCCTAGGAATTAAACCCATGGCTACTCTGACGACGACTTTCCCAAGCTGGGTGTTTTGTGGTCAATTCTTCTTCCAATATTTCTTTGTCCTCCTATTGAATTATCAGGTCGTGGCCAAATATCCGAGCAACAAAGCCAAGCTGCCTTCATTTGGGACCTTAATGTCATCTAGAAGGCACCAAGGATAATCATCCTCTTCATCTTATCGTATGATGTAGAGACTCCCTTATAAGTTCCGAGCTGCACAGCCCCACATACGGGATCGCGTCTTGGATGACTCTCAGCAAGCATAGTAGGAGCTCGAAAATGGATGGGACTGTGAGAGGGCTTAAGAGCTCGTCCTCTTTCGAAGGAAGCGAAGGTACTTCATCTTCTAGCGGACGAAGCCCTCGAACGGGTAGATCTCCTCGTAGTGTACCACTGTTATTTGGTCATTGAGGAGCTCCTTGGTCATGACCAACGCTAGCCGACCACACGTCGTGCACAAATATCCGAGCTGACCTCATCTCTTCGATCAGTTCATTTTTACCCATAACACATTACATGAAAAATGGAAAAAGATGACGGATTTTGAGACAGTTGTTGACCGTCTCTAAAATTCTTTGGTTTAAAGACGGTTTAGAGACGACCGTAAACCGTCTCTAAAATTTTAGACGGCTCTTGACCGTCCCCAATATTGTCTTAAAATGTTGAACATTCACAAATCATTTAAGACAGTCGAAGACCGTCTTATATGCGGTGAGACGGTCTTTGACCGTCTTATATACGGTCATCTGAGACGGTCACTAGCCATCTGAATTAGAGACGGTCATTGGCCATCTTTTACTTGTAATATGAGACGGTCCTTAGCCGTCTTATAGCCCTGGTAAAGACCGTCTCTATTAGGGACTGTCAAGGACCGTCTCTATTAGAGACGGTCTTTAGCCGTCTTATAGCGGTCTTTTGAGACCGTCTACGACCGTCTGCATTAGAGACGGTCCTAATGCTCAGAAAAATATAGTTAAGAAGCTTAGAAAAAAATAATGAATTTCGAAAAAAAAAATATAGTTAAGAAGCTTAGAAAAAATTATGAATTTTGAAAAAAAAATATTTAAAAAGCTTTTAAAAAATAATTAACAATGTTTTAAAAAAAACTGATTTTATAAAAATTGGGATTTTGAAAAAAAAGTTAAGAACTTTGAATAAGAAGCTTAGAAAAAAATTAACAATGTTAAAAAAAATAATTAAGAACCAAAAGATTATGAATTTCGAAAAAAAAATAAAATAGTTAAGAAGCTTAGAAAAAATAATTAAGAACCTAAAAATTAAACAAAATTGTGAAAAAATTGACAAAAATAGTTAAGAAGCTTAGAAAAAATTAAACAAAAAATAGTTAAGAAGCTTAGAAAATAATTAAGAACCAAAAAATTAAACAAAAAATAGTTAAGAAGCTTAGAAAATAATTAGGAAGCTTAGAAAATAATTAAGAACCAAAAATAGTTAAGAAGCTTAGAAAATAATTAGGAAGCTTAGAAAATAATTAAGAACCAAAAATAGTTAAGAAGCTTAGAAAATAAAAGAAGCTTAGAAAATAATTAAGAAAAAATTAAACAAAAAATAGTTAAGAAGCTTAGAAAATAATTAAGAACCAAAAAATTAAACAAAAAATAGTTAAGAAGCTTAGAAAAAATAATTAAGAACGTAAAAATTATGAATTTCGAAAAAAAAATAATTAACAAGCTTAGAAAAAATATTTAACAATGTTTAAAAAAAAAACTTATTTTATAAAAATCTAGATTTTGAAAAAAAAAAATTTAAGAACTTTGAATAATGTTGATAACTTTGAAAAAAAAAAGATTTCGATAAAAAAAATGATATTTTAAAAAAATATATAAAAAAAATTAAACAAATTTGTGAAAAAATTGACAAATTGTAAAAAAAATATATATTTTAAAAAAGAAAACAAGATTTTGTATTTTGACAAGAAAAATTGAAAAGATATATAACAAAAGTGAGATTTAAAAAATGATATTTTGAAAAAGAAAATTTTAAAAATTAAACAGAATTATGAAAAAATTGACAAATTGTAAAATATATATATATATATTTTAAAAAAGAAAACTAGATTTTGTATTTTGACAAGAAAAATTGAAAAAGTTATATAACAAAAGTGAGATTTAAAAAATGATATTTTGAAAAAGAAAATTTTAAAAATTAAACAAAATTGTGAAAAAATTGACAAATTATAAAAAAAATATATACTTTAAAAAAGAAAACTAGATTTTGTATTTTGACAAGAAAAATTGAAAAGTTATATAATAAAAATGAGATTTAAAAAATGATATTTTGAAAAAGAAAATTTAGAAAATTAAACAGAATTGTGAAAAAATTGACAAATTGTAAAAAAAATATATTTTAAAAAAAAGAAAACTAGATTTTGTATTTTGACAAGAAAAATTGAAAAGTTAGATAACAAAAGTGAGATTTTAATGATGTGTTGTATATCCTTGCCGCCCCTATGTTTCTCCAACCCATTTTTAGGATGGCTATAAAAAATTGCGTAGATTTAAATATTAAGTGGACCACACCACTGGAAAGAATGAGAATATAGTACCCCGCCATTAAAAATTATAAAGAGCCCATCGTAAGGTTTTAGTAATGTTTATTTGCAATCCAACTTATTGATAATGTAAAGAAGATCTAGATGAAGGTAAACTACAAAGATCGAATTGATCCAAAACTTTTGTGGCCTTCAAAAGGTTTTTAATAGTTATTCATCATTGTTTTGATTGGTATGGCCTACTTGAGATTATTGAGTTCTTATGATTTGAAATCACATCCTAAAATATGATGGAAAAAATATATGGACGGTGTCAATTACATAAAACATATCAAGGTGGGCCCTACACGGTTAGAGTAACACCCATGAAGGAGTTACCTAAAATAGTGAAATGGTACTATAAGGTCACCTCATGGGAACTTCCTATGAGGTTAATCTGTGTGCGCCCAACCATGATGTGTGTAGAACATCAACACCATGCATTTGATGTGTCCCCTTTAAGTCCAAAAATCAATCATATACGAAACTCAGGTGGGCCATAGCATCTAAAACTATGTGAACACATCCCCAAAACATATAAAAGAATTTGGTGGGGCCCACATGAGTTTTGGATGTGTATGAAACTTGGTCTGACTCTTCATCTAAGTGGGACACACATAATGAATAGGCTGGATCTATGAACCACATCTGGGTGGGCCCAATAAATGATTATGAATGTTTTAATGGGAGGGTAACCCTCTCAACTATAGTATGTAGTGTGGCCCACCCAAGTCATGGATTGACTTTATTTTTAAGCTCGTGGCCTACCATGGAATGGTGCATCTGACTGACGGGGAAGATCCAAAGTTCAAGGTGGAAATCATTATTCCACATTGTTTTGTGTGGCATGGTCCACTTGAGTTTTGGATTTACCAAAAATTTGGGATCAACACACACCGTTCATCCATTTTTCGAGATCATTTTACAGAATTATCTAAAAAATGAATCATATTCTAAGATTAAATGGACAATACCACAAATAAGGGGAACAGATTGGCTACTCCCCCTATACCATCCAATGACTGGTGGTTAGTGCTGTGTGGGCCCCACCATGATGTATGGCCCCACGACCATTTTTTATTTATTTTTTACTTTTGAACTAGTTGGATTTCAAATAAACATTACGATGTGCCTTAGGATAGTTTCAACAGTGGGAATCACCCTCCCATTGTTTTCTGTGGTGGGGTCCACTACAGATTTCGGTGGTCTGTGGGCCCCACCATGATGTATGTGTTTCATCCATGCCGTCCATCTATTTTTATAGATCATTTTATAATATTACAAAAAAATGAGTTATATGCCAATCTCAAGTGGACCACATTACAGGAAAAAGTGTTGAATGAATGTCGACCATTAAAAACTTTGTGGGAGCCATAAAAGTATTGGATCAAGCTGATCTTTGTTTTTTCCCTTCATCTGGGCCTTTATGACCTAATCAACAGATTGGATGTTAGATAAACAGTACAGTGGGCCTTAGGAGGATTTAAATGATGGATATCCAATCATTATTGTTTTCCTGTGGTGTGGTCCACCTAAGATTTATATCCCTCTTATTTTTAGGACGAAGGCCTAAAATGATCTTTAAAAAAGGATGAACGGATCGAATGAAACATATACATCATGGTGGGGCCCACAGATCACAGGGGGAGTAGCCAATTCGTTCCACCCCTAAACCCAATCCCGCGCGCGCCCATCTCCCACAACCCCAAATCCCTCTCGCACGCCCGCCCCTCCCAAAACCCAAACCCTCTCTCTCGCGCTCGAAATCTCTCTCTCTCTCTCTCTCTCTCTCTCTCTCTCTCTCTCTCTGAAATCCGGCCATGGCTACTCTCGTCTCAACCGTCGATCAGATGTGGGCCACCCTGAAAGATTCCATCACAGCTTACACAGGCCTCTCCCTGACTACCTTCTTCATGGTCCTAGCCCTAACGATGGCCTTCTACTATGCCGTCTCCAACTTCTTCGATTCTCCACCTCCTCCGCAGAGGTCGAGAGATTACGAGGAGAAGATGGAGCCTCTGCTACCTCCGGTCCAGCATGGGGAGATTACGAAGGTGGAGTTGAAGGTGTACGACGGATTGGACCCTAAGAAGCCACTGCTGATAGCGATCAAGGGCCTTCCACTGCTCGTGAATCTCTGATTCTCAGGTATTTTCCCTTCTTGATGTTGCTTTCTGCAATTTAGAATACCTGATTAGGGATTTGCATTGAAAATGTTATACTGATGCTCAAGCAGAGGATTATATTGGAATCCCCAATCTGATTCCAGATTGAAATCCCCAATCTGGCAATTGGATTTGGGGTTCGAATTCAAAATCCCTAATTGACTGATTCGAATCCAAAAAAAAAAAAAAATCCCTAATTTCAACTGGATTATGGGGTATATGACT
Organism: Magnolia sinica; assembly: GCF_029962835.1. NCBI lineage: Eukaryota > Viridiplantae > Streptophyta > Magnoliopsida > Magnoliales > Magnoliaceae > Magnolia > Magnolia sinica. Next base: position 28,642,546 of record NC_080582.1, on the reverse strand, counting down.
GGAATCCCCAATATGGGACTTGGGATTCGAAATCCCTAATTTCTGATTTGGGAATTCAAATAAAAAAACCCTAATTGCTGGATTTGGGATTCGAAATCCCTAATCAGCCTGTATGGGATTCTTTTTTTTTTTAATTTTTTTATTTTTTACACATGCACACACAACCCCACACACTCATGCCACACGCACACTCGATATTCAGCTATGATGATGATGTAATTTTATTTTTTTCCCATTTCTATCACCTTCAAATTTGGACTACTCACTATTTACTTTTGACCATCTACTAGATAGCCATCAATCAGATAGTAAGGATTGCTTGATCAGTGTGATTTTTGAGATGCTCCACTCATAATGAGTTATGAGACCCACAATTTTGATGATCTGGTTAAATCTACTAGATGTCTTTTCATTAGATTTTAATCACCCATGTATAGCTGAGCATTTAATAATAATTATTTTGATTTTGTTTAGTTGGGCAGTTTGAAATTTTCAATCTAAGAATATAGGCATCTCCTATAGTAGGTCTTATGAAACTGCCTCAAATCGGAGATGCATCAACTGTAGTAGGGGTGTTTTTGCCCTAACCTTGGCTCGGATCTTGGGATGTTTATGGCTTAATCATGCTTTTTTTTACTTTCATAGCTCTGATCTGGTCGAAATGTTAGGGTTTTAATTATTGATTGTAGATCTGGTTTGTGGTTTTTTTTTTTTTCAGCCAGAAGATTTGATTGTAAGAAGACTAGAAACAGAGAATACCTTCATGAGCAGCCACCTTAGGAAAATATGTTATACTGTGCCTTGTGTTATAATCAGGGACTTTTGCATGGGAACTTCTTCTTCTCTAGTTTTGTTGCAGGCAAGATAACCTTTCTACTAACCCAGAGGTTTAGGTTGATTTTACAAAACGGGACTGACTTTTTTTTTTTGGTATATATGCATTGGATTAATTGCAAAATAAGGTCATAAAGGTTTTCAAGTTTAAGATTCAGATGTTGATCTATTAGAGCAATTGGTGAAACAAAATCATAAGTGATGTATCATCCATTGATTACAGGCAATAGGCAATTTTCAGATATATCACAAGCTCACGTGACACAATCTGGTGACTCTTAAAGCAGTAACCCATGACAATTTCCAGATTAGTACAACTCTTAGAGCAGTTACCCATGACAATTTCCAGATTGGTATTCTAAGTGTGATTGTGTATGCTTGCTTGCGAGGAATTTCAGGTTTAATTTGTAATAATTGTCTGCATCTCAATTTATCATTTGCAATCCTGTTCCACTGATTTGGTATTGGAGCAGATAGCAACAACCATTTCAACGGACATGTATCTATTCCTCAGAATTTTAGAACTCCACTATTGTTACAAGTGGTTGCATCCTATTCCTCAGAATTTTAGAAAGAAACAAAACAATGTATAGAATTTGCATCCCATGTATGGTTTATGAACTTTCAACATGGCTAATTTCTTTTGAAGGTCAAGTGGTGGACATGGGACTAACAACTACATCCTTACTGAATTCTGAGAAGTTTCCTGTCATAGTCCCGAATTCATTATTTTCCAGTCAGGTATGTACTTAGAACCAAAACCAAAACCTAAACCTTAACCTTAACCTAAACCGAAACCTAAACCAATAACCTATAACCTAAAACCTAAATGTATTCTCAAATCCCTAAACCTAAACCTACACCTAATCCTAATCTCAACTCCCTAACCTAAACCTAAACCAAAACTTGAAAACCCAAACCTAAACCCGAACTCAATTTTCTAAACCTAAACCTTAATGTATTCTCAAATCCCTAAACCTAAACCTACACCTAATCCTAATCTCAACTCCCTAACCTAAACCTAAACTTAAACTTGAAAACCCAAACCTAAACCCGATCCCGAACCCGAACTCGATTTCCTAAACCTAAACCTTAACCTATTCTCAATTCCCTAAACCTATATCTTATAACCTAAACCTAAGCCTAAACTTAAACCTTAACCTATTCTCAATTCCCTAAACCTATATCTTATAACCTAAACCTAAGCCTAAACTTAAACCTTAACCTAAACCTAAACCTAAACCTGTAACCTATAACCTAAACCTAAACCTAAAACCTAAATGTATTCTCAAATCCCTAAACCTAAACCTACACCAAATCCTAATCTCAACTACCTAACCTAAACCTAAACCTAAACTTGAAAACCAAAACCTAAAGCCGATCCCGAACCCGAACCCGATTTCCTAAACCTAAACCTTAACCTATTCTCAATTCCCTAAACCTATAGCTTATAACCTAAACCTAAGCCTAAACCTAAACCTTAACCTAAACCTAAACCTAAACCTAAACCTGTAACCTATAACCTAAACTTAAACCTAAAACCTAAATGTATTCTCAAATCCCTAAACCTAAACCTACACCTAATCCTAATCACAACACCCTAACCTAAACCAAAACCTAAACTTGAAAACCAAAACCTAAACCCGATCCCGAACCTGAACCCGATTTCTTAAACCTAAACCTTAACCTATTCTCAATTCCCTAAACCTATTGCTTATAACCTATACCTTAACCTAAACCTAAACCTAAACCTAAAACTATAACCTATAACCTAAACATAAACCTAAAACCTAAATGTATTCTCAAATCTCTAAACCTAAACCTACACCTAATCCTAATCTCAACTCCCTAACCTAAACCTAAACCTAAACTTGAAAACTCAAACGTAAACCCGATCATGAACTCGAACCCGATTTCCTAAACCTAAACCTTAAAGTATTCTCAAATCCCTAAACCTAAACCTACACCTAATCCTAATCTCAACTCCCTAACCTAAACCTAAACCTAAACGTGAAAACCCAAACCTAAACCCGATTCCGAACCCGAACCCGATTTCCTAAACCTAAACCTTAACCTATTCTCAATTCCCTAAACCTATGGCTTATAGCCTAAACCGAAACCTAAACCTATACCTTAACCTAAACCTATAACCTATAACCTAAACCTAAACCTAAAACCTAAATGTATTCTCAAATCCCTAAACCTAAACCTACACCTAATCCTAATCTCAACTACCTAACTTAAACCTAAACCTAAACTTGAAAACCAAAACCTAAACCCGATCCCGAACCCGAACCCGATTTCCTAAACCTAAACCTTAACCTATTCTCAATTCCCTAAACCTATAGCTTATAACCTAAACCTAAACCTAAACCTAAACCTTAACCTAAACCTAAACCTGTAACCTATAACCTAAACATAAACCTAAAACCTAAATGTATTCACAAATCCCTAAACCTAAACTTACACCTAATCCTAATCTCAACTCCCTAACCTAAACCTAAACCTAAACTTAAAAACTCAAACCTAAACCCGATCCCGAACCCGAACCCGATTTCCTAAACCTAAACCTTAATGTATTCTCAAATCCCTAAACCTAAACCTACACCTAATCCTAATCTCAACTCCCTAACCTAAACCTAAACCTAAACTTGAAAACCAAAACCTAAACCCGATCCCGAACCCGAACCCGATTTCTTAAACCTAAACCTTAACCTATTCTCAATTCTCTAAACCTATTGCTTATAACCTAAACCAAAACCTAAACCTATACCTTAACCTAAACCTATAACCTAAAACCTGAATGTATTCTCAAATCCCTAAACCTAAACCTACACCTAATCCTAATCTCAACTCCCTAACCTAAACCTAAACCTAAAGTTGAAAACTCAAACCTAAACCCGATCCCGAACCCGAACCCAATTTCCTAAACCTAAACCTTAATATATTCTCAAATCCCTAAACCTAAATCTACACCTAATCCTAATCTCAACTCCCTAACTTAAACCTAAACCTAAACTTGAAAACCCAAACATAAACCCGATCCCGAACCCGAACCCGATTTCCTAAACCTAAACCTTAACCTATTCTCAATTCCCTAAACCTATAGCTTATAACCTAAACCTAAACCTTAACCTAAACCTAAACCTAAACCAATAATCTATAACCTAATCATAAACCTAAAACCTAAATGTATTCTTAAATCCCTAAACTTAAACCTACACCTAATCCTAATCTCAACTCCCTAACCTAAACCTAAACTTGAAAACCCAAACCTAAACCCGATCTCGAACCTGAACCCGATTTCCTAAACCTAAACCTTAACCTATTCTCAATTCCCTAAACCTATAGCTTATAACCTAAACCTAAGCATAAACTTAAACCTTAACCTAAACCTAAACCTAAACCTAAACCTGTAACCTATAACCTAAACCTAAACCTAAAACCTAAATGTATTCTCAAATCCCTAAACCTAAACCTACACCTAATCCTAATCTCAACTCCCTAACCTAAACCTAAACCTAAACTTGAAAACCAAAACCTAAAGCCGATCCCGAACCCGAACCTGATTTCCTAAGCCTAAACCTTAACCTATTCTCAATTACCTAAACCTATTGCTTATAACCTAAACTGAAACCTAAACCTATACCTTAACCTAAACCTATAACCTATGACCTAAACATAAACCTAAAACCTAAATGTATTCACAAATCCCTAAACCTAAACTTACACCTAATCCTAATCTCAACTCCCTAACCTAAACCTAAACCTAAACTTAAAAAATCAAACCTAAACCCGATCCCGAACCCGAACCCGATTTCCTAAACCTAAACCTTGAAGTATTCTCAAATCCCTAAACCTAAACCTACACCTAATCCTAACCTCAACTCCCTAACCTAAACCTAAACCTAAACTTGAAAACCAAAACATAAACCCGATCCCGAACTCGAACCCGATTTCCTAAACCTAAACCTTAACCTATTCTCAATTCCCTAAACCTATTGCTTATAACCTAAACCAAAACCTAAACCTATACCTTAACCTAAACCTATAACCTATAACCTAAAACCTAAATGTATTCTCAAATCCCTAAACCTAAACCTACACCTAATCCTAATCTCAACTCCCTAACCTAAACTTGAAAACTCAAACCTAAACCCGATCCCGAACCCGAACCCAATTTTCTAAACCTAAACCTTAATATATTCTCAAATCCCTAAACCTAAATCTACACCTAATCCTAATCTCAACTCCCTAACTTAAACCTAAACCTAAACTTGAAAACCCAAACATAAACCCGATCCCGAACCCGAACCCGATTTCCTAAACCTAAACCTTAACCTATTCTCAATTCCCTTAACCTATAGCTTATAACCTAAACCTAAACCTTAACCTAAACCTAAACCTAAACCAATAACCTATAACCTAATCCTAAACATAAAACCTAAATGTATTCTTAAATCCCTAAACCTAAACCTACACCTAATCCTAATCTCAACTCCCTAACCTAAACCTAAACTTGAAAACCCAAACCTAAACCCGATCTCGAACCCGAACCCGATTTCCTAAACCTAAACCTTAACCTATTCTCAATTCCCTAAACCTATAGCTTATAACATAAACCTAAACCTAAACCTATATAACATATAACCTAAACCTAAACCTAAACCTAAAACCTAATGTATTCTCAAATCCCTAAACCTAAACCTACACAAAATCCTAATCTCAACTCCCTAACCTAAACCTAAACCTAAACTTGAAAACCTAAACCTAAACCTGATCCCGAACCCCAACCCGATTTCCTTAACCTAAACCTTAACCTATTCTCAATTCCCTAAACCTATAGCTTATAACCTAAACTTAAACTTAAACTTAAACCTTAACCTAAACCAATAACCTATAACCTAAACCTAAACCTAAAACCTAAATGTATTCTCGAATCCCTAAACCTAAACCTACACGTAATCCTAATCTCAACTCCCTAACCTAAACCTAAACCTAAACTTGAAAACCCAAACATAAACCCGATCCCGAACCCATACCCGATTTCTTAAACCTAAACATTAACCTATTCTCAATTCCCTAAACCTATAGCTTATAACCTAAACCTAAACCTTAACCTATAACCTATAACCTAAACCTAAACCTAAAACCTAAATGTATTCTCAAATCCCTAAACCTAAACCTACACCTAATCCTAATCTCAACTCCCTAACCTAAAATTAAACCTAAACTTGAAAACCCAAACCTAAACCCGATCCCGAACCCGAACCTGATTTCCTAAACCTAAACCTTAACCTATTCTCAATTCCCTAAACCTTAACCTATAACCTAACCTAAACCTAAACCTATTAACTGCACTTATAACCTAAACCTATAACCTAAATCTAAGCCTAAAACCTAAACTTAAACCTAAAATCGAAATGTATTATCAAATCCTTAAACCTAAACCTACACCTAATCCTAATCTCAACTCCCTAACCTAAACTTAAACCTAAACTTGAAAACCCAAACCTCAACCCGATCCCAAACCCGAACCTGATTTCCTAAACCTAAACCTTAACCTTAACCTATTCTCAATTCCCTAAAGCTATAACCTATATACTATAACCTATAACTAAAACCTAAACCTTAACCTAAACCTAAACCTAAACCAAAGCCTATAACCTAAACCTTAACCTATAACCTATAAGTTATAACCTAAACTTATAACCTATAACTTAAAACCTGATCCTAAACCTAAACCTAAACCTAAACCTAAAACCTAAAACCTAAAACCTAAACCTAAACTTAAAACCTAAATGTATTCTCAAATCCTTAAACCTAGACCTACACCTAATCCTAATCTCAACTCCCTAACCTAAACCTAAACCTAAACTTGAAAACCCAAACCTAAACCTGATCCCAAACCCAAACCAAATTGCTGTAATAATGTAGCCCAATCACATGGTAAGAAACAAGAATGTATCCCTTTTAACACATGCCCATTTTTGCAAAGCTTTAATTTTTGTTGTTGTTTCTATTAACTTGAATTGTTGCTCAATCACCTGGCAACAAACAAGAATGTATCCCTTTTAACACATGCCCCTTTTTACAGAGCTTTAATTTTTGTTGTTGTTTCTATTAACTTAAATTGAAACACTTTTTTGCATTATTTGCTTGTATTAGTTTTATTTTAATGATCAGTTTTATTTTTAAAAAGTGTCCACTTTTTTGGAAGAAGTTTATGCAATTCTTCATGATTTTGAATTATAATGTTTTGTTGGTTTAATATTATTTTTTCAGATGAAAGACACAAAAAGAAAATTGTTGCTGATTTTTTTCCTTTTTTTATTTATGATGTTAAACTTATATGTATTTATGCGTGGATGAATGTAATGTGGATAAGATTGTTTGTATTTGGATGGATGTAGTTTATGTTTAGATGAATGTAGTTTATGTTGGATTTACGTAGTTTAGGTTTAGATGGATATGAATGTGAATATGATGAAATATATTATATAACAGGTGTATATCAGGAAGAATACGATGAAATATATTGTAATAGGTGTATATTGATCCTCTCAAATTTGAAAATGTGCTTTGAAGGCTCATAAGGGACGGTCTATGACAGTCCTTTTTAAGGACGGTCTATGGCCATCATTTAAAGGCTCATAAGAGACGGTCCATGACAGTCCTTTTTAAGGACGTTCCATGATTGTCCTTTTAAAGGATGGTCCATAGCTGTCCTTTGAAGGGCCATAAGAGACGGTCTATGACAATCCTTTTTAAGGACGGTCCATGGCCGTCCTTTTAAAGGACGGTCCATGGCCGTCCTTTGAAGGCTCATCAGAGACGGCCTATGACAGTCTTTTTTAAGGACGGTCCATGACCGTCCTTTTAAAGGACGGTCGATAGCCGTCCTTTAAAGGCTTATAACCGTCCTTTTTAAGGATAGTCTATGACTGTCATTTTTTCATCAATAAGAATGACGGTTTTCGACCGTCCTTTAAGTAATACGACACATCAAAATTTGATGGCCCATGCGATGGTCCATGACCATCCTTTTTAGTCATTTGAGACGGTTTTGGACCGTCCTTTTTTCACAGTTTTGGCGTATGATAGTTATGATATATTTAAATGTTAATTTCATTATCAAGGTGTGTGTTTTAATCTTTAATTTAATGTTATTATGTGAATTTAATATGTTTAAATATTAATTTAATGATATTGTGTGAATTCGATTATCAGGATGTGTGTAAATGATTAGCATAATGTATGTATTTAACTAGTAGATTATGTATTTGATTAACAAGTTTCAAACCCAGGTTTAACAAACTACCCTTTTTTTTTTTAATTTCATTTCGCTAACGATCTAACTCTATCGGCGTTGTTTTAAAATAAGGGTTTAACAAATGTGTACATCTGTCGTGTAACGCCCTGAGATTTCTACTCTCATGGATAACCCAAAAGGTTGAGTTCCCGAGTGTTAATTTGAATATTTCAAGGGTATAAACTCACATATTCCTTACATTTTCATAAATTTTCACAATTTCATGGCATTCATAGCATAAATGATGAAAGATAAATCTTATTCAATTAAATTCACTATTCTAAGTTCCATTCACCAATTGTTTAATTAATCAAACCAACTAACATAGTCTAAGTTTTGCCCTCCCATTGAGGACTTATTACAAATTCAAATTCAATTAAACTAATCATAAGAAAAGCAACATAAACAAAGTAAATAATTCTTTCATAACATGCATCGGCTTCATCATTTGTCTGTCACCACGAACCATAATACTTCTCACGTTAAAGCATTGGCTCATTCATTGGATCATTACCAGCATAGTCTACGGTTGTTTTTCCAAGAAGAGGAATGAGTTGTCTAGGTTCAACTTAATGAGGGCATCCTCACAAGATTATCAAAATATAGCATGATCATCTCACATATAATTTCAAAACAAAACATCCATATAAAATCTTAATTAATGTAATACATGATATGAATGCTCTGATAAAGGCACTATGATTAAATGAGATGGTGAAGTAAAAAACCCTCAATTACAACTTCATATGCACGTATTAGCCACTAGCCACCAGAATTTACCAAGTAACATACGAGGCAGAAAACCTCTATTACAACTTCACATGCTCTAAAAACCCATCTAAGGAAGTGGGAAACTCCGATTACAACATCCATTAGATAGTGTACAACTGAAAGCGGGAAACCTCCATTACAACTTCCATTGTAACACCTAGAGAGGTAAGTGAATGCATGATTAGTTTCATCCTTTAATTATCTCGATTTAGCATCCAACTGGTTTAATAATGCCCACACTCAACAAGTCACCACATCCCCCTATTCCACAGTCCACCACACCCTAAAATATTCGTTACCCTTCACACTACTATCATTCATAGATGGACGAGCATACCCTAGCTGTGATACTACATGTGGCTCTAATTCATCATCATCCACTCATGTATCCATCATAAGATCATATAATCCAACCATTGGATTCTCTATAATTCACAATAATCCATACACATGAATATTCCATATCAATTCCACAACATATATAAATTAACCACATGAGTTTCCACATAACATGATTCCAAAACACATGGGATGAGTGGTTTTCTTGTCACGTGGCATTCACAAATACATAAGTATGTCATCACACCAACATATAGGCATATCATGTCCATTGGCATATGATATTCATCATGAAACATTCATATTTTCCACAGAGTTCCATCATAAACATTATTCTACCAATGAATCCATGTTCATACATACAAACATGTAATATCCTCATATTAATATTTTAAAAAAAAAAGAAGTCTAGCAACAGAACATCATATAATTATCATGTTAAGCACCATTAAACTACTCACAAACAACACATCACATGCGCCAATCCAAACTACAACATATAAGGTCCATATGGGCTACCCTAGTGGGCGCACCTTGTAGAGTCGACAGGTTATCTCATCACAATGAGTTAACTCATTGATCTACACGTTCCCATGAGATCCATCATCATGGTACATCAACATAAGAGCCATATATCCACATGCCCACCCTAGATAGTGTTTTCATCAACACATCTTCATGGTTTATGAACCTGACATCATGTAGTTAGGGTTTAAGCTTAATTATAGTTCAATTCTTCATCAAACCTCATACAATGATGGATTAAATCATTCATCAAGAAATTTATAGCAATTAAACACAATAAAATAAAAAATTAACAAGGGTTTTATGAATTAAAACAACAAGCAATCAATCAAAGAAAACAACTCCTAGGTTTAAGAGAAAACTAGCTAGAATTGTATATAAGCCTAAATGGATTCTTTGCCTTTATCTTAAATGAAAAGCTAGATGAAATTGATAGGAGGATGGGCATTGTACATGAACTAAGGTGTTGATGGGGATTTCACAAGTAAGGGTGATGATGGGGGACGTCCAATGTGGGCGTGAGAGGTGGTCATCAAAGGTGAGATGTTCACTCTCTCTCTCTCTCTCGGGACGTTAAGGGCTGGAAACAAGTGGAGGCCATGAGGGTTTTGAGGAGAAATAGGGAGAGATGGGGGCATGCGCAAGGAGTGGTACATGGTTTGGACGTTCTCACCAATTGACAAGGAATGACAGTCCACATTGTGGTCCAAGGGCTGATGTGTTTGGAAATCTAATATGCTCACTTAATTTGAAATTAAAAGTAGAGTTAGAATATATGATTTTCTAGGTGTTCCATTAATTATAATGGGTGATCTTGGAAAAGGCTTGATGGATGGTTGTGGTGCATTGATCGGGTCCATTCTTTCCACAAAAACTCATAGTTTCACTAGATAAACCATCACTCAAAATTTTATTCTTATTATACGGTAGGAACATAGGTAACTTGGGCCCTACTACATTAGAATTACACGTGGGTTAAGAAAACTTCCTCTTTAAGTAAGATTAGAAAACTAGTTACCCATTCTATGCATGTTATAACTTGGATGATGATGCCTTTCAATTAGCCCATGATCTTATAGATTTAAGATGTTCATTAGATAGGGAATGATTGACTATGGATAGAGGTTAAGTTTTTCCTCATGGGTGTAAATTTTGTTTCTCAATTGGACGCTCCCATTGGCCTATGGTCTAAGTTCTGAATTAATGGTTGATACCTTGTTTCAACACTTGAGGTCTTGGTATCGATCCCTAGTGGGGGTGGCTAACATGGAGTGTGTGTACTGACATGGGTGTGTACTAACAAGCTAACCCAAAAAAAAAAAAGAATTAATGGTTGATGGGGCTGATATACTTATTCCCACTTTTGGGCCTTCCAAGAGTTGTTGATCAAGGATAAACAAAAAAAAACTTACATGGTCATAACCTTTTGGTGGTAGCTCGTCATCTAAGAAAGTGATGGCTTAGGGAGCAAGGAGTTGGCCTATCATGTGTGGGACCATTTCAGGTGGAGCCTTTCGAGAGATATGCACATTGTTCAGAGTTTTGATAAAAATCTCCCGGTGTGCTTGCGATGTACATAAGGACACACTCTTCTTAAGTGTACCAATATTCACTATTGGAGGCTTTAAATCAGGTTCACTTCTAACTTTTATAGTCCTACCTAAATACCTACATCTTACACAAGAACCTATTGGAGGTTCTAAATCAGGTTTTATTCTTATTAGACAGTAGGAACATAGGTAACTTGGGCCCTACTACATTAGAATTAGGCTTGGGTTAAGAAAACTTCCTCTTTAAGTAAGATTAGAAAACTAGTTACCCATTCTACGCATGTTATAACTTCGATGATGATATCTTTTAATTAGCCCATGATTTTATAGATTTAAGATGTTCATTAGATCGGGAATGATTGACTATGGATAGAGGTTAAGTTTTTCCTCATGGGTGTAAAGTTAGTTTCTTAATTGGACGCTCCCATTGGCCTATGGTCTAAGTTCTGAATTAATGGTTGATGGGGCTGATATACTTATTCCCACTTTTGGGCCTTCTAAGAGTTGCTGATCAAGGATAAAATAAAATTTAAAAAAAAAAAAACTTACATGGTCGTAACCTTCTGGTGGTAGCTCGTCATCTAAGAAAGTGATGGCTCAGGGAGCAAGGAGTTGGCCTATCATGTGTGCGACCATTTCAGTTGGAGCCTTTTGAGAGATAAGCGCATTGTTTAGAGTTTTGATAAAAATCTCCTAGTGTGCTTGTGATGTACATAAGGACACACCCTTCTTAAGTGTACTAATATTCACTATTGGAGGTTTTAAATCAGGTTCACCTCTAACTTTTATAGCCCTAACTAAGGACCTACGTCATACACAAGAACTTAACATACACTCCCGCTTGAGGATCCCATAAGAGACTTTAGTTGGTTTCTATCGGCTAACTAACAACCTCGATCAAAGTCTAATGACCTACATTTACTCCCACTGGAGACTCCCACAACGACTAACACGTAAGCACCCATGTCTAGTATATTTCATCCTACACAAGAGCCTATGTCCTATACAAGGAAAGAGAGTATGGACTCACTAAATGACAATTCGCTTGTTGGATTAAGCCTGATGCGGTGCACTTAGGTTACTTAATCGATGCACTCCCGTGCTTCAATAACCTCTCCTATGCTCTCCCAATCATGGAAGTCGGCCTTCTTCTGCTTCCTTAAATCGGGTAACTTGCAATTAATGCTCCAACGAGACTATCAAAGTAATGGGAGAGGTTTGGTTTATCTCATACAACGAAAGGCTTAGTTGGTTTCCAAATAGGGATTCACTTAGATGGGCATTATAGAGGTATGAAAGACAAAGATTTTCCTATTGGATTGGTGTCAATCCTCTAAAGAATGCAAGGAAACAAGATCATCTTTGTAAGGAGCTTGAAATGCTCATTAGAGTTATTAAACACATATGAGATGACTTAAATCCCTTTAGGTGAGAGCTTAGAAGTATTGGGAAGTATTAAGATACACTAAGGCTTCAAACTCACTAAAAAAATCATCATTTTTCCTAAGGCTCATATGTCACTTATAAAGGAATCTAGTTCTAATGATAAAAATGGGTAGGAAATCAGCTTGATCCATCGATCGAGTGATGCCTTCAATCGATAGAACTTTCCTTCGATGGCATCAAGAAATTCGAGAAAATGGGCATTTGTTGCTAAACATTTTTAGGCACCTTTATTCAATCAAGCCCAATCAATCAATGATCGCTCGATGGGATCAAGAACCCAACGAAAGTTGTTGTTTTTTATAGTTACATTTACAGCAAATTTGCACATCTTATAACTTAATTTATCATGTTCCAATTGGGCTTCTAAGGCTAAGGGATGATCACCAAGGGTTCACCTATTATGTTTAGAATCATCTAAATGTATGAGTTATTTTAGGTCAAGTTTAAGGTCACTAAGGCACCTCATATACCTATTTTTAACTTTCTTAATGATCCAGTCTTCATATGTCTTCAGCCTTCAACTTCCAAGGGCTCAACCGACTCTCTAACACACCGACGCACATGATTGGCAAAAAAGATGCACAAATAACTGCATTAATATAATTAAACACAAAATAAGTCCAAGATTACCCTTTATGCCACAAAAAATTCAAATTTCACTATCACCTTTTTTTCCAACTAGAAGCTAACACATGGCACCATATGTAGGCCAAGCCATTTATGCCTTAAATTTAGGTTAGACAAGGTTGTGGAGATCTAATTTTTACTACCCATGTTAACCCACATGAGTGCACCAAGAAGATTCATGAAACCCGAGGCAACAATGTCTCAGGATTCAGGCTAGCCAACTCATAAGGGAAAATTAGATTTTCACTAGTGATGACTCATTTGGTTGACCATTTACCTTTAACCATCATCAAAATTATAAAATTTATTATCTTAATAGGTATTAGATGAGTTTCATGTGTCCCAAAGGGTCCAACAATCAATCAAATCATGTCACATGGTGTTGTTTCCCTCCATCTTCATACTTATTAACAAAATGCATTGGCCACATCTATAAATACCCATTCCTCTTCATTTATCAATAACATACAACACTTCAATAACACCCTCTTTAAGAGAGAGAGAAAGAGAGAGAGAGAGAGAGAGAGAGAGAGAGAGAGAGAGAATCTAAGCCATCCAAGCCGCCTCTCTTATCCCTACCATTCTTTTTTTTTTCAAGATGGCAGCATGCCACCAGAAATACATTAAGAAAACAGGGGATTTACAGCCATTCGGGTGGGCCCCAACAAAAAGGATCTGGGCCTCACCTATCATATGCTAGACCAACAGGCCACCTAAATGAAAAAATAGTGTGGGGACAAGCATCCCATAAAAGCGATGAGCATCGAAGATGCAACAAGGAGTGACAGAGCAGTGGAGAGCAGCAACTTCCAATAGCAATCTAGAGCTCAAAGCAGAGCAGGGGAGAGCAGCAATCCAGAGCTCAAAGTAGAGCAGGGGAGAGCAGCAACTTCCAGTAGCAAACCAGAGACCAAAACAGAGTAGGGACAGCTGTTGGAGGGGCTGAAACATAGGCAGCTAGGGCAGAACACGGGATTTTTTTTTTGTTGGAACAAGCCACCAACTGTGTATATAAGATGGACAAAATGTACATTCATTCGGGCCTACCTGAAACAAGAGCGGGAACAGCCTATCGTATATGAGAGAAGAGGAGAGAAGATGGGAAGAAAAATTGGGAGAGGGGGCCAGGGGGCTGTGAAAAGGCTGCAAAAGACAGGGCCCAGCTGCAGTCCAAGAGGGCAAACAGCAGGAGGGAAGGGCTCTGGCCGACTTAGTCGATCCCTGTTTTAGGCTGATAGTGCCGAATCTGGCCCACCCCTGATTTGTCTAAGACTAGGGAACCTCTGGTAGCCCGAGGGAGATCAGGAAGGTTGAGGAAATTTTGGTCTGGTACGTCACTGCTGGCTGTGTGTGCAAGATAGTCTGCCACTACATTTCCTTCCCTAAGAATATGACTGAATCTGAGATTTAGGGAGAGAGAGAGTTGATGGATAGATTCTAGGTGGTACCAGAGTTTCCAACCATAGGATGGAGAGTGTCCAACAACGACTTCAAAGAGGATACGCTAGTCAGATTCGATAATGATGGAGGATAAACCCATATCCTTGCATATAGAGATCCCATCAACCATCGCCCTGGCTTCAGCAACCATGTTGGAGACGAGGCCGTAGCTGTTATGGAAGGCAAATATCAAGTTCCCTACGTGATCACAGCAGACACCTCCAGCACCCGGGTTGCATTGGGTGGAGCCATCAATGTTGAGTTTCATCCAATTCCCGGTCGATTTTTCCCACCAAACAACCCTGCTCATAGCTGATGAAGAGTGGGGGGCTGGCGGAGCCTGGGTGGAGTCCCAAAGGGCTATCTCTTCCTAAGCTCACTACCAAAAAAATGGGCAAAGGCTACGGATAAAAGGCGTAGTCATAGACCTATGGCTACGATTTTAGTCCGTAGCACGACCGTAGTCGTAGGTTCCATAACAATAGGTCTTGAACCTATGGCTATGGATTTAATCCATAGCTATTGACACCAATAGCTACAAATATAATCCGTAGCAAATATATCTGTAGCGAAAACCACAAACAGCTATGGATATTATTTGTAGCTAAAAATCCATAGCAATATGCCAAATTTAATAATGGCTACAGCTGTCAGATAACTGACTACGATCAATATTCGTAGTTATTTCGTACATTAAAAAATATATAATCATTTGTTCATTCAATTACCACCTGCATAATCATTCATTCATTCCATTACAATCAATTACAATCATTTATTCATTCAATTACAATCCTTCATTCAATCAATTATAATTACAATCAATTACAATCCTTCATTCAATCAATTACAATTACAATTATAATAATGCTGAAAATACAAATCTTTGGCTTCATTAGAGAAATTTGCTCGACTTCACCCTGAAATTTCAATGATAAAGAATTGAATGAGAAGATATATTTTGACGGTATGATATTTTTTTAACAAGTAAATAGGCCTTTTTCAGCCATCACCCACCTGAAGAATCAAAAATTGATTGTTGTCCAAGTCCACTCATTTTCCTTTCAATTTCTTAGTGACCTCTGTAAAATTACTTCCACGGTCATTTATGTAGTACTTTGAAGAGTTGTCTCGAAATGCAACTCTAATAATGACAAAGTCACTTCTTGCAACAGCTTCGTATATTCCATCATCCTACAAATAGTCATGGCATTCATAAATCAGAATGACTATTGGGGGAAAGAAAAATAAAGTGAAAGAAGTGCATCATGTATAACCATTTTTTTTCTTAATGAATTAATAAAAACTCAAAGAGAAATGAAATTGACACAAAAGGAATGGTCTCACCATATGGTTTGTATGTTTAGGTTAGGGAGTTGAGATTAAGATTAGGTGTAGGTTTAGGTTTAGGGATTTGAGAATACATTTAGGTTTAGGTTTTAGGTTATAGGTTATAGCTTGAGGGAATTGAGAATAGGTTAAGGTTTAGATTTAGGAAATCGGGTTCGGGTTTTGGATCGGGTTTAGGTTTGGGTTTTCAAGTTTAGGTTAGGGAGTTGAGATTAGGATTAGGTGTAGTTTAGGTTTAGGGATTTGAGAATACATTTAGGGTTTAGGTTTAGGTTTAGGTTTTAGGTTATAGGTTAAGCTTTAGGTTTTAGGTTTAGGTTAAGGTTAGGTTATAGGTTATAAGTTTAGGTTATAGGTTATAGGTTAAGGTTTTAGGTCATAGGTTTTGGTTTAGGTTAAGGTTATAGGTTTAGGTTTAGGTTTAGGTTAAGGTTTAGGTTTAGGTTATAAGCTATAGGTTTAGGGAATTGAGAATTGGTTAAGGTTTAGGTTTAGGAAATCGGGTTCGGGTTCGGGATCGAGTTTAGGTTTGGGTTTTCAAGTTTAGGTTTAGGTTTAGGTTAGGGAGTTGAGATTAGGATTAGGTGTAGGTTTTGGTTTAGGAATTTGAGAATACATTTAGGTTTTAGGTTTAGGTTTAGGTTTTAGGTTATAGGTTAAGGTTTAGGTTTTAAGTTTAGGCTAAGGTTAGGTTATAGGTTATAAGTTTAGGTTATAGGTTATAGGTTAAGGTTTTAGGTCATAGGTTTTGGTTTAGGTTTAGGTTAAGGTTTAGGTTATAAGCTTTAGGGTTATAGGAATTGAGAATAGGTTAAGGAAATCGGGTTCGGGTTCAGGATCGGGTTTAGGTTTGGGTTTTCAAGTTTAGGTTTAGGTTTAGGTTAGGGGGTTGAGATTAGGATTAGGTGTAGGTTTAGGTTTAGGGATTTGAGAATACATTTAGGTTTTAGGTTTAGGTTATAAGTTTAGGTTTAAGTTTAGGTTAAGGTTTTGGTTTAGGTTTAGGTTTAGGTTATAAGCTATAGGTTTAGGGAATTAAGAATAGGTTAAGGTTTAGGTTTAGAAAATCGGGTTCGGGATCAGGTTTAGGTTTGGGTTTTCAAGTTTAGGTTTAGGTTTAGGTTAGGGGGTTGAGATTAGGATTAGGTGTAGATTTAGGTTTAGGGATTTGAGAATACATTTAGGTCTTGGTTTAGGTTTAGGTTTAGGTTATAGGTTTAGGTTTAGGTTTAGGTTTAGGTTATAAGCTATAAGTTTAGGGAATTCAGAATAGGTTAAGGTTTAGGTTTAGGAAATCGGGTTCGGGTTCAGGATTGGGTTTAGGTTTGGGTTTTCAAGTTTAGGTTTACGTTTAGGTTAGGGAGTTGAGATTAGGATTAGATGTAGGTTTAGGTTTAAGGATTTGAGAATACATTTAGGTTTTGGGTTTAGGTTTAGGTTTAGGTTATAGGTTTAGGTTTAGGTTTAGATTAAGGTTTAGGTTTAGGTTTAGGTTATAGGTTTAGGTTTAGGTTTAGGTTAAGGTTTAGGTTTAGGTTTAGGTTATAAGCTATAGGTTTAGGGAATTGAGAATAGGTTAAGGTTTAGGTTTAGGAAATCGGGTTCGGGTTCGGGATCGGGTTTAGGTTTAGGTTTTCAAGTTTAGGTTTAGGTTTAGGTTAGGGAGTTGAGATTAGGATTAGGTGTAGGTTTAGGTTTAGAAATTTGAGAATACATTTAGGGTTTAGGTTTAGGTTTAGGTTTTAGGTTATAGGTTAAGGTTTAGGTTTTAGGTTTAGGTTAAGGTTAGGTTGTAGGTTATAAGTTCAGGTTATAGGTTATAGGTTAAGGTTTTAGGTCATAGGTTTTGGTTTAGGTTAAGGTTATAGGTTTAGGTTTAGGTTTAGGTTATAAGCTATAGGTTTAGGGAATTGAGAATAGGTTAAGGTTTAGGTTTAGGAAATTGGGTTCGGGTTCCGGATCGGGTTTAGGTTTGGGTTTTCAAATTTAGGTTTAGGTTGAGGTTAGGGAGTTGAGATTAGGATTAGGTGTAGGTTTAGGTTTAGGGATTTGAGAATACATTTAGGTTTTAGGTTTAGGTTTAGGTTTTAGGTTATAGGTTAAGGTTTAGGTTTTAGGTTTAGGCTAAGGTTAGGTTATAGGTTATCAGTTTAGGTTATAGGTTATAGGTTAAGGTTTTAGGTCATAGGTTTAGGTTTAGGTTATAAGCTTTAGGGTTATAGGAATTGAGAATAGGTTAAGGTTTAGGTTTAGGAAATCGGGTTCAGGTTCGGGATCGGGTTTAGGTTTGGGTTTTCAATTTCCAGTTTAGGTTTAGGTTAGGGGGTTGAGATTAGGATTAGGTGTAGGTTTAGGTTTTGGGATTGGAGAATACATTTAGGTTTTGGGTTTAGGTTTAGGTTTAGGTTATAGGTTTAGGTTTAGGTTTAGGTTTAGGTTTAGGTTATAAGCTATAGGTTTAGGGAATTGAGAATAGGTTAAGGTTTAGGTTTAGGAAATCGGGTTCGGGTTCGGGATCGGGTTTAGGTTTGGGTTTTCAAGTTTAGGTTTAGGTTTAGGTTAGGGAGTTGAGATTAGGATTAGGTATAGGTTTAGGTTTAGGGATTTGAGAATATATTTAGGGTTTAGGTTTAGGTTTAGGTTATAGGTTATAGGTTAAGGTTTAGGTTTTAGGTTTAGGTTAAGGTTAGGTTATAGGTTATAAGTTTAGGTTTTAGGTTATAGGTTAAGGTTTTAGGTCATAGGTTTTGGTTTAAGTGAAGGTTATAGGTTTAGGTTTAGGATTAGGTTAAGGTTTAGGTTTAGGTTATAAGCTTTAGGTTTAGGGAATTGAGAATAGGTTAAGGTTTAGGTTTAGGAAATCGGGTTCGGGTTCGGGATCGAGTTTAGGTTTGGGTTTTCAAGTTTAGGTTTAGGTTTAGGTTAGGGAGTTGAGATTAGGATTAGGTATAGGTTTAGGTTTAGGGATTTGAGAATACATTTAGGTTTTAGGTTTAGGTTTAGGTTTTAGGTTATAGGTTAAGGTTTAGGTTTTAGGTTTAGGCTAAGGTTAGGTTATAGGTTATAAGTTTAGGTTATAGGTTATAGGTTAAGGTTTTTGGTCATAGGTTTTGGTTTAGGTTTAGGTTAAGGTTTAGGTTTATGTTATAAGCTTTAGTGTTATAGGAATTGGGAATAGGTTAAGGTTTAGGTTTAGGAAATCGGGTTCGGGTTTAGGTTTGGGTTTTCAAGTTTAGGTTTAGGTTTAGGTTAGGGAGTTGAGATTAGGATTAGGTATAGGTTTAGGTTTAGGGATTTGAGAATACATTTAGGTTTTGGGTTTAGGTTTAGGTTTATGTTATAGGTTTAGGTTTAGGTTTAGGTTTAGGTTATGGGTTAAGGTTTAGGGAATTGCGTTTAGGTTATAGATTATAAGTTATAGGTTAAGGTTTAGGGAATTGAGTTTAGGTTATAGGTTATAGGCATAGGTTATAGTTTATAGGTTAAGTTTTAGGTTTAGGTTATAGGTTTTGGGATTTGAGAATAGGTTTAGGTTAAGGTTAGAAGTTTAGGTTAAGGTTATAAGTATAGGTTTAGGTTATAGGTTACCGGTTAAGGTTATAAGTTTAGGTTAAGGTTATAAGTTTAGGTTAAGATTATAAGTTAAGGTTTAGGTTTAGGTTATAAGTATAGGTTTAGGGATT
The DNA here is from genome assembly GCF_029962835.1 of Magnolia sinica. Lineage (NCBI taxonomy): Eukaryota > Viridiplantae > Streptophyta > Magnoliopsida > Magnoliales > Magnoliaceae > Magnolia > Magnolia sinica. The sequence continues at coordinate 28,622,669 of NC_080582.1, read as the reverse complement.
TGAGAATAGGTTTAGGTTAAGGTTAGAAGTTTAGGTTTAGGTTATAAGTATAGGTTTAGGTTATAGGTTAAGGTTAATGTTGTAGGTTATAGGTTTAGGTGATAAGTATAGGTTTAGGTTAGGTTATAGGTTAAGGTTTAGGGAATTGAGTTTAGCTTATTGGTTTGGGTTATAGGTTATAGGTTTTAGGTTTAGGTTAAGGTTTAAGTTATAGGTTTTGGGATTTGAGAATAGGTTTAGGTTATAAGTATAGGTTTAGGTTAGGTTGTAGGTTAAAGTTTAGGGAAATGAGTTTAGGTTATAGATTTATGATAAGGTTTAGGTTGTAGCTATAGGTTTTGGGATTTGAGAATAGATTTAGGTTATAGGATAAGGGTGTGGTCCCCGCAAATACAGATATAAACACGGCCTGCTCCAATTGGCCAGGCCCTTCCAATACTATCCATAGGAAATGGACAGCTTCATCATGGTGATAACAGAAGTTCCCACCTTCTAGGGACCCTCGCTCATGTGGATAGCTCCGACGCACATCCGGGTCTGCTCCATTAATGGTGACCAAATACATAAACACGGCCTGTCCAAATGGCCAGGCCACTCCAATGCTATCCATAAGAAATGGACCGCTTCATCATGGTCATGATAGCGATTCTCACCTTCCAGGGACCCCCGCTCAACATCCGGATAGCTCCGACGCACATCCGGGTCTACTCCATCAATTTTTACGGAATTATACATGTCCTACTCATGAGCATGCCTAATATTGTCAATGTATGAGATTCAGCACAAATACCTTTTCATGATTTAAAGAAGGGAACTCAAGGATTTTCTTTACCTTTCATTGTATGCTTCCAAGGTGCAGATGACCCCTGAAACACACATATATCCTGGGAATCGCTTCTCAAAACCGTAGACTGTTTTCTTTTAAAACTCGATCATCTCACCTGAAAACCTGTCACATAATGAATAACTGTAACCATAATGATAACTATTGTGAATGCACTATAATGAACAAATTATTATTATTATAGATAACTATAATTACAACATATATATTATGCACACGATATCACATAATGTATTGTTTAATGAACTACACATGTACATTCTTGACAAGAGACGTACCAAATGCTTGAATCTGAAAATATAGCTCCAATCCTCCCACATGCAACATCCACCTGAAAGAATACGCATAACCGTCCTGCTTGAGTAATCAATACAAGAATGTACAAGTAAAATCATAAAACCATAGATACTCACTGCATTTTCAGGATCTCCTCCATAGTTAACGATCTTATTCTAAAGCCCTTCTCCCTCCTCCTTTACCCGGGCTTGGGATCGGCAATGCAAGGAGTTGCATTGTCAGAGTTAAAAAAGGGCTTAGGCTCCATTTGGTTTTTCAAAAAAATATTTTCATAAATACTAATGTGATGACCAAATAGAGCCTAAGACTATAAATATGTTCAGATATAGAGTACAAAATTCATTCAATATTTTAAAAAAAAAAAAACAAGTGCCAAATTAGTTCAAAATTAGTTCAAAATGTACACTACACATGTTCACTTATAGAGTACCAAATTTATTTAAATTATTAAATTCTCAAATCCACTTTCCCCCATTGCACAAATGATCCCAGACCGGCCTCTCTAACTGTAGATGCGAACCCATCTTCTTTCCACAAAGGAGCGTGAGGTTGTATAACCTCAGTCAGGACAACAACAAAAGCTTCATCCTCCAATGGTTTGCAATGGACAGTTGTATTTGGATTAACTTCGTGTACTTCACCACGAGCAACTACACCACATTTTTTCAATACCAAGCAAGTCGCATCTCTTACCGATATATAATATCCGGCTACATTTACACATAAAATGGCATTGGTATTGTTAGAGGTCCTCTCACTATCTTTAAATTCATTATCGTCAGATTCAATGAACTTTGATTACCTCTTCAACCAAGATATGAATTCGTCCTCGCTAGGCACCCTGTTGGTCCTCTTATAGCATCGCTGCAAGAAATCTTTGTACTTCCTGCATGATATTCGATAACATTGTTATATTGAAATCGCATAAAGTAAGGAATATATATATATATATATATATATATATACATATACATATATATATGAGCTTATTGTACATACCCTTCCCACTCGTCATAGCTAGGATGACTCTTCAGTACCCATGTATGAGCTTGTTCGTATTCGATACCAACTAGGATAACACTTTGACCCGAACTTACTGGACCAACATTGTCATCATTAGGGTCATCATCAATGATATCTTCCAACTTACGTAGTCCTGGAATGACTCCGTTAAACCATTTTTCTAACTTTTCCAGTAGGCTTGTTTTCTGTTTTCCTTTATATTGGTTGTAGAATATAACTGTCTCCTCTTGGATGTACTGCTCTGCAATACAACCCTCAGGTCGTGTCTTGTTACGGACATAGGCCTTGAATGTCTTCATGAACCTGACAAAGTTAATGATATATTATATATACATGCAAATGTGATGTTAAGCCGATTTATTCTTATTAAGCTCATAGCGTACCTTTCGAATGGATACATCCATCGATAGTATACAGGACCACATATGCGAGCCTCGTAAGCCAAATGGATCGACAAATGCATCATAATGACAAATATCGATGGCGGGCATATAGTTTCAAGCTGACATAACGTCCTAGCCATGCCCCTCTCGAGAGTAAGGAGTGTTTGAAGGTCTACGGTTGTCAAGCACAAAGCATTAAAGAAAGTGCAAAAGCTTGTAATTATAGGACGAATGACCTTCCTATCCCTGAATGCATGCTGGATGAGAACTGGGAGCAAATGTTGCATCAACACATAGTAAGAATGAGACTTCATTCCCTTTAAATCCACGTAATCTTCCTTTACGATGGTCCTCCAATTCGCACTAAAACCGATCGGAACACGCAGCTCATGCAAAGTCTGGATGAAAAGTTTTTTCTCTTCTTTTCTTAGACAGAAAGGACCTTGTTTCTAAATCACTTTGCCATTGTTCTTTTTCAGCCATAGAATTGTTTCAGGTCCTTGCATGCATTAGCATCATCCTTGGTTTTGCCAGGCATGTTCAACATCAAGGCAACAAGGATTTCACATATATTTTTCTCAATATGCATGACATCAAGGTTGTGACGCACGGGAATATCTTTCCAATACTCCAGATCAAATAATATAGACCGTTTGAAGAACCACGGTGATTCAACATCATCCGCTAGCTCTTGTCGGCCTCCATCAATACCCCTTATATTACTCTTTCCAGTCTTCCCCCATTGCATGTTCAAGTTTGCGATTTGTCTTTTGACCTCAATCCCATCCAGACGGATCGATTAACGTCGTATCTCCACCTTTTTGTTGATCGTGCTAGCACTTGTGTCCTTCGTAGCCTGTTCTGACATTGGTAACCATTGTCTATGGCCCATATAAACATGTTTCTTTTCATATTTGAGTTACAAAGAATCTGTGTTGGGACCACATACAGGACAACCATACTTACCCTTTGTCCTACAACCAGAAACGTTACAATATGCTACAAAGTCATGGATTGTCCAAAACAGAATGACACGCATGTTGAATTTATTTTCATGATATGCATCAAACGTCGTGACCCCTTCTCTCTATAACTTTTACAATTCATCAATCAATGGCTATAAATAAATGTCAATATCCTTTCCTTGTTGTCGCGGTCCCTCAATGAGCAAAGTCAACATAGTAAACTGAGGTTTCATGCAAAGCTTTGGTGGAAGGTTGTACGTCATACACATAACGGGCCATGAACTATGCGACATACTGAAAGCGCCGAATGGCTTAAACCCATCTGTAGCCAAACCCAATCGAACATTGCGAGGCTCAGCTGAAAAATCTATATACTTATCATCAAGATTCTTTCATGCAATAGAATCAGCCGGATGCTCCATCTTTTCATGTTGAAATTTCCTGGTTGAGTGCCAAGACATTTCTTTCGCCAACCATGACACACTGAACATTCTTTGTAGCCTTGATGTTAATGAAAAATACCTTAACACCTTCCTAGGTATTTGAGATTGTTTTCTCTCAGAATCCATTTCAATCTTGTACTTAGAAGTTTTACAATTTAGACAAATGGTTTTCATCTCGTTCTCTCTCCAGTATAAGATGCAGTCATTTGGACAAGAATGGATTTTCACATAATCAAGACCCAACTTTGTAATGATCTTCTTCACTTTGTAGGTATTAGTTGTACCGAAAGGTAACTCCTTCTTTAGTAGTTGAAGGAGCTCTGTAAAGCTTTTTTCACTCCATCCATGATTCACCTTTAATTTGAAAAGTTGTACAATGAAAGTCAGCACAGTGAAATCTTGGGCCCCAGGGTATAGTTCAGTCATTGCGTCTCGTAGATTTGCTTCAAAATCATTAGTTTCATTTTATCCAAAGACACCTTCAACTACAGGGGTCACATTCGGCTCATCTTGTATAACTTCATCTAGGTTATTACCACTAAGTTCTTGAACGATCACGCTATGAACCTCATTTAAGTTCGGGTGTAACACCCTGTACTTTCTAGTACTCGGGTGTTACCGTATAACCAAATTTAGAAATAAATACAAGCCTAGTATAAATGAACCTTCACGTTCATTCTAGCCTAAATCCAACCCTTGAAAAACAGTCCCAATTCATTTGAATGCAGATCACATCTACATAATTCTTAGGGCTTCTAGAACTATTATTAACTAAGATGAGTCAAATCCAACCATCGAACTATTTGAATCATTAGGATGTCAGGAGTTTATAAGTGGAGGCTCACTTGGTGTGGCTCACTTAACTGTCAAATTAGTTGGAGAATGAGGCATATAACTCCAAGTGGTTGACTCACCTGGAGGAATACTTCCCATTAGAGGTGGGCCCTACAATTTCAATTTATAATAAATAAATAAATAAATAGATAACGATGTGTATAGGTGGTAACAAGGCTAATAATAATAATAATAATATAAAACCATGATCTAGATAGTCCTAATAACCTACAAAGTGGGACCCACAACAGTAAACACGTGCATATGTAAAAATAATAATAGCAGTAATAAAGCGGAACAAACAATGGTAATAAAAATAGTAATAAAATTTAGATTATAAGTAGTACTTGGGTTAGTGACATGTCATGAAGGTCTTGAACGTACACGTGACCCATTAACACCTTTTAACCGTTGACGTTCGATCTCAAGAAGATCCGGCCATCGGATCCTCACAAAAGACACTTATAAATCCTTATTTAATTAATACGACCCACCTAAGCATTGGATCTGTCATATCTCCAGTCAAGATGGCCCAATTAAGCCAAGAAACATAATGAATGGGGTGGATTTCACCCAAACACCATTGTGGACCCCACCCGAATTGTGCATGTGCACATTTCACATGCACCCGCCGTGCACTGGTCAGCCCAGCATGGTCAAAGTGGGCTGACCCGCTATTTCCTTAACTAAGAGAATCTCTCTCTCTCTCTCGTTGCACCAGCCGATGGACAACGTCCATCTGGGACGCGTTGGGGCCCACCATCTCAGATCTGATCCGTCCATCGTGTCCGGGGCTTGGGTACCACCAAAACCCAGGTCGACTCGCATGTCAAAATGCACTCACGTGCGCACAACCCTTGCCATAATCAGGCCCTTGAAAACCAAGTTTCTAAAAATGGAAACTGCCAGCTGGCACGATCCGCGTGAGAAGAAGTCCTCCAATCCCAGCCCTTTAATTCAGTGTATCCCGAACCTTTTTCTGGAAAAATCCCAGCCATCCATTTGCTTAGGACGTTCCTTGCAAAACCAGGGATGGTTTTGGTTTCCACCCACTGTTTGGGAGGCAGTTTATACCAGGATAAATCTGGGACGCCCATTGATGATTCGACGGCCCTGAAAGCATATAGCGCAGGATATAAGGTGAGTGGATCGTGTGGCAAATGGACCTTTCTCACATTCTTTCTACAAACGAGAAAAACCGGCCGTTTTCCTTCTTAATGCGAACCCACTGAGAAAACCTTTGCAAAGCTTCGATAATAAAAACAGTGTCAAATTCACTAATCAATGATGTGAGATTTTTAATGAGAAAGGTTGTATGATATTGAATGGTCACAGAACATCTGAGAATTGCTATGTAGTAAGTGATTCTAGCTCATCTAAATTATCGTGTTACATGGTCCAAACAAATGAGACCGAATTATGGCATAAACGCCTTGGACATGTACACTACCGGAATCTATATAAACTGAGTAAGGCCGATCTAATAAGAGGTCTACTCAAATTGAAGAAGTTGGACAAAATTTGTGGTGAATGTCAAATCGGGAAATAAATAAGGAGTAGTCACAAGAAAGTGAACTCCTTTGCCACATCTAAACCCCTTAAACTCCTCCACATGGATCTCGTTGGACCTACTAGAACAGAGAGTCGAGGTAGAAAGAAATATTTTCTAGTAATTGTAGATGATTTTACCAGATATACATGGGTAGCTTTCATGAGTGAGAAGTGTAAAACTCTTGATGAAGTGGAAAGGATACTTAAGCATATCCAAATTGAAAAGGAAACGAATATCTCTAAAATTTGAAGTGACCATGGATCGGAGTTTGAGAATAGCAATTTTGAGAAGTTCTATAGTGATCACGGAATATCGCATGAATTTTCTGCACCTAAGACACCTCAACAAAATGGGTTTGTTGAAAGGAAAAACCGTGTGGTTCAAGAAATGGCCAATGTTATGTTGAATAACAAAAGGTACCTAAAAATCTATGGGCTGAAGTTGTGAACAGTGCATGCTATATAATAAATCGAGTTTATATCAAAAAATCAAAAGATAAAACAGTATATGAACTGTGGTTTAATAAGAAGCTGACAGTTAAATACTTTCGAGTTTTTGACAATAAGTGTTATGTTTTGCGTGACCGCAAAAATTTAGGGAAGTTCGACACTAAAAGTGACGAATGGATCTTCTTAGGCTATGCTTTAAACAGTCGAGCGTATCGTGTTCTCAACAAGAGGACCAGTGTCATTTAGGAATCCATAAATATGGTTATTGATGATCACCTGAATACACCACCTCCAAGTTCAGAAGATGATGAAGTCAATTTTATAGATAAACCTGACTCTTAATCTAGTCAAGTCAACATTGAACTTCGATCAGTTAAAGACCATCCTACTGACCAAATACTAGGTAACCCTCTATCTGGTGTGTGTATACGAAAATAATTAGAAAACATATACAATTATGTGTGTTTTACTTCCCAAATTGAGCCGGCCAATGTAAAAGAGGCTCTTGCTGATGAAACTAGATTGTAACCATGCGAGATGAACTGAATCAATTCATTTGAAATGATGTGTGGTATTTGGTTCCTAGACCAGCTGATAAACATATCATTGGAACCAAGTGGATCTTTAAAAATAAATCTGATGAGTTAGGGAATATCATAAGAAACAAGGCAAGACTGGTTGTACAAGGGTACACACAGATAGAAGGGATCGATTATGATGAAACTTTTGCCCCAGTAGCTCGTCTTGAATCCATCAAATTATTCATATCCATTGCTTGTTTTAAAAAAATTTAAATTTATCAAATGGATGTTAAGAGTGCTTTCTTGAATGGTGATTTACATAAAGAAGTTTATGTAGAATAACTAAATGGTTTTGAAGACCCTAAACACACTGATCATGTTTATCGCCTGAAAAAGACACTCTATAGTTTAAAACAAGCTCCTAGGGTATGGTGTGAGAAGCTGACTAAGTTTTTACTAGTCATAACTTCGCAATGGGGAGTGTTGATAAAAACTTATTTGTTAAATAAAATAATGAACACATACTTATAGTGCAGATATATGTTGATGATATTATCTATGGCTCTACATGTTCTAACCTGTCTACTGAGTTTGCAGACTTGATGAAGTCCAAGTTCGAAATGAGCATGGTTGGAGAACTGAATTACTTCTTAGGTCTGCAAGTGAAACAACTTAAAGATGGTATTTTCATTTCTCAAACCAAGTATGCTCTAAACTTGGTTAAGAAGTTTGGTTTTGAAAATGGTAAGCATTTTGATACTCCTATGAGTACAACTCTTAAGCTATCTAAAGATGTAATAGGTAAGAGCATAGATCCTAAGTTGTATCGCAGTATGATTGGTAATCTATTATATTTAAATGTGAGTCGACCTGATATTGCATTCAACATGGGAATCTGTGCTGGATATCAATCTGAACCTAAGGAATCTTACCTGATTGCTGGCAAGAGGATTATTAGGTATATCACAAGTACATTTAATTTAGTTCTATGGTATCCACATGATACTAATGTTCAATTAGCTGGATACTTGGATGTTGATTGGGCTGGGAATATAGATGATCGAAAATCCACTAGTAGTAGTTGCTTTTATGTTGGGAACTGTTTAGTTTCCTGGCATAGCAATAAACAAAGTTCTGTATCCCTATCCACTGGTGAGGCTGAATATATTGCAGCTACAAATGCATGCACTCACCTTTTGTGGATGAAAAGAATGTTGAATGATTACGGGATTGCGCAAGAGACAATGATTCTATATTGCGATAACTTTAGCGCAATTAATATCTCTAAGAATCCCATCCAGCATTCCCTTACCAAACATATTGACATTAAGTATCACTATATTCGCGAATCAGTGGAAAAGAAAATTATTTCATTCGACTATGTGCGACTGAAAATCAACTTGCTGACATATTCACTAAATCACTTGACAGAAACAGGTTTTCCAAATTGAAATTGGATATTGGTATGTGTAATTCTTCTTGAAATTTTCATGATTACATGCTTATATTTTTGGGTATTTTTGCGTAATTTTATTTTATTTTAAAATGTTAAAAAAATATGTAAATTTTTTGTTCTCACGACCGGTCGAGCACATACTCGACCAGTCATGGCACGACCGGTCGAGCATGTACTCGACCAGTCGTGGTGCGCGAGCCAACATCCCTTTTTAGGGTGAAAAGTGATTTTTTTCTCCAAAAACCTCTTCTTCCTCACTCGGCCCTTCTCCGACCTGTCAAACCCATCTTCAATTCGTGCAAGTGCTTTATTTTCAATTTCCTTTATGATTTAGGATCTTTAGGTCTCATCTTGCTTGAATCTTACATTTATTTCAACTTCTATTGTAGTTTGTTGGGTTTTCTAGCTAAAAATCTGTTGGGGTTCCATCCCATACCTTCTTTGCTTGATTCTCTTGTCTCATCTTGGTATGGAAGGCCGTCCGAAGAAAACGAAGAGCTTCTGGCTCTCGGACATCTACTATTAGGGCTAGAACCCTACGGCCTCCCGGTGATGATCTCGATTATGTGCGAGATTTTTGTAAACGGGAGATCATAGTGGAAAGGCCAGTGAATGTAAATTATCTTACTGAGTTTGAGATCATTCCATTACTTGTTGCTGTAAGATGGTAAAATATTTTGAATTGGGGTGGACTTGCATATCGTTCCATTGCACAAGCCATGGATGCCTGTATAAACGAGGTCTCTGTTGAAGATTTGACCTTCACAATCTCTTTCAGAGAAGGTCCATATAAGGTTGATTGATATATTATTGTTGACCTTCTGGATGTGAATGTCAATGATGACGGTGTTTCTATTTCCGTCTTAGCTGAAAAAAATTACTGAATCTGAGAAATGGACATTAACTTGCAGACTATGCAACATGGACTCGGAATGGGTGTCTGGGAATGCACTCTAGGCCAACCACATGTTGCCCAAATACAGAGTGTTGCATCGTATTTTCATTTCTAATGTCTATCCTAGATCCGGGAACAAAGCTAAGTTAACTTGTTTTATGGTTCGCATTTTGCATTCCGTAGTGTCTAGCATTTCTTTTTGTCTTCCCTCTTTGATATGTCATATCATCATCCAATTCCATCTTCACCCTAGTCATAGTTACATTCATTTTGCTTACTTGATGACCATTCTTACTACACACTATAATGTGGTCATGCCAACTGGTGAAGCACCTCTTGCACTTCTCCTATTCAACAATTTCAACATCAAAAAGATGAATTTGAAGCTAGCACCTGGTCAAACGGATGGGGAAACTGAGGGAGTTGGAGAGGAAGATGCATTGCCCACAGACTCCATGATGGATGATATATTTTATGAACTTGAAGAAGATGATCCTGAGGCTTATCCTAATTTTCAGCCTTCTGATTTTGATGAGCGCCTTTGCTCACTGGAAGAGAAGGTGGATGGACTGAAAATTTCCCAAGATAACCAAATGAAATATATGTGTAAGTACTTTAAGCACACAAACAAGGGATTACACCAGATAGATACATCCATTCCACCTCCCTCTTCATCTGGGTCTGATTAGTTTTCTTACTTATGTTGGACTTGTAATACTTAACCTTAGTTTTCTTGGTGACTCTGACATTTGAACATGTTTTAGTTTGTGTTTGATGTTGATACTCCTTTTATTATGGTTTAAATGTGCTAACTTTCACACTCTTTCTTACTTTCTTCACTTATTAGCTACCACATTCACATAATCTTTATATTTTCTTCCTTTGTCGTTTTGTGACAAAAAGGGAGAGAAATTGGGTATTTGAAATTTGATTGCTTATATCTTAATCTGTTTTATGATGATGTGGTTATATAAATGAGATGTAGAGATGTGGATATGCATGTGGTATTGTGTGGATTTTTTTTTTTTTGAAATATGTATATCTTAATATAGGTCTCTACCGAGCTCAAGTTGAGAGGGAATTGATTGAGGGGGAGTTTATGATTGTTGGATTTTTTTTGAACTGAGTGAATCTGTGTATTAGAATAGGTTAATCTTTTGTAAGTTAGTTTTGTCACAAATTTGACAAAGGGAGAGATTGTAAGTGTTAAGTTGTAAATCTAACACCCCATATTGTCAAATTTTGTTATGCCAAAACACTTCGGTATGGTTGACTTGTTTTGATAGATGGAAAGTTCACCTTTCAGTTCAAATAGATGGAAAGTTCACACCTTCATTCGAAGATGAGAGTTGTATTATCTACATCGACATTTAGTATGCTACAAGTATGCATGTTCAACTATGATAGCAAGTTGAAGTTCACCAAGTCAAGGAATTCAAGTTCGAGTGCAACATTACTTCAAACTTCAAGCTCAAGTTCAAGCTTAACTTCAAGCTCTAGTTCATGCTTAAAGTTCAAATTCAAGTCTCAATTTGAAGCTCAAGTACACTACTTCAAGCTCAAGTCTCAAGTACAAGCTCAAGTACTTTTGCTCAAGTCTCGAGACACAAGTTCGAGATAAGTTCATGAATTCAAAGTCAAGCTTCATGTACTTTAAAGTGTCCTATCTACCGAAGCGACTAATGGTTCAAGTTCAATACTCACATTTAAGGTATACATGACCCTATAAAGACCTTAGGATTAGGTCATTAACATTGCGTGTTTAATTTGGGTCATTGTACTTAATTTAGGCTTTGCTTCGACTAGTCCAGGCACTGGCTCGACTAGTCCAGGGTTTTTTTCGACAAATCTAAAATTTTACTAATTTAAATCAGATAAGGTTGTTGGTCTATGACCATTCGATTGCCCTGTTCGACCAGTCGAGCAGGGCTCGACTCGAACTCCAGCAACATGATTTTTATGTACTTGACTAGTCGAGCCAGCTACTCGACCAGTCGAGGATCTGTTTTATCCGATCGTGCCAGAAAATTTAAAATTTCGTTCTGCTAGGACCAATCGAGCCGAACCCAAGACCAGTCGAGAAAACCGAATTACAACCTATAAATTAAGGACATTTCTCAGAGTTTTTCATTCATTCTAAGCCAATTCAAGCCACCACTCTGAGAGATTAGTCCTCACTTTTGTGAAGCTATTGTGAGGTATTTATAAATCATTTTAATAGCTTTTTGGTTATTTAATTTTTTGATCTCTTGATTCCATTCTATTTGATATAAAAAGGGGATTTTGATTTAATCCTTTGTGAGATCCAAGAAATTGAATCCAAGTAGCCTAATGTTGGATTTGATTTAAAATACATCTAGACGTAGAACCCCTTCTTCTGTAAGATTGAACATTAAACATCTTCATCTACAAAGAGGTAGTTCTACAGGCTACATCGAAGATCTTTCTTCATATAAAGATTAGTTTAATTTTTTGTATTTTGGTTTGAGAGATTCATCTAGGAAAATCTCTTCTTGTGGTTTTGACTGAGATCAGCCAGTAAAATCTCAGTGCGTGGGGTTTGTGATTGTGTAAGTGTTGAGGGTCAAATATTGCATATCAGACCCAGTTATTACCTGGATTTATGAACATGGTACCGTTTAATAACCCATTTTAATCATGTTTGTGTTGCAAGGTGGAATTGCGAGCTGGGACTGGATCGGGATGCTAAAAGCACGGATTTAACGTTCAGAATGCACCAAGGCAAGGGACGGACTCTAGGGGACCAAGATCTACGGAATTATACGCCAGGGATCCGCGAAAATCGAGAAACTGAAGCTCAAGCGGCCTGGAAGTCAGCCAGAATGCAAGATCACTGGGTTTCCATCATCTGTTCGACTCAAAACTTCATACATGGCCTGAGGGCCATAAATTAACCGTACACGTCAAATTTCAGCCATTGGATCCCTCTGGAAGTGGCCCAACGGATAGATCAGCCCATAAATCAGTGATTTGGGGCCCGCCTGGTATCTGAAAATGCTTCAATCTTGGGCTCAACTCATTAAATGAGCTGACAAAACAAATGGATGGATCAGATCTTACATATACATCACAATTGGCCCCATATGTACAGCGTGTGTACAAAACGTACACACGCTCCCGCCGCGCACCGAACCGAGTCAGCGGGTCAGCAGGCGCTGACCCGCGCCTGTTTCTAAAAATGGCAGCAGCAGTCTCGCACTGCGTAACGGACGGACGACGTCCGTTTTGCGGACGGTAGTGGGCCCCACAGTGTAATTTTTCGGATGATCCAAGCCATCCATCGTGTAGAGGGCCTCAAATACTATAAAACCTTGCTAAAATTTTACACCCAAGCGTGCACATGTGCACGATACAGAGGCCACAAATAGGTGCTCCTGCAACGTTCAAAATGAATTTTGGCATGATTTCTTCTTTGGGCCTCGTGAATGGACATTCAAAACCACCCATTCTTGACCGAAATTTCATCCTGAATCCAATGGATGGGGTGGATTTCTCCGAAAATACCTCTGTGGGGCACCACCAACTCGTCAACGAACTCCTCTTTGCGCAGGCTCTGTTTCCGCATCCGGTCGAATCCGGGATTTGCGGGAGGTAGTGGGTCACGATCACCAACATTTTGAGTGATCCAGACTGTCTAATGTGTCTACAGGGAGGCCAATACCCTAGTCAAGATTTCAGAATTGTCAGGTAGGTCGATATCACGCCGCAAATACACTCCAAACGCAAGTCGTTTTGCGCTTTTGCTGCGCATACGAACTCAGTTGCGTAAACAAATTGCGAAAGCTTTCGTGGTGCGGGAGGGAAACTTGGACTGAAGTTGTACAGGGGGTCTTCTATAAAACAGGAGGGAGAAAGCATTGAAAGGGGAGTTTTTTTGGACGTGAGCACCAAGGGCTCGGTTTTGGAGGCTTGAACGTGGGGAGGAAAACGGGAGAGAGGCTTTGGACGAGCAGGGCTGCTGGACTGTGGGACTGGCAGCGTGTGAAGAAAAGAAAAGGAAGAAAAGAAGAAAAAGCTGAGGGAAGCTGGAACGGAGAGAGAGAGTGAAGCAGCCTGGTTTTTATTCCTCTTTTCCTTTATATTTCTTTTAAGATTTAGCCCATTCATGTGTGGCTAAACCTCTTAGCTAGGGCTAAGAGGTGAAGCCTGTAGTGAGATGGGAGATTATACTTTGAGCCTTTAAAATTCATAAACTGAATTTGATTTAGTTGATTATTAAAAGAATATTTTTCTTAGTCTTTAATGGTCTGTTGTGACTGAAATTACAATGGGTTTGCAATGGCTTTGAATATTTCTTTTCTCTTTTTATGTTTATGACGTCAGGAGGCCCTGTTGTTCACCATCGTCTCCTGGGCATGGTTGGATGATAGTACCCTTCCTAACCTTCATAGCATGTTGATTGATTGGTTGGTGATTAGTTTAATTCTGTTATTAACTTTGTCTCCTGGGTATGGTTTGGTGATGGAATCCATTCTAATTCATATACCATTCTCGTAAAGCCTAAATCAAGTAAATTCAGTTTGATTTCCATGATTCCTGATGCAAGCATAAGATCTCCCTGATCTCTACAAGTGGATCCTCTGAATCCCTAGTTTTCTTCCTCTGAATTCCTTAAAGTTTTAAATAATTATTCCACAATTATTCCTTAAAATTCTATTTGGTTAGATCATATCTTAGTCTAGTTCTAGTTCTACTTGGTTTCAAGTAACGTACAGGTATCAGTCCCTGTGGATTCGACCTCGGTCTTACCGAGTTTATTACTACATCACAACCCTATACTTGGGGAGTGAACAGTAAGCCCATTAAAAAACACATCTGTAAAGGTTTTAAGGTGAACCTTGGAAAACTTTCTTTCTTAGTGAAAGTCAATATCCAGTGGGTTGTGGATATTGGGAGTGGAGTAGTTGTGTGGATATTTGCAAACAGTTGGTGTACACACATGAACCACTATAATTCTTGGAGTTTGGTTGATGATGATGGTGATGTATGTGATGTGGTGAATGCTGTAATTTATTTTCATGTACATGTGTGGTATGTTGTAATAGCTTGATTCATTTCCTTTGCCTCTATATCAGTTTGAGTTTTTAATACTTACAAACATTCTAGAAATTAGGTTGTTCTGCCAGAAGCCATTGGTTTTTGGTATAAGGTTATCCTTAGAACAACGTTTTATCAACCTCTCAATACTTATACATTTAAGGTTGTTTTATATTTCTGCTATTTGCATTATATTTCTACATTTATTTTTTATTTGGCATAGTCCTATTCACCCCCCTCTAGGACTTGGGGCTCACCCTTTTTAGTACTCACCACATTCATCTTGAGGATAATGCGAAGACCTCCCAGCAACCACAATGCAAATTAAATCTAAACATGAAGGAAGTGGTTAACGCCGAGGTACTTAAGTTATTGGATGTGGGTATTATATACCTCATACCTAATAGCCAATGGATGAGTCCAACTCAGGTGGTTCCTAAGAAGTCCAGAATCACCATCGTAGCTAATGTCAATGATGAACTCGTGCCAACTAGAGTTACTACTAGTTGGAGATTGTGCATTGACTACAAGAAGTTGAATACCGTCATGAGGAAGAACCACTTTCCTTTACCCTTTATTGATCAAGTTTTGGAAATACTAGCTGGTCACTCTTACTATTGCTTCCTTGATAAATATTCGGGCTATAATCAGATAGAGATAGCCCTTGAAGGTCAACAGAAGACAACGTTCACATGTCCTTATGACACCTTTGCTTACCGAAGGAAGGCATTCGGACTGTGTAATGCTCCTTACACTTTTCAGCGATGTGTGTTGAGTATAATTTCTGACATGATAGGGCAATATTTAGAGGTCTTCATGAATGACTTCTCTATCTTTGGTCCATCCTTCAGCGAGTGTTTGAAAAATCTGAAAAATGTGCTGAAGCGATGTGAGAAAAAGAATTTGGTACTAAATTGAGAGAAGTGTCATTTCATGGTTTCTAAGGGAATAGTTCCTGGACATATAATCTCGTCAAAGGGAATTGAGGTGGACAAGGCTAAAATTAACCTTATCTCTAACCTACCTCTACCTAAGAGCATACGAGACATGCGATCCTTCTTAGGACACGCAGGATTTTACTGACGATTCATAAACAATTTTAGTCACCTCTCTCGTCCTTTATGCAATCTACTTCAAAAGGATGTACCATACGAGTGGACTAAGAAATGCCAAGAAGCTTTCACAAAACTCAAGGGCATGTTGACTACCATATCTATCATGCAGCCACCCGACTGGAGCATTCCTTTTGACATTATTTGTGATGCATCCGACTATGCTATTGGGGCAGTGTTAGGCCAGAGAAAAGAGAAGAAACCCTATGTTATTTACTATGCAAGTAGAACTTTAAATCCTGCCCAAGTGAATTACACTACTACGGAGAAAGAACTCTTGAACGTAGTATTCTCTTTAGACAAATTTAGGTCCTACTTGATCGGATCTAAGATCATCATCTACACCGATCATGCGGCTCTTAAGTATCTTCTTTCTAGGAATGATGCTAAGCCCCGCTTGATAAGATGGATCCTCCTACTACAGGAATTTAATTTAGAAATACAAGACAAAAAGGGAGTAGAAAATGTAGTGGCTGACCATCTTTTCAGACTGATCTCCCTGATTCCCTTGAGACGACACCTATAAACTACATGTTCCCTGATGAAAAACTATTTAAACTCTCCTAACTATCATGGTCTGCCAACATTGCAAATTATCTTGCTGCAGGTTTCATGCCAACACATTAGACTGCGCAAGATAAGAAAAAATCCTTCGCCGAGGTACACAAATTTTTCTGGGATGACCCGTATTTATTCAAATATTACCTAGACCAAATTCTAAGGAGATGTGTGTTAGATGATGAACACCAAAGTGTCATCTCCTTCTGTCATTCTCAGGCCTGTTGTGGTCATTTTTCTACTAAAAAGACCGCAACCAAAATTCTGTAGTGCGGCTTTTACTGGCCCACTTGTTCAAGGACACTCATGAGTTTTGCAAAGCTTGTGAGCATTGTTGCAAAGCTTGTGAGCGTTGTCAAAAATTAGGAGCATTGTCCCGTCGAAATATGATACCTCTGAATCCCATTCTAATGATTAAAGCATTTGATTGTTAGGGCATCGATTTCATGGGGCCATTCCCCTAATCCTTCTGGAATTTGTACATTTTGCTACCAGTAGACTATGTCACTAAGTGGGTCGAAGCGATCCCGTGCCGAAATAATGGCCATCAGACGGTGATTAAATTCTTAAAAGAAAACATCCTTTTCTGGTTCGGAACACCTCGAGCCATCATTAGTGATGGAGGTTTACATTTCTGTAATTGGCATTTGCAAATTTAATGATGAAATACGACACCTCTCATAAGGTGAGCACTCCATACCAACTGCAGACAAGTGGGCAAGCTAATATTTCCAACAAGAAAATTAAACAAATTCTGAAGAAAACGGTTAACCCTGACCACAAAGATTGGTCAATCCGCTTGACCGATGTTTTATGGGCCTACCATACTGTCTTAAAGACACTTATTAGAATGTCTCCCTTTAAACTTGTCTATGGAAAAGCTTGCCACCTGCCTATGGAATTGAAATATAGAGCCTACTGGGCTATTAAAAATCTGAACTTTAACCTGGACAACTCTGGCTCGCTACGCAAACTTCAATTAAATGAACTCGAGGAAATACGCAATGACGCATACAAGAACTCGAGAATTTATAAAGACATGATGAAGGTTTTCCACGACAAGAACATCCTTCAAAAATCGTTCTTGACTGGTTAAAAAGTTATTTTGTATAATTCTTAGTTACATCTTTTTCTGGGTAAACTCTGATCTCGTTGGACCGACCCTTTCACTGTTCTTAATGTCTATCCGAATGGGGCCGTCGAGATAAAGAATCTAACAAATGGCAATGTTTTCTAAGTGAATGGACATCGTCTCAAGCCATTTGTTGAGAAATTTAATTCAGAGGACATGTCCATACCTCTGACTGATACTGTATACTCGGATTAACCTCCCAATCTGATGGAGGTGTAGTTAGGTTTATTACTTTCATGTTATTTAGGACTAGGATAGTTTGCTTTCAATTGTTTAGTTGTTGTGCTAACCCATCTTCACATTGAGAACTTTGGAAGAGTTGTAATTCACCTTCTTCAGGTACTACCTTTCCATCACTTCTCTATTCTTTTAGTTGCCTCATTTGCATTATATGCTTGCATGTGGATTAGGTAAACTAATCAGTATTTTCTTAGTCTTTGAGCAAAAATTTTAAAAAATTTCAATTTCTCAAATTAAAAACCTATTTGGAAGGCGATAGTTTATGCACTTAAAAATGTTTTGAGTATGATAACATTGAGATTGAACTTTGAATTGTTGGAGTTTGATCAACCAAGTATACCATCACCTAAGTTATTGCAATTAATTGACTGGAAGAAGTTTAAATATCATGTTGATCTAAAAACACAAAGCACATTCAATTCATTTTCTGTGAATTATGCTAAAAAAATTTATTGTTGGCATGTGAATTACTAGTAGATATTGAGAATTGAGTCTGGAGAATTTCATCCACCTTAAAAGATGAAAAGAACTAGTTAAAAAATAGTGAGAACGACAAAAAGGTAAAGTCTAAAAGAATGAAAAATTCGAAAAGAATGTAAAGTCTAAAAAGAATAAAAAATTCGAAAAGAATGTAAAGTCTAAAAAGAATAAATAAAAAGAGACCGTCGATATAAAATCAAAAACTGAAAAAAGAAGGAAAATGGGATAAGTTCGGAATTAGCACTTGATTATTCAATTAATCCTGAGGTGTTGAGCATGGATAAGATTATGAAATGATAGTGTTTTTATGAAAAGTACGTTAGAATTCACTAAGTACGTTGGAAAAACTTAATATATGAACTTATGCTCTTAAGTGATTAATAAAGAACCTATTTGATTGATTACTCATTTCATTCAACTTTAGGTTTTCAAATTTTCACTCTCGCTTCTTTGGATTATACTTAGTCATGCATGTTTACACAAAAGATTATTTTTTGAACGATGTTTGAATATTATGACACGCATATTTTGCTCTAGACTAGCAAAATGCTATTTGGGGGGTGTGTTGAGTGTCAAATATTGCATATTTTCCTCCATTTATATTTTGGTTTTATGAACATGATAATGCTTAATGGGAATATTTTATACATGTTTGTATTGCGAGGTGAATCTGAGAGCTTGGATTGAAAAGAATATTAAAAGTATGGATTTGATGCTCAAGAATCACCAAGGAAAGGGATGGATCTTAGGAAACCAAGATTGAAGAATTCACATGCCAAAGATCTAAGGAAACCAAGTGATGAATGAAGAGAATTGAATATTTGAAGTGAAGAAAAAGAATCCTGAAAATTGTCCTGAAAACAGATTCCGGGACCAGAAAAACAAAGTTCTGAAAAATTACAAAAATAGACTTCGATTCTATTGAAGACACTTAGATGCATCGAATGTTTAATTGAAGGAACTTAGATGCATCGAAGGTGTAATCGAGAATTTCAAGATTTTCAAGCCAAACTCACTGGACAGTTCTGAATAAGTTCCGATTCCATCGAAGGTACTTAGATGCATCGAAGCTTCCATCGAAGGCCCTTCAATGACATTGACAGATTTTGTGGATTTTACGTGGACTGCATAAATTTGAGGCAATTTTTAGATTTTTCCAACTCGGTGCGAAAGTTGAAGTTCCACAATTATAAATAGGATTCCCTAGGATGCTCCGAAGCATCTTCTAGGGTTTGGAAAGGGAAAGGAGGCCGAGGTGGAGCGCCGACGATGTTCTTCTACTCCGATTTCTTCATGGGTTCTAGTAGACTTTTCTTATATTTTTGAGTTAGCTATGACTAGCTAAGCTCTTAGCTAGGGTTAAGAGGTGAAGCTTATAGCGTGTTGGGATGTTTACTTTGTGTTAATTCATGTTTATATTGAACTTCATTGATTTCTAGTTGATTTTAAGGAATATTTTCAGTTTTCTATGGTTTTTTGTGACTCAAATTACAATCGATGCTACAATAGCTTTGAATATCTTCTTTTCTTATTTGAGATTGTGGGATTGGTAAATCGTATTGTTTGCCATCCAAGTGGGTTCGATGCCATTGAAACATAAGTTTCGATGTCATCGAACTGCATTTGATGCAATTGATAATTCCCAGCATTCATTCAATTTGTTGCTAGACTATGTGGGCTTGTTTCCGATGCAATCGAACCAAGTTTGATTCCATCGAATATGTCCTCGATT
Source organism: Magnolia sinica (assembly GCF_029962835.1). Lineage (NCBI taxonomy): Eukaryota > Viridiplantae > Streptophyta > Magnoliopsida > Magnoliales > Magnoliaceae > Magnolia > Magnolia sinica. The sequence goes on along the minus strand of NC_080582.1, from coordinate 28,602,695 downwards.
GCATCTCGATGCAATCGTTAGGACTTTTGTTTTACCTATTCAGTTCATACTTCCTCCAATACTCAAAGTACTAGCAACCCAATCTTATCAGAAGATTTTCAAAGTAGTTAATGGTAAGTTAGGTTCCTTTAGGGGTATATACCTGTCAAGGTTTGTTTTGGGTAGATGAGGCTTAGTTTAACTTTTAAACAAGATCGTATGCCTTTATCTTGATGACTCTTGAGCTTGACGTCTTCATCTTGGGACTCACTTGCCTGACAGACTCAATACTCACGTATATTGACAAACAAGGGCACTTTCAATCTCCGCTTTTGTCAATTATGTGACAAAACAACTAACAAACCCTAGATATTATATTCAACTCAAGGTATTACAGATTTTCCTATTTACAACCCGATTAAATAGTTGATACGACTTGAGTTGCTTATAGCTCCCCCTTTGTTCATGCTCCCCCCAACATCTTGCATTTGAAGTTTTGCAAAACACAACAGCAGCACACTTTGTAGGAGTATGGCTCTCCCCCTTTTTGTCAATCATTAGCAAAGGGTCAGTAGTATAAAATATATGCCATGATAACTGAAGTATGGAATTTACCAGTTATATTCAAAGTTAGAGGGATAAGAATCAACATGTTCATAAGATAAGGAGTTTAAAGAAAGAATTTAATGTGAAAATTGCATGTCATGGAGATATATACCAAGAAGAAAGAACATGACATCAACAACTAATAGTAACATATAAGAAAACATATCATCATTCATTCACCAAAAGAACTACCCCAAGTTTGGGTAGTATCATAATTCAAACCATAAGCCCTTATGGGTATAATATCCAAAAATAGGTATCCAAAAAAAAATGTATCAACATGCACAATTCAAAATAAAAATAAAAATTAGCATATGCCAAACTGGACTCTATCTTGATGGACCACCCTCATAAGGGGGGATATGATCATGTCGACTTAGAAGCAACTTCGTGATGTGTTTTCCAATGTGTTGAAGAGCGTCGAGTCACCATTCAATTCCTGAGAGGCAGTTTTTGCATTGTCGGATGCATTCTTTAACGTTTGTTTGACCATCTAGGAGATGTCGAATGAGATCATTTTGACAAAGGAACTGGCAAGTACTGACCGAGATTGGACTTTGTGCAAGTATAGGGGTGCGACAAGAGTGATCTCGAGCAGTTACCATAGGATTGTTTTGAGCATCATCTCCGCTTATACCCTCATGGTTAGCTTGATACACATTTGCAAACACTTTTAGGCTTAATAGTGTTTCCTGATTGAAGCAAACAGTAGGATGCACGCCATCATGGGTAGGTGACAGTCTTATGAACTTTGATAACTTACAAATGAGACTTGGAAATGGGAGAGTTGTACGTTGTATGCCTTTGACCACAAGAACTAATTGTCACAAGATAAGAGTGGGTAGACAAACTTGAATTCCTTGATGAAAACGTTGAGAACATATGGAGAGAGCATATTTCCAGAAACTTCACATGGATAAACATTGGTGCTCAAGATATTGTGAAGAACTTTAAAGGTTGAGTCCAAATTTATGGAGGAAAGGAATTGTTGATCCATCACACAAGGCTTGGGTTACCTCTCCCCAAACACTGAGATAATTTAGAGAACGTTCAGTTGTGGGGATACGAGTAACTTTAAGACTCAGGAGGTGACCCAACATCACTGGAGTGATTTGCTTGGTGGTATTCATATAGTTGATGTTGATTGATGGAGGATCATCATGAGTAGTGTGACAAGAATTTAGAAACTGATGGATTAGATCATATTGAACTTCTCCTTCGAGATGGAGTATATTGTGTCATCCTATGGTACCTAGAAATAAATCGACCCCATAGGGTTCTATGTAGAAAGTTTTGACCATTCATTCAAACACAATTTTTTTTTTCCTGAGACATGTTTTGATGATAAGAAAGGGAGATATGATCAGTAAGCCTTCATTTGGGGATCTCTCCTTTTGCAGGGGCCTTACCTTTATCTTTTACCATGTTGTGCTGACAGAATTTGTTAGAAACAGTTAGGCAATAAGGATAACAACTAAGGAAAAAAAAAAAAACGGAAACCCCAAATCCATCTTTGGTTAGCCTAAGAGACATTCCAAAGGAAAATTTGATGAGGGTACATAGATATATATTTTTGAAAAAAAATAGCATTTTGAACATTTAAAAAAAAAAATAATACTAGAGTATATAGAATATGCATATTAAAAAAAATAATGAGGCTACAAATCTTCAAATATGACAATTAAAACAAGTGGGCTTGCTTAGACAATTTTTAGACTGCGCATATTCCAATAGATTTTTAGAGATTTCCAAATCTATTGGCATCTAGTGGTTTATTCAATATATCAGCAAGTTGTCGCTCGATAGGCACATGTTCCAATACAATAATGTTGTCTTCGACAAGTTCATGTATAAAGTGATGTCGAATGTCAATGTGCTGTGTTATATAATATTGAACTGAATTTTTTGAAATATTGATGGCATTAGTATTGTCGCAAAATAGTGTCATTGTAGATTGTTCAATACCATAATCCAACAACATTTGCTTCATCCACAGAAGCTATGCACAACAACTACCAGTTACAATGTATTCAGCCTCGACAGTGGACAAGGATATGAAGTTTTGTTTCTTGCTATGCCAAGATACAAGACAATTACCGAGATAGAAACAACCACCATTGGTTGACTTGTGGTCATCAAGATTTCCAGCTCAATCAACATATGAGTACCCGACAATGATGGTAGACGTGTCAAATGGGTACCATAAGCTGAAGTCCATAGTTCCAGCCACAAACTTTATGATTCTTTTAACTGCGGATAAGTGTGATTCCTTAGAGTTGGCCTGAAATCTAGCGCATGCACCAATGCTAATGCAATGTCATGCCGACTCGCGGTTAGGTATAGTAGGCTCCCTATCATGCTACGCTACAGTGTTGATTCACACTCTTGCCATTTGCATCTTTGAATAGTTTAAGTGTGTTACTCATGAGAGTGTGATGTGTACAGCCAGATTCAAGTCCAAATCTTTTTACAAATTCCTTTGCATGCTTGGATTGGCATATGAAAATCCCATTTGGCATTTGTTTCACTTGCAGCCCAGAAAGAAGTTGAGCTCTCCTACCATGCTCATTTCAAATTCAGATTTCATTAGTTTAACAAATTCATTAGCAACATCTTCACAAGTGGATCTAAATACAATGTCATCCACATAAATTTGGACGATGAGTAAGGCATTCTCGGTCCTTTTTGTAAACAGTGTTTTATCAACACTTTCCCTACAAAACTAATGATCGAGCACAAATTGCGTGAAGCGCTCCTACCATGCTCGGGGTGCCTATTGAAGACCGTAAAGTTCTTTGCTCAATTGGTACACATGTTGAGGATATTTAGGATCTAAAATCTTTTGGTTGTTCTACATATACTTCTTCCTCAATTATATCATTGAGAAAGACACTCTTCACATCCATTTGAAATAATTTGAATTTTAGTACACATGCAATAGACATAATATTTCGTATGGACTCAAGATGCCCTATTAGGGCAAATGTTCAGGATGTTAGCCTTAAGGCGAATCACAATTGATTGTGCGCACGTCATGCTCCTATCACGTGGACGCGTCTCTCTTGAGATGGGCATTATAGTGATAGCTATTCAGTTCACCACGCAAACATGTGTAGTGCGTCGTGAAATTCCAACTCAGTGTTGTTGTTATTTTATTCCTTAAAAGGTTTCAGTCATAAGAACTACTGTAATTTGCTAAGATGTAACAGCCCAGCCCATCACTAGCCGCAACGCGGACTTATCCTTTTTTAGATTACTCATGACTATAATGTTTCTCTTTCTGATCATATTCATCAAAGTAATTTTGAAGAAATCTTTCATATTTGTATCTTGTTGAGATTTTAGTGCCACGTGTCTTATGTTCTGAGTTGCTATATCTGACACGGTAGATCAAGCATAAACTCATGTGGGCCCACGTGAGTTTTTAGATTAGGCTGAAATTTTTATTTGGATGGTGACGATGAACCTGATGGATGTTGAGGATGACGCACACGGTAGACGTAGCAACTAATGTTTCAGATTTTTATTTTTTTTCCAAGTGTTGCTTCCAACACTTCGCCATTGGTACGGCCGCTCTGCCCGAATTTTGAACTGATGGAGCCGGGCATATTTACGATTTTCATTTTGCGAAGTTGAGTCCAACCCATTTTTAGCCCTACCAGCTCAAATAAAAAATCCAATGGGTTCATTGACCAATGATGCATGTGGCATATATATCCGTGCATCACCCAAACGTAGTAGTAGGCGTTATTTCGCCGCTAACAATCCTGTCAGTGCACCACTTTTGTTTACCACCGTCCTTCCGAAAAAAAAAAACCGTCCTTTTGAAAAAGCAACCCGACAGAATCATACGATGCATATTTATTTTAAGCCATTTCCCATCAGGGCCAGGATTGGATACTACCCACAAGTGGGGCTGTACATCCAGCCAATCCAGTCGAGTCCATGTAGGACATGCTTGGCTTGGCTTATCCGTGCTCTCCTCAAGTTCGAGCTCGAGCTCGGCCTCGAGCTTACCATTGGAGCTTATCTTGTTTGCCAAATCTTTCGAGTCGACATCGAGGTGAGCTGGTAGATCGAGTGGAGGTGAGCTAGTGGATCGAGTCGAGGCGAGCTTATCTTGAGTCGAGTCAAGTCTACACCCAACCCAACCCAATCCAGCACCCAACCCATACCTGACACAACCTAGCAACTCGACCCAGCTGACCCAACCCTCAAATCAAATATTCAATTAATATATATATAATATTAGATAGAGTCATAGAGGGTATCTTATTGTTGGTGCTAAGAGAGAGAGAGAGAGAGGAGAGCTCGAGTGAGTGCAGGTTGAATGGTTGAGATAAGTTAGGAAAACGTTGAGTCAAGCTAGAGAGAGAGAGAGAGAGAGATGAGCTCAAGTGCGGTGAGTTAGGTAAGGAAAGTGTAAAAAATGGACGAACGAGTAGGCTATAGTTTAAATTTTAATTTTTGTTAATTTTTAAAATATAATATATACATACATATATATATGATATATATTCGAGTCAAGCTATATTGAGCCAAGCCAAGCAAGCTTTCGAGCTAGCTTGGCTCGTGTACAACCCTACCCACGAGGACCTAGAGACGGATGGTCCGACGAGAGGGGGGGTCTGTGGGGCCCACAGTGATATATGTGTTTTATCCAATCCGTCCATCCATTCTCAAAGATCATTTTATGTCATGTGCATGAAAATTAGGTACATTGAATTGTCAAGTGGACCACACTACGGGAAACAATGATAATTGAATTCCTATGGATGAAAATCACTTGGAGGCCTTGGATCAATCTGATATTTATGTTTTCCCTTCATGTCTCTATGTCCTTGTGAAGGGGTTGGATCGAAAATAAACATCGCGGTGGGCCGTAGGAAGGTTTCAACGGTGAGAGTCATTGTCACCCCTATCTGCCTTCTTTTTTGGCTCATGCCCCAAAATGACCTTTCAAAATGGATTGAAAGCTTATTTAAAACCGTACATCACACTGGCCCCACATAGCCCCTATGAGGTCCATCTCTAGCCAAGTCTTGCCATGGTAGCATCCAATATTCATAAATCCACATTGCCTTCTTCTTAACCTTTTTAGCCACGGTTTTGAACCGAGGCTAAAGCCCCCTTTTCTTGTAGTGAATCCATGCCCTTACCATCCACTGGACCGCAACATCTTCCAATGCCCACGGGTGCTTGTGAAGATGCTAGGTAAGGCTCATCGTGATGTTTGTGAGTAATCCATATCCCATTCATCCATTTTGCTGGATCATGCCAGGACATAGCCCAAAAATGAGGTGGATCCAAAATTCAAGTGGACCGGAAGACATGGACGATTGAATGTCCACAGTTGAAACATTGGTGGGGCCACGAAGTTTTGGATCAGGCTCATGTTTTTTCAAAAAAAAAAAAAAGTTCAACCCAGTACTAATGACCTCACCAACAGTATAAATGGCACATGAACGTCACAGTGGACCTTAAGAAGGTTTCCAGTAGACATATACCTACCCACTTTTTCTTGGCTCAATTTTAGTACATGATTAAAACTGTCCAAAAGGAATGGATTTCTCAAAAACAACACAGTGGCCCCACTAAGCTTTCGGTGTTGGAAGTTCTTCTAAAGGCTATTTTGGAAAATGCGCTTGAGCATCTTATGAAGTGACGGCAACAGCTTTGGTGAATCCCACCATGATGTATTGAAGAGATCATTATACGGCATGAGCCAAAGAATAAAGCAGATCTAAAGTTCAAGCCGACCGCCCAGAAAAGGAAAAAAGAAAAAGAAAAAGGAGTACGGATTAAACGCCTGCATTAAAAATTTCTTGAGGTCCATAAGTGTTTTCCATCGAGCTAATATTTGTGTTTTCCCATCATCTGCATGCATTAATTTATGAAATGATTAGATCTCAAATAAACATCATGGTGGGCCTTAGGATGGTTTCAACTATGGGTGTCACTGTCCCCACCATTTTCTATGGTGGGTCCACTTAAGAATTGAATTTGCCTCGTTCTTTTGCTCATGCTCTAAAATGATATCTCCAAATGGATGGACGGTGTGGATACAACCGTACATCACAGTGGGCTTACAAAACTTGGTGATGTCACTTCAATAGCCAAACTGGCTACTCAACGCGTCAGTAGCTAATCCGCGTCCAGCATCTTATGAAGTCAATATTCTATCATGAACAACTGCCTACCCAATTTGACTTTAACTAATGACGGGAACAGAAAACCTTGTTAAGAAAAGAAGTCTATTTTATCATTGATGACATTTATTTTTCATAATTCTCTTTTGGGCGGATATGTGAAATAGTTTATGGAAACCACAATTATGGATACAAGTCATCAATGCGGTTCATAGGTTTTATAAGCCTATTTTAGGTTGTGGGATTAAAAATGATACAAATCCGAATGGTAGGTAGAGACTAGAAGTTTTAAATGGGGTCAATCTTTGGTCAGTTAAATGAATCTATCTGGTGTGGTCCACTTAGCATTGCATTTTCCTCCGTTTTTGGGTCATGCTCTAAAATGATATGGAAAAATGAATGGACATATCACAAACACCATGGTGAGCCCCACCTAACTTTCGACCCAAGTCTAAGGGAGCAGAGTAGGTGCGACCCTGGCTACAGTGGAGTTCGCCTTGATGCTTGCATTGCATATCCATATGCCTAAGCTACCGAAGGCCTGGATGAAAGGAAAAACAAATATCAGCTCGCGATCCAATATTGTTGTGGCCCATAAGAACATTTTAATGGTAAATATATCTCCAACGGCTCTTCTATTTTGGTCCATTGAGATTAGGATCTGCTTCATTGTTGGAGCCATGCCTTAAACTAATCTTAAAACAATGGATGAATGGCATGCATATACAATATGTACATTAAGTTGTGCCCTAGCTTCAGGGCTATACGTAGAGTTGGGTATTAAGTTGAGTCGAATCGAGTTAGGGTTGACTCAACTCGACTCAGCTCGATTTTAAAATAGACCTGACCCAAACTCGAACCGACTCGTTATTGAGTCCAGTATTCATGACCCAATCTAAGTTCGGGACTGGCCTGGACTAACCTGGACCAAGTCTGACCCGATCACAAGGACTGAGTCGAGTTGAGTTTTTTTTTATATATATAAATACTTGAATTAAGTTGTTCAAAATAAACATTGTCAAAGACTCAAAAGTAATATCTAAAATAATAATAATAATAATAATAATTTTTTTAAAAAAAGAAAAAAAAAAGGGAACAAAGTAAATAAACATTGTCGAAACTCAAATGTTCAGAATCTTAGATGGAGTTCTACATACAAACCAATAAATCATCCATTCATTCATTTAATATCTTCTACATGATGAATGTCTTTGTGGCGTGTAACCCGAATAATCTTGTCCCTAATAGTAACTCCCTTATCCACCCTCATTGTCAGAATCATTCTTTGGTTATATTTTTATAGCTTGAACTACGAGAGAACTCTAGGCTGAGTTCAAGCTGCAAGCTATAGGTGTCTAAAAGATGATTGTTTATCTCTTTTAAATCAAATGGTGGAGATGCATTTCTATCATCCTCATTCATATATTTAATGAGTTTAGTCAACCTCTTTTTATGATCCAATTTGTATGGGATTCCAAACCACCTATAGAATGCAGTGAGACCTTTAAGAAACTTTGATGATTTATCACCTGGTTTATATCTCGTACTCGTACCTGATTCGGCATCATGTTATTTCAAAGGAGGTCGATTTTGTATGATCCTGGATGCCAATTCCAAGCTTTGTTTTACTACTTCCTTATAATCTTGTTCTTCTAGTTCCCTTAATTGGTCGTCTTATTTTCTAGTAAGTATGTGGGCTCTTCCATTGCTTGATACTTTTCATTTAATAGGCATACTCCTATATCTTATTTGGCTGGTTGTATTAGCTATAGGGGAATGGGTGGAAGCCTTTATATTTGAATTAGAATGACTCAAAATAAATCCTGGACTTCTACGGGAGCTTTGCTACATGGGGCGTAGCGTCTCCTCCCTGACAAGACAAATGTAATTTTAAGCAATTCATTTCGTTACAAGTTGTTTTTCACACAACTTGTATTACAACTTTATCTTTTCTTCTTAAGAGTAGAACTTGGGCACCATAATCTCAAATATTTGTTGATGGATTATCTTCCAATAATGTGTGTGTGTGTGTAAATTTTGAAAGAAATAATATTTAGTTAGGCTGAGGCAATATAAATAAATAAGGAATAAACATAAAAAATATCTATCAAATCAACACTGGTCTGATGTTACATTGTTGTTTGCTGTCTAATGGCTGCATATGGTTTGGTGTAGAAATCAATCTGAAAAATCCTCATTCGCAAAGTTTCCCCATCTACTAGAGCCCAGTCCCATTAAACACCCACTACTGGATATTGTTCCTTTGTTTTGTTGCATGATCCCATTCATTACACATACACAATCTGCTTTATATCATAACAGCCGTTGTCAGTTCATGATTTCCGATTCTTTGGCTTTTGGATGTCAGGGATTTGTGTTCTCACATGTTTAATAATCAAAATAGAATTCCCCATTATAAAGAACACATCAAAATCATTGTATATAATGTGCATGGTGAAGAGCACGACACATTTGGCTTACTTCCCACATGGTAATAAATTCCTATTTTGTGCAACCAGGGAGTTTACACAAACTGTTACTACAAACTCATTTCAAGTTAGTGACATTAGAAGGTCAAACCTTCTGGTTGGGCCCTTCATGTCATTCCCATTGCCAATGGTATAGATGAGCATGTTCAGATGATGCTATACCTATTTCAGCAAACTTTGCATAGCTTTAATAGTTGAACTATGTTAGGTGAAATAAGTAACTAAATAACTATCTATGTTGTTACTATGAAATTATTGAGCTTTTGTTGAAGATGTTGCTTTGTCACTTTATAAACTGATTTCGTTTGTACCCTCAGTTACCTCACCATGTTTTTGCCATTAAAAATTTCCAACTTAAATGACCACAAACAATATTTCTTAACTCAGACAAAAAATCTACTTGTGGGACCCCAATCCTTTGAAACGTGGCCCAAGCATACTCGTGCCTTAATTTGCACCATCGATTGATTGTATGCACCACCCTTGTGTACCCAACAATCCCACCCAAGTGATTTATGCCGGATGCCTACGAAACCGTTGTCATGTCGACCACGTCGCCCATATGGTCGAAATAGTGAAAACTGTGTGTCAATCTGCTGCTCCTTTAGTGTGATATGGCCTACTGAATCCATAGCCCACACTACCAAAAATGTCTTTTAGGATCGGTTTTAAACCGTCCCTAAATCGGCGTCGCAAAAACACTGGAACGGTTCAAAACCGTATCAAGTACCGTTTCAAATTTCAAGAACGGACTCCGAGGAACGGTTTAGGCTGGAAAGGTTATTTTAAATTTTAGGAACGGTTTTAAACCGTTCTTAATGTTGCCAAGGTCAGATTCTATGTGCTTGGAACGGTATTTTTCATTTTTTACGAATGGCCAATAAAAGCTGTACATCTGTTTTTATATTTAAAAACCAAAGAATATTATATACAATTAAAAATTAATATTGAACAAATATGGTACAACTTTACAATAAAAATTATATATATTTACAGCAAGTCTACAAATACACGAATACATTAAAAATAAATAAAAAATCCTCCATGTATGTGCTCCACCGGAGAAAACCCAAGGTCCTACTGGTAGACGGAGCACATCTGCGAAATATGGGAAACTTTAGACACTATTTATGGTAGTGGATTGACAAGCCTGATTTTTGGCCGAGGTCATCAACATGTTGGGACCCATCTGATGCTCATAACAGATAATGCGCACACACATCCTCGCCCCATTTCCTGAAATGCCTTGTGGAAGATTTGCTCACTGTTTCCTGTCTCTATCAAGAGACCAATCGTCTAAACAGGATGCCACAATCATCAACAAGATGGAAATCACAACACTCATTTCAGTACAACTTACAATTTTCGAACTTAATACTTCGCCTACCTTTTCATCTGGTTTGGTCCCCATAACTGCTCGAACCAAACATTTAAAATCATCAACAGGAAAAAAAAAACCCTCAAATTATGATGTTCGACTCAATATAAACTCAAATTACGAAATGAGAACGTTTCCCAAACACATACATTTTGTTACCTCATGAATTGTGAGAAATTCCCTAGTGACTTGGGACATTTTTCCATTGTTGACGGTAACAAAACCATTGTGCATCCAATAGCTCACATTGCTCACTAAACATGCAGCACAACTCTGGGCAATCTCATTCTCACAAAGAAGACCCACTCATTACCATGAATGCATAGAAGATGGTATTTAAGTATCATTGTTATGCTCTACAGCTATAAGCTTTAATGAACCAGACTAGGACATGTATGCCTCAAAATCAGACAAGTTTAGACACATCCTAATCACTCTCTCCATCAAAATGAATAAAGGAAACGAGCTTAAATTACAACTGATACAGAGACAAATGATCCATGAAGAATCTTACATGGAATAACTTCCATAGGAATGGCATCATCAACTCTTTCTTTTTTTTTGGAATTACTTGAAAGAGTCAGATACGGATTCGTTTACAAGCATAATCGACAAACACTGTCAAAACTAGAAGATTTGATGTTTAGAAGAAACCTAACCCCACCCAAAATTGTAATAATTTTGTTAGTACTTGGATTAGTATGTGAAACCTGGAGCTAAAATCCTTCAAAACAAAACACAACTAGCGGTGACTAAGACGCAATTGTAAGCAACATCATAAATTAATAGAGTTTGGCTGATAATGAGTTAACGTGACTAGAGTCTAGACAAACATAAACAATGAGTCAAACAAGGAAATGTTTAAACTACAATAAACCTATCTGTATAATATCCAAAATACCTAAAATTCAATGTCTAACAACCCCCACAGGACCCCAACCTGTTTCTGTGAGCAGCTGGGTACAACTGCTAGTCCAACCCATGACACCATCACATCATAAATTAATAGATTTTGGCTGTTTCACCCAGACAGTTTGAACTTTGAATGGTTTCTTTCCCAAAACATAATTTTGGTGACAAGGCCTATTTTAGTGGTCAGGTCCAGTCCAAACCAGCTCAACTGTCCAATCTGATCTGGGTTTTAAAACACTGCATACACTAATATCTGCATGCATATTGATCATTAAGGGGCATAGACATGTCAACCACTAGCACACACATGTTGACATGTAAAAAAACATGTAACACAGACACAAAAAGAGGTGCAGAGACTAGCACTTCAACAACATTTTATATTATCAAAACAGGAATGAATTCTCATGACTAGCAAAAGTTCAACAATTGGCTGCCTACCTGACATCAACTCTCTACCCATGTTGGGGACCAAATGGCACATTGCAATCATCATTTAAATTACCTTAATGTTATTTTTTTTCATTGAATATGGTCTTAGTGACATTTTGGTATTTATTAGGAACCTACAGTTTTTTTTTTTTTTTTTTTTTAAAAAAAAGGGGCAATTCCATGCCCCTTTAATATCAGTCTTACTTCAGACCCTAAAATGGCATTGTGGAAGATAAAACAGGGAATAAAAAATCATATAAGATGAACAATTAGACACTAACCTCGTAAAGAAAGACGTCCCAGATTCGAAGAGCCAAGGGGAAAGGGAAAGAGTATGAGAAAACAGTTATAAACCACTAACTTGCATACATGCTTGAATTTCTCTACCCACCTTTTCCTTTAGTGCGGCCCACTTGATTCTTGGATCCTGATCAATTTTGCCCTAGAGTACTAAAATTAGCTCACAAAGTTTATAATTGCCACTGTTTAGATGGAAGGATAAATTTCGAACTGAATTTTGAAATAAAGGCAATTTGTCAAGGATGCATTGAATGACAACCCGTAAAATGAATTTCGAAATGCTTCTAAGAAAGGAAATTTTAGACAAAGTCACTTCCTTAATGCTTACCTGCAAGATTTGCCTGCGAGAAAGTCGAGCGGAGCTCCAAATAAAGTACTAACAACTTTAAAGAAGCCTGAAATAAATGAGCCCACTATATTTCCCATCGAGTCAGTGACTGTGTATGCATATAGCTGCCGGGAAATATACAATTCCAATCAAACAGGTTCACTTTCTCTTAATCATGCAGTCCTACAAGAGAGAAGAAAATACAAATTATGGCTCATGTGAAAAGACAGTCCATGAATTACTCTCTCATTGACAAATAAGCTCATTTTGAGTCCCTACATGAACAAATGCATGAAATGGAAATAGGGGCATGTCGTCACTATGAAATTAAAAAAATGGCTTCCCTCCATTTTGGTCATTGCCTATATAAATCTGGTCAAACTTGAGCATCCAAACACACATTTAAAGAATCGTGAGATTGGCTTCACTCTGACTTTTTGCTGAGAGTTTTAAAAAACAGAAACCATCAACAAAGAAAAAATGGCTTCTCTGACTTTTCCCTGAGAGCATTCTCCTTAATTTGACAAATCTCACCTGCTTGCAGAAGGAGAAAACCTTCCCAAGTTCTCATGGTCTAGATTTTTTGTATCAACACCACCAATATGGTGATTATGGTGTCCTAATACTTCCCAGTCTATCTTTTTGTTGTCTGAGCATTGAAAGGAGAAGAGATTGGTGTATGTGCGTGGGCATATGTTGGCTGAGGCACGATTTCAAGACTTCTGTTTTGAGAAATCAACACAAATTTAAGGAAACTATCCTCCAAGAAGGGAAAAAGAAACAAGAAATGATCATACTGAAGTATTCAGTGCAGCACCAAAGGAATGAGACAGAGACTCAGGTGCAAAACTAGAGTTATTCACTACATCTGAACGCCATGGGGCTAATTGATACTGAGACTCCTTTAACTTTGCCTGTAACATTGAATGTAAATACAAGGCCATATTAAAAATCTGTAAAAGGATGCTAGCTATTTGATGTGCAAGATGATAACGACAATGGAACAAAAAACAAAAATGGCCCTTAATTCAATAGTAAAATCAAAGATGCCAGCAGCCATATCACAGATAAATATTGGAACAGCTTATCAGTATCACATCATGATTTTTTTATCAGTATCACAGATAAAACAGTATCACATCCCGATATTTTTTTAAGGACTTGAAATCTACATAGTGCACCTCAGTAATGGTGAGCTTCTCCTGCAGATGCATAAACAAAACCTGCAAAAAGGAAGCGCAATACGAGAGAATACACACTGGGCATAAATAACCACATAATTCTGTAAAACTAAGTTTTCAAACTACAAATACTTGTTTGTTTTTTGGTCAAATTATGTCAATCACCAATTTGACATCAAGTACTGATCTAAGGGCTAGGATCATCAACTTGGGAGCCTTTAAGGGAATTGCTTATCTTCCATAATGCCTGGCTGGCAATTTTTGACAAAATGCTCAACAATCATTTTATTAATAGTGCAGGTACAGTAGAATTGCAATGAATTCTTTCCCAGTACCCAAACACGAGATTACATAGAATTAAATTCCTAGTACCAAAACAAGACAACATAAACAAATTCTTTAGGCACTCTTGAATTCCAGGAGCCACATGGCCCCTTCACATACAAAAATTAAGGGCCCGTTTCATAGAAGCCAAAAAGCTAGTTCAAGTCATTCTAGTTAATCATAATTACAAATTAGAAATCATGATTGTTGGTTTTTTAAGTTTTTTTTAATCCTAAAAAAGAAATATGATCTCTAACATAAAACTATGATTAACTAAAATGAGATGAGCTCGTTTTTTAGGCATCTACTAAACAAGCCCTAAGATCGTGCAAAATACAATGAAAATCCTAGATTTGGAAATCCATTGTTTGGAGAAACAGCAAACAAGACAACAAAAACACTAGATCTAAAGAAACTTAGTACGATACAAAGCGTTTCAAATTTTGTATTTTAAAATGTTTGCAGGATTCCCACCATCTCTATATCTGTGTGCATGGTGTAGTACAAGTGGATATGCTGAGTCTTACATTCAGTAACTGAATATCATGTTCAAGATGCTATCATTGCTAAAGGAGATTATGTAAATGCAACTCAATGATCAGGAACCTTAGCCCCTTGCTAAAGGATATGTGCTTAAATGGAATCTTCATATTTATGCCCTCATATTTTCCACAAATAGTAAATACTAAATCTTGATATTTATGCTCCAAATCTTTTTTTTGTCAAGTTCAAAATCAGCACATGTAGGCTCCTTGTGGGCCTAGGTGGGGGCGTGGGCCTACATCACATGGAAGAGAATGGAGTTGGCAATTTGTAGAATCTCTACACCAAAGATCGATAAAGTTGGCATATTGTCGATAGCAAATAGGCAGGTAAAACATTACAAGCAATGAAACTACCCAACTCTTAGAATCTACCTAGGGTTGCTTTGGCTACAAAGGGAAGTAAGCCAACCAAATGCCAATGAAAACAAACTAAGAAAATAAAATTACCGTAAAAAACCACAACATTAGGCAAGGAATCATAAGAGAATATAAGGAGCAACATGACTATACAAAACACACCAACACATGTATACTCTTGATGGTCAACAAAGCACAATCTTGATCTTATTTTCAGAATTCTACCATTCCTGTTGCAAGTAACTGAAAAGATTTCAATATTCATGAATGCATTTCGTCGGACAAATAAATGATAAGCAATGATGTTGCTTGTTGCAAATAAGATAAACATGTCACCTTTCTGCACTTTCTTGGGTACTTAATCCCTGAATATCTTTTAAAGACTACTCAAATCACTGAAAGAAGACAAGCCTAAAAGAGTAAAAAGAATAAAGCATTCCATTAGAACAAATCTTACACATTTAAAACAATCCAGGATTTAAAGAGGAGCAGTCAATGTAACCAAAAAACAATGTTGCAACAATGCAACGTTAACACAGATATGTATACCTATTTTGGACATGGACAGCATTGTTTTATTTTTATTTTTTTGGATAAGGAAATAAGTAGAAACAAGGTCCCGGAAAATCCACCACTCCCACCTGCGCTTCGACTCTGGATCGTTGTCATCATCAGCCTCATCGCCAATCCGTTGCATGTTCATAGAAATAGAAAAGTCCCCTTTTGGTGTCCTGCCTTTTATCCTCTAGCATCATGAGTCAGATTATAGCACAAACATGCCTACATTCATATCCATATTTCTAACAAAAAGCCCCTAGCATGGATTGTTTGTAATTCTAAAGAAGAACTTCAGTCAGATGATGCTAACCATCTAGCCTATGAGCTTGTAATAAAATGTATGTGGTGGAAGAAAATGACCAACATTAGTGTTACAAATAAATGAAGAGAGAACAAGTCCTCCCCAGAAATCAGCTCACACCAAACAAACACTCAAACTAGCTCCATGAAAGATGAAGCAGCAAGTGAACTGTGATATGTGGAGAGAGAGTTTCATTGAAGTGGTAAAATTGTCCTGGTTGTATTTCAAAAAAAAAAAATTAGTAGTAAAAGTTTTGAAAAGCAATAGTATAACAAGTACTAGAAACATTGAAGCAAATGAAAATTAAAACACAGGAAAAAATCACCTGGGGCATGGCTTTAAAAGTGACAAAAATCGGAGAGATCATGAAAAGTACCTGTTCGTGGAACTGATGACTTTTCAAGTTCGCCCCAAGTGACTATGCCAGGTTTCTTATTTCTAGCATTGTCTTTTTCCTTTTCTTTTCTTTTCTTTTTATTTATTTATTATTTTTACCTCACTGATATCTTCTTAAGTTTGCCCCAAGTGCCTATGCCAGATTTTATTAATTCTAACACCATCAAATTGCTTGTCTTTGGAGTTTAAAAGCAATGGACAATGAAAGAATTTTGAGTACATTTTTCAATGGATTATTCCCAGGAGTGTAATCGCAAGATTTAGTCAATGTCAAGGGGTTGCAAAAAATACATCTTCAATATAAATGGCAAACGATTGCTTAAAACATGCAGAAAGATTAAATGAATTTGCATGATGTGATGCCTTCATAAAGAAGAATTGAATTTTCAAACTAACATTTCCCATTTTGGAAGAACTAAGACGGATGGATTGGTAGAAAATTCCAAGGATCAGTACCACTTCAATTTTATTTTAAAACATGACTCATTAAACTGACAGAAACTATATGGGTAAATAGAACTCATTCGAATAACATACCTGGTCCAGGAAAAAATTGCGAAATATGAACATGAGGGAACTTGTATTCCTTAATAAGACTGATAGTCTGAGCAAAATTGTCATCCGTTTCACCTGAGAAGCATAAAGACTAACATTTTCTCAAACCAGTCCAGGATATACATGCAAAAAGTGTGCTTTCAGAGAATTCCGAAACAAAGGTTTGAAAACATTAAGCCTTTATTTCCTTCTAAAGCATTTCTTTACATGCATAATAGTGTCTATCTTTTTAATAGAAGTGGGGGAAAAAATCCATACATGCATGTAGACAATAGTCGAACTTCAACAAGGCGGCCAAAAGGCGTGAATGTCATTACCATTTATTTTGAGATAATAGAAAATTTATACTACATCTATGTGGTAACATACCAGGGAATCCAAAAATTATATCAGTTGCAATCTGCATTTCAGGTACCAGTTGATTCAAAGTATCTACCACAGTTCTGAACTCACTTACAGTGTATTCTTGATTCATTGCCTGAAATATATACCACGAATATTCTCTTAGGAGTCTATATAAAACTGGAATCATTGGTCTCCATAGATGGGTCGGATGGCAGATAAACACCATTGTCAACGTTAGGAAGGTTTCATTAGCGCACTGTTTTCTCTGATGTGGCCCACTTAAGTTTTGGATATACTTGATTTTCAGTCTCATGTCCCTAAAATGATATGGTAAAACAGATGAACATAAAAAAAAAAAAAAAAACTATTTTTGGTGCATGGACCTGAAGCCCATACTGTCAACAGTTTACATAACTGAATAACGGGCCCACTTTAAAAAACTGAAAACTCTAGTGCATGTATCCAAGCTCCCCCTCTTTCTGCAGAGTGTGTTTGTTGGGGGACAGGCACACTTTACCAAAGACTTTCTCCATGTCCACTTTTCATGTAACAACCAATATTCTCTCTTTAGTTCCCAAGGAACTTATGAGCACTAGGACACATCAGACTTCTTTCTACATCTACCTAAATAATGATCGCTAACTAGAAACAACAGACATTGATCCATTATCCAGATTCTCTAATTAAGTTGATAAGATATGCCCCATATAGTTAGCATGGTGGTGCATATCATAATTGTTTGCAAATGTAAGTTGAGAAGAACCTGTGGTTTAAGTTTTGTAGGTAGTTATGCAGGTTATGCCCCAATGAAAGGGGGAAAAGAACTAAGGAACAGGATAAAATAATTAAATAATCCTAACAATGTGACAGGTGAAGCCAATAACAGAATACAAACGAAATCATCACCCTTAGTACTGCATGTACTAGACTGTAGGAAAAGCATGTTTATAGAAGCCACCCTACCCTGATTCATGAAATGAAGAAAACCACCAGTCCAGTAGAAATAGGAAGAGATGCAATAAATAATCGAAGGGCCTCTTATTTGAGGAGATCCATACACTTTGCCTTTAACAAGCTCAAGGTGCCATTGTCATATCATAGGGTATTTCCATAAATTCTTTTAATTTAGGCAGATTCAAGTCAATTCTTAAATTTGAAAAAAAAAAAAAAAAAAATCCCAAGAAGATTTCAGAAAGAAAAAAAAAAAAAAAAAGAGTCAATTCTTTAACTAAAGAAGATTTCAGAAGTCGATGCTTGCATAATACCGAATAAATCCACAACCAAACTCTAAATCAAAAGGGACTCGCAATTTTGTATTGGTTTACTAGTTAAATAGTTTTTTGGCAATGTTGCTACCAAAACACGCTGGAAGATATGTATAATTATGAACTCCACAATGAATGACACAGCATGTGCAAAAATAACCACAGCTAAAAAAAACACTCATTAAGCACCATTAGGAAACTGATGTAACTGATTATGAATGTCCATTGGTTGGTTCTGAAATGAGATGCACGTACTCTCGGCCAAGTTGAGCAATCTCAACGTTCAGCTGATTAACACGTTCCAATTTCCCTGTGAAAACGAGATTTTAGGGACCAAAAAAGAGAATACATACATCACATTAGTAGATCCAGTGCTACAAGTTATGCTGATGATGGGATATGACCTGCACCGAGATGGATGCCTCCCTTCTCAAAGTCCACATGTAGAGTACGCGCTGCCCTTTGAGCTTCTTTTGTTTGCAAAAGACCTTCTCGCTCAGCTTTTATCACCGCATTGTATAGATCATGATTTGTATTCAGAAACTGCAAGCAATGTCAGCAGTAAAATCAATCGGGAGAGGGAGATCGAGAGAGAGGGTTGAGATCGGGAGAGGGAGATCGAAAGAGAGGGAGAGGAGGAGGGAGAGGGAGATTGAGAGAGAGGGTTGAGATCGGGGGAGGGAGAGGGAGAGGGAGATTGAGAGAGGGAGACGGAGGCGCGGTCCGCGAAACGGAGGTTTCAGGGCTTTTGGCGTAAGAAAATAGGTAAAATCAATGGTAGTCTGCGGTACATATAGAGTAATGTGCCTCTTGGGCCTTGTGGGGTCCACCGAGAGGTATCTAACTGAATCCATTCCGTCCGTCTGTTTTAAAATAAAATAATAAAAACTAGGAAAACACTTAATTGGGACACACCAACAAAATAGTGGAAATAACCACTTAAAATTGCAAGATGGTTCGGAACCATTTCCCATTAGAAACGTCTTAAAGTCGTTTCTAAACCAAAATTTCACCTGTTCCAGTTTGGTGATTTTGGTGTAGTGCCAAATTATGCATCTTTTAACCCAAGCAACCTCTATTTTGTGAGGAATATCATACTTAGGCCCATCCAGGCCTAAAGCGCACTTCCTAAAATATATGAATTATCATAAGATAGGACAAGCACTACATGACAAACACTCGGGACCTATTAGGTATTGTTCCCTGTTATAAGGTTGATTTCTAAGGAAATATAGTCACATAGGTACTTGATTCTTAGCTTTTAAAATAAAATTCTGATTCTCCCACTCAAATCGTCTAGCCTCAAAGGAGGAGGAACTATCTATGCTTTTTGTACTATAATAGGAGGTGTATTCTTGGCCGGAGCCAAATTTCTAACAGAGCTCGCTTCAACAATATGTGGGGCATAGTCTACTGAGGTATAACAAGTTGAGACATAGTCTGTTGATGTACAACAGGTTGAGGCATAGTTTGCCGATGGACACCGGGCATTTTTTCAGTAATAATGGGCATCATCCTATTCACACTCTTGGACTGATTAACCATCCATCTGTTCAAATCTTTGGTCTGATTCCGAGATTGCTCGACCTAGGCTTGTGAATGATCTGCAAGGTGTTGAATCTCCATTTTCATATCACGCAACCCGGCTGCCATCACCTCGAGAGGTTCAGTTCAAGATGAAGATGCCCTATCTGGGTTTGAGGAACTGGGTTCCAAGTTCTGCAACAAATCAAGTGCTCGTTGTGCCTACAATTCCTCCTCAACTAGTGGAAGTTCATGACTGGTAGAAGTATTGTGAGCACCTCTTCGACTTATGTTTTACAACACAATGAAAATTAATATGTTTCTGATAACCAAGTAGTTTTGAGTCCCTCTAGGTATGCCAAAAACTTGCTTGACACTTTTTCTGTTTGAATTTTGTAGTCACATATGGTGCATGCAGGCATGCCAAAACCAACTGTGCAACTCAATTGCAATCGAAGAACTTGACCCCAAGCGCTAATATAAGCAGATATGATGACTAAGATTATATATGGCCGAGATCTGAGCAAATAGGCCGCCTATTAAGCCACTTGCAAGTTGTTTTAGAGAATGATCAAGCAATAGTCGAATGGTGGGGTTCTTCCTCCGAAGATGGGTTCAACTCTGCCTTTCGTATGAAAAGGCTTATTTTATACCTAGTTGTCGTCAAACAAGAATGAAATACTTACAATTGGTCAAGGTGCAACTGTAAGAAGTCTTTCTGAATGAAGAATGACTTATATTGAGATCGGATAATCCAACATACGAGTGTAGATTTAAATTACAACTAAGAGATTATTGTTACTCATAGGATAGAGCTAAGGCTAAAAGATTATGTTAAGGTAATATAAGATAAATTTGACTAGATTTGTTGGATTGGTGTGAGACCTGCTTTGTTGATTTTCCTTGCTTTGTTAATTTTTCTTATTATTTATAGACTTCTCCGCTACCGTGGCACAGATATTTCTGTATTCTTTCATATTCTTCAATCTCTTTCTATTCCTTTAACCGTTACTCTTCTCTCAACTGCTTTTTGACTTTTGGACTTTTCAACCATGTTTTGTCATTACATAATGTGTATTACTAATTCCGTGCCAGCCATACTTCCATAAAAAGTGTTACAAATATCTTTAAAAATCTTCAACATGCTTTTATCCTTGTTATGCAACAACACCACGTGCCATTACTTAATTGGTTATTCAAGAATGGTCAAAATAAAATTAAAGTACAACCTTGTCTATCCCTTCTCTATATTAGCCCAAAATTAGGCAGATCCAACCTTAAAGTGGACCATGCCACTTATTACTCCTGTATTTGATGCAACCGAACCTTACTATTTGATGTGGTCCACTTAAATGTTGAATCTGCCTTATTTTCATGCCCATACGTTGAAATGGTTTGAAAAAAAGGGTGGATGGATGTCGTGGATAAACAGATACATCACAGTGGCCCCACACAAATAACGGTAGCTAGAGCTCGGCCGGTGTAGGACATAATCCGCTTCCTCTCGCGGCCCAGTCCTCAATCTGCCAGGGACAGATGAGGAGTTACCCGTAGACACCGACTCTCCTTAGTGGGTGTTACCCTTAATGTGGGGTCCATGCCGTCCATCCATTTGTCCACGTAATGTTAGGATGTAGTCTCAAAAATTAATCAGATCCAAATAGCAGGTGTACCACACCATAGGAGACAGTGGTGATTGAACGCCTACCATTAAAAACCTCTCAGGGCTGATATTAAGCATAACCTTAATAACCTTAATGCTTATTTGCTATCCAACCCGTTGATAAGGTCAACCTAAATGAAAGAAAAATATATATATATACACAAAGATCATCTTGATCCAAAGCCACGAAATGTTTTTAATGATCATTTACTACTTTTTCCAGTGATGTGATCCACCAGATATTTGGACGTGTTTTAATTTTGGGATAATGTCGTTGAAATTGGGATGTGCGGCCTGGATATACAAAACATTGATCAAGGTGGGCTCCACATGGTAAGGGTGACTCCCACGCTAAGGCCTTACCGGTAACACCTCGTCCGCTCCCCTCTCTGCCGCTGCCATGCTGTGTTACAGGGTTGATGACGTGACCTTTTATTGCCGTGACTAGCCCCACACGGCACGTGGGGCCACCGTTATCTCTGTGAGAACTGTTCATTTGGTTTTCAGCTAATGTTAACATATGATACAAGAAATCAGGTGGATCTGAAACTCAAGTGAGTGAGTCGACTGAAACAGTGGATAAAGGCTTTTTACTTTATAAGTTTTTTTTTATTTTTTTTCTTTTTTATCTTTTTGGTCTTGAGAATAATATTTATATGCAATTTAAATCATTCATAAAATACCTTAAACCATTCTTAGGGCCCGGTTGTCAACGCCAAAAACTTTCACTTAATATGGAATTTGGAAAATCATCGATGTTAAGCTGTGTTTATTAACATCGGATGAGGAAAGCAGTCGTTATTTTGTGGAAAGCAGTCGTTATTTTGTGCTGAAAATTTTTGGAAAGCGCCAGGCAAATTTTTTTTTCTTTAATTCAATATTGCTCTGTGCAAATAAACATTTTCTTGTTTATAATAAAAACCCAACTTTTAATGTGTAACACTTTCTGGAACCACTATGATTTGTATTACATTCATACTATCTATCAACTTTTTTATATCATTCTAAAGCATGATTTCAAAAAACATGCACATCCAAAGTTCAAATCGACCACACTACAAAATATAGTGGGAATGGAATGACTATCGTTAAAACCTTCCTAAGGTCTACTGTGAGATTATTTGCCATCTAACCTCTTCATAAGGTCACACAACCTGGATGAAGTGAAAACACAAAAATGAGCTTGATGAGATCCTTATGTGGCCGTGAGAAGTTTTCAATGGTAGGCACCTAATTCCCACTATTTCCTATATTGCCTAAGTGAGCCTTAGAATTGCCTGGCTTTTAGTATTATTTTGTAAAATGATATGAAAAAATGGATGGCTGGTGTGGATAAAGCATATACATCACGATGGACCCCACATATCCCTAGACAGGACTATCTGTCTGTAGCTAGATCCTGATGGGGTAGCATGGAATCCACGCTCAGATTTGCAAGGGGAAGCGGATTCTGTGGTGGCTGTGCGCCACAAGCCAACTTCCAGTTTGTGTCGACATCACTAAGTTTTGTGGGGTTTACTATGATGTATGTGTTATATCCACATCGTTCATCTATTTGACGAGATAAGCATAGAGCATGAGGCAAAAAATGAGTCATATTAAAAGCTCAAGTGGACCAAGCCACAAAAAACTGGGAAAGATGATTCCCACTGTTGAAACATTCATAGGGTCCACCATGATGTTTATTTTCCATCCAAACTGTTCATCAAACTGTTCATAAGGTCGTGCAGACTTGGATGAAGGGAAAAACCAAATATCAGATGGGTCTAAGACTTCTGTGACCCCCAAGAAGGTTTCAATGGTAGATGTCTAATTCCCACTGCTTTCTGAACTATGGTCCACTTGAGCTTTGGATTTGTATCATTTTTGGGCTCAGCCCTTAAAACGTTCTCACCAAATGGACAAACAGCTTGGATATAACACATACATCATGTTGGGGCCCACTAAACTTGTTGACGTCAATACACATAAAAGGTCACCGAATTGGCTCCCCATACTAATTGCCTATTGACGTTGGAGCAAGCTATTGGACAGGGCGGCACCATGATGTATGTGTTTTGTCCACGCTGTCCTCCTATTTTTCCAAATCATTTTATGGCATGAGCCCAAAATTGAGACATATCCAAATCTAAAGTGGACCACACCACAAGAAAACAATGGTGATTGAGAACCCATCATTAAAACCTTTCTAGGTCTCACTATAATGTTTATTTGCCATCCACTTTGTTCATTAGATCACACGGACTTGGACGAAAGAAAAACACAAATCTCAACTTCATCCAAAACTTTTTAGGTCCCAAGAAGCTTTTAATGGTGGGCGTTCAATCACCGCTCCACGTGAGATTTGGACCTCCCTCATTTTTGGTATCATTCCCTAAAACGATATGGAAAAATGAATGGATGACATGGATAAAACACATACATGATGATGTGGGCCACACAACACCATCCAATAGCTAGGGGCTACTAACATAGTATGCAATCCGGATCCACTTAGGTGGGTAGGACTCTTGACAATGGGGCCCACCGTAATGTTTGTGACTACATTCATGTTGTTCATTCGTGTCCAAAGCTTATTCTTAGGCATGATCCAAAAAATGAAGCAGATCCAAATCTCAAATAGACCATAGTACATGAAACAATAGTAAATGACAATTAAAAATTTCTTGTGGGCCACAAAAGCTTAGGATTAAGATGATATTTGTATGGTCTCTTCGTCTAGGTCTTTTTCACCTTATCAATAGGCTGGATAGCAAATAAATATTTTGGTGGAATCCATGAAGCTTTTAATGGTGGGGATTCAATCATGATTGTTCCCCGTGAAGACGGGCAAATGTGTCAAATTAACATATTTCAGACATTTGGGACATTAGTTACAAATGGGTTGATCCAGGCTCAATACTAATTTTCTGACTTTATATTTAGACTTTAGATTTGGATTTCAGATTCAGCTTCAAACTCCGTATTTAGCAAACAGGCCCTCAATGTCATTCCTTAAATAAACTGAAAAGAACAAAAATGTTAATATGATACAAAGCTTTTGTGGCCCGTGAATATTTCAACGGTGAGTATTCAATCTCAACTAATTTCCCATGTGGCCGATTTGAGCTTTGTATCTGCCTTAATTTCAGGGTTATGCTATAAAACGAGCAGGCAAAAGATATGTCTTATAAATACTATGGTGGGCCGCACCAAGTTGGGTCGTCGCCAAAGTAAGTGGTTTACTTAAAATATGTAAATAATAGGCTTATTTTTAAAATTAGCCTAAAGTTAGCGGCTTCATTAAAAATAAATAAAAACTCAAAAGCAAAAGTTGCTGGTGAAAGAAATGATAAGAGAAGGGCGGTTTTCATTCTCCATCTGTGTTTTAAACATAAGTGAGTGCATTTGCTTGTGAGAAGCAGAGAGGCTAAGATGATTGCTGAGCCTATTGTTTCGTTTGTAATAGGAAAACTTGGAGATCTCCTTCTCCATCAAGGAGCCACCCTCTTCGAAGTAAGTGGTCAGGTGGAGTGGCTCAAAGGAGAATTCGAGTGGATGCAGGCCTTCTTAAAAGATGCAGACATGGAACAAAATGATGAAAGGGTGAAGAAATGGGTGGCTGCTGTAAGAGACATTGCTTACAAAGCGGAGGATGCCATCGACAACTTCATCCTTCAAATAGAACAAAGCAGGAGAAGAGGGTCAGTTGATTACACCCAGAGCTTTACTTCCTTTGTTGATGAACCAAGTGCCCGTCATCAGCTAGGCAAGAAGATCGAAGAGATAAAGAGTGAACTTGTTGAGATCCGTCACCGAAGAAAGAGTTATGGCATTAAAAATCTCTGCAGAGGTGAAGGAAGCAATTCCATGAGGAGTTTGCGAGAGCAGAGGAGAACTTCTCCTCTACTAGAAGATACAGAAGTCGTCGGTTTCCAAGATGACATAAATACCTTGGTGGCACGGTTGATCGGGGGTGACTCACGGCGATGTGTGATTTCTATAGTCGGAATGGGTGGTCTCGGTAAGACTACTCTAGCAAGGAAAGTCTATAATCATGATGATGTTAAGAAGCATTTCCAAGGTTGTGCATGGATATATGTATCTCAAGAATATGATGCAAGGGATCTTCTGCAGAGCACTATGAGATGCTTTATGATTCTGGCTGAAGTACATCACAAGATGAATGTCACTCAGTTGAAGGAGGAGCTTTTCAAGCATTTGGAGGCGAGAAGATATTTTTTGGTGTTAGATGATATGTGGAAGACCGAAGCATGGAATGCTTTAGCTGCTGCTTTTCCAGACAGGAATAACGGAAGTCGAGTCCTGCTTACCACTCGCAACAAAGAAGTAGCTTCATTTGCAGATGCCCGGAGCTATCTTCATGAGCTGCAACTTCTAGGAGAACACGAGAGCTGGAAATTATTTTGCAAGAAGACATTCGTAGAACAGGATAGCAGTTGCCCCACAAATTTAGAGGTGTTTGGAAGGAAGATTGTGGCAAAATGTCACGGTCTACCTCTTGCAGTCGTTGTCATTGGAGGCCTGTTATCAAGGAAAGCAAGGCTCCCACGTGAATGGGAGAAAGTACTGAATAGCCTTAGCAGGCAATTTGTTGAAGACGAATTAAAAATTGGGAGAATATTAGCCTTGAGTTGTGAAGATCTACCATATCAATTGTAGTCATGCTTTCTCCATTTAGGAGTTTATCCAGAAGACCACGAGTTCTCTGCCAGCAAACTGATTCAGTTGTGGGTTGCAGAAGAATTTGTACAGTCAACGGGGCCAGAAACATTGGAGGAAGCTGCAGAAGATTGCCTCGTGGAGCTAAACCAGAGAAGTCTGATTCAAATAGTGAAAGGAAGTTCCATGGGGGGAGTTAAAAGCTGTCGCATCCATGATCTTCTTCGAGATCTCTCCATCTCAAAAGCCCGGGCTGAAAATTTTCTCAATGGGGACACAAATTCTCTCTCTCCATGTAAAGCACGTCGACTTTTTGTGCATCATGGCATCAGTAAGTACACTTCCTTAAACCAATCCAATCCATGCCTTCGTTCCATCCTGTCTCTCAGCCTAGACAGAGAAGAAATTGGAAAGAATCAGCTGGATCTTCTTTACAGACGATTTCATTTGCTTAATGTTTTACATTTACACGGAATACGTGTCGATGAGTTTCCAACTGAAATAGGTACACTCATACACTTGAGATACCTTGGTCTTACGGGATGCGTGACCCGTCTGAGAAGACTCCCATCATCAATAGCCAATCTTTGCAATTTACAAACACTAGAGGTAGATAGTCCTAATAAAATGGATATCCCTAGTGAAATTTGGAAGATGCAGCAGTTAAGGCATGTTCGTGTACCAGGAAGAATCAAAGGTGAAGGGCCTAAAGCAGGGGAGCTCAGTTGTTCGAGTAACCTACAGACTCTAACAAGCATCGATGCCGACGACTGGATACAGGATTGCTTGGGAGAGCTGATTAATCTTAGGAAACTAAAAATAGAGAGAATAGATTTCAGTATACATCGAAAGAGATTGTTCGACTCTATTCCCAAATTAGTCCAACTCCAGTCTCTGACGTTACATGGTTACCGTTACGGTCTAATCCCACTTCCACTAATTTCAAATCTGTTGCATCTGTATAAGCTGTGTTTGCGTGGAGGGTTAGCGAGGCTACCAGAGTTTCATGAATTCTCACCAAATCTCACAAAGCTTACCTTGGAATTCTCCTGCTTAGTGCAAGACCCAATGATGACACTGGAGAAACTAAAAAACCTTCGGATTCTCAGATTGCTTGAGCTTTCATACTTGGGAAGGCAAATGGTCTGCTCTTCGCAAGGGTTTCCTCAGCTTGAGTCCTTGGATGTTCATAACTTACTTAATTTAGAGGGGTGGAGAGTTGAGGAAGGAGCCATGTCGAGTCTTTTACATCTAAATTTCTTTTGTTGCCGACGATTGAAGATGCTTCCAGAAGGATTAGAGTATGTGACTACCCTTAGGAAATTGAATCTACATGATATGCCTCAGTGTCTCATAGATAGGCTTCGAGAAGATGGGGGAGAGGATTTGCATAAGATCCACCACATACCCTCCATCCACATAAAGGGAGTAATCATTCAAAACTGAAATGGGAGAGGAAAAATCCCCATACAAAGAGAAGGACAGAGGTCTCTGTTAATGCAATATGGAGTACCTTATGTCCAAGCAATTATATCTTCAGGAGCACCTTCCTCTGAAACTTGCTGCAGCTGGTTCTGAAGATAAATATTCAGATATGGGAATGTTGTTGTTGTCACAACCGGCAATCAAAGACTGACTTTCGTTCTGCAATGTAAAGCCGGTGAGATTTATTACTTCTTTCATTTTATTTCTCTCCTTTTCATTCATACTTTCAACTATACTTGTGGCCATTTTAAATTCTTAGTTTCTTTCTTGCTGTGCTATTATTATTATTTTCTTTAAAAACTAAAAATTCCATTGTGTAAAATGTCATGCATGCTAACTGTTGGATGAAATGGCTCAACAAGAAATGTTTTGTATGGATCATATTTATTTGTCCCATTTCTTTCTCTATGGATGAGTTGGCCCACGTGGTGATATGGTTGGATGACCTAAAATTGAAAATTGATGTTGCAGGACATGCCTCAACAATTGAAAGTGAGGCTTCGAGAAAGAGAGGAAGAGGATTGGCATAAGATTCAACACGTACCCTCCACTAACATACACGAATAAGATGTGGATATGGTGTTCTTGTGACTAGCAAATACGTGATCTCTCCAAAGCAAAGCGGGTGAGATTTGCTTCTTGTTGTTCTCTCTCTTCTTTATTGATGTTGTCAACAATAATCATTGCCATTTTAACTTCTAGTTTCGTTATCGCTATGTTATTGTCCTAATTTTTCAGTTTCTACAAGCAGGGCTACTGTTCGTATTTTTGGTGCACTGTTCATAGTGCGGGCCACAATGTCAGCATTTTGGGTCACTGAACAATGGGCCCACTTGTACAAACTGAAAATCAAAATAGTACTCTGTAATCCTTTGGACAGAACATTGCGTGATAACTGCTGTACGTCATGCATACCAACTATTGGATGAATTACCTCAAAAAACAGAACGTTTTGTGTGGATCTCACTTGTGAACCCATTCTTTCTCTATCAATGAAGAGGCCCACATGGCTGTATGGTTGGAAGACCATACCATTGATGCCCCATTGCATAAAAGTAGCACTGTTGTGACCATTGAAACTTTTCTTTCATCCTTATGTGTTTTTACACCATATAGATTTGATAAACTTCGGCCATTTTTTCTTGTAACCCTGTTTGAGGGACACCATTCGGATGATAAGGATGCAATTGCCAATGTGATTTTTAGACCGTCCAGCCACACAAGGGTCAAGGGTCCACCGGTGGGATGTTTCAAATCTTCAAAATATGCAATCATGTGTACTTGCCTTATGCATAATTGTTTGAGCCAAGAATGGACCTCAACAACTAATCATCATTATATCAAATGCTTAGAGAGATGCATTGAGGTTGGAAAGTCTCGAGCTTGTGCAAGCCAACATAGGCATGTATGGAAGATGTGCAACATCCAAGCTGTCCATCAGGTGGGTCCCCATTTGTTGATGCCACAACCTAAAAATCAGGTGAGTCAATTCCATGGAAGGATCACCGAAAGCAAGGACCCCACACCCCAGGAATTCTGTGGAGCAAGACTCATTTTGGAGTTCCTCTATTCTAAGCACATCATATGACTTCAAAAGTTGCCGTATCTGATGTAGAGAGGGTCGCGGATAGTTACATGACCAAGATGGATCAGAAAAGGCCCGGTCAATGA
This sequence comes from Magnolia sinica, assembly GCF_029962835.1. NCBI lineage: Eukaryota > Viridiplantae > Streptophyta > Magnoliopsida > Magnoliales > Magnoliaceae > Magnolia > Magnolia sinica. Next base: position 28,573,290 of record NC_080582.1, on the reverse strand, counting down.
CAAAAGTGATCCGGACCGTCGGACCTTAAGTCAGGCATATCTCACAACCGGAATGAGTTATCGGACGTGAAATATATGATTTTGGGGTAGAACGAGCTACTTTAGCCAACCAACCCGGCTATGCCGGATTGCCTGAGCCGGATTTGTGAAATACCACTGGATCGATGGTCGTTTCCCTATTTTAATTCCGTTTTTACTATAAATAGTAAGTTTTAGTTTGATTACAACTCTTCATCCGTTGGGCTTTAGGAGTTGCACCCAACATGAAAAGATCTTAGAAAAATTAGGAGAACAACTTGGTGAAGCCAAATAGGACACTTACTATTTTTAGCGGAAAACCTTGAGCACTAGTAGACATCACAACCGTCTATAAATAGTAAGTTTACTATTTATAGTAAGTCACGAATTTTAGGAGTTTTAGTTGTAGTTTGAATCTGATTTCTTTCACATTGCTTGATATCCTTTTTTAAAGGGTTGTGAACTCGTTTTTATTTCATTCATTATTCAATTTCAAATTTATTAGAATTTATTTCTATTTTCTTGCTTTCTTTCCTCGTGGATTTGAGAAGTCTTTATGAGGAGTCTAGAGAAGTTCCGTGAATTCGGAATAATTATCTTCTTGAGGAAGACAGTGCTCGACCTCACGTCCTCCCCTGCGTCAGTATCTTAGACTATTGTTCGGAGTATCCTGATATTATCGAAATATCCCTGATATTATCTATATCTCTAGCTTGGCAATATCGCTAACACTAGTAGCAATAGCAATAACACTAGTAGTCTAAAAAATCCCAAGTACTGTCGATGTATTGCTAAGTATGGCCAATATTTTTGACTATGTAAATTCCACATGTCGCTTGTATTGCCAGTGTATCCATGATATTTTTATAATATTGCCAATATATCGATATCGCCAAAAATATTTTTATTTAAAAAAATTCATTTAATGTTTTTTATGGGTGCATGGTTGTACGCAGTGTTTAAAGACAACAATATGATTATATTGCGATATTATCATTATCACAACATGGGCAATATCAAAACCACAATCTTTCGTTTCATTTCCAGTTATCGAGGATCTCTCCATAAAATATCATGTGTTGTCAGTATTTTGAAATATTGATGAATGTTTGGATATATGGTTAGATGGATAGATGGATAAAGAGGATGAATGAGATGGTTGAACTGGTTTCTTATGATAGCAAATGCGATGGATAAAAGGGATGAATGAGATGGTTGAACTGGTTTCTTATGATAGCAAATGCTTTTAGGACCCATTAAATGAAAACTTATTATGTATACATTCTTTTTGTAATTTTTTATTTCTAAACATTCAAATATGTATTTTACATTTCCTGAAGTTTCACTGAAAAATTCCACTATTTTCCCATGTTTCCCTTTCGTATATTTCTAGTTATTGATATTATTTGAAATATCGATATTGCTTCCATATCTCTAGCCATCGAAACTTGCAGCAATGCTGTTACTTGGAACATTGTCTCAGACTAAAGTGATATCACATTTTTGTTGTATCTCAAATAAATTTAATTCATTTCCTTGGCCTCCCCTTTTATATGAAATTGAAACAATTACACACTTTCCATGGAAAATTACACTCTGAGAAAAGCTTACAGATTTTCTTCTTTTCATTTCTGATGTGTCTTTATCTATTGGAATTGCAGTATTTGATGCCTTGAAGTGGACAACAAGGGCATGGATCCTACATAGTGGGCCAAGTTTATCATCTAAATAGCAACGCTTATTTTGCCTATGTCTTCAGCATCATAAGTTTTGATTATATATTTGAAACGAAGGTAAATGAGAAGACTTTTTGTTCAAGTTTTGATTTTCAAAACATTGGTATTATGTGATTGTAGAAAGGGAATTAATAACTGTGACTTTGTTTGAGGAGAAATTGATGTAGAGCGGGTCGCAGACAATTACATGGCCAAGATGGATCAGAAAAGGCCCGGTCGACGACAGAAGTGATCCAGACCATCGAACCTTAAATCGGGCGTATCTTGCAATCCGGAATGAGTTATCTGACGTAAAATATATGATTTTGGGGTAGAATGAGCTACTTTAGCCAACCAACCCTGCTACATCGGGTTGCGCAGCCCAGAATTGCGAAAAAACCCTGGATCAACGGTCGTTTCCTGTTTTAATTTCGTTTTTACTATAAATAGTAAGTTTTAGTTTGATTATAACTCTTCATCCGTCGGGCTTTAGGAGTTGCGCCCAACGTGAAAAGAGCTTAGAATAATTAGGAGAACGGTTTGGTGAAGCCAAATAGGACACTTACTATTTTTGGCCGAAAACCTTGCGCACTAGTAGACATCACGACCGTCTATAAATAGTAAGTTTACTATTTATAGTAAGTCGCGGATTCTAAGAGTTTGAGTTGTAGTTTGCTTCTAATTTCTTTCCCATTGCTTGGTAGCCCTATTTAAAGGGTTGTGAACTCGTTTTTATTCATCAATTAATCAATTTTGAATTTATTAGAATTTATTTCTATTTTCTGCTTTCTTTTCCTCGTGGATTCGAGAAGTCTCTGTGAGGAGTCCAGAGAAGCTCCGTGGATTCGGAGTAGTTATCCTCATCACGTTCATCCCTGCGTCAATTGGTATCAGAGCGAGGATTTCCCTCGGGCCGATGGCAAACAACGAAGGTATGAATCAAAATCCTATGGATGGTGATCCAGGGATTCGTTATCTTTCGGAAAGAATGGAAGCTTTCCACCGGGAGAGTCAGTTGACCATGCAAGGGCTGCAGGTAACCCTCGACCGTCTTGCGGATGCGCTACTTCCGCCCCGAGCCCTAGGCGGTGCTCCACCACCCATGGTTGCTGTACGACACAATCCCGATTTTCGTAGAGCACTACCAGTGGCAAACCGTAGGGCTACACCAGATGATTCAAGTTCTAGCGACGAGGACCTTAATGAGGGTTTTGCTCGACGACCAATCCATGGAGGTGATCATCTAGATTGTGCTGAAAGAGACTATCGAGGTAAGGCTGAACTTCCTAGTTTTAATGGTTTATTACGTATAGAAGATTTTCTCGATTGGCTAGCCGAAGTAGAGAGATATTTTGATTACATGGACGTGCCAGATCATAAAAGGGTAAAATTGGTAGCGTTTAAATTAAAATCTGGTGCTTCTGCATGGTGGGAACAATTAAAACTCTCACGAGCCCGCCAGAACAAGGCGCCCATCTCATCATGGCCACGGATGAGACGTCTTCTTCGATCTCGATTTCTCCCCAGTGATTATGAGCAGATATTATTCCAGCAATATCAAAATTGCAGACAAGGAAATCGAAATGTCACAGATTACACTGAAGAATTTCAACGGTTGGCTACACGAAACGATCTGTCAGAATCTGAGTCACAGAAGGTGGCACGATTTATATGTGGGTTGCGACCGATAATTCAAGATCGAGTTCAGATGTACCCAGTCGGGACCGTGGATGAAGCAGTTCAATTGGCGGGTAGGGCAGAAACACAACTTGCAAGAGCTCTTACTCGTCTATATCCTTCAAATCGACCCCCCATGACGGGTCCCACGCAGGATCCAGTGTTGCCACGAGGAAAAGATCCAGTACCTCAACTTCCTACAACCGCAAACCGTGATACGGGGAGCGGCTCATCCAGACCTCAACGTGCAGCACCCACAACAGCAGGTCCGAGTAGGATTCCAAATCCTTATACTCGGCCAAGGTCGAATAATTATTACTGTTGTACCAGGCCACTTATCAAACACTTGTCCTCAACGTCCCGCAGCGCATTTGACTATAAACGAAGGGGGCACTGAATATGAGGCCGCAGAAGAAGACCATCGCTTTGATGAACATGAACAAACTACTGAAGAAACAGCAGGTGGCGATGAAGTGACGGGCGAGGATCGTGGCGAATTTCTAGTTGTGAGGCGATTACTGTATGCCCCACGAAAGAAATTACATCCACAGCGACACAATATATTTCGTACTCGGTGCACCGTCAACGGAAAGGTCTGTGATGTGATCATAGACAGTGGTAGTAGCGAAAATATCGTCTCGAGAGTAATGGTGGACAAGTTGCGGCTACCAACGATGAAGCATCCTTCCCCATACTCTATTGGCTGGATAAAAAAGGTGAATGAGACCAAGGTAACTGAACAATGCACTATCTCGTTTTCAATTGGCAAAAATTATAAGGATCAAATACTTTGTGACGTGGTCGATATGGAAGCTTGTTATATGTTACTCGGTCGACCCTGGCAGTCGGACCGTGATGCGACCCATCGGGGACGAGATAATGTCTACGTATTCGTCAAGGATAGTCGAAAAATAATCCTTGCCCCTATGGCACCAGAGAACCACCCTGAAGCCTCTAAAGTGGAGGGGAGTTCCCTCTTGACCATTCGGGATTTCATGGAGGAATCCAAGGAAACTGGCGAGGTATACGCCGTAATAGTAAAGGGTGAGGAAGAGGAACCTTCAAACATCCCTCCAAGTTTAAGACTGTTGCTAAACGAATTCAAAGAAGTCTGGCCTGAGGATTTACCTGATGGATTGCCCCTCATGAGGGACATCCAACATCACATAGACCTCGTCCCCGGGGCTAGCCTGCCCAATCTCCCTCATTATCGGATGAGTCCGAAGGAGTGTGAGATACTTCAGGGGCAAGTGGAGGAATTGATCCGTAAGGGTCTCTTGAGAGAGAGCATGAGCCCATGTGCCGTACCAGCATTATTAACGCCAAAGAGAGATGGAAGCTGGCGCATGTGTGTCGACAGCCGAGCAATCAACAAAATTACCATCAAATATCGGTTTCCAATACCACGGTTGGACGACATGCTCGATATGTTAGAAGGGGCCAAGGTGTTCTCTAAACTAGATCTAAGGAGCGGGTACCATCAGATTCGTATTCGACCCGGTGATGAGTGAAAAACGGCATTCAAGACCAAGGAAGGGTTGTATGAGTGGCTGGTCATGCCCTTCGGCCTATCGAATGCACCAAGTACTTTTATGCGTTTAATGAATCAAGTTCTAAAACCATTCACTGGCCGATTTGTGGTAGTATATTTTGATGACATATTCATATATAGCCAGGATGAGGCGGAGCACAGGAAACATCTCAGGCAGGTGCTACAGGTCCTACAAATTAACAAGTTGTACCTCAACTTGAAGAAGTGTAGTTTTTTAACTGACAGCCTGTTGTTTTTAGGATTTGTTGTAACATCCACAGGCATTCGTGTGGACGATGAAAAGGTGCGAGCTATTAGGGAATGGCCGATCCCGACAAACATTCATGAGGTGAGGAGTTTTCATGGGTTGGCGACTTTCTATCGGCGATTTGTGCGAGATTTTAGCACCATAGTCGCGCCTATAACAGATTGCATGAAAAAAGGCCCGTTTCAGTGGACCGATAAAGCTGATAAGAGCTTTCATGAGATCAAGCATCGTTTGTCTACAACACCGGTCTTGGTGCTTCCTAATTTCGACAAATTGTTTGAGGTTGAGTGTGACGCTTCATACGTCGGAATTGGAGGAGTATTATCACAGGAAGGCAGGCCAGTAGCCTTCTATAGCGAGAAGCTCAGCGAAGCCCGAAAGAAGTGGTCGACTTATGAGCTTGAGTTGTACGTAGTTGTTCAAGCGGTGCAACATTGGCTGCATTATCTGATTCAAAAAGAGTTTGTTCTGTATATGACCATCAAGCATTAAAGTTTATTAATAGTCAGACTAACGTAAAGCGTGTGCATGCTAGATGGGTTACGTTTTTACAGGAATTCACATTCGTTCTGAAGCACAAGTCGAGGCGTGAGAACAAGGTGGTGATGCACTTAGCCGTCGTGCATCACTACTAGTTACAATGAGCAACGAGGTGGTCGGCTTCGACTATCTCAAGGAGCTGTATGCCGAAGATGAGGACTTCAAAGATTCTTGGATGAAGTGTGAAGAAGGTCATCCCAATGACCTTCATATACAAGACAATTTTCTCTTCAAAGGGAATCGATTATGCATCCCCCAAAGTTCTCTCGAGGGAGCAGATTATTCAGAGCTACATGGAGGTGGCCTTGGTGGACACTGGGGCGAGACAAGACGCGAGCTCTTGTGGAAGAGCGGTATTGTCATAGGTGGTTAGTACGTGATGTGGGAAAAGCCGTACAACGTTGTCATGTTTGTCGGACCTCCAGGGCAATCTCCGAATACGGGCCTCTACACCCCGTTACATTCTGACGGTCCTTGGGAGGATTTATCAATGGACTTCGTGCTTGGTCTCCCACGAACACAACGTGGCATGGATTCGGTGTTCGTGGTGGTAGATCGTTTCTCTAAGATGGCGCACTTTATCCCATGCAAGAAGACCCTCGATGCAACACACGTGGCGAATTTATTTTTCAGGGAGGTCGTACGGCTACACGGGGTCCCCAAGACCATTACTTCCGATCGTGACACGAAGTTCATTAACCACTTTTGGCGGACTTTATGGAATCGATTCGATACACGATTTCAATTCAGCAGTGCTTACCACCCTGATGGGCAGTTTCAAGTTGTGAATCGCACGTTGGGAAACCTCCTTCGCCGTATTTCAGGAGAAAAAGCGGTGGAATTTGGCCTTGTCTCACCGAGTTTGCATTCAACAACATGGTGAACCGCTCAATAGGGAGATCACCATTCCAGTTATATACGGACGAGTGCCTCGCCACACACTTGACTTGGTCCCTCCGCCCAAGCACCCAGCACGAGCATTGCGGCAGAACATATGGCGAGACAAGATCATGGGCATCCATGCGTAAGTGTAGACCAAGCTACATGCCTCGAACGAGAAGTACAAGGAACAAGCGGACAAGCATCGGCGACAAAAAGTGTTCGAGGTGGGCGACCGCGTTATGGTCCATCTGCGCAAAGAGAGATTTCCGACCGGGACATACAACAAGTTGAAAAATAAGAAGATTGGACCCGTCCCAATCATCCGAAAGATTAATGATAACGCTTATATTGTTGATCTTCCAGATGACATGGCAATCTCACAGACTTTCAATGTCGCGGACCTGACCGAGTATCATGAACCAGAGCATGACGAGAACTCAAGGACGGGTTCTTTTGAAGTGGAGGAGACTGATGTAGAGCGGGTCGCAGACAATTACATGGCCAAGATGGATCAGAAAAGGCCCGGTCGACGACAGAAGTGATCCAGACCATCGAACCTTAAATCGGGCGTATCTTGCAATCCGGAATGAGTTATCTGACGTAAAATATATGATTTTGGGGTAGAACGAGCTACTGAAGCCAACCAACCCCGCTACGCCGGGTTGCGCAGCCCGAAATTGCGAAAAACCCCTGGATTGACGGTCGTTTCCCTGTTTTAATTTCGTTTTTACTATAAATAGTAAGTTTTAGTTTGATTATAACTCTTCATCCGTCGGGCTTTAGGAGTTGCGCCCAACGTGAAAAGAGCTTAGAATAATTAGGAGAACAGTTTGGTGAAGCCAAATAGGACACTTACTATTTTTGGCCGAAAACCTTGCGCACTAGTAGACATCACGACCGTCTATAAATAGTAAGTTTACTATTTATAGTAAGTCGCGGATTCTAAGAGTTTGAGTTGTAGTTTGCTTCTAATTTCTTTCCCATTGCTTGGTAGCCCTATTTAAAGGGTTGTGAACTCATTTTTATTCATCAATTAATCAATTTCGAATTTATTAGAATTTATTTCTATTTTCTGCTTTCTTTTCCTCGTGGATTCGAGAAGTCTCTGTGAGGAGTCCAGAGAAGCTCCGTGGATTCGGGGTAGTTATCCTCATCACGTTCATCCCTGCGTCAGAAATCCACTGAAAGTTTGTTCTATTTTATGGTTCCTATTTTGGCTACCTCATTTTTGAATAGCATAAGATATTTGGTTGATGTTTTCAAATTGTAGAATGAGAATGTTTGGATTTTTTTACCCCTTACCAATCTTCAGTGCTTCAATATAACAAAGAGTTACCGTAATGTTTGACTTGTATTAATGTATTAATCTTTGGATGTAAGATGCTTATTTAAAGTGGGAGCAACTATTTATAGTGTAGGCTCGGGGGTCCAAAATGCTTACATGGATGCAAAGCTGCTCATCAGGTGCAAGCCACTATATGGCTTTCCTTGTGCAGAATTCAGGTCTGTCCACTCATCTGATGGCCACACATTTACATTAAATGCTGACTGTCCACTTCTTCTGCATAGGTTTGGCTCCCCAGATCTATGACTAACCTGATTCTTGGACCCAAAGCATAAGTTTTGGGTGAGGTTAGTTAACTTTTAAAAAAAATTAAAAAAATAAATGGGTGAGGTTAGCAAAGACCACCTTGTGTGGAGCCTTGCCAACCACATGCACCAAAATAGCATAAGAGTGTAAGGTAAGAGTTTTCCATCAGATGGACCACTGTCTACAAAATAAATGGATGTCTAGAAGAGAACTGTATCAGCCATCCATTTCTTTTGTATATTGTCTCCAACCGAGAAGCAAAACTGCCTGATTTTTGCACAAGAACATCCAATCAATTTGGTTCATCTAATGGAATTATGGAAAGCTGGGATCTCATTTACATCTTTCATATTGTCATGTGCTGTTAGATGTGGGACGGGCACAGCTCCACACACCTGTGGGCTTAAGAAATAACTGTTTCAGGTTTACTTAATTTGGTATTGATATGTTCAATCCTTGTATATGATATTTTCCTTTACAGCATGTGCAACTCTTTAACTGTGGTAGCGTAATTTTTGTCATTGGTAGAGAACTCTTCAAGGAGCCAGTACATTTGGATTTGCTTGCAGTCAATCCATTCTTTGAAACGCCATATTAGTTCAGAATAGTAATTTCACATCCCAAGCTTAAATTTGGATTGTGTTAGTAATATTTCTATAATTTTACAAGTTCTCTTTTTGTTATGACCCAACCAAATCTAATCAGAAGTTCATTGCCATCCAATTTTTGGCCATCTTTTTTCCTTGACAATTAATATTTATATTCATTTCCTATCTGTCTTTGTAGGACATTGACCGTCAGATTAGAAGCTTCATTCTGTAAAGTTTTTGGCGCATCTGCCATCTATGGCAAAGCTTATCAAATTAAAGTTTTTATCCCACAACTGCTAGCCCTACTTTTGTAAGTTGTAAGTTTATCGCGACACTTCAACCTAATGCACTAGGAACTTCTGTTTTCTTGATGATTAGTTTTAGGGGTTGGTCCGGTGTTTGGATAAGAAATTTCACCGTCAGTTACAATATAGCATAAGGTTACTTTCAGATGGAAGTCATTTGCAAATTAAAAAGTTACAGGTATCCAAACACCCAATTGAAATAACTATATGCTTCGACTACTTTTATCGATTCAAGCAAACAAATTCTAGCATTTGACTTCAGGTTTTACTTACAAATTTGATTTAGGAAATATTGTGATGACCACTAGACAGATGTGGAGAATGGTGGAATGGTGATTCAATAGTGATGAGATGTTTGGATGATATTTTCTAGCTGAGGATATCTGTATCTTTTGCAACCAATCATTCAATATGGTAAAATGTGCTAATATTCATTATGATATGTTCTCTACTTCAAATTACACAAATAATATCTATGTAATGTTTGATTATTTTCATGTATGCATGTCTGCATGTGATGCCCTAGTTAAAAATTGAAATGAGAAGCAGTTTCTTTTTATTTTCTAGGTTTCATACTCTACATCACTAATTTGCAAAGTGTGCTTTGGATTTTCATCTTGCACAAGTGGGGCCCATGGTTCAGGGATGTATATGGTTGTTATGATGGATCCTACTGTTGATAGAAAATGCATAGCTGGCCCCTTGCTAGAAGATCCTAGCCATTGGCTTTCTATGGCCTTTTCTTCGTTGAACGTGGATTGTTGGTGTTGAAAGGTTCCATCCGTTTTCTCAAGGTTTGGTTTGGGAAGGGACCCAATAGAACTGGGATTTAGGGCTGTCAACGGGTCAGGTTTGGGTTGGGTCCTACTGTACCCCATACCCAAGCTAACCAGGTTCAGGCACTTTCAAGCTTGGGTCTAGATCTCAAAGACCCGGACCTGGATCCAATCAGTGTCAGGTACCCACTGGGTCTTTGGGTTGAGGTTTCGAGTTGGGTTTGAGACAAATTAGCACATTTAAATGGCTGGGTCCACACAATGGATGGATTAGATCTCACACAAATACGCCACTTTGAGACGCTCATGGTGTGTAAATAGGTTCTATTATATGTGTGTGGCTTATGAAACACCATTTCTTTTGCTAGAAATGTGACATTTGAAGTGAATATATTGGGCTTGGGTTAACCCTAGCTGACCTGCCTGCACATATAGGTTATCAATGGGTTGGGCCAGAGGACCCGACTCAACTAGACGAAATTCAAAACAAAAGCACGAAGTAAAGTGTGATTTATTTATTATTATTATTTACATATGTATGTATCCACTGTCTAAGCTGGATTGTTCATGGCCTAGTATTGTATGCCATTCTTAAACCTGAATTGGGTTGTGGTGGGTTAGGTTGTGTCCGTCGAGCCCATTTACAATTAGATGGGTTAGGTCGGGTTGGGTTTGATCGTGCTTGATGATTTTTTTAAGTGGGTCTGGTTGTGTCAGAGGGTGAAAGGTGGTGTGAGGGTCATGGTTGCGCAAGATTTCTTGACCCTTCTTGACCCATTTATCAAAATGGATTGGGTTTGGGTTGACCCTGACCGGATCTGAACCCAACCCATTACTACTCCTAAATAGAAAAAATAGTCTAGGAATTCAAATTGCACGTATGGTAAATTTCGGTTGAAATGAGTAAAGCTAAAAATTGGTTTGCATTAGTAACATTTTTACAAGTCTACAACTCTTATTGGGTCCTGAACAACCAATTATCTAAACCGCACATCTATTGCGACCCTGTAATTGGATTGGTGGTTTGCAAATATATGCTGAAAACAGAACATGCCCTCTCTTCTCCTTAACCATTCAATCACAAGCCGCAGTTTGAACAGTTAGCATCGTATGATCAGTGCGATTTTTGGCAACATGACCCGTTGGGTGTTGGCTTTCCAAGGCTGTCAATTCTGGCAATCAACAACAATAGGCATCATATGGTGGAGTCTGCTACGCATGTGTAGATCCACTGCAAAGCTTTCTACCCTACGCTTAACAGAAAACACAAGTTGTGGGGCCCGCCAGAATGTGTGCATGACATCCAACTCTTCCATAAACTGGCCCTTGTCATGTTCTACTTGGCACCCAAAAGTAGAGCTGGGCACGGGACAACTCGACTCAACTAACTTGACTCGTTCGGACCTGACTTGATCTGAACCAAATGGGTGAGTCGGTCCGAATCGAGTAGACTTCACCTAATCCGAACTTAAACCAAATCGAGTTCAAGTTACCCAATAATCAACCCGAAACTTGATCCAGTCAGACTCGACTCGATTCGAAACTGACTCGACTCGGTTTCGAGTACCTGACTCATCTCGAACCGATCCCAAACTCTCTCTTCCTCCCTCATCCTCCTCTTCCAATCCCGGCAACCACCCTCCCTTCTCTTTCTCCTCTCCACTCCCTCCCACCGACATCACCACCTCTCTCTCTCTCTCTCTCTCTCTCTCTCTCTCTCTCTCTCTCAATACAAATCGGTGCCAACTCTAACCGACTCGGTACTTTTTACCGGGTCGAACTCGGTCCGATTTAGTCCAGGCCAGACTCGGATTCAGATCAGTTTAGGCATGATAGACTCGTACCGAGTCAAGTCAAGTTCGAGAAAGACCTATTTCAAAACCGGATCAAGTCGGGTCAGCCCTAACTCAGTCCGACTCGACTCGATGCCTAGCTCTACCCAAAAGTCGGGCCAGCTCAAAAACTTAGGTGGGCCATACTATTTAAAGTCAAGCCTCAAATCTCTAAAATCACATGGTGCTACAAACCTAAGCTTCGGAATGATCTTCCTTTGGGGTCGTCCATCCTCCTGGGGTTTATATTCTGAATGGATTGGGTAGCATATAAATGTCAAGGTGGGCCAATAAAAATCTAAAAGCTTTTAATTATTCCCCAGAATTTGGCCTACCTGAGTTTCGAATCAACCTGATTTCTAAGTTCCCAGGAGAACATGTGGTGTGCACGTGATGGGCGATGGATGTCATGCACACATCATGAACGACATAAGGTACAATGTACTTCATAAATTTTCGTGAAGTGCACATCACAATATCCCCACCAATGTATGGTACTTGTACACGATGATCATGACCATTGATCCGGTCATCATGTTGATAGGCCAAGGTGATCGAACATTGGAGTCCGTCCAACCATTGGCCGCTAATGGGCAGTTTACCATATATATATAGCAGAGGGACATTCATTGGAAAAAGAAAACTCACAATGGATCATGCGAACAAGGTTGCTTGCCATTGCAGTCTTTAAGCTATGGCCCATCCTCGAATTGGCTTACTTGATTAATGCTTGTGTCACACTCCGCTATTTTTAGGCGCGATGATGAGGATTATAATTATTTGTATTAATGAGCATATATTTCAAAGCACACAATCCGAAAATAAATAAATAGATAGATAAATAATGTTCAATAAATAAGTTTAGCAATAGCTCAATTAGTCTCCAACACTTATTCTGAAAATCAAATGGATAAATCAAGTAAATAAATCAAATAAATATTCTAAACTATCGGTAGATTTTCATTTTGGCTTAGATATGACTGTAACGAGACTCGCAGTACCTGGTGGTGGGATCTTGGGGGTATACTTTGAAGACGCGAGTCTGCAAGCGTCTCCCTTTGTCGACTTAATCTTTTTAATCTGAATGCCGCCTGGATCAAATTGATGAGCCGTCTTTTAAGGTGCCCTCATTTTATTTTTATTAGGGAATTGTCAAATGACCTATCTAAAGGGTGACGCCTCCCTCTATGGAGACTAAGAAGTTGAAATCTCTTTGAAACCCTGAATGATTAGTATCAAAACAATCCACATGAGGTAATGTTTAGCAAGTAATACTATATCATGAGTTATTTATCAAGTAGAAAATGCATATACCACATGTAATCACACATCTCATAGTGAAGGAATATAAACTAATTTAATTTTCTAACTGAAACAACATTTCAACAATTTAAAACTATATTTTTTTATAGACTTTTAAGGTCTACTCCATTCATGTCACACCCCGAAATTCAGATATAGAGTGTGAACCCTCAAACCCAAGTTTCAGCTCACGACTCGTACACTAAGTGTACTTAAACTAGTAGATATGCTTACACAAATTTGCCTAGCTAGTAGTTCTACCATATATCTAAGTTTCATTTATACTCAACAGCATTTTATAATATCATCCATTCCAATCATCAATTATGAACATAGTTAAGGATCCTCCCATTTGGGGTCTTATGAAATGAAATAAACATTTGTCCAACATCTTAAAAGAAATAATTAACAATCTAGGAACATCAAATATAATTAAAGTAATAATCATGGTTGGTATAGGGTATGAACTTCTTCCTCTATCAAGTAGGGCCACGTGTCTCTTAAGTCTTTTTCCGGCTCAATCACATACTCCTGTTCTTGAGCCACCGGCTCACCCTCAATCACATCTATACAATTTTACATCAATATCGGATAAACTGGACATGCTTAGTGAGAAGTCCCGACATGGTTCTTCACATCAAATTAGAATAGAATAACAATCACAAAGAATATAAGTTAAGAAAGAAAATTTAAATATTATGCAATACATAAATGCATCAATGCATCAAGTGAGAATCCGTCCACTTGCTTAAGTTGAAAACCCGTCAACCCGTATCTGCCTCTCGGTTGGCTTTTACAATTTACTAAGCATATGTAAGGCCCGCATCTACTCATTGACTAGGCTTCCACTAGTATAATGGGCTTTTGGTAACGATTCTACCAAGTATACCATGCGGAAAGATCCCCTAGAAATTTAGCACGTGTTGTGCATGCAAATGATAGATGCACAAAGTAGTAGTCGTGAATCATGCATTGTATAGATTATTCTGATTTTCAAATTTGAATCAACAATCACATACTATTTAGTAATATCATTATATCATTTAATTCATGTCCAATTAGTAATTCAGCATATATGTTGCATCAATACAGTAACTCAAATAATTGATTATACTAACACATTAATCAAATCACATTATTATTACTATATTAAAATAGAAATCACATGTTCATCCAAATCAAATAAGAGTACATGACAACTACATTAGGATAAGTATACAACATATCAAATAATCAATCTATTTTAACTTGATGGAGGGGAAACACATTGGGATCACTCAGCTTGATAAGGTAAAGATGATTCTGTGAACCAATGATTTAATTTGAATTAGGATTTCCTAAAATCATATAAATGAAAATTATTATTATTTTTTAATCTTACTAGTTCACATCATGGGGCCCACCTTTGATTGATCTAAATCCATTTAATATGTCTCATTTAAATGAATTCATAAATTAGAAAATAATATTTCAAACATTAAGGTGTTGTTAGAATTTACCCCTTGGAATTTCTGCAAATTTGGGTTGTTTTCAGTAAGAATCCTAAAAGCTAAATTTTCTAAAAGTTCAGGCGGCATTAATATTCTGAAATATTATACTAGAACCCATTGACTTTGCGGAAAATTCTATTTTAAAGCTGAAATTCTGAATTTTTATATAGTTTATGATAATTTACATGAATTTTTGGAGATTTATTTACTTTGATAATTTAAGGTTCGAATTATCTTTGATAGATGGATCAAAGTCAATCATTGATTATCACTTGATTATTTTTAAAGGACAATCGATGATCATCTTGATCCGACTATCCATACCTTAGTTATAATTTTTAATGATCACATTGATTGGTCAATGCGGCTTACTAAATGGTTAGATTGATCATCAAATCTAGATGGCATCATCATCTGATATACGGATTTTGATAGTCGATCGTGATCAAGTCAGATCTCAACCATATAATGGTTCCACATAATAAATCAACATATGATTCATTATCTACAATTTCTTTAGATCGATGCAGCCCATCCAATGATTCGATCAGTCTAGAATTTAAGATTTTAATTTATTTTAATCTTAAGAATCTAATGAATGGTGATGATTTAATAACGCATTCATATTATGTCATATTATTCTCTATGCCAAGTTGTAACTTGCACAGAGAATTACTCTTTTGGTTTTAATTCAATTTCTTTAGATTAAGAAAGAATCTTGGTAGATTGATGATCGGTATGGTCCATTGAGGTTTCAAATTGGTCTGATTATTAAAAATATTATATAATTGAGTCTTAGAACACTCATAAACTGTGCAAATCATATTTATCGTTGTCCATTATGGAAAAATTTTCATCTTTTGCACATCAGCCTTAAAGCCATGCGCATCAGTGTACGTTTCCACATGGATAGATTAGACCTACACAACAAATGTTTGATTTATCCAATCCGTCCAATGTGTACATCAATGCCAAATTTACTACTGTAGAAAGAAAAGAAAAAAAAAACATTACTCTAACCTGAATAGATGAATTAAAAAAATAAAAAAACTCTCCTTTCCACTCTCCCTTTCATTTTTTTTCTACGAGTTTCTTTCTTTAGTTCTTCGAGTTTTAGTAGGATTCTTGCTCTCACACACTCTCTTTTTAATGGAGAGAGTTCATTAAGAAAATACCAGATACGGGGATGATTTTGAATAAAGAGATATAAGATGAAGGATGGTGGATTTCTTTCTCACTCAAAATTAAAATTAAAAATTAAAAATTAAAAATTAAAAATTTGAAGTTTATTTTTTTTTAAAAAAATATGGGTGTTACATTCTACCCTCCTTAAAATAAAATCTCGTCCTCGAGATTTGAAAACTAGCATGTCAAATTTAGTTTTTTCTAATTTTAATGGCGTTGATCATGCTGATATTATCGATAGCTACATACACTGGATTGGTCTCTTAGTTTTTCTAGTGATGAATTTATAAATATGTAAAAAAAAAAAAAATCAGAAACTAAGGTTTACAGAAGATTCAAAATTTTAGACAGTGAGGGTTGTCTAGAAACAAACGATTTTTTTTTTAATCAATTAAAAAAAATCGATATTGAAAATTTATGAATTTATATATATATATATATATATATATATATATATATATATATATATATATATATATATATATATATATATATATATATATATATATATATATATGTATGTATGTATGTATGTATATATTACTTTTAAACTCAATTTATCAATATACGAACTAGCCTTTGAATCACCTCAATTGGACTTGTACTTAATTAGTATGATTTCCTGAAATCAGGTGATTTCTATTATCTACCAAAATGTGATGAGCAGAAATTCTTAAAATATTATGGGGTCCATATTTGCATTTCTAATAAGTTCAGATCATATTTCAATAAACTTACAAAGGGAACCTAAATTTTTATTTTTTAAATTTTTTTAAAAGTAAAGAAAAAATTCATTAAGTATGTGCTTATGATCCTATACGATGGAAATATTGGAATTTAGTACAGATTTATGGGTTTTTTTTTTACTTAATAATTTTTTTTAAAAAAAAACTTAAACAAAATACATTAAATAAACATATTAATTTAACCAAAGGTAATAATCAAAATTAAAAACTCTGTTAGTTGAACCGACATGACATCGATTTGGACAAACTGATTATCCGTTTGATGATTACTGTTTTTATCACATTTTCTAGTACTTTGAGATTTCATATTAGTTTCAAAACTTTTATGAATATTTTATTATAAGTTCATTGTGTCTTTGTAAAATTTTACGTTATTCCGTTCATTATAGAAAAATTAAAAATTCTCATAGTCAAAATTGTCCAAAACGGATGAATTCTAACTAATTTGCACTAACTCCCCGAATCAATATAGTGTCTATCAGTTAAGATTTTTTAATTATTTTTATTTAAATTTATACTTATCTATCTTTGATTAGGATTTTGAATCATCTTTATCGGAGTTGTATTTTAATAGTTATGAGTTTTTGAATTCTAATAATTTCTGTTGTCCATTGTTGTCCAGCAAGACGCTATTACTTATATTACCTTAAAATTCAACTAAGTCCAAATTCATATTTTGAAATTATATATATTCCAAGTAAATTTAGTTTCCACATTAAAATCATCAATAAGAAATCCTAGGTTGGGTTTCTAAATTTTACACATCACAACAATCAATGATCTTATGTATTGCATCTTTCGAAATGACCAGCGAAAATTTTCAAATTTAGACTGACAGACACATCATCATTTATGAAATTTTAACCTTTAAACCGTAAATTAGAATTACTTAAAATTTAGAACATAGGTAACTGACTCTCTAGTGGATTTTTATTTTATATATATATATATATATATAAAGGTTTAGATCAAAATCATTACATTTACTTAGGTTTTCATCTATGCTAAGGAGGAAAAATCATGTTGTCTAACAGTCATTTTTATCATCACAACATACTATTTTAATTTTTATAATTTTTATACAAGTTGGATTATCATAAAATTTTATGGGGTTGTCCAAGGGTATGTACATGACTTGTAGAAAAATTCAGAAATTTTTTGAAAAACAATTTGATTAAGTTTGATTAGGGACACTAAACTGATCCAGATTTTCAGTGTACAATGTGAAAAATTGTTAGAATATTAAAAACACCTTCCTCGGACCTTGAAATTTTGGGAAGACGTTGTCCTAAACCTAAAAAAGGTTCTAATGAGTTTAATATTTTAAATTATTTTTTTTTACCAAGCAATGGATGCCTAAATTAGGGTCTCTAATTTTAGGGAACCTACCAATCATTTTCCAACCATAACCCACATGTCATTTAATTAAAAAAAAAAAAAAAAAATCTCTGATACCATTCTATCACGCCCTGAAATTTGGATATAGAGTATGCACCCTCAAACCCAATTTCGGCTCATGACTCGTAGATTAATTTGATGCTCTTGTGCAAAAATCAGGCAATTTTGCTTCTCAGGTCGAAGACTATATAAAAGAAATGGATTGGCTGATACAATTTTCTTCTAGACATCCATTTGTTTTGTATACACTGGTTCATTTGATGAAAAGCTCTAACGTCACACGCTTATGCTATTTTGGTGCATGTGATTGGTAAAGCTCCACACAAGTGTGGTCTTTGCTAACCTCACCCAAAACTTTTTTTTTTTTGAAAAGTTAACCTCCCCCAAACTAGACCGAACTTGACTTGGTCAGGATTCGGATCAGGGTGGATCTACTCGATCTGAATCCGACCCTGGCATTCGGTTCGAGTCGAGTCAGATCCACCGGATCGAGTCGGGTCTTGCCCAGCTCTATGTAAAACTACTCCTAAAACTTCTTACTTCACATGATGTGCCCTGTTGGATATTTGATCAGGTTGGCTTTTGTATTTTTACTTCATCCAAGTGAGTTATACTTGATTAATGGATTTGATGAAAGATAAACACCATAGTAGCCCAAAACACAAAACTTATCATTTGTATGCCATCTCCATTGTTCCCTATGGTGTGGCCCACCTGAGCTGTGAATCTATTTGATTCTTTGCTTCGGATCCTAGAATCGAGGGCAGAACCCGGTGGGTGGAGGGGATTTTACATATTCAACATGCTGGGGCAAGCAAAACTGTGTTTTTTAAAATATAAATCCGGTGCTGCAACTTGCAAGGACTCACACCCAGGTTCATAGCTCAACTGGCAGACTGAGTGGGATACCTCGTTTCAACACAAGCTAACCCCAAAAAAAAAAAAAAAAAAAAAACTTGCAAGGACTCAGGTATTGTAACCTGAAGGATTCCTGTCGGGAGGTTTGCCCCAATTCGTCCTGACATGCTACAATAATAGGTATTGTAACCTGAAAGGATTCCGGTCGGGAGGTTTGCCCCAATTCGTCCTGACATGCTACAATAATCCAATTGAGGATTATTGTAACCGTTGGATTTGGTGTATTTTTAATGATTCAAACTGTTTATTTGATAGGTTTCTCCTTTGATGGGGGTACCAAAAAAAAAAAATCCCAACTCATGGATAGTTTTGACAATCTGAACCATCAATCAAATCCCCAACCTGATAAGATCCTTTACATCTCGTCTCTTGTCCACCATTAAGGTGGGCTGGATACTGTGGCATACAAACCATTATAGGTGGTTTCATCATTTTCAGAAAAAAGTAATGTGTGTGAATGAAAATTGATGAAAAGGTGGTAAAAATAAGGTTAAGTTCAAGAATGTGGGTTGACTTCTAAAATTTATTGTTTTGGGTGATTTTGTCTTATCAGGTAAAAGAAAATTCCTGAAATTAATTGACGTGACAGCGGATGGTCCGTTGTTTAAACTTAAGTAAAAACTAAGGTTTTCAAACTTTTGATTTGTAGCCTTCAGATTGATAGTAAGAGAACAAAGAGTTAAATGGTTCCTACTAAAGAGAAAGGCAAGAATTGATGGTTAGGATGGGCATATTAGTAAGGTTTTTGAATGACGGGTCATCTCAATAATTAAGTTGCTGCAAGCAATTTTACAGTAGGGAAAAGATGTTATGAAATGAACTCGTGTGGACTGCACTGTACGCTTTAGAAATGCATATGGTGTTCCCAAGGGTTGTTCAGGGAGGTCAACAGGAGGATGGGCCATAACCCAAAGACTGTTCACACGATCGATTGTGAGTTTTCTCTTTTTAATGAACGTTCCTCTGACGATTTTGCGTTGTTGCCGTTGGTTTTGTTTTTTATTTTTACTGGTCATTTGCAGCCAATGGTTGGATGGACTCCATCGTTGGATCACTTGAACTATGAACATGATAAACCATCCAATCAATGGTCGTGGTTATTGTGTACAAGTGTCATGCACATGGTGGGGATATTCTGGTGTGCACTTCACAAAAATCTATTTAGTACATTGTACCTTGTTTCCCTCAGTGATGTGTTCATGACATTCATTCTGTTCGTCATGTTCTCCTGGGAACTCAGGAATCAGGTTGATCCAAAACTCAGGTGGGCCACACTCCAGGGGCACAGTTAAAAACTTTCAGATTTTTATTGGCCCACCAAGTCTTTTATATGCCATCCAATCCCTTCAGCACAGGAACACCAACAGGATAAGGCGCACCATGTCTTTTATATGCCATCCAATCCCTTCAGAACGGGAACACCAACATGATAAATGGACGTCCCGAAAGGTAGATCATTCCAAAGCTCAGGTGGGCAGCACCATGTGATTTTAGAGGTTTTTGCCTTGACTTTAAATCGTGTGGCCCACCTAAGTTTTTAAATTGGCCCGATTTTTGGGTTCCAAGTAGAACATAAGAACACGCACACATTACGGAAGAATTGGATGTTATGCACTCATTATGGTGGGCCCCACAAAATAGTGGTTTCTATTAAGCCTAGGGTGCAACTGGACCATATGATGCCTATTGTTGTTCGCCTAGGAAAGCCAAAATCCAATGGCCCATGTTGCCATAAATCACACCAATTATGCAATCCTAACCGATCCACCATTGCCTTGGGATTAGATGATTGAGGAGAATGTAAGGCATGATTTGTCTTAACCATCTATTTGTAAACTACCTATCTAATTATGGGACCCCAATAAAAGCTGTAAACTTGTCGAGATGTTACAAATGCAAACCAATTTTTAGCACTTTCTCATTTCCACCGAAATTTAGCATACTTGCAATTTGAATTCCTAAACTATTCTATTTAGGAGTGGTAATGGGTTGGGTTCAGGGTCAGCCCAAACCTGATCCCATTTACTAAATAGACCAAGAATTCTGGCACAACCATGAGCCACCCTTGATGATCATGTACCCTCTGACCCAACCCGACCCACTTAAAAATTCATCAAGCCTGACCCAACCCATTTAACTTAAACTGGCCCAACCTAACCCACCAAGACCCATCTCAGGTTTAAGAATGGAACGCAATACTAAGGCAATGAAAAACTTAGCCCAGACAGTGGGAAAATTATATATACTTTTGTATCAAATTTTAGGTCTGGTTGGGTCAGGTCCTCTTGCCCAATCCATTGATTAACCTATATGGGCAGGCAGGTCGGGTAGGGTTAACCCAAGACTGATCCATTCACTTCAAGTGTCCCATTTCTAGATTTCTAGGTTGGCCTGAACCCACCTCAAAAGGCAGGTTGGGCTATTTGACCTGGGGGTTGACACCCTCCGTATCAGATTCTTGTCCCTAAAGCAGATCCTTCTTCCATATAATCACAATTTTATAAGTTATGAAAGAGTAAACAGCCAACATTTGATATTAGGTGTCAGAAAGAACAGCTTACTGACACAAATCGACTAGAGAGTTGGGTGCCTACCAAAATCAGAATTAAGTTTAATCCAATAAGGCTGTCAATGAGTACATGGACCTGCGAGTAACACACCATGAGTGTCTCAAAGTGAGATCTAATCCATCCATTGGGTGGGCCCAACCATTTAAATGCTCTAATTTGTCCCAAACCTGACTCAACCTCAACCCAAAGACCGGTGGGTACCTGAAACTGATTGGATCTGGGTCCAGGTCTTCAAGATCTAGACCCAGACCAGAAAGGATCTGAACCTGGTTAGACTGGGTATGGGTGCTATCGGACCCAACCCAAACCCAACCCATTGACAGTCCTAAATCCTAGTTCTACTACGTATCTTACCAAACAATGCTTTTAAAAAATAGATGAAACGTTTCAACATGAATGATCCACTGGAGAATAGGTCACACAAAACCAATGGCTAGGATCTTCTAGTAAGAGACCAACTAAGCATTTGCCATCAACAGTACAATCCATCATAACAACTATATGCATCCTTAAACTATGGCCCCTACTTGTGCAAAATGAAAATCCAAGCGTACTGTGCAAATTGGTGATGTAGAGTATGAAACCTAAAAAGTAAAAGAAATTGCTTCCACTTTCAATTTTTCAACTAGCACACACATTACATACAAACATGAATACAGGAAACAAATAAAACATTACATAAATTGTTTGTGTAATTTGAAGTACAAAATGTATCATAATGAATATAACACATTGTACCATATCTAACGATTGGTTGCAAAAGATACAAATATCCTTAAGCTAGAAAATATCATCCAAACATCTCATCACCGTCAAATCATCATTCCACCTCCACATCTGTCTAGTGGTCATCACAGTATTTCCTAAATCAAATTTGTAAGTAAAACCTGAAAGTCAAATGCTATAATTTGTTTGCTTGAATCTACAGAAGTAGCCGAAGCATATAGTTATTTCAAGTATCCGATTGGATGCCTATAACTTTCTAAGTTGCAAATAAGCTCCACCTGAAAGTGAGCTCATGCTATATTTAACTGACAGTGAAATTTCTTATCCAAACACCTGTAGACCCTTTACAACTAATAAAACTTACAGGCATCCAAATGACCCCTAAAACTAATCATGGCGAAAACATAAGTTCCTAGTGCATTGGGTTGAAATGTCGCGATGCACGTTACAACTAACAAGTATGGCCAGCAATTGTGAGATACAAACTTTAATTTGATAAGCTCTGCCATAGATGGAAGATGTGCCAAAAACCCTACAGAACCAGGCTTCTAATCTGCTGGTCAATGTCATGCAAAATACGGATTGTAATAGCCCTAAATTTTGGTACATTATTAAAAAACTAAATTAAATATTTAAAGATTTTATTTTTAAATAAAAAAAATAAAAACAAGTCAATAGTTGAGTTGGTAGCGAAATTTTTAATTGAGAGAGAGGTTTATGGATCGATTCTTGAAGTAGTAATAATAAATTTTTTATTAAATATCATAAAAAAATTCAAATTCAAGATAAGGGAGGATGTACTCATCCTATCTTATGAAAATTTTCTTTAAAAAGGGATACGGGAAGGTTTCTGCATTAAAAAAAAAAAGGAGATAGAAAGCCCTAAAGTAAAAAGAAGAAGAAATTCTAAGAAGGCTCGATCAGGTAAGTTTTAATCATTAGATCTTTTTAACTTTTTATTATGTGATTAATTTCTTCTTGATCTATACAATGGATGGCGTGGATCATCCACACCATCATTGTATAGGTGTGCATAGGCAATTTTAATAAAGTGATGTTTTTATGATTTCGGTTTAATTAGTAATATTTTAGGAATAAATTAAATGGATGGAATCTGATTGTGCTAAGATAGATCTGTACGGATCATATGATCCTTAAGGCCAAAATATATAAGGACCATAATTTTTAGATCAATCTAACATTCAGATAAGCCACATTAGTCAGATCTAAAAGTGTTTAATAAAGGAATCTTAGATTTTTGCGCAAGTGTTAGTATCACTTGGCGTAGAAGGTCGAGATGGGCCATCGGTGTATGTGTGGTTAGATCCACACCATCCATCTAATGTGTAGAGGCAAAACATGATAGTACCTCAAGAATCTGGATGATCCAATCATCCGGTGGGTCACCTTGATTAATTATTTGACATTCAATTTCAGGATCTTAAAAAGAAAATCTAAATTTTGATAATTAAATTTACATAAACATATAATCTTAATTATTTGATTACATATAATTTTAATTATTTGATTATTTTAGATTTGGCCACTTAGAATGTTAATCAAAGGTGGACCCCACCATGTAATACAAATAAATGAATAATAATTTGTTGATATAATTGATAGGACCCTGGAATTCAAATCAACCTAATTACATTGCAGATTCAATATTACCAAACTCAGGTGAGTAACCCAACTTGTCTCATAATTCATTAAAATTAAAATAAATCATTGTGATTGTTTGATTGATTTACTGGTTTGAATATTTTGATATGATAATTGTACGATAAATTTATATGTGAATATTTTAATCAAGACAAGTATGCCAAATATGAAAAATATGCATTTACATATCATCCTTCATTCATTGCATTGCATAATGTATGGTCGATCCTAGGGGCCCTCCCTGGAAGAAATGTCGATCCTAGTAGAGCGTTACCAGATGCGGGCTATGCCCAAGCCTACCGAAAGGTGAAAGCCTACTCAACGGGTGGATGCGGGTTGACGACCCCCAACCCAAGCAGATGGACGATCATCCCATCTGATGCATTCATATATCATTTTACATTCATATCATTGTACATGTATTTATGTATTATTTTAATTGTTATGATTATGAACCATGCTGGGTTATATCACTAAGCTTGGCCAGCTTACGTTTTTATTGATGGAAAAACCGTACAGATAAGCCATTAGCAGATGATGCGACGCAAGAACCGAAAAGATCTACTGTACCTGAACATGACCTGCCTGAAACATGGCCATACCTATCCAAGGATGAAGTGGCGGCATTAGAAAATTTTTAATTATATGTTTTACTTTGTTGGCACAGTTTAATTAACGAATAATGCATACTGACATTTATTTTGAGACTTTAAGTAATTATTTAGATTTATTTCTTTGTAATAATGTTAACATAGAATAAATATCATTATATTATAATGGTATAATAAATGAATGATTTTAAGGTTTATTTTATTTTAAGAGTCGTCAAGATTTATATATGTTTAGTTGATTGGTGCTAAGTATTATGCATGTGTGACTGAGATTATGATGGACCTTATATTGAATATAATTATCATCTCTGATTAAACTGATTAATGAATTAAATTAGTACACTTTGTGTACGAGTTACGAACTGAAACTTGGGTCTCAGGGTGCACACTCTGTACCCGGATTTCGGGGCGTGACACGGATAGGGAAAGAAAATAAATATCAATTATCTAGGAAAGAGATGGCAAAAAATTGGATGGCAAGGAACTTCCGATTAGATTTGGTTGGGTCATAACAAAAAGAGAACTTGTAAAATTGTAGAAATATTACTAACACCATCCAAATTTAAGCTTGGGATGTTAGATTACTATTCTCATCTGACATGGGTTTCAAAGAATGGATTGACTGCAAGAAAATCCAAATGTACTTGCTCCTTGTTGAGTTCCCTGCCGACAACAAAAATTACACTACTGCAGCTAAAGAGTTAGACATGCTGTAAAGGCAAATATCATATAATAGGACCAACCAAATCAATACCAAATTAAGTAAATCTGAAACAGTTGTTTGCTAAGCCCACAGGTGTGTGGAGCTGTGCACATCCACATATAGCTGCACATGCCAATATGGAAGATGCATATGAGATCCCAGCTTTCCATAATTCCATTAGATGGACCAGATTGATTAGATGTTCTTGAGCAAAATCAGGCAGGTTTGCTTCTCAGGTCGGAGACTATAAAAAAGAAATGGATTGGCTGATATAGTTTTCTTCTAGACATCCATTTGTTTTGTACACGCTGGTCCATCTGATGAAAAAGCTCTTACCTCACACGCTTATGCTATTTTGTGCATGTGATTGGTAAGGCTCCACACAAGTGTGGTCAGCATTTAATGTAAATGTGTGGCCATTAGATGAGTGGACAGACCTGAATTCCACACAACGAAAGCCATATTGTGGTTGCACTTTGATGAGCAGCTTTGATCATGCACCCATGTAAGCATTGCGGACAGTCGAGCCTACCCTCTAAATAGTTGTTCAAGTCAAATATTACGGGAACTCTTTGTTATATTGAAGCACTGAAGATTGGTAAGGAAAAAAAAATCCAAACATTCTCATTCTACAGTTTGAAAACATCATCCAAATGTCTCACGCTATTAATAAATGAGGAAGCCAGAATAAGAACCATTAAACGGAACAAACTTCCACTGCATTTCTCCTTGAATACAGTTATTAATTCCCTTTCCACAATCACAAAGTAACAATGTTTTGAAAATCAAAACATGAACAAATCAAGTCTACTCATTGACCTTTGTCACTCGAAAACAAACATATAATCAAAACTTATAATGCAAAAGACACGGGCAACATAAACGTTGCTATTTAGATGATAATCTTGGCCCACTATGTAGGATCCATATCCTTGCTGTTCACTTCAAGGCATCAGATGCTGCAATTTCAATAGATAACACACCAGAAATGAAAAAGGAAATTAAAAGAAGAAGATCCAAGAGCTTTTCTCAAGAGTAAAATTTTCCACAGAAAGCATGTAATTCTTTCAATGTCCTATCGAATGGGAGGCCAGGAACTGAATTAAATTTATTTGAGATACAACAGAAATGCGCTACCACTTACCTTTAGTCTGAGATACAACAGTTTGTTAAGCCATATATATGATGTGCTTTGAAAAGAAGAACTCAAAAATGGGTCTAGCTGCACAGAATTCCTAGGGTGTGGGACCCTTTTGGTGATCCTTCCATAGAATGGACTCGGCTGATTTTTGGGCTATGGCATCAAGAAGTGGGGACCCACCTGATGGACAGCTTGGATTTTGCGCGTCTTCCATCCAGGCCTGTGTTGGCTTGCAAGGGAGCTGGGTTGCACAAGCTTGAGACTTTCCAACCTCAATGCATCTGTGTAAGCATTCAATATAAGGATAATTAGTGGTTGACGTCCATTTCTTGGTTCAAATAATTATGAACAAGTCAAGCACACATGGTTGCATATTTTGATGATCCAAACCATCCCTTTGGAGGGACCTTTTATGGCTGGATGGTCTAAAAATCACATTGGCAACACATGATGATGAAAGAAAAGTTTCAATGGTCAGACAAGTGCAACTTTTATCCCATGGGGCATCAATGGTATGGTCTTCCAACCATACAGCCATGTGGGCCGATTCATCGATAGATAAATAACGTGCCCACACACAAAATGTTCTTTTTTGAGGTAATTCATCCAACGGTTAGCATGCATGATGTATAACAGGCATTATGTGATGCTCTGTCCGAAGGATTACAGAGTACTATTTCGGTTTTCATTTTGTACAAGTGGGCCCATTGTTCAGTGACCAAAATGCAGACATTGTGTTTCCCACTATCAATAGGGCACCAAAAAGATGAAAAGGTGGCCCTATTGTACAAACTGAAAAATAAGGAAAATAGCATAGCAATAATGTAAACTAGAAGTCAAAACAGCTATGATTATAGTTGACAGTATCAATAAAGAGGAGAGATTAAAAAGCAAGTAAATCTCACCCGCTTTGCTTTGGAGAGATCATGAACTGTGTGCAGTAAACAAGGAAAGCTCATCTTTGATTGCTAGTCACAACAACACCATATCCACATCTTATTCATTTATGTTAATGAAGGGTACATGTTGAATCTTGTGCTAATCCTCTCCCTCTTCTTCTCAAAGCATCACTTTCAATGGCTGAGGCATGTCTTGTGGTGTCAATTTTCAATGTAGCTAATCCAACCATACCGCTACACGAAGCCTCGCTTTCAATTGTTGAAGCATGTCCTGCAGCATCAATTTTCAATGTAGGTCATCCAACCATACTGCTATGTGAGCTAACTCACCAATAGAGAAGAAAAATGGGACTCGAATATGATCCATCGAAAACATTCCTTGTTCGACCATTTCATCCAACAGTTAACATGCATGACAGGAGGTGTTACACATTGGGGTTTTCAGCTTTTAGAAGTGCTGCCATTGTTCAGGACCTAAAATGCTGATATTATGGTCCATGCACTAAAAATCTGAAAAAGGGGCCCAACTTGTACAAACTGAGAAAAAAAAAAAAAAAAAAAAAAACGCCGATATTATGGTCCATGCACTAAAAATCGGAAAAAGGGGCCCAACTTGTACAAACTGAGAAAAAAAAAAAAAACGCCATAGCTATAAAGAAACTCGGAATTTAAAACGGCTATGATTGTAGTTGAAAGTATGAATGGAAAGGAGAGAAATAAGATGAGAAGTAAATCTCACCGGCTTTACTAGGGAGATATCCTGAATCAGTCTGCAACAAAGAATGAAAGCCTGTCTTTGATCGCCAGTCATGACAACAACAAATTCCACATCTCAATATTTATCTTCAGAAATAGCTTCAGCATATTTTGATGGAAGGTGCTCCTGAGGATTTAATGGCTCCGACCAATGTGGATGGAGGGTATGTGTTGAATCTTATACCAATCCTCTCCCTCATCATTTCGAAGCCTATTTGTGAAACTATAAGACATATCAGATGTCTTCAATTTCTTGAGGGTAGTCACATGCTGCAATCCTTCTGGAAGCATCTTCAATTTACGGGATCCATACATCTGTAACTGTAAAAGACTCGGCATCGCTCCTTCCTCAACTCTCCACTCCTCTAAATTATCCAAGCGTCCGATCACCAAGAACTCAAAGCGAGGAAACCCTTGCCGAGAGCATACCATTTCCTTTCCCAAGTATGAAGCATACTCCAATCTGAGAACCTGAAGGTTTGCTAGTTTCTCCAGTATCATTATAGGGTCTTGCTCTAACTCAGACTGGTACAAGGTAAGCTCGGTGAGATTTGGTGAGAATTCATGAGACTCTGGTAGGTTCCCTAAACTTCCATGCAAATGCAGCTTAAACAAATGCAGCAGATTTAAAATTGGCAGAAATGGGATTAGACGTTCACCTTTTAGCTTCAGAGACTGGAGGTGGTCCAATTTGGGAATAGAGTCGATCAATCCCTCTCCATGCCTACTTGAATCTACTTCGTCTATTTTTAGTGTCCTAAGGTTAATGAGCTTTTCCAAGTAATTCTCAATCCAGTTGCCTGCCTGAATATTTATTAGAGTTTGTAGGTTGCTTGGAAGGCTGAGTTCATCCGCGGTCTGCTCGCCTAGTGTAGACCCTTCACATGTAAATGCCCCCCACCCTACACGTACATGCCTTAGCTGTTGCATGTTCCAAATATCAATAGGAATGTGGACTGGATATCGGCCGATACTAGTTAAACGTACAACTAGTGTTTGCAAGTTGCATAGATTGGCCATCGACGACGGTAGGCTTCTTCCTGTTTCATTCACATTTACCATCATATCAAGGTATCTCAAGTGGATAAGTGTACCTATTTCATTTGGAACCTTTTCTGCCTTTATCCATATGCCATCAGGACTGAGATGTAACACCCTAAGCAATTGAAAGCCTCAGAAAAGTAACTTCTGTTGATTTTGTAGAAGATATTGCCGTGAGCTGAGCCAAATAATAGAACGAAGGTGCAGAGGGAAGTTGCTTAAAGAAGCAGAGTCGCCATGATGCATAGCAAGTCGACGTGCTTTAGGAGAGAGACATCTTGCACCCCCAGTGTTGACGTTGAGAAAATTTTCTTCCTTGGCTTTTAAGAGTGAGAGATCTCGAAGAAGATCGTGGATGCTGCAGCTTTTAATTCCCCCGATGGAACTTCTTTCCACTATTTGAATTAGGCTTCTCTGGATGAGCTCCTCTAGGCAATCTTCTCCTACTTCCTCCAATGTTTTGGCCCCTTCTGAATGTACAAATCCTTCTGCAACCCATAATCGAATCAACTCCTTAGCAGAGAACTGGTCTTCTGGATAAACTCCTAAATAGAGAAAGCATGGCTTTGAGTAATAGGGTAGACCCTCATAGCTTAAAGCTAATATCTTTGAAATTTGTGCTTGGCCTTCAACAGATGGCCAGCAAAGGCTTTTCAGTACCTTCTCGCACTGACTTGGGAGCCTTGCTTACCTCGATAAAAGCCCTCCAACGACCACGACTGCGAGAGGTAGACCGTGACATTTTGCCACAACCTCCTTTCCCAGCCTCTCTAAATCTTGGGGGCAACTGCTATCTTGCTCGAAGAATATCTTCTGACAAAACAATTTCCAGCTCTCATCTGTTTTTAGAAGTTTCAGATCATGAACACAGCTCTGGACGTCTGCATGTAAAGCTACGTCTCTGTTGCGAGTGGTAAGTATGACCCGACTTCCGTTATTCATGTCTGGAAAGGCAGCTGCTACAGCATCCCATGCTTCAGTCTTCCAGATATCATCTACTACCACAAAATATCTCCTCGATTGTAAGTGCAAGAAAAGCTTCTCCTGTTAGACAGATTGAAATATACCTTGTATAGCTAGTATACTTTATATAGTTGGTTTTCCATAGGTAGATGATTTTGCTTTTATTTCTTTCCTTGTATAAATGCTGTAATCTCTATATATTCAACCCCTTTGGGTTGTCTCAAATACACAAAAGCTTTCAGCTCCTCTCGGTTTACATGGTATCAGAGCTTCACTGATCCAAATCCGGCACCGCCTGTCAGATCCGACCACCCCTGCATCGTCCGGCCACCTCTATTGCGTCGTCCGATCATCCCTCTGCTCGTCCAGCGCCATCTGCTGCTCGTCCCACGCCCTTATTGCAGATCTGACTACCCCCTGCTCTTCCGACCGTCCCCTGTTGCAGATCCGACCACTCCTTGTTTGTCCGACTGCCTCCTGTTGCAGATCCGACCACCCCCTTACGTGTCTGATCGTCCCCTGTTGAAGATCCGACCACCCCCTGCGCGTCCGACCGCCCCCTGTTGAAAATCCGACCACCCCCTGCCCGTCCGACCACCCGTCCGACCATAACTTCTCGTCCATTCGTCCCTCTGCTCGTCCAACGTCGCCCCTCTGCTCGTCCAATGTCGCCCGATCTGTTACTGTTGCTGCTGCTGCGTCGCAGGATCTACATTTTCCAGATCCAGAAGTCCTGTTGCTATTCCTATTCTGCCAGATCCAGATACTGCTACCCGTTGGGTATCTCCTGCTGTACGGTACACCTAAAACATTCTTCTGCTGCAACTCTTTGTGTGCCTTATATTAATTCCGATCAATGGACAAGAACTTATCACGTACAGAGGCTCCAAGGTGTAGTTTTGATGGTACGAACTATTCGCTATGGGCCATTCATTTTCAGAATTTCTTGAAAGGTCGGGGTTTGTGGGGACTAATTGATGGATCTGTTACTATTCCCACTTCCACGAATACCGATAAATTGGCTGATTGAGAAATGAACAATGGACGAATTATTACCTGGATTCTCGATTCGGTCGATCGGTCCATTACTGTTGGCCTCACACCTCATCGCTCGGCTAAGGCAATGTAGGAGCATCTTCAAACAATTTATCAACAAAGTAATGCGGCTCGGTCATATTGTCTGGAACAGGATCTCGTTAACCTTACTCAGGGTGACGACAGTATTCAATCATTTTATTCTAAAATTATCACAATTTGGACTGAGATGGCCTTGATGGATACAATATTTCCTAATAACTTTAGGATTTTCCAAACTATGCGCGAGAGTGCGCAAGTTCGCCAATTTCTTATCAAATTACGTCCGAAATTCGAGCATTGTCGAGCTGCTCTCTTGAACCGTAGCCCTACTCCTTCATTGAATTCGGTTATTAATGATCTATTGGCTGAGGAACAACGACTGAAAGTTTTATCACTTCCTTCCTCGACTCTGGGATCATCTGATATGGTGCTTGCTGTGTCCACCACTACACCAACACGTGCCTCCTCTCTTTTAACTTGTCACGGCTGCAACAAGGTGGGTCATGTTGTCGCTCAATGCAAAAAATGGTGCGCTTAATATCGATGAACTGGTCATGGTATTCAAGACTGCCGTACACGTACATATGCATCTTCTTCCGTCTGTGGACGTGGTGGTCATGGTCGTGGCCGTGGTTGTACTCTTTCTGCTACTACTGCCACTATTTCTTCTGAGCTGACTGTTACTGATTCTACATCTACTGTTTCTGCTGAAGGTCTTTCATCTCCGTTGACTCTTGCGATGCTCCAGCAAATCGTTCAGGCCCTTTCTGCGGCCGGTATGTCAAGTATATCCTCATCTTTTACATGGTTCTTCGATTCAGGTGCTTCCAATCATATGACCGGTGTTGTATCCCATCTTCGTGACATTCGTCCCTACACCGGCAATCAAGCTATTTCTACTGCGGATGACACTAAACTACCTATTCAGTCTGTTGGATCATTGACTTTTTCTCCTTCTGCTCATCGCCAGTTCACCCTTCGTGATGTGTTTCATATCTCTAACCTCTCCTCCAATTTAATTTCAGTTGGTCAACTCACATCAAATAACTGCTTAGTCATATTTCTTTCCAACTGTTGTTTTGTGCAGGATCTGGCGACGGGGAAGGTACTTGGGAGGGGTAGGCGGCATAGTCGTCTGTACGTGATGAATTTTGATCCATCTGTCACTTCAGCTTGTTGGTTCTTTTCTCCTTCTTCAACAGATATTTCTTCGGCAAATAAATTGTGGAAACTATGGTACTTTCGCCTGGGTCATCTACATTCTGATCGGTTACTTCAGTTAATTTCGTCTGGCATGTTAGAAAATATTTCTCTTAATAAAAATGATTTGGATTATTCTTGTTCTTCTTGTTATCTTTCAAAAAGTAAGTGTGTTCCATTTTCCCTAAGTACTACAAAATCATCTTCTATGTTTGAACTTGTACATACGGATGTCTGGGGTCCTTCACCAATTATGTCTTTCTCTGGGTTACGATACTATGTTATATTCATTGATGATTTCACACGTTACACTTGGATTTACTTTCTGCAATCAAAGTCACAGGTTTTTGAAAAATTCAAGTTATTTCACTCTATGGTGGAGACTCAATTTTGGGTTTCAGTTCAAACTCTCCGCTCTGACTCAGGGGGGGAATATCGCTCAACTGATTTTCGTACATTTCTTCAAAGACATGGAATTATTCATCAAACCACCTGTTCTGATACTCCACAACAGAACGGGGTTGCTGAACGAAAAAATCGTCATATTGTTGAAACTGCCAACACCCTGATGACAGCCATGAGTGTTCCTCGTTCTTTCTGAGCTGAAGCAATGTTACATTCCGTCTACTTGATTAACCGAATGCTAACCAAAGTTCTGAACAGTAAATCTCCTTACTCTGTTCTCACCGGCTTATCTCCTACATATTCTACATTTCGTGTTTTTGGTTGTATCTGTCATGTTCACCTGGCTTCACGTGAACGTAACAAACTATCTCCAAAATCAGTCAAATGTATGTACTTGGGATTTGGGGAAACTTATAAGGGTTTTCGATGTTATGATCCGGTTTCTCGTCGTGTTCGGGTTTCACGACATGTTGTCTTTCTTGAGCACATTGCTTTTCATTCATCTCTTCCTCCTCCGCACACTTCAAACTCTCCTGGTCTAACTGCCTTTCCAGAAATTTCGTTTGCCTCAAATACTCTCCCTCGTCCGTTGCAGGTTTACTCACGTCGACCACATACAGATCCACCACCTATTACTCA
Organism: Magnolia sinica; assembly: GCF_029962835.1. Taxonomy (NCBI): domain Eukaryota; kingdom Viridiplantae; phylum Streptophyta; class Magnoliopsida; order Magnoliales; family Magnoliaceae; genus Magnolia; species Magnolia sinica. The sequence goes on along the minus strand of NC_080582.1, from coordinate 28,540,133 downwards.
ACCCGAACCTACTGTACCCGTTGCCGATCCCGAACTTACCTCGATCCGTCGTTCCGCTCGTGAATATCGAGCGCCTGATCGGTTGATATGCTCTATGTCTGCCATGAATGCTACTCTGGATACCGTTTCTATTCCTACTTCATACTCTCAGGCAGCCACTCATGATTGTTGGAAGAAGGCTATGGCAGAAGAACTTGCAGCATTGGAAGATAATCATACGTGGGACATTGTCACTCGACCTGCTGACCAACAGCCAATTGGTAGCAAATGGATTTATTCGGTCAAACTCAAGTCTGATGGATCATTGGATCGATACAAGGCTCGACTTGTCGCTCAGGGATACAAACAGGAATACGGAATTGATTATGATGAGACTTTCGCTCCCGTGGCCAAGATGAAAACTGTTCGTAGTCTTCTGGCTATATCTTTTATTCGCTCATGGCCACTCGCTCAGATGGATGTGAAAAATGCCTTTCTTCATGGAGATCTCGAAGAAACCGTGTATTTGAAACCTCCTCCTGGCTCCTTAATCCTTGATAATAAGGTATGTCGCCTAAAGAAAGCCTTGTACGGCCTCAAACAGGCACCTCAGGCATGGTTCCAACGCTTTCACGATGTTGTTACGGGTGCTGGCTTTACTCAAAGTGGTCATGACCCATCCTTATTTTTGCGCATCACTACTCACGGAATTGTCATTGTTCTAGTCTATGTTGACGACCTCCTACTGACTGGTAGCGATACTGCGGGCATCTCAGCTTTAAAGGAAGTTCTGCAATCCTCCTTCAAGATGAAAGACCTCGGCCATCTCACATACTTTCTTGGGCTTGAAATTTCACGTTCTAAACGTGGGATCCTGGTCAGCCAGCATAAATATGCCAAGGATCTTCTCGCTTTGGCATCATTGACAGATCAGAAAACCATTCAGACTCCCTTAGAACTTAACATTCATTATGGCCGCGACGATGGTGATCTACTTGCACAGCCCGACTTATACCGTCGTTTGGTTGGGAGTCTGGTTTACTTAACTATGACTCGCCCTGATATTGCCTATGCTGTCCAAGTCGTTAGTCAGTTTGTTTCTATTCCTTGGACTCTTCATATGACTGCGGTGTTACGCATCATACGGTACCTACGTGGAACTCTAGATCAATCACTGTTCTTCTCCTCCACGGCGACTCTGGACCTTCGTGCTTATTCGGATGCTGATTGGGCTGGTTGCGCTCTCACACGAAGATCTACCACTGGCTACTGTGTTTTTCTTGGCACTTCTCTCATCTCTTAGAAGTGTAAGAAGCAGGCCACTGTTTCCAAATCAAGCACAGAAGCCGAGTATCGAGCGATGTCTGCTGCGTGTAGTGAGCTTGTTTGGTTACGTGGACTTCTTTCCGACTTGGGCATTCCTGTGTAGAATCCTACTCCACTCTATGTTGATAATCTCAGTGCCATTCAGATTGCCTTTAACCCAATTTTTCATGAACAGACGAAGCATATTGAAGTTGACTGTCACTTTATCCGTGAGAAATTTCAGTCTGGGCTCATTTCTCTACCACATGTTGCATCCCATGATCAGATTGCAGACATCTTCACCAAGTCCCTAACTTCTGCACGTCACTCATTTCTCGTTGGCAAACTATTACTTGTTGATGACCCGCATTAGTTTGAGGGGGGATGTTAGACAGACTGAAATATACCTTGTATAGCTAGCATACCTTATATAGTTGGTTTTCCATAGGTAGATGATTTTACTTTTATTTCTTTCCTTGTATAGATGCTGTAATCTCTATATATTCAACCCCTTTGGGTTGTCTTAAATACACAAAAGCTTTTAGCTCCTCTCGGTTTACATCTCCCTCAACCGAACAATGCTCATTTGTTCTGCAATGGGAATCATAAAGCATCTCATAATGTTAAGCAAAAGATCCCTCACATCATATTCTTGAGATACATAGATCCATGTGCAACAATCAAAATGCTTCTTAACATCATCATGATTATAAACTTTCTTGGTGAGAGTAGTCTTGCCCAGACCGCCCATTCCGACGACAGAAATCACGCAGCGCCGCAACTCGCCCTCGATCGATCAACCGTGCCACCAACCTTATTATGTCTTCTTAGAAACCGACAATTTCTGTATCTTCTAGTAGAGGAGAGGTTCGCCTTTGCTCCCTCACTGAACTTCTTCCTTCTCCACCTTTGCTGAGATTTATGATGCCATAAGTCTTTCTTCTCCGGCCGATCTCAATGAGTTCACTCTCTATCTCTTTGATCATCTTGTTGGCTGTACTAGCCAGAACTTTTCTTGGCTTTACAAAGCTTAAGATTTAAGCTCACTAGACTCATGAGAAGAGAAGAGGAACTTTGCTATATTTACTGTGGCTTACAAGCTGATTGAGTTGAGTTTCAAACGGACTACAAGAGCTCCCTTATATAGACTTTTCTCACCAATTTGAAAAGACACGAATGCCCATTTAAATTACACTACAGGGGCATAGTATTTACTGCAGCAACAAAAACCAAAATAAAAATAATAAATATCTTACATTAGAACCGAACAGTTGCATGGAGAAACTGAACATTCACATGGAGGAAAACGCCCTGGATGCTGGAAGCTTCTTCTAACGTCTACCGTCCTTGAGAATCTAACGGTTTGGTTTGGACTTCCAACACTCCCCTTCAAACCAAAACCAGTTTCATTCCGAGCATCGTTCTTAGTCGTTTGAATGCATCTGTTGGTAATGCCTTTGTGAAAATATCCACTACCTGTTCTATAGTATGACAATACTCTAATTTTATCGTTTTCTGCTTCACGTGATCTCTCAGAAAATGATATTGAGTATCAATGTGTTTGCTTCTTCCATGCTGCACCGGATTTTTGGCTAGTTCGATTGCCGACTTGTTATCCACATATATGACTGTGGATCCTTCCTACGGATGTTTCAGCTCCTTGAGTAGGTTTCTCAACCAAATTCCTTCACAAACAGTGGACGATGCTGCCACGTACTCTGCTTCACATATGGATAGGGCGACCATACTCTGCTTCTTCGAATACCATGAGAAAGTAATCGTTCCGAGATAGAATACATAGTCAGTGGTGCTTTTTCTTTCATCTTGGTCTCCTCCCCAATCACTGTCTGAGTATCCATATAGCATTGCTTCATCATTGTATGGATAGAGAAGACCGAATTCCATTGTTCTTTTGATGTACCTGAGGATTCTTTTTGCAGCTAGCCAGTGTAATTCTTTTGGTGCTTCCATATACCTACTTAGAAGCCCAACACTGTAGATGATATCCGGCCTTGTGATTGTGAAGTACCTTAGGCTTCCAATCAGACTCTTGAACATAGTCGAGTCAACACTTCTTCCTTCTTCGTCCTTTGTTAATTTTAAGCCTGTTGCTACAGGCGTGCTTATGACATTGCAATTGGCCATCTTGAACTTTTCAAGCAATTCCTTGACATACTTCTTTTGAGATATATAGATGCTACCATGTTGTTGCTTCACTTCAATGCCCAAAAAAAGGACATCAGACCTCCGTCGATCATCTCGAACTCCTTAAACATGGCCTTCTTGAATTCATCGAACATCGGTCGACTGTTTCCTGTAAACGGCAAATCATCAACATATAGGCATGCTATAAGTATATCACCACGAGCATTCTTCTTGATGTAAACTGGATGCTCATATGGACATTGAGCGGAGCCGTTTTCTTGAAGATAGCTGTCGATGCGTGCATTCCAAGCACGTGGAGCTTGCTTCAACCCATAAAGGGCTTTCTTCAGTTGATACACCTTGCGTTCCTCCCCTTGCATAACAAAGCCTTCAGGCTGGTAAACATAGACCTCTTCTTCCAGAATTCCATTCAGGAATGCAGATTTCACATCCAGTTGGTAGATCATCCAACTATGATGGGCTACAAGGGAGATAATCATCCTCACAGTGTCAAGGCGAGCAACAGGAGCGAAGACTTCTTCATAGTCCACCCCGTACTTCTGTTTGTAGCTCTTTGCTACGAGCCTTGCCTTAGTGCGATCGATCTCACCATCAGCATTTCGTTTGATCTTGTACACCCATTTGATGCCAATAGTTTTCTGGCCATTAGGAAGCGTAGTCAGCTCTCATGTGTCATTTTTCTCAATGGCATGAATTTCTTTTTTCATAGCGATTCTCCAACATTCTTCTTTTATGGCCTCCTGAAATGTCAGAGGCTCATGATTTGCATACAAGCAGAAAAGATTGACCTCTTCAATTTGCTCATAGATGTCGCTTAAGTTTTTCATTTTTATAGGTGCCATGGGTGAGGACGAGCTGGCCGAATTTTGACTTGATGGAGTACTTCTAAGAGTGATGGAATGTACTCCTGGACTTCTGTGTACTGATGATGCGGCCGAAGAAGGTGTTGGGGGTGTTTGCTCTTGACGGTCATGCCTTTCTTCATGTTCTTCTGTTTCGACTATAATATCTTTAGTCGATTCTTCATCGTTCCATTTCCAAGCTTCTTCCTCACTAAAGACCACATCTCTACTCACCACTACTTTATTGGTTAGTGGATTGTAGAGCTTGTAGGCTTTAGATCCTTCACTGTAGCCGATAAAGATGTATTTTTCGCTACGATCATCAAGCTTCCTTCTTCTTGCTTCTGGAACTTGAGCGTAAGCAACACACCCAAAAATCCTTAGGTGCGCCAAGCTCGGTTTGTAGCCACTCCATGCCTCCTGTGGTGTCATGTTTCTGACGCTTTTGATTGGACATCGATTGAGCGGATAGGCAGTACATGCAACTGCCTCTGCCCAGAAGCTCTTTGGCAGACCTTTCTCCTTCAGCATGGTCCTCGTCATGTCGAAGATGGTGCGGTTCTTTCGTTCCGCAATTCCATTCTGTTGTGGCGTGTAGGCTGCAGTGTGTTGTTGCTTAATGCCTTGTTCCCTGCAAAAATCTCGAAATGCATTTGATGTGTACTCTCCACCTCTGTCAGATCTGAGTACTTTAATTTTGTGACCACTTTCAATTTTGACACAAGCTTTGAACATTTTAAAGATAGTGAAAGCTGAAGATTTTTCTTTAATGCAATACACTCAAAGTTTTCTGCTGAAATCATCAATGAAGGTAATAAAGTATATTACCTCCGAGAGAGGGTGTTTCAAGTGGTCCACAAATATCGGTGTGAACCAATTGAAGTGGTTCCTTTGCTCTTCTAGGCACTTCGCTTGAAAAGGAATTCCTTTGTTGCTTTCCGAGTGTGCACGCCTCACACACATGTTTTGAAGCTTCAATAGCCGGCAAGCCATGCACCATGCTTGATGAGTATAAGAGTTTGAGGCCACTGAAATGGAGATTCCCGAAGCGAAGATGTCATTTCCATGAATCATTCTTCACGAGTCCATAGAAACACTTCTCAGCCTTTGTGTTAATATGGAGCGGAAACATGCGATTCTTCGCCATTTGTACTTGAGCCACAAGTCTCCTGTGAGCATCTCTTATAGAGGGAGAACAGTTCTCCATGTGTATGACATACCCCTTCTCAAGGAGTTGGCCGATACTGAGAATGTTATTTTTCATGTTTGGTACGTAATACACATTAGAGATGTAATTTGGCTCACTATTCTTCTGATAGATTTTAATTTTTCCTTTACCTATCATGGGTACCTTTGATGAGTCGTCAAAACTCACGTCGCCACGAACTCCTATTTGTGAGTTCCACGAACAATTCTTTGTTATCACTCATGTGGTTGCTTACACCCATGTCGAGATACCACACATCTGGCCGTTCGCATGCTTTTTCTTGTGCGAGGAGGAGTGTGGAGTCTTGTTCATGGTGTGATGCTTCAGCATAGTTGGATCGTTCATCTTGATCTACTTTACTCCAACACTCAGAGGCATAATGGCCGAATTTCTTACAATTGTGGCGTGGAACGTTCTTTGTGTTTCCACGACCATGTATGAATCGGCCTACCATTTCCTCTTTCACGGAAACTGATAGACTTTTGTTAATGGCTTGGATAATATCTACGCCCTCTGCCTCTTGCACAATTGCTAGTGTCACGGCCGCCTCGCTGTGTACGACCATTCTTTTGTTCTTTTAGAGTCAACTTAGACTCTAAGGCATGTTCAAGTGTTGAACCGGCATTCTTTTGCATTCGTTGCTCATGCACTTGCAATGATCCCATTAGTTCTTCAATGGACAGCTTTTCAAGCTCCTTTGATTCTTCGATCGCCACAACCATGTGCTCAAACTTAGTTGTGAGAGATCGCAGTGCCTTTTCAATAACACGTATATCTTCAACTTTTTCACAATTTCTTATTAAATTGTTAATAATAACAATTAGAGGTGAGAAGTAGTCAGAGATACTTTCACCTTCCTTCATGTGCGCCGCTTCGAACTTGGCTCTTAGTGTTTGAAAGCGAACCCACTTCACTCGATCAACACCCTTGAAGATGGTGCCAAGAGTATCCCAAGCTTGCTTGCTTGATGTTGCTTCGGCAATCTTTTCAAAGGTTGATTCATCCAACCCTTGATAAAGGAGGAATAAAGCCTTGTTGTCTTTCTTCCTTTGATTTTTTAGAGTCGTCTTTTCTTCATTGGTGAAGGTAGCTTCTTCCTCCGTAGTGGGTTCTACATACCCATTAGTGACGATCTCCCAAAGTTCTTGCGACCCGAACAATGCCTTCATTTGGATGCACCCCCATTTATAGTTGTCCTTAGACAACTTAGGAACCTGTGGCTGGATTGTGTTGGCCATTTCTTTTTAAAGGAGGAATGACTGATTTTTTAAATGAAGGGAAAGAGAGATGAAATAGAAAACAGTTTTTTTCCTTAGATAGAAAAACTTTTGAAAACTGATTTTTTTTACAGATTTTAAAAAAAAAAAAAAAAAAAAAGATTTGGCTGAAAAACAAACTGCTGAAATCTGATTTTTTTTCGGCTGAAAAACTGCTGGAATTTGATTTTTGTGAACAGATTTTTTCGCCGGGAAAAATTTGTGGGCAGCTTCAAGCAGCAAAAAAAAGCTTTGGCTCTGCAATCTGAACTTTTTTTCTTGACTGAAAAAAAAAACTGCTGCAATCTGATTTTTTTTTTTAGTGAAACAACTGCTGACAATCTCCAACCAGGGGACAAAAAACTTTCCTTTGCAACAGATTTTTTTCCAGAAAAGTCTGGACTTGGCTGAAAAAATATGCTGGAAACTTTTGTAGAAAAAGAACCTGGGCTCTGCAATCTGAATTTTTTTCAAATAGATTTTTCTTCAGCCAGATTTGCCAGATTTTTTAAACAGATTTTTCAAACTTTGGCTCTGAAGAAAACAGATTTTTCTTTTCAGGAAAAAATCTGTACTTGCTGAAAAACCTGCTGCATGCTTCTTCCCGAAAAACAAACTTGGCTATGATACCAGTTTGTTGGCTGTACTAGCCAGAACTTTTCTTAGCTTTACAAAGCTTAAGATTTAAACTAACTGGACTCGTGAGAAGAGAAGAGGAACTTTGCTATATTTTCTGTGGCTTACAAGCTTACTGAGTTGAGTTTCAAACGGACTACTGTGGCTTACAAGCTTACTGAGTTGAGTTTCAAACGGACTACAAGAGCTCCCTTATATAGACTTTTCTCACTAATGTGAAAAGACATAAATGCCCATTTAAATTACACTACAGGGGCATAGTATTTACTACAGCAACAAAAACCAAAATAAAAAAAATAAATATCTTGCATAAGAACCGAACAGTTGCACTGAACCGTCACAAGGAGGAAAACGCCCTGAATGCTGGAAGCTTCTTCCAACGTCTACTGTCCTTGAGAATCTAACGGTTTGGTTTGGACTTCCAACACATCTTGCGTAGCTGTTGCCGAGCAATACGTTCGCGAACAAATGAAGTAAAATACTGTATGTAACTGATAGACCCTCTTCTTCTGCTTTGTTCTATTTGAAAGATGAAGGTGTCGATGGCATCCTCCGCTTTGTAAGAAATGTCTCTTACATCAGCCACCCATTTCTTCACCCTTGCATCATTTTGTTTCGTCTCTGCATCTTTAAAGAAGACCTGCATCCACTCTAATTCTCCTTTTAGCCATTCGACCTGACCACTTACTTCGAGGAGGGCGGCTCCTTGGTGGACAAGGAGATCTCCAAGTTTTCCTATGACAAAGGAAACAACAGCCTCAGCAATCATCTTAGCCTCTCTCTTCTTCTCACAAGCAAATGCACTCACTTTGTTCAGAACTCACTGAAAAGAGAGCTGGAAATGCAAGGAGAGATGTAATCGGAACTCCGGAGTCAATTACGTTGCGATCTCGACGGTGCTGCGATATTGCGGAGAGGAAGGAGGGGAATGGATTGGTGCGGCAGGTGCGCTGAGAGAGAGAGATGAGAGTGCGATGAAATTGCTTGTGAAAAGGAGTCGCTTTTTGAAAGTGAGGAAAGTCCGTAGGGAATGATGATTTGTAGGAAGAAGCATCCAACGGTCGATTTAGCTGCATTTGTACGAAGAAGCATCCAACGGTCGGAACTGGATGCAAGGATTGGCCGCGGATTGCTGACGCGGATTACGTCCTACCCCCGCCGGTCTCGAGCTGGGAACGGGTAGGAGCTTTGTGTGGCGAACACGGTGTATCGGTGTAGCTTTGAGTGGCGAACATGGTGTATTGGTCTTATCCATACCGTCTATTCATTTTTTATTTTATTTTTTTTTATATCATTTCAGGGCATAAGCTTAATTATTAGGCAGTTCCAGGGCTTATCGGTGAAAGCTTATTGAGAGCCATAGAAGTTTTGGCTGCAGCTGATATTCGTGTTTTATCTTCATCCAGGTCTACCCAACTTCGTGAATTGGTTGAATTTCACGGTGAGCCTTCGAAAAGTTTCAAAAGTGGTAATCATTATAACCGCTGCTTCCTGGGGTGTGCTCGACTTGGGCTCAGGATCTGCTTCATTTTTTTAATTTATACCCAAATACAAAAACCATATAGGAAAAAATGGATGAACTGTGTGATTAAGCCCGCCCCATTGGATGCTACCCCCGCCTGTTCTGAGCTCGGGAGAGGCGGAGACTCTGAGGGCCACTCAGGGGCTACATTAATTTATAAGTTTTATCCACACTGTCCATCCATATTTTCATATCATTTTAGATGGTTAACAAAAAATAAGGTAAATCTAAGGCTAAAGTGGACCACACCACATGAAGTAACAGTGCTAAGAACGGCCACCACTGAAACCTTCTTAGGGTCGATTGAGTCAATTAGTTTCCATCCAACCTGTTGATATGGTCAAATATAATTGGATGAAGTCAAAAAACAAATTTTATTCTGATCCAAAACTTCTATGGTGCCTAAGAAATTGTCAACGGTAGGAATTTAATTCCAACGGTGTAATTCATTAGGGTATTCAACATTTGTTATTTTTGGCTTCATATCATTTATTTTTGGCTTCGTAATCTAAAATGATATGTAAAAATAGATGAACTAAAAAATTTCATACATCACAGTGCCCCTCAGTTGCCCAAGGAGCCTCTGCCTACCTCAGATGAGATTAGAACAGGCGGGAGTAGTACTTAATCCGCGCCCGTGATTAAGACCTATGCATCACGATGGCCACTCAAAGCTCTTGTCAGTTCCAGCTGGAGACCGGCGGGGTAAGACACAATCGGTGTCCGCGGATTGCCTGCCAAAGGCTTTGGCAGGAACTTCCTAGTGGGAGCGGAGTGCCCGTGACCCGGGGCACATGGGAACATAGCTACGGCGCGGATTACAGGTTGAGTAGCGAGACTGGCTACTGAAGTGATGTCACCCACTTCTGTGGCCCTACCATAATGCATGGTATGTTTTGTATCCACACCGTTCATCCATTTGGAGAGATCATATTAGGGCATAAACCAAAGAATGAGTTAGATCCAAAGCTCGAGTGGACCCCACCACAGAAAACAGTGGGGAGAGTGATGTCCACCATTAAAAAGTTCTAACAGCCACAAAAGTTTTCGATCAAGCTGATATTTGTGTTTTTCCTTCTTTCATGTCTGCTTTAACATATAAACAGGTTGGATCTCAAATAAACATCATGGTGGACCGTTTGGAAAGTTTCAACGGTGGGCGTCACTCTCTCCACCGTTTTGTTTTCTGTGGTAGGGTCCTCTCCAGCCTTGTATCTGCTTCATTCTTTGCTTCATGCCCTGGAATGATCTCTCAAAATGTATGGAGGGTGTGGATACATAACATGCACCATGGTGGCGCCGGCCACCTAACTTGGTGACGTAACGTCAGTAGCTAGTCCGGCTACACAACCTGTCATTAGCTTATCCGTGGCTGCTCAACCAGTCATCAGCGAAATGGGATTGCGTACTGAGTAACTCAGTAGGCTGTCATCGTACCGAGTAAACTCTGTTGGGCCCACTGTGAATTCATGTAGTTTATCCACGCCGCCCATCTGTTTTTCCAAATCATTTTAGATGTTGAGCCCAAAACTGAAGTACATCCAAAGCTCAAGTAGACTATACCAAAGGAAACAGTGGAAGTTTTGATTTCCACCGTTGAAACCTTCATCCAAGCTGTTCGTAATATCACAAAGACATGTATGAAGGGAAAAAAACAAATATCATCATCCAAACTGTTCGTGATATCACACGGACATGGATGAAGGGAAAAAACAAATATCATCTTGATCTAAAACTTCCGTGGGCCCTCAACAACTTTTCAACTGTAGACTTCAATTCACACTGTTTCATGTGGTGTGGTCCAATTGAGCTTTGGATATGATTAATTTTTAGTTTAAAGCCCTAAAATTATATGATAAAACAGATGGACGGAGTTGATATAATGCATGAATGACGGTGGGCCCCATAAAGTTTACTCAGTGAGCTTAGCATATAGTTACTCCGTATGCGATCCGGTTCGTCATAGCTAATCTGCGCCTATATCCACACGCTTATGACTGCATAGGGTTCACGAGGTAGAATTGTCTCCGTCCTTTAAAAAAAAAAAAAAAAATTTAAGATCATAATAGGACAATATTCTAAAAATAAAAATAATGCAAATCTAAAACTTAGGTGGACGATACCAATAAAACGGTACAAACAAAAACTTCCAAAGGGAAACCTTCATAGAGCTGACCATGATATTTTTATATCATCCAAACCATTCATAAAATTATTAACACTCAAATAAATCATAAAAACAAGAGTGCGGATCCTCTATTTCTTGAAGTAGATACCCTACTTAAAATGAAGTCAAGCTACTATTTAAGTTTCAGCTTGAATTTAATAAATTATCTCATACGGACTTAAAAATCATTGAAAATCCAAACAGGTCAAACTGAGAAGATAATCGGCACATCCTAGAGACAACCAATGAACCCGATCGACTAGAACCAAATCTAATAGCGATTTGGTCATGGTCGTGCATCCGAATTCCAAAACCTTGAAAATTGTCTGTACGTATCATCGATGTGCGAAAAATGATAAATGAACTCTCTCTACCCATGGATTGCTCTTTATACTATGCAGTCTTCTCGGATAATGGTTTGCTGAGGCTTGAAAGGCCACATAGTCAAGATTGAGGAAAGTAGGTCGTCTTTGTCCACAAAGTGGTCATGGTATTATTGAGAGCAAATTTTGACCGATCAAGATGATTTATGATTCATTAGAAAGGTGTTCAAATGATCTTCCTAACAAGCTTAAATTTTCTCCAATCTAGGTTATGATGAGGAAGATCCGGCCCGTTTATCTAGATCATGCGTAGCTCTTAAAATTAATAAAGGGCAAGGCTTGTATCCATCACCCCACATAAATTCATAAAAATCACGCATAATTAAAATCATACATTAACCATAATTCCCAAAAGGATAAATAATTGATGATGATAAATCAATCAATTGTATGAAAAATCACAGTAATATGAAAGTATATAAAAACAAGATAAATCATATCAACTTAAATTAGTGTAAGCTTTAAGGAATCCATCACCTTAGCCTTAGATCTAAACCGTATGTAAATATTTATGTATAAAAGCTTATACATAAATCACGACATCGCTTGAACAAGACGGAGTTACCACACATGTGGAGAAGGAAGAGGATAATGGGCGTTTAGGCTTCTCCTTCTCCTTCTCTTTCTCTTTCTCTTCCTCTTTCTTTCTCTCTCTTCCTCGGACGTTAGGAGTATTGGCGTGTGAGTGGAGAAGGGCATGCACTCCCCATTTTATAAAGGAGTAGTGTCTGAGAGGAGGTGTGTTTCACATCCCACTTGGATTGAGTTTATCCAATTTAACCTTTTTAGGGATCTTTCTTTAAATTCAATCCATCCAGTGTATCAAGGTCGTCGAATAAGGATGGTGTATATGATTTTCTTGGTGATCCGAAATTTAGATCGGCCTATTTTGAAAATTCTCCTAACGGGTACCAAAACGAACTTGATCTCAATTAACAGTCCACATGCAATGATTAGAGCCCAATTTTGAAAGAAATATGTAGTTAAGATAGGCAAATGGTTTGACAAATTTTGGTAGTTGATTAATGGCGAGAAAAGCCTAAACATAAAATTTCATCTTTTGTACCAATAGGAAGGAATTGGCTTTAACATTCAACGGTGTAGGATCATATATCGGGGTCTAAATTTTATATAACCTCGTAGTCGCATGAGACTAAAGTATAATTTAAATTTGAGTTACAATGGATGGTAGGAAGATCCAGATTTATAAGGAGTTGGTAAGCTTGATAATTTTGTGCTTGAAAAGCCTACCAAAGTGAGGTCTTTCTATTTCACACTTGGTCCATATTATGTGCAATCCAAGTCGTTCATATGAAAGAAAATATCCTACTATGACTACTCACGAGGTTTCTTCACTCAATGTATACCAAAATCAACGGTTAATGGATTGATTTGTCAATTGGGTCACTTTTACAATGATCTAAGGGCTGAAATTTGACATATATGGTTAATTTATAATACATAGGTATGACATAAAATTTCACATCAAACAGATCATGAGAACCATGTGATTTAGAATTTAATAGTCTAGGTTAATGACATTTTCATAATTATTGCTGATATGAGAGTTTTGAGAAATCTAATGGTTCTACGTAGTTATAGGCACGTTTTTAAGTAATTCTTATAAAAGAACTTATATTTAAATCATTATGAATAAAAAATTATTCACCAAATTAATTAAGGGAATGTACATATATCAACCAACATAAATGATGGTCAAATGACATGTTAAAAATAAAAAAACTTGATGGTTAGTACTTTGATCATGTATGTAAGTGGGTGTACAGTCAGTTTTGTAAACGGATTATCACAAGTAGATTTTTGGAGTGATCAAGAGGCAGAACATGTATACCATTAGATTCAAGTGACTTGTTCACATGTGTAAGTTTCTCAGATTGTAGTTTTGATGGTGGGTTAAGCATATTCAAATGTGGTGAACAAGATGAATGAATTATAATCTCAATTTGATATGTGTACGAGCGGACGTAGATATCGAGTAGTTAATTTACTATGATCGGATAGTCCAAACTCAAAGTGGACAGTTAGATATCTTTACATATCGGTGGATAGTTGGTTGAACGATTGGTTATGATGAACAAGTGAGAATACTTGGATATATGATGATCTTGTCTTAAAATTAACTGTCAGATGGCTTAACCCACGGATGAAGATAATTCTCAACTATCAGATTCATGTAGGAGAATAAATGTAAGGTTAGGATAGCTAGATTGGTATCGTACACATGTACATATTAAGTTAAATTTTATAGTAACACTCGAGAGCTTTTAATATTCGGATATTGAAAAGTTCGGGGTGTTAAAACATGAGCAAGGCATGAGTTTGTTTGACTAATGAGGGAAAGAGTGTGATATAAATAATGGATGGGTTGATTAATGACTTGATTGATGGATTGATTGATTTTATAATGTTGAAATTCGTGCAAGTGGGGCTCACGTTGTGTGGCCCACCTTGGATTGAGCCAAAATTACGACTTCTAATATAGGGGTCGTAATGGGGCATGCCGCGCAGCGTTAGAATTGCAGCACCCATGCGGTCACTAGGATACAAATCTCGGGGTATTACGGTATTAAAATATGGCCACGATCAAAACTCATCGATTTGGTCCATCGGGAACATGCTGTTGTCGAAGGAGAAGTATACAGAAGGTCTCGTAAAGTTACGGGTCTTACATTACTAGTCAAATCATGGTTCTAAAATATACGATTGGCTAGAACCGTAAAATTACCAAAAAGATTCAGAAATCCAAGGGCTTCTTGACTTGAATGACTCTGCACTGGTTTGTGTCGTAGACATTGGGTAAGTGCCTCAATTATGAAAAAGGAAGGGGTTAGACACCAATTTTCGCTTGTACACTCGCATAGTCTTTACTTAGCGGGATGTTTGGGGATTTTATTAAGCCTTAGTAAGTATTTAGCTTGGCTTAATCACATGGGGACTAAACTCTCAAATATATAATAGTAAAGAAAAGAAACAAGTGAGATGAGAAATAAAATAGAGAGAACGATCTCAATCTTGGAATGTGTGGAGTCAGAATTGAATTATATTGAACATAAAGAAAAAAATGGAGAAATCAGATACTCTTCTTGTATAAAGAGATAATCAGATATCCTCGTTTGTATTCGTACTCTTCACTTGAGCTGTTTTGATGATTAACTATTATGGGGATTGAAAATGGATTTATATAGGTGGATAAAGTTTTTTTTTAAAAAAAAAAAAAAAAACCTACGTTACCTCTCAGTAAGTGCCCTTGTTCCTTAACATTTCCTTGAACACCCCTCTTAAAGCCTCTCAGTCTTTGCCTCACCAATTGTCACCCTCTCCTCTACCTGTTAGAATGGTTGCCAAGAAGGACTTTTATAGGCAAAAACTGGGATCAATCTGGTTTTGTGTGTACAGGTGTAGGCTTTCGGTGAGGATTATGGATCCTCAGGCTTTCAGTGAGGATTATGGATCCGCTGCTTGCCATAAAGAGGGGTTTTCTATTTTCCTCCATAGTGCTTGTCCACGTTATCATTGATGTTGTCAGCATTGCTGATTAAATGGAGTATTTGATAATGTGGCCCAATCACATTGCATCAAAATAGAAAAATCCTACTTGTGTCAAGCAGAGGATCCGGGACGATGAGGGGGGTTTAAGTGGGACATAGATTTCCTTCGAAAGCCTTTCACATGAAGTTCCTGCTGGGAAGCTATGTGGGGTGATGTTTCTGAAAAATTCATTGCATTCATTCATTTATTTTTTCATACCCTTTCTTGAGATGAGACCAAAAATTAGGTGAATTCAAAACTCAAGTCTGCCATGCGAGAAGGAAAATTGGAGAAAAGAAAACTGCACAGAGTTTTCCACTGTTAAAACCTTTCTCATCTCCATCTTGATATTTATATGCCATCCAAACTGTTTATAAGTTAATTCTCATTGGGACGAAGTGAAAACACAAAACTAGTAGCTTTATACTAAACTTTTATGACTATATAAATGTTTAAATGGTGGTCACTGAATCTTCACTATTTCTTCTAGTGTGGCTGCCTTGAGATTTGGATCCAACTGATTTTTGGTCAAATGTTCTAAAATGACATGAAAAAACGGATGTATAGGGTAGATTTTTCAGAAATATCATAGTGGACCCCACGTAGCATCCCAGCGCAGAAACTTCCCGCTGGAGGCTTGGGCAAGGAAATCCATGTCCGTTTGCCTAAGTTGTAGGCTGTCAGTGGGGTTTCTACAGGAGTTCTCAAAAGTAGGTCTCTAATGTTACGGAAACGGATTGGCTACTCCACCTGCCACCAGCCAATGGCTGATGTTCGGTGCTTGTGGGCCCCAACGTGATGTATGTGTTTCATCCATGCTGTACATCTATTTTACAAGATCATTATATGGTTTGAGACCAAAAATGAGGTATATACCAATCTCAAGTGGACCACATTACAGGAATCAGTGTTGAATGAGCATCGACCTTTAAAAACCTTTTGGGGGCCATAAAAGTTTTGGATCAAGCTAATCTTTCTTTTTTTCCTTTAATCTAGGCCTGTCTGACCTAATCAACAGATTGGATGTCAAGTAAACAGTACAGTGCCTTAGGAGGATTTTAATGGTGGATATCCAATCACTATTGTTTTCCTGTGTTGTGGTCCACATGAGATTTATATCCCTCTCATTTTTTATGTTAAGTCTAAAACGATCTGTAAAAATAGACGTGGATGAAACACATACATCATGGTGTGGCCCACAGAGCACCAACCACCAGCCACCAGGATGGCGGCATTGGAGTAGCCAATCCGTATCCCCAATATTACATTGTTTCCCGTAGCGTGGTGCACTTGGATTTGGATATGCTTCAGCTCATGCACCAACACCCAAATCCGCGTGCATTTGTCGGAAACTGAGCATAACACTTTGCTGGATGCGATGTCACCTTCTAATCCACAACACAACTTTTTGACGCGTGGAACTTTTGTGGGCTCCACCATGATTTATGTGTTAGATCCACACCGTCCATCACTTTTTTGACATCATTCTAAGTCATAAGCTCAGAAATTAGGTACATCCAAAGCTCAATTGAACCACACCACAGAAAACAGCAGGAGAGATTGTATGAACTACAATTAAAATCTTCTTATGTTAAGCCCGTGAGGTTTGTTTGCCTTCTGACCAGTTCACTAAGTCACACAGACCTCGATGAAGGAAGAACATAAATTTCAGATTGATCAAAGTCTTATGTGGTCCAAGAGGTTTTCAACTGTAAGTGCCCAATTCTTACCATTTCATGTGGTATGGTCCATTTAAGCTTTTGATCTACCTTGTAATGTCTTAGAATGATCTTAAAAAATAAATGAATGGAGAAAATCTAATAAACACATCATGATGGCAAGTAAATTTTACTTGTCAAGAAATTCCATTGCTTGCTATGTGCTGCAACATATTTGACTTGGGGAGAAAAGGTGAAAATAATAATAATAATAATAATAATAAGTATAAAAAAAAAAAAAAAGTGTTCACATATAGAGCTTTACTGGGCTATCATGATGTTTGTGAGAAAAAGTGTTGCGCAGCACGCCAACAACGCAGTGAACCGAGATCCAATCTCCGGTCTCACCCACAAACGATAAACAAGAAGAAATATAAACTAGAAAAATAATCAAAGCATTCCAAACAAACCACAAGCTAAGATATATGTGGAAAAACCCCAACAAGGGTACAAAACCATGGATGAAAATTTCCACTATGAAGAAAAACAAAGATTACAAGGCAATATACTGACTTCTCCCTTGGAAATAAAGAGAAAACCCTTTACCCACACCTTAAAATAACTCTCATTATATCTAGAATAGTCCTAGGAACCCCTATTTATAGTTTAGGCAACTCCCCT
Organism: Magnolia sinica; assembly: GCF_029962835.1. Lineage (NCBI taxonomy): Eukaryota > Viridiplantae > Streptophyta > Magnoliopsida > Magnoliales > Magnoliaceae > Magnolia > Magnolia sinica. Next base: position 28,522,782 of record NC_080582.1, on the reverse strand, counting down.
TTCGTACCCTTACAAAAACCGACTCAAAAATCCGCAGTCCGCATTAAATCCAGAAACGAATCTGCGTAATCTCGACTGGTCGAGCAGGCTGCTCGACTAGTCGAGCGGACCCTTCGACTGGTCAAGCAGAGGCCTCGATCGATAGAACACCTCGAACCCCAAAAAACATAGCTCGCTGGACTTTGAGTTGAGCCAGCCCACGACTCGAGCAGCCCCCAGATGTGGCTCCATATCTCAACAATCTCCCACTTGGAGACACATCGCCATAAACCTTTGTCTTCTTCATCCGGAGTGCACCACCTCCCCGTCTTCAAGCCTGAAGATCAATCAAAGCTGAACAGAGCTTCAGCTTCTCCCGTGTGACCGCCTTGGTCAGCATATTTGCAGGATTCTCACTTGTATGAATCTTCTCCAGAGCAATCAATCCATCTTCCAGTAACGAACGTATGAAGTGATATCTGATGTCAATATGCTTGGTCCTTAAATGAAAGACTGAATTCTTAGCCAAGTATATTGCAATCTGACTGTCACTGTACAGCTTGCAATCTGCTTGCTTCTTACCCAACTCTTCCATGAAACCTTGCATCCACACCATCTCCTTGCACGCTTCTATAGCTGCAACATATTCTACTACTGTCGTACTGATAGATACTATCTTCTGTAACTGATAGACCCAACTAACTGCAGCACTACCCAGAGTAAAGACATAACCTGTAATGCTTCTTCTGTTGTCGATATCTCCTACCAAATCTGAATCTATGTAGCCTTGTAGCTTGATTTTCGATCCACCATAGTACATTCCTATATCCACAGTAGCTACTAGGTATCTGAGGATCCACTTCATAGCTTCCCAATATTCCTTCCCGGGGTTATTCATGAACCTGCTAACAACTCCCACTACTTGAGCAATGTCTAGCCTCGTGCTCACCATAGTATACATGAGACTCCCAATAGCTAACGCGTATGAGACTTTAACCATGTAGTCCTGTTCCTCCTGCGTCTTTGCACATTCCTCCTTAGAAAGCTTGAAGTGGTTGGCTAATGGCTTAATACCTCCCATATTGAATCAATCAAGTACCTTAGCTATATACTCTGCCTGTGACAAAACTAGTTTCTTGTTTTCCCTGTCACGCTTTATCCTCATGCCTAGGATTTGTTTTGCAGCTCCTAAATCTATCATGGCAAATTCTATAGACAGTTGTCTTTTGAGATTTGAGATGTCCTTCATGCTTGAACCGGTCACAAGCATATCATCAACGTACAGAAGAAGGATGATGTATGACGTATCAAACTTCTTCAAATAGCAACAGTGGTTAGCATAACATCTCCTGTAACCGTTTCCCGACATGAAACTGTCGAACTTCTTGTACTACTGCCTCGGGGCCTGCTTCGGGCCATATAAACTCTTCTTCAATCTACAAACTTTGTTCTCCTTTCCTAGTGCCACGTATCCTGTCGGCTGATGCATATATATCTCTTCTTCAAGGTCCCCATGAAGAAAGACTGTCTTAATATTTAGCTGCTCTATATGTAAGTCCTCTGTAGCCACTATACTCAAGACCATGCAAATCGTAAATATTTTCACTACAGGTGAAAATATTTCAGTGAAATCGATACCTGCCTTTTGTTGAAACCCTTTCACAACCAATCTAGCCTTGTACCATTTCGAACCATCATGCTCCTCCTTCAGTCTGTAAACCTCACTTGTTATGAAGAACTTTCGTACCATTGGGTAGAGTGACTAGCTCCCATGTATGATTAGACTCAAGAGAGTCCATCTCATCATCCATGGCCTGCTCCTACTTAACCCGTGTATCCGACTGTAATGCCTCTTCAAAATACTCTGGTTCACCATTATCTGTTAGCAGTAGATAATGTAAAGAGGGTGAGTATCGAACTGTGGGTCTCCTCTCTCGAGTAGACCTCCTCACAACTGGTGTATGCGATTTTGCCTCATAATGCTCCTATGCATGATCATCCTATGGCGCTGTAATACCCATGTCCGGTAACTCTTCCTACTCTACGAATTCTTTCTCCTCGGCCTTATTTTCCTTCACATTGTCCTTATGCATCACTTTTTCATTGAAGATTACGTCATTGCTTCTGATGATTTTCCTGTTTTCTGCATCCTAAAACCTGTAGCCAAAATCATGCTGCCTGTAGCCTATAAACGTGCACCTTCTGGACTTCGCATCCAGCTTGTTTCTATGCTCTACATTAATGTGAACATATGAAGTGCAACCGAACACTTTGAGATGTGCAAGGTTCACTTTTTTCCCACTCCATGTTTCTTCTGGTAGCCCACCATCCAATGGTGTTGAGGGACTTCTATTGATGAGATATGCAGTAGTATTCACAACATCTGCTCAAAAAGTCTTAGGCAACCCTGCATGTAATCTCATGCTCCTGGCGCGCTCAAGGATGGTCCTGTTAATGTGCTCAGCCACACTATTCTGTTGCGGTGTCCTTGGAATCGTTTCCTGATGTTTGATTTCTTTTGCTACACAATACTTCTCAAATCTCTTATCACAGTACTCTCCTCCATTATCAGATCTGAGACATTTTACTGTTTTACCTGTCTCGTTTTCTACCATTACTTTTCACTTCTTAAATACATCAAATACATCAGATTTATGCTTTAAGAAATAGACCCACAGTTTTCTTCTAGCATCATTAATAAAGAAAAAAAAAATAACGTAAGCCACCAAGAGATAATATCTGTGCTGGTCCCCACACATCAGTGTGCACAAGCTCTAACAGATGCATCTTTGGAGCGCGTCCTGTCTTCTTAAAACTTACCCTCTTTTGCTTATTATACACGCAGTCCTCGCAGAATTCCAAGTCAATAGACTTCAATCTTGGTAGTTTCCCTTTTGACAATAGCACTTTCATCCCCTTCTCGCTCATATGTCCCAACCTCGGATGCCATAACTGCCCATTCACTCTGGTTGATGCGACTCCGAGTGAACTATACGATCCTGAAGTCACGTACAAGGTACCTTCTTTCTTGCTTCGAGATTTCACTAAAGCACATTTTGTGATCTTCCAAGAATCACTAGTGAAGGTCGTCGCATAACCGATATCGGCTAACTGCCCCACTGAGATCAAGTTACGTTTCAAACTCGGTACATGTTTGACATCCTTCAATTTCAAAATTGTTTTGTCTTTCTGATTGACATGAACGTCTCCCTTTCCAACAATACTACACGGCTCATCATCACCCAAGTAGACTCTCCCAAAGTCACTTGACACATAATCATGCAGAACTTCCTTACATGAAGTGGCATGAAACGAAACACTCGAATCTATGACCCAAGACTCATTCCTCACATTAAGAGACAAGATCAATGCCTCTGTGTCACTCTCCTCAGATAGATTCACTGAATCCTTCCCACCTTGAGAGCTTCCTTCTTGTTTCTTAAGCGCACTGCAATCACGTTTCATATGTGTCATGCCCCAAATCTGGAAATCGGATTCACTGGAATCCCGATCGTCGAATCCGGTGCCTACAGCCTCTATAGTACCCCATTCTCGGCTCCTAGCGTCCATACACCAGATTCCAATCCTGGGATCCTACAAAGAGGATTTTTTCAATGTACATTTAACTCATAATAAGCGTAACCACAAGTATACTCAAATCATAAAGGCAACATCATCATCACATATCTACTAATATAAACATTTGAATACAATGCTGAAAGGGAAATACATATGTCAAAATCAAAAACTCCAGAAGTCAGCTACATGCTCTAAGCCCCACGCTACTACAACCTTACATCACCTGCACACATCTATTGTGCATAAGCTTATAAAAAGCTTAGAGAGTGGTGTAAGTGTGTGTACAAGATAAGTGCCAAGTATTTAATATAATGTCATAATCATACAATATCGGAAATACTAGTAAGATCATGAATCATACGATATTAGAGTAAACGGAAATGTTGACAAGTCCATGAGTCAAACAATATTAGAGTATGCAATACAAATCAGTTATGCAAATGAGGAGTCATAAGGAGCTAAATATCAGATGCCGAGGATGCAATACATTATACAATTCCTGATGAGTTCATGAATACCATTGGCCGTATCTAGGCCATATAAATACATAAACATAGTAACCCAAAATGCCATATGTCACGGGTATAATGCAATATATAGTGCAAATTAAATGACCATGCTGGAGTGTGAAGTCGAGATGATAATTCGTAGTATCGCAGGCTATGAGATCCATCACAAGGGACTTCTATCTAAACCAGTCCCATACCTAAATTTGGATAGTCAGACTCAATGTGGTAGACTCCTGATCTCAGGTTAGTCGCGCGCCCCAACCGAAATCCTGGCCATTGCGAAGGCACACGTATGAAATAGTTGCGCACTATCAGCTCGAGTAGATAGTGAATGAATGAATGAATATGCAACTCCTGCCCAATAAGTCCACATATCAGTACTGTTAACCTTTGGGATCATTACCGGGGTCTAATACACTCTACATGCAAATCGCCGCCCACTGACGCACGACCATGCAAGTGGAAGAGACCTCACTATTCGCCTGACCAGTAGTCAGCCAATACCTACCCGACACATCGATAGCGGACCCATTCACAAGCTGGTCAAACTCAGCCTAGCTATGCCCCTACCCTCGGACGGGTAAGGTCACACCCCCTTCCAATTGACCACGACACAGTGGGAAACGCTGCCTCTTAGTATTCGGCACTCGCGCGCTCATGTATCCACTCGATCTCGACGTTGGGGCATCCTCTTGTACCAAGAGGGTTTAAGAATTTTCACCCAGGGCCATCTATGGCAGCCCGATGCTAAAATAAATTTTCAGTGTCCCATCTGACCATCCACGATATGCCTGTGGAGGCTACGGCCTTGATGTCGCTAGGGCACATAATGTAAGATGCATGAGTCATACAATCCAGTCATGCATCAATCCTGCGCATACTGTACGCTCATGTGAGATAACCTCCACCTATCACGGAGTCTTATAATAATCTCCCCAATGACATATGCAATGGTCAACCACATCTCATAACAAACATGCAGATGATGCGTATGGGCATGTATCATGATGCTATGCAGTCACATACTCATAATCGGTATCAATAACCGGCATCGACAATCGACCTCGACAATGTGGACATTTACCAACATTGCTCTCATGGCAGGCCCTCATAAAGCCTAACATACAGTGGACCCATGGCCCGACACGAGGGCCAATTATATAAACCATGGGCCTCACTCAAGAACTTAATACACATCACGATGGGCTTTTCACATGGGCCTAACATACATCACAATGGGTTCCATCGCCTAGCCCTCAAATGCATCACAATGGGCCTTATCACATAGGCCTCATATTCATCACATTAAGCCCTTAAAACACAAGCTGAATACACATCACAATGGACCTCAAATACGGGCCGCATATACATCACAATGGGCCTCAAACACGGGCCGCATATACATCACACAGGCCGAATACACATCACAATGGGCCTCAAATACGGGCCACATATACATCACAATGGGCCTCAAACACGGGCCACATATACATCACACAGGCCGAATACACATCACAATGGGCCTCAACTACGGGTCGCATATACATCATATAGGTCTCGACAATCAGCCTCAACAATTGAAATCGGCCTCGACAATCGAAATCGGCCTCAACAATTGAAATCGGCCTTGACAATCGAAATCGGCCTCAACAATTGGAATCGGCCTTGACAATCGAAATCGACCTCAACAATTGGAATCGACACTTGGAATCAGCCTCGACAATCGGAGTCGACATATACAATCGGCCTCGATACTCGTTCTCGACAATCGGAATCGGCCTCGACGAATCAGAATCAGTCTCGATACTTGGCCTCGACAATCGGAATCGGCAAATCGGTCACGTAAACCAGAATCGGCAATCGGCCATGACAACCGGGATTGATCGATAATCAGAATCGATAAATCGGTCATGTCAATCGGAATTGGCAATCAGTTACGAAATTGGAATTGATCGATCATCAGAATCGACAAACCGGTCACGTCAATCAGAATCGGCAATCGGTCACGACAGTTGAAATCGATCAATAATCAGAATCGAAAAATTGATCATGTCAATTGGAATTGGCAATCGGTCATGATAATCGGCCTCGATCCCTAATCGGCAATCGGCCACGATAATCGGAATCGGCTGAACAATCGACCCTGATAAATTAGAATTGCCCTTGACAATCGGAATCAGCCTCAATAATCAGGATCAGCCTCGATACTCGGCCTCGACAATCGAAATCGGCCTTGACAAATCGGAATCAATCTTGACGCAAGGTGGGGTCTATAGATGGACGACCGATGATGGACCAAGCAATATCAATGAGGCCCATTCATTTGGGTTAACCTACTAGAGAATGATGAGAATGAGCCTAACCAGGCTTAAGGAAGGGTCACAATGTGGACATTCAACCAACATTGCTCCCAAAGAGTGGCTCACGTAGAGTCGAACATATAGTGGGCCCACGGCCTCACACAAGGGCCTAATATACATCACATTAGGCCTCGAATCCATCATATTGGGCCTCGAATACATCACATGGGCCTCATCATACCAGCCTCAAATACACAACAGGTGGGCTCTATGGCACTTTAATAATGATCAGCACCGCCCAAACATTGCCCATGTAAATCAGCACTGTCCAAACATTGTCCAGCATTGTCAACACCTATCCAACTGTTGGATAGTGTCTACAATACACATACATCATGGCCAGGCCCACAGTGTGGATCAAAACATACATTACGATGGTCCCATGCTTACAAGATAGATGGACGGCTTGGATAGATCACATACATCCGAGGTGGGTCCCAATAAATCAGATGGACAACGTGGATATTAAACATTGCATCAAGGTGGGCCTCATGGATTGGCATAGGTACATCAAGGTGGGCCTCATGGATGGGCCACACCAATGGACCTCATATACATCAAGTGGGCCGCAACCACGGGCTGCACCAATGGGCCTAATATGCATCAAGTGGGCTGCATCAATGGGCCGCACCAATGGGCCTCATATACCACAGGTGGGCCGCAATACATGAGCTGCACCATAAATGGCGGCGGATCGAAAGATCATCTGGACCATACCATAAATAACAGTGGGGATGATGATTTTCACCGTTTAAATTGTAGGACCCACCACTTTATTTTCTGTCCAACCTAATCATAAGGTCACGAAGACCTGGATTAAGAGGAAAAAAATCTCATATTGATCCAAACTTCCGTGACCCCAAAAAGGGTTTCAATGGTGGACGTTCACTTAACACTGTTTCTGCTTCATTTTTTTTTGGTCTCAGCCCTTAAGACGAGCTCGCCGAATAGATGGACGGTTCGGATCTAACACATATCACATGTGGGATCCACAGAACTGCTGAGTACAAAAACTACATTACTGGTGAGAGGTACACCAGCCAATCTGCATCATTAAGGTGGTCCATATGTGCGGTGCGCCAATCCATTAAAATGGACAGACGGTGTGGATATACAATGCATTCACCAAGGTGGGTCCCACCTTCTAATGGACGACGTGAATGAACATATATCATGGGTGGGCCCCTCCTAACAAATGAATGGACGTTTGAATATAACACATACCTCATATGTGGGCCCCACAGAGACTTGCTGATGTCATACAGTGAGACCCACAGAGCTCCTAGATGGACAGTTTAGATATAATACATACCACATGGTGGGGGTCCCGCTGCATGGACAAACAGTGTAGTTAAAACACTACATCACAGTAGGCCCCACAGGGTTTGCTGACGTCAACCAGCAATGGGACCCACCGTCCTGACTTTGGACGGTGTGGATATGAACCACATACATCAGGTACGCCCCACACCACCCGTCCAAATGGACGAGTGTGGATAGAGAATAGATACATCAAGGTGGGTCCCACCCGTCCAGAGTATTAGACGGCGTGGATGAGACCCTCATAGCAGCTGGGTCCCAAGGACCTTACGACGTCAATACACAGCTATATATATATATACATATATATATATATATATATATATATATATATATATATGGTTGGTGTGTGAAAAACCAGCCAATCCATCTCCCAGAGAAGTGGGTCCCACGTGGGGCCCACCATAACGTTAATTTCCCATCCAATTTGTTAATAAGGTCACAGGGACCTAAATAAAGAGGAAAAACAAATTTCATAATGATCCATAACTTCTGTGACCCACACAGGGTCTCAATGATAGACGTTCAATCATCACTGTTTCTAGTGACGTAGGCCACCTAGCTTCACATAAGGCTAATTTTTGGGGGGCCCACTGTCCCAAAGGGGACTACCAAATGCACGGAGTGGATGTTCTACACATATCATGGTGGGGCCCACGGCTGGGCCCCAACAGTCCCTGCCCGTTTACGCCTAGCGCAGCAGCGCCTGCTGCATTTTTTTAAAAAAATCATTTTTCTAAGGTTTTTCCTATGTGGGGCCCACATCAAGTGGATCCACTCCACCCATTGCATTATATATCTCATAACAGATCCAACAAGCCCAATATTAAGCATGTTTCGATGTATAGAAATATCAGAGTGGATTTCAATAGTAAAACCACTATCTTCTATGCTATGGCCCGCCAAATGATCGGATTGGCTTCATATTTTGGCTCAACGCCTAAAATGAGCTGGAGAATGGAATGGACGACGTGGATTGGACCCATACATCAAGGTGAGGCCTGCATGAGCGACCCACCCAAAAACCTTGCTGCTAGTACACCCCACCGTTTGTTCACGTTCACTAAACACGTCTAGTGTCCAGGGACGCTGGACGAACGGCGTGAATACATAAATCAAGGTGGGTCCCACATGAACGTGGCCACCCCACAGGGCATGGATGAAATACATCAATCATGGTGGGGTCCACACAGACCAAGCCGATATTTGTTATTTCCCTCCATCCTAGCTGGCCCAAAACGGGCTACAAGGCAGGCCCCATTCGCTGGACGTCCAGAAAATCTGGACAGTCTAGATTGTCGATCAAGTGGGCCATACACATATCATCATATCATAAAAAGAAAATAAAGAGAAGAGGAGGGGGGGGGGAGAGAGAGAGAGAGAGAGAGAGAGAGAGAGAGAGAGAGAGAGAGGGATCTAACCATAGAAGACACCCACCTTATGATCTTCTTCTTCCTTCTTCCACCAACGCGTTCAAGAGCTCTAAGGGGTGTGATTTAACGGTTGAGATCGATTTGGAGGGTGGGATTGGGTGGTAGAGAGTGGGCCACACCTAGTTTCTCTCATGGAGGCTATGGACGTCCAAGCTTTAATGGTGCTTGGGAGAAATGAGAGAGAAAGATGAGAGAGAGATGATGGGAGAGAAGTGATGGGAGAGAGGGATGGTGAGTGATGTAAGTAGGTACTTTGTTGTAAGAAAAGGTTGACTTTTGGGTACGGTGGTTATACTTGGGGATGGATGTGAGTGATGGTGAGTGATGGGAGTGTACCTGACATTTGATGCGATGGATTCTCTTAGGATTTGCAAAGCCCGGTGTTTTCCTCGAATTGAACGCGGGCCCACATCTCATGGCTCGAGTATCACCTTAGTGCATGAGACGCAGCATCAGAACCACGGCGAAGGTGCGGTCACACAGGTACAAGTTACGAGTCGAGTCGACTCTGATATGCAGGACTCGGCTTAAGATTGCATGTAAATGTCGGATACAAGTCGAGAGTTGCCTGAATTCGATCGGGAGGACCGCAGAATCCTACAGAACGGTACGGTCTAGGATACGGGCCTTACAATATGCCCCTTCTTCCCGTAATACTAACACCCGTCTTTGTCTTTCAGTCCATTGGACTTCTTCCTCGACTTAGAACATCTGTGTTTATTGCCTCCTTTGTTCAACAATCTTCCTCTTCCTTTAACGTTTAGAACATTCCCTGAATCCCCTGAAACTCCTGATGCTTTCTTATAGATTCTTCGCTGAGAATTAGATTGGCCACATCATCAAATTTCAGCTTTGTCGACCCTGAAGAATTGCTCACAGCAATCACCAAACCATCCTAACTGTCTGGTAAACTGGATAAGATCAATAACGCCCTGACCTCATCCTTAAAAATAATGTCAACGGATTCCAACTGACTTGTGACTGTATTAAACTCGTTTAGATGTTCAGCCACGCTCCCACCATTTAACATCTTTATGTTGAATAGTTGTTTCATAAGATGAACCTTGTTGGACGCTGTGGGTTTTTCATATATGGTGGCTAGGGCTTCCATTAATTCTTTTGTAGTTTTTACCTTGGATATATCGAAGGCGACGCTCTTAGACAAAGAGAGTCGGATCGTTCCTAGAGCCTTTCGATCCAATAAAAATCATTCATCATCTGTCATCTTTTCTGGTTTCTTCTGTTTTTCTCGTAGAGGAATATAGAGGTCCTTCTGATACAGATAATCCTCCATTTGCATCTTTCAGAAGGCAATGTTTGAACTATCAAACTTCTCAATTCTAATTTTCCCTTCTTCCGTCATCACTCCCAATAGAACTAAAACCAATAACTTTGATACCAGTTGTTGCGTAGCACGCCAACAATGTAGTGAACCGAGATCTAATCTCCGGTCTCACCCACAAACGATAAACAAGAAGAAATATAAACTATAAAAATAATCAAAGCATTCCAAACAAACCACAAGCCAAGTTATACGTGGAAAAACCCCAATAAGGGTAAAAAACCACGGATGCAAACTTTTACTATGAAGAAAAACAAAGATTATAAGGCAATATACTAACCTCTCCCTGGGAAATACAGAGAAAACCCTTTACCCACAGCTTGGAATAACTCTCATTATACTTTGAAAAGCCCTATTTATAGTTTAGATAAGTCCCCTTTCGCACCCTTGCGAAAATCGACTCAAAAATACGTAGTCCATATCAAATATGGAAACGAATCTGTGTAACCTCGACTGGTCGAGCAGGGGCCTCGATCGGTCGGGCACCTCGGACCCCAAAAAGCATTGCTCGCTGGACTTTGAGTCGAGCCAGCCCTCGACTGGTCAAGTGGGCCACTCGATCGTTCGAGCGGCCCCCAAATGTGGCTCCATATCTCAAACAAAAAGTGCCGGTAAAAGCCCCAAAAACTGCCGACATTACTTTTATCGGCGCTAGACAAGCACCAGTAAAGGGGTATGTCGGCAAAACTTCTGACGGTGCTAAACAACTTTTACCTCCACTATTGTACTCTTTTTTCGGGCCCATTCGGCTGCTGGTATTTCTGAAAGAAGCACATATAAAAGTGAAAAAAGCACCAGGAAAAGTCTATCCAAGTGCAGGTAAAAGTCTTTGTATGGATTTGAAAGGCCCTAGCATAGGTCAGTAATTTTTTTTTATTATATATAATTCAATTTGAAACCTACATTTTTTAATAATTGAAACATTAAAAATGTTACAATACAATTAAAACTGAATATTAAACAAATTTTATATTACTTCACAAAAAAAAAAAATATTTACAACAATAAATTCAAAATGATCTTGAATTAAAAAAAAAAAAAAAAATCCTCTATGTGGTCCACTCCTAGCACGAGTGGCGTCAAAAGGCCGAAGTGCTTGTAGGCCTAAATTTAGACATAATTAATTAAAATCCTGCACACAAGGAAAAAAAAAGGTAAAAAAGTAGCATTCCACAAAGATATAATAAATGAATTAAAAAATAAGCCATTAATTACAAGGTTAAACAATATAACAGAGTTATCAATGGCTAGATGGGTCTTTCAACAATTTAACCAAACAGTTTTTTTTTTCCATAACAAATTGAACCAACTAGTTTTAATGTTATGAAATGTTTTTTTGCAGTTATTGATACACTATGAAACTTAGACACGCCCATAAATGTCAGTGTTAAAAATAGATAAGATATCTGTCACGCCCCAAACCCGAAAACCAGCCTTACAAAATTCCCGATCGCCAAATCCGGTGCCAACAGCCTCCGTAGTACCCCATTCTCAGCTCCCAGTGTGTATCCGCTAGATTCCGATTCTGGATCTTGCAAGGAGGATTTTCCAATGTATATTTATATCGTAAGAAGCATAACCACAAGTTTACCCAAATCACAAAGGCAACATCATCATCACATATCCACTAATATAAATATTTGAGTACAGTGCTGAAAGGGGAATACATATATTAAAAATCAAGCTCCAGAAGTCCGCTGCATGCTCCAAGCTCAATACTGCTGCAACCTAACATCACCTACACACATCTATCGTGCATAAGCTTATAGAAAGCTTAAAGGGTAGTGTACGTGTGTGCACAAGGTAAGTGCCAAGTATTCAATACAATGCCATAATCATACAATATCATAAATAATGGTAAGATTATGAATCATACGATATCAGAATAAGAGGAAATACTGACAAATTCATAAGTCATACAATTTCAGAGTATGCAATACAGATCAGTTATACAAACGAGGAGCCATAAAGAGCCAAATATCAGATGTCGAGAATGCAATGCAATATACAATTCCTGATGAGTTCACGAATACCATCAACCGTATCTAGACTATATAAATGCAGAACAGAGTAACCTAAAAGGCCATATGCTACGGATGTAATGCAATATGCGGTGTGAATGAGATGACCATGCTGGAGTGTGAAGTCGGGATGAAGTACGTAGTATCGCAGGCTACGGGATCCACCACAAGGGACTTTTATCCAAACCAATCTCATACCTAATTTGGATAGTCAGACTCAATATGATAAACTCCTGATCTCAGGTTAGTCGTGTGCCCCAACCGAAATCCTGGCCATTGCGAAGGCACATGTAACAAATAGTTGCGCACCACTAGCCCGATTAGATAGTGAATGAATGAATGAATGAGTATGCAACGCCTGCTCCACAAATCAGTACTATACATCTCTAGGATCATCACCAGGCTCTAGTACACTTTACATGCAAATCGCCACCCACTGATGCGCAACCGTGCAAGTGGAAGAGACCTCACTATCCGTCTGACAGTAGTCAGCCAGTATATACCCGGCAGGTCAATAGCGGACCCATTCACAAGCTAGTCAAACTCAGCCTAGCTATACCCCCTACTCTTGGGTGGGTAAGGCCACACCCCCTCCCAACTGACCACGACACAATGGAAGACACGGCCTCCTGGTATTCGCCACTCGGGCGCTCGTGTTTCCACTCGGTCTCGACGTTGGGCCTTCTCCTGGCCACGAAGGTTTAGGGACTTTCACCCACGGACATTCAAAGTGCCCAGATGCTTGATCCAAACATTTTCGGTGTCCCATCCATCAATCCACGACATGCCTGTGGAGGCTACGGCCCTGATGTCGCTATGACGTACAGTAATCATAATGCAAGATGCATGAGCCATACAATCTAGTTATGCTTTAATCCTTCTCATACCATGCGCTCATGTGAGATAACCTCCACCTATCAGGGAGTTTCATAACAACCTGCCTAATGACATATGCAATGGTCAACCACATCTCATAACAAACATGCAGATGATGCGTATGGGCGTGTACCATGATGCTATACTGTCACATATTCATAATCGGTATCAATAACTAGCATCGACAATCAACCTCGATAATGTGAACATTTAACCAATATTGCCCCCAAGGAATGGCACACATAGAGCCTAACATATAGTGGGCCCATGGCCCCAATACAATCACGATGGGCCTCATTTACGTCACATCAGCCTCGTCATATGGGCCAACATACATCACATCGGGCCTCGAATACACAACAGGTGGGCCTTGCACCTGAGCCTCAAATATATCATATGGGCCTCAATATTAGGTCTCATATATCAAGTGGGCCTCATTACATGGGCCTAACAATACAAATGGGTGGGCCCCGCCCATGGCCCTAAATACATCATGATGGGCTTCATTTTATGGGTTCCAAATACGTAAGGGGTGGGCCCCATCACATGGCTCAAAAATATGCCATGATGGGCCCCATGGATGGGCCGCACCACTGGGCCCCAAGTGGGCTTGGACTACACCAAAAATCATATCAATAGTTGTAGGAGAAAATGTGTATCACTGTATACTATCATACCATGGGGGTACATGGCCCATTAATGATGATCAACACTACCCAACATTGTCTAGGTAGATCAACACCCTCTAAATATTCCCATGTAAATCCGCACCATCTAAACATTGGACAGCACATCCAAACGTTGTCCAGCACCGTCCAGCATAATTTGGACGGTGTGGATGAAATAGTACATCATGGCTGGTATCCATGTAGTGGCCCACTAGAGATTTGAGTCTGCCTCAGTTAGTCTCGTCCCATCAAACGAGCTTGCCAATGGATGGACGGTTTGGATATAACACATATATCATGGTGGGTCCCGTAGATAGACGACGTGGGTGAAACAGGTGGGACCCACGGATCTTGCTGCCATATGTACAATAACTAGTGGTGGCGTCCACGTAGCTGAAGCAGGTCCGACAGACATCTTGATGTCAATAGAGCAGCTATATAACTGCTGCACGTGCAACTTTGCTACCACAAAGAGGGCAGAGGTGGGTCCCACCATCAAATATATATATTATAATATATAATACGAAATATATTAATGCCCAAGCCCTGGACGACTTGGATGGTACATACATCAAGGTGTTGCCCCACACCAGGGGTGGGTCCCACCGTCCCTGGACGATGGATGCATCACACACATCATGGTGTGGCCCACCCAATGGCTAGACGGCGTGGATGGGTCCCACAGACCCGGATTGAAGAGGAAAAACAAATTTCATAATGATCCAAAACTTTTGTCAACCCAAAAAGGATTTCAATGGCAGACGTTCAATCTTCACTATTTCTGGTGACGTGGGCCACCTGAGCTACACATAAGGCTGATTTTTGGGGGGCCCACTGTCCTAAAGGAGACCTATCAAATGCACGGAGTGGATGTTCCACACACATCATGGTGGGACCCAACGGTCCCTGGTCATTCACGTTAAAGCAGCGCAGGACGCTGCCTACGTCTCCTCAGGTAGCCACAGCGTCCTACTGCATATATGTTTCACTTTTTTTATATTATTATTTGAAGTTTTTCATAGGTGGGACCTATATCAGGTGGATCCACTCCACCCATTAGATCTATGGCCCGAGACGGACCAAACAAGCCTAATATTCGATATATTTTGGTGTATCGAAACATCAAGGTAGATTTCAATGGTGAAAACTACTATTTCCTATGGTATGGCCCGCCCTACAATCGGATTGGCCTCATATTTTGGCTCAACGTCTAAAATGGGCTAAGAAATGGAATGGACAGTGTGGATTAAACCCATACATCAAGGTGTGTCCTCCATGAGCGCCCACTCAAAAACCTTAAATATATTTATATTATTATTATTATTTTTATTGCTGTTAGCACGCCCCCACTGTCTGTTCACACTTAGCTGAACCCACGTCCAGCGTCCAGGGACGCTGGACAGTGTGGATACAACACAGGCATCGTGGTGGGTCCCACATGGACGTGGCCCACCTGTTTGGATCGACTTGATATTTGTATATTTTTTTCCTTCCGTCCGGGCCCCCTAACGGGTTGGATAGTGTAGATCCAACTCATCCATCAGGTGGGTCCCATGAAGGTGAAGGGCATGGATAAAATATGTACTTCATGGTGGGACACACACACACCAGATGGGCCACACACCCCTTCATCATCATCACCATTCAAAGGAAGAGAGAGAAAGAGAACGGTGATAGAGGGACCCCGCCACTATGGGCCCCTCATGGTTACATCACGTACATCAAAATGGGCCCCACCAATAAGTGGGTGCTAAAATAAGAATTAACGGTGGATCACCCACCTATTGCACTCCTCCCTGATCTCTTAGCCTCCTTAGCTCCTTGCCTTCAATGTTGATGGAGGTAGATGATGAATGATAGGTTGAGATGTGAGATGAGAGGGTGGGAAAGTGGGCCACACTTGTTGTTTTGGAAGAGAGCTTGAGAAGGCTTGGACGTGTAGTATTTTGGGTTGCTTGAGAGTGAGTTTTTTTTTTGAGAAATGAGAGAAAGGGAGAATTAATGGATTAAAGGGATGGATGGGGTGGTGGTTGTAAGGAAAGGAGATGGGGAAGCATGGGTGTGTTTGAAATTTTGTAAAAGAGGGATGGATAGGGGAGAGAGAGAGAGTTGACTTGTAGAAAAAAGGAGGGATGAAGCTTGTACTTGAGGTATGGGGTGTACTTGACTCGAGTGATTGATTGATTGATGGGACATGTTGTAGAGATTCCCTTGAAATTCGCAACACGCGATGTTTTCTTCGAAATGAACGTGGGCTCACATTTTCTAGCCCGGGTATCGGATCGGTGCACGAGTCTTGGTGTTGGAACCGTGGCGACAGTACGATCGCTAGGGTACAAGTTTCGGGTCAAGCCGATTTTGGTACGCAAAACTCGGCTTAGGATCGTCCGTAAACGTAAGATACAGGTCGAGGGTTGCCGGAATTCGACCGAGAGGACCGCGAAAGCCTATAGAACGGTTCGGACTAGGATATGGGTCTTACAACTCTCCCCTCCAAATAAAAATTTTATTATCAAAATTTACACAATCATTGCAAGTAATCATAACTCATAATAGAAGAGGAAATAAGGCATCGTCATATAAAATCAGAGACAACATACAGAATACAGCATAAATCATCAAAGAGATAGGGATAACGCTCTCGAATCTCGGCCTCGCGCTCCCAAGATGCCTTATCAACAGAATGGTGATCCCACTAAACTTCAGATCCTAGATCAGAAATGAACGAAACTAGGATACCTTGTAACCTTACCATCTCACCAATGACTAATCTAATAAGATGGTCCTAATGCCTAGTTGCGTAAATCGTTGGCGACCCTTGACGACTGATGGTCCTGCAGAGCTACATAAAACCTGCCCTAGGTTTGTTGGGGTGGTGTATGTCTCCCCCTAAAGAGGTCGTTGTTGCTAAAAATGGGGGCACTCATGCTTACGATGCCCTGTCTCACCATATCTGAAGCAAATGCCCGTAAACGGTCTCTTTGGTGGTGCTGAAGGTGCTACTGGCGCTTGAAAAGATGAACGGTTCCTGTGCCTCTGCGGCCATCGACGCTGCTGCTGCTGGAAACTACCAGAGGGGATCTTCTTCTTCTAGTCTCCTCTGTGATCATGAATCCTCTGTGAATCGTTTCATTCTGCCTCATAAATCTGAACCCTCTGAACTACCTGCTCAAAGGTTGGGAGCATGTGTCCGATGACACGGCTCCTGAGGCCAAAACGTAAGTCGTTCTCTAAACGACGGGCCTTTGCCCCTCATCATCTACAAAATATGGCACGAACCTCGATAGCACCACAAAACGGGCCGCATACTGCGCCACGGACATTTCCCCCTGCACCAGAGTCTCGAACTCTGACACTCTCTGACGACGAATGTGGTCGGGGAAGTACTGTTACTCGAATCGATCAATAAAATCCTCTCACGTCCAGACATAATCAAGCCCTACAACACGGGCAACGGAGGTCCACCAGTGCCCGACCTCACCCTGGAGAAGAAATACTGCCAACCGGACTCGATGCTAGGTCGTACATGCCATAGTATCAAAAATCTTTTCCACATCGGAGCGTCATTTCTCAGCTGCAGTCGGATCTAGCTCGCCCAGAAAACGTGGATGATCGAGCTATCCGAACTCTCAAAGAAGGGCACTCACGCGCTCCTGCTCTACCTAGGCTAGAGAAATAACTAGGCGTCTGCCCTTCCCTTGGAGAGCGGTCGTCACAGCCTGCAATATCTGCTGTAACTGGGAGGCACTCATGGGTACGGTTGGATCTGCACCGGCCTCGGGTAGAGGAGCGGCATCCTCAAGTTGGGGAGGAGGGGACTCAGGTGGTGGAGCGGAAGTCGCTCAAATCGCTCTCCTGGGCGACATGTCCTATAGGGAAGAACAAAGGCGCCTATCAACCTAGAGAACTCTCGCAGGCACGCACGTTAAGAGTCTATAACTGAAGATCACTAAGTTATTCGAACTTGGGAACTAATCATTCTAAGTTCTCGACAATCATGGAGTGTAGGGTAGCTATCAATAGATATGTTAAGTTATCTTCAGGTATTCCTATAACGCCCTGAAAATCAGGGGTCGAGTAAAAGCCCAACTCTCGAGTTCCAACACATCACTTGTGCAACATAGTTAATGATGATTAAATGTTGTCTGTGTTAGTGCATTAATTATGAGTGGGATTATACTAAAACAATAATTCATACTCCAGATCAGTTCATATAACGCAAGCAGAAGACTGAAAAATGCATATAAATGTATATGAGCGAAAAGGATCACGATTGGTCTCCAAAGTATGAATACATCACTGAGTCACCATATACATGTAATAGTTCAAAGTAGTGCAACTACAATAATAAACCCTGTAGCCCCGTCGATCTGGATGGCCTAAGCGAAACCACCGGAGAATTGCATATATGAGAACTCATCTTAATCGTCATAATAATTGGGATTCGCCTCTAGAGTCACGTCGTCATCTGCAACTAAGACAGAGTCTGGTGGGTGTTCAGAACACCGTCCCAGAACGTGGGAGTGAGTGATCAACTCAATGAAACAATAAAGCAAAGGTTAACATGTTATCAATTCAATTAAGCAGTAATGACAACATAATACAAGCAAACATCCCTAAGTACTGTGATTAATGCAAGAATGATATGAAATAATGATGCATGCCCTCACCTGTGCTCCCTCAGTGACTTCATCTTACGTTCGCACATGAAACACTTCCTCAGTGCTTGACCTGCTACGCCAAATGCACATGTAATACGGTGCATGAGCGTGATTACCAAGTTCTTATTAGTCCTTTTCATACAACAGGATTGGGAAGCTAAGGTACCTCCCTTATATCAATTCCCAAATAATGATCCATTCTAGGGTTGTCAATCCTAGTAAATCTCATATGATGATACGGTTCTAGGTCGCTGCAAAGGGCTCGTCACCTTATCAGTGCAGGCCTAGTGTACTCTTGTTGCTACGTAAGAGCTCGTTGCCTCTACGTAGTCTTAGTATATGCTTGAGGTCACTACAAAGGGCTCATCACCTTATCAGTGTAGGCCGACAGCTCGAATACAGTGTCCTATACCACCATATTCAGCTCACGAGTCTGGGTCGCTCACTGGTCAATACGGAGAGGCTCGTCACCCCAGCGTAGGCTGACAGCTCGACCATGGTATCCCATACCACCATGCCCGGCTCATGAGTCTTAGCAGATCGAGGTACCAAGGTTAAAGGGATTTTCACTGGTGAGTTTGGTACCTTAAATTCAAGCAGTAGAGTCCATACATGGTGAACATACATTGGGTCAATCGGGTTACTTGACGAGCTCGATTAGTATGAGCGCACATTGAATTGATCGACATGAAGTGTGTAAGCACTCCGTGTGGCCTAACCACTGCCGACATCCCAAGTACGGCTCGGATTCATCGATCATGTCCTATGTGGCAAAACAACTTCAACCACCAAATCAGAATCTGTTACCGATTGCCTAGACTATTTCATAGTCCCCAACACATTCAATTATAATAGATAATCATACAAGCTAATCAGAACAGTAATGGATCAACAATTCCAATCATACAAGCATGTGAGCATTTGATGGATTTCAACTTAAACATGAATTCACACATAAACAGTGTCTAAGTAAAACAGACAAATAATGTAAGTTACATGGAGGAAATCATACACATCGTTAAGGTAGTTGAGAATTTCTTCTCAATACCCATATAAAGTACAATTTATTACACACTTGTTCATTCAGACATTCCTACAAACACTTAGACTACATATTCCAACATACATGACGTATGTTAGTGATAACACGTATTAGGGCAAATCCTTTTGCCAAGGAGTTGTTACACATACAACTAGCACAAACACATGATAATTAATCATGGCAAGCACAGGTTCAAATTTCATATGCATACGATTCTTTATACATATACATGGAATACACTAAACTCAATATAGTTCATATATATCAGAAACGCGATACAAACATTGCATTTCGCATGTGAAATTGCACCCACATCAGTAATAAACCATTAACCAACATTGAAATCCTTGAAAACCATAACCTATACGTTTATAGTCCGCACCTTTCGCCGGTAGACTTGTAACGAACTCAGTTTTAAAGCTAAGTCTTTGTCTACGGCAGATTGGCAACCTATAGCATAAACTGGGTTAGATATTTCATAACTTACACTATCTGAAACCCTAAAACAGATTAGGGTTAGATTTTCTTACCTAATAGTGGAATGGAATTCGCCGGAATAGCGATCCGGTAGTGATAAATAAGCACGGGAAGAGGCAGGGTAGAATGCCAGGAATCTTCTCCAAGTTCTCTCTCACTTTCTCTTTCTTTACTCTCTTCTCTCTCCTAGGGTTTTTCTTAAATTCGTATGGAGTGAATAAGAGAGGGTTTAAGGTCCTTATATAGGCCCAGGTTTGATGGGAATGGCCCCAGGGCCAAGGTATACTTAAGTTATATCCAAATACGGACCGTTTCGGTCCAACGGAGCACTTCTGGTGGCCCCTTTTCTACATGCGGTTGGACTTAAGCTCCCTGACCATGGATCTAGGTCAAGCTAAGTTTTCGTTTTGATCGAATTTACAGATCAGCCATGGCGGACCAGTTTCAGTTCAATGGTCACAGTCACTCAATAAGGGCCACAAGTACATCGACATGTGTGGGACATTTCTCCTGATCCGAGGGTGTATTTGGATCAGATTCTGACGGTCTGAATCCTTATATTTGGCCCACAAGCGACACGACCCAGATTACTTAAATTTAGATTTTTATTTCTAAATATTTTCACGTTTCTCACACTCTTCGCTCCGGGCTCAAGTTGTGCAGTTCTAGACACAATTAAGACTTGATTTTCGAGGGGATTGTCAAGTCCAATAATGCGGTCATAACTGTATAGTTTCGGGGTAATCGGACTTTCGACGTGCAGTTCAGGTCCAATACAAAGTTTCAAGATGCTCCCGAGAGCAACTGGGTTTTGAGATGGATTCTAGATTTTAGGGTATTGTTGCGTCAATGATTCTGAACGTTTTTGGTCTTGCAGATCATATTTAAAGCGATTAGTACTAATTTCATAAGCACTCTAGTTTAGCACTTGCTAGCATTAACCTAATTTCTAAAAGGTTTTGGTCCTGGGTAATTTCTTCCTGAGGTGGTACTCGGGTCTTTGCACAGATTTTTTTGAGACGTTACAATTCCCAAGTTATGCTCTGATACCAACTTCTGTCACGCCCCAAACCTAAAAATTGGGCTTACAAAATTTTCGATTGTCGAATCCGGTGCCGACGGCCTCTGTAATACCCCATTCTTGACTCCCAGCGCGTATTCACCAGATTCCGATCCTGGGATCCTACAAGGAGGTTTTTCCAACGTACGTTTATCTCGTAAGAAGCATAACCATAAGTTTACCCAAATCACAAAGGTAACATCATCATCACATATCCACTAATATAAATATTTGAGTAAAGTGCTGAAAGGGGAATGCGTATAGCAAAAATTAAGCTCCAGAAGTCCGCTGCATGCTCCAAGCTTAATACTGCTGCAACCTAACATCACCTGCACGTATCTATCGTGCATAAGCTTATAGAAAGCTTAGAGGGTGGTGTACGTGTGTGCACAAGGTAACTGCCAAGTATTCAATATAGTGTCATAATCATACAATATCAGAAATCCTGGCAAGATTGTGAATCATACGATATGAGAATAAGCCGAAAATACTGACAAATCCATAAGTCATATAATTTCAGAGTACGCAATACAGATCAGCTATACAAATGAGGAGCCATAAAGAGCTAAATATCAGATGCCGAGAATGCAATGCAATATACAATTCCTGATGAGTTCACGAATACCATCAGCCGTATCTAGACCATATAAATGTAGAACAGAGTAACCCAAAATGCCATCTACCACGGATATAATGCAATATGCGGTGCGAATGGGATGACCATGCTGAAGTGTGAAGTCGGGATGGTAGTACGTATTATCGCAGGGTACGGGATCCACTGTAAGGGACTTCTATTCAAACCAGTCCCATACCTAATTTAGATAGTTAGGCTCAATGTGATAAACTCCTGATCTCAGGTTAGTCGTGTGCCCCAACCGAAATCTTGGCCATTATGAAGGCACACGTAACAAATAATTACGCACCACCAGCCCGATTGGATAGTGAATGAATGAATGAATGAGTATGCAATGCCTGCTCCACAAATTCGTACTGTACATCTCTGGAATCATCACCGGGCTCTAGTACACTCTACATGCAAATCGACGCCCACTGATGCGCGACCGTGCAAATGGAAGAGGCCTCACTATCCGCCTGACCAGTAGTCAGCCAGTATCTACTCGGCACGTCGATAGCGGACCCATTCACGACTGGTCAAACTCAGCCTAGCTATGCCCCCTACTCTTAGGTGGGTAAGGCCACACCTCCTCCCAACCGACCATGACATAGTGGGAGATGCGGCCTCCTGGCATTCGCCACTCGGGTGCTCGTGTTTCCACTCGGTCTCGATGTTGGGACGTTTCCTGGCCACAGAGATTTAGGGACTTTCACCCACGGACATTCAAAGTGCCTAGATGCTTGAACCAAATATTTCTGGTGTCCCATCCATCTATCCACGACATGCCTGTGGAGGCTACGACCCTGATGTCGCTAGGGCGTATAGTAATCACAATACAATATGCATGAGCCATATAATCTAGTCATGCTTTAATCCTGCGCATACCGTGCGCTCATGTGAGATAACCTCCGCCTATCATGGAGTCTCTTAACAACCTGCCCAATGACATATGCAATGGTCAACCACATCTCATAACAAACATGCAGATGATGCATACGGGCGTGTATCATGATGCTATGCTATCACATATTCATAATCGGTATCAATAATCCGCATCGATAATCAACTTCGATAATGTGGACATTTAACCAACATTGCCCCCAAGGAATGGCCGACATAGAGCCTAACATATAGTGGGCCCATAGCCCCACATACAATCACGATGGGCCTCATTTACGTCACATCGGCCTCATCATATGGGCCAACATACATCACATCGGGCCTTGAATACATAACAGGTGGGCCTTGCATATGGGCCTTAAATATATCATATGGGCCTCATCGCACGGGCCTCAATACTAGGCCTCATATATCAAGTGGGCCTCATTACATGGGCCTAACAATATAAATGGGTGGGCCCCGCCCATAGGCCTAAATACATCATGATGGGCCTCATTTTATGGGTTCAAAATACGCAATGGGTGGGCCCCATCACATGGGCCAAAAATAAGCCATGAGGCACAATGGATGGGCCGCACCACTGGGCCCCAAGTGGGCTTGGACTACACTAAAAATTATATCAATAGTTGTAGGAGAAAAATGTGTATCATTGTACACTATCATACCATGGGGGTACATGGCCCATTAATGATGATTAACACTACCCAATATTGTTCAAGTAGATCAGCACCCTCCAAATATTCCCATGTAAATCCGCACCATCTAAACATTGGACAACATGTCCAAACGTTGTCCAGCACCGTCCAACATAATTTGGACGGTGTGGATGAAATAGTACATCATGGTGGTATCCATGTAGTGGCCCACTAGAGATTTAAGTCTGCCTCAGTTAGTCTCGTCCCATCAAACGAGCTTGCCAATGGATGGATGGTTTGGATATAACACATATATCATGGTGGGTCTCGTAGATAGACGGCGTGGGTGAAACAGGTGGGACCCACGGATCTTGCTGCCGTATGTACATCAGCTAGTGGTGGCATCCACGTAGCTGAAGCAGGTCCCACAGACATGTTGACGTCAATAGAGCAGCTATATAGCTACTACACGTGCAACTTTGCTACCACAAAGAGGGCAGATGTGGGTCCCACCATCAAATATATATATTATAATATATAATATGAAATATATTAACGTCCAGGCCCTGGACAGCCTGGACGGTACATACATCAAGGTGTTGCCCCACACCAGGGGTGGGTCCCACCGTCCAGGATGCATCACACACATCATGGTGTGGCCCACCCAATGGCTGGACGGCATGGATGGGTCTCACAGACCCGGATTGAAGAGGAAAAACAAATTTCATAATGATCCAAAACTTTTGTCAACCCAAAAAGGGTTTCAATAGCAGACGTTCAATCTTCACTGTTTCTGGTGACGTGGGCCACCTGAGCTCCACATAAGGCTGATTTTTTTTTATTTTTTTTTGGGGGGGGGGGGCACTATCCCAAAGGGGACCTACCAAATCACACATCATGGTGGGACCCAACGGTCCCTGGCCATTCATGTCAAAGCAGCGCAGGACGCTGCCTGCGCATCCTCAGGCAGCCGCAGCGTCCTGCTGCATATATGTTTCACCTTTTTTATTATTATTATTTGAAGTTTTTCCTAGGTGGCACCCATATCAGGTGGATCCACTCCACCCATTGGATTTATGGCCTGAGACGGACCAAACAAGCCTAATATTCGATATATTTTGGTGTATCGAAACATCGGGGTAGATTTCAACGGTGAAAACCACTATTTCCTATGGTATAGCCTGCCCGACAATCGGATTGGCCTCATATTTTGGCTCAACATCTAAAATGGGCTGAGAAATGGAATGAACGGTGTGGATTAAACCCATACATCAAGGTGTGGCCTGCATGAGCGCCCACTCAAAAACCTTAAATATATTTATATTATTATTATTATTATTGTTGCTGTTAGCACACCCCCACTGTCTGTTCACACTTAGTTGAACCCACGTCCAGCGTCCAGGGATGCTGGACAGTGTGGATACAACACAGGCATCGTGGTGGGTCCCACATGGACATGACCCACCTGTTTGGATCGACTTGATATTTGTATATTTTTTTCCTTCCGTCCAGGCCTACTAACGGGCTGGATAGTGTAGATCTAACTCATCCATTAGGTGGGTCCAATGAAGGTGAAGGGCATGGATAAAATATGTACTTCATGGTGGGACACATACACCCCTTCATCATCATCACCAGTCAAAGGAAGAAAGAGAGAGAGAGAGAACGGTGATAGAGGGACCCCGCCACTATGGGCTCCTCATGGTTACATCACGTACATCAAATTGGGTCCCACCAATAAGTGGGCCCTAAAATAAGAATTAACAATGGATCACCCACCTATTGCACTCCTCCTTGATCTCTTAGCCTCCTTAGCTCCTTGCCTTCAATGTTGATGGAGGTAGAAGATGAATGAATGGTTGAGATGTGAGATGAGAGGGTGGGAAAGTGGGCCACACTTGTTGTTTTGGAAGAGAGCTTGGGAAGGCTTGGACGTGTAGTATTTTGGGTTGCTTGGGAGTGAGTTTTTTTGAGAAATGAGAGAAAGGGAGAATTAATGTATTAAAGGGATGGATGGAGTGGTGGTTGTAAGGAAAAGAGATGGGGAAGCATGGGTGTGTTTGAAATTTTGTAAAAGAGGCATGGGTAGGGGAGAGAAAGAGTTGACTTATAGAAAAAAAGAGGGATGGAGCTTGTACTTGAGGTATGAGGTGTACTTGACTTGAGTGATTGATTTATTGATGGGACTGTTGTAAAGATTCCCTCAAAATTCACAACACGCGGCATTTTTCTTGAAATGAATGTGGGCTCACATCTTCTAGCCCAGGTATCAGATCAGTGCGCGAGTCACGGCGTTGGAACCACGGTGACGACGCAGTTGCTAGGGTATAAGTTTCGAGTCAAGCCGACTTCGGTATGCAGAACTCGGCTTAGGATGGCGCGTAAACGTTGGATACAGGTCGAGGGTTGCCGAAATTCGATTGGGAGGACCGCGAAAGCCTATGGAATGGTACGAACTAGGATACGGGTCTTACAATATCAAATGATAGTGTTTTGGTCAATTGTCCTTGTTTTTGCAATCCTAAACTATTTGATTATCCTTGTAAGGTTAACTATTGTATAAATGTTAACTATCAATTCCATGTTAATGTTCAAGGTCCTTGATGTAACTTACTAGGTTCAACAATAGTTGGACTAATCTTTATACATGGAAAATAATCAATCCTTTCATCCTCTGTCCTTAAAAAGTCAAAAACTATGAAGGCAACAAATGTTATAACTTGAATTCCATTACATCTATTGGCCCCACATTGATGCATGTGTTTTATCCACGCCCGTCCATCCATATGCACCCTGTGTAGGTCTATATGCCGCATCACTCTTGATCATCCGAGCTCAAAAAATTGAATGCATCGTGTAACAATCCGTGCATCTCATCGTTTGAATCCAGATTAGGCATTGAAGAAGATGTGGCTTCCCCATGAAAATGCCAATGAGTATAACTCGTATTAAATCTGTCACACACGATATGATCGTATGCTTATTGTCGAGATACCCAGAAGTAGTTATTGCAGTTCTTACATGGACATAGGATCCTCCCTCTATCACTTATTTTTGTAAATGCAAAGTCTAAGAATTCCGTAGCTCCACTTAAGTATGAATTGCTTACCCTAAATCATTCAATGCAATTGGAGGATATATTAAACAATGCATCTTAACCATTGGGTCACAACAACTGGAAGGAGACCATCACTATGTTCCTCAGCCACTTCGACAAGTTAGTTGAAATACAACGTGGGCCCAGCAAAGCTTCCTAAGAGAGATAAACTAGAATGGGTATAAGAGATATTTAAGGAAGAGTATTAAAGAGACAAATTAGAATGAAACAAGCACCATTATTGCTCACCCTACAAGCGACGAAGGTTTAGGTATCCAATAGAATCCCTAATGATATCTCTAACTGACTGACTAAATCAGTCACCTATCCAAGACTGGATATATTGTAATGTGTTCATGTTCCCATTTAAATGCCCACACTGAAATTTTGGCAGCATCTCCCCATGTCTCTCTGGATACGTTGATCTTGCATTTGATTTCCATGTCAAGTATCCGCATAATGTGAAGATATTTGATATTAGAAATAAATATAAGAAATGTAATCAGAGAGAAAAGGATAGATACAACACAGAACTAGTATGTGCATTTAAATCAGGGAATCAAAAGCATTTTAATCTATCCAACCTTGAATTGTCCAAACGTGGGATAATTTGAAATTTTTTATGCCTCCAAAAGCACACTATATCTATACTTGGCCACATAAAAATTCTCGAAGGGGCAACTGATTATCCTATACTTAAACAATTACATAATCAATTACATCTGACATTCATAATCTAGCTAACTAATAACATAATGCATTTAAACCAAAGAAATATTTTTTTTGGGATAAATTAACCTACTAATATCTACTACATACTAGTAACATACAAGCAATATTGGGGCACCATACCATAGACTGCAAGAATATCATGTCCTCTTAAAAAAAATCCTCAAAAGATAACATATATATATATATAATAAGTTGTTTATTGTCATTCCAATTGCAAGTATCATTCATCATCCAACTAACTATTAACAATATTTATAAAAATAGAAGATATCCAACCAACTCTATATAATAACTTGCAACTTAACCTACTGAAAATTGTCATACATCGTAATATCTTTTGGCAGAGCGGGTTCTGAGGAGTTACAAGTTGGGCCTCTAGGAAAGCATATAAATAAAGTGACAAAAATATAAATTAAGCAAGATCAATTATTTATGGAAGAGATTGATGAATAATACCTAGCAATTTTCTTGATTTTCTTAATAGAACAAACTTTGCACCAATCACTAACACAATTGGAGGGCCGAATATAAAGCCCATAGCCTCAACTCCTATAAGCATACCAAATTCAATATCAAATCCATTAAATTAAGTGCCTTCATAGGTATAAGCATAAAGTAAGATACCAAATAAAAACAAACAACACCACATCTCTCTTTTAGACTCAATGGGTAGATCTAGTAGTTCCACGCTAGGTCCCTTGGGTCGACATGAAAGTGGGCTCCAAAGGAGCTACTGCTCAAAGAGCATGGCTAGAGGTGTTACATCTTCTACAAAATGGACTGTTATTCTAAAGAAATTTATTGAAATTTATTTAAACTTATGTTAATTACTTCTATTTTATAAATGCATAGGGAAGACAAAACATAGACCAAACACTTCAACCAAATCATTAATTGGCCATAAAAGCTATGTAGATAGCCAATGTGTCCATGTATGCATAAAAAACCAAACACTTCAACCAAAAATATATGTGAAAGAATAAGCTCCATTAGGAATTTATAATATGAACTCGAATAAATTGACAGACATGATGCTAGTTAGCCTAGTGGAACAAAAGAGAATTCAAGGTTTTCTGACCTCATGTTAAGTAATCCATGGCTGCCACAAAAGTTTAAACTAAAATATAAATGTTCACCTATGATATGGTATGTGCCTGACCTCTATATGATACATGATAATCTCAATCTTTAAAAAAGAAAAAGAACACTAAGGGCCCGTTTGGGCAACTGCATTAGGTGGGATTAAGGTGGATGTAATTGTAAAAGTAATAATAAATGCATGTGTAAGGTATTGTCCCTGGATTGGGTGTATCCCTTGTTTTCCAATATCATGTTTGAAATGTATGCAATTAAAAGTAAATCTCGAGATTTCATTTCAAATTACACTTGGAAATGCATCATCATGGGGATTTGGAAATCCCATCTCACACTTTCCAACACAAGGCTCATTTTCCAAAGCCTATAAAATTAATTTTAATCTCATCCCACACTTCTTCCAAACATGCCATTCCTAATCCTGAGGTGGGATTAGCAATGCAATCCCATTTAATACAACTTAATACCACTGGCTAAACAGGCCCTAATAGTAATCTGGTATCATCTATGAAATTGATAAAATATACCATACTTTGTAAGACTCTTACATTATTTTTGAAAGGAAAACTAAACTACAAATTCTAATAGTATAATGTCAATCTCAAGAACATGTTAACTATAATTAAGTTTCATATATTAAGGTCAGTTTTTTTGAAAGATAAATAGCAATTGAGTTTCATATATTAAGTTAACAAAACTTACTGCCTTGCATATACAGTTTGTGTAATGAGAACTAACCTGCAAATGATGTGTTGCTTAATCCTGCAAAAATGGCAGATAAAGAATTCAAATGAGCATATGTTAGCTAGATTGGATCATAATTAAAAACAAAATGCAAATATCTCAACAAAACTTGATGGAATACTGCATATGCACTACTCCAAGTAATTAACAGCATGAGTATACCAGATAAAAGAATATTAGCAGCAAAAACATCTCTATCAAGGTCTAAAGAGAAAATTAATACATGAAACATGTACATTTTTTTATCAACAGCTATGCAAATAAGCAAGACTCAAGAATATAAGCTGGTATACATTTATTGAGCAAATGCTCAATTCTTCTGAACATTGTATAATTGCTACAAAGAAAAATAAACTCACTTGGCCATCCATGTTAGATAAGGCATTACTGGCAGACTCATCACAGGCAAAATTCACAAACCCAAATCCCCTCGACCTCCCAGTGTCTTTGTCGGTGATAATGCATCACAACTAAGGACAACCAGATACAAGGTTAATATGCATGTAGAATTGCTTGTTCTCATTAGGCCGTGGTCATTATGCAGGGTTCCAGGCTTCCCAGCAGACTCATCAGCAATACAGATGAAGGCATGGATTAATTCTCTACCATTTATTCCTTTAAAAAAAAAAAAAAAAAAAAACTCTTAGCCACAACAAGTATTGTGATTTTTTTTTAAAAAAATTTTAAGTTTCTTCTCATGTATATTTCTCTTTTATTTTCTACATACTCTAATTTATGAGGAACCATCCTCTGACCAGGGGTGCACATGGGTCGGTTCAGTCTGGTTCTCGGATTTTCGGAACCAGAACCGAACCGTTAGCATACTAGAACCAAACCAGAACCGGACTATGAAAACCGGTTTGGTTCCAGATCGGTTCCACGGTTCTGGGTTTTTAGAAAATTCAACAAAAGAAAAAAAGGTGAAAAAAAAATCCAATCATTCATGTGTGTGTAATTCTGTGCCTGGGTTGATTTGGTGTTTGTACTAATTTGAGGTGAATGATGGTGCTGCTATTGTCTTTGAAAAAGAAACAAAAAACTGGTGGTTGCTCAGGACGGATCTGAGGCAGATAGAGGCAATGATGGTTGGCTTCAATATACATTTATAAAATAAAGGTGGGCCACTAGAAGATGACTTTGATTTCTGGTGCATTAACAACAGGCGTCTTTGAGGACCTGTTCACTGCAGTAGGTGTCATAGTGGCTCGAAGGGAACAAGTTGGAATTTTGAACCTGCTGTAATGACTTACAAGCAGGTTTGTGTTTATGTACGGTGCTGTTGCTGGCAGGCTGGGCAGTTGGTGGCATAGCAGCTTCAGCGTAGCTTCAGCCCAACGATTTGTTCCTGCTCAGGAGTTGTTTGAGGCCAGTCACAAGCAACACTACTGCATCTCTAAAACCTTGAAGAAGTTATAATCAACAATAGAATGTGTTGCGACTTGCAATGAAGGTGATAAAGGAGAAACAACTATAGTCGAAAGCGATAACAATATCATAATGCCATTATGATAGTCATACATGAACGATAGGATTAGTAGGGCTGTAAATGGGCCGAGGAAGCAAGGTATAAGAAATAAAAAATGGAATGGTTCTGGATCAATGGTTCGGATCCAAGGTTCAGATCCACGGTTATGGGCCATAGTTCAACGGATCGGTTCCATGATTCGGGTCCACGGTTCGGTTCGGTTCTACGTGCCCCTAAACCGGAACCGAACCGTATCCAACGGTTCTTGCAATTTTGGAACTGGAACCGGAACCGGTGCTGTCTAGAACTGGACCAAACCGAACTAATCCAACGGTTCTGGTCCGGTTCCACTGTTCTACCGGTTAAATGTGCACCCCTACCTCTGACCCTCGTCTTCTTAGGCATGAGCGTATGACTGAGGCCCATGTATCAGTGATCTATACCATTAATCTAAATTGAGGCCCATGTATCAATGATCCGTACCATTAATCTAATGGACCCACTTCCATAGAAATGCCCTAGGAAACTCCCTGATAATACAATCCTAACGCGTCAACCTGTGGCCCAATAACATACAAAAAAAGGTACAGCGATGGTCCACATTAAATAAAAGATGGGGCTTAATAGAGAATTCGATTGCGCGAGAATTTTTTGTCATGACACTTTTTGAGGTTTAATGAAATCGTCAATTTACAAAAATTCACTAGCACAATGCGGAATCGACACTACAAATCCCTAATTAGGGCTTCAAAACTCAAAAATTTCCAAAACACAAATCATTGCACAATGTTACTTAAGGATTAAAAAATGCCCAAATTGATATGAATAGATAAGGAGGGAGGGAGAGAGAGAGAGAGAGAGAGAGAGAGAGAGAGAGAGGTAGTTCGAGCGGAGAGGAAGGGGAGGGTTCGAGAGTGGAGAGGGAGAGGGAGGGAGATAGAGAGGGGTAGAGAGAGATCGAGCAGAGAGGGAGAGGCTAAGAGGTAGATAGAGCAGAGAGGGAGAGGGAGAGGTGCAAAGAGAGAGGGAGAGGGAGAGAGGTGTAGAGAGAGAGCGAGGGAGAGAGATAGTTCGAGTGGAGAGGGAGACGCGCAGAGAGAGAGAGAGAGAGAGAGAGAGAGAGAGTTCGAGCAGAGACGGAGAGGCGCAGAGAGAGAGAGAGAGAGAGTTCGAGCAGAGAGGGAGAGGCGCAGAGAGAGAGAGAGAGAATCGGCGGTGGGGAGAGGGAAAGGGCCGAATGAGAGAATAGTTTTTTTTTTTTTTTTTGCTTTTATAAAGACCTATTGCTAATGCCCGATTTTCGTTAGCGCTGAGTCTCCCCAAACGCCAGGAATGCCCAACTTTGTTGTAGTGTCATGACATTAAAAATCTTGGCCAAGGTAGAGAAGGAAGCAGTTTCAAAAGCGAATGTTTGAGAGAGCGGAGGCAAACCTCTCCTTTACTAGAGGAAACAAAAATCGTCGGTTTCCAAGAAGATGTAAAGAACTTGGTGGCAAGGTTGATCCAGGGTGAGCCACAATGATGCATGATTTCTATAGTCAGAATGGGTGGTCTCGGTAAGACTACTCTTGCAAGGAAAATTTATAATCATGGTGTTGTTAAGAGGCATTTTGAGTCTTGTGCATAGATATATGTATCTCAAGAATATAATGCTAAAGATCTTTTGCTTAACATTATGAGATGCTTTATGAGTCTCATTACAGAACATCACAAGATGAATGTGGTTCAGTTGAAGGAGAACCTTCTTGGGCATTTGAAGACGAGGAGATATTTTGTGGTGATAGATGATATCTGGAAAATTGAAGCATGGAATGCTTTAGCGGATACTTTTTTGAACATTGCTAATGGAAGTCGAGTCTTGCTTACCACTCATAATAGCAAACTAGCTTTACGCGCAGACCCTTGAAGCTGTCCTCATGAGCTGCAACTCTTAGGAGAAAATGAGAGCTACAAATTGTTTCATAAGAAAACATTCTTAGAACAAGATATTCATTGCTCACAATAGTTAGGGGGGTTAGGAAGACAAATTGTTGCAAAGTGTTATGATCTTCCTCTTGCAATTGTTATCAATGCGGGCTTGTTATCCACGAAAGCAGGGATTCCAAGTGAGTGGATGAAAGTACTCAAGAACATTATCTTGCAATTTGTTGATGGTGAAGCAGAAATTTAACGTAGGGAAGGACATGAGGTCAAGCACTATCTTCCTCGGGGGGATAACTGTTTTAAATCCACAGAACTTCTCTAGACTCCTCATAGAGACTTCTCAAATCCATGAGAAAGAAAGCAAGCAAAATAGTAAATAAATTCTATAAAATTTGAAATTAATTAATGATCGAAATAAACTAGTTCACAACCCTTTAAAAAGGGATACCAAGCAATGGGATAGAAATCAGAAGCAAACTATAACTAAAACTTCTAGAATTCGCAACTTACTATATATAGATAGTTGTGATGTCTACTAGTGCGCAAGGTTTTCGGCCAAAAATAGTATGTGTCCTATTTGGCTTCACCAAGCTATTCTCTTAATTATTCTAAGAACTTCACGTATTGGGCGCGACTCCTAAAGCCCAATGGATGAAGAGTTATAATCAAACTGAAACTTACTATTTATAGTAAAAAATGAAAATAAAATGGAGAAACGACCATTAATCTGGTAGTATTTTGCAAATCCAGCTTGCACAACCCGACATAGCATGGTTGGGTGGCTAAAGTAGCTCGTTCTACCCCAAAATCATTTATTTTACGCCTAATAACTCATTCAGATTGTGAGAAATGTCTGATTTAAGGTCTGACGGTCCGGATCACTTCTGTCGTCAATCGAGCCTTTTCTGATCCATCTTGGCCATGAAATTGTTCGCGACCCCATCTACATCAGTCCCCTCCACTTCAAAAGAACTCGTCCTGGTCTAGTTTATGATACTCGGTTCGGTCCGCGACATTGAAAGTCCATGAGATTGCCATGTCATCTAGAAGATCAACAATATAAGCGCTATCATTGATCTTTTGGATGATTGGTACCGGTCCAATCTCTTATTCTTCAACGTGTTGTACATCCCGGTTGGAAATCTTTCTTTGCGCAGACAGACTATGACATGGTCGCCCACCTCAAACACTTTTTATCATCGATGCTTGTCCGTTTGCTCCTTGTATTTCTCGTTTGAGGCTTGTAGCTTAGTCTACACCTCCACATGAATGCCCATGATCTTTTCTACCATATGTTCTACTGCAATGCTCATGCCTAGGAGCTTAAGCAGAGGGACCAAGTCAAGTGTGTGGCGAGACACTCGTCCATAAAAAAATCTGGAATGAGGATTTCCCTGTCGAACGGGTCACCATGTTATTAAATGCAAACTCCACTTGAGACAAGGCCAAATCCTATTGTTTCAGTTTTTCTCATAAAATACATCAAAGGAGGTTTTCCAATGTGCGATTCACGACCTTGGTCTTCCCGTCAGGCTATGGGTGGTAGGCACTACTAAATTGAAGTCGTGTATCGAATCGAGTCCACAAAGTTCACCAAAAGTGGCTCCTTGGCATGGCAGCGTGATGAAATCCCTTCCAATCATCACAATTCTCCTCCATTGAGAATTAAGTCAATGAAAAGTTTAGATTTGATTTAAATTGCTTTATCTTCCAATTGGATAGGATAAGACTCCAATTCCAATTGTGTTCCTTGAATCAAGTAAGGTAACATCTTGATAGCCATAAGTGGATCCTTGGCACCATAGTTCTCACCTTTAAATTCATAAGTTTTAATCAAAATTATTCACAATTATGCTCTTTTATTCAGAATTCAGATTTAGATCTTCTTCTAGTTCTAGTTCTAGTTCTTTTTAGAATACGTACAAGTTTAGTCCCTGGGGTTGTGACTACTTGATATGCATGCTCAGATGAAGGCACCCTGACTAAATAAGACGAAGAGGCAGGAAATCCGCAATTATGACTTCACACGCACTTAATAGCCACGAGTCACCAGAGACTTGTGAAGTGAGAAACCCTCAATTCTGGTGGAGTTTCGACATATCTTTAGGGAGAGCAACGCTCCAGCTGATGCTTTAGCTCGCATGAGGAGTAATTCCCAATCAACCATTTTCGGTGCTCATTTTGCTGAACTCCCTCTGCAGGTCAGAGGGCTTCTTTTCCTTGATAAGGTGGGGTTAGGTGCAATCAGGGAGAAGTAATATTCTCTTGCTCAGGCTTGCCTGACTAGGTTATGATAGGCGTCCCTCAAGTCATTTTTTCCTGAGGAAGCTCGAAATGTAAATTTTGTTCTGATTAGTAATGAAATGGGTAGTTTTTTTTCTAAATTAAAAAAAAAAAACTAACGAAAGTGAAAAAACCCATTATAACTTCCATTAGCTAGTGTACAGTTAGAAGTGGGAAACCTCCATTACAACTTCCAATGTAAAACTCAAGGTGCTATTTCACCAGGTCGGATCCAAGTGAATGCATGAGATTAAGAAAATCCTTTAATTAGACCAATTTGACATCTAACCATATTAGGAAAGCTCAAAGGTCCACTATAAGTGACTCGTCAACCAGCATATGCTGATAGGTAAAGCATAGTATCACATATAACCATGTTCGTCTCACGAGACTATAGTAAGCAGGCTTATAATGCTCTGATTACAAGTAGTGATCATAATACAATGGATGCATTCAACCATTACAATAATGCTCACACTCAACAAGTCACCATGTCACCCCATTCCATGGCACACGACATGAGTACCATTCAAGGATCCATCATAAGAAACAATCCAACCATTAGATTCTTTACAACTCACGAGAATCCATTCACATGAATTTTTCATTCTAATTTCATAACATAAACCACATGGGTTTCCACAAGTCCATAATATAAGCTACATGTGTTTCCATAATGTTTTCCAAAATATAGGGGATGAGGAGTTCCTTATAATATGGTAATCAAAATACATAATTCCATCATCACCACGTATCATGGGCGTGCCATGTTCATCAACATGTATTAAACATCACAAAACATACATAGTTTCTGTATATTTCCACCATATACATGATTTCATCCACAAGTCCATGTTCAAATGTCTGAACGTATAACATGTTCATAATAAAAAATCCAGTGATAAATCATTACTTAATTTACATATTAAACAACATTTAACATCATACAAACATCACAACAAATAGGCTAAACGAATCTACAATGCATAGGGTCCATATGGGCTAACCTAGTGGGTGCACCATATAGATTTAGTGGGTTATCTCGTCTCAACGGGTTAACTCACTGACCTACAAGTCCAAACAAGATCCACCATCATGGGACGTCAATTAGAGCACCATAGGTTCACAAAATCAAGGTACATAAGGTTTCCATTATCAATTCAACATAGTTTAAGTACCCTACATCATGTAATTTGGGTTTAAGCCCATTCATCATCAATTCTCCATCACAATTCACCCAACCATGAATCAATTCAATCATAATAGAATTTACAATAATTACACATAATAAATTAGAGAATTAATATAGGTTTTATCACCCAAATCATCAAACAAACAAACAAGGAAAACTAGCTAGAATTGTGTATAAGCTAAAAGATACTACTCACTTTAGTCTACAACGAAAACCCTGGGTAGATCTTTGATGGAGAAGGCGGCTACAATAACCACGGTGTCTATGAGGAAGGAGGGAGACATTACAAGTGTGGGGAACAAGATGGAAGAAGAAGGATAAGGGGAGGACGTCCACCTTGGCTTGGGTCTCTCTCTCTCTCTCTCTCTCTCTCTCTCTCTCTCTCTCTCTAATGTGAGAGGGCTGGTGGTGTGAGGGGGCATGTGCAAGGGGTGAAGAGAGAGGGCATGCACTACCCATATAAATGAAGTGGGAGTCCACACCTCCCATCTCACTTGGGTTTCTCCAAAATTCAAGTTTTTGACAATATTTTTCTAATTTTATTCCATTCATTGTGTTTAATTCATCAAATAGAGCTAGGATACGTAAATTTCTTATCCGAAACCTAGATTGGCCAATCTTAAAAATTGACTCGATGGTTCTAAAACAGAGTTGATCTCAATTTAAGGGTTCACGCTTGATGATTTAGGCCCAAAATTAGAGAAATACATTGCCATGATAAGTAAAAAATTGGGAAAAATGTGGTGGTTGGTCAATGGTGGGAAATGTCTAAATCTGAAATTTCGCCTAGTCCATCAAAAGAAAGAAACTAGCTTTAAGGCATTCATCATTCAATGATGTAGAAGCATATATCGGCGTCTAAATTTTATATGATCTCGTAGTCATATGAGCCAAGGTGTGGTCTAAATTTGAGTTGCGATTGACGATGGGAATTGGGTAAATTGGAAGGTCCAGATTTGGATAGATTTAGTAAGCTTAAAAGGGGAAAACTTGGCAATTAGAAAAAGGTTATCAAGGTGAGGAGTCATATCTCACACTTGGTCTAATGGGTAATTCAAACCACTCACATGAAGGGAAATATTTGACTATGACTAATGTGACGTCTCGAAAAAATTCGTACAAAGGCCCGATTACCACCTCAGGCAGAAATCACTAAGGAACAAATCCGTTAGAAATTAGTTGAGGATTAGCAAAGTGCTAAACTAGATTAGTTGTGGAATTAGCATTAATCACTTTAAATATGATCCGCAAGACCCAAAACGAGTAGAACCGTTAACGCTATATTACCTAAAAACTTAGAATCCATCTCAAAACCCAGTTGCTCTCAGGAGCATCATGAAACTTCGTATCGGACCTGGACTGCGTGTCGAAAGTCCGATTACCCCAAAACTATACGGTTATGACAACATTACTAGACTTGACAACCACCTCGGAAATCAAGTCCTAATAGTACCTAGAAACGCACAACTTGAGCTTGGAACGAAGTGTGTGAGAAACGCGAATATCTTTAGGAAATGAACTGAAACTTAAGTGAATTGAGTCGTTCGCTTGCAGGCCGAATCTAAGGATTCAGACTATTAGAATTTGACCCTGTTACACCCTCA
This sequence comes from Magnolia sinica, assembly GCF_029962835.1. NCBI lineage: Eukaryota > Viridiplantae > Streptophyta > Magnoliopsida > Magnoliales > Magnoliaceae > Magnolia > Magnolia sinica. Next base: position 28,485,169 of record NC_080582.1, on the reverse strand, counting down.
GATTAGGAAAAATTTTCAACATATGTCAGTGTACTTGTGGCCCTGATCGAGTACCGATGACCGTTGAACTAAAATGGGTCCCCCACAGTCGATCCACAAATCCGATCGGATCAAAAACTTAACTCAACCTAGATCCAACGTTAGGAAGCTTAAGTCCGACCACATGTGGAAAAGGGGCCTCCAGAACAGCTCCGTTGGACCGAAACAGCCAACTTTTAGCTATAACTTAAGTATACCAATGCCTTGGGCCATTCTCATCAGTTCTGGGCCTATATAAGGGCCTTAAACCCTCTCTCTCCCTTCACATATGATTTTACAACCCTAGGAGAGAGAAGAGAGCAAAGAGAGAAGGAAAGAGAGAGAAAGTGTGAGAGGAAGTGGGAGATTGTTCGTGGGATCTTTCCCTACCGCTTCACGTGCTTTACCACCTTGTTTGTATCGCTATTCCAGCGATTCCGACTCCATTCGTAGGTAAGAAATCCTAACCCTAATCTGTTTTAGGAATACAAGCAGAGTAAATGCTGAAGTCGCTAACCTATTTCATGCTATAGGTTGCCATTGTACCGTAGGTAAGGACTTAGTGTTTAAGCTGAGTTCGTTACGAGTTTACCGGTGAAAGGTGCGGATTATAAATATTTAGGTTATGATTTTTAAGGCTTTCAATGTCAGTAATGATTTATGACTAGCTTGATTGCTATCACATGTGCTTAGATACGAGGGTTTTTGTGTATTATGTACATATATAAACTATGTTGATTTATAATGCATTCCACGTGTTTGTTGAAATGTGTGAATGAGTATGGAATTGTGATTTATGCTTGCTATGTTTATTGACTGAGAATTCATGATTGTTGTACATATGGTGAACCCTTTATAAGGGAATTTGCTATAATACCGGTTATAATTACCTTACTACATGTATATGATATGTGTAGCCTAAGTGTTTAATAAAATGCCTGGATGTGAAAATGCTTGTTTAAATGCATGTAATGAGGGTGTTGAGATAGGATCCTCAATTCCCTTAACTATGGTTATAGTATCCTTTATATAACCTAACTTACTATTATGTGTTGTATGGTTGAAATGTCTATCTATGATAATATGTGTAGTATGTGTTTGTTAAATTGCTTAAGTAAGATCTATATCTAATTTCAATTGTCACATGTTGATTTGGATTACGATATGTGAATGTTATTATTTGGAATGTGATTGGGGCTATGATGTAGTCCAGGCAATTGGTAATTGTCTATGAATGGTGGTTGAACTGCTTAACCACGACAGACACGCCCAATGAATACGAGTCGTACGCTGCTTGTCGGCAGTGGTTAGGCCACGCGGAGTGCTTATGCGCTCCATGTCGATCAGCTCGACATACGCTTATACCAGTCAAGCTTGTCAAGCAACCCGGTTGCCTCGATGTATGTTCACCATGTATGGACGCTACTGTTTAAATCTAAGCAAACCCGTTTAGCCTTGGTACCTTGATCCGCTAAGATTCATGAGCCGGGCATGGTGGTATGGGACACCGTGGTCGTACTGTCGGCCTACGCTGGGGCAACGAGCCTCCCCATAGTGACCAGTGAGCAACCCAAACTCGTGAGCCGAATACGGTAGTATGGGACATTGTATTTGAGCTGTTGGCCTACGATCAGGTGACGAGCCCATAGTGACCTCGAGTATACACTAGGACTACGTTAAGGCGACGAGCCTTTCCGTAGCAACCATGAGTATAAACTAGGCCTGCGCCGATGGTGACGAGCCTCTCCGTAGCGACCTAGAACTGCTATCATATGCGATTTAACTAGGATTCACGACCCTAGATGGATCATTGTTTGGGTAATTGATACAAACGGAGGTGCCTTAGCTTCCCAATGTGGCTATATGAATATGTTTAATTAAGAACTTGTCTAACACGACCATGCATCGCATTACACGGTGCTTTGGCGAGGAAGGGATGCATGCCACGATCGTAAGATGTTGTTGTAAGAGGGAGTGTAGGCGAGGGCATGCATCATTAACACATACCATCCTTGTATTAATAAGAGTACTTAGGACCTTATGGTTGTACTGCTTTATTATTACTGCTTGACTGAATTAATAACATGTTAACCTTTACTTCATAGTTCCACTGAGTTGATCACTCACTCCCATGTTCTATGACGGTGTTTTAAAAATCAACCAGACTCTGTCTTAGATGCAGATTCTGGTGCGATGTATGAGGCTGAGCCAGACTTCTACAACAATGAAGAGTTCTCATACTTGTAGTTATCAGGCGGGTTTATGTAGGCCGCTCTGATCGACAGGATTACAGGATATATGATTAGTTGGACATTCACATTTTATCATTCTGTATATATATATATATATATATTTTTGGGACAGATATGTATTTATTCAGCTCAGTAATGCCATCATACTCGGGAGGTTGGGAAACACATCTATGAATCTTATACATCTATTACAGTCTTCCGCTTGTAAAATTCATTTGTCTCTGGAGTATGAGATGCTGTTTTGGTATAATCTCATTCATGTTTAATGCACTAATATGGACAACATTTAATCATCATTATCTATGTTTCATAAGTGATGCGTTGGAACTCGGGTGTTGAGCTCATGCTCGACCTCCGATTTTCAAGGCATTATAAGTTGGTATCAGAGCATGATTTAGATTAAAATGGACCTGGGTTATGGTCAAACAATGCACACTGACGTACTTTGACTTAGGAGGGAGCGACAAAAATGTAAAAACAGTCATAGGATCCCCATTTTCGTATATCGATGAATTTGACCAAAATTGACCCTTGGAATCGAGGCGTGTACGCATCTGAGATCATGCGTGGTGATCCCAGATCTTTTCTAAACCATCAATCGACGGGTTTAGATGATAAATTGACAAGTTCCACACTCAAATACACATGAGATAGGACTCAAAACAACTCAAACGGAGTCAAGGGCCCAAATAGTGCAAATCGGGGAGGGGGGGATGCCATCACCGGAATGTTCAGAGACCGGTGATGGCATCCTGGATCGGCGAGCCCTCATCACTCGTGGGGGTCGGGCCTGTCGGGACGGCCAACGTACATACGTGTGGGGCCCACGAAACACGTGTGGGACCCCTTAAATCTTCCCTTTTTGCTTCCTCTTTCATTTTGAAGTTTCCAAGTCCCTCCAAGCTCTTAAAAAACTTCATTTTTCACCTCAAATCCATCCCTCCGTCCTCTTATCTTCCTCATTTTCTTCATTGAATACCCACATCCCATCATCTCTCTCAAAACCCACCTTCTACAATCTCTTATCTCCTCAAATCCTTCTCATTTGAGTACACAAACATTTCTTTATGTCTCAAAAACCCCAAAGCTCAACAACCCATCCCATCCCCCATTTTTACTTCACTCAAATGGCTCTTTTTGAGCTCGTGATGATAATTTTCTCCATTTCTACGCTTCTTTCTCTTATGGGGAAGAAGAGGGCCTCCACGGATGAAGCCGGGCCTAGCCGCCCTACTTGTTTAAGGAGGCAGAAAGGAGTCGAGACTAGTGCAAACGTTGATCTGGAGATACAGACAAAACGGGATCTCGATCCCCAGGCTCCTCTCGAAAGAACTCTACTAACGGACCTGTCTCATGGGAGATTTTAAGGCCGTAGGGTTTTCTTCGAAGCACATGTAGACGAGAGGCTCTTTGGGCAATATCTGTTGATGGACCGCCTGTTTGAGGCTGGATGGGGGCCCATATTTGAAGCCAAGACACGGGCGACTGTGGACACTGTCCGAGCTTTCTACATTCATATACGAGACCCGTTGTTGGAGCCTCTACAATTCAAGATCACTGTGGCAATGTGGGAAGTGGTTGTAGATGTCCATCTGATATCTCGACTCCTGGGAATACCGTGAGGTGAGGTACATGCCAGTGAGGATTTCTTCAAGAGCGAGCATGAAAGAGACTACCGAACGTGATTCCTCTGTGGCCGACTAGCCCACTGGAATCCAAATCATACCCTCTTAACATCCAAGATGGGCGACCACTTTCACCTACTCCATCACATCTTCACATACAATGTGTACCCCAGGTGGAGCAATCACAACGAGTGCACGCGTCAGATGGTAAACTTTCTGTACCGAGCAGGGCAGGGAGAGAAGCTATGCCTGCCTACCCTCATCTTACGAGAGATAGTACTGATCATCCGCTCTACTAGAATAGCCAACTCACTTCCGTTCGGTCGACTCATATGCAAGCTTGCCCGCGAGTTCAGCTATAGACTTTGCCCTGATATGGTGGTGCCAATTCACCTTATAAATGACACCACACTCGTCAACATGAAGATTGGGCCGCTCTAACGACGTGTTGGGTCCGAGGACGAGAAAAGTGGTGACGAGGCTGAGGAGAGTGAAGAAGAAGAGGAAGAAGGAGAAAAGGAGATAGAGGAAGAAGGAGAGCAGGAAGAGGAAGAGGAGGCCCAGGACACTGAGGAGAGCTCTCCTCCCACTGCTACGCGAGAGCGTGACAGTGATTGGGCTGCCAGGGAAGCCCGCTTGGCTCAACTTGAGGAGGGCCAAGCCGCCCTGAGGCAGGAGATCCAGGAGACCCGGACTGAAGTGAGGCGAAGGCTTGAAGAGAGCGAGGCCTTCATGAAACGAAAATTCAAGAAGGTGTCTCGCACCTTGAGGGCAATCCTGTGCTATGTACAGTCACCTCCACCATCGCCGAATTCTGACAACTAGTCGTGCATGTAGTCATCTTTTATTTTGCTGTGTTTGCTTGTTTCTATGTGTAGCCTCGATAGACTTAGTAGTGTGGTAGTTTGGTAGTATGTTTTACTGTTTGAAGCCTTGATTGTATTAACTTACATGCATTTCTATCATGATTCATGTAACGTTATATCTCATGTATTGTGACAATTTTGGTAAATCAAATACATGAAGTTTCTTTAAGCTGTGTGTGAATGCTGTGTAGATGAGTTTGTGAGCATGCTGAGTCTGACTTAGGTTGCGCCCTATGTTGTATATAGGGAATGCCACCTAAGGCCACACAGAATACGACACGTCTCACTCTTGGCAATTCAATTGATGAGGCACCTCTCCTGAGCGATAGCCATACGGACCCCATTTTGGGCCTGACTCACGATACTATGCCGGATTCTCAGCCGGCCACTGGCCCCACTAATGGGCCTACACTTGTTGTACTATCGGTTCCTGAGCAGAATCGTGCGTCTACCTCGACGCCTTACATGCCTCAGTCTGCTCCTCCTACTGATAGATTGGAGCAGATGATACTACTGATGCAGTAGCAGCAACAACAGTTTTTGGCCACCATCGCAGGGGTCTTTGCCCAGAGCATGGGTGTGGTTCTGCTTACACCTATTGTGCAACCTGCCGGCAATATGAGCGTTAACGGCCTTTTTGAGTGATTCCAGCGATTCCAGCGCTTCCGCCCACCTACCTTTGTGGGTACTCACAGACCTGAGGAGGCCGAGTATTGGCTTGATCGCATCTCTAAGATGCTGAAGCCGTTGCACTGCATTGAGGTAGAGCAGGTGGAGCTGGTCACCTATATGTTCGAGAAGGAAGCCAGCCTCTGGTGGGACAACGTCCTCCGGACCATTATTGCCAGATACGTGTGGACGTGGGAGGCTTTTGAGACCCGCTTCGACGAGAAGTACTTTCCTCTCACGTATCGACATGAGAAGGAGAGTGAGTTCCTTTGCCTCCGTCAGGGAGGGATGTCTGTTGCTGAGTACGAGAACAGATTCACGGAGCTGGCTAGGTATGCCCCGTTAATATTAGTCGATCAGCCGATGCGAATGCGGCAATTTTTAGAAGGCCTGCGACCCGAGATAGGCTCGAAGATGTGTTGCACTAGCATATCTACCTATGCTGAGCTGGTGGGCATGTCCCTGCGAGCGGAGCAGGATGGGGATAGATTATCCCGCATGTGCATGCCTATGGTTCCTAGGCCATGATCAGATTTGCTGAGTAGGCCGTTCCTCAGCAAGAGGCCCCGTGCAGACTCGCCTCCTAGACTTGCAGCTCCACCAGCCCCTGTGAGACGACCAGACTTGTGGTGCACTTACTGCAAGAGGTCGTGCCATGCAGATACCTACTGTTTCACCAAGATGAGGGACAACGGCTTCTCGCCGCCTCAGAGGATCAACCGCCCGCTTCCTCAGACGATTGCAGCTCCACCTCTACAATCAGCACCAGCACATCCATTTTTTTGGCCGCCTGCACCTTGATTTAGGCCGCCTTATCGACCTATGGTACCGCAGCTGATCCGTTCTCAACAGGCTCGGGTGCATTCACTTACAGCGGAGGCATCCGAGACAGTAGACATGACACTGATGGCTTTCGAGGTCACAGCACATATTCAAGGTATTTTAGTCTTCTTATTGGTGGATATTGGGTCCACTACCTCCATCATATCATGCGCAGCAGTCAAGCGACTAGCGTTGGGTACAACTCCTACGAAGGGAGTGAGAATTCTTACCGCCACAGGAACTTTTTCTGACGTTACCAGGATTTGCAAGGGTTGCTCGATAGATTTAGGAAGTAGGGCGGTACTAGTCGATCTGATTGTTGCCCCCCTGTATCATTACGACGTTATCCTCGGTATGGACTGGCTCGCTGAGATGAGGGCAGAGATAGATTATGAGGCTAGGGTGGTGATAGCCCATGGACCTGAGGGCACGGCTTTTACTTTCCTTGTTCAGGTCAGTCACCCTTCCCGTTTGAGTTGTTACGCTTCTCTATTGGCGAGTACTGATAGTCCGATACTTAGGAACATGCCTGTAGTTCAAGATTTTGAGGATGTGTTCAGAAACATACTTGGGTTGCCTCCTCAGCGCGAGAACGATTTTACTATCGATTTAGTGCCTGGTGCAACACCCATTTCGCTGCCGACGTATCGCATGCCTCCATGTGAGATGGAGTAACTGAGGAAACAGATCGATGATCTGTTGAATGCAGGCTTCATACAACCTAGCATGTCTCCATGGGGAGCACTTGTGTTGTTTGTAAAGAAGAAGGATAGATCTCTGCGATTGTGTATTGATTATCGCAGGTTGAACCAAGCAACGGTGAATAATAAGTATCCTTTGCCCAAGATAGATGATCTGTTCTATCAGTTGAAAGGGGTACAGTATTTTTTGAAGATCGATTTGCAGTCAGGATATCATCAGTTGCACGTCAGAGATGAGGACGTGCAGAAGACAACATTCAGGACCAACTTGGGGCACTACGAGTTCCTTGTGATGTCATTTGGACTCACAAATGCACCGGCCGTGTTCATGGACATGATGAACCAAGTGTTTCGACCGTACTTGTACCGATTCATCATCGTATTTATAGATGACATTCTGATATATTCCAAGAGTTGGGAGGAGCATGAGGAGCACCTGTGAGCAGTCTTTAATACTCTTAGGGAGAACCAGTTGTTTACACAGTACAAGAAGTGCAACTTCTGGAAAGAAGAAGTCAACTTCCTAGGACATGTGGTGTCCAAGGAAGGGATAGTTGTGGACCTTGCTAAGGTAGCCGCAGTTTAGGACTAGGAGCAGCTCAGTTCGGTTACCGAGGTGAGGAGTTTCTTTGGCCTAGTAGGTTACTATTGACGTTTCATTCAATATTTTTCCAAGATAACAAGTCCGTTGTCTCAGCTGACTCGGAAAGATCTCAAGTTTGCCTGGACTGAGAAGGCTGAAGCAGCTTTTCAGGAACTGAAGGACAAGTTGACGTCCGCCCCTGTGCTAGTATTTCCAGAGCAAGGGGTCAAGTATACGATATATACCGACTCATCTTGTGTTGGTTTGGGTTACGTCCTTATGTAGAAGGACAAGGTTATTACCTATGCATCGCGGCAGTTGAGGAAACACGAGAAAAATTACCCCACGCACAACCTGGAATTAGCAGCCGTCATCTTTACATTGAAGCTCTGGAGACATTACCTCTATGGAAAGGAGGTTCGAGCTCTTTTGTGACCACAAGAGCCTCAGGTACATATTCACGCAGAGGGACTTGAATATGAGACAGTGGCGGTGGATGGAAACCTTGAAGGACATCAAGTTCGATGTCTCCTACCATCCTGGCAAGGCCAACCTTGTGGCAGACACGTTGAGCCATAAGAAGGTGATAGCATTTGCGGCTCCACTGATATAGCAGAGTGGGATATGGTAGAGTTTGTGTGAGAGTTTAAGCGAAAACTTACGGTAGAGGAGCCATTCGAGAGCATCGCACATATTCGAGTACACCCACTTATTGATGATAGGATCATTGTGACTTAGAAAGACAACGAGCTATTGGCGAAGATGAGAGAGAAGGTCAATGATAGTGAGGACTCAGAATGGAGAGTTGGTATGGATGGGGGCTTATGCTACCGTGGCCGCCTATGCGTCCCGAACCTTCACGACTTAAGATAAGAAGTTCTAGAGGCTGCGCATAATTCGAAGATGGCGATGCATCCTGGTAGTACTAAGATGTATCGAGACATAAAGAGGTCGTACTGGTAGGACAACATGAAGGCCCATATAACAGATTATGTGTCTCGTTATCTCACGTGCCAATAGGTCAAGGCAGAGCATCGCCGACCTCCTGGACTGCTTCAGCCCATGCCCATAGCTGAATGGAAATGAGACTTCATCTCTTTGTATTTTATCTCAGGGCTGCCAAAGACAAGGAAGGGACATGATTCCATATGGGTGATTGTGGACCGATTGACGAAATCGGCTCATTTTCTCCCTATCAGAGTTTCGAACTCCGCAGACGAGTTGGCCAGGTTGTAGATCAAGGAGATCGTGCGTCTACATGGAGTTCTTATGGAGATCGTGTCAGACCGAGTCACGCGATTCACATCTGATTCACATCTATCTTCTGGACTCGTATCCAGGAAGCAATTGGTGTAAAGTTGAAGTTCAGTACTGCGTTCCACCCATAGACTAATGGGCAGACGGAACGGGTAAATCATGTATTGGAAGATATGCTGCGAGCTTGTGTGCTGGATTTCAAGGACAGTTGGGATGATTGTCTTCCTTATGCAAAGTTCGCTTATAACAACAGTTTTCAGGCGAGTATTGGCATGGCTCCCTATGAGGCCTTGTATGGGCGCCCCTATCGAGCACCGTATTATTGGGCAGAGGTTGGTTAGAAGAGTTTGATTGGCCTGGAGTTAGTATAGGCGACCTCAGAGAAGATCAACATTATCAGGCATCGACTTCTTGCAGCGCAGAGCAGACATAAGAGTTACGCTGAATGAGATGGCGACCACTGGAGTTCGAGGTCGGGGACCATGTGTTTCTGAAAGTTTTCCTCATAAAGGGAGTCCTTCAGTTTGGAAAGAATGGGAAGCTTATGCCGAGATTCATTGGCCTATTCCAGATACTGGACCAAGTGGGTGTGTAGCCTACCGCCTTGCTTTGCCCACGCCACTCGTAGGCGTACACAACGTATTTCATGTATCGATGTTGAAGAAGTACGTTCCTGACCCTTCCCACATTATCAGATGGGAGCAAGTAGAGTTGAGTGAAGATGCTACTTATATACTACGACCGACGCGTGTTCTAGATAGGAAGGAGCATGTGTTGCGCAGTAAGGTGATTTCACTTGTGAAGGTTCTGTGGACACACCACACTGAGGAAGAGGCTACTTGGGAAACAGAAGCCGAGGTCTGAAAGAACTACCCCCAGATTCTTGAGGAGTACGAAAAGGTACTAATTTTGAGGATACAATTTTTCGTTAAGGGGGGTAGATTGTAACGTCTCGAAAAAATTTGTACAAAGGCCCGATTACCACCTTAGGCAAAAATCACTAAGGAACAAAGTTGTTAGAAATTAGTCAAGGATTAGCTAAGTGTTAAACTAGATTATCTATGAAATTAGCACTAATCACTTTAAATACGATCCGTAAGATCCAAAATAAGTAGAACCGTTAATGTTATATTACCTAAAAACTTAGAATCTATCTCAAAACCTAGTTGCTCTCGGGAGCATCATGAAACTTCGTATCGGACCTGCACCGCGCGTCGAAAGTCCGATTGCCTCAAAACTATACGGTTATGACCACATTACTGGACTTGACAACTGCCTCGAAAATCAAGTCCTAATAGTACCCAGAAACACACAACTTGAGCCTGGAGCGAAGTGTGTGAGAAACACGAATATCTTTAGGAAATGAACTGAAACTTAAGCGAATTGAGTTGTTCGCTTGCAGGCTGAATTTGAGGATTTAGACCATTGAACTCTGACCTAATTATACCCTCAGATCAGGAAAAATTTCCAACACATGTCAGTGTACTTGTGGCCCTGATCGAGTACCGGTGACTGTTGAACTGAAACGGGTCCCCCACGGTCGATCCACAAATCCAATTGGACCAAACTTAACTTGACCTAGATCCAATGTCAGGAAGCTTAAGTCCGACCGCATGTGGAAAAAGGGACTCCAGAACAGCTCCATTGGACCGAAATAGCCAACTTTTGGCTATAACCTAAGTATACCATGGCCCTGGGGCCATTCTCATCAGTTCTGGGCCTATATAAGGGCCTTAAACCCTCTCTCTCCCTTCACATACGATTTTGCAACCCTAGGAGGGAGAAGAGAGCAAAGAGAGAAGGAAAGAGAGAGAAAGTGTGAGAGGAAGTGGGAGTTGTTCCTGGGATCTTTCTTTGCCGCTCCACGTGCTTTACCACCTCATCTGTATCGCTATTCCGGCGATTCCGACTCAGTTCGTAGGTAAGAAATCCTAACCCTAATCTATTTTAGGGATACAAGTAGAGTAAATGCTGAAGTAGCTAACCTATTTCATGCTATAGGTTGTCGTTGTGCCGTAGGTGAGGACTTAGTGTTTAAGCTGAGTTCGTTACGAGTCTACCGGCGAAAGGCGCGGACTATAAATGTTTAGGTTATAGTTTTCAAGGCTTTTAATGTCAGTAATGATTTATGACTAGCTTGATTGCTATCACATGTGCTTAGATATGAGGGTTTCCGCGTATTGTGTATATATATAAACTATGTTGATTTATAATGTATTCCATGTGCTTGTTGAAATGTGTGAATGAGTATGGAATTGTGATTTATGCTTGCCATGTTTATTGACTGAGAATTTATGATTGTTGTACGTATGGTGAATCCTTTGTAAGGGGATTTGCTATAATACCTATTATAACTACCTTACTACATATATATGATATGTGCAGCCTAAGTGTTTGATAAAATGCCTGGATGTGAAAATGCTTGTTTAAATGCATGCAATGAGGCTGTTGAGATAGGATCCTCAATTCCCTTAACTATGGTTATAGTATCCTTTATATAACCTAACTTACTATTATGTGTTGTATGGATGAAATGTTTATGTATGATAATATGTGTAGTATATGTTTGTTAAATTGCTCAAGTAAGATTTATATCTGATTTCAGCTGTCACATGCTGTTTTGGATTACTATATGTGAATGCTATTGTTTGGAATGCGATTGGGGTTACGATGTAGTCCAGGCAATCGGTAATTGTCTGTGAACGGTGGTTGAACTGCTTAACCACGACAGACACGCCCGATGAATCCGAGTCGTACGCTGCTTGTCAGCAGTGGTTAGGCTACGCAGAGTGCTTACACGCTCCATGTCGATCAGCTCGACGTACGCTCGTACTAGTCGAGCTTGTCAAGCAACCCGGTTGGCCCGATGTATGTTCACCATGTATGGACGCTACTGTTTGAATCTAAGGTACTAACTTACCAGTGCAAACCCGTTTAGCTTTGGTACCTTGATTCGCTAAGATTCATAAGCCAGGCATGGTGGTATGAGACACTGTGCTGTCGGCCTATGCTGGGGCGACGAGCCTCCCTGTAGTGACCAGTGAGTAAACCAAACTCGTGAGCCGAATACGGTGGTATGGGACACTGTATTCGAGCTGTCAGCCTACGATCAGGTGACGAGCCCATAGTGACCTCGAGTATACACTAAGACTACATTAAGGTGACGAGCCTTTCCGTAGTAACCATGAGTATAAACTAGGCCTGCGCCGATGGTGATGAGCCTCTCCATAGCGACTTAGAACTGCTATCGTATGCGATTTAACTAGGATTGACGACCCTAGATGGATCATTATTTGGGTAAATGATATAAAGGGAGGTGTCTTAGCTTCCTAATCTAGCTGTATGAATATGTCTAATTAAGAACTTGGCTAACGCGACCATGCATTGCATTGCACGGTGCTTTGGCGAGGAAGTGCACAGAGGAAGGGGTGCATGCCGCGATCGTAAGATTTTGTCGCAAGAGGGAGTGTAGGCAAGGGCATGCATCATTAACACATACCATCCTTGCATTAATAAGAGTACTTAGGACCTTATGGTTGTACTACTTTATCATTACTGCTTGACTGAATTGATAACATGTTAACCTTTGCTTCATAGTTCCACTGAGTTGATTACTCACTCCCACGTTCTGGGACAATGTTTTAAACACCAACCAGAATCTGTCTTAGATGCAGATTCTGGCGTGACGTATGAGGCCGAGCCAGGCTTCTACGATGATGAGGAGGAGTTCTCATACATGCAGTTATCAGGCGGGTTTACGTAAGCCACTCTGATCGACGAGATTACAGGGATATATGATTAGTTGGGCATTCACATTTTGTCATTCTGTATATATATATTTTTGGGCCAGATATGTATTTATTTAGCTCAGTAATGCCATCATACTCGGGAGGTTGGGAAACACATCTATGTATCTTATACATCTATTACAGTCTTCCGCTTGCAAAATTCACTTGTCTCTGGAGTATGATATGTTGTTTTGGTATAATCTCATTCATATTTAATGCACTAATATGAACAACATTTAATCATCATTATCTATGTTGCATAAGTGATGCGTTGGAACTCGGGTGTTGAGCTCGTGTTCGACCCCGATTTTCAGGGCATTACAACTAACCATGAACTTTTCTTACTCGATGGACACAAAAATCAAAGGTTAAGGGGTGTTTTTCACAAGTGGGTCACATCTACTATAATCCAATTGCTAAAATTCGACATGTATAGTTCATGTATGATGGTTACAATTGGGATAAAATTTTGTATCAAACAGATCATGGGAACTATGTGATTTAGGAATCAAGGGTTTAGGATAATGACATTTTTGTAATTATTCCTGATCTAAGAGTTTTGGAAAATCTAATGATTCCACCTAGCTTTAGGAATGTTTCTAAGAAATTTTTGTAAAAGAAACAAATATCTAAGTCATCACGGATAAAATTTTATTCCCTAAATAATTTACAATTCATATTAATTAAGGAAAAATACATGTAACAAGTTATATGCTGAACCTAGTTTAAAATGGTAACATCCGGGATGTTACATTAGTACCGGAGTTTTTGGGTGTGTGGCACTCATAGAGGGAAATGGATCTAGGACTCTTCTTATCTTCTTGGGGGCCACGTCCTCCTATAAAAATTTAAGCTAAGCGAGAAACACAAATCCTAAGGGATTTGGAATCACTATGAGAATTACTAATGAAGTTTTAAAATTTTGAAATTGTTGTGCTTCTACCAGTTGAACCTATAGAGCACCCGACTTTAACTTTTAGGATTATTGAGTTTTGTTGGTTGGACACGATCGGATCAGCATACCTCTGTTGGTTGGATTGACAAATCTATCGGTTGAACCAATAGACAACCAACACTATACCAAAATTGTTAATTAGGAACGGCGAGTTATTTGGTATAGGAACAATTTTAAACCGTTTCTAATTACCCACGGTTCTAAACCATTTTTAAATGCAGGTATATCTCACATTTTTCAAAACTCAGGGAGTGTACCGTCTTTCCATGTTATTAGGGCTCGTTTGCTTCCCCTTTTCTTCAATCTCTCGTCTCACATCTCTCTCTCTCTCTCCCTCTCTCTCTCTTCAAATCTCCAATCTACCACGTTTAAAGATGGCTATGGCCGTTCTGCCCTCGTCCTGCTCTTCTTCTCTACACTTCTTCAACACCAAAACTCCAATCTCCTTCTCCTCTTCAAACCCTCACACCAAAATCCTTTAACTGAAACGGTAAAATTTGAAACGGTAATGAACTGTACTCAAGCTACATAAAAATTGCAAATTTAAAACGGCTGGGTTTTTTTTGTTCTGGTACAGCTCATGGCGTTTCAAATTTAAAAGAGTTTTAAACATTAATTTCAAAACGAAAAACAAAAACCTAATATCTCTCCTTCTCACCCGCTCCCTCATTCCCAACCCTCCCTCTCGATCTCTCTCTCACTCCATCACTCTCGATCTCTCTCCCTTTCTCCTACTCGCTCACCCCCAATTCCCTCCCTCTCGATCTCTCTCCCTCTCTCTCTCTCTCCCACTCCATAAACAAAAGGAAACAAAAAGCCTTTTCCTTTTTAACCCTAAAACTCCCATTCAAAAGCATCTTCAACGCCGATTCATTCTAGGATCGGAGGAATTTTTGTTGGAGAATCTCAACAAGAAGCCGAAAAGCTCGCTGAAATCTTTAAAATTCATTACCATAATCAGACTTTTGGGTTTATTTCGGACCTTTTAAAGACCGGAATTGTCGATCCGCGATCCAACTATTGAGGATCTTCTGAAACTCCTTGGAAGGTGCCGAAATTTACTCTCTCAAACATATCTGAAAGAAAAAAGGAATTCTCATTTTTATTTTTTTTGGATTTTCCAGTATTTATGTTGGATATCTACTCGATTTTTTCCCTGACAATCACTGAAAATGTTGACAATTTGGCCATTTTATCGAAAAATCGAAAAAAAAAATCAGCAAAATCTTGCCAGTATCCAGTAGAGATTCGAAAATTTGGGGGTTTTTGGTTTCACTGAGCCAACGATAGTGATATTACTGGAGATCTACCTTACAGACTGATGGTGCTCATGCCAAATGAATTCAATGCCAGAATGCAGGAAAATGGCAGAGAGGATTGGCATAAGATTCAACATATACCCTCAATCGAAATAAAACAGTGAGCTATCAAAGGCTTGTGAATTTGGTTGCTTGTTTCTTCCACCAACGGAAACGCATGGAAGGGCAAATTCAGCATCTCTACAAAAGCGGGTGAGTTTTTCTTTCTTCTTTCAGTTATTTCCCTCATCTTGATTAGCTCTAGGCAATACTGTCTCCTGCAAATCATGCATGTTAGTTGTTGGTGAAAATGCCCCAACCAAGAATGTCTGAGGCCATTACTTCAACTTGTGGGACTTAATCTATATGCGGAATAGGCCCACGGATCTGTCTGTGCATGGGACATGGCAATCAGGGGTTCAGATAGCTTACCTAGCTGAGACGCCGCCATGAAAGCCAGATAAGAACACCAGAATACCAGAATTCCTTTAGAGCTTAGGATCTTCCTCTCCTTCACACCCTTTCTGCAAATTAGTAGATGGGACTCAAATTTCTGCTGTGGTGTAGGATTGGGGACCCAGTTCTCTTTTATATAATCTGTAGAGAGAGAGTTTGAAACCCATCACAACTCTCTCTCCCACGCTCCACATTGTAGCATCCTAGTACAATTCAAATTGCTGTTTGCGTAAGACAGTTATAGCATTCCAACCCCAGTACGCAAGGCTGCGCAGATAGACTACGCAGTGCATCACCTGAAGTGGGGCCCACTGGTCTACTCAATCATCCAGTCCAACTGAATGACAATCCAGACCGTTGATCAGTAAGGCCCACTAAATGAAGTTCTTACACAACTACCTATGAATTGGCCTACATGAATATATGTGAATATATGTGTGATTGGATAAGTGGCATCAGTCGATTGCTCCCTGTTGATAGCGAACTTTTGACCATTTTGGCTTCCAGCTTGAGGGCCACCATTCAAATAGCAAGAATGAGCTTGCCAGTGCTATTTTCGGACTCTTTTCTATCTGGGAAAGGGTCCACTAGAGCAATGGTTATGATCATCTAAGCATGCAGCCACATGGGCCGCTCTTAACATGCACTATCTTTTCTTTGAATGCATAAGGATGTATTGAGATTTGAATATCTCAAGCCTTCACAATCCAACCGCTTTGCATGCCGTCACATGTGCCTAGATTGGAAACAAGTGCAAGATCTTAGCTGTCCATCTTTGTCAACGCGTGGCTCAGTAATCAGTCAGGTGTAGCAGTTGATCTATCAGGTGAGCTATAGTGTGCAAAACAAATGAACAGATAAAACATGTCTATATGCACAGGTGGAATCAGAAAACAGTAGAATGCATCAGGAAACCAATTTTCTTTGGCTAAACACAACTTAGTTTCCTTATGATGTGGAATTTTTGGAGTGCACACCATAATACCTATATACCCAACACGGAAACATGTCTCCGGTGTTCTAGACCATTGACTGGTTGGACAATCACACAGATGGGTCATAGCCCAAAAACAGAGAAATTGAAAAAATAAATAAATAATGCCTTTGGTAATTGGCCGCATTTGTGAAATTCTATCTTCTTTTAGTTTTTGTTGAGAAACTGGCATTTTCAATTTTTGATTTCCGTTGCAGTTTACACTACAACAAATATGGGAATGGGCGCATAGACGATATTTGTGGAAATGACAGTGAGGCAATTGGCATCCCTAAAGCATCACCTCCAGTAGGATCAAGGGACATTTTGGTCTTTTTAAATATATTTGGAATAGATAGGGTTAAAAACATGGATGGTTATATATATATATATATATATATATATATATATGCTTTTCTTGCTTTGAGAATAGTATACAAACAATTTAAAGATTCATGTCATATGTGAGCTTCCCTTTGTTACATGTGCTGCCTAGAATAGAAGAGTGGAGGAATGTTATGATTGTTGGTATAACAGATTGCAGGCTGTTGGATTTTAATGGATGTCAATGCACTATCCTTCATATTTACTTCTTTTGCATCCGTGAAGGAATTTTATCGCTTGGACTTCAAGGAACTAAAGGTGCACCAGAATTGAGAGTCTTTATTCTTGATTTGGTTGCGTCATTTTTACTCAGACCTGAAAGCATATTTAATTTGGTGAAGTGTGCCAAATACCTTTCTTTCAAAGGATGCATCTTATATTTTCTTTGTTTTTAGCTTGCTTTTATATGCTTCCTGGAAACTTTGAACGTATGCTATTGCTATGCATCTAAAAGAATGCAGCCAACAAGTTGATTAATTTTTTCCCTTTAACTTTATTTTGTAAGGTTGTTGAGCATTCATACTTTTACTGGGGGTCATATTCAATCCATCAACAAGTTTCGGTTGGTTGTACCTTTGGTAGATCCTATTGTTTTTTTGAATATCTAGCAGCTTTGGCGGTGTGACATTTGTTTATTCTGGATTTTCCATTTGTCTAGTATATTTAATAATTGTGGTTGTGGTTGTGGTTGGGATTGGATTTTTCATTTTTCTTATTTTTTTGAATAATTCCTTACCAAGTAGAATGTAAAATTTTAAAGTATGTTCATTCTTCCTTAGCTTACTTGTACGAGTATCCTTGAAAATTGATTTTATTTATCATCATTTAGTTAAGGTGGATGGGTACATATGATGTAGACCAAGTGGAACTCACTTATTTGAAGGCCAAGTGGATACTAAGTTTTGTCATGTTATGGAGAAAAGAAGTTCTAAGCCGATTAAACTGTGAGTTTCTTCTAAGATTGATATGTACAGTCACTTGCAAAAATTACCTCATTGTACCTTGAAACAGGCTTGCTCTTCTTTTTTCCTCTTCTTCTATATTTACAAATTGCAGCTGGAAGATCCAAAGGATCAGAGCCTTCCAAGCAAATGTAAGGGGGCTGTTATGGCTTCAATCTTTCAGTATGAGTTCATGATTTGAGTGCAGCTTACCTATTATATATGTATGTATGTATGTATGCGTATGAAATGTAGGGATGTAAGTTGTCATGGTCATGAATAAAATCATTTTTGACTCATTTCTTCTTGGAAATGAAGTGGAAATGAATAAATCCTCTCTACATGTGAAACTGTGGTCCTGTTCTCATCCAAACAATCTGGATATACATTGCATTGGCAGTATTTCTACCTGTAAAAGCCTGGTTTGGGTTGTACCAAAGGTCCAAAACATGTTGTTCCTGAGTTTCACAAACAATCCAATTACCCTTGATTTTGCAGCTGACCAAACTTCAAGGCGAAAAATTAGGCTGATTTCATAGAGCACAAACTGCTACAGTTTTGTTCTGGTCTAGTAGATGGTCAATACTCAACTGCTATTATATCCTTAGTTCTGTGATTTTGCCTATGCTCTTGAGTACCATAAGACACCAATGCCCTTGAATTTCAAAGATGACCACCATTCCCTTTCTTCTCAGCTCTTGGTTTGAGCCAATGGGCTGCATATTTTGTAAAAGGTTGCATGCAACTCTAACATATGTTCTTTATGCTACATGATATTCTGCTAGTTGAGATCCACAACTTACTGATTGTAAATGGATCTAACTTGCAAAATGGGAAAAGGAGACATTGCAAGAATGAGTTAACGGAAGAAGAGAAACTAATCTCATCTTTTATATTAAATTCAATAGGAATTAAAAATGCTAGAGTTATTTATCCATCGAAGTAAACCTAGGCCCTGTTTGGATATGAGGAATCTGTGGAAGAGAATTCATTTTGTAGAAAACTACTGCTGTTTTTTGTTGACACTGTTTGGATTGTAAAAGAGTTTATGTGTAGGTGTGATTGTGGATGTTCTCTGTCAAGTAGCATAATTTTGATATTTACAACCAATGTGGATGTTTCCAACACAATGAAAATGGCCACTTGGTAATATTCTGTAGATCCAATGCAGTTTTGTATTTGACAGTATTTCCTTAGTTTCATTTGTTGAACCTCTTCTTTTACAGGAGAGGCTTATCTGAATTAGAAATACATTTTCTTGAGGAACTATTCAGATTAATTTTTGGCTGCGTGTTCCTTTATACTTTTTTTTTTTGGTAGCATCTTTTTAAGTTTAGAGTCATGAATTCATTATTAGAATATGGGATAACTGTTTCATTTTTCCAGAAATCTGATGAAAACTTTCTGTATGTTGATTAATTTGTGCCATATCTTCAGATTAACCTAGAGACAAAATTGTATAATTCTTTTACAACAAAAATTAAATTTCTCAGATTCCTAACCGTGTCATCTTTCTGGCTGCCACATGACTGATAAATTGAGTGGAAGTTTTCTCAAGTATAATTCTTTTACAGCAAAAATTAAATTTCTCAGATTCCTAAGCTAGTCATCTTTATTTGTATGCATGTTGCATTAAATATTCATGAACGTGTGCATGGATGCAAATGCATGATGTATAGTTGTGAGAAAAATGCACATTTTTCAGGAATTAGTGCATATATTGGTACAGATTCACTGTTGGCAAATCCTTGCATATGCACAATCACACCTACACATAGACGCATGTTGACCTACCTTTGCATATGTGAAAATTGTTTGTTTACATGTATGTAATGCACATTGACAACTATCCTGTAAGTACCATAATTCCACCAATGCCAGCTTTAATTTCTCTAGCTACCGTGTGGAATTATGCTCAATACATATGACGTCCTGATCTCATTTGTTTGATTGTTTTTGAGTCCCGCTTCAATATCTTGAAAATACACTTGATGGATAGACCATTTTGTTAGAAATATCGATATGAATGTAGGCACGTTTGTGCTATAATCTGACTCATGATGCTTAGAGGATAGAAGGCAGGACACCAAGAGGGGACTTTTCTGTTTCTATCAACATGTAACAGATATAGCTGATTGTAGCCCTTATGATACAGAGCCTGTATGATATGGGCATCCAGCTATTGACAACTCTCTTGTGATCTTATTGTATATGAATTTCCAACTTATTAAATATGCATCTATCATAATTCTCTTATCCTTTTGGCATTCTAAGTTAGTTGGGATTCTTCCATGCTTCTCAGTTTCATGTCCTAACCCTGAAACAATTGCATATATGGAGCTCTCGCATTAAACCCAACTCCCACAATTTTGAGAAACTGAAAGAATTTCGCTTCCATTTGCAGCTTTACTAACCAGCCATTTGTAGCCCTTTAGATGTCCCTGTAGATGCCGGATCGCTGTTGCCGGAGTAGAGGTAATCTTGTATGTGAACTTTCACTGTGAAAATATGTTGATGCATTTGTGGAGCAGGCATGGATATGACTACATTGAATTCTTATACAAGGGTGTAAAAGGGTTTGAAGACAAGAAAATGGTAAGTGTCTACTTAACTCAGGCAAATTATGAAGCCTTTTAATCCATCCTTTTTGTATGTTCTGAGCATCGGGGATGGCTCTTGATACAGGTAAATGGGTTCAATTTGACGATGACCATCCAATTCCATAGATGGAGGAAGACATCACAAAGCTCTCGGGTGGAGGTATGATTCCTTGTTTTCTAGATCATTTAGCTTCTTATTCAAGCCCACTTGACATTTTTGTTCATTATGTTTCAGGTGATTGGCACATGGCATACATTTGCATGTATAAAGCTCAAGGAGTTTATATTTAAATTTAATGGTAAGCCTAAGCTAAAGTACTTTTACACAGTCGATCAATGACTTACATTTTGTGTAGATGAGAAAGGAAAAGTATGTGTTGTTGAGGCACTTGGTTTATAATCTGTACAATTTTGTCTTCTTGCCTTCCATAGAAGGGAGATTGAGTTGGAAGGCCACTCCATTAAGTGGCCTTGATTAAATAAACTCTGCTTGATTATATCCAATGATTGAAGTCCCAACTTTGTCATGTTGTAAAATGACATTGTAGTGTCCACAGTTTTTTTTTTTTTTGATCTGCAACAACAACAATAGTCTTTTTTTTTTTTTGGTGCTTAATGAGTGATAAATGCCATTATGTATGTTTCCATTTATTACCTTTAGTATCTGGTAGTGTTATTATCATGTGTTTGATGTTTTTATTAATTGCACATGGTTTATCTGATAAACCTTGTTCATTTTTTTGGCAGACAATAAGCTACATGGCCATGTGATGACTTAACTGATGAGGACCTCTACACTGCTATACAAAATGCTACTGGTCCAAAAGGTGCTTTATTTGTACCCGAGGTGAGATACTTCTATGCTTCATGATTTTTTGCTTAGAAGTTCATATGATTCGTAGAAGTGTCACCTTTTTCTTCTCCATTCATTCTGCTTTCTGTATTCTAATAGCTTACCATTCATTAGTTTTTAACATATTTAGGTGCCATTTGAAGTTCTTGTCTGAAGACAGATAGCTCATTTGTTGGATCCAATCCTTCAGTGTGCAAGGTTCATCTATGATGAATTAATTAAGGTAGGCTGGTTCTGGTAGACACATCTCTATTGTCTATGTAGAGGCTGCTTTCAAGTTCCAATTTTGATGTCATCCTTTTGCTTATTGAACGCTAAACCATCCTTTTCATTTCCAAGAAGGTTTAACCCACCCACAACATAGATATATGCACCGAAACTTGTGCCAATAAAGGGTGTGCTCAAGTGGTACTGGGCAGATATTGGTATAAAGAGGATTGAGAATCTTCTTTGAGGCACATCCATCAAGTAGGCGCGCCACTGTGAACATTACTTTGTTGGTCTTTTCTTTCTTCCTTGAAGATATTGATCATGGCCTTTGTGTTTCGGCAGTTAGAAAAGTGGGAAGCCACAAGGAGACTGCAGGATTCGTGGAATGGGAATATGGATCTCTGCAGGAAACCTTGACTCTCATTTATTTTGTACAGGAATTCAATAACCGTGTTAGAAGGGTTCCAGGTCAGCCCAATTTGGCATCAAGGATTTATTCCTGATGATTGAAGGCATGCCATTTATTCATTACAGCAGGATCTAAATTTTGTTGTATATATTTAGGAGTAAGTAGGTAAGGTGGATATTGTTGCATTTTAAGTGGCATGATATTTGTTTGGATTATTTGATGAAAATGATCACTGAAATCTTCAACGAAATAAAATTGATTGGTTCTTACTTATGCTGCTAGGAAGTCTCTGCTTTCTTGGTTAGGTGCTTTTGCTACAGCTACAGTTACAAGCTCACTTCTCATGCTTGTAGTTCATCAAAATCTGAAACTGTCCTTTGACTCACAATGGAATTTTATTCCTTGATTTTCAAGAAGTCTAACTTTCATCCTATTCAGGTGGTTGCTAAGCTGGATGAATCGTTTATCACTCACTTCTGTCACATCTCTGTTTTTTTGCAGCAGTACTAAGTAACAGGATTCTTGCTGGCTCACAGGTTTTCTGCTTTCACGTAGTGCATGGCAAGATTGTTGTTTCTTGTGCAGCTGATATACTCATATGACTTTATGTCATATTACTTTGGCTCTCTTTAATAGTACTACTGGTAGCTTCAAGAGTTTATGAAGCATATAAAGTGCCACTTGATTTCTAAGTGGTAGGTTGATCTTGAATTGCTCCCATTTGTTGACTTAGGCAACCATTTTAGATTGGTACATTTTAAGGCAGGTCCATGTGGATTAATGTGTTGCCCATTTGAATGACATTGTATGCTTTTCAACAGCCTCTGTAGCATCTTTTGTTCGAGCTGGCAACTGACAGGACGTCTAGCTTATATTTTATTGCTAGGATTCCATTTGGATTGTTGGACAGCCAAATTATTCAAAAATTTCCTTTTACTTCTTAGAATAATTTTGGTCTATTTTCTACTCTCTTCTTAGAACTCTGTTTGCACTTCAGTTGAATAGATGTGTATGCATTTTGTTCTGGAAGTCTTTTAGTCCTGAAAAATGCAAAATTGGCTTTAAGTCCTGAAAAACTCATGTAGAAGTTGTTTACCTGTAATCTGACATAAGCTATCATGTAAAAACTTACGAATTAGATCATATCAATACTTATCATATCAATCCTTCAAGATTACATTAGATGTGTATGCATTTTGTTTGGAAACTCTTGCCAGAAAGTTGATTCTGGAAGTCTTTTAAGTCCTGAAAAATGCAAAATTGGCTTAAAGTCCTGAAAAACTCATGTAGAAGTTGTTTACCTGTAATCTGACATAAGCTATTATGTAAAAACTTATGAATTAGATCATATCAGTACTTATCGTATCAATCCTTTAAGATTCCATTCGCATGAATGATTTTGCATTGTGCAGCTTGCTTCTTTTTGCATACCGAGCAAAAATTCATTGTGTGAAGAGATAGGGCCTTCTAATTCTAAATGGTTGTGATGCTTGTACATAGGTCTGCACCATGAGAGTAGAGAAGTGCCTGAATGAGATAGTGAATATGTTGAACAAGACAGAAGTCGAAAGGAAGCCTGACTTGAAAGGTATGATGGTCTATCCTAGATTTCATGTCTGAAGATCATATAAAGATTGTCTTTTGATTCTTGACCTTCCAGTTGATGATGCTTGCATTTTTGAGTCCATCTACATATAATGGAATGGGCACCTTCTACATATAATATACTCAATCTTTTCTTCTTCTTCTTCTTCTTCTTCTTCTTCTTTTGCTAGGAAAGTGCCTTTCCTTTCTCCCGTCTTCTCTGTTTTTTGAAGAATCTATATCTTTCCTTATAAAGAAAAAATATTATTCTAACAAGAGACTACTTTTTCCATTTACCCTCCAGATTTGAATATGTTTTTTGAAGAAACATGGGAAGATTTGCAGAATCTCAGCTCCCTGCACCTTGAAATACATTTCCCAGCCCCTTTTTGACGGTTTTTTTCGGCAATTCTCCTCACTAAAGTGTCGTTTTTACTAACTGTACTGTTTTGCAGATTGCATTAGTATACAAACTATATTTGATCGTGGTGTTTCTCTTATCTAGAATGTTTATGTTAAATAACTCCGAGACATGGTTTCTTACTTCTTCGGAAACTGGTACATGATAGCACAGCAGGATTACTAGTTTGTGTATGAAGCATTACTTTCCATCTGCTGAATTTTACTTTATTGGCCCCTTGAGTACAAATCTCTCAAGTCTAGGAACTACACCAACCATCTGGTGTTGGAAAGTATTTTGTTGATGGGATTTGTCAAACTAAATTACAAAAATAGTTGTTGCAAAAATACATGGTTTTAGTTTGTGTTTGTATTGTGTTTGCTTATTTGTTGTATCCATTTGATATGTTTTCTTAGTGGGTATAATTTGGATCTCATGATTGGAAAGTTGTTCAATCCGTTAGTGAGTACAAGATTGGCAATGTGGTTTTCTATCCTTGTGCTTTGTTTACTGCTTGTTCAATCTCATGATTCTAGCTTCCCATCTTACCCTTATGTTAGTCATACTCAACGTTTCATGAACTTGACATGCAATGGTCTATGGCCATGGTTCAAATTATTAATTGGTTGAATGAGACATGGGCAAAGTACTTTAATGAGGTTTTATTGGAAGTGTCGAAGATAATTAATTGGTTGAATGTGACATGCAATGGTCTATGGCCATAGAATTCAAAGGTGTGAAAATTTCAGAATGTAGAGGTGTTCATGTTATATATCTTGGCATACTGTATAGAATTTAGATCACACGTGATGCATTTTTTCTTCATTCTATATTACCAAGCTCCAGTTGTAATTGTAGGTTTGTGCCATCAAAGCTCCTGGTTTTGGAGAAGATAGGAGCAAACTTGGAAGAGCTGGTGTGGTTTGTGGTATGTACTGATTCTATATTTTCTGTATATACCTTGACCTTTTTTCTTTTTCTTTTTTTTTCCTTTTCCCTTTAAACTTGTGGTTTTAGTCAGTGAACAATTGTTTTGTTTTCATTTGACCAACCATGATTAGAAGCTTACAATAGCATTCAAAAATGACATTTCTGCATAGTAAGCAAATGAAGAAACATATTACAATATGATCTTTCTTCTATCAATTCTATTAATTGATAATGGATACATCTCTATCCCAGATGTGTATATGATGCATTTGCAGATTACCAGTTGCCGGAACTTCTGAGGACACCTCTACAATCTCTTTGCTTGCAAATTAAGAGTATGCAGCTTGGAAGCATTTCTGAGTTCTTATATAGGGCCTTACAATTGCTTGAACTACTGTTGG
Organism: Magnolia sinica; assembly: GCF_029962835.1. Taxonomy (NCBI): domain Eukaryota; kingdom Viridiplantae; phylum Streptophyta; class Magnoliopsida; order Magnoliales; family Magnoliaceae; genus Magnolia; species Magnolia sinica. The sequence continues at coordinate 28,460,194 of NC_080582.1, read as the reverse complement.
TATGTGTAGATTGTGATTTGCTTTTCTTTCTGCTTGCATATTTTCATTGAATCACCTGCATGGCAACTACAGTGCAACCTCAACATTTTTATTTTATTTTTCCAAGGAATTTGTTAGCATTTCCTTAACTTCTCCACTTTTGTTTGCCCCATAGTGCCTGTCTGCATGGCTCATGTTGTAACAGTTACTGAAGGACATTTATCTTGCAGGTCCAAAATGTTGTTGAATATCCTAAAATCATTGGGGCTTTTTAGATGAGAATGAAAATCTTACTCGCACATGTTCTGCCCCGTGTACATTAATGCTTTGTTACTCAACATTGTATATATTTTTAGATAAATGAACTTGTTGCAGTCTTAAGACGAGCATACCTCTCTGCTTATGTTTTTCTTTGGATTAATCTCTATTTTGATGGAATGCAATAAACTTTTGTTAATTTATTTCCCTTAACCCTAAATTTCGTGTGTTTTATCAGGGCTTGAAATTGTTCCTAAAATTTCGTCCTAAAATTTGACAGTTGGCGACATTAAGAATGGTTTAAAACCGTTCCTAAAATTTTGTTCCTAAAAATGTGCCCGTTGGCACTAGAACAGTTTAGAACCGTTCCTAAAATTCCGTTTCTAAAATTTGAAACGGTACCCAAAACGATTATGAATCGTTCCTGTATTTTTGCGACACCTTCATAAATGACGATTTTGGTGTAATGCTAACATCTCATCTCTACATTCCCATTTCCTCAACCCTTTTCCCTATCTCCCTCTCTCCTCAACCCAAACCCAAACCCTCCTCTCCCAACATCCTCACTGTCCGCATGTCCTGGGATGGCGCTCTCTCCTTTGTTCGATTGATAGTCCAAGGTAAAAATCTCAAGGTAAATTCTCTCTCTCTCTCTCTTCAAAAAACTCAGGTAAAAATCTCACCCGAAATCCGTTGCCATTTTCTCGATAATTACAGCTCATGGAAGCAGTAAAACGCAACATCGAAGATAAGGTCAGGAAGGCCGTACAGAAGCACAACCAACTCGTCAAAGAAGTAGATGTCCAGCTATCTGTTTGCAGCGGTGAGATCGGGAAAGGCCCGAAACTCCGCAGGTGCGAGGTGTGTGGAATTGTAACACCCTGAAAATCGAGGGTCGAGCAGAAGCTCGGCTCCCGAGTTCCAACGCCTCACTTATGCAACATAGATAATGATGATTACATGTTGTCCGTATTAGTGCATTAAACATGAGTGGGATTATACCAAAACAGCATATCATACTCCAGAGATAGTTAATTTACGCAAGCGGAAGACTGTGATAAGTATATAAAGCATATAAGTGATTGTAAGTCTCCAGAGCATGAACATGATACCAGGTTAAATAGTTACATGTATAATTCTAAAATATACAAAATAATGAAGTGTAATGTCCTCTATCCATATCCCTGTAGCCCCGATGCGCAACTCCAGGTCTACATAGACCCACCAGAAAGTTGCATGTAGGAGAACTCCTCATCATCGTAAATGTCAGGCTCCGCTTCATAAGCATTGCCACCATCTGCAACTAAAATAGAGTCTGATTGGTGTTTTAAAACATCGTCCCAGAGTGGGAGTGAGTGATCAACTTAGTGGAGATATAAGGCAAAGGTTAACATGTTATCAATTCAGTCAAACAGTAATGACAAAGCAATACAACAAGCATTCCTAAGTACTCTGTTTAATGCAAGGATGATATGTATTAATGATGTATGCTCTCGCCTGCACTCCCTCTCATGATCGCGACATGCACTGTTTAATGGCAGACACTCAATCACCACTGTTTCCTGCCAGGTGGGCCACCAGAGTCCCACATACGGCTGATTTTTGGGGTGGCCCACTAGTCCGAGGGGACCCATCAAATGCATGGTGTTGATGGTCAATACACATCATGGTGGGACCCACGGCTGGGACCGTGGGTCCCTTGCTGTCCGTCCATCAATGGCGCAGCAGGCGCTGCCAGCGCGACCTCTGGCAGCAGCAATGTCCTGCTGCATATATTTTATTTATTTATTTTTTAATTTACCAAGGTTTTTCCATGGTGGGGCCCACATTGGCCGGATACCGTCCAAAAGAGGCCAATATCCAGTATGATCCCATGGCCCGATACCATCCAAAAGAGACCTACTCACTAGTTCAGCATAGTTGGTTATGCTAGCGCAACACATCTTCAAGCGTATCTTGGGTCACAGATCCTCAGAAAATTGCCACATTCACATCAGCTGGTCTGCTAATATCAGGGGAGTATATCTGGCCAGTTTCATGAACCTGTTCTCGTACTCTGCCACTATCATCCCTCCCTGACGGAGGTGAAGAAATTCACTCTCATTCTCATTACGATACGTGAGGGAAAAGTACTTCTCATGGAAGCGTGTCTTAAATGCTTCCCACATCCATACATAGCCAACAGCCACAGTCCGAAGGACGCTATCCCACCAGAGACTGGCTTCCTTCTCGAACATGTATGTGATCAGCTCAACCTGCTCTGCCTCAGTGCAGTGCAGCGGCCTTAACATCTTAGAGATGCGGTCAAGCTAATACTCGGCCTCCTCGAGTCTATAAGTACCCGCAACAGTAGGAGGTCGGAAACACTGAAATCACTCGAATAAGCCGCTGGCACTCATATTTCTAGCAGGCTGCACTGGTGGTGCAAGCGGGGCCGTGTGCATGTTCTGGGCAAATGACCCCCGCAATGGTGGCCAAAAACTGTTGCTGCTGCATCAAGAGCATCATTTACTCCAACCTATCAAGAGGAGGAGCTGACTGTGATACGGGAGGCGTCGAGGTAGACACACGGTTTTTCTCAGGAACTGGTGGTGCAACAGGTGTCGGCCCATTAGTAAGGCCAGTGGCCGGCTAAGAATCCGGCATAGTCTCGTGATCCGAGCCCAAATTGGGGTCCGTATGGCTATCGCTGAGGGGAGGTGCCCCATCAATCGAGTCGCCAAGTGTAAGACGTGCCGTACTCCGTGTGGCCTTAGGTGGCATCCCCTATATACAACATAGGGTGTGACCCGTGTCAGATTCAGCATAAGAACATACACTCATTCACATTCCAAACCAGAAGAAACTTCATGCATTTCATTTACCAAAATCGTCACAATACATGAGATATAGTTTCACATGAGTCATGACAGAAGATGCATGTGAGCTAATTTTCCAAAGCTTTAAACACTAAACATACTAACAACCAAACAAGTCTACTAAGGCTAGTACAAAGGAAGACTAACAGCAAAGCAAACTAAGAGACGACTACACATGTGACTGGTCGTTTGAATCTGATGATGGTGGAGGAGCACCCTTGTCCTGTAGACAGCACAGGATAACTTTCAAGGTGCGAGACACTTTCTTGAATTTTTGTTTCACGAAGGCCCGGGTCTCATTGACCTCCTGTCGCAAGGCGACCTGGCCCTCCTCAAGCTGCGCCAAATGGGTTTTGATAGCAGCCCGATCACTGTCACGCTCCTGTATAGCAAGAGGAGAGCCCCCATCTGAGTCTTGGGCCTCCTCTTCTTCTTCTTGATCTCCCCCTTCACCACTGCCCTCATCTTTGCTGCCTTCCTCACCACTTCCTTCTTCTTCGTCGCCACACTCTTCCTCACCTTCACCTTCCTCGGCATCATCACTTTCTTCTTTTGTATCATCACTCTACCCCTTAAGGTGGGCTTGGCGTCGCCTTTGGCCAATGCCCATGTTGTCAAGCGTGTTTTTGCTAATAATGTGGATCGGGGCGACGTCCTCCATTTGGAGTTGGAAACAATAGTGGTGGGCAATTTTGCAAATCAATTGACCAAAAGGGAGCGAGGAGCTTTCTCTCTCAGACCGCACAGTGTAGATTATCTGGGATAGGACGAGTAGGCAGGCATACTTTCTCTCCTTGCCCGATTCTGAACAAGAAATCCACCATGAATCTTGTGCATTCGATGCGGTTACTCCACCTAGGATACACGTTATACGTGAATATGTGATGGAGCAGGCGGAAGTCGGCCATCATCTTGGACGAAGTGAGGCTATTTCCATGCCTCCAACACTCGAGTCGGCCGCATAGGAAATGTGTGCGAAGTCTTTGCCCTCGCTCACTAGCGAGGTTCTTCTCATTGGCGTGTACCACACCTCTTTCAACTCCCATAATGCGGGCAATCTCGTCCACACCAACTATGATCTCCTGCCTTCCCAGAGGGATAGTAAACTGGAGAGGCTTCAATAGTGGATTCCGAATGAGGGGGTAAAAGGTGTGCACGGTGTGTTCACTCGCATGAGTGTTCCCTTCAAATATGGGACCCCACCCATTATCCAGGAGAAAATCGATGGATGGATACATCCCAAACATCTTCTCATCGACATGTGCCTCAAATACGACCTTGCGGTTGCAGAACTTACAAAGGTCGACCTTCGGCAATAGCGATCTCTCCAACAGAATCTGAGGATCGAGGTCCCGCTTGGACCTCCGTTCACGCTCGGCACTCGTACTGGCTTCGGCGTCCGCCCTCCTCGTTGTACGGTGTGGTTGGCTCGGCCCAGCCTCATCCGGGGCCGCTCTCTTCTTTCCCATGAGAGAAAGGAGCGTAGAGATCGAGAAGATGTTGGCGACAACCTCGAAGAAAGCCATTGGAAGTGTAGGAAACTTGAGAAATGAGATGGGTATGTAGATTTTGAGATTTTGAGACACAAAGATGTGTTTGTGTACTCAAATGGGAAGAAACAAGGAAGATGGAAGGTGGTAATAGATGGGTTTTTTGAGGGAAATGGTAGAGATGATGTAAAGTATGGAAGAAGATGGAAGATTGATGTGAAAAGTAGAAGAAGGTGGTGTCTTGAATGTATGGAAGGGGGTTTGAGAGAGAAATGGAGGGTTTTTGGAGGGTTTAGAAGGCTAGGAATTGTGTGAAATAGCAAAAGGGGAGGTGCGGGGGGTCAAATAGAGGCCCCACACGTGTGACATGGCCCACCTGACCAGGCAGTGGGCAGTGTGCCGCCGACCGGGTAGTGCCGCCACCCATACTCTGGTCCGATCGCGGTGGCTCTGCCTGGGGCCGGTGTCCACCCTTCCCCTGGGGTGCCGAAAACATGTAGGACCCCCCTTGGGTCCCTCTGTAAATTACGGTGTGGCCCCCATAATGGTTTGAGGTACTTTCGGACTATAACTCGTACACATTCACGCTTTTGGTGTGTCTTGAGCGTGGGATTCGCTGAATTACCGCCCAAACCCATCAATTGACGGTCTAGGATGGGGTTGGGATCATTTTATATCATCTTATACGCGTAAGGGATGAAATTCAACGGTCGGTTTCACCTGTCGGCGAAACTGGGAAGCGTACGACTGTTTCTACGTTGTATCGCTCCCTCCTAGATCAAAGTACATCAGTGTGCGTCATGTTATCATAACCCAGGTCCAGTTTAATCTAAATCATGCTTTGATACCAACTTGTAACGCCCTGAAAATCAGAGGTCGAGTAGAAGCTCGGCTCCCGAGTTCTAACGCATCACTTATGCAACATAGATAATGATGATTAAATGTTATCCGTATTAGTGCATTAAACATGAGTGAGATTATACCAAAACAACATATCATACTATAGAGACAGTTAATTTACGCAAGAGGAAGACTGTGATAAGTATATAAAGCATATAAGTGATTGTAAGTCTCCAGAGCATGAACTTGATACCGGGTTAAATAGTTACATGTATAATTCCAAAATATACAAAATGATGAAGTGTAATGTCCTCTATCCATATCCCTGTAGCCCCGATGCACAACTCCAGGTCTACATAGACCCATCAGAAAGTTGCATGTAGGAGAACTCATCATCATCGTAAAAGTCAGGCTCCACTTCATAAGCATTACCATCATCTGCAACTAAAACAAAGTCTGGTTGGTATTTTAAAACACCGTCCCAAAGTGGGAGTGAGTGATCAACTTAGTAGAGCTATAAGGCAAAGGTTAACATGTTATCAATTTAGTCAAGCAGTAATGACAAAGCAATATAACAAGCATTCCTAAGTACTCTGATTAATGCAAGGATGATATGTATTAATGATGTATGCCCTCGCCTGCACTCCCTCTGCGACATCATCTCACGATCACGGCATGCACCCCTTCCTCTATGCTCAACTCCAACGCCGAAGGCACATGCAAATGCGATGCATGTACATGATTAGCCAAGTTCTTAATTAGTCTTATTCATACAGCAGGTTGGGAAGCTAAGGCACCTCCCTTTATATCATTGACCCAAATAATGATCCATCTAGGGTTGTTAATCCTAGTTAATCTCATACGATAGTAGTTTTAGGTCGTTACAAGGAGGCTCGTCACCGTCAGTGCAGGCCTAGTTTATACTCGAAGTAACTACGGAAAGGCTCGTCACCTTAGCGTAGTCCTAGTATATACTCGATGTCACTACGAGAGGCTCGTCACCTAATCGTAGGCCAACAGCTCGAATACAGTGTCTCATACCACTGTATTCGGATCACAAGTTTGGTTTGCTCACTGGACACTACGGGGAGGCTCGTTGCCCCAGCGTAGGCCGACAGCTCGACCACGATGTCCCATACCACTATACTTAGCTCATGAGTCTTAGCGGATCGAGGTACCAAGGTTAAACGGGCTTTACATTAGTAAGTTGGTACCTTAGATTCAAGCAGTAGCGTCCATACATAGTGAACATACATTAGGCCAATCGGGTTACTTGACAAGCTCGACTGGTATGAGCGCACGTTGAATTAATCGACATGGAGCGCGTAAGCACTCCTCGTGGCCTAACCACTGTCGATAATCACCGTACGACTCGGATTTATCGAATGTATACGTCGTGGCTAAAACAGTTCGACCACCGATCGTAAACCGTTACCGATTGCCTGGACTACATCATGGCCCCAATCACACTCCAAAACAATAGCATTCACATGTGATAGTTAAAGACAACATGTGACAACCAATCCAAATATAAATCTCATTTGAGCATTTTAACAAGCACAGTGTGCATGTTAACATACATAGGCATTTCATCCATAAATCACGTAATAGTAAGATATGTTACATAAAGGAAACTATAATTATACATAAGGGAATTGAGAATCCTATCTCAACGCCCTCATCAAATATATTACAATAAGCATTTTCTCATTTAGGCATTTTATCAAACACTTAGCCTACACTTATCAACATACCTGTAATATATTAGTTAAAACACATATTATAACAAATCCTTCCACATAGGAGTTGTCACACATACAACAATCATGTATTCCCAATCAAAAATCATGGCAAGCACAAATTATAATTCCATACTCATTCAAACATTTCAACAAATACATGGAATGCATTTAAAATCAACATAGTTTACATATATGTATAATATACGGAAAACATCGTATATAAGCATATGTGATAGCAATCAAATCAGACATAAATCATTGCTGACATTGAAAGCCTTAAAAACCATAACCTAAACATTTATAGTCCGCACCTTCCATCGGTAAACTCGTATCGAGCTCAGTTTGAACAATACGTCTCTCTCTACGGCACAACGGCTACCTATAACATGAAATAGGTTAATTATTTCACCATTTACTCTAGCTGGATACCTAAAACAGATTAAGGTTAGGATTTCTTACCCAACAATGGAGTCGAAATTGCTGGAATAACGATACGGGTAGGATGATTTGGCACGTGGAGCGGTGGGATCGAATCCCAGGAACTCTCTCTCACTTTCTCTCACTTCTCCTCACTCTTTCCTTCTCTTTTTCCTCTCTTCTCTCTCCTAGGGTTTGAAATTCGTATGGAATGAGAGAGGGGTGGGTTTAGGTCCTTATATAGGCCCAGAACTGATAAAAATGGCCCCAGGGCTATGGTATACTTAGGTTATATCCACAGAGTGGCTGTTTCGGTCCAACGGATCTCATCTGGAGGCCCATTTCCTACATACGATCTAGGGAAAGTTCCCTGACATTGGATATAGGTCAGGTTAAGTTTTCGATCTGATCGGATTTACAAATCGACTGCGGAGGTCCAGTTTCAATTCAACGGTCACCAGTACTCGATCAAAGCCACAAGTGCACTGACATATGTTGGAAATTTTTCCTGTTCTGAGGGTGTAATTGGGTCAGAATCTGACGGTCTGAACCCTTAAATTTGGCCTGCAAGTGAATGGCCTAAATCACTTAAGTTTGAGTTCATTTCCTAAAGATATTCGCGCTTCTCACACACTCCGCTCCGGGCTCAAGTTGTGCGTTTTTGGAGACTACTGGGACTTGATTTCTGAGATGGTTGTCAAGCCCAATAAGGTGGTCATAATTGTATAGTTTCACATTAATTGGACTTTCGACGCACGGTTCAGGTCCGATACGAAGTTTCAATGTACTCCCGAGAGTAACTGGGTTTTGAGATTGGTCCTACGTTTTTAGGTAATGTAGGGTTAACGATTCTACTAGTTTTGGGTCTTACAGATCGTATAGAAAGTGGTTCAAGCTAATATACCGATTAATTTTCTTCAGTACTTAAATTACTTTTCGTCTAATTTCTAAAGGATTCGGTCCTTAGTGATTTTTGTCTAAGGTGGTACTCAGGTTTTTGTACGGATTTTTCCGAGACGTTACGATCTACCCCCCTTAAAGAAAAATTTCATCCTCGAAATTAGTACATTTTCATACTCCTCGAGAATCTGAGGGTAGTTCTTGCGAACCTCAGCTTCTGCTTCCCAAGTAGCCTCTTCCTCGATGTGGTGCCTCTACAGTACCTTCACAAGTGGAATCACTTTACCGCGCAGCACCTGATTCTTCCTATCTAAGATACGCGTCGGTCGCAGTACATAAGTAGCATCCTCACTCAACTGTACCTGCTCCCATTTGATAATGTGGGAAGGGTCGGGAACGTATTTCTTCAGCATAGATACGTGAAATACGTTATGCACGCCTATGAGCTGTGTGGGCAAAACAAGGCAGTAAGTAACCACACCCACTCGATCTAGTATTTGGAATGGGCTAATGAATCTCGGTGTGAGCTTTCCCTTCTTCCAAACCGAAGGACTCCCTTCATGGGAAAAACTTTCAGGAACACATGGTCCCCAACCTCGAACTCTAGCGGTCGCCGCTTTGTATCGGTGTAGCTCTTTTGTCTGCTCTGTGCTACTGAAAGTCGACGCCTGATAATGTCGATCTTCTCAAAGGTCACCTGTACTAACTCGGGGCCAATCAAACTCTTCTTGCCAACCTCTGCCCATCAATGTGGTGCTCTACACGGACGCCCATACAGTGCTTCATAGGGAACCATGCCAATACTCGCCTGAAAGCTGTTGTTATACGCGAACTCTGCATAAAGAAGACAATTATCCCAACTGTCTTTGAAATCTAGCACACATGCTCGCAGCATATCTTTCAACACCTGATTTACCCGTTCCATCTGTGGGTGCAGCGCGGTACTAAACTTCAGTTTCACACCCATTGCTTCATGGATACAAGTCCAAAAGATAAATGTGAATCGCGTGTCTCAATCTGACATGATCTCCAAAGGAACTCCATGCAGACGTACTATCTCCTTAATGTACAGCCTGACCAAATCATCTGTAGAGTTCGAAACTCTAATCGGGAGAAAATGAGCCGATTTCGTCAACTGGTCCACAATCACCCATATGGAGTCATGTCCCTTGTCTTCGATAACCCCGAAATGAAATCCATAGAGATGAAATCCCACTTCCATTCTGCTATGGGCATGGGCTGAAGCAGTCCATGAGGTCGGCGATGCTCTACCTTAACCTGCTGGCACGTGAGACAACGGGACACATAATCTGCTATGTGGGCCTTCATATTGTCCCATTAGTACGACCTCTTCATTTCTCGATACATCTTCGTACTACAAGGATGCATCGCCATCTTTGAATTGTGAGCAGCTTCGAGAACTTCCTTTCTCAAGTCATGAAGATTTGGGACGCATAGGCAGCCACGATAATGTAAACCCCCATCCGTACCAACTCTCCATTCAGAGTTTGCATCGTCACTGGCTCGCTTCCCCAACTCTACTAACCACTCATCTTCCTTCTGAGCCACAATGATTCGGTCGTCAATAAGTGGCTGTACACGAATATGTGCGACACTCTCGAACGGCTCCTCTACCGTAAACTTCTGCTCAAAGTCTCGCACAAATTCCACCATGTTCCATTCATCGATCATCAGCGGAGCCGCAAATGCTATCGTCTTCTTACGGCTCAATGCGTCTGCCACAAGGTTGGCCTTACCAGGGTGGTAGGAGACCTTGAACTTGAAGTCCTTCAAGGTTTTCATCCATCGCCGCTGCCTCATATTCAGGTCCCTCTGCGTGAATATGTACCTGAGGCTCTTGTGGTCGCAAAAGAGCTCAAACTCTTCTCTATAGAGGTAATGTCTCCAGAGCTTCAATGCAAAGATGACGGCCGCTAACTCTAGGTCGTGCGTAGGATAGTTTTCCTCATGTTTCCTCAACTGTCGCGATGCATAGGCAATAACCCTGTCCTTCTGCATAAGGACACAACCTAAACCAACACGAGATGCGTCGGTGTATATCATATACTTAACCCCTTACTCTGGCAATACTATCACAGGGGCAGACATTAACTTGTCCTTCAGTTCCTAAAAAGCTGCTTCTACCTTCTCATTCCAGGCAAACTTAAGGTCCTTCTGAGTCAGCTGAGACAACAGTCTGGCTATCTTAGAAAAGTCCCTAATGAATCGACGGTAGTAGCCAGCAAGTCCCAGAAAACTCCTCACTTCTGTAACCAAACCGGGCTGCTCCCAGTCCTGAACTGCGGTCACCTTAGCAAGGTCTACCGTTATTCCTTCCTTAGACACCACATGTCCCAGGAACTTGACTTCTTCCTTACAGAAGTTACACTTCTTGTACTGGGCAAACAACTGGTTCTTCTTTAGAGTATCAAAGACTGCTCGCAGGTGCTCCTCGTGATCTTCCCGACTCTTGGAGTATATCAGGATGTCATCTATAAATACGATTACGAATCAGTACAGATACGGCCGAAACACCCGGTTCATCAGGTCCATGAACATGACCGGTGTGTTTGTGAGCACAAATGACATCACAAGGAACTTGTAGTACCTAAAACTGGTCCTGAAAGCTGTCTTCTACATGTCCTCATCCCTGACACGCAACTGGTGATACCCTGACTGTAAGTCGATCTTCGAGAAATACTGTGCCCCTTTCAATTGATCAAACAGATCAACTATCCTGCGCAAAGGATACTTATTCTTCACTGTCACCTGGTTCAACCTGCAATAATCAATACACAATCGCAGCGAACCATCTTTCTTCTTCACAAACAGCACAAGTGCCCCCCAAGGAGACACGATAGGCCGTATGAAACCTGCGTCTAACAGGTCGTCAATCTGTCTCCTCAATTCCTCCATTTCACATGGAGGCATGCAATACATAGGTAACGAAATGGGTGTCGCACCAGGCACAAGGTCGATAGTAAAATCGATCTCGTGCTGAGGAGGTAATCTAGGTATCGTCTTAAACACTTCCCAGAAGTCTTGGACCACGGGCGTATTTTCAAGAGTCGGACCATTATGATCTTTTAACAGGGCAGAATAGCAAAGGACCTGGAAGGGGCAACTGAACTGAACAAGGAAAGTGAAGGTCGTATTTTCGAGCCCGTGTGCCGTCACCAGTCGGGTCTCGCAGTCAATCTCGACCCTAATCTCAGTAAGCCAATCCATGCCGAGGATGATGTCAAAATGGTATATCGAGGTGATAATCAGGTCAACGCATATCGTCCCGCTCCCTAAATCTATCAAGCAACCCTCACACAACTTAGTGGCATCTGTAAAAGTTCTTACTACTGTGATAACTCTCACCCCAACCATAGGGGACGTATTCAGCCCTAAGCGCTTGACCGTAGAACACGATATCATAGAAATGGTGGACCTGGTGTCCACCAATAGAAATACGGGTGTACCTTGGATGTGGGCAGTGAGCTCCAAGGCTAAAGGCACCGTAGCTGCTGAATCAGACGCTTTAGCTGCAAGCGCATGTACTTGTGCTTGTTGAGAACGGTTCGGTTGCGGTGCCGGAGGTCGCTGAGGTGCCCTAAATTGAGGTGCAGGTGGTGCCGATCGTAGAGGTGGAGCTGTGATGGCCTGAGGTAACTGATGGTTGATCATCTGAGGAGGCGCAAAACCGTTGTCCCTCATCTTGGTGAAACAATATGTATCCGTGTGGCCTAATGTCACACCCCAAACCTAGAAATCGGATTCACAGGAATCCCGATCATCGAATCCGGTGCTGACAGCCTCCGTAGTACCCCATTCTCGGCTCTTAGCGTACATACGCCAGATTCCGATCCTGAGATCCTACAAGGAGGATTTTTTTTGTACATTTAACTCGTAATAAGCATAACCACAAGATTTCCCAATTCACAAAAGCAACATTATCATCATATATCCACTAATATAATCATTTGAGTACAATGCTGAAAGGGATATGCATAAATCGAGAATTAAGCTCCAGAAGACCGCTGCACGCTCCAAGCTCAACACTGCCGCAACCTAACATCACCTGCACACATCTATCGTGCATAAGCTTATAGAAGCTTAGAGGGTGGTGTAAGTGTGTGCACAAGGTAAGTATCAAGTATTCAATACAATGCCAAAATCATACAATACCAAAAATACTGGTAATCCATAAATCGTACAATATCGGAATAAGCAGAAATACTGACAAGATCATGAATTATCAGAGTAAGTAGAAATACTGACAAGATCATAAATCATACGATAACAGAGTAAGCGGGAATGCTGATAAGTCCATGAGTCAATCAATATTAGAATACGCAATATAGAACAACTATGCAAATGAGGAGTCATAAAAGACCAAATATCAGATGCCGAGGATATGATGCAATATACAATTCCGGATGAGTTCATGAATAACATCAGCCATATTTAGACCATATAAATGCAGAAACACAGTAACCCAAAATGTCATATGCCACGAATGTAATGCAATATGCAGTACGAATGGAATGACCATGCTGGAGTGTGAAGTCGGGATGATAGTATGTAGTATCGCAGGCTATGGTGTCTATCACAAGGGACTTCTATCCAAACCAGTCCCATACCTAAATTTGGATAGTCAGACTCAGTGTGGTAAACTCCTGATCTCAGGTTAGTCGCGCGCCCCAACCAAAATCCTGGCTATTGCGAAGGTACACGTAATAAATAGTTGCGCACCACCAACCCGAGTGGATAGTGAATGAATGAATGAGTGAGTATGCAACTCCTGCTCAATAAGTCCACATCAGTACTGTTCATCTCTGGGATTATCAACGGGCTTTAGTACACTCCAAATGGCACTGCCCCTCTCCCAGCAGCATAGTCTAAGTGAGCGTAAGAAACCTCACTATCTGTCTGGCCAATAGTCTACCAATACCTATCCGACACGTCGATAGCGGACCCAGTTACAAGCTAGTCAAACTCAGCTTAGCTATGCCCCTACCCTCAGGCGGGTAAGGCCACACCCTCTCCTAACCGACCACGACACAGTGGGAGGTGCGGTCTCCATGTATTCGGCACTCGGACGCTCATGTATCCACTCGGTCTCGACGTTGGGGCGTTCTCTAGTACTAAGAGGGTTTAGGGATTTTCACCCAGGGTCATCTATGGCAGCCCGATGCTAGAACAAATTTTCAGTGCCCCGTCTGGCCATCTACGATATGCCTGTGGAGGCTACGGCCCTGATGTCGCTAAGGCATACAGTAATCATAATGCAAGATGCATGAGTCATACAATCCAGTCATGCATCAATCCTGGGCATATCGTGCGCTCATGTGAGATTACCTCCGCCTATCAAGGAGTTTCATAACAACATGCTCCATGACATATACATTGATTAACCACATCTCATAACAAACATGCAGATGATGCGTATGTGCATGTATCATGATGCGATGCTGTCACATACTTATAATTGGTATTAATAACTGGCATCAACAATCGACCTCGACGATGTGGACATTTAACCAACATTGCCCTCGAGGAATGGCCCTCATACATGTTAACATATAGTGGACCCATGACCTCACACAAGGGCCCAAATATACAAAACCATGGGCTTCACTCAAGAGCTTAATACACATCACGATGGGCGTTTCACATGGGCCTAACATACATCACAATGGGCTCCGTCGCCTAGCTCTCAAATGCATCACACTGGGCCTCAACTAAGAGTTGCATATACACCATATAGGTCTCGACAATTGGGATCGATCGATAATCAGAATCGGCAAATCGGTCATGACAATCGGATCGATCGATATCAGAATCGGTCAATCGGTCACGACAATCGAGATCGATTGATAATCAGAGTCAGCAAATCAGTCACGACAATCAGAATCGGCAATCGCCACGACAATCGGGATCGATCGATAATCAGAATTGGGAAATCGGTCACGATAATCGGATCGATTGATAATCAGAATCGGTAAATCAGTCACATCAATAGGAATCAACAATCGGCCACGACAATCGGGATCGATCGATAATCAGAATCGGCAAATCAGTCACGACAATCGGATCGATCAATAATCAGAGTCGGCAAATTGGTCATGTCAATTGGAATCGGCAATCGGCCACGACAATCGGGATCGATCGATAACCAGAATCGGCAAATCGGTCATGACAATCGGATCGATCGATAATCAGAATCGACAAATCGGTCATGTCAATTGGAATCGGTAATCGGTCATGACAATCGCAATCGACAAATCAGTCATGTCAATCGAAATCGGCAATCGGTCATGACAATCGGAATCGATCAATAATCGAAATCGGCAAGTCGGTCACCTTAATCGGAATTGATCGATAATCAGAATCGGTAAATCGGTCATGTCAATCGGAATCGATCGATAATCGCTCTAACAAAGGGCCTAAGGGAAGGTCACAATATGGACATTTAACCATTATCGCCCATCAATGTGGACATTTAACCAACATTGCTCCCAAGAAGTGGCCCACATAGAGCTAAGCATACAGTGGGCCCATGGCCTCACACAAGGGCCTGATATACTTCACAATGGGCCTCGTCTCACAGCCTAATGCACACCATAATGGGCCTCACTAAATGGGCCATAAATACACAACAGGTGGGCCCTGCACATGGGCCTCAGATACATCACATGGGCTACAACCCATGGGCTTAATACATGTCACAATGGGCCTTGCCCATAGGCCATGAATACATCATAATGGGCCTCATCATATGGGCCATGAATACATCACTTTGGGCCTCATCAATGGGCCATAAATATATCACATTAGGCCTCATCATATGGGCGGCAATTACATCACTGTGGGCCACACAAATAGACGGTATAGATATACAATACATACATCATGGCAGGCCACACGGATGGACGACATAGATATATACAATACATAGATCATGACGGGCCACACGAATGGACGGCATACATACATCACGGTGGGCCGCATACACGGGCGTAATATACATCACCAAGGACCACGACCCCTGGGCTTCAATTACATCACAATGGGCTACGACCCATGGGCCTCAATATACATCAAATGGACCACATCAATGAGCCGCACCAATGGGCCATAAATACGCAACAGGTGGGCCCCGTTCATGGGCCAAAGATACATCATGATGGGCCTCAACACAATGGGCCTTATGTACATTACATCAAGGTGTCGCAGGACAACACCATCCAAACGATCCAGCACCGTCCAGACATTCTAGACAGTGAGGATCAAAAAATATATATCACGGTTGGCCTAGCAAGTAAAATAGATGGACGGCTTGGATGCAACATACATCAGAGGTGGGTCCACGTCCATGGACTAGATAGAGTGGATCAAACACTTGCATCAAGGTGGGTCCCATACACTATATTTAATCTACACCATTCATCTATTTTTAGAGATCATTTTAGAGCATTCTCCAAAACTGAATCATATCGAAAAATCATCTGGACCATACCATAAATAACAGTGGTGATAATGATCTCCACCGTTAAAATCCCTAGAGGGCCCACCATAGCGTTTATTTTCCATCCAATTTGTCCACACAGTCACAAAGACCTAGTTTAAAAAAACAAATATCATTTTAATTCAAAACTTCTATGACCCAGGAAGGGTTTCAATGGTATACGTTCAATCCCCTACTGCTTTTGTTGTGTGGACCACTTGATAGTTAAATCTGTCTTATTTTTAATCTCAGTCCTTAGGACGAGCTCACTAAATGGATGGACTGTATGGATGTAACACATACATCGTGCAGTGCATCCCATGGAATTGCAGACGTAATACAGCAACTATACTGCTGGTATGTGATAGACCAGCCAACCTGCATCCAAATGATGTGGGTCCACGTACATCAGGGTCCACCGTCACATATCATAATATTATATATTAATATAATATCATATTTATTATTTTTATTATTATTATTATTATTTATTATTATTATTATCATCAGCGTCTAGCACCAGCACCGTCCATGCACGAACGGTGCGGATAAGGAACACATACATCATGGTAGGGTCCACATGGGTGGACGTTGCGGGATAAACACTTACATCAATGGGTCCCATGCGAGGCCCACCATAACATTTATCTGCCATCCAAACCGTTGATAGGGTCACACAGACCCTGGATGAAGAGGAAAACAAATTTCATGATGATCCAAACTTCTGGGACACCTAAAAAGGGTTCCAATGGCAGACGCTCAATCACCACTGTTTCCTGTCGTGTGGGCCACCAGAGTCCCACATACGGCTGATTTTTGGGGTGGCCCATTGGTCCAAGGGGACCCATCAAATGCATGGTGTTGATGGTCGATACACATCATGGTGGGGCCCACGGCTGGGACCGTGGGTCCCTTACTGTCCGTCCATCAATAGCGCCTGCGCGCCCTCTGGCAGCAGCAGCGCCCTGCTGCATATATTTTATTTATTTATTTTTGATTTACCGAGGTTTTTCCATGGTGGGGCCCACATCAGATGGATCCACTCCACCCATTGGATCCCATGGCCCGATACCGTCCAAAAGAGGCCAATATCCAGTATGTTTTGGCTAGTAGAACAACGAGGTGGGTTTTTAACGGTAACAATACTGTTTTCTATGGTATGGCCTGCCTGATAGTTGGATTGTCTTCATTTTTCGGCTCAACGCCTAAAATGAGCTAGGAAACGGGATAGATGGCATGGATTATATACATACATCATGGTGGGGCCTGCATGAGTGGCCCACCCCAAGCTTAGTACACCCCAACGTCAATTCACACTTCACTATTAGCCACACCCCAAGCCAGTTCACACTTCTCTGTTGAGCCACGTCCAGCGTCTCTGGACGCTGGACGATATGGAACGACACAGGCATCATGGTGGGTCCCACATGGACGTGGCCCACATCTCATCAAGGTGGGTCCCACATGAATGTGGCCCACCTGATTTGAATCAATCTTATACTTGTGTTTTTCCACCACCGGTAGGGTCCACATGACTTGGACGGTTTGGATAAGACATACATCAAGGTGGGGTCCATCCGAGTGGGCCACACATCACACAAAAATGAGAAAGAGAGAGAGAAGCACCCACCTTTGATCTTCTCTTCCTTCTTCCGCCTATAGTCTCTAGAGCTTCAAGGAAACGATTCTAACGGTTGAGATGGACCTTAAATGGTGGAGATGGGAGGTAGGAAGGTGGGCCACACTAGCTCTCTCATGGGGAGCTGGACGTGGGTTGCTTGGGAGGAAAAATGAGAGAGAGAATGAAAGAGAGAGAGATGATGAGAGGAGTGATGAGAGAGAGCGATGGATGGGTGTACTTGTGTAAGGGAGAGTTGACTTTTATGAGAGAGGTGGTTGTACTTGGGGATGGTTGCTTGCACTTGACTTGATTTGATTGATTGATGTGACGTCTCGTAGAGATTCTCTCAGAATTGCAACGTATGGTATTTTCCTCGAACTGAACGCAGGCCCACATATCTGGGCACGGGTATCGCCTCGGCGAGTGAGACGCGGCGTTAGAACCGCGGCGACGACACGGTCGTAATGATATAAGTCTTAGGCCGAGCCGACTTAGATCAACAGGATGCAACTCAGGGTCGCACCCAAATGCCGATAACAGATAGCGGGTCGCCGAAATTCGACCAGAAGGACCGCGGAAGCCTATGGAACGATACAGTTTAGGATACGGGTCTTACAGCTCTCACCTCCTAATAAAAAAAATTTCATCCTCGAAATTTACCGTCACAAAGGACGAGGCAAGGGGAGAGGAAGCATCGATATAAACATATACATGGCATAATCAATTTAGAAAAGGATGAAGATAGCACTCTTTATTCTCAGCCTTACGCTCGCAAGATGCCTCCTTAACAGAATGGTGAACCATACTAATCTTCAAATTTTGGATTAGAAACGATCAAAACGGGAACATTATGCAGCCTCACAATCTCAACGGTAGGGAGCTATCTCAGAAAGTCTATAAGTTATTCGAATTTGAGGATCTAATCATTCTAAGTTCTCAACAATCATAGAGTGTAAGGTAGCTATCAACAGATGTGTGATATTATCCTCAGGCATTCCCAAGTTATGCTCTGCTACCAACTTTTATCATGCCCCAAACCCAGAAATCGGATTCATAGGAATCCCGATCGCCGAATCCGGTGCCGACAGCCTCCGTAGTACCCCATTCTCGGCTCTTATCGTACATACGCCAGATTCCGATCCTGAGATCCTACGAGAAGATTTTTTTTTTGTACATTTAACTCGTAATAAGCATAACCACAAGATTACCCAATTCACAAAGGCAACATCATCATCATATATCCACTAATCTAAGCATTTGAGTACAATGCTGAAAGGGAAATGCATAAATCGAGAATTAAGCTCCAGAAGACCGCTGCACGCTCCAAGCTCAACACTGCTGTAACCTAACATCACCTGCATGCATCTATCGTGCATAAGCTTATAGAAGCTTAGAGGGTGGTATAAGTGTGTGCACAAGGTAAGTGCCAAGTATTCAATACAATGCCAAAATCATACAATACCAAAAATACTGGTAATCCATAAATTGTACAATATCGGAATCATCAGAAATACTGACAAGATCATGAATTATCAGAGTAAGTAGAAATACTAACAAGATCATAAATCATATGATAACAAAGTAAGCGGGAATGCTGATAAGTCCATGAGTCAATCAATATCAGAATACGTAATATAGAACAACTATACAAATGAGTCACAAAGGACCAAATATTAGATGCCGAGGATGCAATGCAATATACAATTCCTGATGAGTTCATGAATAGCGTCAGCCATATTTAGACCATATAAATGCAGAAACACAGTAACCCAAAATGTCATATGCCGCGGATGTAATGCAATATGCGGTGCGAATGGAATGACCATGCTGGAGTGTGAAGTCGGGATGATAGTATGTAGTATCACAGGCTGTGGTGTCCATCACAAGGGACTTCTATCCAAACTATTCCCATACCTAAATTTGGATAGTCAGACTTAATGTGGTAAACTCCTGATCTCAGGTTAGTCGCGCGCCCCAATCGAAATCCTGGCCATTGCGAAGGTACACGTAACAAATAGTTGCGCACCACCAGCCCGAGTGGATAGTGAATGAATGAATGAATGAGTATGCAACTCTTGCTCAATAAGTCCACATATCAGTATTGTTCATCTTTGAGATCATCACCGGGGTTTAGTATACTCCAAATGACACTGCCCCTCTCCCAGCAGCATAGTCCAAGTGAGCGTAAGAAACCTCACTATTTGCCTGGCCAATAGTCTGCCAATACCTATCCGGCACGTCGATAACGGACCCATTTATGAGCTGGTCAAACTCAGCCTAGCTATGCCCCCTACCCCCGGGCAGGTAAGGCCACACCCCCTCCCAACTGACCACGACACAGTAGGAGACGCGGCCTCCTGGTATTCGGCACTCAGGCGCTCATGTATTCACTCGGTCTCGACGTTGGGGCGTTCTCTAGTACTAAGAGGATTTAGGAATTTTCACCTAGGACCATTTATAGTAGCTCGATGCTGGAATAAATTTTCGGTGCCCCGTCTGGCCATCTACGATATGCCTGTGGAGGCTACGGCCCTGATGTCACTAGGGTGTACAGTAATCATCATGCAATATGCATGAGTCATACAATCCAGTTATGCATCAATCCTGCGCATACCGTGCGCTCATGTGAGATTACCTCCTCCTATCAAGGAGTCTCATAACAACATGCTCCATGACATATGCAATGATTAACTACATCTCATAACAAACATGCAGATGATGCGTATGGGCATGTATCATGATGTTATACTATCACATACTCATAATCAGTATCAATAACCGGCATCGACAATCGACCTCGACGATGCGGACATTTAACCAACATTGCCCCCAAGGAATGGCCCTCATAGATCCTAACATATAGTGGACCCATGACCTCACACAAGGGCCCAAATATATAACACTATGGGCCTCACTTAAGAGCTTAATACACATCATGATGGGCCTTTCACATGGGCCTAACATACATCACAATGGGCTTCGTCGCCTGGCCCTCAAATGCATCACACTGGGCCTCAACTACGATTCACATATACACCATATAGATCTCAACAATTGGGATCAATCGATAATCAGAATTAGCAAATTGGTCATGACAATCAGATCGATCGATATCAGAATCGGCCAATTGGTCACGACAATCGGGATCGATCAATAATCAGAGTCTGCAAATCGGTCACATCAATCAGAATCGGCAATCGCCACGATAATCGAGATCGATCGATAATCAAAATCGGTAAATCGATCACGTCAATCAGAATCAACAATCGGCCACGACAATCGGATTGATCGATAATCAGAATCGGCAAATCAGTCACGTCAATCGAAATCGACAATCAGCCACGACAATCAGGATCGATCGATAATCAGAATCGGCAAATCGGTCACGACAATCGGATTGATCGATAATCAGAGTCGGTAAATCGGTCACGTCAATCGAAATTGGCAATCGGCCATGACAATCGGGATCGATCGATAATCAGAATCGACAAATCGGTCACGACAATCGGATCGATCGATAATCAGAATCGACAAATCAGTCATGTCAATCGGAATCAGTAATTGGTCATGACAATTGAAATCGGCAAATCGGTCATGTCAATCGGAATCAGCAATCGGTCATGACAATCGGAATCGATCGATAATCAGAATCAGCAAGTCGATCACGTCAATCGGAATCGATCGATAACCGGAATCGGCAAATCGGTCATGTCAATCGGAATCGACAATCGGTCATGACAATCAGAATCGATCGATAATCACTCTAACAAAGGGCCTAAGGGAAGGTCACAATATGGACATTTAACCATCATCGCCCATCAATGTGGACGTTTAACCAACATTGCTCCCAAGAAGTGGCCCACATAAAGCTAAACGTACTGTGGGCCCATGGCCTTACACAAGGGCCTAATATACTTCACAATGGGCCTCATCTCACGGCCTAATGCACACTATAATGGGCCCATAAATACACAACAGGTGGGCCATGCACATGGGCCTCAGATACATCACATGGGCTACAACCCATGGGCCTAATACATGTCACAATGGGCCTTACCCATAGGCCACGAATACACCATAATGGGCCTCATCATATGGGCCATGAATACATCACTTTGGACCTCATCAATGGGCCACAAATATATCACATTGGGCCTCATCATATGGGCCGCAATTACATCACTGTGGGCTGCACAAATAGACGGTATAGATATACAATACATACATCATGGCAGGCGACATGGATGGACGACATAGATATATTCAATACATAGATCATGACGGACCGCACAAATGGACAGCATACATACATCACGGTGGGCCGCATACACGGGCGTAATATACATCACCAAGGGCCACGACCCCTGGGCCTCAATTACATCACAATGGGCTACGACCCATGGGCCTCAATATACATCAAATGGGCCACATCAATGGGCCGCACCAATGGGCCATAAATATGCAACAGGTGGGCCTCGTTCATGAGCCAAAGATACATCATGATGGGCCTCATCACAATGGGCCTTATGTACATTACATCAAGGTGGGGCAGGACAACACCGTCCAAACGATCCAGCACCATCCATACATTTTGGATGGTGAGGATCAAAATATATATATCATGGTTGGCCCAGCTGGTAAAATAGATGGACGGCTTGGATGAAATATACATCAGAGGTGGGTCCACGTCCATGGATTGGATAGAGTGGATAAAACACTTACATCAAGGTGGGTCCCATACACTATTTTTTATCTACACCATTCATCTATTTTTAGAGATCATTTTAGAGCATTCCCCAAAACTGAATCATATCGAAAAATCATCTGGACCATACCATAAATAACAGTGGTGATAATGATCTCCACCGTTAAAATCCCCATAGGGCCCACCATAGCGTTTATTTTCCATCCAATTGGTCCACACAATCACAAAGACCTGGTTTAAAAAAACAAATATCATTTCAATCCAAACTTCTGTGACCCAGGATGGGTTTCAATGGTATACGTTCAATCCCCTACTGCTTTTGTTGTGTGGACCACTTGATAGTTAGATCTATCTTATTTTTAATCTCAATCCTTAGGACGAGCTCACCAAATGGATGGACGGTATGGATGTTACACATACATCGTGCAGTGGGTCCCATGGAATTGCAGACGTAATACAGTTGCTATACTACTGGTATGTGATAGACCAGCCAACCTACTTCCATATGAGGTGGGTCCACGTACATCAGGGCCCACCGTCACATACCATAATATTATATATTAATATAATATCATATTTATTATTTTTATTATCATCACCGTCCAACACCAGCACCGTCCATGCACGGACGGTGTGGATAAGGAACACATACATCATGGTAGGGTCCACATGGGTGGATGTTGTGGGAATAACACTTACATCAGTGGGTCCCATGCGGGGCCCACCATAATGTTTATCTGCCATCCAAACCGTTAATAAGGTCACACAGACCCTGGATGAAGAGGAAAACAAATTTCATGATGATCCAAACTTCTGGGACACCCAAAAAGGGTTCTAATGGCAGACGCTCAATCACCACTGTTTCCTGTCGTGTGGGCCACTAGAGTCCCACATACGGCTGATTTTTTGGGGTGGCCCATTGGTTCGAGGGGACCCATCAAATGCATGGTGTTGATGGTCGATACACATCATTGTGGGACCCACGGCTGGGACCATGGGTCCCCTGCTTTCCGTCCATCAATAGCGCAGCAGGCGCTGCCTGCACGCCCTCTGGCAGCAGCAGCGCCCTCCTGCATATATTTTATTTTTTTTGATTTACTAAGGTTTTCCCATGGTGGGGCCCACATCAGATGGATCCACTTCACCCATTGGATCTCATGGCCCGATACCGTCCAAAAGAGGCCAATATCCAGTATGATCCCATGGCTCAATACCATCTAAAAGAGACCTGCCCACTAGCTCAGCATAGTTGGATATGTTAGCGCAACACATCTTCAAGCGTATCTTAGGTCGCAGATCCTCAGAAAATCGCCGCATTCGCATCGGCTGGTTTGCTAATATCAGGGGAGTATATCTGGCTAGTTCCGTGAACTTGTTCTCATACTCTGCCACTGTCATCCCTCCTTGACGGAGCAGAAGAAATTCACTCTCCTTCTCATTACGATGCGTGAGGGGAAAGTACTTCTCATGAAAGCGTGTCTCAAATGCTTCCCACGTCCATACATAGCCAACAACCACGGTCTGAAGGACGCTATCCCACCAGAGACTGGCTTCGTTCTCAAACATGTATGTGATCAGCTCAACCTGCTCTGCCTTAGTGCAGTGCAACGGCCTTAGCATCTTAGAGATGCGGTCAAGCCAATACTCGGCCTCCTTGGGTCTGTGAGTACCAGTAAAAGTAGGAGGTCGGAAGCACTGGAATCGCTCGAATAAGCCGCTAGCACTCATATTTCCAGCAGGCTGCACTGGTGGTGCAAGCGGGGCCGTGTGCATGTTCTGGGCAAATGGCCCCCACAATGGTGGCCAAAAACTGTTGCTGCTACTGTTGTTGCTGCTGCTGCTGCATCAAGAGCATCATCTGCTCCAACCTATCAAGCGGAGGAGCCGACTATGATACGGGAGGCGTCGAGGTAGACGCATGGTTCTGCTCAGGAACCGGTGGTGCAATAGGTGTCGGCCCATTAGTAGGGCCAGTGACTGGCTGAGAATCCGACATAGTCTTGTGATCCGGGCCCAAATTAGGGTCCGTATGGCTATCGCTAAGGGGAGGTGCCCCGTCAATTGAGTCGCCAAGTGTAAGATGTGCCGTACTCCGTGTGGCCTTAGGTGGCATCCCCTATATACAACATAGGGTGCGACCCATGTTAGATTTAGTATAAGAACATACACTCATTCACATTCCAAACCAAAAGAAACTTCATGCATTTCATGTACCAAAATCATCACAATACATGAGATATAGTTTCACATGAGTCATGACAGAAGATGCATGTGAGCTAATTTACCAAAGCTTTAAACACTAAACATACTAACAACCAAACAAGTCTACTAAGGCTAGTATAAAGGAAGACTAACAGTAAAGCAAACTAAGAGACGACTACACATGTGACTAGTCGTCTAAATCCGGCTGGGCCTCCTCTTCTTCTTCCTGATCTCCCCCTTCACCACTGCCCTCATCTTCACTGCCTTCCTCACCACTTCCTTCTTCTTCGTCGCCACACTTCCTCACCTTCACCTTCCTCGGCATTATCACTTTCTTCTTCTGTATCATCACTCTGCCCCTCAAGGCGGGCTTGGCGTTGCCTTTGGCCAATGCACATGTTGTCAAGCGTGTTTTCGCTGATAATGTGGATCGGGGCGACGTCCTTCATTTGGAGTCGGAAACAATAGTGGTGGGCAATTTTCCAAATCAATTGACCAAAAGGGAGCAAGGAACTTTCTCTCTCAGACCGCACAGTGCGGATTATCTCGGATAGGACAAGAGTAGGCAGGCATACTTTCTCTCCTTGCCCGACTCTGAATAAGAAATCCACCATGAATCTTGTGCATTCGATGCAGTTACTCCACCTAGGATACACGTTATACGTGCATATGTGATGGAGTAGGTGGAAGTCGGTCGTCATCTTGGACGAAGCGAGGCTATTTCTCCGCCTCCAACGCTCGAGTCGGCCGCATAGGAAATGTGTACGAAGTCTTTTTGCTCGCTTTTACTAGCGAGGTTCTTCTCACTGGCGTGTACCACACCTCTTTCAACTCCCATAATGCGGGCAATCTCGTCCACACCAACTATGATCTCCTGCCTTCCTAGAGGGATAGTAAACTGGAGAGGTTTCAATAGTGGATTCCGAATGAGGGCGTAAAAGGTGCGCACGGTGTGTTCACTCGCATGAGTGTTCCCTTCAAATATGGGACCCCACCCATTATCCAGGAGAAAATCGATGGATGGATACATCCCAAACATCTTCTCATCGACATGTGCCTCAAATACGACCTTACGGTTGCAGAACTTACAAAGGTCGACGTTTGGCAATAGCGATCTCTCCAACGGAATCTGAGGATCGAGGTCCCGCTTGGACCTCCGTTCACGCTCGGCACTCGTACTGGCTTCGGCATCCGCCCTCCTCGTTGTACGGCGTGGTCGGCTCGGCCCAGCCTCATCTGGGGCCACTCTCTTCTTTCCCATGAGAGAAAGGAGCATAGAGATCGAGAAGATGGCATCGACAACCTCAAAGAAAGCCATTAAAAGTGTAGGAAACTTGGGAAATGAGATGGGTATGTAGATTTTGAGATTTTGAGACACAAAGATGTGTTTGTGTACTCAAATGGGAAGAAACAAGGAAGATGGAAGGTGGTAATAGATGGGTTTTTTGAGGAAAATGGTAGAGATGATGTAAAGTATGGAAGAAGATGGAAGATTGATGTGAAAAGTAGAAGAAGGTGGTGTCTTGAATGTATGGAAGGGGGTTTGAGAGGGAAATGGGGGGTTTTTGGAGGGTTTAGAAGGCTAGGAATTGTGTGAAATGGCAAAAGGAGAGGTGAGGGGGGTCAAATAGAGGCCCCACACGTGTGACATGGCCCACCTGACCGGGCGGTGGGCGGTGCGCCGCCGACTAGGCGGTGCCGTCGCCCGGACTCTGGTCTGATCGCGGTGGCTCCGCCTGGGGGCGGTGTCCACCCTTCCCCTGGGGTGCCGAAAACACGTGAGACCCCCCTTAGGTCCCTCTGTAAATTACGGTGTGGCCCCCACAATGGTTTGAGATACTTTCGGACTATAACTCGTACACATTCACCCTTTTGGTGTGTTTTGAGTGTAGGATTCACTAAATTACCATCCAAACCCATCAATTGATTGTCTAAGATGGGGTTGGGATCATTTTATATGATCTTATACGCGTACAGGATGAAATTCAATGGTTAATTTCACCTGTCGGCGAAATTGGGAATCCTACGACTGTTTCTACATTGTATCGCTCCCTCCTAGATCAAAGTACGTCAGTGTGCATCATGTTACTATAACCCAGGTCTAGTTTAATCTAAATCATGCTTTGATACCAACTTGTAACGCCCTGAAAATCGGAGGTCGAGCAGAAGCTCGGCTACCGAGTTCCAACGCATCACTTATGCAACATAGATAATGATGATTAAATGTTGTCCGTATTAGTGCATTAAACATGAGTGAGATTATACCAAAACAACATATCATACTACAGAGACAGTTAATTTATGCAAGCAGAAGACTGTGATAAGTATATAAAGCATATAAGTGATTGTAAGCTTCAGAGCATGAACATGATACCAGGTTAAATAGTTACATGTATAATTCTAAAATATATAACATGATGAAATGTAATGTCCTCTATGCATATCCCTGTAGCCCCGATGTGCAACTCCAGGTCTACATAGACCCACCAGAAAGTTGCATGTAGGAGAATTCCTCATCATCGTAAAAGTCAGGCTCTACTTCGTATGCATTGCCACCATCTGCAACTAAAACAGAGTCTGGTTGGTGTTTTAAAACACCGTCCCAGAGTGAGAGTGAGTGATCAACTTAGTGGAGCTATAAGGCAAAGGTTAACATGTTATCAGTTCAGTCAAGTAGTAATGACAAAGCAATACAACAAGCATTCCTAAGTACTCCATTTAATGCAAGGATTATATGTATTGATGATGTATGCCCTCACCTGCACTCCCTTTGTGACATCATTTCACGATCGCGGCATGCACCCCTTCCTCTGTGCTCAACTCCAATGTCGAAGGCACATGCAATACGGTGCATGTACATGATTAGCCAAGTTCTTAATTAGTCTTATTCATATAGCAGGTTGGGAAACTAAGACACCTCCCTTTATATCATTAACCCAAACAATGATCCATCTAGGGTCGTCAACCCTAGTTAATCTCATACGATAGCAGTTCTAGGTCGCTACGAGGAGGCTCGTCACCATCAGCGCAGGCCTAGTTTATACTCGAAGTAACTACGGAAAGGCTTATCTCCATAGCGTAGTCCTAGTGTATACTCGAGGTCACTACGAGAGGCTCATCACCTAATCATAGGCCAACAGCTCGAATACAATGTCCCATACCACCGTATTCGGATCACGAGTTTGGTTTGCTCACTGGACACTACAGGAGGCTCGTCGCCCCAGCGTAGGCCGACAGCTCGACCATGGTGTCCCATACCACCATGTCCAGCTCATGAGTCTTAGCGGATCGAGGTACCAAGGTTAAACGGGCTTTACATTGGTAAGTTGGTACCTTAGATTCAAGCAGTAGCATCCATACATGGTGAATATACATTAGGCCAATCAGGTTACTTAACAAGCTCGACTGGTACGAGCGCACGTTGAATTAATCGACATGGAGTGCGTAAGCACTCCTGTGGCCTAACCACTGTCGATAATCACCGTACGACTTGGATTCATTGAATGTATCCGTCGTGGCTAAAACAATTCGACCACCGATCGTAAACCGTTACCGATTGCCTGGACTACATCGTAGCCCCATTCACACTTCAAAACAATAACATTCACATGTGATAGTCAAAGACAGCATGTGACAACCAATCCAAAAATAAATCTCATTTGAGCATTTTAACAAACACATAGTGTGCATGTTAACATACATAGGCATTTCATCCATAAATCACGTAATAGTAAGATAGGTTACATAAAGGAAACTGTAACTATAGATAAGGGAATTGAGAATCCTATCTCAATGCCCTCATCAAATACATTACAATAAGCATTTTCTTATTCAGGCATTTTATCAAACACTTAGCCTACACATATCAACATACCTGTAATATATTAGTTAAAATATATATTATAGCAAATCTTTCCACATAGGAGTTGCCACACGTACAACAATCATATATTCCCAATCAAAAATCATGGCAAGCATAAATCATAATTCCATACTCATTCAGACATTTCAACAAATACATGGAATGCATTTAAAATCAACATAATTTACATATATGTGTAATATACGGAAAACATCGTATCTAAGCATATGTGATAGCAATCAAGTCAGACATAAATCATTGCTGACATTAAAAGCCTTGAAAATCATAACCTAAACGTTTATAGTCCGTACCTTCCGCCGGTAGACTCGTATCGAGCTCAGTTTGAACAATACGTCTCTGTCTACGGCACAACGGCTACCTATAGCATGAAATAGGTTAGCTATTTCGCCAGTTACTCTATCTGGATACCTAAAACAGATTAGGGTTAGGATTTCTTACCCAACAACGGAGTCAAAATCACCGGAATAACGATACAGGTAGGATGATTTGGCATGTGGAGCGGTAGGATCGAATCCCAGGAACTCTCTCTCACTTTCTCTCACTTCTCCTCACTTTTTCCTTCTCTTTTTCCTCTCTTCTCTCTCCTAGGGTTTGAAATTCGTATAGAATGAGAGAGGGGTGGGTTTAGGTCCTTATATAGGCCCAAAACTGATGAAAATAGCCCCAGGGCCATGGCATACTTAGGTTATAACCAAAGAGTGGTTGTTTCGGTCCAACGGAGCTCATCTGGAGGCCCATTTCCTGCATACGGTCTGGGGAAAGTTCTCTGACATTGGATCTAGGTTAAATTAAGTTTTCAGTCCGATCGGATTTATGGATCGACCGCGGAGGTCCAGTTTCAGTTCAATGGTCACCGGTACTCGATCAGGGCCACAAGTGTACTGACATGTGTTGAAAATTTTCCCTGATCCGAGGGTGTAATTGGGTGAGAATCTGACGG
The DNA here is from genome assembly GCF_029962835.1 of Magnolia sinica. Lineage (NCBI taxonomy): Eukaryota > Viridiplantae > Streptophyta > Magnoliopsida > Magnoliales > Magnoliaceae > Magnolia > Magnolia sinica. The sequence continues at coordinate 28,430,864 of NC_080582.1, read as the reverse complement.
TATAAACTCTTAAATTTGGCCTGTAAGTGAACGGCCTAAATCACTTAAGTTTGAGTTCATTTCCTAAAGATATCCGCGCTTCTCACACACTCTGCTCCGGGCTCAAGTTGTGCATTTCTGGAGACTATTGGGACTTGATTTCTGAGATGGTTGTCAAGCCCAGTAAGGCGGTCATAATCATATAGTTTCGCGTTAATCGGACTTTCGACGCGCGGTCCAGGTCCGATACGAAGTTTCAGTGTGCTCTCGAGAGCAACTGGGTTTTGAGATTGGTCCTACGTTTTTAGGTAATGTAGCATTAGCGATTCTACTAGTTTTGGGTCTTACAGATCGTATAGAAAGCAGTTCAAGCTAATCTACCGATTAATTTTGTTTAGTGCTTAATTACTTTTCGTCTAATTTCTAAAGGATTCGGTCCTTAGTGATTTTTGGTGAGGTGGTACTCGGGTCTTTGTACGGATTTTTTCGAGACATTACAGCAGTGGTATTTCCGCAGTTCTTTGCTTCTTTGGTGGTATTTTTTTAGGGGTTTTAGGGTTTTTTGTAGGTGACGCTGTTCATGAAGAAGCATGGAGTGGTGCGTGCAGAGGAAGATGCAGAGACGCTTTACAGAAGCATAGATCTCGCGTCATCGATTATACAGAGGAAATTGAGGAAGATAAAGGAGAAGGATTCTAATCATGGACGGCACATGAAAGGGTTTAACCGGTTGAAGGTCCAGGATCCGGATCCAGTGGCTCTTGCAGTAGAGGAGGATGAGAATCTTGATTTGGTTCCTCAAGAAGGGGACAGAGACGTCCTCAAGTAGAAGGAGAAATGTAAGTGCACACATGGATGATGTTAGATCCACTCATCAGCCTTCTCTGCTAAATACATGCCGTTAAAAAATAATTAAAAAAAATAAAAAAATGGGGCTGATCTAATATTGGTAGGGGCACATGCGTGTTCTTTCTCTATTGCAATCTTCGAGCTTTTCTTTGACATCTATTGTCAGATTGCTTATGTTCATCCATTCAGAACTTGATCCATTCAGAACTTGATGTCAAATGCAGGGAACTGAAATGCAGCTTGGGATGGCTGTTGAAAGCCAAAAGGCTACTTTGTCTGTAAGGAGGAGGTTGGCATGTGAGCAAGTGAGTTATTTTGCTCAGGTCAGTATTTAAACCATAATGTTCTTTACCTGCTCCAAGTAAAACATGAAATTTGCACTTATTTTTTTCTTTGCACTTCTCTTTCTTGGAATATATTTTCCCTGTATCATTGGTAATTTGTTTCTAATCAAATGAGAAAAAAAGAAAAGAAAAAAGAAGAAGAATTGTTTCAGTTTGACCACCACTTTTTAAGCAGTGGGGTCTCATATACTTAGGGTGCGCTTACATGCAGAGAGAAAGAGAGTCGGGTTTCAACAGTGTGCAACAATGCCCACTTTTTCCTATGTTGTGGCCCACTCGAGCTTTAGATCAGCCTTATTTTTTTGGGCTGACACTGTAACATAAACCAGTGAAATAGATGTATGATGTGGATGTGATGCAGTCATCATGGTGGGGCTCACAGTGTCTTTGTTGCACGCCCCCTCATACCATGCTCATGTGTGGGCTACACACAAAGGAAGAGAAGTGGGAAAGGGCAACTCTCATCAATGAATTGAAAGGACAAGCTACCCCTCAGTTGAAGGGTCAGCCACAAAAAAAAAAAAAAAAAAAAAAAAACCTACTTTTTAATGCTACTCACAGCGACTAATTGCAGGGGTAAAATTGGGCAAATGCTACTCCCATTATATATGGTAGAGATGTAAGTCACTAATACCAGTAACAATGTCCACCGAAGTGGAATTGAGTCTGTTCAGGCATGCTTTGATTCCTAATGCTGTCATAGCAAACTGTGGCAGAACTGGGAAAGGTAAAAACAGAGATCATGGGGTAGAAACATCAGCCATGTCTAGCAAGAACAAATACAAACTAATGTTGCACAATACCTTAAAATTAATGTTGAAGGTTCCTTTCTTACAAGTTTGTTCAGAAACTGGTGCAATGGATCCTCTTATGAATGCATATGTTGATCGGATGCAAGCTACAACAAGGGTAACTTTGTCGACACCTCATGTCTTGGTTGTGTTATTACTTGATCAATCAAAAATAAGCAGTGGCGTCTTACCTGTTGCCATGTTTTCTTGAATACAATTTTGTTAATTCCATGAAAAACTTGGGTGGGACTGGGGTCATTTCGGTTGCAAGGCCTATAAAGCTCATGCTGTGATGCCCCCAAGTTCTTTGCTCTTTTCTTTTGGGTAAATGCTAACTTTCCATCCCTAAAGCAAGAGAAAAAAATCCAGCCAGCTAAGAGTATCCATAGACACACACAAGTTCTGCACAATCAATAGGTTGATGGTTCGTTGAAATTTCTGAAGAATTTCTCCTTCTATTTTGTATCAGTGTGGGGTTCTGGCACCAAAAGAGTGAAAGTTGATCAAGATGTAGAAGGAAGGAACCCCATGTAGGTGAAGGGACAACTACGAGTCTAGAACAACATACAGCTTCTACATCACTAGAACCTAATGCAAGCTCATCCAATATGGCTGCCATTGATAGAACTGACAAGGCTGGTGTTAATCAGCTTCCAAACGAAATGCGTGAAATGAAAATCAGAGATGACAAAGCCAACCACCATGATGTTAAGGTGCATTTTCTTTTTTCTTTATTTTTCTTTTTCTTTTTATCTAGGTATCTTTGTATGTGGGGTTATTAGATCAATACCTGTCAATGGCGTTTTCTTTTTGTTCATTGTATTGTATAAAAAAGGAGATTTTTTTTTTTATTTAATAGAGAACTAATGTAAAGCCATTGATCATTTCGACCACAACTTCATACTTAAATGTCGATTTATGATGAAAGTTTATCTGATGGGATTCAAAATGGTTGCAAAGATCATGGTAATTAGCCATGGAAGAGTGGACCAAAGCGAGCCTCAAAACAACAATTTGCAGTAAAGGCTCCTAATGGTGAAAAAAGGATTTCCTCCAAGCGGTAAATTTCTCAGTTTGGTTTTATCTAAGTGAGATGAAGTCATTCAAATTTTACTTTTCTTTTCATCTGTTGGTATTAGATTTACATGTCATGGATTCTTGATTTTAACCATTGTGCCAGATATTCTCTGATTCATGTTCTACCCCATGCCTGATTAGTTTAGTTTTTAGAGCGACGACTAACATGGATCTTGCCTTGGTGTTGTTATTCAATTCAGGGAATGCTCTCTATCTTTATTGCCAACTTCATATATGCTGAACTTGTAGAAATTTGGGTTTCTGCACATCATCATTCTTCTTTTAGACACCCTTTGTAATTCATCAAGAAGCACTGACATGACTACTTAACAGGTTTACGGTTTTGATATAAATCCCAGGGCAGTCAAAGTTGCTCGTATTAATTTATACTTAAATGCTTTGGATGAAAATGGGCTTCCTTTCTATGATGGAGAGAAGAAAACTTTGCTTGATAGGGTGGAGTTCCATGAATTTGATTTTGTAATGGTTTCAATTCCTTTATGGATCTTCTTTCATGGATTGATATTCTTCTTTAATATTAATAAAGATTAATATCCACTGTCTTGAAATGTCTCTCTCAAAATCTCATCATATGTTCTTTTTATTTTCTTCTTTTTCTACATGAAGATAAAAAGGGAAACCAGCAACTTTTTTCAATTTGAAAACCTGGGTCCTTTTCTTTTCTATTCCTAGATTGATTTGGTGGTTTCTCTTTCCTTATTTGTTTTTATTTATTATTTTTTTCCATGTGTTGCAGCAGCTTTTTTCAGCATTAGGCCTCCTACTATGGAAATCTTCCCTTCATGGCCAATGAGATACCAGCAGACTCAAAGGGTAGGTAGTTTCTCCTCTTTGACTCTCTCTCATGTGGTTTTCTTCTCTTTTGGTTAGAAAATCTTGAAATTGAAGGACCTTCTCCATGTTTTTCATGCTTCTGATCTGGTTTTCAAGCACCTCATTTGAAATTCCAGACGCATGTGCACACATCTTTGGTGCATCTCTCTCCACCCTTTTGGCCATTTGAATTCCTGATGTTATACACATTTCCTTGGTGTATAATCTCCACCCTTTGACCATTGTTTCTAATATGGTTTTCTATGCTCCTGAATATGAAAATGGACAAATCTGTTCTTGTCATTATATGATTTTGATGTCCTTGAGAGGATTGCAATGTCCATTTGAATTCCTGGTGCATGTACACATTTCTTTGGTGTATAATCACTTCCCTTTTGACCATTGTCTGTAATATGTGTTTTTGGGTATGAAGGTGGAGTACTACATGCTGTCCACACTGGACTGCATGGATAGGTAGGTCACACCTTCAACAAAATGAACAGACGACACGATTATACAACATATTCATCAAAATGGGTCCCATAATGTGTTTTAGCTTGTTCTTTCTATGAATTTGGCTTCTTCTTTTTTCTAAACATGTACCGATTGCATGCATTTTGTTAGTAATTGGCATCCACCCATACATGGTATCTATTTCTTTTTTATGTTGTTCTATGATTGGACTGGTTCCTTCTTTCCTGGCAGGCATTCTGATATCAATCTGGTCGAGTTGGGAAAGGAAGCAGTGAATGAAGATGATAGAGTTGTCTTGTTGGAGGGCGGTGTCAAACCTGATTCTTCTAAAGTTCACAACCCATCTGTTGCATCACAGCTTGTCAGGTTTGCTCCATAAAGCAATGGACTTCCTAAAATCAGATTTTAAGCTTTTCTCTTTTATCCTAGCTATCCAAGTCTCATCTGCTTGTGTATTTTGGAGCTGTTTAGATTCTTTCTTATGGATGATTCATACTTGCTTGAGAATCCATTGGTACTGAGAGCCCTGTAAGTGAAACGATCTTCAAATTTTGGGACTGCAAACACTTCATTTTAATTGGCAGGTAGAGGTTTCTAAACTAAATGTGGAAGTGAGCCGACTTCAGAATCAGGCAAGATTTATAGCATTTTCTTTCATTTGTACAGAATTAGGCTTTTATTGCTGCTGTTGTTGTTAGCAATATCAGTGCCATTTTGTGTTTTTCAAATTACTGACCATTGGCTTCCTGACACACTATATAATATTTCAAGTTTTTTTTTTTTTTTTTTTCAAATTAGTGGACTGAGCCATATTGACTGAAGTTGTATACAAGTCATGCAGTTGAATGAGTTAAAGAAAATTTTGAGTGATGTGGGTTGAAACATCAACTTGGGTGGCAAATTTAGCGAATCCACCAAGAAGAGTCATGTTGATGATCCCATTGATAGTGAGCGAAGAGAGAGTAAAGAAGCTATGCTTCATGCATGAACCTCTTATGAGAAGTATGCCTGGGGTCAAGATGAACTTCAGGTCTGTTAGCTCTGTTTCATGAAATTGCTTTCTTTATCACTTCCATGAAAATCATTCTCTCTTATCTTAAATATCCTCACGTTAATGTTTTTTTGACATGAGACTTTTCTAATATGATTTTTTAGCATTAGAGTTTAAGAAGAATCTATGCATGCACTGCAAAAACACAAAACACTGCTCTCTACATATAATCTCTCTACATTGAATACATGTTAGAAACACACGAGAGAGAGAGAGAGAGAGAGAGAGAGAGAGAGAGAGAGAGAGAGAGAGAGAGAGAGAGAGAGAGAGAAATTTTCTATTCTCTTAATAATTTTCAATTTTTTTGGGTTAAAAAAAAATAAAATCAGATGAGACGGGTCCATATTGTCCAATGCAACTTGATGCACTCCGTATTATATGTTTTTGGGCTTGACTACACACCCTATCATATCGATATCTAGCAGCATAAGCTTGGTGGCAATCTAAGAAGGTGGTTGGAAGGGCATTGGTCTTACATCCAACAACCCTTGCCAACTTGGCTACCCACCATTCAAGATTGACAACATAATCTCACATTTTGCTAAATTAATTTTGAGACCTGAGACCATCTAGAAGAATCTTGAGATCATATTGGCGTCAATACATCCATAAAAGCACCCTTTTGAATTTATTTTCAATTTTCTTTCATTTTCCACTTTTTTTAAAAAAATAAAAATAAATTTCAACATGGAGAAGCTTAAAAACTTAAGTTAGAATAGCTCTATGCATATTTTGGGAATCAAAATACAAGATTTGAGTGGGGTTCGACAAATTAAAATGGAATTGACCATTGTGGGGAAAGTGGAGAAGTGGGCAGACCATTACCTTTTTTTTTTTTTTCCCTTTTATTTTTCCATTATTTTTGAAAGTTAATCATTATTTGTTATATTTCAATGTAGTGGGCCCTAATCCACAACTTCATGCTTGGTTTGTATTAGATTAAGGTCTATTTGGTTGACGTTCATCTGGCCAAGCTGACAAACAACATTCTTATCAAAGAATTGTTTGAATTGTTTGATGCACCATTGAATTCTTGTTAGAAAACACATAAAAAGGATAGATTCTGGTGTTTTACATTTTTCCTATTTTCCTGATGATTTTTCAAATTTATAGCCTAAAAAGATTGTCCGATACAGGTCCAATATGCCTCACATCATATCAGTTTTTGGGCCTAACCTATATGTTCCACGACATCGATATTCAGAACCTTTCCTTGAAATCCCTTATAGAACCTGCCAGTCTAACCATTTCCATCATTTTACTTAGAGCCTCAACTACCACCACAAGGAGGAAAGGAGATGAAGGATCCCCTTGCTTAGACCCTGGAACGCCCAAAGTATCCTTTTGATGATGGACCTTTATGAAATTACATCTAAAAACCTAAAACTTTGTTGAATTTATGGGCTTTTCATTTCCCTTTTTAATCTACTTATAGAATTAGCATCTTTTTGTAATGTTCCCTCTGTTACATGTCCTACATTGCAGTACTACTTTCTATATTAATAGTTGTGATTAACTATACATTTTTATTGACGGATGCAGCTGTTTTTTTTTTTTTTTTCTGGCTTGACTTACCCTGGTCTGTCTTGGCTCTTGATTCAGTTCTAGTTCTGAACTTCTAAAATATGGAAGTGAGCTACAGCTCAAGGTTACTGATGTTTAGCTTTCTCCAAGCACCGATGATGTTTTTACTTTTTACTGCAAAAACTATTGTTCTTTTACCATTCATGTAAAGCCTGACGCAGCCAATATGTTATGTACTTCTTGTCTCAGCCATTGACAAAGGATGGCGTTAAAAGCTTTAGTGGTCTGGGAGCAACCTTAGTGGATTCTCTTGATGCATTGTACATTATGGGTCTACACCAGCAGTTCCAAAAAGCCAGAGAGTGAGTTTTAACTTGTGCATCTGCTTTCTTTTTAAATGAACCATTGATTCCACTATCCATATAAAAGACATTGGATACCTTCTAAGACTGAAGATTCTATGTAGCAAAGGCTTATTGAGTCTGAAATAGTAAGCATTCAAATTTCCTTTATAATTTTCCCTTACCAGTTTTGTAGTATCAATTAAGCATGTAGTTCCCAACAACTTCAGAACCATGCTCAAATAACTAGATTACTGTTGTTGATTTGGTCTTAATTCATATTGTCTCTTCAAGTCAGGTGGGTTGCAAATTCATTGGATTTCAACAAGGATTATGAGGCTAGCATTTTTTAGACAACCATAAGGTTGCATTATATGGTTTGATTTTTAGGGTTAGTGTAATTCATCTTCTTTCCATATGGAAAGAAGTCTTGTGGCTTATGAGTGTTCTTATCATAATAACACTAGTTGATAGACAGCTAACATGATGTCTGTCACTTCAGCTTACACATTGTCTCTATGTTTAATGGATCCCAAAGTTGTTGGTGGGCTTCCAAGTGCATATGATCTCTCGGGGGACAAAGTATTTCTTGAAAAGGCTAAAGTTATTGCAGATAGGTTGCTACCTGCATGGGATACAGCTTCCGGGATTCCTTACAACAGAATTAACTTGTCTCACAGGAATCCATGTAATCAGGGATGGACAGGGGTATTTGAACTTCTTCCCTCCACTTGCATGTTTTTTTTTTCTTGTTATGGAACGTCATTGAGAGGCCTAGGCACTTGATTTTGGATGATGGAATACTGTTGGGTATACAGTTGTTACAGGTATGGGTAACACTAGTCTAGGTACTGGATACAGCCTGACTTGAAGGGACTATTTATCTGCTATGTCTAAGTCTAACACATGCTGGAACTTTCAGATTCCCAATGGAAGAATAAGAAGACAATGCCAAAATCTGACATCCTGAAATCACATGCCTCCATAAGGTAAACCCTATGCAGATTGGGGATATCAAAACGAGGCATCATCTTGATTCTCATATTTACTTACCTTCCATAGAAGTCATGAATAAGCTCTCTTGCTTCAGGAACTAACTACAAGAAATTCCCAAAGCCGATTTTTTCTACCACTTTGCCCTGTCGAAGAAAAACAAATACTTGGGGTAATGATCCATCAACAACTGGCTTGAAAAGTAATAGGACATGATTTCGTAAGTGAATTAACAGATGGTGTATGCATACCTTCAGCTGTGTGCTGTCAAAATAAGCAAGTGATCATGGTCCACCAAAGGTCACAATGTCTTGTGGTGCTATCACCTTTGCATAGTCATTCCCTAGTTTTGGTCCCATTTCCAAAATTGCATGGTCATTCCCCTGTTTCTTCAATCAAAAGATTTGCACATAACATGTTTTCATCAGTCAGTGATTGTTGTCCCTCTTCTATAAGACACAGAACCTGGTGATTGTGATGTTAATTCTATAAGAAAACGAGAAAGTACATCACCTTATTTATCATGTCCATTTTCCTATTTTGTTGCTTTAATCAGTTTGGTCCTCTATTTATAGAACTGTTATTGTCTTCTAATGAAAGGTCTAGTATTCTGAACTAGTCCAAGAACATCATTGCAAGGAACAGAGGAACTGTAAAATGAGGTTGCATTGGTTGCAAAACTCCATCACAGGAACTTGGTAAGGTTGTGGGGTTGCTATACGGAACAACAAGAGAAGCTGCCCATCTATGCCATGTGACATTTTTTAATTATTGTTTCTTTTTAATTATTTGATTTTTCTTGGATCTTCTTAATGACACGTAACATTTTTTTCATATCCTAATTTTTGCATTTTTCTATGGTTGTCTTGAAATCCTATACCTATATTTTCTCAATTTGCTTGCATGTCTCTTAAATTGTTGGATTTTTGTTCGATATATTTCTCGTTTGGTTATTGGTAGAACTAGTTCAGCATCAGCTGACACAGTACCCGACATCTGAGGAATTGAGCCTCAGGAAAATCAAGTTCAAGGCTTTTGATTTGGGAGGACATCAGATTGCACGCAGGGTCTGGAAAGATTTCTATGCGAAGGTCGGATCTATTGCCTTTTTCGTGTTTTTTTTTTTAATAATAATAATAATTATAATTATTATTATTATTATTATTATTATTATTATTAATTGGATGTGATGGTTTTATTTGCAGCCTCCGCGCCTTTTTAGATTATTATTTTTTTAATGTCTTCGTAAGATGTCCCATGCTTGATATCTTTAATTATCTGCTGCAAGTTGTATTCTTCTCTGTACAATCTTCTTTGTTTGCATGTTTTGAGTTATCCTTGAAGTATGGATGTTTGCCTTCTCTCTTTATATTATGTTTGCCTACCCTTTTTTTGTGCATTTTGGTGAATCTTTACTATTGATACAGGCATTTCTCATGTGCTTAAAATTGCATAATATGTTGCTACAATTTTATTGGCTTTTGCTCCTAGTTGCACGGTTTTTTGGGTTTAAAATACTGTACCCAAAAATTAAAGTGGGATGGAAATTGAAAATTTGTGACAGTTTTCAACCACCCCTAATATTTTGCAACGCCCTATTTCAGGAACGGTTTAGAACTGTTCAAAAATTAGAAATTTTGGAACGGTTTTAAATCGTCCCTAATTTTTGCACCCTATTTAGCCATGGTTGAAAACCGTTCCTAAACTTTATTGATTAAAGAGGGATTGTAGTGCAAGTCCATCAAATTTGCTAGCAGCTTCAATCTGTTTTTCCTGTTACCTACTACCTACATATTTTGAATTGGCCTTAATTTTTTTAAAGGATACACTAATGAGTTTATCATCTTTCTGTAAAATTTTAGCCAGAATTGTGATCTATAGAGAATCCTAAAATTAGGATAATAAGGACTATTCAGAAAGAAACAATTTCAAAATAGTATTTACAAAATTAAAAATTTGTATAGAAATTTTCAGATGTTTACTTTTCACTTAATTTTCTCCAAAAGTAGACTCATTCAACTTCGATTGGGCTTTTGAATCATCCCAATCAGAGCTGTACTTTATTAGTTATAATTTTTCCAAGATAGGTAATTTTTGTTGTCCAATGTTGTCTAGCCAAAACATAGGGACTAAAATTCTTAAAATTATTATAGAGTTCAAATTTGTGTTTATAATATGATGTAAAATCTTAATAAGGTCAAATTGAATTTCAACATAAATTTAAAGCAAACCTAATTTTTAGTTTTTTAAGTTTTACTCAAAGAAAATCGAAGTGGCCTAAGTTTGGGTTTCTAATTCCATAAACCTACATATTATGTGGCAACCATAACCCGCAGGTCACTTAATTTAAGACTTATGTTTCTCTTATACCAATTTGTCATATTTTAAAAAACAAAGACTAATTGTGCTTCCCAATCCCAAGTTTTGCGAAGCGACTTGTACACCACGTGTAGTTTAATCACAAAATGTACTTTCAATGATATCACAAGTCATTCATAAGAATGATTTACTTCACAAATAAATATGATTTACGTCACAAATAAATTTCATCCACAACTTTATATCCCACCCATTTGGGTCTCATTCAATTAAAGTAATCAAAAATAAAATACACGTCCAGATTTGCCATACTCAATCAAGAGAAATGCAACTAAAAACTTTAACAAAAAATTTACGAGTTTATAAAAAAAAAAAAATCCAAAATAAATAATCAACATGCTTTAACTAAAAAAAAAAACTAAGACTTTCATTCATTCTAAGCATCTAGTTCTTCCACAGCGAGATAGGGCCATGTGTCCCTAGGGTCCTTTGCTAGCTCAACCGCTTCTTCGTGCTCTTGTGCCAAATGTTAATCATCAGTTATATCTTTTTAATTTTCATCAATAAAGGATAAGTTGATCAAACCCTGTGACAGTTCTCACCAGGGTTCATTTTCATGAAATTCAAGGATAGTAAAAGAAATAAAGGACATATTTAACAGTTATTTATCTTATTAGTGCATGGATGCATGTGTGCATCATGTAAGGGATATATCTACTTGCTTGAGTTGGATAATCGTCAACCTGCATCTGCCCATTAGGGAAGGCTTCCACTATTTCGGTCGGCATCTAGTAACAATTCTACTAGGATTGACATTTCTTCCAAGGATGTCCTGTAGGTTCAACTTATGCAATACATATGGAGAGGTCCCCCAGAATTAACTGTGCTATGAATGCATGATGTTTTGGATTTCACCATTTACTTGTAGATTTGTAGTTATAAACAGATTTGCCAGCACATACATGAATGAAAATAAATAAATAAATAAAATCAGCATGTAGATGTAAGGTAAGAGAGCTCAGACACTACAGTTTCTAAGACGACATTTATAAATCATTGAGTGTAAAAAGGAACTAGGTAGCTCATAGATAACATAACCCAAACAATTATTATATAGCATGTTAATTAAATTACCAATAAACACTATCTTAACTAATCATGTAAAAGGAACAAGTTGGAATCCCTCACCTTAGTATTTGATGAGGTTGATTCTGTTTAAATAGTTGAACCAGAATCAAAAGGATCTAAGAATTTCCTAAATGCAGTATACATGGAGAATTATTAATCGTAAATTCATATGGTGAGGCCCACCTTGGATCGATTGAGGTCATGATCATGTTCTCCACATTTTCAATCTAGATCTAATCCTTGATGCAGGATCTGTAATCACCACTATTAATGTGGGACCCACTTGATCCATCAAAGTGGTCTCTACCATCCCATCGATGTTTTGGATAACCAATCACGAATAATTAATTATAAATTATAAATATAAGTGATCAATTAATTTCAATTCCTAAAATCGGAACATAGGTAGTCTGTTTTTGTCTTGTGTAGGTCGGATTGGCTGATTGTCGATTGGACTGACCGGGCATCGTTCATCAATTCACCCATTTCACTCTGTTGGTCAGGACAGTTGTGACTGTCGGTTGACACGAACTAATGATATGTCGGTTGGACAGACAGAATGCATGATCTATCAAATTAAACTGTTCATCGTATAGATCTGGGTAAAAAAATATGAAAGAAGGTAATGGGAAAATCAACCTCAATCTATAAGTTATTTAATGCAGTGGTGGATATAGATCCTGCCACCTATAGTACAACTGGGAGAGTTCTTACCACTTGGCTAATTGGTTAGTTTATTTATTTTTTAAATATAACATTATTAAAATAATAATAATAATAATAATAATAAAAACATGAGAAGTGTATAGTGTCCTATTTACATACAAAATTTTGGGTTGTTAAATCTTCTACTACACTTTTTTTTTGTCCTTTTAAATCAAACTTTATTGTCTTATGATCTTGACTATTTTATATGTTTTCTCATTCATATTTTTTATTCAGTTCATTATTTCCCATGTAGCTTATTACAGGGGGAGCCATGGGCATTCTTCCAGTATATGATGTCACGGACAAGTCCTCTTTTAGAAGTATCCGCATCTTCTTTTGTTCTTTATTCTGTTTGAATTATCTCATTGCTTTCCTTTTAGATGATATGCTCATGATATTAGTCGACTTATTATATAGGCTGTCCCACGTCACTGGGCCAGACACTAGCTGATGAATATGGTATTAAGTTCTGTAAGACGGTGAGTTGAATTGATATATGTTCTCATGGATCCCATTTTCATCTCTCCACTATGTCAACGATATTTTGATCCACTTCGGAACCCTTTTGTCTACATAGTGCGAAAACAAACTTCAACGTGGAGCAGGTTTTCTTTTCCATTGCTAGAGACATAAAGCAAAGGTATACAACCATTCAAAAATCATAATTTTTCACAAGGATAAAAGGGCCTCTCATATCCTATACTCTTTCCTAGTATCCAACCACCTTTTCAATACCAAGCACCATGGATAGATTCTCTTTTACTGGACAAAGCTTTGATGGTGGTGGTGAAACTAATAATTAACTAGGCTGGCTGGTAGAGAGATGCACCTGACATGTTGTGTACATGATCGTACCATATTTGTTGAGATAGGTTAACTTTTAATGAGTTTTGTTAGTTCATAAGCCAAATGATGGAAACATTCTGTTGTTAAAAAGATGTATTAAATTTGTAAATCTTCGACTTGCCCTGGGAAAGTTCGGCTCGAAGTCCAGCAAGAAATTCCCAAGATCTTTGACTAGTCGAGGGATAGGCTCAACAAGTCGAAGAGTCCTTTGACCAGTCAAAGCTTTGGCTCGACTAGTCGAAGGTTATGCAGATTGTGCGCAGATTCTGCGTGAACTGCGTAAATTTGAGGCGGGTTCTAGGGAGGTACGTAAGTGGGTATTCCCCATATATAAATAGGAGTCCCTAAGGTTATTTTAAGGTATGTTAAGGCTTTCTAAAAGTATTTCAAGGGTTCCTAAAAGGGTTCTAGGGTTTACAAAGGGTGTAGCAAGGGTGAGATTCGAGGTTGTTCGAATTGGGTAAGTCCTCTCACTTTATAATTTCTATTTTCATAGTGAAGATTTGTCGCTTTGTGCCATGATTTTTTCCCGCAAGGATTTTCCATGTCAAATCTTTGTGTTCTCTTATGTTTGTTTGGTGCTCTTGGATTTCTATCCTAGATCCATCTCTTTGTGATTCCGCAGCCCAATCCCCAACAAGTGGAATCAAAGCAATCGTTGGGGCACAGATCTGAGTCTGTAGGATTAGCATCAATGGGAAGTACTAGGTATGATATCGAGAAGTACTCAGGCAAAAATAACTTTGAGTTATGGAAGATCAAGATGATCAGTTCTTTAACCAAGCAAGGTGAGGATGGTGCTCTTGAGCCGAAAAAGTCTATTATGACTGATGATGAATAGAATACCCTTGATAAGAAGGCTTTATCCTCAATCCGTTTATGTCTCATGGATGAGGTTCTTTATAATGTTTTGAGGGAGAAAACTGCAGCTAGTTTATGGGCGAAGTTAGAGGATATCTATGTAAAAAAATTCTCTAAAAATCGCATACACTTGAAGTTATAATGGTATAACTTCAAGATGACAGAGGGTAGAGATCTGGAGGCTCACATCAATAACTTTAATAAATTGGTTTACAAATTGTTGGATATGGAGGAAGTGAACAAAGATGAGGAACAAGCATGTATGTTGCTGAATTCTCTTCCGATATCTTATGAATCATTCAAGGACACTGTGTACTACAAATAAAACCTTGAGTGTCGACATCATTATCTCAGCCCTTCAAGAGAAGGCCATGAGAAAACTAAACGACAACATAGGGACATTTTCCGATGCACTGATTATGAGAGGCATAAATTCTGAGCGAGATACAGGATCTTCAAGATATAGATCCAAATCCAAGGGTAAGTGCAAAGGAAAACTAAAGTGCTAGAACTATTGGATGTCTAGACACATGAAGAAGGATTGTACTAATCCTAAAGCAAAGAAAGAAAATTGAGTAGCTTCTTCCAAGGAGGCCAATATTGTCGCATCTGATGAAGAGAGAAGTAGTGGTGATTTTCTGTCCGTGTCCATGATCGAACACTTGCACGACAATTATGGAGATGAGTGGATCCTTAACAAGGGAACATCATATCACATGACTCCTTATCAAAGTTGGTTCGCTAGTTACCGAGAATGTGATGGTGGACAAGTTTTTATGGGCAATGACAATGCCTGTAATGTTGTGGCTATTGGTACGGTGAGCATCGAGATGTTTGATGGGATGGAGCGTACCTTGATTGATGTCAGGCATATTTCTGATATGAAGAAAAGTTTGATTTCTCTCGGTGCACTCGAGGCTATAGGGTGCAAGTTCACTGGTATTGATGATGTCCTTAAAGTAACAAAAGGAGCACTTCAACAGGTGGAGCAACGACAACTATTGCAGATTCCACGTCTGTACGCTCATCTGGGCCACATGAGTGAGCGGGGGATGAAAGTACTATCTAATCATTGTTTGATTCAAGCTTTTAAGAATTCTAATTTAGATATATGCGCGCATTGTATATATGGTAAACAATATAGATTATCTTTTACATCTGTAAAACATGTATGTAAGCTAGTGTTGATTATGTGCACTCTAACGTATAAGGGCCATCGTTAGAGGTTTCCATTGGGGGCTTGTCATGGTTTGTTTCATTCATTGACGACTACTCCATGAAAGATTGGGTTTACTTCATGAAACATAAATTCAAAGTTTTCATCATATTCAAACAATGAAAGGCAACAACGAAAAAGCGGTCCAAGCGAGAAATAAAGGTTTTAAGGACTGACAATAGTGGTGAATTTACTTCCACTGAGTTTAATGAATATTACAAGGATGAAGGGATCATTAAGTACAACACAGTGTGCCACACACCCAAACAAAACGGTGTGGCTGAACGGATGAATCAAACTTTCTTATAGAGGGCCAAATGCATGTTAATAATGCTATGTTTGGCAAGGACATACAGACTGAGGCCGTTAACACAGCTTTCTATTTGGTGAATTGCTCTCATTCTACAGCAATTGAATGTAAAATTCTAGAGCAAGTATAAAGTGATCATAAGATAGACTACTCAAATTTGCGCATATTTGGTTGTGAAGCTTACTCTCATGTACCATCAGTTAAGAGAGATAGGCTAGATCATAGAGCCAAAAAGTATATTTTTTTGGCTATGGTGTTGGTGTGAAAGGATAAAGGTTATTCGACAAGGTCATCACTAGCCGTGACGTAAGATTCGATGAAAGTTCTCTATTTCGCAGGAATGATCAAGAGGAGCAAGAGGAACCAGAAAGGTTGATCATAGATGTCCATATTGACACAGATGATACTCAGGTAGAGACAGATGTGCAGACAGACATATATGATCATGTGGAGCAGCCACATATGAGAAGAAACCCACCGCATGATCGCAGGTTACCGACAAGATACAAGACAACTTTAATATCACATATGCCCTCATTACAAATGAGGGGGACCCATCTACTATTCAGAGGCTCTTAATGAGCTTGATGTAGAAAAGTGGAAGGTGGCTATGGATGACGAGATGGACTCGTTGTACAAAAATCACACATGGGAGCTGGTGGAGCTTCGAGTGGGCCGAAAAGTGATCGGATACAAGTGGTTATTCAAAAGAAAATAGGATAAATACAAGGTAAGGCTGGTAGTAAATGGGTATGCTTAGAGAGAAGGAATTGACTTTACAGAGATATTCGTGTCGGTGGTTAAGTAAGTATCTATCAGATTCGTGTTGGCACTGGTTGCCTAATACGATCTCGAGCTGGAACAGATGGATGTCAAGACTCCATTCTTACAAGGAGAATTGGAAGAGCAGATCTTCATGAAGCAACCAGAGGGCTACGAAGTTAAAGGGGTAAAGAAAAAGGTTTGTTGGTTAATGAGGTCGTTGTACGGCCTAAAACAGTCACTTAGGCAGTGGTATAAAAAATTTGATTATTTCATGTTGAGTCAAAAATTTACCTGGAGTGCATACGATCACTGTGTCTATTACAAGACATTGAGTGATGACAAATTCATCATCCTAGTATTGTATGTTGATGATATGTTGATCACCAATCATTATATGTTTGAAATCAATGTACTAAAGACTCAATTATCAGGAACATTTGAGATAAAAGATCTGAGGGCTGCAAAGAGGGTTCTCGACATAGATATTCATAGAGATAGGAAGAAGAGCAAGCTTTAGTCATCACAGGTAGAATACTTTGAAAAGGTGTTGATTAAGTATGGGATGAACTAAGCAAATCTGGTGAGGGATCCCCACACGGCTCACATCAAGCTTTCCTTATAACAATGTTCTAAATTAAATGAGGAAAAGCAGGTTATGTCTCATGTGCCTAATTCGATTGTGGTTGGCAATTTAATGTATGGCATGGTCTGTATGAGACCAGATATTTCACAGGCAATTAGTGATGTGAGCAGATACATGTTAAACCCCAGCAAGCAATATTGGAAAGCGGTGAAATGGCTACTTCGATACATTCGAGGTACGAAAGACTACGTCTTAACTTTTGAGAAGACAGGAACAAAGTTGTAGGGTATATGGATTTAGACTACGTAAGCAGTGTGGATTTTAGAAAGTCAACTTTAGATTACTCATTTATACTAGTGGGTGGAGCAATTAGTTGAATGTCAGAGCTTCAGTCTGTGGTAGCTCTTTTCCAACCGAAGCAGAATATATGGCAGTGATAGAAGCATTTTACGAAGGTGTTTGGCTTAGAGGCATGATAAATCTGTTGAGACTTCAGCAAGAGGCCGTGCCGGTTAACAGTGATAGCGAGAGTACTATTAATCTGGCTAAAAATTCTGTTTATCACTCACGTACTAAACACATTGATGTTCGTCACCATTTTATCTGACAGGTGCTTGAAGAATGAGGCATAACACTAGAGAAGATTCACACTAACGTGAATCCAGCAGACATGCTCACCAAGGTCGTTCCTAAAGAGAAGTTCAAGTTTTGTACAACTTCTCTGGGCTTGACGATGGTGTAAAAGAAGGACAGAGTATGCACGAGAAGCATTAATTGAAACTATGATGTGAGGCAGAGATAAGAGAAGAGGGCAAGAAGCTACATGTTTGAAGATTGAAGACATGGTGGAGATTGTTGTTAAAAATATGTCTTAAATTTGTAAATCGTCGACTATCCCTTGGAAAGTTCGGCTCGAAGTCCAACAAGGAATTCTCGAGATCTTCGACCAGTTGAGGGACATGCTCGACCAGTTGAAGCTCTAGCGTGACTAGTTGAAGGTTACGCAGATTATGCGCAGATTTTGCACGAACTACGTAAATTTGAAGCAGTTTTTAGGGAGGTGCGTAAGCAGGTATTCCCCGTCTATAAATAGGAGTCCATAGGGTCATTCTAAGGTATTCTAAGGCTTTATAAAGGTATTCCAAGGGTTCCTAAAAGGGTTCTAGGGTTTGTAAAGGGTGTAGCAAGGGTGAGATTCGATGTTGTTCGAATCAGGTAAGTTCTCTCACTTTGTAATTTCTATTTTCATAGTGAATGTCACATTGTGCCATGGTTTTTTCCTGTAAGGGTTTTTCACATTAAATCTTTGTGTTCTCTTGTGTTTGCTTGGTGCTCTTGGATTGCTATCCTAGATCCATCTCTGTGTGATTCTATAGCCCAATCCCCAACACATTTTACCTGGTGCAGCTATTGGTGTGGTGTTGGCTGGTAGTGCTGCTGTTTTGGTTTTGGGTGGTGGCAGTTAGTTGCCAGTGGTTGCATGCAACTTGCAGCCCTTTTGAACTAGTTGTTTAGGCTGTGAAATTCGGAGGTCACAGTGAGTAGTTTGATGTTGGTGTTTTTGTTTATAAGAGCTGGTTTTTTGGTTGTGTATCTTGCCCGTTGTGCTTGCCTTCTCCTTTCCTTTCCTTTATTTATTTATTTATTTATTATTTTTTGTTGTTTTAATTTTAGTGGATAAGGCATGTATGGTGAAGCTCATGTTTTATGTGGCGCCCGCTTGAATGTTTATTCAGTTTATTTGCTGATTCATCGATGTTTTAGTTGGTGAGCTCCCACATTTATCCCAACACATTTAGAAATAATAATAAATAAAAAAAACACGTAGCCTTTTATCCCAAAAAACAGGCCTTGGCTTTCCATGACCCATGCACTGCCTCTCTCTCTCTCTTTCTCTCTCTCTCTCTCTCTCTATATATATATATATATATATATATATAGAAATAGTACTATACCAAGTTGACCTCATGGGAACTTCCCATGAGGTCGAGCTGTGTGGGCCCCACTGTGATGTGTGTCAAACATCAATACCGTGCATTTAATGGGTCCCCTTTAGATTATGGGATATCCCAAAAATCAGCTGTATAAGGAACTCGGGTGGGCCATAACATCTAAAACCATGTGAAGACATGCCTAAAACATATAAAAACACTTGAGGGTGCCCAGCTGAGTTTTGGATGCTGTTGAAACTTGGTCTGACCCCTCATCTAATTGGGACACACAATGGATGGTTTGGATTTTTGAAAAACATCTCGGTGGGCCCAATAAATGATTATGAATGTTTTAATAGGAGGGTAACCCCTCTCAACTGTTGTATGTGATGTGGCCCACCCAAGTCAAGAAAAGGCCGAGTTAAGAGTCATAGAGTCATAGGACTATGCCAAATAAAAATTTAAATGCGGAATTAAGAAAGAACAAGAACAAGATAGCACTTAACAATCCCAAATAGCATAAATAAATAGCAACCTCAAATATACAAGTATTGAAAGGTTGATACAGATGTTGTTCTAAGGACAACCTTACACCAAAAACTAATGGCTTATGGTAGGACAACCTGATTGCTAGAATGGTCTATGTATCAAAATCCCAAACTAATACAGAGGAATAAAGAATTAATAAAACAGAAATAAATATCTACTGCTATTATAACATTCACCACATGTGCAGAAAATAAATTACAATCATTCACCACAACTCCAGCAATTATAGTGGTTCGCTTGTGTGTACACCAACTGTTAGAAAACAGCCACACAACTACTCCACTCCCAATATCCTCACCCACGGGATATTGGCTTTCACTTTGAAATAGGTTTTCCAAGGTTCACCCAAAACCTTCACAATTGTGTTTTCAAAGGGCTACTACAATTAAAAACCCCACTCACTGAGATTTTCTGAAAATCTTAGTCAAAACCAAAAATAAAAGATTTTCTGGCAATCTTACAAATCAAATACTGAGAATTGAAATGTACTTATCTGAAGATTCTTCTTCTGATGAAGCCCGATAGAACCAATTCGATGTAGATGTTCAATGTCCAATCTCACATATGAAAGGGTTCTTAAGTCTAAATGATTTTTAGATTAAATCAATCTGAGTTAGCTTGATTTGATTTTGATCTCAAAAAGGGTAAAATCAATATTCACTTTTCAAAAGAAATAGAATTGAATAGAGATCTCAAAATTAAATGCAAAAAAGCTATTAAAAGAATATTAAATACTAACCAATTAGCTTCTCAAATGTGGGGATAAGTTTCCTTAGAGTAGTGACTTGACTAGCTTTGAATGAATTTAAAAACTCTGAAAATCATCCTCAATTTTAGGCAAAAATACTGTCACTTGACTAGCCTAGTGGTCAACTGGACTGGTCGAAGGACCAACAACATTTCAAAATTTCTGGTGCGATAAGATAAGATCGGTACTCGACTAGTTGAGTGGCTTGCTGACTGGTCGAGTGGCTTGCTTGACTGGTCGAGTAGTCTCCAGGACTGGTCGATGGTCCAACAGAAAATTCTGAAAATTCACAACAAACTTTGGACTGGTCGAGAAAATTCTTGGACTGGTCGAACCAGTGTCCGGACTAGTCAAACCATGACTAGGACTGGTCGAAAATTTACCTATAAACTTATTGAATGACTTATGATATAAGTGCAAATTGTATGACCAATCCTAAGGTCAATCTAGGGTCAAACAAACCTTACTTGTGAGAATAATTCATCACATATCATTCTCTTGAAGTAGTTGAAGCTTGAAGACTTGATCTAGTACTTGAACTTCTTGTTCTTGAACCTCTTGATCTTGTACTTGAACTTCTTGTTCTTGAAAGAGAACTTCTTGATGTTGTACTCAAACTTCTTGATCTTGTACTTGAATGTAGACAAGATTGGCAAGGATGACATGAAGTTGTTCTTACAATAATCGCTAAACAAGATACAGATTCTAAGAGGTTTTGACGCTACAAAATTTGAAAACCCTAGGAGCAAGATAAGATAGCATTTACAAGTCATGGATTGATTTGATTTCTAAGCCTGTGGCCCATCATGGAGTGGTGCATCTGACAAATATGGTAGATGTTCGATAAACATCACAGTGGGGGGCCCCATAGCTCGACCTCATGGGAAATTCCCATAAGGTCAACCTCACAGTACCATTTCCATATATATATATATATATAGAAAGAAAGAAAGGGAAACCTTCATTCATTCAGAGGCAAAATTTACATGATGAGGACATTTGGGCTTGTCTAGAAAAAAAGGACTTGGGCGAAGCCTATCATAATGAAGATGGAAAATGAAGGAAAAAATTTGTTTGGACCCGCACTAGAGGCATGCTGAAGACGGAGAAGAGATCACTAGTTCCTGCTGCCAGAGATCTTACACACACATGTACATATACATGCACATATGTGTATATTATATATATATATATATGTGTGTGTGTGTGTGTGTGTGTGTGTGTGTGTGTGTGTGTGTGTGTGTGTGTGTGTGTGTGCGTGCGTGCGCACGCGCGCGCGTGCACACACTTGTGGCAGTGTATTGTAAGATGTTCCCCCGTCAAACAGCTAACATTCTAATTTTGAAATGATTTTATGGTCCACGCTATATGTCTCATTATGATTAATGGTTTAAATCCTTTAAGAGTATAGGTATGTTGGGACATGTGATGGTCATGATAGTGTGGATCATGCTTTAAGTTCAGTCACATTAGGGGCATGATGGTCATAACAATAATAACGAGAAGATTAAGAACAACACTTCAACCATGGGGAACTAAAAGATTTAGATGAAGGGGCCAGCCGGTTCTTTACAAACATTTTAGAAAGAGTTCTCCCTACCACTTTTATTTACCCATATAATTCCGGTTGGTTATAGATATTTGGAAGCATTTTCATCAAGCCCATGTAAAGCCCACCATAATGACCATGTGACATCCATTCCATGCATGCATTTGTTGCAATATCATCTATCATATATAGAACATAGTGAATGATTAGAAAAAATAAAATAATAATATTATTAATTAAATATAGTCGTCCATGTACATTGAATAAGCATGACTTTTAGGCCAAAAGACCCAAATAGCGTGGCCCATCAGATTGCAAGCTCTTATCCCCCACCCGCTTCAAATTGGCTAGAGGTGGGCATCGAGTCAAGTCAGACCGAGTTAGGGCTGACTCGACTCAATCCAATTTTGAAATATGCTTGACCTAAACTCGATCAGACTCGATATCGAGTGTAAGACCCGTATCCTAGCCCGTACCATTCCTTAGGGCCTGTTTGGATGCCTGTAAGTTGGGTAAGTGGGAAGTGACTTATAGGGAAGTCACTTACAGGTGGTGTTTGGGGGAGAAAAATCACTTGTAAGTAACTTACAACCTATAAGTCACTTACAGGAAAATCTACCAAAAAACTATAGGGGGATGGGGGTGGGAAGTCATTTCCCTGTAAGTCACTTACAGGCTCAATGGTCAGATTTTTAAAAAGAGGGGAAGAGGGAGAAACGCACCAACCCACCAAATCTCTCTCCGTCTCTACAATCTCTCGCTACAGTTACCACCTTCCATCTCTTCTCCTCCTAAAATGGTAGGGTTTCATCTACCTTTTTTTCTCCTTTGAAAACGGGAGTGGTTTGACATTGCTCTATAAGGCACGCTGGCATCCAAACAGTCACTTATACGTATAATCCGAACGGACCATGTGATGCAGCATCCCATGAAACCGTAGGGACTGTGGCTTGTGGTTGGTGATCCTGTAGATTGTTTATCTGGTTAGTCTCACTATGGCCTGTGGTTGGTGATCCTGTGATGCACTCGCAGTGTTGTTGAATCTCTTAGATTGCACAGTTGGAATGTAAGTAATTTAACGATCTACATCAGTGTGGGTGAATCTCTTCGATCCTGAGCATCAAACTCCTCGTTAGAGAATTAGAAAAACTTTGATGATAGAGTGGGATTGATGATACACTGGCCCTTGGAAATTACATCAGATTGCACAGTTGGAATGCAAGTAATTTAATTATTAGATTTTCTATTAATGTTTTTAAGTTTATTCTCAATGCTTAAATTGAGTTATTACTCCATATTATAGATATTTTGAATTCGTGGGCCTACTTTTATAGCCCACTTGATGATTGGTTTAGCTTAATAATTATCTCAAATATTCATCTTGATGGGCATAACAAAATAACATATTTGATCCCATGTTTTTTTTTATATGATTATAACATTTTAGAACGATTCCCCAATCTAAGCTCTGCTCGATGTGAATATACAACTTTCTACCTGTAAGTAACTTACAGGTTATCCAAACAGAAAAACTAACTTACCTGTAAGTGACTTATAACTTACATCCAAACAGGTTACCTATAAGTAACATTCACCTGTAAGTAAGTCACTTATAACTTAAAAGAACTTACAGGCATCCAAATAAGCCCTTAGACTCCCGCGATCCTCCCCGTCAAACTTCGGCAACGTGCAACTTATAATCTGTGTTTGCGTGTGACCCTAAGTCACATCCCGTAGATCTGAGTCGACTCGACCCGATACTTGTACCAGTGCGACCACGCCGTCGCTGTGGTTCCAACGCCGCATCTTGAGCACTGATAGGATACCTAGGCTAGGAGTTGTGGGCCCCAAGAGAATCTCTACCTAAACATCACATCAATCAATCAAGTACAAGTCAAGTACAACCTAGACCTAGCCCATCCCTCTCTTACCAACAAGGCATGACACTCATCCCTCTCTCACCCAAAAGTTAACCAAGCCCATACCCTCCATGTCATTTCTTCTTACAACACCCATTCCTCTCTCCCATCTCTCACCCATTCCATCTTATTTCCCAAGCAACCATGAGAGAAAAATCCTAAGGAGAGAAAAGAAGCTAAGTATGTGACCCACTTTCCTATCCCCAAATCTCACCATCCAACCCTTTAATCTTCATCATCCTCCATCATAGGGAAAGCCTAGGAGCTAAGGAGTTGAATGAGCTAAAGAAGAAGACCATCGGTGGATGTTTTGTAGGGTTAGGATTTTATTTTTGATGATGGGCCAAGTGAGGCCTACCGATTGATGGTATAGATCTCACTTTAGACCCTAGGTGTGGGCGATGACCCACCATGATTCATATGATCATCCCGTGATGGGGGCATTCTCCATGGACCCCATCATGATGTTTATTTTTTTCCATTGTAAGGAGGTCATCTAGACCTTGCATTTTTGGTGGAAAAGGGATCTCCACCGTTGATTTTTTATGATTTAGGGCCCACATGATTTGGGACCCATTTTGATGTATATATTGTATTTACATGGCCCACCTAGGGAGGGCTCATAGTGGCAGAGCCCCTCCCCTCCACCGCGCGTCTCTCTCTCTCTCTCTCTCTCTCTCTCTCTCTCTCTCTTTCTCATGTGTTGTGGACCCCACTGTGATGTATGTATTCATGTTGTCCAACAGTGGGCTGCCCACTGTCCAGCAGTAGCAGCCCACCTTGCTGCTGGTTGGCCTGGACGTGGGAGAAAACAAATAATAGCTTGATCTAAACACGTGTGGCCCACCCACGTGGGACCACCGTGATGCATGTGATTTATCCACACCGTCCAGCCTGCTGGACGGTGTGACCCACCTTTAATGTATGTATCTTACATCCAGGCCGTCTGTCCAAGGCCTAGATGCTGGGGCATTTCACATAAAAAATAATATAAATAAATAAATAATAATATATTATATTACATGTGGTGGGCCCCATGTAGGACCCACCTGATGTGGAAGTGGATTGGTTGGAGTACCTTACACCAGCTATATAGCTGCTGTATTGACGTCAGCAAGCTCTAAGGGTTTGATTATAAGGTATGGGACCTACCTGTGATGTATGTCTTTCATCCACACCGTCCAGTATCTGGACGGTGGGCTCCCACCAGATACACACATCCACACCGTCTAGTGCAAGGATGGTGGGATCCACCATGATGTATATGTATTATGTATGCACTGTCCATCTGAGGACGTGGGACACCCCAGTGTATGGGTTTCATCTTCACCGTCCATACGACATGGGACCCACTATGTTATAAGTGTTTTATCTACACCGTTCGTCCATGAGACGTGGACCCCACATGGCGCGTGTGTTTCATCCACCATCAAGTTGGGACAGCGGGATCCACGGTAATATATGTGTTTTATATCCACGCCATCCATCCGCTTTGCTGGACGCAGGCCCACCTGCTATACACGCAGGGCCCACCTGTTGTACGCGTAGGACCCACCATGATGTTTATTATATCCAGACCGTCCATCAGTTGGACACCCAGTTGGCCGGAGTGATAGGGCCCATTGTGATGTATTTGAGGCCTAAGTGATGAGGCCAATTGTGATGTATTTGAGGCCCAGTAATGAGGCCCATTGTGATGTATTTGAGGCCTAAGTGATGAGGCCAATTGTGATGTATTTGAGGCCCAGTAATGAGGCCCATTGTGATGTATACTAGGCCCAAGTGATGAGGCCCATTGTGATGTATAGCAGGCCTAAGTGAAGAGACCCATTATGATGTATTTGAGGCACATTGTGATGTATTTGAGGCACAGGCATGAGGCCCATTGTGATGTATTTGAGGCCCAATTATGAGGCCCATCGTGATGTATATGCGGCCCAGATATAAGGCCCATTATGATGTATATGTGGCCCGTGTATGAGGCCCTTATGTGAGGCTTGATGTGATGTATATGCAGCCCTCATAGGAGGCTGAATTGTGATGAGTGATTCCACCATGATGTATGTGTTATATTCATACCATTCATCCATTGCTCTAAGGCTGTGGGCCCCATTGCCTTGAGAGGCCCAACCTGAATTATGGGCTATATGCCCACCATGGGCCTGCCTTATGAGGCCCATCATGATGTATGTATTACATACACGATGTCCATCCATTTCCCCGATTTGTATAAGGATCGTGGGCCCCATGATGTTTAGTTTATACTCTTGGTATGTGACATGCCGGTGAAGGTCGATTGTGGATTATTGTTGTCTGCCATATCAGATAATCATGCCTATGTACTTTATTACATCATGATACATGCCCATACGCATCATATGTATTCTTGTTATGAGGAATGACTGATCATAGCATGTGCCATTGGGCTGGTTTATTATGAGACTCCTTATGAGACAGAGTGGCCCCACATGAGCGCACGGTATGCGTAGGATTGATGCATGACTGGATTGTACGACTCATGCATCTTACATTGTGTGATATGGCTACTGTGTACCCTAGCAACATCAGGTTATGACCTCTACAGGCATATCGTGGATGGCAGGATTGGATACCAGAAATACATGGTTCTAATATATGGGCATCTAATATGTCCGTGGGTGAAGGTCCCTAAACCCCTTAGTACCAGAGACGCTCCAACGTTCAAATCGAGTGGATACATGAGCGTACGAGGGCCGTATACCATTAGGCTATGTCTCTCACTGTGTTGTGATCGGTTGAAAGAGGGCGTGTGTAACATCCTGGATTTTCACTGTTTTGGATTTCCAAAAATCCTTAAATTTTTTTTATTTATTAATTAACTTATAATATCACTTAATGACCATTAGCACTTAATGTTAGTTTATACAGGGGTGGTACCAGAAAAGAATCGCACAAGTCCAATTAATCAGCCGTAGGAAGCCAATGAATCCGCCTGATCACTTGAACATCAGGTGTAGTTCCATGATTTACTCACATAGGATCCAAATCTAACCGACCCGTCGCTAACTAATTAAGACAAGTATAACTAAATTAAAGATTTAACAGAAGCCGAGTCAGATAAAGCCCGGATCTTAACTAATAGACCAAATCAACCCCGTTGCTCGTTTAGCCTAAAACCTATGGTTTAGAGTAATCATGACTAAATCTCCACTTTCACTAGTTATAAATAGGCCACATTATGAATATAGCTAATCCAAAACCTAATCATTGTCCACGAGAAATCTCACTAACAAATTCATTCCATAAATGCCCCAATTTTCTAAACAAGCTCTAGAGCGCTCGTTAGTAGGCCACTAGTTTCAAAACTATATAATAATGTCCGTCTTACTGGGCTTGACATCCATCGAGGGAGTCAGACCTGGGTACTGTCCAGAACTGCTCAACTTAAGCCAAAAGACGAGTGCATGAGAAGTGCAAATACCCTAAAGGAAGAAGCTGAAATTTAAATGATTTGGGTCGTCCACTCTTATGCAAAGTTGAGGATTTTGGACCGTCGGTTTACGACCAAACTTCTCACGTGGAGTAAGGATATTTCCCTGCTCATATCCATATAGCCGCGGCCCCAATCGACTATCAGTGACTGTTGAACAGACTTCTAATCATATCTGTCGATCAGCGCATCCAAATGGCGGGCCGATCATATCCATACGTAGATCATCATTAGGGCCAACTATCCTACGGTGTATATCAACATGTACGCCCCATAGTGGGCCCTAAAGGTTAGAAAGACCCTCTCATAAGGCTAGTATAGTAAAAACTTAGCCATTAGGGCCATTTAAACCAAATCTGGCACTATAAAAGGGCCTCATTTGGGCACCCCCCTCTCCCCATATGAATTTGCCCTAGAGAAAAGAAAGAGAGAAAGAGAGAAAGAGGAGAAAGAGAGAAGGAGAGAAGGAAGAAGGGAGAGAAAGGTGATCTAGAAACCTCTCTTCCCTTTCCTCAAGAAACCCAACATCCACAATTCAAGCGATTTCCATCCGATTGGGGAGGTAAGAACCTATTCTTTTTGTAATCCTTTGTGTTGAGCTAAGATTTGTATGAAATCCTAACATGCAAATGCATTGTCTTATGATTCCGGCTGATCAAAATCGAGTTCGGCACTTCTAGGTCATTTTCCAAGATCTCAACGATCCATAGGTGCAGACTATTATCCTTAGGTGCCTAGCACCAATTATACCATGAGTCTTATGATTTTGAATGCTTGGATGATATATTTGGAGAATCTATAGAAAACCTAGGATTTGGGTGTTTATTTTGAAATGTATGGAATTGTATGTTTTGTCTAGTTCTTTTATGATGTTGTTCGTGCCTCTCACATAATTAGGTTACAATGGATGGTTCCATGTTCATGTCTTACATGATTTTTTCCATATGGTGTTGCTTTATGACATGTATGATTCATTAGCCAATCCATCCTAACCAAGAGATATGGCGTTCTTGGCAACCCTTACTTCTTTCTTCTCCATTCCGGTGATCCTTTCCCTCAAGGAGAAGAAGCACCCCCGTCCGTGTCCGACCCAGAGAAATAGTAGCTTAACCTAACGGCCAATTAGTAGTTTGTTCGAGTCAGTTAGAATTGTTTTCATGTGTTGAAGGATAGTTGTAACCTTTCCTGCTTTGATTAGGCTGTATTTCACTTAAGTTTGCGGTATCTAGTGATACATGTAAATCCATACTGTAGGATGTAACTGGCCATGCCAATGGCATTTTGGAACTC
Source organism: Magnolia sinica (assembly GCF_029962835.1). Lineage (NCBI taxonomy): Eukaryota > Viridiplantae > Streptophyta > Magnoliopsida > Magnoliales > Magnoliaceae > Magnolia > Magnolia sinica. Next base: position 28,402,416 of record NC_080582.1, on the reverse strand, counting down.
AACGTGAATGTGTGGATTGAAATTTTCTTGTCACTTTGTGAATGCTTGCAAGTATTATTGCCAATAGACTAGTCAAGTCTTTTCATATTAAAGTTTAACACTGGATGTCTATTTAGGAATTATTTATAATCGTGCTAGGAATCATCCAGTGATGCAGTTTGATTACACATATATATACATACATATATATATATATACATACATATATATATATATATATATATATATATATATATATTTGCTTAAGTTGTTTTGGTGCAATTAAGTTAGGACCATTAAGTAGGATTGAGTTTCATAGTTTAATACTCTATAAGCTCATGTTAGAGGTGGACTACAGTAAAATATATTGAGTTTTCCTATTCTCTTATGGACTCAAGGTTCAAACAAAATTGAGAAGATGATATCCTTCATCTTTGCCTTCCTACATCCTTACTAGCGTTATTAGCACTCCAAACCTCCCGAATACCTTAGAACCTCGACTATTCCTTTATTCTTGAAATTTATGAAACCAAAGTGTAGTTTGTGATTAACCTACTAGCCATACAATTAAAATGGTAATTCATACAAAATTTTGTGCCTTTAAAAACTTTTTAGGATGATCTTTGCTCATAGGCATGTTGAGAGATTTATTAAACCCCAAATTGGATATAAATTAAAACGAGGACTCTCGTAGACTAAGACCCAAAGGACAACCTTATAAATATGAGATTTAAACTTTTTAACGATGGTCGTTCCTTAAACATTTAGATTGATCGGACAACGGAATTACGAAAGTTTACACCTGCGAAGCATTCGCGGCTTGACCCAATTCTTTACCCTGGGCGACTACCAATGACTCACTGCTTTGACCGAGCAAAAGACCAGGATCTACCAGGACGAAGAAGGGATATGATGAACCTTCTACCCTGGTCAGGTAGATGATCGACGTATTGGGTTCAAGCTCACTACAACCATCTCTCCGTATTGGTCTAACATTGAAAATAAATATTTTTTTACTCTAGATAGAGGGAAATCGTCGTCGTGAATCCAAATCTTTAAAAATAAATAGATAATTAAATAAATTGTAGTAAACCATCAGGGTGAAAACCGTTAAGAGGGGTAGATCACGATGAGCTAGGTTAACGTATTTATTATGTACCCTAACACGTATATAAACCTGAAACCAACAAAACTTAAGAAAATGAAATGATAATATCTTTACTTCTAACCCTTAGGCAATTTCGGGGATAAAATTGTTTTTAAGGGGGGTAGATTGTAACATCGTGAATTTTCATTGTTTTGGATTTTCAAAAATCCTTAAATTTATTTATTTATTAATTAACTTATAATATCACTTAATGACCATTAGCGCTCAATGTTAATTTATACAAGAGTGGTACCAGTAAAGAACCACACAAGTCCAATTAATCAGCCGTAGGAAGCCAATGAATCCACCCGATCACTTGAACATCAGGTGTAACCCCATGATTTACTCACATAGGACCCAAATCTAACTGACCCATCGCTAACTAATCCAGACAAGCATAATTAAATTAAAGATCTAACCGAAGCTGAGTTAGATAAGGCCGGGATCTTAACTAATTGACCAAATCAACCCCATTGCTCTTTTAGCCTAAAACCTACGGTTTAGAGTAATTATGACCAAATCTCTACTTTCACTAGTTATAAATAGGCCACATTATGAACATAGCTAATTCAAAACCTAATTACTGCCCACGAGAAATCTCACTACCAAATTCATTCCAGAAATACCCCAATTTTCTAAACAAGCTCTAGACCGCTCATTGGTGGGCCACTAGTTTCAAAACTATAGAATAATGTCCGTCTTACTGGGCTTGATGTCCATCACGTGAGTCGGACCTGAATACTGTCCAGAACTGCTCAACTTGAGCCAAAGGACGAGTGCATGAGAAGTGCAAATACCCTAAAAGAAGAAGCTGAAACTTAAGTGATTTGGGTCGTCCACTCTTATGCAAAGTTGAGGATTTCAGACTGTCGGTTTATGACCAAAGTTCTCACGTAGAGTAAGGATATTTCCCGCTCATATCCATATAGCCGTGGCCCCGATCGACTATCGATGACCGTTGAATAGACTTCTAATCATATCTGTTGATCGTGCATCCAAATGGCGGGCCGATCATATCCATACGTAGATCATCTTTAGGGCCAACTATCCTATAGTGTATATCGACATGTACGCCCCATAGTGGGCCCTAAAGGTTAGAAAGACCCTCCCATAGGGCTAGTATGGTAAAAACCTAGCCATTGGGGCCATTTACACCAAATCTGGCACTATAAAAGGGCCTCATTTGGGCACCCCCCTCTCCCCATACGAATTTGCCCTAGAGAAAAGAAAGAGAGAAAGAGGAGAAAGAGAGAAGGGGAGAAGGAAGAAGGGAGAGAAAGGTGGGCCCAAGGGAGGTGAGATCTAGAAACCCCTCTTCCCTTTCCTTAAGAAACCCCACGTCCACAATACAAGTGATTTCCATCTGATTGGGGAGGTAAGCACCCATTCTTTTTGTAATCTTTTGTGTTAAGCTAGGATTTGTATGAAATCCTAACATGCAAGTGCATTGTGTTAGGATTCCGGCCTATTAAAATCGAGTTCGACACTTTTAGGTTATTTTCCAAGATCTCAATGATCCATAGGTGCAGACTATTATCCTTAGGTGGCCTAGCACCAATTATACCATGAGTCTAATGATTTTGAATGCTTGCATGATATATTTGGAGAATCTAGAGAAAACTTAGGATTTGGGTGTTTATTTTGAAATATATGGAATTGTATGTTTTGTCTAGTTCTTTTATGATGTTGTTCGTGCCTCTCACATGATTAGGTTACAATAGATGGTTCCATGTTCATGTCTCGCCTGATTTTTTCCATATGGTGTTGCTTTATGACATGTATTATTCATTAGCCCTTATGCATTTTGATTCTTTGAGATTGTAGGAAGTGCTTCTCACTTCCTCACTAACCCACACGACTCACATGCACCTTATTCATTATAATGTAGCTTGCTTGTTAGGAGTATCTGAATCGTATATTGAGTTTTATGCAAGCATGATGTTGTTATGCTAGTGATAACCTTGATAGTTGGCATGCTATGGATTACCATCAAACCCTTGGATTGGTCAGGAACATGAGGAGAGACGATAGCCCCATTAGTAGGACTATCCTAAGACTAAACCCGTGGATTGGGCGGGTGCGTATGGGCGGCAGTAGTCCGACTACATGGGTCTAGCTTACTTACTGACCAATCTTGATTATTAACCATGTTTGCTCACATATGTATGAAACCTAGAACGCCCTACAACCATTGTAGCCCATCGATAGCCACCTAAAGCCGATCCACCGACTCGTGAGCCAGACATGGTGGAATGGGACACTGTGGCCGAGTTGTCGGCCTACGCTGGGGTGATGCGCCTCCCCGTAGTGACCGCGAGCGATCCCTTTCTTAGCACTCCCCATGTGCTTGAAGTTGGGGATGGGAAACCCGACGGGATCAAGGATCGCAGTGCCCTGGCCTCGCACGTTGAGGGGCCTTGGCATCGCAACCAGTTGAGGGCATTAATACGTGAGGTGTATCAGATTCCTCAACCTGCTGGATGAATGGACTTAACTAAGAACTCGGCTAACACGATCACATTGCATTGCACTAATTAGGATGGGGACTCAGCAGTCGAAGTCGCTCTGAGAGAGTGTTGGTCATATGCGATCGTTAGATGGAGTCACTTGAGGGAGTGTTGTGGCGAGGGCATGCATCATATCATCCGCCATGCATGCGCATTAATAAGATTAGTTAGGTGTTTATGAATGATTATTTTTCATTAAATTCATAACATAATTGATGCCTATTATAACTTAAGAGTAACAGCACCCACTGAGTTGATCATTCACTCCCACTCTGGGACGGGGTTTTAAAATACCAACCAGACTCTCTCGTAGACGCAGGTGATGCAGAGTATGAGGAGCCTGGCAGCGCGAGCCTTGAGAAGGAGGACAAGCTGTCCTACTTCCAGCTCATGAACAGTTCCCCGTTGGCATAGTAGACGGGATTTGGATCGCTGAGTTGTGGACTCAGCTCTATTCTTTTGGACATGATATTCCTTCTATAATTTTGTTAGGCAACGCTTGGTGCGACCCATTTACATTCTTTTGAACTTGTATATATATATTTAACTTCTTTCATTTCAGTAGATCAATTGTGATTATGTTTCATGTTCCAAGAAATTTCATACTGCACATTTAAACCTGATTAATCGCAATTTAGTAAAATCGATTATAAGTGACACCTGAGAAATTGGGAGTCGAGTGTATAGACGACCCCCAATTTTTAGAGTGTTACAGCGTGACCTTACCCGCCTGAGTGAGGGGGTAATGTCTAGGTTGAGTTTAACCAACTTAAGGAATGAGTCCACTATTGACGAGCCAGGCCCGATGTTGGTAGGTGGATAGTGAGGTCTCTTATACAAATTAGGAAAACGGATGGTCCCAGAGATGTACTAAACCCTGGTGATGATCACAGAAATGTACGGTACTGATATATGGACTTACTGAGCAGGAGTAACATACTCAGTATTTGATTGATTCATTCATTCATTCACTATCCACTCGGGCTGATGGTGCGCAACTAATTCGTTATGTGTACCTTCACAATGGCTAGGATTTTGGTTGGGTGCGCGACCAACCTGAGATTAGGAGTTTTTCACATTGAGCCTACCTATCCAAATTTAGGTATAGGACTGGTTTGGATACAAGTCCCTTGTGACAAACCCCGCAGCTTGCGATACTATGTACTATCATTCCGACTTCACACTCCAGCTTGATCATTTCTTTCGCACTGCATATTGCATTGCATCCTCGGCACATAGCATTTGTTTTACTATACTTCTGTATTGCATAGCCTGAATGAGGTTGATGGTATTATGGACTCATCACGATCTGCATATTGCATTACATCCATGGCATATGGCATTTGGGTAGCTATGTTTCTACATTTATATGGCCTAAATGAGGTTGATGGTATTCGTGACTCGTCAGGAATTGCATATTTCATTGCATCATCGGCATCTGATATTTAGCTCATTATAACTCCGCATTACATAGCCGATCTGCATTGCATACTCTGATATTGTATGACTTATAGACTTGCCAGTATTTCACTTATATTGATATTATATGCTTGGCACATGCTTTGCACACACACGTACACTACCCTCTAAGCTTCTTTGTAAGCTTGTGCACGACTGTTGCGTGCAGGTGACGTTAGGTTGTAGTAGCATTGAGGCAGGAGTGTGCGTCGACCTCGTGGAGATTTTGTTATTCATGTATTTTCCTTTTTAGCACTATAATCAAATGTTCATATTAGTGGATGTGTGATGATGATATTGCCTTTGTGATTTGGATACACTTGTGGTTATGCTCCTTTACAAAAAAAAAATCATACTGAAAATCTTCCTTGTACGATCCCAAGATAAAAATCTGGCGTATAGGCGCTGGAAGCCGAGAATGGGGCACTATGGAGGCTATCGGCGCCGGATTCAGCGATCAAAAATTTTGTGAGCCCGGTTTCTGGGTTTGGGGGGAGTGGAGGGGAGGAGAGAGAGAGGACGATGGTGGTGAATCTAGTGATGGTGGTGGGTGAGTGTTGTGTAGTTGTTGGGCTTGAAAGAGGAGGGAGGGGGGGAGTGGAGAGGGGAGAGAGAGAGAGAGAGAGAGAGAGAGAGAGAGAGAGAGAGAGAGAGAGAGAGAGAGAGAGAGATAGATATGAGGAGGAGAAGGAGGAGGGTGATGGTGGTGGGTGGTTGCCGGGCTTGGAAGATGAGGAGGATGAGAGAGAGAGAGAGAGAGAGAGAGAGAGAGAGAGAGAGAGAGAGAGGTCGGGCTTGGAAGATGAGGATGATGAGGGAGGGAGAGAGAGACTCTGGGGTCGGGTCAGGGTAGGGTGCGGCAAGTAGGGCTATAGAGTGTGTGTGTGTGTGCATGCGCGATATATATATATATATATATATATATATATATATATATATATATATATATATATATATAACACCCAAATTCGATGTTTCATATCTGACTCTAATCAGATCGAGTTTTGGGTCGAGTTACTAGGTAACTCGAACTCGACTTGGTTTTGAGTTCAGATAGGATGAAGCCTAATCGGTTTGGACTGGCTCACTCATTCGGTTCAGGTCGTGTCGGATCTGAATGATTTGGACGAATCAAGTTAGCCGGATCAAGTCGTTCCGTGCCCACTTCTAAAATTGGCATGTGTCCATGTGGTGCACGGCAGGGCATTTTTTAATTCATTTGGTGCACGGCAGGACCTCTGCACACGTAGCAAAGAAACAAAGCAATGCTGATCGTCAAAATCTAGAACATTTGAAGGCACAGATTTTGACTTGGACTATTATTCTGGTGGAAAACAGGGGCTATTTATTACTCACATTCCCTCTTGCACATGTATTGGGCCAAAATATAGCACATCTACCCATCCCGCAGTGGTCCGCGTGTGTAAATATGCTGGCCGTGTAAAGTTACTCGTACGTTTCTAACCGTGTGAATTTATCTGACGCATGCGTGTTGGACTGTGTAAGGATGGTGCAGACGTAAGATGTATCTCTTTATTTATACGTAACCATGCATATGAGATCGGAGGGGGGAAAAAAAACAGGAAAAAAGAAAAGGTAAGTAGAGAAAATGGCGAAACTATTTCAGAGGCCTCTGCGTGATTTCATTCTAATCCTGCTAGCATTGCTTGGATCATGGTCTGTTACAGTAGAATCAAGGAGCACATACTTCCCTACTCCTCGTCAAGGTACGTGTACATCTCTGTTTCCATTTTGAATACCTACTTTAACTCCTCTTCTTCTATCTTTTGGATTGGATGGGATGCTATTAGATACCGGCCAAAGGATCTTGGTCGTTGGATTACTTCCTGCGAATTTGAAATGTGAATGGTGTACTTCATGCTAATTTGTACTTGTTGGGGCCATGCATGGTTCATTTATACTAACTTCTCATCTGATGGAAACCATATTTGATGGTTAGTTGACAAAAAAGACAAAAAGAAAAAATCACATATAAGTTTATTCTGACCCTTTGATTGGTTGCTCGAAAATAAACAGAGAGAGAGAGAGAGAGAGAGAGAGAGAGAGAGAGAGAGAGAACCCAACAAGGGTTCAAAATAACATCCATGGATTAGATGGATAGGATTGAGGGATAAGGGAAAAAAAAAATCTTAGTTAGTTGTTTGTCAAATGTGGGCCACCATAGCAACGGTATGGATCGCCCAAACACGGTTGTAAATTGTACAAAACAGATGCATCCTAACCGTATATAATTCAACCATTGGCATCAAGTGTTTTGGGATGATGTTACCATTCGCGTTCCTATGCTTAAGGATTTGATCATACCTCATCTAAGTTCATTTAATGACCAGAACGCATTAAACAAACGGCTAAGATTCTCATATCACCACAAGTCTTAGGCTGTGACCTGTCAACTTGGTAGCCTACCATATCCACGGCTCCAAAAAGCTATAGACATGTGCCACATGCATAGCGGAGACGTCAAAGATTTTGGGGGACCGCGGAAGTACAAAGAGATGAATCAAGCAAAGTATTCCGAGCGCATGATCAAACTCAATCACAAAGACTCCAAATTTAATATGGAAAAACCCTTTGGGGAAAAAAAAACACGGCACAAAGCGATGAATATATACTATGAAAGAAGAAAATAACAAGAGAGAGAGAGAGAGAGAGAGAGAGAGAGAGAGAGAGATTACCCGATTCGAACAAGCCTTGAATGACCCAAGTTACACCCTTGAAACCCTATGAATGAATTAGAAAGCCCTGAGATACACTTTATTCTCGATTACACCCATATATATAGCCTCTATTATCACGCCCCAAACTCGGAAACCGGGCTCACAAAATTCTCGATCGCTGAATCCGGCGCCGATAGCCTCCGTAAAACCCCATTCTCGGCTCCCAGGGCCCATTCACCAGGTTCCGATCATGGAATGCTACGAGGAGGATTTTCAACATCAGTTTGATTCGTAATAAGCATAACCAAAGGTATAACCCACAAACAACAACCAAAAACTCCATCACATTTTCACTATGATCAAAACTTTATAAGTACAATGAGCATAAAGGGAAATACAATGATGATAGACAAAAGCTCCAAGCTGATCCGGTATGCCCTCCTGCCTCAGCACTGCTGAGATCTAACGTCACCTGCACGCAACGGTCGTGCATAAGCTTATAGAAAGCTTAGAGGGTGGTGTAAGTGTGTGCGTAAGGTAGTAATACAATTATGCAGTATCAGAGTAATGCGGAATATGCTGATGGATCCATGAATGCTATTAGCCGTACCAAGGCCATGCGGTGCGAAATGCAACTCAAGCATGCGAATCCTCATCTAAGCCCACATATCAATACAGCTCAACTCTGGAATATCACCAGGGTCAAGTACACTCTATCCAGATTGTCGACCCATCGCGCGCAATAAGGTGAGTGGAAGAGACCTCTCTATCTGCCTGCCAATATCGAGATCGACTCGTCGATAGCGGACCCATTCCTCGAGCTGGTTAAACTCAGCCTAGCTTTGCCCCCTCCTCTCGGGCGGGTAAGGCTGCAACCCCTTCCAACCGACCATAACATAGTGGAAAGCGCGGCCTTCTGGTAATCGGCACTCGGCGCTCATGTACCCACTCGGTCTAGACGTTGGAGCAACCTCCTGGTACTATACGGGTTTAGGGACTTTCACCCAGGGATATTTATAGCATCCCATGTAGAACAAGATTTTCAGTATCCAATCCTGCCAACCACGATATGCCTGTGGAGGCTACAGCCCTGATGTCACTAGAGCGTACAGTAACCATATCACACAATGCGAAATGCATGAATCACACTATCCAATCATGCGACAATCCTGCGTGTATCGTGCGCTCATGTAGGGCAACACCGCCTAACCAGGAGCCTATAAACAAGCTGCCCGAAGACATATGCTATGATCAGTCACCCCTCATATCAAGCATACATATGATGCGTATGGTCATGAATCATGGAACTATACTAAACATATTACATAGCGATGGATTCTTGTTTGTAACGAAGATGGGTCTAGACGGCCTACACACTACAAGTATGAGCCTAACAATGGGCCCTAGGGAGAGTTACAATGCGGACATCTAACCATCATTACTCCCAGGGCATAGCCGTTAAAAACATCATTACATACGCTATGGTGGAATCCCTAATCAAATGGGCCTAACCAAATGGGCCGAACCAATGGGCTGAATCAAATGGGCCAATGAATGGGCCGAACCAATAGGCCGATTTAAATGGGCTAAGACAAATGGGCCTCAGATATATCAAATCGGGCCCACCCTCATATATTTTTGAGATCCGTCCTATTCACAAGTTAACATAGAGATAGATGAAATGAAAACAAATATCAACTTAAATTGGAAACTACTGTTGCCCTTAGAAGTTGAACGGTGGATGTCACGGTCTACTATTTAAATGGTGGGGTCCACTTGAACTTTAGATCTGACTCAACCTTCTGGTCATGCCATAAAATGGTATTTCAAAATGTTTGGATGGTATGGATACAGCGTGTGCATCATGGTGGGCCCTACCGTTCAAACAACGAATGGTGTAAAATACATACATCAATGTGGGACTTGTGGGCTTGTTGCCGTCAAAAGGGGCAGCTATATAGCTGTTACACGTGTTGTAGCTGCACTAGAAAGGTAGAGGTGGGTCCCACATAGGGCCCACCACCGTGTATATATAATATAATATAATATAATATAATCCACGTCCAGGCCTTGGACGGCCTGGACAATGATATATACCATATATAATATATACTATATATAATATATACCCTATATCATATATATAATAAAATATAATAAAAATTATCATCGTCCAGGCCCTTGACAGCCTGGACAGCACATATATTAGGTGTAACCCCACATGGGGCCCATCGTAATGTTTAATTTCCATCCAATCCGCTGAAAGTGAGAACCCAAAAGGGTTTCAATGGGAGCCACTCAATCCCACTGTTTCCTATCGTGTGGGCCACCTGAGCTTCGGATTAAGCTGATTTTTCGGGTGGCCCTTTGCCCTAAGGGGGCCTACCAAATGCACGGTGTGGATCTCAAAACCACATCATGGTGGGGCCCATGGCTAGGCCCGTGGGTTGCTACCCGTCCGTCCGCCCGTCGCACGCAGTAGGCGCTGCCTGCGCTTCTGACAGTAGCAGTGTCGGCTGCTGTGTTTCTTTTTTTTTTTGAAGTTTTTCACATGTGGGGCGCGCTTCTTGAGAATCCACTCTGTCCAATGGATGTTAGGGCTCAAAACACACCAAACAAGTCCAACATACGGCATGTTTGGTGTGTAGATACAACAAGGTGGGTCCTAATAGCTTTGAACGGTAGGAAACATAGTTTTCTATGGTATGGCCCGCTTAATTATCTGATTGGCCTCATTTCTCGGCTCAACGCGTAAAATGAACCGAGGAATATAATCGATGGCGTGGATGGGTCCCATGGACCGCACACCAGCTGACACTTCACTGTTGCCACCGCCACTAGGGATGGATGCCAAGACCTCAGCATTGAAATGAGGTATCTTTCACACAGTCTACCACATGAGCTATGGGGGCCCACCGTTGAAACGAGGTACCTCCATTCAGTCTGCCAGTGAGCTATGGATTTGGGAGGAGGACCCCACCTGGACGTGGCCCCACCGTTAGAGGTGGTGGATGGTTTGGATGAAACAAACATCAAGGTGTGGTCCATTAACAGGGTGGAGGACGTGGATGGGTCCTATGGACCCTACTGTCAGCACACTCCGCTATTAGCACACCCCCTGACAGTTGACACTTCAATGTCAGCCACACCCTGCTTCATTTGTGTCTAGCACCCCTGGACGAACGGTGTGGATGAACACTTCATCAAGGTGGGTCCCACATGGCCCACCTGTTTTGGATTAGCCTGATTTTTGGTGTTTTGTCCATGGCACGTACCAGCCATGAAAACAGTGGGGTCCTCATTAATGGATGGCGTGGATCATGCATCAAGTGGGCTATAAGCCATCATACACAAAAAAAAAAATAATGGAGAGAGAGAGAGAGAAAGAAAGAGAACGGAGAGGGTGGAGGGGCCCCGCCACTATGGGCCCCTCTTTGATACAAAGCCTACATCAAGGTGGGTTCCACCACAAGTGGGCCCTTAAATCACTAAACAAATAAATAAGTGGAGATCCAGGATTACCTATCGCTTTTTTCTTGCTCCCTTGGCTTCCTTTGCTCCTCAGCTTCAATCCCAACGGAGGAGATGGAGTTTGGATGGTTGAGATGGGAGATGAGGGGGGTAGGAAGTGGGCCACACTTGTAGCTTGGGAGAGATGAGAGAGGCTTGGACGTGGGATTATTTTTGGGTTGCTTGGAATGTGTTGAAAATGGGAGAGAGAGGGTTGTAAAGAGAGAGATGTGATAGAGTGATGGATGGGAGAGAGAGGGATGGGTGTGTAAGGGCCTTTTTGACTTTTGTGGTAGATTGTGTAAGAAAGGTATGGGTGGTGTAAGAAACTTTTGACTTTGGGGTTGCTTAGGGATGGTTGAAAGGTGATGGTGTATTTGACATGATGGGATTGATTGATTGATTGATTGATGCGACAAGTCATAGAGATTCTCTCGAAATTTGCACGCGCGGTGTTTTTCTCGCACCGAATGCTGGCCCACATCGCCTGGCCAGAGTATCGAATCGGTGCGCGAGACGCTGCATCGGAACCGTGGTGACGGCGCGGTCGTAAGGGTACAAGTCTCGGGTTGATGACATGTGACTTAGGGTCGCGTGCAAATATCGGTTATGGGTTGAAGGTTGTCGGAATTCGACCGGGAAGACCAGGAAAGTCTACGGAAGGTACGGTCTAGGATACGGGGCTTACAGCTCTCCTCTCCTAATAAAAATTTCGTCCTTGAAATTTACACAATCATCGCAACTAGGCATAATTCATGAGGAATAAGAAACATAATCATCATCATATAAAACCAAAGACAGTATACAAAATACAACACATAATCAATCATCAAAGAGATGGGGATAGCGCTCTCGAATCTCAGCCTTGCGCTCCCAAGAAGCCTCCTCAATGGAATAGTGACCCCACTGAACCTTCAATAACGGAATGACCTTAGTCTGGAGGACTTGCTCCTTCCGATCAAGGATACGAACCGGCTGCTCAATATAGGAAACGTCCTCACGGACCCCTAATGGTTGCCAATCAATAACAGGAATGATGTTTGACCCACACTTCCTCAATATAGAGACATGAAAAATGTTGTGGATGCCAGACAACTGAGATGACAAGGCAAACCAATAGGCCACGGCGCCAACGCGCCGAGTGATCTCAAAAGGTCCTATGAATCTCGGGGCAAGCTTGCCCTTAGCTCCAAATCGAATTACGCCCTTCATGGGCAAGACCTTGAGATACACATGGTCCCTTACATCAAACTCTAAGGGACGACGCAGACGATCAGCAAAACTCTTCTGCCGGCTCTGAGCTGTGCGCATCCTCTGCCTGATGATATCAATAGCCTCTGACGTCTCCTGCACAAGATCAGGACCTAGGAGACGACTCTCTCCAACCTCGGTCCAACAACTCAGTGATCTGCATGGTCTGTCATATAGTGCCTCAAAAGGAGCCATGCCGAAGGTCGCTTGATAGCTGTTGTTGTATGCGAACTCAGCCAATCACAGATGCTCATCCCAGCTACCCCTGAAATCAATCGCGCAGTCCCGAAGCATATCCTCAAGGATCTGGTTGACCCTCTCGGTTTGACCATCGGTCTGCGGATGGTACGCGGTGTTGAGCTGCAAATCAGTCCCCATCACTCTCTGGAAGGTCCCCCAAAACTGAGACGTGAACCTCGGGTCTCGGTCAGAAACGATCGAGACTGGAACGCCATGCAGTCTCACAATATCCTCGATGAATAATCTCGTAAGCCAATCCAAAGGCCAAGTCGCACAAATCGTAATAAAATGTGTCGACTTCATCAGACAATCCACAACAACCCAGATGGTGTCATGACCGTGCTGAGTCCTCGGCAAGCCCATAATGAAATCTGTCGACACGTGCTCCCACTTTCACATCGGGACACTCAATGGCTGCAATAGACCAGGGGGTCTCTGATGATCGGCCTTGACACGCTGGCACGTGTCACACTCAGCCACAAAACTGGAGATCTGGCGCTTCATCCCCACCCAAAAATACTATCGCCTCATGTCACGGTACATCTTCGTCGAGCCAGGATGGATAAAAAACAGTGATCGATGTGCCTCGGTCATAAGATCTCTACGTAACTCATGAATATCCGAGACACATAATCGGCCTCTGAAGCAAAGTCCACCATCTATACCGATCTGCTAATCTGCCTGACTATCAGATGCCGCCTCAGCCATATAACTCTGCAACGACTCACCAGCCTGCTGAGCCTTGATCACCCTTACGACAAGAAAGGATTGAATCAACAGGCTCGATAATTGCACGATAGAAGACTGCAGGCCAAACTCAAAATCATACTTTGCTATATCCTCAAGCATCCTCCACTCCCGGATCATCATATGCGCCACCAGGCCTCATAGCTGATGGCTAAGGGCATCTGCCACCACGTTCGCCTTGCCCGGGTGGTACTGAAGATCAAAATCATAGTCCTTTAGGAGCTCTATCCAGCGTCTCTGCCTCATATTTAACTTAGACTGTGAGAAGAGGTACTTCAAGCTCTTGTGGTCGGAGAAGAGCTCGAACCTAACCTCATAGAGATAGTGTCTCCACACCTTCAGTGCGAAGACAACTGCAGCCAGCTCCAAATCATGTGTGGGGTAGTTCAGCTCATGTACCTTGAGCTGATGAGACGCGAAGGCCACTGGTCTCCCGTGCTGCATCAGGACAGCACCCAAACCAATATGTGAGGCATCGGTGAATGCAATAAATTCGTTACTCCCAGAGGGAAGAGTGAGGACAGGAGCAAACGTGAGGCGGTCCTTCAACTCCATAAATGCTCGCTCGCAGGCATCGCCCCAAATAAACTCCGCACCCTTCCGAGTCAACCTGGTCAGCGAGGCTGCAATACGAGAGAAGCACTCAATGAAATGCCGGCAATAGCCCGCTAAACCAAGGAAACTGCAAATCTCGGATGCAGTCGTGGGCTGGCCCTACTGACGCACTGCCTCAACTTTCGAGGGGTCCACTGCAACGCCCTCCCTCATCACCATGTGACCGAGAAACTTTACCTCCTCCTGCTAAAACTCGCACTTCTCCAGCTTCACATATAACTGGTGTGCACAGAGGTTCTGCAAAATAACCTCCAGATGCTTCTCGTGCTCCTCACGGGTCTTCGAATAGATCAGAATGTCGTCGATGAAGACTACAATAAACTGATCGAGATACGAACGGAAGACCTCGTTCATCAACTGCATGAAGACTGCGGGCGCATTGGTCAGTCCGAAGGACATGACCTGGAACTCAAAATAACCATAACGCGTCCTGACAGCCGTCTTCGAAATGTCCTCCTCTTGGACCCGAATCTGAAGATAACCAGAACGCAGGTCAATCTTTGAAAAGAACTGTGTACCCTACAGCTGATCAAACAAATCATCAATCCTCAAGAGCGGATACTTGTTCTTGCTCATGACCTTGTTGAGCTCGCGGTAATCCAAGCAAAGCCTCGATGAGCCATCCTTCTTCTTCACGAAGAGTACCGGTGCTCCCCACGGCGAACTGCTCAGACGGATAAAGCCCAACTTGCGTAACTCGTCCAACTGCTTCTGCAGTTCCCGTAACTCTAACGGTGTCATACGATATGGGGCCTTCGAAATAGGCGTGGTACTAGGCACGAGATCAATCTGAAACTTGGAGAGTCGGCGAGGCGATAATCCCAGAATCTCCTGAAACACGTCGGGAAAATCGTAAACTGAAAAGGCCAAGCTATATGTCCTAGAGGGGGGGTGAATAGGACAATGCCAAATAAAAACTTATAACAGCGGAATAATAAAGAAAATGATAGCCAAATTAAATAACAATGCAGGAAAGAAAAACAACCTCAAAATTCAGATCTTGAGAGGTTGATACAAACGTTATTCTAAGGATAACCTTACACCAAAAACAGAGTTTATGGTAGGACAACCTTATTTCTAGAAAGGTCTTTGTATTAAGTCTCAAATCGAAGAGGAATACAAAAATAAATTGAATTGAAATAACTTGTAATTAAAGATGTATTGTTCTAGGGACAGCCATACACCATAAAAATGGCAGGGCAACCTTGCTGGAACAACTTTCAAATGAAATTGAAAATCAAGCTTATAAAGGAATAGCAGAAAGTAAATTCTAAGCTATTACAACATTCTCACAAAGCTTGAAATAATTACAACATTCACCACCATACATACATCCCACAAAAAGAATAAAAAATTAGAAGAATAAAACAATCAACCACAACTCAAGGGATTATAGTGGTTCGCCTGTGTGTTCACCAACTGTTAAACAACAGCCACACAAAATGCTACTCCACTCCTAATATCCTCACATAGGGGATATTAGTGTTCACTAAAAATAGGTTTTCCCAGGTTCACCCAAAACCCTTACAATTGTGTCTTTGTACGTGGGCTTACACAATTAAAAAAAACCTCACTTCTGAGTTTTCCTGGCTTTCCTCAAATAACCAAAATAACAAGATTTTTCTGACAAATCTTAAAAGAAACCAAAATAATAGAAAGGAATTTACAATATGTAAAATACCTAAATATCTTCTTCGTTGTAGCAGCCCGGTAGAACCAAATCAAAGTAGATGATTGAATGTCCAAGTTCAATGTCCAGTACTCGATTACAATAGTTCTAGTTCTAATAGATTTTAAATTAAACCAAATGAGGCTTGCCTTAATTGATTTTGATTCCAAAGAAAGGGAATAATAATTCCTCTTTATCAAATCAGATTGGAATATAAGAAACAAAATCAATTAAAATAAAGCTAAGGAAAGAAGAATATTAAATAAGCACACTTAGCTTAGATGGAGCACAGAATAATCTCTCAGAAGTTCGACGAAGATTGGCTTGAATACTATAATTAAATCGATAATTTCTTCTGAGATTCGTGCACTATTTATAGGTGAGAAGATCGAGTCTTCGACTGGTCTAGAGTGCTCTTCGACTAGTCGAAGCAACAACAGATATTTGAAAAATCCAGCGGGATATGCTCTGACCGTTCTACGACTGGTCGTAGCCCTCCTACGACTGGTCGTAGGTCACCTACGACTGGTCGTAGGTTTCCTTCGACTGGTCGTAGGTCCTGTAAACCTTCGCTGGACTTCGAGTCGAAGGTTGTACGACTGGTCGAAGATCAGTCGACACTGTTCCTACGACTGGTCGAACAGATTCCAGGACTAGTCAAAGGCTAACAGATTTTATCCGGAATATATAACAAACTTACGACTGGTCAAGGAATTTCTTAGACTGGTCAAAGCAAGTCTAGGACTAGTCGAAGAAGGCCTAGGACTAGGCGAAGAACAGACCAATCACATGAAAAATAACATTCGACTTATGTATCCGAAATGACCTACTTCTAAGGTCAACCTATGGTCAATCAAACCTCAATCATGAAGTATGGACATTGAAGCATTAGGAACAAGTGACCTTGAAGTATCAGTCTTGAGGTCTTGATGTAGTTGAACTCTTCATGTAACTCAATCCTAAAAGAGGCTTGAGTTTCAGCTTGAGTCTTGAGTTCAGCTTGAGTCTTGTCTTGTGAGTAGTTCTTTCATTCCAGAGTCTTGTCTTGTGAGTAGTTCTTTCATTCAAGATCTTGAGTCTCGTACTTGAGAGCTTTGCTTGTTGTGAGCTTAGCTTGTTTATGAATTTAGCTTGTTCATGAATGTTGATCCTTGAGAGAGCTTCACTTATGCAAGTTATATATAACAGAGTATAATAGAGATTTTGGCACTACAAATTTGACAACAAAGAGGGATAGAAACTATAGCACTTACAATCTCCCCCTTTGTCAAATTAGTGACAAAACACATAATCAAGATAAACAAGAGTAAAACAACTGGTTAATACCTGTAAATCAATATTCAACATTCAACATTCAACCAGTTTCAACATTCAACCATTATCATTCAACAAGATCAAATCAAACATATATTCCCCTTGACACCCCACTCCCCCTGAGTAACATAACCAATGCTACTCCTCTCACAATCATATTAACAACAAACCATTCTCCCCCTTTTTGTCACAATATGACAAAGGAGAACTAAATAAAGGAATAAGAGTAAACAGAAGGAGGAAATAGAGTATATCAAAAGAGTCATAGAGATACTCAAGATAGCATCACATATATCCAGCATAAATATTACATCAAGAACAAATATCCAGCATTAAACATAGATAGAATCCAAATCAAAATCAGCCAAGTGCTAAGTAAGAAAGTTATTACATGCAAAAAGTCTCATAGAAACTAGTCAGAACTAGAACTTGAAGATGGAGCAGGAATAGAAGGATCAAGTTGGTGCATGCCTTTGTTCAAGCGCCTAAGATATTTGTGCATGTACTTGAATTGCAAATCATGAGCAACAGACATGTTTTCCAACTTAACATTTATATTCTCAACTTTACCTTCTAATGCACTCAGACGTGCATCAACATCAGATGGTACAAAATCTGGATCATTAGCAGAGTCAGAATCCAGTTCCTCAAAAATATCATCCATATTAATATCCAAAAATTCATATTTCTTGCAAATTATACAAAAATTAGAATTCAATCTAGCAAATATATACACTATAATACAAGAAAGCATAAATAATCAATTTAAAATACACATGCCAAGATCAAATTTCATCTTTTTGAACCTGCTTTTATCGAGAGGTTTTGTGAAAATGTCAGCACGTTGATCTTCGGTAGGAATATATTCTAAAGATATAACTTTTTCTTCTACTAATTCCCTTATATAATGAAATCTAATGTCAATATGCTTAGTACGAGAATGCTGAATAGGATTTTTTGAAATATTTATCTCACTGGAATTATCACAATGTAATAACATAGAATCCTGTTTAATTCCATAATCACTTAGCATTCGTTGCATCCAAACAAGCTGTGTACATGCATTACCAGCTGCAATATACTCAGCTTCAGCTGTTGAAAGTGATATAGAATTTTGTTTCTTACTAAACCAGGAAACTAGACAATTTCCAATAAAAAAACAACCACCACTGGTTGATTTTCTATCATCTAGATTACCAGCCCAGGTACCCAGCTAATTGAACATTGGTTTCATGAGGATACCAGAGACTGAGATTTACAGTACTTGCGACATATCTAATAATTCGCTTGACAGCAATCAAGTGAGATTCTTTTGGATCAGATTGATATCTTGCGCAAATACCAACACTTAGAGAAATATCAGGTCTATTAGCAGTTACATATAACAAACTACCAATCATACTCCGATAAAGTTTTGAGTCAACATTTTTACCATTAGAGTCTTTTGATAGTTTTAGGGTAGTACTCATAGGAGTATCGAAATTCTTGCCATTCTCAAATCCAAATCTCTTGATTAGATTCAAGGCATACTTAGATTGAGAAATGAATATTCCTTCAGGTTGTTGCTTTACTTGCAATCCAAGGAAATAAGTTAATTCCCCAACCATGCTCATTTCAAAATGTGATTTCATCAAATCTGCAAACTCAGTAGTCAAGTCAGTACAAGTTGATCCATAAATGATATCATCAACATAAATCTGTACCATTAAGATATGATCATTATGTTTTTTAACAAACAGAGTTTTATCAACAGATTCCATTTGAAAATTATGACTTAAAAGAAATTTTGTTAGTTTCTCATACCATGCCCTAGGTGCTTGTTTTAATCCATAAAGTGCCTTTTTAAGCCGATATACATGATCAGTATTTTTGGAATCTTCAAATCCCATTGGTTGTTCAACATAGACTTCTTCATGTAAATCGCCATTTAGAAAAGCACTTTTCACATCCATCTGATAGATCTTTATCTTTCTAAAACATGCAATGGATATAAATAGTCTGATAGATTCAAGACGTGCTACTAGTGCAAAGGTTTCATCGAAATCAATTCCTTCAATTTGAGTATAACCTTGTACCACTAGTCTAGCCTTGTTTCTAATTATATTTCCACATTCGTCAGACTTATTTTTGAAAATCCATTTTGTTCCAATGATGTGTTTATCTTTAGGTCTTGGTATGAGATACCAAACATCATTTCTTACGAATTGGTTGAGTTCATCTTGCATCGCAACAATCCAGTTTTCATCAGCCAGAGCTTCTTTTACGTTAGATGGTTCAATTTGGGATGTAAAACATACATAATTACATATATCCTCAAGTTGTCTACGGGTGCGAACACCGGTGAGAGGGTTTCCAAGAATTTGTATGGTTGGATGATCTTTAACAGTCCTTAACTCAGAATCAGTTTGATTCGATGAAGTATCAGGTTTATCAATGATTAGTACTTCATCATTATCTGAATTAGAAGTTGGTGTGTTTAAATGATCATCAATGACAACATTGATGGATTCTTGAATCACACCAGTCCTTTTGTTCAGGACCCTATAAGCTCGACTGTTTAAAGAGTATCCTAGAAAAATACCTTCATCACTCTTCGTATCGAACTTTCCCAAATTTTCACGATCACGTAAGATATAGCACTTGCTGCCAAAAACTCGAAAGTATTTAACAGTAGGCTTTTTATTGAACCACAATTCGTAAGCCGTTTTATTATTATCTTTTCTAGTGTATACTTGGTTAATAATATAGCAAGCTGTGTTAACTGCTTCAGCCCAAAGATTTTTAGAAGCTTCATGCTATTCAACATGACATTAGCCATTTCTTGAAGCACCCTATTCTTCCTTTCTACAATTCCATTTTGTTGAGGAGTTTTGGGAGCAGAGAATTCATGTAATATTCCTTGGTCGGTACAGAACTTCTTAAAATTGCTATTCTCAAATTCAGATCCATGATCACTACGAATTTTACTGATTTGAGAAGATTTTTCAGTTTGAATCCTTTTGAGAACTTTTCTTACTTCTTCAAGGGTTTCAGATTTATCCCTTAAGAAGACTACCCAAGTGAATCTGGTAAAGTCATCGACTATTACCAAGATGTACTTTTTACCACCACGACTTTCCGATCTGGTAGGTCCTATTAGATCCATGTGGAGAAGTTCGAGTGGTCTTGATGTGGTATTTGAATTCACCTTTTTATGTGAGTTCTTTGTTTGTTTACCTATCTGGCACTCACCACATATTTTATCTAATTTCTGAAGTTTGGGTAAACTTCTTACAAGTTCTCTTTTGCTCAATCGATATAAATTTTGATAATGTACATGTCCAAGACGTTTGTGCCATAACTCAGTCTCGTCTGTATGGACCATGTAACATGTTTGATTAGATGAGCTGGATTCACTAATAATATAGCAATTTTCAGACGTTCTACGTCCAGTTAATATTACAGAACCCTGATTGTTTATTATCTCACAGCTTTGATTAGAAAACCGAACATTATGGTTATTATCACATATTTGTGATATACTAAGCAAGTTGTGCTTTAGGCCTTCAACGTATAAAATATTTTTAAACATGGGAAGATTAAAAAGTTGAACCGTACCTTGGCCTATAATCTTGCAGTTGCTACCATCACCAAATGTGACTGAACCATCAATCATATCTTTCAGATCGGTGAATAAGGCTTTGTCACCTATCATATGCCTGGAGCATCCACTGTCTAGGTACCACTTTGAATGACTTGTTGCTTTGAAAGCAGTGTGAGCAACCAAGCAGGTGACTTTAGGAACCCATTTCATAACTGTTTTGGGTTTAGGAACATAATTGGTCTTCTTTTGTGTATATTTGTAGGAATGACCTATAGAGTTAGATTTTAAGAGCTCCTTGAGTAAATCAACTATCTTTTCAGCTAGTAGATTTCGTTTCTGATTAAAGTTGACATGGCTATTTTTAGGTTTTTGAAAAGTTTTTGAATTTTTAGAAAAATCTTAATAAGTACTTTTCCCTTTTGAGTTTGAGGACTCTCCTTTAACAAACATAGGAGGAGTATACTTTTGTTTAGGAGGTAGATTTTTATCATAGCCCAACCCGAATCGATCGCCACATTTTCTAGATCCGGATAAAAGTTTTTCTAACTTTGGATCACCTTGGGCATATTTCCATGTGTCCTTTAAACTCAGAAGAGAAGATACTTCAGTTTTAAGTTTCTCAATTTCAGATTTTAAATCAACAATTAGGGAGTTTTTGAATTCCAAATCGCATTTCGATTTTTCAAAACAATCTGAAATTTGTGATTTTTCTAAAACAAGCGATTCAAAACAATTTTTGAGTTTAGAAAACTTTTCTTTTTGAAGTTTAAGTTTGACAGCAATTTTACAACTTTCCTTATATAGGGCATTGTAAGCGTCTTGAAGATCATCTTCATTTTCACATTCACTATTCAGATTTTCTTCACTTGTAGAGTCATTATCTGAAAATGTGAATTTGGCTAGAGTCATAAGAGCTTTGACCTCATTGCCCGACTCAGTTTCAGAATCTTCTGATTCAGAAGAACCTTCAGGATCAGATGATTCATCCCATGTAGCCAACATACCCTTCTTCCTGGGTTTGTCCCTTTTAGGACATTTATTTGCTAAGTGCCCATATTCTTGACAGTTGTAACATTGACTATCTTTCAAAGATTTTTGAAATTTGGGTCTAAACTTCTTTTTGTCATTTGATTTTTGAAAATCAACCCTTTTCTTGCTTTTGAAAATTTTGTAAAATTTTTTAGCTAAAAGAGCCATATCATCTTCTGAATCAGAATTTTCTTCTGAATTACATTTAGAAGATTTTAGCGCGATAGATTTACCTTTAGGAGCATTAAAGTTTAACTCGTAGGTTTGTAGAGAACCAACTAGTTCTTCAACCCTCATATTATCCGTATCACGAAGTTCCTGGATTGCGGTTACTTTAGAATTGAACCATTCAGGAAGTAAGCGTAGTATTTTTGCACACACTTTACTTTCTGGGATTTTATCGCCAAGACCCCACATTGAGTTTACAATGTCATTCAATCTAGTGTAGAAGTCCATAAACATTTCATTTTCCTCCATATGAATTTCTTCAAATTTGGTTATGAGGAGTTGGACTTTAGATTTTTTGACAATTGTAGTACCCTCGTGTGTCATTTCTAATATATCTCAAGCTTGCTTTGCAGTATCACAAGAAATGATTCCTTTGAACTCATCCGGTGATAGTGCGCAAGTAAATGCATTTAGTGCTTTAGCATTTGCACTACTCTCACTTTTCTGAAGGGTGGTCCATTGGTAATATGGTGTGGCTTTCATTGATTTTGAACCATCAACCCCAGTAACTTCCATGATAGGAGGATTCCATTCAGTCACTGTGGCTTGCCACACATTTTCATCCATTGATTTGAGGAAGATCCTCATTCTGGCTTTCCAATAAGCATAGTTGGAGCCATCAAAGGATGGAGGCCTAGTGACTGAAAGACTATCAAAATTTGACATCTTAAATAGCTTAAATCGTTAGCTCAGGAATTAAATCCAAAAAAACGAGCTATTAGTCTCTGATACCACTTGAAAAGGCCAAGCTATATGTCCTAGAGGGGGGGTGAATAGGACAATGCCAAATAAAAACTTATAACAGCGGAATAATAAAGAAAATGATAGCCAAATTAAATAACAATGCAGGAAAGAAAAACAACCTCAAAATTCAGATCTTGAGAGGTTGATACAAACGTTATTCTAAGGACAACCTTACACCAAAAACAGAGTTTATGGTAGGACAACCTTATTTCTAGAAAGGTCTTTGTATCAAGTCTCAAATCGAAGAGGAATACAAAAATAAATTGAATTGAAATAACTTGTAATTAAAGATGTATTGTTCTAGGGACAGCCATACACCATAAAAATGGCAGGGCAACCTTATTGGAACAACTTTCAAATGAAATTGAAAATCAAGCTTATAAAGGAATAGCAGAAAGTAAATTCTAAGCTATTACAACATTCTCACAAAGCTTGAAATAATTACAACATTCACCACCATACATACATCCCACAAAAAGAATAAAAAATTAGAAGAATAAAACAATCAACCACAACTCAAGGGATTATAGTGGTTCGCCTGTGTGTTCACCAACTATTAAACAACAGCCACACAAAATGCTACTCCACTCCTAATATCCTCACACAGGGGATATTAGCGTTCACTTAAAATAGGTTTTCCCAGGTTCACCCAAAACCCTTACAATTATGTCTTTGTATGTGGGCTTACACAATTAAAAAAACCCCACTTCTGAGTTTTCCTGACTTTCCTCAGATAACCAAAATAACAAGATTTTTCTGGCAAATCTTGAAAGAAACCAAAATAATAAAAAGGAATTTACAATATGTAAAATACCTGAATATCTTCTTCGTTGTAACAGCCTGGTAGAACCAAATCAAAGTAGATGATTGAATGTCCAAGTTCAATGTCCAGTACTCGATTACAATGGTTCTAGTTCTAATAGATTTTAAATTAAACCAAATAGGGCTTGCCTTAATTGATTTTGATTCCAAAGAAAGGGAATAATAATTCCTCTTTATCAAATCAGATTGGAATATAAGAAACAAAATCAATTAAAATAAAGCTAAGGAAAGAAGAATATTAAATAAGCACACTTAGCTTAGATGGAGCACAGAATAATCTCTTAAAAGTTCGACGAAGATTGGCTTGAATACTATAATTAAATCGATAATTTCTTCTGAGATTCGTGCACTATTTATAGGTGAGAAGATCGAGTCTTCGACTGGTCTAGAGTGCTCTTCGACTAGTCGAAGCAACAACAGATATTTGAAAAATTCAGCGGGATATGCTCTGACCGTTCTATGACTGGTCGTAGCCCTCCTACGACTGGTCGTAAGTCACCTTCGACTGGTCGTAGGTCCTGTAAACCATCGCTGGACTTCGAGTCGAAGGTTGTACGACTGGTCGAAGATTAGTCGACACTGTTCCTACGACTGGTCGAACAGATTCCAGGACTAGTCAAAGGCTAACAGATTTTATCCAGAATATGTAACAAACTTACGACTGGTCGAGGAATTTCTTAGACTAGTCGAAGCAAGTCTAGGACTAGTCGAAGAAGGCCTAGGACTAGTCGAAGAACAGACCAATCACATGAAAAATAACATTCGACTTATGTATCAGAAATGACCTAGTTCTAAGGTCAACCTGTGGTCAATCAAACCTCAATCATGAAGTATGGACATTGAAGCATTACGAACAAGTGACCTTGAAGTATCAGTCTTGAGGTCTTGATGTAGTTGAACTCTTCATGTAACTCAATCCTGAAAGAGGCTTGAGTTTCAGCTTGAGTCTTGTCTTGTGAGTAGTTCTTTCATTCCAGAGTCTTGTCTTGTGAGCAGTTCTTTCATTCAAGATCTTGAGTCTTGTACTTGAGAGCTTTGCTTGTTGTGAGCTTAGCTTGTTTATGAATTTAGCTTGTTCATGAATGTTGATCCTTGAGAGAGCTTCACTTATGCAAGTTATATATAACAGAGTATAATAGAGATTTTGGCACTACAAATTTGACAACAAAGAGGGATAGAAACTATAGCACTTACATAAACCACAGACAACTGGTTGATGCTCGCCACTATGGGCTCCTCTATGGCACACGACATCATACAAGACAACGGCTCTCCTCTGGGCATAGCAATGAACTGGAACTGCGGCAAGCTAGGTATACAAAACGTGACTGTCCTCACGGAGCAATCCAATATGGCGTGGTACTCGACAAGCCAATTCATGCCCAAGATGACATCGAACTCAAACATCGGCAATGCAAACAGATCAGTAGGCAAAAAGATATCCCCAACCAGAACGGGGCAAGACGAGCAAAATCGGCCCAACACTGCTGTATTTCCTAAGGGAGTCGATATTGACAAGCCCTCACGAGCAGACTTCAACGGCAAACCAGTCAATCGGCAAAAACTCTCGGCCACAAAAGAATACGATGCACCAGAATCAAACAACACACCTGCAATGCATGCAGATACTAAAAGTATACCCTCGACGACTCCTCCTGATGGCTGCGGGTCCTGTTGAGCCGCATAAAATCTATCCTGAGTCGACTTGGGAGGTGCCTGTCCCCTCTGAGCTTGCTGCTGCTGTTGCTGTCGCTGAGGCAGTCGAAACTGTTGCCTCTACTACTGCGGTCTCGGAGGCTGGTGCTAATGCTACTAATGAGGTGACCTCCGTGGTGGGGCCTGCTGTCGCTGCTGCTGTGGGGGTCTTTGCGGCGGCTGTGGTGGAGGCTATTGTGGACCTCTCGGCCGCTGCTGGGGGCGGGGACACTCCCACATACGGTGCCCCGTCGTACCGCACCCAAAACAAGAGCCAGTGAACTACCTCGGAGGTGGTGCTGGAGGTGCTGCTGGCGCTCGGAAGGCTGGGCGACCTGTGTGACTCTGTTATGATCGACCCTACTGGGAATCACTAGAAGGAGTTTGCCTCTTCCGGTCTCTCCTCTGACCGCGATCAAACTGAGAACCGGCCCACTCAACCTCAAAAATCTGGGCCTTCCGTACCGCCCCCTCAAAAGTCGGGAGCTCATGCCCAATGACACAGCCTCGAAGACCGTAACGCAAGCCATCCTCAAATCGGCGGGCTCTCTACTCCTCATCATCCACCAAGTACGGTATAAATCTGGACAGTGCTACAAAACGAGTCGCGTACTAAGCCACTATCATATCACCCTACACCAAGGCCTCGAACTCCAACGTCCGCTGTCGTCGGATGTGATCAGGAAAATATTATCGGTCAAACCGATCAACAAAGTCCTCCCATGTCCTCACAAAATCGGCGCTTGCTGCTCGGGAGACTGATGTCCACCAGTGCTCAGCCTCACCATGGAAAAGAAATACGGCTAATCAGACTCGCCGCTCGGTCGTGCATCCCATCGTATCAAATATCTTTTCCACATCGGAGCGCCATCTCTCAGCTACGGTCGGGTCTACCTCGCCCTGGA
The DNA here is from genome assembly GCF_029962835.1 of Magnolia sinica. Lineage (NCBI taxonomy): Eukaryota > Viridiplantae > Streptophyta > Magnoliopsida > Magnoliales > Magnoliaceae > Magnolia > Magnolia sinica. The sequence continues at coordinate 28,376,295 of NC_080582.1, read as the reverse complement.
AACGCCGGGGATCGAGCGTCGAAACTCGAAGAAGGGCGCTCGCGAGCTCCTGCTCTGCCTGGGCCTGTGAAACAACGGGGTGTCTACTCTGGCCCTAAAGTGCGGCTGTCACATCCTACAACATCTGCTGTAACTGAGAGGCACTCACGGAAATGGTCGGATTCGCACTGTTCTCTGATATAGGAGAGGCATCCTTGGGCTGGGTAGTAGGAATTTCTGGTGATGGAGTGAGGATCGTAGGTGGTAGGGCGAGAGTCGCAGGTAGTGGAGCTGGAGTCGATCGGGTCACTCTCCTACGCGACATGTCCTACAGGAAAGAACGAAGGCGCCTATCAACTTTGAAAACACTCGAAGGCACGCTCCTTAAGGGTCTGTAATAAAAGATCGCTAGGCTATCCGAACTTAGGACTTAATCACTTATAGCAGACATGTAATGTTGTTCTTGGTTATTCCCGAGTTATGCTCTGATACCAACTTCTATCACGCCCCAAACTCGAAAACTGGGCTCACAAAATTCTCGATCGCCAAATTCGGCGCCAACAGCCTCCGTAGAACCCCATTCTCAGCTCCTAGCGCCCATTCACCAGGTTCCCATCCTGGGATGCTACGAGGAGGATTTTTAACATCAGTTTGATTCATAATAAGCATAACCCACAAACAACAACCAAAAACTCCATCACATTTTCACTATGATCAAAACTTTATAAGTACAATGAGCATAAAGGGAAATACAATGATGATAGACAAAAGCACCAAGCTGATCTGATATGCGCTCCTGCCTCAGCACTATTGCGATCCAACATCACCTGCACGCAACGGTCGTGCATAAGCTTATAGAAAGCTTAGGGGTGGTGTAAGTCAGTGCGTAAGGTAGTAATACAATTATGCAGTATCAGAGTAATGCAGAATATGCTATGGATCCATAAATACTATTAGCCGTACTAAAGCCATGCGGTGCGAAATGTAACTCAAGCATGCGAATCCTCATCTAAGCCCACATATCAATACAGCTCAACTCTGGAATATCACCCGAGTCTAGTACACTCCAACCAGATTGTCGCCCCATCGCGAGCAATAAGGTGAGTGGAAGAGACCTCACTATCCGCCTGCCAATATCGGGCTCGGTTCGTCGATAGTGGACCCATTCCTCGAGCTGGTCAAACTCAGCCTAGCTTTGCCCCCTCCTCTCAGGCTGGTAAGGCCGCACCCCCTTCAAACCGACCATGACACAGTGGAAAGCGCGGCCTTCTGGTAATCGACACTTGGCGCTCATGTACCCACTCGGTCTAGACGTTGGAGCAACCTCCTGGTACCATAAGATTTTAAGAACTTTCACCCAGGGATATCTATAGTACCCCATATAGAACAAGATTTTTGGTATCTAATCCTACCAACCACGATATGCCTGTGGAGGCTACGACCTTGATGTTGCTAGGGCGTACAGTAACCATATCACACAATGCGAAATGCATGAATCACACTATCCAATCATGCGACAATCTTGCGCGTATCGTGCACTCATGTAGGGCAACACCGCCTAACTGGGAGCCTATAAACAAGCTGCTCGAAGACATATACTATGATCAGTCACCCCTCATATCAAGCATACATATGATGCGTATGGTCATGAATCATGGAATTATACTAAACATATTACATAGCGATGGATTCTTGTTTGTAACGAAGATGGGTCTAGACGGCCTACACACTACAAGTATGGGCCTAACAATGGGCCCTAGGGAGAGTTACAATGCGGATATCTAACCATCATTGCTCCTATAATGTGGACGTCAACCCATCATTGCTCCCAAGGCATAGCCATTAAAAACATCATTACATACGCCATGGCAGAATCCTTAATCAAATGGGCCGAATCAAATGGGTCGAACCAATGGGGGCCAAATCAAATGGGCCAATTAATGGGCCAAACCAATAGGCCGATTTAAATGGGCCAAGACAAATGGGCCTCATGTATATCAAATTGGGCCCACCCTCATATATTTTTGAGATCCGTCCTATTCACAAGTTAACATAGAGATAGATGAAATGAAAACAAATATCAACTTAAATTGGAAACTACTGTTGCCCTTAGAAGTTGAATGGTGGATGTCACGATCCACTATTTAAATGGTGGGGTCCACTTGAACTTTAGATCTGACTCATCCTTCTGCTCATGCCATAAAATGGTATCTCAAAATGTTTGGATGGTATGGATACATCGTGTGCATCATGGTGGGCCCCACCGTTCAAACAATGAATGGTGTAAAATACATACATCAATGTGGAGCTTGTGGGCTTGCTGTCGTCAAAAGGGGCAGCTATATAGCTGTTACACGTGCTGTAGCTGCACTAGAAAGGTAGAGGTGGGTCCCACGTAGGGCCCACCACCGTGTATATATTATATAATATAATATATATTATATATAATATAATGTATACTATATATAATATAATATAATATAATCCACGTACAGGCCCTGTACGGCCTAGACAGTGATATATACCATATATAATATATATAATATAATATATACTATATATAATATATACCCTATATCATATATATAATAAAATATAATAAAAATTATCATCGTCCAGGCCCTGGACGGCCTGGACAGCACATATATTAGGTGTAGCCCCACATGGGGCCCACCATAATGTTTAATTTCCATCCAATCTACTGAGAGCGAGAACCCAAAAGGGTTTCAATGGCAGCCACTCAATCCCATTGTTTCCTGTCGTGTGGGCCACCTGAGCTTCGGATTAAGATGATTTTTCAAGTGGCCCTTTGCCCTAAGGGGGCCTACCAAATGCACGATGTGGATCTCAAAACCACATCATGGTGGGGCCCACAACTGGGCCCGTGGGCCACTGCCCGTCCGTCTACCCGTCGCACGCAGCAGGCGCTGCCTGCACTTCTGACAACAGCAGCGTCGGCTGCTGTGTTTCTTTTTTTTGAAGTTTTTCACATGTGGAGCCCGCTTCTTGAGAATTCACTCCGTCCAATGGATGCTAGGGCTCAAAACACACTAAACAAGTCCAACATACGGCATGTTTGGTGTGTAGATACAGCAAGGTGGGTCCTAATAGCTTTGAACAGTAGGAAACATAGTTTTCTATGGTATGGCCCGCTTGATTATCTGATTGGCCTCATTTCTCGGTTCAACGCGTAAAATGAGCCGAGGAATAGTATGGATGGCGTGGATGGGTCCCATGGACCGCACGCCAGCTGACACTTCACTATTGCCACCGCCACTAGGGATGGATGCCAAGACCTCAGCGTTGAAATGAGGTATCTTTCGCACAATCTACCACGTGAGCTATGGGGGCTCACCGTTAAAACGAGGTACCTCCATTTAGTCTGCCAGTGAGCTATGGATTTGGGAGGAGGGCCCCACCTGGACGTGGCCCCACCGTTAGAGGTGGTGGATGGTTTGGATGAAACACACATCAAGGTGTGGTCCATTAACAGGGTGGAGGACGTGGATGGGTCCTATGGACCCTACTGTCAGCACACTCTACTGTCAGTACACCTCCTGACAGTTGACACTTCAATGTCAGCCACACCCTCCTTCATTTGCGTCCAGCGCCCCTGGATGGACGGTGTGGATGAACACTTCATCAAGGTGGGTCCCACATGGCCCACCTGTTTTGGATTAGCCTGATTTTTGGTGTTTTGCCCATGGCACGTACCAGCCATGAAAATAGTGGGATCCACTTCAATGGATGGCGTGGATCATGCGTCAAGTGGGCCATAGGCCATCATACATAAAAAAAAAACAATGGAGAGAGAGAGAGAGAAAGAAAGAGAACGGAGAGGGTGGAGGGGCCCCGCCACTATGGGCCCCTCTTTGATACAAAGCCTACATCAAGGTGGGTCCCACCACAAGTGGGCCCTTAAATCACAAAATAAATAAATAAGTGGAGATCCAAGATCACCCACCGCTTTCTTCTTGCTCCCTTGGCTTCCTTTGCTCCTCAGCTTCAATCCCGACGGAGGAGATGGAGTTTGGATGGTTGAGATGGGAGATGAGGGGGTAGGAAGTGGGCCACACTTGTAGCTTGGGAGAGATGAGAGGGGCTTGGACGTGGGATTGTTTTTGGGTTGCTTGGAATGTGTTAAAAATGGGAGAGAGAGGGTTGTAAAGAGAGAGATGTGATAGAGTGATGGATGGGAGAGAGAGGGATGGGTGTGTAATGGCCTTTTTGACTTTTGTCGTAGATTGTGTAAGAAAAGTATGGGTGGTGTAAGAAACTTTTGACTTTGGGGTTGCTTGGGGATGGGTGACATTTTCTCTCAGAATTTGCACGCGCTACATTTTCCTCACACCGAACTCTGGCCCACATCGCTTGGCCAGAGTATCGGATCGGTGCGCGAGACGTGGCATCGGAACCGTGGCGACAGCGCGGTCGTAAGGGTACAAGTCTCAATTTGAGTCAACTCGGGTTGACGGTATGTGACTCAGGGTCACGCGCAAATACCGGTTAAGGGTCGAAGGTTGCTGAAATTCGACCGAAAAGACCGCGAAAGTCTACGGAACGGTACAGTCTAGGATATGGGGCTTACATCTATATATGAGAATCACCTTCGAAATAGGAAACAAATCCCACACTTGTGTAATTATACGTAACTCTGTGCGATATTTCAATGACACTTCGATGTCACTTCAATGTCATCGAACAACCTTCATTGGCATCGAATATCTTCGATGTCATCGAACTAAACATCAAAATGTTCCAACAAGTAAATATGGATTTTTTTTATGGCAATTCAATGGGACTTCGATGTCATTGACAGCTCGTCGAACCCCTTTTGATGGCGTCGAGCAGGACACCTAAAGTGTCCAGTAACCAGTGTGAGATTTTCAGATTTTCTCGAAGGCATCGACCAACTATCGATGACATCGAACAACTTTCGATGACATTGAAAGGTCAGTCGATGGCATCGACAGAACCTATTGCTGAAAGATTTGAGTCATCTACAACAATCTCTACCATGTCTTCAATTTTCATTCTTCGTTGCTTCTTTTCATAATCTCCAATTTCACCTTACATCATAGTTCCACCATCACTTCTCGTGCACACTCCATTTTTCATCTTATGCCTTCGCTAAGCTCAAATAAGTTGCATAAAACTTAAACTTCTCTGTGGGAACCACCTTAGTAAGCATGTCCACCAGATTCACTATTGTGTGAATCTTCTATAGAGTCACTTCTCCTTCCTCAAGCACCTGTTGGATAAAATGGTGACAAACATCAATATGTTTAGTATGAGAATGATAAACAATTTTTTTAGCCAAATCGATCGTACTTTTGATGTCACAATTAACTGGCATGGCCTCTTGCTGAAGCCACAACTGATTTAACATCCCTCTCAACCAAAACAACTTCCTTAAATGCCTCTGTCACTACCATATACTCAGCTTTAGTTGTGGAAAGAGTCACCACATACTGAAGTTTCGATATTCAATTGATCGCTCCACCTGCTAGCACATATGAGTAACCAGAAGTCAACTTTCTAGTATCCACACTGCTCGCGTAATCAAAATCCGCATAACCAACTAACTTGGCCACTGATTTCTCAAATGATAACATATAGTCCTACATACCTCGAATATATCGAAGTAGCTATTTCACTGCTTCACAATGTTTCTTTTCAAGGTTAGACATGTATCTGCTAACAACACCCACCGCATGTGAAATATTTTGTCTCCTACAGATCATGACATATATTAAACTGTCAACAACATTCGAATAAGGTATACGTGATATATCATGCTTTTCTTCATCCGTTTTAGGACACTGTTTAGAAAAAAGCTTAAAATGAACCATATGAAGCATGCTGACCGGATTTGCCTTGTCCATCCCATACTTCACCAATACTATCTCAAGATATTTCCTCTAAGATAACCAAAACTTGTTCTTTTTTCTGTCTCCGCGTATATCAATGCCGAGAACTCTCTTTGTAGCCCACAAATCTTTCATCTCGAATATCCCTAATAATTGAGTCTTCAGTAAATTGATTTCAGATATGTTGTGATTAACGATAAGCATGGCATCAACGTACAATACCAGGATAATAAAATTTCCATCACTTAGTGTCTTGTAATAGATATAGTGATTATATTCACTCCTAATAAACTTCTGACTTACCATGAAAGCAATTAAACTTTTTATACTACTTCCTAGACGACTGTTTTAGGCCATACAATGACCTCTTTCACCTGTAAACCTTATTCTCTTCCCCTTTCATTTCGAAGCCTTCTGGTTGCTTCATGTAGATCTACTCTTCTAATTCCCAATGTATGAAGGCTCCACCAGCTCCCACGTCTTGTTCTTGTATAAGGAGTCCATCTCATCATCCACCGTAACTTTCCACTCTTCAGGATCCGGCTCATCAAGAGCCACCTTAAGAGTAAACGGATCCCCCTCATCTGTAGGGAGGGCATATGCGATATTTAAGTCATTCCTGTATCTCGCTGGTAACCGCGGTCCCGCGGGGGATTCCTTCACATAGGTGATTGCTCCACCTGCTCTTGTACCTCTGTTTGTGTATTTTTGTTTCATCCTGAATGTCATCTATGTCTATCTGAACGTCCACAACCAACTTTTTTGGTTCTTCACGCTTATCCTTACAGAATAAGGATCTTTCGTCGAATACGACGTCACAACTAATGATGATTTTCTGTATGACCCAATCATATAACTTGTATCCTTTCAACCACCACCATATCTAACAAAGATGTATTTTTTGGCTCTTTGGTTATTTCCCTTAAATGATGGTACATAAGAGTAAGCTTCATAACCAAACACATGTAATCCGAGTAGTTTACCTGTTGACCATTTCATACTTCCTCTAGAATTTTATAATTTTTAGTCGTAGAAGGAGATCGATTCACCAAGTAACAAGCCGTATTAATGGCCTCAGTCCATAATTCATTGCCCAATGCAGCATCACTAATCATGCATCGGGCTCTCTCCAAGAGAGTTTGATTCATCCGCTCAGCCACACCATTTTGCTCGGTGTGCGGCACACTATGTTGTGCATTATGATCCGTTCATCTTTGGATATTGATTAAATTCCCTTGAAGTAAATTCCGTACTGTTATATATCCTTAAGACCTTCACATTTCACCTTAAATGTTTTTCCATCATTGCCCTCCACTACTTGAAGTTGGTGAAAACATCGGACTTATTTTTCATAATTAAACTCATACGTTCTTGGAATAGCCATCAATGAACATGACAAATCATGACGACCCTCCACTATAAATCACAAGTGACGGTCCATATACATTAGAATGCATGTAATCAAGAATACCCTTACATACATGTTCATCATATTTAAAAGATAACCTTAAATGCTTACCATATATACAATGCTCGCATATACCTAAATCAAAACTTCTAGAAGATGGAATTAAACAACGGTCAGAAACTATCTTCATGCCTTGCTCGCTCATATGGCTCAAGTGTGCATGCCACATACGTGCAGACGTAGAATTCGTTACAAATGTTTCACTCCACCCGATAAAGTACTCCCTATATAAATATGTAAAGATTTTTATTCCGATGTTCCTTCATGATTATAAGTGCCCCCTTTGAAATTTTAAGGACATGATCAAATTCAGTAAATTTCTATAATGCCCTGAAAATCAACACCCGAGTACGTAAACTCCGATCCCGAGTGCTCAGGTGTTAACCAAATGAAAATGCACGTGTGTCCTCATTCAAATTCAAATTCATTTCACACACAGATAATCAGAGTTGCGCAATTCAACTTAGGAGAACTAAAGCGAGGTAGAGATAACAAAATATTTAGAAATATAGGGCTAATAGTCAAAAATACAATTCCAATAGCGATGATCACCCGAAATGGAGATTATACAAGCTACAACGAACATGCAACAAAATTTACACATAAAGCATAGAACTAAAATAAAATAAAGGTCTTCCAGCTTCGCCCATTGCTACCAAGGCATCACAGCGAAAGTGTAAGCTGACTAAAGCCCACCCGCCATAGGCTTCGGTAGAACCTGCATCAATAACATTGCCGGGTTGGTGTTTTAAAACACCGACCCAGGTGGGAGTGAGTAGCTAACTCAGTGGTTCCATTAGTTCTAAGTTACAATGTTATCAACTCAATCAGCGCAGTTAATGATAAACACGATATCAAACATTTCTTAAATACTCTTGTTAAGTGTATGAATGAAATTATGAAATGATGCATGTACCTTTCAATCCAACACACCCTCACACGCGACTTCAACACTTATTTTACAAATGCCAACACTCCCTCATCATGCGACTCCAACGCCAAATTGCCACATCATAACTAACGCAATGCAATTGATGCGAATGTTAACCGAGTAATTATTAAGTTCCATTCATCCAGCATAATAGCGAAGCTAGGATACCGACATTATATCAGGAGTCCTTATTCGAATCACATGGTTCGTTGCCGCACGTAGCAGTTCCTTACCAGTGTCCCTTGATCCAACTTTAAATATTGTCCATTTATCTCACCAATTAGCAATTTTAAAGGTACAGCATGATATCCAAAAGTATGAGGATCAATCCGGTATGGGTCGTCATCCAAACACTGAGTATGATCACTCAGTTCTGAGGTGCAGGCTTGTCACATAAAACTAAAAAACACATAAAGGAAAGGGTTTGTCACATAATTTCATTCATGCTTGGGTCATTCGAACAGTACTCTAACATGGAACCATCTACCGGGTAATTTGATGGGGGTCATTCGAACAATGACTTATCACCTCCATTATGCTCACTGGTCACTATGGGGAGGCTCGTCACCCCAGCATAGGCCGACAGCTCGAACACGACGTCCTATATCACCATGCTCGACTTATGAGTCTTAGAGGGAATGTATTGCACTAACGGTTATGAATGGACCATCCATTGGGAACGTGGTATTTTATATTCAATTTAGTCGTGTCATACATTATGAACATACATGATCAGTTAGCTAGTGGATGACCTTAAAGAATCCAGACGTAACCGGCATTGAGTGCGAGCATCTCGTGTTGTCCAGTTACTGTCGGTCGTTCGTGTTCACCCGGGTTGATCAAACAAGCCTAGGATGGCCGACTTAACTAGGGCCACCCCTTAGTTTGGGTGATTTACTGACTGACCCAACATTGTAACTTAAGCATCATTACAAACTTAGCAGTTCGTCATGCCGTCAATATAGATTCAATGACACAACCACATAGGCATTTTGTCAAACATGAGAGCATATATAGAACGCTCATCTAATCACCTAAGCATTTTATCAAACATGTGAGCCTCTATGGAATAATACATTCACTAGAGTATTTAATCAAACATGTAAACATCAACAAATCAACACATTCAATCAAACATGTGAGCATCATTAGAATAAAGCATTTAATCACTTGGGCATTTTATCAAACATGTAAGCATCCATAAACAATCAATGACACATATTGCAATTAAACTCGAAATATAGACATGCTAGCTATTTACAAACCGTTCACCACAAGACATCATTAACTGAGATCCTTAAGGGTCGATAAAAAGTAACTTAGAAATAATGGTTCGTACCTTTGTAATGATTCATCCGACTCAAAGCGCTCCTAGGATTAGAGTTATAAAGAAAATCAACCAAAGCCTAAACAATCATACAAACCATTGTAAGGACTAGAAACTTAACCCAAAAGAATATATTAGAAAGCAGATTCTATTTCTTACCTCCAATCGCCGCTGAGAGAACTCTATAATGGTTATAAGAGTAGCAATGTGGTTATAGAGAGGGATGAGAGAGTGAATGTGCACAAACCCTCACACTTCCAAGCTCTCTCTCTCTCTCTCTCTCTCTCTCTCCCTTTCTTTCTCCTCTTTCTATTTTCCCTTTCTCCTTTATTCTTTTGTTGAAATTCGTATAGGAGGAGGGGGTGCCCAAACAAGGCCCTTATATAGTGTTAGAAGTGGTGCAAATGGCCCTAATGGCCCTTTATCTATTATATTAACCCTAAGGGAGGTTGTTTCCCACTTATAGGGTCTTTCCAGGGGCCCACTGGTGCATCCACGTCAGGGAAAGGGTGCCCCACTATAGGATATATGGTTTGTCAAAATCGGGTGACAATCAGACTCTTTGATCAACTGTGGGGGCCCCATTTACGATGGAAGGTCGTCGGTGATCGATCGGGACCATGACTATACGGATATGAGCAGGAAAATATCCTTAACTCATACCTCGAGTTTGGTTGTGATCTAACAGTTAGAAAGCCATAACTTTGTAAAAGAGTGAAAAGTCTATTTCACTTAAGTTTCATGCTTCGGCCTAGGGTATTTGCGCATTTTAAGCACTCGGCCTCTAGCCCAAGTTGCACGGCTTTGGGTTCTATCTTGATTCTCCATCTGTGATGGATGTCAAGCCCAGCGAGATGGATATTATTCTATAGTTTCGGAACTAGTGGCCCATAATGAGCAGTTTAAAGCTTGTTCGGAAAATCAGGGCATTTCTGGAATGAATTAGGTATCAAGATTTCTTGTGCGTAATTATTAAAGTTTAGATTAATTATGTTCATAGTGCGACCTATTTATAATTAGCAAAAATGATGATTCAGTCTTAATAACCCTAAACCGTTGGTTTTTAGGGTAAAGGAGTAACTGGATTGATTTGTTTTGTTCATTAAGATGCGACCCCTACTTATCTCGGCTTTGGGTAGATCTTTATTTAGTTATGATTGTCTCGATTAGTCAATGATAGGTTGACTAGATTTGGACCCTACGTGAATAAATCCCGAGGTTAAGCTCGATGTTTAAGTGATCGGGCGAATTCATTAGCTTCCTACGGTTGATTGATCAGATTTATGCAGTTCTTTACTGGTACTACCCATGTATAGGCTCACTTCGAGCGTTAAGGGCCAATAAGCAACAACGTAGGCTAGTCACATCGAAGATTTTCAAGGGTTTTTGAAAATTCAAAATAGCGAAAATCCATGATGTTATAATTTCCATCCAAGCACGTTAAGTACTCCAAGAGATATCAAGCTCTTCCTCAAATCAGGAACGTGTATCACCTCGATCAAGGTACGTTCCATGCCATCAAACATATTGATGCGCACTGATCCAACATCAACAACATTACATGAATTGTCATTACCCATAAATACATGGCCACCATCACACTCTATCTAATTGGTGAACTAACTCCGATGAGGAGTCATGTGATATGATGCCTCCTTATCCAAAATTTACTCGTCCTTACGCTCATCGTATAAGTGTCCAACAATAGACACAGACAACACATCTGTCACGCCCCAAACTTGGAAACCGGGCTCACAAAATTTTCGATCGCCGAATCCGGCACCGACAACCTCTGTAGAACCCCATTCTCGGCTCCCAGCACCCATTCGCCAGGTTCCAATCCTGGGATGCTATGAGGATTTTCAACATCAGTTTGATTCGTAAGAAGCATAACCGAAGGCATAACCCACAAACAACAACCAAAAACTCTATCACATTTCCACTATAATCAAAAACTTTACAAGTACAATGAGCATAAGGGAAATATAATGAAGATGAACAAAACTTCAAAATGATTTGCCACGCGCCCAAGCCTCAGCGCTGCTGCCATCCAACGTCACCTGCACGCAACGGTCATGCATAAGCTTATAGAAAGCTTAGAGGATGGTGAAAGTGTATGCTCAAGGTGGTAATGCAGTTATGCAGTATCAGAGTAATGTGGAACATGCTGATGAATGCCAAGAATCCCATTAGCCATACCAAGGCCATGCGGTGCAAAGAATGATGTCGGCCATACCAAGGCCATGCAATGCGAAATGCAACTCAAGCATACAAATCCTCATCTAAGTCCACATATCGATACAGCTCAAAATCTGAAATATCACCGGGGTCTAGTACACTCCAAGCCAGATTGCCGCCCCATCGCGCGCAATAAGGTGAGTGGAAAAGACCTCACTATCCGCCTGCCAATATCGGGCCCGGCTCGTCAATAGCGGACCCATTCCTCGAGCTGGTCAGACTCAACCTAGCATTGTCCCCTACTCTCGGGCGGGTAAGGCTGTACCCCCTTCTAACCGACCACGACACAGTGGAAAGCGTAACCGTCTGGTAATCGGCACTCAGCGCTCATGCACCCACTCGGTTTAGACGTTGGAGCAACCTCTTGGTACCATAAGGGTTTAGGGACTTTCACCCAGGGATATCTATCGCACCTCATGTAGAACAGTATTTTCGGTATCCAATCCTGCCAACCACGATACGTCTGTGGAGGCTACGGCCCTGATGTTGCTAGGGCGTACAGTAACCATATCACACAATGCGAATGCATGAATCACACTATCCAGTCATACAGCAATCATGCGCGTATCGTGCGCTCATGTAGGGCAACACCCCCTGTACGAGAGCCCCTAAACAATATGCCCGAAGGCATATGCTATGATCAGTCATTTCTCATATCAAGCATACGTATGATGCATGTGATCATGAATCATGGAATTAAACATGTTATATGGGATGGATGATGTTCATAATGAAGATGGGCCTAGACGGCCTACACATTACACGTACGAGCCTAATAATGGGCCCTAGGGAAACGCATAATGCGGACATTTAACCAACATTATACTTGCAATGTGGACGTCAAACCAACATTGCTCCCAAGGCACGACTGTCATAAATATCATTACATAAATTATGTTGGGATCACACATTGCAATGGACCTTAGGTACATCCCATTGGGCCTTAAGTTCATCAAATGGGCCATATATATGGGCCTTATATTCATCAAGTGGGCCACATCATTGGGCCGCACCAATGGGCCTTATGTGCATTGCAATGGGCCATAACCCGTGGGCCTTAGAATGCATCAAATGGGCCTAATCTTATGGGCCTTATGTGTAACAAATGGGCCACCCCAATGGGGCCCCAAATGTACATCAAATGGGCCTCAAGCCATAGGCCCCAAAACATTTTTAATGGGCCATAACCCATGGGCCCCTAATACATCAATGGGCCTCGACCCATAGGCCTTACATATATATATTAAAGTGGGCCTCAACCATGGGCCACAAGTAAACTGAGATGGGCCTTAAATACATATCAAAGTGGGCCTCGACCACGGGCCACAAGTAAACTGAGATGGGCCTTAAATACATATCAAAGTGGGCCCCGACCACGGGCCACAAGTAAATTGAGATGGGCCTCCCTCACCAGTAGATTATATATAATATAATATAATATATATATATATATAATACATACAATATTATATATAATATAATATTATATATATATTTATATATATATATACACACATGTACACACCCACACACGCATGCACAGATCACACCCACCGTCCAAGACAGTCGGGTTAATACAAACATCACAGTGGGCTCCACCGTCCAGGCGGATGGTGGAAATAAAACACATAGATCACTGTGGGCTCCACGTGGGGCCCACCATAACATTTATTTTCCATCCAGGCCGTTGATAAGGTCGCATGGACCTAGGTGAAGGGTAGAAACAAATTTCATGTTGATCCTAAACTTCTGTGGGCCCAAAAGGGGTTTCAATGGTAGAGGTTCAATCCCACTGTTTCATACGGTGTGGGCCACCTGAGCCTTAGATCAGGATCATTTTTGGAGTGGGCCCATGTCAGGGGGTGGCCCACCCGATGAACGAGTCAGATGACAGATAAACATCAAGGTGGGGCCCACGCCTACAGCCGTGAGTGGCTGTACACTCGCCCGTCCGTCCGGACGCTGTGCGCAGGCAGCGCCTGCTGCCGTCTGACACAGCAGCGGCAGCTGCTGCTGCTGTTATGTTTTTTTTTATTTCAATCCATCTGAGGTTTTCACAGGTGGGGTCCACATTTAGAGAATCCACTCCGTCCAATGGCCTTTCATGGCTCAAGACAAGCAAAACAAGCCCAATATTGGGCATATTTCAGTGTATAAACAATCAGGGGAGGTTTTAATGGTGAAAACCACTATTTGATATGGTATGGCCCGCCAGGACCTCGGGTTGACACCATTCTTCGGTTCAACGCCTGAAATGAGGTTGAGAGGGGAATGGACGGCGTGGATTGAAGACATACATCGAGGTGGGGCCAAAATAAGCGGGCCTCCTCCATTAGCTTGGAACCAAGCTGACATTTGTGTTTTCCAACAAAATGTCCAACGTCCGTGGACACTGGACTGTTGGCCGTGCAAGGTGGGCCTTCTCATGTGGGCCACCATTGATGGATGGTGTGGGTACAATACACGCAAAGTGGGCCCCACTTGCAGGTGATTTGGATGGGATACATACCTTGTGGTGGGGTCCATTCAAGTGGGCCACACAACCTCATTATTATAACAACAAAAAAATAAATAAATAAATAAAAGGGAGAGAGATAGAGAGTGAGACCCGCGTGATGGAGGGACCCCGGCACTATGGGCACTCGCTTGCACTAAATCTTACATCAAGTGGGTCCTAGTACATGTGGGTCCATGAAATCGAAATCCAACGGTGGAGATCCCTTCTCCACTAAAATAGATGGTCTAGATGACCCTAAGTATGCAAGAAAATAAACATCATGATGGGGTCCATGGAGAATGGCCCCATCATGGAATGATCATGATGATCCAAGTGGGCCATCGGCCACATCTTAGGGTCCAAAGTGAGATCCAAACCATTGATCGGTTGGCCTCACTTGGCCCATCTTAAAAATATTAAAAACTACCCTATCAAAGCACCCACCACTTGATCTTCTTGCTCCCTTGGCTTCCTTAGCTCCTTGTGCTTCTCTTTGATGGAGGAAGATGAGAAATGGATGGTTAGGATGGGAGATCTAGGGATGGAAAGGTGGGCCACACATGTAGCTTGGAAGATATGGGGAGAGGCTCATACGTATGGATTTTTTTTTTGCTTGCGAAAGTTTGAAAATGAGAGAGAGACTTGTAAGGGGGAGAGAGAGAGAGAGAGAGAGAGAGAGAGAGAGAGAGGGAGTGATGGGTGATGGAGTGATAGATGGGAGAGAGAGGGATGGGTGTACGAGCTTCTTTTTGACTTTTGTGGCAAAAGTTGTAAGAGAAGTAAGGCTTGTGTAAGAACTTTTTGACTTTGGGGCTTGCTTGGGAAAAAGTGAAAGGTGATGTGTACTTGACATGATGGGATTGATGGGATTGATTGATTGATGTGACACCTTGTAGAGATTCCCTTGAAATTCGCACGCGTGGCGTTTTCCTCGCATCGAACGCTGGCCCACATCTCCCGACCAGGGCATCGCATCAGCGCGCGAGTCGCAGCATCGAAACCGCGGTGACGACGCGGTCGCTAAGGTACAAGTCCTGAGTTGAGTCGACTCGGGTTGACAGCACGAGAATCAGAGTCGCGCGCAAATACCGGTTAAGGGTCGAAGGTTGCCGAAATTCGACCGGAAAGACCGCGGAAGCCTATGGAACGGTACGGTCTAGGATACAGGGCTTACAACATCACTTCCACTTATACCCTCATCTGACTCTGCAGTGTTGGCCTTCTTGGAGGAACCCTCTGAGTTTTCTTTTCTTGCCTTAAGATTTGTGCAATCCTTTTTCATGTGCTCATACATCCCATAATTCTAGCACTTTAACTTACCTTTGTCATTACCTTTGGATTTTGACCTCAATTGAGAAGATCCATTGTCCTACTCAAAATTATGCCCCATTTTAACCAATGCATTAGTAGAGGCGCCCACGTCACCACTTTTATTTTTCATCGCCTTTTCCTAAATAACTGAGATAATGGTATCGACGCTAATGGTCTATCTACAACGAGTCCTTGAATGAGTCATACGAAGTTGGGAGAGAGTCCAACAGGATGCATGCTTGATCCTCATCTTTCATCGTTTCCTCCACATCCAATAATTTTTAAATAATCTTGATAAAGTTACTAATGTGGACCTCAACATCAGCCCCCTCTACATCTTCAGATTGAATAACTGAAGTTTCAAGTATAAGAGATTCTTAAGAGATTTCTTCGTATAGATGTCCTCTAATTTTTCTCATGTAGTTGCTACAGTTTTCTCTCTCATGACATTATGCAGGACCTCATCTGTTAGGCATAATTGGATAGAGGTTCTCGTTTTCTTATCCATCTTGTTCCATTCATCATCTGTCATAGACTCCGTCTACTTCTCAAGGAGTGCATTATCCAATCATTGTTAAACTAGAAGACCGACCATCTTGACCTTTTATAGTTTAAAAATATTTTTCCTGGAATATTTCTCAATATCAAATTTAGGATTAGAAACCATTGATATTATGCTTTTAGATTCAATCTATGCCCCTAACGTTAAGCTTTGATACCACTTATTAGGGGACCGCAGAAGCATACAGAGATAAATTAAGCAAAGTATTCTAATTACACAATCAAGCCCAATCACAAATACTCTGAATTTAATGTGGGAAAAACCTTTTGGGAAAAAACTACAGCGTAAAGCGATACATATGCACTATGTAAGCAAAAAATAGATAAATAAAAGAAATAGAAATTAGCCAATTCGAACAAGCCTTAAATAACCCAAGTTAAACCCTTGAAACCATATGAATAAATTAGAAAGCCCTGAGATATACCATATTCCCGATTACACCCATATATATAGCCTTTATGAGAATCACCATCGAAATATGAAACAAATCCCACACTTATGCAATTTTGCATAACTCCATGCGATCGTTCGATGTCATTGAACAACCTTCAATGGTATCAAACATCTTTGATGTCATCGAACTAAACTTTAAAATGTTCCAGTGAGTAAACATTGATTTTTTGAATTTTTCGATGGAACTTTGATGGGACTGTCATCGACAGCTCATCAATGGCATCGAACCCTTTCGATGACATCGAGCAAGAAACCTAAAATATATAACAACTAATGTGAGATTTTCGAATTTTCTTGATGCCATCAAGCAGCTATCGATGCCATCGAATCGAATGGTCTGTCAATGGCATCGATAGACCTTGTTGCTGAAGATTTGAGACATCAACGACATGAGAAGCATTTATCACCAAGAAGGCTCAAGCAGGCTTAATATGCAAGGTTCCATAATTCAGTGGTAAAAATGGCTTGATTGGGGCAGCCCTTGTCCCACGTACTCATTCATCGAACTTTTTTTTTTTTTTTGTCCATAACCACATAATAAATAAATATTTACTATTAATAATTATATTTCAAGAAATATATAACCAAAAAAAAATAAAAAATCACTCATTTGTTGAACTTGAAACTTGAAGGAAAACACTCACCTAGGAATTGGTTATCCACGCCTATTTTGAATAGTAAAATTCTGTATGAAATGTTAGTCATCTTTGCATTATTTACTGCATGTGCTATATATGCTCCTGCCATTCATAGTCATTGACATAAAAATTTTCCCTCGAGCCTTTAAATGTATCTTAGTTGGTTATCCTTTTGGTCAAACCTATAACGCAAATGTATCTCTATTTCTCAACCTCAGTTTAAAAGCAGGAGCTTTCTAGTCCATAGCCCAAAAGGCACGGGGCTTATCAGAAAATTTCTTTTTAATTACCCAAAGGTGACGGGCACATCACCTTCTCGTGCAGGCAGACCACATATGACAGTTCCAGGGGGCTCATCCAAGTCATGCAACAGATTGCACACGTGTTCTCTCACTCGCTTCTTGTGGGAATAATCAAAGCCATGAAACAAGGGAACGGATTGGCTACTCCCCCTGCCATCAGCCAATGGCTGGTGGTCGGTTCTTTGTGGGCTCCACCATGATGTATGTGTATCATCCATGCTGTCCATCTATTTTTATAGATCATTTTAGGTATGAGGCCAAAAATGAGGTATATATCAATCTCAAGTGGACCACGTTGCAGAAACAGTGTTGAATGAATGTCGACCATTAAAAACTTTTCGGGGGCCATAAAAGTTTTTGATCAAGATGATCTTTGTTTTTTCCCTTCATCTAGGTCTGTAGGACCTAATCAACAGATTGGATGTCAAATAAACAGTACAGTGGGCTTTAGTAGGATTTTAATGGTGGATATCTAATCACTCTTGTTTTCCCGTAGTGTGGCCCACCTGAGATTTACATCCCTCTCATTTTTCATATAAAGCCCTAAATGATCTTTAAAAATGGATGAACACCATGGATGAAACACATACATCATAGTGGGGACCACATAGCACCGACCACCAACCACCGAGCTAGTGGCAGGGGGAGTAGCCAATCCGTTTCCATGCAACATGCGTAACACACGTGCCAGACGATTATTTAATGTCCATCCTTTAAGCGGCAGGTTTGGCCCGTGTGAGTCACTTAAACAGTGGGAAACATGAACTAACTCGTTTGATCTCGAGTTGAGTCATGACTCGACTTGAGTCAGGGTTGAATCGGCCCGACTCATCTTGACAAGGGCGACTTGGGCTGTGAAACTGGATTGGGTCTGATGAGTCTTAGTCAACTCGTACAAAACGATTTGAATGAGCATTTTAAAGACGTATGATGGTCAGAATATCTTGCATCTTATTCTTATCTCTTTCACTGAAGCTTTTATTTATTTATTTATTATGATTTGTTTCCTTCAGGAATTGCATTGCGTCACCGAGCCTCAGGAGAAAGAGTACTTGCCCGGATTCCTCCCACTCCTGATTCGAATGACCATGAACATCATGTTGATCCAAAAGTTTTCAACTAGGAATTATATGGTATTATACTACTACATGACTTGTAATGCTAAAAGAACAAATACGTAATAAGGACCATTCCATGCCATGACTTAATGATACGGTGTATGTTTCCATGACAATTGAAAAAGATTGGAATAATCAGTTCATACGGTTGGGCCCTCGTGATGCCTTCACTTTGTATGACCCATGCACCTGCTCTCTGGCAGGTATTTTAATACTTAAGATGTGGCTCATTGGATGGTTAATATTAGAAATTTCAAAATAGTTTTATGCTTAAAATTTTCTCTGTTGGTGAGGCATCACTAATCAAATTTCTCAATTTTTGCGGGCCATAACTAATCAACGTAGTTGATTGTTTGGATAATTGGCCATTGGATGACATAGATATGATGATGAAGTGGGCCCCACAAATATAATTGTACACACCTCACTATGGGGTTACATACACCACCAGGCTTCCATGTGTATGGTATCCAGTTGAGAATGAGAATATCCCAGGTTCTTAAGGTGGCTGTACTGGGAGTTTCTGGTGAGAACGTATTAAAAAAAAATCTCTACCATTTCCCTCAAATGAGTGGGAGGGGTGGAAGATTAAAGATCTTTGATGCTTTGGCCAACATCAATGCTTAGAGATGTTGCTCTCCCATGATTCCGTGCATGAAAGATCAGGCACATTTTATATTTGGTATGTACTTAATCAAGGTGGACGTTTTATTTCATTTTCATGGTGAGCATGGTTTTAAGATTCGTCCAACTCCGGCATGACTCAGACGAGTTGACTTGGAGTTAGGTAGAACTTGATCCAGTTCCACACCACGAATCACCACCAGCTTCGCTAGTGGGGCTGGTTCAGCTCTAATTTGGGTGAATTGTGACTCGACTTGGGCCAAACGAGTTTATCCGAGTCACCAAGTCTTTTAACCATGATGGTGACTCTTAAAAACATAGAAGCACAACAATTCTGATTGTGGCCATCTCATTTAGTCACTGTTGGATGGACATGTTTGGTTTTTTCAAAATAATTTTATTTTATGAAAGAGAATTTAGAGAAAGGGTTGTGGCTTTTGGTGATGGTTGGTGATCATTCATTTGTGAATAGTAGTGCCTCTTGGTAATTAAGGAGGCATCATTTTAATTTGAAATGGTGGAGGGATGCTATTGTTGAAAAGATACCGCTATTGTTGAAAAGATACCATGGAAAAAGATGTCTTTTCATAAAAAGAGTCTGAAAGCATCTCTTATGATTTTATATAAACCCATCTTTGAGTTAATCCGAAAATCACAATTCCAACAATCTCCTCTCCATCTTCTTCTTCTTCTTCTCTATTTTCGGTTTTGGATGGTTTTTTGGAAAGTTATAGTTTTTAGGTGCTAAACTGCAAAGGGGTGCCATTTTTCGGTTTTGCAAGCGAAAATTCACATTTCTCTGGTATTGGATAAGCAGCTTATTGTATATACCCTGGAGACAGATTTACTACAACCTTCTTGCAAATTGGTTTAATCACCAATAAGGTGCTAATATCCCTTTAAAAATAGGGACATCGTAACACACCTTAAGCTTATCTTTAAGTGATTAATTTTCTATATTTCTACCTCAATCCTAACGGGACATTTTATAGATCACAACCAAAACAACAGTGATTGATGTAACCTAGTGTGGTGGACTCAATCAGTTTTGGATAGACTAATGGTGCATTGCATTATGTTGCTTATAGGGCTGTAAATGGGCTGAGCCTGGGGTTGGCTTCGCCCATGTGAGCCGGGCTTATTCAAAATTTTGATTTTGCCCTTCTAGCTAGTTATAGCAATATTGATCCCTATAAAATGGCGTGGATGGACTATTTCCTTTTTCAAACGGTAAATTCTAGCTGGCATTGCAGCAGGGTCAACTGTCAGGAATCATGGATAGAGTTTTCCCTTTTGATATATTTCAACGTCGCGTTTGAACCATAGTTGATTGTTGGACGGTCACCCAGCGTTGATAGTGCATTGATCGTTGACCATGCTTTGTGTTATTGAATGGTTCCGTTAGGAATGACTCAAGGGCTATTAATAGCCAACACCTACGGTCGAGGAAAGGAAACACTAGGCCATGGTCTGGCCCAATCTGGACCAGTGGAACTCAAAGCTTCAGGGTTGATCTTAACCGTTGGTTCTGATTTAAGTATTTTCCACCCAATCTATGTCAAAATTTGACTGTCTGGAAGTAGGATTAGATCCAACCGTCATTATAACTAGATCAGATAGTTATGTGTGGATGATTAAAAAATTAGGTGGGCCACAGCATGTAAAAGCATACCTAACACCTCGAAATCACCTGGGGTGGCCACCTGAGTTTTGAAATGGCTCGATTATTGGTGTGTCCATTCAACCTGGTGGGCTGCATCTTCCAAATGTATATGATGGCATGTGCAAAGCATGGTGAATGCCAAACACCTGGAAGGGTTTTTTTTTTTTACACGCACACACACTCACGCTAGTGGAATTTCACCACCACCTATGGATACTCGAACCCTTGACCGGGTGTTGAAACTCCTGAGAGTCTAAACACCTGGACGGTTATTAGTGGTGGACGTCCCCGTCTCCACTTTTCCTGCGGCGTGCTTGAGTTTTGTTTTTCGGGCACCAAGGAGGAACATGAGAGGTCCACGATGGCAACTTTATGGTAGGCTAAAAAATCAGGTGAGGTCCATAATGGCAACTTTATGGTAGGCTGCTTTTTAAAAAATAAAAATAAAATAAAATAAAATTTAACACGCACACACACCCCCACACGCTTAGGCCATAGTGGGATTTCACCACCTACGGGTACTGGAACTGCCGGGTGTTGAAACTCCTAAGAATCTACCACCCGAGCAAGAGTAAGGATCCAACTTTATCGTAGGCTAAAAAACCAGGTGAATTCATGATTAGGTATACCACACCATGGGAAAAGTGAGAGAGGGGATGTTACCATTGACTTTTTACAGGGGCATCATTATGTTTACGTGAAATTCACTCCCATTATTAGTTGAGTTGTGAAAATTCATGCATGGGAAATTTAAAAAAAGTAGGATAATAAGTGATTTATGTGGGTCACGCCAAGTAAAACAGTTTTGATGGTGGGCATCTCTCTGAACTGTTTCCACTCATGTGGTCCTCCTAAATTATGAATGAGACTGATTTTTTAGCCCTGTGGCTGAATTCTCGTTGTGCACCTTATGATCGGAGTAGATTTGGTGTAAACATCAAGTGATCCAACCACCAACCTGCCCTATATTGGTTGGCATTGCATGGATTGTGTATACTTGCTAGTCCGTGACCGTGGCCCCACAATAATTAGGGTTATCGCTTTCGGGCTGGGCTGGGCTTGGGCTGAAGGTTTAGGCCTTTGGGCAGGGCTTAATCTAAGCCGGTTTATCAGTTAGGTCGGGCTTGGACGATATACAGTGGGCCGCGTTCTGCACAGCCCGGCACCAGCCCATTAGGGTTTTTAAAAGCATTTCAAAGGCTTCCACCGTGCAAAGTAAAAAAGCCCTCTCTCTCTCTATCTCTCTCTCTCTCTCACACACACACACCTCACAACCCTAGACTGACCCTCACATCTCTCTCTCCCACACACCCCATCTCTATCTCGCCTCCAACCCACACGTCCCCTCTCTCAATGACGAGCCGGTGACAGAAGGAATCTCCACATTTTCCCTCTCTCGATGACGGGTCAGTGACAGAAGGAATCTACACGTTTACCTTCTCTCTTGACTATAGGAGATGACGAAAGTAATCTAAATTGTCACGCCCCAAACCCGGGGACGAACAGCTTCCGTGATAACTACTTTGAATCCATGAATCTTCTCTAGACTCCTCATGGAGATACCTCGAATTCACGAGAAAAAGAAAATAGAAATAATTTCTAGAAATTCTAGAAATCCGTAAATTGATTAATAATTGAAATATACAAGTTTACAACCCTTTAAATAGGGATACTAAACCTTGGAAGAAGTTTCACAATTAAACTACAACTAAAACTCCTAGAAACTATGACTTATTATAAATAGTAAACTTACTATTTATAAACGGTCATGATTCCTACTAGTCATCACAGTATTCGGCCAAAAATAGTAAGTATTCTATTTGGCCCAACCATGTGATTCTCCTAATTATTCTAAGCAATTTTCATGTTGGACGAAACTTCTAAAGCCCAACGGATGAAGAGTTATAATTAAACTAAAACTTACTGAAAATGGTAAAAATAAATAAAATGGAAATTCAACCATCGATCTGATAGAATCTCACAAATTTGGCGTGCACAACCCGACATAACAGGGTTAGTGGGATTGGGTGGCTAAAGTATCTCGTCCTACGCCAAAATCATATATGGCATGTCGGATAACTCATTTCAGTTTGCGAGATACGTTTGTTTTAAGATTTTGACGATGCGGATCACTTTCGCATCTGATCAGGCCTTTTTTGGTCTATCATAGCCATGAAATCATCCGTGACCCGCTCTACATCAGTCCCCTCCACTTAAAAAGAACTCGTTCTCGAGTTCTCATCCTGCTTTGGTTTATGATACTTGGTCAAGTACGCGACGTTGGAGGTACGTGAGATCACCATATCATCTAGACGATCAACAACATAAGCATTGTTATTAATCTTTCAGAAGAATTGTACTGGTCCAATCTTCTTATTCTTCAATTTTTTATACATCCAGGTTGAAAATCTCTCCTTGTGTAGATGGACCATAACGTGGTCGCTTACCTCGAACATCTTTTATCACTGATGCTTGTCGGCATGATCCTTGTATTTTAAGTTTGAGGCATGTAACTTGTTTTGCACCTTCGCATGAATGATCATGATCCTGTTTGTCATATGTTCTGTTGTAATGTTCATGCCTAGGAGCTTGGGCAAAGGGACCAAGTCAAGTGTGTGGCGAGGCACTCGACCATAAATAATCTTGAACATGGACTTCCCTGTCGAGTCGTTTACTATGTTGTTGAATGCAAACTCCACTTGAGATAAGGCCAAATCCCACTGCTTCGATTTTTCACCTGAAATACATCGAAGGAGGTTTCCCAATGTGCGATTCACAACTCAGTCTGCTCATCAATCTGTGGGTGGTAGGTGTTGTTGAACTGAAGTTGTGTATTGAATTGAGTCCACAAAGTCCACAAAAAGTGGCTAATAAACTTCATGTCACAGTCAGAAGTAATGATCTTGGGAACCCCGTATAGCCGCATGACCTCTCTGAAAAATAGATTCGCCACGTGTGTTGCATCAAGGGTCTTCTTCCATGGGATAACGTGCGTCATCTTTGAGAAACGATCTACCATCACAAACACCAAATCCATTCCGCGTTATATTCATGGGAGACCAAGTATGAAGTCTATAAATAAATACTCCGAAAGGCCGTTAAGCATAAGTAATGGGGTGTAGAGGCCTGTATTCTGAGACTACCCTTTGGAGGTCTGAAACTTAACAATGTTGCACTACTTTTCTCACATCACATACCAATTACGGCCAATAATACTACTCATCCACAAGATCTCACGATTTGTCTCACCCAAGGTGTCCACCAAGGCCACCTCCATATAGCTCTTGAATAATTTGTTCTCTTAGAGAACTTTAGGAGATGCACGATCAATTCCTTCTGAAAAGGAAACCATCTTAGATATGTAGGTTATTGGAATGACCTTCTTAGCACTTCATCCATGCATCCTTGAAGTCATCGTCCTCAACATTCAACTCCTTAAGACAGTCGAAGTCGACCACCTCATTGTTCATTGTAACAAGTAGTGATGCACGACAGCTAAGTGCATTAGCCACCTTATTTTGTTGCCCTGACTTGTGCTTCAGAACATGTATGAATTCTTACAAAAACGCAACCCATCTAGTATGCACATGATTCTGGTTATCAAGATTATTAATAAACTTTAATGCTTGATGGTCGGTATAAGAACAAACTCTCTTTGAATAAGATAATGTTGAAAATAGCGCAGTGCCTAAACAACTGCGTACAGTTCAAACTCATTTGTCAACCACTTCTTTTGGGCTTCGTTGAGCTTCTCATTGTAGGAGGCTATCAGTCTGCCTTAGTGTGATAATACTCCTCCAATTTCGACATATGAGGCATCACACTCAACCTCAAACAGCTTGTCAAAACCAGGAAGAACTAAGACCGGTGTTGTGGACAACTGATGCTTGATTTTAGCAAAGCTCTTGTCAGCCTCATCGGTCCACTAAAATGACCCATTTCTTATGCAATGTAATAAGTGTGACTATTGTGTTAAAATTTTGTACGAATCAATGATAGAAGGTCGCCAACCCGTGAAAACTCCTCACTTCATGAATGTTCGTCGAGATCGGCCATTCCCTGATGGCTCACACCTTTTCATTATCCACACGAGATGCCCATGGACGTTACAACAAATCCTAAGAATAACAGGTCGTCTGTTAAAAAACTACACTTCTTCAAGTTGAGGTACAACTTGTTAACTTGTAAGACGTGCAGCACATGTCTAAGATGTTCCATACACTTTGTTTCATTCTGGTTATATATCAGAATGTCATCAAAATATACTATCACAAACCGTCTAATGAATTGGTTTTAGGACTTAATTCATTAAACCTATAAAAATGCTTAGTACGTTCGATAGACCGAAGGGCATGACCAACCACTTTTACAATCTGTCCTTGGTCTTGAATGTTGTTTTCCACTCATCACAGGGTCAGATACGAATCTGATGGTACCCACTCCTTAAATCTAACTTAGAGAACACCTTGGCCCTATCTAACATATCGAGCATGTCATCCAACAATGGTATTAGGAACCAATATTTGATGGTAATCTTGTTAATTGTCCAGCTGTTGACACACATGCACCAACTCCCATCTTCTTCTTTCTCTTCTTTTTTTTTGGCGTTAACAACACTAGCATGGCACATGGCTCATGCTCTCTCTCAAAAGACCCTTACGGATCAATTCCTCCACATGCCCCTGAAGTATCTCACTCTTTCAAACTCATCCGATAGTGAGAGCGGTTGGGTAGGCTAGCCCCAGGGATGAGGTCTATGTGGCATTAGATATCCTGCATGGGGGGCAATGCATCGGGTAACTCTTCGGGCCAGATTTTTCATGAATTCATTTAGTAATGGCCTTAAACTTTGAGGAATGTTTAAGAGCTCCGATTGCTTGCCTTTAACACTACAGTGTATACCTCGCTGGTTTCCTTAGATTTCTTTATAAATTTTCGAATGGTCAGGAGGGAACTCCCCTCCACTTTAAGAGCTTCAGGGTGGTTCTCTGGTGTCATAGGGGCAAGGATTATCTTTCAACCGTCTTTGAAGAAGAAGTAAATATTGTCTCGTCCTTGGTGGGTCGCATCACGGTCTTACTACCATGGTTGATTGAGTAATATATGACATGCTTCCATGTTGACCACGTCAAACAGTATCTGATCCTTATAAGTTTTACCAATTGAAAACGAGACAGTGCATTGTTTAATTCGTTGGTTTCGTTCACCTTTTTTAATCCAGCCAATTAAGTACGTGAAGTGATATTTTGTCGTAGGTAGCTACAACTTGTCCACCATTACTTTTGAGACGATATTCATGCAACTACCATTGTCTATGATTACATCACAGACCTTGCCGTTGACGGTACACCGCGTATGTAATATATTGTGTCATTGTGAATGTAAGTCCTTCCGTGGGGTGTATGATAATTGCCTTACGACCAAAGATTCACCACAATCCTCAGTCGTCCATTCTTCGCCACCAGCTCCTTCCTCAGTGGCTTGTTCATCTTCATCAAAGCTAGGGTCTTCTTCTATAGCATCACCTATAGTGCCCCCTTCGTTAATAGTCAAGTGGGTTGCGGGGTGTTAAGAGCAGGTGTCTGTTAAGTGGCTCGGTTGGCCACAGTAGTAACAATTGTTTGACCTTGGCCAAACATAAGGATTTGGAATCCTGCGTAAGCCTGTTGTTGTAGGTGCTACACAATGAGGCCTAGATGGGCTGCCCCTGTAACGCCCCGTACTTTCCCGTACTCAGGTGCTACCGAGTAACCCAAGTTAGCATGTACAAACCTAACTTATTTGAATATCTATGTTCATTCTAGTCTAAATCCACCGTTCGTCAGGTTTACAATGTTCCTTGAATGGTCCATCCTTTGAAAACACGAATCAGATTGTCTGGGTTCATATTCAACCCTGGATCACACCTAAACATTCCTTTGGATCCTTAGGGTTATTGATAACTAGATATGTGTCGATCCAACCGATGGATTGATTGAATGATCAGGATGTCAAAAATTAGCAATTAGATATTCATGTGGTATGGCCCACATAATAATTAAAGTTAGTTAAGGAGTAGATACATGACTTATAGTAGTAGATCTACCATAAGGATATCGTTGTTTAAAATAAGGCCTTACAAGTGTAACGTAAAATAGTAATAATTTATATTATTGAAGATGTCATAATTGTGACACTCAATATTGTAAATCCATGGAATAAGTGGTCCCAATCATCTGAACAATTTTCAAGACCATTGAAGTTGAGATTGGAATCAATCCGACCGCTAGATTAATGTGAATCAACGAATATGACTTAAATTAAGTTGTGGGGCCCACCTGAGCATTGGGTCTACCTCATCTCCAGTCAGATAACCCAGTTGGGCCCATCGAGCATCATGGACAGAGTGAATTTCTCTAAACATCACTGTGGACCCCACATCCTCTGCAAGTGTGTGCCAAGAGTGGTGCACCGCAGCCAGGGATCTGCTCAAATCAGGTCTGACTTGTGCCTAGCCAAAAGAGGCAAAGGCCTCTTCCGCTTTTTCTCGCCTGCGAGCATTTTAAATGAATGGACATTTTTGCTCGATTAATGGCCCACCATCTGGCCTCTTTAGCATGATCCAAACCGTCCATCACGGACTCCATGAAAATTTGACCAAAACCCAAGTGTTTCGCATGTTGGAAAGCTCATGTGTACACACGGCGTCGATCACTATAAGGTTAGCGTGCAATGGGATTGTGCTTCCAGCCCTGTCAAAACCAAGCCACCGTCATCAATGCGGTCCACCTTGAGCTAAGCCAAACCGTTCATCTAGTAGAGCATCCCCATCTGACCAAAACCACGCTGTCCATACAAACCCATGCACACGTGCATGCACAGGCTTAAGTGCAATCCAAGTTATGTGCGGCCGTTTCATTTCCGAAAATGGAAATTTCTATTCTACAAGCTGGCAATCCGCGTGCCTTTACGCCCCTCCATCCTGACCGTCCATCTTAGAGCGATCCTAGCCCTACATTCATAGCAAATGCATTAGGGTTTCCATAGAGAAAAATCGGCATTAAAGCTTCTTATGGCTGCCCGTTTATACCGTATCAATCCAGGCCATCCACTTTCAATCCAACGGTGTGGGATTGTTAGGGCAATGTTATAAGGGAGGTTGGAATCGAACGCAAGATGATTTTCCTCCCCGTTCTTTCAAGAACCCTAAAAAAACTGGCCAAAATCTGCTCCCTTCGAACCCACCACCTAAACCTCGACGAAGCTTCGAAAATCCATGGTCGTGAGCTTCTATGAAGCTATTCAGACCACCCAAAATGATAGAGCTCTGAGATCTATACCAGAGTCGAAGATGCCATTGGAGTTGGTCGTCTTCCTCAGCAAACGTCGGTCCCTGATTTGCTACAGGCCACATTCTGATGCAGCTGGGGCAAAGGGAATGAAAAAGATAAGGAGGTGAAGAAGACAAAAACAGAAAGAAAGAAGGAGAAGAGAAGTAGGAAGTCAAGCTGTAGAGTCGAGTCGAGGCAGCCATGTAGCGCTGCATCTGCTGGTGTTTCTGAGAGCATTTGGCTGGGTTGTCTGAGTCCAGAGATGGCTGGACTTTGCGACAAAGAAGCAAGAAGGGAAGAGAGCCGTTGCTTGTGATGGGTGATGCACCGCACCAACTCCCATCGAGTCAGTTCGAGCATGTTGAACCAGGACACTCGACTTGTGACAAGTTCGAGTTGGGTCGAATCAAGATTGTCTAGAGGTGCAGGACCTTCAACAAATGGAGATAGAGAGAGAGAGAGAGAGAGCCAGGGTAGCTACCATCGTGTTGCACCTAGTCAGCCACCCGACTCACTGGTTGAGCTCTCTGTGCTGCTTAACACCCTCCACGGGGAGGAAATGGCAAGGAAGAGGGGAAGCTAGAGAGAAACAGAGAGAGGGGGGAAGAAGTAAGGAAGGGCGAAGAAACAGAGAGAAAGGGGGGAAGAAGTAAAGAGGGAAGAAGAAAAGAAAGGGCAGGGGGCTGTCCTTGCCAAATCGAGTCAACTCGGCTGGAACCGAGTCCAGATGGGTCGAGTCATGCTTGGGATTGGTCCATGCATGGCTAGAGTTCCAGTAGAGAGAGAGAGAGAGAGGAAAGAAAGTGAGTGAGTGGGTGCGTTGCTGCACTAGCTCAACGCGGCTGAGTCAAGGAGTTGAGTTGGGATAAAGTCAGGGTCGGTTTGGTCGAGCACGCTGTGGTAGTCTAGGCCTTCTCATGGGATCAAACTGAGTCCTGCGAACCAGTCAACTCAAGTATGCTAACTTCCAATTTTTTTACATTTGGATTGTCGAAATCAAATTATCGTTATTTTTACTATTGTTATAAATTATTATTAGACGCTATTAATTCTACTACTTGATTATTAGTATTAGATATTATCATTTATCATTATTAATGTTATTCTTATTTTGTCATTAGTAGATTATTAATTATAAGATTAGTGTTGTTAGTATCAATTATTACTTACTTTTACTATTGTTATAAATTAATTTTATGAATTAAATTTCAAACTCTAAACCAAAGCCTAAAATTAGATTAGTGGATAAAACCCTAAATCTAAGTGACATAAACCATAGGTTATTATCCTAATCGTAGAAAGCGCATAAAACTTGAATTTGACCGTACAATTTTACAATTTATGGTAGGATTTAATTCTAAGAGCACACGTGCTTCCTAGCAACATTGGTAGGCGATTCGACACATAAGGTGATGATTTCTTCCCTTGAGCTTTCCATTTTTCCATTAGCTTAGGTGATAGTTTATGCTTTAATTTTGGTTTGATAATTGATATCTCTATCTCATAATTATTTGTACCAGTTGTTGGAATTGAATTCTAGATTATGTGCTCAATATTTATCTTGCATGAATATCTATATGTTGCACTTGCATATTTTCTCATGCTTGTGGATTGCTTGTGAAACTTGAATTGGTACATCGTGGGGAACTCTATTTATAGATATACATTCAAACTTGGGATGTAACTTAAATGATTGTCATTATAATGGACATTCGACTTAATGGTTACTGAATGATGGGTTAAATGGAATATTGATGTGGGCCTACCATCCATGGGTTGTTGTGTCTAAGTGGTTTTTGAGGCTGTATCGCATAGTTTTGATAACTGACCTATGTGTCTTAGTTTTGATATTTGCCATATGTGGCTTAGTTTTGGTATTTGCCCTATAAAGGTTCGATGTATTATTTTTGTGCAACCATATGATGATAAGTCATATATACTGAATTATGATTGGCCACTAGTTGATGGGCTTCCATTAAACATCCCAACGTTGGAGTCTCATGAGCCGGGGATAGTGGTATGAGACCTGTGCCCGAGATGTCGATCTACGCTGGGTGATAGCCCCTCGTAGTGACCTTTAAGCTTTATTAAACTAATTAGTTGTAAATGGAATAATAACGGATGAGTTAATCATGCATTCATAGCATACGAGCGAGGATGGGTGGCTAATTCTGGATGCTGTAGCACGTGCCTATAGGATTTAGTTAAGGTATTATTTCGCTAGCTCCCAGACCACCGACTATCGGCCTACTTTTGGTGAGCTTGGCACTACGCATGTACGATGTACTTTCGTTAGTGACCGGCCACATGTATGGGTTTCGCCCAAAAGCTAACTGGATGAGCATCCCTAGGTGATGTGCACTCACGCATCCATGCATTTAATAAGATTGCATCGTGTATTCTTTTGAATGCTTTTTTTTTTATTTTTAACTATACTTACATAATGTGGTGGTGTATAATCTTGAGTGAAATTCACACTGAGTTGGTCACTCATTCATCGAATATATAACCGTATAGGTAGTGCATGTATCTTAAATAATATCCATGTCAAAATTGATGAAGAGCGGGGTACACTTATCAGGGGCACATGGCTAAACGGGCTCACAAAATTCCTGATCGCCGAATCCGACGCTGACAGTCTCTGTAGTACCCCATTCTCGGATTCCGACATTTACATGCCAGATTCTGATCCTGGGATCCTATAAGAAGAATTTTCGGTATGAATTTTTTTTTTTGTAATGGAGCATAACCACAAGCATAACCAAGTCACAAAACAACAACACCACATAGCCACTATAACAATTAATTTAAATACAATTCTTATTAAAGGAAAATACTATTTAATGAAAGTAACAGAAACTCTAAAAGCTTGACTGCATGCGCCAAGCTCAATGCTATTGCAACCTAACACCACTTGCATGCATCTATCATGCATAAGCTTATAGAAAGCTTAGAGGGTGGTGAAAGTGTGTGTAAGACACGTGCCAAGTGTATAATATCAAAGTAATGCAAAATAGGCGGTAAGTCCATGAATGCTATCGCTATATCAAAGCTATGCGATGCGAGGCATGAATGCTATCACCATACCAAGGCTATGCGATGAGAGGCCTATGTAGCCAAATGTCATATGCGATATGCAAAGCAAGCGTGCCAGTCCTCATTAACATATCAATACCGTTCCTCTCTGGATATCACCGGGTCTAATACACCTCACACCGACTGCCTCCTAGCTGCGCAGTCAAGCAAGTGGAAGAGACCACACTATCCGCCGACCAGTAAGTCTGCCAATACCTACCGGCTCGTCGATAGCGGACTCATTTACGAGTGGTCAAACTCGGCCTAGCTTATAGCCCCCTCACTCGGGCGGATAAGGCTACACCCCTTCTAACCGACCACGAAACAGTGGGGACGCGACCCCTTGGTATTCGGCACTCGGGCGCTCGTGTATCCACTCGGCTAGACGTTGGAGCATCTCCTGGTACCAAAAAGGTTAGGACTTTCACCCAAGGACATCCTAAGTGCCCACAATGCTAGAACCAAGCATTTCCGATCCGTCGGCCATCCACGATATGCCGTGGAGGCTACGGCCCTGATGTCGCTAGGGCGTGCGGTGACCAAGTCACACACATGCGAGATGCATGAGTCACACCGTACAATCATGCGACAACCTGCACGTACCACGCGATCATGTGGGGCACTCCGTCTCATAAGGAGTCCCGTAAATGTCTCACCCAACGGCTTATGCTATGATCAAACATTCCTCATCTCAAGCATACATATGATGCGTATGGGCATGAATCATGGGAGTGCACTAAGCATGTTATGAACTATCAACAAGTATGGGCCTATCAATCTAAGGAGAGTTATAATGTGGACATTTAACCAACATTATCCTTGGAACGTGGACGTCAAACCAACATTGCTCCCAAGGCAAGGCCGGCCATAAAATATCATTACCCAAACCATAGGGAATCACTCGTTGCAATGGGCCTATATACGTCTTATTGGGTCTCGACCCATAGGCCTTAGATACATCAAATGGGCCGCCTCATAAGGGCCTTATATAAATCAAGTGGGCCGCATTAATGGGCCTTATGTACCTTGCAATGGGCCATGTCCCATGGGCCTTTGAAAACATCACAATGGGCCTTGTAACATGGGCCTTATGCACGCCAAATGGGCCTTGGGTCTAATTATATGGGGCCTTAGGCATACCAAATGGGCCTAATCATACGGGCCTTATGCATACCAAATGGGCCTAATCACATGGGCTTATGTATCTCAGATGGACCACACCAATTGGGTCCCATAGGTGGATCAAATGGGCCTCATAACACGGGCCCTATAAATGTCAAGGTGGGCCTTAAAAATGGCCACAAATATATACATACAAATATATACATACATATATATATATATATATATATATATATATATATATATATATATATATATAAATTCATGCCAAAGGATCAACCGATCCTTACTTCAAATAATAGTGGTAGGACCCACTTGAACCACATATCTGACCCACTTGAATCACTTGAATCATGCCTTAAAATGAGCTTGCAAAAAGGATTGACGGTTGGGGATGCAACACAAGCATCATGGTGGGGTCCACTGTCCAGAGAGTGGACAGTGTGGATAAGCACATAAATCATGGTGGAGCTCTGGAGGGAACACATACACGGTGGTTTCCACCGTCCCGTGCTGGGGACGGTGTGAATAAAATATATACATAACTGTGGGTCCCACGTGGGGCCCACCATAACGTTTGTTCACCATCCAATCCGTCCATGTGGTCACATAGACTTGGACGAAGAGTAAAAATAAATTTCAGATTGATCCAAAACTTCTGTGGCCCGGATAAGGTTTTCAAAGGGCAGACATTCAATCGCATTGTTTCCCATAATGTGGGCCACCTGAGTCTTGGAAGAGGCTGAAATTTGGAGGGGGCCCGCCTCAGGAGGTGGCCCACCCTATGGACGGCTTAGATGACATATAAACATCAAGGTGGGGCCCACGGCTGGAGCCGTGGGACCCTGCTGTCCGCTCGCCCGCGCCAGGCGGTGTCAGCGTCTGACACCAGTAGCAGCAGCAATGCTGCTATTTGATTATTATTTTTTTTTTTGAAAACCCTAGATTTTGTGGTTTTTCAGAGGTAGGGCCCACATCTGCTGAATCCGGGTCCGCCGATGGATTCTACCGTGTATAACAAATCCATCAAGTCCAATATTGGGCATTTTTGGACATGTAGAAAAATTAAAGTGAGTTTCAACGGTAGAAATTACTATTTTCAAGGGTATGGCCCACTAGAAAGTTAGATCAGTCCCATTTTTCGGCTCAACGCCTGAAATAATCTGAAAAATGAGATGGACGGCTTGGATTTGAAGCATACATCAAGATGAGGCCTGTATGAGTTGGCCACCAAGAAGCTTGGGGGCCAAGCTTATATTTGTGTTATCACATGGACATCCAGCGTCCCTGGACGCTGGACAGTCTAGGCCTCTCACGTGCATAAGGTGGGCCCTGTTTAGGTGGGCCACCAAATGATGAGTGTTGTGGTTATAATACATATAAGGTGGGTCACACCTATAGATGGTTTAGCATAAAATACAAGCCTTATGGTGTGGTCTATTCGGGCGGGCCACACAATCACACCAACATCACAAGAAAAGAAGAAATAAAGAAAGGGAGGGAGAGAGAGAGATATACACGTGTGATGGAGGGACCCCGGCACTATGGGCCCTCCGTTTCAAGCATCCAATCATACATCAAGTGGGTCCCCTTGCATATGGGCCCACCAAATTGAAAATCAACGGTGGAGATCATTTCTCCACCAAACTAGAAGGTCTAGATGACCATATTCATGTAAGAAAATAAACATCATGATGGGGTCCATGGAGAATGGCCCCATCATGGAATGATCTTAAGCATCAAGGTGGGCCATTAGCCACATCAAGGGTCCAAAGTGAGATCCATACCATTGATCGGTAGGCCTCACTTGGCCCATTATAAGAACATGAAAACCTAGTCTATAGAAGCACCCACCGGTCGATCTTCTCGGTCCGTTGAAATGCCGATCTCCTTAGGCTTCACTTCAACGGTGGAAGATGGAAAATGA
This sequence comes from Magnolia sinica, assembly GCF_029962835.1. Classification (NCBI taxonomy): domain Eukaryota; kingdom Viridiplantae; phylum Streptophyta; class Magnoliopsida; order Magnoliales; family Magnoliaceae; genus Magnolia; species Magnolia sinica. The sequence continues at coordinate 28,341,880 of NC_080582.1, read as the reverse complement.
AAGGCTAGGATGGAAGATTTGGGATGGGAAAGTGGGCCACACACATGCACTCTCTCACATGGAGAAGCTTGGACGTGAGCTCTCTCCTTGGTTGCTTGGAGTTGAGTTGAGAAATGAGAAAGAGAGAGGGAGAGATGGGATGTAAAGAGAGAGAGTGATGGATGTGAGTGATGGGTGAGGTGATGTGTACTTGACTAGCATGGGTGTGTAAGAGAGAGGGTGAGAATGGGTTGACTTTGGAGAGAGAAAGCATGGGTTGCTTGTACTTGACATGAGGTGATGGATGGGATTGATTGATGGGATTGATTTGACATATTGTAGAGATTCTCTTGGGATTGCAAATGCGCGGCGTTTTCTTCGAAATAAACGCCGGCTCACATCTTCCTGCCAGGGTATCGGATCGGTGCGAGAGACGCGGCGTCGGAACCGCGGCGACGGTGCGGTCGCAATGGTACAAGTCTTGAATTAAGCCGACTCAAATCTACAACATACGACTTAGGGTCGATCGCAACGTTGATTATACGTCACAGGATGCCGAAATTCGACAGGAAGGATCGCGGGATTTGACGGAACAGTACAGACTAGGATACGGGTCTTACAGCTCTCCCCACCTAATAAGAAATTTCGTCCTCGAAATTTAAATCATAACATACCAATACAGAGCTTATCAAGAGAGGGAAACCACACTACTATATATATAATAAGAACACAACATACTAACATAATTAAACATCTAAGGGATAGGGATAAAGCCCACAAATCTCAAGCTCTAACTCCCAGGACGCCTCATTCATGAACAATCTAGGAAGACGGTGAAGGGGCCAAGTCACACGAATCGCCGACAACTGCTCCTGATGACTGAGGATCCTGCTGGGCGGCATAAAATCTGCCCTGGGTCTGCTGGGGAGGTGTAGGTCCCCTCTGAAGTCTCTGCTGCTGCGGGGGAGGTCCTGGAAGCTGGTGCTGCGATCATTGCTGTTGATGTGGGGGCTGTCGCGGAGGCTGATACGGTGCCCTCGGCTGCTGATGCTGTGGTGGCTGTCGCGGAGGTGGATGCGGTGCCCTCGGCTGCTGCTGTTGCGGATGGGGACACTCGTGCACGCGATGTCCTGTCCTACCGCACCCAAAGCAAGTACCTGTGAACGGTCCCGGAGGTGGTGCTGGGGGTACTGCTGGTGCTCGAAATGCTGGGCGGGTCGTGCGTCGCTGCTGTGAACGATGCTACTGCTGCTGGGAACTACCAGAGGGCGCCTTCCTCTTCTGATCTCCTCTCTGGTCACGGGCTCTCTGCAAACTGGCCCAATCTGACTCATAAATCTGTGCCCTCTCCACGATCTGCTCAAATGTCGGAAGCATGTGTCCGATCACACGACTCCTGAGGGCAGGACGCAAACCGTTCTCAAAACGGCGGGCCTTCCGCCCCTCATCATCAACAAGATACGTCGCGAATCTCGATAGTGCGACGAAACGTGCCTCATACTGGGACACAGTCATGTCTCCCTGGACCAGAGTCTCAAACTCTAATGCGCGCTGCTGTCGCACATGCTCGGGAAAGAACTTCCGGTCAAACCGGTCTACAAAGTCCTCCCAGGTCCACTCAAAATCGGCCGCTACCGATCGGGCTACAGATGCCCACCAATGCTGAGCCTCACCCTGGAGAAGGAATACAGCTAATGGGACTCGCTGCTGGGTCGTACATCTCATGGTGTCAAATATCTTCTCCACCTCAGAGCACCATATCTCTGCTGCAGTAGGGTCAGGCTCGCCTCGAAAACGCGGAGGATCGTGCTGTCGGAAGTCCTTGAGAAGGGCGCTCGCACGCTCCTGCTCAGCCTCGGCTGGTGTAACAGTGGGACGTCTGCTCTGCCCCTGAAGAATAGCGGTCATCGCCTGAAGCATCTGCTGTACCTGGGTGGCACTCACAGGTACGGTCGGATCCGCACCGGTCTCAGGTAAAGGAGTGGCATCCTCGGGCTGGAAATCAGGAATATCTGGTGGCGGAACGGGAGTCGCCGGTGGTAGAGCGGGAGCCGCAGGTGGAGGAGCGGGAGTCGCAGGTGGTGGAGCGGGATTCGCTCGGGTCGATCTTCTAGCCATTACGTCCTACAGGAAGGAACAAGGGCCTATCAGCCTTGAGAATTCTCGAAGGCATGAAGGTTAAGGGTCTAAGTCGAAAAATCGCAAAGTTATTCCGACTTGAAACCTATTCATTCTAAGTTCATAGTAGATATGTGATGTGATCCTCAGGTATTCCCAAGTTATGCTCTGATACCAACTTCTGTCACGCCCCAAACTCGGAAAACGGGCTCACAAAATTCCCGATCGCCGAATCCGGTGCCGACAGCCTCCGTAGCACCCCATTCTCGGCTCCCAGCGCCCATACGCCAGATTCCGATCCTGGGATCCTACAAGGAGGATTTTCAGTATGAATTTTTTTTTGTAATGGAGCATAACCACAAGCATAACCAAGTCACAAAACAACAACACCACATATCCACTATAACAAAAACTTTAAGTACAATGCGTAAGAAAGGAAAATACAATATAATGAAAGTAAAAGAAACTCCAGAAGCTCGGCTGCACGCTCCAAGCTCAACGCTGCTGCAACCTAACGCCACCTGCACGCATCTATCGTGCATAAGCTTATAGAAAGCTTAGAGGGTGGTGAAAGTGTGTGTAAGGCGAGTGCCAAGTGTATAATATCAGAGTAATGCGGAAATATGCGGTAAGTCCATGAATGCTATCAGCTATATCAAAGCTATGCGATGCGAGGCATGAATGCTATCAGCCATACCAAGGCTATGCGATGCGAGGCCTATGTAGCCAAATGTCATATGCGATATGCAAAGCAAGCGTGCCAGTACTCGTCAAGTACCCATATCAATACAGTTCCTCTCTGGATATCACCGGGGTCTAATACACCTCACACTGACTGCCTCCTCCCTAGCTGCACAGTCAAGCAAGTTCACTATCCGCCTGACCAGTAGTCTGCCAATACCTACCCGGCTCGTCGATAGCGGACTCATTTACGAGCTGGTCAAACTCAGCCTAGCTTATAGCCCCCTCACTCGGGCGGATAAGGCTACACCCCCTTCCAACCGACCACGAAACAGTGGGAGACGCGGCCTACTGGTATTCGGCACTCGGGCGCTTGTGTATCCACTCGGTCTAGACGTTGGAGCATCTCCTGGTACCAAAAAGGTTCTGAAAATTTCACCCAAGGACATCTTAAGTGCCCATAATGCTAGAGCCAATATTTTTGGTATCTCATACGACCATTCACGATGTGCCTATGGAGGCCACAACCCTGATGTCACTAGGGCGTGTAGTGATCAAGTCACACATATGCGAAATGCATGAGTCACATCGTCAAATCATGCTGCAATCCTGCGCGTACCACGCGCTCATGTGGGGGCACTCCGTCTCATAAGGAGTCCCGTAAATGTTTCAGCCCAATGGCTTATGCTATGATCAAACATTCCTCGTATCAAGCATACATATGATGCGTATGGGCATGAATCATGGGAGTGCACTAAGCATGTTATAAAGTAATGAACTATCAACAAGTATGGGCCTATCAATGGGCCCTAGGGAGAGTTATAATGCGGACATTTAACCAACATTATCCTTGCAACGTGGACGTCAAACCAACATTGCTCCCAAGGCAAGGCCGGCCATAAAATATCATTACCCAAACCATAGGGAATCACTCGTTGCAATGGGCCTATATACGTCTTATTGGGTCTCGACCCATAGGCCTTAGATACATCAAATGGGCCGCCTCATAAGGGCCTTATATAAATCAAGTGGGCCGCATTAATGGGCCTTATGTACCTTGCAATGGGCCATGTCCCATGGGCCTTTGAAAACATCACAATGGGCCTTGTAACATGGGCCTTATGCACGCCAAATGGGCCTTGGGTCTAATTATATGGGGCCTTATGCATACCAAATGGGCCTAATCATACGGGCCTTATGCATACCAAATGGGCCTAATCATATGGGCTTATGTATCTCAGATGGACCACACCAATTGGGTCCCATATGTGGATCAAATGGGCCTCATAACACGGGCCCTATAAATGTCAAGGTGGGCCTTAAAAATGGCCACAAATATATATATACATATATATATATATATATATAAATTCATGCCAAAGGATCAACCGATCCTTACTTCAAATAATAGTGGTAGGACCCACTTGAACCACATATCTGACCCACTTGAATCACTTGAATCATGCCTTAAAATGAGCTTGCAAAAAGGATTGACGGTTGGGGATGCAACACAAGCATCATGGTGGGGTCCACTGTCCAGAGAGTGGACAGTGTGGATAAGCACATAAATCATGGTGGAGCTCTGGAGGGAACACATACACGGTGGTTTCCACCGTCCCATGCTGGGGACGGTGTGAATGAATTATATACATAACTGTGGGTCCCACGTGGGGCCCACCATAACGTTTGTTCACCATCCAATCCGTCCATGTGGTCACATAGACCTGGACAAAGAGTAAAAATAAATTTCAGATTGATCCAAAACTTCTGTGGCCCGGATAAGGTTTTCAAAGGGTAGACATTCAATCGCATTGTTTCCCATGATGTGGGCCACCTGAGTCTTGGAAGAGGCTGAAATTTGGAGGGGGGCTCTCTGCCCTAATGGCCCACCCTATGGACGGCTTAGATGACATATAAACATCAAGGTGGGGCCCACGGCTGGAGCCATGGGACCCTGTCCGCTCGCCCGCCTGGCGCTGTCAGCGTCTCTGCTGCTGCTATTTGATTATTTTTTTTTTTTTTTGAAAACCCTATATTTTGTGGTTTTTCAGAGGTAGGGCCCACATCTGCTGAATCCGGGTCCGCCGATGGATTCTACCGTGTATAACAAATCCATCAAGTCCAATATTGGGCATTTTTGGACATGTAGAAAAATTAAAGTGAGTTTCAACGGTAGAAATTACTATTTTTCAAAGGTGTGGCCTGCCAGAAAGTTAAATCAGTCCCATTTTTCGGCTCAACGCCTAAAATAATCTGAAAAATGAGATGGACGGCTTGGATTTGAAGCATACATCAAGATGAGGCCTGTATGAGTTGGCCACCAAGAAGCTTGGGGGCCAAGCTTATATTTGTGTTATCACATGGACGTCCAGCGTCCCTGGACGCTGGACGGTCTAGGCCTCTCACGTGCATAAGGTGGGCCCTGTTTAGGTGGGCCACCAAATGATGAGTGTTGTGGTTATACTACATATACGGTGGGTCCCACCTCTAGATGGTTTAGGATAAAATACAAGCCTTATGGTGGGGTCTATTCGGGCGGGCCACACAATCACACCAACATCACAAGAAAAGAAGAAATAAAGGAAGGGAGGGCGAGAGAGACAGATACACGTGTGATGGAGGGACCCCGGCACTATGGGCCCTCCGTTTCAAGCATCCAATCATACATCAAGTGGGTCCCCTTGCATATGGGCCCACCAAATTGAAAATCAACGGTGGAGATCATTTCTCCACCAAACTAGAAGGTCTAGATGACCATATTCATGTAAGAAAATAAACATCATGATGGGGTCCATGGAGAATGGCCCCATCATGGAATGATCTTAAGCATCAAGGTGGGCCATTAGCCACATCAAGGGTCCAAAGTGAGATCCATACCATTGATCGGTAGGCCTCACTTGGCCCATTATAAGAACATGAAAACCTAGTCTATAGAAGCACCCACCGGTCGATCTTCTCGGTCCGTTGAAATGCCGATCTCCTTAGGCTTCACTTCAACGGTGGAAGATGGAAAATGAAAGGCTAGGATGGAAGATTTGGGATGGGAAAGTGGGCCACACACATGCACTCTCTCACATGGAGAAGCTTGGACGTGAGCTCTCTCCTTGGTTGCTTGGAGTTGAGTTGAGAAATGAGAAAGAGAGAGGAGAGATGGGATGTAAAGAGAGAGAGTGATGGATGTGAGTGATGGGTGAGGTGATGTGTACTTGACTAGCATGGGTGTGTAAGAGAGAGGGTGAGAAAAGGTTGACTTTGGAGAGAGAAAGCATGGGTTGGCTTGTACTTGACATGAGGTGATGGATGGGATTGATTGATGGGATTGATTTGACATGTTATATAGATTTTCTTGGGATTGCAAACGCACAGCATTTTCTTCGAAATAGACGCCGGCGCACATCTTCCTGCCAGGGTATCGGATCGGTTCGAGAGACGCGGCGTCGGAACCGCGGCGGCGGTGCGGTCGCAATGGTACAACTCTCGAATTAAGCTGACTCAAATTTACAGCATACGACTTAAGGTTGATCGCAACGTCAATTATACGTCACGGGTTGCCGAAATTCGACAGGAAGGATCGCGGGATTTGACGGAACAGAACGGACTAGGAGCGGGGTACACTTATCAGGGGCACATGGCTGTATCTGCCAAGTGTAGTTGCGCGATCTTGCAACTCAAGTTTATATGCACTTTATTATTTCTCATGTATTAAATTGTGTAATTTTTGTATTTGTTAAGCATAGAGACATTGGTTTGTATAAGTCATTTAGGCAACCGTTCGTATAATTTGAATGTATATGTAATTTTCTTTATGTTTGATTTGCTCCTATTCTGCCTAAACACTTACTCTGAAAAAGAAAATAAGATAAATAAATAAATATATGTCGGATTTGGTTATCTTTAAAGGTTAACACTCGGATTTTTGAAAAACGAATCATATACTCGGGTTTTAAAAACTCGGGGCGTTACAGCTCCCCATGTCATGATTTGTGGTTGCAAAATGTTAAGGTTGTCCTTCTGCTGGTTCTTTTCCTCATGTCAGCACTGAATCCTATGTAGGACCCATCATGGGAGGCTGACTTGAAGGGTAAGGCTGAGTAGGGACTCATGCGACTTACGTTTTTGCCCTAACTGCCAACTGAACTACTTCATCCATGGTCCTGACCGGGTGCATTTGAACTCGATCCTAAATCGTCGATCACAATCCACTTATAAATTGTGCTACCTTCTGTGATTTAGTTTTTGACAGTTCATTCCGCATTGCCAACCACTAGAATTCTTCGGTGTAATCTGTGATGGTTCGATTCCTCTGTCAGAAAATTTGGTATTGCTGGAACAATACGTGCTTGTAATCACTAGGAAGGAATCGTGATATAAAAAAAAGGCGTCTCATCTGTGGCCATGATGAGATGGACACCTTGTTCTATCAGGCACGTGAGAGTTGTAATTTCTCCCACCATGCAGAAGCACCAGATTTTAATTTGAATGTTACTAATTTCACCTTTTTATGTTCTTGCACGTCCACGCAATCAAAATATCATTCTACTTCGGCTAACCAGTCTAGGAAATCTTCTATGCGTAATAAGTCGTTAAAACTAGCAAGTTCGGTCTTTCCTCAATAGTCTCTTTTAGCATGATCTATGCTATCACCTCCATGGTTGGTCGTCGGGTAAAGCCTTTATCAAGGTTCGCTAGAGCTCGAATTATATAGTGTAGCTCTACAATTCACTACCGGTAGTGCTTTACGAAAATCAGGGTTGTGCTGTATATCAGCGCATATGCAAGATGGTTGAGGGTTGTCTGCAGCCCTTGTATTGTCAACTGACTCTCCTAGTGGAAAATTTTCAATAAATAAGTTTACAACCCTTTAAACAGGGATACTAAACCTTCGAAGAAGTTTTAGAATTAAACTACAACTAAACTCCTAAAAATCATGACTTAGTATAAATAGTAAACTTACTATTTACAGACGATCGTGATTCCTAGTTGTCATCATAGTTTTCGGCCAACAATAGTGTCTTATTTGGCGCAACCATGTGATTCTCTTAATTATTCTAAGCACTTTCCATGTTGGATGCGACTGCTTAAGCCCAAAGGATGAAGAGTTATAATTAAACTAAAACTTACTATAGATAGTAAAAACAAAAATAAATTGGAAATTCCATCATCGATGTCATGAAATCTTGCAAATTTGGTGTGCAACCCAACATAGTAGGTTGGGTGGCTAAAGTAGCTCGTCCTGCCCCAAAATCATATATGGCATGTCAGATAACTCATTCCGGTTTACAAGATTTGTTCGCTTTAAGGTTATGATAGTCGGGATCACTTTGGCCTCCAATCAGGCTTTTTGGCCATGAAATGATCCGCGACCTGCTCTACATCAGTGGAGCATTTGAAAAGGTAGCATGTTGCTTTACCAGGCACATGTGATCCTCTCTCTCTCTCTCTCTCTCTCTCTCTCTCTCTCTCTCTCTCTCTCTCCCTCCCTCCCTCCCTCCCTCCCTCCTTGCTATAGTCCTTCCGGCTTGGGCGTGCATAAATATCTCTCTCTCTCTGTCTCTTCCCTTGCTATGGGTCTTCGGGCTTGGGCCTGCTTAGACTCTGGCCTATAGCATTTTGGCTTGTCACAGGCCTGAGTTGGGTTCAGGTCGACACAGAAAAATATGGGCCATGCTTGGCCCAGCCCTAACCCAACCCATTGAGACCCCTAACAATGATATGCGTTTTATCCAAGTTGTACATCCATTTTGCCAGCCCATTTTATGACATGAGTCATAAATTAGGCAGATCAAAATCTCAAGTGAACCACAATACAAGAAAACAATGGTGATTGAATACTCACGGTTAAAAACTTCCAACAATTATAATATTTATTTGTTGTCCAAACCATTGATTAAGTCATACAGGCCTAGAAGATGGCCAGAAAATACAAATATTAGCTTATCCAAAACTCTCGTGGGCCTAAGAAATTTTTAATGGTGAGCCTTCAATCACCACTGTTTCATATAGTGTGGTCCACCTGGGATTTGGATTTACCTCATTTTTAGGCTCATGCCCCCAAATAATATGGGAAAATGGATGGATAACCTGAACAAAAAGACATGTATCATGGTGGGGGTCCATAGAGCACTTCCACCACTGACCAGTAGGGAGGTTACTAGTGGCAAAGTTAGGGTGCAAATAGCATTAGTTAGGGTTGTGGGTGGATTAGGGCTGTGGGTGGGTCCTACAATGATGTGTATGTGATATCTACTCTCCACTCTAGGTTGCATGGCGAAAATTAATTTGTAGGGCTAAAACTTCTGCCACATGCATAATTCCGTGGACCACATGAGTAAAAATAGTGCAGGTGTATGGCCACAATCCAAACTGTTTTAATTGGTGTGGCGCATATAAATCACACACGGGCCTAATTTTTTCTCCCCACGTATGAAATTTCACGAGGCATGTAATGGTTGGAAATGATTTCACATAAACATCAGGGTGTCCACTTGGGCTGGTGGTGCGCAACTATTTATTACGTGTACCTTTGCAATGGCCAGGATTTCTGTCGAGGCGCGTAACTAACCTGAGATCAGGAGTTTACCATATTGAGTCTGACTATCCAAATTTAGGTATGGGACCGGTTTGGATAGAAGTCCCTTGAGATGGACCTCATAGTCAGCAATACTATGTACTATCATCCCGACTTCAGCATGGTCATTTCATTTGCACCGCATATTGTATTACATCCGTAGCATATGACATTTTGGATTACTGTGTTTGCATTTATATGGTCTAGATACGGCTGACGGTATTCGTGAACTCATCAGGAATTGTACATTGCATTGCATCCTCAGCATATGATTTTGGCTCTTTATGACTCCTCATTTGCATAGTTGATCTATATTGTGTACTCTAACATTGTTTGACTCATAGACTCTCAGTATTTCTACTTTACCTTGATATTGTATGGTTCATGATCTTACCAGTATTTCCTATATTGTATGATTATGGTGTTGTATTGAATACTTGGCACTTACCTTGTGCACACACTTACACCACCCTCTAAGCTTTCTATAAGCTTATGCACAATAGATGCGTGCAGGTGATGTTAGGTTGCAGTAGCGTGGAGCTTGGAGCATGTAGCTAACTTCTAAAGCTTTGATTTTGACATACGTATTTTCCTTTCAGCATTGTATTCAAATGTTTATATTAGTGGATATGTGATAATGATGTTGCTTTTGTGATTTGGGTAAACTTGTGGTTATGCTTCTTATGAGACAAATTGATGTTGAAAATCCTCCTCGTAGGATCCCAGGATCGGAACCTGGTATATGGGCGCTTGGAGCCGAGAATAGGGTACTACAGAGGCTGTCGGTACCGGATTCGGTGATCGGGATTCCTATGAATCCGATTTCCGGGTTTGGGGCATGACAAAAGTAATTAAAAGAACTAATCAGATCCTAAAAAAGGAGCAGGAATGATGGATCATTTCTATGTAAACCCCTATTGATGCGCTTCATATATGTGCGCATATATGCAAATTGAGATTCCTGGGTTACATGAATCTGAGCCACCTATTCCTCAAGATTACATAACCACTCATCATAATCAGAAGGCTGATAATTAGGGTCAGTCTCAGAATCTAAGTCTAGTTCATCAAATAAATCATCCATATTAACGTCTTCTTGAGGTAAAGCATCAGCTTCTTCAGCTTCTTCAACTCCTCTAGCATTCTCATCAACTTGACTAGGTGCTAGATCCAGGTTCATCTTGTTGATATTAGAATTGTTAAATAGATGGAGATTAATAGAACCTTCTCCAACAGGCATAGCTACCAAAGCATGGGTAGCTAAGGCAGTCATAAGATAAACGAATGGAATATCTCTATGATTAGGATGAAGACGAAACTAAATAATAAAGTGACAGATAAGAGAAGGAAGACAGATATGGATGTCAGATACAATCGAATCCATAATACGGGCTATAAAAGGGGTCAACTCAGTCTTGTTACCTGAGCGACGATAGACATTCGAAATAAAAATCCGATGCAGGACCCTGTATCTGGTTAACATATACTTGGAATGAAGCACAACACCGCCGTTCCATTTCACATTCATGTTACAAAGAACTCTTTTAATCAATTGTTTAGCATTTTCAAAAGGTCAAGATTACAAAGTGGATATGGGTATGCCGTCATCAACAACAGGTATATTTATGATTGCTGAAATTAAATGACAGTCTACCTCAATCGGACCTTCTCTAGTTGACACTGTAAATGTTAAATCTTCTAGAGAGAACTCGGTAATGCAAGCGTACATGGCCTGCGCAATGGACCGGTATGCCGGACCGCCCCAAGATAGTATGTTTTCCCATCCTACAACTTGAAGAAGAGGGACAATGTTGAAGCGTTCAAGATGATCAACAATGACAACACGCTCAGCTATAACATTTCTAAGACAGAAATCCCACACATACTTGGGATCCTCTTTGGGAGACCGAAGATGACGCATGGTAATGGGTGCGGAGCGGGATGAAGAGGGACAACGAGTGGTTCTCTTCCTATTTCTACCTTCCATTGTAATAAGAATACAAAGAAACTAAGGATTTCAAAAAGAAATGAAAGGATTCCAAGTAAATCAGATTTTAAGAAAAAACCATCATAAATCTTGAAACAAAATACAAAATCAAGATAATGGAAGATCAAAGAACTCAAATCTACAAGGATATCAAAAATGAAGCACTAACCGGAGAGTAATCAGAGATGGGTTGGACTGGTCATGGAGGGCTTGATGGAGAAGAAGAAAGAAATGAAGAAAAATGACTTTTTCCCAAATAAAAATCCAATTCACGAGTTTCACGACCGGTCGTATAAATACTCGACCGATTGAGTGCGTACTCGACTGGTCGTGTAACACAGAAAATATGTAATTTTGCATAAATTTAAATTTTTTTAAAAAAAACAGTAAAATAATATACATATACATTATGATACAAATGAGCACAAATCATCAGTTCATATTGCACATGGCAAGATCAAATTTCAATTTTGCAAATCTATTTTTGTCGAGCGATTTTGTGAATATGTCTGCAAGTTGGTTCTCAGTCTGAATATATTCTAATGGAATTATCTTATCTTCCACCAATTCATAAATATAATGATACCTAATGTCAATGTGCTTGGTTCGTGAATGTTGAATAGGATTTTTAGAAATATTAATTGCGCTTGAATTGTCACAATATAAAACCATAGATTCTTGTGCAATTCCGTAATCGCTTAAGATTCTTTTCCTCCACACAAGCTGAGTGCATGCATTACCTGCATCAATATATTCAGCCTCAGCTGTGGAGAGCGATATGGAACTTTGTTTCTTACTTAGCCAAGAAACCAAACAATTCCCGACATAAAAACAACCACCGTTGGTCGATTTACAATCATCAATGTTACCAGCCCAATAAGCATCCGTGTAACCAGCTAATTGCACACTAGTATCATGTGGATACTAGAGACCAAGATTAGCTGAACTAGTGACATATCGCAAAATACGCTTAACAGCTATCAAGTGGGATTCTTTAGGGTCAAATTGATACCTAGCACAAATTTCTACGCTGAAAGCAATATCAGGTCAGCTCGTAGTTAAATAAAGTAAACTTCCTATCATACTGTGATATAACTTCGGATCCACATTCTTACCTGTTGAATCTTTAGAGAGTTTCAAGGTAGTACTCATTGGAGTATCAAAATTCTTCCCACTCTCAAATCCGAACATTTTAACTAAGTTCAGAGCATATTTGGTTTGAGAGATGAAGAATCCATTGGGAAGCTATTTGACTTGCAACCCTAGGAAATAATTTAATTATCCAACCATACTCATTTCGAATTTATACTTCATAAGATCTACAAACTCAATAGTCATGTTAGCACAGGTAGATCCATAGATAATGTCATCAACATAGATTTACACAATTAGAATATGATCATTATGTTTCTTAACAAATAATGTTTAGTCTATACTCCCCATAACAAATTTATGACTTAACAAGAATTTAGTTAGTTTCTCGTACCATGCCCTGGGAGCTTGTTTCAAACCATAGAGTGCCTTTTTTAGGTGATATACATGATTAACATGCTTAGGGTCTTCAAAACCCTTTAGTTGTTCAACGTATACTTCTTCATGCAAATCGTCGTTTAAAAATGCACTCTTTATATCCATTTGATATATTTTAAATTTTTAAAAACAAGCAATGGATATAAACAGTCTGAATGATTCAAGACGATCTACTGGGACAAAGGTCTCATCATAATCAATACCTTCAATTTGAATGTACCCTTGTATAACCAGCCTAGCCTTGTTTCTAATTATGTTACTAAGTTCATTAGACTTATTCTTAAAAATTCATTTTACTCCGATAATATGTTTATCAGTTGGTCTTGGAACTAAATACCAAACATCATTTCTCACAAACTAATTGAGCACTTCTTGCATAGCTACAATCCATTTTTCATCAGTAGGGCTTCTTTTACGTTAGTCAGTTCCATCTGAGATGTAAAGCACACGTAGTTACACATATCTTCTAGTTGTTTACGAGTGCATACACCAATGAGGGAATTTCCAAGGATTTGATCAGTAGGATGATCTTTAATTGTTTGTAGTTCAGTGTTATTTTGAATAGATGAAGAGTCTGGTTTATCAAACAGAAGTACCTCATCATCTTCTGAACTTGAGACAGGTGTATTCAAATGATCATCAATGACCACATTAATAGATTCTTATATTACACCGGTCCTCTTGTTAAGAACCCGATACGCTCGGCTATTCAGAGCATACCCTAAAAATATCCCTTCATCACTTTTGGTGTCAAATTTACCCATATGTTCTCGGTCACGCAAGATATAACACTTACGGCCGAAAACTCGAAAGTATTTGACAGAAGACTTCTTATCAAACCACATTTCATAAGCCGTTTTATTATTTGATTTTCTAATATAGACATGGTTAATTATATAACAAGCATTATTTATGGTTTCAGCCCAGAAATTTTTAGGAAGTTTCATACTATTTAATATTACATTTGCTATTTCTTGAAGCTCCCTATTTTTCCTTTCCACTACCTCATTTTGTTGTAGTGTTTTGGGCACAGAATATTCATGTGATATTCCTTGGTCACCGCAAAATTTCTCAAAACTGCTATTTTCAAACTCAGAACCATGATCACTACAGATCTTAGTGACTTGTAATTCTTTTTCATTTTGGATACGTTTAAGTACCCTTTTTACTTCGTCGAGAGTTTCAGATTTCTCTCTTAAGAAGACTACCCAAGTATACCTGGTAAAGTCATCTACAATAACCAGAATATACTTCTTGCCACCTCGACTCTCCGTTCTAGTTGGTCCAATGAGGTTCATGTGGAGAAGTTCGAGTGGTTTAGATGTGGCATTGGAGTTTATCTTTTTGTGAGCACTCCTGGTTTGTTTACCAATCGGGCACTTGTCTCATATTTTATCCATTTTCTTTATTTTTGGTAGACCTCTTACCAATTCACTTTTGCTTAATCTATATAAGTTGCGGTAGTGTACATGTCCTAGGCGCTTATGTCATAGTTCGGTCTCATCAGTTTGGACCATGTAACATGATAGCTTAGATGAGCTTGAGTCATTAACTATATAGTAGTTCTCAGAAGTTCTGTGACCAGTTAATATTACAGAACCATTCTTATTTAAGATTTCACACTTTTGGTTTGAAAATTTTATACTATGATTATTATCATATATTTGAGAGATGCTTATTAGATTATGTTTTAAACCTTCTACATATAAAACATTCTCAAATAGAGGGAGGTTATGGAGTTGAACCGTACCTTGGCCAACAATTCTGTAGTTGCTACCATCACCGAATGTGACTGATCCATCAGTCATATCTTTAAGACTGGTGAACAGACTCTTATCACCTGTCATATATCTGGAACAACCACTATCCAGGTACCACTTTGAATGGCTTGTGGCTTTAAATGCGGTATGGGCAACCAAACAAGCAACCTTAGGGACCCATTTCATTACAGTTTTGGGTTTAGGAGCATAGTTGGTATTCTTATGAATATAATTGTTATAAGTCCTACCCACTGAGTTAGATTTTAAAAGCTCCTTAAGCAAGTCTACAATTTTCTCAGTTAAAGGATTACGATTCTGATTTTTATAGTTGATATGGTTCTTTTTAGGATTTAAAGAGTAAAAAGTTTTAGTCATTTTAGAAATATTTTGATTCAGACTTTTCCCTTTTGAGTTAGAAGACTCCCCTTTAACAAATTTAGGTGGAGTATTCTTATATTTGGGAGGAATATTTTTATCGTAGCCCAATCCAGATCGATCACCATATTTTCTAAATCCTGATAAAAGTTTTTCTAATTTAGGATCTCCCTGGGCATACCTCCATGTGTCCTTCACTCTCAAAAGTAAAGAGACTTCTAGTTTTAGCTTTTCATTTTCAAATTTTAAGTTTTCAATTTGGGACGTTTTGAAATCTAAGTCGCACTTAGTTTTTTCAAAGCAATCTGAAAGGTGTGATTTTTCTAACACTAGATTATCAAAATTTGCTTTTAATTTTAAAAACTTTTCTTTTTGAAGTTTTAACTTTACAGCTATTTTACATGTCACGCCCCAAACTCAGAAAACGGGCTCACAAAATTCCCGATCGCCGAATCCGGTACTGACAGCCTCCGTAGTACCCCATTCTTGGCTCTCAGCACCCATACGCCAGATTCCGATCCTGGGATCCTACAAGGAGGGATTTCATTATGAATTTTTTTTGTAATGGAGCATAACCACAAGCATAACCAAGTCACAAAACAACATCACCACATACCCACTATATCAAAAACTTTAAGTACAATGCGTATGAAAGGGAAATACAATATAATGAAAGTAACAGAAACTCCAGAAGCTCGGCTGCACGCTCCAAGCTCAACGTTGCTGCAACCTAACGCCACCTGCACGCATCTATCATGCATAAGCTTATAGAAAGCTTAGAGGGTAGTGAAAGTGTGTGTAAGGCGAGTGTCAAGTGTACAATATCAGAGTAATGCGGAAATATGTGGTAAGTCTATGAATGTTATCAGCTATACCAAAGCTATATGATGCAAGGCATGAATGTTATCGTCCAAACCAAGGCCATGCGATGCGAGGCCTATGTAGCCAAATGTCATATGCGAGATACAAAGCAAGCGTGCTAGTACTCATCAAGTACACATATCAGTACAATTCCTCTCTGGATATTACCGGGGTCTAATACACCTCACACTGATTGCCTCCTCCCTAGCTGCACAGTCAAGTAAGTGAAAGAGACCACACTATACGCCTGACCAGTAGTCTGCCAATACCTACCCGGCTCGTCGATAGCGGACTCATTTGCTAGCTGGTCAAACTCAGCCTAGCTTATAGCCCCCTCACTCGGGCAGATAAGGCCACACCCCCTTCCAACCGACCACGACACAGTGGGAGACGCGGCCTACTGGTATTCGGCACTTGGGCCCTCGTGTATCTCAGTCTAGACATTGGAGCATCTCCTGGTACCAAAAAGGTTCTGGAACTTTCACTCAAGGACATCCTAAGTACCCACAGTGCTAGAACCAAGCATTTTCGGTATCCGATACGGCCATCCACGATGTGTATGTGGAGCCACGGCCCTGATGTCGCTAGGGCGTGTAGTGATCACGACACACAATGCATTTCGCATGAGTCACACTGTTAGTCATGCAGCAATCCTACGTGTACCACGCGATCATGTGGGGCACTCCGTCTCATAAGGAGTCCCGTAAATGTCTCAGCCCAACGGCTTATACTATGATCAAACATTCCTCATATCAAGCATACATATGATGCATATGGGCATGAATCATGGAGTTACACTAAGCATGTTACAAAGTGGTGAACCATCAACAAATATGGGCCTACCAATGGGCCCTAAGGAGAGTTATAATGCGGACATTTAACCAACATTATTCTTACAATGTGGACGTCAAACCAACATTGCTCTCAAGGCATGGCCCGCCATAAAACATCATTACACAAACCATGGAGGAATTACACATTGCAATGGACCTATATACATCTCATTGGGCCTCGACCCATAGGCCTCAAATACATCAAATGGGCCGCCTCATATGGGCCTTTTATAAATCAAGTGGGCCGCATCAATGGGCCTTGTGCACATTGCAATGGGCCATAACCCATAGGCCTTGAATACAGTACCATGGGCCTCACAACATGGCCTTACATTCATATCAACATGGGCTTCAACAACAGCCACAAATACATCAATATGGGCCCCATCACATGGGCCTTATACATATAAAGGTGGGCCTCAACAACGGCCACAAATATATCGATATGGGCCCTATCACATGGGCCTTATAAATATCAAGGTGGGCCTTAACAACAGGCCACAAATACATCAAGGTGGGACTCATCCACATACCAAGGTGAGCCTCGATGGATGGCCACAAATAAATCAAAATGGGCCTCATTCATATACCAAGGTGGGCCTCAATGGACGGCCACAAATACATTAACATGTATAGGTATACATATACATATATATATATATATATATATATATATATATATAAATGAATCATATCTAAGGATCAACTGGACCGCACTCCAAATAGTGGTGGGGATCCACTTGAACCATGGATCTGACTCCTTCATTAGCCCCTGCCATAAGCCATAAAATGGGTTCTCAAAATGGATGGAAGGAATGGATGCAATGCGTGCATCATGGTGGGTCCCACTGACCATCTAGCAGTGGATAGTGAGGATACATACATAGGCCAAGGTGGGCTTCCACCGTCCACAGCTGTGGACGGTGCACATAGAACACATACATCAATGTAGGCTCCACCATCTGCCTGGACGATGGGAATAAAACACATATATCATTGTGGGTCCCAGGGGGGGCCCACCATAATGTTTGTTTTCCATCCAACTATTGATAAGGTCGCACGGACCTGGCTGGAAAGGAAAAATGAATTTCATCTTGATCCAAAACTCTTGTGGACCCAAAAAAGGGTTTCAAGGGCAAACGTACAATCACCATGTTTCCTATGATGTGGGTCATCTAAGCTTCGTATGGGGTTGATATTTGGAGGGTGGCCCACTGCCCTAAGGGCCTTCAAGATGGATGGTGTGGATATACAAAACACACGTCATGGTGGGGCCCACGGCTGGGCCTTGGGACTGCTGTCCGTCCGCCCGCCGCTGGCGCAGGCGCTGTCTACACCTCAGACAGCAGCAGCAGCAATGCTGCTGTTGGTTTTTTTTGAAAACCTGTTTTATCACGATTTTCCATATGTGGGGCCCGAAAGGAGTCCAATATCCAGTATGTTTTAGCTCAAGGTGGGTCCTAGTCAATTTTTAAAGGTAAAAATTAATATTGTCTATGCTATGGCCCACCAAGAAAATCGGATTAACATCATTTTTTGGCTCAATGTCTAAGATGGCCTAAGGGAAAGGATAGATAGCGTGGATGGAATACATACATCAAGGTGGGGCCTATATGAGTGGGCCACCGCATAGGCTTAAAACAAGCTAATATTTGTTCTTTTTTTTTCCTGGTTCACGTCCAGAGACGCTGGACTCTCTTTCCTTCTTTTTTTTTGTTTGAGCATACAAATAACGTTAAGGTGGGCCCTGCTTAGGTGGGCCACCACATGGCTGAATGGTGTGGGACATACACACATATAAAGTGGGCCCCCACTTATGGATCACTTAGATAAAATACATGCCTCATCGTGGGGTCCATTCGGGTGGGCCATACGGCCACATCATATTAAAACTAATAACAGCGGAATTTAAAAGAAAATGATAGCCAAAGTAAATTACAATGCAGAAAGTAAAATAACCTCAAAATTCAGATCTTGAGAGGTTGATACAAACGTTGTTCTAAGGACAACCTTACACCAAAAACGGAGTTTATGGTAGGACAACCTTATTTTTAGAAAGATCTTTGTATCAAGTCTCAAATCGAAGAGGAATACAAAAATAAATATAAACTGAATTGAAATAACTTATAATCAAAAATGTATTATTCTAGGGACACCATACACCATAAAAATGGCAGGGCAACCTTGCTGGAACAACTTTCAAAAGAAATTAAAATATCAAGTGATAAAGGAATAGCAGAAAATAAATTCTAAACTATTACAACATTCTCACAAAGCTTGAATTAAATGATTACAACATTCACCACCATACATACATCCCACAAAAGAATAATTAAAGATAGAAGTATAAAACAATCAACCACAACACAAGGGTTTATAGTGGTTCGCCTTTGTGTTCACCAACTGTTAAACAACGACCACACAGAACAGCTATTCCACTCTTAATATCCTCACACAGGGGATATTAGCGTTTACTTAACAAATAGGTTTTCCCAGGTTCACCCAAAACCTTTACAATTGTGTCTTTGTCGTGAGCTTACACAATTAAAAACCTCACTTCGAGTTTTCCTGGCTCTCCTCGGATAACCAATTTAACAAGATTTTTCTTGGCAAATCTTGAAAGAAATCAAAATAATAGAAAGGAATTTACAATATGTAAAATACGAATATCTCCTTCGTTATAGCAGCCGGTAGAACCAAATCAAAGTAGATAATTGAATGTCCAAGTTCAATGTCCAATACTCGATTACAATGGTTCTAATTCTAATAGATTTTAAATTAAACCAAATAGGGCTTGCCTTAATTGATTTTGATTCCAAAGTAAGGGAATAATAATTCCTCTTTATCAAATCAGATTGGAATATACGAAACAAAATCAATTAAAATAAAGCTAAGGAAAGAGAATATTAAATAAGCACACTTAGCTTTGATGGAGCAGAATTATCTCTCGAAGTTCGACGAAGATTGGCTTGAATACTTTAATTAATTCGATGATTTCTTGAGATTCGTGCACTATTTATAGGTGAGAAGATTGGGTCTTCGACTGTCTAGAGTGCTCTTCGACTAGTCGAAGCCATATAAATATTTGAAAAATTCGGCGGGATATGCTTTGACCGTTCTACGAGTCGAAGCTCTCCTACGACGGTCGTAGGTCACCTACGACCGGTCGTAGGTGTCCTACGACCAGTCGTAGGTCCTGTAAACCATCATTTGGAATTCGAGTCGAAGATTTACGAGTCGTAGATGCGATCGACAACATTCTACGACCGGTCGACAGTTCTGGACTAGTCGAAGGCTAACAGATTTTATCCGAAATTTGTAACAAATTCACGATTGATCGAGGAATTTCTTAGACTGGTCGAAGCAACTCTAGGACTAGTCGAAGAAGGCCTAGGACTAGTCGAAGAACAGACCAATCACATGTAAAATAAACATTCGGTTTATGTATCCGAAATGACCTACTTCTAAGGTCAACCTATGGTCAGTCAAACCTCAACCATGAAGTATGGACATTGAAACATTCAGAACTTGTGACCTTGAAGTATGAGCTTTGTAATCTTGATGTAGATTAAACCTTGATGTAGCTCAATCTTGAAAGTGTACAAACTGCTTTGAACTCTTCTTGAAGTCTTGCAGCTTGAGTCTTGTCTTGTGAGCTTTGCTTGATGTGAGCTTAGCTTGTACATGTATGTTGATCCTTGAGAGAGCTTCACTTATGCAAGTTATATATAACAGAGTATAATAGTGATTTTGGCACTACAAATTTGACAACAAACAGGGATATAAACTATAGCACTTACAAATACAAGGCCACACGTGTGATCAATTCGGGTGGGCCATACGGCCACATCATCACATGAAAAGAAATGAAAAAGAGATGGAGAGAGAGAGAGAGAGCAAGAGAGTGTGACGCGTGCGATGGAGGGCTCCGCCACTATGAGCCCTCCCTTGCAAGACATCATACATCAAGTGGGTCCCATTGCATGTGGGCCCACCAAATCAAAGATCAACAGTGAAGATCCCTTCTCCACCAAGATGGACGGTCTAGATGACCTCTATCCTTGCAAATAAAATAAATATTATGATGGAGTCCATGGAGAATGGCCTCACCATGGAATGATCATGAGGATCAAAATGGGTCATCGGCCACACCTAGGGTTCAAAATGAGATCCATACTATCAATCGGTAGGCCTCACTTGGCCCTTTATCTAAAAAAAATGGAATCTAAACCTATAGAAGCACCCACCGTTCGAGCTTCTCAGTCCGTTGGAACGCCGGTCTCCTTGTGCTTCACTTTAATGGTGGAAGATAGGAAATGAATGGCTAGGATGAGGGATGTTGGGATGGAAAAGTGGGTTACACAACTCACTTTTCTCTCATGGAAAAGTTGGACATGTGATGCTCTTGCTAGCTTGGGAGTTGTGTTGAGAAATGAGAGAGAGAGAGAGAGAGAGAGAGAGAAGGGATGGGATGATATGGTGGAAGGATATGGTGGTTGTAAGGAAAGGAGATGGATGGGTATGGTTTGGTTTGAAAATTGGTAAAAGAGGGATGGGTATGAGAGAGAGTGTTGACTTATTGGAAAAGAAAGAGATGGGTTGCATGTACTTGAGGTATGGAGTGTACTTGATTGATTGATTGATTGATGAGAGACATTATAGAGATTCCCTCAAAATTCACAACGTGCGACGTTTTCTTCGAATTGAACGTGGGCCCACATCTTCTGACCTGGGTATCACATCGGTGCGTGAGTCGCGGTGACGGTGCTGTTGTAATGATACAAGTCTCAGATTAAGCCGACTCAATTCTACAGGATATGACTTAAGGTCGCGCACAAATGTTGATTATCGGTCGCAGGTTGCCGGAATTCAACGGGAATGATCGCAGGAGTCGACGGAACGGTACAGACTAGGATACGGGTCTCAAATTACAACTTTCCCTGTATAGGGCATCATAAGCATCTTGAAGATCTTCTTCATTCTCATGATCACTTTCCAGATTTTCTTCACGGGTTGTATCATTATTTGAGAAAGTAAACTTGGCTAGAGTCATTGGGGCTTTAACATCATTAGCCGACTCGGTTTCAGAATCTTCTGACTCAGAAGAGACTTCAAAGCAGGAAGATTCATCCCATGTAGACAACATACCTTTCTTTTTAGGTTTGTCCTTTTTAGGACATTTGTTTGTTAGATGCCCATATTCATGACAGTTGTAGCATTGGCTGTCTTTTAGAGATTTTCAATTTTTAGATCTAGATCTTTTCTTTTCAATAGGTTTTTACAAATCAACCCTTTTTTTACTTTTGAAAATCTTGTAAAACTTTTTAGCTAAAAGGGTCATATTATCTTCGGAAGTTTCTAATTCAGAATTATTATTTTCATGAGAAATACTTTTAGAAGACTTGAGGTGATAGATTTACCTTTTGGAGCTTTGAACTTTAACTCGTAGGTTTGTAAATAACCAACCAGTTCTTCAACCTGCATATGATCTATATCACGAAGTTCCTGAATGGCCGTGACTTTTGAATTAAACCTTTTAGGTAGTGAGCGTAGTATCTTTGCACAGATTTTGCTTTCTGGGATACTATCTTCGAGACCCCACATAGAGTTGACTATGTCATTCAACTTAGTATAGAAATCCATGGATGTTTCACTTTCTTCCATACGTATTTCCTCAAACCTAGTGGTGGGGATTTGAAGTTTAGATTTCTTGACAGTAGTCGTACCCTCGTGTGTCATTTCTAAGATACCCAAAGCTTGTTTCATAATATCACCAGATATAATTCTTTTGAATTCATCTGGTGATAGTGTGCAAGTAATTGCATTTAAAGCCTTGGCATTGGCACTGCTCTCAGTTCTCTGAAGAGTGGTCCAAGTCCTATAAGGAGCAACCCTTGGAGATTTAGTTCCATCAAGGCCTAGAACTTCAACAGTAGGTGGAGTCCATTTAGTTACTGTGGCTTGCCACACATTCTCATCAAGAGACCTCAAGAATATTCTCATTCTGACTTTCCAATAAGCATAATTAGAGCCATCAAAAAGTGGAGGCCTAGTGATAGAAAGGCTATCAAAATTTGACATCTTAAAAGCTCAAATCGGTTAGCTTAGGAATTAAATCCAAAAAAACAAGCTATTAGGCTTTGATACCACTTGAAAAGGTTGAGCTATGTCCTAGAGGGGGGGTGAATAGGACTATGCCAAATAAAAAAAAAATATGTGGAATATAAATAATAGATAGCGAAATGAAATGTAAATAATAGAGAGAAATAACAACCTCAAAAATCAAGTATTGAGAGGTTGATACAGACTTGGTTCTAAGGACAACCTGACACCAAAAACCAATGGCTTATGGCAGGACAACCTCACTAGAATGTGGGTGAGTATCAAAAACTCAAACTCAAGAGGAGATGAAAGAAATAAAAACTAATCTATTACAACATTCACCACACAATGCTGAAATTTAAAGATTACAACATTCATATCCACAAATACATCCCACAATCTTAAACCATAAAAGATAAAAAAATAAATCACACATCCACCAAACACCAGAGAATTATAGTGGTTCGCTTGTGTGTACACCAACTGTTAAACAACAGCCACACATCTACTCCATTCCTAATATCCACTCCCTCGGGATATTAGCGTTCACTAATCAAAATAGGTTTTTCAAGGTTCACCTAAAACCTTCACAATTGTGTCTTTAGATGGGCTTACACAATTCAAAAACCCCTCTCTCTAAGATTTTCTGGATCACCTCAGACAAAATCAAAAATGGAGATTTTCTGGAACAATCTCACAAACTAAAAAGGAATTAAATTACAGAAAAGAAAATACTTATATGTATGAAGATTCTAAAGCAGCCCGGTAGAACCAACTTGATGACGACGTTGATGTTCAACGTTCAGTCCCACAAGTATATAGGGTTTAAAGTCTAGATGATTTTTAATTTAAATCAACAATGGCTTTGTATTGATTTTGATATCAAGAAAGGGTAAATCAAATATCCATTTTCAATATAAGAATGGAATAGAGATTTAAAATTAAATTACAAGAGCTACAATAAAGAATCTTAAATATGCACAAAGTAGCTTAGAATGTACTCAAAATTATCTCAGAGTGATTGCTTAAAAATGATTAGAATTGAATAGAAAACTCTGAAATTCGAGCACTATTTATAGATGAAAAAACTGTTCACACGATTGGCCTTTGGTTAGCTACGACTGGCCTTAGCAAAACAGATTTTTAAAAATTCTGGCACGATAAGATTTTGCTGGTACACGACTCGCCTTGTGGGTCCCATGATTGATCGAGTGGCCTGCTCAACTGGTCGTGGAATCCACACAACTAGTTGAGTGGGGCCAAAATACTCGTTGAAAAATGAGTCGAGCCCTGCACGACTAGTCAAGCACTATTCACACGACTGGTCGAGCAGTTTCCAGGACTGATCGAGGACTAACAGAAAATTTTTAAAAAATTGTAACAAATCCTAAACTGGTCGAGAAAATTCTAGGATTGGTCGAGCAAGTGCTAGGGCTAGTTGAAAGAATAAAATTTTCAACCTATAAAATGATCGAAATGACCGAACTAAAGTATGAAATGATCTAATCATGATCTAAGGTCAATCTAGGTCAATCATACCTTACTTGTGAGATAGAATATCTAAACCATAAAACTATCAATCACTTCAATAGCTTTAAATCTTGCGCTTTTCAAAGCTTGAACTCGACATACCAAATACAGTCTTCAACTAGGTTTTAAGTTCTTAGACTGTTCTAGTTACAGATCTTGAATCGCAATGTTCTTGAAAGTTAAGTCTTCACTCAACATATGAAAGTCTTCACTTTCTTCAGCTTAAAGATCTTGGCAAGTTCGTCGTAGATATTGGCAAGATAGATTCAGCACGAATAGAACGAAGGTCGTCAAAGATTGAATGCAAACAAAAACACAAGCTTGATACAAATCAAGATACAAACTTAAATTGGTTTGTCGCCCCAAAATTTGACAAGACTTAGGGTTTACCAACATAGCATTTTCAAGTTCTTTCTCATGTGGGGCATTGCTAGGTCTATCATTTTCAGTTTCTTCCCAGTCCTTAGGCTTTCAGCCCTTGCTGGAATGGTTTTGTCAATAATCTTCTCACTCCTAAGAGTGGTGATAGACTTATCCTACTCCATCTGATTTGAAGAGCTTGGGTCACTTATTTCATATTGTGGTTTTAAGTTGAGGAGGGGCTGGGTCGAAAGGATCCCTTTCTCCCAAATCAAATTTTTTGTCTCAAGCCCTTGTATGGCCTTTGTAAGGTCTTGAAAGGCTTGCAGCATACCCTAATTAAAAATCTCTTAGTTTTGTATATGTTTTAAGACCAGATCCTCTTGAGGTTTCCTTTGATTTAGAAATTGGTTAAGGATCCCTTGAAGAGTAGGAGTTTGTACATTCCTCCAACTGAAATTTGGATGGTTCCTCCAACTTGAGTTATATGTATTTGAGGTGGGTCCACTGAAAGGTCTTTGGTAGTTATTTATGGCATTTGATTGATCATTCAATATCTCTTGAAAAGCAGGAATTGTTTGGCAATTCTCAGTTGCATGTATGTTACAAGCACAAATACCACAAGCAACTTTCGCAGCCTTATTGGGTTCTACCTTCTTAAGTTTCATGGCCTCAACTTTTCTTATGAGTTTGGCCACTCTTAAATTTATATCATCTTCCTCTTTTAAAACATAAATTCCTCCCATTTCTTTTGATTGAGTAGGCTTAGAAGTGGTGGTTCTTAAAGAGGTATCTCATGATTGCACGTTTTCAACAAGTTTATCAAAATAATCCCACACATCATCAACTTCCTTGTTCATGAATTTTCCATTACACATCATCTCCACAAATTAACACATGGGTGAGGTCAATCCTTTATATATATATTTTTAAAAAAAGCTTGTTATTCGCCATGTTTTGTAGTCATATTATGAACATGAATTTATGAGATCCTTAAATCACTCACAACATTGGAAGAAGGTCTCATCTTCTTTTTGTGCAAAATTCATAATTACTTTCCTTAAGGTATTCATTTTATGATATGGGAAGAACTTTTTAAGGAACTCCCTTGTCACTCAATCCATGTGCCAATAGACAGTTGTCTTAAGGAATGTAACCACGACTTAGCCTTTTCTTTCAAAGAGAAAGGGAACAATTTCATTCTTACTGTGTCCTCGGACACATTTGGGAAGTGTAATGTAGATATTAGCTCATCGAACTCTTTTATATTTAAGTATGGACTTTCAAATTCTAGTCTATGAAACTTAGGGAGGAGTTGAATTACCCCTGGTTTAATATCCATAATTCCTACATTTAAGGGAAATATCATGTAGGAAGGTGTACTCACCCCTACCAGCCATAAATAATCTCATAGAGTACGAGGCGGGGGTGCATGATGTAGCTCATTCTCATCCTAGGCCTCCTCAATTAGGTGTTGAGGTTGATGTGCAGCCATGACTTCTACTGACTTAAAGAATCTTAAGTGGTGTCTAATCCAGTGATGGATAGGCAACCCTTCAAGTAATCCTCCTTCACTCAAGAGACGTAGAGTGTTATCACGGACCCACTTAGGTGAAACACTCACAGCCCTTAAACAACTAAACAAAATTAAACCTGAGAAAAAGAAAACTAAAATAAGAAAATAAGAAATCAAGAAAAGATAAGAGAGAGTTGGAGTGAAGTTACCCGATTAGGATTGCTATGCTAGGGTTCTACAAAACAGAAAACAAAGTTAGTTCTAGAAATAAATTCAGAAAATTCTAACCTATAAACACAAAAGAAGAACTAATCATAATCTTAAACTAATTCCAAAACTAATTAATCTCAAAAAAATGCAACCGTAGTCTCCGGCAACGGTGCCAAAAACTTGTTTACAACCCCAAGTGCAGGGCTGCGATGTATGAATAATTTGGTGAGACCGAGGTCGAATCCACAAGGACTAAACTTATACGTATTTTGAAAATAACTAGAACTAGAATTAGAATAAGATCTAAACATAAATCTGGAATAAAAGAGAGTAATTGTGAATAATGTTTAAATATCAATTAAAAGGTGGGAACTAGGGTGCCAAGAATCTACTTATAGTTGTCAAGATGCTACCTTACTTGATTCTAGAAACACAACTGGAATCAGAGTCCTATCTTATCCAATTGGAAGATGAGATAATCAAGTATCTGAACTTTTCATTGAACTAGTCCACATATGAAGGAGTAATGTGATGATTGGAAGGAATTCCATCATCTTACCATGCCCAGGAGACAATGGTGAACAACATGCACTACGCCAAAAGCTGCGAAAAAGGGCGGTCTAAAACCGTCTCAAGCGACAAAAAGGCGGTCATGGACGTCGCGAAGCCGTCAAATTTTGGCGTGTCATATTACTTAAAGGACGATCGAAAACCGTCATTTTATTGACGAAAAGGACGGTCATGGACCGTCTAAAAAAAGGACGGTCATGAAAAAGGACGGTCTCGGACAGTCTCTTATGAGCGTTTAAAGGACGGCCATTGACCGTCTTTAAAAAAGCATTGACCGTCCTTAAAAAAGACGTAGACCGTCTCGATAAGCCTTTAAAGGCGGCCATTGGCCGTCCTTTAAAAGACGATCGTGGGCCGTCCTTAAAAAAGACTGTCGTAGCCGTCTCGATGAGCCTTTAAAGAACGGTCATAGCCGTCCTCTTTAAGGACGGTCCATGACCGTCCTTAAAAGGACTATCGGGTCCGTCTCTTATGGGCCTTGAAAGGACCGACCACAGACCGTCCTTTAAAATGACGGTCATGAACCGTCCTTAAAGAGGATAGTCATGGACCGTCTCTTAAAAGGGTCATTATACACCTGCTACATCATCATATTCTTCTGATATACACTGTTATATAATATATTTCATCATATTTACATTCACATTCATCTAAACCTAAACTACGTAAATCCAACATAAACTACATTCATCTAAACATAAACTACATCCATCTAAACCCAAACTAAGTAAATCCAACATAAACAACATTCATCCAAACATAAACTACATCCATCCAAACATAAACTGCATCCATCCAAACACAAGCAATCTTATCCACATTACATTCATCCACACATAAATACATATAAGTTTAACATCATAAATAAAAAAGAAAAAAATTAGCAACAATTTTCTTTGTGTCTTTCACCTGAAAAAAAAATTAAACCAACAAAACATTATAATTCAGAATCATGAAGAATTGCATAAACTTCTTCCAAAAAAGTGAACACTTTTTAAAAATAAAACCGATCATTAAAATAGGCTTAGGTTTAGGTTTTAGGTTTTAGGTGTTAGGTTTTAGGTTTAGGTTTAGGATTAGGTTTTAGGTTATAGGTTATAAGTTAAGGTTATAGGTATAGGTTATAGGTTAAGGTTTAGGTTATAGGTTTTGGTTTAAGTTTAGGTTAAGGTTTAGGCTTAGGTTATAGGTTTAGGTTAAGGTTTAGGTTTTAGTTATAGGTTATAGTATATAGGTTATAGCTTTAGGGAATTGAGAATAGGTTAAGGTTAAGGTTTAGGTTTAGGAAATCGGGTCCGAGTTCGGGATCGGGTTTAGGTTTGGGTTATCAAGTTTAGGTTAGGGAGTTGAGATTAGGATTAGGTGTAGGTTTAGGTTCAAGGATTTGAAAATACATTTCGATTTTAGGTTTAGGTTTAGGTTTTAGGCTTATGTTTAGGTTATAGGTTTAGGTTATAAGTGCAGGTAATAGGTTTAGGTTTATGTTAGGTTATAGGTTAACGTTTAGGTTTAGGAAATCGGGTTCGGGTTCGGGATCGGGTTATAGGTTTGGAATAGGGAGTTGAGATTAGGATTAGGTGTAGGTTTAGGTTTAGGGATTTGAGAATACATTTAGGTTTAGGTTAAGGTCTAGGTTTAGGTTTAGCTTATAAGCAATAGGTTTTAGGTTTAGGTTTAAGTTATAGGTTACAGGTTTAGGTATAGCTTTAGGCTTAGGTTTAGGTTACAAGATAAAGGTTTAGGGAATTGAGAATATGTTAAGGTTTAGGTTTAGGAAATCGGGTTCGGGTTCGAGATCGGGTTTAGGTTTGGGTTTTCAAGTTTAGGTTTAGGTTTAGGTTAGGGAGTTGAGATTAGGATTAGGTGTAGGTTTAGGTTTAGGGATTTGAGAATACATTTAGGGTTTAGGTTATAGGTTATAGGTTTAGGTTTAGGTTTAGGTTAAGGTATAGGTTTAGGTTATAAGCTATAGGTTTAGGAAATTGAGAATAGGTTAAGGTTTAGGTTTAGGAAATCGGGTTCGGGTTCGGGATTGGGTTTAGGTTTTGGTTTTCAAGTTTAGGTTTAGGTTTAGGTTAGGGAGTTGAGATTAGGATTAGGTGTAGGTTTAGGTTTAGGGATTTGAGAATACATTAAGGTTTAGGTTTAGGAAATCGGGTTCGGGTTCGGGATCGAGTTTAGGTTTGAGTTTTCAAGTTTAGGTTTAGGTTTAGGTTAGGGAGTTGAGATTAGGATTAGGTGTAGGTTTAGGTTTAGGGATTTGAGAATACATTTAGGTTATAGGTTTATGTTTAGGTTATAGGTTATAGGTTTAGGTTAAGGTATAGGTTTAGGTTTCGGTTTAGGTTATAAGCAATGGGTTTAGGGAATTGAGAATAGGTTAAGGTTTAGGTTGAGGAAATCGGGTTCGGGTTCGGGATCGGGTTTAGGTTTAGGTTAGGGAGTTGAGATTATGATTAGGTGTAGGTTTAGGTTTAGGGATTTGAGAATACATTTAGGTTTTAGGTTTATGTTTAGGTTATAGGTTATAGGTTTAGGTTAAGGTATAGGTTTAGGTTATGAGCAATAGGTTTAGGGAATTGAGAATAGGTTAAGGTTTAAGTTTAGGAAATCGGGTTCGGGTTCGGGATCGGGTTTAGGTTTTGGTTTTCAAGTTTAGGTTTAGATTTAGGTTAGCGAGTTGAGATTAGGATTAGGTGTAGGTTTAGGTTTAGGTTTAGGGATTTGAGAATACATTTAGGTTTTAGGTTTAGGTTTAGGTTATAGGTTATAGGTTATAGGTTTAGGTTTAGGTTTAGGTATAGGTTTAGGTTTCGGTTTAGGTTATAAGCTATAGGTTTAGGGAATTGAGAATAGGTTAAGGTTTAGGTTTAGGAAATCAGGTTCGGGTTCGGGATCGGGTTTAGGTTTGAGTTTTCAAGTTTAGGTTTAGGTTTAGGTTAGGGAGTTGAGATTAGGATTAGGTGTAGGTTTAGGTTTAAGGATTTGAGAATACATTTAGGTTTTAGGTTTAGGTTAAGGTTATAGGTTATAGGTTATAAGTTTAGGTTTAGGTTAAGATATAGGTTTAGGTTTCGGTTTAGGTTATAAGCAATAAGTTTAGGGAATTGAGAATAGGTTAAGGTTTAGGTTTAAGAAATCGGGTTCGGGTTTGGGATCGGGTTTAGGTTTGAATTTTGAAGTTTAGTTATAGGTTTAAGTAATGAAAAATAGATTAGGAATAGGTGTAGGTTTAGGTTTAGGGATTTGAGAATACATTAAGGTTTTGGTTTAGGAAATCGGGTTTGGGTTCGGGATCGGGTTTAGGTTTGAGTTTTCAAGTTTAGGTTTAGGTTTAGGTTAGGGAGTTGAGATTAGGATTAGGTGTAGGTTTGGGTTTAAGGATTTGAGAATACATTTAGGTTTTAGGTTTATGTTTAGGTTATAGGTTATAGGTTTAGGTTTAGGTATAGGTATAGGTATAGGTATAGGTTTAGGTTTCGGTTTAGGTTATAAGCAATAGGTTTAGGGAATTGAGAATAGGTTAAGGTTTAGGTTTAGGAAATCGGGTTCGGGTTCGGGATCGGGTTTAGGTTTGGGTTTTCAAGTTTAGGTTTAGGTTTAGGTTAGGGAGTTGAGATTAGGATTAGGTGTAGATTTAGGTTTAGGGATTTGAGAATACATTTAGGTTATAGGTTTAGGTTTAGGTTTAGGTTTAGGCTTAGGTTTAGGTTATAAGATATAGGTCTAGGGAATTGAGAATAGTTTAAGGTTTAGGTTTAGGAAATTAGGTTCGGGTTCGAGATCGGGTTTAGGTTTGGATTTTCAAGTTTAGGTTTAGGTTTAGGTTAGGGAGTTGAGATTAGGATTAGGTGTAGGTTTAGGTTTAGGGATTTGAGAATACATTTAGGTTTTAGGTTTAGGTTTAGGTTATAGGTTGCATGTTTAGGTTAAGGCTATAGGTTATAGGTTTAGGTTAAGGTTTAGGTTTAGGTTTAAGGATTTGAGAATACATTTAGGTTTTAGGTTTAGGTTTAGGTTTATGCTATAGGTTATAGGTTTAGGTTAAGGTTTAGGTTTAGGTTTAAGTTTAGGTTATAAGCTATAGGTTTAGGGAATTGAGAATAGGTTAAGGTTTAGGTTTAGGAAATCGGGTTCGGGTTCGGGATCGGGTTTAGGTTTTAGATTTCAAGTTTAGGTTTAGGTTTAGGTTAGGGAGTTGAGATTAGGATTAGGTGTAGGTTTAGGTTTAGGGATTTGAGAATACATTTAGGTTTTAGGTTTATATTTAGGTTATAGGTTACAGGGGTAGGTTAAGGCGATCGGTTCTAGGTTTAGGTTAAGGTTTAGATTTAGGTTTAAGGACTTGAGAATACATTTAGGTTTTGGGTTTAAGTTTAGGTTATAGGTTACAGGTTTAGGTTTATGTTTATGCTATAGGTTATAGGTTTAGGTTAAGGTTTAGGTTTAAGTTTAGGTTATAAGCTATAGGTTTAGGGAATTGAGAATAGGTTAAGGTTTAGGTTTAAGAAATTGGGTTCGGGTTCGGGATCAGGTTTAGGTTTGAGTTTACAAGTTTAGGTTTAGGTTTAGGTTAGGGAGTTGAGATTAGGATTAGGTGTAGGTTTATGTTTAGGGATTTGAGAATACATTTAGATTTTAGGTTTATGTTTAGGTTATAGGTTATAGGTTTAGGTTAAGGTATAAGTTTAGGTTTCGGTTTAGGTTATAAGCAATTGGTTTAAGGAATTGAGAATAGGTTAAGGTTTAGGTTTAGGAAATCGGGTTCGGGTTCGGGATCGGGTTTAGGTTTTGGTTTTCAAGTTTAGGTTTAGGTTTAGGTTAGGGAGTTAAGATTAGGATTAGGTGTAGGTTTAGGTTTAGGGATTTGAGAATACATTTAGGTTTTAGGTTTATGTTTAGGTTATAAGTTATAGGTTTAGGTTTAGGTTTAGGTTAAAAGCAATAGGTTTAGGGAATTGAGAATAGGTTAAGGTTTAGGTTTAGGAAATCGGGTTCAGGTTCGGGTTCGGGTTCGGGTTTAGGTTTTGGTTTTCAAGTTTAGGTTAGGGAGTTGAGATTAGGATTAGGTTTTAGGTTTAGGTTTAGGTTAATGTTATAGGTTTAGGTTTAGGTTAATGTTATAGGTTATAGGTTTAGGTTTAGGTTAAGGTATAGGTTTAGGTTTCGGTTTAGGTTATACGCAATAGGTTTAGGGAATTGAGAATGGGTTAAGGTTTAGGTTTAGGAAATCGGGTTCGATTTCGGGATCGGGTTTAGGTTTGAGTTTTCAAGTTTAGGTTTAGGTTTAGGTTAGGGAGTTGAGATTAGGATTAGGTTTAGATTTAGGTTTAGGGATTTAAGAATACATTTAGGTTTTAGGTTTATGTTTAGGTTATAGGTTTAGGTTAAGGTATAGGTTTAGGTTTCGGTTTAGGTTATAAGCAATAGGTTTAGGGAATTGAGAATAGGTTAAGGTTTAGGTTTAGGAAATCGGGTTCGGGTTTGGGATCGGGTTTAGGTTTGGATTTTCAAGTTTAGGTTTAGGTTTAGGTTAGAGACTTGAGATTAGGATTAGGTTTAGGTTTAGGTTTAGGTTATAGGTTATTGGTTTAGGTTAGAGTTAAAGTTTAGGTTTAGGTTTAGGTTTAGGGAATTGAGAATAGGTTAAGGTTTAGGTTTAGAAAATCGGGTTCGGGTTCGGGGTCGGGTTTAGGTTTAGGTTTAGGTTAGGGAGTTGAGATTAGGATTAGGTGTAGGTTTAGGTTTAGGGATTTGAGAATACATTTAGGTTTTAGGTTTATGTTTAGGTTATAGGTTATAGGTTTAGGTTAAGGCTATAGGCTATAGGTTTAGGTTAAGGTTTAGGTTTAGGTTTAGATTTAGGTTTAAGGATTTGAGAATACATTTAGGTTTTAGGTCTAGGTTATAGGTTACAGGTTTAGGTTTAGGTCTATACTATAGGTTATAGGTTTAGGTTAAGGTTTAGGTTTAGGTTTAAGTTTAGGTTATAAGCTATAGGTTTAGGGAATTGAGAATAGGTTAAGGTTTAGGTTTAGAAAATCGAGTTCGGGTTCGGGATCGGGTTTAGGTTATAGGGTTTGGGATTTGAGAATGGGTTCGTGTATAGGTTAGAAGTTTTAGTTTTGGTTTAGGTTTAGGTTATAGGTTTTGGATTTGAGAATGGGTTATGGTTTAGGTTTAGGAAATCGGGTTCAGAAGTTCGGGATTGGGTTTAAGTTTGAGT
Organism: Magnolia sinica; assembly: GCF_029962835.1. Lineage (NCBI taxonomy): Eukaryota > Viridiplantae > Streptophyta > Magnoliopsida > Magnoliales > Magnoliaceae > Magnolia > Magnolia sinica. Next base: position 28,308,674 of record NC_080582.1, on the reverse strand, counting down.
TTTCAAGTTTATGTTTAGGTTTAAGTTAGGGAGTTGAGATTAGGATTAGGTGTAGGTTTAGTTTTAGGGAATTGAGTTTAGCTTATAGGTTTAGGGAAAGCTTAGGTTTAGGTTATAGGTGTTGGGATTTGGGAATAGTTTTAGGTTATAAGTATAGGTTTAGGTTAGGTTATAGGTTAAGGTTTAGGGATATGAGTTTAGGCTATAGGTATAGGTTTAGGTCTAGGTTTAGGTTTAGGGAATAAAGTTTAGGATATAGGTTTAGGGAAAGGTTAGGTTTAGGGTATAGGTTGGGGGATTTGAGAATAGTGTTAGGTTATAAGTATAAGGTTTAGGCTAGGTTATAAGTTAAGGTTTAGGGATTTGAGTTTAGGTTATAGGAGTAGGTATAGGTTTAGGTTTAGGGATTTGAGTTTCGGGTATAAGTTTAGGTTTAGGTTTTAGGTTTAGGTTTGGTTTGGTTTAGGTTATAGCTTTTGATTTAGGTTATAAGTTAACGGTTTAGGTTATAGGTTTTTGGATTTGAGATTGGGTTCCGGTTTAAGCTATAGGTTTTGGCTTTGGTTTAGGTTATAGGTTTTGGTTTAGGTTATAGGTTATAGGTTTAGGTTTAGGTTTAGGTTTAGATTATGGGTTATAGGATTTGAGAATGCGTTCGGGTTTAGGATATAGGTTTTGGTTTTAGTTATATGTTTTGATTTAGGTTTAGGTTATAGGTTTAGGTTTTAGGTTAAGGTTAAGGTTTAGGTTTAGGTTTAGGTTTAGGTTAAGGTTATAGGTATAGGTTAAGGTTTAGGTTTAGGTTTAGGTTATAAGATATAGGTTTAGGGAATTGAGAATAGGTTAAGGTTAAGGTTTAGGTTCGGGTTCGGGATTGGGTTTATGTTTGGGTTTTCAAGTTTAGGTATAGGTTTAGGTTAGGGAATTAAGATTAGGATTAAGTGTAGGTTTAGGTTTAGGGATTTGAGAATACATTTAGGTTTTAGGTTTAGGTTTAGGTTAAGGTTGAGGTTTAGGTTATAGGTTAAGGTTTTAGGTCATAGGTTTTTGTTTAGGTTAAGGGTATGGTCCCTGCAAATACAGATATAAACACGGCCATCCGGGCCCTTCCAATGCTGTCCATAAAAAATGGACAGCTTCATCATGGTCATAATAGCGGTTCCCTCTTTCCAGGGAACCCCGCTCTTCCGAATAGCTCCGACGCACATCCGGGTCTGCTCCATTATTTTTGATCAAATACATAAACACAGCATGTCCAAATGGCCAGGCCCCTCCAATGCTGTCCACAGGAAATAGACAGCTTCATCATGGTCATAACAGCGGTTCCCACCTTCCAGGGACCACCGCTCAACATCCGGATAGCTCCGACGCACATCCGGGTCTGCTCCATCAATTTCGAGTTAATATATAAACATGGCCTGTCCAAATGGTCAGGCCACTCCAATGCTGTCCATAGGAAATGGACAGCTTCATCATGGTCATAACGGTTCCCACCTTCTAGGGACCCCGCTGAACATCCGGATAGCTTCGACGCACATCCGGGTTTGTTCTATCAATTTCGAGCTAATACATTTAAAAACAACATAATTATATCTAAAAGCATTTGGATACCTGGGGAAGGCCTCCCATATTCGTATTGTTGGTTACTGATCCCTTTGTCTATAAGCCACAATCGACCAATACTTTCTATTGCTACCTGTACTCTTAAACCAACACAAATATAACTGGGAAACAATATAAGGAATAAGAAAAATGAATTTACCTGTACACATCATTAAATGTTTCCCTATAAGGAGGTGAATTATATCTTTGATAGCCACAACCTATATGACAGAGAAAAATGCAACCGATACAGTCTATTACAATTCAAAGGAGAACAAAGATTTGTGGCTGCACCGATATTCTAGTACATTACGAACGACTACCTACGTACCCAAAAAGTCAGATTGGGATCAAGCCACTACATAGTTCTTTTTAATTAACCAAGCTACTAAAGGTCATAAATTTCATATTTAACAAAGTATCATTGAACGTCGTCTCAAATCGTTTCTGGTTAGGATTTGAGAATAAGTTTAGGTTAAGGTTACAAGTTTAGGTAAAGGTTATAAGTTTAGGTTATAGGTTAAGGTTTAGGTTTAGGTTTAGGTTATAGGTTATAGGTTAAGGTTTAGGTTAGGTTTTAAGTTTAGGTTAAGATCATAGGTTTAGGTTATAAGTGTAGGTTATAGGTTTAGGTTTAGGTTAGGTTATAGGATAATGTTTGGTGAATAGGTTATAGGTGTAGGTTAAGGTTTAGGTTATAGGTTTTGGGATTTGAGAATAGGTTTAGGTTATAAGGATAGGTTTAGGTTATAAGAATAGGTTTAGGTTTAGGTTTTATGTTTAGGTTAAGGTTATAAGTTTAAGTTATAAGTTTAGGTTTAGATTATAGGTGTAGGTTATAGGTTATAGGTTTAGGTTTTATGTTTAGGTTAAAGTTATAGGTTTAAGTTATATGTTTACGTTTAGGTTATAAGTGTAGGTTATAGGTTTAGGTTTAGGTTAGGTTATAGGTTAAGGTTTAGGGAATTGAGTTTAGGTTTTAGGTTATGGAGTTGAGATTAGGATTAGGTGTAGGTTTAGGTTTAGGGATTTGAGAATACGTTAAGGTTTAAGTTTAGGAAATCGGGTTCGGGTTCGAGATTAGGTTTACATTTGGGTTCTAGGTTTAGGTTTAGGCATGCATTTACTGGAACAAAAATGCCACTGACCAACATAAGGAACACAGTTTGCATGCAGATTTTAAAAATTACTAATGGGGGCAGTTTTGTTAAGAAAGAGCCTGCCGATATATCAAATGTTGTCCCATAATACTAGATTAAAATGCAGAAAGCTAATATTTTCTTATGCAAAAGCCGTCAAAATCTTCCACCAAGAGAATCTTACAAGTTACAACTTTAGTTAGGGTGTTGGCAATCTTGTTAGCTTCTCTGCTTGCATAAGCAAAAGAAGGGTTTGGTCTAGAAGCTTTCTCTTGATTCTTATTCAAAGAAACATCAAGTATCCTAGGATGGGAAAGAATATTAGTCATGTGATTAATTGGAATATTGATTTTTCCCCTTTCTTTCCTTTTTATTGATTTGCATTGATGTTAGACAAAGACTGTAACTTGCAAAAAGAAGAAAATAAATAACTCAGTTTCCGAAAAATGCCTAAATGTTCGATGCTAATGGTTTTGAATTTGTTTTTATTTGAAAAGAACATCTCTGAAAAATAACTCCCAAGTCATGTGATTTTCTTTGTAAATTTTTCTCCTGTTACAATCAGCAATATACTTCTTTAACCAGAAAAGTTATCTAGGAACTCTGATTTTTACCATAGGGTGCACAGCTTCTAGAATGATCTGGTCTCTGAATCTGAATTAGGTGACATCATTTCTATTAAAGACCATTAGGTTGCACATATATAGTAACAAGCAGAGCCTAGGATTTCAACATTGTTTTATAAGCATACATTTCATCGAGATTCATATATATTTTCATGGAAATCCATCTTAAAAGTCATTTGGATCATTCAAATTTTAGGATTACGTGCAGTTAAAGATTTCAAAAACAAATACTTAATGTTGAAATTCACACACATTTTATGAAAATCGATCATAAAACTCAAAATCAAGCTGCAAACAAAAGGAAACAGATATAGCCTTAAATTTCAGATTCCTGCCATGTTGGAACTCCCAATTCCCTAGCAAATATGGCCCTTTGGATCATTTCTTCGCATGTACCTGCAGTAGCATTCAAGTAATGTCCTTGATTTCACCTATTTCAGCCTGAGCTTTAAAATCCTGTCCTATTTTGGCTTCCTGTCCTGCAGAAAAAGGGGACTGTAGATGTTGAGGGGCTGCTAGACATATGTTAACAATTGTTTTGTTCAATTGATGGTTCTTTGCCATCCAAATAACACAAAAACTCACATCATGGCCAACCACAAGTTGAGAACTCTTTTTGATTGGTGGCCCAAGCATGGAAACATGAAATCCTCCATACATGGGTTATACCCTAATGACTTGAGCAATATTAAATCCAACGTTTCTCATGGTATAGTCCACCATACATTGAAGTTCCTTTCTCTTTTTATTAAACGGCAGCATCTGGTGCTTCTTGGGAGTTCTGGATATTAGATTCATGGTGTTCATAGAAACTCATGTGTTCCTTTTCTTCTTCTCTAAGGCTGCTGCTAGGTTCAAGGGGCCAGGATTAAGGAGGATATTTGAAGGCAGAAATGAATCAAATGATAAGCAGCAAGTTGGTTATAACTTGCAAACGAAAGCAAAAGCAACCCCGTTAACATAACCCAACAACACCCAAAAAAGAGAAAGAACCTCACAAGAATTTAGTGGATTTAGTTTATGTTAAAATTGAATACCTGCCATACAAGAAATTCAAATTAAACTATCCAAATAATATATTCCAGTCTAGATGTATCATTAACCAGAAAAAAGAAGAAGAAGATTATTTTGATTATCTGACCATTGAATTGGTGGACATTGACTGTGCGATTAAAAACGAAATACATATAATGGTAACTAAGAATCAATTCTAAAGAAGCATAAATGATGAGAAAAATGCCCTTTCAGAGAAATAGACATCAGGATTCTCTATTCCCTCAGGTTATAAAATGCTTACCAATCCAACAATCTTTTTTTCAATCATTGAGGTTGGATTAGAGTTCAGTGCATTCACCAAAGATACAATCAATTGCTTCAGCATGGACTGCTTAGATAGACCCGCTTAGATGGGTGATTTCCCTCTCTCCTTCTTGGTCCCCACATTTCTCTCTCATACACCAACCATCAAACAGGGGGTGTGCATGTCCACAATGTATTTTCCATTGCTTTCCCAATCAAACAAAAATAATTCAAACAGATATAACAACAAAACCAAGGATTAAAAATGGATTTGGCATATCATACCATTCACCAAGAGATTTAGGGCATCCACCTATAAACCAATCCCAAACAGATAAAAAAATAAAAATCCAAAATATATGAAAAAATAATAATATCTAGATCTACAGATGAGGAAATAAATAAATAAATGAATAACAAAAAAAATGAAAATCTTTATATTATGGCTTGAACATTCAATGTTTGAGAGAGAGATACCAACAACGTCGAGAGGTTGACTTAGGGGATGCTTGCTGGAAAGATTATGCTCGCCGGAAAGATGTGTCGTCAGATTTGGGGAAGAAATCCTCCGGAGAGTGGCAGAGAGGTTGAGAGAGAGGGAGGGGCTGCTGGCCGCACCAGATGAAGGGCAGGGGCTGCTGGCCGCACCAGTCAGGAAGAGAGAGAGAGAGAGTCGGGGGTAGGAAGAAGCTCAGAGTCGCGCGGGTGTCTGGGACCGGGACGGCGAGAGTCGCGCGGGTGTCTGGGACCGGGACGGCGAGAGTCGCGCTGGTGTCTGGGACCGGGACGGCGAGAGAGAGAAGAGAGAGAGAGAGAGGAAAGAGGGATGGCGGCGAGGGCAGAGGGAGAGATAGAGAGAGGGCAGAGGGATGGCGGCGAGAGCAGAGGGAGAGAGAGAGAGGGCAGAGCTAGGGCAAATTGAGGGGGAGATTGGGCGCGGCTTCTTTTGAGCGCGCGCCCAATTTTGGGGGAGGGAGATTGGGTGCATTGTGGGCCCACCATGATGTACATGTTTCATCCATTCCGTTCATACATTTTTAAAGATCATTTTAGTGCTTGATACAAAAATTGATAGCGATATAAATCCTAGGTGGGCCACACCACAGGACAAAAATAATGAATGGATATTCACAATTAAAATCCTCCTAAGGCCCATTGTACTGTTTATTTGACATCCAATCTATTGATTTAGTCACAAAGACCCAAATGAAGGGAAAAAATAATTATCAACTTGATCCAAAACTTTCATGGCCCCCAAAATGTTTTTAATGGTCAAAATTCATTCAACACTATTTCCTATAACGTGGTCCACTTGAGATTGAGATATAATCATTTTTTTTGTCATATAATAAAATGTATATAAAAATAGATGAAGGGCATGGATGATACACATACATCATGGTGGGCCCCATAGAGCACCAACCACCAGCCAATGCCTGGTGTCAAGGGTAGTAGCCAATCCGTTCCCATGATTTATTCATGTAGCCCATCTATTTTTATACATCCTGTGGGACCAACCATGATTTATTCATTTTATCCACTCTATCCATCCATTATAACATATAATTTTGGAGAAAAGAGTCCCAATGGTCTATACTCAACACATACATAAGGATATTCAAGGATGGCACATGTGAGTTCTAGGCCACTCATGTAGATCACCATATAATGTCTATCATACCCCAAAATCAGTTTGATACATTTATCAGGTGGGCCACACATTCATGCTAAATATGAAACATCCATCATCTTTTCTCTAACCATCCAGAAACCACTGTCAGCATTCACTTAGTGAAAATTCTCCAACACTCAGTAATTGTAAACAGCAACAATAACATGCAAAGCAAGCCCAAATGTAACAACAAATACACAAAAAAAATGCTAATGTATATAGATAATCTAAACAGATTCACAAAATACCCCAACAAATTTCAACAATCTAATAAATAAAATACATCAAATGCAAATAATGCATGTTGAAATGAAATAGAAATAATCAATTTGATCCAAGTGGGGACACATAATGGATGGGCTAGATTTGTGAACCACATAAAAATCCTCCTAAGACCCACTATACTGTTTATTTGACATCCAATATGTTGATTAGGTCATACAAGGCCAGATGAAGGGGAAAAACAAAAATCAGTTTGATTCAAAACTTTTATGGCCCCAAAATGTTTTTTAATGGTTGACGCTCATTCAACACTGTTTCCTGGAATGTGGTCCACTTAAGATTTGGATATATCTCATTTTGGGTCTCATACCGTAAGATGATCTTTAAAAATAGATAAACGACATGGATTAAACATATACATCATGGTAGGGCTCACAAAAGTTTTAGATCAAGCTGATATATATTTTTTCACTTCAATTCATCCAATTTTTTATACCTAATCAATAGGTTAGATGTCAAATAACCATTACAGTGGGCCCTAGGAGGTTTTTAACTAGTGAACATTTAATCAAAAAAATTCCATGGCGTGGTCCACCTGAGATTTAGATCTATCTCATTTTCGAGATTAAGACATAAAATTATCTTTTAAAATGGATGGATGGCGTGAATAAAACACATACATCATGGTGGGGTCCACATTGCACCGACTACTAGCGACCTGGCTAGTGGCAGCGTAACTAGCCAAACCACGTACGCTTTTGGATGGAAGCGGATTGCGTACGTAACTCAGTACCCTAAGCGTACTAAGTAAATCTTGTGGGGCCCAACATGATTTATTCATTTATTCACTATCCCACTCTTTTCTATGGTGGGTCCACTTGAACTTTGGATCTGCCCCGTCAGTCAGATGCACCATTCCATGGTAGGCCACGAGCTTAAAAATAAAGTCAATCTATGACTTGGGTGGGCCACACCACATACTATAGTTGAGAGGGTTACCCTCCCATTAAAACATTTACAATCATTTATTGGGCCCACTTAGATGTGTTTCATAGATCCAACCCATTCATTATGTGTTTCCCACTTGGATGAGGAGTCAGACTAAGTTTCAAACACATCCAAAACTCATGTGGGCCCCACCAAATGCTTTTATATGTTTTAGGGATGTCTTCATATAGTTTTAGATGCTATGGCCCACCTAAGTTTCATATATGACTGATTTTTGGACTTAAAGGGGACACGTCAAATGCATGGTGTTGATGTTCCACACATATCATGGTGGGGCGCACACAGATTAACCTCATGGGAAGTTCCTATGAGGTGACCTTATAGTACCATTTCACTATTTAGGTAACTCCTTCATGGGTGTTACTCTAACCATGTAGGGCCCACCTTGATATGTTTTATGTATATCGACACCGTCCATTCACTCTATTTTATTGATCATTACCCTCAATTTGACTAGTTACTCGCCTCGATCATACTACATATGAGAAAGATATTGGGCAAACAAGATTAATCAACAATTTAAGTGAATTTTGATTTAAACATCTGAAGTTATTTACTCTTCAAGTCCGGATTGATCAAATTGTTTAAAAACAATTAAAGGTTGTTCATAATATTAAAAATATATAAATTAATAGAAAACACAAACATCAGCTTGATCCAAAACTTCTATGGCCTCTAAGAAATTTTAAATGGTAGAGTTTCAATCACACTATTTCTTGTGGTGTGGTCCACTTGAGCTTTGGATATGCTTCCTTTTTGTTTTTTAGACCTCAAATTATCTGCTAACATGGATGAATGGAGTGGAAAAAATAAATAAATAACGGTGAACCCCACAGAGTTTACTCTGGTAAAGGTAACGAGTAACTCACTTAAATGTAATGGAGAAAGGTTTCCCTAAAACATTCATAATCATATATTAGGCCTGCCTAAATGTGATTCACATATCCAACCCACTCATTATGTGTATCCCACTTGGATGAGGGGTTAGACTAAGTTTCAACCGCATCCAAAACTCATGTGGGCCCCACCAAGTGCTTTTATATTTTTTAGGATGTCTTCACATAGTTTTAAATGGTATGGCCCACTTGAGTTTCGTTTACCGATGATTTTTAGATATCTCATAACATAAAGGGGACACATCAAATCCACAGTGTTGATGTTCGACAAACATCATGATGGGGCCCACAAAATTTACTAACATCAATTCTTAGGTTCTCACGAGGTTAGTAAGTTGGGTCACAATTTTAACCAGAATATTTGGCCCATTTTACATGTCTAGTCCATTCACCCTATTTTACTATCAATACTCTCAATTTGACTAGTTACTCGCCTCAATTTTAACCAGCATATTTGGCTCATTTTACATGTCTACATATGAGAAAGATATTAGGCATACAATATTGATCAACAATTCAGTGAAATTTGATTTAAACATCTGAAGTTATTTACTATTCAATTTGAACTGATTAGATTGTCCAATAACGATTAAAGGTTCAATTAGTGGATGTGCCTAATAATTTAGTTATTTTATATTTCACAAATAAATTTAACATTTTTTTTTCAAAATGTATATTTTTTTAAATCTTTTAACTAAATATCATTTTTATTATAAATAAATTTAACATTTTTTTTTTACAAAATTTAGTTTTCTTCTTTAAAATATATTTTTTTTTTACAATTTGTCAATTTTTTCACAATTTCATTTAATTTTTTAAATTTTCTTTTTCAAAATATAATTTTATCAAAATCTTGTTATATCTTTTAATTTTTCTTTTCAAAATACAAAATCTAGTTTTCTTTTTAATATATATATATATATATATGTATATATATATATATATATATATATATATATATATATATATATATAATTTACAATTGTCAATTTTTTCACAATTTTGTTTAATTTTTTAAATTTTCTTTTTCAAAATATCATTTTTAAATATCACTTTTGTTATATAACTTTTTAATTTTTCTTGTCAAAATACAAAATCTAGTTTTCTTTTTAAAATATATATATTTTTTTACAATTTGTCAATTTTTCACAATTTTGTTTAATTTTTTAAATTTTCTTTTTCAAAATATCATTTTTGTTATATAACTTTTTAATTTTTCTTTTTAAAATACAAAATCTAGTTTTCTTTTCTAAAAATATATTTTTACAATTTGTCAATTTTTTCACAATTTTATTTAATTTTTAAATTTTCTTTTCAAAATATCATTTTTAAATATCACTTTTGTGATACAAATTTTTAATTTTATTTTCAAAATACAAAATCTAGTTTTCTTTTTAAATTATATATTTTTTGAAATTTGACAATTTTTTACAAATTTGTTTAATTTTTAAATTTTCTTTTTCAAAATATCATTTTTAAATATCACTTTTGATATACAACTTTTTAATTTTTCTTTTCAAAATACAAAATCTAGTTTTCTTTTTTAAAATATATATTTTTACAATTTGACAATTTTTTACAATTTTGTTTAATTTTTAAAATTTTCTTTTTCAAAATATCATTTTCTTATCGAATTTTTTTCAAAATTAACAACATTATTAAAAGTTCTTAATTTTTATTTCAAAATCTAGATTTTTATAAAATTACATTTTTTTTCAAAATCTAAATTTTTTTCTTAAACATTGTTAGTTATTTTTCTAAGTTTTTAAACCTTTTTTATTTTCGAAATTCATACTTGAGCATTAGAGACGGTTTAGGACCGTCTCTAATGCAGACGGTCTTTGACAGTCTCAAATAACTACAATAAGACGGCTAAGGACCGTCTCTAATAAAGACGGTCATTGACAGTCTCAAATAGAAAACTGTTAAGGACCGTCCCTAATACAACCTGTTTTTGACTGTCTACCGAAGCTAGTAAAAGACGGCTGATGACCGTCTATAATTAAGACGGTCAATGACAGTCTCAGATTACCAATACGAGACGGCCAATGACCGTCTCTAATAGAGACAGTCCTTGACAGTCTCAAACAGAGACATCTAAGAATCGTCTCTAATACACTCTTTGACAGTCCCAAATTACAGGAAAAGACGGCCAATGACCGTCTCTAATTGAGACGGTCCTTGACAGTCTCAAATCACCAGTAAGAGATGGCCAATGACCGTCTCTAATAGGGACGGTCTTTGACCGTCTCAAATTCTGCCATATAAGGCAGTCAGGGACCGTCTCTTATTCCCGACGGTCAATGACCGTCTTTTATCTGCAGTTAATGACGGTTTTTGACCGTCTTAAATGATTTGTCAACGTTCAAATTTTTAAGACAATAATAAGGACGGTCAAGGGCCGTCTAAAAATTTAGAGATGGTTTACGGCTGTCTCTAAAGCGTCTTTAAACCAAGCAATTTTAGAGACGGTCCATCATCTTACCATGCCCAGGAGACAATGGTGAACAACATGATTTATCAATTCTTATAATCTCATAACGGAAAAGAAGATATTCAAAGCCATCACAGCATCTATTGTAATTTGAGTCACAATAAACCATAGAAAACTGAAAATATTCCTTACATTCAAACTAGAAAGCAATGAAGTTTAAAATAAACAAGAATTAAAGCAAGATAAACATCCCAACATGCTACAAGCTTCACCTCTTAGCCCTACCTAAGAGGTTTAATTAACCATATATATGATTGAAACTAAAACCCTTAAAGAAAACATTAAAAATAAATAAGGAAAAAAGAAAAACTCTTGGAAGGCTGCTCCACATTTTACCTCTGCTTCTGAAAACATAATTCATGTTTAGAACTCCTTAAAGAATCCATATTTATAGCCTTTCTCCAACTATCTTTGAAAACTGCCTCAAGTTTACACACTCTGCATAACACCTTCGATGTCATCGAACAGCTTTCGATGTCATCGAATCTGGAAGTCGCGCCTTTTCACATTGAATAACTTTTCATGTCATTGAACCTTCCTTCGATGTCATGGAAGGGTGTTCGATCAATCAAAAATGTGTCTAGAGTGTTTCAGCGAGTTGCTCCAAAAATCTGTAAAAATATCAATGCTAAAATGAAAAGCTTGCGATGTCCTAGAGGGGGGTGAATAGGATAATGTCAAATAATCGAAATAAGTGCTGAATATGTAAATAATAAAGAGATCTCAATTTCTTGAGTTTTGAAACCTTGATTCCAAATAATTTGTAGGACAACCTTCACCTAAAATTTTAGGCAGGACAACTTTATTTCACAAATATCATTAAAATTAAAACTTTAAACTAGTAAGAGTAAATTAAAGAATTACAATATTCACTACACAATTGAAATTAAATACATCCAAACCACCAAAAATAAAATGAAGGCAATCACCACATGGCACGAAGAATTATAGTGGGTCAATGCTTTAAAAATAGCCACACCTCCACTCCCAAAATTACTTCCCTCATAATTTTTTCTTTCACTATAAAAAGGTTTTCATAGGGTCACCTTAATAACCTAATATAGTTCCTTGTGATTTTCACGGGCTATCATAATAAGAACCCAAATAGAGATTTTACTAGGCTATCTCACACAAAACCTTAACTGAGATTTTCACAGGAAATATCAAAAAAAACCTAAAAAGAGTTGTAGAAGGTATACTTATCTTCAACCATAGAAGACGTAGCAAAAGCTTGTTGCAGTAGGACCACTTTCTTGAATGTAGATGGCGTCGTGTTCAGTCAGATAAAAAGGGTCAAGGGTTCCATAGATTTTAATTTTGTTAAACCTAAATGCTACTAAATTCAATTCTCTTATATCTCAAAGAGGAGTATAATTTACTCTTTTAGATTAAACTTAAAATATCTGAGCCTAAAGGGAATTGAATAAGCTATAATTTATAAATATAAACTAATAGCTTTCCAGTGACTTGAGCTTCTCTCTCTCTTATAGAAGAATTCTGATAATTAACTTGTGTAATTCGGAATGAAAGGAGAACTCAATTTACAGGCAAAGAAGTTAGAACTTCGGCTAGCCTGAGATAGGCTTCGACTAGCCCAAGTTCAGAAAATTCTATTTAACGGATTTTGGATTGTGCGGGATAAGAATTATCCAAAATTCGACTGGCCCGATGTTAAGTTCAGTTGGCCCGATGTCAAGTTCGACTGGCCGAACAGCACAATTGGCTAGCCGAATTTGCCCTTCGACTGGCCGAATTCCCGCGAATTTCAAAAGTTGATGTTACTAGAATTTGACCCGAACTTTCTCGATCTAGCCAAACCAAAACTCAGGCTAGCCAAATTTTCAACAAAAGTGGTTATTTGCTTTGGGCTTGAAGTTGGGCTGGCCGAGGAAGCTTAGGTTGGTCGAACCAGAATTTAGGCTGATGGAATTCCACACAAAAACAAATGTAAAAACCCATGATTAAACATTTTTTAAAAGCACCTAGTCCTAAGGTCTTTCTAAGGTTTTATACTACCTAAGATATATCAAATATCTAATTCACTTTGGCTTCAACTTTGTCTCGGACTTCATCTTGAATTTGGGCTTGAACTTTGTTTTAGACTTCATCTTGAATATAAGCCAATCTTGAGCTTGATCTTTTCTTGAACATAAAATGATTTTTGAGCTTGATCTTCTATTGAACATAAAATGATCTTGAGCTTGATCTTCTCATGAACATAGACTGATCTTGAAATGGTTTTGTCATATGAAATTTGACAACATGTGTGCTCAACATATTAGCAGTTACAGATGTCACTCAACAGGTCTTTGAACCATCGAACAGTGCTTCAATGTCATCGAGAAATGCATCCAATTTGTCCAGCAACTAAACTCAATTTTCTTGTATTTCTTTGAGGTCATCGACCCATATTCGATGTCATCTAACACTGGCTTTGATGTCATTGAACGGTGGTCAATGACATAGACAGCGAAGTTTAGATTTAGTGAATTTCTACACTTTTCACTTTCGACTTCCTTTCTTCTCCACTTGATTTCCTTGAATCTTGGGGTCTTGAAATCTTCAATCTTGGTCTCCTAAGATCCATCCCTTGCCTTGGTGATTCTTGAGTATCAAATCCATGCTTTCAACATTCTTTTCAATCCAAGCCCTCAGATTCACCTCGTAATACAGACATGTATAAAATATATCCATTAAGCATTATCATGTTCATAAAATCAAGATATAAACAGGGGAAAATATGCAATATTTGACACTCAACAATGAACACTATGAAAGTAAAAATTACAAAGAGAAAGTACTTACCCATTTCGAAAAACCTTAAATCTCACCCTTGCTACACCCTTTAAGCCCCTTGGACGAATTTGAAAACCTTAAGAATATCTCTCCTAATCCCGTTTACACACACACACACACACACACACACACACACATATCTTTGGGAAGAATCCCAAATGAAAAAGGAAACTATAACTCGATTTAAGACATCAAATACAATAATTTCCACCATGTCTTTGAAAGTGCTATGTTTTCTAGCCCCTATGATTGTCAAATTTTATAGTGCCAAAACCTCTTGGAATCTGTGTCTTATGTAGCTCATCTACATATTCAAGACTGTGCATCTCATGTACAAGATCAAAGGTCTTTACCTCAAGAACTTCAAATGCAAGATCAAAAGATATACAAGTTCAAGTACAACACCATGTGATAGTTCACTCTTTCAAGCTTTGAAGTTCAAAGTTTTATCTAAAGCAAGACAATTGTCTTTACTTTGGTACTCAAAGCTCAAGGTGAAGTACAACTCAACTACCTCAAGTTCAAGCTTCAATGTATTTCAAATTCAAGCTTCAAAAAGTCTCAAGCTCAAGCTTCGAAATGTCTCAAGTTCAAGCTTCATCATATGTCAAGATCTCAAGCTTCATGAACTTCAAAGAACAATTATCAACTTAAGCAAAGAGAAGATTCAATGTTCATATATCGCTTATAAGGTATGAATGACCCTAGATTGACTATAGGTTAGGTCATTTTGAATACATAATTTAATTGGGTCACTTTATAAGTACATAGACTATTTTTTGACTAGTCTTAGACTATGTTCGACTAGTCCTAGCACTGGCTCAACCAGTCCAAGAAATCCTCGACCAGTCCTAAGTATGTTACTAATTTTTAAGATTTTTTGTTATTGCCTCGACCAATCCTGGAGATTGCTCGACCGATCGAGTGAACAGTGCTCAACCAGTCCTGCAAGCTCGACTCAAAGTCCAACAACTAAAATGAGTCCCACACGACCAGTCGTGGACAAGACTCGACCGATCGTGGAGGCCACTCGACCAGTCGAGCAGGTCCTTCGACCAGTCGTGGAACAACCTTATCTTATCGTGCCCAAAATTTTCAAATGTTTGTTGGTCCTTCGACTAGTCGAGCCTACCTCTAGGCCAGTCGAGTGAGCAATTTCTACACTTATAAATAGAGCACGATTTTCAGAGTTTGATATCCAATTCTAGCAAATTCAAGACAACACTCTAAGAGATAAGTTAGTGATATTCTTAAGCTATTTAGTGCTCATTTTATATTCTCTTTAATTAGCTTTTTACATTTAATTTTGTATTCTACATTCCAATTTTATTTGAAAGAGGAATTGAAGTTTTTCCATTTCTTGGAATCAAAATCAAATCAAGCTAGCCCAAGGTGGTTTAATCTAAAATCAATTTAGAACTTAGAACCATTTCATAAGTGAGTTTGAACATTGAACATGTACGTTGAACTTCTACTCCGAATTGGTTCTTCTGGGCTACATCAAAAGGAGAATATTCGTGTATTTTATAGTTTTGTGAATTCATTCTTTTAGTTTCTTTGAGATTGTGCTAGAAAAATCTTTTTCTTTTGGTTTGTCTGAGGTGATCCAGAAAACTTAGAGTGTGGTGTTTTTGAATTGTGCAAGCCCATTTGAAAGACACAATTGTGAAGGTTTTAAGTGAACCTTGAAAAACCTATTTCATAGTGAACGCTAATATCCACTGTGTGAGGATATTAGGAGTGGAGTAGTTGTGTGGCTGTTTTTTCTAAACAGTTAGTGTACACAGAAGCGAACCACTATAACTTCTGGTCTTGTGGTGATTGATTGATTATTTCTTTTTGTGGATGTTGTAATTTCCCCTTATGCATTTGTAGAGAATGTTGTAATTCTTTTTATGCAAGTGTGGGAATGTTGTAATAGCTTAATTTCTTTCTTTGCTATTTATTTCTTTATTCCTCTATATCGGTTTGAGATTTTGATCATAGACCTTTCTAGGAATCAGGTTGTCCTACCATAAGCCATTGGTTTTTGGTGTAAAGTTGTCCTTAGAACAACATCTGTATCAACCTCTCAATACTTGTATACTTGAGGTTGTTTTACATTTCTGCATTGTGGGATTGTTTAATTGTTATCTTTATCTTTATTTGTTTAAATTCTGCATTTAATTTTTAATTTGGCATAGTCCTATTCACCCCCTCCCCCCCTTGCTCTAGGACTCTTAGCTTGGCCTTTTCAAGTGGTATCAAAGCCTAATAGCTCGCTTTAATTATTTTCTTTGGATTTATTTCCTGAGCTAATTGATCTGAGCTTTTTAAGATGTCAAAATTTTGATAGCCTTTCAGTCACTAGGCCTCCACCATTTGATGGCTCCAATTATGACTATTGGAAAGCCAGGATGAAAATTTTCTTAAAATCCATAAATGAGAGTGTGTGGCAAGCCACAGTGACTAATTGGATCCCTCTTACCACTGAAGTAACTGGTACCGACAGATCCAAAACTATGAAAGTCATACCTTATTTCTCTTAGACCACTCTTCAAAAAAGTGAGAGTAGTGCCAATGAAAAGGCTCTAAATGCTATTACTTGCGCACTATCACCGGATCAATTCAAGAGAATTATATCCTGTGACACTTCAAAGCAAGTCTGGGATGTTTGGGAAATGACACACGAGGGAACAACAATTGTCAAGAAATCTAAAGTCTAAATCCTCACAACCAAATTTGAAGAAATACGTATGGAAAAAAGTGAAACTTTCATGGACTTTTATACCAGATTGAATGACATTATTAACTCTATGTGGGGTCTCGGTGATAGAATTCTAGAAAGTAAAGTCTGTACAAAGATACTACGCTCACTACCTGAATGGTTCAATTCAAAGGTGACTGCGATCCAGGAACTTCGTGATACGGATAATATGAGGGTAGAAGAATTAGTTGGCTCATTACTGACCTATGAGTTAAACTTTAAAGCTCCTAAAGGTAAATCCATTGCCGTTAAATATTTTAAACTTATTTCTCAAGAAAATAACAATTCTGATTTAGAAAATTCTGAAGATGATATGGCCCTTTTAGCTAAAAAGTTTTATAAGATTTTCAAAAGTAAAAAGAGGGTTGATTTATTCTAAAACTTGAAAATCTTTAAAAGACTGTCAATGTTACAACTGCCATAAATATGGGCATTTAGCAAACAAATGTCCTAAAAAGGACAAACCTAAAAGGAAAGAAATGTTGGCTACTTGGGATGAATCTTCCTGCTCTAAAGCCTCTTCTGAGTTAGAAGATTCTGAAACCGAGTCAGGTAATGAAGTTAAAGCCCTTATGACTCTAGCCAAGTTCACTTTTTCAAATAATGATGATTCAACTAGTGAAGAAAATCTGAATAGTGATCATGAAATGAAGATCTTCAAGATGCTTATAATGCCCTATACAAGGAAAGTTGCAAAATTGCTTTAAAACTAAAACTTCACAAAGAAAAGTTTTCAAAACTTAAAGAAAATTTTGATAATCTTGTTTTAGAAAAATCTTACATTTCAGATTATTTTGAAAAAACTAAGTGCGACTTAGATTTCAAAACCTCCCAAGTTGAAAACTTAAAATCTGAAAATGAAAAACTAAAACTTGAAGTCTCTTCACTTTGGAGTTTAAAAGACCCTTGAAGGTATGCCCAAGGTGATCCTAAGTTAGAAAAACTCTTATCCGGATCCAGAAAATGTGGCGAGCGATCTAGATTGGGCTACGATAAAAGTATTCCTCCCAAACATAAGAATACTCCATCCAAATTTGTGATAGGGGAGTCTTCAAACTCAAAAGGGAAAAGTCTGAATCAAAACTATCCTAAAAATGCTAAGACTTTTCAAACCTTAAAACCTAAAAGCAACCATATCAACTATAAAAATCAGAATCGTAATCCTTTAGCTGAGAAAATTGTTGACTTACTTAAGGAGCTCTTAAAATCTAACTCAGTGGGTCAGTCTTATAACAACTACAAACATATGAAGACCAACTATACTCCTAAACCCAAGACTGTAATGAAATGGGTTCCTAAGGCTACTTGCTTGGTTGCTCACACTGCTTTCAAAGCTTCTAGCCATTAAAAGTGGTACCTAGACAGTGGTTGCTCTAGACATATGACAGGCGACAAGAGTCTGTTCACCAATCTTAAAGACATGACTGATGGTTCAGTTACATTTGGTGATGGTAGCAATTACAGGATTGTTGGCCAAGGTACGGTTCAACTCTTTAACCTCCCTTTATTTGAGAATGTTTTATACGTAGAAGGGTTAAAACACAACTTATTAAGCATCTCTCAAATATGCGATAATAATCATAGTGTAAAATTTACTAACCAAGGGTGCGAAATTTTAAATAAAAATGATTCTATAATATTAACTGGTCGTAGAACTTCTAAAAACTGCTATATTGTGAGTGATTCTACCTCATCTAATCTATCGTGCTACATGGTCCATACCGATGAGACAGAATTATGGCATAAGCGGCTCGGACATGTACATACTGCAACTTTTATAGATTGAGCAAAAGAGAGTTGGTAAGAGGTCTACCTAGAATATAAAAAATAAACAAAATATGTGGCAAATGACAGATTGGCATACAAATAAGGAGAACTTACAAAAACGTGAACTCCAATGCCACATCTAAACCACTCGAACTTCTCCACATGGATCTTATTAGACCAACCAGAACAGAGAGTCGAGGTGGCAAGAAGTACATTCTGGTAATTGTTGATAACTTTACCAAGTTCACCTGGGTAGTCTTCTTAAGAGATAAATCAAAAACTCTCGATGAAGTAAAAAGGGTACTTAGACATATTCAAACTGAAAAAGAATCTCAAGTCTGTAAGATCCATAGTGATCATGGATCAGAATTTGAAAATAACAGTTTTGAGAAGTTTTGCAGTGATCAGGGAATATCACATGAATTCTCTGCGCCTAAAACACCACAACAAAATGGTATAGTAGAAAGAAAAAATAGAATGCTTCAAGAAATGATAAATGTAATGTTAAATAGTATGAAGATCCCTAAAAATCTTTGGACTGAAGCCGTAAATACAGCTTGTTATATAATTAACTGCGTTTATACTAGAAAATTAAATGGTAAAATGGCTTATGAAATGTGGTTTGATAAGAAGCCTACTGTCAAATACTTTCGTATTTTTGGCAGCAAGTGCTATATTTTACGTGACCGAGAAAATCTGGGTAAGTTTGACACCAAAAGTGATAAAAGGATATTTTTAGGGTATGCTCTGAATAGTCGAGCGTATCGGGTTCTTAATAAGAGGACCGTTGTAATCCCAGAGTTCATTAATATGGTTATTAACGATCACTTGAATACTCCTATCGCAAGTTCAGAAAATGATGAAGTTCTTCTAATTGATAAACCAGTTACTTCATCAAGATAAAATAACTCTGAACTAAGGATTATTAAAGACTATCCAACTAATCAGATTCTTGGAAACCCTCTCACTGGTGTGCGCACTTGTAAACAACTAGAATATATGTGTAATTACGTGTGCTTTTCATCTCAGATAGAACCGGCTAACGTAAAAGAAGCTCTTACTGATGAAAACTAGATTGTAGCGATGCAAGAAGAGCTCAATCAATTTGTTAGAAATGATGTTTGGTACTTAGTTCCAAGACCAAAATATAAATACATTATTGGAATAAAGTGGATTTTTTAAAATAAGTCTGATGAACTTGGTAATATTATTAGAAATAACGCTAGGCTGGTTGTACAAGGGCACACTCAAATTGAAGGCATCGATTATGATGAGACCTTTGCCCTAGTAGCTCGTCTTGAATCAATCAGACTATTTATATCCATTGCTTACTTTAGAAAGTTCAAATTTTACCAAATGGATGTAAAGAGCACATTTTTAAATGGCGATTTACATGAAGAAGTGTATGTTGAACAACCAACGGGTTTTGAAAACCCTAAGAATGCTAATCATGTCTATCGCCTAAAAAAGGCACTCTACGGATTGAAACAAGCTCCAAGGCATGGTACGAAAAGTTGACTAAGTTTTTACTAAGTCATAACTTTATAATGGGAAGTGTTGATAAGACATTGTTTGTAAAGAAACATAATAATCATATTTTAATAGTGTAAATTTATGTTTATGATATTATTTATGGATCTACCTGTGCTAACATGACTTTTGAGTTTGCAAATCTTATGAAATCTAAATTTGAAATGAGCATGGTTGGAGAATTGAATTATTTTCTAGGGTTGCAAGTTAAACATTAACTGATGGTCTCTTTATATCTCAAACCAAATATGCTCTGAACTTAGTTAAAAAGTTCGGATTTATGAGTGGGAAAAATTTTAATACTCCAATGAGTACTACTTTAAAACTCTCAAAAGACTCTACAGGTAAGAGTGTGGATCTTAAATTGTATCACAGTATGATAGGTAGTTTGCTTTATTTAACTGCGAGCCGACCTAATATTGCATTTAGCGTAGGAATATGTGTTAGATATCAATCTAACCCTAAAGAGTCACATATAATTGTTGTTAAGCGCATTTTGCGATATGTCGCTAATTCATCTGATCTTGGTCTCTGGTATCCACATGATACTAGTGTGCAATTAGCTGCTTACACTGATGCTGATTGAGCTGGTAACATTGATGATCGAAAATCAACCAGTGGTGGTTGTTTCTATGTAGGGAACTGTTTAGTTTCTTGGCTAAGTAAGAAACAAAGTTTCATATCACTCTCAACAGTTGAGGCTGAATACATTGTTGTAGGTAATGCAAGCACTAAGCTTGTATGGATAAAAAGAATGCTAAGCGATTACGGAATTACGCAAGATCCTATGGTTTTATATTGTGATAATTTCAGCGCAATTAATATCTCCAAAAATCTAATTCAACACTCACGAACTAAGCACATTAACATTAGATATCACTACATTCATGAATTAGTGGAAGATAAGACAATTTCCTTGAATTACATTCCTACCGAGAATCAACTAGCTGACATATTCACAAAACCGCTCGACAGGTTTGCTAAATTGAAATTTGATCTTGGTATGTGCAATATGAATTGATAATTCATGCTTTTCTATATCATAATGTATATATCTGTTATTTTTAAATTTTTAAAATTCAAATTTTATGAAAAATTGCACATTTTAGGCTGTGCACAACTAGTCGAGTACATACTCGACCAGTCGTGGCACGACTAGTCGAGCATGTACTCGATCAACCGTGAACCGCAGGTTTAGTGCTTTATTTGGAGGAAAATTTATTTTTTTCTCATTTTGGTTGTCTTCTCCAACGACTCCCAGGTCGACCAGTCGAACCCATCTTCTATTTTCTTCAAGGTTAGTGCATTGTTTTCATTTTTCTTGTAGATTCAAGTCCTTTGCACTCCCTTTTCATCATTGGTATGGTTTATTTCTTGATTTATAATAGTTTTAGGGGTTTTCTTCTCAAAAATCTGATCTATTGGAAACCCACTCTACCTCTTTTATAATCTCTTTGTTCCTTGCTTTCTTTATTGCAAATGGAATGTATAACTAAAAAGAAAGGAGCTCGTGGTCCCTCTACTTCTAGGTTGACTCCTATAACAGTCCGTCACATTCGGTCACCCGAAGATGATCCCACTTATGTGCGGGATATTCGATTGCATAATGTTATAGTAGAACGGCCCGTTAATGTTGATCATTTGGCTCCGTTTGATATCCTTCCTCTCCTTCAGTCTGTAGGATGGGATAACATATTACATTGGGGTGGGCCAGCATACCGCTCTATTGTGCAAACTATGTATGCTTGCATTACAGATTTTTCTACTGAAAATCTGACATTCACTATCTCAACCAGAGAAGATCCAATTGATGTGGATCGTCATCTTATCTCTGTATTAATGGATTTACCTTTCAATGATGAAGGTATTCCCATTAGCACTCTAGTGGCAAACTAACTAAAACTAAAAAGCGAATGCTCACTAGAGATGTATGCAATATAGATGCGGAATGGAATACTGCTGGAAATGTGCTTGCCTCAAAGTTTTTGTTATCCAGATACAGAATCTTTCATAGGATATTCATTTTGAATGTCTATCCTCGTTCTAGTAATAAAACCGAACTCACTACGTTCATGGTTTGTATTCTTCATTCCATCGTTTCTGGTACCTCTGTATGTCTTCCTTCATTGATTTGTCATTGCATTATTCGGTTCCGTCTCCATCCAGGACACAGTGACATTCCCTTCGCTTATCTTATGACTGTGTTGGCCACTCATAGCTTAGTGGTTATGCCTGTTGGAGAAGCTCTCATTCATCACCTACCATTCAACAACTCCAATATTAATAAGATGAATTTGAAGTTGGCCCCAGGCCAAGTGAATGTGGGTACTGGTGGAGCTGATGTCGCAAATAAAGAGGGGGGTGATTTGCCTCCAGATGACATTAATATGGATGATATTTTTGATGAAATCGAATCCGATTCAGCAAATGATGACGAAATCGAATCCGATTCAGCAGATGATCTTGATTACCAGCCATCTGATTTTGATGTGTGTTTGCGCTCACTTGAGGAAAAGTTTGAAAACATGAATGTGTCTCATGACTTGCAATTTAAATATATGCGAAAGTATCTGAAGCGTATTAACAAGGGACTTCATCAGATTGATCCTACCATACCTGCTCCTTCATCGGGTTCAGATTAATATTTGAATATCTGTTAAGTAATAACTTTTAAACTTCTTAGATTTCTTTTTCTTTATGGGTTGAACATGCTTGCTTATGAATTTGGTTACGTTGGTAATCTAGTTCATATATTTTCTTCTTCCTCATTACTCTTCATATTCTTCCTTATTTATCTACTTCCTTTATCATATATTGGTTCCTTCCTTTGTCATATTGTGAGAAAAAAGGGGGAGAAATGATTGTGGATATGTGGATTGTGGATTGTGGACAGGTAGCCAGCCATTATTTTTTTATGTACGGGGGAGTAAGGGGGAGTATTGTTGGGGGAGTAGATATGAATTGTGGTTTATATTGATAACTGGGGCATGATTAGTAGATATGAATTGTGGTTTATATTGATAACTGGTGCATGATTCTTTATTGTGCATACTATGCTTACTTTTATCAAAGTGTGTTTTGTCACTAATTTGACAAAGGGGGAGATTGTAAGTGCTATGTTTTCTAGCCCTTATGATTGTCAAATTTTACAATGCCAAAACCTTTTAGAATCTGTGTCTTGTGTAGCTCATCTACATATTCAAGACTGTGCATCGCATGTACAAGATCAAAGGACTTTACCTCAAGAACTTCAAATGCAAGTTCAAAAGATATACAAGTTCAAGTACAACACCATGTGATAGTTCACTCCTTCAAGCTTCAAAGTTCAAAGCTTTATCTAAGGCAAGACAATTGTCTTTACTTTGGTACTCAAAGCTCAAGGTGAATTACAACTCAAGTACCTCAAGTTCAAGTTTCAATGTATTTCAAATTTAAGCTTTAAAAAGTCTCAAGCTCAAGCTTCGAAATATCTCAAGTTCAAGCTTCATCATATGTCAAGATCTCAAGCTTCGTGAACTTCAAAGAACAATTATCAACTGAAGCAAAGAGAATATTCAATGTTCATATATCGCTTATAAGGTATGAATGACCCTAGATTGACCATAGGTTAGGTCATTTTGAATACATAATTTAATTGGGTCACCTTATAAATGCATAGACTGTTTTTCGACTAGTCTTACACTATGTTCGACTAGTCCTAGCACTGGCTCGACCAGTCCAAGAAATCCTCAACTAGTCCTAAGTTTATTACTAAATTTTAAGATTTTTTGTTATTGCCTCGACCAGTCCTGAAGACTGCTCGACCAGTTGAGTGAGCAGTGCTCAACCAGTCCTATAGGCTCAACTCAAAGTCCAGCAACTAAAATGAGTCCTACACGACCAGTCGTGGGCAGAACTCGACCGGTCGTGGAGGCCACTCGACCGGTCGAGCAGGTCCTTCGACCAATCGTGGAATGGCCTTATCTTATCGCGCCCAAAATTTTCAAATGTTTGTTGGTTCTTCGACTAGTCGAGCCGACCTCTGGGCCAATTGAGCGAGTGATTTCTGCACTTATAAATAGAACAAGAGTTTCAGAGTTTGATATCAAATTCAAGACAACACTCTGAGAGATAAGTTAGTGATATTCTTAAGCTATTCAGTGGTCATTTTATATTCTCTTTAATTAGCTTTTTGCATTTAATTTTGTATTCTACATTCCAATTTTATTTGAAAGAGGGATTGAAGTTTTCCCATTTCTTGGAATCAAAATCAAATCAAGCTAGCCCAAGGTGATTTAATCTAAAATCAATTTAGAACTTAGAATCATTTCATAAGTGAGTTTGAACATTGAACATCTACGTTGAACTTCTACTTTGAATCGATTCTTCTCGGCTGCATCAAAAGGATAATATCCATATAAGTATTTTACAGTTTTGTAAATTCATTCTTTTGGTTTCAGATTGTGCCAGAAAAATCTCTTTCTTTTGTTTTGTCTGAGGTGATATAGAAAACTTAGAGTGTGGGGTTTTTGAATTGTGCAAGCCCACTTGAAAGACACAATTGTGAGGGTTTTAGGTGAACCTTGAAAAACCTCTTTCATAGTGAACGCTAATATCCACTGTGTGAGGATATTAAGAGTGGAGTAGTTGTGTGGCTCTTTTTTTCTAAACAGTTGGTGTACACACAAGCGAACCACTATAACTTCTGGTCTTGTGGTGATTGATTGATTATTTCTTTTTGTGGATGTAATTTCCCTTTATGCATATGTGGAGAATGTTGTAATTCTTTTTATGCAAGTGTGGGAATGTTGTAATAGCTTAGTTTCTTTCTTTGCTATTTATTTCTTTATTCCTATGTATCGGTTTGAGATTTTGATACACAGACCTTTCTAGGAATTAGGTTGTCCTACCATAAGCTATTAGTTTTTGGTGTAAGGTTGTCCTTAGAACAACATCTGTATCAACCTCTCAATACTTGTATACTTGAGGTTGATTTACATTTTTGCATTGTGGGATTGTTTAATTGTTATTTTTATCTTTATTTGTTTAATTCCGCATTCAATTTTTTAATTTGGCAGTCCTATTCACCCCCCCTTAAGAACTCTTAGCTCAGCCTTTTCAGTCTTCAATCATTAAACGTGTATCTTCTTATCCTTTTCTCTTATCTATGCCTTACAACATAACTCCATCAGTGCTTCTCGTGCACACTCTGTCCTCCTTTTAAGCTACCACCAAACTCAGATAAGTTGCACAGAATTTAAACTTCTCTTCAGGAACCCCCTTAGTGAATATGTTTAACGGATTCACACTAGTGGAATCTTCTCCAAAGTCATGCCTCATTCTTTAAGCACCTGTTGGATAAAGTGGTGACAAACATCAATGTGTTTAGTACAAGAGTGATAAATAGAATTTTTAGCCAAATTAATAGCTCTTTCGCTCTCAGAATTAACTGACATGGCCTCTTACTGAAGCCCCAACTGATTTATCATGTCTCTATGCTAAACACCTTATTTAAATGCCTCTGTCACTTTCATATACTCTCCTTCGGTCATGGAAAGAGCCACCATGAATTGAAGTTTCAACATCCAACTAATAGCCCCACTCGCTAGTACAAACGAGTAACCTGAAGTCGACTTTCTAAAATCCACACTGCCTGCATAATCTGAATCTATATACCTTATTAACTTAACCCATGTCTTCTTAAAAGTCAAGACGTAGTCTTTTGTACCTCAAATGTATTGAAGTAGTCATCTTATTGCTTTCCAATGTTGCTTGTTGGGGTTTGACATCTATCTGCTCCCAACACCAACTTCCTATGAAATATCTGGTCTTATACAGACCATGGCATACATCAAACTTCCAACTGCATTCGAATAAGGCAAACGAGACATATCTTACTTTTCCTCATTAGATTTAGGACATTGTTCCAAGGAAAGCTTGAAGTGAGCCGCATAGGGAACTCTGACCTACTTCGCCTTACCTATCCCATACTTAATCAATATCTTTTCAAGATATTCTGCCTGTGATAACCAAAGCCTGTTCCTCTTCTTGTCTCTATATATATCAATACCAAAAATCCTCTTTGCAGCCCTCAGATCTTTCATCTCGAATGTCCCTGGTAACTGAGTCTTCAGTACGTTGATTTGAGACATATCATGGCTAGCGATCAACATATCATTAACATACAATAATAGGATGATGAATTTTCCATCACTCGGTATCTTGTAATAGACATAGTGATCGTATTCACTCCTGATAAATTTCTGACTCAACATGAAAGAATCTAATTTTTTATACCACTGCTTATGCGACTATTTTAAGCCGTACAATGACCTCATTAACCTGCAAACCTTATTCTCTACCCCTATAACTAAGTAGCCCTCTAGTTGCTTCATGTAGATCTTCTCTTCCAATTCCCCATGCAGGAATGTAGTCTTTACGTCCATATGTTCCATCTCTAGATTGCGCCAACATGAATCTGATAGACACTTGTTTAACCACCGGCATGAATATCTCTGTGAAGTCGATTCATTCTCTCTGAGCATAACCCTTCGCTACCAGCCTCGTTTTATATCTATCATGTTTCCTTTTGAATAATCACTTGCATTCGATTGCTTTTTGGCCTACTAGAAGCTCCACCAAATCACATGTGTTATTCTTTAACAAAGACTCTATCTCATCATCTATTGTCACCTTCCACTTTTCTACATTAGGCTCATCAAGAGCCTCCTGGATAGTAGACGGGTCCAACTCATTCATAATGATGGCATATACAATATTAGAGTCGTCTATATATCTTGCCAGTAACCTGCGATCTCGCGGTAAATTTCTTCTAGGTGTCTGCTCCACCTCTTCTTGTACCTCTATCTGATGGTACATGAGAGTAAGCCTTATAATTAAATATGTACAAATCTGAGTAGTCAACTTTATGACCACTCCATACTTCCTCTAGGATCTTACAATCTATCGTCGTAGAAGAGGACCGGTTCACCAAATAGGTCCTTGCCCAACTCACCATTACTTAACATGCATTGGGCCCTCTCCAAGAGAGTCTGATTCATCCATTCAGCCACACCGTTTTCTTCGGACGTGTGGTGCACTATGTTGTACCTGATGATACCTTCATCTTTACAATAATCATTAAATTCATTGGAAGTAAACTCACCACCATTATCATTCATTAAAAATTTATTTTTCACCCTGACTATTTTTTCACTATTACCTTCTATTGTTTGAATTTGGTGAAAACTTTAAATTTATGTTTCATGAAATATATACAAACTTTCCAAGAGTAGTCATTAATAAATGTGGCAAACCATGATGACTCTCCAGTGAAAACCACAGGCGATGGCCCCCATAGTCAAAATGCACATAATCAAGCACTCCCTTATATACATGTTTACCAGTTTTAAAAGACAATCTAGATTGTTTATCATATATACAATGCTTGCACATACTTAAATCAGAATTCTTAAAAACTGAAATTAAACAACGATCAAAAAGTACCTTCATACCCTACTCGCTCATGTGGCCCGGATGAGCATGCCACATACGTGTAGACATGGAATCCGTAACCGCCACTGCCGCTCCACCTATTGAGTGCTCCCATTAAACCTATAAAGGTTGTTATGTCTCTACACTCTCATAACCACGAGTGCCCCCTTTGATACTATAAGGACACCATTAAAATCGATGAACTTGCACCCTATAGCCTCAAGTGCACTGAGAGAAATCAGACTTTTATTCATATTAGGAATGTGTCTGACCTCAATCAAGTTACGCTCCATCCCATCAAACATCTTGATGTGCACCGTACCAATAGCCACAATGTTACAGGCATTGTCATTGCTCATAAACACATGTTCACCATCGTACTTCTTGTAACTGGCGAACCAACTCCAATAAAGAGTCATGTGATACAAAGCCTCTGTGCCAAGGATCCACTCATCCCTATGATCATCGTATAAGTGTCCGATCATAGACATTGATAACACATTACATCCACTCGTCTCTTCATCAGACTCTGGAAGAAGCCTCTGATTTTTCTTTCTTCGATTAGGATTTGTACAATCCTTCTTCATGTGCCTAGCCATCCCATAGTTCCAGCACTTTAACTTGCTCAGTATTCCTGTCCCTCGTAAGAAGTGCATTAGTAGAGTCCCCTATGCTACGATTTTTTTCTTTCTCATGGCCTTTCCCTGAAGAGCTGAGATAACAATGTCCACACTTAGAGACGTATTACTGGTGCACAACGAGTCCCCGAAAGACTCATACGATTCCTGAAGTGAATTAAGCAAAACACATGCCTGTCTTCATCTTTGACCACTTCCTCGACGTTAGAAACTTGCAAATCAACTTATTAAAATTACTAATGTGGGCCTCCACATCTCCACCCTCTGTCACCCTGAAGTTGAATAACTGCAACTTCAAGTGTAGGTAGTTTTCAAGGGACTTCTTCGCATAAATGTCCTCTAATTTCACTGACAACTCCGTTGCAATTTTCTCTCTCAAGACATTATAGAGAACCTCATCTGTTAGACATAATCGGATTGAGGATTTAGCTTTCTTATCTAGGATTTTTCATTTGTCATCATCCATAGATGGTCGTCGCTCCTCAATAGTCTCATCAAGCCCTTGCTGAGTTAATAAGCTAATCATCTTAACCTTCCATAACTCGAAATTATTTTTGCCTAAGTACTTCTCACTATCATACTTAGGATTTCCAACCATTGATGTTTTTCCTTATAGATTCAAGCCTGCGCCCCAACGATTGCTTTGATACCACTTGTTAGAGGACCGCAAAGGACACAGAGATGAATATAGGAGAGTAATCCAATCGCACAAACCAAGCACCAAGAGAACACGACGATTTTAAGGTGGAAAAACCCTTGTAGAAATAAAACCATGGCACAAACTGACAGATGAATACTATGAAAGTAAAAATTACAAAGAGAAAGAGCTTACCCGATTTAAACAACCTCGAATCTCACCCTTGCTACACCCTTTGAGCCCCTGGGACGAATTTCAAAACCCTAGGGATATCTCTCCCAATCCTGCTTACACCCATATATATAGCCTTGGGAAGAATCCGAAATGGAAAAGGAAATGATAACTCGATTTAAGATATCAAATACAATAGGCCCATTGGCCAAACCTTCTGTCGATCCATTGTTGCCACATAAGCAAAACTTAGTTAATACCAACACGTGTTGTTATGTTTGTTGCTTATAATGATGAAATTTTTACCAACATGACCTAAAGGTTTAGTTATAACATGTGTTTAGCCTTAATTATCCATTCCTTATTCTTTTACCTCCTAACAACTTTTTCAATTTTATAGGGATAAAAATGCTCATGCTTTCTTATTTAAAATTTTTTATTTTTAAGAGGGAAACAGACTGAACCCTTTCTACTTGATTTGAAGCTTACTTGGTGGGATCTACCACCACTCTATGACCATTACATTCTCTGGTATTCCATTCTCCATCATTCTATTCTCCAAAATCTTTTTTCTTCGAAGCTTCATCCACGAGACCGACCACCACTCTTTAATAATCCATTCAATTCTTCAATATTTCATTCTCTGAAATTTTTTTCTTTGAAGCTTCCTCCATGGGACCGACCACCACTCTCTATCATTCGATTCTCTGGCGGGCAAAGCATTCCATTATCTGACGTCCTTTTCTCTTAAAAATGACCATAAGGGACTTCTCCATACCATCGGACTAGTGAGTCTCTCATATCAAGATAGTGACTCAAGAAAATTTAATTTTATGTATTCAATGCACAAAGATTGTATAATTAAAGTATAACATGATTTATATTTTTTATGCTCATTGTGTAATATAAGTGTGAAAAAGGCGAGCTAACAGTCTTAGAGGGGGCGTAAATAGGACTACCAAATAAAAATATCAAGGTACTGAAATAATAAATAAATTAAAACAAATCACGGATCTCAAAAGCAGCAGTATTGAGAAATTGATTCAAACTTAGTTCATAGGACAACCTTACACCAAAAACAATGTTTTAAGTAGGACAGCCTGATTTCACGAACATTTGTAAGGATCAAAATCACAAACTAAGCAAGAGACAAGAGAGCTATCTATTACAAGCATTCACCACATATGCATAAACAAATTAAAATCAATCACTACAAAAATAAAAACAGAACACTCACACCAACACCAGGAGTTATAGTAGTTCGGTGTGTACACCAACTATTCTCAAATAGCCACACCTTTGGCGTTCACTAATAATCAAGGTTTTCACAGGTTCACCTTAAAACCTATACAGTTGTGATTTTAGAAGGGCTATCACAAACAAAAACCCCACACTGATATTTTCCAGCTATCTCAATCAAAACCAATACATGAGATTTTCTGGATATCTCAAAGAAACCAAAATACAAAGATATAAAATGATACTTATCTTCACTTTAAATACGTTCTTGATGTAGCCCGTAGAACTACTTCGCTTGAAGTAGAATGTTCAATGTCCAATACCACAAACAAGGGTTTTAGGTTCTAAATTGATTTTAAATTAATTCAAACCACAGCCTACTTGTTTGAATTCCTTAGATCTCAAAAGAAGAGTGATTACTCTGTTTAGAACATATGATTTATAAAAAGAGATCAAGGAATTAAAAACAAAAGCTATATAAATAAAAATATAAAATACCATGCATTAGCTTGATGATAGTGGGGATTTTTCTTTTTCTAAGTGGAGGCTTTTCTTAGCTTGGATGAGTAATTTCGGAATGAGAGAAGGCCTCTATTTATAGGTTGAAATGTTGTTGCTTCGACTCGTCTAAGATTTAATCAAATTTCAAATTTTGGGAGTGATCGGATAAAACAATCTTTCAACTGGTCGAAGGCCCTGCTCGACTGGTCAAGGGCCCTCTTCGACTGGTCGAGCACAGGCTTCGACTGGTCGAGGGTGTTAAAAATTAGTCGCTAGACTTCAAGTCGAGCACCCCTCGACTAGTCGAAGGTGCGTCTTCGACTGGTCGAGAAACCACTAGAAATATCCGATTTTTGAATTTAAAGCTTGGACTGGTCGAAGATAATCTTAGACTGATCGAGCCACAGCATAGACTAGTTGAACTAAAGCCTAACCAAAGTATAAAAATCTGTAAAAGATTATCATTTGAAAGCACCTAAGTCTAAGGTCTTTCTAGGGTCAATTATACCTGAGAAAAATGGACATTGAAGTGTAAAGCTCGAATCTTCAATAGTGCTCAGTTGATCTTTTACTTGAAGTGCACTCGAAGGCGGAGCATGATCTTCTACTAGAAGTGCAATGGAATTTGAATACACTTTAGCTTGAACTATCCATCTTCATGACTTGTGCTCATGCTTGCACTATCCATTGCTCTTGAAGGTGAACTTTCCATCTCATTGTGTGTACCACATCATAAGTTGTTTTGTCACATCGAAATTTGACAAATAAGAGTGTTTTATACATTATAGCACTTACAAGGTGTTATGTATATATGTACCTTGATAGAAAATGTTCAATAATGGATAGTGTTTTGAATGTATGTATATTAATGGAAAAGACTCAATACTCATGATATGACAACAACGATCTGTAGCACGTGATAACAGAGACCTGTAACACATAACAATGATGACATACACATGACAACAATGACAGGTAATGATGAAGAACCTTTTCATGCAACCCGACCCATCATTCATAGATTTTTACAAATATTTAAAAAATCATATTCTTTTATTCTATCATACACCAAATATTCAATCGCACAATCATATACATTCCACTAGTAAAAAGAATCATACAAACTAATCATATTACGATCTAATTAACTTTCTTTCTCTTTCTCAAAAATACCTCCTCGTTGCAGGTTTAAAAGCCATCTTTTTTCCTTTTTTATCTAGACTAGGATATCTAACTGGGTTTTTAATTCTATTTCCTCCACTTCTTTCTCAATCTTATTTTCATTGGGATAATCGGAAAAAAAAAAAAGAAAAAAAAAACTAATAATGGAATGGAGAAGATCCTAACAGTTTGTTTTTGGAGAAAATGGAACAGAGGAGAATATTCCACCAAAGAATAGAACGCTGGAGAGTGGTTGTCAGTCTCGTAGAGAAAGCTTCGAAAAAGATAGGTTTTTGAGATTGGAACAACAAAATTTTGAACATCAAAAAATGTAATGGTCAAAGAGTGTAGTGGGTTCCAACAAGAAAGCTTTGAATGAAGAAAAATGATTTTAATCAGTTTCCCTAATAAAAAAAAATAGGAAATTTCAAATAAGAAGATGGGGGCATTTTCGTTCCTAAAATTTTGAAAAAGTTATCAGGAGGCCAAATAAATAAGGAATAAAAAAGGGAGCTAAACATTTCCATACATTATTTTTTATTTTTTTTAAAAAAAAAAAAGCCTTAAGACCATTTTGATTTTAAAAAATTCCTATAATAATTCAAAAACCCTCGGATTGCGTACTGACAACATCAATAGCAAGGTGGCTACTGGCAATGCTCTGTGGGCCTTGCATGATATATATATATGTATTTTATCATAGAAGTATTTCCATTTTTCTATAGAGCATATAAGCCCAAAAATAAGGGAGATCCAAATCCCAAGTCAAGCACACCACAAGAAAATAGTGGCGATTGAATGACCACTATTAAAAACTTCCTAGGGCTTACTGTAATGTTTATTTGTCATCCAACTTGTTGATTAAGTCATGCACACCTGGATGAATTAAAAAAACATATATCAGCTTAATTCAAAACTTTTGTGGCCCTTAAGAAGTTTTTTTTATGGTGAATGTTCAATCACCACTCTTTCCTATGGTGTGGTCCATATGAGATTTGAATATGCCTCATTTTTTACCCCATGCCATAAAATAGTCTAGAAAAATGGATGAAAGACGTGGATATGATACATACATCATGATGGAGCCCACAGAGCACTATCAGTAACCACCTCGCTACTGACACTGTCAATATGCAATCTGTGTTCATGTACTCAACCCTTGTTTGATGCGAGTCCACAATACGCATGGTTCGATGTAGTTGATGAATCATACACCTGTTGTGCGTTAACATCGTTGGCACACATCATTAAAAGCAGAGCAGACCTGAATCCTCGCCTTAGGGCCTGTTTGGGAGCGAGGATTTGAAACCCCCTCAATTTGAAATCCTTTTGTTGTGTTTGACACCCTGGATTTAGAATCCCTTATAATCCAAAAGTATACATAGTATATTTACAGGGGTTTGAATTTAATTACTAAATCAACTTTAATATCTCTAATTATTGTATGTATGTAATGTTTGACATGATGGTTGTAATAAGCCCGTTGAAATATATACTTTGCTCGAAAATGAAAAAATTCCAAGTCTCAGATGGGCCACAAGCAAAAGATCACATCCGAGTGACTAACCAACAATTTTTAACCATTGATTTACATGGATAATGTTTGGATGGCGCGTATCATCGTATTAAAGTAATTATAGTGATGCAATTAATAATCTAATTGTTTTGGAATATCATCGTGGGCCATATATGTGCCCAATAAATTTATAGTTTAATGACACACATGTTACACAGGCAACTCTTAGAAGGATTTTAGATGTAATCTCAGCTTTCACCTTGGATTTCAAATCCCTTTTTTGGGGGATTTGAAATTCTCTAAATTTGAAACCCCCGGTTTTTTTATGGTGCCAAACATATTAGGGGATTTGAATTCCCATCAACTCCCCCAAATCCATGGTGTGAAACGACCCCTTTTTTTTTTCTTTAACACACAAACCCCACCACACACTCACGCCGTAGTGGGATTTCACCACCTATGGGTTCTCAAACCCTTGACCAGGTGTTGAAACTCCTAAGAGTTTACCACCGGAGCAAGAGCAAGGACCGAAACGACCCCTTTATGCTTTAAGCATTCAAAAGGAAGGTAAACGTTCAATCATGCATGTAGATTTAGAAAATAAGATTTCATATATCATGTGGTTAGGATTCTCCGATTAGTGCGGTGATTTATCCATAGGTTATTGGCGTAAGGGGGATACGAAATAGATGTTCCTGATTGGCTAATTATACAACCATTTGAGGTGCTGGTGGACCATGAACGGTTTGTTACTCAATTAACCGTAAGGGTTTCCTAAACAATTCTGTTTCATCGAATATGCAGGTCGGAGGAAAGAGGATGGACGGATGATTGATTAACAAATGCGCTGACAAGGGAAACAGTTTTATTTAACTGACGAATCGGATTAGGTAGTACTAGCCCCTCCAGTACCCATCTCCCTGCTGGTGGGTACTGGAAAGGCCCACCATAATGTACCTGTTTTATCCACGCCCTCCATTCATGTTACGAGCTCGTTTTAGGATATTAGCAAACAATAAAAAATAAAAAATGAGGCAAATCCCAAGGCTCAATCGAGAAGCCCTGCGGATTGAACTTTTAAAGGCCACTATGATGTTTATCTGCTATCCAACCTATTCATACGGTTACACAAACCTGGATGAACAAAAAACATAAAACTCAGCTGAATTCAGAACTTCAGTGGCCCATAAAAAGTTTTCGATGGTTTGCATTCAATCCTCACTGTTTACTTGTTGAGTGGTCTACTTGAGATTTGAATCTACTTCATTTTTCGGATGCACCCTAAAATGAGCTAGAGAGATAGATGGACTGATGAATAAAACACATACATCATGATGGGCCAACAAAGTGCCCGGTACAGACCTCAGTAATGGAGGGATCACTACAGAGTCTGAGTAGCCTTCTAGACTGTTAGGGCTGTCAACCGGTGGGTTAGGACTGAGCCAAGCTCTGTCCAAGCCTAAGTCTAAATCCAGCCTAGGCCAAAATAAAGTCCAGTCTAACCCTGCCCGGAATGCTCATAAAGGGCCCGGCCTGAGCCGAGGAATGCTTAAAATATGTGGCGACATGGACATGCACACCACCATTGATTTTTTTATTTTTTTTATTTTTTAGGCTCACTGTGATTTGCATGTGCGCTCTATTCCATTCATTAGATTTCCAATCCACTTTATGCTAATGGCAAAAGAATGAGATTGATTTTTAATTTAGTTGGGCCACACCAACGAAATAGTTGCAAGAGACGTCCACCCTTGATCTTACAGGAAACCTTCGTGGTAATTATATAAAATCCACTCTATCCATTAAATGCCACACTAATATTTAGGTATAAAGTCCAAATATATGCCCATCCATTATTCAGGTAGGCCGCAAGGAAAATAATTCGTAGGGTAAGCATTGTTATGTATATTGTTTCTAATTGTGTGGCCCACTTGAATTATGGATAGAGCTGATTGTTTAGCCGCATGCCTAACATGGTGTGACACACTTGATAGTTAGAGT
Source organism: Magnolia sinica (assembly GCF_029962835.1). Lineage (NCBI taxonomy): Eukaryota > Viridiplantae > Streptophyta > Magnoliopsida > Magnoliales > Magnoliaceae > Magnolia > Magnolia sinica. The sequence goes on along the minus strand of NC_080582.1, from coordinate 28,273,540 downwards.
GAATTTCATGTCAACAGTAAGGTAGAGGCGCCCACCCTAGCTGCGACCCACTTTCTCAGGAAAGAGAGGAAAATCTCTCCCCCATACCTACCTAGTGAAGTGTGTATGAGAAATAACTCTTCTCATGGCCGCCCTTAATTTTTTTAGTAGGCCCACCATGATGTGTATGTGAGATCCACTCCATTCATTACATGTGTAATCTTAGGTTATATCAATGGACAAAAAATCAGGATGACCCATAATTCAGGTAGACCATACTAAGGGAACCAATTGGGACAGTGACATCCACCCTTAATGTTTATAGGTTCATTCGTGATGGTTATATAAAATCTACTCCAACTATTAGATGCCACACCAAAACATACGCCTAGAGACAAAATATCATGATTCATGTGGACCAAATGAATAGCAATAGCTTGGAGGGTGAGGGTTGCTTACACATTATTTCCAATCATGCAATCCACTTAAAACACGGGTAAGAATGAGTTATGGCCCTGGGCCTAACATGGTATGATACACCTATTGGCCGAATGAGTTATGGCCCTGGGCCTGGGCCTAACATGGTATGATACACCTATTGGCCGAGGTGGATCGTGTTTGTGCCCAACCAAGCTTACACAATTGAAATAACTTTCACCTCTTTCAACTGACACCATTGAAATTTGATACTATAAAACTCTAAGGGACCACCGTAATGTATGTATTTTTATCCGTGCCATCCATCCATTCATTTTGCCAGTTTATTTTAGGACATGAAATTCAAAATCTAAAGTACATCCAAAGCTCAAGTGGACCACACCACACGAAATAGTAGTGAAAATAACAGCCACGGTTGAAACCTTTCTTAAGACCAAGTTGGCAAGGTCATGCAAACCTAGATTCATAAGACCTACTTCAATGTTTAATTATTTGCCATCCAACCTGTTGATAAGGTCACTCAGACCTAGATAAAGGGAAAGCTCAAATATCGTCGTTATCCATTATTTTTTGTGGCCCCTGAGAAGTTTCTAATGGTGGATGTTCAATCACAACAATCTCTTGTGGTATGATCCAGTTTAGCTTCGGATCTTGAAGCAAAGATGAACGTGATGAGGTCGAACACCATCTTCCTCAAGGATAACTACTTCGAATCCACAAAGCCTCTCTGGACTCCTCACAGAGACTTCTCGAATCCATGAGGAAAAGCAAGAAAACAGAATTAGTATTCATGAAAATTTGCAAATTATTTGATAGATGAAATAAACGAGTCTACATCCCTTTAAATAGGGATACCAAGACTCGGAAGAAGTTTAGGAATTAAACTATAACTAAAATTCCTTAAAATTCGTAACTTACTATAAATAGTAAGATTTCTATTTATAGTGTCCTATGTGGCTTAACCATGTTATTCTCCTAATTTTTCTAAACACTTTTCATGTTGGGCGCAACTCCTAAAGCCTAGCAGATGAAGACCTATAATCAAACTAAAACTTACTATTTATAGTAATAACGGAATTAAACATGAAATTTAGCCTTCGATATGATGGAATCTCGCAAATTCAATTGGTTGGTTAAGTAGCTTATCTTACCCCAAAATCATATATGGTACGTCGAGTTACTCATTCTAGTTTGCAAGATATGTCTGTTTTAAGGTTCTGACAGTCTTAATGACTTCTGCCTCTGATCGAGGCTTTTCTGATCCATCTTAGACATGAAAGTGTCTGTGACCCACTCTACATCAGTCCCCTCCACTTCAAAAGAATTCATCCTCAAGTTCTCATGCTATTTCGGTTCATGATACTCAGTTTGGTGTGCCGTAACGATACCCAGATCAAAAGTTATGATCAATTTATTGTCCATCTTCTTTTGGTCCAACCACACCAAGAATGTATCTGTGACACGTTCTACGTCAGACCCCTCCGCTTGGAAAAAAAAACTCATCATTAAGTTACTCAAGGGACTACTTTTTTTTTTTCAAAAAAGGAAGATTCATTGATATCAACCAAAATGGTTGTACAACGTACAATGCAAGTAAACCATTCGGGCAACCCCAGCTACAAAAAATTCGTGGGGGGCCTATCGTAAGGGGTCACAATACAACAGCCAATTTACAAAAATTACCCAAAAAACTGGAAAAAAAAAAAAAAAAAAAAAAACAAGCTGCCTAAGAGTTAGGCAATTCAGTCCTGACAGCCCTTAGACCGACTTTATCTAGGAAAATCTGACTTCGCACCTGCTCCGATAGAGAACTAAGAGTTACTCAAGGGACTTGGTTCATGATTCCGAGATAACTTTTCATGTCGATGTTTATTAGTCATTTTCTTGTACTTGGCATTAAGCTCTTGAGTTGACACAATACATGCACTCGTGCTCTCATTGACTTGGCTAGTATGGATTAGTTCATTCACTTCTGTCTTCAAGATCTCACATTCCTTCTAATAATATGAGCAATTAGGCAGACTTATCCCTGTGACAAGATCCATGTGGTTTTGTATATCTCATATGGGAGATAATTTGTTAGGGAGTTCATCGAGCACAATCGCCTTGAACTCTTATGATACTGGTTTCAAATCCCCTAAAATGTTCACAGGCTTCATCTATTCTTTCTTTTCAACTAATGCATATATATCTCTTGTTTTCTCAGATTGTTTAACAAAAGCATGTTCAATCGTGAGAGACTGTTCCTCAAGTTTAGAAGTCTTGCATTGGTTCTCCGTTCCCATAGAGACGAGGCCAATCTTTCTACCATCTTTAATAAATATAAATGCGTTATCCCGACCTCTATGCGTAGCAATAGCATCAATATTATTTTGTCATGGTCAACCAAGTAACATATGACAAACTTCCATGTCGACTACGTCATAAAGTACTTGATCCTTATAATTTTTACTAATTGAAAATGATACAGTGCATTGTTCGGCTACCTCTGTTTTATTGACTTCCTTGATCCATCAAATCGTTTACGGATATGGATGCTTTTCTGTTTTCAATTACAACTTTTCCACTATTATTTTTGAGACGAGATTCTCAATACTCTTGACATCAATGATCACATTACAGATTTTTTTGCTTACAATGTACCTCGTTTGAAAGATGTTGTCTCACTATAATTTTATTTATACATTTGGCATGTATAACGGCTTCCTCACGATCAAAGTGGTGGCATACGATTTACCATCATCTGATAGTGCTTTGAAGAAATCAGGGTTGTGTCGTACAGCGACCACGGGCGATTAACCATCACTTTGAGCTCGAGGTGGAATTAGAGCATCCGCAATACAGTTGAGGGTTGTCTGCAGCCCTTGCATGGTCAACTGATTCTCCCGATGGAAAGCTTTCACTCTTTCCGAAAAATAACAAATCCCTAGAGCACCGTCCACAGGATTTTTGTTCATACCTTTGTTGTTTGTCATTGGCCCAAAAAGAGTCCACACTCTGATACCAATTGACGCAGGGATGAACGTGATAAGGTCGATCACCGTCTTCCTCAAGAATAACTACTTCAAATCCATAAAGCTTCTTTGGACTTAGCACAGAGACTTTTCGAATCCACGACGAAAAAGTAAAAAAAAATAGAAATAGTATTCATGAAAATTCTTAAATTATTTGATAGATGAAATAAACAAGTCTACATCCCTCTAAACAGGGATACCAAGACTAGGAAGAAGTTTAGGAATTAAACTATAATTAAAACTCCCTAAAATTCTTAACTTACTATAAATAGTAAACTTTCTATTTATAGTAGGTGTCCTATGTGGCTTAACCATGTTATTCTCCTAATTTTTCTAAATACTTTTCATGTTGGGCGCAGCTACTAAAGCTCAATGGATAAAGAGTTATAATCAAACTAAAACTTACTATTTATAGCAAAAACGGAATTAAACATGAAATTCGGCCTTCAATATGGTGAAATCTCACAAATTCGGCATGTGCTACCAGGCAAATCCAGGTTGGTTGGGTAAAGTAGCTCGTCCTACCCCAAAATCATATATAATACGTCAAGTAACTCATTCCGGTTTGCGAGATATGTCTATTTTAAGGTTCTGACGGTTTTGATGACTATTGCTTCTGATCGGGCCTTCTATGATCCGTCTTGGACATGAAAGTGTCCACGACCCGCTCTACATCAATCCATTCCACTTCAAAAGAACTTATCCTCGAGTTTTCATGCTACTTCAGTTCATGATACTCAGTCTGGTGCGCCGTAACGATATCCAGATCAAAAGTTATAAGTTATGATCAATTTACGGTCCACCTTCTTTTAATCCAACCATGCATGAATATATATATATATATATATATATATATATATATATATATATATATATGGGTTCACAGAGAAACAGATGGACAGCCTGAATATAAAACACAGACATCTCGGTGGCCAAAGCGCCCAACACATCACCGCACCACCGACTGGGGGAAGCATTGGCAACTCGACCTGATCATCTGCCTCCCAACTTATCAAGGGTCAGAATCATTTGTTCAACACGATGCGTTGGATGTATATATTTTATATCCACGCCATCCATTTTGGCAGCTTATTTTAGGGCATGAACCTAAAATTGAAGCAGATCCGCACTTACAGTGGAGATAATCACACCCACAGTTGAAGCCTTCTTCGGACACACCATATTAATTAATGTTCATTTGCCATCCTAACATGTTGAGAAGATGACATACACCTGGGTGAAGGAAAAACACAACTATCAGTCTAATACAATATTTTTGTGGCCCCTGAGAGGTTTCTAACGGTGGGTGTTCAACCACAACAGTTTCTTATGGCATGGTCCACTTCAGCTTCGGATCTGCTTCAATTTTAGGTTCATGCCGTGAATTGATCTGAAAAAATGGATGGATGGAAGGGATATAAAGCAAAGGCAGTAGACCTACAGTGCCCAACAGATCACCACACCACTAATCCGCATCTTATGTTACAAGGTTCGGACTAATTTGTTCAGGATGAGTTTTTTATGGTAACTCATCCGCAGGAGCATTCTGAATATGAACGGTTCTGATCACACGACCATCTTTGCAAGTGGCCCAATGAGGTGTGACACATACTCGTGGCTTTACAAAGAGAAATACATCCATTCTGGGTTGTTAATGGGGTAGGTTAAAGATGGACGGCCATGATTAATATATCAGCCTGCAAGACCAAAGCATCTTTCCTTCTAAACGAAGAAAAAGCCAAGGTCCCAGGCAATTGAAAGAAAGGATATCACTGAGAGAAGGGCCGCTTTTATCCTCTATCTTTGAGTTTCGAACAAAGTGAGTGCATTTGCTTGTGAGAAGAAGAGAGAGGCTAAGATGATTGCTGAGGCTATTGTTTCCTTTGTCGTACAAAAAATTGGAGATTTCCTTGTCGATGAAGGAGTTTACCTCCACGGAGTACGTGGTGAGGTGGAGTGGGTCAAAGAAGAATTGGGGTGGATGCAGGCCTTCTTAAAAGATGCAGAGAGGAAACAAAATGATGCAAGGGTGAAGAAATGGGTAGATGCTGTAAGAGACATTACTTACAAAGCGGAGGACGTCATTGACAACCTCATCCTTCAAGTGGGCGATACTTCCCTTGTTAACAAACCAATAGCTCGGCATGAGCTAGGCAAGAAGATGGAAGAGATAAAGAATGAAATCATTCAGATCCGTCAGAGAAGAAAGACTTATGGCATTAAAAATCTCTGCCAAGGTGGAGAAGGAAGCAGTTCCATGAGCCAAAGTTTGCGAGAGCAGAGGCGAACCTCTCCTCTACTAGAAGATACAGAAATAGTTGGTTTCCAAGAAGATGTCAAGACTGTGGTGGAGCGGTTGATCAAGGGCGACTCACGGCTATGTGTGATTTCTATAGTTGGAATGGGTGGTCTTGGCAAGACTACTCTCGCCAGGAAAGTTTATAATCATGATACTGTTAAGAACCATTTCGATTGCAATGCATGGATATGTGTATCTCAAGAATATGATACAACGGATCTGTTGCAGAGCATTATGAGATGCTTCATGATTCCCACTATGGAACATCATGGGATGAACGCTGTTCAGTTGAAGGAGAAGCTTTTCAAGCATCTGAAGGGGATGAGATTTTTTTTGGTGGTAGATGATATCTGGAAGACTGAAGCATGGAATGCTTTAGCGGCCGCTTTTCCAGATATGAATAATGGAAGTCGAGTCCTGCTCACCACTCGCAACAGAGAAGTAGCTTCATCTGCAGATTGCCAGAGCTGTCTTCATGAACTGCAACTTTTAGGAAAAGATGATAGCTGGAAATTATTCTGTAAAAAGGCATTCTCAGCTCAAGATAGCAATTGCCCTAAAAATTTAGAGGGGTTGGGAAAGGTGATTGTGGCTAAATGTCATGGTCTACCGCTTGCACTCATTGTCATTGCAGGGCTGTTATCAAAGAAAGAAAGGCTCCCAAGTGAGTGGGAGAAGGTACTGAAAAGCCTTAGCTGGCAATTTGTGGAACGCGAACAACAAATTTCAAGAATATTAGCTTTAAGTTATGAAGATCTGCCCTATCACTTGAAGCTCTGTTTTCTCTATATAGGAGTTTATCCTGAAGACCACGAGTTCTCTGCAAGACAGTTGATTTGGTTGTGGGTTGCGGAAGGAATTGTATATCCAAGAGGGGTTGAAACGTTGGAGGAAGCCGCAGAAGATTGCCTGGTGGAGCTAATCCAAAGAAGCCTAATTCAATTAGTAAAAAGAAGTTCCATTCAGGGAGTTAAAAGCTGTCGCATCCATGATCTGCTTCGAAATCTCTCAATCTCAATAGCGAAGGAAGAAAAATTTCTCGACGGGAGCACAAATTCTCTCTCTCCATATAAAGCACGTCGGCATTGTGTGCATCATGGCATTGGTAAGTATATTTCCATAAAACAATCCACTCCATGCCCTCGTTCCATCTTGTGCTTCAGTCTAGACGGAGAAAATCTTGTAAAGAACGAGCTGGGGCTTCTTTGCCAACGCTTTCCTTTGCTTAGGGTTTTACATCTACACAGAATAGAAGTAAAAGAGTTTCCAAATGAAATAGGCACACTTATCCACCTGAAATTTCTTGGCATTACGGGGAAGGTGCGCAATCTTCAAAGACTCCCATCGTCGATAGCCAATCTTCGCAATTTACAAACACTCGTGGTAGATGAACATAATGAAATCGAGATACCTAGTGATATTTGGAAGCTGCAACAACTAAGGCATATATGTGTAAACGGAACAATTAAAGGGCCTGAAGCAGGGTTGCTCAGTTTTCCAAGCAACCTGCAAACTCTAAAATCTATTAGGGCAGACAACTGGAGAGAGGATTGCCTGGGAAAGATGATTAATCTTAGGAAATTAGCAATATGGAGACTTGATGTAAGTGGGCATGGAAACCGATTTTTGGACTGTATTCCCGAATTTAACCAACTCCGGTCTCTGAGGCTAGTTGTTTCTCCGTTCAGTAATCCATACCCATGTCCGCCAATTTCTAATCTGCAGCATCTGTATAAGCTTCATTTGAGCGGAACGTTTGTGAAGCTACCCGAATCTCATGAATTCTCACCAAATCTGACCAAGCTTACCTTGGAAAAGACCAGGTTAGTTCATGACCCGATGACGACACTAGAGAAACTAACAAACCTGCGGATTCTCAGATTGGTTTTTAATTCATGTGTGGGAAAGGAAATGGTCTGCTCTGCAGAAGGGTTTCCTCAACTCGAGTCCCTGGAGCTTGAAGGTTTACGTCATTTAACGGAGTGGAGAGTTGAAGTAAGAGCAATGCGGAGTCTTTTATATTTACGTATTTCTTCTTGCAATCAATTGAAGATGCTTCCAGAAGGACTGCAGCATGTGACTAAACTCAGGAAATTGGAGCTATCTTTTATGCCACAGAGTTTCAAAAATAGGCTTCGAAATGGGGGAGAGGATTGGCATAAGATTCGAGACATTCCCTACATCCACTTATCCGTGGATAATTTGGCTTCACTTAGATTATAAAAGAGTGATGAAAAAGCCCCATACAGAGAGGACTGAGATGTGGAAGCTGGAACAACTTCGACTGAAATACGCTGCAGCTGGTTATGGAGATAAGTATTGAGATGTGGTAACCAAAGATCGGCTTTCATTCTTTGTTGCGGGCAGATTCTAGATATCTCCAAAGTAAAGCTGGTAAGATGTAGTTCTTTCATTTTATTTCTCTCCTTTCTATTCATACTTTCAACTATAATCATAGCCATTTTAAATTCCAAGTTTCTTTATTGCTGTGCTATTATTATTATTATTTGTTTTTTCATTTTGTACAAGTTGGGCCTTTTTTCAGATTTTTAGTAAAAACTCAAAAAAACCCATTGTGTATGCTGACTGTTGGATGAAATTCCTCAACAAGGAATGTTTTGTGTTGATCGTATTTGAGTCCCAGTTTTTTTCTCTATTGATGAGTTGGCCCACGTGACAGTATGGTTGGATAACCTACATTGAAAATTGACGATGCAGGACATGCCTCAACAATTGATCAGGAAGACGAGGGATAGGATTGGCATTTGATTCAACATATACGTCCATTAACATACAGATATGTTGTTGTTATGATGTTGTGATTAGCAACCAAAGACAAGCTTTCCTTGTTTCGTGCACACAGATTCATGATGTCTCCAAAGCAAAGTGAGTGACATTTACTTCTTGTTGTTTTATCTATCCTCTTTATTGATACTGTCAACAATAATCATAGCCATTTTAACTTACAGTTTTCATTGTTGCTATGTTATTGCCCTTATTTTTTAGTTTGTACAAGTAGGGCCACCTTTTCGTATTTTTGGTGCCCCATTCATATTGGGGGCCACAACTTTAGCATTTTGGGTCACTGACCAATCGGCTCACTTGTACAAACTGAAAATCGAAATAGTACTCTGTAATCCTTCAGACAGAACAATGTATAATACCTGTTGTGCATTACCTCAATAAAGGATGTTTTGTGTGGATCTCACTTCTGGGCCCATCTTTCTCTATCGATGAATGGGCCCACATGGATGTATGGTTGAAGACTATACCATTGATGCCCCTTTGGATAAAAGTAGAGCTGGTCTGACCATTTGAACTTTTCTTTCATCATTATGTGTTTTTACACCTTATAGATTTGATGAACTTTAACCATTTTTGCTTTTAGCCCTGTTTGAGGGATACCATTCTGATGATAAAAAATGCAATTGCCAAAGTAATTTTCAGTCTGTCCAGATACATAAGGATCCATCAGAGGGATGTTTCAGATCATCAAAATAAACAATCATGTTTGCTTGGCTTGTCCATAATTGCTTGAGCCAAGAAATGGACCTCAACACTAATTATCCTTATATCGAATGCTTAATTGAGGTCAGAAAGCCTCAAGCTTGTGCAACCCAGCTCTCTTACAATCCAACACAGGTCTGCATAGAAGATGTGCAATATCCAAGCTATCCATCAGGTGGTTCCCCACTTCTTGATGCCACAATCCAAAAATCAGGCAAGTCCACTCCATTTGAGGATCACCAAAAGCAAGGGCACCACACCCTTGGATTTTTATTTTTTATTTTTCTTACCAATCTTCATTGCTTCAATATAACGAAGGGTTTCCATAATGTTTGACTTGTATTATGTATTTATCTTTGGTTGTAAGATGCCTTATTCAAAGTGGAAGTAACTAGATAGAGTGTAGGCTCAAGGGTCTTACATGGACACATGATCAAAGATGCTCATCAGCTGCAAGCCACTATATGGCTTTCCTTGTGCAGAATTCAGGTCCATCCACTCATCTGATGGGCCAAACACATTTATATTAAATGCCGATTGTCCATTTTTTCTGCATATGTTTAACTCACCAGATCTGTGATTGACCTGATTCTTGGATCCAAGGCATAAGTTTTGGGTGAGGTTAACTTTCAAAAAAAAATAAAATTGGGTGAGGTTCGTAAAGATCACACATTTGTGGAGCCTTGCCAACCACATGCACCAAAATAGCATACGGGTGTGAGGTAAGAGCTTTCCATCAAATAGACCATTGTGTAGAAAACAAATGGATGTCTCGAATAAATCTCTATCAGCCATCCACTTCTCTGCTATATTGTCTCCAACCTGAGGACCAAAATTGTCTGATTTTTGTGCAAAATTGTCTGATTTTTGTGTAAGAACATCCAATCAATTTCATCCAATGTAATTATGGAAAGCTGGGATCTCATACACATCTTCCATATTGGCATGTGCGGCCACTTGTGGACGGGGACAGCTCCATATGCTTGTAGGCTTAGCAAACATCTGTTTCATGTTTACTTAATATGGTACTAATTTGTTTGGTCCTTGTATATGATATTTTCCTTTACAACATGTGTAACTCCTAACCACAGTAATGTAATGTTTGTCATCAGTAGGGAACTCTTCTAGGAGCCAGTACGTTTGGATTTGCTTGCAGTCAATACATGCTTTGAAACCCATATCAGATGAGATTAGTAATTTCACATCCCGATCTTAAATTTGGATTGTGTTTGTCATATTTTTACAATTTTTCGAGTTCTCTTTTTGTTATGACCCAACCAAATCTAATAAGAAGTTCCTTGCCATGAAATCTTTGGCCATCTTTTTCTTAGACAAGTGATATTTATATTATTTCCTGTCTTTTGTAGGACATTGACCATCAGATTAGAAGTTTCATTTGTAAGGTTTTTGGAGCATCTTTCATCTATGGCAGAGCTTATCAAATAAAAGTTTGCATCTCACAACTGCTGGCCCCACTTGTTAGTTGTAACATCTATCTCAACACTTCAACCCAACACAGTAGGAACTTATTACTTCTATTTTCTCCATGATTAGTTTTAGGGGTCATTTGGATGCCTGTAAGTTTTATTGGTTGTAAGGGTTTACAGATAACTCATGGGTGGTGTTTGGACAAGAAATTTCGCCGTTAGTTACAATATGGTGTAATCTCACTTTCAGGTGGAACTTGTTTGGAACTTAAAAAGTTATAGGCATCCAAATGACCATTTGAAGTAGCTATATGTTTTGATTACTTTTATAAATTCTAGCATGTAACTTTCAGGTTTTACTTACAGAATTGATTCCAAACTTCTCTCTCATAGGAGATTGTGATGACAACTAGATGGATGGGGAGAATATGGACTGGTGATTCGACGATGATGAGATGTTTGGATGATATTTTCTAGCTTGAGGATATCTGTATCTTTTGCAACCAATCATTTGTATGGTACAATGTGATAATATTCATCATGATACATTCACTACTCCAAAATATTACACAGAATTTTATGTGATGTTTGATTTATTTTCCCGTATTCATGTTTACCTGTATTGTGCTAGTTCAAAATTGAAATAGAAGCAATTTCTCTTCCTTTTTTAAAATTCATACTATACATGACTAAGAGTTTACAGTATACTCAGGATTTTCAATTTGCACAATTGTGGCACATGGTTCAAGGATGCATATGGTTGTTATGATGGATCCTACTAATGATGACAAATGCTTAGCTAGCCCCTTATTGGAGGATCCTAGCCATTGGCTTTCTGTTGCATTTTCTCCATTGAATGTTGATTGTAGGTGTCAAAACGTTTCATTTTTTATTTTATTTTTTCAATAGGCTTTGTTTTGGTAAGGGATCCGGTGGAACTGGGATTTTGGGGCTGTCAGCAGGTCAGGTTTGAGTTAGGTCCTATAGACGCATACCTAGGCTAAACAGGTTCAAGTCCTTTCAGGTTTTGGTCCAGAGCTCAAAAATCCAGGCCTGGATCAAATCGGCTTTGGGTACCCACTAGGTCTTTGGGTCGAGGTTTTGTGTTGGTTTTGGGATGAATTGGAGCATTTAAATGGTTGGGCCCACCCAATGGATGGATTAGATCTCACGCACATATGCCCACTTTGAGACGGTCATGATGTGTAAACAGGTTCTCTTATATGTGTGGCTTAGGAAACGTCATTTCTTTTGCTAGAATAATCAATATAATATTAAATATGTATAACATTTTTAATATTTAAAACTAACGACCCCTGTAGATCTTAGGTGGCCCGACTTTAGCAAAGTCTATTTCTTAGCCTGACCCGAACCCTACTATCCGCTAATTTTACCACGTTTGGTGATACCCAAACCCAACCCAATTTCTGAACGGGTCCACTAAATATGATCCAGACACACTAAAATTGGGTCAGGTCCATTGGTTACCCACGAGTCCTGAGTATTCACTGACGATCCTTTTGGATTGAACTTAATTTCGAAATTGAAAGGCCCCCAACTCTCCATGTCAATTTGTGTCAGTATGTTCTTCTTCTTCCACTTAATATCAAATTTTGACAAGTTTTCTCTTTCCTACTTCTATAAATGTGATGATGCAAAACTTTGTACCTTAAGCTTAACAGAAAACACGATTGTGGGGCTCATCAGAATATGTGGATGAGATCCGATTCTTCCATAATGTGAACCTTCTCATGTTCTACTTATCACCGAAAATTCATGCCGATCTAAAAACTTGGGTGGGCCATACCACTCAAAATCAAGTCTGAAACATCTAAAAGCAAATGGTGCTGCCCACCTGAGTTTGGGAATGATATTCCTTTTAGGATGTCCATTCATCCTGTTGGGGTTCATTTTCTGGATGGATTGGATGGCGTATTAGAAACATGGTGGACTGATAAAAACTTGCATGTGGTGTGGCCCGCTTGAGTTTTGGATCAACCTGATTTTTCAGTTCTCAGGAGAACATGAGGGGGCGCACATTATGGATAGAATGGATGTGTCACAGAAGGCACAAGGTACAATGTTCTTCATTGATTTTGGTCAAGTGCAGACCAGACTACCCCCATCATATGTATGGAATTTGAATTTGTACACAATGCTTCATCGTGTTTATAGGCCAAGGTGGTCGGACAAAGGAGAGTCCATCCAACCATTGGCCACAAATTGCCAATTAACTACCAAAATAAATAAATAAATAAATAAGGCAAAATCAGCTGTGAAAGGGAAAACTCAGAATCAACCATGTGAACATGATTTTTAGCCACTACATTGTTTGGGCTAGCCCATTCTCTTGTTGGCCTACCTGATCAATCGTTGGGAACACCATATATGCATTTCCCATGTAAGTCATTTGAGAGACTATTTCCCATGTAAATCTTTCAACTTTTGACTAACATTTCCTGTACTCCACGAACTCTTGCTCGATCTTGAGTTGTGTTGTGTTGCTTCTGAATCCACAAGCTAGTTATGATCAATTATATGAGCAACCAACCAGAGCTTCACTGCATACAAAAGCACAAGTGAAAGAATTAGCATCAGTTCATATCTTCTTCGACTCAAAGATTCTCGAGCAAAGTGATCGAGATTTTCGTAGATATATTACATTACTTTCGACTTGTCTGACCTTTCGCCTTTTTCCCTTATGTACGCTTACCACCATTTCTCCATCATGACTTGTTGCGACAATCTCAAGTGCAAGACTGCGTTGTAGTAATAACTCAGTGAGACTGAGGTCGATTAATAAGAAATGTGAGAACATAACTAGAACTAATATAAAGTAACGTTAAGATCTAAGAAATCTAGTGAATTGAGGTAGGGTAAAAATAATAATTAAAAAACACTAAGGATCCAGGGATCCACTTCTAGTAATTACAATATATAATTCATTTATTCATCTTTTATAACTCAACTAGAATTAGATTCCAATCCATTTTAATCGGAAGTTCAAACAGTTAAATCAATCATAGACATCCAATAAAATATGGCTTCAATTGAATGATTCTCTCATGAAATACTTAGATATCAATCATAGGAAATTCAATCATCTATTGTACCCAAAGTCTACAATAGATCTAGGAATTTTATAAATTGATTCATTCTCTAATTAAGTAGAGCAATTGCACTTCAAAGTATTCGATGTACCGGGATTTCACAATAAATCTATAAATAAACAATCTCAAAGGCTTATAAAGTATATTCAAATCAAATTCAATTAAATAATCATCATTCAAATTCTTAGTTTGAATTAAAAAAAAAAACTAGAACATTGTATTAATTACAAGCTTCACCAGTTAGCCTTAGCTAAGAGATTGGGTAAACAAAGCTACCTCTAAGAAAAATAAAAATAAAAAAATAAAATAAAATAACAGAAACTACAAGAACCTAAAAGGAAATTGAGGCAGAAGGGCTTTGTCGACACTTCACCCAAGCAGTTTCTCTCTCTTTAAACCTTAGAGAATACCTAAGAATGTTTAAAACCATTCTTTATATAGATAAGAGGCCTACACTTTCACATCAACTTGAAATTTTTGTAAAACTTACGTAGTCACTGCCTTCTTCAATAGGATCGAGACGTATTGAAGACCTGTTGATATGATCGAAGAATCACTCAATGGCATCGAAGAATGTCCAAAAAATGTACATCAATGAACTTTCAAATTCACAGAGTTTCTCGATGGGATCAAAGAGTGAGTCCAGCAAACAATCTAAAAAATCTAGAATTTATCAATATGTGGCTCAATGGGATCAAGTCCAATCGATGGCCTGTTGATGGGGTCGAAGACCCCTATTAATGAGATCGACGAGTATTGATTTTCTTCAGTTTTCAACTTCACTTTGAATCTTCCACTCCTTCACTATGATATTTTGTTTCTTTGGATCTTTAGTCCTTCAAATTTCTTTTTCAAGCTCTATTATTTTATTCTCCAATCTTTACTCTTTTGGGGCCTTAAATCACTTTGCATGTTAAAAAACATGTCTAATTAGATCAATTAAACACTTAAATGCATGAAAAAGTAATGCATATGAGAAGATAAATATGTAATAATTGAGTCTCAACATGAGCATTCTTTTAGGAATTTTTTCCTTTACACTTGCGCTGGGTCCTTTTCCCTTGTGCGTGTTAGGCTCTACGAAGAATGTGATGGCGTGCTTATGAGTAGACTGGCATTCATTTTCCAACTGCAAATGATGTGACAATTGGAAAAGGTTTTTATGCCCTCGTTGTGCATCATGCTTCATTTGTTCCAAAGAGTCAGGAAGAGAACACAATACTACTAGGATCTACTGCTCATCTGTAAGTGCATTTTTCTCTGCTTTCAGGTCATGTATCATTGCCGACATGATTCTAAGATGCTTAACCATCAACACATTGGGAGCCATCTTGTAGGTGTAGAACTTGAGAGTAAAGGCTCTCAATCTAATGGTGCTGGTGTTAGTTTAAGCAAAAGTCAAGGTGTTCGACATTTCGTGGGTAGTGAAATATCGTTTGATCTCACCAATCAGATCATTATACATGCTTGTAAGTATAGTAAAGCATGTGCACCATTCCCTCTTAAGCCAATTTTGGAATTCTTCTTGATGGCGCCGGTGATGAGCAATATTGCCCTCTTCGGACGGGTCCATGCTAGTAGTTAGGATTTTCAAAATCCCTTGCTCATCCAAAAGATGATAAATTTTATGTGTTAAATATCATAATAATTCCTATATAGCTTCTCGTCCTTGTTCAAGTCGGCTACAATGTTCTTGGATGCTATTTTTACTATATTCAGAGAGATTATATATTACATTCATGATCTAAGCACATCACGTTGGCGACTCACAACATTGTAATATGATATTACCTTGATTAGGGTTGTACATGGAGCCGAGTCGAGTCGAGGTGGGCCAAGTTTGGCTCGACTCGTCCATCCTGTTCTCGAGTTCGAGTTTGAGCTTGAGCTCGGCCTCGAGCTCAACATTGAAGCTTGGCTTGTTTGCCAAATTTATCGAGTCAAGTTCGACTCGAGCTAGTGGTTCGAGTCGAGTCGAGTTTACCTTGAGTCGAGCTCGAGCTTACATGTGGGGTTGCATTACATGTGGGGCTACGTTGATGATCCAAACTGTTGATTTGATAATCCTACAATGGATGGAGGATGGTTTGAAATGCTTGGCAAATTGGAACCTTCCATCAATGACCTAAAACTTTCATGGTTAGGGAGATATGGCGGAAGGGTTAAGATTTAATGAAATCAAAGGGTTGATATCTTCTAATCTTCGTGATTCGCAGGTAATCTCTTGCCTAAGGTTTGGCCCATCTGATCAATAGCTTTAAGCAGGCAATCAGTCCAACATGGACAGAATCTTGGCGTCAACAAACCCTATAATTATTCTAGAAAATGATTTTCAAATTTCAGTAGAAGAAGAAGAAACAGATTTGGGCACTTATCCTGTCAGGATTGGGCGCGGCCGCTCTGGTTCTCTTGGTAAGATCGGGTGTTGGTGATCCAGTGGAGTGTTGGTCGTGCGGGCAGCGTGCAAGTCCTGGTGGTGGTGGTGATCCGGTATATTGTTGGTCGGGCGGGCGTACGGCGGGCAGCAGCTGGGTGGGGTAGAGAAAGAGAAGAAAGGGAAAGGGCGTGCAGGTAGGGCCGACCGTAGGGTTTAAAGTGTGTGTGTGTGTGTGTGTGTGTGTGTATAAAATTTAAATTTTAATACTTATTACTAATCAAGCTGAGTCGAGCTTCGAGTCGAGTCGAGTTAAAATGCCCCATGGTCGAACTCGGCTCGAACTCAACTCGAGTTACAAAAAATTAGCTTGACTCGGCCCAAGTCGGCCATTCAAGCCGAGTCAATCCGAGCTAACTCGAGCCGAGTCGAGCGAGTTATTCGAGCTAGTTGGACTCGTGAACAACCCTAACCTTGATCAGTTGTATATCGTTGGATCAAAAGACAGGAAATAAGCCTATAATCATCTTCTCAAACATATTTAAGATTTAGATTTTAATTCCCATCCTCGATTTTATGTGCTTATAACAAGGAGCCTTGAAGCTAGCTTCCACTCATCTCCCACTAGTTAGATTTCCAGAGGAGATACTGAAGGTCAATATTTATTATACACCAAATGCCATTTAAGGCATTTTATGTTGAAATTTTGCGCTTGATCGAAATCAGCCTCTTTGGTCAAAAGAAGACACTAGGTTAAATTTGATCACTTTAGTCAAAATTAGCCACTTGGTCGAAATCGGCCACTTTGGTAAAAAATAAACACTTAGTCGAAATCGTCAACCTTGGTCGAAATAAGCCACTTGGTCAAAGCACAATTTAGTCATGAGATGTCTTGACCGATTGGATAGTTGGCATAATGAGATATCTGTCCGATAATATCAAAAAAATTAGGCCATCTATATAGACCATTTACAATAAGAGGGTATAATCGGCTGTTTCCATGACTGCAGTCAGTGGTCGGGGTTACTGCCCGCAGTCGATTATGATGAAAGTCTATCCACCCATTCAGTTAGGGATTTCAACCCCTTCTCGATCGAGTTCTGATATAAGTAGAAAAAGAGAAAGATTGAATTGTTAATTATATGTGTGTGTGTGTGTGTGTGTGTGTGTGTGTGTGTGTGTGTGTGGGAAAAGGTACTATTCGCTCGACCGTATAGAACCATCCCATAAGGTCGAGCGCTATCACCACCTGAGCCGTTGGATGGAAGAGAGATCTTCTATGGTGAGAGATGAAGCATTATACTAACCAAGTATATACTTGGCCCTATAAACAGGGGATTTTACCCCATTCCCCTATTGAGATCCCGCACACGGCACAACTCTCTCCCTCAATCCCTACGACCGCCGTCCCTCCCTCCCTCTCTCTCTCTCTCTCTCTCTCTCTCTCTCTCTCTCTCTCTCTCTCTCTCTCTCTCTCCAGCCACGCCCACCCTCACCTACCTCTCTCTCTATCTCTCTCTCTCCCTTCTCTCTCTCCACGGTAAGAAAGTAGCCCTCAAATTACATATAGATTCTTTTCAAATCCAACTTGAGAGTACTGCAATTGCAATTTGGAGCATGGTTCCTCAAAATGAATGCTAAGGAAGGTAACTACAATTAGGTTGTTTCTGCTTCATTAGCCTTCATTGTAATTCAATGTGATAGTGTATCCAAACACAACCTGATCCCTTGCAACTGTCCTTCTTTCACCATTGCTTTGGCTTGTCTCGTGTCGAATGGACTACTGAATACTTTTCTTGCTCTATTTTCAGTCATTTTCAGATCCATTGCTGAGCACTGGAGGAAAGTCGATGTGGTTGTCGTCATTTGCGGCCTGCCAAGCCTTCAATCAAGTGTTGCAGCAGATTGCAAATCACGAACCATATGGGGCACATCCAATGGACCAATCTTCCACTTCAACAACCACAGTTTTGAGTAATAGAAACTTTCCACCAATGTATAAAAGATGAGAAACAGTAATAGATCAAACCTCGAGAACGAAACATGGCGAGCACATCTAAGGTTTTGTAGCAATCATTTGATGCTTCAAATTCGAACCTGCAGTAGGCCGATGCCGTTTGGCCAGCTTGGTTATTGCAAGATCCAAATGCGATCGAATTAGCTATATCTGGGTAGTAATTGTTAGTTGATAGTCAGCAGCAATTATATCATTTGGAACATTACTCATGTGAAAACTCAGTTGTAACTTCTATATTCAACCAAGAGCTGACTCAAGCCCGACCCAAACCCAAACCATGTGATAAATGGGTCGGGTTTGAGTCCTTTGCTCTTACTGATCACACCAGCAAGGGTACTGCAATGAAATCCCAACAACAGCCTAGCAGGAGTATTGTAACGAAATCCATAACAAATATAAATCAGCAGTTAAACATACAATGCAATGGCAATTCACAATTCACAAAATCATTGCCGGTTGAACCCTAAATAATGGTGTAATTCCAATACACTTCTATATCTTCCTTGCTTTAACTGATGCTGCTTGCAATTGCATCTTAGTCACTGCTGGTTGTGTTCTGTTTTGAAGGATATTAGCTCTAGGTTTCAAAGTGTTAATGAAGTATTGCCACATCCTGGCCGAGGAGGGGATTAGAGTGGTCCAGCCGAGGAGCAACAAATCAATGGTGCCACAGCCTCAGGTTCAATTGATCCTGCATTCCTAGATGCTCTTCCGAAGGAGTTACAAGCTGAAGTTCTTAATGCTCAACAGAGTCAAGTGGCCCAGCCATCAAGTGAACCACCTCAATCTGTAGGAGACATTGATCGTGAATTCCTTTCTGCCCTCCCCCCAGATATCCGAGCAAAAGTGCTAGCACAATAACAGGCTCAAAGACTACATCAATCACATGAATTGGAAGGCCAACTACTTGAAATGGACACTGTTTAAATAATTGCGATAGTTCTGCTGATTTGCGAGAAGAGGTAGCTTCCTAGCAAGTGCTTTTTTTTTCTTCAATTGATTGAAATATTTGCTTCATATTTCAGAATGCATGATTCTTCAGTTTCTCATGCCTGTAATGGTTTAATTTTCAGGTGCTCTTAACATCTTCAGATGGTATTCTGGCCAATCTAACACCCGCCCTTGTTGCGGAGGCAAATATGTTACGTGAAAGGTTTGCTCATCAATATCATAGCCGCACGCTTCTTGGCATGTACCCCAGAAACCAGCGAGGTGAGTCTTCTAGACGGGGTGATGCTATTGGATCAAGCCTTGATAGATCTGCAAGAGGCATCTCCTCGCGTAGAACTGCAGGAGGTTGTCTCCCAATGACTTAGAATGCTCTACATTTTCATCAACCTCTTTAGGATCTGAATGTGGGATGGGTTTGTGATGCATGAAATGTAATGGGCTGCTAATTTTGTTGTGTTAGCTGTTGTTGGTCTCTTGTGCCAGTGTTGTAACTCAATTGTCATATTTGATAGGTGAGGCCTGGATTTTTATTTATTTAAGCCCCACCCAAATGAATGTGTATATTTTTCAATTAATAAAATTTCAGGTGGTGTGATAAATTCAATGGTATGATCTTTTCATCTATTCTACAATGGTCACTACAGGTGTTGTGCAATCATGGTCTTATCAGGCTCACTTTCCATTTTGCTTAACTTATTAGTTTCCAAGTTCATTCATGCCTTGTACATTCTGAAAATGGTACCACGCTGCAAAATCGTCGCTTTGGTGCAAAATGGTGTGATGGATCTGGGACATTCAATCAGGGGGCCGCCTAATTCAACTTCATCACCATTATCCTATCATTTCTCCCAGCAATTAGAGCAGCTCCTAAGTAATGAGCCGTTAACCCAATAATCATGCTGCTTGAAGTCCATGACTATCGAATCAATTGCACATTTCCGAAGAGAAACATATTTTAGAGCAGGGATTCAGGAAGCAGTTTACAGATAGAAACTACTTCCTCTACTTCCTGAATCCCTATTTGCCTCTCAGTTTATAGATAGAAACTGCTTCCTGAATCCCTATTAACCCAATAATCATGCCGCTTGAAGTCCATCCACTATTAGCCTGTCAGTTTGGATTGATTCACATGCTTTCCAATCTCATGAGCTTTATGGTCAAAAAATAAATTTAAACGATACAGTATTTACATTAATAAAAGCATATTTAACCATTCGGATAGATTTTCAACCTCCTTTTTAAGGTCATCCCTTCAAGAAATGAGATAGACTAATGTAGCTACATATTGGGGTGAAAGTTTCTTTCCATGTGGACAATTTGTCTTCCCCAAACCTTGCCCCCACCGCCATACAGAAAGGAAAAGGGCAAAGCCAAAAGCCAAAAAAAAAAAAACCGTATTATTTGAAAAGAAAGGAAATAAGAAATAAAAGAAATAAGAAAAAAGGAAAAAATAAATAAATAAATAAGAACGAGGATTTGGATGCAGAATTGAACTGGAATTTGAAGGTTCACTTTAATAAAAGCCACGATCTCCAAATTATACTGATGTTACCTAGCATCATCACGAGAAAGGAATTGAAATACATGACTAAGGAAAATTGGAAACCACAACTACACCACCCACCACCACCACCCCCCCAACCCCCCAAAAAAAGAAGCGTCAAAGGCTAGGGATAAAAGCCGTAGCTAAGAGATAATAATACGGTTTTTGTCCGTAGCAAGACCATTGCTATTCATCTAAGCTAATGCCGATAAAAATTCATTCAAATACAATCAATCATTCATTTTAATCCATTCATAAAAGCACATTACCAACAAAATAGTTGTGTCTATTTAAAGTTCTATCTAATGATTGATGAATAAATACATCATACTTAGAAATACATTATCAAGATTTGAATTCTTCATTTTCACACTACTCATGCACCCCCTCTCCTTCATATGCCACCATCAAAACAAAACCATTATCTTCATCAATAACACATCTAAAGTTGCAACTCGCACAAGCTTGATCATGGCGGGGAAAACAATGGTTAACCAACAAGGACAGCGACCATCTTCCTCTTTAAGTAGCTTCTCTGTATTTGCATGAATAAATTGCAATCCACAAAGTACCTTAACCATCTTCATTACAAATTAGAGAATGCAAGGAAGATCAAACAACAATTTCAAGAAAATTACATCCCAAACAGTTATTACTATGAATGGGAAAAGCTCTCCTACTCTTTGGAAGATTATAACCATCCAACCTTTGGACTTTTCCAATTGAATGATGACAACCCCTCCAGGTAAGGAATTAAATTTTACATTTATTGGCAAATCTCAATGCGCTAAGAACACATTCACAACCCCTCCATCAAATGCAGCACTTCACGAAAACCTGCAGCCAAGAAATCAGCCCCATCCAAATCTTACATCCATGTTGTCCATTTGGATACACCCACCCAGCTGGGTAATGTTTATGGATTATATTATGATTTGGTGTTGGTTATCTTACTAACCAAAACAAATAGGCCTCGCCTATCATCTATTTCGACATCACTGGGCCTTGCCTAAAATCTTGAACAAAGGCAATTGCCAATCAAACTGCACCTAATGAAGCTCCTTACCAAGCTAAAAGACCGTATCATCAATAGTAGCGCGAGCAGATGCCTTCGACACGGCCCAATAAATAATAATTCCAGCAAAATCCTTACACCCATTTACATAAATAATCTACATTCAAAAAATTCACATCCATTCCAAATTCGACCCATGTGGGAAAAAAAAAAAAAAAAGGAAAAGAAGAAAAAATTCACATTATTCCAAATTTAATCCATATCATAAACAATTCACATTCTTCCACATCCACATTTAATCCATATCATAAACAATCCACATTCTTCCACATTTAATCCATATCATAAACCATCCACATTCAATCCATATACACAAAATTCACATCCATTCCAAATTCGACCTATATGTACAAAATGTAATAAAAAGAAAAGAAAAGAAGTTATTATGTGCCGCCCCAAGTTACCAAGGGAAACAAAGAAATTATGATTGATTTGCTTCTTCTTCTTTTTTAAGAAAGATGGGATCACACCACTTGTATCTTTGTTGAATCTACCAAAAAACTGTACAATGATTCAGGTGGGCACCACAAAAAAGAAATGGGCCTCACCTATCGTATAATATAACATTTTCTCTTTTATAAAACTATGCGGGCGGACTCGACTAGCAGATCATTGTCTTCAATACCCTATACTGAATACTAAGCCTAGGACCGCAGACTCTCTCTTCCCCAAATGCGGAATAAAAAATTCTGCAAAATTACATGATAGGAAACAATGAGTATAACAGGTACAACTTATGGATAACCAAAAAAAAAAAAGAATTCACCCCATATAAACAGGCCATAATATTGCAGTTTCACAACAAGACATGTAGGAGCTTTGTCAGCTTCAAATGCTTAAGATTGCAGAAGCTAGGAAGTCATCCTAATAAATCATGTGCTCTAGACAAAAACTTCACATATTACAGGACAAAGCAAGAAAAAAAAATGCATATTAGAAAATCTTAAGTTTTAACAGTTTCTCTTTTTTTTTTTGAAAGATTTGAAATGTGCCTATGTTTGCAATCCTTCAATTCGAATGTGCATCCAAACATAGCCTATGTTTGCAATCCTTCAATCTCGATCATCAGACCAAGTTCAAAAGGTTGAATTATAGAACAGATCCAATGCAGTTGTGAGTGTAACGAGTACAAAACTGTATCTCAATTGCCTTTACCTATTGCTGCCACATTGTAATGAAAATCGCATGAAAACTTGATAAACCAAATATCGCATTCTGGCATAGGGTATTTCTGAAGAATGTCAACAACACAAATAACATAAACATTGTTAAAGAGGTGGAAAGATAAATGACTCACACATACAAACATGATAAATACCTGAGTCTGCATAAACAGCAAGCTGGTGCAAGCTCCTCCAAGGATTCTTCAATCTATAATCGAGGCAAAACAAAATTCATTTGTAATATGAATCAAGTTGTTGTTTTAGGGTGATGTTACCATGGAGGACAAGTCCATTGATGATATTGTTGTAGTACTACAGGCCTTTTGGGCTGATAACTCAGGCCTTTTAGCATTATGGTCGATCGTTCATAGAAATTATCCCTATAGGAACAGGATAAAGCCCACAAATTGGAGGACTAGAATTCTTTGACAGATTAGCATTATGGTCGATCGTTCATAGAAACCAGGGCGAAGAAATTTAAATAACTGAAAGGTGGGTCCCACCAACGCTGATTGCCATATCAAGCACTGTATATTTCCTCATAGGTAAAATGACAAAAGAATCATCAGAAAGAGAGCTACTGTATGAATCCAACAATCTGCATACCTTTATGGGACTTGAAAGAGCACACTCAAAATGAAAAAAAAAAGTCCTCAAATCAATCAACATGGTGTGAATATCAATTGAAAAGAGAAAGGAAATTACCGTAGAATTGTGACAAATGATCTTCTCCAGAGTGTGCCTCAATTCAAGAAGCCCTCGTGCGGCCGATGTCGAAAGATCGCACCCTCTGAGCTCCAAAATCCTCAGCCGCCCGAACGGCAGCAATGAGATCGGTGTGGGGTCCCGGGCTGGTTGTGGGAGGACCGACACAACCTTCAGTCCACGGAGAGAGAGAGAGAGAGAGAGAGAGAGAGAGAGAGAGAGGTAGGTGGGGGCGGGCGTGTCTGGAGAGAGAGAGGGGGAGAGAGGTAGGTGAGGACAGGCGTGGCTGGAGAGAGAGAGAGAGAGAGAGAGAGAGAGAGAGAGAGAGAGACGGCGGTCGTAGGGATTGAGGGAGAGAGGTGTGCCGTGTGCGGGATCTCAAGAGGGGAATGGGGTAAAATCCCCTGTTTATAAGGCCGAGTATATACTCGGTTAGTATAATGCTTCATCTCTCACCGTAAAAGATCTCTCTTCCATCCAACGTCACTTACAGGCAAATCTACAAAAAAACTGCAGGGGGATGGGGGTGGGAAGTCACTTCCCTGTAAGTCACTTACAGGCTCAACGGTCAGATTTTTAAAAAGAGGGGAAGAGGGAGAAACGCACCAAAGGGGATTAAAGGTTTCGTCTCTCCATCCCAAGCACTCTCCTCCTCCCTCTCTGCAATCTCTCTTCCCCTCCTTCACTCCCTCTCTGCAATCTCTCTCCACTTCCTTCCCTTCCTCTCTGCAATCTCTCTTCCCCTCCTTCACCCCCTCTCTGCAATCTCTCTCCCCCTCCTTCCCTTCCTCTCTGCAATCTCTCTTCCCCTCCTTCACTCCCTCTCTGCAATCTCTCTCCCCCTCCTTCCCTTCCTCTCTGCAATCTCTCTCCGTCTCTCCAACTTTTCCTGCAATTACCGCCTTCCGTCTCTTCTCCCCCTAAAATGTTAGGGTTTCATCAACCCTTTTTTTCTCTTTGAAAATGGTAGGGTTTCATCAACCCTTTTTTAATCTTTGAAAACGGTAGTGGCTTGACGTTACACGATAAGGCACGCTCACTTATACGCACCTGCGCATGTGTGCAGTTTTTCACACGTGTCATGGATCTCTATTCTGAACGGTCCATGTGATGCAGCATCCCATGAAACCGTTAGGGACTAATTTTCTCCATGATTTAAAACTCTGGTGGGCCATAGAAAAGAGAGATACAAATCGAAGTAGGAAAATGTTTTATCGAAGTAGGAAAATGTTTTCTTTTGTTATGGCCCACCAATGTTTTAGATCAAAGTAACAGTTGGGTCATAGGAGTTTCATGGGGTTCAGCATCACGTGGACCGTTCAGATTTTGGACTCAAGTCACGCGTGATGAGTTCTCAAAAAGTTCTCAAGAGAACTCTTGCCAACCTGTCCGCAGCTGAGTAATTGGCGGGAAGGGATTGAGTGCTGAGTGATGCTTAAAATATGTGGGATCCACCATGATGTATGTATTTGATCGACACCGGTCATCCATTTTAATACTTAATTTTTTAAGTCCTGAACTTGAAAATTAGCTATATCCAAAGATCGAGTGGACCACACCACAGGAAATAGTGTGAATTGAGTGTACACCGTTGAAAATTTCTGGGGGCCCACAGAAGTTATGGATTGAGCTGATTTTTTTTCCCCTCATTCAGGTGTTCGTGATCTTATGAACAAGTTGGATGAAAAATAAAGATCGCTATGGGCGCTAGAGAGGTTTCAACCGTCCAAATCAGTACTTCCACTGTTTCTTGTGATACGGTCCACTTGAGCTTTGGGTATACATTTATAGTGGGCCCAACTAAATTTATTTAGTGTAACAAAAGTACACTAGCAACTGGGTACACAATCTGATTGCATTACTGGTAACACGGTAGTGGGTGTTACCCCTGTCGTGGGCCCACCTTGATGATGTGTTATATATCCACTCTGCCCAACCGTTTCTCCAATGGATATTTTAGGCCCACCTTATTTGTGTTGCCGAGTTTTTCACTGAGGAAGTTTATTCTCAATGTTTAAATTGAGTTATTACTCCATATTATGGATATTTTGAATCCGTGGGCCCACTTTTATAACTCACTTGATGATTGTTTTAGCTTAATAATTATCTCAAATATTCATCTTAATGGGCTTAAGAAAATAACATATTTGATCCCATGTTTTTTTTATATGATTATAACATTTTATAACAATTCCCTAATCTAAGTTCTGCTTGATGTGAATATACAACTTTCTACCTGTAAGTAACTTCCAGGTTATCCAAACAGAAAAACTTACCTGTAAGTGACTTACAACTTACATCCAAACAGGTTACCTATGAGTAACTTTCACCTGTAAGTGATTTACATGTAAGTCACTTACAACTTAAAAGAACTTACAGGCATCCAAACAGGCCCTTAACAGGGGAATGGGGTAAAATCCCCTGTTTATAGGGCCGAGTATATACTCGGTTAGTATAATGCTTCATCTCACACCGTAGAAGATCTCTCTTCCATCCAATGGCTTAGGTGGTGACAGCGCTCGACCTTATGGGATGGTTCTATACGGTCGAGCGTATAGTAACTTTTCCCATATATATATATATATATATATATATAGCGAGATAGAGAGAGAGAGAGCCGGTCTCCTTGGCACGACACATTCAACCACATTGAGAGACTCACGCCGAGGGAAGCGGATTTGCTAGTGCCAAGCTGAGAGGAGCAAGATTTTGAAGTGACATCACCAAGTTTAGTGTTCCCACCTTGATGTATTTGTCATATCCACACCGTCCATCCATTTTGTGAGATCATTTTAGGGTACAATAAAAAGAATGAGCAAATCGAAAGCTGGAGTGGACCCCACCACATAAAACAATAGGGAGAGAGACACCCACCATTGAAACCTTCATAAGGTCCATTGTGATGTTTATTTAAGATCCAACCGGTTCATAAGTCAACCTAGACATTAAAGAAGGGAAAACACTAATATCAGCTTGATCGAAAACTTTTGTGGAAGTTTTAAATGGTGAGTGTCACTCTCACCACTATTTTTTGTGGTGGGGTCTACTCAAACTGTAGATCTGATTCATTCTTCAGCTCATGCTATAAAATGATCTCTACAAATGGATGTATGGTGTGGATACAGCATATACATCAGGGTGAGGCCCACATGATTATTAGGTGACATTACTTCAGTAGCACGTCTCGCTACTCAACTGTCAGTAGCGAGACTACCCCAGCCCGGACGGGCAGGGCTCTGTGGGGCCACGGTGATGTAAGTGTTTTATCCACATCATTCGGAGTTATTCCCATATCATTTTAAAGTATGGAAAAAACAATGAGGCAGGTACAGGGTTTAAGTGGACCACAAAGTGGGCATTGAACGTCCACCGTTAAAAACTTTCTGGGAGCTGGAGAACTTTCGGATCAAGCTGGTATTTTTATTTTCACTTCATCTAAGTCTGCATGACCTCATGAATAGGTTGGATGGTAAAAAAAACATCACAGTAGCCCTTAGGAAGGTTTCAACGGTGGGTGTCATTATCACCGCAGCTTCCTTTCATGTGGTCCACAGGAGCCGTATACCTGCCTCATTTTTCTTATCATACCTATAAATGATCTGTGTAAAGTGATGAAAGGCATGCATAAAACACTTACATCACAGTGGCCCCCACAGAGCCCTGCCCAGAAGGTAATCCGTCCGGGCAGGTGTAGGACGCAATCCACGTCCGCTGGAATTTTACGCTATCATTCTAGCTGGTGTGGCTATGCCGATTTTATTTTATTTTATTTTATTTTTTTGAGTTACCTTGTTAGTACACACTCCATGTTAGCCACCCCGCTAGGCTAGATACCAAGACCTCAAGTGTTGAAACGAGGTATCTGCACTCAGTCTGTTAGTTGAGCTATGGATCTGGGTGTAGGCTATGCCGATCATTCCTTGCAAGCCTATCATTCCATTGCAAACAGTCGAATGGAAAACGTGGGTGGGGAAATTCTTACTGTTGAAACCTCCTGGGGTCAACAGTAATGTTTGCATGTCATTCGCACTGTTTGTAACATCATTTCTACTGGATGAATTAAAAACAAAAAAATTATCTTGACTCAAAGTTTCCATGACCCCACAAATATTTAAACTATGGACATTTAATCCTCATGTTTTCAGTATACCTGAGTATTGGATCTAGCTCATTTTTTACCCCATGTCTTAACATGATCTCAAAAAATGGATGAATAAGGTGGATTTCTCACAAACATTACGGTGGCCCCCACTTAAGTTCTACCACAGGAACTTCGTGCCAAAGGCTTTGGCGGGAATTCGGGGAAATGGATTGGCCAGCCAATGGCTAGTGGTCGGTGCTCTGTGAGCCCCACCATGATAGGTGTGTTTCATCCATTTGGTCCACCCATTCTTTTATATGATTTTATAATAGAGAAAATGACCACTGTTCACAAAACCTTTTACCCAGCGGTTTTCATGAAGGAATACAAACTTAAGTTACCAACTTAGACTAGCACGTGCGGACAGCAACTTTGAGGACGAAACTACCCTCCTTTCACGGAAACGGATTGGGTACTCCCCCTGCCACCAGCCAATGGCGGATGGTCCGTGGTCTGTGGGCCCCACCATGATGTATACTATTCATCCATGCCGTCCATATATTTTTTCATATCATTTTATGGTATGCGACCAAAAATTAGGTATATACAAATCTCAAGTGTACCACATTATAGGAAACAGTGTTGAATGAGCGTCGACCATTAAAAACTTTTTGGGGGCCCACTGTGATGTTTGTGAGAAATCCTCCCCGTCTAAGTTCATTCATAGGGACACAAAGACCTGGATGAAGAAGAAAAACAAATTTCATAATGATCCAAAACTTCTATAACCCCTAAAATGGTTTCAATGGTAGACGTTCAATCCCCCATTGCCTTTTATAGTGTGGCCTACTTGATAGTTGTATCTATCTTATTTTTCGTCTCAAGCCTGAATATGAGCTCGCCAAATAGATGGACAGTTTGGATATAACACAAACCTTATGATGGGACCCACAAAAGCTGGTGGGGATTACAACAGCAAAAAAACAAAAACAAAAAAAAAATAAAAAAACCAGGAACCTATTGCTACGGTTTTCTATCGCTACAGATTATAACCGTAGCCATAGCTATAGCTCGGCGATCAATCGCACCTCCCGCGATTCCACCGCAAGTCGCTGCCCCGATCAGCGATCAATCGCGGATCCCACGATTCCACCCTCGATCTTTGGCTACGGATTATAACCGCAGCTATAACCATATCCGTATGCATTTTTATTTTATTTTTACATGGAGAATTTTATTATACCTACATTTTTCTCTAACACATATTTATATAAATATGTATATATAAGCATATAAAAAAAAATTATCTCTTTTTTTCATTTATTTCTTTATTCATATAACAAGAATATCTTCTAAACCAAAATTAGTTACTTGACGTACCATATATGATTTCAGGGCTAAAAGTTGGGCGGGGTCAACCCAACCAACTTGTGACCAACCCGACATTGGGTTGGGCTTGGGCAGGGTGTATCGAGTTTGGTCTTGGGGTTGGGCCATACAAACACCAACCTGATAAAATTTGGGTTAGGCTCGGGTTGAGGTCTCAGGTTGCCTGACCCAACACAAACCCGATTAATATACAAGTTCTTTATAAATTAATTATAATTGAGAGCAGATCATCTGTGTTGAAGGCAAAAGAAATTCTAATGCCTCCCCTCAAGCTAACAAGATATGCCAGATTTTTCTCTCCCAAATAAATTGCTTGATACAAAATACGACTTGTAATGGAGTAGTTGTCCTATACTTTAGCTTGTTTGTTTAGAAAAAAACGCATGGAAATGATCGTGAAGTGAAGGGAATTGACCGTGAAATGAAACGGAATCTTCGGAATTGAACGTGAAATGCATAGAAATGACCGTGAAGTGAAGGAAATTGACCATGAAATGCATGGAAATGACCGTAAATCAACACGGAATCGCCAGGATTAACCGTGAAGTGGAGCGAATTGACCGTGAAATGCTTTTATTGGTCCACATCATTTTCGGTGACTCATCTCACATGTAGACTCCTGCATGTCATTATCACATATGGGCACAATATATACATTGACTTCCCATTCCAGAGTGAAATGAGAAACAAAATCACCGGGATTGATCGTGAAATGCATAGAAATGACCTTGAAAATCTTTGAACTGGGGGTTATTTTAAAAATCCAAATATGATGGGACCTTGAAAATCTTGGAATTTTAGATAAGAAAAAAAAAATTAGAACATGATGGGACTCATGACAAGAACACATCATTATGGGCTATTGTGCTAAGCTCATAATGAGCGGGCCAAACTGGAAATTAAGCGGGCAAACATGGATATGAGCAGAAAAAACTAGAATTTCAGAGGGCCAAATTGGAAATTGAGCGCGACAAACTGAAAATTGAGCGGGCCAAATTGGAAATTGAGCGGGCCAAGCTGAAAATTGAGCGGGACAAACTGGAAATTGAGCGGGCCAAACTGGAAATTGAGTGGTCAAACATGGAAATAAGCGGGACAAACTAGAATTTTAGCGGGCCAAATTGAAAATTAAGTGGAACAAACTGGAAATTGAGAGGGCTAAACCGAAAATTGAGTGAGCGAACATGGAAATGAGTGAGACAAACTAGAATTTCAGCAAGCCGAATTGGAAATTGAGCGGGCCAAACTAGAAATTGAGCGGGCAAACATGGAAATGAGCGGGACAAACCAGAATTTTAGCCAGCCAAATTGGAAATTGAGCGGAACAAACTGGAAATTGGAGAGGGCCAAACTGAAAATTGAGTGGGCAAACATGGAAATGAGCGGGACAAACTATAATTTCAGCGGGCCAAATTGGAAATTGAGTGGGACAAACTGGAAATTGAGCGGGCCAAACTGAAAATTGAGCGGGATAAACTGGAAATTGAGCAGGCCAAACTAGAAATTGAGCGGGCCAAACTGGAAATTGAGCAGGCAAACATGGAAATAAGCGGGACAAACTAGAATTTCAGCGGGCCAAATTGGAAATTAAGCGGAACAAACTGGAAATTGGAGAGGGCCAAACTGAAAATTGAGCGGGCAAATATGGAAATGAGCGAGACAAACTAGAATTTTAGCTGGCCAAATTGGAAATTGAGCAGAACAAACTGGAAAATGGAGAGGGCCAAACTGAAAATTGAGCGGGCAAACATGGAAATGAGCGGGACAAACTAGAATTTCAGTGGGCCAAATTGGAAATTGAGTGGGACAAATTAGAAATTGAATGAGCCAAACTAGAAATTGAGTGGGACAAACTGGAAATTGAGCAGGCCAAATTCAAAATTGAGTGGGATAAACTGGAAATTGAGCGGGCAAAACTGAAAATTGAGCGGGCAAACATGGAAATGAGCGGGACGAACTAGAAATTGAGCGGGCCAAAATGGAAATTAAGCGGGACAAACTGAAAATTGAGTGGGCCAAACTGGAAATTGAGCGGGCCATACTGGAAATTGAGCGGGATAAACTGGAAATTGAGTGAACCTTGCTCAATTCTTCGGTTCCCTCGCTCAACTCCCAAGTTCCCTCGCTAAATTTCTAGGTTCCCTCGCTGAATTCCTAGGTTTCCTCGCTCATTTTCTAGGTTCCCTCGCTCAATTCCTCGGTTCCCTTGCTCAATTTATAAGTTGCCTCGCTCAATTACTATGTTCCCTCACTCTATTCCGAGGTTTCCTCGCTGAATTTTTAGGTTTCCCTCGCTAAATTTTTAGGCATGATAATTTGAGATATAAATGGCCTGTACAGCAGCTGCTTTCTTTGGTAGAAACTGCACCTATATAAGAAAAAAGAAAAGTGTAACAAGAAAAAGGATGAATCGGTGGATATAGGAAGCATACTAGAAGAATCACATTACTGCACTTCCTATTACTCATTGACTACAACTCAGCACTGTAACCTAGTTGCTGTTAGTACCTCACTGGTTTCAAATGGCTGATTTGAATTTAGAAGTATACCAAGGGCAATTTGACAATGAGCAAGTTACAACTTCCACAATCACAACACAGCAGGAATTCTGGTTAGGTTAGGTGAGGTTGGTACAATGGCTTCACTTTGGGCTATTTGGGGGGAAAGGAACAATTGTTGCTTTTGTAACCTCCATAGTTCAGTTAGTATAGTTGTAAGGAGAATCAAGATTGATTTAGCAGGTTGGACTTCCAGCTCTAAGTCAGTCGACGCTTGTAAAGTTTTTGCTTTATTAAAATTACAATTCTTTGTGCCTTCCTCACATAGGCCATTTATAAAAACATGAATCCTTCTTAGTACGACACTAATTACACGTTGAATGGCTAAAAGTCCCTCTCTGAAAACTTCCAAGAAAAAGCACCAAACCAATACCAACTTTTAGCAATTCAACTAACAACTTTCTTACACTTCTCGGAAAGTTCAAGTTTAGTACTTAACCACTAACAACTTCAAGTTCCATTCTCAAACCCAAGACTCATTGCTAACCAATTATAGACCATAATCTATCCCCAAATCTTCTAAAAGACGCCAACATGCAGGTTTCAACCACATTCTTCCAGTCATTCCCATTCACATAGATGATTGAGTAAGATAAACAATTACCACATACAATCCCCATGGTTAGCATTAAATCACCAACAACTTCAAATCTCATTCCTTAAATCCAAGACTCACTCCCAAACAAATTAAACAACGAATATTAAAATCCCATCTCTCAAAAAAATTTAAAAAAAAAAAACGTCCAAGAAAATGATGATTTCCAATTTCTAAAAGAAATCATTCAAAAACAAAATAACTACCAACTCAAAAGTCTCAAACAATTCTCGCGTTCAGTATTAAACGACAAAACAACATTGATTCCATTTTTGTTTAAACCGATACTCTCACCACCACACAAATGACACAACAATGCCAACAAGAACCATCTCCCAAAACTTACAAACAGTTACAAGTTCAAATCTTTAAAAGTACAATGGCCTCAAAAACCCCCATGACCACTACTAGCAACAACTTTTCCACTCCCAAATTCAATACTCTCACAACCAAAATAATTACAAACCAACCACCCAAAGATTTGAATGCGGGGTTCGGGGTCGACCAGGTAGGTTGGACAGGGGTTCAGGGTCGACCAGGTGGAAATGGCATTCACACCTCAATTGTAATGTGTTTTCTTTTATGTTTGTATTCTTTTGGCTTCGGCCTCTCTTTCAATACAATATTCCACAAAATTTTCTTTTTCATCTCATGCCTACGACAAGTATCATTTACAGGTTACAGACAAACAATCATACGCTATCAATTTCCTCCAATGTATAGTGAATTTTTACAGACAACCTATCAATTGAGCGAGAAAACCTAGGAATTGAGCGAGGGAAGCTAGAAATTGAGCGAGGGAACCTAGGAATTGAGCGAGGCAACGTAGGAATTCAGTGAAGTAACCTAGGAATTGAGCGAGGTAACCTAGAAATCGAGCAAGGGAACCTGGGAATTGAGTGAGGCAACCTAGGAATTCAGCGAGGTAACCTAAGAATTGAGCGAGGTAACCTAGAAATTGAGCGAGAGAAGCTAGAAATTGAGCAAGGCAACCTAGGAATTGAGCAAGGCAACATAGGAATTGAGCGAGGGAACCTAGAAATTCAGCGAGGTAACCTAGGATTTGAGCGAGGGAAGCTACAAATTGAGCGAGGGAACCTAGAAATTGAGTGAGGCAACCTAGGATTTGAGCGAGGCAACCTAGGAATTGAGCGAGGCAACGTACAAATTTAGCGAGGAATCCTAGGAATTGAGCGAGGGAACCTAGAAATTCAGCGTGGGAAAGCGAGACAACCTAGGAATTGAGCAAGGCAGCGTAGGGATTGAGCGAGGCAACGTAGAAATTCAGCGAGGAATCCTAAGAATTGAGCGAGGGAAGCTAGAAATTAAGTGAGGGAACCTAGAAATTCAGCGAGGCAACCTAGGATGAGTGAGGCAAGGGAAGCTACAAATTGTGTGTGGGAACCTAGAAATTGAGCGAGGCAACCTAGGATTTGAGCGAGGCAACCTAGGAATTGAACGGGGGAAGCTAGAAATTAAGCGAGGCAACCTAGGATTTGAGCGAGGCAACCTAAGAATTGAACGAGGGAAGCTAGAAATTGAATGAGGCGACCTAGGATTTGAGTGAGGGAAGCTAGAAATTGAGCGAGGGAACCTAGAAATTGAGCGAGGCAAGGTAGGAATTGAGCGAGGCAACCTAGGAATTGAGCGAGTGAAGGTAGGAACTCAGCAAGGCAACCTAGGAATTGAGAGAGGGAAGGTAGGAATTGAGCTAGGCAAGGTAGGAATTGAGCGAGGCTAGGAATTGAGCGAGGAAAGCTAGAAATCGAGCAAGGCAACCTAGAAATTGAGTGAGGGAACCTAGGAATTGAGTGAGGCAACCTTTGATTTGAGCGAGGCAACGTAGGAATTCAGCGAGGCAATGTAGTATTTGAGCGAGGCAATTGAGGGAACATAGGAATTGACGAAGAAAGCTTCAAATTGAGTGAGGGAACCTAGAAATTGAGCAAGGGAACCTAGAAATTGAGCAAGGCAACGTAGAAATTGGAGCGAGGCAACCTAGGAATTGAGCGAGAGAACCTAGAAATTCAGCAAGGAAACCTAGGATTTGAGCAAGGCAACCTAGGAATTGAGCGAGGGAAGTTAGAAATTGAGCGAGGAAAGCTAGAATTTGAGCAAGGGAACCTAGAAATTCAGCGAGGCAACCTAGGAATTGAGCGAGACAACGTGAAAATTCAGTAAGAAAACCTAGGAATTGAGCTAGGGAAGATAGAGGAAGCTGGAAATTAAGTAAGGGAAGCTAGAAATTGAGAGAGGGAACCTAGAAATTGAGCGAGGTAACTTATAAATTGAACGAGGCTATCTAGGAACTGAGGAAAGGAAGCTTGAAATTGAGCGAGGCAACCTAGAAATTGAGCGAGGGAACCTAGGAATTGAGTGAGGCAACGTAGAAATTTAGCGAGGCAACTTAAGAATTGAGCGAGGGAAGCTAGAAATTGAGCAAGGAACCTAGAAATTCAGCAAGGCAATGTACAAATTCAGCAAGGCAACCAACGGATTGAGCGCTAGTTAAATCATCAACAAAGATGAGAACGACTTTTTTGAGAGACTATCAATTCCCTTCACTTCATGGTCATTTCCATGCATTTCACGTTCAATTCTAGTGATTCTGTTTCATTTCACGGTTAATTCCCTTCACTTCACGATCATTTCCATGCATTTTTTTTCTAAACAAACAAGCTAAAATATAGGACAACTACTCCATTACAAGTCGTATTTTGTATCAAGCATTTTATTTGGGAGAGGGAAATCCAGCATATCTTGTTAGCTTGAGGGGAGGCATTGGAATTTCTTTTGCCTTCAACACAAATGATCTGCACTCAATTATAATTAATTTATAAGGAACTTATATATTAATCGGGTTCGTGTTGGGCCAGGCAACCTGAGACCTCAACCCGAGCCCAACCCAATTTTTATCGGGTTGGTGTTTGTTTGGCCCAACCCCAAGACCAAACTCGATACATCCTGCCCAAGCCCAACCCAATGTCGGGTCGGTCACAGGTTGGTCGGGTTGAGCCCGCCCAACTTTTAGCCCTAAAATCATATATAGTACGTTAAGTAACTAATTTTGGTTTAGAAGATATTCTTATTATATGAATAAAGAAAGAAATGAAAAAAAGAGATAATTTTTTTATATGCTTATATATACATATTTATATAAATGTGTTAGAGAAAAATGTAGGTAGAATAAAATTCTCCATATAAAAAAAAAGGATACGGATACGGTTATAGCTATAGTTATAATCCATAGCCATAGATCGGGGGTGGAATCGCTGAATCCGCGATTGATCGCCGATTGGGACAGCGACTTGTGGTGGAATCGCGGGAGCTGCGATGGATTGTCGATCTATGGGTATGGCTACGGTTATAATCCGTAGCCATAGAAAACCGTAGCCATAGGTTCTTTCCTCTCTCATTTTTTTTCCTTTTTTTTGTTGTTGTAATCCCTACCGCCTTTTATGAGTCCTATCATGAGGTCTGTGTTATATCCAAACCGTCCATCTATTTGACGAGCTCATATTAAGGCTTGAGACGAAAAATAAGATAGATCTAACTATCAAGTAGACCACACTGTAAAAGGCAATGGGGAATTGAACGTCTACCATTGAAACCTTTTTAGGGGTTATAGAAGATTTGGATCATTATGAAATTTGTTTTTCTTCTTCATCCAGGTCTTTGTGACCCTATGAATGAACTTAAACAGGGAGGATTTCTCACAAACATCACAGTGGGCCCCCAAAAAGTTTTTAATGGTCGACGCTCATTCAACACGCTCAGTTTCCAGTTTGTCCCGCTCAATTTCCAATTTGTCCCCCTCAATTTTCAGTTTGCAAAGCTCAATTTCCAGTTTGTCCTGCTCAATTTCCAATTCATGTCCCCCTCAATTTCTACTTTCCGAAATTCCTCCATTCTACAAATTCTCCAGATGCAAATAACTGAAAAATCATGAAAACATGTCATTTGACATAAATCACTATGCATGCTTCAAAAAATCAGTACAGTGCAAGGCTTGTCGATGGGATTAAAGGGTAAAAAATGTACTTTTGTGAGATTTGCTAGTCCCTGTAGGAAAAACAATTGCTTATAGTTTTTCTCTGAGTTATTGAATAAATGATTGTAATAAGATTAGTAGTGAAGTTAAAGTCTTATTTAGGTACGTTTTTCATGCATTTCTCGGTCATTTTCCTTCCCTTCATGGTTAATCCCGGCAATTCCATGCATTTCTAGTGACCTTACTGACCAAAAATGACCCATATATGGTTAGTATGAGAATATAAGTGTCCATTTACATCAAAACTGGAGTTATATATAACCCCATTTTCTCACACCTCTCTACCTTACACGAATTTTCTATGTTTTCCTAAGGCATTTCAAAAGGGAAAATAAGGAGAAGAGAAGAGGAAGCTCGAAGAAGTGGGATCCAACCAAGGAACATTGATCTCCTTTTCCTTGGGAAGACTTCGTGCGGCGACCGGGACCACAAACAGGTGAGATCCAACCCTCGACCTAGAAACCTAAACTATTGAAGCCCTTTTTTCACAATTGCTAATAGAATACGTCTATTGTAGAGATCCTTACGCCCTGCGTCGAACTCCTACTTCGAAACTGCCGACAAGTTTGAAACCTATATTACCATTTTATCGGCCCCAGAGGGCCTAGATAATGATCATGGGTTGCGATCTACGCTTAAGAACTTGTTGTGCTGTTTATTTGAAATGATTTGCAAATGCTATGTTTTATAAAATGCATTATAGTCTATGTATTCGATGAAATGCTTGATTCATTCTTGCTCATTTCTGCTCACTAATGCCTACAGTTCCTATTTCTCATGCTATGTGTTCGCTCAATCATTTATGCAATCCAAGTTGCTCAATCTAGAAGCTGCTATTTGGAATTGCAAAACTATTGTCATAGTGTACTTAAAACAAATTTGCAGATATTTGTTCCTCCTAGTGATTTTATTCCACTCTATAAACCACACTACCTCTTCCAGTGGTTCTGGGTCCCTACTCATGGCTTAGTGGTAGACTCACGCGAGTTTCAACACTAAGGTCATGGGTTCGAGTACCCATTGTGGTGTAGGAGATTGCACCGATCAAAGGATGTCTGGTCGACAGCAACGAGGAGGAGGTAACCAAGCAAGAACTCGATATTTTCGCCTAACAATGAAATGGTAATTTTCTCAGTCTGCTTTTGGGTACCCGTGTGACTTGAATTGCAAATGCTCTGTCTAAATCATGAGGAAATGGAAAAAGTTAGTAATGTTTGCTAGTATTCATGAAAAAGTAGTCTGCTGGCAATTCAGCTATATGCCTTTCAAAATTCAGTTATATGCCTTTCAAAATTCAGTTATTTGCATTTCATATGTTGCTTGCTGAAGTTATATCATCTTTGCTGAAATCTCCCAGGCTGGAAGATCCTAGCCTTTTTTTGTTGTTGTAGCCTGAAAATATCTTTGGAGGCTTCCTATCTCTTCATGGCATCCAACAATGAAATAATGACATTAAGTAAACATGGCAATTAGAAAACATTGGTTTGATGAGAGTAATTCAGCCTCTAGACGAATTGAATGTTTTTTTTAAAGACAAATTCATTACCAAAATGTTCCTAGATCTTTATTTTTATTGAACAATCGCTGCCCCTTTCTTGATGTATTTCAATTATTATGAATAAACGTGCCATTAAATGAAGGGGAAGTTTTTCCAAAGAATTGGACTGAAGTTGGTGGTGAGATCTTGTTAATTTGTATTATCATTATGTAGGGAGAAGTTTGCTTCAGTGCCTAATGGTTCAGTGGTGGTGGCTTTGCTGTGGCTGCAAGTGCCGGTGGTGGAGCTACTGAGGCCAAGAAAGAAGAGAAAGTGGAGGAGATGGAGAGATGCTCCATTGCTTTCAGAGTAATGTAAGTTATAGTTCACATAGTTGCTTTGGGATACCTAGTCCAATCCATTGATGTAGACTGTTCATCTTTAACCCTTACATATGATTCCAACGGATCACTCTTATTAGGCATTCATGACCATGCCATCCATCTTTAACAAATGCCAATTAAAGATGCCACTTTTGACTCCTGGGACAGTTTTTCCTTTTGTAATATGTTGATTTCTCTGTTTCTCCTGTGATTATGTGAATAGAGCTATTGTTACCAAACGGAAATAGTGTTGTGGCTCTATGGTAAAGTATTATCTCTACTCCATGAAACTAGAAAGTAGCTGGCTGATCTGCTTTGCAACTTAAGAAAATGGTAAGATGCTCTTTAGCTTTTGCTGGTTAGTGATGGTTTATTCGTTTCAAACAAGCAAATTAATGCATAACTCCTACTGTTGTAAATTTCCACAGGTCAAAGAGCTTTAGAAGGCAACAAGAACCATACAAACCCTCTATTCTGAGGCCAAGGTTAGCTCTGTCAATCAAATCTTGCTCCCTTGATTAAAATTTATGGAAAATAAGCGGGCTAAACTGGAAAATGAGCAGGCCAAACTGGAAAATGAGCGGGCCAAACTGGAAATTGAGCGGGACAAACTGAAAATTGAGCCGGCAAACATGGATAATAGAGATTTACTTAATAATGTATTGATATTTGTTGTACCATATATGCACAAAGCTATGATCAAGAGAGGAGACAAATGGTTCCAAATACTATCTGAAACTGAGTTAACTCGGTCAAGCTGGTTTCGATTCGCCACGCAATGAAATGAGCGGCCAAATCGAAATGGGACCGAAATGGAAGGAGCCGGGGCAACGCATACCAGTTTCAATCTCCAAGCAAGTCACCATTCCGAAACTGCTACCTAAAACCTACACAACATTGGGAAATCGAGTTAACTCGGCCATGTCGTTCTCAATTCAGTGGGCAATGAAAATGAGTTACTAAAAATTGAGCCGGACAAACTGAAAAATGCCACCTCCAGAGCCATGAACAGACCTGAACAAGGAGAGAAGGGCTAGCTTTGCCAACTTCAACTGCTCTTGGGAGTAGTTAATAAACTCTAAAAGATTGAAAATCCATTGTCCTTATACAAATGTGCAAGTCTTGAAACATGACAAATATCAAACTGATCATAGCATTTTTTTAGTTACATTAGAACGGTGCTTTGACATAATGAATACCCTGGGAAATAAGCCACTTTCAAGATACCCACCAATATAGCTTCTCCAATTTTACCAATTATAAATGGTAAGTCTTTAGAATTTTAAGAAACAAAACTATGTGAGATTACTTCATGATCATTTGAATTGGGGGCATCTAGATGCATTGGATATTTCAATTACCCGGCATTGCAATGCCTGGATGGTGTAACTGCTAGCAATTGAACATAAAACAATGAAAAGCTGAAAAGCTACAAACATAACCAAAAACAATGGCTCTTCGATATAAACACATAAAACTTGTAGTAGAAGACATAGAACATTGTGGGGATGTTCTATGCACAATGAAGCCAAAATGTGAACTATTTAGACCACCTAAGGTGGATCCCACATTTATAGGGCTAGGGTATATCCAAGATTCTTCATCAGTTATAGGGGATGCGTCTAATATAAGTTTCCAACAAACCAGGGTATATCTACCAGATTACTCAATTTTTATGAAAATGTTCATAAAACAAACATCCTAGCTTATCCTCTTGGGGCTGCATGCCTCCAGAATGCTAAAAATATCTCCTGATTGCTGAGAAACCAGTTCTGAATGGTCTCTCAGTTTGGTGTTGTATGTCTTGGAGGGACCAAACATCCAACCTTTTCTGATTCAAATCCTTTCAAATGGAAAATCAGAATAATATTGGGATACTCCATTATGAACCAACCCTATTGGTTCATCGATAAATCCGTGTCACTTCTTTGTTAATTGTGTAGTAAATTGGTTGTAGCATCTCCCGTGGAGGATTATTTTATATACATTGACGATCTCCCATGTCCTAATAAGACTCCTTAGCTCATTTGCCAGTGTTGTTTCCGCCCTTTTCTTAGGATTATATATCATATGTTGTAGGAAGAATTTCAATCCTTCTATGAATAAATTCCATCCTTGTTGGGAGTATTTGAAATTTTATTAGGGTGAGAAGTTGGGGTTCTCCATGTTCGAATTGGTTGTGTGAATAATAGTACAATACCTTATTTGCTTTTAGTGCTTGTATGTAACGGTTATGGGTTATCTACAAATGTGATGTGAAGAGTTAATCTAAATTACTTGTGTTCCTTTTTTAGCAACCAGCCAAGGAAAACGTACCTAAATAAGACTTTAATTTCACTACTAAATTATGGAGGTGTCCCAGAAGAATATTTTATGAATCTTCTGAGGAATGCTTTGAATGATGCTCAATTTCCAATTTGTCCCACTCAATTTTCCAATTTCCAGTTTGGCCCGCTCAATTTCCAGTTAGGCCCGCTCAATTTCCAGTTTGGCCTGCTCAATTTCCAATTTGGCTCGCTCATTTTCCAGTTTGGCCTGCTCAATTTCTACTTTCCGAAATTCGTCCATGCTACAAGTTCTCCAGATGCAAATAACTGAAAAATCATGAAAACATGTCCCTCATAATGTTGTTCAGTTTTCTCTGCCGCCCCACCCAACACTTACACATCTGCCATAGAAGCCCTGTCAACCGTGAATTTGGGAGTGCACTCAAGCACACCCAAAATAACCTTTTGATTCTGTATATGGTACATACGATGATCAATGTTCAGTATTTTGATTGTGTTGCGGTTTTTTAGGTTGTATTGTTCGAAGGTTGGATGCTTGGTTTCAAACCTCTACCAAATGAAGTCGTCAAAGCAGTTGACCCATAGGTTAGCCCTTGAAAAAGGGATCCAGCGCTCACATCTGTTTAATATTGTATGTGATGGTCCATGAATACTTTTGTGTTGTGCTGGTCCATGAATACTAAAATGAAGAAAAGGAAGGTTGTAAATTAGTGGAAATGTACTACACCAACGAAAGAACTATCATGAAGAGGTGGTTTGATTTTGTTCTCTGATAATCCAAGCAAGACTAAGAATGGTTATAATTTTTACTACTGATTACTTTTTGGTTTTTGTA
Source organism: Magnolia sinica (assembly GCF_029962835.1). Lineage (NCBI taxonomy): Eukaryota > Viridiplantae > Streptophyta > Magnoliopsida > Magnoliales > Magnoliaceae > Magnolia > Magnolia sinica. Next base: position 28,232,281 of record NC_080582.1, on the reverse strand, counting down.
GTTATTAAAAGACTAGAAATTTGTAGTTTTCTCAGTCTTCCATCAGACTCTTCTTAGAAATTTGTAAAAAGTTAGCTTTTATGATAAATACCAGCAATTAATGCTATTTAGAAGATTATTTCCATGCATATCACGGTCATTTCTCTTCACTTCACGGTCATTTTCATGCATTTCATGGTCAATCCCAGCGATTCCATTTCATTTCATGGTCATTTCCATGCATTTCACGGTCATTTCCCTTCATTTCACGGTCATTTCCATACATTTTATGGTCATTTCCATGCATTTTACGGTCATTTCCCTTCATTTCACGGTTATTTCCCTTCATTTCACGATCATTTCCATGCATTTCCTGGCAATTCCCGAGACCTCAACCCAAGCCCAACCCAAGTTTTATCGAGTTGCTGTTTGTATGGCCCAACCCCAAGACCAAACCCGATACATCCTGACCAAGCCCAACCCAATGTCGGGTTGATCACAGGTTGGTCGGGTTGAGCCCACCCAACTTTCAGCCCTAAAATTATATATGATACGTCAAGTAACTAATTTTGGTTTAGAAAACATTCTTGTTATATGAATAAAGAAAGAAATGAAAAAAAGAGAAAAAAAATTATATGCTTATATTTACATATTTATATAAATATGTGTTAGAAAAAAATGTAGGTAGAATAAAATTCTCCACGTAAAAATTAATAAAAATAAAAATAAATAAATAAGAAAAAAGAAAGTGCATAGGGATATGATTATAGTTACGATTATAATCCGTAGCAATAGATCGAGGTTGGTATTACGAAATCCGCGATTAATCGCCAATAGGGACAACGACTTGAGGTGGAATCGCGGGATTTATGATTGATCGCCAAATTACTGTTATGGCTACAAATTATAATCATAGCTATATCCATATCCATGTGCATATGCCATTACCATTCTGCTTGAATGTCTACCGTTGAAACCCTTTTAGGGGCCACACAAGCTTTGGATCATTATGAAATTTATTTTTCCTCTTCATCCAGGTCTTTGTAACCTTATGAATAGATTGGATGGAAAATAAATGTTATGGTGGGCCCTACAAAAGTTTCAACAATGAAAATCAATTTTCCACTGCTATGTGGTGTGGCCCAGTTGATCTTTGGATATGATTTTCCTTTTTTTGATAATTCTCCGAAATGATCTAGAAATATGGATGAACGTTGTGGATATAATAAATACATAGCTGTGGGGCCATGTAACTTTGATCTATTTTAAGCCGCTCGTACAACTCTCATTTGGAGGAGCGTCAGCGCTCGTCTTCGCAGTAAAAGTGAAAAGAAGGGGTAGTGTCGTCCTCAACGTCGCTGACGCAGTGAAAGTGAAAAGGAGTGGCGCAGTGAAAGTGAAAAGGAGGGGTAGTCTCGTCCTCAACGTTGCTGTCCGCACGTGCTAGTCTCAGTTGGTAACTTAGGTTTGTATTCCTTCGTGAAAACCGCTGGGTAAAAGGCTTTGTCTACAGTGGCCATTTTCTCTTTATAATATGAGTACAAAAATGAAGTTGATCCAAATCTCGAGTCACCGCAAAGTATTGATTGAAAGCCCACCGTTAAAAACTTCTTGGATCACAAGAGTTTTGGATAAGCTGATATATATTTTCTCACTTCTTCCAAGTTTGTACGACCTAATCAATAGGTTAGATGTCAAATAATGATTACAGAGGCCCTGGGAGGTTTTTAATGGTGGACGTTCAATCATTTTTTTTCCATGGTGATTTAGATCTACCTTAATTTTGGTATCAAGACATACAATTCTTCTAAAATGGATGGGCGTTGCAGATAAAACACATCCGTTATAGTGGGATCCACGTAGCACCGACCACTAGCCACCAGCCTAACTAGCCAAACTACGTCCAGAAATCCGCGTCTGGATTGGATTGGAAGTGGATTGCTGAGTAACTTAGTATCCTAAGCTTGCTAAGTAAAACCTGTGGGGCCTATTGTGATTTATTTATTTTATCTACTCCATCCACCTATTGTAACGTATAATTTTATTTCATAATCTCATAAATGAAGCTATAAAAATCTCAAGTGGACCACATCATAGAAAACAGTATGAGTTGAATGTTTACCATTGAAAAATTATGGGAGGCTCATAGAAGTTTTGGATCAAGTTGATATTTTACCATTCCCTTCATCTGTGTATTTGTGATCTTATGAACAGGTTGGATGGCAAATAAGCATCACCGTGGGCCATAGGAAGATTTCAACGGTAGAAATCATTATTCCCGTTGTTTCTTGTGGTATAGTATGCCTGAACTTTGGATGTGCTTCAATTTTAGGTTCAGCCACTGTAATGATATGGAAAAACGGATTGACTGTGTGGATAAACCAAATACATTCATTGTGGGCCCGACTGAGTTTACACGATAAGCGCATAGAAAGTAACTCAACACACAATCGGATTTCGTCTGGATTAGACTTTGTACCGCACACGAGGGGGGACGGATTGGCTACTCCCCCTGCCACTAGCCATGTGGGCCCCACTATAAAGTATGTCTTTTATCCATGCCGTTCATTCATTTTTACAGATCATTTTAGGGCTAAATACCAAAAATGAGACCGATATAAATCTCTGGTGGACCACACTATAGGAAAACAATAGCGATTGGATATCCACCATTAAAATCCTACTAAGGCCCACTCTACTGTTTATTTGACATCCAATCTGTTGATTAAGTCATACAGACCTAGATGAAGGAAAACAAAAACAAACAAACAAAGGTCAACTTATTCCAAAACTTTTATGGCCCCAAAAAGGTTTTTAATGGTCAACGTCCAATCAACACTATTTCAATCTCTTCCTATTGATTTTTTGTCACGAGGTCCACTCCAGCTTTCAATCTGCTCATTCTTTTTCTCATGTCCTAAAATAATCTCTAAAAGTGGATGGATAGTGTGGAAACAACAAATACATCAAGGTGGGCTTATAGAACTTGGTGATGTCACTTCAAGTCTCGCTACTCATCAACTTGGCAGTAGCTAATTCGCTTCCCTCGGCATGAGTGTAGGAGAGAGTCAATTTTTTTTGAAGACTTTCTCTCAATGCATTTTAGCCGTTGTCATCATCTCAGTCGTTAATTAACGAGATGGCCTGTCATTCAAAAACCGTACTAATGTATATGTTTTATCCACTGTCCATCCATGCGGTCAGCTTATCTTAAGGATATGAAACAGACAGCTAATTAATGAGATGCTCGTCATTCAAAAATAATAATCCATTCTTTCAGCTTATCTTAAGACATGAACCCAAAGATGAGGCAGATCCAAATCATATGTCGACCACACCACGGGAAAACAGTATTGATTTAACGTCCACCGTTAAAATCTTCCTTAGCCTACTGTAATGTTTATTTCCCATCTAACCTGTTGATGAGGTCGCGGAGACCTGAATGAAAGGAAAACACAGATATCAACTGATCCAAAACTTCCGTGGCTTCTAAATTTTTTTCACCGGTGATCATTCAATCTACATTTTTTCTTATGGTGGGGTCCACCTGAGAGTTGGATCTGCCTTATTTTTGGGCTCATGCTTTAAAATGAGTTGGAAAAATAGATGGACCGTGGGGATGAAACACATATCATGCTGGGGCCCACAGAGCACCGACCAATAGCCAGTAGCATCACTAGCCAATCCACGTCTGATCAACCATGGTGACGTTGATTAGTTTAAGGTCCTGTTTGATAAGAGCGAACAGTTTCCAGAAGTAATTGTTGATTTTTCATTACATATTTACAGTGTTTGATAGGGGTATGGAAAATGCAATGGATCTAACTCTCACATTCATCCCGGTGTTTGATACCTGGAAATATCTTGCCAGTGTCATTACAAGAGTTTCCTGAACATATATTTCCAGAGTGTTTGATAGGTTATGGAAAATGTTGGGACCCACCGAAGCACACCGAGATGAGTCAAACAAAGTACTATCAATCGCACAATCAAATCCAAACATAAACAATTAGAATTTTTCATGAAAAAAATTCTCATATAAAGCGCTAAGTATGCACTACGAAAGTAAAAATTATAAGAGAGTATTACCAATTCAAAGAAGCCCCAAATCCACTTTACAAGCTCTAAGAAATCCTTGAGAACGAATTAGAAAGCTCTACAACTCTTCTGCTTCTTCCCATATCCCGATTACAAATATATATATATATATATATATATATATATATATATATATATATATATATATATATATATAATATCACAATTGGAATAAGAAACATCCGGCACAACCAAGTCCAAACACAAATAATTGAATTTTACATGGAAAAACCCTTACGGGAAAAAAAACACGACATAAAGTGACGAGAATGCAGTATGAAAAGCATAAATTATAAAAAATAGAGTGTTACCGATTCAAACTAGCCTCAAATCCACTTCACAAGCCCTAGCTATTGTCACACCCCAAATCTAGAACCTAGACTCTACTACTTCCCAAGTCCCGAACTCAGGTCGTGACAACTTTCTCGCCACTCGCCGGACTTGGTGAACGGTTAACGAACTTCTCGAACGCCAAACCCAGCTTATGGCGGGGGATTTTATTTTTTATTTTTTTTAACGGTTAATCTAATTAGGCGGTTACATATTTTATACATGGTATCAAATCATATCCAATAAACGAACTTGTTCGACATAACACACATATAATGGTGCACCAGCTCAACAATGAGGGAGAAGATATAATAATTCCCCTATAGCTCCTGCACGCACAATGCTACTAAACATATCCTGAAAAAGTTAAATCATTTGTATAAGCAAACTACAGCTCGTGAGTCTACTACGTACCGGAAGTAAAACGCGACTTATCAGAACACTCCTGTAAAGACATCCAAAACAGCCACAGGCATATTATCAACCAAGTGTGTTATCATAGGTGAGCATGTTATCAACCAAACATAATATTGAAGTTCGTCAGGTTATCATAAATCATGTGATCAATTTTAGGCATACTACTCGGATGAACGATCATGAGTCATGAGAATAGCTAATCATCATGTACAAGATAATCAAATCTCATATTCCACCATAGAGCATACGATGGAAAAGGAACAATAAGGATGGTATGTGTAGTTGGGATGATAATACACTGCATCCCAAGTCATGGGGTTCATTACAAGGGACTTCTATCCAAACTAGTCCCATACCTGATTTGAATAGCTAGACTCAATTGGTAAACTCCTGATCTTAGGTTAGTTGCGTACCTAACCAAAATCATAGCCATTGCGAATGTGCACATAATGATTTAGTTATGTACCACCAGCCCGAGTGAATAGTGGATGCATGAATGCATGTCAAATGCTGAACATGAAAATCCCACTCAACAAGTCCACATCTCAGTACAGTTATCATCACTAAAATCATCACCTGAGTCTAGTACACTTCCAACACTGGTTGTCGCCCATCGCGTGCAAAACCAAGCGAGTGCAAAAGACTTCACTATCCACCTTGTCAGTTGTACATAAAAACCACTCGGTCTGTCGATAGCAAACCCATTTCACAAGCCGGTCAAACTTAACCTAGCATATAGCCCTCCGCACCTGGGTGGGTAAGATCAAACCCCCTTCCAAACAACTCTGACACAGATGGGAGACGCAACCTACCGCTATCCAGTCATCGTGCGCTCATGAATCAATTCAGTTTAAAAATTGGAGCATCCTACTGGTACCACAGGGTTTAGAGACTTTCACCCAAGGATGCCTGTGAAGCCCTGTAACCTCAGTAATTTCTGGTGTCCATCATCCGCCAACCACAACGAGGCTACAAGACTACCTTCTTACTGACTCTAGAGAGTAGATGTGTGTGTCACACACAGTGAAGAATGCATGAATTACACTATCCAAGGCATGCATCAAACCAGCGCGTACCGCACGAATCATGCCAGGCAACCCTGTCTCATATAGTCCCTTATGTGTCGCAAGTTGAGAGGCATATGCTGTAAACAATTGCCATCCACAACAGGTATACAAATGATGCATATGAGATATAATAATGTGCGATCATAAGCACTATGCATGAGATTTATAATACCGCATTAAGCCTAAAGTAGGGTTAAATCAATATAAAACAATGCTAACTTAAATGTAAAAGCAATGCTACCTCTAATATAAAATAAGTGTTGCGTCAACATAAAGGAAATGCTATAAGCAAACATCAGTCTAACCCTCGCACCAATCACTAATGTAATGCCACAAAGATCATTACGTGTCATACCAACATTTTATGCCAAATTATCCAAGTCATGCAAGCTTGTGCATGGAGTACATAGCATACAAGTATTCACATGCATCATCAATATCATGGCCATCATCCAACACTATCATCATACTGCCCTAGGCAGTAGGCTTCTATCATGCATGATGTTATCTTTACGTTCATAAGCATTATTTATTTATCATCATTCAAGCATAAAGTAAAACATAGTTATCTTATGCATGAGATCATCGTGACCATCAATGTGTGCATTATTGTCACTTGGATATCAATAGCATCTCCAATGTAATGATCATTAGGTAAAGCATGGTAAACAACTAACATATTTTGTCATCATATACATGTACATACTATCATCATCATTAGCATGAAGGTCACTTCTACTTCATGATTAACATAAGCAAATTCATAACTACCACAAACAACTACTCATTCATCATGAATGCATATGTCATCAATTCACCATATTTTAAATTATCACCGTAATCGATATTAACCCTACCATAATCACCATCAATTAGGTCATACCTGTCATAAAAACCAATAATTCACCATCATCATCTCAATCATTAATAGATGCGTCCCACCTAGTGTTACCCCCACATTAACCTTGCACTACGCGTAAGGTACATGATCTTATAGGTTAAGTGTGGGTCCCACGTGGTGGACCACTAAGCAAATTCCACATAGGATAAACATCCAACTATTGGGCTCTTTGATTATGTCGATCCAGTCCCATGGCTAAGTGAGCCCCACTAACTGAACGTGTAACTTCAACACATGATTGTGCCCCACATTTTACCACAAGTATGGTTAATGGGCTTTTCAATATTGATTTAACATTCATGTGGTATGGCCCACTTAGGTCTAGGTTTGGTTTATTAGTGGACAACGATCCCACACCAAGGGAAGTATATATGGATACATATCTCTAAGGTGGATCTTATAACACAACTAAGCCCCACAATTCTAACATCAAATAGGAGATAAAATTACCATCCCAAACATATAAGACTCACATGCCAACATTGCACAGATTCCACATCGTGTTCGACCCATGAACCTCATTCACACAGGGTCCTTGCTCTTGCTCCGATGGTAGACTCTTAGGAGTTTCAACACCTGGTCAAGGGTTCGAGTACCCATAGGTGGTGAAATCCCACTAAGGCGTGAGTGTGTAGTGGTGTCTGTGTGTTTAAAAAAAAAAAAACCCTCATTCACATGTAAAATATGAAGGCATTTCTATTATAACTTATATAAAACACATGGGCCCCTTTGAGTGTGGCCCAACTAACTAGTGGTAGTGTGCAAGGCACACTGCTCACTAGGCAATTGGCCTACCTAACGGCCCTAAGAAGATTTACCATGATGGGCTTTCTACTCCCATGTGTTTCTCTTGGGATTGGGCCCACTGGGCCTTGGTTTTACTTCATTTGGATTGGCCCAAGGCCGCATATGATCTATGGGAAGCAATTGGGCAGCAAGGTTGTCCAACACATGCTCCACCATGTAAAAAATCAAGTTTACACAATATACTAAGTGAGCCTTATTTGGCAGGGGTGCGGCTCATACAAGATAACCCACTTGGACCTTAATATTACTTCATTTAGGTTGGCCCAAGGACACCCATAACCCAATAGATGATATGTGGGCAGCAAGGATTGTCTACCACCTAAATTACGGGATTAAATAACACTCATTTACTAACAACACAAGGTAGGCCTTACTATATGGGGATATGACCCACACACAAAAGGCTCACTAGGATTTTGGGCCCACCACCATCTGAGAATTTATTTTCAGGGCCAAGATAATCCATCAGATAGCCTAAATTTAAACCACTTTGTCATTAATCAGAGTTAGCAACAAAAGTAGGCGGAGTAAACCATACATTGAATAAAAACATTTCAATCACCATAAAGATCCAAATGTAGCGCCTATATAGCACTTATACAATCCAAATAACAAAAGTTCATTAAATGAAAACATGAATCTATCATTTAATGGTGGAGCTCAATATGGGTCGCAAGGACCTCGTCTATCTCCTCAGCTACCCGATCTTCTCTAGCAACCCAGTGAACAGCATTGGCTCAATCTACACATGCATCAACTGATATGGTTTGATAGCGTCAATGGCAATAAGAAGCGCCCTCTAGGATTACACACTCATCATTCATAATCTAGGATAGATTGTAAGTCATGAGAATAGATATATTAAGCAGCGCAATTCATAATCATGATCATATACTCAAAAATTAAACCGATCAACATAATTTCAACATTAAAATAATAGCAATCGCAATGCAAGTGAATGTGTTTAGATAATCAAATAATCAATCATAGAAGTTTCTATTGCACCTGGAAAGCACATTGTGTATGAACTCCGTAAGATGGCTAGAAAATCAATAAGCGAACTCTCTCTACACCAGAAAATTAAAGTAACCTTCTCAAGATGAATAGAAAATCAACCTTTAAACATCTACTTCACCTGGAAATCATATCATACGTGAACTCCGCAACATGGATAGAAAACCGATAAGCGAATTTCAACTCCACTCGAAAATCATGGTACAACTGAATACCACAAGATGAGTAGAAAACTAACATACAAACCTCTACTTCACCTGGAAATTATATCGTACGTGAACTCCATAAGATGGCTAGAAAATCAATATGCAAACTTCAGCTCCACCCGAAAATCATAATACCACTGAACTCCATAAAATAAAGAGAGAATCATCATAGGAACTCCGACGTCATCCGGAAATCATATGAACTCCGCAAGATGGCTAAAAAATCGATAAATGAACTTCAGTTCCACTCAAAAATCATAACGAACTCCACATAATAACCGAAAATCAACAAGATATGTGAATATGATTAACAAGCCACAAGAGGGCATCAATATTTCATCAAAGCCATGAAGGGAAAATAAGTGATCCAAGTCACGTATGGTAAATATGCGATCCAAACCATGTAAGGTAGATGTGCGATCCAAACCGCATAAGTAAAATATGGACCATAAGGTGGTAAGCTCATGACAGGTTTCATTCATTCCATCGCTTAATAGCAAGTGGCACACATACAATTAATTAACAAATGTACAACTAAAGATAGCATGTTATCATCAAATAATTTATGCTTGTTATAATTAAAGAGAGATGTTTATCATTTAATGTAGGAAATAATTGCGCAACAAATTAACATATTCAATAATGAGGTAAGTAACTTAATGAGAGAAATCAAAGCATCATCTATGTCCAGATCGATGAATTTAAGTGGGAAGCTCAAAGGGTGAGTCCTCACCTTGGTCGCGTAACCTAATTGTGTGTCCTACTAGATAGCATGAATGCAACCCGATGGAGTCAAATCTACTCAATGATATATGACCACAACCTAAACAAAACATCAAGAAAAATAATTAGTACTTGGCTTCTAGGGTTAATACACCCAACGAAAACTCATTGAGTCAACTCTGCAACGAACAAAGGAAATGAGTTTTGATTTACTTTGACTTGATAATTTAATTTGGCAATTCGATGCAAACTCATCGCCAAGCGGCTACAAGGCTAGAGTAGGTCAGATCCAAACTCAGCCCAACAACTCCACCAAATTGACTTGGTAGGTGCACAACAGGTCAAACCTCTCACTTACCCCAGCTGGACCTAGGCCAGGCCCATCCCCAACTTGACCTTGCTGGACTCGATTTTAGCCGAGTTGACTTGGCAGCAATCACCACGAGTCCCCTCTCTCTTCTCGCTCCTCTTCCTCTCTCCCTTCTAGTTTTCTTTCTCTCACTCACTCTCTCTTTTCTTCTTCTTGTTTTCCTTCATTTCTCAGACAAGACCAGCAATGTCCAGACTCAGGCAGAGCTCGATAGCAGCTCCCCTCGACCCATCTTAGTGCGGCAGCAACAACCGCAACCCTTCATCTCTCTTTTTTCTTTTCCTTCCTCTCTTTCTCTCTTTTCTTGTTTCTCCTTCTCCTTTCTTTTTTTTTCCCAAGAAGATTTGTTGGACCGACCAACAAACTTGCAACACAATGAGTCAGTGGATCGCACTTGTTAATAGACCAGCTCGGTGCGACAACTTGCCGACAGCAAGAAAGAAGAAAATGGTCTCTTTCTTTTTCTCTTTCGCTCTCTATTTCTCGAGAGAGGGGTGCCCCAAAGGAGGCTATTTATAGTCCCCTTGACTATCTAGAGTGCTTATCAACTAACCGAGGTATTAGACATAACGCTACACTAATCTGGTTGAAATGGAAGTTGTTATCATTGGTCTCTTTTGCATTATCGAAATCCATCATTATGGATGACCACCTGATGTTATGGGCCACCTATCGAACGTCCAAGATCAACAAATGAGGCCCATCCTACGCTGATGGGTTTCTTGAGCTAAGTGGAGAAGATAATCTAGCCATTAATGGTGGATTATCAACGAGTGGTTAATCACATGATCCACAATGCGTGAATAGTGTGGATGGGTCCCATGATCACTGTGGGACCCACAAAAGGGACGGTGATCAACATGTTTGCTTGATAGACTTAAGTTTTGAGTTGCGGCGGTATCTTTAGGGTTTGCGAGATTTTTTTCCTCGGATGCGGACAAACCTCCTTGCTGCCATAGCTTGGACGACTGAGATCATCTTAAAAGAACTCTTGGAGCCAACGAATGGTGTAGATTTCTCCACAATCAAAAATGGAAAGATGCTTTCCGCATTCTCCTCTTGCCCTGACAGAGCTCCAAAACTGTTGGACATAGGCCATTGAGGCCCACTAGTGAGCAATCACTGGTGGGTGGGTCCCATAAGTTTAGGCCTCTTCCAGCCTCTTCCATTAAGAGATAGTTTTCAAATTCAAATTTGCATGAGGATGGGAGAAAGGGATAAGACCAGATAATATGGTCTCATCCAAACTCTCATTATTTCCTATATAAAGGATGAGGCTCTCTCTCGTAAATACATCATAACAAATACCGAGAGTATAAAGAAGAATAGTGGTTAGTACATAGTAATTTGTCCATTTAGCTTGTCCTTGGGATGATCTAAACCGTAGATCATGATCCAGGGCCATCTATACGATTGAATTAGAGGGGCGAATAGACCCATCTGCTCCAGTAGTAAATAGGCGGGCTGTTAGATCTAGAGCGCTAATCTTTGGCTTTGTGAAGGTTCCATATCGTGTAAACTATCAGATCTTGAGGGCTCACACTTCCGCACTTCCTATCAGTGGTATCAGAGCAACTCATCGGTGAATCTCCGATTTATTATTTTCATCACGAAAGGTAAGTACTAAAGGTGGTGCGTGCGTGCTTCGCTTTTACAGTTCCAACGTGGCACGTGTATCGAATCCCAGCAAATCATGACTTAACGGCCTGGATGATTGCAGTGGCCCATTGGATACAATCAAATGAACGGCCTGGATGGATGCAAGAATGCCACGTTGGCTTTAATCTCATTCACGTGACCATAAAACAGGATCTTTTTGTGTATGTATGAATAATGACCATTTTGACCCACACCATCGTGCTGGTGACCCACTGAAATGGATGGCGCATGTGCTGTGGGCGCAATGGACCATGCTCATAGCACATTGGAGTGTGCTTTTGAATCTTTAGAAGAAGAGAAATTTAGGACTGTGGACCCCACCTTTTAGCCATCTGTTTTTATGAAAGAAGACAAACCTTCTTTTGCAACTTAGACCTGCACGTGCGGATTACGAATTTCAGGACGAAAACACCCCTCGTTTTCACTACTGCTTTTCTTCTCCCTTTCAACTGTTTCCTTTTCCTTTCCCTTTCCACTACTACTTCACTGTCGTTGCTTTCACCCCTTTTCTTCGCACGGTTAGAAAGATTAAAAAAAACCCTTTTTGTGGGCCCCCCTTATCAACATTTGTCTTTTTCTGAAAATAGTCGGTCCAGCAAAGAAAGCACGCAGCACAGGTATATTTTAAACTCAGTTGGGCCCACATTGAATGTATGGGTATAGGAAACGGATTGGCTACTCCTCCGGTGCTCTGTGCGCCCCACCATGATCTACGTGGCTGGTGGTTGGTGCTCTGTGGGCCCCACTATGGTGTACGTGGCTGGTGGTCAGTGCTCTTTAGCCCCACCATGGTATACGTGGCTGGTGGTTGGTGCTCTTTGGCCCCACCATGGTGTACGTGACTGGTGGTCGTTACTCTGTGGGTCCCACCATGGTGTACGTGGCTAGTGGTCGGTGCTCTGTGGGCCCCACCATGGTATATATGTTTCATCCATTCCGTTCATCCATTTTGTCTGCTCAATTTCCATCTAATTTAAGGGGTTGAGACCCAAATTAGATGAAAATTTGGCTGGTGGCCCGCTAGAGGAAAACAATGGTGATTGGATATCCATCATTTAAATCCTCCTGAGGCCCACTGTACTGTTTGTCTAAAATCCAATCTGTTTTTTAGGTGATAAAGACCTAAATGAAGGCTAAAAACAAAGATCATCTTGACCCAATACTTTTATGGCCCCCAAAAAGTTTTTAATGGTCGATGTTCATTAAATACTATTTCCTATCATGTGGTCCAATTGAGATCAGGATATACTTCAATTTTTGTATAATATGATAAAATAATCTATAAAAATAGATGGACGACATGGATGAAACACATACATCATGATGGGGCCCACAGAGCACCGAACACTAGCCATTGGCTGGTGGTAGGGGGAGTAGCCAATCTGTTTCCTATAGTATATCCACGCTGTCCATCCGTTTTTCCATCTAATTTAAGGGGTTGAGCCCCAAATTGAAGCATATCAAAATATCAAGTGAATCATACCACGGGAAACAGTGGGCATAATGATTTTCTAGTTTGCCCCGCTGATTTCATGTTTCCCCGCTCAATTTCATGTTTGCCCCGCTGATTTTATAGTTTGCCCCACTCATTTCATGTTTGCCCCGCTGATTTTTCAGTTTATCTCGCTCAATTTCATGTTTGTCTCACTCAATTTCATGCTTGCCCCGCTCATTTCGGTGTTTGCCTCGCTCAATTTCATGTTTCCCTCGCTCAATTTCATGATTGCCTCGCTCATTTCCTAGTTTGCCCCGCTCAATTTCATGCTTGCCCCGCTTATTTCCTAGTTTGCCCCGTTCAACTTCATGTTTGCCCCGCTCAATTTCATGCCTGCCCCGCTCAAGTTCATGTTTCCCCTGCTCAATTTCATGTTTGCCCTACTGATTCTTTAGTTTGCCCCCACTCAATTTCATGTTTGCCCCCGCTCAAAACTTAAACCTAAACCTAAACCTAAAACCTAAATGTATTCTCAAATCCCTAAACCTAAACCTTAACTTATTCTTAATTCCCTAAACATTAACCTATAATCTAAATTAAACCTAAACCTATATTGTACACTTGTAACCTAAAATCTAAATGTATTCTCAAATTCCTAAATCTAAACCTTAACCTATTCTCAATTCCCTAAACTTTAACCTATAACCTAACTTAAACATAAACCTATAACCTACACTTATAACCTAAAACTTAAATGTATTCTCAAATCCCTGCACCTAATCCTAATCTCAACTCCTTAACCTAAACCTAAACTTGAAAACCCAAACCTAAACCCGGTCCCGAACCCGATTTCCTAAACCTAAACCTTAATCTATTATCAGTTCCCTAAGGGCCCGTTTGGCCGGTCGGATTGGAAGGGATTGAATGGCATTTGAAGGGATTGGAAGTCAAATCCCGGGATTGGCCTAGCGTGTCAAACAGAGTCGGTGATCTGAACCCAATCCCATGGATCTTAAGATAATCCATTGAGAACACCATCATTACATTTAAATCCCATCCAATCCACCCTAATCCTTTCAAATTTGCATGGGACGTGTTTGGTTTGAGGGATTGGAAGGGATGAGAAGGTTTAATCCCAGGATTGGCCGGGCATGCCAAACAACTGGATATAGCAATCCCATGGATCTCTAGACAATCCACCGACAACACCATCATTACCTAGAAATCCATGCCATCCACCCTAATACCATTCAATCCCTTCCAATCCGCCCAGCAAACGGGTCCTAAACCTTAACCCATAACCTAACTTAAACCTATACCTATAACCGACACTTAAAACCTAAACCTAAAACTTCTAACCTAAATGTATTCTCAAATACCTAAACCTAAACCTACACCTAATCCTAAACCTAAACCTAAACTTGAAAGCCCCAACCTAAACCCGATCCCGAACCCGATTTCCTAAACCTAAACTTAACCTATTCTCAGTTCCCTAACCCTTAACCTATAACCTAACTTAAACCTAAACCTATAACCGACACTTATAACCTAAACCTAAACCTGTAACCTAAATGTATTCTCAAATCCCTAAACCTAAACCTACACCTAATCCTAATCTCAACTCCTTAACCTAAACATAAACCCGGTCCTGAACCCGATTTCCTAAACCTAAACCTTAACCTATTCTCAGTTCCCTAAACCTATAACCGACACTTATAAAACCTGTAACCTAAATGTATTCTCAAATCCCTAAACCTAAACCTACACCTAATCCTAATCTCAACTCCTTAACCTAAACTCGGTCCCAAACCCGATTTCCTAAACCTAAACCTTAACCTATTCTCAGTTCCCTAAACCTTAACCTATAATCTAACTTAAACCTATACCTATAACCGACACTTATAACCTAAACTTAAACCTATAACCTAAATGTATTCTCAAATTCCTAAACCTAAACCTACACCTAATCCTAAAGCTAAACCTAAACTTGAAAACCCAAAGTTAAACCCAGTCCTGAACCCGATTTCCTAAACCTAAACCTTAACCTATTCTCAGTTCCCTAAACCTTAACCCATAACCTAACTTAAACCTATACCTATAACCGACACTTATAACCTAAACCTAAACCTGTAATTTAATGTATTCTCAAATCCCTAAACCTAAACCTACACCTAATCCTAATCTCAACTCCTTAACCTAAACCTAAACTTGAAAACCCAAACCTAAACCCAGTCCCGAACCCGATTTCCTAAACCTAAACCTTAACCTATTCTCAGTTCCCTAACCCTTAACCCATAACCTAACTTAAACCTAAACCTATAACCTACACTTAGATGGGCCTACATTGAATGTATGTAGTATATCCACGCCGTCCATCTAATTTTAGCGGTTGAGCCCCAAATTGAAGCATATCAAAATATCAAGTGAATCATACCACGGGAAACAGTGGGCATAATGATTTTCTAGTTTGCCCCGCTCAATTTCAAGTTTACCCCGCTGATTTTATAGTTTGCCCCGCTGATTTCATGTTTCCCCCGCTCAATTTCATATTTGCCCCGCTGATTTTCCAGTTTATCCCGCTCAATTTCATGTTTGCCCCGCTCAATTTCATGTTTGCCCTGCTCAATTTCATGCCTGCCCTGCTCATTTCCTAGTTTGCCCCGCTCAATTTCATGGTTGCCCTGCTTATTTCCTAGTTTGCCTCGCTCAAATTCATGCTTGTCCCGCTCATTTTCTAGTTTGCCCCACTCATTTCCTTTTGCCTAGCTCAATTTCATGCTTGCCCCGCTCATTTCCTAGTTTGCCCCGTTCAACTTCATGTTTGCCCCGCTCAATTTCTAGTTTACCCCACTCAATTTCATGTTTCCCCCGCTGATTGTCTAGTTTGCCCCCACTCAATTTCTTGTTTACCCCCCTTCAAAACCTAAACCTAAAACCTAAATGTATTCTCAAATTCCTAAACCTAAACCTTAACTTATTCTCAATTCCCTAAACCTTAACCTATAATCTAACTTAAATATAAACCTATATTGTACACTTGTAACCTAAAACCTAAATGTATTCTCAAATCCCTAAACCTAAACCTTAACCAATTTTCAATTCCCTAAATTTTAACTTATAACCTAACTTAAACCTAAACCTATGACCTACACTTATAACCTAAAACTTAAATGTATTCTCAAATCCCTAAACCTAAAGCTGCACCTAATCCTAATCTCAACTTCTTAACCAAACCTAAACTTGAAAATCCAAACTTAAACCTGGTCCCGAACCCGATTTCCTAAACCTAAACCTTAACCTATTATCAGTTCTCTAAACTTTAACCTATAACCTAACTTAAACTTAAACTTATAACTGACACTTATAACCTAAACCTAAACATGTAACCTAAATGTATTCTCAAATCCCTAAACCTAAACTTACACCTAAACTTAATCTCAACTCCTTAACCTAAACCTAAACTTGAAAACCCAAACCTAAACCCGGTCCCAAACCCGATTTCCTAAACCTAAACCTTAACCTATTCTTAGTTCCCTAACCCTTAACCCATAACCTAACTTAAACCTAAACCTATAACCTACACTTATAACCTAAACCTATGACCTACACTTAGATGGGCCCACATTGAATGTATGTAGTATATCCCGCTCAATTTCATGTTTGCCCCGCTCAATTTCATGCTTACCCCACTTAATTTCATGACTGCCCCACTCATTTTCTGGTTTGCTCCGCTCATTTCCTAGTCTGCCCCGCTCAATTTCATGCTTGCCCCGCTCATTTCCTAGTTTGCCCCGCTCAATTTCATGCTTGCCCTACCCATTTCCTAGTTTGCCCCACTCAATTTCATGCTTGCCCCTGCTCATTTCCTAGTTTGCCCCGCTCAATTTCATGCTTGCCTTGATCAATTTCATGTTTGCCCCGCTCAATCTCATGTTTGCCCTGCTAATTTTCCAGGTTGCCCTGCTGATTTTTTAGTTTGCCCTGCTGAATTCATAGTTTGCTCCGCTGAATTTCATGTTTGGCCCACTGATTTTCTAGTTTCCCCTGCGCAATTTCATGTTTGCCCTGCTGAGTTTCTAGTTTGCCCCGCTGAATTTGTAGTTTACCCCGCTCAATTTCATGTTTGCACTAGTTGATTACATGTACTTATTCAATCTAATACGAACCTAACCCATTTCATGAAGAAATTGTGACCAACTATGTTTGTTGAAGGTTTTCTGGAAGGGTGGAAACTGATCAACTTCAACAGGACTTTCACTTGTGCATGTATTATTATGGAAGTTGTCATACCTCGGCATAGAAATTCAAACGATATCAGAGGCTTTGCTTTTGTTCGCAGGAGTTCAAAGGATGAAATCGTGAAGGCAGTCCACGATCTAAACAAAGAGAGTTTTTGGGATAAAAAACTTAGGGTTCAAAAGGCAAAATTTAGGCCTGATAGGAAGAACAAAGAGGATATGGAATAGGAAAATCAAGGGACAATAATCCCAAAACAGAAGAAGGACGGCCAAAGCATAGAGGGAAAGGACATGGCGAATCCTTCGAGGGCAGTTACAACTCTAGAAAATGGTAGGTCTTTCAATGATATGCCATTTTAAACAAGGTAGGGCAAGCAATCAGTGTAGAAGAGGTAAAAGAAGGCTCTGGTGAGTGTGCAGCACGTTGCTACTGCAAAAGACCCACACATCTCATGTAACTATGCTGCAAAGAAACATTTCCAATTTGAACAATCACAAGCATGCATTCCTATAATTTGGCAATTGTATACGAACCCCTAGTGAAAAACTTGTATAGGTAACATTGTTACATACAAGTTTTCCTGTTAAGCTTATGCAAGTTTTTCCATTAAGCATTTGTATTGTCTAATTTTCTGTGGCATGGGTTATTTTTTACTATTTTTGCCACTTGCCATGCTGATATGCTAGTTGTAGACTTGCAGGCACCATTTATTTGCCTCTGATCTGAGTATATTATGCAGTATTTTCTTGTATTTTGCTTCAGCTATTCCTTTAATTTCGGAAATTTTGCAGAGGTATGAAATTGTGAATTGTGAATGGTGTTGTTGAAGTAGAAGGTGTCACCTACAGAGGATAAAGCTACAGAAGGTATTTAACAAACCTTGAGTGCTCCAATTTATTGGAAATACTTTGTTTAGGATGCTTATTATGTGTTGTTTTTTCAGAGAAAGGAGTACCAGATTTTTGGCTCACTGTAATAAAAACCAACGAAGTGGTTGGTGAGGAGGTAAATGACTCAAAAAATGATGTTTCACCAACTCGTGTTTTCTATTTCTTTTTCTTTTTCTTTCTTTCTAGTATGGTTCTTATGCTTTCCTTGTTTCTCATTTCAGATTTTTGAGCGCGATGAAGGGGCTCTCAAGTATCTCAAAGATATCAAGTGGTTCAGAATTAATGATCCCAAGGGCTTCAAGCTCGAATTCTTCTTTGATCCTAACCCATGATTGACGATGATGAACCTATTCTTGAGAAGGCCATAGGGTACTGTTATTGCTCATAACTTTCCATGACAAAGAAATTCTACTAGTTGGTCTTCTTCTTCCTATTGTATTTAATTTAGTTCAATTTTATTTCTTGCATGATGTGGAATTTGGTTGGGGTACTTATAGGACGGAGATTAAATGGTATCTTGAAAAGAGCCTGACACAGAAGGTTCTGAAAAAGAAGCCAAAGAAGGGATCAAAGAATGCCAAGCCCATCACAAAAACTGAACAATGGAATAGTTTCTTAAATTTCTTCAATCCACCACAAGTCCCGGATGATGATGATGATATTGATGAAGACACAGCAAGTTCAATGTCACTGCACGGAAGAGCAATTTGACTATTATTCCTTAGTTGCTTATCATCTCCTGTGATTTCTTTTTAACAGGCTGAGCAGCTTCAGAATCAAATGGAGCAGGATTATGATGTTGGGTACATGTTCTTTCCCTTGCATTATTCATATGTTTCTTGCCTACTTCACTCATTACAAAAGCCTCTTCCTTTCTAACTAATGATGGTGAATGCCTTTTAAATGATCAAAATGTACTTTTAGAGCCACGGGCCTTTGATCATTTTGGAGGGTGCAGGGTCTTCTCATCATTTACTTCGTGGAAACTGATGTGGATGGGTGTTTATTTATATATTTATTTATTTTTGCATCAGGTGTGAAGAAGAAAGTTGATAAAGTAATACTACTTGTGGGCAAAAGAGATGAGAAAATGACCGTAGACCTATAGCTACGGATTATAACCGTAGCCATAGATTATCGATAATATTGACCATAGTTCGATAATATCAAAAATGAATGTCAAATTGTCCAGCAACAAAACTCGAAAAATGGAAGAATTTTCGATATTATCAACATATGTTCGATAGTATCGAGCATAAGTTATTGATAATTTCGAGACATGATCAATAGTATCGATAACTAATATTGAGTAATGACCATAGACCTATTGCTACGGATTATAATCGTAGCAATAGGTCCCGTAGCCAATATATCGATATTATCTACAACATGTCGATATATCGATAATATCTCGATATATCGACATTTTATGGAAATGCAGCAAATCTTGCTGGACAATTGTCATCCAGATTCGATATTATCGACATATTGTCGATGACCAATGTCGATAATATCGATGATATGTAGATAATATCTACGTTTGCATATTTTGTAATTTTATTTTTTGTTGTGCTTTTTTTGTTTTATTTTATTTTATTTTATTTTGAGTTAGCTTGTTGTATACACCCATGTCAGTACACACCCTCCATGTTAGCCATCCCCACTAAGAATCGATACGAAGATGAATAAATTCCATCCTTGTTAGGAGTATTTGAAATTTTAATAGAGTGAGACGTTGGAGTTATGTGTTCTTGAATTTGCTTTGTGAATAATAGTACAGTACCTTGTTTGCTTTTAGTACTTGTATTTTTTAGCAATCAACCAAGTAAAATGTACCTAAATAAGACTTTAATTTCACTACTAAACTATGGAGGTGTTGCAAAGGAATAATTTATGGATCTTCTAAGGAATGCTTTGAATGATGCTCGAAATGTTCGTTCCAATAAGCACATTGCATTGAGAGGTATGTTTTGTACTTAAGACCTATTAGATGTGTTGTTGAAAGCGAGTTTAAATACACATACAACTGCCGTAAGTTTCTACCATCATAGATTTCTTAAAATTTAATAACTTCCGTAGAAATCTGATGTAGTATTTCCATATTGCTTCAACATGTTGTCATCCAATTGTTTCAGGTGAATAACCTAAAAAGTGTACTTTGGCCAATATATTCTTTAAAAACATATTTGTTCCATGCTTTATTTCTACTAATGATATTCTTGCTATTCTACTAATGCTACTCTGGTTGTCCTTATCATTCAAACATAGCATAAGAGAATTTCAACATTTTCTAAACATAGATCAGAAAAAGTATCCTGTGTAAACCAATATAAAAGTAGCAAACAATGCTTCTACACTACACATATGAAACAGCATGTTAACACTATACATATGGATAGAATTGTTAATGTTCTATAGCAATTCTCTCACAAGAAGATCCAAGTACAACATGGAAGCTCAGTTTTTCCATCTAATGCATGTGGTCCAATGTAAGATTCTGATATTAACAGCAGCAGTAGCAGCAACAGTGAGTGATACTGCAACTTTTTTCTTTCTTTCTATTTAGATAACTTATACTATACATACAGATGAAAAATCTACAGATGGAAAAATGGGGACCATTTTTTTTTTTCGAAGGGTAAGAAAAAATCCTAATAAAGATAAGTTTTTCTAAATTGTATTATATATGAATGGATGACATGAGGTGCTAAAAAATACCTTTTTGGTAAAGTTTGGCCAGTAACTCCTGGACTCCAAGGTCTTCAAAAATAACATTAACAGTTAGATGTACAACTTCCTGTCACCAAGAAACCAACAAAAGATACAACAATGGGGCTTGCAACCTTGAAGGTGGAAAAGTTATTCCATAACTTCTTTGAATGTTTCAATGTGACTTTCAAACTCAACATTTTAATTGGAAAAATAGAAACCACATTGGTGTGTTAGAGAAACATATATTATGAAATCTAAGATCGTCAGCAGGCCAAGTTGGGCTATGTCAAGTAAATCAACACTGTTTCCCGTGGTATGATTCACTTGATCTTTTGATATGCTTCAATTTGGGATTAAACCGCTAAACTTAGATGGAAAAACGGATGGACGCCGTGGATATACTACATACATTCAATGTGGGCTCATCTGAGTTTACTTAGTACAATGGGTGTGTACTGACTAACTCAGTACGCAATCCGATTACGCTTGTTACACCCCGCAATGATGTTTTATTTATAATACATCGGATTATGTATACACCAAAACCCCATATGTGGGAGGGAACTTAGACATTGAGGGAGGGAACCTAGACATTGAACGAGGCAAACATGAAATTGAACGGGGCAAACATGAAATTCAACGGGGGAAACATGAAATTCATCGGGGAAAACATGAAATTGAACAGGGCAAACTTGATTTTCAGCGGGGAAAACATGAAATTCAGCAGGGCAAATCATGAAATTCAACAGGGGAAATATGAAATTCAGCAAGAAAAACTGCAAATTGAGCAGGGCAAACATGAAATTCAGCGGGAAAAACTGAAAAATGAGTGGGGGAAACATGAAATTCAGCGGGGCAAAGTAAAAAACAGCGGGGCAACCTAGAAAATCAGCGGGGCAAACATGAAATTGAGTGGGCAAACTAGAAATTGAGCAGGGGAAACAAGAAATTGAGCGGGGGAAACATGAAATCAGCGGGGCAAACTCGAAAATCAGTGGGGCAAACTAGAAAATCATTATGCCCACTGTTTCCAGTGGTATGATCCAGTTGATATTTTGATATGCTTCAATTTGGGGCTCAACCCCTTATATTAGATGGAAAAACCGATGGACGGAGTAGATGTACTTGTTGGCCCCACTCAATTTCATGTTTGCCCCACTCAATTTTCAGTTTACCCTGCTGAATTTCGTGTTTGCCCCGCTGAATTTCTAGTTTGCCCAGCTCAATTTCATGTTTGCCTTGCTCAATTTCTAGTTTGCCTAGCTCAATTTCTCATTGGCCCCACTCAATTACATGTTTACCCCGCTCAATTTCATGTTTGCCACGCTTAATTTCTAGTTTGCCCCGCTCAATTTCTACTTTGCCTCACTCAATTTCTAATTTGTCCTGCTCAATTTTCATGTTCGCCCCGCTCAAAGGAGATCAAAGTTACATGGGCCCCACGATTTTGTATTTATTATATCCACAATGTTCATCCATATTTCGAGATCATTCGGGAGCATTATATAAAAAAAGATTCATATCTAAAGATTAACTGGACCACACTATAAAGAGCAACGGGAAAATTGATTTTCATCGTTAAAAATTGTGTAGGGCCCACCATAACAAAAATTGAGCGAGGCAAACTGAAAATTGAGCGGGGCAAACTAGAAATTGAGCGGGGCAAACTAGAAATTGAGCGGGGCAAACTAGAAATTGAGCGGGGCAAACTAGAAATTGAGCGGGGCAAACTAGAAATTGAGTGGGGCAAACTGAAAATTGAGCGGGGCAAACATAAAATTGATCGCGAAGTAAATGAAACTGACCACGAAGTGAATGAAATGGATTTTCGACCATCGACCTAATGGAATCTTGAAAAATAATTGGGTTGGTTGGCTACAGTAGCTTCTCCTACCCCAAAATCATATAAGGTACGTCAAGTAACTAATTTTGGTTTATAAGATATTCTTATTAAATGAATAAAGAAATAAATGAAAAAAATAGAGAAAATTTTTTTATATGCTTATATATACATATTTATATAAATATGTATTGGAGAATATTGTAGGTAGAATAAAGTTCTTCATGTAAAAAAATAAAAATAAAAAAATAAAATAAAAAATAAAAATAAAAATAAATTTTCCATAGAATCGCTATGGTTATAATCCGTAGCTATAGGTCCTTCGATATATCGCCAGGCTTTCGATATTATCGAAAAAGTCCAAAACTATCCAGCTGAGTTTGCCTAAAAAATTGTAATTTTCGATACACTATAGCTACAGATTATAATCGTAGCTACACTGCGCGGCCACGACCCCACAACAGCCTATGGTTTTTTATTTTTTTAATGTTGTGTTGCTTATGTGGGTCCCATCATGAGGTCTGTGTTATATCCAAACTGTTCATCTATTTGGCATGCTCATATTAAGTCTTGAGACGAAAAATAAGATAGATCTAACTATCAAGTGGACCACATTCTAAAAGGCAGTGGGGAATTGAACGTCTACCATTGAAACCCTTTTAGGGGTTATAGAAGTTTTGGATCATTATGAAAGTTGTTTTTCCTCTTCATCCAGGTCTTTGTGACACTATGAATGAACTTAGATGGGGAGGATTTCTCACAAACATCACAGTGGGCCCCCTAAATGTTTCTAATGGTTGACGCTCATTCAACACTGTTTCCTGTAATATGGTACACTTGAGATTTGGATATACCTCATTTTTGGTCGCATACCATAAAATGACCTGAAAAAGTATATGGACGCCATGGATGAAAATAATACATCATAGTGGGGCCCACAAATCATAGTGGGGCCCACAAACCACTGACCATCCGCCATTGGTGGGTGGCAGGCGGAGTACCCAATCCGCTTCCGTGAAAGGAGGGATATTTTCATCCTGAAATTCGATCCTTGCACGTGCACGTCTAAGTTGCGAAACAAAGTTTGTCTTCTTTCATAAAAACAGCTGGATAAAAGGTGGGGTCCACAGTCCTAAATTTCTCTTGGAAGAAACAAATGCGTTGATGCATGGACAAGGAGCATTGCCGCTACGGTATGAATTCACATGCTAATCGTGACACCTGTCATTAGATCCGTAAACGTGCCAATATGGCATATGTGTGAAAGATCCTTGCCATTCCAGTAAGGCCATGAATCAGACTGACATGATACATAACATACATCATGGTGGGACCCACATGAGTGAGTGACGTCACTTCGGTAAAGAGTCTCCCCACTCAACCTGTCAGTAACTAATCTGCGCCCGCTTCACATGTGCTGACGTGGTATATAATTAAGAAAGTAGAGGCATTCGTTAGATTGGTAGGATTGCTTGGTGAATGAATTATGGGCTAAAAATCCGGCTAACCCACTCATCAGGTGGGCCACACATAATTGGACGTGAGCTAAGCATTCTAACTTTTTCAAGGCTCTTTTCTATAGTTCACATGTGGTCGACCTGATGAATGGACTGGTCGGATTATATGGCTATGGTAGGATTTTCTGTGGGCCCCCCTGATGAATGGTCAAACTGGCACGTAAACATAGTCAAGCTGGCTATGCACCGCTTCAAATATCACTCAACATCGTCACTGCATGAAAACATCAAGTGAGGTGATCATAAGCTTAACCTACAAAGCTAGGTTTGGGGTACACCAAGATGAGTGCATGACATCAATACCTCCATTTTCATGCAAATAGATTTTTGGCATGTCCCACCAGCTGACATATTCTTAAAATCACGTGGTGTGCCCCACCTATTTTTTGGCATGTCCTGATTTTAAACATGTCCATTCATCCTGCTAGCGTACATTTCCTGAATGGATTGGATGGCATATAGAAACAGGGCGGGCCCCACACAACATATAGAAGATCTTTTATGGTGCCTTGTACGGGAGGTTTTTATTATTATTATTTTACACATCTCACGCCATGGTGGGATTTCGCCACCTATGGGTACTCGAACCATCAACCAGATGTTGAAACTCTTAAGAGTCTACCACCGGTGTAAGAGGAAGGACCCAATACGAGAGGTTAAAATCAATGTGTTGCGACATGTGCGCCATGTATCCTGTGCTGTGTCCATGTGCTGTGACATGTGAGCCCGTCTATCTTGTAAGGTCTAACCACAGATGATGCATCCGTGAGAATGCTCAGATCTAACTATCAGGATTCAGACGTTGAATGTGAGCAGTTAATGTATTTTCAAATCTGGACCGTTTATCAGTAACACAGAAATAATAAAATGTTTACGTCATTGGAAGCACGTGTCCATGGTCATTCACCGTGGGACACAATAGACCAATGGTCTGGATTAGAAACCTCGCAGTTTCCTGCCAAAGATATAAACGGGTGTAGATTATGTATGTGTATTACATCCAAACCCTTAAAATAGATGCACTCTACCATGATGATCTGGCAACATAATTCCTAACGGATCAAATCATAAGATGGTGTCCCACCATCCAAGTTATCCCCATCACATGGGCCCAAGTCAATGTTGGTCCACTCAATTTTTTATTTTTTTTATTTTTGCTTCAATCTTGAGCTCATGCCTAAAATGAGCTAGCAAAACAGATGGATGGTGTAAGATATAGTCTGCTTTGAGAAGTGTTGATCTAGAGATCATCAATAATTGAAACAATTATCAAACATAATAATCAATGTTGATGAAAGGATCCATCATTAACAATGATCATTAATGGTAATGATCGGATCTATCGCTAATGGACGTGATCACTAGTAATGATAGAACTCTCTTTATATCTACGTACTTTTTTTTTCCTGATGATAATGTTTATATGTGTGACATAATTGGGCTTGATATGATTAGATCTAAGTCCATTTTTCATTTGAAAATAGAATACTTAGTGCTTGAAAGCTCCCTTAATATAAAGGTTGTGCATAACTTGTGTGGGAGTTTATTCTCTTTCACCAAATGACGCATGTAACATGTAATGGAAGGTTACAAGTTATACAAATATATTCTTATAAAAGCATCAATTTCATCTTAAAAAGAGAACTTGATTGTGTTACACTGCTCATTCGGGTATGTGGACTTTTAGATCTCGTTAAGATGTGTTGACTACTTTTATACTTTAAAATTTTGAATAACACGTAGAAATGCTGATGATTAGTGTCAATACCTTACATCATAGCTAAGTAGTGATACTTGATGCAATATAGAAATGGCCACCAAAGTGTTAATTGCTGAACAACTCAAAGGACAACAATTCGACGGTAACAAATATGAAGACTGGTCCCACGTGGTGCGAAGCCTTTTGAACGAGGACGACATATTGCACACATTCGATGAGGTTCAAGATGAACTCATATTGGTTGAAAACGAAAATTTAGGAGAACATAGGGCTGCAATGACCAGCTACAATAAGTAGCGTAAACAGAAACGTTCAGCCCATAATGTCCTCATTAGCACTATGCACAAAGAACTCATACCAACGTATGAAGTGCATGACATCAATAAAGGTATCTGGGAAGCACTGACAAATGCTTATACGCAGAAATCAGATGTGAAAGTTCGGGCAATGGAATTAGAATTTCAGGAGTATAGGATGTTAGTCGGCTATCCCATCAAAGATCATATCCGTAAGTTAGAGTAGATGATTGGTACTCTTAGGAATATTGGGTGTAAATTGATGTTGGGTGTAAATTGACTGAAAATCAAAAGATAATAGCAATGCATCGTTCCTTGCCTGAATCTTGGACCCCAATCAAAAGAATTCTGAACTATACTAATTCTATTATTACGTTCAAAGACTTTTGTGGCCATTTGGTATGAGAGGTTGAAATAAATGCAATTCAGTCAGGATCGTCCAAGGCCTTTGTAGTAGAGACCCATAAGCAGAAAGTTAACAAGAAACGGTTGAAAGCATGCAAGAAGGTGAAAAATAATAACAAAAAACAAAAGTCCACAACACCTTCTCCAAATTTCAAGAAGGGGAATAGAAAGAAGAAGCAGAAAAAGACAAATATAATCTGCTTTGTCTGCGGAAATTTCGGCCATTATGCCCGATAGTGTGCCCATAAAAAGACAATAATTCATAGGTCACTAGATACTTTGTATGTATGTGTTTGTTCTGATATCCTTTCCATTGATACTATATCTAACGAGTGAATTTTGGATTTGGGCGCAACAAAGCATGTGACATGGAGTCGTCGAGGACTCGAGGAATTCCGACCTGTAGCTAAAGGAAGTTACGAGATGTATATGAGAAATAATGTTGTTGAAGACGTACTAGGGATTGACGTTTCCCATCTCCGTACGTGCATAGGACAAACAATAATCCTCCGTTATACTCTTTATGCACCAAGCATACGTCGGAATTTAATTTCTGTTTCTAAGTTATTATTTGATGGTTTTTATATTTATTTTTTGGGGACACAAGTTTCTTTGAGACTAAATAACGTCATCTTTACAAAGGAAAATTTAATTTCAGATTTATTTATTTTGGATATAAATAATGATAATGCATCTCTTGCTTTATCTGTTATGTCAAATGAAACTTTAGTATCTGAATCTCGAAAATCGCACGCGAGGTTAGGTCATATCGGAAAGGATCGTATGACAAGATTAGTACGCTCTTGTCTATTTGACTCCTTATCCAAAGTTGATTTGTCATTTTGTGAACATTGTGTGTCGGGAAAACCTCGAAGAAACCATTTCTTAAAGCAGCTAGGTTCAAGGGCCCACTAGAGATAATCCATTCAGATATCTGCGGACCCTTCAATGTACATGCTAAAAATAGATGTCAATACTTTGTCATTTTCATTGACGATTACTCGCGCTATGGATATGTGTATCTCATCTCACACAAATCTGAGGCTTTTGATTGTTTTCTTAAATTTAAAGCTGAGGTAGAAAATCAACTTGAGAAAAAGATTAAAATCCTTCAATCTGATAGAGGTGGCGAGTATACATCTGAAACGTTCAAATCATATTGTGAAAACGTTAGCATTATTCGATAATACACAATGGCTAACACTCCACAATAAAATGGTGTTGCAAAGAGAAGGAATAAGATACTATTAGACATGGTTGATCGATAATGACACAAGCCAATCTCTCTACCACATTCTGGGGAGACGCACTATTAACAGCCGTCTACGTCCTTAATAGAGACCCATTTAAATCCATTCCTAAGACCCCATATGAGATGTGGTCTGGGAGGATTTCTTCTCTAGCCAACCTACACCTTTGGGGATCTTTATAATATGTTTTGATGCCTGCTCCGCATAGAGGTAAACTTAATAATAAAACCATTGAATGCATATTCATAAGGTATCATATGTATTCAAAGGGATACGTTTTAGTTTATGAGGACCATGGACGATGGATTGAGATAGAATCTCGTGACGTGACATTCGTCGAAGATAGATACCTTGGCCGAATGAAGTAAAAAGTTTCAATAAAACTCTTTGAAATACCAGATGTATCTCAGGAGAGTGAGAGTTATACTTCTCAAAATGATGATACTCCTATAGTTCATCAGGACAGTGGGAGAACATCTTAGTAGGCTCCTGAGTTATGACGAAGCGAAAGAGGATTGATTCCCTGAAGATACTTCGATATTGAGGGGCAGACATTCTCTTACGTTGCGGTTGATAATGATAAACCTGATTCGTCTCAGGATGCATTATTATCTTCTAACTCGATCGATTGGGTGACTGTCATGGACGAAGAGATCGTATCCATGGAGAAGAATAAAGTCTGGGAACTTGTTGATTTGTCTTCCAATCGTAAAACAATAGGTAATAAGTGGGTACTAAATATCAAAGGAAAGGCATATGGTACAGTGGACAAGTACAAAGCACAATTAATTGCTAAAGGTTTCACACAAAAAGAAGGCATTAATTACGAGGAGACCTTTTCACCTGTTGCAAAGTTCTCGTCAATCCGTATGATCTTATTCATTGACGCAAGTTTAAACTTAGAGTTATATCAGATAGATATAAAGACCGTATTATTAAATAGTGACTTGGATGAAGAGATATACATGCAATAGCCCATGGGTTATGTGGACAAAAAGCATCCAAAGAAAGTCTACAAATTGTTGAAATCTATCTATGGACTGAAGCAATCTTCAAGATAGTGGTACATGAGGTTCTACTTAGCCATCACTACTTTTGGATTTACAATGAGTGAAGAAGATTATTGTGTATACATAAAACGGTCTGGAAGATCTTTTCTGATACTATCTCTATATGTAGACGATATCCTGCTAGCTAGTAATGACATGCAAGCTATTCTCGAACTTTGAGATAAAAGACTTCAATGAAGCCAACTTTATTCTTGGGGCAAAAATCATCAGGGATCGCCCGAAGAAATTTTTAAGCTTGTCTTAAGCCACCTATATACAAAAGATCTTAGAGTGGTTCAGGATGAAAAATTCAAAAGCTATTGAAACTCCTATGGATAAAGCTACCAAGTTAAATAGGAAATCGTGGCCCCAGACTGAAGCCGAGAAATTGGCTATGTCCTCAGTACCTTATATAAGCGTAGTAGGGAGCTTAATATATACTATGCTTTGCACCAGACCGGATATTAGCTATGTAGTTGGCATAGTCAGCCGTTATCAGAGTAACCTGAGACAGTCTCATTGGCAAGTCATCAAACATATATTCCGCTATCTCAGAGGAACAAAAGACCTAATGTCCTGTTGTGAAGGCACAAGCATCGAGCTCAAAGGATATTCTGATACTGCTTGGGGTAATAACGCCGGCGAGGGAAAGTCTACTTCAGGATATGTATTCTTACTCGAAGGAGGAGCTATCACAGCTCTTTCATCTATGGAGGTCGAGTACATTACATGTGCTGTACTTCAGGACTGTGTATGGGTTCGTAGATTTTTACTAGCTCTAGGTGTTGTACCGAGTCTTTTGAAGATAGACAATACTTCTGCCATTGACTTGGCAAAGGACCCTAAACACCACCAAAAGTCTAAGCACATTGAGATCAAGTATCATTACGTCCTTGATCAAGTGAGAGATAAGAAGGTCGCCCTCAGCTACATTCCTACTAAGGAGATGATGACTGATCCCATGACGAAACCTATAACCAGAGATCTATTTCAGGTTCACGTCAGGCAGATGAGATTAAGGAAAGCTTGAGCGATATACTTGTTTTTAAAACCCTTGGATCTTTCATTAATGAATAACACATTCCATCTATTCAGTATTGAACACTAATATCAACTAGATAAGTAGATCATCAGCATTTACCTTGAGATCATGTAGGATTTCTATTTTTGTCGGCAGGCCGATTACCCATTCGCACGGGTTAACCAACCTTGAATGTACAAGAGAGGTACATTTGGGATCATGTTCATACAATGAGGTATGGACTTCTCTTTATTGTGAATAATAAAGGATAAGGATATGAGTGAGTCGTATCCACCTACAATCTTTTAAGATTGAAGATGAAACTGATCAAGTCGAATAATATAATCGCACCATTCCTTTTTCATGCGATCAATATTATGGACTGAATTTATAGTCAGGTTATGAGGTTATGAGATGAGTCATACCTCATGTAGAATGACTTGCATATTGTAGACCCGACATACACTTAGTATTATCTACTTTACGACATGGATTGTAGCCATGTGCTGGGACCTTTTACCTACAGATTGCTTTGATTTGATTTAATCATTGCAACGTGCGAATAATCAATCCCGTATGTGACTCTTTATGTCTTTAGCTACCCTCCTCTTGTGTATAGGAGGATGAGAGTGAGTGTCACTACTTTAGCGTACTATGACGAAAAGTCCTTGATTGGACAGACTTAGTTACGTTAGGAAAGCGACTTTATTGATTCCAAATTACACGTCTGCATGAGGAAGATCCTGTGACAGTTACACCAAGTTTCTATAACTATAAATACGCACTTGAAGACTTATCTGCCGGCAGCATCGAGTTATTTTTATTAGACTTTTAAAAATAATATTTTTTCTTAAAAGCATATATATAAGTACTAGTTTAAATTGGTTTTAGTTGAAGTTTGTGAAAAAACGAGTTTTCAGAATAACTCGATAAGTTGGATAAGTACGTATGTTGGCAGAGTACTTCAGATCGGGAGTTAACTCCATTCG
Organism: Magnolia sinica; assembly: GCF_029962835.1. NCBI lineage: Eukaryota > Viridiplantae > Streptophyta > Magnoliopsida > Magnoliales > Magnoliaceae > Magnolia > Magnolia sinica. Next base: position 28,201,347 of record NC_080582.1, on the reverse strand, counting down.
GTGTGGTCATGCAGACTAGGACAGACATTGCAAAGCTTGTGTTATTGAGTACTAATTAGATAGTCACTTAGTACTTTAACACCTGTGAGAAGATTGTGGTGATCCAACTGGTCCCACGCCTTTAATTCTTTTGATTGCAATGTTTGGTTTTGATTGTTATTAGGTAAGTTAAATGGAAAAATTCTTTGTGCCTATCCCACAATGTGATTGAGTGGGAGATGTTGGACATAGGACATTGGGGCCCACTGGTGAGCAATCACTAGTGGGTGGGTCCCATGAGTTTAGGCCTCTTCTGGACTCTTCCATTAAGAGATAGTTTTCAAATTCAAATTTCAATGAGGATGTGAGATGGGGATAAGACCGGATAATCTGGTCTCATCCAAACTCCCATCATTTCCTATATAAAGGATGAGGCTCTATCTCATAAATACATCATAACAAATACCGAGAGTACAAAGAGGAATAGTGGTTGGTACATAGTAATTTGTCCATTTAGCTTGTCCTTGGGATGATCTAAACCATAGATCGTGATTCGAGCCATTTATACCATTGACTTAAAGGGATGAATAGACCCATCTGTTCCAGTAGTAAATAGGCGGGTGCTAGATCTGGAACTCTAATCTTCAGCTTCGGGAAGGTTCCATATTGTATAGACCGTTAAATCTTGAGGGCTCACACTTCCGCACTTCTTATCAAAAACCACAACACATTAGTGGGCTAGTATGCACCTAATCGTGTGGTTGAGATAGGGAAAGGCTGCATTTCACAGATCGCCAGCTACACCACGGAAGGGATTTTCCATTTTCAAAAACAAGCCGCACGCAGCTCCTTTTGTGCTGGAGTTCCTGTACACACACGTGCACAGTTTCATGTGAGAACACCTAGGGTTGGCTCGGTGATCTCGTCTGATCATGATGGACGGTTCAGATCGTCCATTGGTCGTGATGATGGGCCACCTGACGAAGGCACGGTGATAGCTTGTTTTAAACGAGTGTGAGCGGGAAAGGAGGGAGGAAACCTTCCTTATGCGGATTTTGTCGAGTCAGCACTCGGTTTGACCGGGCTCTCTGTCTGGTGCTCAGCGACCACACATATGGTGTGTACACACGCGACACCAAAGTGGGGTCCATAGTGGTGTGTTACCCAATCCACTCCATCCATTAGATTCCTTGGGTCCAAATGGGACCTCAAGCCAAAGATCAGGGAGATCCAAGGTTTAGATGGGTCATACTCTATATAACGGAGTTATCTTACGATCTATGAAGATCTGACGGTCAGATCATTACTAAATGTGATCACTGATGATTCTTAGGGTTCTCAACCTAGTTTAAATGAAAATCATTGGCAAGTTTAGTAATCCAGTAGCCTAATCATAATGATTAAGTGATGTACATATATGGGAGTTTTTGGAGCTAGATGAACGATGGATCTGTTGATTCAGGCCTTAGAACTTAGGATAGATGGTTTGATTGGCTTACTCTATGAACGAAGACAATTTCCAATGTGTGGATTAGTTGGCTCAGGTCTTGAAGGTGGCTATGTACAGTTTAATTGTTCAAATAGATCATTATGCAATTAGTGTGATCTGATTCCCCATAATTCAGGCCCTATAGTAGTGGTATCGCAGTGGCGCGATGGTTCATATCACAGGCCAATGGATGGATGGTTGATTAATGGGAGACTGGTCTTGAATCAGAAGCTTAAGATGGGTGAACCGTGGGCAATCGAGCGACACGCTTATGCTAAGTTTGATTTAACTGGAAGCACCCGAGTACTGAAAAGTGTGGGGTATTATAATTTGGTAGCCTTATATATGGGCTTGAAAAATCACAAGATATACCTCGTTAATCATACATGTACAATTTTCTGTGAAGGATCAAACTTGGGTGCTTGGGAGAGTTTTACAGAAAAATCATGCAAAAATGACTTTTGGCCATTTTTGGGTGTGTCCAACAAACAAGTGGGGCCACCTTTCTGCAAGATATTAGGTGCCCTTGGTATTCCTATATATGGACTTCAAAACATATAAGATGAGAACAACTGATTATGTACACATAATATTTGGTGTATGGCCAAACATAGGTATTTTAATTTTTTACACAGTTTTCTACACAACCATGCTTGGCCCTATTTTTCAAATCCACTCCCTGATCATGTGGGGTCCTCTTTGGCCCAAGTAAAATAATATATCTTCATTCATTGGTATAGGTTAAAAGTTCCAAGTGGTGGCCTACTCATATCTTCTGCGTGGGGTCCACTACAAAGGCCCAAAGTTAGTACAAAACACAAATAATCATATGGTTTTTAGCAATGGGATTTGTTCCTACTTAAGACCCATTTTCCAAACACTTGGGGATCATTTCCGACAAAAAGGTGGGACATCCCATCTCACTGATATAAGAATTAAACATCCCTCATAGTGGGACCCTTAACTATAGAGTCTGAGGCCCACCACAAGGTGTCAAAGAGGCCTACATGCAATGCAGTTAGGTACTTAGAAAATTTTCAGCAAACAGAAAGTGCAAAGGAAATGAAATAGATCCAATGGCAAGTGGGGCCCACACACTATCAAACCATAGATTAGAGACACATAACAATGTGCATGGGGGTCCAAATTAGATGAACTAATAAAATGTATAAATCACAAGTGGTCTCACACCCAAGTGGGTCAATAAGAGGATGAATGTCACATCCAACATACACATCAAGTAGCACATGAAATGTATTAATCAAATCTCTATGTTCAAATTCTCTATTGAAAAATTCGATCCAATGGAGGGTTTGGGAATAAGTCATTTATACTATATATAGGATTCCAACCATACAGAGTCTTAGATTCATCTGGACTATATAAAACAATTCAAGGTATATCCTTACAGAAGTATCTATCAGTCCAGAATTTTTTAAATTTTATCTTGAAAGAATCTGATCATGGAGACCATACATATGATTATTAACTATATTAAGTTAATAAAAAAAATATCAAATGCATCTGACCGTTGGAATCACGGATATGGCTCACACAAGAATAGTCATAACAAGCTCTCAAATACATTTTTATATAAGGCCAAGACCCAGTCATCCAAACTCCGATCAAGGTTTATTATATATCATTGGAAAGCTACTTCAATTTTTTACAAATTCAACATGGTAAATATTTCTAATGTATTCATTAAATGAAGTAAAAAGGGTCCGCTTTTGGAAAATCGGAATCCTTCATGTTCTACTAGATAGCAGCTAAGTAAAGTTGATGCCACAGATGATTTTACCGTTAGATAGATATAAAATTTGGTCTAGAGTTAGCGCATATTATGGTTCATATTATCACCAAGTTTTAACTCAGATCTTAGTATATTTTTTATTTTATATGATTTTTACAAATTATCATCCAGATACAAAAACAGGATTATACATACATGTGAAGGGTGTTGATATAATGTTCATCGTGATGGACCATACTGACATGGGCCACCTTGCTAACCACCATAGCTAGTAATATATGCACCCATGGGGCCCCACACTAGTGGGCTCCACACATATTAAGAAAAAAAAAAGGAGGATGAGGATGGAAGGAGGGGTGTAGACTCACCTCAAATGGATGGAAGGCTTGATGATGATGTGTGGTGCACTCAGTCTAGGTTTGATGATGGGCCACACTTTGGCCCTACTCTCTCTCTCTCTCTCTCTCTCTCTCTCTCTCTCTCTCTTAAAATCTCATAATTTTTCTAACTATAGCAAAAGAATGAGTGTAAGAGAGTTCCTACTCTTATATAGGGAATTGAGGGTTGAGACGGGGCAAGATGATGTGGCAAGTTTATGGGGTCTCATTGGTGCTAAAAGTAAGGTGAAAGGTAGTGTATTCCATGGGTAGTGGATGTATGAGGTGGATAATGCTAAGCATACATTGGTCAAAGTGGAAGAAATTTAGGCATGCATTGGCTAATGAATGGATAAGGATTGTAGGTTGTAGGTGATGCATGGTAGATGATGAAGTGTAGTGTTGCAATTGGTTGTTTGAGTTGATGTGGCACAAAATAACACATGCATTGGATGCATGCGTAGGATGAGTAGACATGGGCAATGATTAGTTTCTAAGGCATGAGGAGAGGGGTAATGATGAATTTTGGGGTAAAACTCATTTTTATCTCATAGTGCATTGTCTTATATGTGTCAGCTCATTTTTTGTCATGTAGTAATTGTTCTATTTTGTGATCATTTCTATGTTATAGAAAGTAAGGTTTAAGCCCACATGGGGCCTAAGTCTAATGGGCCTAGCACAATAAAGGTTGCTCATGTTACAGGATGCACAATTTAGGCAATGGATTTGATGGTCGTCTCTCACTAATAGAGCGTCGGATTGACGCACGGTTTTTGCTATGGCGACCACAACAACGACACGGTTCACGTGACAGAAGCATCAAGGTCATCCAGAAAAAATCACTCAGGTGGGGTTTTTGGGTGCACTAGGGTGCAATGTATGGTCTGTCTATGGTGTAGGTTGAGACATGTGTGCGCACGAGCGGTGTGACAAAGGACCGGGATCTTACAACTATGCCCTTGAAACCCTTAGGAACGAATTAAAAAGCCATGCAATTCTTCTACTTCTTCCCAAATCTCAATTACAACCGATACACACACACACACACACATATACATATATATAGAGAGAGAGAGTATCATATAGTATCACAATCAAAATAAGAAACAAATCCCATACTTATGCAATTCTGCGCACATGCTCGATGGGACTTCGATTGCATCGATGATCTGTCAATGGCATCAAACACCTTCGATGGCATTGAGTAAGAACACCAAAACATTCAAGCAACCAACATGAATTTTTTTTGAATTTTTCTAATGGCATAGACCTTTGCTCGATGGGATCGAGTGGTCTGTTGATGGCATCGACATGCCTTGTTGCTTACAGATTTAAGACATCAACAACAATCTCTACTATGTCTTCAATATTCATTATTTATAGCTAATTATCCTCATCTCTAATTCTATCTTGCATCATAGCTCAACCACTGCTTCTCGTGTACACTTCATCTTCCATTTACACCTTCGCTAAGCCTAAATAAGTTGCATAGAACTTGAATTTCTCTGTGGGAACCACCTTTGTAAGCATGTCAGCCGGATTCACGCTCTTGTGAATCTTCTCTAGTGTCACGCCTCCTTCCTCAAGGACCTATCAGATAAAATTGCGATGCACATCAACATGTTTAGTACGTGAGTAATAAATAAAAATTTTAGCCAAATTGATCGCACTTTCATTGTCACAATTAACTGGCGGTCTCCTGCTGAAGCCCTAACTAATTTATCATCCCTCTCAACTAAAGACTTTCATTGAATGCTTCTATCACTGCTATGTGTTTTTAGTATAATAAAAGCTAAGGTGATTCCATGATTATATCCTTCATCCTAAGCCTCGAAATCAATGAGTTTTAAGTCAACTTCCTTGAGATCAACACTCTAATGAGGATTCCAACCTTCACTTTTAAGATGAGCTTGAATTTCACTACTTTTTAGAGATTAGACTCAACCTCTATAGATATATTATTATCTAAATCCTCTAGAAGACCTATCTAGGTGAATCCCTTAGAAATTATAACTTCCCATCAGTTGTAGGATATTCAACCAACCTCCCATCACCTTGGTCACTTCAAATGAGCACTACATGTAAGGTATTTGATCTTGGAGTTGAAGCTTTGCCAAAGCATCGGCATTACAATTGGGAGAGCAAACAAAAGATGATTAAAGCACGAGAGAGCATTGATCAAGTAACCCGAGACGAAGCTACAAAAGGGGCTCAATCTGATAAGTTGTCAATTATGAGAGTCCGTATACTCTCTTTTCTTATGTAGGATTGAGGGTAAGGGTTTATGAGCCAAACTCAACTAGGTTTAAGTGTAGGCATTGGCTCTTGTGTAGGGCCTAAATTTAAATTCTTGTGTAAGGCCTAAATCAAGTCCCTATGAAGGTATAACACCCCTTACTTTTCAGTACTCGGGTGTTACCATGAGGATCTAACTTAATATAAAGACAAACCCGATTTACGTGAACATTCACATATTATAACCTAAATTTGACCATTGGGGGTGATTTAGGACCATAAATTAATGCATCCATCCATCGATTTTTGAGATGGACCATCACACCACCAGATGGACATACGTTTGAGGTTTTAACCTCCTTGATAATAAAATCAAACCATCTATTGTCAACATTAAACTCTAAATCGTAAGATCCACCGTTCATTGTGTTCTTGACAGCCTAATGATCAAACCACACCTAAACCATACAAGCTAACTAATTAGTGCTCAACCAGCCATTAAATTCCCTTTAGAGTTGACTAGGAAGCCTGAATACCACATCTAGAGCCAATTAATTTGACTGTCCATGTAACATCCCGAATTATCACAGCTCTAGTACATACTTGTTCCCAAGAATTTCGAGTGTTAATAAAGTAAGGATTTGGATGTTTCAAAGTCTCATCTTAATTTTCTTTCCATTTAGATCACATCCAGTTATATTTACAAAGGTAATCATTTATGAGAGTAAAATCAATTGTATTTATCATTACATAATAGTAAGAGAATTAAATAAATTGTCAAATGCCCTCTAAATGGGAGCTTATTACATTGTCAAAGTATGCAGTGAAAATCAAATAAGCTAAATCATAAAAACTATCTTCTTATTCATACAGTATAATCTTCCACAGGGAGATTGTCCTCTAAGTCCTCATCCTGTACATTACCTGCATCATTTATACAGTTGGAGAGGGTCAATACCCTACTCGTAATGATAGTTATCCTTTAAGATTAATAATAATTCAAGAGGTTCATAAAAGTGAAATAAAAGTTCTGATACGTCTCGTACTCCGCTACTACGGGGGTATTAGTATGCACAACCAATGTATATATGATTACATGCCTAGCAAATTGTGTGTGGTTCATCATATGTAGTGATCATCACAATATGAAATATAATTCATAGAAAATTCATCTAGCCCCGCATTCTTATACTACGGAGATTCGTCGGCATGTCCAACGCTACCGTAGATTTACGTGAACACTTCGAGACGACACAACACATGAGTCGAATAAATTACGTAATACGATTTGTTCATGGAACAACTATTTACAACATCCAATCCCGAAAGTGATGTAACATGCATTGCAAATTACTTATATCGATTCGTGTACCACTATCCAAACCCATGGAATTACACGTCGACCAAGAGGGTCACCTATCCAGAGCACATTACGTTGATGATAAATATTTGAATCACTAGTTGTGATACCTCTAACACATTACTTGCACAAAAAGAAAATAAATTGAATCATGCGAGTTTTAAAATTGCAAGGCACATGCCCAAGCCTTAAAGAGGGTAGCATAAGGCTAACATAATAAAAGAAAAGAGTAGCAATAAGCTAAAGGGAAGAGTAGCAATAACTAACTCAACAAAAGAAGAGAGTAGCAAGGGCTAACTCAAAAGAGGAGAGTAGCAAGAGCTAACTCAACAAAATTGGTAAAAACACGGGCAAGGCTTGTATTCATCACCCCACATAAATTAATGAAGATCACACATAATTAAAATCATGCCTTAACCATCATTCCCAAAGGATAAATAATTGTTAGCGATAAATTAAACAATTGCAGGGAAAGAATCATAGTAACATGAAAGCGTGTAAAAGGCAAGATAATTTATATCAACTCAAATTAACGTAAGCTTAAAGGAATCCCTCACCTTAGGTCGTTGGATCATCTTCTACTAAGTTAACTGCTCATACATGTACTTTAGGACCAAATTCTACTCTAATTCACCTGGTTTGGATTGTTTAAGTTAGTTTTTAATTAGATCTAGTAAGTCTTAGGAAACTGGATTTAGATCATATTATACTCTAGACAAGTTGTGCATCGATAAGTTTCAACTTACCATGTTCAGATCCATCCTACCACCGAGTCGACCCGATTTGGTGTATTGGATTTGAAAGAAAAGGGAGAAGGAAAAAGAAAGAGAATTAGGAGAAGGTTAGATTTGAACCATACCCAACTCAGGTAGCAGCTTGGTGGGTCGTTACTCTCTGACTTCACCTTCCCTTTGCTGCCTGGCGATTGCTTGGACGCGCACCGAACTGCTTCAGCGATCCAGCAAATTTCGGCGATTTTTCAGCGTCCGTCCTTCTCTCCCTCTTCTTCTCTTTCTCGTTCCTATCTCTCTCTCTCTTTCTTTGGCCGTGTATATTCTCCCCCGTGTGTGTGAGGAGAATTATACACGGCTAGGCGATCGGATTCTCCCGTGCGTAATCTTTACGCTGCCTGTATGCATGAGGACATAACGCTGGAGTGCAATCCGCGTTTCCGCTACTTCTTGATTTCTCTCGATTTCCCTTTCTTCTTTTTATTTTTTTCTAGAGGTCGGATCGTAAGTGGTTGGGCCACCATCTGGACAACTCAAATCTCCCGATGGTGCAGGTTTACATCATCTGGAACTGTTAGCTTGTATGTGGGAGGTGGTCCCCGTTTCAATGGTGGATTAAAGTTTGGCCCATCTTCTCTCAAAGTAAGGTTTCTGGATGGTTCAGATCTTCCATCCGATGCGTCCTGGACCATCAGATTGATGGTCGGTGCAAGATTTGTCGGGCCTATTGCGATCACAAGATTTCTCCGCATGGTGCGGTGCGGCGTGAAAACCGGTGGAATGGCAAGGTTGCTGGAAGCGGCGAGTGGTCTGACTTCTCCCTGTGCATGGTCCACCTTAATCGGAATCTAGAGGGGTGGCCGATGGACGGCCCTGATTTCCCATCTTTCTATGATGGTGGCCTACTTCCAATCCGCACAGAGACGTTTTGTTTGAACATCGCAAGCGGGAAAGACAGAGAAGAGGATTCTTCCTCTTCAGGATTAGTCGGGTCAAACATGGTTTAATCAGCTTTATCCCATGGTACTCAGCAACTGCACACACTCTGTGTACGTGCACCCTCCTTGTGGTGTCTACCGGAGTGTTTCTGGTTAATCCGCTCCGACCATTAGGCTCTTTGATATACGTGGGGCCTTTGGGTTCCATGGGTATGTCTGCTCCAACGCTCAGGTCGGCCATGCTTCACAATGTTTGGATTTAATCTTGGGTTTTCTCTAACCTGACGTTCAGATTTCTCTAAATCTGGTCACCAATACTCCTATTTGTTCGTGATTGGTTTTATAGTGATCTTGACACCTATTCTTATCCGTAGTCAATTGGGTAGGTTGGCCTATGGATGAGGATTGGTCCGAGGGGAAAGTGCCCCGGTTGAATGAATGTGTGATCCCATTTATTAGGTACTTACGATGGTGTTTGGGTATTAAAAGTTCAGGGTGTTATAGTCCAATTAATAGAAATTCATGATAAAACCCAAAAAAAGGCAAACGTTGTATGACTTATTCATGTAAGATGACATCAATCTAAAATAGGTAGTGGCCCTGATTGGCTCACTAGTTGGATGAACGGTTCTGGTCGCAGGATTAGACCACAAATAGTCATCAGATCAACGATGATTGGCACTCAAAGGCCATATGTCAACTGATATGGCCCACCTGAGCTACGAATCTACCCCATCCTTGGTCTAGTGCCCCAACAAGAACAACGGAGGCCAATCAACAGAGTAGATCCATCACAAACATCCCTGTGGGGCACACATTGATGTGTGCATGTACCAGGGATGGTGCACCTATGGTACACTAGCGATAAAAACTCGATCAACTCGAGGTTGACAGAGTTTTGCCCAAAGAAGGAGGGATTCTCCTCCCTTTCTCTCTTTTTTCCCACCAACGACAAACGCTATCCGTTCGTTTGAAAACTGGGCTACCCTCTCCACTTGGATGACTGATCTGGGCCGTCCATCAGGTCCACCTGATGGAGCCGACCAAAACCACGGTGGTTTCACCTGATGGATCACGTGCATGTACTCACAAACACCAGTGCAAGAGGATGGTGTATGCAACATTTTTTAAAAATGGAAGATCCGTATCACGACAGCCTGACATTCCGCGTACATTGCCTCCTACGTCATCTCAGCCCTCCATTTGGGCATATCTTAACCCTCCAAGTTAGGGCTTCCCTCCGCTATGCTTGAGGTTTTCTCCCGTTGCCGCAAGTTGAAACCGAGCCCGTTAAGCAAAAATACTAATCACCGTTCATTTTGAGGGTCCCACAGCAATCATGGGACCTATCCACATTGTCCAAATGCACTAGATCATCAAATTGCCCATCCATTGAAAATTTGCCATGACCGAGGAGGTCATCTTCTTCGTTGGATCAGAAAACCCATTAGCTGATGATGGGGGACCATTTGTTGATCTAAGTTGTCCATTTGGTGGCCTGGGGTCCTAGGAATCCACCCCTGGTGTCTAATACAAACCATACAAGTAGTTTAAGACTGTCAAACTTAAATCATGAGGATTTACTCACTACACCGCCACTAATCAATGGATTAGCAGCCAATGATTTTAGGTGTTGTGAGAGCTATAACAGCTCATTTCCTTTCTAGGAAAGATGCCTCAAAACCCTAGAGAAAAAAAAAGGGAAACGAGAGAAGAAAGAGAAAAGAGGAGTGGAACGCCGCCCGCCATTACCGCACTAGCTCGGGTCGGGCCGACTTAGTCCAAGTGTTGTTGGAAGTGGGAGAGGGAGAACGAGGAAGAGGAAAAGGGGGATAAAGAGGGTGAGAGAGGGAATAGGTAGGGAGAGAGAGGAAGAAAGCAAAATGAGAGAGAGAGAGAGGCATTGTCTTCCTACTATCCGCTGTCGCGCCGAGTTGCAGCTCGGTCTGTCTGAGTTGGACTCTAGTTTAGGCTAAGTCTAGCTCTGTCTTGGGCAGTTGATGAGGCAAGGAAAGAAAAATGAATAAAGTAGAAGCGAGAGAGAAGAGAGAGAGAGAGAGAGAGAGAGAGAGAGGTCAGGCCCAAATCCTGCACCTAGCTGCTAACTTGCTGCACCAAATCGTCAGGTGGTTGTGCACCAATCTGACTCGACTTAGTTGTGCACGAGTTCGGTTTGGACCTGGTTTGGGTTGGAGACTTGTTGGAATTCCAGCGGGAAAGAAAGAAAAAGAGAAGAAGAAGAAGAAGAGAGAGAGAGAGAGGGAAACAGGAAAGAAGGAAGGAAGAGAGGAAGTAAACATGAGAGAGAAAGGGAGAGTTTGGTTTTGGCTGAATTCGTGTCAGGTCGTCGAGATAGGTTATTAAGTCGAGGTAAATCACAACTCACTTCATTTATTTTCACTGAGTATACTGACCGTAGAAGCCAAGTATTAACTATTTTCCTTGGTGCATGTTTTGATTGGGTCGTGGTCGCATGTTTATCAACTAGATTTGACTCTATCAGACTGTAGTCATGCTATTTAGCGGGCCACGCAACTAGATTGCTTGATCGAGGTGAGGACTCACCCTTTAAGGTTCCTACTTAAATTCGTCAATCTGAATATAGATGATGCTTTGATTTCTCTCATTTTATATCTCCTAAGCTACCTGATTGAGTTATCTTACTATGTGAATATGTTAATCTGTTGCGAAATTGATTCTTGTGTTAGATAATGGACATGTCTCTTTAATTTTAGCAAGTATAGATGATTTGATGTTCACATGTTATTTCCAGTTGTACAACCTACTAATTAATTAGATGTTTGCTACTTACAATTATTTGATGGATTGAATGGAACTTCTTGTGGACTTACCATCTTGCGGTCCATATTTGACCTATGTGGCCTTGATCGCATATTTGCCTTATGTGGATTGGACCATATATTTGACCTATTCGGCTTTGATCACATATTTGCCTTACATGGCTTAGGCCGCATATTTTCCATATGCGGCTTGGATCGCATATTTGCCCTTCGCAGCTTTGATAGAATATTGATACCCTTTTGTGGCTTTGTTGGTTATATTTGTATAAACTTGTTAATTTTGGATCATTATTCAGAGTTCATATAATTTTCGAATGACGGCAGAGTTCCTATGTTGATTCTCTTTTCATCTTGCGGTGTTCAGTCATATTGTGATTTTCGGATGGAGTTAAAGTTCGCTTATCAATTTTTTAACCATCTTGCGGTGTTCACATACGATATGATTTCCAAGTGAAGTAGAGGTTTGAATGTTGATTTTCTCTTAATCTTTTGGTGTTTAGTCATATTGTGATTTTCGGATGAAGCTGAAGTTCGCTTATTGATTTTCTAGCCATCTTGCGGTGTTCACATACAATATAATTTTTCAGGTGAAGTATAGCTTTGAATGTTAATTATCTCTTCATCTTGCTGTATTCGGCCGTATTGTGATTTTCAGGTGGAGTTGAAGTTCACTTATCGATTTTTTAGTCATCTTGTGGTGTTCACATACGATATGATTTCTAGGTGGAGCTGAAATTCATTTATCTATTTTTTATTCATCTTGCGATGTTCACATACAATATAATTTTCGGGTTAAGTAAAGGTTTAAATGTTGATTTTATAGTCATGTTGCGATGTTTAGTCATATTGTGATTTTCGGGTGAGTCATTTTATGATTTCCGAGTGGAGTTAAAGTTTGCTTGTCGATTTTCTAGCCATCTTACGGTGTTCACATACGATATGATTTTTAGGTGGTATAGAGATTTGAATGTTGATTTTTTATTCATATTGCGATATTCAGTCGTATTATCATTTTCGGGCGGAGCTGAAGTTCGCTTATTGATTTTCTAGCCATCTTACGGTGTTCACATTCGATATGATTTTTGGTTGGTCTAGAGATTTGAATGTTGATTTTCTATTCATCTTGCTATGTTCAATCACATTGTAATTTCTATGTAGAGATAAAGTTCACTTATCGATTTTCTAGCCATCTTACGGTGTTAATGTACGATATGATTTTCGGGTGTAATAAAAGGTCGAATGTTGATTATTTGACTATTTGGACATATTCACTTACATTGTGATTGCTGTTACATTTTCCTAATAATGAAACTATGTTGATTGGCTTCATTTCTGAGTATATGATCATGATTTTGAATTGTGCTGTTTAATATATATTTTCTCATGTCTTGTGATCTATATTGGATTATAAATGATGAGTGTGCAATCTTGGAGGATACTCATCACCATGATAGCCATTGACGCTATCAAAACATATCAATTGATGTATGTGCAGAACGAGCCGATGCTTTTCACTTGGTTGCTGGAGCAGATCGGGCAGCTGAGGAGTTAAACGAGGTTCCTATGGCCCATATTGAGCTCCATCATTAAATGATAGATTTCTGTTTTTGTTTAATAAACTTTGCTAAGTTTTATAAGTCCTGTATAGGCACTACATTATGAATATTTATGGTGATTAAAATGTTTTTATTCAATGCATGGTTTACTCCGCGTATAATTATTGATAACTCTGATTGATGATAAAATGCTTTAAATTTAAACCGAAAATTTAAAGGCTAAAACTCAGGTTTTTAGAAAACGAGTGGTATACTCAGGCTTCGAAAATCAAGACATTACAGTAGGCCACCAGACATGGGTGCATACGTGTTAGTTTCCATGGGAGTCCCCAACGAGAGTAAACGTAGGTCCTTGGATTAGGACCGAAGTTGTTGGTTAGCCTAAGAAAAATCAACTAAAGCCTCTTGTGAGAGCATCTGACAGGAGTGTACATCAGTAGGTTCTTCTGTAGGACTGAGGTTCGTGGCGAGCCTATAGAAAGCCTCTTGAGAGAGGCAATCCTTATGTAATATTGTAAAGGTTAGAGGTCAACCTGATTTAAAATCTCTAATAGTGAAATCTGGTACACTCATAGGCTGAGTGTGTCAACCGGGAGTGGAGTAGGGAAGCTGAACCACTATACATGCGTGTGTTTGGAATCGTATTTGGACACTTGTTTAATTATGCTTATGTGATTGAATGTTTAGTTATATATGCATGATTAGATGAATGCTAGGAATTGATAGTTAACATATCCTACACACATATATACACTATCATGTTTATAGATTAATTGTTTAATCATCATATCATTTGTAATCTATGTGATTGGACTCTCTATTAACTTGCAAGCCTTAAACTTAATTATTTTTCTTAGCTTAATTGCATGATAGCTTAAGTAAGTAATTTGGTATTAAAAGAAGGAAAATTTTAATTGATCATAATCACCCCCATAGGATATAACCTTCATTCCTTAGCTCTGTCAAGCTTATATATACGTAGTCATTGTAATCCCATTACACCATATGTGAATTTTCAAAAACATCATATTTATGTCTCATAAAAATAAAGCTAAACTTTTCTAGAGAAGCTGTCAATGAATGTGACAAAGTATAACGATCATCGTCCATAAATAATGGGCGATGACCCCCACATATCCGAGTGCACATAATCAAGCTGGCTTTTACTAACATATTTTTCATGTTTAAAAGATAACCTTGATTGTTTACCATATATGCAATTCTTACATATATTTAAATCAATACTTTTAAAGATATAAATTAAACCACAATCAAGAAGTACCTTTATACCACACTCGCTCATGTAGCCTAGGCGTGCATGTGACACGCGTTCTGACATGAATCTCAACACAGACACTACAACTCCACCTAATATAGTACTCTCGATTAACCTGTAAAGTTTTTCACTTCATCGTGTGTTCATAATAGTGAGTGTCTCTTTATAAATTTTCAGGACACCTTTGTAACCGGTGAATTTATATCTGAGTGCCTCAAGAGCTCCAAGATATATCAGATTCTTTTTTAAGTTCGGAATGTGCCTCACATCAATAAGAATATGCTCCACCTCATCATACATTCTAATGCGCACCAAGCCAATTCTAATGATCTTACCAACACAATCGTTGCCTATATGAACTAGGCCACCATTATACTTGTTGTATGTGACTACTAACTTTGATGAAGACACATGTGATATGATGCCCCATATCCAAAATCCATTCGTTACATAAGGGCCTATTTGATTTTCCGGCTCAACTGCAATTACCATGTAAATGGGTAATAATTATTTACCTAGGTAATTACCACATATTTCCCAATGCAGATGTGACAACTCACTTTTTTAACACTTAAATCGAGAAATTTACAAAATCAATGTGGGGCCCATCGTGATGTATGTGACTTATCCACACCGCTCATTTATTATGTCAGCTAAATTTAGGGCATGAACACAAAAATGAGGCAAATCCAAAGCTTAAGTGGACCACACCACAGGAAACAGTGGAAATCAAACACCTACCATTAAAAACTTCTTGGGGCCTTTAAATGTTTAGAATCAAGTTGATATTTGTGTTTTCACCTTATACATGTCTATGTGACCCTATGCACGAGTTAGATGATGAAAAAACCTCAACGTGGGCCCAGTGAAGGAAACAACTTTTAATGGTGGATGAATTAAGGCCACTGTTTCCTTTTGCGTGGGCTATTTGAGTGTTGGATCTTCCTCAGTTTTTGGCTCATGCCCCAAAATGTTCTAATAAAATAGATGGATGGTGCGGATATATCATATACATTACGTGGTGTCTATAGATTTAAGTCAACACTTCTATATCGATTTTCGAAGCAAAATTACTCTCACATTTTTAAATAAGATGAAAAAGTAATAATTACTTATTTACCAGGATTTACCTGTATCATGGAAAATCAAATAGGTCCTAAGTGTCTGACCTTAAATACGGACGTTACGTCACAACCACTCGCTCCTTCCCTGGATTCTGTTGAATTGGCCTTCCTGTAAGACCCGTGTCCTAGTCCGTACTGTTCCGTTGGCTTCCGCGGTCCTTCCGGTCAAATTTCGGCAACTTTCGCACCGTATCCGACATTTGCACGTGATCCGAAGCCAGATCCCGCACACCGACATCAGCTTGATCCGAAACTTGTATCATAGCGACCGCGTCGTTGCCGCAGTTCCAACGCCGTGACTTGCGTACCGAACCGATACCCAGACAAGAAGATGTCGATCTGCGTTTATTCCGAAGAAACACCGCGCGTTGCGGATTTCGAGGGAATCTCTACAATTAGTCCCATCAATCAACCATTAATGCAAGCCTTACCCAAGTACAACAACCCATTTCCTCCTTTTTCAAAAGTCTACCCTCTTTTCACCTCATCACTCCTCTTTTTCCTATTTTCAACAACAACCATACCCCTTTTTCAAAAAAATTCAACCCAACCCATCACCCATCACACCTCACCCATCCATATCACCTCTCTCTCTCTCTCTCTCTCATTTCTCAAATCTCCAAGCAACTCAAGCCTCTCAAACGTCCAAGCTTTCCTCTCCCTCCCAAGTGTGGTCCACCTTCTTATCTTCCATCTCAACCATCTAAACCCCATCAACCTCCATAAAAGATGAAGCTAAGGAGCATTGGAGTCTAAGGGATCAAGAAGAAGGAAGATAAGGTGGGTGATTTGCCATTATTTTAAATTTTAGGGCCCACTTGTTGGTGGGACCCATTTGGATGTATGTGATTTAATCAAGAGGGCCCATAGTGGCGGGGTTCCTCTATCTCACCGTATATCTCTCTCTATCTCTCTCTTTCTTTGTAATGGTGTGGATCCCACCAATATGTGTTACATCTACCCCGTCCATCTACATCAGACGGTGTGGCCCACTCTATTACAGGTGATGATCCATACCATCCACTGTTTAGATGGGCCCAATGCATTTTTTTTGTATATTTATATATATGTTATATTTTATAATATATATATATATATATATATATTATATATAACATAATATGTATTATATATATAATATAATATATATATTATATGTATATATTTGGTGGGCCACGTCCATGTGGGACCCACCACAAGGCATGTGTTTATCCACACCGTCCAGCGTCACTGGACGCTGGACGGGCGAGCCCCTCATAGAATGGGTATACTGGCATGGGTGTGTACTTTAAAAAAAAAGGGAATGGAGTGGTGGGCCTCTCATGCAGGCCCCACCTTGATGTATATGCATAATCCAAGCTGTCCATTTTGTTCCCCAGATCATTTTAGGCGTTGAGCCGAAAAATGAAACCGATCCCTTTTCTTGGTGGGCCATACCATAGGAAACAAGTTTCCTACCTTTGATTTACTCCATGATGCTCCTGTATATTTGAAACAGCCCAATATTGGACTCTATGGGTTTGTATCGAGCCACAGGGACTAATGGCTGGTGTGGATCTTACTGAAGCGGGCCCCGCCTGGGAAAAACCGCAGAAAAATAACTTTTCAAAAAAAAAAAAAAAACAAAGAAGCAACAGCAGCAGCAACTGCTGCCACTGACGACAGGCGCAGGCAGCGCCTGCGCTGGACGCTGGACGTCCTGACGGACGGACGAGGCAGGGCCTCACGGCCCAACTGCGGGCCCCACCTTGATGCGTTTCGACGATCAACACCGTGCATTTGATGGGTCCCCACAAACCGGACGTTCACTTCAAAAATCAGCCTTATACGGAACTTAGGTGGGCCACACCATCTAAAATCATGTAAAGACATGTCTAAACATATAAAAACACTTGGTGGGGCCTACTTGAAATTTGGATGCGGTTGAAACTTGGTCTGTACCCTCAGCCAAGTGGGGCACACATAATGAGCGGGCTGGATTTGTGGACCACATCACGGTGGGCCCCCTGTCCATGTGATATATAAATATATATTTATACATATATAAATAAATAAAATAAAATAAAATAAAATAAAATCATCACGGTGGGCTCTTGACCATCCTACAGATTGGATGTAAATAAATGGTGGGCCCAACCCACGGTACTTTGGGTGGAAAATAAACATTCCAGTGGCCCCAGTCCAGTGGGCCCTACCCTGGTCCACTTGGCCTTATGAGCAGTCGGATGGCAATAAACATTACTGTGGGCCCCAGGTCTGGGTGACCTTATCAATAAGTTGGGTGGAAAATAAACATTATGTTGGGCCCTAAGTTGGGTGGAAAATAAACATTATGTTGGGCCTTAAGTTGGGTGGAAAATAAACATTATATTGGGCCCTAGGCTGGGTGGAGAATAAGCATTATGGTGAGCCCTACTTAGAACTCACCTATGTATGTATTGTAAACCACGCCCTCTATTAGTGTGGGCTCCATCATGATGTATGTGTTTCATCCAACTGTCCAACTGTTTTGGAGATAATTTAAGGCCCATTGTGGATGCCCATCTTCATGTATTGGTGGTCTTTGTTGAGGCCCACCTTGATTTATATTAGGCCCATATTATGAGGCCCATTTGATGTACTGGAGGTCCACGGGTCAAGGCCCAATAGGACATACATAAGGCCCAATGTAGTGTAATTCCACCATGGTATATGTATTGATTTTGTAACGGGCCACGCCTTGGGAGCAATGCTGGTTTGACGTCCACATTGAATGGATAATGTTGGTTAAATGTCCGCATTATAACTCTCCCTAAGGCCCACTGATAGGCCCATACTTGTGTTAAGTAGGCCGTCTAGGCCCATCTCCATTATACACAAAGCTCATCTCTTTAAATATGTTTAGTATAGATCTATGATTCATGGTCATCCGCATCATATGTATGCCTGATGTGAGGAGTGACTGATCATATCATATGCCTTCGGGCGGACTGATTGTGGGCTCCCCTGATAGGCGGAGTTGCCTTACATGAGCACACGGTACACGCAAGATTGTTGCATGTCTGATAATATAATTCATGCACTTGCATGAGTGTGATTGTGATTACTATATGCCCTAGTGGCATCAGGGCCATAGCCTCCACAGACACATCGTAGGTGGCTGGATTGGATACCAGAAATGTTGTTACTAAGCATCGGGGGGCCATAGATGTCCCTAGGTGAAAATTCCTAAACCTGATGGTACTAGAGGATGACTCCAACGTCGAGACCGAGTAGATATATGAGCGCATGAGGTCCGAATACCAGGAGGCCGCGTCTCCCACTATGTCGTGGTCGGTTGGAAAGGAGTGTGGCCTTACTCGCCCGAGGGTAGGGGGCAATACTAGGCTGAGTTTGACCAGCTCGCGAATGGGTTCGCTATCGACATGCCGGATAGGTATTGGCAGACTATTGATCAGGCGGATAGTGAGGTTTCTTACGCTCACTTGGACTGTGCGGCTAGGAGAGCGACAGTGCCATTTGGAGTGTATTGAACCCCGGTGATTATCCAAAATGAGAACTGTACTGATACATGATGAGAATTAGCATGCTTGAGTTGCATCTCGCATCGTATGGCTGTGTTATGGTCGATAGCATTTATTTCTTGTACCGCATAACCTTGGTACGACTGATTGCATTCATGTGCTCATCACCATGATTTCGCATTACTCTTACCTTGCATTTTGAGCACGCTTATATTGCGCACATACTTACACCACCCTCTAAGCTTTCTATAAGCTTATGCACGATTGATGCATGCAGGTGACGCCAGGACGCAGTCGCAGCCATAGTCTCGCCGTAGTTGGACCGTGCAGACGAGCTTTGGAGTTTCTATCTTTTGCACTACATTGTATTTTCCCTTTCTGTCGCATTGTACTAGAAAGTTTTTGATCATAGTGGATTTTGTGGTGGTGTTCTTGTGGTTATTGTTTGTGCGTTATGCTTTTGTTATGCTCATTATAAATCAGACTGATGATTTGAAACCCTCCTTGTAGTATTCCAGGATCGGAACCTGGTGAATGGTGCCGGGATCCGAGAATGGGGTTCTCGGAGGCTGTCGGCGCCGGATTCGGTGATCAAAAATTTTGTGAGCCCGGTTTCCGAGTTCGGAGCGTGACACTTCCTAAGTAAATAATTTTATTTCTTATTTTTATAAATTTTGAAATTTGTACAATCCTTCTTCATATGTCCCATACTGCCACAATTCCAATGCTTCAACTTTCCCTTACTCTTCGACTTGGACATCAATTGTGACTTCCCCTTCTCTTACTCAGATTGTCTTCTCCTAACAACCATTATTCATTCTCAATTGCTTCGACTATAGAGATGATATAAATATATCAAAGGATAAGGTATCCTTACCATAACATTGAGTATTCATCAGATATTTATAAGAATTTAGAAGAGACGTCAATAAAATTAAGACACTGTCTTCTTCATCAATCTTCACCTCCACACTTGTCAATTTGCAAATTAGTTTGTCCAATGCGTTAATGTGTTCAGAGAGCTCCAATCCTTTTGTTATTTTCAAATTGTACAACTGTTTCTTCATGTATAAACGATTAAGAACGACTTTGTCATGTAAATGCTCTCTAACTTTGGTTATAGGCTTGCGGTAATCGTCTCATTGATGACATTATAAAAGACTTCATCAGCCAAGCACAATTAAATTGCACTAATCGCCATCTGATCAAGTTCATCACAATCTTCTTCTTTTATTGATTCAAGACGTTTCACTTTACCATTGAATGCATATTGTAATCATTGTTGAATTAGGAGGGCTTTTATCTTTAACTTATAGAATTCAAAGTTATTTTTACCTGTGAATTTCTTTGTTTTGAACTTCACATTCGATCTCTTTGAACCCATGTCTTAGATTCAATTTATTATTATTATTATTATTTTTAAATATAAAGCCTATGCTCTAATACTACTTGTTGTGCGTAGCTGCCACATGTTAGACGTGTAAGCAACCTTGGAATGAATCAAACATGTAATAGAGAAAATAAAAAAATTGAGTAATTCTAGAGAACGCAAAGATTTTACATAGACAACCCTTGTGGGAAAAAATCACGGTACCAAGTGACAACGAATTCACTATTAATCGAAAGTTACAAGAGATGGACAACTTAAATATTTGAAACCCGCATATCTACATATGAATTCCCCTTTTAAAAATCTACCTCTCCAGAAGCGCGTAGTTAAATACCCCTTACAAGATTAGGAAACAAATTATGCACTTATGCAAACCCGATGTGAACTGTTGATTGAACCATTGATCAATCAATTTCGATAAATGATCTTCGATCGATCGACACTCCATGTTCGATCAAATTGAACATGCCCCAAAGTGTCCAAAGAGAAAATTGATTAATTTGGGATTTTCCTGATTGATCGACAACCTGTTTGATAATATCAAAAACTATGTATCTGTATCAGATTGAAGGCACTTAATCAATAATTTTTGGTGTTGTGGTCCTTATAGAGCTTTAAATATACTTCAATTTTGCATTTATGCCTTAAAAGTAGTCGGAAAACAGATGGATAGCAAGGATAAAACGCATACAACACGATTGGTCTAAAGTGATCTGAAAAATGAAAAGACGGTATAGATGAAAACACATACATCATAGTGGGGCCACAAAGTTTTGCCGCGAACACCCTATCGGGTAAAAACACGGCTAGGCATGGACTAATAATTAATAGACTAGATTTACAATTGATATCAGTTACCAGTCATGTCACGTAACGAAGGCTTGGATAAAATACATGCATCAGTGTGGGGTCCATAGATAGATATAGTGGATGTCAGAGCCACCCAGAAATAAGAACAAATATAATTCTATCCCACTAAATCCCAATTCTTCCATAAATTGAATTTGCATGGACCAATGCAACGCCATACCACGGACCCGTTGTACTAAACAGGACCGAGCGAAACACCACCAAGTGTGTTACTGCAGCAACACCTAATCCACTCCCCGCGACCAAGCGCGGGGCGCGTCTTCGCAAAAGGGCAGTTTGGTAATTTTCACGTCGATAGGGAAGCTGCAAAAAGTGCAGCCAGAGTTCTATAGATTCAACGCGAAGAGCTCCAGTGCAGTGCGTAGCCGGAGGGAAAGAGATGGAAGAAGATGCGCAGAATATGGAAACCACAATATCGTGCGCCATGCGCGCACGCATCAGAGATTTCAAGGACCAGGCCCAGTAAGTACACCCACATCCCTCATCTCATCTCTCTCCCTTCATCTCGCCCTTTTCCTCTCCCATAAAGATCGAAAAACGCTGTAAAAGATCATCTCCAAAAGGGTCTCTTCGTAAATTTCACCTGCAACTAGGGTTAGGGTTTCATATTCTACAGATCGCGCCTTCATATTTTCTGTTGTTGTTGCAGTTATTTGACTCTTAGAAGGGTTAGAAGGTCATTAGAAAAGGACATGGGATTGAAGAAATTTACACTGGATGCCCATAAGAGTTTCATCAAGCAATGCTTGCATGAGGTAACCTTAAGAATCCCGCAACTCCTTAGTTTATATTACTCTGCTAGAAACTTCGATTTTTCCTCAAGTTTTAGGCCAGGGCTTCTGCACGGTGGGGCCCACCTAACAGGCGGCTTGGATGTTTTTATTCCCAACATGTGCGCCCGTGTGTAGATGGGTTTTACTAAACATTTCCAAGCATGATTGTAGTCAAGTGTTTGTATAAGCTGGGGTTGAGCTACAAGAAAAGAGCTTGATACTCTGGCAGTGTATGAGCGTCCACACACACCGATACACAACACTACAGGTCGGCTATGTGTTCCCAATCCAAGCTGTTCAAATTGTGGGTCCCACCATAGATGGGTCATAACCCAACATTCACACTAGAATATATTACAACTGTCTGATTGGGTCTGGTACTCACATTGTTAAAATGAGAGATAGTTAACTGTCTAAAATCAACAGAAGAATATCCACTTGCAAGAGGTTTCAGTTGTCTGATCAATCTGAATTTAGGGATATGGCCCATCTCCTTGGGGCCCCTTGATTTGGACGGATTGGATTGTGGCACACGCATACCATGTTTACAGTGACGGCATGCATGTGCATTAGCTGTCCTACTCTGCCAGTTCATCAAATAATTCCTCTGTGAATTGGACATGTTTACATGAAAAGAGTTATGCTTGGGTCTTTTAGCAACTTAGTCGGGTGTGGTTATGCCTTTCATTTTTTTTTTTGAAAGATACTTTAATTTATTAAAAGCCATCAGTGCAACAAGAAAAGAAAGAAACAACAAGACAACATAAAAGAGAACGAAAAAATTGCGAAGGCACCATTTTAGGGTCCCAATCGCTGACATACAGCTGAACTTGATAAACAACCCCACATATTGAGCCTCTACTATTATGAAAACAATGGCTATTTCTATCACCCCCAAATTGCCAAGAGAATAGCAAGCTTCCAAAGCAGCACTTGCCTCCTACCAATCCTAGCAGCATGCAAAGATTGGAAGAGGCTTTCTATCGAGCCAGGCATCGCCAAGGACATATCAAAAGCATATAGGACCTCATTCCAGACGTTGGAAGCGAAAGGATAGTGGATAAAAACGCGATCCACCATTTCCTCATTCCCAAGGCACATAATGCAAACGTTTGAAAGAACCAAGGTCCTTTTGTGTAAATTGTCAACAATGAGGATGCGATACCTACCCATGAGCCAAGTGAAAGCAACCACTTTCGCAGGAGCACCATATTACCAAATCGGTCCTGTGTGGTAATTGGCAGCCAAGAAGGTAGGTGGCATCAAAAGGCCGAATAATGATTTCACCGAAAAGATCCTAGAATTATCAAACAGCCACACTTGGGAATCATCTGAACTCGAGGAAGGAGAAAGGCCCTGCAAATGGGAGAGTAGCAAGAGCAATTCATCTAACTCAAACTCTGACAGATTGCGATGACAAGGAATCCAGCTCCCTCTTAATCCTTCAAACTTTCAACATTCAAAATCCAAATATAAGTGCAAATTTTGTTTTGTTTTTTATTATTATTATTATTATTATTATTATTATTATTATTATTATTTATTTTTAAAGATTTTAGCGATCTGGGTGCCCCTGGAATGCTAGGATGCAATTCTGCACAAACCGATGTACATCAGATATCTGGCAGGACTGATATGCCATCTTGAGTCAATGCACTTGACAGGACCATCTTGTTCAATTTTTTAATTTTGTCTTGTATTGTGTTTGGATACGCTATTTAATTTCATTGCAATTTTTGCTTGTTGGTACTCTGCCACACACACACACACAGTGTATACATACATACATATATAGTGTGCTCACACACACAAAAGTTTTTGTTGGAGTATCATCATAGCCTATCATCATCATCATCATGATAACCTTGTCCTAGCTATTCAAGGTCAGCTTCTTTTTCTTCTTCTTCTTCTTCTTCTTCTTTTTCTTTTTGTTGATGACTGGGTGTCCTCGTCCCTTTAAAGTAAGACTATTTCCTGCAGATGTACACAATCACCCATCAACCATGTGCATCGGGTAATCCATAAGAAGGGGAATTGAACTCGTGTATGTGGGGAGCAAACCCATGACCGAAGCCGTTCGCGTAAACCCATGACGGGTATTCGGGGTTAGCTTCACCAACCATATTTTGACAATCGTTCCTTTTTAATGCCCAATCCCTCAATAAGTGAACAAGCCTTCGTATCTGTTCTCACCACCTCGGTCGAAGTCTGTTTGGGTCTCTGTCTCATCCTCCTTTTTGGACCCTCCACTCTAATCAGTTGGTGAAGCTGACCCCTTGTTGGAGCCATCTGAAGCCATTACTGCACCTGACAGTGCCATCTCGATCAACAACTCTTCATTTTGTCTCTTTTTGTGTTTGGATGCCTTATTTAAACTTAAATTGCAATAATTAGATCGATAGAGGAAATGATCAAGTCGCACTTACCTTTTTTGGTTTTCATAATGATGAAGTAGCCATCAAACTGTAACGTTAAACTCTTTTCATTTCCAACTGGAAAGTAACATCATTCAGTTTGGAGCCTAAGAATGTAAATGTTCTTTGGGCATCTTCTCTTTATTAGGCTAACTATCACCTTGCAATCAATCCTACATCCAAATGCATCTTTAATCAACAAATTCACTTCTATGTTCCAGTTCTTGATAATTCCTTTATAACTGCCAATGTTCTTGGTATCGCCGATATTATCAATGATATTGGCTGATATTACTCGTACCTTACTCTTAAACCAAAAAAAAAAAAAAAAGCCCGTATCTTGGATCAACGATACATATTTTTTAGGGATGGAATAGAATTTTCAAGATATCACGATAATATTGACAATTTCTTCGATATCATCGTATGCATCAATGATATCACGACATATCGACAACATCCCCTTGAACAAATACACTGTATCTTAGATATCATGGGGTATCATCCATATTATTGATGATACTAGCATTAATACCTGCATTATTAAAAAACCCCAAAACCCTATTTTTTCATAAAATTTTTGGAGGGAATCTTTCCTAGGGGTGGTTTACATTAGCTTATTATATGCATTGAATTAATGCAATGTGTTGAATTATTGCATCATTTCTTAAAAATTAGTGCATTATCATCATGTTTATTATCTAAATATTTTGTATGACACTGCATAATTTGGGCTCTTGTACAACATAAACTTATTGTGTTTAATTTTATATTCTTTTCTTTATTTCTTGATTATTTATTATTATTATTATTATAAATATTTTTAGTTATAAGTGTGTAATCATGTGTGTTTCTTTTAACATCTTCTGAAAATTCACTAAAAATTGCACTAATTTTTTAACGTTTCCCTAATATTTCCTCAAAAAGCAATAAATTCCCGTTATCTATGATATTATTAGAATTTTAGTAAGACAACAAAATCATAAACTTTTCAAATGGCCTTCACTGTAGGTTTGCTCCCTATAGGCGTGGGTTCGATTCCCCTCCTTGGCTTTACCCGATACACGTGGTTGTGGGTGATTGCGTGTATCCGCAGGGATTAGACTCACTTCAAAAAGAGGTGGGGGCACCCTGTGTCTTCAAAAAATAAAAAATAAAAAAAAAACTTTTCAAAACTTAATGTTCAAAATAAAAACAAAAATAAATTAAACTTTTCAAAACTTTTATTTTATTTAGAATAATGGATCCCCATCAAGATATAATAAAATCCGAGAGCATAATCATAAACCATGTCTCCACAATGGTGATTGATGCCACAAAAAAATTATATTACCTCTTGATGCCGATCTTCCAATCAGGAAGTCTTCTCCCTGATCTATCACAGATGAGAAGTGAAGAAAACCTCTCACACACTCCTATAGTAAGGCTAGGGGTGCACGATGGGAGCTGTCCACTGGTTGGATTGTACATGTGTGGACGTGTAGATGGAAGGGAAGGAGTGAGGAAATGGGTTCTCCTCTCTTTTCTTCTCTTCTTCTTCTTCTTCTTCTTCTTCTTCTCTCTCTCTCTCTCTCTCTCTCTCCTTGAAGTTGGTGATGCTCGAGGGGTAGGGACATCTGAGGCTCTTTCACTTCCTTCGGGATATGATCAATATATAAGGAGTTAGGGTTTTAGGGAGAGACACCTAGTATAGTACTCCACCTTATATACTTTGGTATGGCCTGCTACATCTAAAGTTTCCAATCCAGCCTATTCATGTACCCATATTGACCGAATCCCTCTACTCTCATAGCCACCATCCCTAGTGCAATATCCCATGCATGTCTCAAAGATGGATGAACAAATCTTAACGATTGGATGTCCATCAAGATTGATTTAAAACAAATCAACTGTTAAAATTGAATTTCAATGGTTGAAGAACCTTAGTTAACCCTAAGAAAACATTAGATGCGATGGCTAGCTAGGAAAACATTTGGTAGACAATCTAAACCACAAGATCGGTCCATAAACATGCCTTGGGAAAAGTGGATCTCATGTAGTATCGTGTAAGCCTTAATTGGACCTTTATGCATGTGCCTAACACAACCCACATGTCAACCACTAATGTAACATTGTAAATTGAGCCATGACACATCACTTGGACCTTGAACTCACACATCCTCGATTAGATTTGTCAACGCTAGTACATTCACAAGTTAATCTAGTCTAGGCATGATGCGTGTCCCGGTCTAGAGACTTGAATTGATCCACTATTGCAAGTGCTCAATAGGTTCAATCAAGGTATTCAATAATGACAATGGTAGCCATTACGATACGAGTTATAATGACCTTATAATGGTCAAAGTATTTTAAAGGAAGAAACTCTATTGACCTGTTAGGGGCCATTTTTTTCTTCCAAAACAGCCGTTATGGTTATATTGCGTAAGTGTCCAAATTTTAGCTGTTACGTAACAGCCATTGCGTAAGCGTTTTTTAATACCATAGGTCCAATGCGAGGAGCCTATTCCCATGGTGCACTCACGCTTCTATGTCAGGTACGTCAATGGCACTCCGACTCATCGTCTTGCTTAATGGTGGAGAATTTCCATCCTGACTTGTCATCACTCCCCTCACAGGATTACCATATCAAGTATGAATAACCACAGGTTCGTCCCAAAACTTGCTAGGTGGTGTAGTTAATAATCTTTGGTTGAATCGTAAGTTCATGGTCAAACATGGCACTGAGATCCAAGTCCTACAACTCTCACTTGGCCTGTGGCTGTTGTGTCTAATCTCAAGTTCCCAAGGACAACCAGAAGAATCATTCTCTTTAACCCATCTAGATATCACATCAGATCAAGTCTCACACATATTAATGGGGCGAATGAATGAACCATAGTAAGATGAAAACGAGGTCTAGAACATTAGTATTGGTTTTGTAGGGCACAACACTAACAAATATCAATACATGCTTTAGTATCCCAAGTCATCAATACATTTTTAACAATAACGGTACTTTGAACACTACTTATTGGTATCAATTTTTATTATGTATGTGCTATCCAAGGGAGCTCATTTAGGGACCTCACACATGACACGCCTTACGAAAGTGACAAATGATTGTCATTTGTCAAATCTGTCCATCCTAAATCCAAGCGTCATGGTGGCAATGAAGGGCATTATGTGTTCTAGCTATTGCTTGAGTAGCATGTAGAAGGAACCTTTCAAAAGACTATGAGGATTTTTTGAAGCTCTAGAGCTTAGTTTAGAGTTGCGGAATGGGGAGAGCAAGATAGAATGGTGCGGAATTGGGAAATTTTGGACTGTTTCTCAGTTTGTTTTCTAGTACATGTGATGCAGGACAACTAACCACTTGCTCTAAAAGCTTGAACCGATAGAGCATGACGAATTAATCCATTTATCTCATAGCCTAGGCCCCATATCTCATAGGTGAGGACCTCGGCCGAACCACCCTCATGGGCTTCAAATCATATGGGTACCGCCTCACACGAGCCAGCCGCCTCACACGGGTGGGGTCCACCTCACACGAGCCACCCGCCTCACATGGGCCGCCCACCCCGAGTGTGCCTCTGCATCCCACAGGCAACCCCACTTGAGCCCGGTGTGAAAATGCTCCTGCATTAATCACCCTCGTTGAGGAGTCTCGAATACGAGACCTCCCGCTCTGATACCAATTTGATGCATGACAATTAACCACTTGCTCTTAAAGCTCAAATTGATAGATCATAACGAATTAATCCATTTATCTCATAGCCCAGGCTCCACATCTCATGGGTTAGGACCTCAGTC
The DNA here is from genome assembly GCF_029962835.1 of Magnolia sinica. Taxonomy (NCBI): domain Eukaryota; kingdom Viridiplantae; phylum Streptophyta; class Magnoliopsida; order Magnoliales; family Magnoliaceae; genus Magnolia; species Magnolia sinica. Next base: position 28,172,989 of record NC_080582.1, on the reverse strand, counting down.
GAACCCCCCTAATGGGCCCCAAATCACATGGGTACTACCTCACATGAGCCACTTGCCTCACACGGGCCGCCCACCCCGAGTGTGCCCCTGCATCCCACAGGCAACCCCACTCGATTCCGGTGTGAAAATGCCCCTGCATTAATCACCTCCGCCGCTCTGATACCAATTTGATGCAGGACAATTAACCGCTTGCTCTAAAAGCTTAAACTGTTAGAGCATGGCGAATTAATCCATTTATCTCATAGCTCATGTCCCTCATCTCATGGGTTAGGACCTCGGTTGAACCCCCCTCGTGGGCCCCAAATCACATGGGTATCGTCTTATACGAGCCACCCGCCTCACATGGGCCGCCCACCCTGAGTGTGCCCTTGCATCCCGCAGGCAACCCCAGTCGAGCTCGGTGTGAAAATGCCCCTGCATTAACATGCTTTGGCCGTCAAAAATAGGAGAGAGTCGTGCGCTTGCGTAGTTAGTGGGGATGAAAAGGGTTCTAATCGTGGACAACCTTTCGGAAAAAGTTTTATGATGCTTCCTAATATTTGTGTGATGTGTACCTTAAAAAAAAATTAGATGGCAAAACACTTTATTGAAAAAGCTCACGAAAAGCAAGAAAAGAAAACAACACCAAGGACAAAACAAAAAAGGCCAAAAAGCAGCCTACATGGCCAAAGCATGCCTCACCAAATCTACTAAAAGGCCTTAACTTTCCTAATGACCTCATCCTCCCCCACCTGAATATCCCTAAAGCAACACCCATTTCTAGCTCCCAAGATGACCCAAAATATTGCCATAATGCGCAGCCGCAAGCTAACTTTCCCTGCCTTCCCGACGCCTTCACCGTGCCAAGCCCACAGGATGTCCCCTACTGACGCTGGCATCACCCAATCCATGTGAAACATTGATAAACGAATGCACAATGAACGAAAAGATGATTAATGGACTCCTCTATAACCATACACATCAAGCAAATATTAGGAATGATCATGGCCATTTTCTGTAAGTTATCAATGGTCAAAATCCATTAGCGACAGGCTAACCACAAAAAACTACAACCCAAGTATCGGGGCCATAAAACCAATGATGGAATGGATGAAGGGGGAGACGTCTCGACGACTTTGCAATGATGACAAAAAGTGACTTGACGGTGAATTTTCAGGGTGGACTGTAAGATCACATGATAGAATTAGCCTCCTGGATGTCAACCTTGGCGTTTTGCAAGACTACGAGAAGGGCAACATATTCATCAAACTTTGCTTCCGATAGATTCCTTTTGCAAGGAGGGGCCCAAACCACCACTCCACTAACAATAGAAAAGCAATCCGCGACAATGACGAAGCAATGTAGAGCAAGCCACACAATTCTTGGGAATAAGACTTGAAGCACCGAGTCGATGCACCAAACATTGACCCAAAAACGAATACGAAGCCCATTCTCAATGACGAAATAAATACCCTTCTGAACGAAGTGCTTAGTAGCCTCAATCGCTTTCCAAATAGTGGAAGCCCTATACAACGATGGCCCCCTCACGTACTACCCACTATCTTGGTTGCCATATTTAGCAGCGACTAACTCCCTCCAAAGTCTTCCCCCTTCTACTCTGAATCTCCATATCCACTTTCCTAGCAATGCCGTGTTCATTGCCCCCATAGGTCTAATTCCCACCTCTCCTCTAAAAGGTCTGCACACTTCATCCCACTTAAGAAGACGGAATTTTCTGCCTTCATTTGCGCCCTTCCACAAAAAATCACACTTAGATTTTTCAAGCCTAGACAACACTGAGATGGGACATTTGAAAGAGACAGTAAATGGGCATGTTGGAGAACGCCGTCTTGATAAGAGTTAAGCGACCTCCCAAGGAGAAATAATGGCATTGCTAAGTCACTAGTCTCCTCTCAATCCTTTCTATCACCCTATCCCAAAGATGAGTAGCCGACTTCTCGATACAAAGTGGAAGACCAAGATAAGAGGAAGGAAAAACCCCTGACTACACCAAAAAATGCTAGCAAAATTCTGAAGCCCTTCTTCCTCCACATGAATGCCAAGCAATTTTGATTTCAAAACATTCACCTTTAACCCTGAAACCGCCTTGAAGCAAACTGTTAATTTACGAAGATTATCAATTGTTGTCGCCTCTGCCTCGCAAAAAAGTAAGGCGTAATTTGTCACGCTCCACACTTTTGATACAGAGTGTGCACCCTTAGACTCAAGTTACGGTCCATGACTCGTATACCAAGTGTACATAAATCTACTTATCAAACAGTTGCTACGAGGCGCATTTTAATGTATTCTAGGTTCTCACCATATAAACATACAAATATCTACACCATTACGTGTTCTTTGTTGATACTCATCCCATCACATTCTCAAACACAAAGTAAAACTCCAAAATTAACTGTCCACCCATTTGGGACTTTATTTAAATAGAATATCAAACACCATCTTTAATAAAATCATAAGCCATGAACAATGTAATATCAATTCTAACATCAGTAATTGAAAGAATAGAAAACAAATCCTTATCAATTAATTGTATGAACAAAATTATCCATCTAATGTGGCAAGTTCATCTTCCACCAAATATGGCCACTGGTCCCGAGTCTCATCTGCTAACCCGGCCTCATTCTTCAATACCTGATTTGATTGTCCTGCTTCGTTCATCTTTGTATGGTTATCAATTCGCAACGTTAGTTGGCTAAGCTAGTGAGTGAACCCAGCATGGTTCATACATAGCACAATATAAGATAGCACAAACAAAAATGAATTGATATGTATGCAGTATGGGTATGGATGCAAAGATGTCATGAGATGCATGTCAAGTGGGATGATTGTCCACCTGCTTGGGTTGGATATCCGTCAACTTGAAAATTGTACTCAACAGACATATACCGTAGGTAGGCATGGGCAATCATACATCTACTCTGTGAGTAGGCTTCCACTAACATGGGCATCTGGCAAGGAATCTACCAAGCATAACCATCCAGGGAGATCTCATAGGAACCTAAGCACGAGGTGTGCATGTAATTGCAAGGGATGCATGTAGTGTATGCTCCATGTCTATGTATCAACATGTGTAGTCAATAGGTACATCTCTCTGCGAGGAATAACGACTTCATGATATCAATGATTGGCATGTTCATATATTCAATATACATTAGGGAATCTTTCAATACATATATCATAAAACAAGAATCATGCTAGCACAAGAATAATAACATGGCAACCATGTCAATCATAACAATTACGACAATCACATCATCTATTTTAATCGTATAGGCATGAGACACATTGGGATTCACTCACTTATTTGTGGTAAAGTCAAATTCGTCGAATAATCGGACACTTTGTAATTTAAACTTCGAATCCCTATTAAGACAGTTTAACATATTACAGTTCATTTAGATTATTCCATCAAGTGTGGTCCACCTTTGATCAAGTTAAGATGACCAACATTACTCCTTTAAATTAAATTTGGAAATTAATAGGGATTGTCAATCAATGCAGTTGATTGATCGAGCCAGCTCGATGGGCTTCGATCGATCTCTCGATCGCTCGGCTATTGATCGATGAGATTCGAAATTTAGGGTCTCAAATCTCTGGACAAAATTGGCACCTTTGATTGATCAAGGAGACCCTCGATTGATCAATCTTGGACTTTGATCAATCGAAATTCAACATGATTTTTAACTTTGGTCATTGGACAAAAATCGACACGTTCGATTAATCGAACACTGACTTTGATTGATCGACCGAAGTTGGCCGGGTTCTGTTGCACGATCCAAATTTCCAAAAATTCTAAGGTTCATTCTCTTCTTCCCTAACTTAGATGAACTCCATTGATCTCGGGATTGGTCCAACCCATCCAATGGTTTTTCTTATTGTCAAATTTGGAATAACCAAAGGATCGACTGAATTCAAAATATCCGGAAATCTATGACTGGTGGTTGAAAAACTGTTTTTTGACATAGGCTATCGTCATCTACACAATTCGCAGATCGCTGTAGAAAATCTCCCAATCGAATCACTCTAGAATTCGTGGTCCTAACTTGATTCGGCTTTAGGATCTTTCGGTTCGAATCTTCTTAGACTGATGCGGCTGGATTTCTCAAAGCTGAGACGTCCTTTTTCCTTCAAAATTTCTCCATAGATTAAAACGATGGATGTAGGGTTAATCCATCGCGATCATTGGTTAGATCCAGGGTTTTTTAGATAGAGAAAATAGAAAACTAAAGGAAAAAGACTGAAATTCTTACCAATAGAAGCCTCTCTCCCACAAACTCTCTCTCTCTCTTTCTCTTTCTCTTTCTCTCTCTCTCTCTCTCTCTCTCTCTCTCCCATTTTTGGCGGCTCTTTAGGCCTTAGGGTTTTTCATAGAAATTCCCGTAGTTTCCCCCTTTATATAGAGAGGGCCCTAGATCTAGAAGATTCCACTAGGGTTCTGTGGAATTTGGCAAAAAATAAAAAAATAAAATCCTACAATGTTAGGAGTTGATCCCCTGACCTATCCTTCCATCGAGAGTGCTCCTACCGACTAGGTTAAGTGCTTGGTTTTGTTAATGACCACAAAGTTAAATTATTATTTCGGGTTATTCCGGTTTTCATATGGCTTAAAAATCAGGGTCATTACATCATCCGCGTAGTGTAGGTGGGTGATTTGAGTGTCCTCACCGGCAACCTTGAAACCCTCGAACAAACCATGATCCACACTCCTCTGGAGTCACACTAAGAGCTTATCCAATCACCACAAATAAATAAGGGGATAAGGGATCCCCCTGCCTTAGCCCTTTAGAGGATTTTAAAAAACCTTTAGGAGAGCTGTTGATAAGAATGGAGTAGGACGAGGATTGGACACAAGCCGTAATCCACCCCCTCCACTTCTGACTAGAGGTGGGCATCGAGTTGAGTCTGACCGAGTTAGGGCTGACTCGACTTGATCCGGTTTTGAAATAGGCCTGACCTGAACTCGATTCGACTCGATACCGAGTCCAGCATGCCTGACTTGATCTGAGTCCGGTCTGGCCTAGACTGATCCGGATCGAGTCCAATCCGGTCAGAAGTACCAGGTCGGGTCGAGTTGGCATCGAGTCGGATTGAGAGATGAGGGAGGGAGAGACCGAGAGAGTGGAGAGGAGAGAGAGGAGGAGGGTGATGGTGGTGGGTGGTTGCCGGGCTTGGAAGATGTTGAGGGAGAGAGAGAGAGAGAGAGAGAGAGAGGTCGGGCTTGGAAGATGAGGAGGATGAGGGAGGAAGAGAGATTTTGGGATCCGGTCGGGGTAGGGTGCGGCGGGTAAGGTTAGAGAGTCAGGTTTTGGATCGAGTTAGGTCTAACCAGATTGAGTTTCGGGTCGAGTTACTAGGTAAATCGAACTTGACTCGGTTTGAGTTCGGATTGGGTGAAGCCTACTCGGTTCGGACTAACTCACCCATTCGGTTCGGGTCAAGTCGGATCTGAACGAGTCGGACAAGTCGAGTTAGCTGGATCAAGTCGTCTGGTGCCCACCTCTACTTCTGACCACAACCCAATCTTTGAAGCATATAATCCAAGAAGCCCCAATCGACACGATCATATGCCTTCTCAATGTCGAGCATGCAAATGAAGCCGCTTTTCTTCTCTCTGTGCCTCGAGTCGATGCATTCATGGGCCATCAAAGCACTATTTAGAATTTGCCTACCTATAACAAACGCCCCTTGATTTTTTTAAGATCACTTTGGGAAGAACTTCATTGAACCCGTCTGGAGGATCTTTGCGAGAGTCTTGAAAGGCGCCCCTAAGACTGATCGGCCTAAAATCTTTAATTTTCTTGGCCCCTTCCACCTTAGGAAGCAGGACAATGAAAGATGCCCCAAGATCAATTAATAACCGCCCCCTCTTGAAAAACTCCGAAATGAACTCTATAACATCTTTCTTAACGATATGCCAGAATCTTTGAAAAAAGAGAATAGGGAAACCGTCTGGCCCAGGGGCCTTTTCCCCACACAGATTTCGAATAATTGCGTGAACTTCTTCCTCCAGGATCGGCTTTTTGAGCAGTAAGGCTTCATTGTCGGAGAACATATTGAATTGAAGATTATCAAGCCTATGCCTTCCCCATTTACCTGCGGACAAGAAGAAATAGAATCACAAATTTGTTGTTTGTCCAAAATAGGAGCGTTGTCGATCATAAGACTACAATCCTATTACCATGAGCTCGAGCACTAGCACCACTATGGAAGTATCGGGTGTTCTTATCACCCTCCTTGAGCAAAAGAGCCCTAGATCTCTGTTGTCATTGAATCTCCTCTTCATTAGCCTTTTGTGCTTAAGATAGAGACAAGGCATCTCTCCTTTGCTCTACCCCCTATGAGAGGTTGCCGCTCTTTTAGAAGATTCAGCTCGTGCATCTCTTCTGCAATCTTCTCGAATTCAGCCTCCCTCTTCCTAAGGAAGTCTTTTTCCAACACTTGATAATTTTCTTTTAATAGCTCAAGTTTCTTGAATAATCTGAAACCCGCAAACCTTGCTACTGAGAAAGAACCTCACCAATAAGACACTAGGAGCTCGAACCCTTCAATTTCCAACCAAGCCGCCTTAAATCTAAAAGGCCAAGGACCCTAGTTATCTTTTAGAACTTCTAGCATGATGGGGCAATGATCCAAACCCACACTCGGAAGACCATGTTGACACACCAACGGATAATTTTCTACCCAACCTATAGAGACTAAAAATTTGTCCAAATGCGACATAGAGGCATTCTCCTCCGCATTCGACCACATAAATCATGCCCTCTCAGGCAAGTCGAGCAACTGATGCTTGTTAATCCAATCCGAAGAGGATACCATACTCATAATAAGATTACACCCTTTTGACTTTTCATAGGAAAAACTAACGGAGTTGAGGTCACCATCAACACTCCACGGAAACCCCCACAACTGGTTGACCGCATTGAGCTTCTCCTAAAAGAGTTTGCCTAGACTTTTTTGCATTTACCATAAACCGAAGATATGACCCATCACAGCCTGGGCAATTTATCTCACAACAAAACGGAAATGGTAAAAGATCCAGAAAAAGCATCCATCTTTTTCCATTTGTTAGAATTTCAAGCTAAAAGAATCCCACCCATAGACCCCACAATGTTAACATGCGCCCAATCGTTTTTTTTTTTTTTTTTTTTGAGGTGAGAAAGACACTCTTACACCCCACGCATATATGCTCGAACCCATGACCTCAAAGATGAGGTACACTGTCTACCATCGAGCCAAGAGTAGAGACCCCTAACATGCACCCAATCTTTTTTCTTAATACCCCAAATTGAATCAAGGATACCTGAAGATAGGGTCCCCACGCACGCATGGGTTCTCGAACCCATGACCTCAGAGATGAGACACACAGTGTCTACCACTGAGCCAAGAGTAGAGACCCCAAACATGCACCCAATCTTTTTTTAATACCCCAAATTGACTCAAGCGTACCTAAAGATAGGGTCTGAAGCTTAGTTTCTTACAACGCAGTGATGTCAGCCTACATTTTCTTGCAAACCGACCTGACTTGAGCCCTCTTTACTCTGCACCCAAACCCCCTAATATTCCATGAGAAGATTAACATTGATCACCTACTTTCCCTGATCGTGTGCCCTCTTACCGTCGCTGCCTCTCATCGCCGTTTCATAATTAATGGAGCATTCTAAGCTTAACTTCCTCATGCCTTTAGGAGACTTTTTCGATCTCATCCCCTAACATCGTTGTTGCTGAAGAATAGCATTGGCTTGCACAAACTGAAAAAAAAAACTTCAACATCTTCATCTGTGGCTCTATATGATAAATCAACTAGTGCCCCAATCCTTTCTAGAACATCCTTAGTCCATTAAAATTGTTCTTTAGAAATATTCCTTTTTTTAGGGCTAACTGGAGTGTCATCTTTGGGCGCTGCCAAGACCGAATAGCATCTATCATCTTCACATCGGACCTTCTTAGCACACAATGATGTGACCACTAGAGTCGCCTTAAGAAGATCTTCTTCCGGTCCCAACTTAACAAGTTGCAAGTCTCCTTCGTCTTTGTCAAATAACGAGACTACACATCCACAGAGACAATGTCTTGCTCCTTGTCTCCGACTTTGTCTTGGATGAGCACGATGCTTCCTTCGTTGAAACTCTGATATCAAGTCTTACAGGTGCCTCTTGAAGACTCAATGGCTCTAAAAAACCCGTCACTGCCTTTCAGAGGGATAACCTCTTGATCGTCAAAGGCTCTTTCTGAAATTAGGTGTGGAAAGCACAACGACATGGCTCGTGGCAACTTTCAGCAACGATCCGGGAATTCCACCACATCTGTCATCTCTTGGCACATGTTGACATGTGTAATAGCCATAAACATTCATCAAACGAGTCTTCCCCTTCCTCCGATGATGTGTCGACAGAAGAATCCTCTCTCGTGCGACCATTGGAAGAGGAGCCCCGAGGTGACACGGAAACCGTCTCCCCCCGACAGCTGTCCCAAGCCTCTCTCATGTCATCCCTGAAAGCAATAGGTTCAACTCCATCATGCAGGTTTGGAGTGGGTTCAGATCCTGAGCGTTTTTCAAAAAGTAGCTTCGAAGCGAGTTTGGATCTCGAGACTATTCCAAAATGCAGCTTCGAAGCGGGGCACATAGCCTCCGATGCTCCCATAACTGAAAGAGATCCATGTGTCGTGCTTTGAGAGGCATCAACGCCACCCATCAGCTAAGAGATTGTTAGGAGTGGACACGTCGTCTTCTCCGTTTCCAATGTTCCAGTGACACACCTCAGTCGTATACCATCATCTCCATCTCCTTGATCATCGCAGGAACCATGTGCATGAGTTTCCTCCCGAGCTCGCCATAGGCCACCCCACCGCAAGAGGACAATGTCGGTCGACTCCCTTTGGAACCAAATTGTGAACCTCCTATCACTGACATCACCGATACTGCTGCAGACACCTTTACTCCTTTCCCTTGATGAATACACGCTCTAACCACGCTCAATTCCTCCCCCTTCTCCGTCTCCGCGTCGATCTAAATGACTTCTCTCACACAGGAAGCAATTGCCGAGAAGAATTCAAGGATCCAAAACTTGAGAGGAACGCCCCAAAACAAGTACCAGGAGTCATCCACCCCGAAAATAAACTCGCCACCCCATCCTTCACTCCCCTCTCCTGGTTCTTTTGTCTCGCCCTCATCGGTTAGCTTCACCCCAACTTTCTCATGAGTGAGAACATCACGATATGAAAGATTTCTGGAAGCCACCTTTGATTCTCCTTTGGGTAGGATCTCCTCATTAGAAGCCTTCAAACGTGGTAATCCCAAAGATTAAGCTCCCGACTCACCCTTCACTGACTTTTTCCCTTGGATCGTGCTTCTCATTTCCGGTCCTAACTGTGCTCATTGCACCTTCATCTTCCTGCCCCTGAAGCTTTCCCCATGTAGCATCTCGACAGCTCGCGCTAGCTCCTTCGCTGAACTCATCCTTATAAAGGCAAAGCCATGAAGTGCGGTCATGGTTCTGTCCCTAGAAATAACGACTTCCATTACTACTCCTGCCTTGCCAAAGACCCTAGAGGAGTTGATTGGAAGCCATCCTTCCGGGGAACCCTCAACATATAGCGTCGTGTAACCGGAGAGATTGGAGCTCTTCCTGTCTTGTTTCTCCATGCACTGCCTTCTCCTCCTAGGTACTACCCAAGAACTTCATCATCTTTCTTCACTTCTCCCTCCCGCTTCTTCAGATCCCGTTTTCATGGTGGCTAGATTCTTCCCCTTGTCAGCCTTGGAAACATTCTCTCACCCCCTTTGCATCGCCACATTCTCACCCCCTTGAATCGAATTCCCTCAGATCTCAGATCTCCCATTCAATAGAAGGAACTTCAGAAAAGAAGATTAATGTCACAAAGGGTGCATTTGGAATTAGGTGCACTATCAGGTTGAATTGCAATTGTTAGTTCAACCAAAGGGTGCCTTTGGAAATAACCAAAATGTAGTTTCTTTTCTTAGCATTCGTATTGAAGCCCTATGCTCTAAATTTGGATTATCTTACTTTCAAGTTGGGATTGAAGCCCTATGTGATGTGTTATGAAGATGCAGAAACAGTAGATGACCTCTTTCTACACGGCCGTTATTCCTAGAAGATGTGGATTACTTTCCTAAACATTTTTACTATCCAGTGGGTGGTGTCGAAATCAATAGGGGACTTCTTGGCTGGCCTTTGGACATTGTGTGGTGAGAGAAATGGTAGATATTTCCGGTACTCGCACATGTCCGAAAATGAGGTGTCAGCCAAGGCAAGCTTCTAGTGGTGGAATGTGCTTAGTATTACTTATATTGTGACAATAGAAAATTGTAATTTTGCTTTTATTCTTGGCTTGTAATTTGCTATTGTGTTTCTAGCTTTTGCACTATCTTGGCGCTTTCTTTAATAAATTGGTTGTTACCGTTCCAAAGAAGAAGAAGAAGAAGAAGAAAAAGATCACAATCTTTATTGACATCAAACATCGAGTGATTTACATCAGGCCACTTGATTTTATTGATTGAGCTTAATATATTTGAAGAGAAATACGCTATTGACGTGGTGATGGAATCAGCTCCTACGGGGATAATTTCTTACATCTACAGTAGTGCTAAACTAACACTATTCGTGACCTTAGCTTGGCTAGGAAGTTCCTTAATTAGATAAGTGTTCTAGTTGGTTTGGTTTGTTGTGCAAGTTATTTAAGGTGGTATATTCTTTTATTAGCAGTGGTATGCAATTAGTATTGGTTGTTTTTGAACAAACAGGAATTAGTTTACGCTCCATAGGGATTTCTAAGTCATCATCCAAACCTTACCCCACTTAGTAGGGGTTGGCTTCACGAATCTTCTTCCCCTATTGCTGCATTGCTCCTCCCATTGCATCAGTTGCGGGGTTTCTATTGTGTCACGTTATCAATGTTATGGGCTCCATTATCAATCTCGAAAGGAGGTTTTTCATTAATTTGATCTTTGCAAAAAGTTAAGTAGCTAAATTCAGATTTCCTCTTTCGATTTGGCCATGTCGCTCGATTTGGCCATGCCGCATAGAAAGGCCTTGTCTTATGAGCACATGGGATTGCTGAGTGCAGCAAGGTGTCACTTTGATTGCCAAGAGTTGAACTAAAACTATGAAGAAATGCCGAAAAATGATCTTCTACTCAATAATGGATGTACAATTTTTTTAAATCAAATTTTAGTCTGTGCCTAATGTGTTAGTGAATAATGCAAAATCTAGTGGTTGATCATTCTATGTGTTAGAAAAAAGTTTCTTTCTTTCTTAGGTTTGATTATGTTAGCCCTTTTTCCAAGCTGGGCCTAATTAGGATGCTCCAGCTTGAGGATGAGTGTTGAACGGTTGATAGTTGAATAAGGCCCATTCGGCCAAGTCCTTGTAATAAAGTTCATAGGCCCCATTCATGTTTTTGTTTTGGTTTGGATAAGGTTTGCTGATTTTTCTATTAGGGCATAATTTTGGGTATTTTTTTGTATTTTCCTTCCTAATCCTCGGTGGTTCCCTTCTCTTCCTTCCTTTTTCTTCTTCTTCTACTTCTTTCTTTCTTTCTTTCTTTCTTTCTTTCTTTCTTTTTCCTCTTAATTCTATGAGTGTTATTCTTCTAATCTTTCTCAACAAGTGGTATTTCCTTTCATTCCCTTCCTAATCTTTGGCAGTTCCTTCATTTCCTAATTTTTTTGTTCTTTCTTTCCTCTTTTCTTTCCCCTCCCCTTCTTTCCTTTCCTACACAATGATAGCTTCTTATTAACCCTTTTTCCTTCGCCCTTCATTATTCAACAAGTGGTTGTTCCTTTCCTTCCCCACACTTCTCATTAACTCTTTTCATTTTTTTTTTTTTTTTTCATTCTTCTTCTTCTTCTTCTTTTTATTTATTTATTTATTTAAATTTTTTGAGTCGTGAGGGTTGGCTTGCAACTATATTTTTTAGGGTTTTACATCATGTGTTGTTGGATTTGAAGTGTCTTTGATATACAGTTGCAGCCCTTAACTGATTTTTCTATTTTTAAATTGAAGATGTTAGAAATTCTTATTCTATTCCTTTAAAAAAAAAAAGAAGAATTTTTCTGAGGGATTTGTTATTTCTCGTTGAATGGTTAGAGGTATTGTTGGACTTCCATGTTGGAGGTATTTGACTAGATTTTCTTGTTGTGTGATGTCTGCTCGCCTCTTCTCCACCATCTCCTTTAACAACTTAACAACTTCATTTCAGGCTCTCCTTGCCAATATATGTGATTTGATCAGTATTTATACCGAGTAGTTGGTCAGACTCGTTTATGTGTCAGACAAATGGTTTGAACTTGTTTGGATTGGGTGATTGTCCAAACCTTGGCTCAGACTTATGATTGTATTGGGCTTGTTTACTATGTAGTTGTTTATATTGGATAGTTTTTTTTGAAAGATAACTTATATTAAGAAAGAAGAAGGAACAACAAACAAAAGAAAGCACTGCTGAGGTAGCAGAAAAGAAAACAGAAAACAAAAGCTAAGCCTCCAGGAAGGCTAGATCAACATCAAACCCATCCATATGGGACACCCATTCCGCGATCATGCACTTAACAGCGGAAGTAACTGAGAGAGAGGACTTCGATTCGTTGCGAAAGCAACGGTTGTTTCGTTCTGTCCAGAACGCCCACCATATCGCCAAGATCGCCAAGATTGCCATCCGCCAATGGCGAGAATACAACTTGCCTATTCTAACACCATGCTAAGGCTTTAAGAGCATTTCAACATCCCTAGGGAAACACCAGCTGATACTAAAACTTGAGATGATGTCTGACCAAATGGAGCGAGCAAACCGGCAGTGGATCAAAAGGTGGTCTACAGATTCTTCCGCTTTCAAACAACAGACACAAGCATTGGTTAAAGCCATGCCTTTTCTTCTGAGGTTATCAATAGTGAGGATTTTCCTGTTTGCTGCCAACCATCCAAAGACAATTAATTTGGGAGGGGCGTCATATTTCCAAAGGAAGTGGATACCCTGCGACGGGGAAGAACCGTGTCTCAGAGAGAATTCCTTTAGTTTATATTGGATAGTTGGTTCATCCTTATTAGTTAGGAATAGTTGTTTCGACTTATGATTGTGTTGGGCAGTTAGCCTAGCCTTGGTTGAGCTAGGTAGTTGATCTAGGTCCATTCTTATTTGTCTTGGATATGTTATTAAAAACGGTTATGTAATGGTAACAGCCATAACCATTACGCGTTATTGTGCCGAAATGGCCATTACAGAAAAAAAATGCCCATAACGGACCCGTAATGGACTGTAACAGTCTTGAAACAGGTTAAAAAAACACTAAAAAGGCCTTAACGGCCTGTATTGTATTGGTAATGGCGGTGGCCATAACCGTTATCGTTATGGAAAACCTTGGTTCCGCATAGTTGTTGAAACTTATGATTGATTGTTTTGGGTAGTTAACAGTCTTGGTTGAGCGAGATGGTTGATCCAGGCTCTTTTTTGCTGGATGGTTGTTCCAATGGCTTACATCATTGAAGTTGCAGAAGTGCCTATTCATCTAAAAGTATTGGGTATCTCATCACCTCCACTTCTCATCTGCATGTTAGTCTCTCATTTCAACCAGTGCTACTCATCTCTACAGCCGTGCTATTTCATTTTTCGCTTTTACGAAATCTTTTGTCTCCCCAAACTCAAGGTACTTTTGAGGGGTTGAATTTCCTAGGTTTGATCATGTTAGCCCTTGTTCCAAGCTGGGCCTCATTAGGATGGTCCAGCTCGAGGCGGAGTGTTGAAAGGTTGATAGTTGAATAACGCCCGCTGGACCCAAGTCCATGTAATAAGGCCCAAAAGCTCCATTCATGTTTTTTACTATTATAAATAAGAGTAGAGGGCGGGGTTTTAATAGATCCTAAGTATCTCATGTTCTTGCTATTGCTCTCCTCTCTCTCTCTCTCTCTCTCTCTCTCTCTCTCTCCTCTCTTCTCCTTTCTTCTTCTCATTGTAACTTCTCATAGGTCTTCAAGATTAGCACAATATAGCTGTTTAACACTATGAAACATTCATTACTTTGTTCATAAACAGCCCTATAATACTCTTTTACTATAATGCTCTTTTCTTTGTTCACTAACACCATTAAGTTGTTTTACAATTAAAGTCATTTTATAGTTGGCATATCATGTATAAAAAATTTTGATTTATTTTTTATTTGCTATTGTTATTGATTTGTTTTTTTTAAAATTTTTTTTTTTTAAAATTTAATTTTTCACTGACACTTGATTGCTTGCATCAGGAGCTCATATCAGGAGCTTGTCGACTTTTGGAGGGTGTTGAGGAACAGCCGGTCAGACTAAAAAAGCAAGCTGTGAAAAAAGTAGCAGCAAGGAATACTAAAGGATGGAAAAAGCGCAAAAGATCTACACAAGAAAGAAAGCCATGTAGCAATCAGAAGAACAAACCAGTGAAGTTGGCAATAGAGAAAGGCAGCAATACTGATGAAGGTGGAAATTCCTTTGAAGAAGGCAAATCTCAATCATCTGCTGAAGAACCTGTCAAGGTCATTCCATACCTTCTTCTGTTTATTTCTCTCAGGAGCCTCACTGTGAACCTGAACTAAATGGAAGTTCATCATGTAAATCATCTTGTTTAATTGCAGAAGAAAAGAGAAACTTCCACTCAGGTTTATGGAAAACGTGTAGAACACCTAAAGTCAATAATTAAAGCCTGCGGTATGAGGTACACCGTCCTCCTGCAACCTCCTATTTATGATATTGACAGTACTTAATTTTAAAGGTGATGGAATTTTAGCTTATTTGTTCCCTATGTATTGAAGTATCCCTCCATCAGTTTACAAGAGGGCCAAGCAGGCTCCTAAGAATAAACGTGAGGCGCGTTTGATAAAGGAGTTGGAGGAGATTCTTGGAAAGGAGGGGTTGTCTTCAAATCCTTTTGAAAAAGGTGAACATCGAACAACAAACCTCAATTTCCATGGTTTAATATTTTAAAGACTGAGAACATGCTCTATTCTGTATTATATTGATAGTTATTTGTGTATTCATAAACTCAATGAATATTGGTTTGAGCGTATCCAATTTGATTATTTTGATTCACAAAAATAGGCGACATGTCAAAGTGTTCCAGATGATGTAACCACTTAGAAGTGTCAGTGTTTAAGACTTCTAATAAAGGTTTTTCTGGATTATCTTTGGTGTCGAAATATCTTCAATAGGATGGTTTTATAACCCTATTTTCAGGGCATTTATTGTCTTAATGCTTTAGTTAAAAATGCTATAAAAATCGTGTCATTGGTTGAAAGGACACATTTGCAAACCCTAGAGCTGGGTGAGGAAACCCTTGTATCATTCAACTATTTTTCCTTGTAATTGGATGGGGTTGACCTCACCTCGCATATTCTCTTAATCTATTTTGACTAGCGGCAACCTTTTGACCTCCTCCCTATGCTAATTATTGCGCCCAGGGTTGCCCCATTTTCTTTCCTTTCAAATGAATGCAGTCTCCAGGATCTCCACTCCCAAAGGTGTTCTCTTAAGAGAGTTGCGAAATAGGTGTGGCACGAAACTTGGAAGTTTTGTTGTTTTTATTCTACAAAGGGCTATGAAGGACACAACACATGAGTTGTTTGGGAACTCATCAATTTGATGCTTCCTGCAGAGTATTGTCAGGGGTTGTAGAGGTCTTGTGGACAGGGTTGGTAGCAAGCTTCAGTAAATTAGCACTGGGATTTGTTTCTTTCAATAGTTGGCCTAGAGTACTCTATCCTTATTGAAGAGTAGTTGATTGAGAGGAGGTTACCTTTGGATACATGCCCCTAGTTCCCCTGATCATTTTATCAGAGGAAGTGTAAACGTTTAGTTTTTGTTTAATAAAAGAGAAAGGGTGAATCTTTTTTGGAGATGTTCTTATTCTTGAAGGTGCTTGTAGATTTATTTATTTATCCTTTCCAGTTGATCTTAATTAATGACCACTGCTTGGATGGTATCCTACAACTCGCAAAGTACCCCCAAAAAAAAAAAAAAAAAAACCAAAAAAAGGAAGAAGAAGAAGAAGGGTTTCAGCTACACGAATTAGGAAGTTTTTTCCCCGTTCACCTTGACTGTTTCCTCTTCTCTTTTATACTTGTCAAGAACCAATTCAGTTTCTGTTTTCCCTTGTTTGGTACAGTGTGATGTATTTAGATTGTTGATATTTTTGCATATTGGGTTTTCGAAGTCTATAATATCGAAGATATTTTCTTATTTATCTGTCCTTGATAGAGTGGAATGACAAAGCAGAATTTATGTAGTCAACCCCAATTAGTTGGGACAAGACTGAAATGGAGATGATGATATTCTTATTCATCTCCATATATCTTGGTGTCTGGAATTTTGTCTTTTATGTCTGCAATGGCCAATTCTTGTCAACCAAATAATCTAACAAATTTGAAGTTCCAGAGGAATTATACAATATTGTTTCCACATTTCAACAACAGTATGTTATTCTTGTGTTGTTTCCTCAGTTCCAAGTAGGAGCTGCTAGAAAATCCCCACTGGTATATTTTCAGCAGCAAGGCTGGCAAATGGAAAATGTCTTGTTCCCTGAATTATTATATTATTATTATTTTGTGACCTGTATTAAGTTCCCTGAAGAAGTTATTATTATTATTATTTTGTGACCTATATTAAGTAGTAATAGAGATTTCACCACTCATTTCCTCAGCCTCAAATAAAGAATATCGGAAAAGAATCAGGCATCTCAGAATGTTTTCCTCTTCTTTTTTTTTTTCCCGTTTTATTTCATGTGGTTCAAACTTTTTTTTTTAAAAGGTAGCAATGATTCTATCAAGAAAAGCGCCAAGATAGCACAAACTATTTACGAGCTAAAAAGGAAAAGAGCAATCTTTAAGCCTATTAATGCTCGAAGCCCATTCAACAACATGACCTGCTCCACACGATTGCACATATTTCTATACAACTCCCATTTCTTTCTTCCCATATCACCCATAGGACTGCCAATATGCTCAAGGCTCCATATAGCCTTGTTCTGCTTCCTAATTCACATGCCATGCTAAACCAAAAGAAGACTATTGACTGACCTTTGGCATAGCCTAGGAAATGTTAAAGCTCCTTAGAAATCCCCTCCATACCCAATGTGCAAGCGGACATTGAATAAAAAGACGGTTGATTGGTTCACCATTTGCAATAAACATAAGGCAAATATTTGGAATCATCATAACTTGTTTATGAAGATTATCCATGGTCAAGAGCCTTTCCCTCCCAACTAGCCACCCGAAAGCCGTGATCTCTGGAGGGGCCCCATGGGACCACACATACCGTGTTTGTTCGGACATTCACCCCTCCCGTGCTCTAGGAGTGCATTTTAGAAGGATCAGATAGAAAAGAACCTTGATTTCTCCATATGCCACGCCATCCTATCCTATACCCTAATCACCTGGTAATACAAATAGATGTGATCAAGCAGCTCCGCAAACTCCTTACTCTTCTTCACTCGTGAAATCGTACCATGGGGGAGAAACATTGCATCATTGGAATATTACCCATGGATAGTCCGGCCATTCTCGAAAATGTAGATTAAAATGGTGCTTCATTGACCCAAGCGTCCTCCCAAGAGCAAATCTTCTCCCCATTCCCAACGGAAAAACCGATCTCTTAAAAAAAAATCACTTCACTTAGGCAATCCCTTTCCAAATCACCGAGGCTCTATATACATGAAGAATTCCTTGGTACACCACCCTCCCTCGGAACACCCATACTTGTTACTAATAGTTTCTCTCCACAAGGTACCCTCCTCCATCGTGAACCTCGGTAGCCACTTACGAGCAAAGCACTATTCATCAAACCCAAATCTCTAATGCTTATTCCTACCTCTTTGTTGGGCTTACATAGCTGCCCTCAACTCAACGAATGGAACATTTTCTTCTCTTTTGAACCTTGCCATAAAAATTCTTGCTTAGTCTTTCCAATCTAGCCAACATCGACTTTGAGCACTTGAAAATAGACAAAATATAATGGCAAATTTGACAAACTTGCTTTTATGAGAGTCATTTGGCTTCCAAAAGAATGGTATCAACTCTTCCACCTAGCTTTCTTTTAAATCTTTCCATAACAACATCCCATAGATATTTAGCCAGCTTCCCTATACAAAGAGGCCACCTGAGGGTTGCTTCATGGTGGAATGGAAAGAGCCGCCTTGCACCCAAAGATGCCGGCCAAATGCTCGGTCTCCTCTCTAGACAGGCAAACCCCTAACATCACACTGTTACAAATATTTACCATCAACCCTAACACAACTTCGAAACATATAATTATCATCCTCAGCTTTCCACCATGGATTCCTTAGCAGGACAAAAAATTAGTGGATCACTAGCAGACTGTAGCTACCACCACAGAGAAGTGGAGAAAGCGGATCACCTTGCTTAATGTCTCTTGAACTCTTAAAAAATCCTGTTGGGAAGCGATTAACCAGAACTGAAAACCAGGCTACAATAATGCATTCCTACACCCACCATCTTCATTTTTTCCCACATCCAATACGGCCTAACATGTATTCTAGAAAACCCCAATCCACGTGGTCATATGCTTCCTCAATATCTTGCTTACAAACAACACCTTTCATATCGTACTTAGATCTTGATTCAATGCACTCATGAGTTATAAGTGCGCCATCTAATATTTAATGACCTTCAATAAAAGCTCATTAGAACTTAGAAAACCCCGGAACCCAGATGTCAACACTTTAGTCAAAACCTTTGATTGGCCTATAGTCTTTCAAACTCTCCCCACAACTACCTTCTGGATGATAGCTATAAATGATGCACCAAACTCCAATATCCGCCCCTGCTCAAAGAATTCCTTCATGAAGCTCACCACATCCCATTTCAATACTTCCCAAGACGCTTGGAAAAAAGCCAAGGGGTAACCGTCCGGATTGGGAGCCTTATCCCTCCTTAAAGCATCCACGGCTAGGGCTGTAATGAGCCAAGCTAGCTCGCTTGGCTTGGCTCATTCTAGCTCGACTTGACTCGACTCGACTGACGACTCGAGGCGAGCCAAGCTTCAGATGACCCAGCTTGTTTTGAAAACGAGCTGAGTGTTCACAACCCCAAGTGTAGGGTCGTGATGTAGTAATAACTCGGTGAGACCGAGGTCAAATCCACAGGGACTAAACTTGTACGTATTCTGAAAGTATCTAAAAGTAGAACTAGAAGAACTAAATTTGAATTTTGAATAAAAGAGAGTAGTTATGAATAATGTTTAAACTATCAATTGAAAGGTGGGAACTAGGGTTCTAAGGATCCACTGATAGCTATCAAGATGCTACCTTACTTGATCCAAGAAACACAACTGGAATCAGAGTCCTATCTTATCCAGTTGGAAGACGAGATAATCAAATCTCTAAACTCTTCATTGAACTAGCCCTCAATGGATGAGAATTGTGATGATTGGAAGGGATTCCATCACCCTACCATGCCCAAGAGACGATGGTGAACAACAGGATTTACCAATCCCACAATTTCGAATAGGAAAAGAAGATATTCAAAGCTATCGCAGCGTCTACTGTAATTTGAGTCACAATAAACCATAGAAAACGGAAAATATTCCTTAAAAATCTAATTGGAAATCAATGGAGTTGAACATAAACAAGAATTAAAGCAAGATAAACATCCCAACACGCTACAAGCTTCACCTCTTAGCCCTAGCTAAGAGGTTTAGTTAACCATAGACATGATTAAACCGAAATATCTTAAATAAAGCATGAAAATAAACTAGACATGATTAAACCAAAATATCTTAAACAAAACATGAAAATAAACTAAGGAAGAAGAAAAACTCTTGGGAGGCTACTCCACCCTTCGGCTCCACTCTTTGAACCTTAGAAGATACCTAGGAACATCCTAGGGACTCTTATTTATAGTTGTGAAGCTCCATCTTACGCGCCGCCTTGTACTGCAATCCGATCTTGAAACTGCCTCAATTTACACAGCCGCGTTACGCATCCGTCGGATCGAAGTCACCTTTGGTCGGACCGAGCTTGGGTATGGTCGGACCGAACTTAAGTTTCGGTTGGACCAAATTAGTCATCAGTCGAACTGAATTAACTCCTTTCAGCGCTGGAGATTTTTGTACACTTTCGGATGGATCGAATTAACTCTGAATTTCATCGTTGGCCGTTGGACTGTTTTACGCGATTTCGTTCGGTCGGACTGAACTTGTCTGTTTTTCTCCTGCGGGTTCTAAAGTCTTTCAGGTCCTTTCTCCATCCTTTGTACTTGGTTTCCTTGGATCTTTGGCATTTGGATTCTTCATTCTTGGTCTCCTAAGATCCATCCTTTGCCTTGGTGATTTTTTTTTTCAAGTAATCGGGGGGGGGGGGCAATACAAAGAGGGAGGACCTTCCTGCTGAGTTAGCGAGAAAAAGAACCTCCGATAGAAAACAGATTACAATCTTTAATAAAGAGAAAATTATGGGCCCAGTCTGCTAAATACTGCTGCACTTTCTGAAGAGAGAAATCCATGGGGTTGGAAATATTGTTGAAGCATCTCCCATTTCTTTCTTCCCAAACCGCCATCAAGTAGATTTTCCAAATCTTGTTTCTTTGGATACCCAAATTGGAGCCTAGCAAGGCTTTGAAGAAATCTTCCATAGAATAGGGGGTGCAACAAGATAAATTAAAAAACCTGAGAACTGAGGTCCAGAATTGAGAAAAAAATATGCAGTGAACCAATACATGGTTTACTGATTCTTCAGATTTCATACAACAAAGGCATATGTTAGGAATAATCATTCCCCCTTTCCTCAGGTTATCCACTGTCAGCACTTTCTGTTTAGCAACTAGCCAGCCAAACACAGATATCTTGGGGGGAACTTTGAGCTTGAAGCAATAAAGTCATATAGGGATTTAACTGAAAAAGGGAGCTGACTGATCACGCCTCCAGACTAAAGAGTCTGGAGGACCTTCCCGCTGAGTTAGCGAGAAAAAGAACCTCTGATAGAAAACAGATTACAATCTTTAATAAAGAGAAAATTATGGGCCCAGTCTGCTAAATACTGCTGCACTTTCTGAAGAGAGAAATCCACGGGGTTGGAAATATTGTTGAAGCATCTCCCATTTCTTTCTTCCCAAACCGCCATCAAGCAGATTTTCCAAATCTTGTTTCTTTGGATACCCAAATTGGAGCCTAGCGAGGCTTTGAAGAAATCTTCCGTAGAATAGGGGGCGCACCAAGATAAATTAAAAAACCTGAGAACTGAGGTCCAGATTTGAGAAAAAAATATGCAGTGAACGAATAAATGGTTTACTGATTCTTCAGATTTCATACAACAAAGGCATATGTTAGGAATAATCATTGCCCTTTTCCTCAGGTTATCCACTGTCAGCACTTTCTGTTGAGCAACTAGCCAGCCAAACACAGATATCTTGGGGGGAACTTTGAGCTTGAAGCAATAAAGTCATATAGGGATTTAACTGAAAAGGGTGCTGACTGATCACACCTCCAGACTAAAGAGTCTTCATGAGATTGGTCAGGTTTACAGCTAGAAAGACGACTTTGAAGGGACACAAATTCCTCTCTCTCCAACCTCCCACTGAGGACCCGCATTTACTTTTAATGATTCTATTCCACAAGCTGGCTCGATCTGAACCCAATCTCCACATCCATTTACCTAGCAGGGCCCTGTTCATGATTTTCAGATCTCTGATCCCGGTACCTCGTTGATGCTGTTGCTTGCAAACTACCTCCCATTTGACGAGGTGAAATTTCCTATCCTCCTTTCCATGCCATAGAAAATCTCTTCTAATTTTTTCAAGGGAAGATAAGATAACTCCCAGGCATTTAAATAAAGACATGAAGTAAATGGGGAGGTTAGATAAAGCTGACTTGATTAGAGTAAGACGACCGCCCAGAGATAGGTATCGACACTTCCATTTGGCAAGATAGAACTCGAATCTTTTGATGACTCCGTCCCAAAAGTGAAGAGGGGGATTTCCAACGCAAAGAGGGAGGCCTACAAAAGTGGTAGGAAGGTTACCTATCGGGCAATCAAGACTATTGGCATGGATTTGAATTTCTTCTTCTGTCAGATTGACACCAAACATCTTAGATTTTGCCAAGTTAATTTTAAGGCCCAAAACAGCTTCAAAACATAAAATGATAGTTCTCAAGATGCTAACATTTCCATCTTCTGCTTGACAGAAAATCAGTGAATCATCTGCCAACTGAATATGGGATATTGGCGTATGCATACCTTTCACTTTGAAGCCGGTGAAAAGGTTTTCTTCCTGCCCCTTGATCACCATTTTATAAAGCGCCTCACCTACGATCAGGAAGAGAAAGGGAGATAAAGGATCTCCCTGTTGAAGACCTCTGGACCCACTGAAAAATCCTTTAGGAGAGCCGTTTAGAAGAATGGAAAAGGACGTAGAACGGACACATTCCCCCATCCAACCTATCCATTTGTCACCGAATCCCATACGGCCCATCATGTCAGAAAGAGAACTCCAATCGACATATCGTAAGCTTTTTCGATATCGAGCTTACAAATGAGACCCTTTGAACTTGATTTGTGACAAGCAGTGTTTTAAGTATCGATACTATCGGCCGATATTATTGTTATCGGCCCCCATTGAGACGAAACCCGTCCGATAACCCCCGAAAGATACAAAAAAAACCAAAAATACAGATCTCGCACGATATATCGTCGATATCGCACGATGTATTGGCGATATCGCACGATATACACAAAATATCGTGAGATATCGCCGATATATTGCACAATAATGCTTGATATGACAGATTTTTGCATAGGACTTAATCCGCACGACATACCACGACATTTTATCTGCATCAATTCCAAAAATATATAGAAAAAAATCTATTACTTGTTCAATATGCCTAAGAGTGGAGCTTTCTACTGAATTTGGTGGGCTGTGGTCGACATTTCCGGGTCACAAGAGAGAAATCTGTCAACGTCCAAAGAAATCCAAGCGAAATCCTGTCCGAAATCTCGAGAAATCATCGTGAGATCTGAAATTTTCTGGATTTGGGTGAGATTTTAGGGTTCCGGAAGGTCGGAACCCTCTCTGCGTCAAAAAAAAGGGCGTCGAAGCCCTCTTTAAGTGTTTTTGGGTTGGGTGGTGTACCGCACACCATCAAACTTATGTGTTGACTTCATCAAGTTTTGTGGGTCCCATCATAAGGTATGCATTATATCCAAACCGTTCGTCCATTTGGCGAGCTCGTCGTAAGGCTTGAGTCAAAAAATAAGAGAGATCCAGAGATCAAGTGGACCACACTGCAAACAAAAGACAACAGTGGGAGATTGAACGTCTACCATTGAAACCCTTTTGAGGTCAGAAGTTTTGGATAAATATGATATTTATTTTTCCTCTTCATCCAGGTCTGTGTGACCTCATGAACAGATTGGATGGAAAATAAAAGTTATGGTGGGGCCTACGAATGTTTTAACAGTGAGAATCACTGTCCCACTGCTATTTGTGGTGTGGTTCACTTGAGCTTTGGATATTACTTATTTTTGGGCTCATGATCTCTCCAAATGGTTGAACGATGTGGATATAATAAATATATTATTGTGGACCCATATAACTTTGAATCTTGTCCAAGAGGAAGTGGATTGGCTGGTGTACCACACATCAACTATGCAGCTGGCGGACGCGGATTGCATACTACCCCCGCCCGTCCCTAGCTCCGAACGGGCAGGTCTGTGGGCGGGCCCACCGTGATGTATTTGTACATCCAAATCGTCAATCCCTTTTCTCATATTATTTTAAGGCATGAACACGAAAATGAGGCATATCCAACGCTCAAGTGGACCACACCAAATAATAAGCTTGGTTGCATTAAAATGCACTAAGCATTAAATGTCAGTTGGATTAAATGCAAGAGTCATCTGTGGTTATAGAGAATGCTAGTGTATTGTGTATGTGGTTAGTGACCCCTGTTAGTGTAAGTGCATGTGCACACTTCCCTCTTCTTCTGCGGTGTACTATACACTTTATTATAATAAAATATTGTGTTATGGCAAGCAAACATAACACAACATCTCTCCCAAACTCTGCTTCTTCTTCTTCTCTCTCAATATTCTCCTCTCTTCTTCACATTATCATCATCAATCATTCTCTACTTGGTATCAGAGCTTAGATCAAAGTATTCCGCATCTAACAAATCGAGAGGCGACACGTCACCTTGCTGATGTTAGCAGCTGTACGGCTGACGTCAGCGTTGTACGGACACATGGACTCCGTTTGAGTTAAAAGTTTAGGGGTTAGATAGATCTTGATTTTAGAAGGTTTGTCATGATTTTTTCAGAATTTATTGGACCTTCTTTGATGGTATTTTGGGCTAAATAGAGAAATTCGAAGATCAGGCCCATCTTTCGTTTTTCTTCGATCTACCTCAAATCGGTAAGCTTTTCTTTGATTTCTTTGCTCAAAATGGACCGAAATCTTCCTCCCAAGCTACCCATGGAGGATTTTTGTTTACTTAAGATCAATGTTTGAGAGGTTTTTAACCTCAAACGGACGTGCGGCTGGGCCGTTTTTCACTCGGTTAGGCATTTTTTGACTGCGTTTCATGGTATTTTGGATGATTGATATTTGTTTGAGGTTTATCTCTTCTAATCTTGAAGGATTGAGTGAGATAGAGTTGTTTGAATCAATCTTTCTTGGCGTAGGGGCTCTCTTGGCATAGGTTTATCTCTCTTGGACCCTCCAATGGCTGGCAAAGGGCCCTCATCTCTTGGCATAGGGTATCTTGAATCCAACCCCTTGCAGATTACCTCCACTAAGTTGAATGGTGACAACTATCTTCAATGGGCACAATCTGTAAAAGTATTTTTAGGAGCCCGTGACAAGTTGTCGTATATTTTGGATGATCCCCTAAGCTCTACACATGTTACCTACAAGTCTTGGACAAAGGAGAATTATCAAGTTATTGTATGGTTGTTGAATAGTATGGATTCCACGATTAGCCACTCAGTGATGTTTTTATCCTCGGCTAAAGACATTTGGGATACGCTTCATGATATGTTCTTAGAATCTTAGAATTTTTCATGGGTATTCCAGCTTATTCAAGAAATTGGTCGGTTCCAACAAAACTCCAGATCTTTAAAAGATTACTATTTGATGCTTCGGGGTATGTGGGATGAGTTGGATATGTATCAGCCTCTTCCTTCCAAATGTAAAGAGGATCATGAACATGCTCATAAGTAGCGGGATGATACTCGTATCATGCAATTCTTACCTAGGTTGAGTTCTGATTATTTTCATGTTCAACATCAGGTTGTTATACAGGATTCTCTTCCCCCATTGACGACAGTCTATGCCATGTGTCAGCATGCTACTGTCTTTACTCTTCCTTCTCATTCATTTGTGCCACCCGAGCATTCGGCACATCTTGTTGGCGATTAGTCCTCTCTTGGTCTTTGGGTACCATCCTTGAGTTTAGGGCGCATTTCCGGTTTTGGTAGTCGTGGTAGAGGCCGCGAGGGAGATGCAGTCGTGGCAGCCGTAGTCTTCGTGGTCGTGGTGGACGTGGATGAGGACGTGATGGTTCTCGCATTTGTTCACATTGCGGGGGAACTAATCACACTGTTGATTATTGCTGGCAAATACATGGTCGTCTTACGTATGCCGCTGCTTCTGTTGCATCTACTGTTGCTTCTGAGATAGTCTTCCACCCCGACAGCTGAGCAGTCTACTTCAGGGGAGTCTTTTATCATTTCTTCGGCTGCATATGATGCCCTTATGCAGCTTCACATTCGTGATATTCCTAAGCCTTCTCACGCAGCTTCAGCCCAGTCAGGTACTGCCCTTCTTGCGTCATCCTCTCCTACCGCCTAAGTCATTGACTCTGGAGCTTCCTCCCACATGATTGATAAGTTTCAATTCTTTTCTTGTTATTCTCATTCTCCTCGCACTCAGTATGTCATAGTCGCAGATGGAACCCAATCTCCCATCTTTGGGATTGGTTCCATCCCTCTCTTCTTCCTTGTCTATCCTTAGTTTTGCATGTGCCTCGTTTTCCATTAAACTTATTGTCTGTTAGCTCTCTTACTAAATCATTCAATTGTTCCATTACCTTCTTCCCTTTTTATTGTTTGTTTTAGGACCTACAGACGAAGAGAGTGATTGGTGGGGGGCATGAGTGAGGAGGCGTTTATCTTCTCGATGATACACCCGTTGCCGCTTCTAGTACCCTTTCTCTAGATCGAGAGTCCATGACTCAGTGGCATTGCCGCTTAGGCCACCTATCCATAGCTAGATTGAGACTTTTGTTTCCCTCCTTATCTATCACTAAACCATTATGCTGTGATATTTGTGAATTGTCTAAACATCATCGTGCTACGTTTCCTCCTAGCTCTTCTGGGAGGAAATCTCAACCTTTTCCTCTCGTTTACTCGGATGTCTGGGGACCAGCTCCGGTTACCTCGACTTTTGGATTTCGATATTTTGTTACCTTTATTGATGATTATTCATGTATGACTTGGATTTATCTTTTGAAATCTAAACGTGAAGTGTTTGATGCGTTTAAAGTGCTTTATCATGAAGTGTGCACTCAATTTCATTGTTCCATCAAATCCCTCCATTCTGATAATAGGGGCGAATACATGTCTACTACCTTTCTGTCCTTCTTGCAGGAACATGGTATTTTGTATAGGACGTCATGTGCTTGCACACCTCAACAAAATGGTGTTGCAGAACGAAAGAATCGTCATCTTCTTGAAGTTGCTCGCACCCTTCTGCTTGGTATGCATCTACCTAAACATTTTTGGGGCGATTCTCTTCTAACTGCTACTTTTCTTATTAATCGTATACCCTCACGTATCCTATCTTACAGATCTTCATTTACTATATTGTATTCTCATAATAATCCATTTCCTCTACCACCTAAAGTTTTTGGTTGTACATGCTTTGTTCAAATTTGGGTTGGGAGTAATGATAAACTTAGCCCTAGGGTAATTAAATGTGTCTTTCTAGGGTATACTCGGAGTCAGAAAGGGTATAAATGCTTTGACCCATTGATTCGCAAGAAATATGTCTTTGCCGATGTAACCTTCTTTGAGGATTTCTTTTTTCTCTGCTCCAGGCTGATCCTTTTGTGATCCTCTTGCGAGTCAGGGGGAGTATGACTCTTATCCTCTTTCCACTAGTGATCATGGGAAAACTCCTCTCCCCTCTATTCAGCATCCTGTTGGTGATATGGGTGACGAGTGTACCATCATCGAGATAAATCTTCACATGCTCAACCATCCACCCTTCCGCTCACTTTGGATGTTGGCTTAGGTGACTCTCCTATCTCGAGTTTATATTTTCCCATTGCCTTGCGCAAAGGGTCACGATCGTGTACTCAACACCCCATTAGTAATTTCGTTTCATATAATCATCTTTCACCGTCTTTTTAGTCGTTTGTAGCTTCCCTTTCATCACAGACTATTCCTAGATCTCTCTCACATGCTCTTTAGAGTCCTGATTGGACGAATGCGATGATAGAAGAAATGTCTGCTCTTGAGAAGAATCATACTTGGAACCTTGTGCCACTTCCTTTAGGCCATAAAATTATTGGCTATCGATGGGTTTATACGATCAAGTTTCTTCCAGACGGCTCAATTGATCGCTATAAAGCCCGTCTTGTTGCTAAGGGTTACACACAGACTCATGGTGTAGATTACTTCGAGACATTCTCTCCGGTGGCTAAGCTTAATTCGATTCGTGTTGTGCTCTCTTTGGCCATTAATTTATCATGGCCCTTGTTTCAGCTTGATGTTAAGAATGCATTTCTCCATGGGGATCTTGCAGAGGAAGTTTACATGCATCAACCTCCTGGCTTTGTTACTTCTCACAACCCTGCACTTGTATGTCGGTTGAAGAAGGCTCTTTATGGATTCAAACAATCCCCACGTGCATGGTTTGAAAAATTTAGTTAGCCTCTCTTGGAGTTTGGCTTTGTTCGTAGTCATGCCGATCATTCTCTCTTTATATGTCGTTGATCGACGGGCATCATGGTTCTTATTGTCTATGTGGATGCTATTGTTCTGTCCGATAGTGATTTTGCTAGAATGAGGGAGGTCAAAGATTTTTTTAAGACCAAGTTTTAGATCAAGGATCTTGGTCCTCTTCGTTACTTCCTTGGATTTGAAGTTGCTCGCTCATCATCCAGATTGGTCTTGTCACAACGAAAATATGCGCTCGATCTTCTCATGGAGACCGGCATGTTAGGGTGCAAGCCTACTACCACTCCCATGGATACTTCACAGAAGCTTCGACCAGATGATGGTGCTCTCCTTACTGATCCCGAGATGTATCGATGACTTGTAGGCCGGCTTATTTACCTGACTATTACTCGCCCAGATCTCTCCTTTGCAGTGGGGGTTGTTAGCCAATTCATGCAATCTCCCCATACTTCCCATCTCACGGCTATCTACCGCATACTTCGGTAATTAAAATTAGCCTCGGGTCTTGGTCTCCGCTTTCAGTTGCATGGTCATCTTCATCTTTCTGGCTATTCCGATGTTGATTATGCAGGTAGTACTTTTGATCGCCGCTCTACATCTAGCTTCTGTACCTTCCTAGGTGGCAATCTTATAACCTGGAAAAGTAAAAAGCAGCCAGTTGTTGCCCGGTCCTCGGCTGAAGCAGAATATCGTGCTATGGCTCACGTGACGAGTGAACTCATGTGGCTTCGCAATCGTCTTGAGGAATTTGGCTATCCTCCTTCGGATCCTGTTCCTCTTCACTGTAATAACCAAGCGGCCATCCAAATTGCTCGTAACCTTTTTTTCACGAGCGAACCAAGCATATTGAGGTCGACTATTACTTTATTCGGGAGAAAGTCGCTTCTAAGGAAATCGTCACTCATTTTGTTCGATTTGGGGATCAACTTGCTGATGTTCTTACAAAGTCCTTGAGTCGAGATGCTCTTCATTGTGTTCGTGACAAGTTGGGCATGATTAACATCTATGCTCCAACTTGAGGGGGAGTATAGAGAATGCTAGTGTATTGTGTATGTGGTTAGTGGCCCCTTTAGGTGTAAGTGCATGTGCACACTTCCCTCCTCCTGCGGTGTACTATATACTTTATTATAATAAAATATTATGTGTTAGGGCAAGCAAGCCTAACACAACATCTCTCCTAAGCTCTCCTTCTTCTCTCTCAATATTCTCCTCTCTTCTTCACATTATCATCATCAATCATTCTCTACTGTGGTGTGGTCCATTTGATCGTTGGATCTGCCTTATTTTTGTTTTGATGCCTTAAAATAATTTGAGAAAAGGAATAGACGGTTTGGATGTAGAGATACATCACGGTGGGCCCGCTCGCCCACAAACTTGCCCGTTCGGAGCTAGGGATGGGCAGGGGTAGTACGCAATCCGCGTCCGTAGCTAGAGTGGGTACGTTTCGTGCGAAGATGAGCGTTGACGCTCCTCTAGCTCCAAGTTGTACGAACCGTTCAAAGGAGATCAAAGGTACATGGCCCCACAATTATGTATTTATTATATCCACACCGTTTATCCATTTTTAGAGATCATTTTAGAGTACTAATCAAAAAATGAATCATATCCAAAGATCAACTGGACCACACCACTAATAGTAGTGGAGATAATGATTTTCACCTTAAAAAATTTTGTAGGGCCCACCATAACGTTTATTTTCCATCCAATCTGTAAGGTCACAAAGACCTGGATGAAGAGGAAAAACAAATTTTATATTGATCCAAAACTTCCGTGAACCCTTAAAGGGTTTCAATGGCAGACGTTCAATCCCCCCACTGCTTT
Organism: Magnolia sinica; assembly: GCF_029962835.1. NCBI lineage: Eukaryota > Viridiplantae > Streptophyta > Magnoliopsida > Magnoliales > Magnoliaceae > Magnolia > Magnolia sinica. The sequence goes on along the minus strand of NC_080582.1, from coordinate 28,143,223 downwards.
TTTCATTGTGGTCCACTTGATCGTTAGATCTATCTTATTTTTCATCTCAAGTGGACTATACTCAAGGAAACAATGGTGGTTGAACACGGTACTATTAAAAACTTTTTAGGGTGCACCTTGATTTTCCCTATATTTTATTAGGCACTTAATTTATTGATAACTTCACATTAGTTTGAATGAAGAGAAAAAACAATTATCAGCTTAATCTAACCTTTTGTGGCCCACTAATGGTCAATCATCATTGTTTCCTATGGTATGGTCCACCTGATTATTGGATCTGCTTCATTTTTTTTTTTTTTTTGGATTATGTCCTAAAATGATATGAAAAAACGGATGGATGGGGTGGATACTGAATATAGTTGTCTTAGTTCAATTGCACAACGCATATCTTAGTACAATATACAAAGGTAACCTATTATGTCCATTTCTTTTTTGAGATTTTATGATTTAAAAGTGTGTATTAGGGTCTTTTTAAATAATCCCTGAAGTTTCATTGAAAAATTCAACAATTTTACCAATGTTTCCCCATGTTTCCCAAAAGTGCGATAAATTATGCGATACAAATGATATATCCTGTGCGATAACCGATACGTATCTGTATCCCAAGGGTGCGATACATTGCGCGATATCGATATTTCGAACACTGGTGACAAGAATCCAAGCATTCAAGAGCTATGAGAGCACTGTCGGGGATTTGCCTACCAGGGATGAAAGCATTTTGATTGTCGGAGATGATTTTGCCAATAATTGCTTTGAGGCAGATTGCCAGAACTTTCACCAATAACTTGTAGGGGCTAGCAAGGAGACTGATGGGTCTGAAGTCGGACATCTTATTTGCTCCCGCTCTTTTAGGAATTAAGGCGATGAAGGAAGCTCCTAAATCTTTGGATAAACACCCTCTATCATGGAATTCAGAAAGGAAATCCATAATATCTCCCTTAAGGACATCCCAGAAAGAATGAAATAAACTGATTGGAAAACCATCTGGGCTAGGAGCCTTATCACCTTCCAAAGAGTCCAGCGCACCTTTAACTTTGTCATAAGAAAAATCTACTTCCAAAGAAGCTGCTTCCTCTTCTGAGATTTGGTCAAACTGCAGGTTATCGAGCCTGGGTCTATTCCAGGCTTCCTTTTGGTGCAAATTGCTGAAATATCGAATTGAAGCTTCTGCTATTTTGACTTTGTCCTCTGTGCGAACCCCGTTGACGGATAAACTGGAGATTTTATTCTGTCTAGCACGGGCCAAGGCTATAGCGTGAAAATATCTTGTATTCTTGTCGCCTTCTTTTAGCCATTTGCATCTCGACTTAAGTCTTCAAACTATTTCTTCCTTGAGAATCCTTTTTGAGTAATTGTGAGATAGCTGAAATCTTCTAGCCCTCTGATCAAGAGACAACTGATTGGATTCAGCCAAGAGATCTAAGGCTTGAATTTCTGCAATGATGTTTCTGCTCTCCGAGTCCCTCTGATGAAGCACGATCGATTTCCATTCCTTAATCTTGATTTTCAGAAGTCTCAACTTTTTGCAAATTCTAAAGCCTGCATAACCTTTGACTTTAAGATTTGCCCACCAGTCTTGAACTAGCTGCTTAAATCCTACAATTTGCAACCGCGCCATATCGAACCTGAAAGGTTTTGGGCCCCAATTATCTTCATCGATAGAAGGGAGAAGGGGGCAGTGATCAGAAGTGGGTCTGGGAAGAGTGGATTGAGAAACCGAGGGGAAGGATTCAATCCAATCAGCGGACACTAGAAATCTGTCGAGCCTTGCTAGCAAAGGGGTGGATCTTTCGTTGGACTAGGTAAATCTAAAGCCAAGCAGAGGCAGATCCACAAGGGCCTGATCGTCGATCCAAGAAGAAAACTTCCTCATAGCTGCAGAGACGGGGCCCCTTTTTTTATCTTTCTTCCACGCAGCGAGTGATATTGAAGTAGCCCCCTTAAGATCCTGCCAAAACGCATTTCTTCTATCTTCTCTGTTAGGCCCATAAACTGAAGAAATGAGACAAGAAAAATCAGAACTAACCTCTTTAAGAATTATCGAAACTGAAAATTCTCCAAGACGGTTGTCCTAAAGGGTCCATTTGGACGATCTCCAAGCAATCAGGATGCCTCCAACGCTGCTAGAGGCATTGAGGACCAACCACTTCACATCTTTTGGCTTCCAGATTGAACCCATCAATTTATCGGAAAAGTTGGGAATCTTTGTTTCTTGGAGACAGATAACATCTGCCTTGCTTCTATCGCAGGTTTCTCTGATAAGGATCCTCTTCTGCCTGGATCCCAAACCTCTGACGTTCTAGGAAAGGACTTTCATTTAAGAAACTGATCTACCCCGCAGCCTTCCTTTGGCATCACCCGATTTTACCTCTCTGGAGGGAGAGGGACTTGAGTGGAGGATCCGAGAGCCCCTAATACCACCTGACTTGTTTGATTGTTTTCTTGGAAGGGAGTTCCCAACCAGAGGTCTACCACGCGATTCAATGCATTGGAATAACGCCACAAAATCTTCTGGATGATCACTGAAAGATAACCCTATTGATCTTCCAGCGCGGCCCATGGCTTCCCTAACCCATCGTATCTTTTGGATGATATCAATCATCCTTTTTCTTTGAGCTTCCATATCTGGACTGTCTATAGAATTCGCCCTCGTAATCGCTGAAAGACCGCCCACCCGAAATTGTAGAGGTTCCGCTACTATAACGCCAGCTTCATTCTCTTCCTGAAATAAAAGAGACGAGAGCCCTGTCTGGAAAGTCCTCCTTATAGAGGAAAGAAAGAGGGGAGGAGGAGGACGGGGTGGAGGGATCCTCTGAAGGAGAGAGGTCTCTATCTGAGTCCAAAAACGACTCTAAACTCAGTTGAAGAGGAGCGAAAGAGTCTGGACTTGCAGGGATTGAGCTGAAAGGGATGAGATCGGCCCGAGGGGAAGGGCTGTTGGAGGGACTCGACTCGATGTCCCCGGCACCAGGGCTGAAAAGGGGTGCATGGTACTGGCTCGGATTAACTAGAGGGTAAAGAGGTAGAGGGTTAGAAAGGAGGGGACCCTTGTGCGATATCTTGGGGAGAATCCGATTAATCTCCTCAATCCCCTGAATCGAGGGGGAACGAATTTCGCGAGAAGGAATGATATTTTGGGGAGAGTGGATGGGTTGGGCAATCGAGGTGGGTTGGATCTCCCCCGTCCGCGTGGCAAGATCTGGGCTGGGGTGTCTCTGAGGAAAGGGGCATGTGGCGTCGGAGGGATGCGATGTGACACGTCCCTGCCAACGACGGCTTGAAGAGACCTCTAAGGCTCTACTTTTGATATGGGTCCAACATGTGGAGGGCGTCAGGTTCGGAACTCCTACGGAGACATCTATTTTGTGGGTGTGCACTATTGGTGCTCCAATGGACCACTGAGGCTGTACTCCTTTTGCTGCATCTCCGGACTCAGTGCGAGTAGCAGACTGAGACTTTGGGGATCTGGCTCTCCAGATATCCCCCCATCGAGCAGAGGGGAAATGTTTCGCTTCCTGTTGGATAGGCATGGCCATGAACAGATTTCTGCCTGAGGCCTTAACCTGAATGAACTCAGGCAACGACTTTCCCTTTCTTATGCTAACCCTCACCCTAATGACCCCCGTTTCTTCGCCATTAATGGTTTTGGGATCAAATTCGATAAGATTTCCTAGAATCGATGCCGCTTTGCGGAAGAAAGCTTCATTCCACAGTTCCAACGGGACCGACCATATCAGAACCCAGACTTCCTTGTTCCCAAAAGCCGAGAAGGAGTTCCAGTGCTGGATTTCGGATATTGGCCCATCCTTGAACAACACCCCCGCCATGATCAGAAGGTCTAGATTAGAATATAGGGGTTTCTGGATCCAAAGTGCATTGAGACCGATAAGTTCGATGGAAAGCTTAACAACCGAGATTCTGCATACTTCATCAATCCAACATTTAACCTCTTCAATCGTTACCCCATCTCTGGTTATCGCCACCACACCGAGTCTTCAAGAAATTTGGAGGAGCAATCAAAGAGGTCTTGATTTATATGAATCACATTGTTATCTATTTCATTTGAGGTTTCTTCCAATTTGTTTATACCAGCCTTCTTGCTGGTATCTACTAAGGAAGAGGTGCAGTTCTTCCGATTGAGAAGGACTTCCTTATATGATGTAGATCCCTGCTAATGGAATCGGGAGCTCTCGTCTTGCCATTGCAGACCGCTAGAAGGCTTTTGATTTCCTGGCTTTATGATTTTGCGTTTCCTTTCTGGACCATATCTCGCTTGCTGGATAAGCATCTTGATTCCACCAAAGCTTTCACCATTAAGTTGTATTGCTTTACCCAGTTCTGTTTCCGACCTCATTCTGACTAGGGCGAAATCTCTATATTGTCCGTTTGCTTTGTTTCTTGGTCGGACCACGTCCATAACAAAACCTACCCTACCAAAAACTCTGGAGAAGTTTATCGGGACCCATCCATTCGGGAAACCTTTTACAAATAATGTTGGATGGCTTGCCGGATCGCGACCTCTGACCCTATTGGAGGTGTGATCCTTTGTTTTCCTTGCAACAAGCTTCCACTCTTCTTACCGATGTTCGTTCGTGTATCATCTAGCGCTAGCATTTGTCGGTGATTTGTGGTCCCTGTATATTGTCTCGCCTTTCTTAGAGCTCACTATCGATTGGTCTTTCCGAAGTCACTCATCTTCATTCATCGTTATCATTAGCACACGCTGTCGTTGTCTTGTTTGATGAAAACCTGTGTCTTCTCAAGAAAAGAATATACATTTAAACTTAAGCATTATCATGTATAAACTTGAGCATCAAATTCATGCTTTTAGCATTCTTTTCAATCCAAGCTCTCAGATTCACCTCGCAATACAAAAATTTATAAAATATACCATTAAGCATTATCATGTTAATAAAACCAAGATATAAATAGGAGGAAATATGCAATATTTGACACTTAACATACCCCCCAACTAGCATTTTGCTAGTCCTGAGCAAAACATTTGTGACATAATTTTCAATTCTCAAAGCTCAAAACCTCTTTCAGAAAACAATCTTTTGTGCAATCAAGTATGAATGAGTAGAATTAAGACGAGAAAGTGGGATTTTGAAAACCTAGAGTCGAATCACATAAGCAATCAATCAAATAGGTTCTTTATCAATCATCTAAGAGCATAAGTTCATATACCAAGTTTTTTCCAATGTGCTTAGTGAATATCAACTTACTTTCCATAAGAATACTATCATTTCATAATGTTAGTCATGTTCATCATTTCGCAATTAGTTGAAAACTCAAGTACTGATTTCGAATTTATTCCCTTTTCCTTCTTTTTTCAGTTTTTGATTTTATATCAACGGTCGTTATTTATTCTTTTCAGACTTCTTCATTCTTTTTCATCATACATGACCTTTTTGTCGATCTCACTATTTTTTAACTGGTTCTTTTCATCTTTTTAAGGTGGATAAAATTCTCCAGACTCTATTCTCAATATCTTTCAATGATGCACATGCGAACCATTAGAAATTCTAGCATTATTAAAACAAACCAAATTGAACGTGTCTTCGTGATTTGGATCAACATGATATTCAAACTTCCTCTTAATCAATTGAGTGAAAGAACTTAGGTGGTAGTTTATTTAGTTGATCAAACTCCAACAATTCAAAATTCAATCTCTGTTTCATCATCATACTCAAAACATTCTTAAATGCACAAACTATCGTTTTCCAAACAGGTTTTTAATTTGAAAAATTGAAAATTTCCAAAATTTTTGCTTGCTCGAAGACTATAGAATACTTATTAGTTTACCTAATCCACACCCCCATCCCAAAATCTACATTGTCCTCAATGTAAAGGATATAAGCATGCAATGCATATGAGACAACGAAAAGAAAGGAGTAGTGGTGGAAAGTTAGTACCTGATGAAGGCGAATTGCAGCTTTTCCAAAGTTTTCAACATGAAGATGGGTTAGCATGAAGACCAAACTAACTGAAAAACAAACTATCTTAATCCTATGAAAGCAATAAATAGTACACCTCCATCAAACTAGGAGGTCAATCCTGATACACAGGATCAATCAGAGGCATGGACATGTCTTCTAAATTAAACTTCTCAACAAATGGCTTGAGAAGATATCCGTTCTCTTTAAAAACATTGCCATTCGTCATATTCTTTATTTCGACGGAGGCCCCATTAGAGCTGGGCATCGGTTTGGGTCGGACCGGATTCGGCCTAACCTGGTCAGATCCGAAATTCTAATAGGCTGAGCCGAAATCGATCCGATCCGAGACCGAGTCCAGGTCACTTGACTCGGACAGATCCGATGCTTGATTTATTTGACCCGATCCGAGTCTGACTCGGTGAGGGAAACCAAGTCGGATCGGGTTGGACACTATTCGGATCATTTCATATGGTGTGGTCCACTTCAATCTTCAATGTATCATAATTTTTTGTTCAACGCCTAAATTGATATGTCAAAATGGATGAACGGCTTAGATAACATATATACATCAAGGTGGGCCCCACATGACTATAAAAAATTTGTATCAACGCTTGCTGCTTGTGTTGTCCCATCGGGCAGGCTACTGAAGTAACGTCACCAAGTTCTGTGGGCCCCACTACGCTGTATGTGTTATATCCACACCGTCCATCAATTTTGAGATATCATTTTAGGGCATGAGCCAAATAATGATGTAGATAAAAATCTGTAGTAGACCACATCACAGAAAAAAGTGGGGAGAATGATTCCCACCGTTGAAACTATCCTAAGGCCCACCATAATGTTTATTTGAAATCCAACCTGTTCAAAAGTTGAAAAATAAAGAAATAAGGGTAAACACAAATACCAAGTTGATTTAAAACTTTTGTAGCCTTTAAAAGTTTTTAATGGTGGGCGTCACTGTCCATAGAACTTTCTATGTTGGGGTCCATCGGAGCTTTGGATTTCATTCATTCTTTGGATATTGCCCTGAAATGATCTCTCCAAATGGATGGAAGGTTGGATATAAAACATACATCATGGTGGGCCCCAAGTAACTTGGTTAAGCCACTTTAATACATACTCTCACAACCTACCGTGTTTACGTGCAAAGCAAGTAATACACAGTATCCAGCTGTTGCTCGCCTATTGACGTGCCGTGCAAGTAACTCATTCTCATATGTGAGTGAACTCTGTTGGGGCCCACCGTGAATGCATGTGGTGTATCCATGCCGTCCATTTGTTTTTTCAGATCATTTTAGCTGTTGAACCCAAAATTGATGAATATTCAAAGCTCAAGTGGACCACACCATAAGAAAAAGTAAAAATATTGATTTTTACTCCGAATTTGGCCGGATCGGAACGGTCCGGATCTATTTGGATCGGGTTTTCGGATTGGAATGGTCCGGATTAACCACTATCCGATCTCGATCCGAAAACTAGTCGGATCTAAATGATCTTAACCGATCCTACCTGATCTAGGCCGTCGGTTTGGTTCGGAACGGGTCGGATCGGGTCAAAAATGCCCACCTCTAGGCCCCATGATGATAGACATTAGTAACAATGAAAGGGCCGGTCCAACGAGATCGAAGTTTACCCAAAAAAAGATGTAATCGAGAATTATACAAATGAACTTTTTGACCAGTTATGAATGATTTCCGAAGGATGTTCCTGTTGTAGAATACCTTCATCCTGTCCTTGTAAATTCTCGAGTTTTCATAAGCGTCGTTCCAAATTTCCTTGAGTTCATTCAATTGAAGTTTGCGCAGCGAGCCAGCGTTGTCCAAGTTAAAATTCAGATTTTTGATGGCCCAGTAGGCTCTATGCTCCAGTTCCACAGGCAAGTAGCAAGCTTTCCCATAGACAAGTCTAAAGGGAGACATTCCAATTGGGGTCTTAAAAACTGTACGATAAGCCCATAAAGCATCGGTCAAAAGGATTGACCAATCCTTACGGTTAGGGTTAACCATTTTTTTCAGAATTTATTTAATTTCCCTATTGGAAATCTCGGCTTGGCTGTTTGTCTGTGGGTGGAATGGAGTGCTCACTTTTTGAGAGATGCCATATTTCTTCATTATGTTCGCAAATGGCCTATTACAAAAATGTGAACCTCCATCACTAATGATGGCCCGAGGCATTCTGAATCAGGAAATGATGTTTTCTTTTAAGAATCTAATGACCGTTCTATGATCATTGTTCTGGTACGGGATCACTTCGACCCATTTAGTGAGATAGTTTACTGTTAACAAAATGTAAATATTCCCAAAGGATTGGGGGAATGGTCACATGAAATCGATGCCCCAACAATCAAATGCTTCAATGATAAGAATGGGGTTCAGAGGCATCATATTTCGATGAGACAATCCTCCCAATTTCTGACAACGCTCGCAGGCTTTGCAAAACTCACTAGTATCTCTGAACATTGTGGGCCAGTAAAAGCTGCATCGCAGGATTTTGGCCGTGGTCTTTTTAGCAGAAAGGTGACCACCACAGGCCTGAGAATGACAAAAGGAGATGACAGTTTGGTGTTCGTTGTCTGGCACACCTCTTTAGAATTTGGTCTGGGCAATATTTAAATAAATATGGATCGTCCCAGAAGAACTTATATACCTCGGTGAAGAATTTTTTCTTATGTTGCGCAGTCCAATGTGTCAGCGTGAAACCTGTAGCAAGATAATTTGCAATGTCAGTAAACCGAGGTAATTGGGAGTCTAAACAATTGTTCGTCAGGGAACATATCGTTTATCGGTGTCGGCTTTAGGGAATTAAGGAGGTCAAGTCGAGAAAGGTGGTTGGCCACTACGTTTTCTACTCATTTTTTGTCTCGTATTTCAATATCAAATTCTTAGAGTAGGAGGATCTATCTTATCAGGCGAGTCTTAGCATCCGTCTTAGAAAGTAGATACTTTAGCGCCACATGGTCAATGTAGATGATGATCTTGGATCCGATTAAGTAGGACCTGGATTTGTCCAAAGCGAACACTACGACTAAGAGTTCCTTCTTCGTAGTAGAGTAGTTTACTTGTGTAGAATTTAGAGTTCTACTCGCATAATGAATCACATAGGGCTTCTTCTCTTTTCTCTGGCCTAACACCGCCCTAATAGCATAGTCAGACGCATCGCACATAATCTCAAAAGGGATGCTCCAGTTGGGTGCCTGCATGATAGGAGCGGTAGTCAACATGCCCTTGAGATTAGTGAAAGCTTTTTGGCATTATTCAGTCCACTTGTATGGTACATCCTTTTGAAGTAGATTGCATAAAGGACGAGAGAGATGACTAAAGTCCTTTATGAATCGCTTGTAGAATCCAGTGTCCTAAGAAGGATCGCACGTCGCGTATGCTTTTAGGTGGAGGTAGGTTAGAGATAAGATCGATTTTGGCCTTATTCACCTCAATTCCCTTGGACGAAATTATGTGTCTAAGAACTATTCCCTTAGGGACCATGAAATGACACTTCTTCTAATTCAGAACCAGATTCTTTTCCTCACATCGCTTCAGCACATTTTAAAGATTTTTCAAACACTCGTTGAAGGATGGACCAAAGATTGAGAAGTTGTCCATGAAGACCTCTAAATATTGCCCCATCATGTCAGAAAATATACTTAACATGCATCCCTGAAAAGTGGCGGGGGCATTACACAATCCAAATGATATCCTTCGGTAAGCAAAGGTGCCAAAGGGACGTGAACATTGTCTTTTTTTTTTGTTTTTCAAGGGCTATCTCTATCTGATTGTAGCCCGAATATTCGTCAAGGAAGCAGTAGTAAGAATGACTAGCTAGGCCTTCCAAAATTTGATCAATGAAGGGCAAAGGAAAGTGGTCCTTGTGACGGTATTCAACTTTCTGTAGTCAATGCACATTCTCCAACTAGTGGTGACTCTAGTTGGCACGAGTTCATTGTCGGCATTGGATATTGACGCAGGACATCCCTAATTATGATGCATGCTCATGGACACAATTAAACAGCGGAAATAAAAGGAATAAATGATCTAAAATTCTAACAGTAATCATCGTAACTGAGAAAATCATAAAGGAAACATGCAATGGAGCGGGCCATCACTACAACCATGGGTTATGGAATTCAATTACTACTTGGGTTGGATCCGGCGAGGGATGAGACCTCCCGATCTTGTATGGTCATACCCAATCGATCAATGAAGATCACTAGTCCGAAGAACCAAGAAGTTTCTCGGATTAGGGATTTGAGAATTTGGGGATTTAGGGTTTAGATCGGTTCTCAAGATTTTGATCGAAGAAGGATTAGCCAAAACTAGAAAATAGATGGAAGAAAATTATTATCTTGAAGAAGTTGGAGGGGCACAAGAAGAAATTAGAAGAAGAAGATCAAGGGGAGAGAAGAAGCACCATTAGAGAGAAGAGAGGAAGGAGGCAACCAAAGGGTTTGCTTTTCATTAATCAATAGTTGAAATTCGAGTTTAGGGTTTTATCCCACTTAAATAAGCAAATAAAGACATAAAATTACTAAAATACCCCTAGGATAAGCAAATAAAGATATAAGATTACTAAAAGACCCCTAAGTAAGTCAAAAAACGTGCAAATAACATAAGTATGGGAAAGTTTGGGCGCTCGGTCTTCTTTCTCCAATCTTCCTTCACATGTGTCTTCCCTAAGTGGGGTCTTCTATATGTCCAATCACATGTAAAAGGTCTTCAGCTCCTCAATATTCGCCTATCCACAAGGACGACACTTGTGGTTGGCGCTTTCTTCGTTGGTACACCTTGAATGCACTTGTGTCCGCATCAATTCCCCTCGGGTGAGAAAAACTCGACTCCGACGAGTTGAAACTTTTGTAGCGCTCGAGTAGATCTGGATCAATACCCTGCAATGCGTCGCCCGACAGCCACGTAGATTCAGACGATGGTTTGTTTTTCCACTTGACAAGATACCTTTGGAAACCCCCATCTCTCGTGGATACTATCTCGTCATCCAAGATTTCCTCAATTGCTTCTTTATGGGTAATGGGTGGAGGAGGGGGTGGAAGGGGTTGGGTAGCAAACTCAGAAAAAGGTCATGAAAGGGACGATGTATCAACAATGGGAGTATGGGCATGGACTAGATCTTCCACATTAAAAGTTGAATTAATGCTCGTTTCAGGTAGAAGGTCAACTCGATACGCGTTGGACCCAACCTTTTGTAATATCTTGAATGGTCCAGCACTACGTGCTTGTAATTTCTTTGCAGATCCTTGAGAGAATCGCTCTGGCCTTATTCGCACCATTACATAGTCTCCTTCTTGAAATTCTTGCACTCTATGATGAGAATCAGCTGAAACTTTATAATCATCATTGCTCTTATTTAACCGCTGTCTAATATGTGTATGCAAATCATGAATATGGCGTGCGAATGCATCGGCTGACTCAGAAGACCTTTGGGTAACAGACATAGGTAAGAGATCTATGGGCATTCTAGGTTTATAACCACTTACAATTTCAAAAGGACTCAACCCTGTAGATCTATTAACTGACCCATTATAAGCAAGTTCAGCAGTTGGTAAAATTAGGTCCCAAGTCTTAACATGTTCACCCACTAGACAACGTAGAAGATTTCCAAGGCTACGGTTTACCACTTCAGTTTGACCATCTGTTTGTGGGTGGTAAGCAGTAGAAAATTGCAAACGAGTTCCCATAATGTGCCACAGTGTCTTCCAAAAATAGCTAGTAAATCGAACATCACGATCAGACACTATGGTTTTAGGTAACCCATGGAGACGCACCACACCATAAAAAAAAAGACGAGCAACATGAGACGCATCTGACGTCTTCGAACATGGGAGGAAATGCGCCATTTTAGAAAAACGGTCCACAACGACAAAAACGGAATCGTGCTTTTTTATAGTCTTGGGAAGCCCGAGCACGAAGTCCATACTAATGTCCTGCCACGGAGCATGTGGCACTGGCAATAGCGTGTACAGCCCGGTATTTTGCTTTCTTTGCTTTGCCACCTGACATGTTTGACACTGCCCTAAAACTTTGGCTACGTCTCGCTTGAGGCTTGTCCAATAGAAACGATCTTCCACGAGGGCAATGGTCTTATCACGACCAAAATGGCCAGCTATCCCTCCTGAATGAAGCTCCCAGATGAGGAATTCACGAAGGGACATACGGGGAATACAAAGTCTCTCCCTTGAAAAGAAAGCCATCTTTAAGAACATATTCACCCATAATATGCTGGTCACTAGAGAGCGACGCGTGAGTACCCCCAAAATCAGGACATATGGGGTATTCATCTTTCAGTTGCTCAAATCCGACTACCTCTACACTCAAGGAGTTGAGCAACGCCACTCTCCTACTAAGGGCATCTGCTGGTTTGTTTTCAACCCCGGCCTTATGTTTCAAAACAAACGAATATTCCTGAAGAACGCTACCCACTTGGCATGCCTTGGGTTGAGTTTCTTCTGAGAATGCAAATATCTCAACGCCTCATGGTCAGAAAACAAAACGAATTCTTGCGGTAGGAGGTAGTGTCGCCAATGTCTCAGGGATTGCACTACCGCATAAAATTCTTTGTCGTAAGTGGAGTATTTTTGTTTTGCCTCATTCAGTTTCTCACTGAAATAGGCCACTGGGTGTCCTTCTTGACTCAACACTCCACCTATACCGACACCAGACGCATCGCACGCTACTACAAAGACTGTAGAAAAGTCAGGTAGACGCATGACAGGAGCTTCCACTATCTTGCCCTTAATTTCTTTAAAAGCCTTGATGGCGGCTTTAAACCACACGAACTCTCCCTTTTTCATGCACTCGGTAATGGGAGCCATGATCGTGCTAAAACCCCTAATGAACCGACGATAAAAAGTTGCTAGGCCGTGAAAACTTCGCACCTCATGAATGTTCCTTGGTTCTGGCTACTCAACTATGGCCCTGACTTTTTCAGGGTCTGCACGCATCCCTTCAGATGACACTATAAATCCTAAGAACACAACCTGGTTAGACATGAATGCACATTTCTTAAGATTAGCGTACAACTTTTCCTTCCTAAGGACACTACAGACCTTCTTTAAATGCTCAAGGTGTGATTCCTTAGTGGTACTATAAATAAGAATATCGTCAAAGTACACCACTAGGAATTTTTCCATGAACGGCCTCAAAGTTTGTGTCATCACCCGCATGAAAGTACTGGGTGCGTTAGTCAAGCCGAAGGGCATGACCAACTACTCATACAGCCCATCTTTCGTCTTAAACGCCGTCTTCCACTCATCTCCTGGGCGTATACGAATTTGGTGATATCCACTTTTGAGGTCTATCTTAGAGAATATAGTGGACCTGGCCATCATGTCAAGCATATCATCAAGTCTAGGTATAGGGAACCTATACTTGACAGTAATTTTGTTTATGGAACGACTGTCCACACACATGCGCCACGTGCCGTCTTTCTTTGGCGTCAACAATGCAGGCACGGCACACGGGCTCATACTCTCTTGGATGAAACCCTTTTGCAGAAGCTCATCAACTTGCTTCTTCAACTCTGCATGCGCTGCAGGGTTCATCCTATAGTGAGGAAGGTTCGGTAGAGTAGACCCTAGGACAAGATCAATGGCATGCTGTATGTCCCTCATAGGTGGCAACTCATTTGGTAAGTCTTCAGGAAATACATCACTGTATTCCTTCAGGACCGAGGTCACCTCACAAGGCAACTCTGATGGAACCTCAGGTGTAATTTCTCTAGCCACAAGGGCATACACCATAGAATCCTCCTTAGCCTCTTTTTCAAACTCTCTTGCGCTGAATATATGTAAAGACTTAGGTTTGGATTTCCCCATTTCTCTAGGCTCACTTGCCTTCTCATCCTTCTTCCCTAGTGTATTCTCAGGTGGCATGGGATTAAGCTTAATCTTTTTACCATTATACATAAAAGTACACGCATTCGAACGGCCAAAGATCGTGACATCATTATCGAATAGCCACGGTCTACCTAGGATAACATGTCCCACATCCATAGGTAAAACATCACACCACAGGGACTCTTTGTATGACCCAAACTCGATGGGGACTAGATATTGCTGGGTGACAGGTAGGGATGTCTTGTCAACCTAAGAAACTTTATACAGGTCTGGATGAGGTGTGGATTTCAGTTTTAAGCGATCTAAGGTGCTAGTGGAAATCACATTCTGACAACTTCCACTGTCCACTATCACCTTACAATTCTTTTCACCACACTTGGCAATAGTGTAGAAGATAGTGCTTCGACACCAGTCAGCACTACTTCTAGACTGAGCTAACACACGCCTGACTACTGCAAGCGTTGCTTCTCAATCCACTTCTTCATCAGTAAGTCCTCCTTTAGGGTGATACTCTTCAACTTCATAATCACCCTGGTCATCTCCACCCTCGTGGGGCTCGCCTATAACTAAGGCTCTCCCACGGCTCTTCGTAGGACACTGATTAGACATGTAGCCAAGGTTGCCACACTCATAGCACCTCACTTGGCTCATGTTACTAGGACCGGCACTAAGAACCCCTTTGCCCTTGTCCTCCCTAGGCCTAGGCGGAATGGTCGCCTGTGCCCTAGGTTGACTACCAATGTTAGGTCTAGTTCCTTGGGAACTAGATCTAGCACTGGAGTCTCGAGACTCAAAACGACGAACGACAGGAGCCTTCAGATATTGCTCTAACTCCTGCACGACTTGATATGCTTCATCTAAGTCCGTTAAGGGCCGAGTAATAAGCTCGCGCTGAAGATCCGCACAAAGGCCCGTCTTGAAACGCGAGAGCGTTACTAGAGGGTCTTCTCGGATATCACATCGCATCACATACTCTTCAAATTTAGCGATGTAGTCAGCGGCAGGCATTGACCCTTGGCGTAAGGATTGCCATTGGTCAAGGAGCTTCTGATGGTATGAGAGAGGAAGGTACTTCTCCTTCAACTTCTCTCTCATCTCATACCAATGTGTGATAGGGGCTCTACCAACTCTCTCTATCCTACGCTCGGTGTTGGTCCAGAAGAGCTTGGCTTGACCCACAAGCTTCATCTTAGCAAACCGCATTTGACGGTTTTCCAACATGCCATACCACTCAAAGTAGTGGTCCATGTCAGCAACCCAGTCAAGGAACGTCGTGGGATCCAAGCGCCCATCAAAACTCGGGGCCTCAACTCTCACACTCTTCATCGCACGCTCATCTGGATCATAGCGGTCTTGATGACCACATGTGGCTCGTGCCTCTCGCACCACACCACGACCGTTACCACGATCTCTATCATCACTACCACCACGTGTGGCAGTGCGTTCTTCAATGATTCCTTCCACTTGGGAGTGCGCATCTTCCCCTACAACGGGGTTTTCCTTTTGGGACGCCTCTAGTTGCTCCACCTTAGTCATAGTAGTGGTAATTTGGTTCTCAAGGCGGGCAAACTCATGCCTTTGACCCGCTTCTAGGGCGGTTATCTTTTGTATCAATTGAGCAAGTTGCTCAGATAACTGCTCGTTATTCATGGTAGGTTGAAGTCCGAAACCTTTACCTCTTCTCGTGGGCATACAATGAAGACTTGAACCAAACTCTACCTAACTAGACTACTAGGTGTTATGACTTTCAAGATGAATGAGATGAATGCAAAACTACTATGAACTGACACAATTAAGTTGAAACAGGAAACAACTCAAATCTGGAAATTTTCCAGATTAGGAACTTTCTAAAATTGGAAAGTTTCTAAAATTGAAAACTTTCTAAACCTGGAACTTTCCTAAGTTAAACCTAAAAATCAAAACCCTAATTTGATAACTCGATCTAGACCAAAACCATGCAAGCCTAGGCTCTGATACCAAATTTGACACAGGATAGCCCTAATTATGATGCATGCTCATGGACACAATTAAACAGCGGAAATAAAAGGAATAAATGATCTAAAATTCTAACAGTAATCATCATAACTGAGAAAATCATAAAGGAAACATGCAATGGAGCGGGCCATCACTACAACCATGGGTTATGGAATTCAATTACTACTTGGGTTGGATCCGGCGAGGGATGAGACCTCCCGATCTTGCATGGTCACACTCAATCGATCAATGAAGATCACTAGTCCGAAGAACCAAGAAGTTTCTCTGATTTGGGATTTGAGAATTTGAGGATTTAGGGTTTAGATCGGTTCTCAAGATTTTGATCGAAGAAGGATTAGCCAAAACTAGAAAATAGAAGGAAGAAAATTATTACCTTGAAGAAGTTGGAGGGGCACAAGAAGAAATTAGAAGAAGAACAAGGGGAGAGAAGAAGCACCATTAGAGAGAAGAGAGGAAGGAGGCAACCAAAGGGTTTGCTTTTCATTAATCAATAGTTGAAATTCGAGTTTAGGGCTTTACCCCACTTAAATAAGCAAATAAAGACATAAAATTACTAAAATACCCCTAGGATAAGCAAATAAAGATATAAGATTACTAAAAGACCCCTAAGTCAAAAAACGCGCAAATAACATAAGTATGGGAAAGTTTGGGCGCTCGGTCTTTTTTCTCCAATCTTCCTTCACATGTGTCTTCCCTAAGTGGGGTCTTTTATATGTCCAATCACATGTGAAAGGTCTTCAGCTCCTCAATATTCGCCTATCCACAAGGACGACACTTGTGGTTGGTGCTTTCTTCGTTGGTACACCTTGAATGCACTTGTGTCCGCATCAGATATGATGGTGATTCCGGACTTCTTAGGAACCACCTGAGTTAGACTCACCCATCGACTGTCGGATATAGGGTATATGATACCCACATCCAACAACTTAAGTACCTCTCCTTTAACCACTTCATGTTTGGATTTAATTGACGCTGTGGTTGTCGGGAGGTCTTCGCATTATCCTCAAGATGAATGCGGTGAGTACAAATCAAATGATCAATTCCCTTGAGGTTCGTAATTGACTATCCAAGGGCTCCTTTATGCTTAATGAGAGTAGAGATAAGCATACTCTCCTGTTCTTGCTCAAGGTAGGAAGATATCACCATTGGGTATGTCTCATCTTGACCTAAGTAGACATATTTAAGATCGGTGGGCAAAAGTTTTAGGTCAAGCTTCGGTGCCTGGAGACTAGACGATAGATGCACTACGTCGGTTTGGGGCAATTTTTCAAATTGTGGCCTCCACCGGCTAATTTCAAGTATCAGCGCAACATCAAGCAAGACATCGATCTCCCTAATCATATCATCATCTAAATCAGGGGAGTGAGCCAAGCACGTCTTTAGAGGATCAAAGTATAGAGTCAAGAGTGCTCTATCTTCCACGAAAGAATCGATCATGTTAATATTGTGGGTATCGTCATCATTCTCTATCTGTTTGCTCATATTGAAAAAGATGTTGAGCTCCAATCTCATATTTTCGAAAGATAAATTCATAATTCCATTCCTACAATTAATGAAAGCATTTGATGTAGCAAGGAATGGGCGACCAAGAATGATGGGTATCTGAGTGCTCACATCTACGATGGGTTGAGTATCTAGAACAATAAAATCCATTGGATAATAGAATTTATCAACCTGGACCAACACATCTTCAATCATTTCTCTTGGTACACGAACTGAGCGATCAGCAAGTTGTAATGTGGTCCGGGTAAGTTTTAATTCACCAAGATCCAGTTGTTCGTAGACCGAGTAAGGAATCAGATTTACTCTCACCCCCAAGTCAAGAAGTGCGTGCTCAATCCGGTAGTTACCAATTACACAAGTGATGGTTGGGCTACCGGGATCTTTGTGTTTTTATGGCACATCTTGCTTGAGGATGACACTCACTTTTTCTGTCAAAAAGATTTTCTTTTGAATATTTTACTTTCTTTTGGTCGTACATAAATCTTTCAGAAGTTTGGCATATGAAAGGATTTCTTTAACGACATCTAGTAGAGGGATGTTGACCTTCACTTGTTTAAGCACTTCTAGAATATCCTAGGAGTTAGAAGTTTTGGTGCAATTAACCGTTGAGGGAACGGCGCAATCGGCTTACTTTGAGGTTCCGATACTAATCCATGTTGGGCAATGCTAGGTCTTATCATTCTCATCTTCTTCCGGGTCCTTAAGCTTTTCAGCCCTTATCGGGATGGATTTGTCAATTGTCTTTCCACTCCTAAGAGTGGTGATAGACTTATCTTGCTCTATTTGATTTGAAGAGCTTGGGTCACTTATTTCATATCGTGGCTTTGGATTGGGGAGAGGTTGGGTTGGAAGAGTTCCTTTCTCTCCAATCGTTAAGTGTGACTCAATCCGTTGATTGACCTTAGTAAGGTCTTGAAAGGCTTATAATGTGCCTTGATTGAAAAGCTCTTGGTTTTGGATGTGTTTTAAAACCGGATCCTCTCGAGGCTTCTTTTGATTTAGGAATTGCGTAAAGACCTCTTGTGGATTAACCATTTGTCCATTCTTCCAACTGAAATTTGGATGGTTCCTCTAGCTAGAGTTGTATGTGTTCGAGGTGAGTCTTTTGAAAGGTCTTTGGTCGTTGTTCATGGCATTTGACTGCTCATTCAATATCTCTTGAAAAACAGGAATAGTAGGACAATTTTCAGTTGTGTGTATGTTGCAAGCACAAAAACCACAAACAACTTTCTTAGCCTTCCTGGGTTTGATAGATTCTGCCTTCATAAGTTCCATGGCCTCAACTTTCCTTGTGAGATTGGCCACCCTTGCACTCATATCATCTTCTTCTTTTAAGGCATAAATTCCTCCCATTTCCTTTGATTGAGTAGGCTTAGAAATGGTGGGTCTTGGGGAGGTGTCTCATGATTGCGCATTTTCTGCTAATTGATTATGGTAATCCCATGCATCTTCGGCCTCCTTATTCATAAATTCACCATTACACATCATCTTTACGAACTGGCGTATTGGTGAAATTAATCCGTTATATAAGAAACTAATTGTTCGCCATATTTCATAGCCATGGTGTGGACAGGAATTCGTGAGATCTTTGAACCTTTCCCAGTATTGGAAGAAGGTCTCTTCTTCTTTCTAGGCAAAGTTCATGATTGCCTTAAAATATTAGTCTTATGAAACGGGGTGCATCCACATCTTTGTCTTCTCCTTCAATGAGAAGGGAAATAATTTTAGCCGCACTATGTTCTCAGACACGTTTGGAAAGTGTAGTGTCGCAATAATCTTACCAAATCTATGATGTGCAAGTATGGACTTTTAGAATCTAGTCCATGGAATTTAGGAAGGAGTTGTATCACTCTAGGTTTGATATCCACTTTTCTTGCATTAAGTGGAAAGACCATGCAGGAAGGTGCCCCCGCCAGTTGTAAATAATCTCATAGAGTACGCGGCGAGGGTGCATTATGCACCTCGTTTTCATCTTGGATTTCCTCAACTGGAGGTTGAGGTTGATTTGCAGCCATCACTTCAATTGACTCTGAGGATCTTAAGTGGTGTCTAATCTGGTGATAGATAGGCAACCCTTCGACTAATCCTCCTTCACTCAAAAAGACGGAGAGTGTTGTCACGGACCCACTTGGGCATAAAACACTCTCAGCCCTCAAATAACTAAAAACTAAACCTAAGAAAAAGAAAACTAAAGCAAATAAGAAATCTAGGAAAGAAAAGAAAGAGAGAGAATTGGAAAGAAGTTACTAGATTGAAGTTGCTAGATTAGGATCTTACAAAATAGAAAACAATGTTAGTTTCTAGAAAATTCTAACCTAAAAACAAAAACTTAACCCTAATCCTAAACTAATTCTAATACCAATTAATCTTAGAAAAACGTAGCCATAGTCCCAGCAACGGTGCCAAAAACTTGTTCGCAACCCCAAGTGTAGGGTTGCGATGTAGTAATAACTTGGTGAGACTGAGGTCGAATCCATAAGAACTAAACTTATACGTATTCTGAAAGTAACTAGAAGTAAAACTAGAAGAAGATCTAAATCTGAATTTTGAATAAAAGGGAGTAATTATGAATAATGTTTAAACTATCAATTGAAAGGTGGAAACTAGGGTGCCAAGGATCCACTTGTAGCTATCAAGATGCTACCTTACTTGATTCAAGAAACACAACTGGAATCAGAGTCCTATCTTATGTAGTTGGAAGATGAGATAGCCAAATCTCTAAACTCTTCATTGAACTAGCCCTCAATGGATGAGAATTGTGATGATTGGAAGGGATTCCATCACCCTACCATGCCCAGGAGACGATGGTGAACAACAAGATTTACCAATCCCACAATGTCGAATAGGAAAAGAAAACTTTCAAAGCTAACGTAGCGTCTATTGTAATTTGAGTCACAATAAACCATAGAAAATAGATAATATTCCTTAAAATCAAGCTAGAAATCAATGAAGTTCAACATAAACAAGAATCAAAGCAAGATAAACATCCCAACACGCTGTAAGCTTCACCTCTTAGCCCTAGCTAAGAGGTTTAGTTAACTATAGACATGATTAAACCAAAATATCTTAAACAAAGCATGCAAATAAACTAAGGAAGAAGAAGAAAAACTCTTGGGAGGCTGCTCCACCCTTCGGCTCTACTCCTTGAACCTTAAAAGATACCTAGGAACATCCGAGGGACTCCTATTTATAGTTTTGAAGCTCCATCTTACGCATCGCCTTGGAATTTCCGCAATCCGATCTTGAAACCACCTCAATTTACGCAGCCGCGTTACGCATCGGTCGGACTAAAGTCACCTTTGGTCGGACCGAAGTCGATTCCGAATCGAGACATGATTTTGTTTCAGCAGTTGCCCAATTTTGGTTGGACCAAGCTTGAGTTTGGTCGGACCAAGCTTAAGTTTCGGTCGGACCAAATCAGTCATCAATCGAACTGAATTAACTCCTTTCAACGTTGAAGCTTTTTGTTTCGGTCGCACCGAACTGGGTTTCGGTTGGACCGAATTAGCTATGAATTTCCGTTGGACTGTTTTGTGCGATTTCGATTGGACCGAACTTGTCTGTTTTTCTGTTGCGGGTTCTAAAGTCTTTGAGGTCCTTTCTCTATCCCATGTACTTGGTTTCCTTGGATCTTTGGCATGTGGATTCTTTATTCTTGGTCTCCTAAGATCCATCCTTTGCCTTGGTGATTCTTGAGCATCAAATCCATGCTTTCAGCATTCTTTTCAATCTAAGCTCTTAGATTCACCTCGCAATACAAACACGTATAAAATATACCATTAAGCATTATCATTTTCATAAAACCAAGATATAAACAAGGGAAATATGCAATATTTGATACTCAACACTGAGTTCAAACATAGGAGCTTGACTCGACTTGACTCGAACCCGGCTCGGCTATTACACACACACATACACACACACACACACACACACACACCCGTCCGTCCTTTTCTTACCATTTCCCTTCCTTTCCTAACCCGCCATGCTCGAGCTCGTCTCTCTCTCTCTCTCTCTCTCTCTCTCTCTCTCTCTCTTTGAGCACCAACAATAAGGTATCCTCTATGGCTCTATCTAATATTATATATACTAATATTTGATTTGGGGGTTGGGTTGGGTCGGGTGTAGGTTGGGTCGGGTTGCTGGGTTGGGTCGGGTGCGGGTTGCGTGCTGGGTTGGGTCGAGTTAGGAGCAGGCTCGACTCGACTCGAGATAAGCTCTCCTCAACTCGATCCACTAGCTTGCCTTGAGCTCGGCTCGAAAGGTTTGACAAACAAGCCAAGCTCCAATGGTAATCTCGAGTTGAGCTCGATCTCGAGGAGAGCACGGACGAGCCAAGCCAAGCTTGGCCCACCTCGACTTGACTCGATGTACAACCCTATCCACGACCTTTTTGGCTTCTTCTCAGAAATAATTCTCAACCAGCTCTGGTTCTTCCCCAGAAAGGCTTCTAAAGGGAAAATTCTCTAGTTTTGGCCTTTATCTAACCTTCTTCAGTCAATAGCTTTTTGTAGAACTGGACCACTGCACTACACTATCTTTTTCTTCAATCCTCTCATCCTCGACCGTAATGCTGAAAATCTTGTTGCATCTAGCTTGGCCACTTGCGAATTTGTGGCTGAAGCTTGTGTTTTTATCACTTTCCTTGAGCCACGTGGCACATGAGCGTTGCCTCCACTTGATGTCTTACTCCCTTGGGTGTCTTGAGTAATCTTGCCCTAGCTTATGGGGAGTCAATTTTTCTTCTTCTGACTGCTCTCTCTTCTGCCATGATGTCGAGCTCCTGAATCTTGCTAGGATATTTTCTTTTTTCCATCTCTCCTCCCAAACACTTCCCTCCTTCAAGCTAAGATTTTACCTTTTTGACGCTTCAATTTCTGGCTTAATATGAAGCCCGCAAATCCTGTTACTCAAAGGACCCCCACCAGTCGTTAATCAAGTTTGAAAATCCTTCCATCTCCAGCCACATCACTTCAAACCTGAAAGATAGCCCCAATTTTCTTCATCGACCTCTAGGAAAATTGGGCAATGATAGGATAGAGGCTTCGGTGGCCCACGCTGGGTAACCAACGGAAATTTATGGTGGTTGGAATGTTTGCTTCCACATATTTTTAAAAAAGCGCCACTGTTAAGCATGGTGTCTTCCAGTTGCAAATGTATAGAATCTGGGATTCTGGTTACCCCTGACTGAAGAAAAATATCTAGAAGGAAAAAGGGTGACCGGGTTTTTATGGACATGTTCTTTCACGTAAGTCCCAAAGCTGTTCAATAAAAGTGAAACTCTGTAGGTATGTG
Organism: Magnolia sinica; assembly: GCF_029962835.1. Classification (NCBI taxonomy): domain Eukaryota; kingdom Viridiplantae; phylum Streptophyta; class Magnoliopsida; order Magnoliales; family Magnoliaceae; genus Magnolia; species Magnolia sinica. The sequence continues at coordinate 28,120,648 of NC_080582.1, read as the reverse complement.
TTGCTATTGGAAACCTATGGATGTGGGGAATCTGGGTGCTCCTAGCTGTAGGGGAAAGTGAGAAAATGGGGGCTGACCATCTCGACCGTTCAAGGTTTTGTAATTTGTGTGCCCTTAGGGGGTGTTTGTTTTTCACTTGCATATGTAAATCTGGGTAAATAGCTAATAATGACTTTTGAAAGGTGTTTGTTTGAGAGGAAAATAACTACGTAATTACGCCTCGAAAATAGCATCAAATGCATGAAATCAAAGAGGGATTGGGTACTGTTAAAATCTGTGGGTCCCACAGTGATGTGTGTGTGTGATCCACGCTGTCCATCCGTTTTACCATCTCATTTTGGGGCACAAACCAAAAAATGAGTCAGATTGGAAGCCTAGTGGACCACATCACAGGAAACAAGGGGGGTTAATGACGTTCACCATTCAAAATTGAAACCTTCTTAGGGCCCACTGGGATGTGTATCTAATCATCCAACCTGTTCATAAGATCACACTGACATATATGAAGGGTCTACACAAATATCATCTTGATCCAAAACTTTTGTGGCTCCCAAGAAGTTTTCAATGTTAGGTGTTCAATTCCCACCATTTCCTATGGTGTGGTCCACTTGAGCTTCAGATCTGCCTTATTTTTGGGCCCATACCCAAAAATGAGCTGGCGGAATGGATGGACGGCATGGATAAGATAACATACATCATGGTGGGCCCCACAAATTTTACATGTGGAAATTGTACCAAAGTAATCTATGAAGTCGGAAACTTTGCAAACAAGCTCCTTGTCAATGTCAATCTTGGGACTGCTGCTGCAAATACATGGGTAAATAATCGTTATTCATTTACCATGAATTATACTGGTAAATGAAAATCTAACACCCCCTTAGAACTCTAGCATTGGGATAATACTCGGTACACAGGCTTGTTGTCCCACTACCCTTCTATTATTGTCTTTCTTTTTCCTACTACTACTTTTCCTTGTTTTCAAATTTCCATAATTTAAAAGCATTTTTAATTACATTTCATTATTTAATCTACCAATCTCATATCATGGAACCACTCGACTCCTTGCTTCAATATGTCAACCTTTTTTCCTCTCAACTGACTGCTCTTCCTGATTATGCAAACCATGTTTGGGAACATTGAATTGGTTTCTTCTATAGTAGCTTGTGGTTTTATTCACTAAGTTCTGCATTTTGTGCTGGATAGGTTTCTTGCATCCAGAGTAATCTGTTAAGTGACTAATAATTCTGGACTATGGAAGTCCATTTGCATGATTTTTGCTGTTTCCATGGTAAATACTGCTAGATGGAGACCATATCTGGGAAGCTTCAATTGTTAATTTATATGTGATGAGCAATCCTATTTTTTTGGCTTGATATTGCAACATTGATTACCAATAATATTTGGATGCTACTAGTCCAGGGAAGCAAATTGGGTTTTCAGAACAAATATTTTAACTATTCTTACTTTTAAATGTTGCAGTTGAAAACTTGTTCATCAAACTTCAATGCCATCGGTTTCCAATTTCTTCATTCTTTTTTGTCTATTTTGTCATATTTTGATGTGGGTTTGAATGGAAGTTATGGCATAAGTTTGACGTTGGCTGCCAACCTAATGCAACCCTCTACGTGCTTGGGACCGGCAATTAGTGTGCAAACCTCACACACGCGTGATGTAATAGACTATTACATAGGTTGATTACAATCATGTGCTATCAAATAGTCTAGTACATAGGTCGATTACAATCAACGAGTGCAACATAGACCAAGGAGTGAGTTGGCACAATTTGAAGGCTCTAAAAGGGTAAGGTGAATGCCCAAAGAATGTGGATGGAGGTGGTAAGAATATTCTTGATGACATATGGTCTAACTGAAGGTCTGGCCCTTGATAGATTGGAATAGGGGAATAAGATTCATGTAGCTGACATCAATTAATTGGGATAGGCTTAGATGATGATGATGATTTGATGTGGGCTTGGCTCTTAGCATTAAGCATTAGTAAATGAAGCTAGCTTATATTTATTTATTTTTTCACATTAATGTGAAATAAGTCCATGCCTTTTGTTTTCCATCTTTAGAAATCAAAGAGGCCAAGAAGCGAAAGGAAAGAGGAAAAGAGCTAGCGGACATTGACATGAGTAACATTGTCTCAAGTTCTCGCCGAAGGTCCACATCCAATTTCATTATTCCTCCCCCAAAGCCCAGGCTGGCGGCGGAAAAAAATGATGGTGGTGGTGGTGATGAGGAGGAAGATACTGATGATGAGGAGAGTGAAAGCGAAGGCGCGAGTGAAGGTAACTTTATCGGGTTTTGTAAGGTTTCTTTATTAATCGTTTTCATGAGTTAATTTGAAATAAGTCCGTGCCTTGTGTTTTCCATCTTCAGACATCAAAGATGTCAAAGAGCAGAAGAAAAGAGCAAAGCTGGGCATTGACATGAGTAACATTGTCTCAAGTTCTCACCGAAAGTCCACATCCAATTTCATTATTCCTCCCCCAAAGTCCAGGTTGGCAATTGAAAAAAATGATGGTGTTGGTGGTGGTGATGATGATGATGATGACGATGAGGAAGATACTGATGATGAAGAGAGTGAAAGCGAAGGCGCGTGTGAAGGTAACTTTATCGGGTTTGTAAGGTTGCTTTATTATTTGTTTTCATGAGTTATAAAATATTTGTTGGTCCTTTTCTTTATTTATTTTTTCCTTCTTAAGCTTCCTTTTGTGTTTACTATGTCGAATCAATATGCTTCCTCAAGTCTTCTCCAAAGAATTCTCAACAAATTGGACTCTGATAATACTTTGTAATCACCTGCATATATAATGATTGTGGTGATGTCTTCACATGGAAATAAGTCCATGCCTTGTGTTTGCCATCTTCAGAAATCAAAGAGACCAAGAAGCGAAAGGAAAGAGGAAAAGAGCTAGCGGACATTGACATGAGTAACATTGTCTCAAGTTCTCACCGAAGGTCCACATCCAATTTCATTATTCCTCCCCCAAAGCCCAGGTTGGCAGTGGAAAAAAATGATGGTGGTGGTGGTAGTGGTGATGAGGAGGAAGATACTAATGATGAAGAAAGTGAAAGCGAAGGTGCGAGTGAAGGTAACTTTATTGGGTTTTGTAACCTTGCTTTATTAATCGTTTTCATGAGTTAATTTGAAATAAGTCCATGCCTTGTGTTTTCCATCTTCAGAAATCAAAGATGTCAAAAAGCAGAAGAAAAGAGAAAAGCTGGGCATTGACATGAGTAACATTGTCTCAAGTTCTCACCGAAAGTCCACATCCAATTTCATTACTCCTCCCCCAAAGTCCAGGTTGGCAATTGAAAAAAATGATGGTGTTGGTGGTGGTGGTGGTGGTGATGACGACGACGACGAGGAATATACTGATGATGAAGAGAGTGAAAGCAAAGGCGCGTGTGAAGGTAACTTTATCGGGTTTGTAAAGTTGCTTTATTATTTGTTTTCATGAGTTATGAAATATTTGTTGGTCCTTTTCTTTATTTTTTTCCTTCTTAAGCTTCCTTTTGTGTTTACTATGTCGAATCAATCTGCTTCCTCAAGTATTCCATGGGTACGTGGGAGTCTCAACTCCAAAGAATTCTCAACAAATTGGACTCTGATAATACTTTGTAATCACCTGCATATATAATGATTGTGGTGATGTCTTCACATGGAAAAGTATTCAATTGCAATTTAGTGATGTGACACGTAGATGTTGGTAATTGCCATCCTTGAGCTCTAGAAAGACCACAAGATGATAAAAATGGACATCCTTGGTAAAATTTATTTGCAGATCAAAAAAAAAAATGTCCTATCTTCTGTTTGCTGTGTTGATGGCATACTACCATTCACATTTTTTTAATCGTTATATGGGTGTTTAAGTTAACACCACCCCCTGTTAGTATGAGCTGGTTCGTTCACAATTTTAAATCAATATCATAGGATTTTGACACCTGTAAATGCATTAGAGGCATTTTATGCACTCAAGGGCAATTTGGTCACTTGCAGAAAGAAGGACACTTTGGCACTACTCTCACTATATTTGTCATCTATAATCAATATCTCTGCCTGCATGAATTCATCTTTAAATATTACCATATGGTTTGAGAGCATCCCACTCATTATTGGATTTGATTTGATCTGAACATGGAGCTTATCCTTTGTTGGTTTTGCTCTTGGTCATATTGATACCTATTGACATAAGATCTGTTGACAATTTTGTCCTCATCTTTAAGGACAACTCATAAAAGATCTTTGCAACTTCCCTCATGCATGCTGACCCAAACTCATCAAAACACTCATTATGTCAGCTTTTTTCTTGGGCCAGCGAGTCCTACATCAATCAAATGAGGATATGTAGCCTCGCTTTCTCAAAATCATTGAGTGTGAAGTTATTGTTGCTTTGGAAGTGGTGCTTCTCAAGATGTGCTTTAGCTATGGATCGGATATTTGGGCCCTTTACTATTCATACATTGCACACTCTTCTTCCTCTAAAAATCGTACTGGAATGTCAATTACATAATAATGAGATGCTGTTTTGTAAAAACTCCTATTACTAACTATTAGATTTATTTAAAATCCATAGCAACATATTAAATGACTAATGGTTTGAAAAAAATTTCAGGAATTTTGTTGCATGTAGGAGCTTCTTCGACTTCTGCCCAAGGTAGCAACACAAGGAAGCAAGTTGAATTCAATCAAGTTGGGCAGCCGGTTGGAGAAAACGCAGCTTCATTCTCCACATTTTTAGGGCAACTGACCAGGACATACTGTCCAATTAGATACGTTGATTGGCGCAGTATACCTGCTGCAGTTAAGGATAATATATGGTCTATGATTAGGGTGAGCATGGAAATCTTTTTAGTTTACTTTATAATTTTTACAAAGTAATTCATGTTGCCTGATAATTTATAAAAAACAATAAACTTGACTGATTGTCCATAATGAAATAGGATACGTATGAGATCGATGTGAAGTACAGATCGAAGGTCCTTCAGAAAGTAAACAAATCGTTGAGGAATTGGAAGTGGGAATTGAGAAAACATTATGATAGGTTTGATCAAGATGCCGAGAGAAAAAGAAATTGTCCTAAAGGTGTGAAGCAAGAAGAGTGGGACAGTTTCGTTGATGTAGAGTCTATGGAACAGTCAATCAGTCGTCGTGAAAATGGAAAGGCTTCCAGAAAAGAGATGAAACGCCCTCACACGACTGGTAGACGAGGAGCTGCTAGGACGGCAGAGAAAATGGTAATTTGTATCCAGCTTCATTTTTTTTTTACAATTCAATTGAAGAATAAGAATTGTGTCAGCTGATTTGCTTATACAATTACAGCAAAAGGAAAATCCAAATACTATCATCACCAGAACAGACTTGTATGTGGCCACCCATACTAGATCCGATGGGTCTTACCCTACACAAGAGCTGAGCACCACAATGGTGAGAACAATTATTCATTTATTAACCAGTTTTTGCATTCAAGTATAACAAAGGATTTATTGAAACAACTATTTCTTTCATAGGAAAAAATAAAATCAATAATTGCTAGTGACCCTGCCAGTACACAAAGGGATTTAGACCATGACCCGGTTGCACAGGTTTTTCATTCATCCTCCTCACTTTATATACACAGTTTTTTTTTGTTTGTTTTTGTGTTTTTTTTTCCATGTAATATACATGCATCGCTAATCCCAAAAAAAATATTGTATAGGTTTGTGGTCGTGATAGCAGGGGAATTATTAGGGGCATGGGTGAGGGTATTTCTAAGACCACTATTATGGCTTCCATTCCCTACATGGAAGAAGCTCAAACTGAGAGGAGAGCACGTATGTCCGTTGAGTCCAGAATGGAAGCAGCAATGGCCGAAATGCTAAAGAGGTTGGATGAGGAAAAGGCATTTCGTATGAGTGTGGAGCAACAGTTGGCTGACATTAGGCAGCAGATTGCTCGTCAAGGTCAACAAGCAGACTGCTCCCCGACACAATCGCATCTCAGGTATCGCATTTGCCACAATAAAGTGACATCATTAATATTAAAAAAAGAAGATAAAATAGCATCTTTAGTTACTTCACTAAAACAATAATTTTATTTGTAGGCCTACCATCGATCCGGTGATGCCTGGAGTCTTTAAGAAGACTCGGTCCCAATTCCACAAACAAAAGAAATTTGCCATTTGACAGATATTCGTGGTCGGGTTGTTGCTAGTGGGTGATTGATGAGAGACAATATGGGCATCTCTCCAGAGCATATCAGGGTCGTAATAGATGGTATCGAGATTCCCACTTGGGAGTTGTTTGGTGATGACAAAACATTTGGAGATGTGATGCTGGGTGAAATTCTTGGTTGGCCCTAAAGTGTTGACGGAAACTTGATTGTTCAGTTGTTTTGTTATTATTATTTTTTAAACTTCTAGACCAGGCTATAGGATTAAGGATCGTTAGATTATGAAGTTGTGTTTTCTAATTGCAGGTGGTGCCTCTTTGTTTCATTTAATCTTTAGCATCGTTTTTTCCATTGATTGCGGATTGTTTGTGTATTTCTTAATCAAATATTTGCATGCCAGTAATCTACACAGGTTTCTGGTGTAATTTGGTTCGAGTTTTCCTCCGATTGTGTGTAAAATGTTTTGATTTGAATATCAAAAGAACCATGTAGTTACTTGATCTCAATTCCTATATTGGGTACATAGGCAGCCATTTTAAAAGTATTATACCATATCAGTGCATCCACAAATCTATTATTTTTTTCCTTCTTGCAGTGTGGATTCTCATTATATGTTGTTTTCAGAAGATTTCCAAAGAAAAAAGACACTTATCAGGTCATTTGGGAAGGTAACATAAGCTTTTTTTGTTTTCATTTGTCTTCAATTAATCAAGTCACTGAAGGACCCAAATTTCATAGGCATGAAGTATCACCAGAACACTGTTGCTACTTTTACGGTAGATAACAATTTAGAAAATTCTCTGTAATCAGTGTACACGCCTCTTCCAGGAATATACATTGAATGCAAATAATTTCAAATTTCCTAAAGCGCTACCTATTTGTGATTAGAGATAATGTTCACTGATACTTTGTTGAGTATGAAAATTAGTTCCTTTAGTAACTTCATTAATTGAAAATAATTACAGTGTTTTTATCACAATTCGCCTTTTTGGTTATGTAGGCAGCCATTCGTAATGTACTAGATCATATCGGTGTGGCCATAAATGTTTTTCTTTTTTTTTTCTCTGTTGTACTATTAAATCTTAGATTGGGTTTCTCTCTCTCTCTCTCTCTCACATTGGTGGCGAAATGTCGAACACACATGCCATAGGGACCATTATTAGTTTGTGTAAGATTCTTGTTGCTATGTTCTTTTGGGGTCTAAGCAGAGTTATAGAACTCCGAGTCGGGTTGAATTTCGAGGTTAAGTCACTTTGCAGGCTCAGTTTGAATTCCTGGTCAATCTGCAATTTATTTATTTGTTTATTTTTTTGAACCTTAAGGTGCAAAACAAACATGGAATATGTAGGAAATGGAAAACTATGTATTCCGAAGATCATAGTTTTTCATGGAAGGAAACCTAATTGCAATTCAGAGTGCATTCCTGTGACTTCAATGTTAAGGTAATAATAGTTCAATCATTTCCTTTTTACCAGACTAACTACTGCAATCCAATTCGACATTGCTTCCAAATGCATCCATTAGAGTTCTTTTGACACCCAAATCAACACATCAACATTGTAAGAGATTTTCAAGTACCAAAGTTTGTTTTTTGAAACCTTATTGCATGCCTATTTCAGAATAGAGAAATTGGAATTAGAAAGCAGAGGGAGTTAAAATTGTTGAAAGCATTTTGAGTTGCTGGAGCTTTAACCATTAATCTCTATAAAGGAAAGCCATTGCATGTGGACTTTTCATGTGCATAATTGTCAAAAAATTTCATGAAAAAGAGGACATCCGGTGAGATGGCATGCGGCGTGGGTCGTTAATGTTGGTCGGATGTTGCTTAAGTACTGCTATTTGGTATATTGTACATGTATACTTATTGAGGTGTTATATGATGCCTGTATTCACTTTGTGCTAGTAGACTACTCATTTATATACTGTGCCCCACTGTGGACGGCCCATGCATAAACAATCCTAGAGGATATCTAGGAGATTTTTCGCATGTGGTCATTGAAATTCATAAGAGTAACTCTCATGTTATTTCGAATTCATACCTTTTAATTAACACTAATTTTTCTCTAATGCTCTCATGGTTGGCAGGTTGCATCCAATAAGCAATTATGGGACTAGCAGTGAATAGTTTACTCAAATGTGTTTTTTAATTTTAATTATCTTACTAAATAATTTTATTTATTAAATTTTAAATGAGAAATAAAAATCAAAATGTTTAAGCTAGTCATTATGCTACCTAAATGTATTATCAGACACCCTAGTGGTAATATAAGCTGGAATTTTATTTTTATTTTTATTTTTTAAATACCTGTAAGAACATTAGCGACGGCCAAAATATTGAAAATTAGCGATATTACAAACTCTTGTTTAGTGAGATGGCATGCAACTTCCTAACCGTCGTTTAGTGGGATGGCATACAACTTCCTAACCGTTGTTTAGTGAGATGGCATGCAACTTCTTCCTAACAGTCATTATTAAGAGACGGTTAACAACCATCAAAATAGTGGCATGGCAAAATGTAATGCAATATGTGACGGTTGAAAACTGTTGCTAAGTTCGATTAACGACAATTTTAGGCAATTGTTTTTCTAATGTTTTGGCATATACCCCAACTTGAAGCTCACCGACAAGCAAGTTGGATTGAAAGTGGAGCTATGTCGCGTACGAGTCTAGAGTAATGAAAGCAAAGGTGCAACTTTCATGGAGTCACATTCAATAACCCATCTATTATTAGACATACATAATGAAAGGTACCCACGGTGAATTGTTGTAGTAACCATCATGTGCATGCACTTGTACACAATGACCATGACCATCAATTCCATGGGTCATCATATTAATTGGCTTAGGTTCTGACTTGGGAAAACGAAGAAGGTAGGGGGGCTTTGTCTTGCAATCTTTCCAGCTCCAACGCAGGTGCTCCACTCTCCTCTAGCGAAGAACCACCTATCCTTCCAGTCCTTTTGTAGCTACCCTACCCAGGCTAGCAACTTGATAAAGTATGGATGATCCTTAAGAACTAAACCTAAACCCTAAGCTCCATCTGAAATTTCAGCCGTTTCCAAGCCTAAGCCAAACCCCAGTTGAACCTAAGCCACTACCTAAGTTGAACCATATCCAAACTACTACCTAAGTCGAGCCATACCTAAGCCGTTTCCAAGCCAAAGCCTTAAACCCAAGCCTTGAGCCACACTCTCTAGGCACAATGAGCCAGTTGGATAAATTGTAGTAATGAACAATAAACAACAGTAATCAGATTATTGTCGATAGTAATTCGATTACCGCCTCTTCTCGGAAAATGTACCTCGAGTTAAAACTATTGATCCCCTGAAAGTCAACTATGCTGGGATTTACTTAACTTCATAATTCTTATTATTTACCATTTTACCAAGCTATTTAACCAATAAGAAAGCATCATGTGGCATCTTCCTTCCATCTACCAATTATAGGCTACCACATTATCATTTACCCTCCATAATCTCTAAAATTGCTTTAAAAAAATCATCCCAAAGGGTTATAAATACCCCCTCATCTCTTCATTTCACCAACCAACCAACTCTCACCGAGAGAGAGAGAGAGAGAGAGAGAGAGAGAGAGAGAGAGAGAGAGAGTGCTTGAGTCTTCAAGCTCCCACACGTTAGCCTCCTCCAACCATCTCTTAGCCTCCACCCACTTAGGTCAACCCGTCCAACCATGGTGCACCTAAGCATCCAAGCCATTTCAAGTGCAAGTCAAAGAGCGTGTCGTCATCCATAGCATTCATACTTCATTAATCACATCATTACTTCCCTTCTTAACCCTACTACTCCTCTAGGTTTTCATTGAACATATGCTCTGTGACTTATCGAAACTCCGGATCCTATCGCATCAGAAACTCATGGTAACCCAGTCCTCTCACATAACAATCTAGCATCATTACTCTTCTTAAATCTCATTTCTAGACATTCTTTGGACGTATGCTCTGTGGTTTGCCGGAATTCCGAACCTTGCCACATCAGAAATATGAGAATGTCCAATCTCATTATAATACTTTACGTCATATTATTTTATCCCCTAAGATCAGTTTACCAAATGAAGTAGAAACCGCACACCCATACGGGCAGAGATAGTGCCTAACACCTTCCTTCTCTATAATTGAGGTCCCTTACTTAAAATCCTAGGTCGCAAATCAGGAGTCAACTTAAAGGAAGATAGTCTTCGGATTCTCTAGCTTTTACAGATTTTGCAGGCTCTAACTGACTGAGGGATTTTGAGGTAATTGGCTAGTGGCGACTTTGTCTACAACATCATCGATCAAAATTAGCCCATATGGCCTCAAACCAAAGATAAAAGCATGGACGTCGATTTCCAGCGTTCACAGAATGGTGTCTCTGCTGAGGAATTGCTAGTCGATGCTACCTGAGACCCGACTCCGAAAAGTGTGGTAATCAAATCTTAGGGAATATTCTACATACAAACATTTACATTCATACTTTGTATTAAAAAAATGAGCACCAGTCTTTAGCTTGCACCCATTAAAGGCTTTTGCTTCCCCCATGCTTACCTGATCTAGAGCCGCCATAGCAAATCAAAAAGAAGAAACCATTACACCTAAAAGGCACCTTCAGATCACCCGAGCTCAGGATTGGTAAAATTGCAAACACTACATCCATGGAGGACGTGGCCTAAAATCTCAAGGTTTTGCATGACCTTCTTGTCTAATATATTCAGAGAGGGGCTACCCAAACTATATAGGTATCATTGCCTAATGCCTCACTCATCTCAACCGTAAGACCCGTGTCCTAGTCCGTACCATTCTGTTGGCTTCCGCAGTCCTTTCGGTCAAATTCCAGCAACCTTCGCACCGTATCCGACGTTTGCGCGCAATCCTAAGCCAGGTCCCGCACACCAACGTCGGCTCGATCCGAAACTTGTATCATAGCGACCGCGTCGTCGCTGCGGTTCCAATGCCGTGACTTACGCACCGAACCGATACTCAGGCAAGAAGATATCGATCTGCGTTTATTCTGAAGAAACACCGCGCGTTGCGGATTTCGAGGGAATCTCTACAATTAGTCCCATCAATCAACCATTAATGCAAGCCTTACCTCAAGTACAACAACCCATCCCTCTTTCTCCACAAAGTCAACTCTCTCTCTCTTCACCCATCCCTCTTTTACTCACTTTTCAAACCAACCCATGCTTCATTAATTACACCCATCACTCCATCACCTCACCTCACCCATCCATATCTTCTCTCTCTCCCTCATTTCTCTAAAAAAAATCTCTCCAAGCAACTCAAGCCTCTCACGTCCAAGCTTTCCTCTCCCTCCCAAGTGTGGTCCACCTTCTCATCTTCCATCTCAACCATCAAAAGTCCATCAACCTCCATCAAAAGGCAAGCTAAGGAGCATTGGAGTCTAAGGGACCAAGAAGAAGGAAGATAAGGTGGGTGACTTACCATTAATTTAAATTTTAGGGCCCACTTGTTGGTGGGACCCATTTGGATGTATGTGATTTAATCAAGAGGGCCCATAGTGGCGGGGTTCCTCCTCTCCATCACCGTCTCTCTAATTTCTCTCTCTCTCTCTCTCTCTCTCTCTCTCTCTCTCTCTCAAGATCCACACCATCCACTGTTAAAATGGGCCCAATGCCCTTCTTATTATATGATATATTTTATATAATATATATATGATATATAATATAATATATATTATATATATATAATATAGGATATATATATATATATATATATATATATATATATGTGTATATATATATATATATTATGTGTATACAGGTGTTGGTGGGCCACATCCACTTGGGACCCACCACAATGAACTGTCTTCCTATGCCGTCCAGCGTCCCTGGACGCTGGAAGTGCTATTGGTGGCCGAACAGTGGAGTGTATGCTGACATGGGAGGTAGTACCGAGCTAGCCAAAAATGGCGGGCTACTTATGCAGGCCTCACCTTGATGTATGCATATAATCTAAACCGTCTATCCCGCTGCCCAAATCATTTTACCCATTGAGCCAAAATTTGGGACCAATCTGAAAATCAAGCGGGCCATACCATAGGAAACAACGATCCTACCTTCGATTCACTCCATGATGCTCCTGTATATCGAAAACAGCCCAACTTTTGACTCTACGGGTTTGTATCGAGCCATAGGGACCCATGGCTGGAGTGGATCTTGCGGATGCGGGCCCCATCTACTAAAATCCATAGAAAACGTAAAAAAAAAAAACGAGCAGCGGTGCTACTGCTGCTGTCAGCGCACATGCAGGCGCTACCTGCGCTAGCCGCTGACGGACGGACGGGCTGGGGCTCACGGCCCCAGCTGTGGGCCCCACTTTGATGCGTTTCGACCATCAAAACCGTGCATTTGATGGGTCCCCACGGACCAACCGTCCATCCCAAAAATCAGCCTTATACGGAACTCATGTGGGCCATACCATTTAAAATCATGTGAAGACATGCCAAAACATATAAAATCACTTGGTGGGGCCCACCTGAAATTTGGATGAAGCTGAAACTTAGTCTGAACGGTCAGCCAAGTGGGACGCACCCAATGAGTGGGCTGGATCTGTGGACCGCATCGCGGTGGGCCCCTGACTGTGACCTTATGTCAGTTGGATGTCAAATAAACATCACAGTGGGCACATTTGGACGGAAAATAAATATCACAGTGGGCCCTATCTAGGCCCACGTGACCTCCTCAACAGTTGGATGGCAAACAAATATCACTGTGGGCTCTACTCAAGGTCCACATGACCTTATGAATAAATTGGATGGCAAATAAATATCACTGGGGGCCTACTCAAGGTCCACGTGACCATATGAATAGATTGGATTGCAAACAAGTATCACAGTGGGTCCTACCTTGGTCCATGTGGCTTTATGAACAGTTGGGTGGAAAATAAACATTATATTGGGCCCTAGGCTGGGTGGAAAATAAGCATTATGGTGGGCCCCACTTATGTATGTATTGTAAACCACACCCTCCATTAGTGTGGGCTCCATCATGATGCACGTGTTTCATCCAGCTGTCCAACCGTTTTGGAGATAATTTAAGGCCCATTGTGGAGGCCCATCTTCATGTATTGGTGGTCCTTGTTGAGGCCCACCTTGAATTGTATTAGGCCCATATTATGGGGGCCCATTTGATGTACTGGAGGCCCATGGGTCAAGGCCCAATAGGACCTACATAAGGCCCATTGTAGTGTGATTCCACCATGATATATATATTGATTTTATAATGGGTTATACCTTGGGAGCAATGATGGTTTGATGTCCACATTACAAGGACGATGTTGGTTAAATGTTCGCATTGTCACTCTCTCCCTAGGGCCCATTAATAGGCCCATACCTATACCATATAGTCCGTCTAGGCCCATATTCGTTTTGATCAGAACCCATCACCACGTAACATGCTTAGTATAGATTCATGATTCATGATCATACGCATCATATGTATGCCTGATATGAGAAGTGATTGATCATAGTATATGCCTTTGGGCAAATCGTTTATGGGCTCTTGGATAGGCGGAGGTGCCCTACATGAGCGCTCGATACGCGCAGGATTGTTGCATGTTTGGTAGGGTGATTCATGCACTTGCATTTGTGTGATCATGATCATTGTATGCCCTAGCAACATCAGGGCCATAGCCTCCACAGACACATCGTGGGTGGCTGAGTTGGATACCGAAAATGTTTGGTTCTAGTATACGGGCGCCATAGATGTCCCTGGGTGAAAATCTCTAAACCCGATGGTATCAGAGGATGACTCCAGCGTCGAGACCGAGTGGATATATGAGCGCACGAGGGCCGAATACCAGGAGGCCGCGTCTCCCACTGTGTCGTGGTCGGTTGGAAAGGAATGTGGCCTTACTCGCCGGAGAGTAGGGGGCAATACTAGGCTGAGTTTGACCTGCTCGTGAATGGGTCCCTATCGATGTGCCGGATAAGTATTGACAGACTATTGGCCAGGCGGATAGTGGGGTTTCTTACGCTCACTTGGACTGTACGGCTAGGAGAGCGACAGTGCCATTTGGAGTGTATTGAGCCCTGGTGATTATCCAGAATGAGAACTGTACTAATATATGATGAGGTTTGGCATGCTTGAGTTGCATCTCGCATTGCATGGTCGTGTTATGGCCGATAGCATTCATATCTTGCACCGCATAACCTTGGTACGGCTGATTGCATTCATGTGCTCATCACTATGATTCCGCATTACTCTGACCTTGCATTTTGAGCACGCTTATATTGCGCACATACTTACACCACCCTTTAAGCTTTCTATAAGCTTATGCACGATTGATGCGTGCAGGTGACGCCAAGACGCAGTCGCAGCCTTAGTCTCGCCGTAGTTGGAGCGTGCAGCCGAGCTTCTGGAGTCTTGCTTCTTTCGTTACATTGTATTTTCCCTTTCTGTCGCATTGTACAAATTTTTTTTGATCATAGTGGATTTTGTGGTGGTGTTCTTGTGATTATTGTTCGTGGGTTATGCTTTTGGTTATGCTCATTATGAATCAGACTGATGATTATAAATCTTCCTTGTAGTATCCGAGGATCGGAACCTGGTGAATGGGTGTCGGGAACTGAGAATGGGGTTCTACGGAGGCTGTCGGCGCCGGATTCGGCAATCAGAAATTTCGTGAGCCCGGTTTCTGAGTTCGGGGCGTGATAGAAGTTGGTATCAGAGAATAACTCGGGAATAACCAAGAATAACATTACATGTCTGCTATGAATGATTAAGTCCTAAGTTCGGATAGTCTAGTGATTTTTTTATTACCGACCCTTAACGAGCGTGCCTTCGAGAGTTTTCAAAGTTGATAGGCACCTTCGCTCTTTCCTGTAGGACATGGCGCGTAGGAGAGTGACCCGATCGACTCCCGCACCACCACCTGAGACTCCGGTTCCACCACCTGCGGCTCCCGCACTACCACCTACGATTCCTGCTCCACCACCAGAGATTCCTACTGCCCAGCCTGAGGATGTCGCTCCTCTACCAGAGATTCATACCGCCCATCCTGAGGATGCTGTTCCTCCATAAGAGACCGGTGCGGATCCGACCGTATCTGTGAGTGCTTCCCAGTTACAGCAGATGCTGCAGGCTGTGACGGCCGCACTTCAGGGGCAGAGCAAACACCCAGTTGTTTCACTGGCCCAGGCAGAGCAGGAGCGCGCGAGTGCCCTCCTTCGAGAGTTCCAACAGCTTGATCCTCCGCGTTTTCAGGGCGAGCCAGACCCGACAGCAGCTGAGAGGTGGCGCTCCGATGTGGAGAAGATCTTCGATACTTTGTCATGCACGACCGAGCAGCGAGTTCGGTTGGCAGTGTTTCTTTTCCAGGGCGAGGCCGAGCACTGGTGGACCTCGGTTACCCCCGTCGCAGGACCTGACTATATCTGGACATGGGAGGACTTTATCGATCGATTCGAGGAGCAGTACTTCCCTGACCACATTCGACGCCAGAGGGCACTGGAGTTCGAGACTCTGGTGCAGGGGGATATGACCGTGGCACAGTACGCGGCTCGTTTCGTAGCGCTATCGAGGTTTGCGCCTTATATGGTTGATGATGAGGGGCGGAAGGCTCGCCGTTTCGAGAACGGCTTACGTTACGGCCTTCGGGGCCGTGTGATTCGGCACGAGCTTCCGACCTTTCAGGCAGTAGTGCGGAGGGCTCAAATCTACGAGACGGAGTAGGTAGGAACGCAGGCCGACAGAGATCATAGGAGGGGTCAGAAGAGGCAGACCCCCTCCAGTAGCTCCCAGCAGCAGTGACGACCATAGAGGTATAGGAGCCACCCACCTGCTAGAGCACCAGCAGCCCCAGCAGCACCTCCAGCGCCACCCCAGCAGCCGTTTAAAGGGACTTGTTTTGGATGTGGTGGGACAGGGCACCGCTTGTCTGAGTGCCCTCGCCCTCATCTGCAGCAGTCGAGAGGGTCACAACAGCCTCACTTACATCCGCCGAGAGCACCACAGCAGCCTCCAGCATAGCAGCGACCTCAGCAGCAGCCTCCAGCACAGCAGCGACCCCATCAGCAGCGACCACAACCACCTCAGCCGCCGAGACCCCAGCAGCAGCAAAGGCAGTAGTATAGGCCACAACAGAGGCAGCAACAGCACCACGGACCTCAGAGGGGACAGGCACCTCCCCAGCCAGCTCAGGCTAGATTTTACGTGGCTCAGCAGGACCCGCAATCATCCGGAGGAGTCGTCGAGGGTATACTTCATGTCTCTTCATGCATCGCCCGAGTATTATTTGATTCTGGTGCTCTTACTCATTCATGTCCGAGGATTTCTGCCGATCGACTGGATTGCCGACATAGTCTGCTCGCGAGGAGTTGACCGTATCGACGCCCTTGGGGAGGACCACAGTATTGGGCCGCATCTGTTCATCTTGCCCAGTTCTAGTTGGTGATATCTTTTTGCCCGCTGACTTATTTGTGCTGCCGATGACAGATTTCGACGTTATCTTGGGCATGGATTGGCTTGCCGAGTACCACGTCGTGATGGACTGTTCCACGAGGACGGTCACGTTCTGCATACCAGGCTTGCCGCAGTTTCAGTTCGTTGTAGAGCCCCGAGGAGAGCCGTTATCTTGCTTGATGTCCTGCGCCATTGAGGAGCCTGTTGCCATTTGTATTGATCAGTGGCCGGTTGTCTGCGACTTCCCCGACGTGTTCCAGGAGATTCCAGGATTGCCTCCGCGCCGTCATATTGAGTTTCAGATAGACCTTGTGCCCGGTACCGCGCCTATCTCGAAGGCCCCATACCGTATGACATCGATGGAGTTGCGTGAGCTGCATTGTCAGTTGGACGAGTTACGTGAGTTGGGATTTATTCGTCCAAGCAGTTCTCTGTGGGGAGCGCTGGTACTCTTCGTTAGGAAGAAGGATGGCTTGTTGAGGCTCTGCGTAGATTACCGTGAGCTCAACCGGGTCACAGTCAAGAACAAGTACCCGCTCCCGAGGATAGACGATTTATTTGATCAGCTGCAGGGTGCACAGTTCTTTTCGAAGATTGACCTGCGTTCTGGTTATCATCAGATTCGTATCCAAGAGGAGGACATCCCGAAGACAGCTTTCAGGACGCGTTATGGTCATTTTGAGTTTCAGGTCATGTCCTTTGGACTGACCAATACACCTGCGGTCTTCATGCAGTTGATGAACGAGGTCTTTCATCCATATCTCGATCAGTTTGTTGTGGTCTTCATCTACGACATTCTGATATATTCGAGGACCAGCATCTAGAGATTGTCTTGCAGACCCTTCATGCCCACCAGCTATATGCGAAACTGGAGAAGTGTGAGTTCTGGCAGGAGGAGGTGAGATTCCTCGGTCACGTGGTGACAAGGGAGGGTGTCGCAGTGGACCCCTCGAAGGTTGAGGCAGTGCGTCAGTGGGGCCAGCCCATGACTGCGTCCGAGATCCGCAGTTTCCTTGGTTTAACGGGATATTATCGGCGTTTCATTGAGGGCTTCTCCCGTATTGTAGCCCCGTTGACCAGGTTGACTCGGAAGGGCGCAGAGTTTATTTGGAGTGACGCCTGTGAGAGAGCATTTACGGAGCTGAAGGACCGTCTGACGTCCGCTCCTGTCCTCACTCTTCCCTCTGAGAGTGATGGATTCGTGATATTTACTGATGCTTCGCGTATTGGATTAGGTGCTGTCCTGATGCAGCATGGCAGACCTGTAGCATTTGCGTCTCATCAGCTCAAGGTTCATGAGCTGAACTACCCCACGCACGATTTGGAGCTGGCAGCAGTTGTCTTCGCACTGAAGGTGTGGAGACACTATCTCTATGGGGTTAGGTTCGAGCTCTTCTCTGACCATAAGAGCTTGAAGTATCTATTTTCTCAGTCTGAGCTGAACATGAGACAAAGACGCTAGATGGAGCTTCTGAAGGATTACGATTTCGACCTTTAGTACCACCCAGGCAAGGCGAATGTGGTGGCAGATGCCCTCAGTCGTCAGCCACGAGGCCTGGTGGCACATATGATGATTCAGGAGTGAAAGATGCTCAAAGATATAGCAGAGTACGACTTTGATTTTAGTCTGCAGTCTTCTATCGTTCAGCTATCGAGTCTATCGATTCAACCTTCTCTTGTCGCAAGGGTAATCGAGCAGACAGATGAGTCGTTACAGGATTATCGAGCAGAAGCGGCATCTGAGAGTCAGACAGATTGGCAGATTGGTTCTGATGGTGGACTTCACTTCAGAGGTCGATTGTGTGTCCCGGATATTCCTGATTGCGCAGAGATCTTATGACTGAGGCACATCGATCGCGATTTTCCATCCACCCTCGCTCGACGAAGATGTACCGTGATATGAGGAGACAGTATTTTTGGGCGGGGATGAAGCGCCAGATTGCCAGTTTTGTGGCTGAGTGTGACACATGCCAGCGTGTCAAGGCCGATCATCAGAGACCCCCTGGTCTATTGCAGCCGTTGAGTGTCCTGACGTGGAAGTGGGAGCACGTATCCACAGATTTCATTATGGGTTTGCCGATGACTTAGAGTGGTCATGACGCCATCTGGGTTGTCGTGGATCGCCTGACGAAGTCGGCACACTTTCTTGCAATTCGTGCGACTTGGCCTTTAGACCGGCTTGCGAGGTTATTCATTGAGGAGATTGTGAGATGCACGGCGTCCCAGTCTCGATCGTTTTTGACCGAGATCCGAGATTCAAGTCTCAGTTTTGGAGGAGCTTTCAGAGAGCTATGGGCACTGATTTGCAGCTCAGTACCGCGTATCATCCGCAGACCGATGGCCAGACCGAAAGGGTCAACCAGATCCTTGAGGATATGCTTCGGGCCTGCGTGATTGACTTCGGTGGTAGCTGGGATGAGCATCTGCGATTGGCTGAGTTCGCATACAACAGCAACTATTAGGCGACCATTGGCATGGCTCCTTTTGAGGCATTACATGGCAGACCGTGCAGATCTCCGAGTTGTTGGACCGAGGTTGGAGAGCGGCGTCTCCTAGGTCCCAAGCTTGTGTAAGAGACATCAGAGGTTATTGATATCATCAGGCAGAGGATGCGCACAGCTCAGAGCCGGCAGAAGAGTTTTACTGATCACCGGCGTCGTCCCTTGGAGTTTGATGTAAGGGACCACGTGTATCTCAAGGTCTCGCCCATGAAGGGTGTAGTTCGATTTGGAGCGAAGGGGAAGCTTGCCCCGAGATTCATAAGACCTTTCGAGATCACTGAGCGCATTGGTGCTGTGGCCTATCGGCTTACCTTATCATCTCAGTTGTCTGGCGTCCACAACATTTTCCACGTTTCTATGTTGAGGAAGCGTGGGTCAGACATAGTTCCTGTTATCGATTGGCAATCGTTGGATGTTCGTGAGGACGCTTCTTACATCGAGCAGCCAGTTCGTATCCTTGATCGGAAGGAGCAAGTCCTCCGAACCAAGGTCATCCCCTTGGTGAAGGTTCAGTGGGGTCACCATTCTGTTGATGAGACATCTTGGGAGCGCGAGGTTGAGATTCGAGAGCATTATCCCCATCTCTTTGATGATTGATTACATGTTGTATCTTGTATGTTGTCTTCGATTTGATATGACGATGCCTTGCTTCCTCTTCTATTATGATTTATGTTTTCTTGTGTTGATTGTGTAAATTTTGAGGACGAAATTTTTATTTGGAGGGGAGAGCTGTAAGACCCGTGTCTTAGTCCGTACCATTCCATTGGCTTCCGCGGTCCTTTCGGTTGAATTCCGACAATCCTCGACCCGTATCTGACGTTTGTGCACAATCCTAAGCCAAGTCCTACATACCAAGGTCGTCTTGATTTAAAACTTGAATCTAAATGACCGCGCCGTCATCGCGGTTCTAACACCGCGACTTGCGCATCGAACCGATACCCAGGTAAGAAGATGTCGATTTACATTTATTCCGAAGAAACACCGCGCGTTACGGATTTCGAGGGAATCTTTACAATTAGTCCCATCAATCAACCATTAATGCAAGCCTTACCTCAAGTACAACAACCCATCCCTCTTTCTCCACAAAGTCAACTCTCTCTCTCTCTTCACCCATCCCTCTTTTACTCACTTTTCAAACCAACCCATGCTTCATTAATTACACCCATCACTCCATCACCTTACCTCACTCATCCATATCTTCTCTCTCTCCCTCATTTCTTCAAAAAAAATCTCTCCAAGCAACTCAAGCCTCTCACGTCCAAGCTTTCCTCTCCCTCCCAAGTGTGGTCCACCTTCTCATCTTCCATCTCAACCATCAAAAGTCCATCAACCTCCATCAAAAGGCAAGCTAAGGAGCATTGGAGTCTAAGGGACCAAGAAGAAGGAAGATAAGGTGGGTGATTTACCATTAATTTAAATTTTAGGGCCCACTTGTTGGTGGGACTCATTTGGATGTATGTGATTTAATCAAGAGGGCCCATAGTGGCGGGGTTCCTCCTCTCCATCACCGTCTCTCTAATTTCTCTCTCTCTCTCTCTCTCTCTCTCTCTCTCTCTCTCTCTCTCTCCCTTTTCATTGTGATGGTGAAGATCCACACCATCCACTGTTAAAATGGGCCCAATGCCTTTCTTATTATATGATATATTTTATATAATATATATATGATATATAATATAATATTATATATATATATATATATATATATTATGTGTATACAGGTGTTGGTGGGCCACATCCACGTGGGACCCACCACAATGAACTGTCTTCCTATGCCATCCAGCGTCCCTGGACGCTGGACGTGCTATTGGTGGCCGAACAGTGGAGTGTATACTGACATGGGAGGTAGTATTGAGCTAGCCAAAAATGGTGGGCCACTCATGCAGGCCCCACCTTGATGTATGCATATAATCTAAGCCGTCTATCCCGTTGCCTAGATCATTTTACCCGTTGAGCCAAAATTTGGGACCAATCTGAAAATCAAGCGGGCCATACCATAGGAAACAGCGATCCTACCTTCGATTTACTCCCTGATGCTCCTGTATATCGAAAACAGCCCAACTTTGGACTCTACGGGTTTGTATCGAGCCACAGGGATCCATGGCTGGAGTGGATCTTGCAGATGCGGGCCCCATCTACTAAAATCCATAGAAAACGTAAAAAAAAAAAAAAGAGCAGCGGTGCTGCTGTTGCTGTCAGCGCACATGCAGGCGCTACCTGCGTTGGCCGCTGACTGACGGACGGGCTGGGGCTCACAGCCCCAGCTGTGGGCCCACTTTGTTGCGTTTCGACCATCAGAACCGTGCATTTGATGGGTCCCCATGGACCAACCGTCCATCCCAAAAATCAGCCTTATACGGAACTCATGTGGGCCATACCATTTAAAATCATGTGAAGACATGCCAAAACATATAAAATCACTTGGTGGGGCCCACCTGAAATTTGGATGAAGCTGAAACTTGGTCTGAACGATCAGCCAAGTGGGACGCACCCAATGAGTGGGCTGGATTTGTGGACCTCATCGCGGTGGGCCCCTGACTGTGACCTTATGTCAGTTGGATGTCAAATAAACATCACAGTGGGCACATTTGGACGGAAAATAAATATCACAGTGGGCCCTATCCAGGCCCACGTGACCTCCTCAACAGTTGGATGGCAAACAAATATCACTGTGGGCTCTACTCAAGGTCCACATGACCTTATGAATAAATTGGATGACAAATAAATATCACTGGGGGCCTACTCAAGGTCCACGTGACCATATGAATAGATTGGATTGCAAACAAGTATCACAGTGGGTCCTACCTTGGTCCATGTGGCTTTATGAACAGTTGGGTGGAAAATAAACATTATATTGGGCCCTAGGCTGGGTGGAAAATAAGCATTATGGTGGGCCCCACTTATGTATGTATAGTAAACCACACCCTCCATTAGTGTGGGCTCCATCATGATGCATGTGTTTCATCCAGCTGTCCAACCGTTTTGGAGATAATTTAAGGCCCATTGTGGAGGCCTATCTTCATGTATTGGTGGTCCTTGTTGAGGCCCACCTTGAATTGTATTAGGCTCATATTATGGGGGCCCATTTGATGTACTGGAGGCCCATGGGTCAAGGCCCAATAGGACCTACATAAGGCCCATTGTAGTGTGATTCTACCATGATATATATATATATATTGATTTTATAATGGGCTATACCTTGGGAGCAATAATGGTTTGATGTTCACATTATAAGGACGATGTTGGTTAAATGTCCGCATTGTCACTCTCTCCCTAGGGCCCATTAATAGGCCCATACCTGTACCATATAGTCCGTCTAGGCCCATATTCGTTTTGATCAGAACCCATCACCACGTAACATGCTTAGTATAGATTCATGATTCATGATCATACACATCATATATATGCCTGATATGAGAAGTGATTGATCATAGCATATGCCTTTGGGTAGATCGTTTATGGGCTCTCGGATAGGCGGAGGCGCCCCACATGAGCGCTTGGTACGCGCAGGATTGTTGCATGTTTGGTAGGGTGATTCATACACTTGTATTTGTGTGATCATGATCATTGTATGCCCTAGTAACATTAGGGCCATAGCCTCCACAGACACATCGTGGGTGGCTGGGTTGGATACTGAAAATGTTTGGTTCTAGCATACGGGCACCATAGATGTCCCTGGGTAAAAATTTCTAAACCCGATGGTACCAGAGGATGACTCCAGCGTCGAGACCGAGTGGATATATGAGCGCACGAGGGCCGAATACCAGGAGGCCGCGTCTCTCACTGTGTTGTGGTCGGTTGGAAAGGAGTGTGGCCTTACTCGCCCGAGGGTAGAGGGCAATACTAGGCTGAGTTTGACCTGCTCGTGAATGGGTCCGCTATCGACGTGCCGGATAGGTATTGGCAGACTATTGGCCTCACTTGGACTGTGCGGCTAGGAGAGCGACAGTGCCATTTGGAGTGTATTGAGCCCCGGTGATTATCCAGAATGAGAGCTGTACTGATATATGATGAGGTTTGGCATGCTTGAGTTGCATCTCGCATTGCATGGTCGTGTTATGGCCGATAGCATTCATATCTTGCACTGCATAACCTTGGTACGGCTGATTGCATTCATGTGCTCATCACCATGATTCCGCATTACGCTGACCTTGCATTTTGAGCACGCTTATATTACGCACATACTTACACCACCCTCTAAGCTTTCTATAAGCTTATGCACGATTGATGCGTGCAGGTGACGCTAGATCGTGGCTGAGCAGGAGAAGGAGTGTGCAGCCGAGCTTCTGTAGTCTTGCTTCTTTCGTTACCTTGTATTTTCCCTTTCTGTCGCATAGTACAAAAATTTTTTTGATCATAGTGGATTTTGTGGTGGTGTTCTTGTGATTATTGTTTGTGGGTTATGCTTTTGGTTATGCTCATTATGAATCAGACTGATGATTATAAATCCTCCTTGTAGTATCCGAGGATCGGAACCTGGTGAATGGGTGTCGGGAGCCGAGAATGGGGTTCTACGGAGGCTGTCGGCGCCGGATTCGGCGATCGGGAATTTTGTGAGCCCGGTTTTCGAGTTCGGGGCGTGACATCAACTTTCCAACATTCTCCCCATAACGGGGGTCACCTTTAAGGCCAATTTTCCACAGTCGAGAATCCTTTCCAGCAACCTCTCATTAATGAGAATCACTACCAAAATCAACCTCTGGTAACTAGGAATCCCAACCAATTCCAACATCCTTTTCCTAGTAGGAGATCCGGTCAATTTCAAGGGGCAAAACCCCTGTCATATGGTCCCTCTGAAATAAAAGAGCTCCGAAAGCAATTGTGAGAGATGCAGAGGAAGATACAGAAGTAGCAGGGGTGGATCTCCCATCCACTAAGTTCAGGGATCTTTGTCCCTTCCTTGATGTAAAGGTACCTCAAGACTTTGTTGTACCAAAATTCAAAAGATATGATGGTACAGTGTGTCTTATAGACCACTTAAGAGTATTCTGTGCAAAGCTTAATACCATGGCAGCTAATGATGGAGCGTTGATCCATCTATTTTAGAAGTCCTTAAAAGGCGATGCGTTAAATTGGTACATGTCGTTAGACTACAATCTAATTAAAACTCAGGAATAACTTTCACAAACATTCATCAATCGTTTCGTGTACAATCTTAGTGTAATGCCTAGAAGGATGGATCTTGCTATCTTAAGTCATTATCAACATATGTTGCACGGTGGTGGGCCACGACCGCCAGAATGAAAACACCTATCAACGACGAGGAGTAAATCTCCATGATCGTCCACTCGGCAAACCCAAGTATCTCTGGATACCTCTTCTCGTATCCATGTGCCAACTTTACCCAATTCATTCGAGTTGAGGAACAAGTCGAAGCCAGAATAAGGGCTGGGACGATCTCCTCTTGGTGGCCTCATAAGGCCTCCCCAATACAACAGATAGTGGAAGGAATGCCTACAAGATATGAGAAGGCTGACGGAACTATTCCTATCCTCCATCCAATTGAAGAAGATAATCTTGTAGCCTCTACTCAATGTGCACCATTTACCCCTCAATAGGGATAACAACCACAACAAACAAGATGCAATGCAAAATACCCCAATCATGTTCGGTAGATGGGGATTTTCCGAGAACCTAAGCAATTCACACAGTTATCCCAAACTTATAGCGAGATACTAACCACGCTAATCCAAAGGAAACTACTTATCCCTTTACTGTCTAGGCCCCCACCAAACCCTCTACCGCCAAACTATAATGAGAATGAGTATTGTGCAAAACACCAATCTTGAGGCCACACAATGGTCCGTTGTTTCACCTTAAACCGTGCGGTCCAAGATTTAATTGACAGCTAAAGGATTGTGGTTACTTCTCTTATTGTTGCCGCCATCAACTACTGAAATTGTGGTAGAACTGCTAATTGAAGTATGGAATTATGTTCAAATATCCTAAAGGGGGTGAATAGGACTTTTAAAAATTATTTACATGTTAAAACTGACAATGCCTATTTTATATTAATTTATCAATTAAGTTAAGTAAGACAAAGTAACTCTAATGGCTTCCAAGCTAATAGAGGGTCCAATCAATAGGCTATGATAAATATACGTGATGAGTAATTTTCCTATAGATAGTACTCATGTGTGTGTGGGATATGTTATCTATCAATTCTAACATTCATCTAGTTATACAAGCATATAATTGATCATTTAGAAAACAAGCATAATCAAGCAGATGCGCAAATCACAATCCCAAACATAGGCATGCATAGTGGTTCGACTACTTACCTACTCTACTTTTGGCTGATGTAGTCTCTCCTAGAGCGTACCAGATTTCACTATCCAATGGTTTTAAATCAGGTTAACCATGAACCTTCACAACCTACACAAGGTTAACTAAGGAGCCTATATAAGACATCCTTAGGTGCCTACACAAGGGAACTCAATATGCCTACACAAGGCAAAATATCCTACACAAGGACATAGAATGTATTCTCCTATCGGAGGCCTACAAAAGGACTTTGCATGTTTGTTAACTCAAACTCTGAAACCCTATCCTACATGAGGAATGGGGTTCAGACTTAATGGACTCTTTATACTTACAAATAAGTGAGTGAGCCCCTTTTTAGCAAATGCTGAAGTTGATCTTTCTTGTTGATAAAGTGTCTGTAGAGGTTGTTGGATTTAAGGTTTTAGTTTGATCTTCTCTAATGAATGATAAACATGAAAACTTTAGAGAAGACGCCTATGAGCTTAGTATTCAAGGATCCTAGCACAATGATTTACATATAAGTAGTGTTGCTAGAAGATCAATGAATGTTAGAGTTCATAGTTCAATCCAAGCTATTGAATAGATCAATAAATATTTGAGGAATGGATTGAATGATGAACTCCAATGGGAAAGAGAGTTTGAGGATGATGGTATTAACTATATCGATTAGTCTCTCAAAGCTCTCTTCAGTTTAAGCTCAAAAGTCTAAGAAGCAATTTAAGTGTTTATATAGAGTCAAATCCTAACAGTAAAAAAATGGGTAGAAATCTATCGTTGTCGATGCTATTGAGCGGTCTTCGATGAAATCGAAGTTTCCTTCTATGTCCTAGAACCTTTCTTCGATTGCATCAACTCTCTGCACTATGATTTTTAAATAAGTGTAGGACAGATTCTGTCTGATGCCATTGATTATCCTTCGATGCCATCAAAGGGTCTTCGATGTCATCAAGAGATAGCTCGATGCCATGGGGATTTTCCTTTGAAAAATGACACTTGGTTGCTGGACTAAATGAGCCTGATTTCGATGTCATCGATCATTGTTTCGATCCCATTGAAGATGTCATCAATTGTAGATCAGTTTTATCAAAAATAAAATGATTTTCCTATAAGGCTCTCTGGGCAGTTTGTCCCCTATTTTGATGCCATCGATCAAATTTTCGATGCCATCAGAATTTGCATTTCGATGCCATCGAACGTTCATTGTTGCAATTGAAAATATATGATTTACCTAGAAAGCTTGCTAGACAAACTAGTCCTTTTATCGATGCAATCGAATGATCTTCGATGCCATCGATAACTTACTTCAATGCTATTGAATGATCTTCGATGTCATCGATAAACACTTAAAGTATTTCAAGTAGTGGTAGGAAGAGTCCAAGGTCGATGCTATCGAAGTGGGCTCGATGTCATTGAAACTTATGTTTCGATGCCATCGAACATCACTTGATGTAATCAACAATTTCCAACATATATTAAGTTTGTTGCTGAAGTATTTGGCCTTTTTTTTTATGGCATTGAACGATGTAATCGAAGTGGGTTCGATGCCATTAAAACTGTCCTTGATTGCAATTCGATGCAATCGACAAGACATAAAATTTACTTGTATAGTTCATAATTCCTCCCATACTTAAAATATCTTAAACTAAGCTTACCAAGTATTTTTAAAAAACATTTGTGGGTAAGATTAGGTTCTTATGAGTGGGGTCATATACCTCTAGGGTTCGGTTAGGAAAGTGAGGCTTTGTTTACCTATGTGGAGAGCTCAAACTTCTTCAGTTGATAAGTCTTGATCTTTGTGGTCTTCAATTTGGGGCTCACTTGATAGACTGACTCAACACTCACATATATTGACAAATCAGGGCACTTTCAACTACATCCTCCAGAATACCCTACCACCATATCAAGTAGGCCCCAACTCATCGAGCACCCCTGACACTAATATCATCCAGGGGGAATCTCCTTGCCATCTAGTTTAATTCATTCTTGTAATCACTGCCATCCTAACACCAATACTCCCAATTCTGCAAGGGCCACACCCATCCAGTCCAATTTCCGCGCCCTTAAATATGCAATGGCTATCTCTAGCTAGTCTAATCTTCATGCCCCCAAATCTACAAGGGCCACCCCCAATCAGTCTAATCCACGCATCCCCTATCTTGCAAGGGGTCACCACCTGCCTATCCAACCCCTACTACAACCACATGCTCTAAGTAAATTCCCCTTCCCCGATCAATATGCCACATACCCTGACAAAATCAGGGCCCAGCTTCAATCATGTGGTGACTCTTTAGGAAGGATATTTTGCTACTTAAAGGGAATTGCGTAGCTCTACCCAGTCTTCGATCCTTAGAGAGAAGAGTTTAGGATGGGTGGTTCCCGCCTTTAGTAGACAAGACGAGGGAGAGATTGAAGTCGAGATTCTGATTAATCCCCAAACATCAACCATCACTTTTTAGGTCTCCGACATCACATCTTCATTTTATTTCCTCCCTGATCAATCTTAGATCTATAGAGTTGAGGCTATCTCTTTAACTCTTCACTAAAAGGCTAAGAAATATTCAAAGACAATGCGCTGACCATTCTAGATGATCTCGAACAAATCTTCCTGATAAAAGTAGCCAACCATCAAGAGCTAGATATCTTGGTAATAGACGTACAATGCTCCAGTGAAGACATTCCATACCATAGTCTTGATTTTGAGATTGTGAATTACATTCATCTTGCATGTGCCATCGGATCAAACTATGTCTTCCCTCCAGTCGAGCGCCAACTTTTTTATCAGCTCAAATATCAAGAGAATGTAGGCACGGGAAGATTGGGATATCATCCTCTTATGGGTGAGATACTAAAGCACAAATACATCGAAGGAGGGCAAAGTCGGCAAGAGGAGGATGATCCGTTCATCCACACATCAAACATATCCATCAAAGAAGGGATCATCTATCCGGTTGGCAGGCCGGGATCCACCATAGAAATCAAATGAGCGGAATGAGCCTAACCGAGTAGTTTGAAGAGGACTCGGGTAAGGGGCAAGGATTACCCCCATTTAACAGAACCACAGTTTGGGTTTCACCTAAGCTAGAAAAATCTAAAGACTCGTAATGCATTAGGGACGAGTTGAGAGAAATGACATCCAACACCAACTCAAAGTCCAACCTGAATTCATCATGATGTTTGGGCACGACGTTGAGGGCCCGCCTACTGATCTCTCTGGCCCTGTCTCTTGAGAGGAAGGAGTGCAGGGTAGTAGGTGGTTCGCAGCCCCCATGATAGCATAATAAAAGCAAATAGTACTTGGCTCCCTAAGTCGAATCAGGCAATCCCTAGTTCACATATCATCTTGCTTAGGTCCCTTAAAAAACACCAAAAATCAAAAATCAAAAATCAAAAGATCCAAAATCCAAAAACACTAGATAGTTCCAACATACCAAAAAATCTAGATATTTCCAAAATACCAAAAAATATTGATATTTCAAAAATGCCAAAAATCTAGATATTTGCCAAAAATTCAAAAACACCAAAATTTTCTTAAAACACTAGAAAAATTTTTAAAAATCAAAAGTAATAATGTACCAAGTATGTCCGTTAAAACACTTGAGTTTGAAGTCAACTCATATGACTTTTAATCTAGAATTGGACTTTGCACCCATGTGTTTGAACAAAGCCCATGATGGGGAAGATGATGATCCGACTCTCGAACTAGAGTATTTCCTTAAAAACTTTGAAACAAAGGCCAATGTCATTGTAGATGATTTCGAAATTTTGAACTTGGGATCCCTTGAGCTCACTAGAAAAGTATGCATTTAGAGATCCTCGCCTCTTGAATACAAGCAGATGATGACAGAATTCTTGAGGCCAAGGCTATCCAACCTTGCATTCTTCTATGAAGCCTTACCCAGATCCAATGAAGAGACAATCATACACCATCTGTTATGAAGCCCGATGTCAAACCCATAAAGCAGAAGCTGTTAAGATCATATCTGAAGTCCATAATGTAGTAGGCGTCTTGTGCATTGTTCAAGAAGAACTTGCGAGTAAGATGCTACTGATGAACGATGGAGACAGACTATTGCAACATGTTATGAAGTGCTTAAAGTATCTAAAGCTTGCATAATGAATCCATGTGCATGCTTTGAGTCTTTATAACCTAGCAACACCCTAGCCCTTTTTCATTGTGGGGTGTTGACATCATCAATATAGTGAACCTAAAAGCATCTGATGGTCATGAGTGCATTCTCGTGACAGAAAAAAGTGGGTGGCGACAACATCCTACATCATGGGTACGATTGAAAAGAGAAGTCAAAGAAAGTGAGTGGTGGTAAGCTCAATACGACAATTGCATCTCGTAGACATAAAGTGCATTCACACGCTAAGCCACTCACAACTCTATCAAAAGAGGATCGTTAGGACTAAGGCAAGCAGGTCCAAAGAGGAAGGTCGGCAATATGGTAATAATGTGCATTTTATTATTGTACCTACCAGATCCTAGGGGCAAGTCCAAGCTATCCTAGGATGGTTCGTTGATCGTTTATGAAGTTCTTTCGAGAGGTGTCGTTCGTCTCACCAATATGAGGGGAAAGAATCTTTCAGAGCCCATTAATGCCGGAAATGTAAAAATCTATTATGGTTAATCCTACCTGATTAGGTCAACAACTATATTCATAAAGCTAAAACCAAACGACAAGAGGTTAACATCATGAGGTATATTCAACCATCATTCCTTCCCTCCAGTAAGTGTTCTAAAAAACTAAAGGGTTTAAAAAAGAAGAAGAAAAAAGATAAAGAAGAAAAATTGATGAACAAAAGTGCATAATCCAAAAAAGAAGAAGAAAAGAAAAAGAAGAGTCGAACCCATTGGGTGAGAACACAAGTCACCAACCGGTTCCCCCTTAAGATAGTTTAACCCAATGTCAACAACTCTATGATTGTGATTGAAGATAAAGTCACATAACTCATTAGTTGGCCAGTAATGAAGGAATTTAGCCTCATGCTATTACTATACAAAATGAAGAAAAAAAAAAGAAGAAGAAAAGTAACGTGCCCAAGCAAAATGGGCAGGTGAAAACTTCAAAGGGCACCTTGAGTAAAAGTACCATGCACGTGGTGGACTTGACGAAAACTCAAAAGGGTGCCAAGGGTAAGAAGGCACCATTGCTAAGGGGCAGGCAGCAACAAAAACCCTAGATATGGTAAAAATCCGAAAAGGCGCCATGGGCGAAAATGATGAGAAAGCTAGTCATGGTGAAAACCATAAAGGGCTCTATGTGCAATAATGGTTAGAAAAGAAAAAAAAAGGCAGGTATAGAGGAAGCCGGGGCAATAAGAAAAATAAAGAAGCACAAAGAAAAGATAAGTCCTAGATCGAATCCTGTCAAACTCTACCTAAATCTAAGGGGCATTATTCTTGTTTGCGCTACTCTTAGGGAATCGGGATCCTTAGTAAACAACTTAAAATATCAGATTCTATGTGGGCTGAGTCCAATGTTCTGATTCCACCATCCAGGCACAAGTTCAGACACAATCACACATATAGACATGGTGAAAAAAATTTCATTTCATTTTCATTTTTCGTATATAATCTCATCCATTTGAAAAAACAAAGATAAAAAAAGATTTTAAAAAAATAAAAGTAAGCTTTCCCTTTTTGGCCATTCATGTATAAAAGGCAAAGGTATGTATGGTTCACTATAAATAAAACTCCTAAATTCCCTGATCCTCTCTAGGTGGCTTTTTATAAGCAACGATCTCTCGAGTATCCTCATTCAAGAGGTAAATATCTCTCCTGATTCTCTTAACTCCCCGATTTCTTGGTTAATTCTCTCATTTTTGTATCGCTGGTACCAGAGTTCTTCTTAGAAATCACAAACCACGAAGCAAAAAAAAGGTCTAACATTTCTAATGTTATGATGGATTTGATCTTTAAAAAGGACAAGGCCCCCATTGATCCGGACCATTGACACCTTCATCTCGACATCCAGATCCACCAAAGCATCATTCACCTCAAGAATCACCATATCTGGACCATCCAAGGAGATCACACTGTCCATATCACCCATTATAACTATCTCTCCACTGCCAACAAAATCCAAGCCATCCATTGGCATCACCCTCACATCCAAGTTGTGGAAAAGCCATCCAAAGACCCGACCGGCCCACCCATACCAACATCACTCAAAATCATCTCCCCAAATCCCAAAGCCCTCCATCAAGTGGCCCATTGAACATGGACCCACCCAAACCGTCAACCACCCTCCTCCCCAAATCCGTCACCTAATGCTCCTTCAATACTCATCTCCCCTTCATTAATGGTGGTTAGAGCTCTCCCATTAATGATATTCACCTCCCCAAAAGCCTCCACCAAACCCCCATTAATGACCTCATCCAAGAGACCTACGAATGTGCTTTCCTCCCTCCAAGCTCACCACAAGAAGAACTACATGATGTACCATTTCCTTCCCCAAAGGAGAATCCCCAAAGCCCAACATTTGGGGCCTCACTTGAGCTTTCTTCATCATTAGCCATGGAAGAAATGAAAAGGAAGAAGACAAGAGAAGGAAAAGACAAAGCAAAGTGGGAAGAATGATGGAAAAAGAGGGGCAAAAAGAATTTTCGTATGGGGCAGTGACACATCGACGAGACGGAGGAATTTCGACTTCTGGGGAAGAAAACCCCAGTTATTAGAACAAAAGCCAATTAGTAGCAGTAATCTGATTACCACATCCTTTCGAAAAATGTGTCCCCTCTCTCTGCACTTGAAAACGTTGTCAAAAAGTCAATGGACAATCAGATGACGTGGCAAGTGGTAATCCAATTACCACTCTGGCACTAATTTAAGCCAAAATTCGCCACAATCCTCCCTTGACCATTAAAGGATGAAAAAAACTATTTGTGTGAAAAGAAAGATCCGTGTTGTGGTACGATCATCATGGGCTCAGCAAAAGGCCCATTAGCAAAAACTAAACACGAGCAATACAAGCAAATGAAGATTTCATGAAAAATATTTCGGTACATAATATGTCATAAAAAGAAGGGACGAAAGAAAGCAAGATTATCCCTACTATGGTATTTACTCGTCTATATTCTTCGGATACTCTTGGTGGTCTGATGGAAGAGGAATGACCAGCGGGTAATGGGAAAAAAAAGGAGAAGAAAGGTGAGATTTTCATGAGATGGAAAAATCTCACGAGAAATTGGGAATCTATGAAAATTTGGAGTGAAAGTGGGAAAAAGATATTAAAAAAATGAGGAAACGAGAGGAAATTCAAGAAAAAAGGAAAAAAAAAAGAGAGAAAATTCAAGAAAAAAAAGAGAGATTTCAAGGAAAATGGAGAAAAAGTACAAAATATTTCAATAAAAACTCATCTTGATTGCAATCGTTGGATCACAAAACAATAACCGGATCATCTTGAAAAAGCAAAAATATGTATCCCTAGCAGAGCCAATCTTTATCGCAATCATTAGAGTGCGAAATGATGGATTGGATCCTTTTCTAAAAATCACAAAAATATATTTTTCAATAAAATTGATCTTTCTACAATTCCAATAAAAACCAGATCAGTCAGAAAACCCATGGGACCCCCGATGGAGGCAACAGATCCATCTAGACGTATTCCAATATATATATATATATATATATATATATATATATATATATATATATATATATATATATATGCAATAAAAACCCTACGGACCATTGGTCTACACAGGGACCTTTTAAAAAATTTTGAAAAAATCATTCCCAATAAAAATTGGCCTCACTATCCCCAGTGGAGGACCTGACTTATCCAAAAATCCAATAAATTGAAGGCCAAAATAAAAACTAGACGAATACACCCACCCGCAAAATTGGACACATCTCTTTGAAAGCCAAGAAACTTTTCAAAAAACTATTGCAATAAATTCCCCAAGGAAAGTAGCCCCTCATATGGGATAGTTTTCAAAACAAAAATTTCAAAAATAACGCTCGGTATCTGATGCAATAGGAGGTCTTTTATACCTCTTAGTGGCTTCCAGTGCAATAGTAAAATAAGATTCAACCTCTTCCAGTTTTCCCAGGAGTTGTCGGATCCGTATACGATATAAGCATGATTGCCTAAATTTCAATGTCAGGACGATCACTCAATGATGAAGTGCAATGCAAGTGATGGTGAACTCAATCCAACCCTACTTAGAGTAACCATTACAAAACAGTAGGAAAGATCAGTTGTAACCAATGTGTAAGTGCTATAATGTTTAAAGCACACTTTGTTTATCAAATTTCATTTAGTCAAAACATCGTATCAAGTGATCTTCAAGTATGGTTCAAGATTAAGGTTCCAAGTCTAAGATCTAGTAGAAGATTAAGCTCAAGATCAAGTAGAAGATCAACTTCGAAAGACAAGATGAAGTCAAGATCAACTGATGTTCTAGTAGAAGATCAAGCTCCACGGAGAAGTTTAAGTCTCTAATCAAGTTAAAGACAAAGAAGTTCAGTCATTTCAGGTATTATAAACCCTAGAAAGGCCTTAGGTTTGGGTGCTTTCAAAAACTATTTAAAATTGAGTTTTTATGCTTGTGGTTGCTTGTATTTCGACCAGGTTAAGGTTTGGTTTGACAAGCCTAAGTTTTACTTGGCTAGTCCTAGTACAAACCAAAGTGAAACTAAAAATTTATTGCAAATTCAACCCGTCGAGTGGTTTGCTCGACCAGTCGAATGAGGATCTTCGACTGGCCTTAGGTTTCTTGACTTGAAGTCCAGCAACTGAATTAGTTCAGATTTTGGCATCTTTATCCAGTCAAAGACCACCTTCAACCAGTTGAACTGGGCCTTCGACCAATCGAAGATTTGTTAAATCTTATCCTGCTCAAATTTGAAATCCATTGGAACTGAATTCGGTGCTTGGGCCAGTCGAAAAACCAACTTCTTTGCCTATAAATTGAGGTTCTCTCTCAATATGAAATATTAATTTATCATTATCAAAATCCTTCTGCAAGAGAGAGAGAGAGAGAGAGAGAGAGAGAGAGAGAGAGAGAGAGAGGCTCTAGTTATAATCAAGCTATTAAATAGTATTTATAAATTATTTTATAGCTTTTGTTTAATTCTTTTAATCTCAGACTCTGTCATTCTGATTCTAAAAGAAAATGAGTTCTACTCTTCTTTTTCTTAAGATTTAAGAGAATTGACCTAAGTAGCCATTGGTTTAATCTTAATTAAAATCAATAGAACCCTAGACCTTCTCTATCAAACCGAATATTGAACATTCGACATTCAAGAAATGCAGTTCTTCAAATACAGCTTCTTCAACGGTGAAGATAAGTATATATTTAGTTATTTTCTGTATTTGATTTTTCTAAGATAGCCAAAAAATCTCAGTGTTGGTTTTTCTGAGATAGCCAGAAAATCTCAGTGAGGATTTTTGTTTGTGATAGCCTGGTAAAATCACAACTGTATCAGGTTTTAAGGTGACCTTGAGAAAAACTTATTCATAGTGAAAGCCAAGATTACGTGGAGAGTAAGTTTGGGAGTGGAGTACGTGTGACTGTTTTAGAACAGTTGTTGACACACCGAACCACTATAATTCTCTGTATTATGTGGTGAATGTTTTTATCTTTATGTGGTGAATTGCTGTAATTTCATTTCAGTACAAGAAATCAAAAGTTCAAATCCTCCCTATCAGATTTGAGGAAATTCGTATGGAAGAAAATGAGACTTTCATTGACTTTTATATGAAACTAAATGACATAGTAAATTCTATGTAGGGTTTAGAAGAAAGAAGCCCTGGAAGCAAGGTTTGTGCAAAAATAGCGCGATCTCTTCCTGATAGAT
This sequence comes from Magnolia sinica, assembly GCF_029962835.1. NCBI lineage: Eukaryota > Viridiplantae > Streptophyta > Magnoliopsida > Magnoliales > Magnoliaceae > Magnolia > Magnolia sinica. The sequence goes on along the minus strand of NC_080582.1, from coordinate 28,085,506 downwards.
TCAATTATAAAGTTACTACTACTCAGGATTTAAGGGATATTGATCATATGAAGGTTGAGGAGTTAGTTGGTTCTCTTCAAACATATGAGTTGAATTTTAAGGCTCCTAAAGCTAAGTCTATTGCTCTTAAATATTTTAAATCTATTTTAAAAGAAAATAGTAGTAATTCTGATTTTGAAGAAAATGAAGATGATATGGCAATGTTAGCTAAGAAATTTTATCGAATTTTCAAAAACAATAAAAGAACAGATTTTCAAAAATCAATTGATAAAAGAAAAGGAAAATCTAATTCTTGAAAATTTAAAACAAAGGATAGTTAATGTTTCAACTGTCATGAATATGGGCACTTGACTAATAAATGTCCTAAAAAGGATAAGTCTAAAAGAAAGGGCATGATAACTACTTGGGATGAATCATCTGAGGTTGAAAGTTCTTCTGAGTCTGATGAATCAGAATAAGAAAATGCAAATGCAAATGATGTGAAAGCCCTTATGAGTATAGCCAGAGTCACTTCCTCAGATAGTTGTAATATATCTGACTATGAAAATATGAAGAGTGAACCTGGAAATGAAAATGAAGCAAACATTCAAGATGCCTATAATGCCCTATACAGAGAAAGTTGTAAAATTGCTGTCAAGCTAAAAATTCAAAAAGAGAAATATGCTAAGCTAAATGAAGAACTTGCAAACATATTTTTAGAAAAATCTCATTTTTCAGATTGTCTTGAAAAAACAAAATTAGATTTAAGTTTTAAATCTTCTAAATTGTAAAATCTCAAAACTGAAAATGAGAAACTAAAACTTGAAGTTTCTTCCCTTCTGAGTTATAAGGACACTTGGAAATATGCCCATGGAGACCAAAAGCTTGAAAAATTATTAACTCATCTAGAAAATGTAGTGACAAGTCTGGTCGGGATTATATTAAATGTAGTTCTTTGAAATCCTAGGATTCTGCTCCTATCTTTGTAAGAGGAGAATCCTCGAACTGTAAAGGTAAAACTTTAAGAGATTTCAATCATAATGATTTCAAAAACTCAAAACCCTTTCAAGTTCCTAAAATTAATAATAATGCAATCAGCTATAAATATCAAAGGAATAATAAATCACCCTTAGCTGAAAAAAATTGTGGACTTGCTTAAAGAGCTTTTGAAATCCAAGTCAGATGAAAATGAAGTTTATAAAAAAAAGAGAAATCCCAACTCTCAAATGCAGCAAAAATCAAGAGATACTCCTAAACCTAGAACCGTAATAAAATGGGTTCCAAAGGTTAAGTGTCTTATTGCCTACACATCTTTCAAAGCCATTAGCTACTAAGATGGTACATGGATAGTGGATGTTTAAGACATATGACAGGGGACAAGGCAATATTCACGAATATCAAAGAAGTAAATGGCGGCTCAGTTACTTTCGGAGTGGAAGCAACTGCAAAATAATAGACTAAGGTAATGTACAACTTCCTAACTTACCTTTCTTTGAAAATGTGCTTTATGTTGAAGGATTAAAACATAACCTCTTAAACATATCTCAGATATGTGATAATAAACACAGTGTGAAATTTTCAGATCATGGATGTGAGATTACAAATGAGAAGGGTAGTGTAATATTAAATGGTCGCAGGACCTCTGAAAATTGCTATATAATTGATAACTCTTGCTCATCAAATGATTCATGTTACATGGTCCACACAGACGAGACTGAGCTATGACATAAACATATTGGACATGTTAACTATAGAGATCTGTATAAATTGAGTAAAAGAGATCACTTACGTGGCTTACCCAAGCTGAAAAAGATATAAAAAGTCTGTGGCGCATGACAAGTCTAGTCATTGTTGATAATTACACCAGATATACATGGGTAGCCTTTTTAAGATAGAAATTAGATACTCTCGATGAAGTCAGAAAAATTTTAAAGCGTACACAGACTGAAAAGAGATATCTGTGGTCAAAATTAAAAGTGATGATGACATCGAATTTGAGAATAACAATTTTGAGAAGTACTGTAATGATAATGGTATATCGCATGAATTTTATGCTCCTAAAACACCTCAACAAAATAGAATTGTTGAAAAAAAAAATAAAGTTTTACAAGAAATGGCTAGTGTAATGCTAAACAGCATGAAACAACTAAAAAATTTATGGGCTGAAGCTATTAGTATTGCATGCTATATCATAAATTGTGTTTATATTAGAAAAGCTAAAAATAAAATAGCTTATGAATTATGGTTTAATAAAAAGCCCACTGTTAAAATATTTTTAGACTTTTGGAAGTAAATGTTTTATTTTACGCGACCGAGAAGATTTGAAAAAATTCAAAGTTAAGAGCGATGAGGGAATATTTCTAGGCTATGCCCTAAATAGCCATGCATACTGGGTTCTTAATAAAAGAACTGGGGTGATTTAGGAATCTATAAATGTAGTGATTAATGATCAACAAATCACACCCACTTCTAATCAAGATGATGATGAAGTTAAAGTAATTGATATACCTAACTCTTCATCTAAATTTGTCAATACTGAGACAAGATTAGTCAAAGACCATCCGACTAATCAAATTCTTGTTAACCCTTGTACTGGTGTACAGACAAGAAGACAACTAGAAAATATTTGTAATTATGTCTGCTTTACTTCCCGAATTGAACTGTCAAATGTAAATGAAGCACTTGTTAATAAAAGTTGGATTATATTCATGCAAGAAGAATTAAATCAATTTGTTAGAAATGATGTATGGTACTTGGTTTCTAGACATACCGATGAACATGTAATTGGAACCAAATGGATCTTTAAGAATAAAACTGATGAACTGGGTAATATTATTAGAAATAAGGCTCGACCGGTTGTACAATGGTACACTCAAATAAAAGGTATTGATTATGATGAAACTTTGCACTAGTTATGCGCATTGAATTCATAAGATTATTTATTTTAATTACATGTCATAAAAAGTTTAAAATTTATCAAATAGATGTCAAAAAGGCATTTTTGAATAGTAATTTATATGAGGAAGTATATGTTGAACAACCAAAGAGTTTTGAAGATCCCAAATCTCCTAATCATGTATACCGTATTAAAAAGACACTTTATGGTTTGAAACAAACTCCTAGGGCATGGTACGAAAAATTGACTAAAATTTTACCAAGTCACAACTTTATTATAGGCAGTATTGATAAAACTTTATTCGTCAAGAAATATAACGATCATATACTGATAGTTCAGATTTATGTTGACAATATCATTTATGGATCTACATGCACTAACTTATCTATTGAGTTTGCAGATATGATGAGATCCAAGTTTGAAATGAGTATGGTTGGTGAATTAAACTATTTTTTTAGATTACAAGTTAAAAAATTTGAAGATGGTATATTCATCTCACAAACCAAATACACCATAAACCTTGTAAAAAGGTTTTGGGTTTGAGAATGGTAAGAATTTTGAAACTCTAATGAGTACAACTCTTAAACTCTTAAAGGATGAATCAGGTAAAAGTGTAGATGTTACGACCCAGACTCGGTAACCAAACTCACAAGGAACCCGATGGTCGGTTCTGGCCGCAACAGCCCCCATAGTATCTCATTCTCGGCTCCTGAGGCAGGTTCCGATCCTGGGATCCTACAAGGAGGATTTCCATAACAGTGTAATCATTTCCAATATGAGCATACCCAAGATCACAATAAGTATATCCAAGAATAACAAGGCACACATCATAAAATCCACTGAGAATTTAAACTTTTACAACTTCTAGAAGGTCCAAAAGGACATACATAAAATGATAGGAGAAGGAAAATCAGCGACACTGGGTCCTGAAGTTCAACTCAACTCCACGCTCTGCAGCTACAACGCCTGCCTAGAGTCTCCTACACGCATCAATCGTGCATAAGCTTATGAAAGCTTAGAGGGTGGTGTAAGTGTGTGATAATAGTGCACAGAAGAATATCAGGAGAGATACTGGGAAAGAAACATGCTCAATGAGAATATCATTAGCCTTGCCAATGCTTATCATGAATACGATGCAATGAGTACTGGACGCCATACTAAGGTAATGCGTGAAGGACTTATACGACCAATGCTAATACGATGCAAATAATGCCAGTGCTCATATCCAAACCACATGTCAAGTACATTTCTAATAATAAAGAAATCACCGGGGTCCATTACACTACTGAATGACTATCGCTCTATAGACCCCGCACAGTCAAACGAGCATAAGAGACCTCACTACCCGCCTGTGGATAGCCAATCACCAACAAGGCCTGAAGGCAGCGGACCCATTTACGAGCTGGTCAAACTCAGCCTAGCAATGCCTCCTCACACCAGGCAGGTAAGGCCACACCCCTATCCAACAGACTATACGACAGTGGGAATCGCGGCTTAATGGTGTAAGGCCCTTGTGCGCTCATAGTTTCCATTCGGTCACGGCGTTGGAGCAGATCCTTCGTACCATAAAAGTTTTGAAAATTTCACCCATGGGCATCCTATACACCTGGTAGGCTCAAGTAATATTTTTGGTGCCCAAACATGGCCATCCATGATGTATCTGTGGAGGCTACAGCCCTGATAAAGCAAGGGTGATAATGTTCAGATGTTATGCAATGCCAGATGCATGAATCATACAATCAACCATGCATCAATTCCAAGCATCCAACGTGCTCAAGAGGGAATACTACGTCCCTCATAGAAGGTAACATGCAATGCCCAATGACACAATATGACCACACAAATACAGTGTCAACCAAGCATACAATGATGTACATGGTTATGAGGATGAATTTAATTATACTATAAGGCGATATACAATGTATATTACATTCCTCCTATTTAAGAAGGAACCAAGACTAGGTACTTAGATAAATACTAAGGAGAAGTAAAGTCCTCTAGTGGGGGCCCAATACTTTAAGATAACTCACAAGCTAGGAGAATCATAAAGCCTCAAGGAGGAGACAGGCCTAACAAGGCCCATGGTGGGCCTTCAACCACCCATAAGGGCCTTATGGGCCTACCTTAGGGCCACCAAGGAGGACATCTAACCTCAACTGGGTCTCAAAAGGTGGCCTGCTACGTATGTAAAGAAAGGTCCAAGGTACAATCAATGTATGGCCTAGTGGGCCATACACTAAGTCCAATACATAGGCAACCTGGTGGGCCCTTAAGCAAGATTAGGGCCCAACTATAAGGGTCATGGGTTCACTCATTGTGGTGGGCCTAATGGGTAGCCCATTATCCCAATCATATGAAAATCCTTATTTTTAACACAAGTAAGTTGGGCCTCACATCTCGGCCCAAGCATGGATTTATTATAACGGGCAAACAAGGGCCCAACTACTTGAGCATTTGGCCCATAAGACCCATTGCGATGGCATGGTAAATATAAGACCCAAGAGTTCAACGGGCCTAACAAAAGTTCCAGCCCAACCAAGGCTATAAGGCCCGTACTTAACTAAGAGACTAGCCCAAGAAGAATCTAATTGGGATGGGCCTTTAATCATGCACTAATTAAGTCCAAAAAAAATAATAATAAACTTTAAATGGTAAGATAACTGTCTTAAATCCTCCTCAAATCTAGTGGGCCATATTGCCCCAAAAGAACATCTATAGGCAACAATTATTGGGCTTAATGCCAAATTCCCGCCCACCCAAATTTCTGGGTTGGTTGGAGTCTAACAATAGAAGTATTTCTTAGTATAATTAATCCCTGATGGCCCACACACATCACTGTAGGCCCCACCAGATGAGAGAGGATATGCAACACATATATCAAGTAGGCCAGGAGGCCGTTGAAATGCAGGCCCAGCAGAAGCCTAAGGCAGGGATGTCCCATGTGTTGGCAGCCCTATGGGCCCGGGGTATTTGACCCAAAAATCTACCCAATGGGCCCCAATTGAATATCAAACAAAAGGGAGAATGATCAATCCCCTAAGGATCCCACGTGGATGGGTGGTGGGATATATAACACATCAAGGTGGGCCCACGAAGCAGGCTAGACACCCCGGCCTGGGTGTCCCTGCCTAGCTGGCTACTCCCGGACGCACCACGGCCAACTCAAATGTCCTTTGGGTCTAAAGTTTTTTATGTTGATACGTCCATAGGTGGGACACATCTTCACAAAATTTCATAATTTTTGAACACTTATAAATATTTTAATTAATTTAAATGAAACAGACTGTCCAGAAAATCGGAATGACCTGGACGTCCCAACGTGGTGGGCCAGTCCGGCCCTTGCCACGGTGTGCACAGGGGTCCATTGACCCTAAAATTTGGTATGTGCTTCTTACCATGAGTGGACTACACTTCTACAAAATTTCAGAATTTTTAGACATCTAAAAATTTTTTAATTCATTTAAAGAAATCAATCTGTCCTGAAAATCGGATTGATCTGGACACCATATTATAGTAGGCCGGTCCAGCCACCACCATGGTGTGTACAGACGTCCATTGGCCCCCAAATTTTGTAGGTGGGTCCTACCATGAGTGGTCCACTTTTCTGTAAATTTTTATAATTTTTACACACCAAAAAGTATTTAAATAAATTTCGGAATTCCAACCTGTCCAAGTTGGATTGTTACCGGAATTGTATCTCTCTATGTTTGGGACCACATGGGGTGGGCCTGGACCCACCCAAACCCTTGGAAAATTGGGAAAAAGGTGGCCCTACATCTGGACAACGAGTGGGGTCCACTGGGGTGACCCACTTAGTCCAGAAACTCAGGTAAAAATGTTCATTTCTAACTTGCAGTGTTGCTGAACTGTCCAGAAATTTCTGGACAGTTAGCCCACTTTGGCCCATCACATGGGTCTCATTCATGGGAGAGATGGTGTGGGCCTCATTCCACATCAAAGTGGGGTCCATGCACTATATAATCCCTAAATAAATTTGAGAGAAAAAGGCATGCAACCAGATCCAAACATTTGCTCAAAAGTCATGCTCAAACTGGGCCTAAAATCTGGACAGCAACATATGCTGTCCATATTTCAGCCCATATAAGTTAATCAAAGGGTTTATGGCCCTGATTCAACATGTGGGGTCCACCTTGATGGGTTAAAAAAATTTCAGACCCATGAGCTCACTCAAACCTCCATGAAAAGGCCATTTTCGAGGCCACCCAAACCATGCATGCATGGTGGGCTTGGACATCTAGTCAAAGTGGGCTTGGGCTTCCCATTTAGCTAAGGGTCTGAGATGTTGCTGACCTCTCCTTGATGGGCCACAGATTATCAAAATACACAGGAGAAAAATAGAGAGAAAGGGAGAAGGAAGAAGTAATCGGCCATTGGTGGAAGGTCCCGCCACTAATGGACCTTCCACTCCACAATCCACACTATCCACTATGTATACACTTACATGCAAGCTAATATGCATCAAGATAATTTGCTGGAGGGTAGGGACACCCTCCCTCCATGCATGTAAAGGCCTAGGTGGCCTATGAGATGCAAGAATAAAGGAGAAGGTATCATGGTGGGTCCATGGAGAATGGCTCACCATGGAAGGGAATGAGTAGGATCTAGGCCCATGGCCTTCATCCTAGGAACCATGTAGGACCTCCACCATGGATTGGTGGGTCCTACATGCTTCCATGCATGCAAGGAAAAGAAAGAAAAGAGAAGAAAAAGAGAAGAAGCTAAGGAGAGCAATCACTTGTAGAGATGGTCACAAAAGTCCACCACTAAGATCTAGCCTTGAAGGAGAAGAGGTTTGAAGGTGAGAGATGGATTTCTAGTGGTTGGATTGTGGAGGGAAGAAGGAAGCAATGTGGCTAGAATTTTTAGCAAGGTAGGATGTTTTGGAGGTTCTAGCAATGGGAGAAGAGAAAATGAAAAGAAAAAGAGAGAAGGGAGAGAGATGTAGCATGAGAGTAATGATGAATTTCTATAAAAATGGAGGCATGCTTGCCTTGGCAAGAGGAACTCATGATGAGTTTGGGAGGAGATTCCTATGTGCTAGGGGTCTAGGAGCTAGAGCCTAGGCTAGCTATAGGGGTTAGGTTCTCTAGGTAATGATGTCATTGATTTGCATGGGAATTTGTGCAAACCAAGTGGGTCCCACCAAAAAAATGCAATCAATGGTCCAAAAATGCGCGGCCTACAACTTTTGATGGATATGTCGGATTTACACATGAAACACGACATTGGAACAGCAGCGACGATGCGGTCGCAATGACATAGTTTTTGGGTCGATACAAGTCGGGTCTACGTGACCGAACTCAAGGATGACCGCAAACACTAGCCGAAGGTCACGGGTCACCGAAATTTGACCAGTAGGACCGCGGGACCAAAATGAACGAAATGCATACTCACACACACACACATACACACATGCGAACTCGGGTCGGGTCTCACAGTAGACTCCTGTGTATATCAAGGTATGATTGGTAGTCTCTTATACTTAACTGCTGGTAGACCTGATATTGCTTTTAGTGTTGGAATATTACTAGATATCAATCTAGTATTATGGAATTACATCCAATTGCTATTAAATGAATAATCAGATATGTCCCAATCTCTGTTAACTTAGGACTTTGGTATCTGAATGGTACATCCGTACAAATTGCCAGATATACTGATGCAGACTGGGTAGGAAATATTAACGATAGAAAATCTACCGGTGGTGGATGTTTCTACGTAGGGAATTGTTTAGTTTCGTAGCTCAATAAGAAATAAAATTTTGTATCTCTCTCAACAGCTAAAGCTGAATATATCGCAGCTGGTAATGCTTGCACTTAGTCTATTTGGATAAAAATAATGTTAGTTGATTATGGTATTGCGCAAGATACAATGACACAACTGTGATCATGTAAGGCCCGTCTCCACAGCATGTGATATTGTCCGCTTTGCCGAAGCTCACAGATTTAAAATGCGTTACATCTATTAAGGAAAGAACCCAACTTATAGCCACTACAACTTTAGATGATTCTTTCGATGTGGGATAAAGTTCTACCTTCACTGTGTACACAGTAGCCTGCCAACCACTAGTAGCTCGTCCAGGCCCTTAGGCCCCGCCCACATCAGCGTCCGCCCGGGTGTGCCTGCCCACATGTGACTACAATGACGGGGCGTCACAATATCCCCCACCGAGGGCAGAGCCATCCTCAGTTCGATATCATTTATAAGGCCCGTCCCCACAACATGTGATATTGTCCACTTTGCCGAAGCTCACGGATTTAAAACGCATCACATCTGTTAAGGAAAGAACCAAACTTATAGCCATCACAACTTTAGATGATTCTTCCGATGTGGGACAAAGTTCTGCCTTCACTGTGTGTACAGTAGCCTGCCAACTACTGGTAGCTCGCCCAGGCCCACATCAGCGTCTGCTCACATCAGCGTCCGCCCACGTGTGCTCGCCCACATGTGACCACAGTGACGGGGTGTCACAGATCATTCGAGGGCAATTAATATTTCAAAAAATCCAATCCAACATTTTGGTACAAAACATATCGATATTCGATTCCATTATATTTGAGAATTAGTTGAAGATAAGAGTTTCGTGCTTGAGTACATTCAAACTAAGAAGTAGCTTGTAGACATACTAGCGAAACCGCTTGACAGGAATAGATTTTCTAATTTAAAGCATGATATTGGTTTGTGTATTATTAATTAATCATCTTATTTATGCATTTATTTTTGTTATTTTATGTTTATATTGATCAAATGCATAACTTGGTAATAAAAGTTTTATATATATATATATATATATATATATATATATATATATATATATATATATATATATATATATAAAACAAAAAAATTGATTTTTTGCATCTTCAACTAGTTGTGTACACACTCGACCGGCTGAACCTTCGACCAGTCGAGTGCATACTCAACCGACGGAGGACTATGCGATTTCACTCTAAAAAGGGGAAAACCACTTTTTCATTTCATTTTCCATCATCTTCCTCGACTAGCCGGTGCCTCACTCGACTAACCTAACACCTAATCTTGGTTGTAAGTCTTTATTTTTCAATTTCCTTCAAGTATTGGGTATATCTTTGCTAGTTAATCTCATTTTTGGGTTGTATTTTTTATTTCAAACCCTCTTTGTAGTGGGTTTTGTTTTAAATTTGATCTAGCTTTAATCCATTCATTCTCTTTGATTTCTTTCTTGTGCTTATCATTATGGAGTATTGTTCAAAGAGAACGGGTACACGAAAAAACTGTGGTAGCACATCATCTCGATCGACTCCATCTAGTGTGAGAACCCTTTGGGCCATTGAAGAAGATTCAAAGCACGTCAAAGATTTTCGCACAATAGATATAATCATTGAGAGAACTGTTAATATTGATCACATTGCGCCCTTCGGTCTTATTCCAATTCTGACCGAAATCGGTTGGGAATGCATCCTTGGTTGGGTTAGAACGGCTTACCGTTCCATTGCACAAGGAATGTAAGCTTCCATTTGTGATGTGTCTCTTGAAGAACTCACATTCACGATTAAATTCATAAAAGGGACCTTCATTGTCACTCGCGATATTATTTCGGCATTGACTGAGATTACTGTTGCGGAAGATGCAATTCCAATTGCTAATCTGACTGATAAAATTACTAATACTGAGCGACAAGTGATTACACATAAATTGTGTCACTTTAATGTCGTATGGAAGTCAGGTGATGCCCTCCCAGCTAACTAAATACTTCCTAAATGTCGAGTTCTTCATACGATTTTCAAATCCAATGTCTATCCTAGATCAAGGAATAAATCTGAACTTACTCCCTTTATAACTCGAGTTCTTCATTCTGTCATGTCGGGTATTCAAGTTTGTCTTCCTTCTTTAATATGTTACATCATTATTTAGTTTTATTTAAATCTTGGACATGGATTGATTCTGTTTGCTTGCCTCATGACTTGCATTGCTTTACACAGTAATGTCACCATTCCTTTGTATGAGGCACCGGAATCGGAACTACAATTTAATAATAACAACTTGAATAAGATGAACCTGAAACCTCTTCCTAGACAAACTGAAGAAGAGGAGGAAGCACATGCACCTGAAGACACCACTATGAAAGATATTTTTGCTGAACTGGATGAATCTGATGCTCCAGAAGATCCCGATTATCAAGTTTCTTAGGTAGATGATAGTCTCAAATCTTTGGAGGAGAAGGTCAGTGCATTGCAGGTCTCATAGGACAACTTGGTTCAAACCCAAAAATCTACAATGAAGTACATGAAGAAGTACTTCAATAACATGAGCCGGAGTTTGAATTAGCTTGACCCTTCTATGCCTGCTCTTTCATCATCTGGATCTGATTGAGATCATTTCTCTTTTTATAAAAACTTATGTTTCGATGATGTAAACTTAAATTTACTTGTTTGCTTGGATGATTTCTTAACACTCTCTCTTAACGTCTTTAATATTATTTCCCTAACATTTAAACTTTGATATGCTGCTTTCTATTATCTTCTTGCTACATATGCTTACTTCTTCTTCTATCAAGTTTCATTCCTGAATATTTAATTTCCTATCTATCTTACTTGATAGTTTTCTACTTTTTCATTTGTCAACTTGTGACAAAAATGGGGAGAGTTAGTTATTATTTGAAGAATGCATATTATGTGTATATGGAGAATGATGGCGAATGCATGAATGTTTAATTGGAAGGCTATATATGCTATGGAATGTGTTTTTTTTATTATGAATGATATAGGGAAAGTACTAATTGAGGAGTAGTAGTAAATATTTTTAAATCTTCAACAATCTTCTACAACATGAGTACAAGAGTACAAGGCTTCATTCTGATAATTGAAATATTATGTGTTTTGTCATAAAATTGACAAAGGGGGAGATTGTAAGTACTATAATGTTTAAAGCACACTTTGTTTGTTAAATTTTGTTTAATGAAAATATCTTATCAAGTGATCTTCATGTATGGTTCAAGATCAAAGTTTAAGCCAAGTCCAACATTTAGTAGAAGATCAAGCTCAAGATCAAGTAGAAGATCAAGCTCGAAAGACAAGATGACGTCAAGATCAACTAATGTTCTAATAGAAGACCAAGCTCCATAGAGAAGTTCAAGTCTCTAATCAAGTTAAAGATAAAGAAGTTCAGTCATTTCAAGTTTATAAACCCTAAAAAGACCTTAGGTTTAGGTGCTTTCAAAAAACTATTTAAAATTGAGTTTTTATGTGTGTGATTGCTTGTATTTCGACCGACCTAATGTTTGGTTCGACTAGCCTATGTTTTATTTGGCCAGTCCTAGTACAAACTGAAGTGAAACTAAAAATCTATTGCAAATTCGACCAGTTGAGTGGTTTGCTCGACTAGTAAACGGAGGATCTTCGACCGCCCATAGGTTTCTCGGCTTGAAGTCCAACAACTGAATCAGTTCAGATTTTGGAATCTTCAGCTAGTTGAAGACCATCTTCGACGAGTCAAACTGGGCCTTTGACTGGTCAAAAATTTGTTAAATCTTATCCCGCTCAAATCTGAAATCCGTTGGAATTGAATCCGGTGCTTGGGCCAGTCGAAGAACTAACTTCTTTTCCTATAAATTGAGGTTCTCTCTCAATACGAAATATCAATTTATCATTATCAAAATCCTTCTGCAAGAGAGAGAGAGAGAGAGAGAGAGAGAGAGAGAAGCTTCGGTTATAATCAAGCTATTGAACTGTATTTATAAATTATTTTCTAGCTTTTGTTTAATTCCCTTAATCTCAAACTCTGTCATTCTGATTCTAAAAGAGAGTGAGTTCTACTCTTCTTTTTCTTGAGATTTAAGAGAATTAACCTAAGTAGCCATTGGTTTAATCTTAATTAAAATCAATAGAACCTTGGACCTTTTCTATCGAATTGAACATTGAACATTAGACATTTAAGAAAGGCAGTTCTTTGGCTACAGCTTCTTCTACAGTGAAGATAAGTATACATTTGTTTATTTCTGTATTTGATTTTTTTGAGATAGCCAGAAAATCTCAGTGTTGGTTTTTCTAAGATAGCCAGAAAATCTCAGTTAGGGTTTTTGTTTGTGATAGCCCGGTAAAATCACTACTATATCAGGTTTTAAGGTGACCTTAAGAAAACCTTATTCATAGTGAAAGCTAAGATTACGTGGAAAGTAATTTTGAGAGTGGAGTAGGTGTGGATGTTTTAAAAAAGTTGTTGACACACCGAACCACCATAATTCTTTATCTTGTGTGGTGAAGGTTTTTTATCTTTATGTGGTGAATGGTTGTAATTTCATTTCAATACAAGTGGTGAATGATTGTAATATTTATTTTATTTAGTCTTACAAAATTTGTGATTTTGATTTTAAAAGTATTTGTGAAATAAGGTTGTCCTGCCTAAACTTTTTAGGTGAAGGTTGTCCTACGAATCACTTAAAATCAATGTTTCAATACTTAGGCAATTGAGATCTCTGATTTATATATTATTCAACACTTTATTAGATTATTCGGCATAGTCTTATTCACCCCTCCCCCCCTCTAGGACTTTTTAAACTCTCCTTTTCACAATGTATCGAATTTAGAAGACTGCATGGAAAAAAGGTCACCCGCACATACTTAGTCAGGATGCTTGAAAAGTATGATCGAGTCTAAGTTGGCGTAGTGAGTTTCTCGTAAGGCTGCAGAAAGCACAAGACAACTAACCACTTTGACGATCAAATGGAACAAGTATTCCTAGGGTGATCACATAGAGAAGGAACATCAGAAATCTAGACAGTAGGGGGATCCCCGTAAGGTCGTAAAGTGTTGGGGCACTACTTTTCAATTTACCCTCCGATGTAAAAGGGTTATGATTCGTGGCTCATAATGCCATAAAAAGTGCAAGGATAATTATAACATTGTCCTCAAACCCTCATAATATGTGTAAGTTATCTATGTTCCAAACTGTGAGCTGACAATGATACCATGGCAGGCAACGAGTCTAGAGCATAATCTTTTATGATAAGAGGGGTTGCGTGTCCACTCACTTTGGCATTCGTTTGCATGCAACTTTGGCCAAAAAGGGCCATTTGTAGAGATCCTACCCAGGCTAGAAACTTGATAAAGCATAGATGATCCTTAAGAACAAAACCGAGACCCTAAGCCACACTGAAACCTTAGCCATTTCCAAGCCTAACCCAAACCTTAGCTGAACCCCAACCACTACCTAAGTTGAACCATACCAAAGCCAAAGCCTTAAACCAAAGCCTTAAGACACTCTCCACACACAAACAAGCTAGCTAGCTAAATTACAACAATGAACAGTAAATGGCGGTAATCAGATTATTGTCATCGATAATATGATTACCACCTCCTCTTCAAAAATGTGCCCCAAGCTACAGCTGTTGATTTCCTAAAAGTCAACTATGCTAGGACCTACTTAACCACATAATTCTTACTATTTATCATTTTACCAAGCCCTTTAATCCATAAGAAAGAGTCGTGTGGCATCTCCCTTCCCTCTACCATTCTTAGGCTACCATATCATCATTTACCCTTCATAATCCTTAGAATTGCCAAAAAACCATTGCAATGAGCTATAAATACCCCCTCCTTTCTTCATTTCACCAACTAAGCAACTCTCACCAAGAGGGGAGAGAGGGAGAGAGAGAGAGAGAGAGAGAGAGAGAGAGAGAGAGAGAGTTGATGAGTGAGAGTAAGAGGGAGTGCTTGAGGCTTCAAGCTTCCATCTTCTTCAGCCCCCTCTTTAGCCTCTTCCAACCCTCTCTTAGCCTCTTACACCCACTTAGGTCAACCCATAAAACCATGGTGCACCCAAGCATCCAAGCTATTTCGAGTGCAAGCCAAAAATTGTGCCATCATCACTAGATTCATACTTTGTCAATCGCATCATTACTTCCCTTCTTAACCTCACTGCTCCTCTAGGTTTCCATTGAACATATGCTTTCTGACTTGCCAGAACTCCGGATCCTGTCATATCAAAAACCAATGGCAGACTAGTCCTCTCACATAACATTCTAGCATCATCACTCTTCTTAAATCCCATTTCTAGACATTCTCTGAATGTACGGTGTGGTTTGCCAGAATTTCAGACTCTGCCACATCACAAACCCAAGTATACTTAATCCCATTTTAATACTTTACATCCTATCATTTTATCCCCTAATATCAGTTTATCACACGTAGTAGAAATTGTATACCCGTACGGGCAAAAAGGGTGCTTAACACCTTCCTTTTCTGTAACTGAGGTCCCTTAATCGGAATCTCAAGTCACAGATTAAGAGTCAACTTAAAGCAAGAGAGTCGTTGAATTCTCTGACTTTTACAGATTTTACAAGTTTTATCTGACGACGGGATCTCAAGCTAATTGGCTAGTGGCGACTCCAAGTCTACAATATCATTAATCAAAATCAGCCTATACAGCCTTAAACCAAAGATAAAAGCGTGGATGCCGATTTTTAGCCTTCACACCTTGTTGGTGGAGGGGTTGTTTGTAATGATAGCTTGGCCCTTGCCCGGGCAAGAAGAAAAATAATACCAACCTCGAGAGCCTGGGTTGCTCTTGGCCTACTAGAGATAAAGGAGCTCATTGACGGAGAGCTCGGAGTTTTCGACCTGCTGCCACAAGATGTAACAGCCGAAGACAACCCTTCATACATTAGGATTGAGCTGTCCCAAGGCGACAGTTAAGCGGTGGAGCATCTCTCTCACCACTGGATGAAAAGGTAGTCACAAGTTGCATGAAAAGAAAATGGGGAATAAGGCCACCTCCCCAGTAGGGGGTGGCCTAGGAGCTCTCCTGCCTGTGGAAACCAAATCCCCATCGATCTCGGGATCGCGAACTCTAATCGGAGGGACTGTAAGTCCTCCCTCCTCAACCTAGAGATGAAAATGTTAGCCGAAAGGGCCACATCCCGGGAAGATGGGGAAACTGGCTTCGCCTGAGGCAAAGGGGCCACCCCGGTTCCAGGTGCCATTGTTGTTGATGGTTCCCCCAAAGATGGAGTAAACTGGGAGTCTATGATATCATTCACAGACTCCCCATGGTAGGACTTGTAGTTCTCACCGGAAGACATAGAAAAATGGGGAGAAGACGCGAAGAAAAAGGAAGAAGAAGAGGGATTCAAGAAAGGGCCATGCATACCAGAAGCATAGATCTTCAGCTATTATGGCTGATGGAGAAGGAATGCACAAGACGAAGACTACCAGATAATAAGGTTCAGGCTTCACAGAATCTAGTAGGCAAAGAACAAGAGGGAAAGCCTCTACTTATACAAATTTTGTGGTTGTGCATTTAATGTTGACTAGAGCCACATAAGTTCAAGGAGACACTTCGACTGATATACTCTTCCACATGGCGACACGGGGTTAACACGGGCGAAGCCATGATGACTCGGGCGACAAGTGTTCATTTGTGAGTCATGAAAAGGATAGCTTAAGAAGTCTTAGAAGGGTGGTAAATAGGACTATGCCAAATAATCGAATAAAGTGCTAAATAATAAATAAATCAGATATCTCAATTGCATAAGTATTAAAATGTTGATTTTAAGTTATTCGTAGGACAGCTTTCACCTAAAAAGTTAGGCAGGACAACCTTATTTCACAAATAGTTTTGAAATCAAAATTCCAAACTTTTCAAGAGTAAATAAAATAAATATTACAATAATTCACCACTTGTACTGAAATGAAAATACAACCATTCACCATATAAAAGATAAAGACATTCACCACATAAGACAGAGAATTATAGTGGTTTGGTGTGTTAACAAGTATTCTAAAACAACCACACCTACTCCACTCCCAAAATTACTCTCCAAGTAATCTTGGCTTTCACTATGAATAAGGTTTTCTCAAAGTCACCTTAAAACCTAATACGGTTGTGATTTTATCGTGCTATCACAAACAAAAACCATCATTGAGATTTTCTAGCTATCTTAGAAAAACCAACACTAAGATTTTCTATCTATTTAAAAAAATCAAATAAAGAAATAAATGCATACTTATATTCACCGTAGAAGAAGTTGTAGTCGAAGAACCGCTTTTCTTGAATGTCGAATATTCAATGTTCAGTCCGATAGAAAAGGACTAGGGTTCTATTGTTTTGAATTAAGTTTAAACCAATGGCAATTTAAGCTAATTCTCTTAAATCTCAAAAAGAAAGAGTATAATTCACTCTCTTTTAGAATCAGAATGATAGAGTCCAAGATTAAGGGAATTAAACAAAAAACTATAAAATAATTTATAAATACCATTCAATAGCTTGATTATAATTGGAGCTTCTCTCTCTTGCAGAAGGATTTTGATGATGACAATTGATATTTCGTATTGAGAGAGAATCTCAATTTATAGGCAAAAAAGGTTGAATCTTTGACTGGCCAAGACAGTCTTCAATTAACCCGAGCACCATATTCTGTTCAATGGATATTTCAGATTCGAGCGGGATAAGATTTAACAAACCTTTGACTAGTCGGAGGCCCAGTTCGACTAGTCGAAAGTGGTCTTCGACCAGTCGAAGAGCTCTGTTCAACTAGTCGAAAGTGGTCTTCGACTTGTTGAAGATGCCAAAATCTGAATCGATTTAGTTGTTGAACTTCGAGCTAAAAATCCTAGGGCTGGTCGAAAATTAGCCTTTGACTAGTCGAACGAAAAATTCGACTGGTCGAATTTGCAACAAAATTTCAATTTTAATTCGATTTGAACTAGGACTAGCCGAGAAACTTTAGGCTAGTCGAACCAAACCTTAGGCTGGTCGAATTTCAAGCAACCATAAGTATAAAAACTCAATTTAAATAATTTTTGAAAGCACCTAAACCTAAGGTCTTTCTAGGGTTTATAATACATGAAATGACTGAATTTCTTTGACTTGAACTTGATTAGAGACTTCAACTTTTCTATGGAGCTTGATCTTCTACTAGAACATCAGTTGATCTTGACTTCATCTTGTCTTTCGAGCTTGATCTTCTACTTGAACTTGGACCAAGCTTGAACTTGATGTTGAACCAAACTTGAAGATCACTTCGCAAGTTGTTTTGACTAAACAAAGTTTGACAACTAAAGTGTGCTTTAAACATTATAGCACTTACAGTCTCCCCCTTCATCAATTTCATGACAAAACACATAATATTACAAATATCAGAATAATGAAGCCTTGTACTCTTGTTGTAGAAGATTGAAGAATTCAAAATATTACTACTCCCCCTCAATTAGTACTTCCCCTATATCATTCATGATATGAAACATTCCATAGCATAGCATTCCAATTAAGAATATGCATTCATGCATTCTCCAAGCAACTTCACGCATTCTTCATATAAGAATATGCATTCTGCAAAAAAACAACTAACTCTCCCCCCTTTTGCCATAAGTTGACTATCATGAAAATTAGATAGGAAATGAAACAATCAGCATATGATAAAAGAAGAATTAAGTATATGAAGAAGAAGTATATAGCAAGGAGATAATAGAAATTAGCATATGAAGGTATAAATGTTAGGGAAATAACATTAAAGAGTTTGAGAGAGTCGAAGAAATCATCCAAGCACAAAAGTAAAGATTAATTTTACATCACTTAAACACTAGTTCTATAAAAAGATCAATGATCTCAATCAGATCTAGATGATGAAGAAGCAGGCATAAATGGGTCAAGTTGATTCAAACTCCGACTAATGTGATGGAAGTACTTCTTCATGTACTTCATTGCAGATTTTTGAGTTTGAACCAAGTTATCTTGTGAGACTTGCAATACCTCGACCTTCTCCTCCAAAGATTTGAGACAATCATCTACCTAATAAGGCTGATAATTGGGATCTTTTGGTTCATCAAATTCATCCAGTTCAGTAAAACTATCATCCATAGAAGTGTCTTCAGGTGCATGTTCTTCCTCCTTTTCTTCAATTTGGCCAGGAAGAGGTTTTAGGTTAGTATTATTAAAGGCAGTTCAGATTCTGATGCCTCAGATGATGGAATTGTGACATTACAATGCAAAGCGAGGTGAGTCATAAAATATGCAAAAGGAATTGAACCATGTTTAGGATGTAAACGAAACTAAATAATGATGTAACAAATTAAGGAATGAAGACAAACATTCATGCCTGATACAACTGAATGAAGAACTCAAGTCATGAAGGGGGTAAGTTTGGACTTGTTCCCCAATCTAGGATAAACATTGGATGTAAAAATCCTATGCAGAAGTCGATATTTAGGAAGCATTTAGTTAGCAGGGAGGGCATTACATGACTTCCATTCAGCATTAAAATGATACAATTTACATGTAATCATTTGTCTCTCAGAATTGGTCATTTTATCAGTAAGACTGGCAATAGGAATGTCATCATCTGAAACTATAATTTCAGTCAAAGCTGAAACAATGTAGCGATCAACCGTGAATGTCCCTCTACAAATTTAATCGTGAAAGTGATATTTTCAAGGGACACATCACAAATAGAAGCATACATAACTTGATTAATAGAGCATTAAGTTGTTCCGCCCCAACCAAAAATGTCTGCCCAACCTATATTGGTACGAATTGGAAGAAAACTGAAGGGTGCAATGTGATCAAGATTAACTGTCCTCTCTATAATTATATCCCTTGTGCGGAAATCCCTAACTTGCTCTGAATCTTCTTCGGGGCCCCTTAGGGTTCTCACACTAATTGGAGTCGACCTAGAGGATGAGCTACCGCGGAATTTCCATGTTGTCGTTTTCTTAATACGATACTCCATTTATTGTTTGCAAAAGATACAAATTAAAGAGAGTGAGTGGAATGATGTTAGATCAGATTTTGACCAAAACCCACCTCAAATAAGGTTTCAAAACAAAAATACAACTCAAAAATGAGATTTACTAGCAAAGATATACCCAATACTTGAAGAAAATTGAAAAATAAACACTTATAAGGAGGATTGGGTGATGGATTAGTCAACTGACGCACTAGCTAATCGAGGAAGATGATGAAAAATCTAGTTGAGGAAGATGATGAAAAATGAAAAAGAAAAAGTGTTTTCCCCCTTTTGAAGTGAAATCGCGCGATCTTCAGCCGGTCGAGGATGTACTCGACTGGTTGAAGGTTCGGTCGGTCGAGTGTGTACACTGACTGGTCGATGATACACAAAATCTGATTTTTGATATTTTTTTTTGATTTATTTTTATTACCAAGTTATGCATTTAATCAATATAAATATAAAATAATGAAAAAAATGCATAAACAAGATAATTAATTAATAATACACAAACCAATATCAAGCTTTAAATTGAAAAATCTATTTCTGTTAAGCGGTTTGGTTAGTATATCTGCAAACTGCTTCTCAGTTTGAATGTATTCAAGCACGATACTCTTATCTTCAACTTATTCTCGAATATAATGGTATCAAATATCGATATGTTTTGTATGAGAATGTTGGATTGGATTTTTTAAAATGTTAATTGCGCCCAAATTATTGAAGTATAATGCCATTGTATCTTGTGTAATTCCATAATCAGCTATCATTTTTTTCATCCAAATTAGCTGCGTGTAAGCATTACCAGCTGCAATGTATTCAACTTTAGCTGTCGAGAGAGATACTAAATTTTATTTCTTATTGAGCCAAGAAACTAAACGGTTCCCTACGTAAAAACATCCACCACTAGTAGATTTTCTATCGTTAATATTTTGTGCCTAGTTTACATTAGTATATCTGACAATTTGTACAGATGTATCATGCGGATAGCAAAGTCCTAAGTTAGCAGAACTTGCGACATATCTAATTATCCGTTTAATAATAATTAAATGTGATTCCTTAGGATTAGATTGATATCTAGCACATATTCCAACACTAAAAGCAATATCAGGTCTACTAGCAGTTAAGTATGGAAGACTACCAATCATACTTCAATATTTATGGGAGTCTACACTTTTAACTGATTCATCCTTTGAGAGTTTAAGAGTTGTACTAATTAGAGTATCAAACTTTTTTTTTATTCTCAAACCCAAATCTTTTTACAAGATTCATAGTATATTTGATTTGTGAGATGAATATTCCATCTTTAAGTTGTTTAACTTGTAATCTAAGAAAATAGTTTAGTTCACCAACCATACTCATTTCAACTTGCATTTCATCAGATCTGTAAACTTAATTGATAAGTTAATACATATAGATCCATAAATGATATCGTCAACGTAGATCTGAACTATCAATATATGATCATTATATTTTTTAACGAATAAGATTTTATCAACACTGCCTATAATAAAATTATGACTAAGTAGAAATTTAGTTAGTTTTTCGTACCATATCCTGAGAGCTTGTTTCAAACCATAAAGTGCTTTCTTAAGACGGTATACATGATTAGGAGATTTGGGGTCTTCAAAACCCTTTGGTTGTTCAACATATACTTCCTCATGTAAATCACCATTCAAAATGCACTTTTGACATCCGTTTGATAAATTTTGAACTTTTTATGACATGCAATTGGAATAAATAATCTTATGGATTCATGGCGCGCAACTGATGTAAAAGTTTCATCATAATCAATACCTTTTATTTGAGTGTACCCTTATACAACCAGTCGAGCCTTATTTATGATAATAGTACCTATTTCATCAGTTTTATTCTTAAAGATTCATTTGGTTCCAATTACATGTTTATCGGTAGGTCTATAAACCAAGTACCATATATCATTTCTAACAAATTGATTTAATTCTTCTTGCATGAATATAATCAAACTTTCATCAGCAAGTGCTCCATTTACATTTGCCGGTTCAATTTGGAAAGTGAAGCAGACATAATTACAATATTTTCTAATTTTCTTCTTATCTGTACACCAGTACGAGGGTTAACAAAAATTTGATCAGTCGGATGGTCTTTTACTAATCTTGTCTGAGTATTGACTGATTTAGATAAAGAGTTAGGTATATCAATTACTTGGACTTCATCATCATCTTGAATAGAAGTGGGTGGGATTTGTTGATCATTAATCACTACATTTATAGATTCCTGAATCACCCAAGTTCTTTTTTTAAGAACCCGGTATGCACGACTATTTAAAAGCATAACTTAAAAATATTCCCTCATCGCTCATAGCTTCAGATTTTCCTAAATTTTCTCAGTCATGTAAAATAAAACATTTACTTCAAAAAGTCTAAAAATATTTAACAGTGGGCTTTTTATTAAACATAATTCATAAGCTGTTTTGTTTTTAGCTTTTCTTATGTAAACATGATTTATAATATAGCATGCAGTACTAACAGCTTCAATCCATAATTTTTTTAGTAGATTCATGCTATTTAACATTACACCAACCATTTCGTGTAGAACTTTATTTTTCTTTCAACAATTCCATTTTATTGAGGTGTTTTAGGAGCAGAAAATTCATGCGATATGCCATGATCATTGTAGTACTTCTCAAATTTGCTATTCTCAAATTCGGTGTCATGATCACTTCTAATTTTGACCATAGACATCTCCTTTTCAATCTGTATATGTTTTAAAAAATTTCAAAATTCATTGAGAACATCTGATTTTTCTCATAAAAAGGCTAGACATGTATATCTGGTGTAATCATCAATAATGACTAGAAATACTTCCTTCCACCTCTACTCTCCATTTTAGTTGGTCCTATTAATTCCATGTGGAGTAGTTCCAGAGGTTTGGCCATGGCTAAGGAGTTCACTTTCTTATGACTACTCCTGATCTGTTTGCCAATTTAACATGCGCCATAGACTCTTTCTATCTTTTTCAGCTTAGGTAGGCTAAATAAGTGATCTCTTTTGCTCAATTTATATAGATCTCTAAAGTTAACATATCCAAGACGTTTATGCCATAGCTCAGTCTCGTCTATTTGGACTATGTAACATGAATGGTTTATTGAGCAAGAGTTATCAATTATATAGTAATTTTCAGATGGCTTGCAACCATTTAACATTACACTACCCTTCTCATTCATAATCTCACATCCATGATTAGAAAATCTCACACTGTGTTTATTATCACAGATCTGAGATATGCTTAAGAGGTTATGTTTTAATCCTTCAAAATAAAGAACATTTTCAAAGAGAGGTAGGTTAAGAAGTTGTATATTACCATGGCATATTATTTTGTAGTTGCTTCCATTTTCGAAAGTAATTGAGCTGCCATTTACTTCTTTGATATTTGTGAACATCACCTTGGCACCTGTCATATATCTTGAACATCCACTATTCAGACACCATCTTGAGTCACTACTGGCTTTGAAAGTTGTATGAGCAACAAGACACTTAACCTTTGGAACCCATTACATTATGCTTCTAGGTTTAGGAGTATCTCTTGATTTTCACTGCATTTGGGAGATAGGATTTTTACTTTTTCTATTAACTCCATTTCCATTTGAGTTGGATTTCAGAAGCTTTTTAAACAAGTCCACAATTTTTTTAACTAAGGATGATTTATTATTTCTTTAATATTTATAACTAATAGCATTATTAATAATTTTAGGAACTTGAAAGGGTTTTGAGTTTTTGAAATCATTATGATTGAAATCTCTTAAAGTCTTACCTTTAGAGTTGAAGGATTCTCCTCTTACAAAGATAGGAGCAGAATCCTTATATTTTAAAGAATTACTTTTAATATAACCTAGACCAGACTTGTTACCACATTGTCTCGAGGAGGTTAATAATTTTTCAAGCTTTTGGTCACCACAGGCATATTTCCAAGTGTCCTTCAAACTCGGAAGAGAAGGAACTTAAAGTTTTAGTTTCTCATTTTCAGTTTTTATATTTTGCAATTCAGAAGATTTAAAACTTAAATATAATTTTGTTTTTCAAAATAATCTAAAAAGTGAGATTTTTCTAAAACTGCCTTTTCAAGTTATCTTCTTTTAGTTTAGCATATTTCTCTTTTTGAATTTTCAACTAGACTGTAATTTTACAACTTTCTCTATATAGGGCATTCTAAGCATCTTGAAGATCGTCTTCATTTTCATTTTGAGGGTCACTCCTAGGATTTTCATAGTCAGATATATTACAGCTATCTGAGGAAGTGACTTTGTCTATAGTCATAAGGGCTTTTACATCATTTGTATTTGTATTTTCTTGGTCTAATTCATTAGACTCAAAAGTACTTTCAGAGTTAGATGATTCATCCTAAGTAGTTATCAAGCCCTTTATGTTACACCTATCCTTTTTAAGACATTTATTAGCCAAGTGCTCATATTCATGATAGTTAAAACATTGATTGTCCTTTGTTTTAGATTTCCAAGAATTAGAAATTTCTTTTCTTTTATCAATTGATTTTTGAAAATCTATTCTTTTCTTATTTTAAAAAATTCTATAAAATTTCTTAGCTAACATTGCCATATCATCCTCATTTTCATCATAATCAGAATTAATATTATTTTCTTTTGGAACAGATCTAGAAGATTTAACGGTAATAGACTTAGCTTTAGGAGCTTTAAAATTCAACTCATATGTTTGAAGAGAACCAACTCCTCAACCTTCATAAGATCAGTATCATTTAATTCCTGAATAACAGTAACTTTAGAATTGAACCTATCAGGAAGAGATCGCAATATTTTTGCGCAAACCTTGCTTTCAGGGATTCCATCTCCTAGACCCTACATGGAATTTACTATATCATTTAGTTTCGTATAGAAGTCCATGAAAGTTTCATTTTCTTCCATACAGATTTTCTTAAATCTAGTAGTGAGGATTTGAACTTTTGATTTCTTGACCATAGTAGTTCCTTTATGTGTTATTTTGAAAATATCCCATGCTTGCTTAGTTGTATCGTATGAAATAATTCTTTTGAATTCATCATGTGATAGAGTGAAAGTTATGACATTTAAGGCTTTAGCATTAGTACTGCTTTCACTTTTCTGACCTACAATCCATAAATAGAATGCAGTTTCTCTCATAGTTTTAGTTTCATCCTCGGCTATTACTTCAATCATAGGAGGTTTCCATTTAGTCACAGTGGCTTGCCATACACTTTCATCTAAGGATTTTAGAAAAATCCTCATTCTGGCTTTCCAGTATAAATAATTAGAGCCATCAAAAAGAGGTGGCCTGGTGATAGATAAACTGTCAAAATTTGACATAATAAAGCTCTGGATCTAAACTAAAGGAAGTTAATCCAAAATAAAATAGAGTAACCCACTCTAATACCACTTGAAACAGAGAGCTTAAGAAGTCCTAGAGGGGGGTGAAGAGGACTATGCCAAATAATTGAATAAAGTACTGAATAATAAATAAATCAAATATCTCAATTGCCTAATTATTGAAACGTTGATTTCAAATGATTCGTAGGACAACCTTCACTTAAAAAGTTTAGGCAGGTCAACCTCATTCCACGAATACTCTTGAAATCAAAATTCCAAACTTTTCAAGAGTAAATAAAATAAATATTACAATCATTCACCACTTGTATTGAAATGAAAATACAACCATTCACCATATAAAAGATAAAACATTCACCACATAAGCTAGAGAATTATAGTGGTTCGATGTGTCAACAACTGTTGTAGAATAGTCACACCTACTCCACTCCCAAAATTACCCTCCGCGTAATCTTGACTTTCACTATGAATAAGATTTTATCGGGCTATCACAAATTAAAACCATCACTGAGATTTTTTGATTATCTTAGAAAAACCAATACTGAGATTTTTTGGCTATCTCAGAAAAAATAAATAAAGAAATAAATATATACTTATCTTCACAGTAGAAGAAGCTGTAGCCGAAGAACCGCTTTTCTTGAATGTCGAATGTTCAATGTTTAGTCCAATAGAAAAGGTCCTTGATTCTATTAATTTTAATTAAGTTTAAACCAATGACTAGTTAAGTTAATTCTCTTAAATCTCAAAAAGGAAGAGTAGAATTTACTCTCTTTTAGAATCAGAATGACAGAGTCCGAGATTAAGGGAATTAAACAAAAAGCTATAAAACAATTCATAAATACCATTCATAGCTTGATTATAACTGGGGATTCTCTCTCTCTCTCTCTCTCTCTCTCTCTCTCTCTTGCAGAAGGATTTTAACAATGACAATTGATATTTCGTATTGAGAGAGAACCTTAATTTATAGGTAAAAAGGTTGAATCTTTGACTGGCCTGAGACAGTCTTCGACTAGCCCGAGCACTGGATTCTGTTCAACAGATATTTCAAATTTGAGCAGGATAAGATTTAACAAACCTTCGACTGGTCGAACGCCTAGTTTGACTACTCGAAAGGGGTCTTCGACTGGTCGAAGATGCCAAAATCTGAACCAATTTAGTTACCGGCCTTCGAGTCGAAAATCTTAGGGTTGGTCGAAGATCAGCCTTCAACTAGTCGAACAAAAAATTCGACTGGTCGAATTTGCAACAAAATTTCAGTTTTGCTTTGATTTAAACTAGGACTGGCTGAGAAACTTTAGGGTAGTCGAACCAAACCTTAGGCTGGTCGAATTTCAAGTAACCATAAGTAAAAAAAAACTCAATTTAAATAATTTTTGAAAGCACCTAAACATAAGGTCTTTCTAAGGTTTATAATACTTGAAATGACTGAATTTCTTTGACTTGAACTTGATTAGAGACTTCGACTTCTCTATGGAGTTTGATCTTCTACTAGAACATCAGTTGATCTTAACTTCATCTTGAGCTTGATCTTCTACTAGAACATCAGTTGATCTTGACTTCATCTTGTCTTTTGAGCGTGAACTTGATGTTGAACCAAACTTGAAGATCACTTAACAAGTTATTTTGACTAAACGAAATTTGACAACTAAAGTGTGCTTTAAACATTATAGCACTTACAAGTCACATAGAGGTCAAACGGCGCTTGTGAATTAATAAGCGTCCCCTCACACCATGCAATCACCATCATATATTTTTCAATTTCCATGTCAAGCGCCACCTTTTCGATTCCCGCCCTCATCATTAGATGACAAATTTGAGGAAAAAAGACTGGGCTAATCACTATTAAATTTTCCGCTTTTCTCAACTAGTTTAGGCTCTTCCTTCCCAAGCTCACACACGTCGAGCTCAGAAGTTTTTTTTTTTGGGGGGGGGGGGGCGGGGGGTGTACTATTATGGGTAAAACCAAACTGGTCCACTTTAACAGATATGTAACTAATCATATAAGGGGCATCTTAGTGCTATGCCAACTAAGAATACCTGAACGAACTCCTGACCTACCAAAGCATCAACTGTGAGGTGAGCCTTGGGCTGACCTCGAGAGCCTACATTGAGTTGAACTGTTTGAGGTCAAAGCTTAGTAACATGACTCAGCTCCCACGGTTTTTCTCCACTCCTCAAACCCTAGAAGATGCCTAGGAATGTCCTCGGGATTCCTATTTATAGTTTTGCATCACCTCCTTTCGCACTGACTTGGAAAAATTCGAAAACCGCCTCAAATTTACACAGTTCATGCACAATCTACGTAACCTTAAACTGGTCGATGTCAACCTTCGACTGGTCGAGGATGACGGGAATTTAGAGGATTTTGTCGCTGGAGTTCAAGTCGAGGAATCTTCGACTAGTCGAGCAGGAGCCTTCAACTAGTCAAAGATGGGCTTAGACGAGTCGAAGGATGCAGATTTTTAGGGTTCTTTTTCTTCACTTCAAGTCTTCAATGCTCTTCATTCCTCACTTGATTTTCACGGATCTTTGGCATGTGAATTCTTCATTCTTGGTCTCATAAGATCTATCCTTGGCTTTGGTGATTCTTAAGTGTTAAATCCATATTTTTAACATCCTTTTCAATCTAAGCTATTAAATTCACCTTGCAAGCACAAACATGATTAAAATAGAATATTAAGTATTATCATGTTCATAAAACCAAGTAATAAATGGGGGATAATATGCAATATTTGACCCTCAACACAATCCCCAACCAGCATTTTGCTAATCCCGAGCAAAGTATGTGAAAAATGAACTTTAATGCGCAATGTTCAAACCTTTTTTAGAAAACAATCTTTTGTGTAATCAAGTATGAATGAGTAGATTCAAGATGAGAAAGTGAGATTTTGAAAACCTAGATCCGAATCACATAAGTAATCAATCAAATAAGTTCTTTATCTATTAAGTCAAAGCATAGTTCGCATATCAAGTTTTTCAATGTGCTCAATGGAAATCAACTTACTTCTCATACAAATACTATCTTTTCATAATGTTAGCCATGCTCATCACTTCAAGATTGGTTGAAAACTCAAGTACTGATTCCAAACTTATCCCATTTTCCTTCTTTTTCCAGTTTTTGATTTTATATCGACGGTTATTTGTATTCATTAAGTCTTTTCTCTTTACTTTCAGATTTTTCATTCATTTTCAAACTTTTTCAATCTTTTCACCATACATGACCTTTTTGTCGATCTCCTATTTTTTTAACTAGTCATTTTCTTCTTTTAAGGTAGATAAAATTCTCCAGACTCAATTCTCAATATCTTTCAATGATCATCATACTAAAAATCAGAAGATCTAGTACTATTTATAGAAAGTAAATTGATCGTGTCTTGTAATTTAGATTAACATGCTATTTAAACTTCCTCTTAATTAATAGAGCGCAAGAACT
Organism: Magnolia sinica; assembly: GCF_029962835.1. Classification (NCBI taxonomy): domain Eukaryota; kingdom Viridiplantae; phylum Streptophyta; class Magnoliopsida; order Magnoliales; family Magnoliaceae; genus Magnolia; species Magnolia sinica. Next base: position 28,057,131 of record NC_080582.1, on the reverse strand, counting down.
GTAATTGATATATTACTTAGATTATCAAACTCCAACAATTTAAAATTCAATCTTTATCTTATCATCATACTCAAAACATTCTTAAATACACAATTCATCATTTCTAAATAGATAAACATTAAAAAATTTTCAAAAATTTTGTAAATTTTGCTCAAAAATGAGAAAACACTAATTAGTTTACCTAATCTCCCATCCCCAACCTAAAATCTACATTATCCTCAATGTAAAAGAAATAAGCATGATTTGCAAAAGAGACAACATAATTGAAGGAGAAGTGATGGAAAGATAGTACTTGATGAAGGAATTTTGAGGCTTTTTCCAAAGGATCTCGGCGTGAAGGTGGGTTAGCACAAGAATTAAACAATCAAAAAGTAAACTATCCTAAACAAACAGAAAGTAAATTACCTTAAAACAGTTGAAGCAAACTATTCTAGTCCTAAATATGATGAAAGCAATAAACCTAACTATACCTCCGTCAGACTAGGAGGTTAATCCTGGTAAATAAGATCAATCAGAGGTATGAATATATCCTCTGAATCAAATTTCTCAATAAATGGCTTTAACCGATGTCCATTTACTTTAAAAGCATTGTCATTGTTCAGATTCTTTATCTTAATAGCCCCATGAGGATACAGTGAAAGGACCGGTCCAACAAGATCGGAGTTTACCCGAAAAAGATGTAACCGAGAATTATATAAAAAGAATTTTTGACCAACTAAGAATGATTTCCGAAGGATGTTCCTATCATGGAACACTTTCATCATGTCCTTGTAAATTCTCGAGTTCTCGTATGCGTCATTCTGGATCTCCTCGAGTTCATTCAATTGTAATTTGCGTAGCGAGCCATCGTTGTCTAAATTGAAGTTTTGATTTTTAATCGCTTAGTAAGCCATATGTTCTAACTCCACAGGTAAGTGACAAGCTATCCCATAGACAAGTCTAAAGGAAGATATTCCAATAGGGGTTTTAAATGCAGTACGGTAAGCCCATAAAGCGCCGGTCAATTGGATTGACCACTTCTTTCGATCAGGGTTAACCATTTTCTCCAAAATGTATTTAATCTCCCTATTATAAATCTCATCTTGTCCACTTGTTTGTGGGTGGTATGCAATGCTCACCTTGTGAGACATGCCACATTTTTTCATTAAGTTCTCAAATGACCTATTACAAAAATGTACTAATGATGGCTTGAGGCATTCTGAACCGGGAAAGAATGTTTTCTTTTAAGAATTTAATGATTGTTTGACAGTCATTGTTCCGACATGGAATTGCTTCGACCCATTTACTGACATAGTCTACTGCTAGCAGAATGTATAAATTCTCAAAGAATTAGGGGAATGGTCCCATGAAATTGATGCCCCGACAATCGAATGCTTCTATGATAAGAATGAGGTTTAAGGGCATCATATTTCAACGGGACAATGCTCCCAATTTCTGACAATGCTCACAAGCTTCGCAGAACTCATAAGTGTCCCTGAACATAGTAGGCTGGTAAAAGACACACTGTAGAATCTTAGCCATGGTCTTTTTAGTAAAAAAGTGACCACCATAGGCCTGAGAGTGACAGAAAGAGATGATACTTTGGTGTTTATTGTCTAGCACACATCTCCTTAAGATTTGGTCTAGACAATATTTAAACAAATACGAATCATCCCAAAAGAACTTATGAACCTTGACGAATAATTTTTCCTTATCTTACGTAGTCCATTATGTCGGCGTGAAACCTGTGGCAAGATAATTAGCAATATTAGCAAACCAAGGTGACTGGGAGACTTTGAACAATTGTTTGTCAATGAACATGTTATTTATATGTGTCATTTTAAGGAAATCAGAGAGATCAAAGGGGGAAAGATAGTCAACCACTACGTTCTCTACTCCCTTTTTATCTTTTATTTCTAAATCAAATTCTTAGAGTAGGAGGATCTATCTTATCAGGTGAGGCTTAACATCATTCTTAGGAAGAAGATACTTAAGCACCGTATGATCTGTGTAAATGACGATCTTGGATCCGATCAAGTAGAACTTAAATTTGTCCAAAGCGAATACTACGACTAAGAGTTCATTCTCCGTGGTTGAGTAATTCACTTGGGCAGGATTTAGAGTTCAACTTGCATAATGAATAACATAGGGCTTCTTTTCTTTTCTCCGGCCTAAAACTATCCCAAGAGCATAGTCAGACGCCTCACACATAAATTTAAAAGGAAGGCTCCAGTTGGGTGGCAGCATGATAGGTGCAGTGGTTAACATGCCCTTAAGTTTAGTAAAAGCTTCCTGGCATTGCTCAATCCACTCGTATGGTACATCCTTTTGAAGTATATTACATAGAGGACGAGAGAGGTGACTAAAGTCTTTTATGAATCTTTTGTAAAACCCGGTGTGTCCTAGGAAGGATCGTACGTCTCGTATGTTCTTAGGTGGAGGTAGGTTAGAGATAAGATCAATTTTAGATTTATCTACCTTAATTCTCCTAGACAAGATGATGTATCCAAGGACAATTCCCTTATGAACCATGAAGTGGCACTTTTCCCAATTCAGTACCAAGTTCTTTTCCTCACATCGCTTCAGCACATTTTTCAAATTTTCTAAACATTCGCTAAAGGATGGACTAAAGATCGAGAAGTCGTCCATGAAGAACTCTAAATATTGCCCCACCATGTCAGAAAAAATACTCAACATGTATCGTTGAAAAGTGGCAGAGGCATTACATAGCCCTAATGACATCCTTCAGTAAGCAAAGGTGTCGTAAGGACATGTAAATGTGTAAGTGCTATGATGTATTAAACACCCTTTGTTGTCAAATTTTGGTGAGACAAAACAATTTAGAGTGTGACTTGTTAGCATGATGGAAAGTCCACCTTCAAGTGAAGCATGATGGAAAGTTCACCTTAAAGATCATCATCATATGAAGATTTGAAATACAAGACATGAAGATAGCTACTAATGCAAGTCTACTACAAGATCAAGCTTCTAATGCGAATCTACTTCTAGTAGAAGATCTAAAGGTACTAAAGATCTGAGTTCAATGTCCAATGATTAAAGTATAAGTGACCCTAGAAAGACCCGAAGTTTAGGACATTTCTTATGCATATTATCTTCGGGTTATTATACTTTGTTTAGGCTTAAATTTGACTAGTCCTAGCCTATGTTCAACTAGTCCAGACTCTAGTTCAACCAATCCAGGAATTGCTTCGACCAGTCCTAGTTTCAAACTCAAATTTCGAGTTTTTCTGGTAGATCCTCGAGCAGTCGAGCACCTTGCTTGACCAGTCATGGAGATCTGCTCGACCAGTCCTAGGGAGCTTGACTCAAACTCCAGCAACATATTTTTGTATCCTACAACCAATCGAGGGTTGTGCTCGACCAGTTGACCAGGCCACTTGACCAGTCGTAGGTCAGTTTTATCCGATCGCGCCAGAAATTTAAAATTTTGTTGAATCTAAGACTAGTCGAAGGAGGCCTAAGACCAGTCGAATGAACAGTTTTTCAGCCTATAAATAAAGGTCTTTTCTCATTCTAAATCATTCAATTTAGCCATAGAAAGCTCCCACTTTGAGAGAAAGGTCCCCGTCATTATCAAGCTATAGTCCGGTAATTTTAGATCATTTTCACAGCTTATTTATTTTTGTAATTCCTTGATCTCTGAATTGTTAATTTGATTTTTTTAAAGGGAGTTTTCACTCTACCTTTGAGATCTAAGGAATTCAATCAAGTAGCCTAAGGTTTCAGTTAATTTAAGATCTATTTAGAATGTAGAACCTAGAACCCTTGATTATATTTGTTGGACATTGAACATCTAAATCAAGCGAAGCGATTCTACAGGCTACATCAAGCAACGTCTTCAAGAAGAAGATAAGTACTTTTGCTATTTATTTTTTAGTTTTGTTTAAGATTAGCTAGAAAAATCTTTGTATTGGTTTTGACTGAGATCAACCAGAAAATCTCAGTGCGGGGTTTGATTGTGTAAGGCCAATTGAAAACACAACTGTATAGGTTTTAAAGTGAACCTGAGAAAACCTTGTTTCATAGTGAACGCCAATATCACTTGGGCTGTGATTATTGGGAGTGGAGTAGATGTGGTTGTTTGAGAACAGTTAGGGTACACACCGAACCATTATAACTCTTTGTGTTTGTTCACAACCCCAAGTGTAGGGTCGCTATGTAGTAATAATCTCAGTGAGACCGAGGTCGAATCCACAGGGACTAATCTTATGTATTTATTCTGAGAGTAATTAGAATCAAAACTAGGAAAAGATCTAACCTAAATCAGGAAAGTAGGGAGTAATTGTGAGATGATGAATTTAGAAGCTTGAGAATTTAAAGGTGGGAAACTAGGGTTTTCAGGGATCACTTTCCTCACATTCTCAATTTCAGTACTCTTCACAAATGAGTTAGGATCACTTTCCTCACATTGTGTTTCTGGATCGGGTTGAAGCTGATATGAACTAGCCCCTTCCTCCTCATTAAGATGTGACGGATGTTCTTGAATGGTGGGTTCAATCGCCTCTAATGATCTCATAATACTTGCGATTGCTTGTACGATATGTTTGTTAAATTGTTCTTGAGCATATATGTGTTTCTGAATTGACTCCTCTTGGATTATTTCCGATTGAATCCCATAAGTAGGGAATCCAAGGGAGTAGTCATTAAAATCAGTTGGCGGTGCATCTCTCCAATGTTGGGAATGAAGAATTAGATTAGGTTGAGGCTAGGGTGAACTAGCCTTCATTAGCTTTTTGAGATGCGATTCAAGCACTTCTATCGTTCTTCTGATGCCAACAAAATTGTTTGTGTAACCCTGAAGTGACTCCTCTTGGATTGTTTCTGGTTGGATTTCAAAGGTAGATGACCCAAGAGAATTGTCACTATAATCTATTGCTGGTTCATCTTCCCAACATTAATGTTTCCACTGATTATAGTTATACGGGTCATAGGTGGGAGAATCTGATGGTTGTTGATACATGTTATCACCTATAATATAATCTCTCATTATTTTCTTCTTGTCTGATCGGTGATAATAATTCTTACTTCCATAGTTATGATAACCCCAACACTCACGTACTATTTTCATAATCCATGGGGTGTAATTATTCTCCCACATATGATCGCGTAAGGACTTCTTAACCGGTGGAACATTGTATTTCGATTGGTTCTCAATGATGTTTCTAGAAAAATTTTGAGACTGTGTTGTTTTCTAACACAATCATCTGACATCCCTTCCCAATGTCTCTTAGCTATCTCAGTGTACTGATGTTCCCACTCTTGCATAGTGAAACCCTAACTCTGAATCTAATCCTAAAAAGAAAGAATAAAAGAAAAACCCTACAGCAATATGGAACGTAAATAGAGGAGAAGTTAGAAGGAGGTTACCAGATTGGAAGGTTCTATGTTAGGATCCTGCAGAACAAAATAAAACAAGTCAGTTTCTAAAAACAAAAATAGAAAGATGAGTTAGTTTCTTTTATTAAAAAAAAAAAGGAAAGTAAACTAGTTTCTAAAAAGGAAAGTTTCTAAAAAAGTAACCTAGTTTCTAAAATAATTTAGAAAAACCCTAATCTAAACCTAATTCCAAAACTAGCTATTCTCAGAAAAACGAAACCGTTAGTCCCCGGCAACGGCGCCAAAAACTTGTTCACAACCCCAAGTGTAGGGTCGCGATGTAGTAATAATCTCAGTGAGACTGCTATCGAATCCACAGGGACTAATCTTATGTATTTATTCTGAGAGTAATTAGAATCAAAACTAGGAAAAGATCTAACCTAAATCAGGAAAGTAGAGAGTAATTATGAGATGATGAATTTAGAAACTTAAGAATTTAAAGGTGGGAAACTAGGGTTTCCAGGGATCTGCTTGCAGCTATTAAGATGTTTCCATATTCGATTCAAGGCACTCAATTAGAATTAGAGTCCTATCCTATCCAATTGGAAAATATTTAATAAGATAAGATCTGAACTTCCATTGACCTAATTCTCAACGGATGGAAGTTGTGAAGATTAGAAGTGATTCCATCACCTAACCATGCCCAGGAGACTATGGTAGATAACATGATATAGAAATCCAACAACCAACATAGGAGAATTGTGAAGAATAGAAGGGATTCCATCACTCAGCCATGCACAAGGGACGATAGAGAACAACATGATTTCCTATTTTCACAAACTCCAAACAGAAAAAGAAGATACTTCAAGCTATTGCCGATCCATTGTAATTTCAGTCACAACAAACCATTAAACACTAAAAGTATTCCTTAAATATCAAACTAGAATCAAAGGAGTTCAACAATAACATAAAATCAAACAAAAAAAACATTCCAACCACGCTACAAGCTTCACCCCTTAGCCCTAGCTAAGGGATCTAGCCAACCATAGACATGATTGTATTAAAAACCCTAGAAGAAAGCATGAAAAACTAAGGAGAAGAGAAGAAGAACTCCTGGGAAGCGGATCCGCCCTTTTGCTCTGCTCCTCCAAACCCTAGATATCCTAGAAAGACTTAGGAAACCCCTATTTATAGACAAAGTTTTGTAAAATCGCAAAACCGGATTTAATTTATGCAAACTGCATAATGCCTTCGATGTCATCGAAGGGGTTTGAATCTGAAAGTCAGGCCTTTTCTTCTTTCGCGCTGCATAAGTCTCTATGTCATCGAACCATCCTTCGATGCCATCGAACGAAGCTTCGATCCATTGAATGGATCTTCAAGTCATCAAAATTGTGTCTAAAATAGTCCAGCGAGTTGCTTCAATTTCATAAATAAATTCGATGTCATCGAACACCTTCCTTCGAGTCATCAAACTTGTCTTCGATTGATCGAGAAAAGCGCCCAATATGTCCAGTAACCAACTTGATTTTCCCTCATAAATTCGATGTCATCGATCAGTGTTCGATATTATTGAACTGAACCTCGATGTCATCGAACGATTCTCGATGACACAGTCATTGTGATTTCTATGCTTGTTCTTTCGACTTCCTTCCTTCTCCACTTGGTTTTCTTAGATCTTAAGGTCTTGAAATCTTCAATCTTAGTCTCCACAGGTCCATTCTTTGCCTCGGTGACTTTCGATTACTAAATCCATGCTTTTAGCATTCTATTCATTCCAAGCTCTTAAATTCACCTTGAGCCATAATATATTTGTAAAACCAAGAAATAGATGGGGGATAATATGCAATATTTGACCCTCAACAGTGTTTGAGGTGGATAATAATGTATGTGATGGATGTGTGCTGAATGTTTGTAATCCTTTCTTCCATGTACATGCGTGAATGCTTGTAATAGATAGCTTCCATTATTTGTCACTTATTTTTGTTCGTGACCTTGATCCTTACTGAGTTCAAGAAATCAGGTTGTCCTACCATAAACATTTGTTTTTTGTGTAAGGTTGTCCTTTGAACAAAGTTTGAATCAATTTCTCAATACTATTACGATTGAGATCTGCGTTTGATTCAGTTATTTATTATTTTTGTTTAGCATTTTTTTATTTTGACATAGTCCTATTCCTCCACCCCCTCAAGGATTGAGAGCTCACCCTTTTCAAAATGTGGTCTTTTCTTGATCTTTAAGGGCTATCTTGATCTTATTGTAGCTCGAATAACCATCAAGGAAGCAATAGTAAGAGTGACCAGCTAGCCTTTTCAAAATTTGATTGATAAAGGGCAAAGGAAAGTGGTCATTCCTCGTGACGGTATTCAACTTTCTATAGTCAATGCACATTCTCCACCCGGTAGTGATCCTATTTGGCATGAGTTCATTATTGACATTGGCTACGATGGTGATTCCAGACTTCTTGGGAACTACCTGAGTTGGACTCACCCATTGGCTATCGGATATTGGGTATATGATACCTACATCCAATAGCTTAAGAACCTTAGCCTTAACCACTTCTTTCATGCTTGGATTTAGTGTACATTGTGGTTGTTATGAGGTCTTCGCATTATCCTTAAGATGAATGCGGTGAGTACAAATCAAAGGGTTAATTCCCTTGCGGTCCACAATCGACCATCTAAGGGATCCTTTGTGCTCAATGAAAGTAAAGATGAGCATACTTTCCTGTTATTTCTCAAGGTGGGAAGAAATCACCGCCAAGTATGTCTCATATTGACCTAAATAGACATATTTTAAATTAGAGGGCAAAGGTTTTAGGTCAAGCTTCGGTGCCTTGAGGTTAGACAGTAGAGGCACTACATCAGTTTAGGGAAATTCTTCAAATTGTGACCTCTACCGGTTAACTTCAAGTACCGGCATGGTATCCAGCATGGTCCCCATCTCCCTAATCATGTCATTATCAAAATAATGGAAGTGGGCCAGGCACGTCTCTAGAGGGTCAGAGGATAATGTTAAAAGTGCTCTATCTTCCATGAAAGAATCAATCAGGTTAATATCGTGGGAATCATCTTCATCCTCTAACTGTTTGCCTATGTTGAAAAAGATATTCAACTCCAATGTCATATTCTCGAAAGACATACTCATGACTCCATTCCTGCAATTAATGATTGCATTTAAAGTGGCAAGGAATGGGTAACCAAGAATGATGGAAATTTGAGTGCTCATGTCCACGATGGGTTAAGTATCCCAGACGATAAAATCTACCGAGTAATAGAATTTTTCAACCTGGACCAACACATCCTCGATTATCACTCTTGGTACATGAACTGAGTGATCGGTAAGTTATAATGTAGTAGGAGTAGATTTCAATTCACCCAAACCTAGTTGTTCGTAGACTGAGTACGGAATCAGATTTACGCTTGCTCCTAAGTCAAGAAGTGCATGATCAATCTGGTAGTTCACAATTACGCAAGTAATGGTTGGGCTACTGGGATCTTTGTACTTTTGTGGCACATCTTGCTTTAGGATGACACTTACTTTATCAGTTACTTTGCCACCTCTTAGTTGTGCATAGGTCTTTTAGAAATTTGGCATATGAAGGAATTTGTTTAACAACATCTAGTAGAGAAATATTTACCTTCACTTGCTTATGCACCTTTAGAATGTCCTGAGAGTTAGAGAGAGGTTTTGGTGCTATCAACCGTTGGAAAATGAGGCAATCGGCTTGCCTTGAAGTTCCGGTTCTAATTCTTGTTAAGAAGTGATAAGTCTATCATCATTGTCCTCTTCCGAGTTCTTAAGCTTTTCAGCCCTAGTCGGAATAGTTTTGTCAATGATCTTCTCACTCTTAAGAATGGTGATAGATTTAGCTTACTCCATCTGATTCGAAGAGATTGGATCACTTATCTCATATTGCGGTTTGGGATTGGGGAGAGGTTGAGTAGGAAGTATCCCCTTTCCCCTAATTGCTAAGTGCAACTCTATCCTTTGAATAGATGATGCAAGTGTTCCCAATGCTGATCTGATATCCTGGCTGAGTAGCTCTTAGTCTCGAATATGTTTTTGAACTAGATCCTCTTGAGGTTTCCCTTGAATTGGAATTTGATTAGGGAATCCTTGAGGAGTAGTCGTTTGTCCAACTGAAGTTTAGATGATTTCCCCAACTCGGATTGTATGTATTGGAGGTGAGTCCATTGAAAGGTCTTTGGTAATTATTCACGGCATTAGATTGTTCATTCAGTACCTCTTGAAAAGCAGGTATTATTAGACAATTTTCGGTTGTGTGAATATTGCAAGCACAAATACCGCAAACAGTTTCCTTAGCTTTATCCTTCTTGAGTTCCATGGCCTCGAATGTCCTTATGAGATTAGCCACTTTAGCATTGATATCATCATCCTCTTTTAGAAGGTATATTTCGCCCCTCTCCTTTGATTGAGTGGGCCTAGAGGTGGTGCTCAATTTTGGGGAGATGGACCATGATTGTGCGGTGCCCATGATTGTGCGGTTTCAGCGAATTTATCAAAGTAATCCCACACTTCATCAACATTTTTATTCATGAATTCCCCATTGCACATCGTCTCAACGAATTAGCGCATGGAAGATGTCAGTCCGTCATGAAAGAAACTTGTTATGCGCCACGTTTCAAAACTGTGTTGTGGGCATGAACTGATAAGATCCTTGAACTGCTCCCAACATTGGAACAATGTTTCATCTTCCTTTTGGGAGAAGTTCATGATCGATTTCCTGATATTGTTCATCTTATGGTATGGAAAGAATTTTTTATGAACTCCTTCATCATGTCATTTCATGTGCCAATAGATCATGGACGTAATGAGTGCAACCATGTCTTAGCTTTTTCTTTTTAAGGAGAAAGGAAAGAGTTTCAGCCTGACTGTGTCCTCAAACACGTTAGGAAAATATAAAGTGGTTATAATCTCATCAAACTCTTTCAAGTGTAGGTATGGACTTTCAGATTCAAGTCCAAGAAACTTAGGAAGGAGTTGGATCACACCTGGCTTGATATCCATGTTTCCTGTGTTTTTTGGAAAAACCATACAGAAAGGTGTGCTCACCCCCGCCGGTTGTAAATAATCTCGTAGAGTATGAGGCGGAGGTGCTTGATGCACCTCATTCTCATCCTGGACTTCCTCAACCCGAGGTTGAGGTTGTCTTCTCGGTTGATTGACCGGTTGATTGGCAGCCATCACTTCAATTGACTCTGAGGATCTTAGGTGGTGTCTAATCCTGTGATGGATAGATAACCCTTCAACTAATCCTCCTTTACTTAAGAGACGTCGAATGTTGTCACAGACCCACTTAGGCATGAAATACTCTCAGCCCTCAATTTTAGAATCTAACGTAAACCTAAAAAGGAAAGAGGGAATAAGAATTCTGGAAAAAGAAAGGAAAAGAATTAGAAAGAAGTTACCAAAATGGAAGTTCCTAATTTAAGACCCTGTGAAACAAAATAAAAGAAATTAGTTTCTAAAAATAGAAATTCTAAAACTAGAAAGTTCTTAAAAACAGATATAGAAAGATGAGTTATTTTCTATATAAAAAAATAAAAATTTTAGAATTAGAAAGTTTCTAAAAACAGAAAGCAAACCTTAATCTAGAAATAGAAAGAAAGATAAATTAAAAAGAGATTACAAGATTAAAAGTTTCTATATTAGGATCGTACAAAACAGAAAAGTTAAGTTAGTTTTTTTAAAAAAATCTAGAGAAACCCTAATTCTAAAAATAAAAAGTAAATAAATCCTAATCTTAACCTATTTCTAAAACTAATCAATCTCAGAAAAACACAACCGTTAATCCCCGACAACGACTCCAAAAACTTGTTCACAACCCCAAGTGTAGGGTTACGATGTAGTAATAATCTCAGTGAGACCGAGGTCGAATCCACAGGGACTAATCTCGTGTGTATTCTGAAAGTAACTAGAACTGGAACTAGAAGAAGATGTGAATCTAAATATGAATTAATTGAGAGAGTAATTGTGATTAAAGTGATTAAAACTAACAAATTCAAAGGTAGTAACTAGGGTTTCCAAGGATCCACTTCTAACAATCAGGGTAATACTATGCTTGATTTAACGACACAACTGGAATTAGAGTCTTATCTTATCCAGTTGGAAGAAGAGACGGTCAGATCTCTGAACTTCTCATGAATCTAGTCATCAAAGAAGGAGAATTGGGAAGATTGAAAGGGATTCCGTCACCTAACCATGCCCATGGGACAATGGCAAATAACAGGATTTACCAATCCATCAATCTCAAAATAGGAAAGGACGATATTCAAAGTTATCACAGATCTATTGTAATTTCTTACAACAAACCATTAAAAACTGAAAATATTCCTTATAATCAAACTAGAATCAAAGAGAGTTCAACATAAATATGAATCAAAGCAATAAAAACATCACATCATGCTACAAGCTTCACCTCTTAGCCCTAGCTAAGAGGTTTAGCCAACCATAGACATGGTTGAACTAAAATCTTGTAAGAAAAGCATAAAAACAACTAAGAAAAATAAAGAAAAACTCTTGGCGTTAGCTTCTCCACATTTTGGTTCCACTCCTCAATCCCTAGAAGATGCCTAGGAACATCCTAGGCACTCCTATTTATAGTTTTGCATCACCTGCTTTCGCACCGACTTGGAAAAATTCAGAAACTGCCTTAAATTTACGCAGTTCGCGTAAAATCCGCATAACCTTATACTGGTCAAGGACAACCTTCGACTGGTTGAGGGTCTCCTTCAATTGGTCGATGATGACATGAATTTAAAGGATTTTGTCACTAGAGTTCAAGTCGAGGAATCTTCAACTAGTCGAGCAAGAGGCTTCGATTGGTTAAAGATGGGCTTAGAGTAGTCGAAGGATGCAGATTTTTATTGTTCATTTTCTTCACTTCAAGTCTTTAATGCTCTTCATTCCTCACTTGGTTTTCTTTGATCTTTGGCATATGAGTTTTTCATTCTAGGTCTCATAAGATCCATCCTTGGCTTTGGTGATTCTTAAGCATTAAATCCATGCTTTTAGCATCCTTTTCAATCTAAGCTCTTAAATTCACCTTACAACACAAACATGATTAAAATAGAACATTAAGCATTATCATGTTCATAAAATCAAGTAATAAATAGGGGATAATATGCAATATTTGACCCTCAACATATAGTATGTTCTGCACAAGTTCACCTCATAACATCTTTCCTTTATAGTGTAGGATTGCTTGCAACAAGCTAATTTAATGAAATGGCCCATCATTAAAAAACCATACTAATATGACCATCCTAACCATCCATTCTTACCTTTCCCTTTAATAGGAACCATTAACTCTTTCTGACTCTTACTATCAATTTGAATTTACCAATCAAAGGTTTGAAAACCTTGTTTCTGTTGAAGTTTAACCAATGGACCATGGTGTTAGTGGTTTTTTTTTGTGAGTACTTATTCGTCGAATCATCCACTTTGATAGGGTCGGCGAGGTCTCGGCTGTCTCCAGTTGATTGACAACTTGTTAATCAATGTGTCAGTGTGTCAGTAAGTTGGTTGAGCCCTTAAAAGATGAAGACCAAAGATATATGAAGACTTATAGCATTAATGAGTGAAGAAACAGGTGAATTGAGGTGCCTTGGTGACCCTAACCTTAGACCCCTTTAGGTACAAAACAATCTTAGCCTTTAGATGATCTATTCCCTAATAGGTAAACTTTTTATCATGCCCCAAACCCGGAAATTGGATTCACAGAAATCCCGATCACCGAATCCGGTGCCAACAGCCTCCGTAATACCCCATTCTCAGCTCCTAGCGTCCATACACCAGATTTCCAATCCTGGGATCCTACAAGGAGGTTTTTTTTACATTTAACTCGTAATAAGCATAACTACAAGATTACCAGATTCACAAAGGCAACATCAACAACACATATCCACTAATATAATCATTTGAGTTCAATGCTGAAAGGAGAATACATAAATCAAAAATCAAGCTCCAGAAGACGGCACGCTCCAAGCTCAACACTGCTGCAACCTAACATCACCTGCACGTATCTATTGTGCATAAGCTTATAGAAAGCTTAGAGGGTGGTGTAAGTGTGTGCACAAGGTAAGTGTCAAGTATTCAATACAATGTCATCATCATACAATACCGGAAATACTAGTAATCTATAAATCGCACAATATCGAAATAAACAGAAATGTTGACAAGATCATGAATTATTAGATTAAGTAGAAATACTGATAAGAGCAGGAATTATCAGAGTAAATAGAAATACTGACAAGATCGTAAATCATACGATAACAGAGTAAGCGAAAATACGGACAAGTCCATGAGTCAATCAGTATCAAAATACGCAATATAGGACAGTTATGCAAATGAGGAGTCATAAAGAGCCAAATACCATATGTCGAGGATGCGATGCAATATGCAATTCCTAATGAGTACATGAATAGCGTCAGCCGTATCTAGACCATATAAATGCAAAGACACAATAACCCAAAATGTCATATGCCGCGGATGTAATGCAATATTGGGTGTGAATGAAATGACCATGCTGGAGTGTGAAGTCAGGATGATAATACGTAGTATCGTAGGCTATGGGGTCCATCACAAGGGACCTCTATCCAAACCAGTCTCATACCTAAATTTAGATAGTCAGACTCGATGTGGTAAACTCCTGATCTCAACTCAGTCACGCACCCCAACCGAAATCCTGGCCATTGCGAAGGTACACGTAACAACTGGTTGCGCACCACCAGCCTGAGTGTATAGTGAATGAATGAATGAATGAGTATGCAACTCCTAATCAACAAGTCCACATATCAATATGGTTCTTCTCTAGGATCATCACCGGGGTCTAGTACACTCCACACCACCTGCCACCCCATCAAGCGCACAACTGGGTAAGTGGAAGAGACCTCACTATCCGCCTAGCCAGTAGTCTGCCAATACCTATCCGGCTCGTCGATAGCGGACCCATTCCTCGAACTGGTCAAACTCAGCCTAACTATGCCTACTCCCTCGGGCGGGTAAGGTCACACCCCCTCCCAACCGACCATGACACAGTGGGAGACACGGCCTCCTAGTATTCGAAACTCGGGCGCTCATGTATCCACTCGGTCTCTACGTTGGGGCGTAATCTGGTACCAAGAGGGTTTTAGAGATTTTCACCCAGGGCCATCTATGGCAGCCCGATGCTCGAACCAAACATTTTTGGTGTCCCATCTGGTCATCCACGATATGCCTATGGAGGCTACGGCCCTGATGTCGCTAGGGCGTACAGTAATCACAACACATAATGCAAGTTGCATGAGTCATACAATCCAGTCATGCATCAATCCTGCGCATACCGTGCGCTCATGTGGAATAACTCCACCTATCAGGGAGTCTCATAAACCATCTGTACTATGACACATGCAATGGACAATCACATCTCATAACAAACATGCAGATGATATGTATGGACATATATCATGATGCTATGCTGTCACATACTCATAATCGGTATCAATAACCGGCATCGACAATCGACCTCGATAATGTGGATATTTAACCAACATTACCCTAAAGGAATGGCCCACATAGAGCCTAACATATAGTGGACTCATGGCCTCACACATGGGCCAAATATACAACACCATGGGCCTCACTCAAGAACTTAACATATCACGATAGGCCTTTCACATGGGCCTAACATTCATTACAATAGGCTACATCACCTGGCCCTCAAATGCATCATAATGGGCCTCATCATATAGGCCTCACACACATCATATTGGACCTTAAACATGGGCTGAATACACATCATAACGGGCCTTAAATATGGGCTGCATATGCAAAACATGAGCCTAATATACATCACAATGGGCCTCAAATATGGGCCGCATATACATCTCATTGAGTCTCGCCAATCGGCATTAATATCTAGCCTCGACAATCGGGATCAGCCTCGATAATTGACCTCGATAATTGGAATCGAAATTGATAATCGGAATCATCAGAATTGGCCTCGATATCGGAGTCGGCAAATCGGTCACGATAATCGAAATCGATCAATAATCAGAATCGGTAATCAGTCACATCAATCGGAATCAATCGATAATCAGAATAGGCAAATCGATCACGACAATCAGAATCGATCGATAATCAAAATCGGCAAATCGGACATGATAATCGGTCTCAATCGCTAATCGGCAATCGGCAAATCGGTCACGTCAGTTGAAATCGACAATCGGTCATGACAATCGGAATTGATCAATAATCAGCCTCAATGATCGGAATCGGCAATCGGCCACAACAATAGGTGAGATGGGCCTAAAAAGGCCTAAGGGAAGGTCACAATGAGGACATCTAACCATCATTGCCCATCAATGTGGACATCTAACCAACATTGCTCCCAAGGAGTGGCCCACATAAGGAATTCATACACAACGTAACGGCCACTCATACATCACATCGGGCCTCGCCCATGGGCCTCGAATACATCACAATGGGCCACAACCCATGGGCCTTGCATACACAATAGGTGGGTCTTACACATGGGTCTCGTAAGCATTAAATGGGCCACGTATCTGGGTCTCAAATACATCAAATGGGCCACGCGTCATAGGCCTAATACATGTCACAATGGGCCGCATGATAAGGGCCTAATACACATCATAATGGGCCTCGTGTACGTCAAGTCGGGCCTCAACATATAGGCTTTAAATACAAACAGGTGGGCCCCGCACAAGGGCCAAAATACATCATGATGGGCCTCTTGGATGGGCCGCACTAATGAGCCTCATATACATCAAATGGGCCTCATATAAGTCGCATTAGGCCTCATACCGGGCCGCATCATATGACCCTATTGACTGCATATCTGGGCCTGGCTGTTGAGGCCCAGGCCTTAAAATGATCTGGAACCGGTGGACAGTGTGTATACAACACCTACATCATGGTGTGGTCCTCGGATGGCGTAGATAAAACACTTACATCATGGTGGTTTCCACCGTCCTATAGATAGTGAGGGTAAAACCCATACATCAGGGCCCACGTCCTCAGATGGACGATGCGGCTACAATACATACATCCTAGGTGGGCCCCATGCCTATCTGAATGAAGGACGGCTAGGATATACATCACATTCATCAACGGTGGGCTACAGAACTTGCTGACATCAACTGCAATGGTAACAAAAACTGCTGGCTGTCCCGCAGATGGACGGCCCAAAAAAAATACTTACATTAGGATGGGCCCCACCTGTTGCCAGGTGGGTGGTTAGATAAACACATACTGCATGATTGGGCCCAGAGAATTTGCTAATGTCCAAATAGATGGACGGTGTGCAGAGACAACCCATACGTCTAGTGGGGTCCATAGATAAACAGTGCAGATGAAGCACTACATCATAGTGGGGTCCACGTCCCTTTACTGGACAGACTGAGTGGATATAAAACACTTACATCAAGGTGGGTCCCACCCCCACACGTGTCACACGTGTGGGATGGGCACCACGTGTCCAGAAATAAACGGACGGAGTGTATATATATAACACATACACCGAGCTGGCCCCACAGCACCGTCTGAATCCATGGACGGTGCAGATATAATTCAAACATCAAGGTGGGCCCCACCTCATTAGTGACGTCACTGGGTGGGATGGCCCACCGTCCAGATGATGGATGATGTAGATAAGACAAATACATCACGATGGCCCTGCACAGCATCGTCCAAATGGACGGTGCAAAGAATTACATCATGGTGGGCTCCTACTGATGTCACTACCTCAGCATATAGCTGGTGCGTGAGGTATCCCAGCCAATCCACTCCCACCGTCCAAAGATTGGACGGTAGGGATAAACAAACATCAAGGTGGTTTCCCACCGTCCTCAGATGGATGGTGAGATTAGAGCACCCATCAGGTGGGGTCCAGCCCACGTGGCCCACAAATATAGTAAAATGGACAGACGGCTTGAATGCACATATACAGGAGGGTGGCTCTCACCAATTACCGTCCAGCAATGGACGGTGAAATATTCAACGAATACATCTAGCGGCCCCACCTCCACACATGCAACACGTGTGGAGTGGGTCCCACAACGGACGGGCAGTGTCGGTTAAAATCCATACACTGTGGTGCCACGTGGATGGGCCACAACGATTGGAACAAGCTGCCATTTGTATTTCCTCACGTCCAGGGACCCGCTGGACAGCTTGGATATAACTCATATCATGGTGGTCCCATGATTTGGATGGTGTGGATTACCATAAAATTACAGCAGGCCCCACACGTCCTATGTTGTTTTGGACGGTGGGGATAAACACATGCATCAAGGTGGCACCACGTGGGTGGGCCACTAGGAATTGTCGACGTCCACTACAGTTGCTGGTGTGAGATACTCCAGCCAATCCGATTCCCACATCAGGTGGGTCCCACGTGGGGCCCACCACATATATAATATAACCACACATATCAAGGTGGGGTCCATCTCGTGGACGGCATGGATAAAGTGGGCCATACAATCATCATCATCATCAAGAACGAAAAGAGAGAGAGAGAGAGACGTCGGATGGTGGAGGGACCCCGCCACTATGGGCCCCTCTATACAATGCATACATCAAGGTGGGTCCCACCTCATGTGGGCCCTCAAATCACAAAATCAATGGTAGAAAATCATAAAAATCACCTACCTTGGATCTTCTTAGACCTCTTCTTCCATAAACGTATCCTAGAGCTCCGAGGGATACATTTCAACGGTGGAGATGATCATTGGATGGTGGAGATCGGAGGTAGGAAGGTGGACCACACATGGCTTCTCTCATGGAGATTTGGGAGAGTTGGACGTGTGGTATTTTGGTGTTTTGGGTTGCTTGGAAAAGGAGGGAGAAATAAGAGAGAGAGGAGATAGGATGGAGTGATGGATGGGAGAGAGGGATGGGTGTGTAAGGACTTTGTTGACTTCTGAGGAAATTTGTGTAAGAAGGGTATGGGTTATGTAAGGGTTTATTGACTTATGAGGTTGCTTAGGGATGAGTGTGAGGTGATGTCTACTTGACATATACTTGACCCTTAATGGGATTGATTGATTGATTGATTGATTGAGGTGACATGATGTAGAGATTCTCTTAGGTTTTGCAACGCGCAGCGTTTTTCTTAAACTGAACGCGGGCCCACATCTCCTGGCTTAGGTATCGCCTCAGCACGCGAGACGTGGCATCGGAACCGCGGCGACAGTGCGGTCGCTAGGGTACAAGTTTCGGGTCGCACCGACTCTGATATACAGAACATGACTAAGGATCGTGCATAAATGCCGGTAATAGATCGCGGGTCACCGAAATTCGACCGAAAGGATCGCGGAAGCCAACGGAATGGTAAGGTCTAGGATATGAGCCTTACACTTTTGTTTGATCATCCTGTAGCCTTAGGAACCTTTATTTGATTATGGCTAGTTAAGCTTTAGAGGTGAAAAGCTGTTGATAAACAAACCGACCAAATCAGTGGTTTTGATTGGATCTCGATTCTATCGACAGTCCATCGATAGGACTGGATTGAATCGAAGACTCAGCTCAATTCGAATGAAGAAGCGGAAAACAATCTAGCGACTAAACTGCATATATCTGGATTTTCTCGATTGGATCGAATGCCATTTCGATCCTATTGAAGAACCTTCGATCGAATTGAAGGCTCAATCGATTGAATCGACGGTGTTGTTATTTATCTATTTTATAGCCGTTGTAACTCAACTTATTATAAAAGGGCATTCGATCTTTAAGCATTTTGACGAGTTTTTGGATAATTAGAGCTTAGGTGATTCCCCACTCATTATCCCTCTCTTAGACTTTAAACCAAAGAGATTAATGACACCCTTCTTATGATTAATCACTCTAATGAGTATTCCAGCTCCATTATGAAGGTGTTCATATTCTCTTCCATTTTCAAGAAGTTAGATACAAATTTATAGGTAAATCATTGTCTAAATTCTCTATGATACCCTTATAGGTGAATCCCCTTGTTGGAACCAAGTATCCATTAGTCGTAGAAAATTTCACCATCCTCCCATTAACTTGGCATCTCAAAGGAAGATCATTCCAGGTAGCCAATTCAAAAAAGCAGAAGAAAATCGACTTCAAAGATCAGGGGAGCACAATAGAAATAGATTCAAGAAGTTAAGACGCATCTCAAGTAATGTGCATTATTGGAGCTAAATCCGATAAGTAAGATTGTTAATTTAGAGTCCATATACTTTTTCTTTGTGTAGGATTGAATATAGAGTTTGAGAACCAAACTTGAATAAATCCTTATGTAGGTTTCGGACATGAGTATAGTGTGTTAAGTTCTTGTGTAAGCCTCTGACGAGAGTGTACATTTGTTAAGTCATTATGTAGGCCTCTGATGGGAGTATACGTGTGTAAGTCTCCATGGGAGCTTCCGAGGAGAGTATACATTTGTAAATGTTAAAGATGAACGTTTTGGAAACTTTTGAGATAGTGAAATCTGGAACACTTAAAGAGAGTGTGTCCACCGGGAGTAGAGTAGGCAAGTAGTCGAACTGCTATATATTCTTGTGTTTGCAATTGAAATTTGTGCACATTTCTATTCATGCTTATAAGTTTAATTGGTTGAATTATATGAATGCTTAAATATATTATATGCTAGGTATCCAATTAATTGCACATGCACACATAAGATATCTATCTCACACATACATTAATGACTCAACTTATTGCATCATTTGTAATATATGCAATTGGACCCACTTGGTATGAAAGCCTAAGTATTAATTGTTTTTAATTGGCTTAAATTTTTAATTGCTCCTATTTAGCCCCTCAAGAACTTTGTCGTAATTTTAAGCTACATAAGCTTCCGCATAGCGTGTTGTCATGCTAGACAACAAATGCAATTTCACATAAATCATTGTATCAATAAAGTTGAGGATTTTTTTTAATAATAATCTAAAATAATAATTTTAATGGCCACCACCCATATTTTTTTAGCTTGATTTTATTTTACAGCTTTACTAAATTTTCACTCACCTACGTCACCTACTTAAAAATGCGGAAACTACCCATGACAGTTTGTAACCGTTCAATTTTTCCCCAATAATATCCAGCCCACCTTAATGGTGGACAAGAGACAAGATATAAGATCTTATCATTGTGGAGATTGGCCACTTGATTGACGGTTCAAATCCGTCGAAAGTAGCTTTTCATCTGATTTTTGACTCCTCTGCCCTCTTCATTTTAAAGATAATGGAACAGTTTAGATTTCAACAAACAAATGCCCACAAAAACAGAAGGCTAGGATTGTTCCATCACTACAAGAAAAGGAGGCTTTAGCCTCTGTTCAAAACTGTGGCTAAAAATGTTAAAAACTAAGGCTAAAGCCTTTAGCCTCAGTTTTGCCTCAATTATCCAAACCGAGTTGAAACCCCCGTGGCTAAAGGCTTTAACCTCAGTTTTGGCAACCAAGGCTTAAATGACTTTTATAGCCTCGGTTCTTCAAGTGAGGCTAAAAGAACCTTTTTAGCTTCAGTTTTCTCGAAATGAGGCTAAATCAAAATTTTAGCCTCCATTGTTTCCAACCGAGACTAAATCCAAATTTTAGCCTCAATTGCCTCCAACCGAAGCTAAATTTATTTTTAACCTCGGTTCTTAACAACCGAGGCTAAAGCCTTTAGCCACGAGAATTTCAGCCTTGGTTCTCAACAACCGAGGCTAAAGCTAAGCCTCGGTTACAAATTGAGGATAAAAATGTTTAATTTTTTTAAATATTTATTTAAACTACTAAACCATTCATTCAATCCACTCATGAAACAATCAATCATGAAAGCCACAATACCAACAAAACAGTTAATAACAGTCTATTTAAAGTTTTCAAAACAAACTCAATCAAACTATTACACAACATTAGGTTCCACAAATAATACAAAGTCACAATGCAAGATTTGGGTATGACTTTTGCTTGGCTGATGAACAACTACAGCTTGTTCGGTTGTCTGAAAGCATCTGCAAAGAAGAACTTTCCATTAGCAATAATTCATAGTGGAGTCCATCACATCGACAGTTCATTTGGATCTGGATTATCTGTGGGCTGATTTACTAAAATAAGCTACTAAAATGGATGGATGGCATGGATGTGATAAGAGAACATCGCTAGCATGTATACAGAGGATCTCACTTTCGGACGCAGATTTCCTGCGAAAGCCCTTCGCAGGAAATTCCTGCGCTAGGATGGCAAGTGGGGCCACTATGATGTTTTTTGAGAAATTCACGCCGTCTAGCTGTTTTGAGAGATCATTTTATAATATGCCAGGTGAATCAAGTGAAACACACAGATGGTAAACAATGAGGATTCAGCGACCACTGTTGAAACATTTTGGTCACAAAAGCTTTCCATCAGATAAATTTTTGTAGTTTCTACAATCAATCCCAGTGAGAATGACTTACATATAAAAATTAAGTTGGAGCACATTTCTTTTCTTGAATTTCCGTCCCTAGAGATTGCACAAAAAGAAATCAAACAAATAGTCTGCGATGAATTTAAAGGAGCAAATAAAAAAGAAAATCAAATGAAAGAATCTAAAGAAAATAGAGCATGAGATTGGATGATCACTGTTTTGGTATCCCTGTTTTGTTGCTGCCTTTGTTTCCTTTTTGTTTCTTAATAAAATCATTGTCAAAAATAAAAAAATTCATAGTTCGCAGCACAGTTAGTTGGTGTAGGCTCATTTAGTTCGTTTTCTAATTTCCCCAATTTGTAGTTTGAGTTCACCTAATTCGGTAGATTAGAAAATAGTTCAATCTGCTGTTCACATATAGTCCAAGCGCAACAAACATGCACATTAACAGGAGTTTAGGGTCATCCAATCAGCCCGTTAGTTCTCGATATAGAGCATGAAATTGGATGATCTCTACACAATAGAGTGATTAGATTCCATTTACCCTAAGTGAGATATACACCTGAAAGTTGGCTTGAAACCGACTACACCACATAGAGCAGCAGGCATTCTCACAGAACCTAAAGAAAATAGTAAACTTTATTGATGTGAGAGTTCTTGTACTTTCTTGTGATGGTTTAGGAGGCAATTACACATTCACTCAAACTGTCTATGACTCCTCTAAAGGATATAATTCATAAAACTACTTCATTTCACATATCATGAAACTTATCGTGGCCTGCATAACATTGAGGGGTTGTCATCTTTGGTTAGGTGACTTTTATGTTTATATAATTTCTGAATTAATGACTAGTAATGAAACTAACATTTTTTCCTTGAGTATAAAAAACTTTCATGTTGTAGCAAAAGTTACTTGGGATTCAATTTCTCATTCCAAATCTGTCTCATATTGCATGCATTGGCAAAAAAGAAATTTATGATCCTTCCAAATTCTCTGATCTTGTGCAACCACTTGGTACCACCTACAAGAACCATTGCATTGAATATCAAAATGATCAAGCTTTAAAACTCGAAAAACTCGACTCAAAAGTGTGGCCGGTCAATTAAAGATCAAGCTTTTTGACTCTTGAATGAATAACAAAACATGGTAATATTTATGACCTAAAAGTTATAAATATGGTAAATCTAGGCAATTTGTTTTTTGAGTTTTGTTGAGTTGAATTGACTTGACCAAGATTAGTCAACCAAAGATGAACTGATCGAATCGACTAGAGATTTTTCAGGTTTCCAAATAGAGGTACAAAAAGACAATGATTAGTCAACCAAAGATTTTTTTTAAAATGGCTGCTAAAATCAGAGCAAAAAGGAGATCACCTGTAGTTGGATAGGGCATGCAATCTATCTCATCCTTGACAGCAATTGGCCTTTTTGCAGGAACTGAAGGGTGAATCATGAGTAATCCAGAAGTGAGAATACCCACCTTCATGGAAACTATATTAAGGAATTAAAAGTAGAGTGGTCTATTTCACAGGTTGAAACCAAAAGACATTTACAAACCTGGGAACCATGCTGATCACAAATTACCAATATGGGGATAGGGAAACGATCTGTTATAATAATTTCAGCATAATCATGAGGAGCTTGCAATAGTTGAGCAAAGGCCTGTAAAATAATCAATATAAGAGATTTTTTTTTTAAAGGGTAGTACGAGTCCTCTCTCCTGATAATCATTGAAAGCTTAAATTGCAACCTACAGAGTATCAAGATTGATTATGCGCCCTAACTCAACAGGGATCCACCCTTTGAAATTGTTCGATGAGAAGTTTCTGCAGTTTAAAAGAAAATATAGATTGGTAAAAATATAAATATACTAATGAAAGCATGTGCACTTAATAACTGCAAGCCTCTGTACAGAGTTGTCATTGTAAATTAGAATATGTTCACAAATGACTGGCCCATCTCTAATATCTTTTGGTTAAGACTTACAAATATGTTACTCTCTAGCTTCAGGAATTCAGATGGAATGGAACCATTCGATCTTTGCCATGCACAATTCAAACAACTCCAGCTGTCCAAGCTCGGCCGGAATGCTACCAACCAGTTCATTGTTGTTCAATTGACTGTAGAAGGAAACTATCAGAAATAGTTTACACACAAATATCCCCGAAATGGAAATTTTATTTTAAAGTAAGAACCCTCATAGATAGCTTAGCTTGGACATGTTCCCCAATTCAGGTGGAATTGGCCCAGTGAGCTTGTACTGTGTAGGTACCTGGGAAGAATAAACAGCCATGACCAATGATGAAGAAAATCCCTGTTGCATGAATACTGAAGCTATGAAATAAATATCATGAAATCTAACAATTATTGCTGACATTTTTCTGAAAACATAGAAAACAGAAAAAAATAATAATAATAATAAATAAAATAGGGTTTTAGATCGCATGACCAAAAACCAAAAAACCACATTTTCCTTACTGGTATGGAAAGAAAATGCAGCAAAATGAAATGAAACTAAATCTCAGAAAAGAACATCAAAGCATCTGATTTACTAGACAAAATGCTTGTTGAATTTCCACTACTATGAAAATTCACCAGATGGAGCATTGCTTAAAAAAAGGCCAAAACCCTAATTTCCAAACAAATCACATCAGAGTCGAAGAGAGATCTCCGAAAGGGGCCAATCTCAGAAACTCCAAAGCAAATTCCTACAAATCAAACCACAACTCATACACAATACGCAAAAAATAAAACCTTTGGGATTTCTCC
Organism: Magnolia sinica; assembly: GCF_029962835.1. NCBI lineage: Eukaryota > Viridiplantae > Streptophyta > Magnoliopsida > Magnoliales > Magnoliaceae > Magnolia > Magnolia sinica. Next base: position 28,032,667 of record NC_080582.1, on the reverse strand, counting down.
CACATCTACCGCATCCAAAACCTAACTCTCCCCGACGAAATCAAAAGCGATTTTCAGAAACTCAGCAATTCCGGCAAAAACACACAAAATGCAAGAGTCTCTCGCTCTCTCACTTTTAGCCTCGGTTCTAGGCAAGTGAGGCTAAAAAGTAGGGCGTGGATCAGGTACTACCCCCTCCTGTTCTGAGCTCGGTACAGGCGGAGGCCCCACGGGCCACTAAGGGGGCGTGTTACTTTTATCCACACCGTCCATCCATTTTTCTATATCATTTTAAAATACTGGATCAAAAATAAGGCAGATGAAAGGCTTAAGCGGACCACACCATAAGAACAAGCGGTGCTAAGGACGCCCACCATTGAAACCTTCTTAGGGTCTACCGTGCCATTTATTTTCCATCCAACCTGTTGATATGGTTATATATACTTCATGAAGTGAAAAAATAAATATCATACTGATCTATAACTTCCGTGGCCCTGAGAATTTTTCAATGTTAGGAATTTAATCCCCACCATGTGATCCATTTAAGACTTGATTCTGTCTTATTTTTTGTCCAGTATTCTAAAATGATATGAAAAAAAATGGATGAACGGCGTGGGTAGAAGTCATACATCACGGTGGCCGCTCGCTAGCCCATGGAGCCTTTGCCTGTCTCGATAAGTAGACTTTTGGCGTCGGTTCTATGCAAATGAGGTAAAATAGTAGACTTTTGGCCTCAGTTCCTATGCAATTGAGGCTAGAAGGTAGACTTTTGGCCTCGGTTCCTATGCAATTGAGGCTAAAAGGTAGACTTTTCGCCTCAGTTCATATGCAACTGAGGCTAAAAGGTAGACTTTTCGCCTCGGTTCCTATGCAACTGAGGCTAAAAGATAGACTTTTCGCCTTGGTTCCTATGCAGCTGAGGCTAAAAGATAGACTTTTCACCTCGGTTCCCATGCAACTAAGACTAAAAGGTAGACTTTTTGCCTCAGTTCCTGTGCAACTGAGGCTAAAAGGTAGACTTTTTGCCTCAGTTCCTGTGCAACTGAGGCTAAAAGGTAGACTTTTAGCCTCAGTTCTTATGCAACTGAGGCTAAAAAGTAGACTTTTCGCCTCGATTGCTAAGGAACTAAGGCTAAAAGTTCATTTTTTGCCTCAGTTCCTATGCAACTGAGGCTAAAAGGTAGACTTTTCGCCTCGGTTCCTATGCAACTGAGGCTAAAAATGAACTTTTAGCCTCAGTTCCTTAGCAACCAAGGGTAAAAAACACATTCAGCCTCCATTTTTTCAACTGAGGCTAAAATATTGTGGCTAGAGGCCTATTTTCTTGTAGTGCATCGACCAGATTATTGGACTGTAACTCAGCCTCGGCTTGTTCCATGAGTGAGTGAGTTTAACTTGAGTCGGATATTAAATTAGGCAGAATCTACGTACCTGCATACGAAGCTTCATACACTGATAGAGTATTATATCTAAGGTCCCTATCATACAAGTTCAACGATTCCTTCTTCCTTTTAGCCTAAAAATCAAATTGACTTAAACTCAAGCGGCCACCCAAAATAATTATAATTCACGTTGTATGGCTGGCCTGCCTAGTCGAGTTTTGAAATACCGTGATTTTGCATAATTCTTTCATATTATGAGGCACATCAGATGAATAGATTGGATGAAATATAAATACTCGGTGAGCCCCAAACCAAACCAATCACGGGTAGTGTATCCCAACTATATCTTGTGGCCTCCTTTATTTCTCTACTCTCTTGATTTTTGAACTCAATGATTAAAAAATAGGCAACATCCCTGGTAGACTGGATACAACATCCCTGGTGGACTGGATAGATATCATGAAAGTTCCACCCCATGGCTTTAGGTCGGTAAAAGGACTGGATAGATATCATGAAAGTTTCACCCCATGGCCCTAGGTCTGTAAATGTAACCTGGTAGGGGCCGAGGCATGCTCGCATGGTTGGACCCGAAGGTTTGCTCTAGTACATTCCAACATATAGCAATAGGATACTTAGAAACTTTTACTTTGAATCTAGGTCATCTTACATGGAATAAACCATTTATATGACAAGCCTCACTGTAAATGATTATGGCTAATCTCCCACGTTTCCAATAGTTGAATGGGGAATCTTGCGGTAGTTACATCACCTACTTCAAAAGAGCGAAAAGATGGTGTAAGGTCGTCACGACTGAGGTTGAATTTGTGCAACTTGCGGAAGATGGTCAAAAATACAAACTCCAAAAGAAATTCATTGGAATGGAGTTTGCAGATTTGTATGATTTATCCAGAAAAGTTTTCAAATATGAGGAGTTCCTCCAAGAAGGATCTAGGCAAAAGTACTCGACAATCAAGACGTATTACCATGACCCTAACTACGAAGCTACGATTGCCAAGGTAGTGGCAAAAAAATCACTCATTTGCTTAGTGTCGGTTAAGGCGGAAACAACTAAACCAACCACGCAAAAGGTTCTGACACCTTTGATATTACTTGGGCCGATGAGATATTCGAGATACTACTAGCAGGGAAGTTTACTAAAGTCCCTAATAATCACAAAATTCCAACGGCCAATGAATTAGAAAAGGTTAAATATTGTAAATGGCATTAAACGCATTCTCACTCCACTAACAAGTGTGTAGTGTTCAGGAACATCGTCCAAGATAACATCGATCACAGACTGTTGATATTCTCAGAAAGAGGTGAAAAAGAAATGCTGATAGATACTAACCCATTTCCGCTTAATCTGGATGTCAACATGACTACGATGTAACTGTAAAAATTGGATCGATCAAGCCAAAGGGTTGCTCTTGGTCCTGGTCATTATCACGATACGCCACGACGATCAAGATCAGAACAATACCAGTCCTACATAGCAGCTGCAAGATCAGCAGAACGGTCGAGAGCAACGTAACGTGGTAGTTGAGTTTCACCACTATGCAACTAATGTGCCAAGATGGCCCAAGACTTGGAAGCTCCACCTTGGCTAGCGTGGCAGGTCGGATATGCAATTCCAAAGATGGCTGACAGGAGAGAGACCTATCGGCCGCGGAAGGTGTTCCCACCCCTTGACTGTCAGCCTCAACAAAAAACTCTGAATCAGAGGATGGCCAAGCCTCCACTTACTCCGAAGGGAGTCTGGAAAAGGGTCATGCATCCAAAATTCACGGCCTCCCCTAAAGTAATGACTTAAACTCGTAAACACCATTAACATCGGCATCAAGCAACCATGAGAAGAGAATTGGCAGAGGCTAAGAATGCATCTCAACTAGGAGTTAGGCAATCACGACCATTCTAGAGAATTCCTCAATCAAAGGAACAACTAACCATAAACACGGTTGAAGTAATTCTGATTCCTGTCATGCACGATCAAGTCACATAAGATGGTACCCAATCTAATAATACCACAGAATTGAGCAATATGGGCAATCATGATGTCTTATCCGATTATCTTATCAATGAGTAGTTTTCAGGGGACAAACTACTGATTGAGGAACTAATGGCGACAACCGAAGCATTGGAAGTATCGTTGCCCATTTTCAAGTAGGTAGAGGCAACTTTAATTGCCAATGAGGCTGCCAAACGTTTTGGTGTAGGTTCTAATGAGCATCACAGATTGAAAACACTTAGGAGCAATGTATGGGTTCAAAAATTATTTTCAGATCATTGCCACCTATGGTGTTCAATTGCAACATGGTACTCTCTTCCATCTACTTTTCAAGTTAAACTATCCTAGCCTAGTCAAATGATGGGCGATGTGGAAGAACTCGGTCCTCATATAGTAATATAACATGCTTCCTTTCCCTCGAGAGATGCGATTGAGGGAGAGCTAAGAACGAGTGAGATACCACAAGTAAATATTGTTAACATGGAGTTAGGGACATCATCCGAAAGAGTAGTCATAGAAAGGCCTACTTATGATATGACTCAACATCTTAAACTATTGCACATTTCCACCCACTTCAAGAGCTGCCTAGTCACCAGAATCCTGGTCGATAATGGAGTTGTTGCTAATATGCTCCCTGCAAGAATGATGTTAAAATTAGGAAAAAACTACGACCAATTTGATCCTGTCTGATGTAACGGTTAGTAACTTCGATGAACATATCATTTATGTTCTGTACTTCAAATTACACAAATAATTTAATGTTTGATTTATTTTCCTATATACCTGGCCACATGTAATGTGCTAGTTAAAAATCAAAATAGGAAGTAATTTCTTTTCCTTTTTTTAAGTATCATACTCTACTAAGAGTTTCCTAATGTGCTTGGATTTTCATTTTGCACACTTAGGGCCTATTTTTGAAGGACACATGGTTGTTATGATGGATCCTACCGTTGGTGGCAAATCCTCACTTTGGCCCCTTGCTAGAAGATACTAGGCATTGGATTTCTTGACCTTCTCTTTATTAAATGTGACTTGTTTGGTTAGTGGATCCGGCAAGACTACAATTTAGGGCTGTTAGTAGGTTTGGTCCTCCAGTACCTATATCCAAGCTAATTAGGTTTGGATCCAATCTGTTTCCGATCAAAGTCATTGGATCGTGACAAATAAGAGTATTTAAATGGTTGGGACCACCCAATGTATGGGTTAGATCTCACACATGCCACTTTGAGATGCTTATGGTGTGTAAATGAGTTCTCTTATGTGTGTGGCTTAAAGAAACCTCAAATTCTTTTGCCAGAATAATCCATATGTGTGTGTGTGTTAAATATATATAATTTTACTATTAAAGCTAACTAGACCCAAGTTGACCTGACTTTGTTTTGTATGTCTTAAATCTTATTAGAAACTGGGCTTGGCGATGCCATTGACAAATTGTTTGATGCTACCTTCGATGACATCGAAGGAAATGTTCAATGCCATTGCTCACAACCCCAAGTGTAGGGTCAAGTGTAGTAATAATCTCGGTGAGACCGAAGTCTAATCCACAAGGAATGGGTGTTGAGGGACAAATATTGCATATTGGACCCCATTTATATCTTAGTTTTATGAATATGATAATGCTTAATGTTCTATTTTACTCATGTTTGTGTTGCAAGGTGAATTTAAGAGCTTAGATTGAAACAATGCTAAAAGTATGATTTGATGCTCAAGAATCACCAAGGTAAGGGATGGATCTTAGGAGACCAAAATTGAAGAATTCACATGCCAAAGATCCAAGGAAATCAAGTGATGAAGGAAGACAATCGAAAAATTGAAGTGAAGAAAAGGAAGCCTGAAAATTGTCATGAAAACAGATTCCGAGGCTAGAAAAGTCTAGTTTTGGAAAACCGCCAGAATGGCCTTAAATATATCAAAGACTTGTAGATAGTATTGAAGGACATATCGAAGACCCTTCGATATATCGAGAAATTCAGGATTTTAGGCCAAACTCGCTGGACAGTTCTGGACCGATCTTCGATATATCGAAGACTGTTCGATAATATCGAAGGACATGTCGAAGACCCTTCGATATATCGAGAAATTCAAGATTTCAAGCCAAACTTGCTAGACAGTTCTAGATCGATCTTCAATATATCGAAGACTGTTCAATAATATCAAAGGACATATCGAAGACACTTAGATAATATCGAAACTGCATAAATTTGAGGTGGTTTCTAGATTTTTCCAAGTCGGTGTGAAAGGAGGTACTGTAAAACTATAAATAGGAGTCTCCAGGTCACTCCTAGGCATCATCTAGGTTTTAAGGAGTGGAGAAAATGCATGGAGAAGCCATCGACAAGAGTTTTTCTTCCTTTTCCTTAGTTGTTTTTATGCTTTTCTTAAGAGATTTTAGTTCAACCATGTTTATGGTTAGCTAAACCTCTTAGATAGGGCTAAGAGGTGAAGCTTGTAGCGTGATGGGATGATTTTTTTTACTTTGATTCATGTTTATGATGAACGTTCTTTGATTCTAGTTTGATTTTAAAAGAGTACTTTCAGTTCTTAATGGTTTATTGTGACTTAAATTATAGTAGATCTACAAGAGCTTTGAGTATCTTCTTTTCCTGATTTTGAGATTGTGGGATTGGTAAATCCTGTTGTTATCCATCGTCTCATGGGCATGGTTTGGTGATGGAATCTCTTCCAACCATCACAACTCTCCTCCATTGAGAATTAGGTCAAGGAAAGTTTAGATTGATCTTAATTGTATATCTTCCAATTGGATAAGATAGGAATCCAATTCCAATTGTGTGACTTGAATCAAGTAAGAGGGTTCCCCGATCTCTATAAGTGGATCCTTGGAAACCCTAGTTACTACTTTTGAATTTGTTAGTTTTAATTACTTTAATTACAATTACTCTCTCAATCACTTCTGAATTAGTTTTACATCTTTTTCTAGTTCTACTTCTAGTTGCTTTCAGAATACTCATGAGATTAATCCCTGTGGATTCGACCTCAATCTTACCAAGATTATTATTATATCGTGACCCTACACTTGGGGTTGTGAACAAGTTTTTGGCACCGTTTCCGGGGACTAACGATTACAGTTTTTTTTTAGATTGACTAGTTTTGGAATTAGGTGAAGATTAGGATTTTTCCACTTTCTATTTTTAGGTTAGGGTTTTTCTGAATTATTTTAGAAACTAACTTAGCTTTCTAATTCTAAGTTTAAAAACTTTCTAATTTCATAATTTTTGTTTTAGAAACTGACTTGTTTTATTTTGTTTTGCAAGATCTTAAATTAGAAACTTCCAATTTGGTAACTTCTTTCTAATTATCTTCCTTTCCTTTTTTTATTTCTTTCTTTTCTTTTTAGGTTTAGGTTAGAATCTGAAATTGAGGGCCGAGAGTGTTTCATGCCCAAGTGAGTCCGTGATAACACTTGATGTCTTTTAAGTAAAGGAGGATTGGTTGAGGGGTTACCCATCCATCATAGGATTAGACACCACTCGAGATCCTCAAAGTTAAGTGAAGTGATGGTTGCCAATCAACCGGTTAATCAACCGGGAAGAAAACCTCAACCTCGGGTTGAGGAAGTCTAAGATGAGAATAAGGTGCATCAAGCACCGCCGCCTTGTACTTTACAAGACTATTTACAATAGGCGAGGGTGAGTACACCTTCATGTATGGTTTTTCAAGAAAATAGGGGACACATGGATATCAAGCCAGGAGTGATCCAACTCCTTCCAAAATTTCATGGGCACAAATCTGAAAATTCGTATCTACACTTGAAAGAGATTGATGAAATCATAGCCACTCACTATTTTCCTAATGTATCTGACAACACGGTTAGGCTGAAACTCTTTCCTTTTTCTTTGAAAGAGAAAGTTAAGATGTAGTTGCATTTACTACGTCCTCGATCTATTAGTAGATGGAATAACATAACAAGGGAGTTCATAAAGAAATTTTTCCCATACCATGAGACGAACACCCTTAGAAAGTCAATCATGAACTTCGCCCAAAAGGAAGATGAAACATTCTTCCAATGTTGGAAACGGTTCAAGGATCTTGTCAGTTCATGCCCACAACATGGTTTTGAAACGTGGTGCATCACGAATTTCTTCTATAATGGACTGACGTCTTCCATGTGCCAATTGGTCGAGATAATGTGTAATAGGGAATTCATGAATAAAAGTGTCGATAATGTGTGGGATTATTTTGACAAGCTTGCTGAAAATACACAATCAGGGGACATCTTCCCAAAATCAAGCACAACATCTAGGCCGACTCAATCCAAGGAAAGGGGCGGTTGTATCTCCTAGAAGAGGATGATGATATTAATGCTAAAGTGGCTAATCTCACCAGAAAACTCGAGGCCATGGAACTAAAGAAGGATAAGGGTAAGGAAATTGTTTGCGGTATTTATGCTTGTAACATTCACACAACTGAAAATTGCCCAACAATATCTATTTTTCAAGAGGTACTGAATGAGCAATCTAATGTCGTGAATACTTACCAAAGACCTTTCAGTGGGCCCACCTCTAATACATACAATCCCAACTGGAGAAATCATCCAAACTTCAATTGGACAAACGGACAAACTGCTACACCTCAAGGATTCCCTAATCAAATTCTAATTCAAGGGAAACCTCAGGAGGATCCGGTTTTAAAGCATCTTTAAAATCAAGATGTTTTCAATCAGGGTATGCTACAAGTCTTTCGAGACCTCACAAAGGCCATAGAAGGACTTGAAACTAAAAGTGCAATTGGGAACAAGGGGAGCCTTCTAGCTCAACATCTTCCCAATTCATAACCACAATATGAAGTTAGCGACCTGAGCCCTTAAAATTAGATGGAGCAAGATAAATCTATCACCACTCTTAAGAATAGGAAGACCATTGACAAAACCATTCTGGTTAGGGCTGAAAAGCCTAAGGACCCAGAAGAGGACAACAATGATAGATTTAGCCATACCCCACACGAATTAGAACCAGAGCCTCAAGGGAAGCCGATTGTTCCATTTCCCCAACGGTTGATTGCACCAAAACTTTTCTCTAACTCTCAGAACATTCTAGAGGTGTTGAAACAAGTGAAGGTCATTATTCCTCTACTTGATGCCGTAAAACAAATACCTTCATATGCCAAATTTCTAAAAGACTTATGTACGACCAAAAGACAGTAAAAGATTCAAAAGAAAATCTTTTTAATTGAAAAGGTGAGTGTCATTCTAAAGCAAGATGTGCCACAAAAATATAAAGATCCCAGTAGCCCAACCATCCCTTGTATAATTGAGAACTACGGAATTGAGCATGCACTTCTTGACTTAGGAGCGAGTGTAAATTGAATTCCTTACTCGGTCTACAAATAACTAGGTTTGGGTGAATTAAAACCCACCATAACCACATTACAACTTGTTAATCGCTCAGTTCATGTACCAAGAGGGATAATTGAGGATGTGTTGGTCCAGGTTGACAAATTCTAGTACCCGATAACTTTATCGTCCTAGATACGCAACTCATCAGTAACATGAACACTTAAATCCCAGTCATTCTTGGTCGCCCATTCCTTGCCACATCAATTGTAATCATTAATTGTAGGAATGAAGTCATAAGATTATCTTTTGTAAATATGACATTGGAGTTGAATATCTTTTTCAACACACGTAAACAGTTAGAGGATAATGACGATTTCCACGACTAACTTGATTGATTCTTTCATAGAAGATAGAGCACTTCTAACATTATCCTCTGACCCTCTAGACACGTGCGTAGCCCACTCCCATGATTTTGATGATGACATGATTGGGAGATGGAGACCATGTTGGATACCGTGCCGGTACTTGAAGTTAATCGATGGAAGCCACAATTCGAAGAATTCCCCCAAACTGATGTAATGTCTCTACCATCTAACCTCAAGGCGCCGAAGCTTGACCTAAAACCTTTGCCCTCTGATTTAAAATATTTATATCTAGGTCAAGATGAGACATACCCGGTGGTGATTTCTTCCCATCTTGAGCAAGAATAGGAGAGTATGCTCATCTTTACTCCTATTGAGCACAAAGGAGCCCTTGGATGGTCGATTGCGGACCTCAAGGGAATTAACCCTTTAATTTATATTCATCACATTCATCTTAAGGATAATGCAAAGACCTCACGACAACCACAACGTAGACTAAATTGAAACATGAAGGAAGTGGTTAGGGCTGATGTTCTTAAGCTATTGGATGTAGGTATCATATAACCAATATCCAATGCCAATGGGTGAGTCCAACTCAGGTGGTTCCCAAGAAGTCTGGAATCACCATTGTAGCCAATGTCAATAATGAACTCGTGCCAACTAGGATCACTATTGGTTAGAGAATGTGCATTGACTATATGAAGTTGAATATCGTCACGAGGAATGACCACTTTCCTTTGCCCTTTATCGATCAAATTTTGGAAAGGCTAACTGGTCACTCTTACTATTGCTTCCCTGACTGTTATTCGGGCTATAATCAAATCGAGATAATCCTTGAAGAGCAGGAAAAGACCACATTTACATATCCTTACGGCAACTTTGCTTACCGAAGGATGTCATTTGGGCTATGTAATGCCCCCGCCACTTTTCAGCGATGCATGTTGCATATTTTTTCTAACATGGTGAGATAATATTTAGAGGTCTTCATAGATGATTCTCAGTCTTTGGTCCATCTATGAGTGAATATTTAAAAAATTTTAAAAATGTGTTGAAGCGATGCAAGGAAAAGAACTTGGTACTAAATTCGGAAAAGTGTCACTTCATGGTTCGTAAGAGGTCCTTAGACACATCATCTCATCAAGGGAAATTGAGGTAGATAAGGTTAAAATTGATCTTATATCTAACCTACTTCCACCCAAGAACATACGAGACGTTCGATCGTTCCTAGGACACGCCGGGTTTTATAGAAGATTCATAAAAAAATTTAGTCACCTCTCTCATCCTCTATGTAATCTACTTCAAAAGGATGCACCATACAAGTGGACTGAGCAATGCCAAGAATCTTTTACTAAGCTCAAGGGCATGTTAACAACTGCACCTATTATGCAGCCACCGACTGGAGCCTTCCTTTTGAACTTATGTGTGAAGCGTCTGACTATGCTCTTGGAGCGGTTTTACACCAGAGAAAAGAAAAGAAGCCCTACGTTATTCATTAAGCAAGTAGAACCCTAAATCATGCCCAAGTGAATTACTCAACTACGGAGAAAGAATTCTTAGCCGTAGTATTCGCTTTGGACAAATTTAGGTCCTACTTGATCGGATCCAAGATCATCATCTACACAGATCATGCAGTGCTTAAGTATCTTCTTTCTAAGAATGATGCTAAGCCACGCTTGATAAGACGGATCCTCCTACTCCAAGAATTTAATTTGGAAATAAAAAAATAAAAAGGCAGTAGAGAACATAGTGGGTGACCATCTTTCCCTTGATCTCTCTGATTTTCTTAAGATGACATATATAAATGACATATTTCCTGACGAACAATTGTTCAAAGTCTCCCATTCACCTTGGTTTGCTGATATTGTTAATTATCTTACCACAGGTTTCATGCCAACACATTGGACTATGCAAGATAAGAAAAAATTCTTTGCCGAGGTTCGTAAGTTCTTCTAAGATGATCCATATCTGTTTAAATATTGCTCAGACCAAATCTTAAGGAGATGTGTGTCAGACAATGAACATCAAAGTGTCATCTCCTTCTGACACTCTCAGTCCTGTAGTGGTCATTTTTCTGCCAAAAAGATCAAGGCCAAGATTCTGCCGTATGGCTTTTACTGGCCCACTATGTTCAAGGATACTCATGAGTTTTGCAAAGCTTATGAGCGTTGTCAAAAGTTGGGAGCATTGTCCCGTCGAAATATGATGCCTCTGAACCCCATTTTAATTATTGAAGAATTTAATTGTTGGGGCATTGATTTCATGGGACCATTCCCCCAATCCTTTGGGAATCTATACATTTTGCTAGTAGTAGATTATCTCACTAAATGGGTCGAAGCAATTTCATGCCGAAATAATGACCATTAAACAGTTATTAAATTCTCAAAAGAAAACATCCTTTTCCAGTTCAGAACGCCTCGAGCCATCATTAGTGATGGGGGCTCACATTTTTATAACAGGCCATTCGCGAACTTAATGAAGAAATATGACATTTCTCACAATGTGAGCACTCCATACCACCCACAAACAAGTGGACAAGGTGAGATTTTCAATAGGGAGATCAAATACATTTTGGAGAAAATGATTAACCTTGATCGAAAGGATTGGTCAATCCGATTGACCGATGCTTTATACGCTTACCGTACTGCATTTAAAACCCCTATTGGAATATCTCCCTTTAGACTTGTATATGGGAACGCTTGCCACTTGCCTGTGAAGTTGGAACATAAAGCCTAATAGGCTATCAAAAATCTGAACTTCAATTTAAACAACGCTGACTCGCTACGCAAACTTCAGTTGAATTAACTTGAAGAAATTCGGAATGATGCGTACGAGAACTCGAGAATTTACAAGCACAGGATGAAGGTATTTCGTGATCAATACATTCTTCAGAAATCATTTACACCAGGTCAGAAAGTCCTCTTATATAATTCTCGGTTACATCGCTTTCCAGGTAAGCACTGATCTCGTTGGACCAGCCCTTTCACTATTACTAATATTTATCCTCATGGGGCTATCGAGATAAAGAATTCAAACAATGGCAATGAATTTAAAGTGAATAAACATCATTTAGAGCCATTTGTTGAAAAATTTAATTCAGAGGACATGTTCATACCTCTAAATGATCCTATTTACCAAGATTGACCTCCTAATCTGACGAAGGCGTAGTTAGGTTGCTGCTTTCCATTTGTTCTAGGATAGTTTACTTTCTGTCGTTCTACGATAGTCTACTTTATGCTGTTTAGGATAGTTTTCTTTCCATTTATTCTAGGATAGTTTGCTTTTTGTTGGTTAAACTCTTGTGCTATCCCACCTTTACGCTATGATCCTTTGGGAAAAAGCCTCAAAATTCCTTCATCAAGTACTATCGTTCCATCACTTCTCCTTCAATTATGTTATCTCTTTTGCAAATCATGCTTATTTCTTTTACATTGAGGACAATGTAGATTTTAGGTTGGGGATGGGAGATTAGGTAAACTAACCAATGTTTTCTCAGTTTTGAGCAAAATTTACAAATTTTTTGAAAAATTTTCGATGTTTATCTGTTTAAAAGCAATGAATTGTGTACTTAAGAGTGCTTTGAGTATGATAAGATAGAGATTGAATTTTAAATTACTAAAGTTTAATCATCTAAGTAATTTATCACCTAAGTACTTACGCTCAATTGATTAAGAGGAAGTTTGAATATCATGTTAAATCACAAAATACATTCAATTTGTCTTCTGTATGATATACTAGAAGTTTTGATTGTTAGTATGTGAATTATTGATAGATGGTGAGAATCAGGTCTGGAGAATTTTATCCACCTTAAAAGAAGAAAAGGACCAGTAAAAAAGAAAAAAGAAAAAAAAAAGGAGATTGATAGAAAGGTCATGTATGGTGAAAAGACTGAAAATTTTTGAAAAAGAATGAAAATTTTAAAAATAAAGAGAAAAGATGAAAAGACAGAATGAATACAAATGACCATCGATATAAAATCAAAAACTAGAAAAAGAAGGAAAATGGGATAAGTTCAGAATCAGTACTTAAGTTTTCAACCAATCTTAAAGTGATGAGCATGGCAAACATTATGAAAAGATAATATTTTCACTGAGCACGTTGAAAAACTTGTTATGCGAACTATGCTCTGACTTAATGGATAAAAGATTTGATTACTTATGTGATTCGTGATTCAGCTGTAGGTTTTTAAAATATCACTTTCTCATCATTAAGTCTACTCATTCATGCTTGATTACACAAAAGATTGTTATCTGAAAAAGGTTTGAACATTGCGCATTAAAGTTCATTTTTCACATACTTTGCTCAAGACTAGTAAAATGCTGGTTGGGGATTATGTTGAGGGTCAAATATTGCATATTAGACCCCATTTTTATCTTGGTTTTATGAATATGATAATGCTTAATGTTCTATTTTACTCGTGTTTGTGTTGCAAGGTGAATTTAAGAGTTTGGATTGAAAAGGGTACTAAAAGCATGGATTTGATACTCAAGAATCACCAAGGCAAGGGATGAATCTTAGGAGACCAAAATTGAAGAATTCACATGCCAAAGATCCAAGTAAACCAAGTGATGAAGGAAGATAATCGAAGAATTGAAGTGAAGAAAAGGAAGCCTGAAAATTGTCCTGAAAACAGATTATGGAGCCAGAAAAGTCTAGTTTTGAAAAACTACCAGAATGGCCTTTAATATATCGAATACCTGTAGATAGTAGCGAAGGTCATATCGAAGACCCTTTGATATATTGAGAAATTCAGGATTTCAGGCCAAACTCGCTGGACAGCTCTGGACCGATCTTCGATATATCGAAGACAGTTCAATAATATCGAAGGACATATCGAAGACCCTTCGATATATCGAAAAATTCAGGATTTCAGGCCAAACTAGCTAGACAATTCTAGACCGATCTTCGATATATCGAAGGACATATCGAAGACACTTAGATATTATTGAAACTGCGTAAATTTGAGGCAGTTTCTAGATTTTTCCAAGTCAGTGCGAAAGGAGGTGCTACAAAATTATAAATAGGAGTCTCCAGGGCACTCCTAGGCATCATCTAGGGTTTAAGGAGTGGAACAAAAGCATGAAGAGGCCATCGCCAAAAGTTTTTTTTTCCTTTTTCTTAGTTGTTTTTATGCTTTTCTTAAAAGATTTTAGTTCAATCATGTCTATGGTTGGCCAAACCTCTTAGCTAGGGCTAAGAGGTGAAGCTTGTAGCATAATGAGATGTTTATTTTACTTTGATTCATGTTTATGATGAACCTTCTTTGATTCTAGTTTGATTTTAAAAGAATACTTTCAGTTCTTAATGATTTATTATGACTTAAATTACAGTAGATTTGCAATAGCTTTGAGTATCTTCTTTTCCTGATTTTGAGATTGTAGGATTGGTAAATCCTGTTGTTATCCATCGTCTCATGGCCATGGTTTGGTGATGGAATCTCTTCCAACCATCACAACTCTCCTCCATTGAGAATTAGGTCAAGGAAAGTTCAGATTGATCTTAATTGTATATCTTCCAATTGGATAGGATAGGACTCCAATTCCAATTGTGTGACTTGAATCAAGTAAGAGGGCTCCCCAATCTCTATAAGTGGATCCTTGGAAACCCTAGTTACTACCTTTGAATTTGTTAGTTTTAATCACAATTACTCTCTCAATCACTTCTGAATTAGTTTTACATCTTTTTCTAGTTCTACTTCTAGTTGCTTTCAGAATACTCACGAGATTAGTCCCTGTGGATTCAACCTCAGTCTTACCGAGATTATTACTACATCGCGACCCTACACTTGGGGTTGTGAACAAGTTTTTGGCACCGTTGCCGGGGACTAACGATTACAGTTTTTTTTTTTAGATTGACTAGTTTTGGAATTAGGTGAAGATTAGGGTTTTTCCACTTTCTATTTTTAGGTTAGGATTTTTAACTTTCTAATTCTAGGTTTAGAAACTTTCTATTTTCTGTTTTTATAAACTTTCTAATTTCATAATTTTTGTTTAAAAACTGACTTATTTTGTTTTGTTCTTCAAGATCTTAAGAACTTCTAATTTGGTAACTTCTTTCTAATTCTCTTCCTTTCCTTTTCTTATTTCCTTATTTCTTTTTTAGGTTTAGGTTAGAATCTGAAATTGAGGTATGAGAGTATTTCATGCCCCAATGGCTCCGTAACAACACTCGACGTCTTTTGAGTGAAGGAGGATTAGTTGAGGGCTTATCCATCCATCATAGGATTAGACACCACTGGAGATCCTCAAAGTTAAGTGAAGTGATGGTTGCCAATCAACTAGGAAAACAACCTCAATCTCGGGTTGACGAAGTCTAGGATAAGAATGAGGTACATCAAGCACCCCCGCCTCGTACTTTACGAGACTATTTAAAACTGACGGGGGTGAGTACACATTCATGCATGATTTTTCAAGAAAATACGGGACACATGGATATCAATCCAGAGGTGATCCAACTCCTTCCAAAATTTCATGGACTTAAATCTAAAAATTCGTATCTACACTTGAAAGAGTTTGATGAAATCATAGCCACTCTATATTTTTCTAATGTATCTGACAACACGGTTAGGCTGAAACTCTTTCCTTTTTCTTTGAAAGAGAAAGTTAAGATGTAGTTGCATTTACTACGTCCTCGATCTATTAGTAGATGGAATAACATAACAAGGGAGTTCATAAAGAAAATTTTCCCATACCATGAGACGAACACCCTTATTTTGACAAGCTTGCTGAAAATACACAATCATGGGATATTTCCCCAAAATCAAGCACAACGTCTAGGCCGACTCAATCCAAGGAAAGGGGTGGAATGTATCTCCTGAAAGAGGACGATGATATCAATGCTAAAGTGGCTAATCTCACCATAAAACTCGAGGCCATATAATTAAAGAAGGATAAGGGTAAGGAAATTGTTTGCAGTATTTGTGCTTGCAACATTCACACAACTGAAAATTGCCCAACAATATCTGTCTTTCAAGAAGTACTGAATGAGCAATCTAATGCTGTGAATACTTACCAAAGACCTTTTAGTGGGCCCACCTCTAATATGTACAATCCCA
Organism: Magnolia sinica; assembly: GCF_029962835.1. Taxonomy (NCBI): domain Eukaryota; kingdom Viridiplantae; phylum Streptophyta; class Magnoliopsida; order Magnoliales; family Magnoliaceae; genus Magnolia; species Magnolia sinica. Next base: position 28,016,595 of record NC_080582.1, on the reverse strand, counting down.
ACTAGAGAAATCATCCAAACTTTAGTTGGAGAAACGAACAAACTACTACACCTCAAGGATTCCCGAATCAAATTCCCATTCAAGGGAAACCTCAGGAGGATCTGGTTTTAAAGCATCTTCAAAATCAAGAGCTTTTCAATCAAGGTATGCTATAAGTCTTTCAAGACCTCACAAAGGCCATACAAGGACTTGAAACTAAAAGTCCAATTGGGAACAAGGGGAGCCTTCCAGCGCAACATCTTCCCAATCCAAAACCACAATATGAAGTTAGCAACCCGAGCTCTTCAAATCAGATGGAGCAAGCTAAATCTATCACCACTCTTAGGAGTGGGAAGACCATTAACAAAACCATTCCGGTTAAGGCTGAAAAGCCTAAGGATCCGGAAGAGGGCAACAATGATAGATCTAGCCATGCCCCACAAGAATTAGAACCGGAGCCTCAAGGGAAGCTAATTGCTCTATTTTCCCAACGGTTGATTGCACCAAAACATCTCGTTAACTCTCAGGATATTCTGGAGGTGTTGAAACAAGTGAAGGTCAATATCCATCTACTTGATGCCGTAAAATAAATAGCTTTATATGCTAAATTTCTAAAAGACTTATGTATGACCAAAAGACGGCAAAATATTCAAAAGAAAATCTTTTTAACTGAAAAAGTGAGTGTGCCACAAAAATATAAAGATCTCGGTAGCCTAGCCATCCCTTGCGTAATTGGGAACTGATGAATTAAGCACGCACTTCTTGACTTGGAGCGAGCGTAAATCCGATTCCTTACGTAATCTACAAACAGCTAGGTTTAGGTGAATTAAAATCCACCCTAACCACATTACAACTTATTAATCACTCAGTTTGTGTACCGAGAGGGATAATTGAGGATGTGTGGTCCATGTTGACAAATTCTACTGCCCGGTAGATTTTATCATCCTGAATACGCAACTCATCAGTAACATGAGTTCTCAAATCTCAGTCATTCTTGGTCGCCCATTCCTTGCCACATCAAATGCAATCATTAATTGTAGGAATGGAGTCATGAGTTTGTCTTTTGTAAATATAACATTGGAGTTGAATATCTTTTTTAACACAGGCAAACAGTTAGAGGATGATGACGATTTTCACGACATTAACTTGATTGATTCTTTCGTGAAAGATAGAGCACTTCTAACGTTATCTTCTGATCCTCTAGAGTCGTGCCTAACCCACTTCCATGATTTTGATGATAACATGATGAGGGAGATGGGGACCATGTTAGATGTCATGCCGGTACTTAAAGTTAACCGGTGGAGGCCACCATTCGAAGAATTACCCCAAACTAATGTAGTGCATCTACCATCTAACCTCAGGGCACCGAAGCTTGACCTAAAACATTTGCTCTCTTATTTGAAATATGTCTATCTAGGTCAAGATGAGACATACCCGGTGGTGATTTCTTTCCACCTTGAGCAAGAACAAGAGAGTATGCTCATATTTACTTCATTAAGCACAAAGGAGCCCTTGGATGATCGATTGTGGACCTCAAGGGAATTGACCCTTTGATTTGTACTCATCACATTCATCTTGAGGATAATGTGAAGACCTCACGATAACCACAACGTAGACTAAACTGAAACATGAAGAAATTGGTTAAGGCTGAGGTTCTTAAGCTATTGGATGTAGGTATCATATACCCAATATCCGATAGCTAATGGGTGAGTCCAACATAGGTAGTTTCCAAGAAGTCTAGAATCACCATTATAGCCAATGTTAATAATGAACTCGTGTCAACTAGGATCACTACTGGTTGGAGAATGTGCATTGACTATAGGAAGTTGAATACCATCACGAGGTTATCCGAATCGGGTGAGCCCTCTTCCTTTGTAATTTTTGCTTTCATAGTGATCATTTGTCACTTTATGCCGTGGTTTTTTCCCGCAAGAGTTTTTTCACATTAAATCATTGTGTACTCTTTGTGTTTGCTTAGTGATTGAATTACTTCTTTTGATTATACTCGGTATGCTTCCGCAGTCCCCTAACAGACTGGACCTGATTTTTATTTAGCCAAACAGTCTCACCCAAACTCAACCTGATTTCTAAATGATTCCAATAAATAAACCCAAGCGATTACAATTGGGTCAGCTCCCCGCAATTGACAACCTGATTGGATTTGGCTTAATTATCAATTTTGGAAGGTCTCCCACTCGCTACTTCGATTTTTGTTAGTGTGCTTTATTCAATTAATATTAAATTTTAACGTTTTTACTCTTTTCCTAAAACTTCTAAATTGTGATTACGCAGGAGAAAGATCAGTTTTGGTGACACAAATTTGATGTGGAGGGTATGGGATTGCCTTAATCTTGATGTAAAGCGAGGGTGAAATAGATTTAGGGCTGGCAATGGGTCAGGTCAACCCACGGGTCAACTAGCCTGACCTGCTTTTGAGGTGGGTTCAAGCCAACTTTAACAGGAAGTTGGTCTGGCTTGGGCTAGAAATGTGACACTTTTAAGTAAATGGATTGGATTGGGTTAATTCTACCCGACCTAAACTGACCCACCAATATAATTATCAATGGATTGGTCCAATGATCCAACACAACCCAACCTAAAATCCTAGACAAAATACAAAAGAAAAGGCAAAATATATTTTTTTAATGCATGTACATATCCGTTGTCTAGGCTAGGTTGTTCACAGCCTTAGTATTGTATTCCTTTCTTAAACCCAAGTTGGGTTTTGGCAGGTTGAGTTTGGCCAATCAAGCTTGACCTAATTATAATTAAATGAGTCAGGTTGGGTTGGGTTGGGCTTAGTGGAATTTTATGTGGGTCAGGCCAGGTTAGAGGGTTGTGGGTTGTGGATTGGGTTTATGTAAGGATTCTTGGCCTGTTCGCTAAAATGGGTCAGGCTTGGGATGACCCCAACCCTCTTCGAACTGGACCCATTGCCACCCCAAGAAAGTTTACAAATTCAAATTGCATACATTCTACATTTTGGAGGAAATGAGAAGGAGCTTAAAAATTGGTTTGCATTAGAAACTTTCCTACAAGTTTACAGCCTTTATTGGGTCCCAAACACCCAATTATGTAAACTCTGCACTTCTACTTTGGTCCTATAATCGAATTAGTGGTTTCCAAGTGGGATCTTTAGTTCTAGTACATACTTTTTGTGCACTTCCCTTTCCTACATTTCTTTCATTTCTTATATATCTTTCAACTTTATACATTGGGAGTAACAATCACCACCAGCATTCCTTCATAGTGCAAGCATTTAGCTGTGTAGAAAACTACTAGAATATAGTGAGCACCTATCCACTCTTGTAATCTATCCACTCTTATAATCGAGAAGGTTTCTCAAAAGTACCACCTAAGCATGTACCAAAGCTCGGTCTATTTAATCCAGGAGGTATATCACTTAGGGAACCTTTTTAAAGTTAGGAACCTTAGTTGTATGTACACACTCATGTACTCTTACTATTTTCCATTTAAAGCAAAATATTCAAAAGAAATTATAATATAAGAAAAATCCAAAATGTATAATATAACAAAAGGTGAAAAAAGAGCATAGGCATCAATCAGAAATAGAGCTAGGCATCGAGTCGAGGTGGACCGAGCTAGGGCTAACTCGACTCGATCCGGTTTTGAAATAGGCCTGACCCAAACTTGATCCAATTCAATACCGATTACAGCATGCCTGACTCCATCCGAGTTTGGTCTAGCCTAGATTGATCCGGACCAAGTCCAATCCAGTTAGAAGTACCGAGTCGGGTCAAGTTGGCACCAAGTCGGATTGAGAGATGAGGGAGGGAGTGGAGATGAGAGAGAGGAGGAGGAGGAGGAGGAGGGTGATGGTGGTGGGTGGTTGGCGGGCTTGGAAGAGGAAGAGGAGAAGGATGAGGGAGGGAGGGAGGGGAGAGGAGGAGGAGGGTGATGGTGGTGGGTGGTTGTCGGGCTTGGAAGAGGAGGATGGGGGAAGGAGAGAGAGAGGTTGGGATTGGGTCGGGGTAGGGTTAAAGAGTCAGGTTGAGTCAGGTTTCAGATCGAGTTGAGTCTAACTAGATCGAGTTACTGGGTAACTCGAACTCGACTCGATTTTAGTTCAGATTGGATGAAGCTTACTTAGTTCGGACTGTCTCACCCATTCGGTTCTGGTCAAGTCGAGTCGGATTGGACCAAGTCGGAGGAGTTGAGTTAGCCGAATTGGGTCGCTCCATACCCACCTTTAATCACAAACCATTGGGCCTAAAAGTGGCCTTCCACCCTACACTAACAAAAATCCACAATCATCATCGCCCACAATCCAAAACCTACTACCTTTGTGATCATCATATGGGTTGCACCTACACAAACTACAAAACGAATGACTGGTGAAGAGATACTGAACAGTCACTCAAATCCTATTTACATGCCTGATGTAAATGCACTGAATCTACGTAATGAAGATTGTTACGAGAGAATTTGAGCCAACCTTGATTGAGGAAAGCTTGGCTCAGAAAGTTGATCGGCCGTGCCGAGGAAGGGGGGATGGCAGAGCAAAATAAGACGACCCGCAGTTCAGAGTTAGCTTCGCTACTTTGACTAAGCCCAAACTATCGGGATCGCGCTTCTAAGTTCTTTTGTAGAGCTTTCACATCAGCCTAGAACCCAGAAGAAGCCATTACACACCCCATCCATTGGCTCCGACCAGATCCTCGTTGGTAAACGGCTCGGCTTGATCCACTTATGAACTCAGACTGTCGTAAGCAAGACTCAGACTATAAGGTTAACCCAGACAAGGATGAAGCCTACAATCACGCTCAAGGATCAACTTCAGTAACGCATGTATGGAGCAACATCCGGCGCACGATCTCTGGGTAATTGCCAACATCAGCGCACGCGCCATTCACTCTTAATGGTAGAGATCATGCCGAGAATGACGGACATGTTCACTTCAGTTGGAATGTATAAATAAGAGACATGTCTACAGGAACAGGTACGCAAAATCTCTCACCCAAAACAACTCTACACTACTTAGACCTAGATTCCTAGCCTGACTTTGACATCGGAGGGTCCCCTGCACTAGTCAAAGTCTCCTTTGTCTTCACTCTATGTAGGCTTAAGGGGCTCGATACGAGAGCTCGAAGCTTGGCGAGGGTGAGCAAGATTTCTGCATCAACATTTTGGCGCCTTCTGTGGAAAATTGAATAAAAATAGCTCTTACTTTACTAAGGAGAGATAGCAAAAGGAATGAAGAAAGTGCATACACCACCTGTTGCAAATCCTGAGCCGTTCAGAGCTCGAAATTTGACATCTAGATTGCAAATAGAGTCTGCGCCAATGGAGCCTACTCAATGGTCTAGAAATCGATGAGGCAAGTACCAAGCATTGCAGAACCAAATAGAAATGTTGGTCAACGAAGTCAGCCAAATGAGGCAGTAGATGAACAGACAACATCCACCTATTGATCAGGAGGTGAACACTCCAACGGTCACAGAACGTCCAGCCCCTTCAGCGTCACGATGCCTCTCGCGAGGCGCATCTTGTTGGATCCCGATACGAGCATGGGAACCATTGAACCGAGCCCCCATGTATGTCTCTGAGACCTTACACTAGCACCAACAAATCTTCGCCACGAACTGGAACGGAGGAGACACAGAAGGACTCCTAAGCCTGATCGTGCTCGGGAAGCAGTGGCCGAGAATAAAGACCCTTAGGAAACTCAGCTCAAAGAACTATGAGGTCAAATCGACGTAATGCACCGGACGTACCAAACATGGACCCCAGCCACCATAAAGGCAATAATGGAAGAAACGGAACCCCCTTTCACGAGAAACATAATGAGTGTAGTGATGCCTCCCAGGTTCCGAATGCCTCCCATTACGCCCTACTCAGGTTCTGGAGATCCTACAGAACACATGGAGTCCTACCGTTCCTGGATGGAGCTTCAGTCAACCTCCGGACCAATTACGTGCAGAGCATTTTCGATAACACTTACTGGAGCAGCATGGGGCTGGTATCGACAACTGAAGCCAAAGTCGATTGACTCGTTTGCCGAGCTCAGTAAAGCATTCCTCACATAGCTTATTGTGGGAAAGCAGCATAGGAAACCCTCTGCACATCTGCTCACTATCAAACAGAAGGATAGGGAGGCGTTGAAGGACAATTCAATGGGGAGGCAATGCAAGTCGACGACTACTCGGATAAGATGGCTTTGGCTATCATAATCTCTGGGCTCAAGGAGGGTAAGTTCCTATTCTCCATAGGGAAAAACCCTCCAACCACATTGGGAGAATTCATGAATCGGGCATAAAAATATTCGAGCGTCAAGGACTCTTCAGTTCTTGGAAGGGGACTCATCATGCAAGAAACTCCTCCGGAGATAAAAAGTGCAAAGATGCCCCATTCCAGCCAAGCACGAACAAGAAGAGGTCAGACAAGGAGGGATCCCTCAACCAAAGGCAAAGTATAAAGTCCAAAAGCCGATTCAACTCATATACACCTCTGAACACATCTCCAGAGCAGATTCTCTTGGAAATTCGGAATAAGGGGTTACTGATGTGGCCGAGTTGCATGAAGACAGATGCGGGCCAATGAGACAAATGTAAATATTATCGCTTTCATCATGATCATGGGCACAATACCAGCGATTGTGTTGACCCAAAAGAAGAGATCGAGACTCTCATTCGCAAGGGACACTTGCGTCAATATATAAAGGAAGAAAAACAAGCTCGACAATATGAACAGCTGAGTAGAGTAGCAGACGACGGCACCAAAATTTGGACTATATGCAGGGGACCGTTCGGAGGTTGGGATTCAAACCGAGCCCGGAAAGCTCATGCTCTGAGTACAAACCCCGAATACTACATTCACTTAGCTGATCAGCCGATCAAGGGACCTCAGATGTCTCCGTGCAGTTTGACGTTTACTAAGGATGACACACACGGAATCCATCATCCTCATGACGACGCCTTGGTAGTCATCATGATAATAGCTAATCGGAAGGTGTACCACATCCTAGTCGACACAGGAAGCTTAATCGACATCTTGTACTCCGAGGCATTCGACAAGATGGGAATTGACAGGTCACGCCTTCGACCCGTTCGTACCCCACTACATGGCTTCACGGGAGACAAAGTCATCTCAGAAGAGGCGATTTCTCTCCCAGTCATGGTAGGCGAGGGACAAAACCAGGTAACCTTGTTAGTGGACTTTCTGGTGGTGAACACCCCATCAACATATAACGTCATCCTTGGATGAGCATCATTTAATTCCATGAGACCAGTGGTATCCACCTACCATCTGATGATGAAGTTTCCCGCTGTTGGAAGGATCGGCTACCTTCGTGAAGATCAAAGGGAGGCTTGACGTTGTTACATTATAGCAGTTAGGAAGGGCTTGGCAAGACAGGCCCTTACAGTCAATGCGTTCGATCCCAAAGAAGACGCGTCAGAGGGGAGCTCCCCTATAGAGGACCTCTTGACCATTCTGCTCAATGATACTGACTCAACTAGAACAGTCCAGCTCGGATCATCGTTGACCACCGGTCAGTGGACATAAATGTTGGAGTTTCTACGCCAGCATAGAGCATTTTTGCATAGTCCCACCAAGATATGCCAGGTAACGCTCCCAAAGTAATGGTTCACATATTAAATGTGGACCTGGATCACAGATCGGTCAAGCAGAAAAGAAGAGCCTTCGAGCTCGAGAAGTATGCTGCAATCGCCGAGGAGGTCACCAAATTGCTCGACGCAAGTTTCATCGAGGAAGTCCATTACCTGGACTGGATTGCGAATGTCGTGCTCGTCAAGAAAGCTAATGGAAAATGGCGGGTTCGTGTTGACTACTCGGACTTGAACATAGCCTGTCCCAAAGATAGCTTCCCCCTCCCCAGGATTGACTAGCTAGTCGACAGCACAGCTGGGCATGAACTCCTTACATTCAAGGATGCATACTCTGGCTACAACCAGATAGTGATGCACCCCCTAGACAAGCAGAAGAAGACGTTTGTCAAGGATAAAGGGCTCCACAATTACCAAGTCATGCCCTTCGGCTTGAAGAACGATGGGGTCATATATCAATGAATGGTAAATAAGATGTTTGCTCAACAAATCGGTCGAACCATGGAGGTCTACATCGATGACATGCTCGTAAAAAGCATTAGAGCAGCCGACCATATATCAGACCTCAAGAAACCTTCTCTATCCTACAGAAGCATCAAATGAGGTTGAACCCAAACAAATGCGCGTTTGGTGTCGGCTCAGGAAAATTCTTTAGTTTTAAAGTCAGTCAAAGGGGTATCGAGGCAAATTCAGATAAGATAAAGGCCATCCTTGACATTAGCTCAGCTCAGACAACGAAGGAGATCCAATGTCTCACCGGAAGAGTAGTTGCGCTCAGCTGGTTTGTCTCTATAGCAATAGACAAGCGCCTCCCTTTTTTCCAGCAACTGAAAGGTAATAAGAAAGTAGAATGGACCTCGGATTGTGAGCAAGCGTTTCAGCAGCTGAAGTAATACCGAGGGTCACCCCTGTTATTGTCTAAGCCAAAGAAAGGGGAACCACTATTCCTCTACTTGGCGATCTCAGCATCGGCCATTAGCTCAGCTCTATTTAAAGAGTTCAAAGGAAAATAGCACCCAATATATTATGTTCGCAAGGCGATGGTCCCAGCGGAAACAAGGTATCCCAGCCTAGAGAGGCTTGCCTTGGCCTTGGTAGTATCAGCTTGACGACTTCGTCCATACTTTCAAGTGCATCTAATAGTCGTCCTCACCGACCAACCCCTTCGTCAGGTGCTCCAGAAACTCAAAGTGTTCGGGCGTTTGACCAAGTGGGTAATTGAACTCAACGAGTTCGATATCGAATATTGTCTGAGGATTGCCATCAAGGACCAAGCAGTAGCTGACTTCATAGTGGAACTCACCGCTCACGATAGTAAAGCTGAAACGTCTAACCGGGGTATACAAGAAGGTCAGACCGGAAACCTCGTAATCTTTCAAACCTCTCTGCCTGATAAGGGCATCAAAACGGCAACAGATGTTATGGAAAAATGGATGTTGTTCATGGATGGCTCTTCAAACTCAAAGTGAGGAGCAGGGATCGTGCTTGTGGCACCAGATTTGACAAATGTCCAGCATGTTATTAGGCTCAGATTCTTAGCCTCGAATAATGAAGCAGAGTACGAGGCTTTACTGGCCGGTCTCAGGTTGGTGTATGCTCTAGGAGTCCGAGCCCTCGACGTCCGAAGCGATTCCCAGCTCATTGTAAATCAAATTTCAAAAGAATATGAGGCTAAGGAATCTAGGATGATAGCCTATCTCAACAAAGCTCGGGAACTCATGGGCGAGTTCCAGATATGCGAGGTTAATCAGATACCAAGGGTCGAGAACTCTTGGGCCGATGCTCTGGTGAGGTTAGCCTCAGCAACTGAAGGGAGCATTCCGAGGGTCGTCCCAGTGGAATTCCTCAACGAGCCATGCATTGATCGCTTCGTCCACGAGGTTGCTTACCCAGTACAAATGACAACGAGTTCTATGGATCCAATAATTGAATACCTCAGGGATGGCAAGACCCCTGAGGATAAGATGGAGGCTCTACGTCTGAGGCTCAGGGTAGCACGATATGCAATCATAGGAGATACATTGTACAAGAAAGGCTTTTCTTTGCCATATATGAGGTGTCTCAGACCAGACGAGGCAAAGTACGTGATCCGAGAGGCCCATGAAGGGATCTGCGAAAACCACTCTGGTAGCCGAGCTCTGGACCAAAAGATTATCCCCCAAGGATACTTCTGGCCAACAATTTGAGAAGACTCAAGAAGTTTTAACTAAAAATGCAACAAATGTCAAAGGTTCGTAGTCATCCATAAGCAACCAATAGAGGAGCTGGCTCCCATGAGTGGGCCATGGCCATTTGCCCAGTGGGGGATTGATATCATCGGACACTGCCTCAGGGTAAAGGACATACTAAGTATGCAATCATGGCCATTGATTACTTTACCAAGTGGGCTGAAGCCGAGCCTATTGCCAGGATCACCGAGCAAAAGCTAACAGACTTCGTCTAAAAGAATATCATCTGCTGGTTCGGCATTCCTCACACAATTGTGTCAAACAACGGAAAGCAGTTCGACAACGATAGGTTCAAGGGTATGTGTCAAGGGCTTGACATCAAGAATGCACACTCTTCACCTCAACATCCTCAATCCAACAGTTAAGTGGAGGCAGTGAACAAGATCATAAAGAATCATCTCAAGACCAAGTTTGAGAGAGCGAAAGGCACCTGGGCCGAGGAAGTTCCGTTTGTACTGTGGACATACCGAACTAAGACTCGGTCGGTAACGGGAGAAACCGCTTTCTCCCTTTCTTATGCCGCCAAGGCAGTTGTCCTCGTTGAAATAGGACTCCCCACCGCTCGGGTGCAGTCTTATCGAGATGGAGACAACACTGACCAATTGATGACGAGCCTCAATACTCGAGGAATTGAGAAATATGGCTGAGTTACGGATTATGGCCCGGCACCAATAGGTCACACTTTTTTACAATTTTCGGGTTAAGACGAGGCGATTCTGGAAAGACGAGGCGATTCTGGAAGGGAGACCTCACCCTTCGTCGGGTATTCCAGAACACTGCGGAACTTGGGATAGGATCCCTAGGACCAAATTAAGAGGGACCCTACCTAGTAGTCAGCTCAGCGGTTCATACCGTCTCGAGGACTTGGAAAGACGTCCGCTGCCACATCCGTGGAATGCCAAGCACCTGAAAATTTACTATTCCTAAGGGAAATGATGTAAGGGTCAGCCCTATTTGTAGTAAATTTACGACTTGAATAAAAAGAGCATTTTTCTACCACGATCTACATATTCTCCATAAAATCCCAAGCACAAATGGAACGGCCCCATGGGCGAGCCAACCACATAAAGAAGTAGTCAACCCGCCACTAGGCATGTTACAAAGGACTGTCTCTCACATGCAGAAATGGAACCCTTTGATGAGCCGACTCTAAAAGAAGAGGTCGGCTCGTCATTCGACACGCATCATAAACAACATGAATCAACAAAAAAATATATAAATCAAAATGATGCCGAAGCGTCATAATATTCAGTATACAAAAAAGAGGGGAATGATATAATGTTCGCAAGAGTTAGTCAGATCAGGATGGAGGAATGTCTGCAGCAGGGCACTGATCAGGCGAAGGAATAACGATACTGGGGGGCTGGTCGGCAGGAGCATCCTCCGTCCTCGGTAGCCAGGGTGTCAAGATTAAGGTCTGGATAGAGTTCCTTAACATCATCTAGACAGGTGTTATTGCTGTAAAAGTATACCCTGTTAATCTCCATGGACCTCTCTGTTGAAGACTTGAATTCCTCAACAGTAGTGGTGGTTGCGGCTGCGGCTGCTATAGCGACTCTCGAAGCAACTGAGGCCTCGAGCTTAGTACATCGCGCAACCAAAGCATCCTCCACGGCTGCCTTCAATTCAGCAGTAGTGTCGATCTTAGCTTGCCCCAGCTTAGCTGCCAGTCACGTGTTGTCATCCTTCACCTATCCGAGAAGGGCCTTCGTTTCTACCAACTCGAGTTCAACCAAGTCCAAGCGGGACTAGAGCCCGTTGACCTCTTCTCAGATCACCAGTGCCCTCATTTGGGCGTCTGCCACCATGGCCTTTAGCTTCTCCTGTTCCTCAGACAAGGCCTTCAAAAGCGTCTCCAACTCGGCCTTCTCCGCCTTCATTCAAGTTATTGTTTGTAGCCTATCCCGAACTGATATGAACATCGGCAGCACTTAAAGTATAAATAAAAGTTAGAAATAATGTGAAACCAAAATGATATCGGATAAAGCTACGAGCCTGCCGTATAGCAGACTAAGGCGAAATCATTGATGAACGATTCATGGCGGTGGGATAGGGTGTTGGTGATTGTCACCTCGGGCACGTGTTTTGCCGCCTAATCGACCAAGAGAGGCATGCGATAGTTAGGCAGATGTTCCTCTGATTCCACATGAGGAACTGGTTCAGCGGCTCCCCCAATGCTACTAGCAGCCGAGGCCTAAGGCTCGGCTTCGGATGCAACATCGCCTCAGGTGAGGGTGTTGGTCTTGCCAACCAGGTAATCAACCTCAGCAGGCATAAGCTCAACTCCCTCGGCCTCCAACATGATTTCCCTCCTGAGCCTAGAGCGGGAGGGACTTATGGCAGCAGTTTCTCTGACCACTTTCATCCCTAGCGGGTGGGATGGGATAGCTGGAGGGGCGTCCTTTGGAATAGAGGCTGGAGGGGCCTCCGGAGTGGAGCCTGGAGGGGCTTTTAGAATGGAAGCCAAAACCACGGTGGGTTTGACCATGGCAGAAAGAGTTTTCTTCTTCTTCGATGTGATCTTCTTGCGCGGTTCAACGCTCATCATCACGCTGAGAGGGGGATGATGCTTTCTCTTCTTCTTGAGTCCTGAAGTCTCGGCCATGCCTGTACAAAATAGTTCAGCACGAGGAAGCATTCACAAGAAATAAACTACATTCAAAACTACATCTCACCTAGAAAAGTGAAAGGCTTGAGCCTGCAGATGCCGGACCGAAGGAGGTTGTCCGAAGTGATTATGATGTGCTAGACGCACAGCTCCTCCTTGAGTACCCTGGCCCTAGCAACTTGGACTCAATGGGAGGAAGAGAGTTCAAGGGGACCTTTTGGGTACCCTACAAAAAGAAACAACAAAGGTCAGAACCAAAGAGAGCATATTAGAATTCGAAAGCAGAACGTATGTCTCAAAGGGATCGACCTGAATTGGAAAACTTAGTGGGTACTCTGACCCACAGGCTGCCGAGCTCGGACGCAGGAGCTTCCCACTCTCCCTAGGCCCAGAACCACTTGTTCTTACAATCTTTGTTTGAAGATGGTAGCCTGGCAACGAGGCCTGAACCGTATTGAGTCCTCATTGAGAAATAATACTAGCATGGCTCAAAGGAGTCATGCTTGGCCTGATACATTGACATGAACTCGTCTGGCGTTAGCTCTAGATTTTCGAGCTGACAACAGATGATGTAGGAGTTGTCAAGGTCCTCCAGGCGTTAGGGACGAGCAGACCGGGTGCCAGCTTTAAATGTGCAGTCATCGCGCGCACAAAAGGGATGAATCGGGAACCGGAGCCTGCATTAAAGGGCATAGATGAAGATTGCAATATCCCCATCAGATGGGTCTCCTGGAGCATCAAGAGGGGCAGGAGCTCGGATTTGGACGGAGTCGGGGATTTGGTAATCCTTTCGAATTTGAGCCATCTGAGACTCAACCACGACCGAGTCTCCAGGGACAATCTCGGTGGAACGACCACCAAAAGGCCAGCTAGGTCTCAAGGTTTTCTCTTCGTCCCTTTAGGGCAAGCCCTGGCCTTCGGACCCACAGTCTTCTTCGCACGAGGTCGGAGGGGCATTGTGTAACGCCCCGTGTTTTCAGCACCCAAGTATACGACCTGTTTCCCAACTACCCAAGTGTTAACTTATAGAGAGCCGAATTCCAACCATATATTTTTTCTTTCATTCATTCAGAGTTAGCAGTTAGCATAGTGTGGACAATCAAACGTCAAAGAAAATTTCATTATCATTCAAATATACAGGAAGCTACCCATAATGACTTATACAAACCAATGCCTCAACATTAACTGTTTTATGAGTTACATACATGAAGAATAACAGAAAATAGGTAAATGTAAGCCGCAAGACTGTACAGCTCCTCTTAGCAAAACAGTCATACATCCCTGGCACTTGTACGCTGCTCCACATTAAGTCCGAACATATATATTATCTAGGCCACCTGTTTTACCTATAAGGTTATATATTTGATAGATGAGTGATCAACTCAGTGTTAATTCCCCTCAAGATTACACACCATCGAATTAGGTAAGCATACTTATGAAAACATACAAGGTATACAAAACAATATATAATGCAGTCTTATTAAATGCATGGATGTATGAGTGCACATCAACTGGGGATGCTCATTCAGTTGGCTTTTGGGTAAAACTCATGCAATATGATCGATTACCAGCGAAAGTACATAGTACATACGTAGTGTCAAACTCACCAATGTGGCTGGTCACCAGCGAAAGTACATAGTACATGCGTAGTGCCAAACTTACCAATGTGGCCAGTCACCAGCGAAAGTACATAGTACATGCATAGTGTCAAACTCACCGAAGGTGGGTCGATAGTCAATGGTCTAGGAGCTAGTGAAACAATATCCCAACTAAATCCTACTGGGCACATGCTACAGCATCTAGAATTAGCCACCCATCATCGCCCGAATGCTATGAATGTATGATTAACCAATCTGTTAATATTCCATTTACAACTAGCCAGCTTAATAAGCTTAAAGGTCACTACGGGGGGTTCATCACTCAGCGTATGCCGACAGCTCAGGCATAAGTCTCATACCACCATCCCCGGCTCATAAGACTATCATCTTAGGATGTTTAATGAAAACCCGTTGATTAGTGGCCAATCATATTTTAGTATATGAGGCTTACCATCGCATGATTGCATAATATAAAACATCGAACCCATATAAGGCAAATATCAAAGCAAAACCACGTAGGGAAAATATCAAAACTAAGCCACATAGGGTCAATATTAAAACCATGCGATAAAAGACCATCCTTAAAAACCACTTAGGCACAGCAACCCCTGGATAGTAGGCCCACATCAAAATTCAATTCAAGCCACCATTCAATAACCCCCAACTCGTAGGTCCATTACAATCACATTCAATTAAGTTACATCCCAAGTATGGGTATACATTTATTAGTGGGGGTTTCCAACTGATGTACCAGTTTTAGTTCCATAAGTAATCCACAAATAATCCACAAGCATGAGATATTATACAAGATAAATACTAAGCATGAAACCTATCAATTTGATTCCAACAATTACACATGTGATTATAAGATGAAGATATCAATTATCAATTAAAATTAAAATAAAATTATACTTAAGCTAACGGGAAAATAGAAAGCTCAAGAGGAAGAAATCATCACCTTATACTTTGAATCGTCAACTGATGTTGTTAGGAAGCGCATGCATCCTTAAAATTGAATCATACCATAGATTGGGAAGTTGTACGTGAGTACAGCTGTATATGAGTCGAGTCGAGCCGAGTATTGCCCTGCTCATGCTCGACTTGCCCTGGTCGAGTCCTGCTCGTACTCGGCTCTACTCGGGTGTCGAGCATGGATTCCCTGCTTGTGCTCTACTCGTCTGAGTACGTGTCAAGTACGAGTAGAAATCGAGTTCGAGTTTTCGAGTCAAGTTCAAGTTTGAGTCCAAATTTGAGCCCATTTCGAGCAGGGTTTTCAAGCAACGAGTTCGAGCTTTGAGCCAAGTTCGAGTTATAAAATGAGATTCATTTGAATTTCAATTCAATTGTCAAATGGAATTCAAAGTTGAACAAAGCAATAAAATATATAAAATGAACATAATTTATTATTTAAAAACTTCAATAATTACATATTTACATTATATTGTTCAAAATGACAATTTATAACTAATAACCTCCATAAGAGAAGTGCCTTCCTGTATTGTCATCCGATCCATCGAAACTGCTATCTATTTGTTCATATACATATTGGTTCACTTCCTCTAAGTCAAAAGGCAAAGAGATATTTTCTTCATACTCTTTTATACTTTGAACTAGATTTTTAAACTTTCTTTAGTAAAGAATTGTATGTAGTACTTAACGCCTTATGAAATTCACCGAGACGGGTCAGAAATTTGAATTTGTTACTCTTTTTTTTTCTTGTTTGTCGTACTCAATCCTTCTTCAACATCGTGTTGTCTTTTACTTGAATATCGCTGACGTTTAGAAACTTCTTCCATATTGCATTTTAAGGCGAGTTGGAATTGTTCTTTCTCTAAAGCTTTTAATCTGGCTTCCTCCTCTGCATCTTTTGTGGATGTTATTCGTGTACTAGATCCAGAAGCAGAAGGTTTGGATGGAGTAGAAGGTTTTCTATTCAAATCTATCAGGGCTTGAAATTGACATTCATCATCTATCTAACTAATAACAAAATGTAAAATGAAAAACCAAATGCATCTTAAAGTGGTAGCATTTAACACTAACAAAGTAACAAGTAAACTGTCATTTATAAAATAAATTAAGAAATATGGAAAACATAACTATTATAGCATGGTACTTGGATAGTAGAGGACAATAATTAACATATTAACAATTTCTATATTAACATATTTCTATATTAACATATATTAACAATATCTATATTAACATATATTAGCTATATTAACATATATTAACAATTTTAACATATATTAGCTATATTAACATATATTAACAATTTTAACAAATATTAGCTATATTAACATATTTCTATATTAACATATTAACATATATTAACAATTTTAACATATATTAGCTAATAGTTATATTAACATATATTAACATATTAACATATATTAGCTAATAGCTATTGTAACGACCTTGGAATTTTTCTGTGCTAATCTTTCCTTAAGTAGTTGTTTTGGGGTAATTAGCGCTTTACTCGATTGTTTGTGAAATTCGCATCAATCACTTTAAATTGCATCTGCATGGCTCTAAACGTGTAGATTAGTGAGCGCTACGTTACTCTGAAATCTGCTAGTTGTTTTGGGAAATTTTTGGAAGATCTGGATCGGACTAAAGTCCGATGGCGATGATCTTACTTGATCTTCACCTCGAAAATCAAGTCGATCCGATGTTCGGTCGAAGCTCGGAATGAAGAGTGTGAGAACGGTTGGAACTTATTAAGCTTTTATTGAAATTTGAGTCGTGTAGCATGCGCGATTCTGACCCAATTTCACCCTCCGATATGCTTGTGGACCTGATCGAGATTCAGTGACCGTTGAATTGAGTGTGGTCCGCTACGGCTGATCTGAAGAGCCGGTCGGTACGAAAACTTAGCCTTACCTAGATCCATGGTCAATGAGCTTAAGTCCGACCTTTCGTGGTTATAGGCCCACCAAGTGCTTTGTTGGATCGAGAAAGGCGTGCTTTGGTTATAACCTAAGTATACCTTGACCGGTTTATTTCCATCATTTTAAGGCCTATATATAGTCCTTAAACCCTAGCTCTCATTTCCATACGAATTTTCTCTAACCCTAGCTTGGAAAGAGAGTGGAAAAGAGAGAGTTAGTGAGAGAGATTGGTCGGTGAATCATCTTGATTCTTCCTTGTTCTTCTTCACCTTTGAACCTTCACTTTGGATCGTTCCTCTGACGATTCTGAGTTCTTTTGGGGTAAGTTAACCTAACCCTAACCTGTGTTAGAGCTTAGATTAGACTTGGTGTTGTTGTATCTCATTTCTATCCTTATTTTAGGGTATTCTAGCGCCGTTGACAAAGACAACTCGTCTAAATCAGCTCGGCGGTTCTTTCTTCGCTTAAGGTGCGGTTTTCAAGGCTTTCAATCCCAGTTAGTGATTTATTCTTGTTATGGATGAGATTTCACATGTCAAATGTTGTGTTTACATACATGCATGTGCTATATTGAGATTTGTGTATTCTAAGTGTATTTATAAAGTACCGTATACGTATAAAATACGCACTTGTGTTTGCCATGATTATTTGTCATGTATGTGTGCTAGATGCATGTATGACAACTCCTTGGTAAAAGGGAATTGCCTAAGTGCATGTATTCCAACATACGTCATGTATGTTGTTCCTTGTATGCTAAGTGTTTGTAGAAATGCATGAATGATCTAAGTGTAACTGATTACACTAATTGTGGGCGTTGAGAAGTGATTCTCAATACTCCTCTTGATGCGCATGTTTTCCTTTATGCAGTTACCTTTCAAGTTATTTAAATTCAAGCATCTCCTATGCTTACATTTATGTTAAGTTGATATTCTTCAGATGAGTGTGTAATTTTACATTCCATATGAATATCTGTCGTAGTGTAGGATGTTTGGGACTATGCCTTAGTCCAGAAAATCGGTAATTGACCCTATGAATCGTGGTTGAGATTGCTTTCGCCACGTAGGACGTATCAGACGAACCCGAGCCGTATTAGAGTTGGCGGCAGTGGTTTGCCGCACTCTATGTCGCTCAACTCAACATGCGCTCGTGCTAGTCGAGTTCGTCAAATAACCCGATTGTCCGATGTATGTTAACCATGTATGGACGCCACTGCTTGAATCTAGGGTACCGAACTTACCGGTGAAATCCTAATAACCATGGTAGATCCGCTGGACATGGTGGTATGGGACACTGTGGTCGAGCTGTCGGCCTACGCTGGGGTGACGAGCCTCCCGTAGTGACCAATGAGCAACTAAACTCGTGAGCCGATTATGGTGGTATGGGATACATTGATTGGTGACGAGCCCTTTGTAGTGACCTCGAGCATACCCGGATACCGCAAGGAGGTGACGAGCCGATCTGTGGTAGTAAAGGCATGAAAGGCGTGCATTGATTGGTGACGAGCCCTCTATAGGATCGTATGAGATGTCTAGGATTGACGACCCTAGTATGGATCACTGTTTGGATGGTGATATGAGGAAGGTATCTTAGCTTCCCAATCCTGTTATGTGAAACGGACTAATAACAACTTGGTAATCATATCCATGCACCGCATTTGCATGTGCTTTGTAGATGTGGCGCACTTTGAGGCGATGTCATGCGTAACGTAAGATGAAGACGCCGAGGGTGTACGCGTGAGGGCACGCATCATATTGCATTCATACTTGCATTAACAAGAGTACTTAGGATTTAATTACTTATCTTGCTTTATCATTACTGTTTGATTGAACGATAACATGTTAACCTAAGTGCCTTATTGTTCCACCGAGTTGATCACTCACTCCCACGTTTCGGGGCGGTGTTTCACACCCACCAGACTCGGTCTTAAATGCAAATGATGATGCGACGCCCGAGGCAGAGCAGGAGTATGATGATGACGAGGTTTCAGACGGGTTCTAGCGAGCTTGTTCATGCGCAGGATCTCTGGGATTATATTTTGGGAACTGAAATGATGTATTTGATACTTAAATTTTGTTAAATAACACTTTCACACGATCCGGCTTGTATATGAAATTCAGGGTTTTACACTTGTACACATTTTACTATAAGTCTTCCGCTTGCTTTATTCACTTATCGTTTGGCCTAATCTATTCCATGTTTTATGCACTAATACAGTCAACATACATTCATCATTAAATATGTTGCATAAGTGATGTTTTGGAACTCGGGAGCTGAGTTATGCTCGACCCCCGAATTTCAGGGCGTTACAGCTATATTAACATATATTAACATATTAACATATTTCTATATTAACAATTTCTGACATATATTAACATATTAACAATTTTTAAATTCTATATTAACATATATTAGCTATATTAACATATATTAACAATTTGTGACATATATTAGCTATATTAATATATGATATTGATATAAATTTCTGATATATATTAACAATTTATATAAAATAATAATAAATCAACACCACACAATATTCTCAAAAAAATAATAAATCAATTTCTGACATACATTAACAATTTATAAAAATAAAAAAATAAAAAATCTAGAAAGGTGGTTTCGAACGGGCGCTGCTTGAAAACGACTGGAGAGCGACTGAGCGAGT
This sequence comes from Magnolia sinica, assembly GCF_029962835.1. NCBI lineage: Eukaryota > Viridiplantae > Streptophyta > Magnoliopsida > Magnoliales > Magnoliaceae > Magnolia > Magnolia sinica. Next base: position 27,997,043 of record NC_080582.1, on the reverse strand, counting down.
AGGGTTTTTTTTTTGCAGGTTATATATACGGGTACACGAGTCGAGTACAAGTCGAGTACACAAGTCGCGTATGAGTCGAGTATCGAGTCGAGTGCTGCCTAGTTCGTACTCTACACGAAATCAAAACGAGTCTTAAAAACCTACTCGTACTCGGCTCAAACTCATGCCGAGTCGAGTCAAGTCGAGTAATTCCGAGTCAAGTAAGTAATCGAGCATACTCTCCTCGTGTACAGTGCTATACGTGAGATCAGGTCTCTACAAAGTGTTTGTGACTAAGATTAGTATAACATAGAGTTTTGATTACTTGTTTTTAGGGTTTTAATGTAACATTAGGATTTTCTTTCTTGGGTTTAGTCTTGAACTTTGATTATATGATTCGATTATGGAATTTGAACTCTATTTTGTGTGGCTATTAATGATATTATTAATGAGAATAATAAATGAATAAAATTAATCAAATAAGTTGGTTACTAATTAATTTTAGGAATGTTAACAATGTCTACTATTATATCAAATTATCTAACTACCCACAAATAATGATACTAATAGTGTCTTATAATAGTAATAACAACAGTAGAAGGAACCTATAGTGATATCATAGAGAATAAGCTCATCGATGTATACGATTAGGATCATAACTTATGGTTTAGGTCACTTAGACTCAGGGTTTTATCCACTAATTTAATTTTAGGCTTTTGGCTTAGAGTTTGAAATCAAATTCCTATAATTTATTTAAAATAATATTATCAGTGGAGTAATGATAGATAATAATTATTGGTTAATACTAACAAGACTAATTTAAAATAAATAATCTACTAATGACAACATAATGCTAATAGTTAATATCAAGTATCTATAATCACTAATACTAGCAAAAAAATTAATCTACTAATGGTTAACCACAACTAGATGGGTTTATAGGGATTTACCCAACCTGTGAACTTGGGCCCAAACTGAGGCTGGGCCTAGTACAGGCCCACCATGCGGTTTTGGCCCAATTTTTTTCCTAGACTTGGCTGATTTCAGCCCATCACATGGCCTAAATTAGTGGTTGCACTCAGCCCCCCTTTTGGACTGATTTCAGCCCAGAACGTGGGCTGGTTTCGGCCGACTTCTTTGGCCCAGGTCAGTAGCTGGGCTCGGCCCAAACCATGAGGAGTTTCCCATTCCCAGGATAAAAGATGTAAGTTCCAACAAGTCTGAAAGGGCTAAGCTTGATAAAGCTGGGTAATGCCTCCAACAATTTATTTGTGCAGTTCATGGATAAACAGGCTCTGTGGCTTATGACCAGAGATGTATTTCTCATAACAATGCTAGCAAGTGACACTGCTTGCGGTGATCTACAAAGAGCCTCAACATTAGAATAAAGCAATTTTCGATCCAAGAAAGGAGAATGGTCTGAAGTTGTTTTTCAATGGAATTAATAGGGGTGAGTAAAAGATGAGGAACAATGTCATATCTCAAGATGAAATGGGGGAAGTGAGAAGACCAGGCCTTACCCAACTCGCTCCCAGACTCGACAGTGAGTCAGTTTTCAAACTGCCAGCCTGACCCGACACACGCACTTGGAGGGCGGCTGCTGTTTGGCCTCCTATTCTCCCCTCACCTTCAACCCCTTTCTCCTCTTCTTCCGTTGCAACGACCAGCAAGTTCAGGACTCGAGCTGGCTGAGCCCAACCGAGTCCATGACTCAGTTGGAGTCAAGCTGGTGCGGGAGTCCTTGCATTTCAACGAGAGTGCAACACCACCCCACACCGAATCTCAAAATCTCTTCCTTCATCTCACTCTCTTCTCCCTTCTTCTCATCCTTTGTCTACTACAGACCTGACAGTGGCAATGGGCCCTGCCTGACTCGGCCTGGACGAGCAGGCCATGGTGGTGCAGTGCAACAGCCGCACCACCCCATCTCTTCTTCTTTCTAGTTCTTCCTATCTCCCTCCTTTCTTCACTCTTCCCCTCCGTAGACGGATGAAATGATCCTGGACTCGGTGCAGTGGCACCAGCAGCACCGTTGAATGAAGAAAACCGTCGGGGAAGACGACAGCCATCAATGGCGTTTTTGAAAATGGAGCTTCTTCCTCCAAGCCGTTTCTTCCAGACGGTCCATATGGACCCTATAAGGCTTGTAGATAAGCTTAATTGAAGCTTTGAGGAGGTTGGGTCGGTGGGTTGGAAGGGAGGAAGAAACGGCTAGGTTTTTGGGTCTTATGCTTTCCCTTTGCAAAGCCTCAATGACAAACGGCTGGGTTTTCTTGATAGAGGAGGGTTGGGATGATAAGGGAGAGGTTTCACACGGATTGCCCTCGTGGCAAGGAGGACAGTTTCCATTTTTGGAAAGTGACGTTTTTGTATTACCTATTTGCACCAAGGATTATTATATCTTTTGTCTTCATCTCCAAATAAACGAGATTTACGGTTCAGATCATCAATATGGGTCCCGCTGGTGGGCCACCATTGAAGCAAACGGACGAACGTACGTTCGTTGGAAAAAAAAATGGAAAAGGAGTTCTTTCCATACGCGGGAGAACACGGGTCATACCCGTTTGACTGAGCTGGGTCGTCCAGCGCACCGCAGGTACTTTAGCACCGGTGTACATTCAAACCAATTTGGGGCACTTGGAGATGTTTTTGGATAATCCACTCCGTCCATGATGTTCCATGGATCAAATAGGACATCTTGACCAAATAAGTGGCAGATCCAATGCTCAGGTGGTCCATACCAACCAAATCAAGATCTTTAGGTATGGGTTACGTCGATCCGACGGTCAGATGGCCCTGAAATTTAACTTCAACGGTTGAAAGGCCCTAATGGGACATTTTTAATGATTTTATCATATATTACTCACCGATACTAATATTAACATAGATTTCATTACTTTTGTATATTACTTATAATTAAAATAGTTAAAATTTCATACACCTATATAAATATAATTTTTAATATTAACATACTACTATATACATATGCTATTGATCACATATTTATTAATATATAATTCTTAATATATAAAATCATTTTATACACATATATATATATATTGAAAATTGTACACTATCATATTTAAAATCATATGTTAAATAATATGCCATTTATTAAAATATCTAATAATTTTTGTATACATATTTATAAAAAATATTTAATACTATGTTAATATTTATAATTCAATTATATTTCATAAAATTATTATTCATCATTATTATTATTACTATTGTTATTAATAATAATAATAATATTATTATTATTATTATAATTCTGATTAAATTGTAGGGCCTACTTCCAGGCATAATTGTCCTCATGGTGGACCAACCGCTATGATTCATGTACATAATCCCTAACTAACTGTAATTGTTAAGTGGGACGCACTGCATGGATATCAAATTGCTAATATTCGACATTCTAATTATTCAACTAGTCTTAACAGTGGGATTGATTCATAACTAGTTATAAGTAACCTTGGGGGTCCTAGGGGTTGCTTAGTTGAAAATCAATGGTCGAGTTAGGGAACAGGTGACCTAACATGCTTTTAGAATGTGGGATATTATTATTACAATATTAGTATTATCATTTATATACACTTCTATTATTTTATTTTCCTCTAACTTGTTGTTGTGGGTTATGCCTATTCATTTATCCACTCAGCACTCATAGAGCTTGGATAAAATAAATAAATAGATAAATTTATTTAGTTTGTAAGCGGGTCACATTTTAAATTAACTGTTAGACTTGGGGACCTAATGGATGGTTTGATCCATCTATCGAAGTGATCGAGATCCTAAAATATAAGTCTCTGGATTATTTTGAAAATCAATTGGGGGGATGGCTTGATATACGAATGAATGTTGTACTAGACAGTTGAGATTGATGACCTGGAGATCACTGGACGTAGATGTGTAAGGAAAGCTACGTGTTTCCACATATGTGTAGTTAAATCGGATTTCTATGGTGACACCCGAGCACTGAAAGTACAAGGCGTTACATATTGCCTCCAATGAACCCTCTGAGCCCTCGTGCCTGGAGTCGGTACTCTCCGGCTCAAAGTCATCCTCAAATGCATGAATCTCACGAACCTTGTCCGATCCGTTCGACATAGGGAGATTAAAGGAAAATGAAAGAAAATAAGAAGGAGAGGAGACTCACAGAGAATCGCTAACTTCGAGAGTCGATTTGCAACGCAAGGCTTTCTAGAAATATGAAAGAGGAGGATTCAAATGAGTGAAGAAACCGTATTTTATAGCTACAGTCGGCCGCCTACAATCATGACAAACAGCTATCTCCGAAGTCGAAGCGCATCAGAGCCGACCTCTGCAATATGCGTGGCAGCCTTCTATTAACCTGAGCTCGAATCCTCCGATCCACGCGCTGCTCGCATTAGATGGAAATTAATGCAAAGACGCCTCTTCACCTTTCGAAGTCCACGTGGCTGCGCCCTGTCCATCCCAACGATTCGGATCCGTAACCGCCACCACATGGTGGCCTATCATAGACACTTTCTCAAAAAGTTGTTGCTGTAGTACGACACCTTGATAGTAAGGAATCATGATTGTGTTGATGCACTCCGATTGTGTCGTCTCATCATTATCTACGGTGTGATGGATCATCTCCCCAAGTATTAACTCCCTAAGTCCGAGATCGAACTCAGATTGTAGGGGCTTCTATTATGGGAGAATTTGAGCTGACCTTGATTGAGGTAAGCTCAGCTTGGAAGGTTGAGCCGTTGTGCCAAGGAAGGGGGGATGACAGAGCAAAACAAGATGACCCGCAGTCCAGAGTTAGCTCTGCTACTTTGACTAAGCCCAGACTATCGGGATCACGCTTCCAAGTTCTTTTGTAAAACTTTCACATCATCTTGGAACTTAGAAGAAGCCATTACACACCCCATCCATTGGCTCCGACCAGATCCTCGTCGGCAAATGGCTCGGCTTGATCCACTTATGGACTCGGATTGTCGTAAGCAAGACTCAAACTATAAGGTCAACTTGGACAAGGATGAAGCCTACAATCACACTCAAGGATCAACTCCAGTAACGCATGTATGGAGCAACATTCGGCGCAAGATCTCCGAGTAACTGCCAACATCAACGCACTTGCCATTCACTCTGAATGGCAGAGATCATGCCGAGAATGACAGACACGTTCACTTCAGTCATAATATATAAATAGGAGACATATCTACAAGAACAGGTACATAAAATCTCTCACCCAAAACACCTCTACGCTACTTAGACCCAAATTCCTAGCCTGACTTTGACATCGGAGGGCCCCCTATTCTAGTCAGGGTCTCCTTTGTCTTCACTCTGTGCAGGCTCATAGGGCTCGGCGTGAGAGCTCAAAACTCGACAAGGGTAAGCCAGATTTCTGCATCAACAAAGATCACCTTATTTCCGCATAACATTCATTTATTGACGAGAGAACTAGTCCAAAAGTCATCCTGTTTCAATTATGGGTGTTTCCATCCCCTTTGTTTCCATTGCTGCACCCAAATTGGATCTCCAATCTGTCTCTCTTTTGAGCTTCATCTTAACACGAGCTAATAAAACCGATGAATTGAGTTGATTTTACATGGATATCAAGGTGGGGACCCACGACTTCATGTCGCAGAAGTTGCAGGAATCCAGGTCTCTCATTTTTCACCTAATACAGTAAGACTATGCAAATCAGTTCATCTGACAACTTATAAGTTTGAAATACAAGCCATGCATCATGTGGATCGTACCTGAGGATCCCCTGATAAAAAAATCAAGGCTAGTACGGCTCATCAGGTGGATGATAATGTTGGAAATAGGTGGACAGATTATAAAAACTTGCCCAAAGTTGGTTTACCTTTTCGTTTATACTGCAAATAGGGCTCACTTGATAACCTGACCAGCCTAGTTTCTATGCAATAGAACTAAAATCGCTATAGCCATCTGAAGATATACTTGTCTGAATTTAGATTCATAGAATCCGCACAAGGTGAGTCATCGGATGAGCTGGTCTGATCTTACACATGTAGGACTCAGTTTTCATGTATGAGGCGAGTTCACTGCTCTGGAAGGCCATGCCTTCCTTGTTCATTTCTTAACCCTGTGATAGAGAGAAATAGAGGTCACAGTTGTCAGTGGAGCAGTGGACCCCACCCACCCATGTTTCCTACCGGGCCGGCTTTGGTGGATCTCCAGACTCACCGAGGTGAGTGGGATCCCTGACAGTGGGCCCATTGTGACGTATGTGTCCTATATCCATGCCATCCATTAGTTTAGAAAAATCATTTTATGACATGATCCAATAAATAAAGCGGATCCAAATCCATAGTACAAGAAACAGTGATAATCAACCATTAAAAACTTTTCATGGGCCACAAAAGTTTTAGATCAAGCTGATATTTGTTTAGTCTCTTCATCCACTATTCCTGTGGTATGGTCCACCTAAGATTTGGATCTAATGGCCTGAAATGGGCTTTTAAAAATGGATGGATGGTGTGAATATAAGGAAAACACATCGCAATGAGCATGGATCCCGAAATCGCACTCATTTCCTATTTCCACAATGAAAGCACATGACTGGTGCATTTGTGCACTTTTCAAACCGGAGGCCAGCTTGGCTACTAGTTCTTATGGAATATGTTTATTAGTTGTTGGCCTTCAATGCGAGCATGTGGGACGCATGAGTGGTTTATGGGCCTGCCAAAACTGATTGCTTCCGATTCTAACCGTGACCACTGACCCTTTACGTTGAGATAAAGCAATGCTCAGTTGTGATTCAACTGTCAGTCTATTTAATCAACTATCGAGTATGTGCATGAGTGGTTTATGGGCCTGCCAAAACTGATTGCTTCTAATTCTAACCGTGACCACTGACCCTTGACGTTGAGATAAAGCAATGCTCAGTTGTGATTCAACTGTTAGTCTATTCAATCAACTATCGAGTATGTGCAGTATCAGACAATTGACAGAGTTGGGGCTCTTCCTTCAATGATCTTCTTTTCACCTTGAAAATCAAGGACTTTAGAATGTGCAACAAATGTTTAATTGTATGAATGAAAAATAGATGGAAGTTGGATGCGGAAGTGAGCGATATTGTATGAATGGAAAATAAATGGAAGATGGCTAGAGAGTGGTAGGGCATTTCGTGGAGCGGCGTGCTAGTGAGCGAGATGAAAATAATATTGAAAATTATAGCTACAATCAACCCAACGTATGAACGTAGGCAGACGATCACTATAGCTAAGGTCTTCCTTTAAATTCGGCACAAGGGTGCAGGTGGAAGGGAATTATAACTGCTGGTTATGAGTATAAGTCGGTCCAACATGATCGCAGGGATGAACTTGAACTGAACTATTGTTAGAGACTAAGCATCACGATTGAAGAGTGGTGGAAATGATAACCTAAACTAAGATAAACAATGTTATGTTGGTTAATTAATTGAGTTTGATTGTGTGTTTATTTGTTTTTTTGTGATCATTTTTCTTCATATTTGCATTTGCTAATATATAGCTTTCCTTAAGAGAAGTGCAAGAATAATCGCTTGTCCATGTGATACCTTCGCGTGTAATTAGTTTAGAAAGATTGGTCACCTCTTCTTGATCATGGTTTGCTTTTATTGAATGTCCAGAACATGTTCCAATGCTAACATGACCTTAACGATTATTTATTCTTATCCAGAGATAGCTTAAGCGCTGAAGATTCTTAAATATAAGTTGTCTTCTATATATTTAGGGCATATCCTAAAGTATCAAATATGTCACGTGGCTCAAATTGTGCCACTAATATGATTTACCATTGATTGCTTGTGTGGGGCCACAATTACAAGTGGACGAAAAGGAGGACATGGATTTCTACGATACCTTGTCGTGAGAAGTTCCCGCACTCAAAGGTTAGGTGGAGCCTACCATGATATTTGTGAGAATTTCACCTAGTTCATCCATTTTTTACATCATATGTTAGGGTATAAGCTAAAAAAATGAGTTAGATCCAAAACTCCATTGAACTATATGAGAGGAAAAAGTGGGTAAGGAGAGGCCTATTGTGAAAATCTACTTGGGTTTGTTGTGATATCTCCATGCCATCCAAACCATTCATAAGGTCATTCTCATTGGGATGAGCCGAAAACACAAAAATATTAGCCCGGTCCAAAACTATGGCCTCACTTCTGTACTACATAGGGAGGATTGAATGCTCCTCATTAAAAGCGTTTTGGGAGCCACAAAAGTTTTAATCAGGCTGATATTTGTGTTTTGCCTTTATCGTGGTCTATATAACCTAATGAACAGGTTGGATGACAAATAAACATTATGGTTGGCCCTATGAAGGTTTCAACATGGTCCACTTAGCCTTTGGATCTAGGGCTGAAAGTCTAGTAGGTTGGTGCTCAACCTTAGCCCAACCTAAGGTTGCTATACCTCAACCCTAACCCAACCCAACCTCAGGTTGGGAATTCTCAACCCATGCAGGATCGGTCGGAGGATACATGCTAATATTTTCGTTACTATATTACTCTATTACATTTTTAGTACGTGTTTTATTTTTTGTACTTATGATTTTATTAATTATATATGTAGTTATTTATCATATAAAATTTCTTTTTTTCTAAACAAATAAGCTAAAATATATGATAACTACTCATTTAAAAGCTGTGTTGTATAGCACACAATTTATTTGGGAGAGAAAAATCCGATGTATCCCGTTAGCTTTGAGTCATCAGAAATGATGTGGAGCAATAAAATCCGATGGCACGGAAATTACCTGTGCCTTCAACATAGATGATCCGCACTCAATTATAATTTATAATTTATATATCGATCTGGTTCAGGTTGGGTCGGACAACTAGACCCCGACCCAAGTTTTATCATGTTGCCGTTTGTACAGCCCCAGCCTGAGACCGAACCCAATACACCCGACCCAAGTTTTATCATGTTGCCGCTTGTACAGCCCCAGCCTGAGACCGAACCCAATACATCCTGCCCAATACGAACTCAATGTCGGTTCGGTCACGAGTTGGTCGGGTTGAACCCGCCCAAACTTTCAGCCATAGATGGATCTGCTTATTTTATTGCTCCAACCCTTCCATGGGAAATCCCACTGAATTGCTATCGGGCAACACCTAATCCGCTCTCCTCGAGCGAGCGCGGGGCGCGTCTTCGCAAGAGGGCAGTTATGTCATTTTCACGTCGATAGGGAAGCTGCAAAGAGTGAAACTATAGTTCTAAACCCTCAAAACTCCGGGGCAGCGCGTTGCCGGAGAGAGATGGAAGGATATGCGCAGGATATGGAAACCACGATATCGTGCGCCATGCGCGCACGCATCAGAGATTTCAATGACCAGGGCCAGTAAGTGCACCGACTTCCCTCATCTCATCTCTCTTCTTCATCTCGCTCTTTTCCTCTCGCATAAAGATCGAAAAACGCCGTAAAAAGATCATATCCTAAAGGGTTTCTTCGTAAATTTCTCTTGCAATTAGGGTTAGGTTTTCATATTCTACAGATCGCGCCTTCATGTTTTCTGTTGTCGTTGCAGTTCATTGACTCTTGCAAAGGTTAGAAGGTCATTAGAAAAGGACATGGGATTGAAGAAATTTACATTGGATGCCCATAAGAGATTCATCAAGCAATGCTTGCATGAGGTAACCCTAAGAATCCCGCAACTCCTTAGTTTATATTACTCTGCTAGAAACTTCGTTTTTTTTTTTTTTTCCTCAAGTTTTCGGACAGGGCTTCTACACGGTTGGGCCCACGTAACAGGCGGCGTGGATGTTTTCACGGCCAACATGTGCGCCCGTGTGCAGATGGGTTTTACTGAACATTTCCAAGCATTGTTGTAGTCAAGTGTTTGTATAAGCTGGGTTTGAGCTACAAGAAAAGAGCTTGATACTCTGGCAGTGTATGAGCGTCCATACACAGATACACAACACTACAGGTAGGCTATGTGTTCCCAATCGAAGATGTTCAAATTGTGGCTCCCACTGTAGATGGGTCATAACCCAAAATTGACACTAGAGAATAATACAACTGTTTGATTGAGGTCTGGCACTCACATTGTTAAAATGAGAGAGTCAACTGTCTAAAATCAACAGAAGAATATCCACTTGCAAGAGGTTTCGGTTGTCTGATCAATCTGAATTTAGGGATATGGCCCATCTCCTTGGGGCCCCTTGATTTGGACGGATTGGATTGTGGCACATGCATACCATGTTTACAGTGACAGCGGGCATGTGCATGAGCTGTCCTACTCTGCCAGCTAGCTCATCAAGTAATTCCTCCATGAATTGGACATGTTTACATGAAAAGAGTTATGGTTGGGTCTTTTAGCTACCTAGTCAGGTGTAGTTATGTCCTTAAATTTTATTTTTATTGTTTGAATGATACTGCAATTTTATTAAAAGCCACCAGCACAACAAGAAACGAAAGAAACAACAGGGCAACATAAAAGAGAAAAAGGAAAAATTACGAGGCACCCTTTTAGGGTCCCAATCTCTGATCTACAGCTGAACCTGATAAACAACCCCATAGATTGAGCCTCTACTATTATCAAGACAACAGATATTTGTTTCACCCCAAATTGCCCAGAGAATAGCAAGCAGAGCAAGCTTCCAAAGTGGCACTTTCCTAGCAGCATGCCAAGAACGGAAGAGGCTTTCTATTGAGCCAGGCATCACCTAGGACATATTGAAACCGGAGAGGACCTGATTCCAGACACTGGAAGTGAAAGATTAGTAGATAAACCACCATTTCCTCATTCCCAAGGCACATAATGCAAAGCGTTCGGAAGAATCAAGGCCTATTTATGCAAATTTTCAACAGTGAGGATGCGATACCTACCCACGAGCCAGGCGAAAGCAACCACTTTCGCAGGAGCACCATGTGACCAAATCGGTCCTGCATGGGGACTGGCAGCCAGGAAGGCAAGTTGCATCAAAAGGCTGAATAATGATTTCACCAAAAGAGCCCAGACTTATCAAACAGCCACACTTTGGAATCAGCTGAACTCAGGGAAGGAGAGAGGCCCTGCAAATGGGAGAGGAGCAGGAGTGATTCATCAAACTCAGACTGACAGATTGTGATGATAAGGAGGAATCCAGATCCCCCCTAATCCTTAGAACTTACTGCATTCAAAATCCAAATATACGTGCAGATTTATTTTTTAAAGAAATTTTAGCGATTGGGGTGCCATGCCATGCTGAGGTGCTTGGCTCAAAATCCCAATCATGTAACATTGAAGTTGGACTTGAAGAGCATCTTGCTTTCGTTAACTGAAAATGATGAGAAAGAGAGAGGAGGAAGCGTCGAGAGAGGAAGAGGAGATGTGAACTCAATGCTATCATCCGTAAAGAAACCGCTACAAGAAATAGGACCAGATTGCAAAGCTAGGTTTCTAGAAGGAAGCTGCTGAATGATTACTATGAAATTTGGGATTTCCGATCACCGACGCTGCAACTTTGGCTGTCTCTAGGGGGGTTTTTTTTTTTGTTTAATTTCTGCCAAATTCGCTTCAAGGAGCTGTAGATGGGAGATCTGTGCTGAAAGTCAGTGTTTGGATCTGCTACGGTTTCAGAATCCTAGTTTTTTCTGGTGAAGATCACTTGGAGGAGTTGCAATTAAGGGATCTGTGTTGGAATTCATCTGGTTTTGGTTTTCGATCTCAACTCCTCGTGCCTTTCAGCTTTGATTTCTGATTTCTCCGGTGAAAGGAGACCGGAGCTCTTGCGGGTGGGAGATCTGGGCTGAAATTCTCTCGGTTTGGTTTTTTAATAGCCGATTCTGTTGGTTTTCTATGTTTCGAGCTTGCTTGGGCTTCAAAACCCCAGAGAGATTTGATTTAAGGTTTCAAAATTCCAGCTCCCAGGAGTTTTGATTTCTGGAATTTGTCTAGGAGAATGATGAAGGAAAGCTGGATCCAGGTTCAAGAAAAAAATCTACATCCCTGATTTTAGGGAACCTAACTCCTGTCGGAGATCAAGGATGGCAAAACAAATTAGAAAGGGAGAGGAAAAAGGCAAACGTAAAGGCAAGGAATCAGGTTACCCCAAAGATGATCTTGAAGAGGGATGTTGGATGGTTGTGCAAAGAAAGAAAAACAATAGGAAAAAAGTATCCAACTCTGTTACCGGTTCATTTCCAACACTAATTACAGAAAACTTCCTTTCAGATTGGGGAGAATCTCATCTGGCTAGAGCAATGTTGTCGAATCGCATATGCGATCATGATTCATGTGCAATCGCATATGCGTCTGCATATTTTTAATTTTTTAATTTTGAATATATATATATATATATATAGAGAGAGAGAGAGAGAGAGAGAGAGAGAGAGAGAGAGAGAGAGAGAGAGAGGGAATTTTTTTTTAAAAATGTAAAAAAATAAAAGAAACTAAGAAGAACTTTTCTAAGTTAATAGATAACTAATTTTACATATTTAAAATACATTTGAGAGAGATAAATCAATTAAACAATGAATTAAACATCAAGTCATCAACATTTAACAATATAGTTAACAAGAAGTAACAACAAAATCAACAAGGTATTTATTTATTATTGTAGAAAATCAATAAGCTATCTTCCTTGAAACTTGAAAGTGCTTGAATCTTGATCTTCTAACTTCCAAGAGAGAGGGACTGTAGGAAAGAGAGAGAGATTAAGATCACTTGGAAGCAGTGTTTTAAATATCGACAATATTAGCTGATATATCTTGTATCCCACCTATGCGATACGAAATGCACAGGTAGTGCCAATATATCCCATTTATTCGACTCGATGAGCATTTCGATTTTTGATCCATTTTTTTGTTGGAAATCATGTTAAATCATTGTCAAATAGTTACAAATCTATGATTCTTCATGTTTTTCCATAAAAAAACATAGATTTGGAGCTTTGATTTCGAGATTTGGGGGAGATAGGGCAAGTTGCGGAAAATTGAGAAAAATTAAAATTTCTCAATTTCTCGCAAATCAGTTGCAATCTTTGTATACAAACACAAAATCAAACATGTATGTAACTTAATTTAGTGATTCTTCTTTTGCTTTTGAATGTAATGCTTGTGTTTCCATATATGTCTTCTTATGTTTATAAATTATATTAATAGACTTTAAATATACTTGCATCAGTTCAGTTGGACAATGCATGTATTAGGACCCATACAAAGGAAACCCCCATCATGTGCACTTTTTTAATTGTAATGTTTTGATTTCTATGTGTGTATTGATGTCTTTTCAAACAATCCTTGAAGTTTCCATGAAAAATTCGGCTAATTTCCCAATTTTCCCCTGTTTCCCAACAACAACGATACATTACGCGATACAACCGAGTTATCCCATGTGATAACGGATATGTATCCGTATCCTAAGGGTGCAATACATTATGCGATAACGATATTTAAAACATTTCTTGGAAGTAGGAATACGAGAGAGAGAGAGAGAGAGAGAGAGAGAGAGAGAGAGAGAGAGAGCACTTATAATTAAGAAATGTGAGAGAAAAAGAGAGTAAGAGAATTTTGGAGTGAGAATATTGCAAATGGAGGAGATTTGGAAGCCTTTTTTTATAGGCAAAATGTTATTGTTATTATTTTTTGCAAAAAAATAAAAATAAAAAATTCAATGTGCCATGGCCAATATGCGATCGCATATGCGATTTGCATATGGATTGCATAAGCGATCGCATATGCGCATATGCGGTCGCATATGACAACACTAGGCTGGAGTATTTGGTCGATATGGCCCATCGAAGGAGATTGTGATTCTGAGGGATAAGAAGATGAAAAAAGCAAGTGGTTTCACTTTTGTAAGAGTGCAATTAGAGGAGGATCTCTAAAGAGCAGTGGATGAGCTTCACAACAGATCCATTCAAGGGATCCAGATGGTGGTCCAAATGGCACATTTCGGGCTTGAGAGAGTCTTTGACGCCATTCAAAAGAGACAGAGAAATTGATGCAAAGGAAGGATCGACGAGGGAGGGGAGGACGCAAAGAGTAAACAACATAGGGCTTGATTCGATATGCGGGAGTGGTAAAAAGTCAAAAGAAGACCGCACAAGAAGATTCGATATCTACAATTCGGCTAGAGAAGAAGATTAGTATTGGGATGGAGATGTGGGCCTCGAAAGAAGTTTAGGGACGAACTATGGTAGTTAGGGTCAATCCGGAGATCCTCAAAGGGACTTGAGACCAACTGTGGTATTCACTCTTTGTTAGAACCAGAGAAGACTCCTCTTTTTTAGAGATCATCGCCTGGTTTGAAGCTTGTTGCAAGCAATTTTGTCAAATCGCATATGCGATCGCATTTATTTTTTTTAGAAAAAAAAAAAAGAAAAAAAGAAAAAAATATTCTAAAAATTAGGGAAAACTTGCCTAAGCGATCGGATAACTTATTTTTATTATAGCTTGAGTGTTTTATTACGTTATATATTTAATTACTTATATTGTATTTACATAAATTTTAACAAAACAATCAACAAGCTAGACTAAAAGAGAATTAATTATTAAAAACTTCAAACATAACTTACAAGTTACAACCTACAACTTAATGTAGTCTTGTAGAGAGATTAGATTAAGAGAGAGAGGAGCAAAAGAGAGAGTGAGAGATTGTAAGCTTTAGAGTGGAGATCAATAAGTGAAAATGTGAGAGATTGCAAGTTATTGAAGGTGTTGTGTTCTTTTATTAGCAGTGGAAAGCAATTAGTATTTATTACGTTTGAGCAAATAGGAATTAGTTTATGCTCCATGGGGATTTCTATGTCGTCGTCATTATCATCATAATCCAAGCTTTACCCCACTTAGTAGGGGTTGGCTACACGAATCCTCTTCCTCTATTCCACTCTATCGAGGACTGTATACTTGGTTACACCATATATGTCAAGTCTTTTCTATAGCTATAGTGATTTCTATGTACTTAGGCTTATAAATAGACATGCAAGGCATTCATATGAAAGTATTTTACGAAGATATTTCAATAAAAGTTTTCTCGGTTGATAACAAGTTGCTTGTTCTCTCTCGAGTATGTGTTGCTCTTCCTGTTGCATTAGTTGCGGGGTTTCTATTGTGTGTCATGTTGTCTATGTAATGGGCTCCATTATCAATCTCGAAAGGAGGTTTTTCAGTGATTTGATCTTTGCAAAAAGTCGAGCAGCTAAATTAAGATATCCTCTTTCGGTTTGGTCGTGTCACATGGAAAGGCCTTTTTGTCTTATGAGCACATGGGATTGCCAATCGTAGCAAGGTGTCAATTTGATTGCCAAGAATTGAGCTAAAACTTTGAAGAAATGCCTAAAACTGTTCTTCTACTCAACAGTTGATGCAGGACAATTAACTACTTGCTCTAAAGCTCGAACTGATAGAACATGGTGAATTTATCCCTTTATCTTATAGCTTAGGCCCCACATTCCATGGGTTAGGACCTCGGCTGAACTTCCCTCATAGGCCCCACTTCACATGGGTACCGCCTCACATGGGCCACCCGCCTCGAGTGTGCCCTTGCATCCCATAGGCCACCCTACTTGAGCCTAGTGTGGAAAATGCCCCTGCATTAATCACCCCCGGCGAGGAGTCTCAAACATGAGACCTGCTCTGATACCACTTTGATGCAAGACAATTAACCACTTGCTCTAAAAGCTCGAACTGATAAAGTATGGCGAATTAATCCCTTTATCTTATAGCCCAGGCCCCACATCCCATAGGTTAGGACCTCGGCCGAACCCCCCTCGTGGGCCCCACTTCACATGGGTACCGCCTCACACGAGCCACCTGCCTTATATAGACCACCCACCTGGAGTGTGCCCTTGCATCCCATCGGCCACCCCACTCGATCCTGGTGTGAAAATGCCCTTGCATTAATAGTGCATGCACAATTTTTTAATCGAAGTTTAGTCCGCACCTAATGTTTTAATGAATAATGTAGAATCTAGTGGTTGTTCATTCTTTGTACTAGAAAAGAGTTTCTTTTTTTCTTTGGTTTGATTATGTTAGCCCTTGTTCAAAGCTGAGCCTCATTAGGATGCTCCAGCTTGAGGGGAAGTATTGAAATGTCGATAGTTGAATAAGGTCCATTAGGCCCAAGTCCATGTAATAAAGCCCATAGGCCCATTCACATTTTTTGCGTTGCTTTTGATAGGGTTTGCTGATTTTTTCTAATAGGGCAGAATTTTGGGTATTTTTAACGTTTCCCTTCCTAATCCTCGGTGGTTCCCTTCTTCTCCTTCGTTTTTTTTTTTTTTTTTTCCTTTCTTTCTTTTCTTTCTTCTTCCTCTTAATTCCATGAGTTTTATTCTTCTAATCTTTCTCAACAAGTGGCTTTTTCCTTCATCCCTTTCCTAATCTTCAGTAGTTCCTTCCTTCCCTAATCTTCTTTTCTTTCTCCTTCCCTTCTTTCCTTTCCCACACAACAATAGCTTCTTATTAACCTTTTCTCTCCACCCTTCATTCTTCAACAAGTGGTGGTTCCTTTCCTTCCCCACACAACTTATTAACCCTTTTCCTTTCACCCTTAATTCTTTTTTTCTTTTTTCTTTTTCATTCTTTATTTATTTATTTATTTACGAGTCATAAGGGATGGCTTGTAGCTAGATTTTTTAGGGTTTTGCATCATGTGTTGATGGAATTGAAGCCTCTTTGATATGCTGTTGAAGCCCTTGCTGCTTTTTCTATTTTCCAATTGAAGATGTTGCTGGAAATTCTTATTCTATTTCTTTTTTAAAGATTTTTTTGAAGGGTTTGTTGTTTTTTGTTGAATGGTTGGAAGTATTGTTGGACTTCCATGTTGGAGGTACTTGACTAATTCTCTTGTTGTGTCATGTGTGCCTGCCTCTTCTCCACTACCTCTTTGACGACTTAACAACTTCTTAGTTTTAGGCTCTTCTTGCCAAGATGTGTGATTTGATCAGTATTTATACCGGGTTGTTGGACCAGATTTGTTTATGTATCGAACAATTAGTTCAGGCTTGTTTGGACTAGGTGATTGTCCAAACATTGCCTCCGACTTATGATTGCACTGGGCTTGTTTACTTTGAGCAGGTGGCTCAGACTTGGTATTTATATTAGATAGTTGGTCCATTCTTATTCGTTCTGACTTATGATTGTTTTGGGTAGTTGGCCCAGCCTTGGTTGAGCTAGTTGATCTAGACCCGTTGTTTATATTGGACAGTTGGTCCATTCTTATTTGTTTTGGACATGTTATACACAAAAGGGTTACGTAACGGCCGTTACGTGACTGTAATGGCCATAATCATTACGCGTTACAGGGTCGAAACAACCGTTATAAAAAAAAATGCCCATAATGGATTGTAACGGCCTCGAAACAGTTTTTTATTTTCCCCAAAAGTAAAAAAAGGCCGTAATGGCCCGTATCGTAATGGTAACGACAATGGCCATTACGGCCACCGTTGCCATTACGGAACACCTTGGTTCCAGATAGTTGTTTGAAATTATGATTGTGTTAGGTAGTTAGCCCAGTTTTGGTTAATCTTGATGGGGGATCTAGACTCGTTTGTTTTGGATGGTTGTTCCAATGGCTCACATCACTGAAGTTGTGGAAGTGCTTGTTTGTCTGAAGGTATTGGTGGTCTCATTGCCTCCACTTCTCATCCGCATGTTTGTCTCTTGTCACAACCGGGCTACTTATTTCCATAATTGTGCTATTTTTTTATTTAATGCTTTTACATTTATTTATTTATTATTTATTTTTTATTATTATTATTAAATTTTTTTTTTTGGGGGGGGCGGGGGGTTCTTAGGTTTGATTATACTAGCCCTTGTTCCAAGCTGGGCCTCATTAGGATGCTCCAACTAGGATGCTCTAGCTTGAGGGGAGTGGGGTTAGAAAAGAATTTCTTTCTTTCTTAGGTTTGATTATACTAGCCGTTGTTCTAAGCCGGGCCTCATAAGGATGCTCCAGCTTGAGGGGGAGTGTTGAACGGTTGATAGTTGAATAAGGCCCGCTGGGCCCAAGTCCATGTAATAAGGCCCATAGGCCCTATTCATGTTTTTGCTATTATAAATAGGAGTAGAGGGCTGGTACTCTGTTAATAGATCCTAAGCATCTCATTTTCTTGGTCTCTCTCTCTCTCTCTCTCTCTCTCTCTCGCTCCCCCCTCCATCTCCTCCCCCCCCCCGTTTCTCTCGTCCTTCTTTCTTCTCCTTCTTCTCATTGTAGCTTCTCATAGGTCCACAAGATTAGCACAATGTAGCCGTTTAACACTATGAAACATTCAGTACTTTGTTCATAGACAATCCTGTAAGTCTGGTACTCTTTTCTTTTTTCACTAACACCATTAAGTTGTTTTACAATTAAAGTCATTTTATATTTGGCATATCATGTATCAAAATTTTGATTTATTTTTTATTTGCTATTGTTGTTGCTTTGTATTTTGCTTTTATTTTTCACTGACATTTTTTACTTGATTGCTTCATTGGAGTCATGTATGTATAATTTTCCTCTTTTTTGTTTTATTATTTGATGAACTGGAAACTTACTATTTGTTTTCTCATTTAAACATATCGGTATCCTAGCAAATACCTCCTCTTTTTGTATCTTATTAGGTTATAAAGAGCTGATTATTTTTCACCTGTTTTAATTGAACATCAGTGCTTCAGTGAACTTGATGATGAGAATCTCTCGAAGAACATGGGGAAGAATTCAGAGCTAGTCGTTCATTCAGAGGAAACTGAAAGGGACAAATCTGAAAAAATTCCAAGTGAAGAGACAATTAAGAAGGCTATTAAAAAGAGAGCTTCTTATTTCAGAGATAATTCTGAGTATGTTTCATCTTTAGATGCCTTTGAAATTATTGTTTCATGTATCAACCTTATGTGTCATTAACTATAACCACTCACCTCCTTTTTCAATAGGATATTAAACTCCTCTAGAATCATGATAGAGAAAAGAATCAGAAATGCCCTTTTGTCATACATCTTTTGTTGCCCCTTTTCGTTTTTCTTTTTAAAATATGCTTTTATGCCCTTTTTTGGCAATTTCATAATTTTAAGTGTAACTATTCTGTAACATTCCAAAATTTCAGGACAATTACTTTGTCAGGAGCTCGTCGACTTTTAGAGGAAGATCTCAAGCTTGAGAAAAATGCTCTTGATGCCTATAAAAGTTTCATAAGCAAGCAGCTTGATGAGGTAAGTGCATATTTTCCAACACTTATATGCTCAATTCTTAATCAAGTGCACAAAATCTAGCTTTCTTGGCACTCATTTTGCCATTCATCAGGTTCTGCAATCTCCTGAGGTTGTTGAATCCATGAATGGGTTTAAGAAAAAAGGTCCAAAGAAAGCCTCCGATAGCAATGTTAGAGGTGGAAGTAGCAAGGGCTCTGGAAGAGTCAGT
Organism: Magnolia sinica; assembly: GCF_029962835.1. Taxonomy (NCBI): domain Eukaryota; kingdom Viridiplantae; phylum Streptophyta; class Magnoliopsida; order Magnoliales; family Magnoliaceae; genus Magnolia; species Magnolia sinica. The sequence goes on along the minus strand of NC_080582.1, from coordinate 27,977,758 downwards.
AGAAGAGACGGCAGTTCAGATTCCTCAGACATAAGTTCCAGTGGTGAGGAGGGTGCTGAGGAACAACGGGTCAAACAAAAAAAGCAAGCTGTGAAAAAAGTAGCAGCGAGGAATATTGAAAGACAGAAGAAGCGCAAAAGATCTACAAAAGAAAGAAAGCCATCTTGCAATGAGAAGAACAATCCAGTGAAGTCAGCAGCAGAGAAAGGCAGCGATACTGACGAAGGTGGAAATTCCTCTGAAGATGGTAAATCTCAATCATCTGCTGAAGAGCCTGTCAAGGTCACACCATACCTTTTTCTGTTTATTTTCTCTCAGGAGCCTCATTCCGAACCTGGACCAAATGGAAGTTCATCATGTAAATCATCTTGTTTAATTGCAGAAGAAAAGAGAAATTTCCACTCAGGTTCATGGAAAACGTGTAGAACACCTAAAGTCAATAATCAAAGCTTGCAGGTTGAGGTACTCCATCCTCCTGCAACATCCTATTTATGATACTGACAGTACTTGATTTTAATGGTGATGGGATTTTAGCTGATTTGTTCGCTATGTATTGAAGTATCCCCCCACCAGTTTACAAGAGGGCCAAGCAGGCTCCTGAGAATAAACGTGAGGCGCATTTTATAAAGGAGTTGGAGGAGATTCTTGGGAAGGAGGGGTTGTCTTCAAATCCTTCTGAAAAAGGTGAACATCGAACAATGAACATCAATTACCATGGAATATTTTAATGATTGAGAACATGCTTTGTTCTGTATTATATTGATAGTTATTTGTGTAGTCATAAACTCACTGAATATTGGTTTGGGCATACCCAATTTGATAATTTTGATTCACAAAAATAGGTGATGTGTGAAAGCATTGTAGTTGATGTAACCACTTAGAAGTGTCAGTGTTTAGACTTCTAATTAAGGTTTTTCCGGATTATCTTTGGTGTGGAAATATCTTCAATGGGATGGTTTTATAACCCTATTTTCATGGCATTTGTTGTCTTAATGCTTTAGTTAAAAGTGCTATAAAATTCATCTCATCAGTTGAAAGGACACATTTCCAAACCCTAGACCTGGGCAAGGGAAACCCCTGTATCATTCAGTTATTTGTCCTTGTCATTGGATGGGGTTGGCCTCACCCCGCATATTCTCTTAATCTATTTTGGATAGTGGCAACCTTTTGACCTCCTCCCTATGCTAATTGTTGTGCCCATGGTTACTTCCGTTTCTTTCCTTTCAAATAAATTCAGTCTAAACTCCCAAAGGTAAGAGTTGTGAAATGGGTGTGTCACGGAACTCCAAGTTTCGTTGTTTTTATTCTACAAAGGGCTGTGAAGGATACAACACATGAGTTATTTGGGGACTCATCGGTTGGATGCTTCCTGCAGACTACTGTTAGGGGTTGTAGAGGTCTCGTGGACAGGGCTGGTAGCAAGCTTCAGTAAATTAGCACCGGGATTTGTTTCTTTCAATAGTTGGCTTAGAGTTCTGTATCCTTATTGGAGAGTAGTTGATTGAGAGTAGGTTACCTTTGGATACATGCCCCTGGTTCCCCTGATGATTTTATCGGAGGAAATACAAACTTTTAGTTTTGTATAATGAAAGAGAAAAAGGTATATCTTTTTTTTTTTTTGGTCATGTCTTTGGCAACTATTGTATTGTTGGGAGATGTTCTAATTCTTGTAGGTGCTTGTAGAATTATTTTTTTTCTTCTTTCCAGTTGATCTTAATCAATGACCACTGCTTGGATGGTCTCCTATAAATGATGGAAGTGCCCCAAAAGAGAAAAGAAGAAGAAGAAGAAGAAAGGTTTCATCTACACAAATTAGGAATTTTCCCCCCTTTCGCCTTCACAGTTTCCTTTCCTCTTGCATACTTGTCTAGAGAGGCATGTTAACCCATTCAATTTCTGTTTTCCCTTGTTTGGTACAATGTGATGTGTTTAGATTGTTGATCTTTTTGCATATTGGGTTTTCTAATTCTATATTATTGAAGATATTTTCTTATTTATCTGTCCTCGATGGAGTGGAATGACAAAGCATAATTCATGTAGTTGACCCCAATTAGTTGGGACCAGTGTTTTAAATGGCGGTAGCGTGATGCGTAGCGCTCAGCCCTCTATAGCGTGTAGCGTAAATATGTAGCGTGTAGCGTAAGCTACACGATATTTCTATTTTTTTAATTTAAAAATAGGACAAATATAATAAATAGTGAAAAAAAAAGGAAAAAAATATAAAAATGCCTAAAAGATGATTCATTTTATCAATTATAAGCATGTTCAAAAAAGTTATTAGTTATCATTTATCAAAAGTCAATCCACATACATAAGCCAAATCAAATAATTATCACATCAACAACTTCCTAAGCAAACCACTTTAATTAATAATGTCTAATTGAAACCACAAGTCACAATTATGAAAAGAAATAAAAATCCCATAGGTTAAAAGTATCAAGTACAATACAAGTGTTACATTCCTCAACATTAGAAACAAAGAAAATGTGAAAAAATAATAAAAAAACTAAAATAGTAAAAAAATACATTGTAGCTTTCGCTATGGACGCTATGCGCTACGTAGCTGTAGTGTACACTACGACCCCTGTAGCGTGCAGTACAGGGGATTTACGCTATTTGGGACGCTACGTAGCGCTACGGCCACGCTACCGCTACGCCACGGGCGCTATTTGAAACACTGGTTGGGACAAGGTTGAAATGACGATGATGATATTCTTATTCATCTCCATATATCTTGTTGTCTGGAATTTTGTCTTTTAGGTGTGCAATGGCTAATTCTTGTCAACCAAATAATCCAACAAATTTGAAGTTCCAGAGGAATTATACAACATTGTTTCCACAGTTCAACAACAGTATCTTACTCGTGTTGTTTTCTCCGGTTTCAAGTAGGAGCAGCTACAAAATCCCCACAGCAGTATATTTTCAGCAGCAAGGCTGGCAGATGGAAAATGTCTTGTTCCTTGAATTATTATTATTATTATTTTGTGACCTGTATTAAGTAGTAATAGAGATTTCACCACTCATTCCTTCAGCCTCAAATAAAGAATATAGAAAAAGAACCAAACATCTCCCAATGTTTTCCTCTCTTTTTTTCCCTGTTTTATTAGAGGTGGTTGGAATTTTATTTTTTTTGGAAAGGTGGCAGTGATTTTATTAAGAAAAGCGCCAAGATAGCACAAACTATTTGCAAGCTAAAAAGGAAAAGAACGATCTTTTAGCCTTTCAATGCTCGAAGCCCATTCAACAACATTACCCACTCCACACGATTGCTCGTATTTCTGAAACACCTCTCATTCCTTTCTTCCCATATCGCCCATAGGACTGCCAATATGCTCAGCCTCCATATAACCCTATTTTGCTTCCTAATTCGCATGCCATGCTAAGCCAAAAGAAGACTACTGACTGACCTTTGGCATAGCTCAGGAAATGTTAAAGCTCCTTAGAAATCCACTCCATACTCGATGCGCAAGCGGACATTGAACAAAAAGATAGCTGACTCGTTCGACATTTGCAATACACATAATGCAAATATTGGAAATCATCATAGCTTGTTTATGAAGATTATTCATGGTCAAGAGCCTTTCCCTCCCAAGCAGCCACCCAAAAGCCGTGAGCTTTACCATGTTTTCTCAGACACGCCACCCCTCCTGTGATGGAGTGCATTTTAGAAGGATCAGACAGAAAAGAGTCCCAATTTCTCCTTATGCCACACCATCCTATCTTGTACCCCAATCACCTGATGGTACAAATAGATGTGATCAAGCAGCCGTGCGAACTCCTTACTCTTCTTCACTCATGAAATTGTGCCTTGGGGGAGATCACACGAATGTATCTCGACAAATGGAGAAGCATCGCATCATCAGAGTATTACAACTCATAGATAATCGGGTCATTCCTGGACATGTAGATTTCAATGATGCTTCACCGACCCAAGCATCCTCCTCCTAAGTGCAAATTTTTTCCCCATTCCCAAGGGCAAAACCAATCTCTAAAAAAAAAAAATTGATTTCACTGAGGCAATCCCTTTCCAAATCACTGAGGCTCTATGTACCTTCAGGACACCCATACTTCTTACTGATAAATCCCCCCCCCCCCCCCCCCATATTTCTGAAACACCTCTCATTCCTTTCTTCCCATATCGCCCATAGGACTGCCAATATGCTCAGCCTCCATATTACCCTATTTTGCTTCCTAATTCGCATGCCATGCTAAGCCAAAAGAAGACTACTGACTGACCTTTGGCATAGCTCAGGAAATGTTAAAGCTCCTTAGAAATCCACTCCATACTCGATGCGCAAGTGGACATTGGACAAAAAGACGGCTGACTGGTTCAACATTTGCAATACACATAAGGCAAATATTGGAAATCATCATAGCTTGTTTATGAAGATTCTTCATGGTCAAGAGCCTTTCCCTCCCAACCAGCCACCCAAAAGCCGTGAGCTTTACCATGTTTTCTCAGACACGCCACCCCTCCTGTGATGGAGTGCATTTTAGAAGGATCGGACAGAAAAGAGTCCCGATTTCTCCTTATGCCACACCATCCTATCTTGTACCCCAATCACCTGATAGTACAAATAGATGTGATCAAGCAGCCGTGCGAACTCCTTACTCTTCTTCACTCATGAAATTGTGCCTTGGGGGAGATCACACGAATGTATCTCAACAAATGGAGAAGCATCGCATCATCAGAGTATTACAACTCATAGATAGCCGGGCCATTCCTGGAAATGTAGATTTCAATGATGCTTCACTGACCCAAGCATCCTCCTCCTAAGTGCAAATTTTTTCCCCATTCCCAAGGGCAAAACCAATCTCTAAAAAAAAATTGATTTCACTGAGGCAATCCCTTTCCAAATCACCAAGGCTCTATATACCTTCAGGACACCCATACTTCTTACTGATAGTTTCTCTCCACAGTGCACCCCCCTCCCATTGTGAACCTCCATGGCACTTACCCAGCAAAGCATTGTTTGTCAAACCTAAATCTCTAATGCTTATTCCTCCCCCTTCGTCCGGTTTGCATATCTGCCCTCAACTCAACGAATGGAACATTATCTTCTCTTCCGAACCCAGCCATAAAAATTCCCACCTCAGTTTGCTCGAAAAGAGACATGAAATATAATGACAAATTTGACAAAGCTGGTTTTATGAGAGTCATTTTGCCTCTAAAAGAAAGGTATCAATTCTTCCACCTAGCTAAGTTTTCTATAGCATCATCCCATAGATATTTAGCCAACTTCCCAATACCAAGAAGCAACCCAAGGGTTGCTTCGTGGTGGAAGGGAAAGAGCCCATCTTGCACCCACCAATACAAAGAGGCAACCCGAGGGTTGCTTTGTGGTGGAGGGAAAGAGCCCGTCTTGCACCCAAAGATGCTGGCCAAATGCTCGATCTCCTCTCTAGACAAGCAAACCCCTAACATCACATTGTTACAAATATTTACCTATAACCTCGACACAACTTTGAAACATCTAATCATCATCCTTAACTTTCCACCATGGACTCCTCATCAAGACAAAAAGGTTGCGGGTCACTAGCAAACTGAAGGTGCGATATCAGTAAATTTGCCCTATCAACAAAAAAGCCATGAAGCAACCCTACCTATTGCCTACTCTCCAACATTCTTCCCAACGCTTCAGTTACCACCACAAAGAGAAGTGGAGAAAGCAGATCACCTTGCTTAATGTCTCTTGAACTCTTAAAGAATCCTATTGGGGAGCCATTAACCAGAATTGAAAACCAGGCTGAAGTATTGCATTCCTTTACCCACCATCTCCATTTTTTCCCACATCCAATACGGCCTAGTATGTATTCCAGAAAGCCCCAATCCATGTGTTCATATGCTTTCTCAATGTCCAGCTTACCAACAACACCTTTCATATCATCCTTATTTCTAGATTCAATACACTCATGAGTTATAAGAGCTCCATCCAATATTTGACGACCTTCAGCAAAAGTTCATTATAACTTAGAAAACCCCAGTACCTGGATGCCAACACTTTAGTCAGCATCTTATATGGGCTATCAATGAGGTTAATTGGCCTATAGTCTCTCAAACTCTCTGCACCAGTTACCTTCCGGATTATAGCTATAAATGATGCGCCAAACTCCTTTGATATCCTCCCCTTCTCAAAGAATTCTTTCATGAAGATTGCCACATGCCCTTTTAATACTTCTAACCCTTGGAAAAAAAGCCAAGGGGAAACCGTCTGGACCAGGAGCTTTATCCCTCCACAAAGCATCCGCAACCTTTTTGGCGGCTTCTAAGAACAACTTCTCAAGCAGCTCTGCTTTTCACCAGAACAGCTGCTGGCATTATTCAACCTTCTTCAGACAACTTTTTGTAAAATTGGACTACCGCACTACACTATCTTTTTCTTGTATCCTCTCACCTCCTCGATCGTAATGCTGAAAATCTTCTTGCATCTAGCCTGGCCACTTGCTAATTTGTGGTTGAAGCTTGTGTTTTTATCACTTTCCTTGAGCCACGGGGCGCATGAGTGTTGCCTCCTCTTGATCTCTTCCTCCCTTAGGCATCTTGAGTAATCCTGCCTTAGCTTCTGGGGAGTAGATTTTTCTTCTTCCAACAGCTCTCTCTTCTGCCATGATATCGAGATCCTGAATCTTGCTAGGATATTTTCATTTTCCATCTCTCATCCCAAACACTTCCCTCCTTCAAGCTAAGATTCTACCTTTCAGATGCTTCAATTTCTGGTTTAATATGAAGCCCACAAACTCCTCCCTCAAAGGACCCCCACCAGTCTTTAATCAAGTCTAAAAAACCTTCCACCCCCAGCCACATTACTTAGAACCTGAAAGGTTTTGGGCCCCAATATTCTTTATCCACCTCTAGGAGAAATTGGGCAATGATAGTAAACAGGCTTCGGTGGCCCAAGCAATCACCCACAACAGAAATTTATGGTGGTTGGAATGTTTGCTTCCACAGAATTTTTAAAAAGAGCCACTGTTAAGCATGGTGTCTTGCAGTTGCATATGAATATAATCTGGGATTCTGGTTATCCCTGACTGAAGAAAAATATCTAGAAGGAAAAAAGGGCGACCTGGTTTTTATGGATCTGGTCTTTCATGTGAGTCCCAAAGCTATTCACTGTAAGTGAAGCTCTGTAGGTATGATTTGTTGCTATTGGAAAGCAGTGGATGTGGGGCATCTGGGTGAGTCCTAGCTGAAGGGGAAATTGGGAAAATGGGGTGCTGACCATCTCGACCATTCAAGGTTTTGTAATTTGTGTACACTTAGGGGGTGTTTGTTTTTCAATTGCATATGTAAATAAGGGTAAATAGCTAATAATGACTTTTGAATGGTGTTTGTTTGAGATAAAAATAACTGCATAATTATGCCTCGAAAATGGCATCAAATGCAAGAAATCAAAGGGGGATTGGGTACTGTTAAAATCTGTGTCCCCCAGAGTGATGTGTGTGTGTGTGTGTGTGTGTGTGTGTGTGTGTGTGATCCATGCTGCCCATCTGTTTTATCATATTTTGGGGCATGAGCCCAAAAATGAGGCAGATTGGAAACTCAAGTGGACCACACCCCAGGAATGAGGAAACAGGGGGTTTAATGATGTTCACCTTTCAAAATTGAAACCTTCCTAGCGCCCACTGGGATGTGTATCTAATCATCCAACTTGTTCATAAGAACACGCTGACATATATAAAGGGTCTACACACATATCAGCTTGATCCCAAATTTCTGTGGCTCCCAAGAAGTTTTCAATGTTAGGTGTTCAATTCCCACCATTTCCTATGGTGTGGTTCACTTGAGCTTCAGATCTGCCTCATTTTTGGGCCCATTCCCTAAAATAAGCTGGTGGAATGGATGGAAGGCATGGATAAGAAAACATACATCATAGTGGGCCCCACAAATGTTACATGTGGAAATTGTACCAATGTAATCTATGAAGTCGGAAGCTTTGCAAACAAGCTCCTTGTCAATGTCAGTGTTGGGACTGCTGCTGTAAAGACATGGGTAAATAATCATTATTCATTTACCATGAATTATACTGGTAAATGAAAATCAAACACCCCCTTAGAACTCTAGCATTGGGATAATACTCTTTACACAGGCATGCTGTCCCACTACCCTTCTTTTATTGTCTTTCTTTTTCCTTTTTCTTTTTTTTTTTTCTGGAAAGAATTTGCCTTTCTTTTTCCTAACCTACCTTTCCTTGTTTTCAAATTTTTGTAATTAAAAAACATTTTTAATTATGTTGCATTATTATTATTATTATTTTGAAGACACAGGATGTCCCCACCTCTTTCGAAGTGAGACTATGCCCTGCGGATACACGCAATCACCCACAACCACATGTATCGGGTAAAGCCAAGGAGGGGAATCAAACCTACACTACCAGTCCCATAACATTGAACCACACACCCAACATTCCATGTTTGGGAACATAGAATTGGTTTCTTCTATTGTAGCTTGTGGTTTTATTCGTCAAGTTCTGCATTTTGTGCTGGATAGGTTTCTTGAATCCAGTGGCACCTGGTAAGTGACTAATAATTCTGGATTATGGAAGTCCATTTTCATGATTTTTGCTATTTCCATGGTAGATACTGCTTGATGGAGACCATATCTGGGAATCTTCAATTGTTAAATGTATATGTTATGAGCAACGTATTTTTTTGGCTTGATATTCCAGTGTTGATTACCAATAATAGTATCATGCTACTAGTCCAGGCAAGCAAATTGGGTTTTCAGAACCGATATTAACTGTTCTTACTTTTAAATGTTTCAGTTGAAAACTTGTTCATCAAACTTCAATGCCATCTGCTTCCAATTTCTTCCATTCTTTTTTGTCCATTTTGTCATATTTTGATGTGGGTCTGGATTCATGATGAAAGTTATGGCATAAGTTTGGCGCTGGCTGCCAACCCAACGCAACCCTCCTTTATGGGCTTAGGACCGGCAATGAGAGCACAAAATTCTCACATGCATGATGTAATAGACTATTACATGGGTTGATTACAATCACATGCTATCTAATAGTCTAGTACACAGGTTGATTACATCAACAAGTGCAACAGAGACCAAGAACTGTGCTGGTTAGGAGTGAGTGGGTACAATTTGAAGGCTATAAAAGGGTAAAGAGAAGGCCTAAAGAATGTGGATGTGGGTGGTAAGAAAATACTTGACCCATGGTCTAACTGAAGGTGTGGCCCTTGATAGATTGGAATGGGGGAACAAGATTCATTTAGCTGACCCCAATTAAATGGGATAGGGTTAGATGATGATCACGATGATGATTTGATGTGGGCCTGGCTCTCAGCATTAAGCATTAGTGAATGAAGCTAGCTTAGATTTATTTATTTTTTCACAGTAATGTGAAATAAGTCTATGCCTTGTGCTTTCCATCTTCAGAAATCAAAGAGGTCAGGAAGCAGAAGGAAAGAGCAAAGCAGGGCATTGACATGAGTAACATTGTATCAAGTTCTCGCCGAAGGTCCACATCCAATTTCATTATTCCTCCCCCAAAGCCCAGGTTAGCAGTTGAAAAAAATGATGGTGGTGGTCGTGATGATGAGGAAGATACTGATGATGAAGAGAGTGAAAGCGAAGGCGCAAGTGAAGGTAACTTTATCGGGTTTGTAAGGTTGCTTTACTATTCGTTTTCATGAGTTAATGTGAAATAAGCCCATGCCTTGTGTTTTCCATCTTCAGAAATCAAACATGTCAAGAAGCAGAAGAAAAGAGCGAAGCTGGGCATTGACATGAGTAACATTGTCTCAAGTTCTCGCCGAAGGTCCACGTCCAATTTCATTATTCCTCCCCCACAGCCCAGCTTGGCAGTTGAAAAAAATGGTGGTGGTGTTGGTGGTGGTGGTGGTGATGATGATGACGAGGAAGATACTGATGATGAAGAGAGTGAAAGCGAAGGTGCGTGTGAAGGTAACTTTATCGGGTCTGTAAGGTTGCTTTATTATTCGTTTTCATGAGTTAATGTGAAATAAGTCCATGCCTTGTGTTTTCCATCTTCAGAAATCAAACATGTCAAGAAGCAGAAGAAAAGAGCGAAGCTGGGCATTGACATGAGTAACATTGTCTCAAGTTCTCGCCGAAGGTCCACATCCAATTTCATTATTCCTCCCCCACAGCCCAGCTTGGCAGTTGAAAAAAATGGTGGTGGTGGTGATGATGATGACGAGGAAGATACTGATGATGAAGAGAGTGAAAGTGAAGGTGCGTGTGAAGGGAACTTTATCGGGTTTGTAAGGTTGCTTTATTATTTGTTTTCATGAGTTATGAAATATTTGTTGGTGCTTTTCTTTATTTTTTTCCTTCTTAAGCTTCCTTTTGTGTTTACCATGTCGAATGAATCTGCTTCCTCGAGTATTCCATGGGTACTTGAGAGTCTCAACTCCAAAGAATTCTCAACAATTGGACTCTCTGATAATATTTTGTAATCACCTGCATCTATAATGATTGTGGTGATGTCTTCACATGGAAAAGTATTCAATTGCAATATAGTGATGTGGCACGTAGATGTTGGTAATTGCCATCCTTGAGCTCTGGAAAGACCACAATATGATAAAAATGGTCATCCTTGGTAAAATTTATTTGCAGATATAAAAAAATAAAAAAATGTCCCATCTTCTGTTTGCTGTGTTGATGGCATACTACCATTCACATTTTTTAAAATTGTTATATGTGTATTTAAGTTTACAACACCCCTTGTTAGTATGAGCTGGTTCGTTCACAATTTTAAATCAAAATCATAGGATTTTGACGATTTTGTCCTTATATTGAAGGCCAACTCATAAACGATCTTTGCAACTTCCCTCATGCATGCTGACCCAAACTCATCAAAACACTTGTTATGTCAGCTTTTGTTTTGGCCCAGCAAGTCCTACATCGATCAAATGAGGATATGTAGCCGCGCTTTCTCAAAATCATTAAGTGTGAAGTTACTGTTGCTTTGAAAGTGGTGCTTCTCAAGATGTGTGCTTTAGCTATGGATCTGATATTTGGGTCTTTTACTATTCATACATTCCGTACTCGTATACCTTTAAAAATCATACTGGAATGTCAATTACATGATAATGAGTTGCTGTTTTGTAAAAACTCCTATTACTAACTATTAGATTTATTTAAAATACATAACAACATATTAAATGACTAGTGGTTTAAAATTTTTTCCAGGACTTATGTTGCATGCAGGAGCTTCTTTGACTTCTGCCCAACAAAGCAACACAAGGGAGTTAGTTGAATTCAATCAAGTTGGGCAGCTGGTTGGGGAAAACGCAGCTTCATTCTCCACGTTTTTAGGGCAACTGACCAGGACACACTGTCCAATTAGGTACGCTGATTGGCGCAGTGTACCTGGTGCAGTTAAGGATAATATATGGTCTATGATTAGGGTGAGCATGGAAATCTTTGAAGCTTACTTTCTAATTTTTACAAAGTCATTCGTGTTGACTGATAATTTATAATTAAAAAAATAGTAAACTTAATTGATTGTCCATAATGAAATAGGGTGTATACGAGATCGATGAGAAGCACAAAGAGAAGGTCCTTCAAAAAGTAAACAAATCCCTGAGGAACTGGAAGTGCGATTTGAGAAAGCATTATGATAAGTTTGATCAAGTTGCCGAGAGAAAAAGAAATTGTCCCATGGGTGTGAAACAAGAAGAGTGGGACAGTTTCGTTGATGTAGAGTCCATGGAACAATCAATCAGTCGTCGTGAAAAGGGTAAGGCTTCCAGAAAAGAGATGAAACGCCCTCACACAACTGGTAGAAGAGGAGCTGCTAGGACGGCAGAGAAAATGGTAATTTGTATCCAACTTTATTTTCTTACAATTCAATTGAAGAACATAGAATCGCATCAGCTGATTTGCTTATACAATTACAGCAAAAGGAAAATCCAGATACTATCATCACCAGAACAGACTTGTATGTGGCCACCCATACTAGATCTGATGGGTCTTACCCAACACGAGAGCTGAGCGTTACAATGGTGAGAACAATTATTCAATTTTTATCAGTTTTTTCATAAGTATAATGAAGGATTTATTAAAACAATTATTCCTTCCATAGGAAAGAATAAAATCAATAATTGCCAATGACCCTGCTAGTACACAGAGGGATTTAGACCACGACCCAGTTGCACAGGTTTTTCATTCATCCTCCTCACTTTACATACAATTTTTCGTTTGTTTTTTGCAAGCAATATACATGCATTGCTAATTCCAAAAAAAATATTGTATAGGTTTGTGGTCGTGATAGCAAGGGACTTGTTAGGGGCCTAGGTGAGGGTGTTTCTAAGACCACCATTATGGCTTCCTCTCCCTACATGGAAGAAGCTCGAACGGAGAGGAGTGCACGTATGTCCCTCGAGTCCAAAATGGAAGCAACAATGACTGATATGCTAAAGAGATTGGACGAGGAAAAGGCATTTCGTATGAGCTTGGAGCAACAGTTGGCTGACATTAGGCAGCAGATTGCTTGTCAAGGTCAACAAGTGCACTGCTCCCCCGACAGAACCGCATCTCAGGTACTTCATTTGGCATGATAAAGTGGCATAATTATTTTTTCTTTAAAGATAAAAATAGCATCATTAGTTACTTCACTAAGACAATAATTTTATTTGTAGGCCTACCATAAATCCGGTGATGCCTCGAGTCTTCAAGATGACTCGACCCCATCTCCACGGACGGTACAGATTTGCCGTTTCCTAGTGGGCGACTGATGAGAGATAATACGGGCATCTAAAGCAGACTGTCATGGTCGTAATAGATGGTATTAAGATTCTCACTATGGAGTTGTTTGGTGATGACAAGACCTTTGAAGATGTGATGCTGGGTGAAATTCCTGTTTGGCCCAGAGTGCTGATGGAAACTTGATTATTATTCAGTGGTTTTGTTTAAATCTTTTTACTTCTAGACTAGGCTCTGGTCTTTTGTATGACTCGTTATTAGGTTTAAGGATTCTTAGATTATTAGGTTGTTATGTTTTTTAATTGCAGGTGGTGCTTCTTTGTTTCATTTAATTTTTAGCATCTTTTCCATTGATTGTGGATTGTTTGTGTATTTCTTAATCAAGTATTTGCATGCCAATAATTTAGACAGGTTTTCAGTGTGATTTGTTTTGAGTTTTCCTATGCTTGTGCATAAAATGTTTTGATTTGAATATTAAAATAACTACATAGTGGCTTGATCTCAATTCCTATAGTGGGTACGTAGTCAGCCGTTGGGAAAGTATTATACTCTATGAGTGCAGCCACAATATATATATATATATATATTTCATTCTTGTAGTATGGATTCTCATTATACGTTGTTTTCTAAAGATTTCCAAAGAAAAAGATATTTATTGGGTCCTTTCGGAAGGTAACATAAGCTTTTTTGTTTTTATTTGTGTTCAATTAGCCAAGTCACTGAAGGACCCAAATTTCGTAGGCATTGAAGTATTAGTAGAATGCTGTCGCTACTCATGGTAGATAACAATTTAGAAAATTATCTAAAATCAGTGTATACTCTCCCATATCTACCACAACTCGCAGGAGATGTAAAAGGAACATACATTGATTGCAGATAATATGAAATTTCCTAAAGCACTACCTATTTGTGATTAGAGATAGCATTCACTGATACTTCGTTGAATACAAAAATTGGTTCCTTTAGTAACTTCATTAATTGAAAAGAACTACGTAGTGTTTTGATCCCAATTCGCCTTTTTGGGTATGTAGGCAACCATTCGTAATGTACTAGATCTATCGATGCAGCCACAGATGTTTTTTTTTTTTCTTTCTTTATTGGACTTTTAAATCTTAGATTGAGTTTAAGTCTCTCTCTCTCTCTCTCTCTCTCTCTCTCTCTCACACACACACACACACACACACACACATACACAGAGAGATTGGTGGCGAAATGTTAAACACGGATGCTACAATGACCATTGTTAGCCTATGTAAGATTCTTGCTGCTTTGTTCTTTTGGGGTCTGAGCAGAGCTTATAGAACTCTTGACTTGGGTTGAATTTCAAGGCTGAGTCGCTTTGCAGACTTAGTTTGAATTCCAAGTCAATCCAATTTTATTTTTTTTGGGTCCTTGGGGCAGAAAATGGTCATGGAATACGATAGGAAATGGAAAACTATGTATTCCAAAAGAAGATTTGTGTGTCTTTTTGGTTTGCAGTGCAGTTTTTCATGGAAGGAAACCTAATTGCAATTCAGAGCACATTCCTGCAACTTCAATGTTAAGGTAATAATAATTTAATCATTTCCTTTTTACTAGACTAACTATTGCAATCCAATTGGATAGTGCTTCCAGATGCATCCATTCGAGTTTATTTGACACCCAAATCAACACATCATCATTGTAAGAGATTTTCAAGTACTAAGCTTTTCTGATACCTCATTGCATGCCCATTTCAGAATAGAGAAATTGGGATTAGAAAGCAAAGGGGGGAAAGTTGTAAATATTGGAACCATTTTGTGTTGCTGGAGCTTTGACCATATTAGCCTCTATAGAGGAATGCCCTTGCACATGTGGACTTCTCATGTGCATAATCGTCAGATTTTCATGAAAAAGAGGACACCCAGTGAGATGGCACGCTTCTCGTTTATGTTGGTCGGATGCTGCTGTACTACTTGGTATATTGTACATGTATACTTATTGAGGTGTCATAGAATGTTTGTATTCACTTTGTGCAAGTAGAAGGCTCATTTATATGATGGGCCCACCGTGGATCTGGCCCATGCATAAAAAATCCTAAAGGAAATCTAGGAGATTTTTAGCACGTGGTCATTGAAATTCACAGAAGTAACTTTCATGTTATTTCGAATTAATACCTTTTAATTAACACTAATTTTTCTCTAATGCTCTCATGCTTGGCAGGTTGCATCCAATCAACAATTGTGGGAATAGCAGTGGATGGAAGAAAAGCTACTTGGAATTTAGGATGAATCTGCAACTGCTAACAATAGTTTACTCGGTGAGTTTTTCAATTTTAATTATCATGCTAAATAATTCTATTTATTTATTTATTAAATATTAAATGAGAAATACTTATAAAAATCAAAATGCTTAAGGTGGTCATTATGCTACCTAGGGGGTCGTTTGGATGCCTGTAAAAGCTTTTAGTTGTAATCGGATTACAAGTAATCAAATTACATGTGTAAAGTGTTTACAGCCTGTCTTGTTTGGCTTTAAGTAGTAATTTGTTTGTAGGTAAACAGTTGCCTGTGTTTAGATGACCTGTAAAATGTTTAGAGCCTGTAATTGGGTATTCACGCACAATAGAGCCTGGAGTGGTAGATCCTTTAAAAATCATCAAATAACATATAAAATCTTCATTTAAAATGCATTATTAGGGTAGGCCCAATTCAAAAATGCCTGTGGCCATTTTACACTAAATCCATCATTTGGTGGGCAACAATAGTGGGCCCACTAATTCAAATATCATAGAATGTTGAGAAACTATTTAATATAAACTATTAACTATGAATCAACATCAAATTAAAGCAACTAATATGTTTAAACGCCTTCAACAATCCAAATATAAAACAAGCTTACCCCACATTGAAAGTGGATCCACGTTTTTTTCTATGACATCTAACCTGTGCACAAGGTTGCCCCACGTTGAAAGTTGGATGCCTTGGACGAAGGGGGGGGAGAGAGAGAGAGAGAGAGAGGTATGTTCTTTTCTTCTTCATTTTTTTTAAAAATCGTTTTGGCACCTTTTATTGACTAGATGTTCTAAGAAGGGGAGGTTGGGAATGCCGAAGCCGCATCTCTCCTCGCATAATTTTTTCAAAAATTATAACCATTGCATGAAATCTCTTTACCTGTAATTTGAAATATGCCCTTTTGCCATGTTTCAGATTACGGAAAAAAGTCGTAATCTAATTACAACCTGCAATCTGTTTACATGCAAATGCACCCATCCAAATGGCCCATGTAATTTGATTACCTGCAATCGGATTACAACTTGCAGATCTTACAAGCATACAAATGCCCCCTTGATGTATTATCAGGTGCACCTCAGTGCTAACCAAGGTGTTCTGTATCCGTTATGATATGCCCATAGAGGCCAATACGTATTAGTAACAGCCATGACCGTTACACGATACAGGGGTGAAACAGGACAATTTTTTAAGACATATTAGCCGTTACAATGGTTGTAAAGGCCGTTGTGGGGCATAACGATCGTTACTCCTATAAAGGTCGGAAAATGACAATTTTATTTTTTTCTATTTAAATTAAAATTTCTCATTTTTTTTTTTTTGCTTTTCTCATTCTAAAAACTCTCCTAGGTCATTTTACAACTGATTTCGACCATTCTTTCTATAGTTTTTAATATTAAAACCGTAGATTGAAGTGATTTGAGCAAATAGAACCTCCAAGGGCCTTTACAAATAAATAAATAAATAAATAAATAATTGAAATAGTATTTATGCATTTTTTCTGATTTCTAGTTCAAGTGCTTCTTGATTGTGATGTGTAAACATTAGAGACTTATAATCATGTTCACAAATTCACTAGACAGCCTGATACAACACTCTCACCGAAGTCATATTCAAAAAAAAAAAAAAAAAAAAACGAATACATATTTGTAATATTTACATTATTCTGGATGTTTTAGATCTTTTTTCAGATATTTTCGGAAAAATCTAATTTTTCAATCGTTTCGGGGCCGTAATAGTGGTTACGGCCGATACCCGTATCAGTAATGGTGGTGACCGTTACGGCTACCATTACCAATACAGAATACCTTGGTGGTAACCAATGTAAGAAGAACAGTAGTTTAAATATGAAAATTAGCGACAGATTGAAACCATCGTTTAATAAGACATAGCCACAACATCTCGAGTGTTGCTAAACGAGTGCTTTTTCTAGGAAGCGTGGCTTTAGCGATGGTTAAGATCTGTCTCCTATTTGTGACGGATGTTAACCGTTGCTATTAAGCGACAATTATCAACAATCAATTACCGGCATGGTAAATCATCGCCAATTTCGATTAGTGGCAATTTTAGACCGTCGTTTTTCTACCCAAGCTCAAATCTCATCGGTGAGCAAGTTGGATTGAAAGTGGAGTAATGTTGTGTACGGATCCAGTGCGCTGGAAGAAGAGGTGCAAACTTTATGGAGTCCACCTTCAATAGCCAGTCTGCTATTAAACGTATGTAATGGAAGGTACCCATGATGGATTGTTGGAGTGGGCATCATGTGCATGCACTTGTACACAATGACCATGGACATCAATTCAATGGGTCATCATATTGATAGGCCCAGGTGATAAGAGAATGGAGTCCATCCAACCATTGGCAAAAAGTAGAAGGCAAAATCAGCTGTGGAAAAATCATTGGGAAGGAAAAACTCACAATCAATCATGTGAACAGGATATTTAGCCACTATGCCTACTAGATCAACCGTTGGGAACACTATATGCATTTCCCATGTGTACAGTATGTTCTGCACAAATTCACCTCATGACATCTTTTCTCTATTAGTGTAGGATTGTTTGTAGCAAGCTAATTAATGAAATGGCCCATCATTAAAAAACCATACTAATATGACCATCCTAAACATCCATTCTTGCCGTTCCCTTTAATAGGAACCATTAAATGTTACTGTCAATTTGAAGGCTACCAATCAAAAAGGTTTGAAAACCTTGTTTCTGTTGAAGCTTAACCAATGAAACACGGGCCGTTGTGTCAATTAATTTTAGGATTCTTTTTCACAATATTATCCAAAATAATTTTAATGGTCAGTGCCCATATTCTTGAGATTATCTTACCACCTTTACTAAAATTTCACTTACCAACATCACCTACTTTAAAATGATGAAACCACCCATGACAGTTTGTAACTGTTCAATTTTTCCCCAACAATATCCGGCCCACCTCACTGGTGGACAAGAGGCGAGATATAAGGATCTTATCATTGCGGAGGTTGGCCGCTTGATTGATGGTTCAAATCCAATGAAAGTAGCTTTCCATCTGATTTTTTACTCAGCCCTACTCATTATGAGGATAATCCAATGGTTCATATTTCAACAAACAAAAGGCTAGGATTGTTCCATTAACCTGATTTTTGGACTGTGACCAAGGTATTCTGTATCAGTAACGGTGGCTGTAACGGTCATGACCGTTACCGATACAGGTATTAGTCATAACGGCTGATATGGGGGTGTAACGACCGCTACGACCCCCTCAACGGTTAAAAAAATTTTGTATGAAAAATTCTGAAATAATATCTAGAAAATCTAGAATAATGATGATATTCCAAATCTGTATTCATTTTTATGTTTGAACGTGTTTATGGTAGCATAATGGTCCACCCTTCGGTAAGAGTATTGTATTGGGTTGTTTAGTGAATTTATGAACATGGTTATGTGTCTCTAATGTTTACACATTACAATCAAGCATTGGAATTAGAAATTGGATAAAAATGCATATATAATACTTTTTTCATTTTTTTTGAAAAAAAAAATGGCTCTCAGAGCTTCTATTCGCCTAAATCACTTCAATCTACTATTTTAATCCTAAAGACTAGTACGAGTGTTTGAAGTCTATTGTAGAATGATGTAAGAAAGTTTTTGGAACAAGAAAAAGTAGAAAAATGGAAAAAAATGGATTTGCATAGAAAAAAGAATTGGTTGTTTTTTAACCATTACGGGGGTAGCGGTCGTCATGCCCCGTAACGGCTGTTACGACCCCTATAACAGCTGAGACGGTCCCAAAAAACCAATTGCCCCATTTCACTCCCATATTGCGTAACGGTCACACTCATTACCTATACATATCGGCCTCTACGTCCGTATCATGATACGGATATGGGGCACCTTGACTGTGACTCAGCAACAGCGTGTTCCATGAGTTGGTTTAACTTGAGTTAGCGATATTGAGTTCGACAGAATCTACGTACCTGAATGCCAAGCGTCATACAGTGATAAAGTATCATATCTAAGTTCCCTATGACCTTACACCCGAACCAATCCACACCATCCATCAAATGCAACGATTCCTTTATCCTTTTATCCCAAAAATCAGATTGACTCAACACTCAGACAGCCACCCAAAATAATTATACCTAAAAATATCTAAATTCGTGTTGTATGACCGGCCTACCTGAGTTTTGAAATACTGTGATTTTGGATAATTCTTTCATACCACGAGGCACATCAGATGAACGGATTGGATGGAATATAAATACGTGGTGAGCCCCAAACCAAACCAATGACAGGTAGTGTATCTCAACTGTTTCCTGTGACCTCCTCAAGTTCTAGACTATCTTGATTTTTGAATTCAATGGTTAAAAAATGAGGCAGCATCCCTGGTGGACTGGATATGGGTCATGAAAGTTCCACCCCATGGCTCTAGGTTTGTAAATGTAACCTGGTAGGTGCCAAGGCATGCTCGCATAGTTGGACCGGAAGGTTTTCTCCAATACATTCCAACAGATTACAATAGGATACCTAGAAACTTTCACTTTGAATCTAGGTCATCTTACAGGGATCTAAATGTTATGGAAAATAATTTTTGTTTATATATATATATATATATAAAATTTGTGAAAAAACTTGGTTTTTCACATTTGGGAATAGTCCCATATTGGATAGGAGAAGCAATCCTCTGAATAAGTAAGGTGTTGAGTACCTTAATATTTCTTTGGTGAGATGGAGCAGTACCGAGGCTCGTTCGCATTCGAACACATGTGCGCACACTGGCTCGATCGTGGTCTCGAACTCAATGCGAGGGCGTGCGCATGTGTCGTAAAGGCCTTAGTGGCGCACTTTGTATGTGCATGTTGTGTTGCTAATGGGTTGCTCCCTTGTAAACCGATATGAGGCTGATGCGATTCGCAGTGCGACAATGACTAAGAGAGATGTGTTTAGTAGCTGGGTTCAGAGTGTTGTGGGTAAGAGGTCTGAGAGAGACATCTCTACCTTATATAGGAGTTAAACTACCCGTTTAAGAGGCTTGGTGTAACTACTCATGTAGTAATTAACCCAACCATGCAGAAACTGTTGCATGTGATTAGCCCAACAGTCATAAACGGCTAGCATGCAACTAGTCTCCCACATGCAAAACAGTCAGAAACTGCCAAATAACGGTTAGTTTCTCACAACAGTCAGAAACGGTCTATTGCAATGATGACCTTGGACTAAAACGTTCAACCACCCTTGCCTATATAAACCGAGCTTGGCTGGTTCATTTAATCACCACAAACCATTCGACTCACTCTCATATGAATTAGTAAGCTCCAAGTGTTCTCTAATCAGGCCAGTAGGTTCAATACGAACCGGCAATCTTAATTATTTTGCGAAGGGGGGAATAACACTTTAAGGACAGCGTGATCACACGTGCTTCAACCTGTCCTTAATATTATATTTTTCAGTTTCCTATTTCATTCTATTTTACAGTAATTATAAATCTCTAATTTGAAATGATCAAATTCTTAACAATCTTAAAGCATTATTTGTAATGGAACTTAAAGGCGTATCCTCCATTAAATTGATGAAACAAGATCTGATTCATCTCGGTCGGTTTGACAGATCCAAATTTACAAGGTGGCCAGATAAGATAAAGTTTTTATTAACATCATTGAAGATTTACTACATCTTAGATCTTAATTTTCAACCACTGCTAGAGGCAACTGACAAGGACACACCCGAACAAGTTAATGCACGTAACAAACGAGTTGAAGATGAACTATTGTGTTGTGGATATATTCGGAACACGCTATCCGACCGTTTGTACAATCTATACACGTAAATTAAGTCTGCAAAAGAAGTTTGGATCACCCTAGAGTTCAAATACAAGGCTGAAGAAGGTACTAACAAGTTCTTAATAGCGAGGTATTTTAATTTTAACATGGTAGAAAATAAACCATTGCTGCCCCAAATCCAAAAATTGCAATTAATTGTAAACAAAATTAAGGCCCTTAAAATTGATCTCCTTTAATTATTCTAAGTCGAGGCTATAATCGCTAAATTTCCCCCGATGTGGAAAGGCTACATGAAGTTCTGGTACATTTACTTTTTGTGTACTTCCCTTTCTTACATTTCTTTCAATTCGTATACATTTTTTAGCTTTGTAAATTGGGAGCAACAATCACCACCAGCTGTGTAGAAACCTATTAGAACATAGTGTGCACCTATCTGCTCTTGCAATTGAGAAGGTATATTATTAGGAACCTTTGCAAGCTAAGAACCCTAGTATGCGCACACTCACACTCGGTATTTTTTCATTTAAAGCAAAAAATCCAAAAGCAATTATAATATAGAAAAAGTGTGTGTGTATATATATATATATATATATATATATATAAATATAATATAATATAATATAACAAAAAGCGAAAATGGCCCTCATTGGCCCCTGAGCTGTCTATGCGCGCAGCTATTTAAACTGGTGACCTCTTTATGGCTGAAATGGCCCACAACATCTAAAAGCTGGAGGAAATGATGTCAAGATTCCTCCAAGGTGGGGTGATGTCCTTCGTCCAAAATGTGCATGACTAGTCACCAAGTGTATCGGTCAATCAACCAGTCGAACCTCCCCAAGTTTTCAATCTCCTCTCCGCCTCCACTCAAAGTGTGCAACCTCTACCGACCCGGAGTCATAAGGGTCTCAATGAAATCAACCACAGGGAGAGAAGAAATCCATTTGGCATCCCAAAGGGCAAAATGTCCTCAATCTAATACCTTAGGGATCAAACAACTCTGAGAATAATTTCATTGCAACTTTGTGCTGTGGAAAATAAGTTGCAGAGGCGACAAAGGGGTGGATCTCCTAACCACCAAATTCCTTTCCAAACTCATGGGTGTAAAAAACTTCGAGGCACCCGAGTTCAAAAGGTACAATGGTAGTGGTTGCTCGACGGGGAGCTTGATGCCTCGGCAAAAGTCATCCTGTTTCAATTGTGAGTGTTTCCATCCCCTCCGTTTCCTGTTCTGTAGCCCACTTGGATCTCGGATCTGCCTCTTTTTTGGCTTTCATCCTAACACGGGCTGACAAAACTGATGAATTGAGTTGATTTTACATGGATATCAAGGTGGGACCCACAGCTTCATGTCGTAGGAGTTGCAGGAAATTAGGTCCTTCATTTTTCACCTAATACAGTAAAACTATGCAAAAGCAGTTCATGTACATGCTGCTATATGTGCCAGCTTATAAGTTTGAATTACAAGCGGTGCATCATGTGGATCGTACCTGAGGATCCCCTGACCAAAAAATCAAGGCTAGTATGGCTCATCAGGTGGATGATAATGTTGGAAATAGGTGGACAGATTATAAAAACTTGCCCAAGATTTTTTTTATCTGTTCATTTATACTGCAAATAGGTCCCACATGATAACCTGACCAGCCTATTTTCTATGCCATAGAACTAAAATTGCTGTAGCCATCTGAAGATAGACTTGGATCCCATGCCTATGTGCCATGAAGGCACATGCGGTGGCATAAAGTTGAGAAGCGTGCCTTATATACTCGTGTGGGTGTAGATGCCCCATCTAAATTCCTACCACCTATATTATTATCATGAGATGGGCCACACCTGTAAAAACAGAGAGAAAAAGAAAAAAGATGTGAACTATAAAGGGTTATTAACCGGTTATACGAAGCCAAAACACGTTTGGCCCACCAAATGATCATATATACTAGTCTGAATTTATATTCATAGAATCCGCACAAGGTGAGTCATTGGATGAGCTGGTCTGATCTTACACATGTAGGACTCAGTTTTCATGTATGAGGCGAGTTCACTGCTCTGGAAGGCCATGCCTTCATTGTTCATTTCTCAAACCCGTGACAGAGAGAAATAGAGGTCTCAGTCGTCAGTGGAGCAGTAGACCCCACCCACCCGTGTTTCCTACCGGGTCCGCTTTGGTGGATCTCCATACTCACCGAGGTGAGTGGGATCCCTGACAGTGGGCCCATGTGACGTATGTGTCCTATATCCACGCCATCCATTGGTTTAGAAAAATCATTTTATGACATGATCCAAGAAATAAAGCAAGTCCAAATCCATAGTACAAGAAACAGTGGTAATGAACTATTAAAAACTTTTCATGGGCGACAAAAGTTTTAGATCAAGCTGATATTTGTTTAGTCTCTTCATCCACTGTTCCTTTGGTATGGTCCACCTAAGATTTGGATCTCGATCATGGCCTGAAATGAGCTTTTAAAAATGGATGGATGGTGTGAATGTAAGGAAAATGCATGGCAAGGAGCGTGGATCCCCGATCAACCGAAATCACACTCATTTCCTATTTCAACAATAAGAGGATGAGACCTGTGCATTTGTGCATTTTTCAAACTAGAGGCCAGTTTGGCTACTAGTTCTTATAGACTATGTTTATTAGTTGTTGGTCTTCAATTCGATCAGGTCGGACGCATGCGTGGTTTCTGGGCCTGCCAAAACTGATTGCTTTCGATTCAAAGTGTGACCACACCCTTGACGTTGAGATAAAGCGATGTTCGGCCGTGAATCAACCGTTAGTCTATTCAAGCATTAGGCAATTGGCAGAGGTTGGGGCTCTTCCTTCAATGAGCTTCTTTTTGCCTTGAAAATCAAGGACTTTAGAATATGCAACAAATGTTTAATTGTATGAACAGGAAATAGATGGAAGATAGATGTGGAAATAAGCGATACTTACCATTTCCAGGGGATCACCAGCCTAGCTAGAGAGCAATAGAGCATTTCGCAGAGCGGCGTGCTTGTGAGCGAGATGAAGGCAATAAATTACAGCTACAGTCAACCCGGCGTATGAACGTAGGCGGACAATCTCTATAGCTAAGGTCTTCTTTCAAATTCAGTACACAAGTGCAGGTGGAAGGGAATTATAACTATTAAGTAGAAGTCGGTCCGACATGATTGCAGGGACTGACTTGAACTAAACTACTGTTAGAGACTAAGCATCCCATGACTGAGTGGTGGAAATGATAACCTAAACTAAGATAAACAATGTTATGCTAGTTAATTGATTGAGTTTGATCATGTGTTTAATTGTTTTTTTTGTGATCCTTTTCTTCATATTTGCATTTGCTATTAATAGCTTTCCTTAAGAGAAGTGCGAGAATAATTGCTTGTCCATGTGATACCTTCGCGTGTAACTAGTTCGGAAAGAGTGATCACCTCTTCTTGATCGTGGTTTGCCTTTATCGAATGTCCAGAGCGTGTTCTAGTACTAACATGACCTTAACGATTACTCATTCTTATCCGGAGATAGCTTAAACACTGAAGCTTCTTAAAGATATGTTTTGTCATCCTAAAGTAACAAATATTTCACATTGCTCAAATTGTGCCATATTTGGTATGAACATTAGTCTCCAAGAATTGCATGTCTATGGCATCCAACCCATTTGGCAGGTGCTCGCACACCATTGATTGCTTGTGTGGGGCCACAATTGCTAGTGGACGGAAAGGACTTCGATTTCTGCCACACCTTGCCATGAGAAGTTCCTGCACTCAAATGTTAGGTGGGGCCTACCATGATATTTGTGAGAATTTCACGTAGTTCATCCATTTTTCCATTCTATGTTAGGATATAAGCCACAAAATGAATTAGATCCAAAACTCCATGGAACTACACGAGAGGAAAAAGTGGGCAAGGAGATGCCTATTGTTGAAATCTTCTTGGGTCCATTGTGATATCTTCATGCCATCCAAACCATTCATAAGGTCATTCTCATTGGGATGAACCGAAAACACAAAAATATTAGGCTGATCCAGAACTTCGACCCCACTTCTGTACTACATAGTGAGGATTGAAGGCTCCTCATTAAAAGCTTTTTGGGAGAGTTTTAATCAGGTTGGTATTTGTGTTTCGCCTTTATCTTGGTCTATATAACCGGATGAACTGGCAGATAAACATGAGAAATTGACTACCGCAAACCCCACATTTTATCCCAGCATCTTTTCTGAACCCTCCCGAACTTACTTTCCAAGGCCAAACCAAATACGTACTGACAGACTAATTGAAGACGAAAATACCCTTGCTTTATGAGATACATTCCTTTCACTCCTTTGTAACCCAAAACCCACACGCACATATGTTATATTTTTCATTTTTCTTAGTAAAATCTCCATTAAACCTCTAGATATTATCATTCTACATCTACCATTTTCCATCTTGCTCAGGGTTACGTGAAATCCTTCAAACTGGTTGCATTTATATACTTCTAATATTCTGGGTTATCTCCTTTTGGGTTTTCTGCAATCTTTTAAAAGGTTCAAAATGTTACCCTTCTTTAACTTGCATTTAACTGGTACTATGGTTGTGGGAGGTACAGATCTTTAAAAAAGCTAGTCAGTTAAAGGTCAAGTTTATAGTTACTTCCCTTTGTTGTATTCAATGACAATTCAACGACAATTCACCGACTACCTGTGCAAATTCCGCTCGTAATTCACTAAGGGTGCTTCGTCAAACTTAACTATTGCACACTCGAAATTGAAGAAGAACTCATGGAAATTGAGACAAGCCTAAGTCGATGACGATTGACCAACTACTCATTCAATTTCATGTGAAGCTCGGTCAATTCCATGTTAGGCTCGGTCAATTTCATGTAAGGCTCATTGAATTTCATTTAAGGCTTGGTCAATTTCATGTTAGGCTTAGTCAATTTTATGTGTTGCTCGTTCAAGTTCATGTGAAACTCGCTCAATTCCATTTGAAGCTCGCTCAATTTCATGTCAGGGCTCACTCAATTTCATGCTAGGCTCACTCATTTTCATGTTAGCTTCATTCAATTTTATTGAAAGCTCGCTCAATTTCATGTTATCCTCGCTCAATTTAATGTTTGCCTCACTCAATTTCCAATTTCATATTTGCCTCGCTCAATTTCATGTTTGCCTCGCTCAATTTTCAGTCTGCCTCGCTCAATTTTATGTGTGCCTCGCTCAATTTCCAGTCTGCCTCGCTCAATTTCATATTTGTCTCGCTCAATTTCCAGTTTGCCTCGCTCAATTTCCATCCTAAATCATACAGACATGTCCCATAAAAAAATATAGGTCGATAAATTAGAGTGGGAATGTTGACCACTTAATAAGGTTTAGATTAGGTCAAACTTACACTTGTAGTCCATGCACTTTAACAGTAGCCTATATACATTTTATACAATAGGAAAATACAAGTGTATTGCATGCATGAAATCCCAGGACGAGATTTCACCTCCTTCGCAGCTGAGCCTGTACACTCTCCAATGGGGAAAAAAAAGTGCATATGATTGCATGTATTCATGTTAGGCTTAGTCAATTTCATGTGTTTCTTGTTCAATTTCATGTGAAGCTTGCTCATTTTCATGTTAGGCTCCCTGAATTTCATGTTTGCCTCGTTGAATTTCATGTTTGCCTCGCTCAACTTCCTTTGATCCTCGCTCAATTTCATGTCTACCTCACTCAATTTCGTGTTTGCCTCTCTCAATTTCCAATTTGCCTCGCTCAATTTCATGTTTGCCTCCAGTTTGCCACGCTCAATTTTCAGTTTGCCTCGCTTAATTTCTTGTTTGCCTCGCTCAGCTTGGCTCGTTGAATTTCCAGTTTCCCATGGCCCAATTTTCATGCTTACCTCGGTCAATTTAACGAGCACCACATGAAATCATTCATATATTTGAAGCTCTAATCCATCTAAGCTCTATTTGTATATTTGAAATTTTAACGCCTTGCTTATTCTTTATTTCATTAAGCTTTACATTATCATCATCTATTATTTCAGTGAGTTCTCGGTCCTCTATTCTTAACCGAGTTATATCTTATGGTATGCTTCTATTATTTAACGATTCATTGATAATATGTCATTGTATTGGTTTTCAGATAATAGCTATGAGAATCATCGTATGCTCTTATGGTGGGGAGTTAGTATGTGAAAACAATCGATACACGTACATGGGTGGAAAATTGAAAACTATTATTGTTGGTGTCGAGACTATATATGAGGAGCTTCTATCTAGAACTTACTGGATTATTAAGAGTAAACCAACAGATTATGATATTAGAATGAAAGTATTGTACCATTGCTCAAACGAATCAATCCCTCCAGCCGAAATCGAAGACGACGAATACGTGAGAGTGTTCTTGGCAGCACAGTTGAATCATTCAGATAAATTCATTACTTTAACGATCGAGACAGTGCAACACATTAATAAGACAATACACATAGATCCTGTGGATGAGGAGCATGGTGTGGAATTTGAATATATGACATCGTCATTACAAGTGGAAGTAAGCAACAATCAACTGCTTGAGCCGCTTCAAACATCAAACTTTGTAACTAGCCAAGTGAGCTAGGTAGGTGACCTTAACCTCAATTATGAATACATGGCACCGCCTTTAGCAACAAGAGCAGATTTGCCTTCATCATCCATCACCAAATCTGTATGAGCAAGCAATATTCCGCTTCTAGACCTTACTGGAACATCAAACTTTATCACTCGTTAAATTACCGTGCCGTTCGAAGATGTTGCATCCACCAATGTAGATCTGTTGGAATATATGGATTCATTGGATGAATCGTTCGATATAACCATTGGGCAAAAGTTTAACGACAAGAGCTAGTGCCAGTATGTTTTGAGCCAATTTGCAATTCGCAATAACTTCCAGTATAGGGTCTTGTACTCATCATCCAAGAGATTCACCATGGTGTGTTTCGAAGATAAATGCGAATGGAGGGTTCATGCATCTTTGGTGAATGATGCCAGGATATTCAAGATACGGAATTATACGTCCAAACACACGTGCGGTATGTCATGGATGAAAAGCGATCATCGGCAAGCAAGCAGTAAGTTAGCCTGTGAGCTAGTTGTTAGCCGCATTGAATAACACTTAAGGTTAAGACTAAGTGATATTATCTTCGCCATGCAAGAGAAATATAATATTCGTATTAATTATAAGAAGGTATGGCGCGCTAAGGTGCTCACAATAAATCGCATGATGTGGTCTTATGAAGACTTTTACAATGAACTCCCATTGTATTTGCATGAGTTGAGGATGGTCAACCCGAGGACGGTGACTACTGTGCTTGTTAACCTAGAGACGAGCAGATTTGAGAGATGTTTTATAACGCTCGGACAATGCATTCAAAGTTTTCAAAATTCTATGCAAAGGGTATTAGCCATCGACAGGACGCACTTAATGATAAATACAAGGGTGTTCTATTCATTGTCACAACCTTAGATGACAACAATCATATTTTTCCAGTTGCTTTTGGCATTGGGTAATCAGAGAACAACAAAAATTGGAATTGGTTCTCCACTATATGTTAAGGGCTCTTCCGGGTCTTGTGATTATATCAGACCAACATAAAGATTTAATGAAAGAAGCTCCTCAAGTCTTCCAACATGCAATCCATGGCTACTGCGCATACCATATATACAGAAACCTGATGGACACATTTAAAGACAAGTTGTTGAGAATCTACTACTGGCGGGCTGTGAAGACTTGCAGGAGGGCTGAGTTCAAAAAGTTAGTGCTTGATATCGAAATGGCTAATCCCCCAGTACATGCATGATTGAGAGAGAGAGATATGGTACGAAAGATGGGTATCTTCGCACTTTCCAGGAAAAAGATTCAACTTGGTCACTACAAACATATCTGAGTGCGTTGATGCTCTCTTCAAAGAAGTACGCGAATACCCCAGACTATATTGATAGAAGTGGTATGATCTAAGATACAAGATATGTTTTACAAGAGAAGAGAATCTGGATCATCATTTGTCGGTCCGTTAACACTACGGTGGAGGAACAGTTAAAGGATCTTATACGGAAGACGCGAGATGTCCGTTGTCATGCAATTTCTCGAGATGAATACTATGTTGTAAGAGATTATAATGATACAGTCAAGCTTAGTGAGCTTTCATGTACATGTCGCGAGTTTGACATGAAGGGGTTCCCTTGTTTGCATGCCCTTTCAACATGTATAAACTATAATCTTCCTCATTACCCATACTGCTCTCCATTCTACTCAACGCAAAATTACCTGACCACGTATAACGAATCCGTGTACCCAGTACGTAACAAGAGCCAATGGGAAATATTGTTTGAATTCAGAGAGTATTGTGTGAGAATTAGACCTCCACGACAAAAAAAGTCAGCTGGAAGACTAAAAAAGATAAGAATTCTTTCACGCGTAGAGGAACGGAAAATAGTAAAGTGGGGGCAATGCAAACAAGCGGGGCATAATCGCCGGAAGTGCAAGTTTCTTATACCCGATGAGTAATATACTTTGTAATTTATTTTGTGTTTGTATGATACATGTTGTAATGTATTTTATGTATTGATGTAATGAAAGGGTGAATGATTTAATTCAAAAATGTCCCGTTTCATGTTAAGCTCACTCAATTTTCTTTGATGCACTAATCCATTTGGTGGTGGATGATGAAACCTATCTTTTTCTTACAAGAAACCTAGCGTTGCACTAAACCATTTTATTCGAGGCTCGTTGAATTTCATGTTAGCCTCGCTCAATTTCCTTTGATGCTCGTTTAATGTCATTTTGTCTCACTCAATTTCCTTTGATGCTCATTGAATTTCATGCTTGCCTCGCTCAATTTTCAGTTTGCCTCACTGAATTTGTCAGTTTGCCTTGCTCAATTTCCAATTTGCCTTGCTGAATTTACAATATGCCTCGCTAAGTTTCCAGTTTGCCTCGCTCAATTTCCCCTTTGCCTTGCTCAATTTTCAGTTTGCCTCGCTCAATTTCCAGTTTACCTCGCTCAATTTCTAGTTTGCCTCGCTCAATTTTCAAAGGTGCGATATGTAACGCCATACCGATATTTCGAACACTGGTAATAACTACCTCAGCCTTGGTTACAAATAAACCATCGTAGTTTCAAAATTCCATTGAAGCTCTTTGTTTTATAAGTTTTCATGAGTTATACAGAAAAAGGGTCCATACAACATTCAGGCGTAGAGGAACGGAAAATAGTAAAGTGAGAAGGTGTGATATGTAACGCAATACCGATATTTCGAACACTGGTAATAACTACCTCAGCCTTGGTTACAAATAAACCATCGTAGTTTCAAATTTCCATTGAACCTCTTCGTTTTATAAGTTTTCATGATTATACAGAAAAAGGGTCCATACAACATTCATGAAGATGTCTCTCTTCCATTTCCTTCGACAAGAATAGAGCACCGACATAGATTTCACAATCAAACCAGAAATCCACCATCAATGATCAAACTAAAAAAAATTGCTTACATATTCAATCTGACATTATCTATAGCATGCTTTGAGAACTAGATACGGAATTAATAGATTAAAGTTGATTTCCTACGCTGTTAAACAGTATAGTATAAAATGGCGTCTCCTTTTTAAAGATAAAGAAAAACAAGCAAATTGAGAAGAGAAGAATGTGGTTAGCTGATACGTGCTATATGGATCTGTATAGCAGTACGTATCAAGTATTTTGCAACAACCTTTGTCCCATTCCACTTAGCCACTTGATATGTGCCCTGGGAAGGAAATTTTTTTATATAAAGGAAACAAAAAAGGAATCCATCAGCAACTCATTACAGAAAGACAAATGATTCTGAAAAGACATCAAATTAATAATTCCTCCATTCTGAATCACTGGCAGAAAATCACACAACGAAAACAACCCAGTTTCACATACCGAAGTGAATATAGCTATCCCTATCATGCAAGAACAATGATATTTGTGGAAGATGTACCTTGCTTATTATTTACTAAATGGTAAAACACATTCTCACAATAAAGAAGCGTGTCGGCCATTGGAGTAATCATGGTACCATACCGGCTGCCAAAGTAACACAGAGACAAGAAAACAAGATATGGTGTGAACATAGCTCTTAGTATTTACCACACAAAATTTGGTATGAACATTAACATGCCATAGTTATGCACTGATTTTGAAATGTTCATGTAACTGATCTTCCAGATTTTAGGGCTTTGAAGCATATCCACAAGAAGAAAAAGGGGTTTCATGTCTGCTCTCCAAGTATTTACCTTGAAAATAAACAGAGAAGCCTTTTGGAAAATCCTATTAACAAATTTTATACAGCACTGATTGAAGGTGCATTTGAGAAGTGCCAACCAATTTGACCAGATAATATCTACTGCCAATAATTATCTAAACAACACACTTCTTGAGTCCAAGAATAATGGTGGCATTTTCAAGCCTTCCACTGATCACACAAATGGCATGCATGATGGATTTGAAACTTGAATTTCTGCTTTCTTGACCCCAACTCCTTTGGTGGAAAGAGAAAAATATGATCACCACGTCAAAGAGATGAATTCCCAGATTTGGTGGTCAGTATCTATGAGCAACCAACCTTCTTAGAAGGAAGCTGCAGGAAATCAACTTCCCTTCTCTCCAAAATATTTTACACTGCAAAGTTGATGTTTTATATAGGGTAGCATGGTCCTTGACCAAATTGAAAACCCAGGTGGCTGGTTTTTGTTTCTACTGTATCCATCCTTAGGAAAACCACCAATTCTAACCACAGAGGAGATGGACGAACAAGAGTTTCTAAAGGATGGTATCATGACCGACACAGTAATTTTTATTTTTATTTTTTAATTTTTTTTAAAACTGTGGTTTGATATACTGAGGCACCCTTCAAAGTAATGGGAAGTTGCTGGGAAAGTGGCTTCCACGACAGGTATGTCATTCTGAGAAACTGCAGCCAAAGCATTCCAAGTTACAACGACATCACTATTTAAGTATTTTCATACTACGACAGCACCGAAAGGACTATTTACTCTAACTAAAAGCTCAATTTTCCATTATAGTTAAAAGTCTACCTTAAAATGCAATATATATTTTTTTGTCACATTTTCTGATCAAGTGAGGTCTATGAATAAAAGGAAAGTGGATTGACAGCAACGTAAATTCACTGTCATTGTGTGATTGGTTGATATTTAGCAGGTCGTGGTTTACCTCCAATCAGCAAGTCTGTCCACAAAACTAAAAATTGTAATGAACTGGACCAGAAGTATACGCCATGCATAACTATTTTTATAGTGCTTGAAACTACTTGTAATGAAGGAAATATGATGCGGGGCATGAAATTCAAATATGATGTGTGAGATTTCAGGCTTAAAATCACGTTAGTTCAGAAATAATTAAACAAATTTCATATCCCACATAAAAGTCCAAGCATTCAATCAAGGAGAATCTTATGTAGATCCAAGCCTACACATGCTAGGGCCAAATCAATCAAAATCATAGACTAAATAAGAATCAAATGAGGATAAATTCATCTACACATGCACAGAAATAATTTCTCCGATCCAAGGGATTCACATGTTGTAATTTGGGAAAACCTAGGGTTAAAAAAAAAGGCATAAAAATTAGGATTTAGGACAATCTAAGGCTAGGGTTAGGGAAATCAGGTAAAAGATGAGTGAAGGAGATGAGAGAGAGCACCTGTGATCGGCTCGCACGAGTGGATAACAAATCAGCTTGACGTATGTGCCTGGATGGTGGCCCACACGTGTGTGGGGCCAACAAATCTGTGATTGGCTAGCTAGGGTCTAGTCGGGCAAGGATGGGCCACTTTCCCTCCAAAATTCAGGCTAAACGGATGATCGGTTTGAACACGGTGCTCCGCCGAAGTTTCAGCCCCCCTATAGGGCCAGATTCTGAAAATCTGCTATAGGGAGAAGAATTGTTGTAATAGATGACTGATTCGAAGTGTAGATGATGGGGTGAGATGAGAAGAAGAGATGGTGGAAGATGAGTAATAGAGACAACGATGGATGGGGGCGAATCGGGATAGATGTGGCTTCGCACCATGGTAGTTAGCCCTTTGATGAAGGAAGGGTTTCGCACCCAATTAAGCTTCACAACTCAGAGAGTAGGAAAATACGAAATTTTTATTAATCTTCAATGAATCAAAAAAACTACAAGGGTTGCCATTTATAAGGAAAATCCTATACCTCTAAACTCGTGCCATATGCGCAACCTCTTACTTGGCGATGAAGTAAACTAAAATAAAAACCAAACAAAGAAATCCAAAGTGTTCATGACGTTCTACATAATAACAATAAGTAAAACCTAAAATATGAAATTAATCCGACTAGTGGGGCTACGATCATGAGATCTCATGATGGGCTTTTCTTGATTGTTGGGCTCACTCTTTTGAATCAAAACTTCGTCTCCTAACTAGGAGGCTCTTCTTGGATGTCGTCATTGATATAGATCAATGGTAGGGTCTTCCTTCTTTTGGCATACGTGCGTGTGCGTGATGTCCCTATCAATTCTCCCTGGCTGCGAAGATTTCGCCACTGGCAAAAAAAAACTCTTGAACCAATTTAGGATGTCAAGATCAAGTCTCTGAAGCTCCTCCTCAGTGAACCACGTGTTGTCTGAAACTGGGAGTGACTTCCATTTAACTAGGTACTTCTGAAACCTACCGTCTGATGTTGAAACTACTAATGGTCTAGGATATCTTCTATTTCCTCTTTGGGTGTGTGAAGGTAAAGTATGGGAGGCAGAGTCTATGAAGAAAGGTCAGGAAGAGTAGGTATGGGAGGTAGAGGTTGAAAAAATGGGTCGGGACGGGTAGGTATGGGACGTAGAGGCTGAAAAAATGGGTCGAGAAGGGTAAACATGGGAGGTAGAGGCTAAAAAAATGGACCGGGAGAGGGCCATGGATCAAGGGATAAATTTGGAGAATCAGGATGGGTGGGTGAAGGGCCAAACAAAGTATCAGTGGTCCCCTGAAAAGTAACTAGATCTTCCACATCGAATGGCTAACTAATTTCCATGAAAGGTGAAAGATCTACCTCATACACATTGAGACCGTTTCGTTTTATAATTTTGAAGGGTCCAGCACTACGCGCGTGTAACTTACAAACAGCCCCCGGAGGATACCACTCGGGCCTGATGTGGATAATCACAGAATCATCAATATTGAATTCTTTGAAACGTTTATGCTAATCTGTAGAAAATTTGTAATGTTCATTACTAGTAGTGATCTTTTACCTGATTTCTTAATGTCATGAATGAATGTAATGTTGTAACACCCCAGATTTTTGCCAACTTAGAGATAGATGTCCTTAGGCACTGGGTCGATCATAACACTTTATTAACTTCTCAAAACTCAATCCTAAAGTTTAAAATCCATTTTTAATCCATTTCCTTCAAAATCTCACCTTTCACCACCTTATTCTTCAACTTTTTCTAAGTACTTTCACATTAGACACAAATCCTAAAGTTTAGATGATGAAGAACAATACTAAAACTAAAATTTACTATAAATAGTAAATAAATAAATAAAATATATTTTTTACCATTAACCTTTTGGAATCTTACGAAATAAATAGGCTGTTTGGATAGATCAGCTTCTCTTACCCCAAAAACATATATTGCATGTCAAATAACTCATTCCAGTTTGCAAAATATATATGTTTCAAATATCGGATAGCGAAACCATCACCAAACAAGACAGCGAGTCCGCAATGGCCTCGCCGCAACCGCGAGGCCTCGCCGTCCTGCGGGCCGCATCGGGCCAGGTGGCCCGTTTCCTGCAGTTTTTTTTGTCCGACTTCGAAAAATCATATCTCCCTCGTTATAACTTCGATTTAGGTGATTCAAAAGTCAAATTGAAGTTTGATAAGTATAGTTTTATATAAAAATAAGTAAAAAAATATAATAAAAATTTTAATGTAGTTAAATATAGGTCGTTGTGACAACTGTCCGAAAATCATTAGTTTGGACAACTGCTGCTTCTAGAATTTTTAGAATTTTTCTACAGCACGAAATCTAATGAAATTTGGTGGAGTTGAAGTAAACTTGATGAAGAACTACTAAAAAAATAATTAAAATAATATACTAACTAAAAGTGCTAGAAAGGGGCGTAGAACTGCCCTAGGACCATATTCTGTCATAATTAAAGCATAATTTATCTAAGTAATAAATTGAATACTCAATAGAATTAGCTTAAACCACTTTAAATACGAACTGTAAGAGTCAAAACGAGTAGAACTGCTAATGCTACGTTATCTAGAAACTTAGGATCAATCTCAAAACCCAGTTGCTCTCAGGAGCACATTGAAACTTCGTATCGGACCTGAACCACGCATAGAAAGTCCGATTACCGCGAAACTATACAGTTATGACCGCCTTACTAGGCTTGACAACCATCTTAGAAATTAAGTCCAGATAGTATCCAGAAACGCACAACTTGAGCCCGGAGCGAAGTGTGTGAGAAATGCGAATACCTTTAGAAAGTGAACCGAAACTTAAGTGAATTAAGTCGTTCGCTTGCAGGCCAAATCTAAGGTTTTAGACCGTTAGACTTTGACCCAACTACACCCTCGGATCAGGAAAAATTTCTAACACAGGTTAGTGAACTTATGGCCCTGATCGAGTAACGGTGACCGTTGAACTGAAACTGATCTTTTGCGGTCGATCTGTAAACTCGATCGGACCGAAAACTTAACTTGACCTAGATCTAATCTCAGAAAGTTTAAGTCCGACCACACGCAGAAAATGGCCATCTTGATCAGCTCCGTTGGACCGAAACGGCCAGTCTTTGACTATAACCTAAGTATACCATGGCCCTGGGGTCATTCCCATCAGTTCTGGGCCTATATAAGGGCCTTAAACCCTCTCTCTCCCTTCACATACGATTTTGCAACCCTAAGAGAGAGAGAAGAGAGCAAATAGAGAAGGAAAGAGAGAAAGTGAGAGAGAGAGTTGGCGGTTGTTCCTAGGATTCAATCCCGCCGCTCCACGTGCTTAACCACCCTTCCCGTGTCGGCATTCTGGCGATTCCGATTCGTTCTTAAGTAAGAAAACTTAACCCTAATCTGTTTTAGGGTTTCCAATAGTGTAAATGGTGGAATAGCTAACCTATTCCCTATTATAGGTTGTTGTGGTGCCGTAGATAAAGACTTAGCTTTTAAACTGAGTTCGAGTCTACTGGCGAAAGGTGCGGACTATAAATATTTGGGTTATGGTTTTCAAGGCTTTCAATGTCAGTTAATGATTTATGACTGACTTGAATGCTGTCATATGCTTAGATACGATGTTCCCGTACTTTACCCATATATATGAACTATGTTGAATATAGTGAAATCCATGTGTTTGTTGATATGCTTGAATGAATATGGAATTATGATTCGTGCTTGCCATGATTATTGATTGTAAATGTGTGATCGTTGTATACGTGGCATCTCCTTTATGAAAGGATTTGTTATAATATGTGTTTTAACTAAGTTATTACATGTATGTGATATGTGTAGTCTAAGTGTTTGATAAAATGCCTGAATGAGGAAATACTTGTTTAAATGCATGTAATGAGGGTATTGAGATAGGATTCTCAATTCTCTTAACTATGGCTATAGTTTCCTTTATGTGACCTATATCGTTGCTACATGCTTTATGGTTGAAATGCCTATGTATGCTAACATGTACCCTATGTGTTTATTGGAATGCCCATGTGAGATCTGTATTTGATTTCAGTTGTCACATGCTGTTTTGGTTTACTATATATGAATGCTATTGTTTGGAATGTGATTGAGGCTACGAGGTAGTCCAGGCAATTGATACTGGTTTACAATAAGTGGTCGTACTACTTAGCCACGACAGACTCGCCCGATAAATCCGAGTCGTACGCTGCTTGTCGACAGTGGTTAGGCCACACGGAGTGCTTACGCATTCCATGTCGATTGGCTCGACGTATGCTCGTACCAGTCGAGCTTATCAAGTAACCCGATTGGCCAATGTAAGTTCACTATGTATGGACGCTACTGCTTGAATCTAAGGTACTAAACTTACCAGTGGAAAGCCCGTTTAACTTTGGAACCTTGATCCGCCAAGACTTATGAGCTGGGCATGGTAGTATGGGACACCGTGGTCAAGCTGTTGACCTACGCTGGGGCGATGAGCCTCCCCGTAGTGTCTAGTGAGCAACCTAAGCTCGTGAGCCGAATACGGTGGTAT
Source organism: Magnolia sinica (assembly GCF_029962835.1). Lineage (NCBI taxonomy): Eukaryota > Viridiplantae > Streptophyta > Magnoliopsida > Magnoliales > Magnoliaceae > Magnolia > Magnolia sinica. The sequence goes on along the minus strand of NC_080582.1, from coordinate 27,940,874 downwards.
GGGATACTGTATTCGAGCCGTCGGCCTACGACTAGGTGACGAGCTGTTCGTAGTGACCTCAAGCATACTCTGAGAGTGCGCTGAGGGGACGAGCCTTTCCGTAGAAATTAGAGTATAAACTAGGCTTACATTGAGGCAACGAGCCCTTTGTAGTAACCTAGAATTGCAACATCGTATGAGACTAGCTAGGACTGACGACCCTAGAATGGATTATCGTTTGGAAAATGATATAAGAGAGGTACTTTAGCTTCCCAATCCTGTTGTATGAAAAGGTCTAATAAAAACTTGGTAATCACGCCCATGCATCGCATTGCACGGTGCTTTGGCGTAAAAGTGCACAGAGGAAGGGGTGCATGCCGTGACCATAAGAGGAAGATCGCAGAGGGAGTGCAAGTGAGGGCATGCATCATTAATACATATCATTTTTGCATTAACCAGAGTACTTAGGGATGCTTGATTGCATTGCTTTATCATTACTGCTTGATTGAATTGATAACGTGTTAACCTTTGCCTTATAACTCCACTGAGTTGATCACTCACTCTCACGTTCTGGGATGGTGTTTTAAACACTAACCAAACTCTGTCTTAGATGCGGATTCTAGCGCGACGTATGAGGTCGAGCCAGACTTCTACGACGATGAGGAGGACTTCTCATACATGCAGTTATCAAGCGGGTTTACGTAAGTCGCTCTGATCGACGGGATTACAGGGATATATGATTAGTTGGACATTCACATTTTGTCATTTTGTATTTTTTTGGAACAGATATGTATTTATTCAGCTCAGTAATGCCATCATACTCGGGAGGCTGGGAAACACATCTATGTACTTTATATATCTGTCACAGTCTTCCGCTTGCGAAATTTAACTGTCTCTGGAGTATGATATGCTGTTTGGTATAATCTCACTCATGTTTAAGGCATTAATACAGATAACATTTAATCATCAGTATCTATGTTGCATAACTGATGTGCTGGGACTTGGGAGTTGGGCTCCTGCTCGACCCCCGAATTTCAAGGCGTTACAGATGTGCAAAAGACTCTGCAAGCTTTGACGGCCTATGAAACAGTGACATAGGGACAAGATCAATAGGTTTCTTAGGTTTATAACCAGTAACGACTTCATAAGGACTAAGACCTATGGACCTATCGACAGAACTCTTAAACATAAACTCGGCTGTAGGTATTACGGTGTCCCATGTTCTGGTGTGCTCTATATCCCTCATAGGGGGGGACTCATCTAGTAGATCATCAGGAAAGACATCACGTAACTCATCTACTACCAGAATGGCCTCAGTGGGTAACTCTACAGTAGCCTCTGGTGTACTCTCTCCAGCTACAAGGCCACATATGTTGTACCCCTCAAAAGAGTGGTCCTGATGTCCCTCGTGGGGTGGGCGCACGGGTGCACATCCATAACTAATTCTTTAACCAAGTTCATTCATTGGTCTATCCTTTAGGCCACCTGCCTGAGATTGGACATCTCCGATGGTGGGGTTTGCCCAGCCGATGTTCTGTAGTCGGATAATGGACACATCAAGTTGTTTAAAGCTTTGGTCCATTTCCAAGCACTTACCCAAAGACTCAATCTGCTTGGACAACTTGTTTAGTGACTCTATTAGTTGTTCCATGTTTAGTGTAGGGTGCTAGCCAAAATTCAGCAATATAGTTGTCAAAATATAAGAAAGTTTTTTTTTTTTTAAAGAAACAACCTAGTTTCTAAAAACAAAAAAGGAAAGTTTCTGAAAACAAATTAGGAAAGTTTCTAAAAAAGCAACCTATTTTCTAAAAACGAAAAAAAGGAAAGTTTCTAAAAACAAATTAGGAAAGTTTCTAAAAAAAAAAACAAATTAGGAAAGTTTCTAAAAAAGCAACCTAGTTTTTAAAAAATGAAAAAAGGAAAGTTTCTAAAACCGAATTAGGAAAGTTTCTGAAAAAACAAATTAGGAAAGTTTCTAAAAAAGCAACCTAGTTTCCAAAAAATAAAAAAAATGAAAGTTTCCAAAAATAGATTAGAAAAGTTTCTAAAAAAATTAATTAAGAAAGTTTCTATGAAAAAATAACCTAGTTTCTAAATTATTATTTTTTTTTAAAGAAAGGAAAGTTTCTAAAAAATAGAAAGTAAGTTTCTAAAAAAGAAAAAGGAAAGTAAACTAGTTTCTAAATAGAAAAAGGAAAGGAAATTAATTTCTAAAAATAGATTAAGAAAGTTTTTTAAAAATTTAGTTTCTAAAAACAGAAAAGGAAAGTTTTTAAACCTAAAAATAGAAAGCTAAGTTAATTTCTAAAATAATTCAAATAAGGGGATAACAAAAAATTTCAGCAGCTTATGTCGGGTTTAGGGACCTCTAAATAGTCATATATGATGAAAATTGATGCGTAATGGATATAAACAACTAAACCGTAAACATGTAATGCATTCCCCTATAATAACCCTAAACTTCGATACCAAATTTGATGCAGGACATGAAATCCAAATATGATGTGTGAGATTTTAGGCTTAAAATCACATTAGTTCAGAAACAATTACACAAATTCCATATCCCATACAAAAGTCCAGGCATTCAATCAAGGAGAATCTTATGCGGATCTAGGCCTACACATGCTAGGGCCGGATCAATCAAAATTATAAACCAAACAAGAATCAAAAGAGGGTAAATTCATCCACACACGCACAGAAATAATTTTCCCAATCTAAGGGATTCACATGTTTCAATTTGAGAAAACCCAGGGTTAAAAAAAGGCATAGAAATTAGAATTTAGGACAATCTAGGGTTAGGAAAATCAGGTGAGATAGGAGTGAAGGAGATGAGAGAGAACACCTGTGATCGGCCCGCACGAGTGGACAACAAATCGGCTTGACGCACGAGCGTGGATGGTGGCCTGCACATGTGTGGGGCCCAAGAATCTGGGATTGGCTAGTTAGGGTCTGGTCGGCCAGGGATGAGCCACCTTCCCTCCAAATTTCAGGCCAAACAAATGATCGGTTTGAACATGGTGCTCCGCCGAAGTTTCAGCCTTCCTTCAAAGCCAGATCTGCAAATTTGTTGTATGGAGAAGAATTGCTACAATAGATGACTGATTCGAAGTGTACATGATGGGGTGAGATGAGAAGAAGAGACTGTGGAAGATGGGTAATAAAGACGGCGATGGATGGGGGCGAATCTGGATAGATGTGGCTTCACACCACGGTAGTTAGCCCTTCGATGAAGGGAGAGCTTCACACCCAATTACGCTTCACAACTCAGAGAGTAGGAAAATGTAGAATTTTTATTAATCTTCAATGAATCAAAAGAACTAAAATGGGTACCTATTTATATGAAAAATCATATACCCCTAAACTCACGCCATATACACAACCTCTTACTTGACGATGAAGTAAACTAAAATAAAAATCAAACAAAGAAATTTAAAGCGTTCATAATGTTCTAAATAATAACAATAAGCAAAGCCTAAAATATGAAATCAATCCGACTAGTGGGCTACGATCATGAGATCCCATGATGGGCTTTTCTTGATTGTCGGGCCCACTCTTTTGAATTAAAACTTCATCTCTTAAGTAGGAGGCCCTCCCTACACGTCGTCATCGATTCAGATCGACGGTGGGGTCCTCCTTCTTCTGGCATAGGTGCTTAGAGGGGCTACGTGCGCGTGTGCACGTGATGTCCCCATCAATTATCCCCGGCTATGAAGATTTCGCCACTGGCGAAATAAAACTCCTGAACCACTACAGGTTGTCAGGATCAAGTCTCTGAAGCTCCTCCTCAGTGAGCCACGTGCTGTCTGAAGCTAGGCGTGACTTCCATTTAACCGGGTACTTCTGAAACCCACCGTCCGACTTTAAAACTATCTGATGGTCCAGGATATCCTCTATTTCCTCTCTGAGTATGTGAAGGTTAGGTATGGGAGGCAAAGACTGTGAAGAAAGGTCAGGAAGTGTAGGTATGAGAGGTAGAGGCTGGAAAAATGGGTCGAGACAAGTAGCTATATGACGTAGAGGCTGAGAAAATGGGTCGGGAAAGGTAGGTATGGGAGGTAGAGGCTGGAAAAATGAGTCGGCAGGGGGTCATGGATCAAGGGATAAATTTGAAAAATCAGGATGGGTGAGCGAAGGGTTGGACAATGTATCAGTGGTCCCCTGAAAAGTAACTAGATCCTCCACATCGAATGGGGAACTAATTCCCATGGAAGGTGGAAGATCTACCTCATACACATTGAGACTGTTTCATTTTATAATTTTGAAGGGTCCGGCCCTATGCGCGTGTTCTTACGAACGACCCCTGGAGGATACCACTCGGGCCTGATGCGGACCGTCACAAAGTCCCCAATATTGAATTCTTTGAAATGTTTATGCTGGTCTACAGAAAATTTGTAATGTTCATTACTAGTAGTGATCTTCGGCCTAATTTCTTGATGTCATAAATGAATGTGATGCGCAAAAGACTCTCCATGCTCTGATGGCCTATGGGACAATGACATAGGGACAAGATGAATAGGTTTCTCAGGTTTATAACTAGTAACGACTTCATAAGGACTAAGACCTGTGGACCTATTAACAGAACTCTTAAACGCAAACTCGGTTGTAGGTATTACGATGTCCCATATTCTGGTGTGCTCTATATCCCTCCTAGGGGGAGACTCATCTGGTAGATCATCAAGAAAGACATCATGTAACTCATCCACTATCGGAATGGCCTCAGTGGGTAACTCTACAGTAGCCTCTGGTGTACTCTCTCCAACTACAAGACCACATATGTTGTACCCCTCAAAATAGTGGTCTTGATGTCCCTCGTGGGGTGGGCGCATGGGTGGACATCCATAACTAATTCTTTGACCAATTTCATTCATTGGTCTATCCTCCAGGCCACCTGTCTGAGATTGGACATCTTTTCCGATGGTGGGATTTGCCCTGACGATGTTCTGTAGTCGGATAATGCGCACATCAAGTTGTTTAAAGCATTGGTCCATTTTCAAGCGCTTACCCAAAGACTCAATCTGCTTAGACAACTTGTTTAGTGACTCTAGCAGTTGTTCCATAATTAGTGTAGGGTGCTAGCCAAAATTCAACAATATAGTTGTCAAAATATAAGAAAGTTTTTTTAAAAATTTTTATTTTAAGAAACAACCTAGTTTCTAAAAATGAAAAAGGAAAGTTTCTGAAAATAAATTAGGAAAGTTTCTAAAAACGCAACCTATTTTCTAAAAACAAAAAAAAAAAAAAAAGTTTCTAAAAACAAATTAGGAAAGCTTCTAAAAAAACGAATTAGGAAAGTTTCTAAAAAAAGCAACTTAGTTTCTAAAAAAGGAAAAAAGGAAAGTTTCTAAAAACAAATTAGGAAAATTTCTAAAAATAAATAAATTAGGAAAGTTTCTAAAAAAGCAACCTAGTTTCTAAAAAGCGAAAAGAGGAAAGTTTCTAAAAACAAATTAGGAAAGTTTTTTTAAAAAAAAAACAAATTAGGAAAGTTTTTATGAAAAAAATAACCTAGTTTTTTTTCTTTAAAAAAAGGAAAGTCTCTAAAAAATATAAAGTAAGTTAGCTTCTAAAAAAGAAAAATGAAAGTAAACTAGTTTCTAAAAAGAAAAAGGAAAGGAAATTAGTTTCTAAAAACAAATTAAGAAAGTTTTTTAAAAATTTAGTTTCTAAAAACAGAAAAAGGAAAGTTTCTAAACCTAGAAATAGAAAGCTAAGGCCCCGTTTGTTAAATCTGAAGTCTAAAGCCTGAATCTAAAATCTGAAGCCAGAATCTGAAATTTGAAGCTGAATTTGAAATCTGAAGTCAAAAAACTTGTTTGGTAACTATGGCTAAAGTCTAAAAATTAAGTACTCAATTTGAAACAATCTGTTTGTTAACAAACATCTGAAATGTCTGAAATATGTTAATTTGACACATTTACCCCTATCTATCTCCTGTTTGGAAATGCTTTACATTATAAAGAAATTATTTCGAAGTGTATCAACCACTAAATAAGCATCTTGGTCATCCTTGAGAGATTGGAGCCCAAACTTGACCCATGGGAAGAGCACGAAAAATGAGGAATACCTACCCAATTTCAAAGTAATTGGACGGTGCATTTCGACAAAACAAATATTAGAAGTTGGTTGGGAATTAAATGGTAAATTTGTAAATAGATATGCATGCATGGCACCAAGCGTACGTGGTAAGTGGATTTTGGTTATAATGGTGAGTATTGTCCGCACATCCGCTAAGCGTGTGGCCCACCGAAAACTCAAATCAGCCCCATATCTGAGCATGTGGATTTATATGATACGATCAACATGATGAAAGGAGTGGATCCTCCGAAAAGTACCAAGGGTGGACCCCACCTATTTCGAACAAACCACCTAAGAAACGTCCTTCCACGGTGTTAACACAGATATTAGCATGATTCAAAACTTCAGTGGCCCCACGAATATTTCAATTGTGGACGTTTAGTTATCACATTTTCGACCCACCTGAGCATTGGATATGGTTCATCTTTGGCCTCATGTCCTAAAATGAACTCACAAAACGGATGGACGGTGAGGATTTCTCACAAACATCCCAGTGGCCCCACCTGCGTTCCCAGTGAAGGAACTTCCCGCAAAAGGCTTTCGCAGGAGATCCGCGTCCGAACGGATTGGCTACTCCCACTGCCACCGGCCAATGGCTGCTGGTCGGTGCTCTGTGGGCCCTACCATGATGTATGTGTTTCATCCATGCCATCCATCTATTTTTTCAGATCATTTCATAGTATGGGACAAAAAATTAGATATATCAAAATCTCAAGTGGGCCACATTTCAAGAAACAGTGTTGAATGAGCGTCAACCATTAAAAACCTTTTGGGGGCCATAAAAGTTTTGGATCAAGCTGATCTTCATTTTTTCCCTTCATCTGGGCCTATATAACCTAATAAAAAGATTAGATGTCAAATAAACAGTAAAGTGGGCCATTGTTGAAACCTTTCTAAGGGCCACTATGATGTTTTTTTACAATCCAACCTATTAATTAGGTCATGTAGACGTGGATGAAGTGAAAACACAAATATCAGCTTGATTTGAAACTTCTCCAGCTCTCAAGAAGTTTTTAACGGTGGACGTTCAATCCCCACCTTATGGTCCAATTAATCATTGGACCTGCTTCTTTTATTGGATCACACCTTAAATTATCTGAAAAAGTTGATGGACGGTGTGGATCAAACACATAAATCATGTTGGGGCATAAAGAAGTTTCACAGGTTAAAAGTTGGTTTTGTATTGCGCAAACAATTTAAAAGAAAAAATTTCCGTAGTAACTTGAAAAGGGGTACTTTTGGAAGCAAAAAAAAATTTGTTTAATGAAAAATCACGGAGCACATTCCACGTTCACCATTAAGCCAGACTCCTATCACGGAAAGAATTCAGTGAAAAACCACTTAGCGCTTTCTGTCTTCCGCGTTAACAACATATTAACAAACACCACTAAACACGGAAAATTTTCTCCATTCCGCGTTAAGTGCAAAAATTCAGTGTTAACAAACACGGCCTAAGTTAATTTCTAAAATAATTCAAATAAGGGGATAACAGAAAATTTCAGCAGCTTATGTCAGAGTTTATGGACCTCTAAACAGTCATATATGATGAAAATTGATGCGCAATGGACATGAACAACTAAACCCTAAACATGTAATGCATTCCATTGTAAGAACCCTAAGCTTCGATACCAAATGTAAAAGTCCAAGCATTCAATCAAGGGGAATCTTATGCGGATCCAGGACTATACATGCTAGGGCCGGATCAATCAAAATTATAGACCAAACAAGAATCAAAGGAGGGTAAATTCATCCACACCTCCACATAAATAATTTTTCCAATCCAAGGGATTCACATGTTTCAATTCGAAAAAACCTAGGGTTAAAAAAAAGGCATAGAAATTAAGATTTAGGACAATCTAAGGTTAAGGTTAGGGAAATCAAGTGAGAGATGAGTGAAGGAGATGAGAGAAAGCACCTGTGATCGGCCCGCACGAGTGGACAACAAATCGACTTGACACATGTGAGTGGATGGTGGCCCACATGTGTGTGGGGCCCACAAATCTGGGATTAGACAGCTAGGGTCTGGTTGGCCAGGGATGGGCCACCTTCCCTCCAAATTTCAGGCCAAACGGATGATCAGTTTGAACACGGTGCTCCGCCAAAGTTTCAGCCCTCCTGCAGGGCCAGATTCTGGAAATCTGTTGTAGGGAGAAGAATTACTGCAATAGGTGACTGATTCAAACTGTAGATGATGGGTTGAGATGAGAAGAAGAGATGGTGGAAGATGGGTAATAAAGATGGCAATGGATGGGGGCGAATCGAGATACATGTGGCTTCGCACCACAGTAGTTAGCCCTTCGATGAAGAGAGGGCTTCACACTCAATTAGGCTTCACAACTCAGAGAGTAGGAAAATGTAGAATTTTTATTAATCTTCAATGAATCAAAAGAACTATAAGGGCTGCCTATTTATAAGGAAAATCCTATACCCCTAAACTCGCGCCATGTGTGCAACCTCTTACTTGGCGATGAAGTAAACTAAAATAAAAACCAAACAAAGAAATCCAAAGTTTCCATGATGTTCTAAATAATAACAATAAGTAAAACCTAAAATATGAAATTAATCAGATTAGTGGGGCTACGATCATGAGATCCCATGGTGAGCTTTTCTTGATTGTTGAGCCCACTCTTTTGAATCAAAACTTCGTCTCCTAACTAGGAGGCCCTCCCTGGACATTGTCATCTATCCAGATCGACAGTGGGGTCCTCCTTCTTTTGACATATGTGCGTAGGAGGCGGCGTACGTGCACGTGTGTGCGTGATGTCCCCATCAAAATAAGATCAGATCCCATCACTGAAATGGCCAAGCTTATATGTCCTAGAGGAGGGGGGGGAGGGTGAATAGGACTATGCCAAATTTAAAATAAATACAGCAGAAATAAAGAAAGTGAGATAGCCAAATAAATCAATACACAATGTTGAATGCAATCTCAAAATATTGATTGTTCTAAGGACAACCATGCACCATAAAAATGGCAGGGCAACCTTACTAGAACAATTAGAGAAACTGAAACTCAAACTAATAAAGAGATAGCAAGGAATAAGTTGCAGAAATATAAATCTAAACTATTACAACATTCCCCACTGAGCTTTGAAACAAAATGATTACAATCATTCACATTCACATATACATTCCATAAATGAATAATTAAATATATGAAATATAAATCACATAACCACAAAACACAAGGGATTAATATAGTGGTTCGCCTGTGTGTACACCAACTGTTAATAGACAGCCACACAGCACTACTCCACTCCTAATATCCTCACACAGGGGATATCAGCGTTCACTATCAAATATAGGTTTTCCAAGTTCACCCAAAACCTTCACAATTATGTCTTTCTCTGTGGACTTACACAATTAAAAAAATCCCTCTTCTGAGTTTTCTTGGCTCTCCTCAGATAACCAATACAATGAGATTTTTCTGGCAAATCTCAAAAGAAAACCAAATGAAAGTAAATTACATAAACGTAAAATACCTGACTTTCTCTTTCGTTGTAGCAGTCCAGAGGAACCAAGTTGGAGTAGAGATTTGAATGTCAAAGTTCAATGTCCAATACTCACTTTATAACGGTTCTAGTTTCTAATAGATTTTAAATTAAACTAAATGGGGCGTAACTCTATTTGATTTTAATTACAAGAAGACGGAATACAACAATTCTTCTTTTCAAATAAGATTGGAATATATGAACAAAATCAAATAAGAAAAGCTAAAGAAAGAGAATATTAAATATGCACACTTAGCTTAAAATAGACTTATCTCTCAGAAGGGCGAATTAAAGTAGCTTGAATTTTCTATTTTATTCTGAGATTCGTGCTCTATTTATAGGTGAGCAAATCACATCTTCGACTGGTCTAAAGAACTCTATGATTGGTCGTAGAACCAACCGATATTTAAAAATTCGGGCGCGATAAGATCTGGCGGTTTCACGACTGGTCGTAAGTAGTCTACGACTGGTCGTAGGTCTCCTTCGACTGGTCATAGGTTGCTCACGACTAGTCGAAGCTAGCCAAATTTCAATATGTACTTTGAGTCGTAGGTCTACGACTGGTCGAAGAAACAGTTAACACTGTTCATACGATTAGTCGAACAGACCCTAAGACTAGTCGAAGCCTAATAGAAAATTTCTGAATTTTACAACAAGCTTACGACTGATCTAGGAAATTCTTAGACTGGTCGAAGCAGTGCTAGGACTAGTCGAACAAGGTCCAGGACTAGTCTTAGAATAACCTAAACTCACATATATAAAACATATGAATTATGTATCCAGAATGACCTACTCTAAAGGTCAACCTAAGGTCAGTCATACCTCAATAGTGAAGTAAGGACATTGAAAATAGGAGATGAGTAACCTTTGAAAGTAGTGAAGCTTAAAGTCTTGATGCAATTCAAACTTGAAAGCTTCTTGAGATCTTGACCTGTGAACAGTGCTTGTCAATCAAAGCTGATCTTGAGTAGAGCTTTGTTCTTCACATATGCAAGCTTCATAACAATGTTTTTGGCACGACAAATTTGACAACAAACTATAGCCCCTACAATCTCCCCCTTTGTCAAATTAGTGACAAAACACACTTCTAAGATATGTTACATAACATAGAATATCTGATTAAAGAATCATTCACCGGTTGTTATATCATGCACCAGTTGTTACCAACTGGCATACTAACATGATCCTGCAAACCTATAAATCAATATTCAACATAACATAAGCATAACATACAGTCCACTTCTGCACATAGTCCTGCTGAGTAATATACATCAAAAACACGCAATGCTTCTCCCTCCTCATAACATAATCATTAGACACATCACATCCATATCCATTCTCCCCCTTTTTGTCACAATAGGACAAAGGAAGCACAGAACAGATGGCTGAAGAGCAATAAGTAAAGAGATATATGAATGGAAACAAGATAACATAATCCATAAACTTAGCTAAGTCAAAGATAGTTACAATCTCAAAACCAGTTAAGCTAGTGCAAGAGTAATAAAGTTATAACATACTAGCAAACTGAAAAGAACTAATCTGAACCATATGAAGGAGCAGGGATGGAAGGATCAAGTTGATGCATGCCCTTGTTCAAGCGCCTAAGATATTTGCGCAGATACTTAAATTGTAAATCATAGGCAACAGACATGTTTTCCATCTTAACATTCATATTCTCAACCTTATCTTCTAATGCACGCAGACGTGCATCAAACTCAGAAGGCTCATAATCTGGATCAGTTGTAGAGTCAGATCCAAGTTCGTCAAAAATATCATCCATGTTAATATCATTAGGAGGAAGATCACTAGCTTCTTCCTCATGTTCAGCTTCAGCATTGCCAACACCTATACCTTGAACAGGAAGGAAATCATGCTTTATCTTATTGATATTAGAATTGTTAAATATCAGATGATGGATAGGTGCCTCTCCAACCGGCATATCGACTAGCATATGCGTAACCAACACAGTCATCAAATAACCAAAAGGAATGTCATTGTGACCTGGATGGAGTCGAAACTGAATAATAGAGTGACAAATCAAGGATGGTAGACAAACATGAGTACCGCTAGCAACAACATGAAGAACACGGACCATGAAGGAAGTCAATTCAGATTTATTACCCGATCGAGGATACAAGTTAGACACAAAGATTTTGTGAAGAACTCTGTATTTAGGTAACAAATACTTTGAAGGACGCGCATTCCCTTTATGTGTCCATTGAACATCCAGATTACATAAATCTTTAGTGAGCATACGTTTTTCAGTTGCTGAGGGTTTTTCAGGTAAGTTATGGATAGGAATGCCCTCATCATTTACAGGAATTTCCATAAGAGCTGAAATCAAATGACGATCAACGTCAAATGGTTCTTCTCTTATGGCTATCTTAAAAGATAAATTTTCCAATGAAAAATCACTTATGCATGCGAACATGGACTGGGCAATGGATCAGTATACTGGCTCACTCCAATATAATAAGTTATCCTAACCTACAGCTTGGAGCAAAGGAAGGATATCAAAAGGAGCAACATGATTAGTATCAACAGGATGTTCAACAATAACGTTACGTAATCTGATGTCCCGAACACAAGATGGATCGTCCTCGGGAGCTCGAAGATGACGCTTAGTGATAGGGGCCGATCTGGAGGAAGAAGATGGACCATGGGATGTTGTCTTTCTCCCTCTAGATGCCATTTGCAACAAGGAGTTCAAGGAAATAGAGAGTTGCAAAGGATTGAGAAATGGGTTTTCTCAAATCAGATTTTACCCAAGAAAAACCCCAAATCTCAACAAAATTTGAAATAGATAACTTCAAGAGAAAAATAGAAGAAATCTAGACTCAAATCTACAAGAAAAATGCAAATAGAGCACTAACCTTAAAGATTTTGAAGGAAGGGTTCGACTAGTCGTGCGTCGGCCCGTTGGAAAGTGAAGAGGAAATGAAGAAGATGAAGTATTTTTCCTAATTTGAAGTGATTCACGCGATTCACGACTGGTCGTGGATGTACACGACCGGTCGTAGCACGACTGGTCATGTATACTCATGACTGGTTGATTACTGGCCAAAAAAAAAAATCTGATTTCCAACAATAAATACAAAATTTGAAATCTAATTAAGCAAATATATACAATATGATACAAATATGCATAAATACTCATTTTAAAATGCACATGCCAAGATCAAATTTCATTTTGTTAAACCTGCTTTTATCAAGCGGTTTAGTGAAAATGTCAGCACGTTGATTCTCGGTAGGGATATATTCCAAAGATATAAACTTTTCTTCTACTAATTCTCGAATATAATGAAATCTAATGTCAATGTGCTTAATACGAGAATGCTGAATTAAAATTTTCAAAATATTTATGGCACTGGAATTATCACAAAATAATAACATAGAATCCTGTTTAATTCCATAATCACTTAGCATACGTTTCATCCAAACAAGCTCAGTACACGCATTACTAGCTGTGATATATCTAGCTTCAGCTGTTGAAAGTGATATAGAACTTTGTTTCTTTCTAAACCAAGAAACTAAACAATTTCCAATATAAAAGCAACCACCACTGGTTGATTTTCTATCATCAAGATTACCAGCCCAGTCAGCATCCGAGTACCCAGCTAATTGAACACTAGTCTCATGTGGATACCAGAGACAGAGATTAATAGTACTTGTGACATATCGCATAATCCGCTTGACAGCAGACAAGTGCGAATCTTTAGGATTAGACTGATATCTAGTGCAAATACCAACACTTAGAGCGATATCGGGTCTACTAGCAGTTAAATACAGTAAACTACCAATCATACTCTGATATAATTTCGGATACACATTTTTACCTTTAGATTCTTTTGAGAGTTTCAAGGTTTTACTCATAGGAGTATCAAAGTTCTTACCATTCTCAAATCCAAATCTCTTAATCAATTCAAAGCATATTTAGATTGAGAATGAACATTCCATCAGGTTTTTGCTTAACTTGCAACCCAAGGAAATAATTCAATTCCCCAACCATGCTCATCTCAAACTGAGATTTCATCAAATCTACAAACTCAATAGTCATGTCATTATAAGTAGATCCATAAATGATATCATCAACATAAATCTGTACTATTAAAATATGATCATTATGTTTTTTAATAAATAGTCTTATCAACACATCTCATTTGAAAATTATGGCTTAATAGAAACTTTGTTAGTTTCTCAAACCATGCCCTACGAGCTTGTTTTAAACCGTAAAGTACCTTTTTAAGGCGATACACATGATCAACATTTTTGGGGTCTTCAAAACCCATTGGTTGTTCAACATAAACTTCCTCATGCAGATCACCATTTAAAAATGCACTTTTCACAACCATTTGGTAAATCTTAAACTTTCTAAAACACACAATGAATATAAAGAGTCTAATTGATTCAAGACGTGCTACTGGTGCAAAGGTTTCATCAAAATCAATACCTTCAATTTGAGTGCAACCTTGTACCACTAGCCTAACCTTGTTTCGAATTATATTGCCAAGCTCGTCATACTTATTTTTGAAAATCCATTTGGTTCCAATAATTTCTTTATCATTAGGTCTAGGTACAAGATACCAAACATCATTTCTCACAAATTGGTTAAGTTCTTCTTGTATCGCAACAATCCAGTTTTCATCAGCAAGAGCTTCTTTTACGTTAGATGGTTCTATCTGGGATGTAAAACATACGTAATTATATATATCCTCAAGTTGTCTATGGGTACGAACACCAGTGAGAGGGTTTCCAAGAATCTATGTGGTTGGATGATCTTTAACAGTCCTCAGTTCAGAATCAGTCTGATTAGATGAAGTATCAGATTTATCAATTACTAGAACTTCATCATTATCTGAACTTGAGACTAGTGTGTTTAAGTAATCATCAATGACTACATTGATAGACTCTTGAATCACACCGGTACGTTTGTTCAGAACCCTATAAGCTCGACTGTTTAAAGAGTATCCTAAAAAGATCCCTTCATCACTCTTCGTATCAAACTTTCCCAAATTTTCACGATCTTGTAAAATATAGTACTTGCTGCCAAAAACTCGAAAGTATTTGTCAGTAGGCTTTTTATCGAACCACATTTCATAAGCCATTTTATTATTACCTTTACTAGTGTAAACTCAGTTAATGATATAGCAAGCTGTATTGACTGCTTCAGCCCAAAGATTCTTAGAGAGCTTCATACTATTCAATATGACATTAGCCATTTCTTGAAGCACTCTATTTTTCCTTTCAACTATACCATTTTGTTGTGGAGTTTTGGGCGCTGAGAATTCATGTAATATTCCCTGGTCGCTACAGAACTTCTCAAAACCGCTATTCTCAAATTCAGATCCATGATCACTATGAATCTTACTGACTTGAGAACCTTTTTCAGTTTGAATCCTTTTGAAAATATTTTTCACTTCTTCAAGGGTTTCTGATTTGTCCCTTAAGAAGACAACCCAAGTATATCTGGTAAAATCATCTACTATTAGCAAGATATATCTTTTGCCACCTCGACTTTCCGTCCTGGTAGGTCGTACAAGACTCATATGGAGAAGCACGAGTGATCTTGATGTGGTATTGGAATTCACCTTTTTATGTGAGTTCCTCGTTTGTTTTTCAATCTGGCATTCACCACATGTAAGACCCGTGTCCTAATCCGTACTGTTCCGTTAGCTTCCGCGGTCCTTCCGGTCAAATTCCGGCAACCTTCGCACCGTATTCGGTATTTGCGCACGATCCTAAGTCAGGTCCCGCGCACCGACGTCGGCTCGATCCGAAACTTATGTCTTGGCGATCGCGTCGTCGCCGCGGTTCCAACGCCGTGACTTGCGCACCGAACCGATACCCAGGTAAGAAGATGCCGATCAGCGTTTATTCCGAAGAAACACCGCGCGTTGCGGATTTCGAGGGAATCTCTACACAATTAGTCCCACTAATTAACCATAAATGCAACCATACCTCAAAGTACTTCACCCATTCCCTCTTTTTCCAAAAGTCCACCATCTTTCCACCTCACCATTCCTCTTTTTCTCATTTTCAACCTCAACCATCCCTCTTCTCCACCAATTTCAAACTAAACCATACCCCTCATCACTTCTTTCTTACAACCATCACTCCACCCATCCCTCCACCCATTATTTCTATCTCTCCCTCTCATTCTCTAGCAACTTTTCCAAATTCCATGAGAAACTTCTCACATCCAACACTCTCCCTCTCAACTTCAAGTGTGGCCCACCCTCTCATCTCCAATCTCAACCATTCATCTTTCATCAACCTCCATTAATAGTGAAGGTAAGGAGCTAAGGAGTCTAAGGGAGCAAGGAGAAGGAAGATAAGGTGGGTGATTTTCTATTCTTTAGGGCCCACTTGTTGGTGGGACCCATTTGGATGTATGTGATCTAATCAAGAGGGCCCATAGTGGCGGGGTTCCTCTATCTCACCGTATTTCTCTCTCTCTCTCTCTCTCTCTCTCTCTCTCTCTCTCTCTCTCTCTCTCTCTTTCTTGTGATGGTGTGGATCCCACCAATATGTGTTATATCTACTCGTTCATCTACATCAGACGGCGTGGCCCGTCATATTGTAGGTGATGATCCACACCATCCACTGTTTGGATGGACCCAATACATTCCCTTTTCTATGTATTATATTTCATATAATATATATATATATATATGATATATATAATATATATGT
Organism: Magnolia sinica; assembly: GCF_029962835.1. Lineage (NCBI taxonomy): Eukaryota > Viridiplantae > Streptophyta > Magnoliopsida > Magnoliales > Magnoliaceae > Magnolia > Magnolia sinica. The sequence goes on along the minus strand of NC_080582.1, from coordinate 27,924,636 downwards.
ATTGTATATATATAATATAGAATATATATACATAGGTGGGCCACGTCCAAGTGGGACCCACCGCAATGCTTGTATTGAATGCGGATAGTCCAGTGGACGCTGGACTATGTGGAATGGTAAAAAGAGGTGCTAGTTCACGGCTAGCTTTAAAAAAAAAAAAAGGGGGCAGAAGATGTAATAATAAAATAATATTTGTTCTTGGCCACTCATATAGGCCCCACTTTAATGCTTTTATGCAATCCAAGCCGTCCATCCCCTTCCACAGATCATTTTAGGCGTTGAGCATAAAAATGATCTCAATCTGAGCTTATGGTGGGCCGTAGTATAGCGAGTAAGTTTCCTACCATTGAAATACACCCCGGTGTTGCTGTACATCAGAAAACCATTCAATATTGGTGTCAATAGACTTGTATCGAGCCTCAGGGGCCAATGAATGGTATGGATCTTACTGATGTGGGCCCCGTTTGTGGAAAACCACAAAAAAATCCTTTTTTTAAAAAAAAAAAAGAGAAGAAAGAAGAAGCAGCGCACGCTGCTGCTGTCAGAGCGCCACAGGCGCTGCCTGCGCTCGACGACGGACGGACGGTGGGCTGGGGGTCACGGCCCCAGTTGTGGGCCCCACCTTGATGCCTTTCGACCATCCAATCCGTGAATTTGATGGCTCCCCATGGACTGACCGTACATCCCAAAAATCTGCCTCATTCAGAACTCATGTGGGCCATACCATCTAAAATCATGTGAAGACCTGCCTAAATCATATAAAATCGCGTGGTGGGGCCTACCTGAGTTTTGGATGTTGCTGAAACTTGGTTTGTACCGTCATTTAGGTGGGACCCACATAATGGGTGGGCTGGATTGTGAATCACATCTCGGTGGGCCCCAAAAAAAAAATATATATTTAAAAGCAGCAGCGCTGCTGCTGCTGCAGTGACGGGCGGCCAAGAGGCAGGGACCCACGGCTCCATCCGTGGGCCCCACCATGATGTATATTTTGTATCCACACCGCCCATTTGGTGGGCCACTATTTGACATGGACCCCCCCTCAAAAATCAGGCCAATCCAGCGCTCGGGCGGCCCACATCACAAGAAACAGTGTGAATTGAACTCTACCATTGAAACCCCTTTCTGGGTCCACAGAAGTTCCAGATCAAGCTGAAAATTGTTGTTCCCCTCCTCCCTGGCCCGTGTGACCTTATGAATAAGTTGGATTTCAAATGAACATTTCAGTGGGCCTTACCCAAGGTTCAAGTGACCTTATGAATAGGTTGGATTTCAAATAAATATTATGGTGGGCCCTAGGCCCATGGGATGGAGCCATATTGATGTATTTCTGGCCGTTGGGGAGGCCCACCTTGATATATATATAAGGCCCATGAGGTTAGGCCCATTCGACGTATTGGTGGCCCGTTGTCGAGGCCCACTCTGATATATATAAGGGCCATGTTACGAGACCCATTGTGATGTTTTCAAAGGCTCATGGAGTATGACCCATTGCAATGTACATAAGGCCCACTAATGCGGCCCACTTGATTTATATAAGGCCCATATGAGATGGCCCATTTGATGTATCTGAGAACTATGGGTCGAGGCCCAATGAGATGTATATTAGTCCATTGCAATGTGTGATTTCCTATGGTTGTGTAATGGTACTTTATGGCGGGCTATGCCTTGGGAACAATGTTGGTTTGACGTCCACATTGTAAGGACAATGTTGGTTAAATGTCCGCATTGTCACACTCCTTAAGGCCACTGATAGGTCCATACTTATACTCTGCAGGCCGTCTAGGCCCATTTCTGTGATACGCAGAGCCCATCCCTATATGCATGTTTAGTATAGATCCATGGTTCATGATCATTCGCATCATATGTATGCACGTGAGGAGTGACCGATCATAGCATATGCCTTTGGGCAGACTGTTTATGGGCTCCCTGATAGGCGGAGTTGCCCCATATAAGTGCATGGTACATACAGACTGTTGCATGACTGATAATGTGACTCATGCACTTGCATTTGTGTGATTATAGTTACTATATGCCCTAGCGACATCAGGGCCATAGCCTCCACAGATACATCGTGGATGGCAGGGATTGGATACCGAAAATACTGTTTCTAGTATCGCGACGCCATAGATGTCCCTGGGTGAAAATCCCTAAACCCGATGGTACCAGAGGATGACTCCAATGTCGAGACCGAGTGGATATATGAGCGCACGAGGGCCGAATACCAGGAGGCCGCGTCTCCCACTGTGTCGTGGTCGGTTGGAAAGGAGTGTGGCCTTACTCGCCCGAGGGTAGGGGGCAATACTAGGCTGAGTTTGACCAGCTCGCGAATGGGTCCGCTATCGACGTCCCAGATAGGTATTGGCAGACTATTGGTCAGGCGGATAGTGAGGTTTCTTACGCTCATTTGGACTGTGCGGCTAGGAGAGCGACAGTGCCATTTGGAGTGTATTGAACCCCGGTGATTATCCAGAATGAGAACTGTACTGATACATGTTGAGGATTGGCATGCTTGAGTTGCATCTTGCATCGCATGGCCGTGTTATGGCCGATAGCATTCATATCTTGTACCGCATAGCCTTGGTACGGCTGATTGCATTCATGTGCTCATCATCATGATTCCGCATCACTCTGACCTTGCATTTTGAGCACGTCTACATTGCGCACACACTTACACCACCCTCTAAGCTTTCCATAAGCTTATGCACGATTGATGCGTGCAGGTGACGTCAGGACGCAGTCGCAGCCATAGTCTCGTTGTAGTTGGAGCGTGCAGCCGAGCTTCTGGAGTTCTGTTTCTTTTGTTACATTGTATTTTATTTTCTTTCAGTCGCATTGTACTTAAAAAGTTTTTGATCATAGTGGATTTTGTGGTGGTGTTCTTGTGGTTATTGTTTGTGGGTTATGCTTTTGTTATGCTCATTATGAATCAGACTGATGACTTAAAATCCTCCTTGTAGTATCCCAGGATCGGAACCTGGTGAATGGGTGCCGGGATCCGAAAATGGGGTTCTACGGAGGCTGTCGGCGCCGGATTCGGCGATCGGGAATTTTGTGAGCCCGGTTTCTGAGTTCGGGGCGTGACACCACATATTTTATCTAATTTTTGTAGTTTGGGTAAACCTCTTATAAGTTCTCATTTGTTTAATCTATATAGATTTCGGTAGTGTACATGTCCAAGACGTTTGTGCCACAAATCAGTCTCGTCTGTATGGACCATGTAACATGATTGATTAGATGAGCTGGATTCGCTAACAATATAGCAGTTTTCAGATGTTCTACGTCCAGTTAGTATTACTGAACCCTTGTTGTTTAGAATCTTACAGCTTTGATTAGAAAACCGTACACTATGGTTATTATCACAAATTTGAGATATGCTTAGAAGATTATGTTTTAGACCTTCAACATACAAAAGGAAGGTTATAGAGTTGAATCGTACCTTGGCTCATAATCTTGCAGTTGCTTCCATCAACAAAAATAACTGACCCATCAGTCATATCTTTAAAATCGGTGAATAAAGCCTTGTCGCCTGTCATATGCCTGGAGCATCCACTATCTAGGTAACACTTTGAATGGCTTATAGCTTTGAAAGCGGTGTAGGAAACCAAGCAGACAACCTTAGGAATCCATTTCAGAACTGTTTTGGGTTTGAAAATATAGTTGGTCTTCTTCTGTCTGTTGTTATAAGAATGACCTACTGAGTTAGATTTTAAGAGCTCCTTGAGTAAATCAACTATCTTTTCAGCTAGTGAGTTTCTGTTCTGATTTTCAAAGTTGATGTAGCTGTTTTTTGGTTTTTGAAAAGCTTTTGTATTTTTAAGAAAACCTTGACTAGTATTTTTCCCTTTTGAGTTAGAGGACTCTCCTTTCACAAACTTAGGAGGAGTATACTTTTATTTAGGAGGAACATTTTTATCGTAGCCCAACCCAGATCTGTCGCCACATTTTCTAGATTCGGATAAAAGTTTTTCTAACTTTGGATCTCCTTGCGCATACCTCCATGTATCATTTAAACTCAGAAGAGAAGATACTTCATTTTTAAGTTTCTCATTGTCAGATTTCAGATTTTCAATCAGGGAGGTTTTGAATTCTAAATCGCATTTTGATTTTTCAAAACAATCTAAAATTTGAGATTTTTCTAAAATAAGAGATTCAAAACATTCTTTGAGTTTAAAAAACTTTTCTTTTTGAAGTTTAAGTTTGACAGCAATTTTACAACTTTCCTTGTATGGGGCATTGTAAGCGTCTTGAAGATTATCTTCATTTTCATAATCACTATTCAGATTTTCTTTACTAGTTGAATCATCATGATCTGAAAAGGTGAATTTGGCTAGAGTCATAAGGGCTTTAACTTCATTGCCCGACTCGGTTTCAGAATCTTCTGATTCAGAAAAAACTTCAGAATCAGACAATTCATCCCAAGTAGCTAACATACCCTTCTTTTTAGGTTTGTCCTTTTTAGGATACTTGTTTGCTAAATGCCCATATTCTTGGCAGTTGTAACATTGACTATCTTTTAAAGACTTCCAAGTTTTAGATTTAGGTTTTGATCTAATCTTGTCATTTGATTTTTGAAAATCAACCCTCTTCTTACTCTTGAAGATCTTGTAAAACTTTTTCGCTAAAAGAGCCATATCATCTTCAGAATCAGAGTTGTCTTTAGAAGATTTAAGAGCAATAGATTTACTTTTAAGAGCTTGAAAATTTAACTCATAGGTTTGTAAAGAACCAACTAGTTCTTCTACCCTCATATTATCCGTATCACGAAGTTCCTGTATCGCGGTTACCTTAGAGTTGAACCGTTAATTAGCGTAGTATCTTTACACACACTTTACTTTCTGGGATTTTATCGCCAAGACGCCACATTGAGTTTATAATGTCATTTAATTTAGTGTAAAAGTCCATAAACATTTCATTTTCTTCCATATGAATTTCTTCAAATTTGGTTGTGAGGAGTTGGACTTTAGATTTTTTGACAATTGTAGTACCCTCGTGTGTCATTTCTAATATATCCCAGGCTTGCCTTGCAGTATCAGAGGATATGATTCTTTTGAAATCATCTGGTGATAGTGCGCAAGTGATTGCATTTAGTACTTTTCATTGGCACTACTCTCATTTTTCTGAAGGGTGGTCCAAGAGAAATAAGGAGTTACTCTTATTGATTTTGAACCATCGATACTAGTCACTTCAGTGGTAGGTGGATTCCATTCAGTCATTGTGGCTTGCCACACACTTTCATCCATTGATTTGAGGAAGATCCTCATCCTGGCTTTCCAATAAGCATAGTTGGAGCCATCAAAGGGTGGAGGCCTAGTGACTGATAGGCTATCAAAATTTGACATCTTATATAAAGCTTAGATCGTTAGCTCAAGAATTAAATCCAAATAAGAAAGAGAGCTATTAGGCTTTGATACCACTTGAAATGGCCAAGCTTATATGTCCTAGAGGGGAGGGAAGGGAGGGGGGGGTGTGAATAGGACTATGCCAAATTTAAAATAAATACAGCGGAAATAAAGAAAGTGAGATAGCCAAATAAATCAATACACAATGCTGAATGCAATCTCAAAATATTGATTGTTCTAAGGACAACCATGCACCATAAAAATGGCAGGGCAACCTTACTAGAACAATTAGAGAAACTGAAGCTCAAACTAATAAAGAGATAGCAAGGAATAAGTTGCAGAAATATAAATCTAAACTATTACAACATTCCCCACTGAGCTTTGAAATAAAATGATTACAATCATTCACATTCACATATACATCCCACAAATGAATAATTAAAGATATGAAATATAAATCACACAACCACAAAACACAAGGGATTATAGTGGTTCACCTGTGTGTACACCAACTGTTAATAAACAACAACACAGTACTACTCCACTCCTAATATCCTCACACAGGAGATAACAGCGTTTACTATCAAAGATATGTTTTTCAAGTTTATCCAAAACCTTCACAATTGTGTCTTTCTCTGTGGGCTTACACAATTAAAAAAACCCCTCTTCTGAGTTTTCCTGGCTCTCCTCAGATAACCAATACAATGAGATTTTTCTGGCAAATCCAAAAAGAAAACCAAATGAAAGTAAATTACATAAACGTAAAATACCTGACTTTCTCCTTTGTTGTAGTAGCCCAGAAGAACCAAGTCAAAGTAGAGATTTGAATGTCAACGGTCAATGTCCAATACTTACTTTATAATGGTTCTAGTTTCTAATAGATTTTTAATTAAACCAAATGGGGCGTAGCTCTATTTGATTTTGGTTCCAAGAAGATGGAATACAGCAATTCCTTTTTTCAAATAAGATTGGAATATAGGAACAAAATTAAATAAGAAAAGCTAAAGAAAGAGAATATTAAATTTGCACACTTAGCTTAAAATGGAGCATAGACTTATCTCTCAGAAGGCCGAATTAAAGTAGCTTGAATTTTCTATTTTATTCTGAGATTCATGCTCTATTTATAGGTGAGCAAATCACATCTTCGACTGGTCTAAAGAACTCTACGACTGGTCGTAGAACCAACAGATATTTGAAAATTCGGACGCAATAAGATCTGGCAGTTTCACGACTAGTCATAGGTCTTCTTTGACTGGTCATAGATTGCTCACGACTAGTCGAAGCTAGCCAAATTTCAATATTGTACTTTGAGTCGTAGGTCTATGACTGGTCGAAGAAACAGTCGATACTGTTCATACGACTAGTCGAACAGACCCTAAGACTAGTCGAAGCCTAATAGAAATTTTTTGAATTTTACAACAAACTTACGACTGATCTAGGAAATTTTTAGATAGGTTGAAGCAGTGCTATGACTAGTCGAACAAGGTTCAGGACTAGTCTTAGAACAGCCTAAACTCACATATATATATAAAACATATGAATCATGTATCCAGAAGGGCCTACTCTAAAGGTCAACCTAAGGTCAGTCATACCTCAATAATGAAGTAAGGACATTGAAAATAGGAGACGAGTGACCTTTGAAAGTAGTGAAGCTTGAAGTCTTGATGTAAGTTCAAACTTGAAAGCTTCTTGAGATCTTGACTTGTGAACAGTGCTTGTCAATCAAAGCTGATCTTGAGTAGAGCTTTGCTCTTCACATATGCAAGCTTCATAACAGTGTCTTTGGCACCACAAATTTGACAACAAAAAGGGGCTATAAACTATAGCACTTACAATCACCCTGGCGAAGGTGAAGCTCTAAAGCATTAAGCTTGTACTCTGAAATTTCTCATGGATTTGAAACAAACATAGGAGTCTTCCTGGTTTTCTAAAAATGGATGAGATCATACCAGAACTTTCGTTCCTCGAGCTTTCAAGATATTATAGCCTTCGACATTTTCATCATACTGAACATCAACTACAGCCAGTCAGGAGAAGAATGCTAGAGTTGTTCCTCAGTCTTCTTTGTTGTTGTTCTTCAATGTATAAGAAACATATGACCAACCAATGCATGAGCATTATCAAACTGGGCAAATGCTCAAGTTTGCAACTGCTAAAACTGCAGATGAGGTCACTATTGGATTCAGTTGCATGACATGATATTATTAGTAAAATGCAAGTTCAAAAGAATATAAACTTATTTAGAAACTTAAACAACCCCCAATTCAGTTCAACTAAAGATTCAAACACAATATAGAATTTTGAATGATATATCTAAAAAACCCAAAGTACCATAATAAATTCATACATACATACATATATATATATATATATATGAGCACACACACATTTCAGTGGAGGTATCATTCAATAAAGTACCAGCGACCAATCATCAAGAAACACAAAGCACTTATGTAGTTTTAAGCAACTCATAGCATTTTCATTATAACCAAAATGATATTCATACACAGGTTGCCACATCACTTGCACATTGATACAGGAATTACTAGTAGCATAAATAAGAGGAAATTGCGGCCTAATCAAAACAAGTCCTAACTATTACTTCTCAGATAAAGAGAAGCAACTCTAACTCAAACAACATACGAGTAACTGACATTATACTAGACTACTGATCCTTGGAGTTAGGCGAAGAAGGGGGTGCTCCCTCCTTCTGGACACAACACATCATTGCCTTCATAGTGCGATAAAGTTTCTTGTTCCATTTCTCCTAGCTCTTTTGGTTCTCTTCCAACCTAGCCATTCTGGCATCAAGCACATCCAAGCGTTCATGCATGCTCCGAGCTATGAGTGGCTCCTCGCCGACCTCTTCGGCCTCTTCTCTAATCCTCTCTTCGTTTCCTCTCTCTTCCTCGCCCTCTTCATCCTCCTCGTCCTCTTCTTCTTTCTCGTCCCTGAATTCTTCAACGTGGGTTATATGCTATTTGGGGCCTATCAGCATGTGATTTAAGGTGTCGTTGTTGATCACCTTAATCGGCCTGTGTGGGCCATCCGGTTGCCTATACCTGTACTGGTATGCTATCTTGCAAATTAGTCGGCCAAATGGGAGCCCTAGTTTTTCACGGGTAGACAATGCGGCCCTAACAATCTGGGATAGAATAAGGGTGGGGAGGCATATAACCTCCCCCCCGACCCACCTGATAAAGGAACTCCACCGAAAATTGAGAGCACTTATGCGGTTGCTGGTCCTTGGGTACATGTTATACATGCATATGTGGTGGAGTAGGCGGTACTCTAGGGTAATGAATGAGGCCTTGATGCTGCTACTTCTCCTCCACTAGACAAGTTGGCCGCATAGGTGGCAGGCACGCTCATCCCGTTACTGCTTTTCTTTCAGGTTGTCTTTGTTGACGTGTACACTTTCGTGGGGCACGTCGAGTATCCGGCCAATGGCTGCCACGTCAATGTGGGCCACCTGTCTGCTTAGGCCAATATCAAATCCGAGAGGCTCGGTCTTAGGGTCTCGAATCCATGCATAAAACGATCACACTAGGTATTGTTGGTGCGGTACTTCCCTTCAAACATGTGCGCCCAACCATTGTGCAAGAGACGGTCGAGTAGTTCATACTCGCCAAATAGGTTGTTGTCTACAGTCACCTCAAATGCAACCTTCCGTCTGGTAAACCTTCCCATCTCTATGCTGGGAGGCGTGCCTCGGAAGGCGATGCTTGAGGGTCGGAATCCCTCTTTATCCTCATTTCATGGCTTGGCCCCACATGACGGTCGAAGTCCCTCTTCGACCTCCTTTCACAGCTTGGCCCTGCTCGGTTGGGGGCCGCTCGTTTCTTCCCCATAAGGGAAAGGATTAAAGGGATGGAGAGGAAAGAGGTGAGTATTGTAAGGAAGGACATTTCAAGGTTGCAAGCTCTTAAGGAAGATGAATCTTCTTCTTCCTTGCAAGTCAATGAGTTTAGAGGAAGGGTGTATGAGATAGTGATGGGTTTGGGGGGAGGTGGGTTCTTAAAGGGTAGAGTTTTTGTGGTAAATGGGTTTGGGAGGGAAGAGGTGTGAGAAGAAGATGATCTTGAGGAAAGAGAATGAATTAGGAGATGAGAGGATTTGATGAAGGTGGCTTTTTTCTTGTAGGAAATAGGTTTGGAGTGGGAGGTGTTAGGGAAATTAGAATTTGAAAGGGGTTAGGGTTAAAATGGAGTGGAAATGGGGAGTTTTTGGGTTTTAAGAGGTTAAGAGGGGGACAATAATGGGGCCCACATGTGTAGGGGGGCCCCACACACATTGGGCACCGATGGGGTCCCGCCAGACTAGAGGTGGCCCCGCTAGCCGCTGGACTGGCCGGCGAGGTCACGCTGATCTGGAGGTGGCCCCGCCGCCCCTTAGAATAGCTCGATGGGGGCGTGCCGATATGGAGGTGGCCCCGACGCCCTTTAGAAAACGTTGGCGAGGGTGCACCGATCTGGATGTGGCCCCGCTACCCCCTAAAAGACGTCGGCGGGGGCGCGCCGATCTGGAGGTGGCCCCACCGCCAACTTAGGTCCATTTTCTGTGGGGCGATGCATTTTGTAGCGGCCCCATTGCCTTTTAGCCGATTTGGGCTGGCTAGGGATTTGGCCCTAGGGTTTCTGTGTTACTAGGTTTCAGCATTCCCTCCTACGTCAACAAATGTGTTGCTGCAAGTCCACAGCCCACGGGTCTCGCAGTTTGCTAGCCAACCCCAAAGGGTCAATCATTTAGCATTTCATAGGAGGTCATGAACATCACTTAGTCCCAGAAATTTCAGGCATGCATAGCAATAAGTATGGGCATTCAACTCAATCGAAACATAATGACGGCATGCTAGTACATTACCCCAATTCATACTAGGTTTTTGAAATAAATTAGAAACAATTTCATATAACAGAAAATGAATAAACGAATAAATCCGAAAAGGGTTGGATTGATTACCTCTCTACTTCCGGTGGGCCGCTCTCTATGACGGCAAAGTCGTGGGCTCCGATGCGGGCTACGGTAGGAGGGAGTTTTCCTCAAGCCAGCTTCCTCGGGAGCTCTCTTCTTCCACTCTCCCCACTCCCTCTCTTCCTTTCGTATGAGAGTGAGGGAGAGTGATTTTGGGGCTTAAATAGTCTGTAATTTGTGTCTAAATGGGCCTGGGGGTCCCTTTTCTGACATGCATGCCCCTAATGGGCTGAATTCTAGAGCATAGTGTTACTCTATGGGCCCACTGACCCATCTGTGCCATGGGGCAGGTGCCCCATCACCGGATGAGCGATTGGTACGAATTTGGCGGCAATCAGATGTCTTGCTTGAGTGTGGGAACTCTATTTGCGATTGATGGCCATTAATGTTCAAACAGGGCCACAGTTATATGGATATGAGCAGGGAAATATCCCTGGCTCATGGCCCAATTTTGATTGCAATCCAATGGTTGGAAGGTCGTAATTTCACTATGGTGGAGTAGGCGGGGCGGGGCCAAAGCAGTTTTTAATGGCGAGAAATCATATTCCTGCTAATTTGCTTTGGTGTGGTCCATTTGAGCTTTGGATCTGCCTCATGTTTTTGCTACTGCCATTAGCTTAATGAGCATAACAAATGAGCAGTGTGGATAATTCACACAAGTCACAATCGACCCATTACTTAAAGATGACATCTTTTGGGGTAGGTGTGATAAATAAAGGGGCACTATAAATAACTCTCTAAGTTCACCCCCTTTTATTCCAATTCGGATTTGTAACCCTAGACTAGGAAGAAAATGAGAGAAATGAGGGAAAGGAGGAGCAAGTGTGAGGGTATGAATATATTCGAAGAGCTTGCCCCTCTTCCTCTCGTGGTGTCATAACTTCTATGGCACTTCCGCGGCAATTCTACGGCAACGATTAGGATAATGTTGTGAGTCTCGCTTTTACCTGTAGGTTTTGTAATGGACTCTCTCCATTTTTGTACGTTACCGCTTATCATACATTATGCATCAGAAACATCACGGTATCATAGCACATAGACTTTCAAACTTTCAGTTAAAAGCTTTTAAAGGAAATTTATGTCCTGCCAACCTTCCAATGCCACAAAGTAGATCCAAAATTCATGTTAGCCATACCACAAGAAACATTTAGCATCGAATGCCCACCTTTGGAAACTTTGTAGGGCTTCAAAAGTTTTGTATCAGGATGATATTCTTGCTAGGCGTTAATAACCATATGGAGAGTTTGGATGGCATATAACCATCATGGTCAGTCAACTCCAAGAATATTTCAATAGTGCGCATTTTTGTTTTCACTATTTTAATTGGTGTGGCCCACATGAGTATTGGATCTGTCTGATTTTTAGATTGTTGTCTTATTGTAGTCTTACAAAATTCACATACAAAGTAAATTTGTCATGAGCGTATCTATAGGCCCCCACACTACTTTCGACTATAGGAACTTCTTGTGTTGGGGCATAGATAATCCATGTATGCCTTTAATTATGTGAGAGCAGTTCTCAATCCCACTGTTGAGTGTTGGATCTATCTGCCTTTTAGATTGTTGTATATCATGGTCTCGCAACATTCGTGTATAGGGTAGATTTGTCACGAGCATCTCTATAGGCCCTCACATAACTTTCGACTATAGGAACTTCTTGTGTTGAGGCACAATAATCCATGCCTGCCTTTAATTATGCAAGGGCAGTTCTCAATCCCACTGTTGGGTGTTGGAAATTGAGCAAGGCAAGCTGGAAATTGAGCGAGGCAAACTGTAAATTCAAGGAGGCAAACTGGAAATTCAGTGAGGCAAACTGAAAATTGAGCGAGGCAAACTGAAAATTCAGTGAGGCAAACTATAAATCCAGTGAGGCAAACTGTAAATTGAGCAAGGCAAACTGTAAATTGAGCGAGGCAAACTGGAAATTGAGTGAGGCAAACTATAAATTGAGCGAGGTAAACTGGAAATTTAGCGAGACAAACTAGAAATTCAGCGAAGCAAACTAGAAATTCAGTGAAGAAAACTAGAAATTAAGTGAGGCAAACATGAAATTAAGAGAGCCTCAATATCCCCATTTAATCTTTTAAATTTTCATTGAATATAAATTTTCATTATGTATAAATTTTACAGAGAATATCAAAATACTGAATATAATACAACATTTCACAAAAATTCCCTCTCATCTTCCTTCCATGCCTACGACAAATATCATGTATAGGTTACAATCAAACAATCATACGCTATTGACTTCCTCCAAATGGCAGTGAATTTTTGCATATCTTTTCCCACCAAGGTGCGACCGCTGCACAATATATCGATGAATTTCATTAAAAATATACTGCAGTCAACTATTTCTTTGCTTCAGTACCAATTTCTCTTCTTTGGTAGTCCATATCCTCCCTTCAAGTGCAGTCAAGTCTCCCGTGGCATGGAAGAGAATGGGGAGCGCATTGGTCATCATTTTGATCTTTTGCTTATACTTTACGAGTGCATTCGTGTTTAAACTATTAATAATAGTGATCTCTCGTTTTCTTCGATATATGACCATCAGAAACAGATGAGAATTTTTATGGTTCACAAGTACATAAACCTGTCCATGTTTGACAAAATAATATATTAGTAAAGACATGATAGAATACATTATAGCTAGCGTTAATGATTTGTGACAAGTGCATTACCCGTTCATAGCACCGAATGGCCTTGGCTTATGGTTTTTCTCATTGCTTAGCAACTGCATACACAGTGCCCATCTTGCCTTGTAATTTTGCGCGTTCCGACTCAAAGTTCGAGTCCCGATATGTTTTCAAAATCGACATATTTGCTTCAAGACATTGCTATTACAAACATAATTAAATATCAATACAAGTAAGAAAATAAAAAGGAAACAGATTAACGATAATCTGATGTAAACATTTATCGTAAATTAAGTGGGACAAAACTTGCAATCTTCAGGATATGCTATTGAAAGGTTAGACTACCTTTCCTCAAGGAATTCAATGTATTTGTCAATAGCCTAATCCATAGAATAGTATGATTAAGTCATAATCGAATATAAGAGATAAATATACGTAAATCAATATATATGAACTATGAACTAGGAATGCTTACCACGCTATCAACCCACGCATCCTTCACCCTTATGGAATTGAACCAACAAGCCATTGTCATCTCCTTATTTGCTTGATACCAATTCTCTAGTTCTTTCAATTCCTCCGCTGATAGCATCCTAAGTAGATCCATCTGTAGAGGAAATGGTATCGAAGGACTAGGAAAGTTTATTGCTTCCTCGGGTCCGGTCACCACGCTAGAGGTTGTATCAATTGAAGACAGGGACAGGAATGGAGAAACCATATAATAAGATGGCTTTAGTACCCTTATAGATCTCCTTCGATAAACAAGAGGAGAAATGAGTGCTTTATCCAATATAGTAAGTTCGACTATACTATACGATTGCGTCTCTGACTCTCCATTTCCTTGTTCTTCCATATCCTCTACTTCCCCTTTCTTCCTCAACTCCTCATCCTCCTTCTCCCTTAAAAATTGCCCCCTCTGTGTACAAAAATCTTCCTTCTCCTTATTTAACTCCTCCCTCTCCTTCGCTAAATATTCGCTCTCTCAATAACTCATACATCTGCCTTTTTAACTCATTTTTCTCCTTAAAAAACAATTCCTTCTCCATTTTCAATTGCACTCTCTCATTCAGATCTTCTCTCTCTATCTTCAACACTTCTCTTTCAGCAACGCTTCCCTCTCATTGAGCTTCTCTTCCTTCCTTCTCAACTCCTCCTTCTCTTTCCTCAACTCCTCCCTCTCCTTCTTTAACTCTTCCCTCTCCTCCCTAAATTCATCCATCAAAGAACTGGCTTCATAATATCCCCCTTGGTCACTCTCCCTCTACGTCTATTTCTTCATTTTTCTCTGCTTCATCCACCTCCTCATCATCATTCTTGTTATCCTTCTCCTCATCATCATCATTGTCGCCGTCCTCCTCTTCCTCAGCTTCAATGACCTACAAAATGTATCAATGGATATATAAGAGTTGGGATACTTTTATCATGACATTGGGTTTACGGACCAACCAAATTAAACATGTAAAAATAATAATAAACGTTCATAACATCTTACCTGAAACCTATCACGGACCAAGTGAACGGCGTCTGTTTCCCATTCTCTTAGGGTGGGTTCCAAGGACATTATTATTAAAGTTTGCAAAAGAACCCAAACTGATGTTAATATATAGTGTAAATGTCAAATTAAGTGACTGGCTGAGAAATATATATACTTACAGCTTTACTCTAAAAAAATTCATGTATTTGTTGTACCTCCTACCCTTCCAGCCTCGATATTGAATGAAGCATGGAATTTGAGAGGGAACATATGAAATAACACACTCTCAGAGGGCCGGCACTCTCTCTACGGCCCATATCCGTTATAATGAAATTACATGAGGTTAAAAATCCACAATTGACTATAGACTATAATCATGTAGAATAAAGAAAGAGTCCTTACTTGTAGAGGAAAGACATAGCCACATACATTGTAAATAACCGCACTTGATGCCATCACGGCAGCTTCAACCCCTTGTGACATTGTGTAGAAGGCCAAACTACCCCAAGGATAGCTATAAAAGTCTTCTATAAAGTCGACCGGGTCAATATAATATATGTTATACAGGGTTTTGGATTTGGTTCTCCTAAGAAACCACTCTACACACATAAGTAAGCCAAACTTCACGACATCTTCATGCCTATTGGTGTCAACTAATTTTTCAAACACATTCACTAAGTGTTTCTTTAAAACTAGATATTCTTTGAAGTACTTCTCTCTTAATGTATTCCTAATGGGACGATTTTTCTGTATAGTAAGCTCTCGAGTCTTAAGCCCCGTTAAAAGGGCGAAGTCCATCTCCGTTAATTTCAAACGTGTCCCCCGTATCTTAAACATAAGATCACCTTTATATCTCATAAAAAGAAGGTGAAATAAAGCTCTTATAAATCTAAACGATGAAGGGTGTAACAAAAAAGAAAATGGGGATTGCCTAAAAAGATTTAGCCGATTATCGTGCTTCTCCAACCCAACTTGACCATGTCAAGCCACCATTTCAGTGAACACTTAGAGGATGTATCACTCCCCAAACTTGGAAACTGGGCTCACAAAATTTCTGATCGCCGAATCCGGCGCTGACAGCCTCCATAGTACCCCATTCTCGGCTCCCGGCACCAAGACACCATGTTCCGATCCTGAGATTCTATAAGGAGGATTTCAAACATGATTTTGATTCGTAATAAGCATAACCATAAGCATAACCCACGAACAATAACCACAAGAACACCATCACACAATCCACTATAATAAAAAAAACTTTAAGTACAATGCGTATGAAGGGAAATACAAGATAATGATAATAACGAAAACTCTTGAAGCTTTACTGCACGCTCCTACTGCGGCGAAGCTACGGCTGCGTCCTGGCGTTACTTGCACGCATCAATCGTGCATAAGCTCATAGAAAGCTTAGAGGGTGGTGTAAGTGTGTGTGTAATGTGAACGTTCTCAGAATGCAATGTCAGAGTAATACGCAATCATGCTGACGGGTACAAAATGCAATCAGTCGTACCAAAACTATACACCGTAAGATATGAATGTTATTGGCCATGTCAAGACCATGCGATGCGAGATGCAACTCAAGCATGTCAATCCTCATCCAAATCCACATATCAATGTAGCTTATCCCTAGAGCATCAAATATCTGTACAGTTCTCATTCTGGATAATTATTAGGGTTTAATACACTCCAAATGGCACTGCCCCTTTCCCAGGCGGTAAGTCCAAGTGAGTGTAAGAAACTTCACTATCCACCTAGCCAATAGTCTGTCAATACCTATCCAGCATGTCGATAGCGGACCCATTCACGAGCTGGTCAAAGTTAGCCTAGCAATGCCCCCTACGCTCAGGCGGGTAAGGCCACACCCCTTTCCAACCAACCATGACACAGTGGGAGACGCGGCCTCCTGGTATTCGACCCTCGTGCGCTCATGTATCCACTTGGTCTCGACGTTGGAGTCATCCTCTGGTACCATCGGGTTTAGGAATTTTTACCCAGGGACATCTATGATGCCCCGATGTTAGGACTTTTAACCAACATTGCTCCCAAGGAATGAAGCTTATAAGGTCAATCGTGTAATGGGTCCACGGTCTCATACAAGGGCTTAATATACATCATCATGGGCCTTCTTATGAGGCATATACGCATCACATTGGGCCTCACTCATGGGCCAATGTATACAACATCGGGCCGAATCAAATGGGCGAAATCAATTGGGCCGATACAAATGGGCCGAGTCAATGGGCCGAATCAAATGAGCCAAGTCAATTGGGTCGATCAAATGGGCCGAGTCAATGGGCTGAATCAAATGGGCCGAGTCAATTTGGGCCGATCAAATGGGCGAATCAAATGGGTCGGATCAAATGGGCCCCCAAATACATCAAATCAAGCCTCATCAAGTGGGCCCCAAATACATCAAATTGGTCATACCAAATGGGCCCCAAATGCATCTCATCAGGCCTCATCAAGTGGGCCCCAAATACATCAAATCAACCTCATCAAGTGGTCCCCTAATACATTAAATGGGCCATACCAATGGGCCGTACCAACTACATCATTCATCCATTGTTAGATATCATTTTAGAGCATTATTTAAAAATCATATCCAAAGGATCATTTGGACCATACCACAAATAATAGTGGTGATAAAGATTTCCACCGTTAAATTCTAGTGGGCCCCACCATAGGGTTTATATTCCCATCTAGTCTGTTCATAAGGTCACAAAGACCTGGATTTAGAGGAAAAACAAATATCATATTGGTTCAAAACTTCTGTAAACCCAAAAGGGGTTTCAATGGTAGACGTTCAATCCACTGTTTTCTGTAGTGTGGTCCATCTGATAACTGGATCTGTCTTATTTTTAGTCTCAAGCCTTGAGACAGTCTTGCCAAATGGATGGAAGGTTTGGATGAACCAATACATCAGGGTGGGGTCATCGAATGTGGCCCACCTTGAGCGGCTCGCCAAAAGGATGGACGGTAGAGATACAACACATGTATCATGATGGGGATCCACCATCCCTACCAGGGACGATGTGAATGAAACCATACATCACAGTAGGGTCCACAGTACTTGGTGACGTCATTGCATCCCAGGTGGATTCCCACCGTCTAGATGGACTGTAAGCCCCGTATCCTAGACCGTATCGTTCTATAGACTTCCGAGGTCTTCCTGGTCGACTTTCGGTAACCTTCGACACTTAATCGGTATTTGCATGCGACCCTGATTCTCATGCCATCAACCCGAGATTGATTCCTTAACGATCGCGCCGTCACCGCGGTTCCGATGCCGCAACTCGCGCGCCGAGGCAATACCCTGGTCAGGAGATGTAGGCCAGCGTTCGGTGTGAGGAAAACAACGCGCATGTAAATTTTGAGGGAATCTCTACGACTTGTCACATCAATCAATCAACCCATCAATCCCATCATGTCAAGTACATGTCAAGTACACATCACCTTTCACCCTTTCCCAAGCAAGCCCCAAAGTCAAAAAGTTCTTACAAAGCCCATACTTTTCTTACAATATTTGCCACAAAAGTTAAAAAAGGGCTCTTACACCCATCACTCACCACATCAACACATCCATCACCCATCCCTCTCCTTACTTACAACTCTCTCTCATTTCTCAAAGTCATTCCCAAGCAACCAAGAGCCTCACGTCCAAGCATTTTCCAACCTCCATGAGAGGATTTTGTGTGGCCCACTTCCCACCCTCTCATCTCTCATCTCAACCATCCAAACTCCATCTCCTCCGTTGGAATCAAAGTTAAGGAGCAAAGAAAGCCAAGGGAGCAAGAAGATCAAGCGGTGGGTGCTTTGATAGGGTAGTTTTAATGTTTTTAAGATGGGCCAAGTGAGGCCAACCGATCAACGGTTTGGATCTCACTTTGGACCCTAAGATGTGACCGATGGCCCACTTAGATCATCATGATCATTCCATGATGGGACCATTCTCCATGGACCCCATCATGATGTTTACTTTCCTTGCATACTTAGGGTCATTTAGACCGTCTATTTTAGTGGAGAAGGGATCTCCACCGTTGGATTTTGATTTAATGGGCCCATGTGTAATGGGACCCACTTGATGTATGATTGGTTGCAAGGGAGGGCCCATAGTGCCGGGGTCCCTCCATCATGCGTGTCACACTCTCTATCTCTCTCTCTCCCTTTCTATTTCATTTTTTACGTGATCATAACATGGTTGTATGGCCCACTTGGATGGACCCCACCCTGAAACATGTATTCTATCTAAACCATCTACAAGTGGGGCCCACTTTGTGTGTGTTGTATCCACACCATCCTCCATGAGATGGCTCACCTAAGCAGGGCCCACTTCAAATGCATGTGTAAGGCTAAACCGTCCATCGTCCCTGGACGCTGGACAAAAAGGGAAGACACAAATATCAGTTTGTTTCCAAACTTATGAGGCGACCCACTCATATAGGCCCCACCTTGATGAATAGTTCAAATCCAAGCCGCCCATTCCATTCTCCAGATTATTTTAGGCGTTGAACCAAAAATTGGGGCCAATCTGACTTTCAGGCGGGCCATAGCATAGTAAACAGCGTATTTATCGTTGAAATACCCTCCATGTTTCTATACGCCGAAATATGTTCAATATTGGGCTTGTTTTGCTTGTCTTGAGCCATAGAGGGCCATTGGACGGAGTGGATTCTCAAGATGTGGGTCCCACATATGAAATACCATGGGAAATCATAGAAAAAAAATAAAATAAAATAGATGCAGCCGTAGTTGCACTGCTGCTGTCAAAAGGCAGCAGGCGCTGCCTGCTCACCAGCGGACAGGCGGACTAGCGATGGACAGCAACCCATGGCTCTAGCCGTGGGCCCCACCTTGATGTTTATTTGTCATCCAACCCGTTCACGAGGTGGGCCACTCCCAGCAGTGGGCCCCCTCCAAATTTCAACTCCATCCACAACTCAGGTGGCCCACACTGCAGGAAAGAGTGATATTAAATTTCTGCCATTGAAACTGTTTTGTGGGCCACATAAGTTTTGGAGCAAGATGAAATTTGTGTTTTTCCTTTCACTCAGGTCTGTGTGACCTTGTCAACAGGTTGGATGGTGGGAAAACATTATGGTACGGGCCACACTCGTGGAACCCACCATTATTGCATGTGTTGTAACACTGTCCACGGCTGTGGACGGTGGAACCCACCATGATGTATCAGTTTTATTCACACCATCCAGCGGACGGTGGAGCCCACGGTGATGCATGTGTTTTATTCACTCTATCCAATGACAGTGGGACCCACCATGATGCATGTGCTACATCCCATCCACCCAACCATTTTAAAAGCTTATTTTATGGCATGGGCTTAGAGAATGGGCCAGATCCATAGTCCAAGTGGACCCCACCTTGGCATGTTATGAGGCCATTAGTTGTATTTGTGGCCCATGGTTGAGGCCCACTTTGATATATATATGTAAGGCCTATGGGTTGAGGCCCATTTGATGTACATTTGGGGCCCCATTGGTGTGGCCCATTTGATACACATAGACCCATGAGATTAGGCCCTTGTGATGCATTCTAAGGCCCACGGGTTATGGCCCATTGCGATGCACATAAGGCCCATTGGTGCGGCCCATTGATGTAGCCCACTTGATGAACATAAGGCACATTGGTGCGACCCATCGATGTGGCCCACTTGATGAATATAAGGCCCATATGATATGGCCCATTTGATGTATTTAAGGCCTAATGGGATGTACCTAAGGTCCATTACAATATGCAATCCCAACATTGTTTATGTAATAATGTTTATGACAGTCGTGCCTTGGGAACAATGGTGGTTTGACGTCCACATTGCAAGTTTTAATGTTGGTTAAATGCTCACATTGCGACTCTCCCAAAGGCCCATTGATAGGCCTGTACTTGTTGTGTGTAGGCCGTTTAGGCCATCTGCTTTGTAAGGATAATGCATTACTTCATAACATGATTAGTATAGTTCCATGATTCATGATCATACACATCATATGTATACTTGATATGAGAAATGACTGATCATAGCATGTGCCTTCAGACAGATTGTTTAGGGGTTCCTGGATAGGCGGTGTTGCCCTACATGAGCGCATGACACGCGCAGGATTTCTGTATGACTGGATAGTGTGATTCATGCATTCGCATCGTGTGACATGGTTACCGTACGCCTTAGCGACATCAAGGCCGTAGCCTCCACAGGTGTATCGTGGTTGGTAGGATTGAATACCGAAAATCTTGTTCTACATGGGGTACTATAGATATCCCTGGGTGAAAGTCCATAAACCCTTATGGTACCAAGATGTTGCTCCAACGTCCAGACCGAGTGGGTGCATGAGCGCCGAGTGCCGATTACCAGACGGTTGCGCTTTCCACTGTGTCGTGGTCGGTTGGAAGGGGGTGCGGCCTTACCCGCCCGAGAGTAGGGGGCAATGCTAGGCTAAGTCTGACTAGCTCGAGGAATGGGTCCGCTATTGACAAGCCGAGCCCGATATTGGCAGGCGGATAGTGAGGTCTCTTCCACTCACCTTATTGCACGCAATGGGGTGGCAATCTGGTTGGGGTGTACTAGACTCCGGTGATATTCCAGATTTGAGTTGTATTGATATGTGGATTTAGATGAGGATTTATATGCTTGAGTTGCATTTCGCATTACATGGCCTTGGTATGGCCGGCATCATTCATGCTTTGTACCGCATGGGCTTGGTACAGCTAATGGTATTCTTGGCTTTCATCAGCATATTTGGCATTACTCTAATACTGCATAACTACATTACCACCTTGATCACACACTTTCACCACCCTCTAAGCTTTTTATAAGCTTATACACGACCGTTGCGTGCAGGTGACGTTGGATCGCATCAACGCTGAGGCTTGAGCACGTGGTAGATTATTTTGGAGTTTTTATTCATCATCATTGTATTTCCCTTTATGCTCATTATACTTGTAAAGTTTTTTAATTATAGTGGAAATGTGATGGAGTTTTTGGTTGTTGTTTGTGGGTTATGTCTTTGGTTATGCTTATTACGAATCAAACTGAGATGGAAAATCCTCCTCGTAGTATCCCATGATTGAAATCTGGCGAATGGGCGCTGGGAGCCGAGAATGGGGTTCTACGGAGGTTGTCGGTGCCGGATTTGGCGATCGGGAATTTTATGAGCCCGATTTCTGAGTTTGGGGCGTGACATGGACGGTGGGAATGCAACACATACAGTGGGGTCCACAGAGCCTGGTGACGTCAAACAGTAGTTGAACAGCTGTTGTGAGACGTTCCGGCCACCCCAGTAAATATACAGTGGGTCCCATGTGGTGGGCCACCCACTACTGCCCCAATATTAAATAATATTACATTATATATATATATATAATATTATAATATTAAAAAAAATTGCAGCATCCAGCGTCCAGAGAGTCTGGATGCTGGACGGTTGGGTCTCATGGTCACCTTGGTCCACGTGGTGTGGCCCACCCATTCAAGATCATGCTGACTTTTGTGTTTTCCTACATCTGGGCCTATCCAGATGGACGGGCAGCAATCCCGTCCGCTGGACAATTTAGCAAGGTGGGCCCACTGTATGGACGGCATGGATATGATACATACTTCAAGATGGGCCATATAATTAGGAAGAGAGAGAGAGAGAGAGAGAGAGAGAGAGACGTGCGATGAGGGACCCCACCACTATTGGCCCCTCATGATTACAACACATACATCATAATGGGTCCCACCAATAAGTGGGCCCTCAAATACAAATCGACAGTAGATCACCCACCTATCGGCCTCCTTCTTTAACTCCTTGGACTTGTATGCTCCTTGCCTTCTATTTTAATGGAGGTTAATGGAGAATGAATGGTTGAGATGGGTGATGAGAGAGTGGGAAAGTGGGCCACACTTACTTTTTTTTTGGAAAGCTTGGGGAGCTTGGACGTTGGATATTTCTCTTGGGAGTTGGGGAGTGAAGATAGAAATGAGAGGGTGGGAGAGGAGTAATGGATGAAAGGGATGGATGGAATGGGTGTCGTAAGGAATGGGAATGGGAAAGCATGGGTTTGTTTGAATTTTTGGTAAAAGAGGAATGGGTAGGGAGAGAGAGAGAGTTGACTTGTGGAAAAGAATAAGTGGGCATTTGTACTTGAGATAGGGTGAGGTGTCATGGGGTATGGTGGTGTACTTGACTTAATTGATAGGATATGTTGTAGAGATTCTCTTGGAATTTGCAACGCGTGGCATTTTTCTCAAGATGAACGCGGGTCCACATCTTCTGGCCCTGGTATTGGATCGGTGCGCGAGTCGCGGTGTTGGAACCGCGGCAACGGCGCGGTCGCTAGGGTATAAGTTTTGAGTCAAGCCGACTTTGGTATACAGGACTAGGCTTAGGATCGCGCGCAAACGTCGGATATAAGTCGAGGGTTGCCGGAATTCGACCGGGGGGACCGTGGAAGCCTACGGAACGGCACTGTCTAGGGTACGGGTCTTACAGGATGGGTTTGAGAATCCAGCGGAAGAATCGTCACCTACAAACATGAATTGCAAAATATATAAAAATTGAAGTTCAATAGATAGTGAATCATAGTGTTAAAAATCAGACATAATTGAAATCAATCAAGCACTTGATGAATTTGAGCGAGCTTCAGATGAAATTGAATAAGCCTCAAGTGAAATTAAGCGAGGCAACCATGAAATTGAGCGAGGCTAACTTGAAATTGAGCGAGGCTAACATGCAATTTAAAGAGCATCAAAGGAAACTGAGCAAGGCAAATAGGAATCGAGTAAGGCAAACAGGAAATTTAGCTAGGCAAATATGAAATTGAGCGAGGCAAACATGAAATTGAGCGAGGAAAACATGCAATTCAGCGAGGCTAACATGAAATTCAACGAGGTAAACATGCAATTCAACGAGGCAAACATGCAATTCAACGAGCAAAAAAGGAAATTGAGCAAGGCAAAATGGAAATTCAGCGAGACAAACTGTAAATTCAACGAGGCAAACATGAAATTGATCGAGGCAAACTAGAAATTAAGCGAGACAAACTAGAAATTGAGCGAGGCAAAGAGGAATTTGGGTGACGCAAACTGGAAATTCAACGAGGTAAACTGGAAATTAAGCGAGGCAAACTGGAAATTTAGCAAGGCAAACTGGAAATTCAGCTAGGCAAACTAGAAATTGAGCGAGGATCAAAGGAAATTGAGCAAGGCAAACATGCAATGCAATAAGCATCAAAGGAAATTCAGTGAGGCAAACTGAAAATTGAGCGAGGCAAACTGAAAATTTGGTGAGGCAAACTGAAAATTGAGTGAGGCAAACAGGAAATTGAGCGAGGCAAAATGAAAATTGACGGATATGCTTAAGAAGGTCATTCTTTCAGAGAAGTTCAAGTTTTGCTTAACTTCTCTAGGCTTGGCAAAGAAGAAATGAAGAAAGAGTGTACATGAGAAGTGATAATGATGGTGTTGCTATTGAAGATGATTAGAGGTGGTGATAACAATTTGGAGCAACGGAGATGGAGAATTAAAGTTACGGTGGAGATTGTTGATCAAGCGCCTTTAATCTTATGTAGAGAAGGCAATTTTCAGCTCGACGAGAGCCTATCTTGGTTCAATCAAAATTTATCAATTTTGACCATTTGCTTACTGTGATGTTTACATTTTTTTGGTTTGGCCGAAGTTATGTGAGTCAATTTAGTCTGATTCAACTGAAGGTCAAATGGTTTGACTGAACGAAATGTGTAAGTGTAGGTTTTATTTCTAATTTTATACGGGGGTTATAAATAGCCTTGTTAATTTGAGATTATGGTTAAAGGAAAGCAGAGAGAACTTGAGAGCCAAAGGTTTTGAAAGGGTATCTAAGGTTTTCCATATGTAAGTTGTTCTATCTCTTATATATATTTTTTGATTATGGTGGATTGATCGTCGCTTTGTGTCATAGTTTTTTTCGCAAGGGTTTTTCATATAAAATCTTCATGGTTTACTTCAATTTTTTTCTCTATTGCATTATTTGATTTGATTTGAGGTTTCTTCTACACCTAGGAAATCATTGCGCAATAGGTTCCCGGGTGATCCTCTTTGCATTCAAATTGTTGAAATAGGCTTTGTAATGATCCGAAAAATTTCGTGCCAAGACCCGAGAACTACCTCTATTTTCCTTAGAAGTTAATTGTGGGTTAATTAGCGCTAAACTCGATTGCGTGTGAAATTAACATCAATCACTTTAAATTTGATTTGCAGGACTCAAAACTTGTAAAATCGTTAGCACTATGTTACTCTGAAATCTAGGATTCAACGCTAAATCTAGTTGCT
This sequence comes from Magnolia sinica, assembly GCF_029962835.1. Lineage (NCBI taxonomy): Eukaryota > Viridiplantae > Streptophyta > Magnoliopsida > Magnoliales > Magnoliaceae > Magnolia > Magnolia sinica. The sequence goes on along the minus strand of NC_080582.1, from coordinate 27,899,929 downwards.
CTTGAGAATTTTTAGAAACTTTGGATCGGACCTGGACCCCGCATCGAAAGTCCGATAGCGATGATCTTAGACAGTTATGGTCACCATGTTGGACTTGACCATCACCTCAAAAATCAAGTCCAGATGATATCCTGGGTTGATTTGATTAAGTCCGGAGTGAAGAGTGTGAGAACAATGAGAAATTAAATGTGACTTTATGAAATCTGAGTCGTGTCGCTTGCGCGACGATTTTAAGCAATCTGACCGTTGGATTCTGACCCAATTTCACTCTCAGATAAGGGAAGATGGCCCAGGCATGTCATAGTGCTTGTAGACCTGATCGAGTTTCGGTGACCGTTGAAGTGAGTGTGGTCCGCCACGGGCTGATTTGTAAAGCCGATCGGTATGAAAACTCAGCCTGACCTAGATCCATGGTCAGTGAGCTTAAGTCCCACCGCACGTGGAAAAAGGACCACCGGAAGTGCTCCGTTGGATCGAGAGGGGCCTGATTTGGTTATAACCTAAATATACCTTGGCCCTGGGGTTATTTTCATCAATGTTAGGCTTATATAAAGACCTTAAAACCCTCACTCTCTTTTCCATACGAATTTCCTAATCCTAACTAAGAAAGAGAGAAAAAGAGAGAGAAAGTGAGAGAGAAGTTGGTGAAGCATCTTAAGATTCTTTCCTATTACTCTATATCCTTAAACCATCACTTTTAAATCGTTATTCCGGCGATTCTAAGTTCATCCTTGGGTAAGTTAATCTAACCCTAATCTGTTTAGAGCTTAGAATAGCCTATATGTTGATGTAGCTCATTTCTATTCTTGCCTTAGGTTATCTAGTCGCCGTTGACGAAGACATATCGTCTGAATCAGTTCGGTGTGCTTTTTCTGGTTTAGGGTGTGGACTATATTCATATAAGTTATGGTTTTCAAGGCTTTCAATGTCAGTTAATGGTTTATTCTTGTTGTGGGTGCAATTTCACATGCCAAATGCTATGTTTATTTTGCGTTCCTGATATGAATGTGTTATATTGAGATTTGTGTATTCTATGTATATGTAGGAAGTATCGTATACGTATAAAATATGAACATGTACTTGCCATGATTATTTGTCGTGTACTTGTGCTTATTGTATGTGTGTCAACTCCTTGGCAAAAGAAATTGTCCAAATGCGTGTATTTCAACATGCGTCATGTATGTTGAACTATGTATTCTAAGTGTTTGTAGAAATGTCTGAATGGTCTAAAGTGCAATATATTATCCTAATTGTGGGCGTTGAGAAGCGATTCTCAACTCTCCTATTGGTGTGTATGATTTCCTACATGCAAGTCACATTCGTTGTTGTTTAACTTCAAGTATTACCTATGTTTAAATCCATGTTGAGTTGATATTCTTCAGATGCTCACTTACTGTATGATTTGAATTGTGGTTCCATTACTATTCTAAATTGTATATGCATATCGGTTATAATACAATGTGTTTGGGACTATGGAATAGTCCAGGAAATCGGTAATCGGCCTTGAGTTAGTGGTTAAGGTTGCTTTCGCCACGAAGGACGTGATTTGACGAACCCGAGTCGTATTAGAGTTGTCGGCAGTAGTTTGGCCACACGGAGTGTTTGCGCACTCTATGTCGTTCAACCCAACGTGCATTCATGCTAGTCAAGTTCGTCAAGTAACCCGATTGTCCGATGTATGTTCACCATGTATGGACGCTATTGTTTGAATCTAGGATACCAAACTTACCGTTGAAATCCTGTTAACCGTTGTACCTTGATCCGCTAAGACTCATAAGTCGGCATGGTGGTATGGGACACCATGGTCGAGCTGTCGGCCTACGTTGGGGTGACGAGCCTCCCCGTAGTGACCAGTGAGCAACCAGACTCGTGAGCCGATTATGGTGGTATGTGACACTATATTCGTGCTGTCGGCCTACATTGATTGGTGACGAGCCCTTTGTAGTGACCTCGAGCATACCTGGATACTGCATTAGGGCGACGAGCCTTAAAGTAGTAACGAAGGTATGATAGGCGTGCATTGATTGGTGATGAGCCCTTTGCAGCGACCTAAAACCATATAATCGTATGAGATAGCCTAGGACTGATGACCCTAGAATGGATCACTGTGTGGAAATTGATATGAGGAAGGTACCTTAGCTTCCCAATCCTGCTGTATGAAAAGGACTAATAACAACTTGGAATCATGTTCATGCACCGCATTTGCATGTGCATGGAAGTCGTTGGTACTGCGGAAGGATGTCATGCGTAATGTTAGATGAAGACGCTAAGGGAGTAAGGCGAGGGCATGCATCATTCTACATACATCCTTGCATTAACAAGAGTAATTAGGACATGTTTGATTGTACTGCTTTACCATTACTGCTTGATTGATTTGATAACATGTTAACTTTTGCGGTATTGTTCCATTGAGTTGATTACTCACTCCCACATTCTGGGACGGTGTTTAAACACCAACCAGACTCTGTCTTAGATGCAGATGTTGATGCGACCCCTGAGGCAGAGCAGGAGTTAGAGGATGATGAAGCCGCATTTTCTTTTATGCAGTTCTCAAGCGGGTTCTTGGGAGCCATGTCCTGATGTGCGGGGATTCTGGATTTTCTTTTGGGAATAAATGAATGTCATTTAATACTTGTATTAATTGAATATAAACACTTGTAAGTATGACCTGGCATGTATACGTATTTCAGGGACTTACACATGTACATATATATTTCTCTAAGTCTTCCGCTTGCATCTATCACTTATCCCTAAATTATATTTGCAGTTTGGCTTAATCTATTCCATGTTTTATGTACTCTTACAGACAACATACATCCATCATTAAATATGTTGCATAAGTGATGTTTTGAAACTTGGGAGCTGAGTTATGCTCGACCCATGAATTTCAGGGCGTTACAGGCTTGGGCGACAATAACTTGTATTTTTGCACATTTGAGTCACGACAGTATGTGGAAAACCCCTAATGACTCAGTGTGATCCCAGACTATTCAAAATATACTTGGGTGGGCGCCAATATTATTGCCACCCATGTGGAGTTTGCACTCCAAAATTCTCTATAAAGTTAAATGGTTCTATATGACCTTGGGGCCTTACTGTGTGTTTGAGTTTTGTATTCATTGGCTAGGCTTCCTAAGGGTTCCAAACACTCAATCATATGTTCAGGTTTGAGATTAGTGTACGATTTGCTGAAGAGAGATGCCTACAGCTTTAATACCTAAAAGTAGTGTGTATGTGTGATATTTGATAAAAAGATTGTAACAAGCCCATTAAAATATATAAATTGACAAAAAATGAAAAAATTCCAAGAGCGTAAGATCACAAACGAGTGCCCCGCAGTGTTTTTAACCATCAATTTACATGGAAATGTTTGAAAATTTTGAATCAATCTATTAATATGATTCGAGTGATGTGGCTGAGGACTAAATTGTTTTGGAGTATCATCAGCATGCCACATGTATAATGGTTTAATAGCCTAATGACAATTTTATTATATTTGTGACTCTTCTACCTTTAAAAATGAGCAAAAAAAAAAAGAAGCTTTTGAAAAGGCTGAGATTTCAAACACATTAAAATTGTGCGTTCCATTTACTCTGGAATCCATGCTACCAAACTTCTTTTGGATTCTGAATGCACTCACATACACTCAAATTGGGGTTGCCAATCGCTTATTTGAATTGGCATACATAACACATGTGAGGCAATTGAAGATAGATAGTAACACCTTTAGGCTTAACCTTTGAGAAATTTATTTTCCTTTTCATGGTGAAAAAATGACTTTCAATCAAGGTGGGAAAATAAAATTGTTTACTTTTCAACAAAAAATAGGAAAGGATTGTTGATGGTCTAGGCTAGCCCAATGGGCTTTCAAGCCTAATTCACTTTAGGCTGGGCTTGGGCTGAAGTATCAAGCTCAGGACCAGATTCAAGCTTAAATCTGGAGCTCATTTCTCAAGCAAGCCGAACTTGGATATAGCTGTCTAAAAGCCCATTTGCCCAGCCTAGCCAATTAGCTTTTTCAAAAATTCAAAATGTAAACCCTATTTTCTCTCTCATTCTAAAATAATAAACTTTTATTTTCCTATTTTCTAAAATTTTAAAATATAAACCCTTCTCTTTTTCTTCACCAGTCTCTAATTTACTCCTCTCTCTGCCCTTTAAAATAAAAAATAAAAAAATAAAAATAAAAATAAAAATAAAAAGAGACCATTTTAATGGAAAGAGATGAAATTTCTAAGCACCATGCATCCAGGTTCTTGGATTGAAGCAGAGAGATGAAAGCCCTCCAACTGTCTAATTTCCCCTCCCCCACCCATGCTCCAATCCAAGAACCCAAATCTAGATCAACAACATTGGATATAAATGATGGCCAAGATTATCACGTTTGCAAAGGTGGCTGACAAGCATGATCACAACCACCACTTTATCCTCTTGGCTAAAAAAAGAAACTTATGGTGTTTGTCCTCATAAATGACTCCGCTCCAGAAAACCATCATATCTACAAGATGGTTGTGTCTGTCCATTTGCATAGAGCTCCCTACAAATCCAGGGTCTAACTAGGCTTTGGGCTTGCATGCATGGGCTAATGAATTTTCAGTGGCCAAGTTGGGGTCAACTCACTTTAGCCTCGACCCTACTTTATATGCATGTGTTATATCCTACAAATATAGATATGCCATTTCAATCACATCTATTAGATTGTTTGGTTTCATTCATCTAAGATGCATTTTTTCCATGTGTGGCCCACTTGATTAACAAACAAATTGGGCCTATTGCGACCCCTATTTTAAGTTACAATATGTAGGGGCATGTTCTAGGGGTATTGACCTATTGGCACTACCATAAGCTAACAAAATTACCGGGATGTTGTGGGGCCCATTTGATGTGTGCAACACATCCAACCCTCTCATAGATGTGTGACCTCATGGTGACACTAGTTCTATAAAATCAGTCCAAAACTCAAGTCGGCCACAGCAAATTAAGGAACCAGTTAGAAAGGAACATTCACCCTTGATTTGCATCTGGGCTTCCATGAGTAGTAAAACAGCTTGATAATCGTCCCGACTCTTCATCTAGGCCAGATGAAGTGTTTGAATGTCCTAGGTTACAAATACATGACATATCAGGGGTGGGCATATACTATCGACTTCTATTGGTCCATAGACCAGTTACATTTGGCCTATATTATCAATGGTTTGGATCACTGAAATTGAGCGATGCAAATTGGAAATTGAGCGAGACAAGCTGGAAACTGGAAATTGAGTCGGGCAAACTGGAAATTGAGTGAGGCAAACTGGAAATTGAGCGAGGCAAACATGAAATTCAACGAGGGAAATTGGAAATTCAGCGACGCAGACATGAAATTCAGTGAAGGAAACTAGAAATTCAGCAAGGCAAACTGGAAATTCAGTGATGCAAACATAAAATTCGGCGAAGTAAACTAGAAATTGAGCGAGGTAAACATGAAATTCAGCGAGGCAAGCGTGCAATTCAGCGAGGTAAAAATGCAATTCAATGAGCATCAAAGGAAATTTAGCGAGGCAGATAGGAAATTGAGCGAGGCAAACATGAATTTCAATGAGCCTCAAAAGAAATTAAGCGAGGTGAACATGACATTGAGCGAGGCTAAAATGAAATTGAATGAGCCTAACTTGAAATTGAGCAAGCTTCAAAGAAAATAGAACAAGCCTAACATGAAATTGAATGACCCTAACTTGAAATTGAGTGAGGCTAAGATGAAATTGAGCGAGGCTAACATTATATTGAGTGAGGCTAACATCAAATTGAGCGAGCTTCAAATGAAATCGAACCATCCTAACATAAAATTGAACGAGCCCAGAATGCAATTGAGCAAGGCTAACTTGAAATTAAGCGAGGCTAACTTAAAATTCAACGAGGCTAACATGAAATTTAGCGAGGCTGACATGAAATTGAATGAACTTCAAAAGAAATTGAATGGGCCTAACATGTAATTGAGCGAGCTTTACATGAAATTCAACGAGTACTTCGGTGAAGTTGACTGAGCAGTTCATGAAATTGACTGATCAGTTCATAAAATTTACTAAACATTACATTAAATCAATTTGTGGAAGTTACCGGTCATATTTTTATGATTTTTTTGTCAAATTCATAAATTGCTTGGGCAATTTCACCAATCATGCAACGGCAATTTCACTAACGACTCGAGCATATTGCCGAGAATTAAGTCAAATGGACTAAGAACTCTCTCAAATTGAAAATCAGATTGCTCAATGCACTCTTATCGTATTGAGTTAACTGAGTTGGGCCCGCCTTGAATGTATGTGGACTATCCACGACGTCCATCCGTTTTTCCATCTAATTCAGGGGTTTGAGCACAAAATCATAGCATATCCAAATATCAAGTGGATCATACTACAAGAAACAGTGATTCCACTGTTGAAACCTTACTAGGCCCCACAGTGATGTTTTATTTGTCATCCATCATGTTCATAGGATGATGTAGACATGGATGAACCGAAAACTCAGATACAAGCTTGATCCAACACTTCAATGGTCCACAAAAAATTTACTCCGTATAAGGCAATTTATTAAAATATCCTAGTGGTGCGTGATTTCTTCGATGGACGCACCATTTTCAGAAAATTCAGAAAATGCTGTTGTATGAAGATGAGAGAATAATCCAGAAAATATGGTTTGCAGAAGTGGAGAGGACAGTGCAATCTAAGGCAAGGGTATTTTCATCCAAAGAAAGGGTTTTTGTAGAAGTGGAGAGGATGGTGCGATCCAAGGCAAGGGTATTTTCATCCAAAGGAAGGGGTTTTGCAGAAGTGGAGCGAGGCAAACTGGTTAAAAAGAACGGGTTGAAAAAGCAGAGGCATTTTCATCCCGGAAAGAGACACTAGTTTAGTCTAGGAAAGTAAGTTTGGGAGGGTTCAGAAAAGACGCTGGGTAAAACGTGGGGTTTATTACATTTTCAGTACACGTCTTATTTTTTGTACCTATGATTTTATTAATTATATACATAGTTATTTATCGTAAGAAATTTCATTTCTTTTAAAAAAACAAATAAGCTAAAATATAGGATAACTACTCTTTCAAAAGTCATGTTGTGTAGCACACAATCTATTTGGAAGAGAAAAATCCGACATATCTCGTTAGCTTTGAGTCATCGGAAATGATGTGGACCAATGAAACCCGGTGGCATGGAAATTACCTTTGCCTTCAACATAGACGATCTGCACTGAATTATAATTTATAACTTATATATCGATCTGGTTTGGGTTGGGTCGGGCAACCTGATCCCGGCCTAAGTTTTATCATGTTGGTGTTTGTACAACCCAAGCCTCAAACCCGGGTTGCCCAACCCAAGTTTTATCATGTTGGTGTTTGTACCTATCAAGCCTGATACTGAGCCGGATACCTCCTGCTCAATGTGGTGTCGGTCACAGGTTGGCTAGTTTGAACCCGCCCAAACTTTCAGCCCTAGTTGGATCTGCTTATTTTATTGCTCCAACCCGTCATGGGAAACACCACTGAATCGCTATCGGGCAACACCTAGCCCGCTCCCCTCGAGCGAGCGCGGGGCGCGTGTTCGCAAGAGGGCAGTTAGGTCATTTTCACGTCGATAGGGAAGCTGCAGAGGGTGAAACTAGAGTTCTAAACCCTCAAAGCTCCAGGGCAGTGCGTTGCCGGAGAGAGATGGAAGGATATGCGCAGGATATGGAAACCACGATATCGTGCGCCATGCGCGCACGCATCAGAGATTTCAATGACCAGGGCCAGTAAGTGCACCGACTTCCCTCATCTCATCTCTCTTCTTCATCTCGCCCTTTTCCTGTCGCATAAAGATCGAAAAACGCCGTACAAAGATCATCTCCAAAAGGGTTTCTTCGTAAATTTCTCTTACAATTAGGGTTAGGTTTTCATATTCTACAGATCGCGCCTTCATGTTTTCTGTTGTCGTTGCAGTTCATTGACTCTTGCAAAGGTTAGAAGGTCATTAGAAAAGGACATGGGATTGAAGAAATTTACATTGGATGCCCATAAGAGATTCATCAAGCAATGCTTGCAGGAGGTAACCCTAAGAATCCCGCAACTCCTTAGTTTATATTACTCTGCTAGAAACTTCGTTTTTTTTTTCCCTCAAGTTTTCGGACAGGGCTTCTACACGGTTGGGCCCGCGTAACAGGCGGCGTGGATGTTTTCACGGCCAACATGTGCGCCCGTGTGCAGATGGGTTTTACTGAACATTTCGAAGCATTGTTGTAGCCAGGTGTTTGTATAAGCTGGGTTTGAGCTACAAGAAAAGAGCTTGATACTCTGGCAGTGTATGAGCGTCCATACACAGATACACAACACTACAGGTAGGCTTTGTGTTCCCAATCCAAGATGTTCAAATTGTGGCTCCCACTGTAGATGGGTCATAACCAAAAATTGACACTAGAGAATAATACAACTGTTTGATTGAGGTCTGGCACTCACATTGTTAAAATGAGAGAGTCAACTGTCTAAAATCAACCGAAGAATATCCACTTGCAATAGTTTTCGGTTGTCTGATCAATCTGAATTTAGGGATATGGCCCATCTCCTTGGGGCCCCTTGATTTGGACGGATTGGATTGTGGCACATGCATACCATGTTTACAGTGACAGCGGGCATGTGCATGAGCTGTTCTACTCTGCCAGCTAGCTCATCAAGTAATTCCTCCATGAATTGGACATGTTTACATGAAAAGAGTTATGGGTGGATCTTTTAGCTACTTAGACAGGTGTAGTTATGTCCTTAATTTTTATTTTTTATTTTTGAATGATACTGCAATTTATTAAAAGCCACCAGCGCATCAAGAAACGAAAGAAACAACAGGACAACATAAAAGAGAAAAAGGAAAAATTACGAGGCACCCTTTTAGCATCCCAATCTCTGATCTACAGCTGAACCTGATAAACAATCCCATAGATTGAGCCTCTACTATTATGAAGACAACAGATATTTCTTTCACCCCAAATCGCCTAGAGAATAGCAAGCAAAGCAAACTTCCAAAGTGGCACAAACCTCCTACTATTCCTAGCAGCATGCCAAGAACGGAAGAGGCTTTCTATCGATCCAGCATCACCTAGGACATATTGAAACCAGAGAGGACCTCATTCCAGAAGCTGGAAGTGAATGGATTGTAGATAAACCACCATTTCCTCATTCCCAAGGCACATAATGCAAAGTGTTTGGAAGAACCAAGGCCCATTTATGCAAATTTTCAACAGTGAGGATGCAATACCTACCCACGAGCCAGGCGAAAGCAACCACTGTCGCAGGAGCACCATATGACCAAATCGGTCCTGTATGGGGACTGGCAGCTAGGAAGGCAAGTTGCATCAAAAGGCTGAATAATAATTTCACCGAAAGAGCCCAGACTTATCAAACGGCCACACTTGGGAATCAGCTGAACTCGGGGAAGGAGAGAGGCCCTGCAAATGGGAGAGGAGCAAGAGTGATTCATCAAACTCAGACTGACAGATTGTGATGATAAGGAGGAATCCAGATTCCCCCCTAATCCTTAAAACTTACTGCATTCAAAATCCAAATATACATGCAGATTTATTTTTAAAGAAAATTTTAGCAATCGGGGTGCCCCTGCCATGCTGAGGTGCTTGGCTCAAAATTGCAATCATGTAACATTGAAGTTGGACTTGAAGAGCATCTTGCCTTTGTTAACTGAAAATGATGAGAAAGAGAAAGGAGGAAGCGTGGAGAGAAGAAGAGGAGATGTGAACTCAATGCTATCATGCTTAAAGAAACCGCTACAAGAAATAGGACCAGATTGCAAAGCTAGGTTTCCAGAACGAAGCTGCTGAATGATTGGGATTTTCGATCACCTTCTCTGAAACTTTCGCTGTCTCTAGGGTTTTGATTTTTTTTTTTTTTTTGTTGGTTTCTTTTTGTTTAACTTCTGCCGAATTCGCTTCAAGGAGCTGTAGATGGGAGATCTGTACTGAAAGTCATTGTTTGGATCTGCTAGGGCTTCAGAATCCTAGTTTTTTCCAGTGAAGATCACTTGGAGGAGTTGCAATTAAGGGATCTGTGTTGGAATTCATCTGGTTTTGGTTTTCGATCTCAGCTCCTGGTGCCTTTCAGCTTTGATTTCTGATTTCTCCGGTGAAAGGAGACTGGAGCTCTTGCGGGTGGGAGATCTGGGCTGAAATTATCTCGGTTTGGTTTTTTAATAGCTGATTCTGTTGGTTTTCTATGTTTCAAGCTTGCTTGGCCTTCAAAACCAGAGAGAGATCTTATTTAAAGTTTCAAAATTCCAGCTCCCAGGAGTTTTGATTTCTGGAATTTGTCTGGGAGAATGATGAAGGAAAGCTGGATCCAGGTTCAAGAAAAAATCTACATCCCTGATTTTAGGGAACCTAACTCCTGTAGATCAAGGATGGCAAAACAAATCAGAAAGGGAGAAGAAAAAGGCAAACATAAAGGCGAGGAATCAGGTTACCCCAAAGATGATCTTGAAGAGGGATGTTGGACGGTTGTGCAAAGAAAGAAAAACAACAGGAAAAGAGTATCCAACTTTGTTACCGGTTCATTTCCAACCCTAATTATAGAAAACTTCCTTTCGGATTTGGGAGAATCTCATCTGGCTAGAGCAATGTTGTCGAATCGCATATGCGATCATGATTCATGTGCGATCGCATATGCCTAGGCGCATATGCGAGCACACAATTGCATATGCGGCCGCATATTTTTTATTTTTTATTTATTTTGAGAAGTTTATATATATATATATATATATATATATATATATATATATATATATATATATATATATATATATATATATATATATATATATATATATATATATAGGGAAAAATTGGAAAAATTCAAAAAAAATGTAAAAAAATATAAGAAACTAAGGAGAACTTTTCTAAGTTAATAGATAACTAATTTTATATATTTAAAATACATTTGAGAGAGATAAAATCAATTAAACAATGAATTAAACATCAAGTCATCGACATTTAATAATATAGTTAACAAGAAGTAACAACAAAATCAACAAGTTATTTATTTATTATCGTGGAAAATCAACAAGCTATCTTCCTTGAAACTTGAAAGTGCTTGAATCTTGATCTTCCAACTTCCAAGAGAGAGGGAATGTAGGAGAGAGAGAGATTAAGATCACTTGGAAGCAGTGTTTTAAATATTGACGATATCGGGCGATATATCTTACGATAGATCTTTTACCCCACCTGTGTGATACGAAATGCACAGGTAGTGCCGATATATCCCATTTATTCAACTTGATGAACATTCCGATTTTTGATCCCTTTTTTTTTGTTGGAAATCACGTTAAATCAGTGTCAAACAGTTACAAATCTATGATTCTTCATGTTTTTCCATAAAAAATCATAGTTTTGAAGCTTCAATTTCGAGATGTAGGGGAGATAAGGCAAGTTGCGGAAAATTGAGAAAAATCAAAATTTCTCAATTTCTCGCAAATCAGTTGCAATTTGTATCCAAACACAAAATCAAACATGTATGTAACCTAATTTAGTGATTCTTCTTTTACTTTTGAATGTATTGCTTGTGTTTCCATACATGTCTTCTTATGTTTATAAATTATATGAATAGACTTTAAATATACTTGCATCAGTTCAGTTGGACAATGCATGTATTTGGACCCATGCAAAGGAAACCCTTATCATGTGCACTTTTTTTTTTTTTTTTTTTTAATTGTAATGTTTTGCTTTCTATGCGTGTATTGATGTCTTTTTCAACAATCCTTGAAGTTTCCATGAAAAATTTGGCTAATTTCCCAATGTTCCCTTGTTTCCCAACAACAACGATGCATTACGCAATACAATCGAGTTATCCTATGCGATAATGGATATGTATCCGTATCCCAAGGGTGCAATACATTACTCGATAACAATATTTAAAACATTGCTTGGAAGTAGGAAATACGAGAGAGAGAGAGAGAGAGAGAGAGAGAGAGAGAGAGAGAGAGAGAGAGAGAGAGAGAGATCACTTATAATCAAGAAACGTACGAGAAAAAAAGAGTAAGAGAGTTTTGGAGTGAGAATATTGCAAATTGAGGAGATTTGGAAGCCTTTTTTATAGGCAATTTTTTTTTTTTTTGCTAAAAAAGTATTGAAAAATTCAATGTGCCATGGCCAATATGCATTATGCGGTCGCACATGACAACACTGGGCTGGAGTGTTTGGTCGATATGGCACATCGAAGGAGATTGTGATTTCGAGGGATAAGAAGACGATAAAAGCAAGCGGTTTCGCTTTTGTAAGAGTGCAGTCAAAGGAGGATCTCTAAAGAGCGGTAGATGAGCTTTACGACAAATCCTTTCAAGGGATCTAGATGGTGGTCCAAAAGGCACATTTCGGGCCTAAGAGAGTAGCTGACGCCATTCAAAAGAGACGAAGAGAAATTGATGCAAAGGAAGCATTGATGGGGGAAGGGAGGATGCAAAGAGTAAACAACATAGGCCTTGATTCGATATGCGGGAGTGGTTAAAAGCCAAAAGAAGACCACACAAGAAGATTCGATATCTACAATTCGGCTAGAGAAGAAGATTAGTACCGGGATGGAGATGTGGGCCTAGAAAGAAGTTTAGGGAGGAACTACGGTAGTTAGGGTCAATTCGGAGGTCCTTAGAAGGACTTGAGACCAACTGTGGTATTCACTCTTCGTTAGAACCAGAGAAGATTCCTCTTTTCAAAGATCATTGCTTGGTTTGAAGCTTGTTGCAAGCAATGTTGTCAAATCGCATATGCGGTCAACATATGCTATTCGCATATGCGATCGCATTTTGTTCTGAAAAAAATAAAGGAAAAAAGAACAAAATTGAAAAAATTGAAAAAATTAGGGAAAACTTACATAAGCGATCAATAACTTTTTTTACTCATTTCATTATAGCTTGAGTGTTTTATTATGTTATATATTTGATTACTTATATTGTATTTACATAAATTTTAACAAAACAATCAACAAGCAGCATTAAAAGAGAATTAATTATTAAAAACTTCAAACATAATTTACAAGTTACAACTTACAACTTAATGTAGTCTTGTAGAGAGATTAGATTAAGAGAGAAAGAGGAGCAAAAGAGAGTGAGAGATCGTAAGCTTTAGAGTGGTGATCAATAAGTGAAAATGTGATAATGTGAAAATGTGAGAGATTGCAAGTTATTGAAGGTGCTGTGTTCTTTTATTAGCAGTGGAATGCAATTAGTATTGATTACGTTTGAGCAAATAGGAATTAGTTTATGCTCCATAGGGATTTCTATGTCGCCATAGTTATCATCATAATCCAAGCCTTACCACACTTAGTAGGGGTTGGCTACACGAATCCTGTTCCCCTATTCCACTCTATCGAGGACTGTATACTCGGTTACACAATATAACTCAATTCTTTTCTATAGCTATAGTGATTTCTATGTGCTTAGGCTTATAAATAGACATGCAAGGCATTCATATGAAAATATTTTATGAAGATATTTCAATAAAAGTTTTCTCGGTTGATAACAAGTTGCTTCTGCTCTCTCTCGAGTATGTGTTGCTCTTCCTGTTGAATTGGATGCGGGGTTTCTATTGTGTGTCATGTTATCTATGTAATGGGCTCCATTATCAATCTCGAAAGAAGGTTTTTCATTGATTTGACCTTTGTAAAAAGTCGAGCAGCTAAATTAAGATTTCCTCTTTCGATTTGGCTGTGTCACATGGAAAGGCCTTTCGTCTTATGAGCACATGGGATTGCCATTTGTAGCAAGGTGTCACTTTGATTGCCAAGAGTTGAGCTAAAACTTTGAAGAAATGCCTAAAACTGTTCTTCTACTCAATAGTTGATGCATGACAATTAACCACTTGCTCTAAAAGCTTGAATTGATAAAGCATGGTGAATTAATTCCTTTATCTTATAGCCTAGGCCCCACATCCCATGGGTTAGGACCTCGACCGAACCTCCGTCGTGGGCCCCACTTCACATGGGTACTGCCTTACATGAGCCACCCGCCCCGAGTGTGCCCCTGCATCCCACAGGCCACCCCACTTGAGCCCAGTGTGAAAATGCCCCTGCACTAATCACCCCCGGTGAAGAGTCTCAAACATGAGACCTCCAGCTCTGATACCACTTTGATGCAGGACAATTAACCACTTGCTCTAAAAGCTCGAACTGATAGAGCATGGCGAATTAATCCCTTTATCTTATAACCCATGCCCCATATCCCATTGGTTATGATTTCGGCCTAACCCCCCTCGTGAGCCCCACTTCACATGGGTACTGCCTCACGTGAGCCACCTGCCTCACATAGACCGCCCACCTCGAGTGTGCCCCTGCATCCCACAGGCCACCCCACTCGATCCCGGTGTGAAAATGCCCCTGCATTAATAGTGCATGCACAAATTTTTAATCGAAGTTTAGTTCGCACCTAATGTTTTAGTGAATAATGCAAAATCCAGTGGTTGTTCATTCTTTGTACTAGAAAAGAGTTTCTTTCTTTCTTCGGTTTGATTATGTTAGTCCTTATTCAAAGCTGGGCCTGATTAGGATGCTCCAGCTTGAGGGGAAGTATTGAAATGTTGATAGTTGAATAAGGCCCATTAGGCCCAAGTCCATGTAATAAAGTCCATAGGCCCATTCACGTTTTTTGCATTACTTTCGATAGGGTTTGCTGATTTTTTCTAATAGGGCAGAACATTGGGTATTATTTACATTTCCCTTCCTAATCCTCGGTGGTTCCCTTCTTTTCCTTCGTTTTTTTTTTTTTTTCTTCTTTCTTTTCTTTCTTCTTCCTCTTAATTCCATGAGTTTTATTCTTCTAATCTTTCTCAACAAGTGACGTTTTCCTTCATTCCTTTCCTAATCTTCGGCAGTTCCTTCCTTCCCTAATCTTCTTTTCTTTCTCCTTCCCTTCTTTCCTTCCCTACACAACAATAGTTTCTTATTAACCCTTTTCTCTCCACCCTTCATTCTTCAACAAGTGGTGGTTCCTTTCCTTCCCCACACAACTTATTAACCCTTTTCCTTTCACCCTTAATTCTTTTTTTCATTTATTTTTTTTAAAAAAATTATTATTATTATTATTATTTTTAATTTGAGAGTCATGAGGGGTGGCTTGTAGCTAGATTTTTTAGGGTTTTGCATTATGTGTTGATGGAATTGAAGCCTCTTTGATAAAGGGTTGAAGCCGTTGCTGCTTTTTCTATTTTCCAATTGAACATGTTGCTGGAAATTCTTATTTTATTATTATTATTTTAAAAGATTTTTTTGAAGGGTTTGTTGTTTTTCGTTGAATGGTTGGTGCTATTGCTGGACTTCCATGTTGGAGGTACTTGACTAATTCTCTTGTTGTGTGATGTGTGCCTACCTCTTCTCCACTACCTCTTCGACGACTTAACAACTTCTTCGTTTCAGGCTCTTCTTGTCAAGATGTGTGATTTGATCAGTATTTATACCGGGTAGTTGGAGCAGATTTGTTTATGTATAGGATAATTAGTTTAGGCTTGTTTGGACTTGGGGATTGTCCAAACCTTGCCTCAAACTTGTGATTGCACTAGGCTTGTTTACTCTGAGCAGTTGGCTCAGACTTGTTATTTATATTAGATATTTGGTCCATTCTTATTCGTTCGGAATAGTTGTTCTAACTTATGATTGTGTTGGGTAGTTGGCCCAGCCCTGGTTGAGCTAGTTGATCTAGACCTGTTGTTTATATTGGATAGTTGGTCCATTCTTATTTGTTTTGGACATGTTATACACAAAAGGGTTAGGTAACGGTCGTTACGTGACAGTAACAACCATAATCGTTACGCGTTTCAGGGTCGAAACAACCGTTACAAAAAAATGCCCATAATGGATTGTAATGGCCTCGAAACAGTTTATTTATTTATTTTTTTCAAAAAGTAAAAAAAGGCCGTAATGGCCCGTATCGTAATGGTAATGGCAGTGGCCGTTACGGTTACGGAACACCTTGGTTCCAGATAGTTGTTCGAAATTATGATTGTGTTAAGTAGTTAACCCAGTCTTGGTTAATCTTGATGGTGATCCAGACTCGTTTGTGTTGGATGGTTGTTCCAATCGCTCAAATCACTGAAGTTGCGGAAGTGCTTGTTCGTCTGAAGGTATTGGTGGTCTCATTGCCTCCACTTCTCATCCGCATGTTCGTCTCTTGTCACAACCAGGCTACTTATTTCCATAATTGTGCTGTTTTTTGATTTAATGCTTTTACAATTATTTATTTATTTATTTTTTTTGGGGGTTTAGAAAAGAATTTCTTTCTTTCTTTGGTTTGATTATACCAGCCCTTGTTCCAAGCTGGGCCTCATTAGGATGCTCCAGCTTGAGGGGTAGTGGGGTTAGAAAAGAATTTCTTTCTTTCTTAGGTTTGATTATATTAGCCGTTGTTCCAAGCCGGGCCTCATAAGGATGCTCCAGCTTGAGGGGGAGTGTTGAACGGTTGATAGTTGAATAAGGTCCGCTGGGCCCAAGTCCAAGTCCATGTAATAAGGCCCATAGGTCCTATTCACGTTTTTGCTATTATAAATAAGAGTAGAGGGCTGGTACTCTGTTAATAGATCCTAAGCATCTCATGTTCTTGGTCTCTCTCTGTCTCGCTCTCTCTCTCTCCCTCCCTCTCTCCCCTTGTTTCTCTCTTCCTTCTTTCTTCTCCTTCTTCTCATTGTAGTTTCTCATAGGTCCACAAGATTAGCACAATGTAGCCGTTTAACACTATGAAACACTCATTACTTTGTTCATAAACAATCCTGTAAGTCTGGTACTCTTTTCTTATTTCACTAACACCATTAAGTTGTTTTACAATTAAAGCCATTTTATAGTTGGCATGAATTGATTTATTTTTTATTTGCTATTGTTGTTGCTTTGTATTTTTCTTTTATTTGTCACTGACATTTTTTACTTGATTGCTTCATTGGAGTCATGTATGTATAATTTTCCTCTTTTCTGTTTTATTATTTGATGAACTGGAAACTTACTATTTGTTTTCTCATTTAAACATATTGGCATCCTAGCAAATACCTCCTCTTTTTGCAGATAAGAAATTATCTTATTAGGTTATAAAGAGCTGATTATTTTTCACCTGTTTTAATTGAACATCAGTGCTTCAGTGAACTTGATGATGAGAATCTCTCGAAGAACATGGGGAAGAATTCAGAGCTAGTTGTTCATTTAGAGGAAACTGAAAGGGACAAATCTAAAAAAATTCCAAGTGAAGAGACAATTAAGAAGGCTATTAAAAAGAGAGCTTCTTATTTCAGAGATAATTCTGAGTATGTTTCATCTTTAGATGCCTTTGAAATATTGTTTCATGTATCAACCTTATGTATCATTTACTATAACCACTCACCTCCTTTTTCAATAGGATATTATACTCCTCTAGAATCATGATAGAGAAAAGAATCAGAAATGGCCTTTTGTCATACATCTTTTATTGCTGCTTTTCGTTTTTCTTTTTAAAGCCCTTTTTTGGCAATTTCATAATTTTCAGTATGTAACTATTCTGTAACATTCCAAAATTTCAGGACAATTACTTTGTCAGGAGCTCGTCGACTTTTAGAGGAAGATCTCAAGCTTGAGAAAAATGTTCTTGATGCCTATAAAAGTTTCATAAGCAAGCAGCTTGATGAGGTAAGTGCATATTTTCCAACACTTATGTGCTCAATTCTTAATCAAGTGAACAAAATCTAGCTTTCTTGGCACTCATTTTGCCATTCATCAGGTTCTGCAATCTCCTGAGGTTGTTGAATCCATGAATGGATTTAAGAAAAAAGGTCCAAAGAAAGCCTCCGATAGCAACGTTAGACGTGGAAGTAGCAAGGGCTCTGGAAAAGTCAGTAGAAGAGATGGCAGTTCAGATTCCTCAGATGTAAGTTCCAGTGGTGAGGAGGGTGTTGAGGAACAACTGGTCAAACAAAAAAAGCAAGCTGTGAAAAAGGTAGCAGCAAGGAATATTGAAAGACAGAAAAAGCGCAAAAGATCTACAAAAGAAAGAAAGCCATCTCGCAATGAGAAGAACAATCCAGTGAAGTCAGCAGCAGAGAAAGGCAGCGATACTGACGAAGGTGGAAATTCCTCTGAAGATGGTAAATCTCAATCATCTGCTGAAGAGCCTGTCAAGGTCATACCATTCCTTTTTGTGTTTATTTTCTCTCAGTAGCCTCATTGTGAACCTGGACCAAATGGAAGTTCATCATGTAAATCATCTTGTTTAATTGCAGAAGAAAAGAGAAACTTCCACTCAGGTTTATGGAAAACGTGTAGAACACCTAAAGTCAATAATCAAAGCTTGCAGGTTGAGGTACTCGATCCTCCTGCAACCTCCTATTTATGATACTGACAGTACTTAATTTTAATGGTGATGGGATTTTAGCTGATTTGTTCCCTATGTACTGAAGTATCCCCCCACCAGTTTACAAGAGGGCCAAGCAGGCTCCTGAGAATAAACGTGAGGCACATTTGATAAAGGAGTTGGAGGAGATTCTTAGGAAGGAGGGGTTGTCTTCAAATCCTTCTGAAAAAGGTGAACATCGAACAATGAACATCAATTACCATGGTTTAATATTTTAATGATTGAGAACATCCTTTGTTCTGTATTATATTGATAGTTATTTGTGTAGTCATAAACTCACTAAATATTGGTTTGCGCATACCCAATTTGATTATTTTGATTCACAAAAATAGGTGATGTGTGAAAGCGTTGTAGTTGATGTAACCACTTGGAAGTGTCTGTGTTTAGACTTCTAACAAAAGTTTTTCCGGATTATCTTTGGTGTGGAAATATCTTCAATGGGATGGTTTTATTACCCTATTTTCGCGGCATTTGTTGTCTTGATGCTTTAGTTAAAAGTGCTATAAAATTCATCTCATCAGTTGAAAGGACACATTTCCTAACCCTAGACCTGGGCAAGGGATACCCCTGTATCATTCAGCTATTTGTCCTTGTCATTGGATGGGGTTGGCCTCACCCTGCATATTCTCTTAATCTATTTTGGATAGTGGCAACCTTTTGACCTCCTCCCTACGCTAATTGTTGCGCCCATGGTTACTTCCATTTCTTTCCTTTCAAATAAATGCAGTCTAAACTCCCAAAGGCAAGAGTTGCGAAATGGGTGTGTCACGAAACTCTTAAGTTTCGTTGTTTTTATTCTACAAAGGGCCGTGAAGGATAGAACACGAGTTGTTTGGGGACTCATCAGTTGGATGCTTCCTGCAGACTTACTGTTAGGGATTGTAGAGGTCTTGTGGACGGGGCTGGTAGCAAGCTTCAGTAAATTAGCACCAGGATTTGTTTCTTTCAATAGTTGGCTTAGAGTACTGTATCCTTATTGGAGAGTAGTTGATTGAGAGGAGGTTACCTTTGGATACATGCCCCTGGTTCCCCTGATGATTTTATCAGAGGAAATACAAACTTTTAGTTTTGTATAATGAAAGAGAAAAAGGTAAATTTTTTTTTTTGTCATGTCTTTGGCAACTATTGTATTGTTGGGAGATGTTCTAATTCTTGTAGGTGCTTGTAGAATTATTTTTCTTCTTCTTTCCAGTTGATCTTAATTGATGACCACTGCTTGGATGGTCTCCTATAAATGATGGAAGTGCCCCAAAAGAGAAAAAAAAGAAGAAGAAAGGTTTCATCTACACAAATTAGGAATTTTCCCCCCTTTCGCCTTCACAGTTTCCTTTTCTCTTGTATACTTGTCTAGAGAGGCATGTTAACCGATTCAATTTCTGTTTTCCCTCGTTTGGTACAATGTGATGTATTTAGATTGTTGATCTTTTTGCATATTGGGTTTTCTAATTCTATAATATCGAAGATATTTTCTTATTTATCTGTCCTTGATGGAGTGGAATGACGAAGCATAATTCATGTAGTTGACCCCAATTAGTTGGGAGAAGGCTGAAATGACGATGATGATATTCTCATTCATCTCCATATATCTTGTTGTCTGGAATTTTGTCTTTTAGGCGTGCAATGGCTAATTCTTGTCAACCAAATAATCTAAAAAATTTGAAGTTCCAGAGGAATTATACAACATTGTTTCCACAGTTCAACAACATTATCTTAATCTTGTGTTGTTTTCTCTGGTTTCAAGTAGGAGCAGCTAGAAAATCCCCACAGCGGTATATTTTCAGTAGCAAAGCTGGCAGATGGAAAATATCTTGTTCCTTGAATTATTATTATTACTATTTCGTGACCTGTATTAAGTAGTAATAGAGATTTCACCACTCATTCCTTCGGCCTCAAACAAAGAATATAGAAAAAGAACCAGACATCTCCCAATGTTTTCCTCTTCTTTTTTTCTCTGTTTTATTAGAGGTGGTTGGAATTTTTTTTTTTGGAAAGGTGGCAGTGATTTTATTAAGAAAAGCACCAAGATAGCACAAACTATTTGCAAGCTAAAAAGGAAAAGAACAATCTTTTAGCCTTTCAATGCTCGAAGCCCATTCAACAACATTACCCACTCCACACAATTGCTCGTATTTCTGAAACACCTCTCATTCCTTTCTTCCCATATCGCCCATAGGACTGCCAATATGCTCAGCCTCCATAGTACCCTATTCTGCTTCCTAATTCGCATGCCATGCTAAGCCAGAAGAAGACTACTGACTGACCTTTGACATAGCCCAGGAAATGTTAAAGCTCCTTAGAAATCCACTCCATACTCGATGCGCAAGCGGACATTGAACAAAAAGATGGTTGACTGGTTCAACATTTGCAATACACATAAGGCAAATATTGGAAATCATCATAGCTTGTTTATGAAGATTATTCATGTTCAAAGAGCCTTTCCTTACCAACCAGCCACCCGAAATCCGTGAGCTTTACCACGTTTTCTCAGACACGCCACCCCTCCTGTGATCCAGTAGTGCATTTTAGAAGGATCAGACAGAAAAGAGTCCTGATTTCTCCTTATGCCATCCTATCTTGTACCCCATTCACCTGGTAGTACAAATAGATGTGATCAAGCAGCCATGCGAACTCCTTACTCTTCTTCACTCATGAAATTGTGCCTTGGGGGAGATCACACGAATGTATCTCGACAAATGGAGAAGCATCGCATAATCAGAATATTACAACCCATAGATAGTCGGGCCATTCCTGGAAATGTAGATTGCAATGATGCTTCATTGACCCAAGCATCCTCCTAAGTGCAAATTTTTTCCCCATTCCCAAGGGCAAAACCAATCTCTTAAAAAAAAATCAATTTCACTGAGGCAATCCCTTTCCAAATCACCGAGGCTCTATATACCTTCAGGACACCCATACTTCTTACTGATAGTTTCTCTCCACAGTGCACCCCCCCTCCATTGTGAACCTCCATAGCACGTACCCAGCAAAGCACTGTTCGTCAAACCTAAATCTCTAATGCTTATTCCTCCCTCTTCATCGGGCTTGCATATCTGCCCTCAACTCAACGAATGGAACATTATCTTCTCTTCCGAACCCTGCCATAAAAATTCCCACCTCAGTTTGTTCGAAAAGAGACATGAAATATAATGACAAATTTGACAAAGCTGGTTTTATGAGAGTCATTTTGCCTCTAAAAGAAAGGTATCAATTCTTCCACCTAGCTAACTTTTCTATAGCATCATCCTATAGATATTTAGCCAACTTCCCAATACAAAGAAGCAACCCAAGGGTTGCTTTGTGGTGGAAGGGAAAGAGCCCATCTTGCACCCACCAATACAAAGAGGCAACCCGAGGGTTGCTTTGTGGTGGAAGGGAAAGAGCATGTCTTGCACCCAAAGATGCTGGCTAGATGCTTGATCTCCTCTCTAGACAAGCAAACCCCTAACATCACATTGTTACAAATATTTACCTATAACCCCGTCACAACTTCGAAACATCTAATCATCATCCTTAACTTTTGACCATGGATTCCTCATCAAGACAAACGTTGCGGGTCACTAGCAAACTGAAGGTCCGATATCAGTAAGTTCGCCCTATCAACAAAAAAGCCATGAAGCAACCCAACCTATTGCCTACTCTCCAACATTCTTCCCAACGCTTCAGTTACCACCACATAGAGAAATGGAGAAAGCAGATCACCTTGGTTAATGTCTCTTGAACTCTTAAAGAATCCTATTGGGGAGCCATTAACTAGAATTGAAAACAAGGATGAAGTATTGCATTCCTTTACCCACCATCTCCATTTTTTCCCACATCCAATACGGCCTAGTATGTATTCCAGCAAGCCCCAATCCATGTGTTCATATGCTTTCTCACTGGCCAGCTTACCAAAACACCTTTCATATCGTCCTTAGGACTAGATTCAATACACATGAGTTATAAGAGCTCCACCCAATATTTGATGACCTTCAGCAAAAGCTCATTATAACTTAGAAAACCCCAGTACCTGGATGCCAACACTTTAGTCAGAATCTTATATGGGCTATCAATGAGGTTAATTGGCCTATAGTCTCTCAAACTCTCCCTACCAGTTACCTTCCGGATTATAGCTATAAATGATGCGCCAAACTCCTTTGACATCCACCCCTGCTCAAAGAATTCTTTCATGAAGATCGCCACATGCCCTTTCAATACTTCTAACCCTTGGAAAAAAGCCAGGGGGAAGCTGTCCGGACCGGGAGCTTTATCCCTCTGCAAAGCATCCGCAGCCTTTTTGGCGGCTTCTAAGAACAACTTCTCAAGCAGCTCTGCTTCTTCACCAGAATGGCTGCTAAAGGGGCAAATTCTCTAGTTTTGGCATTATTCAACCTTCTTCAGACAACTTTTTGTAAAATTGGACTACTGCACTACACTATGTTTTTCTTCGATCCTCTCACCTCCTCGATCATAATGCTGAAAATCTTCTTGCATCTAGCCTGGCCACTTGCTAATTTGTGGTTGAAGCTTGTGTTTTTATCACTTTCCTTGAGCCACGTGGCGCATGAGTGTTGCCTCCTCTTGATCTCTTCCTCCCTTAGGCATCTTGAATAATCCTGCTGTAGCTTCTGGGGAGTAGATTTTTCTTCTTCCTACAGCTCTCTCTTCTGCCATGATATCGAGATCCTGAATCTTGCTAGGATATTTTCATTTTCCATTTCTCATCCCAAACACTTCCCTCCTTCAAGCCAAGATTCTACCTTTCAGACACTTCAATTTCTGATTTAATATGAAGCTCACAAATTCCTCTACCTCAAGGGACCCCCACCAGTCTTTAATCAAGTCTAAAAAACCTTCCACCCTCAGCCACATTACTTAGAACCTGAAAGGTTTTGGGCCCCAATTTTCTTTTTCCACCTCTAGGAGAAATTGGGCAATGATAGGAAACAGGCTTCGGTAGCCCACGCTAGCTAACCAACAGAAATTTATGGTCGTTGGAATGTTTGCTTCCGCAGAATTTTTAAAAAGAGCCACTGTTAAGCATGGTGTCTTGCAGTTGCATATGAATATAATCTGGGATTCTGGTTATCCCTGACTGAAGAAAAATATCTAGAAGGAAAAAGGGCGACCTGGTTTTTATGGATCTGGTCTTTCATGTGAGTCCCAAAGCTATTCACTGAAAGTGAAGCTCTGTAGGTATGATTTGTTGCTATTGGAAAGCAGTGGATGTGGGGAATCTGGGTGAGTCCTAGCTGAAGGGGAAATTGGGAAAATGGGGGCCTGACCATCTCAACCATTCAAGGTTTTGTAATTTGCGTACACTTAGGGGGTGTTTGTTTTTCAATTACATATGTAAATAAGGGTAAATAGCTAATAATGACTTTCAAAGGGTGTTTGTTTGAGATAAAAATAACTGCGTAATTATGCCTTGAAAATGGCGTCAAATGCGTGAAATCAAAGGGGGATTAGGTACTGTTAAAATCTGTGGGTCCCACAGTGATGTGTGCATGTGTGATCCACGCTGCCCATCTGTTTTATCATATTTTGGGGCATGAGCCCAAAAATGAGGCAGATTGGAAACTCAAGTGGACCATACCAAAGGAATGAGGAAACAGGGGGTTTAATGATGTTCACCTTTCAAAATTGAAACCTTCCTAGGGTCCACTGGGACGTGTATCTAACCATCCAACTTGTTCATAAGAACACGCTGACATATATAACGGGTCTACACACATATCAGCTTGATCCCAAACTTCTGTGGCTCCCAAGAAGTTTTCAATGTTAGGTGTTCAATTCCCACCATTTCCTATGGTGTGGTTCACTTGAGCTTCAGATTTGCCTCATTTTTGGCCCCATTCCCTAAAATGAGCTGGCGGAATGGTGGACGGCATGGATAAGAAAACATACATCACAGTGGGCCCCACAAATGTTACATGTGGAAATTGTACCAATGTAATCTATGAAGTCGGAAGCTTTGCAAACAAGCTCCTTGTCAATGTCAGTGTTGTGACTGCTGCTGTAAAGACATGGGTAAATAATCATTATTCATTTACCATGAATTATATTGGTAAATGAAAATCAACACCCCCTTAGAACTCTGGCATTGGGATAATACGCTTTACATAGGCATGCTGTCCCACTGCCCTTCTTTTATTGTCTTTCTTTTTCCTCTTTTTTTTTTTTGGGGCTGGAAAGAATTTGCCTTTCTTTTTCCTAACCTACCTTTCCTTGTTTTCAAATTTTTGTAATTAAAAAACATTTTTAATTATGTTGCCTTTTTAAAAAAAAAGAAAAAAAGATAGGGTGTCCCGACCTCTTTTGAAGTGAGACTAATCCCTGCGGATACACGCAATCACCCACAACCACGTGTATCGGGTAAAGCCAAGGAGGGGAATCGAACACACACTACCAATCCCATATCATTGAACCACTCGACTCCTTGCTTCAATCCTGTCAACCTTCCTCCCCTGCCCCCCTGTGTTTGGGAACATAGAATTGGTTTCTTCTATTGTAGCTTGTGGTTTTATTCATCAAATTCTGCATTTTTTGCTGGATAGGTTTCTTGCATCCAGTGGCACCTGATAAGTGACTAATAATTCTGGATTATGGAAGTCCATTTGCATGATTTTTGCTATGTCCATGGTAGATACTGCTTGATGGAGACCATATCTGGGAATCTTCAATTGTTAAATGTATATGTTATGAGCAACGTATTTTTTTGGCTTGATATTCCAGTGTTGATTACCAATAATAGTATCATGCTACTAGTCCAGGCAAGCAAATTGGGTTTTCAGAACAGATATTAACTGTTCTTACTTTTAAAATTTTCAGTTGAAAACTTGTTCATCAAACTTCAATGCCATCTGCTTCCAATTTCTTCCATTCTTTTTTGTCCATTTTGTCATATTTTGATGTGGGTTTGGATTCATGATGAAAGTTATGGCATAAGTTTGGCGCTGGCTGCCAACCTAACGCAACCCTCCTTTATGGGCTTGGTACCGGCAATGAGAGCACACAATTCTCACATGCATGATGTAATAGACTATTACATAGGTTGATTACAATCACGTGCTATCTAATAGTCTAGTACATGGGTTGATTACATCAACGAGTGCAACAGAGACCAAGAACTGTGCTGGTTAGGAGTGAGTGGGTATAATTTGAAGGCTATAAAAGGGTAAAGAGAAGGCCCAAGGAATGTGGATGTAGGTGGTAAGAAAATACTTGACCCATGGTCTAACTGAAGGTGTGGCCCTTGATAGATTGGAATGGGGGAGCAAGATTCATTTAACTGACCCCAATTAAATGGGATAGGCTTAGATGATGATCATGATGATGATTTGATGTGGGCCTGGCTCTCAGCATTAAGCATTAGTAAATGAAGCTAGCTTAGATTTATTTATTTTTTCACTATAATGTGAAATAAGTCCATGCCTTGTGCTTTCCATCTTCAGAAATCAAAGAGGTCAAGAAGCAGAAGGAAAGAGCAAAGCAGGGCATTGACATGAGTAACATTGTATCAAGTTCTCGCCGAAGGTCCACATCCAATTTCATTATTCCTCCCCCAAAGCCCAGGTTAGCAGTTGAAAAAAATGATGGTGGTGATGGTGGTGGTCGTGATGATGAGGAAGTTACTGACGATGAAGAGAGTGAAAGCGAAGGCACGAGTGAAGGTGACTTTATCGGGTTTGTAAGGTTGCTTTATTATTCTTTTTCATGAGTTAATGTGAAATAAGTCCATGCCTTGTGTTTTCCATCTTCAGAAATCAAACATGTCAAGAAGCAGAAGAAAAGAGCAAAGCTGGGCATTGACATGAGTAACATAGTCTCAAGTTCTCGCCGAAGGTCCACATCCAATTTCATTATTCCTCCCCCAAAGCCCAGGTTAGCAGTTGAAATAAATGATGGTGGTGGTGGTGGTGATGAGGAAGATACTGACGATGAAGAGAGTGAAAGTGAAGGCGCGAGTGAAGGTAACTTTATCGGGTTTGTAAGCTTGCTTTATTATTCGTTTTCATGAGTTAATGTGAAATAAGTCCATGCCTTGTGTTTTCTATCTTTAGAAATCAAACATGTCAAGAAGCAGAAGAAAAGAGCAAAGCTGGGCATTGACATGAGTAACATTGTCTCAAGTTCTCGCCGAAGGTCCACATCCAATTTCATCATTCCTCCCCCACAGCCCAGGTTGGCAGTTGAAAAAAATGATGGTGGTGCTGCTGGTGGTGGTGACGAGGAAGATACTGATGATGAAGGGAGTGAAAGTGAAGGCGCGAGTGAAGGTAACTTTATCGGGATTTGTAAGGCTGCTTTATTATTCGTGTCATGAGTTAATGTGAAATAAATACATGCCATGTGTTTTCCATCTTCAGAAATCAAAGATGTCAAGAAGCAGAAGAAAAGAGCAAAGCTGGGCATTGACATGAGTAACATTGTCTCAAGTTCTCGCCGAAGGTCCACATCCAACTTCATTATTCCTCCCCCAAAGCCCAGGTTGGTTGTTGAAAAAAATGGTGGTGTTGGTGGTAGTGGTGGTGATGATGATGACGAGGAAGATACTGATGATGAAGAGAGTGAAAGCGAAGGCGCGTGTGAAGGTAACTTTATTGGGTTTGTAAGGTTGCTTTATTATTTGTTTTCATGAGTTATGAAATATTTGTTGTTCCTTTTCTTTATTTTTTCCCCTTCTTAAGCTTCCTTTTGTGTTTACTATGTCGAATGAATCTGCTTCCTCAAGTATTCCATGGGTACTTGGGAGTCTCAACTCCAAAGAATTCTCAACAAATTGGACTCTGATAATATTTTGTAATCACCTGCATCTATAATGATTGTGGTGATGTCTTCACATGGAAAAGTATTCAATTGCAATATAGTGATGTGACACGTAGATGTTGGTAATTGCCATCCTTGAGCTCTAGAAAGACCACAATATGATAGAAATGGCCATCCTTAGTAAAATTTATTTGCAGATCAAAAAAATAAAAATAAAAATAAAAATGTCCCATCTTCTGTTTGCTATGTTGATGGCATACTACCATTCACATTTTTTAAAAAATTGTTATACGGGTATTCAAGTTTACACCACCCCCTGTTAGTATGAACTGGTTCGTTCACAATTTTAAATCAATATCATAGGATTTTGACATCTGTAAATGCATTAGAGGCATTTTACGCACTCAAGGGTATTTTGGTCACTTGCAGAAAGAAGGATACTCTATATTTGTCGTCTATAATGAATATCTCTGCCTGCATGAATTCATCTTTAAATATTACCATATGGTTTCAGAGCATCCCACACGTTATTGGATTTGATTTGATCTGAACATGGAGCTTATACTTTGTTGGTTTTGCCCTTGGTCATATTGATACCTATTGACGTAAGATCTGTTAACGATTTTGTCCTCATCTTGAAGGCCAACTCATAAACGATCTTTGCAACTTCCCTCATGCATGCTGACCCAAACTCATCAAAACACTCATTATGTCAGCTTTTGTCTTGGGCCAGCGAGTCCTACATCGATCAAATGAGGATATGTAGCCTCGCTTTCTCAAAATCATTGAGTGTGAAGTTACTGTTGCTTTGGCAGTGGTGCTTCTCAAGATGTGTGCTTTAGCTATGGATCTGATATTTGGGTCTTTTATTATTCATACATTCCGTACTCCTCTACCTTTAAAAATCATACTGGCATGTCAATTACATAATAATGAGATGCCGTTTTGTAAAAACTCCTATTGCTAACTATTAGATTTATTTAAAATACATAACAACATATTAAATGACTAGTGGTTTAAAATTTTTTCCAGGACTTATGTTGCATGCAGGAGCTTCTTCGACTTCTGCCCAACAAAGCAACACAAGGGAGTTAGTTGAATTCAATCAAGTTGGGCAGCTGGTTGGAGAAAACGCAGCTTCATTCTCCACATTTTTAGGGCAACTGACCAGGGAACACTGTCCAATTAGGTACGCTGATTGGCGCAGTATACCTGGTGCAGTTAAGGATAAATTATGGTCTATGATTAGGGTGAGCATGGAAATCTTTGAAGCTTACTTTCTAATTTTTACGAAGTAATTCATGTTGACTGATAATTTATAAAAAATAGTAAACTTGATCGATTGTCCATAATGAAATAGGGTGTATACGAGGTCGATGAGAAGCACAAAGAGAAGGTCCTTCAAAAAATGAACCTCTCCCTGAGGAAGTGGAAGTGCCAATTGAGAAAGCATTTTGATAAGTTTGATCAAGTTGCCGAGAGAAAAAGAAATTGTCCCAAAGGTGTGACACAAGAAGAGTGGGACAGTTTTGTTGATGTAGAGTCCACGGAACAGTCAATCAGTCGTCGTGAAAAGGGTAAGGCTTCCAGAAAAGAGATGAAAGGCCCTCACACGACTGGTAGAAGAGGAGCTGCTAGGACGGCAGAGAAAATGGTAATTTGTAACCTGCTTTATTTTCTTACAACTCAATTGAAGAACATAGAATCGCGTCAGCTGATTTTCTTATACAATTACAGCGAAAGGAAAATCCAGATACTATCATCACCAGAACAGACTTGTATATGGCCACCCATACTAGATCCGATGGGTCTTACCCGACACAAAAGCTGAGCGTCACAATGGTGAGAACAATTATTCATTTTTTATCAGTTTTTTCATTTAAGTATAATGAAGGATTTATTAAAACAATTATTCCTTCCATAGGAAAGAATAAAATCGATAATTGCCAATGACCCTGCTAGTAAACAGAGGGATTTAGACCACGACCCAGTTGCACAGGTTTTTCATTCATCCTCCTCACTTTATATACAGTTTTTCGTTTGTTTTTTCTGAGTAATATACATGCATTGCTAATTCCCAAAAAATATTGTATAGGTTTGTGGTCGTGATAGCAAGGGACTTGTTAGGGGCCTAGGTGGGGGTGTTTCTAAGACCACCATTATGGCTTCGACTCCCTTCATGGAAGAAGCTCAAACAGAGAGGAGTGCACGTATGTCCCTTGCATCCAAAACGGAAGCAACAATGACTGAAATGCTAAAGAGATTGGACGAGGAAAAGGCATTTCGTATGAGCTTGGAGCAACAGTTGGCTGACATTAGGCAGCAGATTGCTTGTCAAGGTCAACACGTGCACTGCTGCCCCGAGAGAACCGCATCTCAGGTACTTCATTTGCCATGATAAAGTGGCATAATTATTTTTTCTTTAAAGATAAAAATAGCTTCATTAGTTACTTCACTAAGACAATTTTATTTGTAGGCCTACCATCAATCCGGTGATGCCTCGAGTCTTCAAGACGACTCAACCCCATCTCCACGGACGGTACAGATTTGCCGTTTCCTAGTGGGTGACTGATGAGAGATAATACGGGCATCTAAAGCAGACTGTGTCATGGTCGTAATAGATGGTATTAAGATTCTAACTACGGAGTCGTTTGGTGATGACAAGACCTTTGAAGATGTGATGCTGGGTGAAATTCTTGTTTGGTCCAGAGTGCTGATGGAAACTTGATTATTATTCAGTGGCTTTGTTTAAATCTTTTTACTTCTAGACTAGGCTCTGGTCTTTTGTATGATTCATTATTAGGTTTAAGGATCCTTAGATTATTAAGTTGTTTTGTTTTTTAATTGCAGGTGGTGCTTCTTTGTTTCATTTAATTTTTAGCATCCTTTCCATTGATTGTGGATTGTTTGTGTATTTCTTAATCAAGTATTTGCATGCCAATAATTTAGACAGGTTTTCAGTGTGATTTGTTTTGAGTTTTCTATGCTTATGCATAGAATGTTTTGATTTGAATATTAAAATAACTACGTAGTGGCTTGATCTAAATTCCTATAGTGGGTACTTAGTCAGCCGTTGGGAAAGTATTATACTCTATCAGTGCAGCCACAATATATATATATTTTTTTCATTCTTGTAGTATGGATTCTCATTATATGTTGTTTTCTAAAGATTTCCAATGAAAAAGATATTTATCGGGTCCTTTCGGAAGGTAACATAAGCTTTTTTGTTTTTATTTGCGTTCAATTAGCCAAGTCACTGAAGGACCCAAATTTCGTAGGCATTGAAGTATTAGTAGAATGCTGTCGCTACTCATTGTAGACAACAATTTAGAAATTATCTAAAATCAGTGTATACTCTCCCATATCTACCACAACTCGCAGGAGATGTAAAAGGAATATACATTGATTGCAGATAATTTGCAATTTCCTAAAGCACTACCTATTTGTGATTAGTGATAGCATTCACTGATACTTCGTTGAATACAAAAATTGGTTCCTTTAGTAACTTCGTTAATTGAAAAGAACTAGGTAGTGTTTTGATCCCAATTCGCCTTTTTGGGTATGTAGGCAACCATTCGTAATGTACTAGATCTATTGGTGCAGCCACAGATTTTATTTTATTTTTCCCTTTATTGTTCTTTTAAATCTTAGATTGAGTTTGAGTCTCTCTCTCTCTCTCTCTCTCAGATTGGTGGCGAAATGTTAAACATGGATGCTACAATGACCATTATTAGCCTATGTAAGATTCTTGCTGCTTCGTTCTTTTGGGGTCTGAGCAGAGCTATAGAACTCTGACTTGGGTTGAATTTCAAGGTTGGGTCGCTTTGCAGGCTTAGTTTGAATTCCAAGTCAATCCAAATTTTGTTTTTTTAGGGTCCTTAGGGCAGAAAATGGTCATCGAATACGATAGGAAATGGAAAACTATGTATTCCAAAAGAAGATTTGTGTTTCTTTTTGGTTTGCAGTGCAGTTTTTCATGGAAGGAAACCTAATTGCAATTCAGAGCACATTCCTGCAATTTCAATGTTAAGGTAATAATAATTTAATCATTTCCTTTTTACAGACTAACTATTGCAATCCAATTGGATAGTGCTTCCAGATGCATCCATTCGAGTTTATTTGACACCCAAATCAACACATCATCATTGTAAGAGATTTTCAAGTACTAAGCTTTTCTGATACCTGAATAGAGAAATTCGGATTAGAAAGCAGAGGAGGGAAAGTTGTAAATGTTGGAACCATTTTGTGTGGCTGGAGCTTTGACCATTGGCCTCTATAGAGGAATGCCCTTGCACATGTGGACTTCTCATGTGCATAATCGTCAGATTTTCATGAAAAAGAGGGCACCCAGTGAGATGGCATGCTTCTCATTGATGTTGGTCGGATGCTGCTTAAGTACTTCTACTTGGTATATTGTTCATGTTTACTTATTGAGGTGTCATAGAATTGTTTGTATTCACTTTGTGCAAGTAGATGGCTCATTTATATAATGGGCCCACCATGGATGGCCCATGCATAAAAAATCCTAAAGGAAATCTAGGAGATTTTTAGCACGTGGTCATTGAAATTCACAAAAGTAACTTTCATGTTATTTCGAATTAATACCTTTTAATTAACACTAATTTTTCTCTAATGCTCTCATGCTTGGCAGGTTGCATCCAATCAACAATTGTGGGAATAGCAGTGGATGGAAGAGAAGCTACTTGGAATTTAGGATGAATCTGCAACTGCTAACAATAGTTTACTCGGTGAGTTTTTCAATTTTAATTATCTTGCTAAATAATTCTATTTATTTATTAAATATTAAATGAGAAATACTTGTAAAAATCAAAATGCTTAAGGTGGTCATTATGCTACCTAAGGGGTCGTTTGGATGCCCGTAAAATCTTTTAGTTGTAATCGGATTACGAGTAATCAAATTACATGAGTACAGTGTTTACAGCCTGTCTTGTTTGGCTTTAAGCTGTAATTAGTTTGTTGGTAAACAGTTGCCTGTGTTTAGATGACCTGTATAATGTTTACAGCCTATAATTGGGTATTCATGCACGATAGAGCCTGGACTGGAGTGGTAGATCCTTTAAAAATCATCAAATAACATATAAAATCTTCATTTAAGATGCATTATTAGGATGAGCCCAATTAAAAAATGCCTATGGTCGATTTACACTAAATCATTTGGTGGGCAACAATAGTGGGCCCACTAATTCAAATATCATAGAATGTTGAGAAACTATTGAATATAAACTATCAACTATAAATCAACATCAAATTAATAGCACCTAATATGTTTAAACGCCTTCAACAATCCAAATATAAAACAAGCTCAACCCACATTGAAAGTGGATCCACGTGTTTTTGTATGGCATCTAACCTGTGCACAAGGTTGCCTCTCGTTGAAAGTTGGATGCCTTGGACGAAGGAGAGAGAGAGAGATAGGTATGTTTCTTTTCTTCTTCAATTTTTTAAAATCGTTTTGACACCTTGCATAGACTAGTTGTTGGAAGAAGGGGAGGGTGGGAATGCCGAAGCCACATCTCTCCTCGCATAATTTTTGAAAAAATTATAACCATTGCATGAAATCTCTTTACTTGAAATATGAAATATGCCCTTTTGCCATGTTTCAGATTACGCAAAAAGTTATAATCTAATTACAACCTGCAATTTGTTTACAGGCAAATGCACCCATCCAGTTGGCCCATGTAATTTGATCACCTGTAATCGGATTATAACTTACATATTTTACAGGCATACAAACGCCCCCTTGATGTATTATCAAGTGCACCCCGGTGGTAACTAAAGTGTTCCGTACCCATTACAATACGCTTGTAAAGGCCAATATGTATAGGTAAAGGCCATGACCGTTACACGATACAGGGGTGAAACGGGACAATTGGTTTTTTAAGACCGTATTAGCGGTTACGGTGGTCGTAAAGGTCGTTATGGGGCATAACGACCGTTACTCTCGTAAAGGTCGAAAAACGACAATTTTTTTTCCTATTTAAATCAAAATTTCTCATTTTTTCGCTTTTCTCATTCTTAAAACTCTCCCAGGTCATTTTACAACTGATTTCGACCACTCTTACTATAGTTTTAAATATTAAAACCGTAGATTGAAGTGATTTGAGCGAATAGAACCTCCAACGGCCCTTTTTTTTAAAAAAAATAAAATTGCAGTAGTAGTATTTATGCATTTTTTCTGATTTATAGTTCTAGTGCTTGATTGTGATGTGTAAACATTAGAGATTTATAATCATGTTCGCAAATTCACTAGACAGCCCGATACGACACTCTCACCAAAGTCATGTTCAAAACAAAAAAAATAAATACATATTTGGAATATTTACATTATTCTGGATTTTTTAAGATCTTTTTAAAGAAATTTTCGGACAAATCTAAAATTTCAACCGTTATGGGATCGTAACATCTGTTACGGCCGATACCCGTATTGGTAATGGTGGTGATCGTTACGGCCACCATTACTGATACGGAATACCTTGGTGGTAACCAATGTAAGATACACACCCTGATCCATAGCTCAAGGGGTAGACTGAGTGAAAGATACCTCGTTTCAACATGAGGTCATGGTATCGATTCCCAAGTGGGGGTGGCTAACAGTGAAGTGTGAACTGATAGTGGGGTGTACTAACAAGCTAACGAAAAAGAAAAAAAAAACCAATGTAAGATACGTATAGTTTAAATATTGAAAATTAGCGACAGATTCAAACCATCGTTTAATGAGACATTTCCACAACGTGTCTCAACCGCCACTAAACGAGGGGTTTTTCTAGAAAGTATGGCTTTAACGATGGTTAAGATCCGTCTCCAATTTGTGATGGATGTTAACCGTTGCTATTAAGCGACAATTACCAACAATCAATTAGCGGCATAGTAAATCGTCTCCAATTTCGATTAGTGGCAATTTTAGACTATCGTTTTCTACCCAAGCTCAAATCTCATCGGTGAGCGAGTTGGATTGAAAGTGGAGTAATGTCGTGTACGGATCCGGTGCAGTGGAAGTAGAGGTACAAACTTTATGGAGTCCACCTTCAACAACCAGTTTGCTAGTAAACCAAGGTATTCCGTAATGGTAACGGTCACCACCATTACTGATACGGGTATCGGCTGTAGCAGCCGATACGGGGGCGTAACGACTGTTATGACCACCATAACGGTTGAAAATTTTCTTTTGCCTGAAAAATTCTAAAAAAATATTTAGAAAATCAAGAATAATGTAAATATTCCAAATATGTATTCATTTTTTGTTTTGAACAAGTTTATGATAGTGTAACAGTCCACTCTTTGGTGAGAGTGTTGTATCGGGCTATCTAGTGAATTTGTGAACATGATTATATGTATCTAATGTTTACACATCACAATAAAGCACTAAAACTAGAAATAAGAAAAATTGCATAAATACTACTTTTTCAATTTTTTGAAAAAAAGGCCATCGGAGCTTCTATTCACTCATATCACTTCAATATATGATTTTAATATTAAAAACTATAGTAAGTGTGGTCAAAATCTATTGTAAAATGATCTAGGAGAGTTTTTAGAATGAGAAAAGTTTGTTTTTTTTAAAGAGGGGGGTCGTTATGCCCGTAATGGCCGATACGGTCCCAAAAAATCAACTGCCCTATTTCACCCCTGTATCGTGTAATGGTCATGGCTGTTACCTATACGTATCGGCCTTTATGGGCGTATCGTAACGGATATGGAACACCTTGTATTAAACGTATATAATGGAAGGTACCCACGACGGATTGTAGGAGTGGGCATCATGTTGATGCACTTGTACACAATAACCATGAATATCAATTCAATGGGTCATCATATTGATTGGCGTAGGTGATAAGAGAATGGAGTCCATCCAACCATTTGGAAGGAAAAACTCACACTCAATCATCTGAACAGGATATTTAGCCACTATGCCTACTAGATCAAACGTTGGGAACACCATATGCATTTCCCATGTGCATAGTATGTTCTGCACAAATTCACCTCATGACATCTTTTCCCTATAGTGTAGGATTGCTTGTAGCAAGCTAATTAATGAAATGGATTTAAATAGAAAAAAAAAGTGTCTGTTTTTCAACTGTTACGGGGGTAATTGTCGTTATGCCCGTAATGGCCGATACGGTCCCAAAAAATCAACTACCCCGTTTCACCCATGTATCATGTAACGGTGATGGCCGTTACCTATACGTATCGGCCTTTACGGGCGTATCGTAACAAATATCGAACACCTTGTATTAAACATATGTAATGGAAGGTACCCACGACGGATTGTAGGAGTGGGCATCATGTTGATGCACTTGTACACAATAACCATGAACATCAATTCAATGGGTCATTGTATTGATAGGCCCAAGTGATAAGAGAATGGAGTCCATCCAACCATTGGGAAGGAAAAACTCACAATCAATCATGTGAACAGGATATTTAGCCACTATGCCTACTAGATCAAACGTTGGGAACACCATATGCATTTCCCATGTGCATGGTATGTTCTGCACAAATTCACCTCATGACATCTTTTCTCTATAGTGTAGTATTGCTTGTAGCAAGCTAATTAATTAAATGGCCCATCATTAAAAAACCATACTAATATGACCATTCTAAACATCCATTCTTGCCTTTCCCTTTAATAGGACCCATTAACTCTTACTGTCAATTTGAAGGCTACCAATCAAAAAGGTTTGAAAACCTTGTTTCTGTTGAAGCTTAACCAATGAAACATGGGCCGTTGTGTCAATTAATTCTAGGAATTTTTTTCACAATATCATCCAAAATAATTTTTGAAATACTGTGATTTTGGATAATTCTTTCATACCATGAGGCACATCAGATGAACGGATTGGATGGAATATAAATACATGGTGAGCCCCAAACCAAACCAATGACGGGTAGTGTATCCCAACTGTTTCCTGTGACCTCCTCAAGTTCTAGACTATCTTGATTTTTGAATTCAATGGTTAAAAAATGAGGCAGCATCCCTGGTGGACTGGATATGTGTCATGAAAGTTCCACCCCATGGCTCTAGGTTTGTAAAAGTAACTTGGTAGGTGCCAAGGCATGCTTGCATAGTTGGACCGGAAGGTTTGCTCATATAAATTCCAACTTATTACAATAGGATACTTAGAAACTTTCACTTTGAATCTAGGTCATCTTACAGGGATCTAAATGTTATGGAAAATGATTTTTGTAATATATATACATATATTTTTTGTGAAAAAACTTGGTTTTTCACCGTTGGTAACAGCCCCATATCAAATAGGAGAAGAAACAATCCTCTGAATAAGTAAGGCGTTGAGTACCATAATATTTACTTGGTGAGATGGAGTACTGAGACTTGTTCACATTGGAACACATGCGCTCACACGGGCTTGGTCGTGGTCTCGAACTCAGTGCGTGGGCGTGCGCATGTGAGGCAATGTTGCTATAGAGGCCCTAGTGGCGCACTTCGCATCTGTGCATATTGTCGCGGATGGGTTGCTCCCTCACAAACTGGCACGAGGCAAGTGCGATTTGGAGTGCGACAATGGCTAAGAGAGATGTGTTAAGTGGCTGGGTTCGGAGTGTTGTGGGTAAGTGGTCTGAGAGAGACATCTCTGCGTTATATAGGAGCTAAACTAGCCGTTTAAGAGGCATGGTGTAACTACTCACGTAGTAATTAACCCGACCATGCAGAAACTGCTGCATGTGGTTAGCCCAACAGTCATAAACGGCTAGCATGCAGCTAGTCTCCCACATGCAAAACGGTCAGAAACTGCCAAATAACGGCTAATTTCTCACCAACAGTCAGAAACGGTCTATTGCAATAATGACCCTGGACCAAAACATTCAGCCACCCTTGCCTATATAAACTGAGCTTGGCTGGTTCATTTAATCACCACAAACCATTCGACTCATTCTCTCATATGAACTAGTAAGCTCTAGGTGTCTAATCAAGCTAGTAGGTTCAATACGAACCAGGAGTCTTAATTAGTTTGAGAAGGGGCGAATAATTCTTTAAGGACAACGTGTTCACACATGCTTCAGCCTGTCCTTAATACTATATTTTTTGGTTTCCTATTTCATTCTATTTTACAGTAATTATAAATCTGTAATTTGAAATGATCAAATTCTCAACAATCTTAAAGAGTTATTTGTAATGGAAATTGAAGGCGTATCTTCCATTAAATTGATGAAACAAGATCTGATTCGTCTCGATTGGTTCGATAGATCCAACTTTACAAGGTGGCAAGATAAGATAAAGTTTTTATTGACCTCATTGAAGATTAATTACATCTTAGATCCTAATCTTCAGCCACTGTCGGAGGCAACTGACGAGGACACACTCGAACAAGTTGATGTATGCAACAAACGAGTTGAAGATGAACTGTTGTGTCGTAGACACATTCTGAACGCACTATCTGTACACACAAACTACATCTGCAAAAGAAATTTGAATCACCCTAGAGTTTAAATACAAGGCTGAAGAAGGTACCAACAAGTTCTTAATAGCCAGGTATTTCAACTTTAACTCGGTAGATAATAAACCGTTGCTGCCCCAAATCCAAGAATTGCAGCTGATTGTAAACAAAATTAAGACCCTTAAAATTGATCTCCTTGAATGATTCCAAGTCAGGGCTATAATCGCTAAATTGCCCCCGATGTGGAAAGGCTACATGAAGAAGCTGCTGCACAAGTTTGATAACTACACATTGGAACTGAAAAAGGCAAGCTTAAGAAGTCCTAGAGGGGGGGTGAATAGGACTATGCCAAATATTCGAATAAAGTGCTGAATAAGTAAACAAATCAGACATCTCAATTGTACTAGTATTGAAACGTTGATTCAAATTGATTCGTAGGACAACCTACACCGAAAACAAGTTTAGGTAGGACAACCTTATTTCACGGATGCTGTAAGAATCAGAATTCCAAACTGAGTAAGAGTAAATAAAACTAACTATTACAAACATTCACCACTTTAACATAAAAGAATTACAACCATTCACCAGAAGAATAATAAAAACATTCACCACAACACTAAGAATTACGGTGGTTCGGTGTGTCAACAATTGTTCGCAAACAGCCACACCTACTCCACTCCCAAGATTACTATCCATGTAATCTTGACTTTTCATTATGAACAAGGTTTTCACAGGGTCACGTTAAAACCTGATATAATTGTGATTTTAACAGGCTATCGTAAACAAAGAAACCCCTCACTGAGATTTTCAGGCTATCTCTGACAAAACCTATAATGAGATTTTCAGGCTATCTCATAAAAAACCAAATACAGAAAATGAACGTTTGCTTATCTTCCCCATAGAAGAAGCTATAGCCGAAGAACCGCTTTTCTTGAATGTCGAATATTCAAAGTTCAGTCCGATAGAAAAGGTCCAGGGTTCTATTGATTTTAAGTAGATTTAAACCAATGACTACTTGTATTAATTCCTTTAAATCTCAATAGGAAGAGTATTCACTCCCTTTTTAGAATCAGAATGACAGAGTTTGAGATTAAGGAATTAAACAAAAAGCTATATAAAAGAATTTATAAATATCGCTTAATAGTTGACAACAACTAAGGCTTCTTTCTCTCTTGCAGAAGGATTTTGATAGGCTTTAATTATATTTCGGATTGAGAAAGAACCTCAATTTATAGGCAAAAAAGTTTGTTCATTCGACTGGCCTAAGGCAACCTTCGACTGACCCAAGCACCAGATTCTGTTCCAACGGATATCTGATTTTGAGCGGGATAGGATTTAACAAACCTCCAATTGGTCGAAGGCCCTGCTCGACTAGTCTAACAGTGTCTTCGACTGGTCGAGGACCTCAAAATCCAAATAGATTCAGTTGTTGGACTTCGAGTCGAGGAACGCTTGACTGGTCAAACAATGTCCTTCGATTGGTCGAGACGACCACTCGACTGGTATCAGATGTAACAGAATTTTCTCTTTCACTCGGTTTGAACTAGGACTGGTTGAAGAATCCTTAGACTGGTCGAGCCAAAACTTAGGCTAGTCGAAGCTCAACTAAATACAAGCATAAAAACCAAATTTTAAATATGTTTTGAAAGCACCTAAACCTAAGGTCTTTCTAGGGTTTATACTACCTGTATGAACTGAACTTCATTGTCTTGAAGTAGATTAGAGACTTGAGCTTCTCTAAGGAGCTTGATCTTCTAATAGAACTTTAGTAGATCTTCACTTCACGTTGTCTCTTGAGCTTGATCTTCAACTTGAGTTCGAGCTTAATCTTCAACTTGATCTTGGACTAAGCTTGAACATCGCTAGCTAAGATGTATTGAGTAAACGAAATTTAACAAATAAGGTGTGCTTTAAACATTATAGCACTTACATGAACAAATCCAATAACATTTGAGAATTGAGGAAGAATCTCGTAACCGTGATAAGAAAGCTGAAAATGGGAATTCTCCGTCCAAGGTACAAGTAGTAAAAAAGACCCAAAATAAGAATCTTAAGAAGGACGATTCCCTAAAACCCAATAAAGGGTAATTCAAGAAATCATAGAAGAAGAACGAAGAGTTCAAAGGCCCTCGCCATGTCTATGGAAAAACGGAATATTATGCTCGAGTATGTCGATTTCACAAATCGAAGAAAGAAGCAAGTGCAGTTGAGGATGAAATAGTTGCCATGATCACCGAGATGAAATAGTTGCCATGATCATCGAGTTTAACATGACCCAAGGGAATGTCCCCGGTTGGTGGTATGATACGGTTGCTATAGTTCATGTTTGGTACAACAGGTCAACGTTCAAAACCTGTGAAGATGTGACCAATGATCAAGAAGTCCAAATGGGTAATGAAGTCCAATCGAAGGTTGTGGGCAAAGGAACTATGAAACTAGTGTTTACCCCTAATAAGAAGGTGATCTTAACTAACTAATGTCGGGGCATTTTCACACCAGGCTTGAGTGGGGTAGCCTGTGGGATGCAGGGGCACACTCGGAGTGGGCGGCCCGCGGAATCTATGGATTTGGGGCCCGTGTGACGCGGAACCCATGGATTTGGGGCCCACGAGGGGGGGAAATCCATGGATTTCGGGCCCACGAGGAGGGTTCGGCTGAAAACCTAACCCATGGATTTGGAGCCTTGGCTATGAGATAAAGGGATTAATTCGCCATGCTCTACCAATTCGAGCTTTTAGAGCAAGTGACTAATTGTCCTGCATCAAATTAGTATTAAAGCGGGAGGTCTCGTGTTCGAGACTCTTCACCGGGGGTGATTAATGTAGGGGCATTTTCACACTGAGTTCAAGTGGGGTGTTCTGTGGGATGTAGAGGCACACTCGAGGTGGCCAGCCCGCGAAACCCATGGATTTGGGGCTCATGTGAGGCAGGTGGCTCGTGTGAGACGGAACTCATGGATTTGGGGCCCGGGCTATGAGATAAAGGGATTGATTCGCCATGCTCTATTAGTTTTAGCTTTTAAAGCAAGTGGTTAATTGTCCTGCATCACTAACGCGTTGCACATCCCAGGCATGAGGCGGAATTTAGTTTATGGGAAAACTTGGGTTACAGGTTATGTACGACTTGGGCAAGTGATTCTGTTAGACAATGGGAACTTTGTCGGAAAGGGATATGCTTGTGACGGCGTGATTAAGCTTTCTTTGAATGAAAGTAGCACTTCTGCATATATGGTTGAATCTATAGCATTATGGCATGGTAGATTAGCACATATATGATATAGTACCTTAAAATTCATTGTTAAGAGTGGCCTAATCTCATTCACTAATAATGAGAACGATAAATGTGAAGTGTACATACGGTCCAAAATGATGAAGAAACCATTTCTAAGTGTTGAGAGATCATCTAAAGTATTGGATCTTGTGCATACTAATATTTGTGAGTTGAACGGTATTGTTACTCGTGGAGGTAGAAAATAATTTATAACTTTTATTGATGATTGCTCTATATTCGTGTATGTATACCTATTAAGGAACAAAGATGAAGCACTGAGTATGTTCAAGGTATATAAAGCGGAAGTAGAAAATCAAAATAAGAAAATAAAACTTCTCCACAGTGACAGATGGGGAGAATACTTCTGAAGCGAAATATCCGACTTCTATGAAGAACACAACTTAGTACACCAGTCCACCGCACCATTCACACCACAACAAAACAATGTGGCAAAAAGATAGAACAAGACCTTAGTAGAGATGGTCAACTCAATGCTAATACAAGCAAAGTTGCCACTAAATCTTCGGGGTGAAGCACTGCTTGCACCGTGCCACATCTTAAATCGGATTCCATCTAAGAAAAGCAAAACCTCACCATATGAGG
The DNA here is from genome assembly GCF_029962835.1 of Magnolia sinica. NCBI lineage: Eukaryota > Viridiplantae > Streptophyta > Magnoliopsida > Magnoliales > Magnoliaceae > Magnolia > Magnolia sinica. The sequence continues at coordinate 27,858,550 of NC_080582.1, read as the reverse complement.
TATGGGAAGATATGAAACCTAATTTAGGATATCTTAAAGTATGGAGGTGTCTTGCGTATTGTAGGACACTTGATCTCAAAAGAACCAAGTTAGTACCCAGAGTTATCAAGTGTGCCTTTGTAAGGTACGCCCAAAATAGCAAAGCTTACAGACTTTTAGACTTAAGAGTCTAACACTATCATAGAATCCAAAAATGTTAAATTCTTTGAGGATTCACTATCCTTGGAGTCAAAGGATAATGAAATCTAAATTCCTAGAAGTGAACCAGTGAGTAGAGCTCCACAAGAGGTTGAAGCTCTAAGAGAACCTCGTAAGAGTCAGAGGGTAAGGGTTGAAAAAAGTCTTGACTCTGAATAGATAGATTCTCAGTGTATCCTTTTTCATCTCGTAAAAGGTGATAGAGAGAATGTTATTAAGAAGATACCTATAATAATGACTATAGAAGATGACCTTAAAACTTTTAGTGAGGCTGTCTTCTAGAGACTAATTTTTGGAAGGAAGTCATCAATGATGAGATGGACTCTATAGTGTCAAATCAAACATGGGAAATGGTGGACTTACCTTCAGGTTTTAAACCCATAGGATGTAAATGAGTATTTAGGAAGAAATATCACACTGATGGGACTATCCAAACTTTTAAAGCTAGATTGGTAGCTAAGGGGTTCGGACAAAAAGAATCGATAGATTATTTTGACACATTCTCCAGTAGCTATAATAACATTCATTAGGATTTTATTTGCCCTAGCATCCATACATCATCTTCACATCTACCAAATAGATGTAAAGACAAATTTCCTAAATGGTGACCTTAATGAGGATGTATACATGGAATACCTTGAAGGAGTTTGTAAACTGATTAAATTTTTTGTATGGAGTAAAACACGCACCCAAACAGTGGCATGAGAAGTTTGATTTCAAAATATTATCTCATAGTTTCATGCATAATGTAGCTGACAAATGCATATATTCTATAGTTAGTGGTAACTGTATAGCTATTATTTGTTTGTATGTTGATGATATGTTAATAATAAGTAATAAAATGGAAGTTGTAACTAGAACAAAGAAGTTTTGTCTTTCATATTCAAAATGAAGGATCTTGGACAAGTGGATACTATCATAGATATCAAAGTTAAGAAACATAGTGGGGGTTATGCGTTGTGTAAGTCTCGTTACATTGAGAAGATATTAAACAAGTTTAATCATCTAAAAATAAAGAGGCAAAAACCTTATTTGATCCAAGTATTAAGCTAAATGAGAATAATGGAAGAACAGTTGCGCAACTTGAATATGCTAGAGTTATAGGCAGTTTAATGTATGCTATGCAATGCACTAAACCAGATGTTGCATATGTTGTGAGTAAACTCAGTAGGTTTACTAGCAACCCTAGTGGGTGCATCTTGTTTGGAAGGATATACCGATGTGAGTTGGATATTGAGTGCAGGGGGCAACAAGTCCACTACAGGGTGGGTCTTCACCCTAGGAGGTGCAACTGTGTCTTAGGGATCTAAGAAACAAACCTGCATAACTCATTTGACTATGGAGTCTGAGTTTATAACCATGTCTGTGAGAGGCTAAGTGACTTATGGATCTTTTATTAAAAATCTCGTTCTGTTGAAGCCTATATCGGTTGTTTCACTACATTGTGATAGTGAGGCCACATTAGGTAGAGTCTACAACGGCACTTATAATGGAAAGTCTAGACATATAAGTCTATGACATGACTATGTGAGACAATTGATTCAGGATGGAATCATTGCAATTTCTCATGTAAAATCATGTAATAATTGTTAGTGCATTGATTTGTGCATTTTGTTTGTCAATCATGTAAGTCCATATGTCATGTAGTCAGTTGAGCCTTTAAGGCTGAAGACCGAAAACACAAGAGGACAAGACTATCAAGGAGCAAAGAACTGGTAAATGAGGTGCATTGGTGACCCTAACCCTTGACCCAAAACAACTCTTGAATTTCTAGATGATCTTGGCTTAATAGTTAAACTTTGTTGATCATACCTTAGCCTTAGGAACCTAATTGGAACATGATAAGTAAGGCGAGAAGAAGTACGAAGCTACTGTGAAAAGGTACGCCCAAAACAACAATTTTTGAGTGCTGCTTAATCCCATCGAGCATACCTCGAGGGGTTTTCAATGGCATCGAAGATTCCCTCGATGGCATCGAGGTCTTCTTCGATGGCATCAGAGACCACTGGATGACATCAAACATGTAACTCAGATATGTCTAGCAAGAAATATATCACATTATTTAATTTTCTCGATGGAATCGCCGAGCCATTATCTAGCCGTTTTTTAACCGTTGAAACTTGAACTTTTTATAAAGGGCATTCGGTTCTTCGACATTTCCATGGGTTTTTTGTGCAATAAAAGCTTAGGATATTCCATGAACATATCCCTCATCCCAAGCTTTAAAACCAATGAGTTCTAAGTCATTTTCCTTGAGATTAACACTCTAATGAGGATTTTGACCTCCACCTTGAATATGTGCTTGGATTCCTTCATTTTCTAGGGATTAGACTCAACCTCTATAGGCATACTATTGTTTAAATCTTCTAGAAGACCCATATGGGTGAATCCCCTAGGAAATACAACTTCCCATTAGTTGTAGTAGATTCAATCAATCTCCTATCACCTTGGTCACCTCAAAGGAGCACTACATGTAAGGTGTTTGATCTTGGAGCTGAAGTCTTGGCAAAGCATCGGTATCATGATCGTGGGAGCAAAGGTGATCTGATTTGAAGCTCGGGAGAGCATCGATCAAGCAACCCAAGATGACACTACAAAAGGAGCCCAATCCAACAAGTTGTCAAGTGTAAGAGTTCCTATAATCTCTTTCCTTGTGTAAGATTGATGGTAAGAGTTTCTGACCCGAACTCGACTAGGTTCTTGTGTAGGACCTTGGCTCATGTGTGGGGCCTAAATCAAGTCCTTGCGTAGGCCACCAGACACGGGTGTGTACGAGTTAGTCTTCGTGGGAGTCTCCAGCGAGAGTAAACGTGGGTCCTTGGATTAAGACCGTGGTTGTTGGTTAGCTTACAGAAAACCAACTAAAGTCTCTTGCGGGAGCCTCAGACTGGAATGTACGTCAGTAGGTTCTTGTGTAGGACTGAGATTTGTGGCGAGTCTATATAAAACCACATAAAGTCTCTTACGGGAGGCCTTCCTTGTGTAAGATTGTAAAGGTTAGAAGTTAACCTGATTTAAAACCTCCAATAGTGAAATCCGGTACACTCATGTGTTGAGTGTGTCCGCTGGGAGTGGAGTAAGGAAACTGAACCACTATACATGCTTGTGTTTGGGAATGTATTTGCATACTTGTTTAATTATGCTTATGTGATTAAATGTTTAATTATATGTATGCATGATTAGATGAATACTAGGAATTGATAGTTACCACATCCTACACACACATGTGCACTTTTAAGTTTATAAACTAGTCGCTTAATTGGCATCTCATTTGTAGTCTATGTGATTGGACCCTCTATTGATTTGGAAGCCTTAGAGCTAATTGTCTTGCTTAGCTTAACTTGCATATCAGCTTAAGTAGACAATTGTGGTTTAAAAGACGAAAATTTTAATTAGTCCCAATCACCGCCCCCCTCAAGGATATAGCTTTCATTCCTTAGCTCCTTCAAGCTTCCGCAAGCATAAACGTGGTAATCCCATTACACTACAACTACATTTTCAATAACTTTGTTGATCATTTTACTAAACCTCTAATGAGAGGTAGTAAGGACAACATGTAGAGAGGTGGGGTTGAAACTGTTCAACCAAAGTTCCACCAACGATAGAAAACCAACCCAAAATTAGAAAATTTCTAAGTTCGGATTCAATGGGTAAAAACAAGTTATTAATATGTGGAAAGTTTCAACACTAAATTATATATAACCTCATCCATAGTAAATAGTGTTGGGTGTTACAGATGGAGGGTCGAGTCTTAAAGCGCTTATTGAAATCCAGTCAAAAGGACAAGTGTCTTAATAGTAAGGGAGACATTAGAAGGATTTCACTTATGTGAACGTAGAGGTGGTGCCACCTCTCATGAGAGTTAGAGTTTCTCTCGGGATCGTTCATGAAATAGGATAAGTACATGTCCATTAAATGTGTTGAGCAAGATTTGTAGGAACTCAAATAACACAAAGTGATTATGTGTGCGGTATCTTCGGCTCTGTCATATAGGAATAATTTGCTCAAAGCTGCAGCTACAAGAAATTCTGATAGAACTTTGAGATACTTACAGTAAGAAAAGATTCAAATCGAAAGATGTCTTTCTTTATGCATATAAGTTGTGTCTAGTCTAGCAGATATCTTCTCTTTAAAAATTATTTTTCAACCAAGTGGGGGGTTGTTATGGAAAATGATTTTTGTTTCAAAAATATATATTTTATATATATATATATATATAATTTGTGAAAAAACTTGGTTTTCACCTTTACAAATAGTCTCATATCGAATAGGAGAAGAAAAAAATCCTCTTAATAAGTAAGGTGTTGAGTACCTTAATATTTACTTGGTGAGACAGAGGAGTACCGAGACTCAAAGCACTGGAACATGCGTGCGCGCACACGAGCTCAGACGTGAGCACGAGCACGGTCTCGGACTCGGTGCGAAGGTGTGGGCATGTGAGGCAGTGTGGTTGCGCTAGTGGCGCACTTTGCACGTGCGCATTGTGTCACAGATGGGTACCTCGTGACCTTACATGAACCGACACGAGGCGGGTGCAAGTCACAATGCGACAATGGCTAAGAGAGATATGTTAGGTGGCTGAGTTTGGAGTGTTGTGGGTAAGAGGTTTGAGAGCGACCTCTTTGCCTTATATATGAGCTAAACTAGCCATTTAAGAGGCCTGGTGTAACTGCTCATGCAGTAATCAAGCAGACCGTGCATAAACTGCTGCATGTGTTTATCCCAACAGTCATAAACAGCTAGCATGCAGCTAGTCTCCTATGGGCAAAACAACCAGAAACTGCCAAATAACGGCTAGTTTCTCACAATAATGACCCTAGAACAAAACGTCCAACCACCCTTGCCTAAATAAACCGAGCTTGGCTGGTTCATTTAATCACCACAAACCATTCAACTCATTCTCTTATATGAACAAGTAAGCTCCAAGTGTTCTCTGATTAAGCCAGCAGGTTCAATACAAACCTGAGCCAACAAGTCCACAAGAACCAGACCAGTGTAGTGGTTTAATCCAACAAGTCCACAAGAACCAGACCAATGTAGTGATCTAATCCAACAAACCCAATCTTCTACTTTCAATCTCTCTTTCCATTTGGAAATTTTCTTTTTGTTTTCATCTGAAAAATAAAAATAAAAATAAAAATTGTATTTACAGAGTTCCATCAGTGATTCCTTTGTGCTTGTTGAACGCAGAACCACACACAGGCTCGTCGTACCCTGGAACTATTTTCCTGGAACCTATCAGCAGTATCAATTATTTTGAGAAGGGGCGAATAACGCTTTAAGGATAGCGTGATCACTTGTGCTTCAGCCTATCATTAATATTATATTTTTCGGTTTCCTATTTCATTTTATTTTACAATAATTATAAATCTGTAACTTGAGATTATCAAATTCTCAACACTAAACCGTTTATATGACAAGAGGTGGAAAGACAACACAGAAAAGCTCCAAGTTTGATTGTTTCAATAATTTGGCTTTTTTCCTTTAACATGAATGGACATTGTAAACTTTGTATTAACTAGTGAGTTGAAATATTCTATCTGATTTTATTATTATTATTATTATTATTTTATTTAATCCCCCATCCAAGGGGAACCCTATCAAATAAACAGTTTGCACCATTTAAAAGCCCCATATCCAACGGCTACAATAATCCTCAGTTGGAATATTGTAGCAATTATGTATTGGGGCAAACCTCCTGATCGGAGTCCTTACAACACCCTAGTCCTTGCAAGTGACAGCATCTGATTTATATCTTCAGAAACACAGGTTTGCTCGCCCCAACTTGTTGAATATGTAAAATCCACTCCACCCATCAGGTTTATCCTTAATTCTAGGACTTGGAACAAAAAAATCAAAGCGATCCACAGCTTGGGTGGACCACACCACAGGGAACAATGGAGATGGGATACTAATCATCAGTTTGTGTTGGGCTACTATGGTGTTTATCTTTCATCAAATCCATTCATCAAGTGTAACTCACTAGGATGAAGTAAAGATACAAAAATCAACCTGATAGAAATATTGGGTGGGGCACACCATGTGAGGTTAATAGGTTTTTGGAGCACTTTTACATTTTTCACATTGGTGTAGTGCATGAGAGTTTTAGCTGGAAGATCTTTTTTTTTTTGTTTTTTTGTTTTTTTTTTTTTTCGGTTTGTTTATAGGATAGAAATAATGGTCCTGATGAACAAAGTGGATTTATATATGTAAAACATGGTGGGCCCACAGAGCTGACACACGTAGCTGTGTAGTACGTGTTGCAGACAATTCCAATCCGCCCAACCGTCTCTCTCTCTCTCTCTCTCTCTCTCTCTCTGCCTGGCCATGCTTGCAGCAATCCCAGCACCATGTTAAATAGGAGGAGATGACAGGGTAGAAAAGGAAAAACTGGAATATGATAGATCCATTTCTCCACAGTACACGTGGCAAGGATATGTATCGATCAGAGCCATTCATCTGGTGGACACTATCATGATGGCTCATGTTTCAGAAATCACTCCTACTAGACAATCCTTTCCATCAAATTTCTCCAATTTCCTTGTTGAGCTTTTGACCATTAATCGCTTTGACGAATGTTTGGACATTAACTTCCTTTCTTCTAACAGCCACTGGGGATATATTGATTTGAGAATAGATAAATACACCTTGAAAGGGGAGGGCATCAACCTACCCCTTAAAAGGATATGTACGTTCCGCCCTCAACATTCTTCATATCACACCTTTTTAAGCCATTCTTTTGCATATTTGTATAATTAGAAAAAAAATACTTGTACTGTGTCATGCTACATGTAACAATACTGAACTGTGCATATTGCTATTTCTAGTAGCTAATTTTGAAAGTGGAACTAGCGGTAACCAAGAGATATTCTTGTTTCTAGTCAGGTAATGTTTAGGAGACAGCCGTTTCAAAAGCACATTGTGATTACGGGGGAACTGTTACAGTAGAGTTGGTAGAAGTGATATATGGAAGAGCCATTTCTTCTGTACACATATGGTAGGGAGAAATATCAATTTGCACTGTCCATCAAACGTGGCCTCTCACAGATGAGTCACCCGTTAAAAGATTTCACTTGTTTATGGATGTTGAAGCATGTGTATATTTGTATCCTTGGATATTCATCTTGTAGTTGTACGTTGAAACTGAAGCTCTTCCTGCTGTTTTGATTCCAGCCGGCCCTCTAAATGGGATGAGAAATGCCTGCGCCCCGACTACAGCAACTTTCTGTAGGCCAAAGCTGTGTGGGACCTACTGCGATGTCCTTGAAAAGTCCACTCTGGGTATCAGTTGTGCAAGGGCAAAAATATGACAGAAAACCAAAAAAAAATGAGGCACATCCAAAACTCAGGCGATCCACAACATGAAACAGTGATGATAGAAATGCCCGCCATCAAAACTGGGTCAACAAATGTTTTGGATCAGACTAATATCCGTGCTTTCATTTCTCATCCCATTGTGAAACTTATGAACAATTTAGATGTCTTCAACCATTCAATCAGCCAGTAAATTGGGTGGCCAAGATTCTATAAAAATAGGTATATTCAACAATGTGAGAGATCTATTTGTTAGATCGTGTCCCACCATATTTCCAACTCTAACAAACAGGATAACAATCATGGAAATATACCCATCTACAGTTGAGTCCATGAATTAGACAGTTTGGATTATTGGTACAAAAGTTACATGTAAGAGGCACAACATGCATCAATGATAGCCGTCCATATCAGGATAACAATCATGGAAATATAGGCAAGCATGCACATACAGTAGACAATCTATTCATCGCTTTTCTTTACCCCTTGCATCCATGTCCCAGTCTTTTAACTATTTTTGTTCTCCACTGTTTGCTTTGAATGCGAATAGTCAGGTGCCTATGATCACCTGATGCATGTGTATTCTGAACTGTTATTCATCATTGCATAGGAAATTATATGGACAAGCTGCTCCGCATGCCTGTGTTGAACATTGGAGCGACCCATCAGGTGAGACGCCGGCCAATAGGAAGGATTTTTGAGATGAGGTTTGATAATCCAAATTGCACTACGGACGAGGATTGCCTATGCCCCGAGCACAAAGTTCATGTGGTCGGAGGCTATGTGGGCCCCACAGAGGTTCTCTTGACAAATCCACTCTGTCCATCAGTTTCTTAGTATCAAAACAGGAGAGGAACCCAAAAAGATCAGGCACATCCAAAACTCAGGTGAGGCACACCACACTAAACAGTGAGAACGGAAACATCCATTGTTGAAACCTTCAATAGAGCAGACCATGATATTTATTTATATCCCATCCAAATACTTAGATAAACTGTAGGGACAAATATAATCCTGCTACACAATTTCTGTGGCCCCCACAATGTTTCCAATGGTGTGCTGTGGTGTGGCCCAACGGAGTTTTAGATCTGCATTCTACACTCATGACATCCGAGTGGGGTATCAGGTGGTACGTACCTTGTGTCCAGCTTTTTAGTTAAGCTGGTAGAGATGCGTTTATGTTTGTGGGTTCGAGTGATCTAGGTTTTGGATACCCGGTCGTCTTACCGTGTAAACCTTACCTCCTCAGGAGGTATCCAAGCTTTTAAAATATAGAACCAAAGAAGAAAAACAAAGAGGGTTAAAAAAAAAAAAAAAACCTTAACCCCCTCAATAGAAATGACCCAGTGTTTTTAGTTAGAGCACTATGGGCTGTAGCACTCCTAGTTGCATAAGGAAACTTGGACCATCAAATCGATGATCCAGACTATCCATTTGTTTCAGCATATATTTCACAGGTCACCATCCAAACATCACAATGATCAGATCATTCTAATAATTCCATCAGTCTATAAAATGGATGGCAGTGATCCTTTATATAAATATAGGCCAATTCAAAATTTTGAGTGAGTGGAAATAATTATTTCCATCTCCGCGATGCACCGGTCTTGGTTCATTTCAAGTCGGCCAAGCACTCGGTCTTCTTCTTCTTCTCTCCCTGGTAGCAAGTTACTATGGTGGGCCCTCTCCCACAATAAATTAATTTAATATCATGTGACCTGATAGGCCACGTATCAGATATTAAACTGACAACAACATATACTACACTTAAATCTAAGTAGCCAAAAGGCCAAGAAAGGCACGAGGCCATGCGATCGGATGTTCATGATTCTGGATCGACTATCTGGCATGTGCTAATGGTCATGGTCTGCAGTAGAAGTTGAAACTGGACATCTAGTCTTACTTTTCTGCAATGTGCCCTTCAAATGGACATTAAAATGTCAACAGTTCGGATTTTATTTTATTTTTTCTAAAGCGTATTGACAAATGGATAGGGTTCTTGAATCTACGGTTCTTTACCCATGGCCTATTAACTGAAGGGGTCTACAAAATGGATGGTCGTGATTCACCGACCACACAAACATAGCATGAAATTGAAGTGACAATGACCCAAGATGGGTTTGTTGCTCAATGAAAGAGAGCTCATCTATGGTACCATTCCCAAGTAATGAAACTAGATTAATTTAAAAGTTGACCGACTAAAACCAAATCTCTGCTATACATAATGAGAGCCGAAGACAGGATCATAAGGGTTGGAAGTTGCTTGAAATTAGTTTTGTGAATGTGTTTGTTTTGCTTACCTGGCCACTCAAAATCCAACATGTGTGGATGTCCACTGGGGATTACATGCTGAGTGGTCCGATGAGTGGAACCTGTTTACACTTGGCATGATGCAGCCCAGATCAGGGATCCAGAAGCCGTCACGTGTCAGCATGCTTGTATGGAGGACAAGTGTCACACTGTCAGATTATCATGGGTTGACTGTCTCCATCTATAAATATAGCTCATAGGGGGCTCTTCTCCGGAGATCCTCGATGGACATTGAGGCCTTGCCCAGCTACGGAGACTAGCCCCTGTAAAAAAAATCATTTACAAATAAGCCACTTGAATTAGGAGAGTTTGGAGACTAGCCCCTGTAAAAAAATCTTTAACAAATAAGCTACTTGAATTAGGAGAGAATTGGGAACGTTTGATCATTCCTTTTAGACGAAAAAACAATACCCTATATTCCCTTTTCCTTTCTCACATCTGAGTTAACTCAAATTACATTCCAACTGTGCACATTCCCAACTTGGTTTCAGCATTGGCTTACGTTTTGCATTTTTTTTTACCCTATTTTACTTTACTACCTACTAGGCTAGTGCTTCATTTTATATTTTGTTCACCAAGTTTTTATTCTTATTTAGCATCATATGTGCCTACCTGGGGTCATTTGACTTTGCGAAGTCAAGATAGGATCCTACTTATTTTGCCCCCTCAGTCCCCTTGAGGGGTTATGTGAAACATAACTAACTATATGAAACATGGGTTTTACAATTTCTGGGAAAATTTCTTTCATATTGGCATGATGTCATCAAGTGAATACAGGCCTTATTTACTTCATACGCTTGTCAATTGGCTCTCTAATGAACACCGTTTCCATACTAACCCACCAACCCATGGACTTCTAGCAAATATTGGTCTCGTTTACTTACCGGCGCCTTCTACTGTGTTGTCATTTCTTGTAGAGTTTTTTCTTCATGTTTGTCTGTCATATTAAGTAGCATAAATATGAAATGAATTTAAAAAAAAAAAAAAAAAATCAGCAAAAAAGGTGATGAAGAAGGAGAAGAATGCGAAAGACCATCACGACCATCACGTCATAATTGGCAAAAAAAAATTGTTTGAGGATTCAACATCCTTTGAAGTTTGTGCCTACCTTTCAAAGCATCATTCTCACTTGAGCACAAGTCTCTCTGTGGATCAAATGAGAATTCCCAGGCCCTTCATCACCTCTCGACTCACCCATGTCTCTAACCGTTCAGCCTACCACCACCCCCTCTTTAGGTGACATGGTAGTCACGCAGAAAGGCTCAAAAGTCTCATAGCTCGCTTCCTCCAAGCAGGAGCCACAGTTGCAATCTCCAATGCACCGATGGAGGCCCCCCCCCCCATATACATTGTTATGGGAAAATCTGAGCCGTACTCAACAGAGGCCGAAGAGCTGAGCAAGGCCTCGGATCGATAATAGTTTGTCCACGCCGACCTTGTCATTACGATCAAGGCTGAGCTTCCAAGTCATATTGTAAAGTTTTAACACCGACCTAGAATCAGTAAAAGGTTATTACATGCCTTGTTTGACCACCGGAACCGGACCCTCAGTAGATGTGACTAAAGCTGACCCGATCGTCGGGTCGGATTGTGAAGGTCGGCTCAGAAAGGGGAGTGCCCAATAGTTACTCTTAGGAATCAACTCCAGTAATGCATGACTGGAATGATATCCGACGCACGATCAACTGCTAACGGCCTACATCAATGCACTCTCCACTCTCGTTCAACGGCAAGGATCATGCCGAGATTGGCGGGCGCGTTCATCTCTAGGAAAATGTATAAATAGGGGATTCATTTGCATAAACAGGTACGTAACATCTTATACCCAAAACCATACATGCACAACTTAGACCCAGATTCCTAGCCTGAGTTTGGCATCAGAGGGTCCCCTGCTCTTGCTAGAGTCTCCTTTGTTCTTCTCTTGTGCAGGCTAATAGGGGTCGGAGCTAGCCTTCAGAGCTCGTCAAGGGTGACCTAGATCCTTACATCAACATTTTGGCACCGTCTGAGGGAAACGTAACAAAGAGTCTTGGTAGCTTTACTAAAGATGGTCAGAGGAAAGAAGAAAGCACTTCCAGTAGTAGCCACAGAACCTGAGCCTACTAAACAACGACGTTCGTCCTCAATACTCCATACTGAATCAGCTCCGACAGGGCCGTCTCAACGGACTCGGAGCCGAGAAGGTAAGTCTCGAGCATTGCAGAATCAAGTGCAGACGTTGGTTAATGAGATAAACCAAATGAAGCAAGAGTAGAGGATGGGGCAACAACCGCCCCTTGATCAGGGAGAGGTTGCCCCAGTGGTAGCGAGGGAACTTGCTCTCATAAGCTCGTGAGCAGAAGCGTCCCAGAACATGTCAGCTTAGGCTCCGAACCCTGCACAAAATGCAACGACTCGAGCACCAACCTATGTATCTGAGACCTCAGTGTTAGCCCCAATCGACCTCTGTCATGAGCTCGAAAGGAGGAGAAGGGGCAAAACACCCGAGGTCGAAGTCCCTCGTGAATCGATTGCTGAGAACAGGGATCCGTGGGAAGTCCAACTTGATGAACTTCGAAAACAAATTAAGACCCTTCAGCGGAACCACCAGGCTCCCACTCCGACCACAGTGGAAGCAATGATGGAGGAAACCGAGCCTCCATTCACCAGCGATATTATAGGCACGGCAATCCTCCAAGGTTCAGAATGCCCCCCATTATTCAATATTCGAGGTCCGGGGATCCAGCAGAGCACATGGAATCTTATCGCTCGTGGATGCAAATCCAGTCGGCCACAGAGGCGATGATGTGCAGAGTGTTCTCTATAACCCTCACGGAGGTTGCGTGGAATTGGTACCGACAACTTAAGCCAAGGTCGATCGGCACATTTGCCGAGCTCAGCAGATCATTCTTGACGCAGTTCATCGTCGAAAAGAAGAGCCGAAAACTGTCCACTCATCTACTCACCCTCAAGAAAAAGAGTGGAGAGTCGCTAAAAGATTACATCTCTCGTTTCAATGAGGAAGCTCTGCAGGTCGACGATTACTCCGACAAAATGGCCTTGTTTGCAATGACCAGCAGGCTTAAAGAGGGGAGGTTCCTCTTCTCGATAGGGAAAAATCCCCGGCTACGCTTGGAGAGCACATAAATCGTGCACAGAAGTACACGAACGCTGAAGAGTTCTTCAACTCGTGAAAGAATAACTAGAGCTCAGAACATTCGTCCAAAGAGAAGAAGTGGAAGGATGAAACACCGTCGTAGACCAATAAAAGGAGATCGGATGACCGTGACTCCCGCGATCAGAGGCCAAGCAAGAAGCCCGAGAGCAAATTCTGCTCGTACACTCCCCTCACCATGTCCCCAGAGCGGACTTGCTAGATATTCAGGACAAGAGACTGTTGCACTGGCCGAGCTGTATAAAGATAGAGGCAGGCCAGTGGGATAAACGCAAGTATTGCCGCTTTTATCGCGATTACGGGCACAACACCAGCGATTGTGTCAACCTAAAAGAGGAAATTGAAACTCACATTCACAAGGGACATCTGTGGTAGTACGTAAAGGAAGAGAAACAACCTCGAAAGGAAGAACCAACAAGTCGAGCAACGGATGAGGCCGTCGAGATCCGAACGATATATGGGGGATCATCAGGAGGTGGGGATTCGAATCAGGCTCGGAAAGCCCATGCTCGGAGTATTGATCCCAAACATTACGTGTATCTTGCCGACAGGCCGAGCAAGGAACCTCGGATGAGCCCTTGTAGTTTGACATTCATAGAAGACGACGGGCGAGGGATTCAACACCCCCATCACGATGCATCGGTGTTCACAATGACCATAGCTAATCGAAAGGTCTACCGAATTTTGGTCGACACTGGGAGCTCGGCCGACATCTTGTATTCCGAAGCATTCAACAGGATGGGGATCGACAGATCACACCTCCGACCCATCCAGGCCCCGTTGCATGGTTTCGCGGGCGATAAAGTGATTTTAGAAGGAGCGATCTCCCTCCCAGTCATAGCTGGAGAACGTCGGAACCAGGTCACCCTATTGGTGCACTTCCTAGTAGTAAACATGCCATCGGCATACAATGTCATCCTCGGACAACCATCCCTTAACTCCATGAGAGTGGTAGTATGTACGTATCACTTAATGATGAAGTTTCTCACGCTGGGGGGAATCAGATACCTTCGAGGAGATCAATGGGAAGCATGACGATGCTACATTGTGGTAGTTAAGAGGGGTACAGTAAAACAGGCCCTTACAATCGACGTGCTGGACCCTAGAGAGGTCACTTCAAAGAGCTCTTCCATAGAGGACCTTGTTGTCCTCCCTCTCGATGACTCAAATCTGACCAAGACAGTTTAGCTCGGATCATCCCTGTCCGACAACCAGCAGACGTTGATGTTTAAATTCTTAAAACAACACAAAGATGTCTTCACCTGGTCTCATCTAGATATGCTAGGTATCGCTCCCGAGGTAATGGTTCACAAGTTAAACATTGATCCGGAACACAGGCCAATCAAGTAAAAGAGAAGAACCTCTGAGCCTGAGAGGTATGCTGCAATAGCCGATGAGGTTACCAAGCTCCTCGGGCTCCTCGGCACTGGATTCATCAAAGAAGTTCACTACCCAGAGTGGATTGCCAACGTAGTGCTCATGAAAAAGGCTAGTGGAAAATTATGGGTTTGTGTAGATTACTCGGACCTAAACAAAGCTTACCCCAAAGATAGTTTCCCTCTACCCAGGATCGACCAATTGGTCGACAGCACGGCTAGACATGAGCTTCTCACATTCATGGATGCGTACTCCAAATACAATTAAATAGCAATGTACCGTCCGGATAAACAGAAGACGACTTTCGTCACGAACAAAGAGCTATACTGTTACCGGGTCATGCCTTTCAACCTAAAAAATGCTGGCGCAACATATCAGAGATTGGTCAACCAAATGTTCGCTCGACAAATCGGCAAAACTATGGAAGTTTATGTCGATGACATGATAGTGAAGAGCGTCAGAGCATCCGACCATGTGTCAGACCTCCGAGAAACCTTTTCAATATTGCGGAGGTACCGTATGAAGCTGAACCAGCCAAGTGCGCTTTTGGCACGGGGTCAGGCAAATTCCTTGGTTTTCAAGTAAGTCAGAGGGGTATCGAAGTAAATCCTGACAAGATCAGAGCTCTCCTCGACATGAGTTCACCTCGGACGATGAAGGAGATCCAATGCCTTACTGGAAGGGTTGCTGCACTCAGTCGATTCATCTTCAGAGCCACTGATAAGTGCCTCCCCTTCTTCTAACAATTAAAAGGTCACAAGAAAGTAGCGTGGACCCCAGATTGCGAGCAAGCCTTTAAACAGTTGAAGCAGTACTTGGGGTCACCCCCACTACTGTCCAAACCTGAGGATGGAGAGCCCTTGCTCCTTTACCTGGCAGTTTCTGCATCAGTCGTCAGCTCGGCTCTTATCAGAGAAGCCGAAGGCAAGCAACATCCTGTTTATTATACCAGCAAGGTGCTGGTTCCAGTAGAGACACGGTATCTGAGCATGGAGAAGCTAGCCTTGAGCTTAGTAGTCTCTGCACGGAGACTACGTCCGTATTTTCAAGCACATTCCATCATTATCATCACAGATTTACCGCTTCAACAAGTGCTCCAAAAACCTAAAGTATTCGGGCGTCTGACCAAGTGGGCTGTTGAACTCGGAGAATTTGACATACAGTATCGACCGAGGACCACAATCAAAGGCCAAGCAGTTGCTAACTTCATAATAGAATTCACTACTCTGAACTGTGGACTCGGAGGAATTGGTTCAGAGGTACCAGTGGACTCTACGATGACCCCTGCAGTTTCTCCAACTCTCTCACCCTCCGAGGACGTCGGGGTAGGGATAAAGACTGATGAGTGGACTCTGTTCATGGACGGGCCATCTAACTCAAAGCGAGGGGAAGCGGGGATCGTCCTGGTCGCACCTGACCCGACAACCGTTCAGTACGCGATCAGGCTCGGGTTCAAGGCATCGAATATTGAGGCAGAGTATGAAGCATTGTTGGCTGGACTGAGATTAGCCGTCAGCTTAGGGATCCAACTCATCAACATTCAATGTGATTCCTAACTCGTAGTGAACCAGGTATCGACAGAGTACGATGCGAAGGAGGCGAGGATGATAACCTACTTAGGTGAAGCGCAGAAAATGATGGGGAAGTTCAAGAAATGCACTATGAGCCAAATACCGAGAACGAAAAACTCCTGGGCCGATGACCTCGCAAAACTAGCCTCAGCAACTAAGGGGAGCATCCCGAAGGTTGTTCATGTGGAATTCCTAGATACATCGAGCATCGATCGAGCTGACCAGGAGACCGTCAATCCAGTACGGACAGCTGCAAGTTAGATAGACCCAATAGTTCGATACCTCACGAGCGGAGAGGTCCCCCAGGACAGGTTGGAGGCTTGACGTCTAAGAGTCAGGGCAGCTCAGTACACGATTATAGGTGATACCTTGTACAAAAACGGATATTCTCAGCCGTACCCCAGATGTCTCTGACCTGATGAAGCAGAATATGTGATCCGAGAGACACATGAAAGAATCTGCGGTAATCACTCCAGCACCTGTGCCTTGGCTCAGAAGATAATCCGTCAGGGGTACTTCTGGCCAACAATCCAAGAAGATTCCAACGGTTTTATTCAAAGATGTGACAAGTGCCAAAGATTTACTACTATCCCAAGGTAGCCAACGGAAGAGCCAATCCCCATGAGTGGACCTTTGCCATTTGCTCAATGGGGGATCGATATCATTGACCCTCTGCCTCAAGGTAAAGGACAGATTAAATATGCGATCGTGGCGGTGGACTATTTCACCAAATGGGTAGAGGCTGAGCCGTTGGCAAAGATTACCGAGCAGAAGATAGCTGATTTCGTCTAGAAAAATATCATCTGCCGGTTCGGCATCCCCCACACTACTGTGTCAGACAATGGGAAACAGTTCGACAACGATAGGTTCAGAGGCATGTGTCAAGGGCTCGGTATTGTCAATGCTTACTTGTCACCTCACCATCCTTAGTAAAATGGCCAAGTGGAAGCAGATAATAAAATCATCAAGCATCATCTTAAAACTAAGCTGGAGAAAGCTAAGGGTAATTGGGTCGACGACCTTCGTTTGTTCTTTGGGCATACAGAATCACGGCTCAGTCATCTACGGGAGAGACTCCGTTCTCCCTCTCATATGGCTCAGAGGCTGTCGTCCCAGTCGAGATAGGGCTTCCCACCGCGCGGGTACAGAACTATCAAGATGGGCAGAATACCGAGCTGGTCGTGTCAAGCCTCGACTTGCTAGAAGAGTTGCGGGACACTGCCAGAGTATGGGTTGCAACTCGGCATCAACAGGTTGCTCGTTTTTACAATGTCAGGGTCAAATTGAGGCAATTCTGACGAGGAGACCTGGTCCTTCGCCGCGTGTTCCAGAATACTATAGAACCCAGGGTGGGATCCCTGGGTCCGAACTAGGAAGGACCGTACCGAGTGGTCGGCTAGGCCAAACCAGGATCTTATCGCCTGGAAGATTTAGAAGGATGACCATCATCACACCCCTGGAATGCCGAGCACCTGAAAATCTACTATCTGTAAAGGGAAAGCAATGTATGGGTCGGAACCACTTGTTATGATAACTTTTAATAAAGAATGACATTCTCTACTTGAAGTTAATCTACAAGATGTTCACCTTGCCATCTAAGCACGCTACAAGGGAAAATTTATAACGTGCAGAAATGAAGTCCTTCGACGAGCCGACCACTTATAGAAGAGGTCAACTCGTCATTCAACAATTCGGCAGGTTCAACAAAAGCAATCCACAATCAACCAATTGAATCATCATTCAAAAGGTAAAGATTAAAATTAAAAGTTGTAAAATCGCCATTGTCTTGACACAAAAAGCTATACGGTAAAAAGAAAAAATATTCATTCCCTCCGCGAAGGAGGATCAGCTGCGGAACTAGGAGGTTGGGCATCGGGAGCCTCTTCGGCCTTCGCGGTGACAGGAGCCTCTTTGGGGTCAATGTTAGGATGAAGACCTCTAATGTCGCTCAAACAAGTGTTGTAAGCAACATTGCAGGCATAGTAGTAGACCCTATCCGGCTCAACAGATCTCTCCGACGACGATTTGAACTCCTCAACGGCCGCAATAGCCTGTGAAGCAGCTAAGGCTTCGAGCTCAGCACGTTGCTTGGCCAGCTCCTCAGTAGCTTCGCATCTCACCACCCCGAGCTAAGCTACTAGGCACGCGTTGTCCTCCTCCACACGCCTAAGGAGAGCCCTCAAGCTCGCCAAATCGGACTCAATCGAGTCCAGGCGAGAATGGAGCCCGTTGACCTCGCCTTGGAGCATCAGCTCCCGCAACCGGCCTTCCCCCATGAGGCCCTTCAGCTTCTCCTGCTCCTCGGTGGAGACCTTTATGAGCCCTTCCAGCTCGGCCTTCTCCTTCTCGATCTGGGTCATCACCTTCAGTCTCTCTCGGATCAAGAGAAACATCGGCAACGCCTAAAAAAGCGAGGAGTTAGAAAATAACAAGCGACAATCAAAGCCGACAGGTCATCTTGAAAGCTCACCGTATAGCAGACCGAGGCGTACTCGTTGACAAACGACTTGGGAAGGTGGGAGAGAGTGTTGATGATTGACACCTCGGTCGCATGCTTGGCCGCTCAGTCGTTCAGCAGCGACATATGATAACCGGGCGAAAACACTTCCGGTCACAAGGGAGGGTCAAATCAGCGGCCCTCCCAATGCCGCTAGCTGCCGAGGTCTAAGGCTAGGCCTCGTGCGCCGCAACAATCCCAATAAGGACATCCATCCTACCAGTCAGGAAATCCACCTCAGTGGTGGTGAGGTTGATATTGACAGGTTCGTCCAAGACGTCGAGGCTAGTGGCGGCAGTCTCTCCGACCACCTCTCTCTCGATCTTGGGTGGATGGGATGCAGAACCTAGAGAAGCCTCGGGGGCTGAGGCGGGGGCAACGATAGTCTCGGACGCAGGAGTAGTCCTCTTTATGTGCCACTCAGAAGCCATTATTACACTAAGAGGGGGACGCGACATCAACGCCCTCTTCCTCTTGGAGCCCGAAGCCTCAGCCATACCTGACCAAAAAGAGATCAACTCAAAAACGCGCCTACAGAGAAGATAACTGTATAAGAGGTCATAATACTCACCCAGAGCAATGGGGAGGGGCTTGAATATACAAGATCCAGACTGAATGAGGCTATTCGGACTGATGATATCGTGCCAGACACGCTATTCTTCCTTGAGTACTCGAGCCCAAGCGATTTAAGCTCAGAGGAAGGGAGGCAGGTAGGGGGGCCCTTTCGGATAAACTGCAAACAGAGGACGGATCAGAATAAAGAACAAGCCAAAATATAAGATACAATACGAATCTTAATGGATTCAACTTAGATTGGAGAATTTGGTGTGTATTCTGACCCGTAAGTCGCTAAGTTCAGAAGCAGATGCCTCCCACTCCCCCGAGGCCCAAAACCACTTGCCCTTCCAATCCTTATTAGAAGAAGGGAGTCTGGTTATCAAGCCCGGGATACATTGGGCCCTTGCCGAGAAGTAGTACCAGCACAGCTCGAGCGAGTCATACTTAGCTTGGTACATAGATAAGAATTCGTCCTACGTCAAGTCCCGATTCTTGAGCTGGAGCCAGAGGATGTATGAGGAGACCAGGATCCGCCAAGCATTAGGAGCCAGCTGACCCGGTGCTAGCTTCAGACGTGCAGTCGTTAGATGCATGAACGGGTTGATAGGAAATTGAAGCCTGCACTGGAGGGCACAGATGAAGATGGCAACATCCCCATCGGCCGGATCTCCTGGTGCGTCGAGGGGAGAAGGAGCTTTGATATGCATTGAGTCGGGGATCTAGTACTTGGTGCGGATCTAAGCCATCTGGGACTCTTCCAGGATCGAGCCCCCGGGGACAACCACCTTAGATCGGCCTCCTAAGGGCCTGGCCTTGGCCCTTCCAGCCGGATCCCAAGGTATCCTCTTTAATCCCGTGGCACGACCTTTGGCCTTTGGGCCCACAACCTTCTTTGCCGGAGGCCGGAGCGGTATCGCTTTAAAGGGACCTTTAGAGTCCCTGCACTCGTAATCTGTGCTCTCCTGCTTGGATCCCTCATCCATTGCTTGGACTATTTAGACTTCATCTGAATCGTTCAATATAATGCTTTAAAAGAAATTTTGAAAGAAGTTTGGGAAGGAGGACTCACAGAAAATCGCTCTTCGGAAGGTGACTCGCATCGCAAGCTCTCCAAGGGAATGAAATGCAGGAGAAGTGAAATGAGAGCGGGAGGCCCCTTTTATAGCCTCAAGCAGTTAGGTGTAATCATTACACAAAGCTGTCCCTGGAGCCGAAGCGATGCGGCGCCGAGGCCTACCATATATGTGGTGACGAACCATTCGTCTGAACTGACATCTTCTGAGTCGAGCGTTGACAAAACTGGAGAGCAATCAATGCGCAGGTGACCCTTCACCTCTCAATGTCCACGCGGCAACACCCCGCTCTACTGAGCGATTCGAATTCGTAACCATCGCCACGTGTTCATCAATCACAAGCTCATATCCAAAAGGCTGCCGCCGCAGTACGACGCATCGAGAGCAAAGATCAATGATTACGGTTGTTTGTCTCAGTCTTGCCGACCTGTCATGATGAAGGGAACGATGGCTCTTTTTCCTAGGCATTTACTCCCAGAGTCCGCGTTCGGACCTAGAGAGTAGGGGGCTTCTGTTATGGAAAAATCTGAGCCGAGCAAGGCCTCGGACGATAATAGTTCGTTTGCGTCGACCTTGTCATTACGATCAAGGCTAAGCTTCCGAGTCATATTGTAAAGCTTTAACACCGACCTGGAATCAGTAAAAGGCTATTACATGCCTTGTCCGACCATTGCAACTGGACCCTTACCAATAGATGTGACTAAAGCCGACCCGATCGTGGGGTCGGATTGTGAAGGTCGGCTTGGAAAGGGGAGCGCCCAATAGTTACTCTTAGGAATCAACTCCAGTAACACATGACTGGAATGATATCCGGCACACGATCTACTACTAACGGCCCACATCAGCGCACTCTCCACTCTCGTTCAAGGGTAAGGATCATGCCGAGATTGGCGGGCACGTTCATCTCTAGGAAAAGGTATAAATAGGGGATTCATTTGCATAAACAGGTACGAAACATCTTACACCCAAAACCATACATGCACAACTTAGACTCAGATTCCTAGCCTGACTTTGGCATCGGAGGGTCCCCTGCTCTAGCCAAGGTCTCTTTTTGTTCTTCTCTTGTGTAGGCTAATAGCGGTCGGAGCTAGCCTTCGAAACTCGTCAAGGGTGACCCAGATCCTTGCATCAACATTCATTCTCCACACTTCTAACCAGTTTCGGTTGGCTCCTCCTAACGGGAGTCGGGCACATTTTCAACATCCTCCGGTCACGAAGGCCTAGATTCTGATCCAATTTTCTCATAACAGGAGCACTTGACAAGTCCTGAAAAATTCCTCTGGTCGGAGCCAGCTCCTAGCCTAAACCCTTTAGCGGAATGCACATTCCACTAAGACACAGTCAAGTCAATTCCAATAACCTCCCCCTAACGGGAGCACTTTTCAATTCAACCTAAACATTTACTTTCCAGTCAACTTCAACATTTACATTTTAGTCAATCTCTACATTCATTTCCCAGTCATATACATCCCAGTAGTCAGTCTCGCCCTATAGTAGGGGTTTCTTTCCAGCCCCCTATCATTCCCATCTAGCAAAATCCTCCCACACGGGGGCATTAGGAGGTCAAAGAAATTGATCATTACGAGGAAGAATCAAACCATACTAGACAAAGGGCATGCCACTCCCCCTTCAACGGAATCCTCAGAAATCACCGGGATCAAAGAATATTTCGAAGAGCAACTCAGAGCTAAGAGATGCAAGTTCCAAAGACAACACGGAGTTGACCTCTCATCCACCAAGTTTAGGTATCTCTGCCCATTCCCTGATGCTAGTACCCCCCCAATTTTGAGATACCCAAATTGAAAATGGATGATGGCACAAGCTGCCCCACCGCCCACCTGAAAGCCTTCTGCAGCAAACTTGACACTAGACATGTGACGACAAGGCTCTGATTCAATTATTCCAAAATTTCTCAAGAGTGACCCGTTGGATTAGTACACATCACTCGACTACCACCAGATAAGAACTTGGGAACAACTTTTGCAAGCTTTTGTAGACTGCTTTACGTACAATCTAAACACGACACCTAGGAGAGCATACCTTGCACTCTTAGATAGAGAATCAATGAATCCTTGTCGGCCTACATCGTACGATGGCAGGCCTTGGTCGCCCAAATGAGAACGCCCATCAACTAAGAAGAACAAATCTCCATGATAGTACATTCAACAAATCTAAATGTCTCAGGCTATCTAATGTCGTACCCATATGCTAACTTCGCACAAATCATTCACATAGGGGAACGGGTTGAAACCGGAATTAGAGTCGGCACAATCGCTCCTTGGCCCTCCGAAGCATCCCCAACATGGAAATCCAAATTCAAAGAGAAAGTAGGAAGGTACAGGACCGAGCAAAAAACATAGCCACCCATCGTCCGTAGTCTGACAACCTCACCACCTCAGCCCAAGGTGCATCATCTGCCCCATTGCAAGGGCAACAACAGCCACAACCCAAATGGAAACCACGGTACCCAAACCAAGGTCGATAGGTTTGGTTCAGCAGATGCGCCTAGGCAGTTCACTCCTCTAGCCTAATCGTATAGCAACATCTTAGCCATGTTAATCCAGAAGCAACTACTGAAACCTCTTGAACCTAGGCCCCCACCAAACTCTTTGCCACTAAATTACAACGAGAGTATTGCGCCTTCCACCAGGGGAGGGGACATACTACACAATGTTGTCTCTCTTTGAAACATGTGAGAAAATTTTGATCAACCAAAAGAAAATCACGATCGCAACCACTGATCTGGCTACCACTACCAAAACCAACATACTTCAGAATCCTTGCCACATCACCAAATGGGCCCCAGCGGATCAAGCGCCTCCACTATCATTGTCATCCAAGGAGACTACTCTCCCCATGTTTTTCAAGCAAACTCGACTCTGAGCAACGACCAAAGAATTTTCCTCTCCCATCTTGTAAGGAATGTCAAACCCCCCACATTGGTGGTACAAGGAAGAGCCTCGGTGCCCAACAACAATATAGTCCCTTATCACAACCAAGCATGGGTCCGGCCCCTTAGTCCTACAAGGGAGGGCCCAGGAACCTGCATAGGATCCCACTTCCATTCAAAATCAGTCCTGAAATCCTCAGCCGTTGGTCCCTCCTAGGAAAGGTCCCAAAGCCACCTCACATCCACGACTAAGTTCAGGGCATGACGCCTCTCATTCTATAAGGAGGATACTCATCCCCATTTCCCATGCCACACAAACTTGTCAGGTTCGGCCAGGTAACCCCCACACAGAAAAGCCCAGTTTCTCAATGTTGGGAAGCACGAAAGGTGAGCCCTGAAGATCTGACGGTCTACACGATGTTTAGAACCTTTACAAAGTAGAAGAATGGTGCTCCAACAGCCCGCCTATCTACTACTGGAGCAGATGGAACTATTCACACCTCTGATCCTACGGTATATAGTGGTCCCGGATTGCGATCTATGGATCAGATCGTCCCAAGGACAAGCTAAGATGGACAATCTCTCGTGCACAATGTTTCTCTCTCCGTATACTCTCAGTATTTTGTATATCTTATTATGCGAGAGAGAGCGCATGCCTTTTATAGGAAAGGAGGGGAGTTTGGATGAGACCATATCATCCTGTCTTATCCCTATCTCCTATCATAAATCAAATTCAATTTTGAATTTGAAATATAATCGAAAAGGAGAAAGGCCGGAAGATGCCTAAACATGTGGGACCCACCCACTAGTGATTGCTCACCAGTGGGCCCCACTGGCCTACGTCCAACATCTCCCACTCAATCACATTGTGGGATAGGCACATAAATTTATCCATTTAACTCGCCTAATAACAATCAAAGATCAAACATCGCGATCAAAAGAATCAGAGGTGTGGGACCAGCTGGATCACCATAATCTTCTCACAGGTGCTTAAGTACTAAGTGACCACCTGACTAGTACTCAATAACCCAAGCTTTGCAATGCCTGTCCTAGTCCGCATGACCACACCGGATGGAGTTAACTCCCGACCTGGAGTACTCGGCCAACATACGCACTTATCCAACTTATCGAGTTATTATGAAAACTTGATTTTTCACAAACTTCGAATAAAACCAATTCAAAGCAATACTTATATATGTGCTTTTTAAGAAAAATAATGTTTGCAAAAGTCTATAAAAAATAACTCGATACTGCCGGCGGATAAGTCTTCAAGTGCGTATTTATAGTTCTAGAAACTTGGTGTAGCTGTCACGGGATCTTCCCCACGCAGATGTGTAATTTGGAATTAATCAAGCTGCTTTCCTAGCGTAACTGAGTCTGGCCAATCAAGGACCTTTCGTCATAGTACACTAAAGTAGCAACACTCAATCTCATCCTCATATACACAAGAGGAGGGTAGCTGAGGACACAAAGAGTCACCTACGGGACTGGCTACTCGCACATTGCAATGATTAGATCGAATCAAAGTAATCTGTAGGTAATAGGTCCCTGCACGTGGCTACAATCCATGTCGTAAAGTAGACAATACTAGGTGAATGTCGGGTCTACAATACGCAGGTCATTCTACATAAGGTACGACTCATCTCATAACCTCATAACCTGGCTTTAATTTTAGGCCATAACATTGATCGCATGTAACGGAATGGTGCGATTATGTTATTCGACTTTATCAGTCTCATTTTTAATCTTTATAAGATTGTAGGCGGATACGACTCACTCATATCCTCATCCTTTATTATTCACAATAAAGGGAAGTTCATACCTCAATGTATAAACATAGCCCCAAATGTACCTCTCTTGTACATTCAAGGTTGGTCAACCCGTGCGAGTGGGTGACCGGCCTGCCGACAAAAAATAGAAATCCTACATGATTTCAAGGTAAATGCTGATGATCTTCATACCTAGTTATATTAGTGTTCAATACTGAATAAAAGGGATATAATATTCATTAATGAAAGATCAAAGGTACTACAAAACAAGTACATCAGTCAAGCTTTCCTCAATCCCATCTGCCTGACGTGAACCTGAAATAGATCTCTAGCTATAGGTTTCGTCATGGGATCAGCCATCATCTCCTTAGTAGGAATGTAGTTGAGGGCGACCTTCTTATCTCTCACTTGATCACGGACGTAATGATACTTGATCTCAATGTGCTTAGATTTCTGGTGGTGTTTAGGGTCCTTTGCCAAGTCAATGGCAGAAGTATTGTCTATCTTCAGCGATATAGGCTGACGAACACTCGGTACAACACCCAGACTCAATAGAAATCTGCGAACCCATACACACTCCTGAACTGCAGCACAACATGCAATGTACTCGGCCTCCATAGATGAAAGAGCTGTGGATGTCTGTTTCTTACTCGACCATGAGATAACTCCTCCTCCGAGTAAGAATACGTATCCTGAAGTAGACTTTCCCTCGTCGGCGTCATTACCCCAAGCAGCATCTGAATATCCTTTTAGCTCGAGGCTTGTGCCTTCATAACACAACAGTAGGTCTTTTGTTCCTCTGAGATAGCGGAATATACGTTTGACGGCTTGCCAATGAGACTGTCCCGGGTTACTCTGATAACGGCTGACTATGCCAACTGCATAGCTAATATCCGGTCTAGTGCAAAGCATAGCATACATTAAGCTCCCTACTGCACTTACATAAGGTACTGAGGACATAGCTAATTTCTCGGCTTCAGTCTGGGGACACGATTTCCTGTCTAGCTTGCTAGCTTTATCCATAGGGGTTTCAACAGTTTGAATTTTCCATCATGAACCGCTCTAAGATCTTTTGTATATAGGTTGCTTGAGACAAGCCTAAAAATTTCTTAGAGCGATCCCTGATGATTTTTACCCCAAGAATAAAGTTGGCTTCACCGAGGTTTTTCATCTCAAAGTTCGAGAATAGCCAATCTTTAGTCAATATTAACAATTGCATGTCATTACCAGCTAACAGGATATCGCCTACATATAGAGATAGTATCAGAAAAGATCTTCCAGACCATTTTATGTATACACAATGATCTTCTTCACTCATCGTAAATCCAAAAGTGGTGATGGCCAAGTGGAACCTCATGTACCACTGTCTTGAAGATTGCTTCAGCCCATAGATAGATTTTAACAACTTGCAGACTTTCTTTGGATGCTTTTTGTCCACATAACCCATGGGCTGTTGCATGTATATCTCTTCATCCAAGTCACCGTTTAAGAATGCGGTCTTTACATCCATATGATATAACTTTAAGTTTAAACTTGCGACAATGGACAAGATTATGCGGATTAAGGAGAACTTTGCAACAGGTGAAAAGGTCTCCTCATAATCAATATTTTTTTGTGTAAAACCTTTAGCAACTAATCGTGCTTTATACTTGTCTACTATACCATCTACCTTTCTTTTAATCTTTAGTACCCATTTATTACCTTTCACTTTACGATTTAAAGATAGATCAACAAGTTCCCAGACTTTATTCTTCTTCATGGAAGCGATCTCTTCGTCCATAGCAATCACCCAATCGACCGAGTTAGAAGATAATAATGCATCCTGATACGAATCATGTTCATCATCATCAACCGCTATGCAAGAGAATGTTAGCCCCTCAATATCAAAGTATCTTCGGGAATCAATCCTCTTTCGCTTCGACATAACGAGGAGTCTGCTGAGATGTCCTCCCACTGTCCTGGTGAACTATAGGAACATCTTCATCTTGAGGAGCAGAACTCCCACTCTCCTGAGATACATCGGGTATTTCAAAAAGTTCTATTGGAACCTTTTGCTTCATTCGGCTTGGGTATCTATCTTCAACAAAGGTCACGTCTCGGGATTCTATCTCAATCCATCGTCCATGGTCCTCATAAACTAGAACGTATCCCTTTGAATGCATAGGGTACCTAATGAACACGCATTCAATGGTTTTACTATCAAGTTTACCTCTATGTTGAGTAGGTAGCAAAACATATGCCAATGATCCCCAAGGGCGTAGGTGGGCTAAAGAAGGAGGCCTCCTAGACCACATCTCATATGGAGTCTTAGGAATGGATTTGGATGGGACTCTATTAAGGACGTAGACGGCTATTAACAGTGCGTCTCCCCAGAATATGGTAGAGAGATTGGCTTGTGCCATCATCGATCTAACCATGTCCAATAGTGTCTTATT
The DNA here is from genome assembly GCF_029962835.1 of Magnolia sinica. Classification (NCBI taxonomy): domain Eukaryota; kingdom Viridiplantae; phylum Streptophyta; class Magnoliopsida; order Magnoliales; family Magnoliaceae; genus Magnolia; species Magnolia sinica. The sequence continues at coordinate 27,831,404 of NC_080582.1, read as the reverse complement.
CCTTCTCTCTGCAACACCGTTTTGTTGTGGAGTGTAAGCCATTGTGTACTACCGAACAATTTCAACGTTTTCATAATATGATTTAAACGTTTCAGATGTATACTCGCCACCTCTATCAGATCGAAGGGTTTTAATCTTTTTCTCAAGCTGATTTTCCACCTCAGCTTTATATTTAAGAAAACAATCAAAAGCCTCAGATTTGTGTGAGATGAGATACACATATCCATAGCGCGAGTAATCGTCAATGAAAGTGACAAAGTATTGACATCCGTTTCTGGCATGTACATTAAATGGTCCACAGATATCTGAATGGATTATCTCTAGTGTGCCCTTAGACCTAGCCGCTTTGGGAAATGGTTTCTTCGATGTCTTCCCGGACACACAATGTTCACAAAATGGCAAATCAACTTTGGATAAGGAGTCTAACAGACCAGAACGTACTAGTCTTGTCATACGATCCTTTCCGATGTGACCTAACCTCGCGTGCCATTTTTGAGATTCAGATTCTACATTTTTATTCGACATAGCAGATAAAGCAATATGGGCGTTATCACAATCTACATCTAGAATAAATAAATCTGAAATTAAATTTCCCCGTGCAAAGATGAGGTTATTCAGTCTCAAAGAAACTCTAGTCCCAGAAAATCGAATATCAAAACCATCAAATAATAACCTAGAAACAGAAATTAAATTCCGACGCATCCCCGGTGCAAAAAGAGTATCACGAAGGATTATTGTTTGCCATATGCGAGTACGGAGATGGAGAACGCCAATCCCTAGTACGTTTTCAACAGCGTTATTGCCCATGTATAGCTTGCAACTTCCTTTAGCTACAGGCTGGAATTCCTCGAGTCCTCGACGACTCTGTGTCATGTGCTTTGTTGCGCCTGAATTCAAAATCCACTCGTTAGATATAGTATCAACGGAAAGGATTTCACCACAAATGCCTACATACAAAGTATCTTGTGACTGAGAAATTACCGTCTTTTTGTGGGCACACTGCCGAGCATAATGGCCAGAATTTTCACAGACAAAGCAGATTACATTTGTCTTTTTCTGCTTCTTCTTTCCATTCCCCTTCTTGAGATTTGGAGCAGGTGTTGTGGTCTTCTGTTCTTGATTATTCTTCTTCACCTTCTTGCGAGCTTTGAACCGTTTATTATTAGCTTTTCGCTTATGGGTCTCTGCTACAAAGGCCTTGGCCGAACCTGGCTGAATTGCATTCATATCAACCTCGCGTACCAAGTGGCCACAAAAGTCTCTGAACGTAGTGATTGAATCAGTATGGTTCAGAATTCTTTTGATTTGGGCCCAAGATTCAGGCAAGGAACGGTGCATGGCTATAATCTTCTGATTTTCAGTCAATTTGCACCCAACATTCCTAAGGGCACCTATCATTTGCTCCATCTTACGAATATGATCTTTGATGGGACAGCCGATAGGCATCCTGTACTCCTGGAATTCCAATTCCATTGCCCTAACTCTCGCATCTGACTTCTGCGCATAGGCATCTGTCAGTGCTTCCCAGATTCCCTTAGCGGTTTCATGCACTTCATACGTAGGTATGAGTTCTTTGTGCATAGTGCTAAGAAGGACATTACGGGCTGAACGATTTTATTTTCGCCACTTATTATAGCGAGTCATCGCAACCCTATGTTCTTGTAAATTTTCGTTTTCAGCCAGGATGGGTTCCTCTTGAACTACATCAAGTGTGTGAGATATGTCGTCCTCATCCAGAAGGCATCGCACTGCTCGGGACCAGTCTTCGTAGTTGTTGCCGTCGAAATGTTGTCCTTTTAGTTGTTCAGCGATTAACGCTTTGGTGGCCATCTCTACATTGCATGAGTATCACTACTTAGCTATGATCTAAGGTATTGACACTAATCATCAGCATTTCTACGTGTTATATAAAATTTCAAAGTATAAAAGCAGTTAACACATCTTAATGAGATCTGAAAGTCCACATACCCGTATGGGCGTTGTAGAACAATCAAGTTCTCTAATTAAGATGAGATTTAATGCTTTTATAAGAATAAATTTATATAACGTGCAACCTTCCATTACATGGTTGCATGCATCATTTGGTGTAGGAGAATAAACTCCCACTCAGGTTATGCACAACCTTTATTTGTGTATAGGGAGTACCTAAGTACTAAGTTTTTCTATATTTTCCAATGAAAAATAAGGGGGCTTAGATCTAAACACATCAAGCCGAATACTTTCATGCATATTAACATCATCATCAGAAAGGAAAAATTAAGTGCTTAGATATAAAGAGAGTACAATCTTTACCTGTGATCATGACTATTAGTGATGGATCCGATCATTACCGATAATGATCATTGTTGATGATGGATCCTTTCATCAACATTGATCATCATGGTTGATGATTGTTTCGTTCACTAATGAGCAATAGATCAACAGTGAATGGTACCAACACGTGTATGGTACAAACACGTGTACACATGTACAGCATGTATAACACATGTATGGCTAACACATGTATGTATAACACATGTATGTATGGTTAACACATGTATGTATAACACATGTATAGTAGCATGTACAGAATCTAATTAACGTATACAGGTACAACATGTATGGTAGCATGTACAGGATCATGTATGGAAGCATGTATGGTAACATGTATGGTAGCATGTACGTGTGAACTTGATAATTAACATGAATGGTAGCCAACACGTGTACAGCAGCTAATGTACAGTGGCTAAATAACACGTGTATAGCAGCTAATGTACAGTGGCTAAATAACACGTGTACAACATGTACAACACGTGTACAGTAGCTAATGTACAGTGGCTAAATAACACGTGTACAACATGTACAACACGTGTACAGGAGATATACAGGTAGCCAACATGTGTATAGCAGCTATACAGATAGCCAACACGTGTACAAAAGATATACAGGTAGCCAACATGTGTACAGCAGCTATACAGATAGCCAACACGTGTACAGCAGCTATACAGATAGCCAACATGTGTATAACAGACCCACCATGAAACAATCAACACGTGTACAACCAACACGTGTGTAGCAGCCAGACGTGTACATTGCATACGTGTACAGCAACAAACATGGAACCATTAGAATAAAAATGGTGTACAAAACATCCCAGTATTCTTAAAAGGATTGTCATCCATACGGCATAAAACGTCCAGATGTTTTATACATGGTAGATGTGATGAAGGGTGGCATGAGATCTTTTGTTTGTAGTGGTCCACGTGATTTGTGGATCTGCCTCATTTTTAACCCCATATCATTACACGATACATAGAAAATAATGAACGGAGCAGATCCCCAAGAAAGCATCATAAGTGGACCCCACCTATCCAACCCAAATTAAAAAAAAATCCTTTCACGGACAAACAGGAATGGGGGCAGCGTTAATGGGTTTTTATTTCATCTCTATGCTCCATATGTGGGCTGTCCAGTCCATAGACCCATTTAAAATTTGGGCCCGTGGCCTAAAATTATTTTACAAAACTAATGGAGGGTGTGGATTTATTGTCAATTCATCACGGTGGACCCCACTTTGACTTTTAAAATCCAACCGGAAGCTGCTGCATCCTGTAACAGCGCACGCCTATTTCGTCTTCAAGCGAACTTCTACTGAAATTCTCCACCGAAATTCATGGGGCTGAATAGCTGGGGTGTTGTACATTAGCCAATCACGTGTACAATACAACAACTTTATGGATTCTGACTAGTGGGTCCCACCGTTAGTTAATGCCTAAGAATTTTAAGTCTGTGACTTATATCCATAACACACATCCTTAGAATTTATTTATATGACAAGTGATCTGTTGCACATTGTACTCATAATTCTAAGTATGATTTAACTCACATACGTAGAATTGATTTATATTAATAAAAGGCTCTTATTACTGTAATGGATTAGCTAAGAAAACAATCCATTGTGCACATTGTACACACTGATTGATTTGATACTAAAATCATAGACATGAATCTAGTCCCAAAAAAAATCTGAACCGTCCATTTACCTCATATGATTTTAGGGGTTGGGCCATAATTCCATTCCTAAAGGAAAAGACGGGCCACTTACCTTTTTAGATGATAATAATCGGAGATCCGCCGTTAAATATGCTCTGATACCACTGTTGGGAAGCGCGGAAGGTGAGCCCTCAAGATCTGACGGTCTACACGATGTTTGGAACCTTTACAAAGTAGAAGAACGGTGCTCCAACAGCCCGCCTATCTACTACTGGAGCAGATGGAACTATTCACACCTCTGATCCTACGGTATATAGTGGTCCCGGATTGCGATCTATGGATCAGATCGTCCCAAGGACAAGCTAAGATGGACAATCTCTCGTGCACAATGTTTCTCTCTCCGTATACTCTCAGTATTTTGTATATCTTATTATGCGAGAGAGAGTGCATGCCTTTTATAGGAAAGGAGGGGAGTTTGGATGAGACCATATCATCCGGTCTTATCCCTATCTCCTATCATAAATCAAATTCAATTTTGAATTTGAAATATAACCGAAAAGGAAAAAGGCCGGAAGATGCCTAAACATGTGGGACCCACCCACTAGTGATTGCTCACCAGTGGGCCCCACTGGCCTACCTCCAACACTCAACCCCTAGTATTTATGGAGGCAAACCCAACAAATTAGTCGAGGTGGTCAATTCCTATTCATGCAGTTTGTCACCCCTGTCACACCCTGAAAAACGGAGCCCAAGCCCGGGCCCTTGACTCCGCTCTTGAAAAGTGACTTGGGAAAATTTTTGGTAAAATTTTTAATGTACAGTTGATAGTATTTTCCTCAACTATGATATCAATGAGATAAGAGAGCAACTCAAAATCTCTAATTCTATTATGTATCATTTACAATTACATCAAAAACATAAAGTTTCAAATATATAAATATGTTGAAAGATCCAAGAGTATGAAATATTATAGTGCATAATGTAAAGTCCATGCTAAGCTACTCTTGTTGTCTGCCTTGCCCTTAAAAAAAAAAAAAAAAAGAATAAAGCATGAGCTAAAAAGCCCAGTGAGTACATCTCTCATGTGTTCAGTGTTTCAATACTATACTATGCAACTTACCCATATCAGAGTGCACAATGATATCCATACGCAATGCAACATGATGCTGCTAAACAAAATAAAATGCAATGAATGCCAATGCCATCATGTATGTCATGCTTCCAAGGCCCAAATATTCTACACATCTCTTTAAATTTTCAACACATTTCAATACAATTATCATATGAAATCACCGGGGTGAGTACCCAAATCAACCAACCATGGTGTATGACCTCGCATACCCAACCTCGATGGTGGGGGCTCAAATCAACCATGGCCCTTGGGTCAACTCTATTGGGCCCAACAGTAGCAGACCATTTGCAATCTTAACAGGCCAGGCGGTCTGATCTAGACTCATTTTTACAATCTTGACATGCCAGGCTGGTCAAACTTGAACCCATCTTACAATGCTCACATGTTAGGTTGGTTAAGACCTCTTCCCCACTCGACCTCATCAACGGAGCTCAAATCAACCATGGCCATGTATCTGCTTGGCCTAACAGTTAAGCACCTGACGATACCAACAAGGTTAAGAGAATTTCACCCACGGGACTTGGTATATTAATCTCCAATATTAAACAACATTTCTAGTGTTCCTGAACCACATATACAACTGTGGTATCCAAGATGGCATAATCTGCATCCATCTCGATAATGATATGTATGATGAAACATTCATAGTGCATGTCATGCATAATCCATACCCAACAATGCAATGCACAAAATCAAACAAGGCTATTATCCAAGTATGTATCCAATCAACCATGGTTCCAAACATGCATATAAAATATACCCAATCAACCAGGGTTTCCATCCTCCACATGCCAAACAACATAAACAAGTTGTGATATATAAATCATATCACAATAATCACGGCTCCTCAGTCCATGCATAGTCCACATTACAAATACCATACACTCACGAGGCTTAGTATATTAATCCCCAATATAATAGATTCAATAATCATGAAGTCATGTATATGCTCCCCCGTATGACCCATACAAAAGTTCTACCCTCAGCTGACGTTTGCAGTCCATCTAGTTTCGAATGAACCTATGAACAAGTTGTATGATAAATGGACGTAATGGCGGGGTCGACAAAGGGGTCGCAGCCGCTCGACAGTCCAGCGGTGTGGTCCACCGGTCTTTGGATCTGTCTCGCTTTTTTTTTTTTTTAAAGGAACCAGGCTCTAAAGTGAGCCAGCAATATGGTATGGGCGATCGGGTGTAGGACATACACATCAAGGTGAGGTCCACAGTGGGTCCCACACGCTGGTCAAGTGGGTGGCCATAACATTACAGCGTGCCCTATGAAATTTTCAATGGTTGACGTTCAATCACACTGTTTCATGGCGTGGTCTACTTGGGATCTGGATCCACCTCGTTTTTGGGCTTAAAGCCGGTGGGTGGGTCCTACTAACGTGGTGCACCGCCCAAACGCACTAAGAAAATGGATTGGACTCATGAATGAAACATATGCATCCAGGGGCTTTTCTTTTTATTTATTTATTTATTTTAAACTTTAAAATGTACTCTAAATCAGACATAAGCTGACAGTGTAGATATAGGGTACATACATCAAGATGGGGTCCACGGTGGGCACCACACGCTGGACAGGGGACCCTACCTGTTGGACAACGTCCAAAAGTTTGTCCCATCTGAATAGACTAATTGCATAGATAAAATAATTATATCATGGTGGGCCCCACCTAGGAACCCGCTAATATCTTGAAGAATCCTTGATCCTGATCAAGACCACTGCCTGAATGGGATATTTGGTTCGCTCGTGTCTCATCTAAATACGAGGCAACATGGAGGAATTTGGGCATTTATGAATACATCAAACTATCAATCCATATAAGATCCAACCCTTCTTATAGCAACTTTGACATTTTGGAGTTCATCCACCAACACGTTTTTCTTCGGGTGTAGGCATATGAATCCAACGATTTTGGACTTCATGGCCTTGACCCAACTTCTTCCTTTCAATGAAGTTGTCTTCCCTAAAATTAGACGATCATGAATAAAGCTGGCAAGGCTTATTCCCACTTCATGCAAACGTACTGCAAACACAGAAGACTGGTCGATTATTTTGAACATACAGTCTTCCTATTACTCTAGATCTACCGACATTTACTCTTTGCGTGGATGCTCTGTAGGTCACGAATGAGTGCGATCAACTGGCCGATGTGCTCGCATGGGGTTGAAAACTTGCTCCGACACCTTTCGTACTTGGCCACCTTTACAGAGGTATCCTTGAGATTGCCGCCAAAGGTCTATATCTTGCAGGAGGACCATTGTGGCTTCTTCAGATGTGGATTTATGAATACTTTCGTCCTTCCCTTGTACATTATTTTCTTCACTCCGACGATGCTTATTCTTCCTATGGCGAACATGTCATTAATTCTCCCCAATAAACCCGGACATTTTTTGTATATATGGATACTTTATTCTTTTCTTTGGATAGGGGTAAAAAGAGTCGAACGCTCATCCCCTTTCATGATAGAGAATTCGGCCTAGCTTGGTTCACCGACCGATACGAGAGCGAGGATGATCTTGTGGCGTCTCAGAGGCACCTTGCTTGAGAGAGCTATCTAATCTGCAGAGATGTCCCTTATGGCGGCACAGTCGACACTAGTAAGAATGCCAAAGTAGGCATCGAGCAGTACTGTCCAAATCTACTCGCTCGTCAATCCAGACTCATCCAGTGCACCCCATGTCCATTCACTTAGATGACTTGCAATCAACCTCCCTTCACTCAGCCGATCACCGATCGAATCGATCTCTATCATTCCCTCAATTCTACTTTCCAGTCAGCCAGTCGGACTCTCAATCTTACGCACTATCCAAATTAGCCCCAAGTAATGGACACTTTCATCGCTTGGTGGGATGGCTATTATAAAAATATGATCGATAATTTTCCTGAAGCCTTCACTACCCAACTTTCTTCTTCCATAGATCTTTGAGGAAAGAAAAGGGCAGCACTCCCATTGGCCACAACTCCCAACCAAAAAACAAATAAGCCGAAGACCAAATCGGTCACCATCTCTGCCCTGCAAGTTTCGTCGATCGAGATGGCTCCTCAACCGAAGCATTAAAAAGCTAAGGTTAATGTACCTGTCGCTCCCACATCTCAAGCAGCTCGATCAGCTCCATCTGCTCCGAAGAGGATTCTTGACTTATGAATTCCTCTTGGCTCACCTCCTCAGCGTCTTGTTCTAATCTTCAAATGCTTTCACCCATCTTCTCAGCCAATCATAGCTAATTGGCCGCTGCCGACCTCATCTAAAGGACGACGACAATCAGGTACTTCCTCCGTCAAGGCTGTATCTTCATTTGAAAAATACTTTAAAACCAAATATTGGTCACGGCTCTCCGCTGATGATTACTCTAAAGAAATTGTGAAATGTTTGAAACATCACCAGGAAGCTCACTATAATAAATGTTGGAATAAATGGTGGCAGGATAAGGAATATTAAACAATTTTGATCTTCCATTCGATGAAAATACATTATTCCCTATCACCCCAGTCCTCCACCATTCCCACTTCTACATGAGCAATGGTGATGATTATAAAAAATTCCCAAACCGTGGATAGACGATTCGTCACCTAAGTCATCCATTCTAATTTAAGTGGATGTTACTTTCACTTGTCTGCTCTGAGCCTTTTTCCTCATACATTAGCTAACTATGTCTTTCTTTTGTAATTACTCGAGAACTATCGGCTGCACAGAAGCAAGTCATTGTGGTGAACCACTATAATAACGTCAGCCAGCAATTGATGCTCTCGAAATCCCTGATGTGCAAACTATTATTCTGAGGACACGGTTAGCACTGAAGCTCTTCCTTCTCATGCTTCTCCTGAAGCTGCGACTCTTACTACAAAGTTTGAATACATGGTTGACCTTCCCCAAATACCGCCTGCTGCTGTCAACCAAGAAAAAGAAGAAGATGAGCGCCCCTTAAGTGCCACTCCTCAGGACTTAAAAGAGAATCGTCTCCTTAACCTACTCCGTCCTCTATTCGGTAGCTTCCTCCTACCGTTGAAGAACCTCTTCAACTAGATGCAACACCTAAGGAGATTATCCATGATCAGTCAATAGAAGAGACTCCTGTAGTCGATGTCTCTATGGCTAACCCGGTCCCTGCATTAGCGCCAATGGTCGTGGACGATGCCTTGACATCTTCTACATCTACTAAAGACATGCTTCCAGTTGAAGACATCATCTCCTCCCTTGAACGAGCTCCTACCGATGACCTCAATGTGGTCAAGTCTCGACTGAATTTCAAAGCTTTAAAGAAGAACTCCGGATCCTTGTACAAGAAGGATTGTGCAGGACAATGTCGGTCAAGATGATTGATAGGCTTGCCCAACTGATCGATCCATGTAGGGCTTTCTCTTATTCCGACGTGAGTTTCATAGTTAAATTACCGGCCCTCAAGGACTTCTTGGGATTCGTTGAAAAGAAACACGAGCTCTGCACCATCATTAGCCGCTTTGAGACAAAGCATGTAACAATAAAATCCCAGATGACCTCCGTCAAGGATATCACAAGCAAACTCTCGGCTAGCCATACTGAATTGAAAACATTTAGGGTCGAGTTAGAGGAAATGAGCATAAGGATCGTAGCTCTTGAGGCAGAGATGATGACTCTGAAGAGAAGCTATGAGGAGAAGAATGCTAAGTGTGATCAATTAAAAAAAAAAAGACGGTTAAGGATTTGGCAGAGTCCGCTAAGGTCCAGACAACAAATATTAGCTGAAATCATCGAGCGACTGCCAAACATGAAGTTGCTTTACGCGTGGTGAAGGGTCGGTTGGAAGATTTTGAAGCATCGATTCAAAGCTTTTCTTCCTTAAACTTGTAATTCTTATAACCGTGACCACTCATTAATACAATCGGCCATCGAGACTTCTTTCTACTATCAGTCACCTTACCTAGTATTTTCTTTGTTTTCCGCTTTCCATAACTAACTGTTGACCTGACCTCTAAAATCCTAGGAGTCATGCATGATCCCTCAAAATAAAGGCTAGGATGGCTGCACGTCCCTAATTTCTTGGGACACGAAGTGTCTTTCCTGCCATAACTGCCCCAAATGTGGGCTCTCGAATTATCTATTTAAACTATCTTGGATCCCATCCAAACTTACACTAAAATCGTCATAAACTGTCTAATTTCCTACCCTTCCTACCATGGCTTCCAACTCCTCTTCATTCTTCGATCGTGCAAAGAGCTATTGTTGAGTGTGAAATATTGCATATTCCTCCCTATATATTCCTTGGTTTTATAAACATGATAGTGCTTGAGCGATCTATTTTCACTTGTTTTCTCTTACGAGGTGATTTTGAGAGCTTTGGAGAAAATGATGCTTAAAGTAATGAATTAGTGCTTAAGAGATTACCAAAGTGAGGCTTGGAGATTTAGAGGTCAAAAATGAAGAAATTACATGCCAAAGATCTAAGAAAAACCGTAGAAACAATAGATTGTTCGGTTTAATCTTCAGTGCGACCGAGCCCCAATTCAGTGCGACCGAAGGTGTACAAAACAGTCCAATGAAGAAAAGAAGATTTTTGGAGCTAATTTGGTTCAATCGAAGCCAATTCAGTGCGATCGAAGTCAAGTTCGGTGCGACCAAAGGTGAATAGAGAGTTCAAGTGAGAAAAAAAGGTTAACTCGGTTCAACCGAAAGATAATTCGGTCTGACTAAAGTTCAAGGTTCGGTGCAACCGAAGTCGGTCGGCTGCGGCCGAAGCATAAATCAACTGTGTAAATTGAGGCAGTTTCAAAGTCAATTCGAGCAAAGCATATAAATATGGGTCCTTTTAGAGTTTCTAAACACGAATTAGGGTAGGAGTAGAGTAAGGTGTTGAAGAACTTCAAGGAGTCTTCTATCTTCTTCAATCCATCCATTCTAGTTAGTTTTTCATATTTTCTATTAATAGTTTAGTTTCAATCATGTCTTTGGTTGGCTAATCTCTTAGCTAGAGCTAAGAGGTGAAGCTTATAGTTTATTTTGATGTTTATCTTACTTTGATTCAAGTTTATGTTAAACTTCCATTGATTCTTTGTTTGAATGAAGGAATATTTTTAGTTTATTGTGATCAATTGTCGACTCCAATTACTTAAAATGGTTGGGAAGCTTTTGATATCTTCTTACATGTTTTGCAACTGTGTGATCTATAAAGTTCAGTGATTTGCCATTGTCTCCAGGGCATGATATATACTTTTACCTTCATATGATCATTACATTGGTTCTATATGAGGGAACTAATCCAATGAAAAGTTGAAAATCCTATTATGCTTTGACTGCTTTATCATCCAACTGGATAGGATAGGACTCCGATTCCAGTTGTGTTATTATTGAATCTAGTAATGAGATAGCTATAAGTGGACCCTTGGCGCTCTAGTTTTCCATTATTATTGATAGTTTATTCACAATTGATCTTTTAAATTCCGGATTCTAGTATAGCTTAGACTCTAGTTCTAATTCTAGTTTATTTCAGAAAATACACACATAGTAAATCCTTGTAGATTTGACCTCGGTCTCATCGGGTTATTACTACAACGAAGCCCTGCACTTGGGGTTGTGAACTCAAAAGATTTTTGACTGGGGTCTCATCGACTTCTGTCAATCTTTACTACTTTTCGACGTTAATCACTTCATCAGGGAGGCCTCAGAAGCGGTCGAACTAGATACCACATTGGAAGACCTGCAAATGTTGAAACATTTGTATTTCATTGGGAATCGTTATTTCTAACTCATTTAAAAAAAAAAAATTTGACCAGCTCACTGGATATCTTTAACAACAGGCTACAGCCAGGGAAGATTCCTTGGAGGTCAATGAAGCTTATGAGATGACTTGAAATGAACGATTGCAATGGACTTGATGTGAGATTTGTATCTTGAATTAACCTTCCTTAAGCTTGATTTTCGGTGTCAGCCTGCTTTTGAATGGACCAGATTGACGAGTTCCGATCAGTTGCCATGTTTTAGTGCCGTAATGACTGGAGATCTATTCCTTAGCGATCACGCAGACGTTGTAATTCCAATGCCACACGGCGTGCCCCATTTTGACGGCCAGATCAAAAGATGTGTGTCCCATTAGAATCAACGCATGGCATGCATCATACATGTGTGCACACGTGACGTGGGGACCACTTAGTATAAAACTATATGGAATAGTAAAACGTCACTTTTAAATAAAAAAATATCTAATGCATTTATACCTCACCCTTGCCGCGACATGCCTATCCCACGTCTCATCATCTCTATATTTAACGATGACCATGCCGTCCTCGCGTATAAAGCCATCTCCAGTCCATCTGAACGACTGCATGAAAGAAATCGAGAAAAAAAAATGAAATGATCCAGAGAAAGAAAATATATAGTGAACGAGGGATTAAAGGAGATTAGGGAGAAGGAAAGGCGATCTCAACCATTCACATATATCCGATGTCCAAATCAACCGTTGACGTGAGTGCACGGGTCGTTTACCCATTGTCTTGATGTCGGGCCCATCAAATGGACTCCATCTTGACGTATATGTTGATATCTATGTCATTTTTCCATTTTGCTAGAAGGTGGGACCCACCTGTCCATGTTACCCAGCGTGGCCAACATGTGGTCTACCTAGATATGCATATGATTGATATATATATATATATGGATTCCATAATGGTAGAAACTCATTTGATAGCAGAAATTTCATATTTTCTTTGCCCTGTATATTCCTCATTTATTGGGTTTTGATGGATATGTAAAGCTCAGTAGGCCCACCATGAGCTGGCCAACTTTATAGACAGAGTTGATCACTTACTTGGACCCTACTTATGTATTTACAAAAATAAAACCAATACAGGTATTCACTGTGCAGGTAGAGAGACTATTTACGTCAACAACAGATCGAGTGAAGATTTTACTTGTGGGACCCACCTTGAGGTTTGTGTTAAATCCAGACTGTCTATCTATTATGCCAGATCATTTTATGGCTAGGGCCCAAATTTTAGTCAAAGTTTGATTATAAATGGGCCACACTGTAGGGAATAGTGGTGATAGTAATGCTCACCATTGAAACCATCCTAGAGATCTACTAATGCATTTATTGCCATGCTCGTAAAGTCATATTGACACGTACGTGGTTAAAATATAACAAAAAAGGTGGCCCCATTCATAGGACTCATGTCGTACGCGTGACATTCAATCCATCCATCCAATTTGCTAAGCCATTTTAGTCATTGGTTCCAAATATTGGCTTAACTCATATATGAGGTATACTATAGGTAAAAAATGAGATAAGAATGTCTACCATTGAAAACTAACTTTTCTAAAAGAAGATACAAGCTTGACGGTGACATCTCAAATAATAGTTAGTCCACTTGTGAGACCCACCATGATGTATGTGTTTTATCCAAGCTGTACATTCATTTTGTACGGGTCATCTTAGGCCTAAGGCCCAAGGATGAGCTCCCGGGTAGGCCAAACCACAAAGAATAGTTGGGAAATGACGTCTAACCTTTTCTTTTGCACGATATTTTCTTAAGAGGATCGTGGGGCCACCATGGACAGCACTACCGTGTTTAAGTGATATTCACACCATCCATCAGATGTCCTATCTCATTTTAGGCCTTGGTTTCAATAATCGACCTGACTTGGATCTCGAATGGGCCACACTTTAGGAAACGGCTGGGACAAGAATGCGCACCATTGAAAACAAACCTGTATTAAGTACTAAGGCATTTATTGACTTTTCATAAGGTGATACAGGCGATGACTAGTTACATCCCAGGTAATAGGTAGTCCACCCGTGGGGCCCACCCAGTTGCATGTGTACGATCCAAACCGTCCATCCATTTTTCTATACCCTTTTAGGCGTTGGACCCAACATTGGGACAAAACCAAACCTTAGATAGGCCACGGCGTGGAGGTGCAGTTGGGACAAGACATCCACCGTTAAATACTCCCTAGACCTACCCATGATGTTTATTTTCCATCCAATCAGTGCATAAGGTTACGATGACCTGGCTAAAGGTAAACCACCCATATCAGCTTAATTTTCAAGCTTGGTGGGCCCCCACCTTTGAAAATAGTATAGTTGCATGAGCCACCGTTAAAACCTACACGTGTTTTACCCACGCTATCCATCTATTTTTCCATCTTGTTTGAGGTGATTAGTGGGACCCATCCCACATGTGTGAACTCTACGTGGTTTACCTATCTTTCCATCCCAAGAGACAGGCCAGATCGAAGCTTGGATGGGTTGCACCAAAGGCAACAATGGTGGTGATGGAACACTTACCTTTGTAATTTCTGGAGCTGACCTCATCAGCGTCCAAACCTCAGGAGCCAGACTGCCAGGAGCAGTGGTGGACCCCACCATGACCGATGTATCAGATCCACACCATCCCTCCATTTCTCCAGATAATTTTAGGGCTACTGCCTAAAAATGAAGAAAATCCATATCACAAGTGGACCCTAGTACAGAAAACAGTGGGGATAGTGACGTTCACTGTTGAAATCTTTGCAGGACCCACTTTGCTACATGTGTCTCATCCAGCCATTCATCCATTTTGCCCGGTCATTTCTAGGAATGGTCCCGATCACCAGAAGAGGTAGATCCCAATCTTAGGTGGACCACCACCACAAAACAGTAGAGATTAAACGGCTACCATTGGAATCAGTTGGGCCACCATAGTTGCAGCATGTGGGGTCCCAACATAATGCTTATTTACCACCAACATGATAAGGTCACACCGACCTAGGTTAAGGGACGGCACAATATCAGTTGATCCAGAGTACAGTGGATCCCACCACAAGTACCGAGGGAGTGAGGTTAACCACCGTTAGAAACTTCCCTGCTTCAATCCTAACCCAACCCAACCGAACCCAACCTCGGGTTGGGAATTCTCAACCCAAGCCCAACCCAAGTGGGTTCAGTCAGGTTGATCGGGTTGGTCGGCTGGATACATGTTAATATTTTTGTTATTACATTAGTCTATTATATTTCAATACACATTTTATTTTTTGTACCCATGATTTTATTAATTATATATGTAGTTATTTATGGTAAAGAACTTCATTTTTTCTTTAAAAAAACAAGTTAAAATATAGGACTACTCATTTAAAAATCATGTTGTGTAGTATGCAATCTGTTTGAGAGAGAAATCTAGCATATCTTGTTAGTGTTTTTTTTTTTTTTTTTTTACAAACGCACACACACAACCACACACTCACGACGTAGTGGAATTTCACCACCTATGGGTACTCGAACCCTCAACCAGGTGTTGAAACTCCTGGGAGTCTACCACTGGAGTAAGCTTGAGTCATCGGAAATGGTGTGGACCAATAAGACCTAACGGCACTGGAATTTCTTATTGCCTTCAATACAAACGATCCACACTCAATTATCATTTATAACTTATATAACGATCGGGTTCGGGTTGGGTCGGGCAACCTGAGACCTCAACCCAAGCCCAACCCAACATTTATCAGGTTGGTGTTTATATAGCCCAAGCTCGAGACCAAACCCAACACATCCTGCCCGAGCCCAACCCAATGTCGGGTTGAACCTGCCCGACTTTCAGCCCTACACACTATATCAGTTTGATCCAAAGTATAATGAGTCCCACCACAAGTACGGAGGAGTGGGGTTAACCACGGTTAGAAACTTCACTGGTTGACCGTCATGTTGTCCATTTGGCATCAGGACCCACCATAATGTATCTATTTAATCTACACCATTCATCTACTTGGTCTGATCATTTTAGACCATGAACCCACAAATCAGGCCTACCCATAGTTGAGGTGGGTCATGCGATAGGAAACAGTGGTGTCAATGATGCCAACCATTGAAACCTTCTTTGAGGCCACCTTGGTGTTTATTTTCCATCAAACTTGGTGATAAGATCGGAGAGACATAGAAGAAAGGAAATCACGTACATTGGCTTGATTAATCTAGTGGTGGACCCCACTCTAGCAAATGTAAGTGGTGATAATGCCTCTCACTGTTGAGACCTTATTATAGTCCAGTGTGACACATGGGTTTTATATACACCGTCCATCTACTCAACATCCATGGGGCATGCTGCTTTGTGTATGCTTAGCCATACCATCTAGTGGGTGTGGACTACTGTCTGGCCACTTAAATGAATGTATTGAATATTAGCTCATTTTAGAGCTCGAACCCAAAATGAGGTGAAACGGTAGTTTGAGTGGGCCACACCACCAAACTATGGGCTGTTTGACCAGTCACCTTGTCATCCTTGTTTGGGGCCACCATGTTACTTACCTTGATGTCTATATTACATCCTCACCGAACATTCATTTTGCTAGATTATGTTATGTGAAAAGGCCTAAGTGTGGGGCTGATTCTATTCTTAAGAGGACCACGCCGGGATTGGATGACTCCCATTTTCTTCATATTAAGCCGTTCAAGGAGGATTATCACATATATTATGCACCCTACATTATATACATGAATGAGATTATGCGTGTATGTGCCAGGATTAGTAACATGCTAGTATACCTGGCCCTGATAAGGTCGACACTAATATTATGCTTAGTATAAGGCATACCATGCTCATTCATACGTTACACGCATCATCTGTATGCCTGTTATGAATTCCAATTGATCATAGCATACGCCTTTTAGATTGATATACTTAGAGGACTTGTACGAGACAGGGTCGCCCACATGATCATCATATGACTTGATGCATGACTTGAAAGTGTGATTCATGCATAACTCATTATGTGTGGCACGTTACATCTATTCCCTAGCAATACCAGGGAAGTAGTTCCGCAGTTGGGATATGGTTGGCGTAGATGAGTATGGACACCGGAAACTATTGAGGTTACAGGGCATCCCTGGGTGATAGTCTCTAAACCCTGTGTTACTAGTAGGATGCTCCAATGTCTAGACTAAGTGGATTCATAAGTGCACAAGGGCTGGATACTGGTAGGCTGCGTCTCCCACTGTGTCATGGTCGATTGGAAGGGGTTTAACCTTACCCACCCGGGTGAAGAGGGATATATGTTAGGTTGAGTTTGACCAGCTAGTGAAATGGGTTCGTTATTGGCGAGCCGGATGTGTTTTCGTATACCACTGATGAGGCAGATAGTGAGGTCTCTTGCACTCGCTTGGTCTCGCGGGCGATGGGCTGCAACCAGTACTGTTGGAAGTGTACTAGACCCCAGTGATGATCCAATTGTGAACTGTTATGAGATGTGGACTAGACATCAGGATTGGCATGTGACATATAGTATCCATACATTCATGTAGCACTCGAGATTGTAGATGCGTAAATATAATTCAGTGTTATACAATCATGGGCCCGATCCCCAATTTGTATGAGACTATTCGAGATCAGGAGTCTATCATTCTGGAATTACATTACATGTTTGCTATAAGACTAACATGTGTTGTAACCCTCGGTGCGAGTCCCCTACCGGCATACGATACTACGCACTACAACTCGTTCCTTCATCATGCATTTTCATATTGCATATCTGTATATGATAAGTGGCTCGATAGGCCTTTTACTTTGTATAACCTTGGTATGACCGTTAACATTCATGGCTTGGCAGCATAACTCTCCATCATTTCTACATACTCTGATATCGTTATACATGTCATATCTATTGTGCACGCACACACGCACTCTCTAAGCTTCGTAACAAGCTTATACACGTTGTTTACGTGTAGGTTATGCTAGACAGCAGCAGTAGTGAGGCAAGAGCACATGCTTGACCTTTTGGAGTTTTTATATATGTATCGTATTTCCCTTTCCAGTACTGTACTCAATCCTTTTATAATGGATATATGTGATCAGGTTTGGCTAATGGTACATTCATGGTTATGCTTCCCAAAAAAATCACCCTAAAAATCCTCCTTGTGGGATTCTGATTTCGGAACATAGCGTAAGGTAGGAATCGAAATTGGAGTGCCACGGAGGTTGTTAGCATCAGATTCGGTTTACTGCAAATGAGCGCCAGAAATCGAATTTGGGGCATGACACCTGAACCCATCAATTCAATCGTATTATGCTTTGTGTGCTGCAAACACAGTGCACGGGGCCGTTTGAGGAAATTAAGGAGAGGGACCGCTCCTTCTTCAAGGATCTAGCTGTTCCCAAGGATCTCTCCATAATTCACAAATCGTCACTTACAAAGCTCGGTCAAAGGTGAGCCTGATCGGGAAAAGGGAGGCCGAGAACCGAGTCTCCACTCATGGCATCTGCATCAACCAACTCTTACACATTCTTCTTATCATCATCAAGAAGGGAGTTGACTGGAAGTTGAAACGGGAGCAAGCCGAGATCAAGAAGCAACAACTCCTTGAAGAGTTCAAGGGGATAAAAGGCTAAAAATGCTTGAGCGCCCGAACTGCTCGGCTGCTTTGTTTCCCTTTTTTTACTTTCACTTCTGTAATGCGGCTGATAGCCAGCTTGCTCTTAAATAAACTTCCTTTTTATCAATTTTTCTGTTATTTGCATACTTATCGAGATTCATTTTGTGCTATATCATAGAAAGACATTCCTCTTTATTGAATTGTCCTTCTAAGATATCAATCATCTTCCTTGCCACTACGATCAGTCACATCTCAAGATATTTAGAACGATCAACCAATTTGAACTGCTCATTACTATGACATGGGGCTCATCAAACGACTCTTGGCCGATTGGAGCTGTGATGTTATTTGTCTTATTGATATTCCTTATCGACCAGACTTTATCTTTCACAACTCGGCCATCCAACACTTAGTTTTTTTGGTAGTTGTTTGTTGACTGGACTGTAATGAATGTGCATTACTTTCCAATGACACCTCATTTCATATTCCAACCTTTTAAGAATCGAAACGACAACCCAGTCGCTTAACTCAGGTTTCCTAACCATCGTACCCTATCCAATGCTAGCATTTATTACTCTTAGCAATGCTTATAAAAGCATCACTCATCCGGATTCACGTTACATCTCTAGCTTCCATTTCAACAACGAGCCTTAACTTCCATGGCTTCTACCCTATTTTTATCACAATAACTAACCATTCTGAAGGAGATCATCGAGGAGGGGATTGAATACTTTTCTCACTCTCCTCTCCTTCACAATATTTATCCCTTTACTAAGGATGCCACCGAGGCGGCAAAAACTGATGAACATTTATGGGAAATCCTAGAGGTTCTTTCCAACTTGTAGCGCCTTTAGGACATCTAATCCAAGACTATTTTGGAGTTACGGCGGTGTGTCACCCTTCTGGAGGAACAATTAGTCATTCGTGCTGAGCCCAAGATCCTCTCGGCCCATTATGATGCCGCATGGAAGGACTAACTGCATTGGGCTCATCGACATTGCTTTGATAGAGTGATGTTGCAATCGTTGTAGGCCCAACGCAATGACCTCTTTTCCGATCTCTCAAAAGTTGCGCACCTCTACCCAGGGCGGGACTGACTGGATTCTCAAGAGTTCCTGACCTTCATCGAGTCTTGGCTAGAGTTTTATCGGATTCGTGAAGAATCTAGCAGGTCTGAGAAGCTGAAGGCCGAGTGAGAGGTCGTGGCAGTCAACTAACGCCTTGACACGATGATAGACCTACTTTGCGAGACTATGATCGAGTGCCCGTCGTGTAGAAGCAAGCATGCGCAGGCCAAAGAGGCAAAGGAGTCGGTTGCTAGAGAATTCGAAGAGCTCAAGGCAGCCCACCTGTGAAATGGCCAATTGGCTTATTATTTCTTCCCCTTTTTGGTTTTCTTCTTTTTTGGTTTTTTGTAATTAAGCGGCCTCTTAAGTAAGATCCCTTTTCTTGCAATACAAATTTGTTTGCATTTATTCTTTTACTTGTAGTAGGGTACTGTAATTCTTACTTTTTGTACTTATCTAGCATGTTCTTGCACTACTTCCCATAGCAAGGGATACAACGTTTTCACAAATTAGCCGTTGATAAGAGCCTTTGTGACTTTCTGTTTATATCTTTTAAGGTATAGGCTCCACTTGAAGGACCTGGATAACAATATATGGTCCATCCCATGTGGGAGACCATTTCTTGCCAAAAGCACGATCTGTGTACCCAATCAGCAACACGACCTTCCAAACCATATCCCCCTCCCCAAATGACTTTCCTTTTACTCTCTTGTTGTGCGCTCGAGCAATGGTCGACTTGTTAGCAATGATAGAATCAAAGGCTTTCATTCAGGTTTCGTCTAACCTTTCGAACACGGCCAACATTGCCTCTGTAAACTCAGGAGGACTTAACTCGGCCTAATGGGTAATCCTCAAAGATGGCACAATGATTTCCAAGGGTACCATGACATCATGCTCATATGTTAATGCGAACGAACTCATCGTAGTACTGGTATGAGGCGGTATGCCTAGAGCACCTCAGACCATTTCACATGCCATTACTGAGAATTTTTCTCAATCATTTTTCTAAAGATGTTCTTGATTACCTTATTGTTAGCCTCGACCTAACCATTGACTTGTGCATAATACGATGTTGAGTGTAAAAATTTTATCCCAAACTTGTCAGCCATGGCCCCCACCTCCTTTGCTAAAAATGTTGCACCTCGGTCCATAGTGATTGACTTTGGAATCCTGAACTGACGGATAATGCTACTTTCGATGAATTCTATAATTTCTTTGTAGCTGACCACTTTCATAAGCTTTGATTCTACCTATTTAGTAAAATAATCAGTTGCCACGTTGAAAAATGAATTCATATGTATCAAAGGTGGGTAGATCTAACTTATAAGATCGATCGCTCATCCTCGGAAAGGCCAAGGCTTAATGATGGAATGGATTTTAGTTGCGGGCACGTGTTAAATTGGCCCGTTCCTTTGGCAAGCCTCACACCTTTGGCATATTGGATGTAATCGGCCATCATCGTTAGCCAAAAGTACCCATAACACCTAAGTGTAAGCCTCATTTTTCTTCCTACTTGGTGGGTCTCATATATCCCTTTGTGGACTTCACCCATTGTCAGTAGGGCTTCTTTTTTGGACAAACATTGGAGCAACACTCTATCAGCCCCTTTTCGGTATAGTTCACTATTAATTATGACATAATTAGCTGTCGATCTCCTCACATCCCTGCCGACCTTAGTGCATGAGCTCTGGAGGTAACCCATGAGAGGAGCTCTCCAATCCTCTTCTTTCAACTCTACCTGGCGTATCTCTATGACAACTTCGCTTTCGAAGACTGATGGTAGAGAGTCTATAGACCTCTTTTGGATAGTAATCGCCCTTTTGGTCGATCCCCTTAAGACATTAAGCCTCGATGCTAATTGTACCATTTTGTTAGCATCCACGTTGTGATCTCTAGTAATATGCATTAGATCGACTTCCTCAAAACTGTCTATCATCTGAGATGTCAAGGCATAGTATGGTAAAAGGGCTGCACTGGTACATTTAAAAAGCCATGTCATTTGATTAATGACTAATTATGAATCGCCCAGGATTGTCACACTTCTTGCACCCAATTTCATCAATAATTCCAGGCAGATTATCATGGTTTCATACTTGGCTTGATTATTAGTGTACTCGAACTCTAATTTGAATGCAAATTCCAAACAATTTTCATTCGATGCAATTAAAATAATTTCGGCTCCTAATGCTTTGTAAGTATTTGATTCGTTGAAGATCAACTTCCATGAGGTCAATTGTATGCAATACAAATCTAAAACACCTGGAGAATTTTGATCTTCTAAGTCAGACAGATGGTCGGCCAAGAAATTGTCTATGGCCTGGCCTTTTACTGCTTTTTGAGGGACATAACAAAGATTGAGTTCGAATAAATCTAACACCCATTTACCAATTCGGCCATTTAAAATATGCCGATTCAACATGTATTTTACTAAATTAGTCACTGTTATCACATTTACTCTTTCGACCAACAAATAATTTCTTAATTTGGTAGCCGCGAAGTATAATGATAAGCATAACTTTCTATGGTGGAATAGCATCTCTTGGTGTCGAGCAATGTTCAGCTCGGATAATAAATCGCACACTCTTTTCGGTCATCGTTGTCCTATGCTAGGAGGACTCCGACCAATTCTGCCGATGCTGCAACATACAGCTTAAGCGGTTGACCTTAACTGGTAGCATCAACACTGGCGGCTTCATCAAATACTCATTGATCTTCTCAAAAGCTTGCCGATGCTCTGCCTCCTATTTAAATTCAAGCCCTTTCTTCAACTTTACTAATGGAAAAATTATATTGGTCTTCCCTGCACAGTTGGATATAAACATTTGCATGAAGTTAACCTGCCTTAGGAACCGTTGCAACTCTAGTTTGTTTTTCGACGGGTAAGTGTTTATAATCGCTCAAGCCTTGTTCTGATCGACCTCAATCCCTCGTTGATGTACCAGGAATCCCAGAAAATTTTCAACCGAGACCCCTAAGGCACATTTTAGGGAGTTCATTTTAAACTTATGGAGTCGCATCCATTCGAATGACTTGCGCAATTGAACAACATGTCTCTCTACGTCGGTTGACTTTACTACTACGACATCAATGTAAACCTCCACAATCCAGCCGATCATATCGTGGAATATGACATTCATTGTCCTCTGATATGTGACCCCTGTTTTTTTAAGCCCAAAAGACATTACCACCCAATAGTAAGTCCCTAGAGGGCCTAGACACCTAAATGTTATTTTCGGCACATCCTCCAACGCAATGTAAATTTGATTGTACCCAGAATGGTCATCCATGAAGGACACAACTCAATGCCCAACAACCCTATTAATCAGTTGATCAGCCACAAGCATTGAATATTCATCCTTCGGCGTTACTAGGTTTAAATTTTGGAAGTCAATGCAAACCCACAATTTGCCATTCTTTTTTATGACTGGGGATACATTCGAGATCCAGTCGGCATACTTAATGGGCCTAATGAAACCAACCTTCAATAACCATTCAATCTCTTTCTTTATTTTCTTCACTTCCGTCGTCATCCGTCTGGGTGGTTGCTTATGTGACCGATACCCTTCTTTTATGGGTTGTTTATGTTCGACCAAACCCCGGTTGAGACTTGGCATCTCATGGTAATTCCATGTAGGGCTGTACAGGAGCCAAAGCTAGCTTGAAATGCTCGCTCGACTCAACTCGATCTATCTCAGCTTGAACTACGACTTGAAGCGAGCCAAACTTCATATCAAAACAAGCCGAGTTCAATCATAGTGGATCTTGACTGACTCAACTCAAACTCGAAGCTCAAGCTCGAGCTTGGCTCGTGTGTGTGTGTGTGTGTGTGTGTGTGTGTGTGTGTGTGTGTATAAGTTAAAACTTAAACCCCACTCGACCCATCTTTTCCTTTTTTACCCTTTCCCTTTCTTACCCAACTCACTGTGCCTGAGATCCATAGTCTCTCTCTCTCTCTCTCTCTCTCTCTCTCTCTCTCTCTCTCTCTCTCTCTCTCTCTCTCTCTCTCTCTCTTTGCATCAACAATAAGGTACCTCTATGGCTTTATCTAATATATATAATTAATTAATTAATTAATTAATTAATTAATTGAATATTTGATTTGTGAGTTGGGTCGGGTGCGGGTTGGGTAAATTAAGTCGGGTGGCTAGGTTGGGTCAGGTGGCTCGGTTGAATCAGGTGTGGGTTAGGTCAAATTGCTGGGTTGAGTCGGGTGTAGGTTGGGTGTTGGGTTGGGAGTAGGCTTAACTCGACTCGAGGTAAGCTCGCCCCAACTCAATCCACTAGCTCACCTCGAGCTCAACTCGAAAGGTTTGGCAAACAAGCTAAGTTCCAATGGTAAGCTCGAGGCCGAGCTCATGCTTAAGCTCGAACTCGAGGAGAGCACGGACAAGCCAAGCCAATCTTGGCCCACCTCGACTCAACTCAGCTCTATGTACAACCCTAATTCCATGCGAAGCAATCAACAAATTTTTGAGCAGATCGGTCGATTGCATTTTATCTTGGGGCCCCAGCAAGTCGTTAATAAATGTAGGCTTTGGGTCTTGCTCGATCCCTAGGTTCACCTCCACTAGGGAATCCTGAACTTGGGCCTGAGAATACTCCAGCTTATCAGGAGCCTCTCTAAGCTCTGTGTCCTCTTCCTTGATCGAGACATCTACATCGGATATGTTCACAAGACAACCGTCGTTGACATCTTTCAGGCTTTCTTCGAGCCTTCTTATTCTGGCCATGAAATCGGCCCGACGTTGTCTATCTTTTGGTATATCAATCATGGAATCTCTTTGATGGTATAATGTAAAACGAGCCCAAAAGGAATAATGTCCTTTAACAGGTCATTGACTGGATGGATCACTTCTGTGATATCTTGCACAATGCTGCCTGGATTCTTCTTTTTTTTGCAGATATTCCAATTGGCCGTTCGTACTTATTTCTCCCCGTGAACTGAATTAGCGCTACCTCTTTGCCATAGTAGTAAGCTTCATTTGTATTTGACATGGCCAATACGTGTTTATTATCAGCCAAAAACAATTCAACTTTATTTTGATTCCAGAAAAATTATGAATTGGTGCAGAGATGATGGAATAAATGCAAACTAGTGGATCCAATCTCTACCAAGTAAAGCATTATAGCTAGATGAGGTATCAAGCATAAAAAATGGGGTCAACACTGTTTTAGTTCGACAGTCAGGTTGATTGGCAGGACCCCATCAACATTTGTAATATGACCCGTGAAATTACTGACTGTGACCTCAGATGGGATCAAATCAGTCACTGTCTTCCACAATTTTGACATCATCCTCAGTGGTAGGAGATTAACAGCAGCCCCATTGTGAACCAAAATCCTGGTGACTGGACATCCTTCAAGGTGAGCAGATATATACAACGGCTTGAGATACTATATCATGTCATGAGTGGGTCTTATTATGACTACCCTTTTCGACATGGCTCCCGATTCCCTTGTAACTGTTTTCACATGTGGTATTTCGTCTAACCTAGGTTTCCCTTTAATTGTTTCCTCTAATGGAAAAGAAGCATGTTGTATCACCATAAGAGGGCTGAACTCCTCCACATCGCTTGCCATCTTACTTGCCTTAGTTGGTTTAACCTAAAAACTGGAAGGCAAGGTGAATACCATATTGCAATCAAACATGATAGGTGGCAATGTCCCGAATACAACCCCCACACTCACTTGAGTGTTGGGATTTTGAATGTGCTCAATGCTCTCATCAACCACAACACCGGACGATGTGGTTGTTAGTGAGACCACTTGCAATGCTTCAGCAGTCGCTACTAATTCGTTCACCAACCACTCATCCCCTGGGAAACATTTATCATCGAGATAATCTGATAGATTATCACAGTCGTCTCTTTCTCATGGTCTTGTCGATTCATAAGGTTGGTCGAAAATGTTGGCATCCTGTTCCCACAACACACGAGGTAGAACCGCTTCGACCGTGTTAACGGCCACTTGTTCTTTAGGCAAAGGGTTTCTCCAACAGTCATGGTTATACTACTCTCAGCCGAGGTACATCTACGGCTTTTGCTGATTCCCTCCTCATGACCTCTCTATGCCTTTGCCAACGACATTTTTGAGTTCGAGTCAATTCTTCTGGCACCGCCGGAAATTTAGGATGTATGACCTACTTCCAAACTCCCTTCTGAGTTGTTGGAGATTTAACCATTCTTTGCTTTGAGAGTAATGACCAAAAGGTGAAAGTGCCCCCTGCGGCTAATGTTGACTCTTGCCTTCAGTCCTTAGAGCCATGTATCGACCTTGCAACCTTGGTTGAGGAGGATTGCCCCATCCCAGAACGGTCCTTCTGGCACATTGGTCGCATAGTTGTGAGACTCGATCATTTTGCCAAATTACATTAGGCTAAGTGGTGATCGGGTGGGAAGGTCGACGTCGGCCTTGCCCTAGTCGTCGTGGTGTGCTTTCACGGTTGGTTGGGCCAAGATCAACCCTTGGTTGCGGTCGATTAGCGTTCCTCAGATTTGTTGTCACCATATTGACTTCGAGATTAGGCAGGAACGGATCTGTATCGATCAACATCGCCTCCTCACCCTTTTCATGAAATTTTAGTAGCTCGTGGTTGATATTGTCCTAGACCATGTTCCTAAATATGACACATTTGTTAATTGAGTGGGAATGAGTTCCGCGCCATTTACAGTATTCCATTTTCTGTAATTCATTGACCAAAGATATCATATGATTTATGGGAATCTTGATAAACTTTCAGATAACAGAATTTCGAATATCTCATCGGCCCGTGTGATATCAAAAGTATAAACTTTTTGGGCCTTTTGTGCGATTGATTCCGCCCTTACTAGCACCGAACATATAAGTGACTTCTTAGCTACCACTTCGACAATCATGACCTCGTGATTTGGGTCATGATAATGTCTCAATTGACAAATTCTTTTGCCTAGCACTTTCTTAGAAGAGCTCTTCGTACCTAAAGACCTTCTTAGTCAGGTCGTACATGTCCATGAACTTTGTCCCAATGAACTTCTTACGAAGTTTGTACTCGAGCCCGTCTTGTGCAAGTTGCACAAATTCAACTTCAGTCATAACAACCTTACATCAGCTTTTTGCCCTTTCGAACCATGTAATATAGCTTTCGTAGTTTTCTCCTGGTAGCTACCGAAAATGGGCGAGATCAGCCATAATTATTTTCCTATTCTTAGAGAAAAAATGAGCATCTAATTTTTCCTCCATTTCTTAGCAACTATAAATCGAATTTGGCAATAGATTGGAATACCATGTGAAGGTTGCAGCCATTAGCGAATGATCGAATAATTGCAGTTTGTGGTAGTCATTGTTCGCTAACTCGCCACACTACATATGAATCTGGCTAACGTGCTCGATGGTTGATTGATCGGGATCACATAAAAATAAGGTAAAATCTGGCCCATAATTCTGTGGCCATGGATGTTACCAATCGATCCATTCAAGGTAAGGCTTATGGTAGAATGGAATAGTATTGCGGCCAAGTACTTGACCTGCAACTTCCTGGGCCATTTGCATCATTTGGTCATGATCCACTCGCTGGGGTTCAACTACCGGTGGTGGATTGGGACCAAATCGATTTTGACTCTCTTGGAACAACGGATTCTTAGGGAATTGTTGGAGGTTATATCCTTGCAATAAAAACTAATTCTGAATTTTAGAAACGAAATTCCTAGCATTATGCTCTAGTCGTCTAAACTCAAGAGGAGGAGGAGCATTCCGTGTCTCCTGAACTAGGATTGGTGGTGAATTCCTCTGAGGAGGAGGCATAGATGGTGGTTAAGTCACATTTCCGATTGAACTTCCCTCAGCATTATACTGCACTGCCATTGGCATTTGTTCAACCATCATCGTCGTCAATCGACGCATGGCCTCGGTATGATTGGCCATGTATCTACTAGTGTTCTCGGTTTGAATATGAAATTGTTCAATTTGGGCCCTTCCGTATTTCTGAACATGCTAGATACTCAGCTGTATGTCCCGAAGTGTGACTGTTATCTTGTTCGGAGAAATGGTCTAAGAGGTCAGTGCCCCTTCTTAGTTCCCGATGCAGTGTCGGGCTATTGTCTAAATTCAATGCTTCAGGGGCTGATTGAACCAGTGCATCCTTGGTTGGAGGTAGTGCATTCGGTGTAGAGGGTCCAACCCCGGCAATTCAATTGCTTCTTCTATTCATAATTCTGATTGGCAAAGTTATGCCAGTAAGTTAGAGACAGGGTCCCACCGAGCATGCCAAAAACTTGTTGCTCGTTGTTTTCGGCAATGTGAACGCGAGAGTGCCAGAATTGAATTTGTGGCTCAATTCAAACCGAATAACTATGACCCTAAGAACCAAGATAGGCAGATACGTAGTATGCGACTGAGATCAGATGAAATCGGCTACCTATTCAGCCACTCATTTAGTGTAAAATAGGATCAGACAATATTCAGAGGGTAAGATTCATCCTCTGATGATGGGTTACACCTTTGCCTTCCTTGCGAAAGGAGTTTTCAGTACAGATAAAAGAAAAATGAGAAAGGAGTTCTTATAGTCGGTTGCGGAGAACGGTTGAGAAGTACCTTCCTAGATGAGGAACTGAATCCGGCATATGAGCGTAGACCTAAATTACAACTATGATTACTAGCTACTTGATTAACGCTACAGATTACACTATGGAATGTAAGCAAGAAGCGAAAAGTAAAGGATTACATTAAGAAACGTAATTTACTTAGCAGCAAAGTAGAATGAATACAATAAGGAATGTAATTGACTGGTAATTGAAAGGATAATTGAAAGATAATGTTTGGGTTTGATTGGGTTGGTGTGAGACCTCATCTTCCTATTGAATTCCTCTACTATTTATAGCCTTAATCCAACTATCTGGATCATTCCCACGTTCTGACGATTGATATAACCGTTTCAGCACTACTTGGCCTTCTTCGTTCCTTCTTTTGTCATTTGTCTT
Source organism: Magnolia sinica (assembly GCF_029962835.1). Lineage (NCBI taxonomy): Eukaryota > Viridiplantae > Streptophyta > Magnoliopsida > Magnoliales > Magnoliaceae > Magnolia > Magnolia sinica. The sequence continues at coordinate 27,802,966 of NC_080582.1, read as the reverse complement.
ATAACCACTTCTATATGATTGCTCTTCCATCAGCCGCTTAAGCAATGATGTGGCATTGTTTGATGCACTATAACTGTACTACCATAAAATCCTCTTTGTATATCTTTGCAGGTCTTCAAATATACAATGCGGATCCATCCATATCACACATAACTCACTTTAATTGGTTCCCGCAGAAAATGGCAACAATGGGGATGGACAAGGTTATGAGAGAGTTTAGGTAACTTAGATTTAGTTAAGGAGAGATGAGTGGATTGTTTTGTAACACATGCATTAGTTGAAAGGGGGTGAGATTGAGGTATCACGGGGAGAAAGTGCATGGCATGCATGAGTGGGTGGGGTAGCATGCATGGGAAGAGAGGTGGAATGCATGTAGCATGTGGAGAGAGTGTGTGTAGAAGGGAGTTTTTGAAAGATGATGTAAAGGGAAGGTGAGAGAGCGAATGAGTGAGATGAGTCTTTAAGCCCATGGGCTTTAGTTAAGGCCAAAGGCCACTGAGGTGAGGGGAGGCCCATGCCTCTCTTTCTAGGGTTCTCTTCATGTACTTGGGGTTTCGGGATATCTAATGTCCCAATGACCCGAGGCCCGATTCAACACTCAAGTGGACCACCCCAAAACAATTATACCTAAAAATCCTTTAATTCACGTGGAATTGCCCACCTGAGTTTTTGAATACCGTAATTTTTGGGTAATTCTTTCTTCCTAATAAAACACATCAGATGAATGGATTGGATGCCATATAAACACCACGTTGGGCTTCAAACAAAACCAATGGTGGGCGATCTATCTCAACTGCTTCCTATGTTGTGGCCTCCTGAGTTGTAGATTATCATGATTTTTGGATTCAGTCCCAACTGCTTCTTAGGTTGTGGCCTCCCTGAGTTCTAGATTGTCATGATTTTTTGATTCAGTCCCAACTGCTTCTTATGCTGTGGCCTCTCTTAGTTGTAGATTGTTATGATTTTTGGATTCAATCCCAACTGCTTCCTATGTTGTGGCCTCCCTTCAATAATTTGGCCTTTTTTCCTTTAACATGAACGAACGTGATAAACTTTTTATAATCAAATGAGTTGAAATATTCTGAGGTTTTTTCTTTTTCTTTTTTAATCCCCTGTCAAAGGCAGCCCTATCAAATAAACAGTTTGCAACATTTAAAAAGCCCGAAATCCAACGGCTAGACTCCTGAAGTATGTTACTGTAACATGTGGGGAACCATGTGTATCAGATGATTCAAATCCACCCATCCATCAGGTGTGCTGCCACATTTTCACGATGGATTCTAAAAATCAGTCAAATCTAAGACTTAGGTAGGCCACAATATAGCTGGTGAACTCCACTCGGCCACCGCCAATGCTGATGCAAGATCTTGCATGCCACGTTGCTTTAAACACCATCCCATTTCCCACCCGGTTGTCAAAGGTATCTAACCTTATGAGTGGAAATCCAAACCCATTTTGTCTGGTGCCTAAAAACTCCAAATTCACATGGTGTAGCCCACATAAGTCTTGGAATGTCCTGATTTTCAGATAATCCATTCATCCTGGTACGGTGCATCAGATAATTGGATTAGTCAAAACGATGAAAATTAGACATGAATGCCTTCGGGGTACCTTGGAGTAGCACTAATAGGTGATGGTGGATCATGTGCAGCAGAGACCAAGAACTGCACCAATTAGGTTTGAGCCGCTATAACTTGTAGGCTCCAAGGCCGAAAATGATGTGAGTGGAGGTGGTAAGAAAAGTTTTGATGATGTATGTTCTAACTGAAGTTACGACCCTTAAAGAGTGGAATGGCTGAACAGGATTATTCATGTAAATGAACCCAATTCATTGGGACAAGGCTTAGATGATTGTAAATGATGATATGTCCTCTTTACTGGGTTAGATAGCGCATAGCCTTAGCTTTATATTCCATTCTTGAACCTATGATGTGTCGCAATGGGATGGGTCAGGTCAGTTGAACCCAACCCATTTACAATTGAACGGGTCGGGTCAGGTATTGTCGGTCTTGATTAATTGAAAGTGGAACAGTAGGTTTTACAGGTAGGTTTGGGCAAGAATTCTAGGCCATTTAGTAAATGGGTTGCGCTTGGGCTGCATTCAATTGGGCCTCTCAACTCCAAACCCAGTGCCACCCCTATGCACTGTTACATGGTCTTCAGAAAATGTGAATCTACATTAGTAGTAATCATTCAATACTTGTTCAGAACTTCACCAATCAAGCCTACCCTACATTAATCCAGACAATTCATCCGGTGATCCATTGATGGGCTATATACATAAAAAAAAATCATCCACGTTGCAAACTTTTAGCAAAAGGATTCTTCTTTCCAAAGAATTTAAATCATTGCACCACATTTCTAACAATCCATCTGCAAAGCCACATTTGGATAACTACGATCATCAGTGGACACTTTGGCTGACCAGGAATCAGCTGTATAGATCCCCAGCAATAGATCATCTAGAAAATTTTCCTTTCCATGTTTATAGTAAGGAAGCTTACAAATAGCGACCAAAAAGTTATTTTCAGGTAAAGAAAGAAACCAGTACATGTAGGGACTCGAGCCTGAGATTTTTCCCTCTAGAAAGGGGCTGCCCTACATACTCTCATAAAAAAATAAAAAGTTTTTTAAAAAAAAATAAAAATGCAGATATATATATATATATATATATATATATACACACACACACAACTAGCCCAGAGACATAAATACACATTCCCGATGATGAGGAATTCAGGCAGCAATTCTCTTACAACTACACGGGTTTGAATCAAGTCTTCCTCCTTTTTCTTCTCAATGATGGCATAGCAATTAAACCTGCTTCGACTGTTGCTTCTTCCAAAGCAGTATCTCTTTCCTCAGTTATCTGTGGGGGCAAGATTCTACTGCCTACATCTTTGTGCCCCTCATGTGGATTCTTCTCCTGTGGAGCTTCATCTATGTTCACCGGACAGTCATTACCTGATAAATGCTTATCATTTGAACTCTGACTGGGTTCACAAGAACCTGTCCTCCCTCCATTTAAGTGTTCATCGGAAGCTTTTGTTGGGCTCGGGAATGTCTGAATGGGGTCGTTACTTTGGCCGCTATCATCGGCCATGCAGAATCCACCTCCACTAAAAAGATAGTCTCTGGAGGAGTCATCCGCGGCTGGACATTCAAGGCCTTGGTTCCTGTCATTGGGACCATGTGTATCTCCAACTGTGCCCTGATAAGAGAGAGGCTCTTGATCCACTGCTCTTTCACCTAAGAAGTTATCATCGCTTTGGTTTGATGAACAGCTTGGGCTATCAACATCCAAATCTTTTGCTAAATCTTCTACCTGCTTCCGTGGCCGTGCTGACTGGAGAATGGTGGAAAAAGAAAGGGAAAAAAAAAAAAATTGAGAGAGAGAGAGAGCAGCCTAGAAGAAAGGGGAAAAGACAGAGCAAAGTTCTCACTTTTCAAGAAGGAGATTTATATGGATCATTGGGTGAAAGCTTAAGGGCCTGTTTGGCCGGACGGATCCCATGGGATTAGGAGGGATGGGATGGATTTTAAGGTAATGATGGTGGTGTCAGTGGATTGGTTTAAGATCCATGGGATTGCTATATCCCGGGACAAGTTCATCGAGTCTGTTTGGCACGCCCGGCATATCCCGGGATTTAACCTTCCAATCCGTCCAACCAAACACGCCCCAGGCACAATTGAACGGGATTAGGAGGGATGGGATGGATTTTAAGGTAATGATGGTGATGTCAGTGGATTGGTTTAAGATCCATGGGTTTGCTATATCCCGGGACAAGTTCATCGGGTCTGTTTGGCTCGTTTGGTATATCCCTGGATTTTACCATCCCATCCCTCCTAATCCCTCTTAATCCGCCCGGCCAAACAGGCCCTAAACAATACTTACCCGGCGCAGTTTGGACAACTCTTTTGTCATGTCGTCCTGCATCTCCTTCTCGTCATTCCCATCATCTCCGCCACTAGTGCTGGTTTCACTTGATTCAAAGCTAGGGGCTTTTTTTCTTCCTCGCCCTCTTCCTCTTCCTCGGCCTCTCCCTCTTCCCTTCCCCCTTCTCACTGTTGTGCTCAGTTCCGAACATCCTGCTGCTGACTGTTTAAATTGGCTACCAGTATTCCGTTTCGATGGCTGCTTTGAAGCTGCCTTTTCCATAGCGGTGCCCTCATTTTCAGCAGCATCATCTTTCTTTCCACTGGAAGATATTTCAGATGTGTTTTTCTCAGTTCCAGAGGTTCTTGCATTTCTTCTCTTTGTAGATTTAGAACCTTCTTGTGGAAGATCATCCATCAACTCTGATGCCAGGGTGCCAGTAATACCTTTCACAGCTTTTTTAATTCTCTTGCTACGGATTTTTGCAAATCTCTCATTGAATGTGTAAAATGCTTCCAACCGGAGTTGAGTCTGTGCAAACATGTGAACAAAAAAGTTATAGAAACAGAATATCTTGCTTCTCAAATGATTATTTCAACAAGAATTTAAAACACACTCACCCCTCCATTAAATTATCGCTACAGGTTTGTTTGGATGTCCCATCCACAGGGGGACAGATGGGATGATTTAAAACACAAATCCATCATGGATACATGTCGGGTGGGATGGGAACTGAAATGCATCCAATCTATAATTCTGCAGAAAAGGAAGAAAAACCAAATTTCGCACAATGCAGTTTGTCTTCCATTCTATTCCAAAGGCAGAGAGGACTAGATGCGCATCCCACCCACCATGAATGGCCATTGAACTTCTAATACTGAGTAGATACAAATGAGTGTTACATTCTCTCTCTCAAAAAAAAAAATAATAATAATAAAATAAAAAATAAAAAATAAATAAAATAAAATAAAATAAAAAATCATAAAGAAAAGACAGTATTTCTGATCCATCTGAATATTCACTCAGTGTTGAATTTAGATGCATGGTTTCACTGGAGGAAAAAATATATCTTAAAAGAACTATATCTCCCTGAAAACAGAACCATCTTATGTGATTACATGCCACTCACTACATATATTTCTTTTATTTTCAAAACGACATTATAGAATATTCGTCCATCAAAAAAAATTCTAGGAAATTTTATGCTGATGGCATCAATCATCATTATCATAGTAATAAGTAATAACAATTATTATTATTATTATTATATAACAATTATTATTATTATTATATAACAATCATTATTATTTTACTATTATAATCTTACCTTCTCCCAGTAATTTGGGTCAGAATTCAAGCTGGGTGAAAAAGAGGAGATGTGCCTCTGGAGTGTCATGTGATCACCGTGGACCAATCAAACTGAAGGAATATATATATATATATATATATATATATATATATATATATATATATATATATATATATATATGCAATAGCTATAAGACCAGCCATGCTTTATACGACGGAATGTTGGACAGTTAAAGAACATGTTCATAGGATGAGCATTGCTGAAATGAGGATGTTGAGATTGATGAGTGACAAGATGAGGAAGGATAGCATTAGAGATGAATGCATTTTAGGGTACTTGGGAGTAGCACTAATAGGTAATAATACGAGGGAAGTAGACTGATGATTTTACCATGTACAATGGACAGCAAGAACTATGCCAGTTAAACGAAGTGAGTTGGTTCAAGTTGAAGGCTCTAAAAGGCAAAGGGGAAGGCCCAAAAGGATGCAGGTGGAGGTTGGAAGAAAGACGGATAACCTATGGTTTAACTGAGGATATGGTCCACGATAGAGTAGAATGGTAGAAAAGGATTAGTGCAGCCAACCCCAATTACCTGGGATAAGGCTTAAATATGATGATAATGGTGATGGTGATTATAATAATGATGTTGATGATGTCCCAAAAAAAAATCATTCTTGCATAAATCACAGCGTATGTGCCTTTATAAGGGACATCTACTAGTTCATTTGCACACATGTAAGAATGCACATTTCCAAGAATTCCTCAGTATCTTGCCTTTCAAAAAAAAAAGAAATCCCCAGTATCTTCAACATTGAGGTCCTAAATAACAGTGATTTCCACTGATTTGGTGCCAATACCGGAATGAACTTAGTACTTGTTTCCTCAAAAATACAATTGCTTTTTTCTTTGTTTGTCGATTGCCTAAAAGTTCATTTTATTCTTGCCTTTCTCCTTCCATCAGCCAATTTTCCATGGTTCAAGTTGTTATGCTTCTAATTTATCACATTTTCTTTCCAAGCCTCACATGACTCCTAAAAAAGAATATACCCCTTATTCCTCCTTGTCTTTTATATTTTTCTTGAAATTCTTAACCTTTCTAAAAGCACAAAATAACGATGAGCTCCCACAATGGTATGCATCCGTCTGCCATTCTGATGCTTTTCTTTGAATGTTACTAAGCATAATGTAAGTTTAAGTGGAGGAAGTTAAACTGCCTGGGGATTTTGGACAACATATGTACCAATTAAATGACAGTAGGTGTATTGAACTAATTTGAACAACATGCCGGAAAAGAAAAACAGATGCTCCATGTTTATGCAGCACTTCTTGCAACATCTGGAATCTAACGGGAATATAAATTAGATCCAAACGAATTAAAAGTCTTCCAAAGCTGCATCCTTATCATGATCACAGAGCAATTTGATGCTTCCAAAGGATCAGCAGTAGGGAAGGATGGGTGACCTTCAACATCTTACAAAGAAGAGAGGATTGAGAAGCAGTCTTACAGGGTGTCAATGGAGAAGCAAATGAAGGGAGAGGAAACAATTGTTTATGCTGGTTGACATGGAGAAGAAAAGGTAATAAAAAGGGGTAAAGGGCCAAGCATAACAGCAGATATCTAATAGAAGCCCAAGTTAAACAGAGCATTGTTTGGAACAATGGAGTTATAATTGACATCATCACAAGAATAAAAAGAAATTATAGAGGCCCAAGTGAAACACGTCAAACAATCATTCATCTCTTACAAGTCAAGCAGAAAGAATAAAAGTGACAGACCTCATGTTTGCTGTATTCCTTTAAAACAGGTACGAGCAGTTCATCCGCCTTCTGGTTACTCCACCCAAACCTTTCCCAACACAATCTGTAAGCATACAGGTTGGATGTCTAGTCAAGAAAATATGCAAGAAATGCAAACTAACGTTGATTGATCATGTAATAAAATTAAACTCTTCTACAATGTCATATTAATAATCTGAATTGCAATGGTTACAGAGTAAGGATGATTAAAGAAAACCTTTTGAGCTCAAGTATTCGGGAGCAAGTCCCTAAGGTTTTTGTCTGATAGTCATGACAGCTAACCAACATAAACTTCCATTTTTGCTACCTAATCAATAAAGTTAATATATCTAAGGGCGCCATCGGTCCAAGATACAGAGGTCGGAGTTTAGGCTTACAGACAAGGGGAGTATAGAACACACAGTAAATCAAAATAAATTTTATGAAAAATCTAAATCTAAAAAATCTGAAGGAAGACATAAAAGGTATTTTCATTAGATGATATCACCAACTCTAACACAACTAGCACAAATTGACATATCCATCTTTCTTCCTGTCCATGTATATAGATCTGTGCATCTGTGCATGATATCCATCCCATGCTTCAGTTGCACCCATGATGGGAGGGGATACCCATCATAGAAAAGTGGCAGATTCCATGTGGGGCCACAAGGGTGTGTGTCTTCTAACCCGTGCATCAAGTGTGCCCCACCGTGATACTTTCACACTAAAAAAATTAGCCCAATCTAACCATCAGGTGGGCCCCAACACCTGGATTTGTATGTATATATAGGCTTTTTTTTTTCATTTTCTATGGTGCACCATGCACCCCACCATGATGACAGGAGACCTCATAGATCAGCCCAGTCCAACAGTCAGGTAGGTCGCTTCAAAATTGTTGATTTTGGATATTTCATTGTTTTCAATGATGTGACCCACCTAATTGTCGGATCAGCCTGATTCTTGGGGTGTCCCATTTCCATCCTGGGGCACACCTATTGGAAAGAATGGATTTAATGGACACACCACATGGAGGGACCATTTTAGACCGTTTGCACCACAACTGTGGTCAAAACGTTTTCAGCTAGATTTTCACATGCACACGCATATATATACAGATACGATTCTAGTAAGGTAATGGCTGAAAATGGGCCCACATTATATATGCATGATATCTCACCACTCCTACCCGACGTTTGGCCCTAAGCCCAAAAATTAGTCTAATCCAAAACTCGGGTGGGCCACACCGGAGGAGCAGTTAACAGGGGATGCCCGCCATCAATTTGCATAGGAGGCCCCCATGTTGTGTCTAAGTATAAGCCATCCAATCTATTCATCTGACATATCCACCATAGGTGAAGTGACACATCAAACATTTGGCCATTCTAAAACTTAGGTAGGTCCCAACATAAAATCAATGGCGATTCTCCCCTCCCAACTGCTGTTGCTGGTGTGGCCCGCCTGAGTTTTGGATCAGCCTAATTTTAGGGAGACGCATCTAAAGCGCAGGTCGGATATCATTTATACATCACATGAGCCCCATTTCTAGCCGTTATGACCACGGTTGTCTGGATTCACGATTGTGGCATAGTAATGAAACTAAAGGGAAATTTTCATAAGATAGCTATAAGACCAACCATGCTTTATGGCACAAAATGTTGGGCAGTCAAGGAACATCTTCACAGGATGAGCATAGCTAAAATGATGATGTTGAGATGGATAAGTGGCAAGACGAGTATAGAATTAGAAATGAATGCATTTGGGGGAACTTCGGAGTAGCACCAATAGGTAAAGATGAGGTACACTAAACTGAGATGGTTTGGCCATCTGCAACAGAGACCAGGAAATGCACTGGTTATGAGTGAGTTGGTTCTCTAGAAGGGCAACCAGATGACATAACACAGCTGATATAATTGAAAACTACCTAGTTTATCAATTTTACATTTCACTTCCTCTCACTTTGATTACCAGATTGAAAAAGGGTGCAAATCTCACGCTAAATTAAAACAGTGTTCATACTCATTCTAAATAAGAGTTTCATAGACAGATCACCTTGGTAGGTTAGTGTCAATGTCAACGTGTCATAAATCTCAAACGTATGAATTATATCTAAATTAAGAGTGTATTGTTGTTGTTGCTGCTGCATCTACTGTCCCACTTGTGGTATGACTTCCTTTGACAGTAAAACAAGGAAATTACAAAGGAATCAAACCCTCTTGTTTAGAGTGGGTTTTTATAACTGATCGAGCTAACCTTCAAAATTAATAATAATAAATAAATAAATAAATTGATTGAGCTAGAATTTCCATCTTAATCAACAGACCAAGTGTAGATTCTAAGCTTGGATTCTCCTCTATACAACTAGAAAAATACCAAAAAAATAAAAATGATGCGCACAAGATTTGGTGAGATCAATGTTTGCGGTATCGATAGCATTGGGCTGATATATAGTATCGAAATCACATAGACCTGATATGAAACATATAGGGAATTGTAAAATTCCCCCACATCAACGAAATATCTTATGCATTGTTCGATATATCGTCTATACATGGATATATTGCAAAATATCGCCTTGTCCCTTTACAATAGTTCTAGATATCATTGATGCAGATACGTACCAACGATATCAAGGTAGCACACCCTCTTCCGGAAAACCGAAAAATTATGAAAAAAATCCCCAGAACTCCATTTTCTCCCCCTTATTGTAGAATTCCTAGGTTTAAGTTGTTTGGAGAGAAATAAATGGACACTGCTTATAGGCTGATCTACAGTTGGAGATGATTACTTGAACTTTTGGAAAAAAATAAATTGAAAAAGGTAATTTTTAAAAAAAAAAAAATTATAAATAGTGAAAATAATTAAAGTATATTTTTTAAAGAAAATTTGCTCAAGTATTTTAACCTTTTTTTTGGATGCATTGTTTGTGTTTTAGTACTTGTATTGTATGATTTATGAATTATATGAACTGTTTTTGGATATTAGGTACAACATTCTATCAGAGTGCATACGCCGCATAGTTTGGGAAACATATACAATGGAAACTTATCATTCTATCATAGTGCATTCTTATTGTTTGTAACACTTTTGGGTTCTAAGTACATAATCATGCCGCTTTTAAGACCTCCTAGCGTTTCATCAGATGGAATTCTTATCATGATTCATGAACTAGTGTAGTGTCTAATTATTTTTCGTAATCGAAAGATATGAGTCAAAATATATATTGATACAACGAGTATTTTATTGAAGGATTAAGTTATTGCTAAACAAAAATTATAATTATAAAATAAAGAATGAGATCAATTGGGAAACACTTTTTATCTGTTATTATAGCAAACAAAATTTCATTGGGTCTAATTTGGGACTCTCCGATGTGATGCATGCTTACTCTATCTACCCTACAAACATGTTGAGGTAATAACGAACCAAACCAGTCCTTAGATTTATTTGTGGCCATCAAGGAGCTGTATGAAGCTGAGGTTTCATGTACGATTCCGGAATAGCGATGGAAACAGTGACGTTATCATCGACTATGATTATCTAACAGTTCAAGTACAGTTGATATAGTTGAGGCACAGTCAAAATATGGGTTGGGGGGATGGAATCTGTGGCGTCAACCTATAGGGTTTATAGTTTTTCTAATTTCTTCCCTAGCGGAATGTGAGAGATTACCCTTTGATTTACCAGAAGCAGAGGAGGAATTAGTAGCAGGTTATCAAACCGAATATTCAGGTATCAAATCTGGTTTATTTTACGTTGCTTCTTACCTAAATCTACTAGTTTCTACATTATTTCTAATAGTTCTTTAGTTGGGCAGGTGGAATATCTCTATTCCGTACATATTCATTCTTGAATTCTTGAACTTATCAGAATAAATATAACAGGTGGAGTCTTTGGAACAACAATTGGTATCTTTATTACATTAGCTAAAGCTTATTTGTTCATGTTCATTCCCATCACAACAAGATGGACTTCACCTAGGATGAGAATGGTCCAGCTATTAAATCTTGGGAGGAAATTTCTTTTACCTATTTCTCTAGGTAATCTATTATTGACAACTTCTTCCCGAGTCGTTTCACTGTAACAGAATACGGTATTCTAGATTCATAACCTCTCTCAAGCAAGAGAAAGAAGTATCAATTTATTCATGGATATCAATGATATGTTCCCTATGGTGACTGGCTTCATGAATTATGGTTGCCAATAAAGCAAATCCTATCAAATTAAAACTAGGTGCTAATTCACTGATTGAGGTCAAGGCATGACCAATGTCTGTTGATAATGATTCTCCATTAAACAGATCCATTTTTTGTTCAAATTCTCAGTAATCGTTAGGAAAGATACCATGAATCTTATTTATCGAAACCATTTCTATGGAATCCTCTGTCCAAGTGATTGAATCATCCATAATTGAATGTGAATATACTTTTTTGGTTGTTCCACGATATGGTCCGCTCAAAAAAGGATCATATATTTTAGGCAAGCATTCTTGTTCATTCTCATTATTGCACAATCTGGTCCATTTTCAAACACATCCAGAATAAGAGTTCCCTTGTCTAGGACTTCTATTCAATTTATGAACTCATAGCTCAAGTTGTGCCTTATTTTCCCAACGTTTCACTCAAACAATCCATTCCCAGTACATGGATATTTCCCTTGCGATACCGATATGTTTCCATATTCCATAGGTGTAATATATACATTGATATTGATATTATGAACGTCAGGTGATGTTGCAGCTGATTTTCTACTGTGTTCGAGCCTGCGAACTATTATCATAGCTGCTGGGGCAGAAAGGTACTTTGGGTCTTAATTCTGGCAAAGTTTTCATGCTTTGGGTTACTACTCCAATTGGGAGGTTTCCCACCCCTATTTATAAGCTGTAGCAGTTGCTTCTCTTCCACTCACTTGAATAGATCTGTTGTTGAACAAAAGAAAAAGACACTTCATGACACCATGACAGTATAGAGCACAGTGAAAATTCGCATTTTGGCTATTTCTTGGAATAGGAATATCTCAAATTTAGGGATTTTTCAGGGACAATTCCGGATAAAATATTTTAGAATTCTGAAAAGGAGGAAAATTTGCTGAGGTTTTCAAATGGAAGAGATCACTTTACAGTTCGTACTACGGATAAAAATGAACTTGTTTATACCCTATAATGATAAATGATAGCTCATAAATTGGATTGGGAATGGTCATAGTTTGTTACCACTGCTGAAAAAGTGGCGAGTCATATGCAATACGTAGCACAAATATGGCCATTTGGACAGTCCAAATTGTAGGACCCAACGTGGATGGTACATCTCCCAAAAATAACTATGACTGGATCTTAATTGTCTTAAACAGTTCACCGTTCAAAAAAATTGACTTAAACAGTTGAATTATAACCGCTGACCATCTAACTTTTACTATTCACTTGATAGCTTCCAACTAGATAATTAGGACTGTCCGATCGTAGTGATTATCAGCTATACACCATAAGTAATGCGCACCACAATATGGACAGTTTGGGTTGACAAACCTATACTCTGTTTATGCAGTGGACGAGTCACTGCCATCTAAAGGTGGCAGCAAATTATAACCAGTGGGTGGTTGCAGTTCATCACAAGGGGATAGTTGAAAAGAGGCCAGGAAGGTTTTGTCAACATTCAAAGAATCAAAGTAGTGAAGGAGATTGCAAGAAAACAACAACGATATTTATAAAATACTACAAAATTTTAATGATATTATCATTTTTTTTCTTTGAGAATATCACAATATGAGTACAATGGATCTTATGCATGCACCCACCCACTTACATGTGGCACATTTACCTCAAACATCACAGCAGCACCATCGAATAACTCAAGTATATGTGTGTGTGTGTCGATGCATGGCTCAGTGGTAGACACTCTGCATTTCAACACTGAAGTCCTGGGTTCGAGTGCCCATCTTGGGTGGGTGGGTGGGTAGGTGGGTGATGAGGACATCACGTCACGTACACCCTTACGTACGTATCAGATGAGGAGGCGAGCTGCGCCGATTTCCTTATGGCTAGGCGAGTACCCGTGATCGTGTTAAAGACCTCATGTGCATGTGCGAGCATCTGGAAGACCTCACACTGGGAAGATGCATATGGGCTACTTTATGGAGTGATCCAGACCGTTGGATTGAGGGGAAGCGACGATCGAGCCATTGGATCGCATGGATCACATGATCGGGTCATTGATCGTTGATCATCTACATCAGTTTTAAACTTTATCATATTTTATGATTTAGTTTTTGATTATTTTATATTTAGACATGTTATGAGTGTTTTAGTTGATTTTATTTAGACTGGCTATTTTCGTTAAAATTCACAAGACGGAGATTTTTGTAATTTTTGAAACTTCTTAGATCTATAAAAAGAAGAGATCGTGTGACCTCTCTCCCATTGGATTTTGTGATTATAAAAATAAATAAATAAATAAATAAATAAACTCTTGCTTTCTTCTTCTCTCTTCATGCGATTTTAAGATACTTTCGTGCGATTTGGAATGAAGATTGGTGCGAGCCTAATCTTCATCAACGGAGGTACAAGGTCTCCATCTATCCCTACACCTTCTCTTTTCTTCCCCATCTAGGTATTTTCTTCAGGTTATTCATTCTCCCCATCACAGATCTTCGTCTTCTCCCAAACCCAATCTTCTCATACCCATCCACAATCCAAACCCTAACCTTCCCGTACCCATCCTCCATACGGCCACACGTGTGAATCTCACCTGCCCCTTTTGGTATCTCACCATCATTATATCAAAACCTCTTTCTTCCATCCCCGAAACCCTAACCCTAAACCTAAATTTCCTAAATTTCCTACTTTCCCAAATTACTCAAACCCTAATTTTCACCCTAGGTTGTATTAGGTTCCCTATTTTGAAATAGACTATACCCTATGCTAATTGGATGTCCCTACATCCATTAGATCCTAGTTTCTTTTTATTTAATGATCTTGAGTTACGATGTTGGTAGCTTAGGCTAGGATTATACATGATGCTCTTTTGATTTTCATGATATTTGTGATGATTATAGCGATGTTTGTTTTTTTTTTTTTTTGGTAAATATCTTAATTCGGCTATTTGATTTCACGTGTTACTTAGTTCATGTATCGGTCCTGCATCAGTGGGTGTGTAAAAAATATATTTTAAAAAAAAAAAAAAAAAACTCAAGTATTGTATAATTTCTTATTTGAAAGAAAATTTGTTTCCTTTCATCAGCAACAAAAACATTTATCAGGAAGACCAAGGGAGGTTGTGAGAGAGACCAGGCTCATTAAGAGAATGGGTAAGAAACCGTTGTATACATATGGAAGACAAAAGGACCCCTTAATTTGTCAAGAAATCAGCAACACAATTAAAATCAAGATTAATCTGATTAAATACAACTGGGACCAAGCAAGAGAGCATGATAAAAGGGAATTTGGTAATGAGAAATTTTACCACGCTCTATTGTGTTTGTAGACAGACCTTTTTTTTTTTTATATCAAATATTTATTTCTCAAGTATACTGCACATCAACAAGTCTTTGGGGTTTGACAAGTGCTGCAAATCCAATAAATGATTATTGAATTCTTGCAACTTATCAAGAACATCAAACTGGTATAAATGGGTGACAATAGTATGTAGAGTCGTAAGTAGAGGAAAGATAAGAAGTTTGCCTAAGTCCTCCAAATAGTTGCACCATACTACACGTACAAGTTGATTGTTGACTTTATTGAATCTTAAAGCTTCACCACATTCATATTGACTTCTTACAAATCTTCTCTGAATGGTTTTTACAAAATCATCTTTGATATCATACCGAAGTCAATTAGTTTAGGTTGACAGACTTAACGGATCTAAAGCCAACCAGTTCCAACCCAAAAATGTTTTGGCAAACAATGAGTTTGACAAGGGAAACTTCATTGGCTGCCCCCAGCACCTCAAGAGATTATTCCTATAATCTCCTTAAGTATTACCAGTTAAACGAAATATCATATAGAGTTGAAAACTCCACTACCTTACAAAATAAAGGTTGATTAAGCCTATGTTGTGCAAACAGTGATGAAGGTTCAGTGGTTAAATAAATAGGAAGAGAACTCACTTGCGAAGCACAAACTGATCTGGTTTTCCCCATGAGAAAGGCTCAGTCGACTTATCCACTTGTGGAGAAGTGTATGCAGAAATGACTGACTCACTCGGAAAAGATGAAGGAATATGCCAGTTTTTGCTCACATTTCTCTGAAAGCATTACATGGAATTATATTAGGACATGACTGAAAACTGGTTCATTTCTTAACATAAGAAAACAGAGATGGCGGGAACCACAGGGATTACATGCTTATCCATGAAGATCTGTTTTATATTTGACAGGTTATCCACTGATTGTTGATCATCACGACCTTTGATGACATCCTCGTCGGGTGCAGAATCATCTAAATTGTTTGCTGAGCCAGTCTCATCATTGTTCCTTACTTTCGACGACCTTTTCCGTAAATTACTTCCAATATGAGCATCAAGCTTTCCAAAAATGGCTGGATCTGGAGATTCAAGCCATTCCCTGAATTTCTGGAGACCATCTTCTTCTGGAAATGCATGGACGACTTCAATAGCATTAACTATGCCGATCCCACTGTATCATAAACAAAATTGATAACATCAGTTAGTAGTCAATAGAAAGACAAAAACAGAGCAGCATACATTTCCCACTTCCTAATTACTAAATTAGTTTTAAGTCATAAAATGGAATTTACCTGACGCCTTCAGTATAGTCACTGCCAAGAAGGAGTGCCATGCGGATCAATTTTTCTCTGGTCAATCCAAGCTCACTTTCTATGTCCTGAAAGCCCAAAAAGTTGTAACATGTGAAAAGGAATGTTGAATGTCACATTAGCATCCTTGACGAACTATTGTTTGCAAAGAATATAATTTCACATTGGATTCATGAGTCGGGAAACAGAACAGGATCCATGAGAAAATAAAATAGAAGCCATTAGTCCAGGCACACAACTTCTTAGTCAAGCCAAAGTTGGTCTACTGATCTATAATAGTGCCATGAAATGGAAGAAGTTGAACAGATAATAGGAAAGAATGTGCATTGCCAAATGCAAACCTTCATGAAGTATGTCTCAACATATTTGCGATCGTCGAATATATTCTTATAAACACTTCGAGCCCCAAACAAGAAAACATCCGAGTCATCAGTTACAACACCATCGACTAGGTTCGTCAGTTCCATGAATGCACACTGAGCTTCTGCCTCCATAGGTGAAATGATATATGGTAAACCAAACATCTGGAGCAATTCCTATAAATCAGCAAAAAGAAGAACAAATATTTGGTCAACATCATCAACTATAAATGATAAATATTACGTGCAATTTTCTCCATATATTTACTTTGTCAACATCATTATTGTTCTTTTTTCTAGTTTATTTGGAATAGCAGCATGGAGTTCCGCCTGGTTACAGTTGCAACTGGTGGTAGCATTTCAACTCCCAATCCCCAACCTGAGTAAAGGAGGGGTGATGTTAGGCAAACAGCTGATCGCACCACTTTTGCCACTGCCATGAGAATAAATCTTGTTTCAGGTCCTGATCGATAGGACATTTCTAGAAGCAATGCACCACAATTTGTGAAGCTGGTTGCGGTGGAAGGTGAAAAAGGTTGTGCTAGGGCACTCCATGGAAGTGGCATGCCACAATTTATGAAAACCCAGCATGCGGAAAGTGTGCAAGTGTGCTAAGGCGTTCCTCAAAAGAGATGAGCTAAAACAAAGCCTGGTTTTGGTGGAAAGGGGGCAAGGATTTCCATACCAGACAGGACGTGTGGGTAAAGAAACAAGTTTCAGATGACAAAATTTCACTTCGCCACTTGGAATATGGGAACTTCATCAGGTAAGAGTATGGAAATTCATGAATAAAATTAGAAGGAAGAGAGTTAATATAACATGCTTGCAAGAGACAGTGAAAGAGGGCAAGAGCCAAAGAGACTAGAGACGGCTACAGTATTGTTGTATTTAGGTATGATGATGCTAGGAATAGAGTAGGGTAGTTGCTGATGAAGGCTTGAAGGCAAGGTATTCCATAACAGTAATGATGGCCATAACGGCCACCACTGTTGCCTTTACGATACGGGTCGTAACGGCTGTTATGGCCCCCATAACGGCTGTTACAGTCTCTTTTTTTATTGAAAAAAAAAACCAAGAAACCTATATCTGTCCTATAACGTTGAAAAAACATATTCGAAAAACCTATATATGCCTAGTAACAGACTATTACAGGGCTGTTACGGCCTTTATAGGGGGACGTAACAGGTCATTAACGGCGGTTATAGGGTTTTTTTACCATAACGGCCGTTACAACCTTTATGACCCTGAAACATGTAACGGTTGCCACCATTACCTTATATAACGGCCTTTGCGGCACACCATGCTTGAAGGAGAGAATAGTGGAAACTAAATGAATGGCCGATACCCTTATGGCAACAAAATTGATTTTTTCACAAGGTATCAATAATATTAGTGCATATGACTCGGGTAGGGAAGCAGAAAGTATTAAAAAAAATGCAAGGATTGCTAGCTGGGTTAAGGGTATTTATAAGTGGAGATTTGGATGGACAGCGTGTTTGGGGAAAAACAAATCAGAAGAGACCATCCTTAAGTTTGCAATAACATATGACTTAGCGATCACTAATACCTATTAATAAATAATAATAATAATGATGATGATGATAATAAGGAGATGAGCATTTGATGACTTTTAAGAGTGGACCCTACTTACTACAAAGAGGTTTTTCCCAACTTATGAGGATGGAAATCATAATGCAAGGCCTGCAAAGTTATACAAGGTGAACCATTGACTATGCAACATAGGGCGGTCTTAGATATGAGGACTGCAACATTAGCAGTTTTGTCAGGTTGCCTTTCCAAAAAAAAAAAGAGGAAGCAGGAGTAGAAGTTCCCAAGAATAGATTGCGGAACTTAAAGGAGAAAGATGTTATTTACAGAGAAAGTGATACAAGAAGGAAAATGAAAACCTAAAGAAAGGGCCAGGCAGATGTGGCCAGAGATGGCTAACTGCACAAAAAGAATGGCGAAAGAAGTGCCTGGGAACTGTAAAGCCAAGAAAGCCACTCATAAAGAAATGAGTTGTGAGGGGATTAGGTATAGAAGGCAATGAGCAAATTAAGGTCCAATTATAAAGTGGCAGAGAGGTAGAAATATTGAAAACCTCATAAAAAGATAAAATGCAAGCAAAGAAAGCAGTAAGAGCAAGTAAAAACAGCATAGCACGATGAATTGTAAGATAGATTAAGCATTGAAGAGGGGGACAGATAATATTTACAAACTAGCAATAGTGAGGGAGAGAAAAAGTAGAGGGAAACTACATAAGTCGCATCAAGGGTGCATATCAGGGGGTTTTGGTAAACTATGGCGAGATTAGGGAGAGATGGAGAGGCTACTTTCAGAGGTTGTTGAAAAAAGATGCAGACACGAGGATAGAAGAGGGACTTCGAAACATGAGGGATTAGGAGAGCATGTGTATTATTGTAAAATTTGATTGGAGAAAGTAAAAGAGACTTAACAATGATGAGGAAAGGGAAGGTCATGGGGACAAATTATATATCTATACAAACATGAAAGTGTATCAAGAGAAATCGGATTCGCTAGTATTTTCCGTAAACTAAGGGAGTGTTTGATTTTCCATTTCCACTTGTAAATGGTGGTAAATAAATGATTATGACATTTTACCTGTGTTTGATAGAGAGTGAAATACCCAAGTAATTATGCATAGGAAAACGTGATTGCATGCAAGAAATGAAACCAATATCGTGTACATGTCAATCCTTGTGGGACCAATGTGATGTATGTGTCTAATCCACACCGTTCATCAGTTTTACCAGCTCATTTTAGGGCATAAGCCCAAAAATGAGGCAAATTCAAAGCTCAAGTGAACCACACAACAGGAAACAAGGCACAAAATGATGTCGACTGTTGAAAGCTGAAACCTTTTTAGGGCCCATGGGGATATGCATCTGTCACCCAACCTATTCGTAACGTCACACGGACATGGAAGGGAAGACACAAATATCAGCTTAATCCAAAACTTTTGCGGCCCCCAAGAAGTTTTCAATGGTAGGTGTTCAATTCCCAAAAGGCTTGTGCTGTGGTCCACTTGTGCTTTGGATCTGCCTCATTGCTTGGGCCCATGCCCTAATATGAGAAGGTAAAACGGATGGACGGTGCGGATGATAAACTTTCATAACAGTGGGCCCCACAGTTTCTGTACCAAACCCATTTTCCACCTCGTTTTTAGCTCCATTTTGCGCCCAAACAAGCTCCGGGTCAACATCAATCTTGGTATTTGTGCCGAAATTACATAGGTAAATAATAATTACGAATTTACAGGTATTTACAAATGTAATTGAAAAAACAAACACCCCCTAAAGTTCTATAGAAAAAGAAAATGCTGGATGAGGGCACAAATATACGAGTCACGTTGTGACGCTCTTGGAGATGATTGATGGAAACAAAGATTACAACAAGAACCAAGCATATTGAAAACCAATTTGGATTCGTGGCAAAGATATCAACAATTGAAGATATTTTTTTTACTTTGACAATTGATAGAAAATATGGAGATGATAAAAAGAATTTACACATAGTTTTTATAGACTAGAGAAAGCATATGAAAGTGTACCTAAAGAGGTCATGTGGTGGGTTATGAATAAAGGGATTCCAGGATGATATATCAACATCATTTGTAAGCTGGTGTCATCATAAGAGTATGAATTAGGGGTGTCAACAGGCTGCAATTCGGGCCATATTTTGAACTATTTGGGTCAAGCTTTCAAGATGGGCCTACTCAATTTTTTTTGCATTTGCTAGGCCCAGGCCCAGGCCCAAGCCCAGCCCATTGACAACCCTAGTGAGAAAGCTTGTGGTGAGATTGATGAGTTGCGGTGGGTCTTTTTACACTGGCATCAAGCTCTTACCTTTTTGCACTAGTTATAGATGAATTAACCATTAAGAGTCCAGGATGAAGCGTCTTGTGCATGTTATTTGCATATAAAGGGGTATCAGTCAAGGCCAAATGCTAAATGGAAGGTTTGGAAGAAGGCTTTAGAGTCTTGAGCCAAAAAAAATAGAAAAGCCATGATGGCATTTGGAATGCAACTTTAGGAAGAAAAGCTATGGACGTGAGGTTTGAGTTAAAATCAATGGTTAATAGATACCTCCAAGTAATGTGTTTTGTCACCGTGGCTCTATTTTCGAAAGGATGTTTACACTAGAATCACAGACTCGCAGTTTGGTGGATGAAGTGGAGATGTGCCTCTAGAGTGCTCTATGGTCATTGCATGCCTAGAAAACTCAAGGGATGTTTTTATGAGAGCTTATGGACCAGGCAGCATTGGCTATACTGTAATGGGGACCTGGGATGAAGTGTTGGGAAACTAAAAGCCAGCATGAACAGGCTGTTGCGAAGATGAAGATTGTTGGATGGATGTGTAGGAAGACTAGGAAGGAAATAATCAGGTCATCCCAAGCAACCTAGGAGTAGTCCAGTAAGAGATTAAATGAGGGAGAGCAAGTTGAACTGGTTTTGTCATGTGCAATGAAGATAAATGACAGCTCCAGTAAGCAGGGAACATTGCTTAAGAGTAATGGGTCCTAAAAAGATAATGGGAGGAAGACCTACAAGAACCTAGATTGAGGTGGTAACAAGGGATGTGGATGCTTCTTTCTTTACCAAGAATAGGACCTCAGAATTGATTTGGAACAAATGATTTGTAAGTCAACCACAAATAACCAAGACAATGCTATGACAATGACGATGATGGCAACAACAACGATGATGAATTTAAGACGTGTATCCACACCGTCCATCTGTTTTGCCACCTTAATTTACGACACCATCCCAAAAATGAAGCAGATCCAATTATCAAGTAGACCATGCCATAGGAAATAGTATTGATTGAAGGCCCTACCATTAAAACCTTCTTAGGGCTCACCTTAATGTTTTCGTAGTGTTTATTTACCATCTAATCTGTTGATAAGTTCATATAAACCTGGATGAAAGGAAAAAACAAATATCAGATTGATCTAGAACTTTTGTGGCCCATTAATAGTCAATCACCACTTTTTCCTTCGGTATGCTCCACCTAATAATTGGATGTGCTTCATTTTTTGCATAATACACTAAAAGGATTTGGAAAAATGGATGAACGGCGTGGATACAGAATACATACATTAATGTGGGCCCTGAGTTAAGGGCCGCACTGTCTTGGGTGAGTCTGGGTCTCACCTAATCCGCTCTCCAATTCCTGATGCTGACATCTTTACTTTTTTATAGAGGTCTTGGCTCAAAAATGAGGCATATTGTGTGGGCCCCATGCATTGTATCCATGTCGTCCATCCATTTTTTCGGATCATTTTAAAGCCTGAACCAAAAAATGGGGGGATCCAGAGATCAAGTGGACCACATCATGGGAAACAGTGGGAATAATGACACCACCATTAAAACCATTGTTTTCTTTGGTGTGGTCCACTTGAGCTTTGGCTCTACTTCATTTTTAAGCTCATAGGCTAAAATGATCTAAAGAAATGAATGGGCGGAGTGAATATTGCACATACATCATTGTGGAGCCCACAGAGTTCCCATAATAAAATATTGTTGAGATGTTCTGGTGTAATTCCATTGGTTTCAAACAGAGGACGTACGTAATATGGTGGGACCCTTACCGTGGGGCCACCTCGACGTAATATGGTGTATCTGCATCGTCAATTCATTTTGACATATCATTTTAGGGTATGGACCAAAAAATGATGCAAATCCAAATCTAAGGTGGACCACACCACACAACATTGAATGGCCACCATTTAAAAAAATTTGGGGGCTACAAAAGTTTTGGATCAAGCTAATATTTATGTTTTCCCTTCATCTAGGTCTGTCAGACCTTATGAACAAATTGGATGGCAAATAAACATCACGGTGGGCTCTAGGAAGGCTTCAACAATGGATATCATTGCCACCACAGCTTCCTGTGGTGTGGTCCACATGAGCCTTATATATGCCTACATTTTGGGCTCATGCCGTAAATGGATGGATGGTGTGGATAAAACACATATATCATGGTGGGCCCTACTGAGCCCCTACAGGACCATCCGTCTCCAGGGGCTCCCAATCCGCAGCGGACGCGGAGTTCTTGTGCTTGGGGCCCATTGTGATGTTTGTGAGAAATCCACCCCATTCATCCATTTTGCGAGCTCATTTTAGGACACACGACTAAAAATGAGGTGGATCCAAAACTCAAGTGGGCCATGCAAGAGAGAAATTTGGGGAAAGAGTTTACTATCGTTGAAACTTTCCCGGGCTCCACCTTGATGTTTATATGCCATCCAAACTGTTTATGAGGTCATTCCCACTGAGATGAAGTGAAAACACGAAAAACTTATCCTGATACGAAACTTCTATGGCCATAAAAATGTTTCAACGGTGGTCACTGAATCCCTACTGTTTCCTTTCATGTGGCCCACCCGAGTTTGGGAACCACCTCATTTTCAGTCGCATGTCCTAAAATGAGCTCGCAAAACAGATGGACGTGGCGAATTTCTCACAAACATCACGATGGGCCCCACCTAGCATCCTAGCGCAAAAACTTCATGCGCTAAAGGCTTTCGCATGAAATCCACGTCCAGCCGTGCCCAATCAAAAATAGCTCAGAAGCCATTTTTGGAAGCAGAGAGGATTCTGACCTTTGGGAACCCTAAAACCCTAAGTTCTCCCAAATCTCTAGATTTTTTCACATTATCTTCCGAAATCTCTTCCGTTTTCAAGCAATAATCTATTTGAAGAAAGAAAAAAAAGGGAACCAGAGATTTTCTTTGCACTAACCTACGAACAGCACAATTCAATTCGAATGGCCCACCAAATGCAGCTTCCAATCAGGGCAATCTCTTTTACAGGTACAGAAATCCACCCTGTTGAAAGCTTCTCTTTTTTTTAATTTTTTTCAATTTTTTTGGATATTTACGCGCAATGAAAAAAATTCTTAGTCTCATCCGACAAGTTTCATATCGTTGGACTGTGATACCAATAATATCAACCGATATATTGGCCGAAAATATCGATATTGTGAACATTGATGGGCACTTGTGGTTGGAGAGAAAAAGAAGATTTTTTTGGAACAAGCATAGGTCGATGACACTCTCATGAAAAGAATTGTTTCTTTGACAATGGATCGGGCTCTTCCAAAACCATAATATGGTGCTCTTTAAGGGAGATCTGAAGGAACTGGAGCGGTGATTCAAGGTTGAAGTAATTAACAAACGCTTGTTGTGGTCAGCATACCTCTTTGCCCAATTGTTTCTGTATGTTTGGGTCTTTGGCTTGATGACACTTGTTGGTGACAAAAGGATCACCATAGTTCGTTTTCTTGTTTCTTGTTTTCTAACAAAATTCTCCTCATTCCAAAAGATAAGATGATCTTGAATAGTAGCATGGATGATCTATATGTCAACCAGTCTTAACTCTACATATGCTTCTCATTAACCGGCATGTTTCTCGAGAAGGAAACTACAAACAACAATACAGTATCTCATGTACACATCTCACTGTCTGGTCTCCTACTTTTAACAACTTACTCTTTTGCTATGAAGTGCACTTCAAAAACTCAAAAATCTCAACTCCATTCAGCCAAGTCAATTCGGCTCTACAAAAACTCAATTCGGCCAAGATTCGGTCAATGCAAGTCATCAATAATCCTTTGAACTTGCCAAGACTCAATCAAGACTTGACAGACTCACACTTCAAGACTCAGAACCAATTCTTCAACTCAACTCAAGTTTCTTTCAAATTGAATCTATTTTTTTGGGTTAAACAGGTAATCTCAAGGGTCGATCTCCGAATATTATGGATGCCGTTTGATTAGGAAGCTCTTTCCGGAAGAAAAATATTTCCCTTCTTAATGAGGGACCAAAACTTGATGTCTCAAACAATGAAATCTAAAAGAAAAGCTGATACGAATAAACTACAGCAATTGTTCCTTTTCTTGATCAAATCATAAAAGCCATAGAAATATTAGTGTCACTAACACTTAGCATATAACAGGTTACAAACATGCCCAGTATGTACGACTGTTTTATGTTTTCTGCTTACTAACGAAATCTGCTTCACAAGCTGGGACAAGGTTATGATGATGATGATGATGATGATGATAAATAAAATTTGCATCATATTTTCAACAGAAAAGAAAAACAAAATAAAAGGTGGCCACCGATTCAACTCAACATAAAGAATTCAAAGGCAAACCCTGTTCTATAAAATGAATACTCAAGACCCTATTGCATTTTCCTTATTTGATGATGGTGATGGCGATGGTAATGATGATGGTGATGGTGATGGTGAAATTAGAGCAACACCCATATTTTCTCTAAGCATATAAACAGGAGGATCTAAATTTCCAGTGCCAAAAAATAACTATTATGAAATTACGAATATGTTCTAGAACAGGCTAGACTTTGACAAGTTTTTGCGAGCAGTTCAATCAAATCGGTCAGAAACGCTTGGCCATTTTGTCCCGGAAATCCGATGCATCCAAAATAATAAGGAACATAGAAGATTAACCCCTACTCTTCTGTTAGCCTGCTGGTTACTGTTTGGTTTTTAACCAGGAGTGGGTGCAAGCTTTGATATATTTAGTTGCTTGTTTTCTGTTGTCTGGCCAGTTTTTGGGTGGGCAACCAAGACCGTATTTGTTGCCAGTTCCAGTCCAAACTGATCCAACCACCTGGTCTGGCCCGGTCCGGTCTGGTTTTAAAACATGCTGATCGCTGCTCACTGTGGATGATTCAGATTTAATGCAACAACCATAAAATACAACAGGGAGTTTGAGACACACCTGACATTCTGCAAACATTTCACTGCTTACAGACTCAGCATTGCGTTCAAGCTTTCTCTGCTCATCTCCTAGATCCATACGTTCTTGCTGTAGAAGCAGCATTTCCTCATCCAAACTAGTTTCTGATGCTTCTGCTTGAAACTCCAAGTTTAGGTTATGTATATTCTTGTCTCCCTCATCAGGAAGAATGCTATCAATTTTTCCCGATATAGGTTCTCGCTCTCTGTCATTCTCAGTTGCCATTTTCTCTGTAGAGGAACCCTCCTGAAAATCAGAATAGTCATTTCCTATTTCAAAAGAATGGCGTGAATGGGAAGCTTGCAAATCATTTTGGTTGGTATCTGCTAGAATAACATCAGTTAAATCACTTTCCACTGGCTCAGGAATATGAGAAATAACCTTAGAAGAACCATCTGTGCAGTCTGTGAAACTAGGTATGCTTTTGCCTTCATTGGGATTATACAAGCATTGCTCCTGTCCAGTTATGGGAGCCTCCATTGGTTCCAGAGTAACTAGATCTGAATATGGTGTTTCTATGCAATCACTCCTATCTTTGCAGACTCCATCATTACAAGCCTTATAAATTTGACCATCTTTGTCCATCTCCACAGACTTTCCATCAGTTCTAACTCCCAGCTTTATAGATGAGGCTAATTGCTTGTCCGGAGAATCGTTTATCTGTAAGATATCCCTTTGGTCCCCATTCTCCAGCCTTCCAAATCTTTCGACTGTCTCGTGTGATTTCTGACTTCGTACAATACCATTTTCAAATGGAATATTAGGAGAATGAACATCTTTGTAATTTTCTACATCTTTCCTTCCAGAAGATAGAAGGATAGACTTCTCCTTCCTAATATCTTCGAGACTTCTCCTTATAGCTTCCTGAACCTCAGCTTCTTCTTCCAAAAAGCCTCTTGAAAAAGCTTTTTGATGTTCAGTTGGGCTGGTAGAAACATTCGTAGGAACTTGGCAAACACCTTCCTCCCAGTCCACTTCACCCTCATCACAATTACTGTCATCCAACAAAGATGGTTGCCTTTCCTCCACATCGTTTCTGAAGCTTCCTTCATCAAGCACCCCTTCCGCCAAGGCAGAATCAGATGAAATATCACAAGAATATTTGCCAGAAGGAACACTTTCTGAAGAGAACTTTGAACTTCCAGTCACCAAACGTGCAAATAGATCATCGACATCCGTACCACTGGGCCCATTGTCACCTTCGAAGAAGGAAATCTCTATGGAAGTTTTTCCGCCATGTGTGGACTGCTCATGAGAATGATGATTCTCACCTTCTTGAATTAATGGTCCATCTGTTCTCCCAATTAAGTTAACGGTTTCATCATTTGCTTCATCACCAATCAAAGCTTCAGGAGCATGGTTGTTTTCAGGAAGAACTTTCGATGCACCAAGTATGTTACTGCGGCCTATTGCCTCTGCATATGCCCAAGAATTTTCCTTTTGCTTCTCCTGTTCAAACTCTTTCATTAAATCTAAGTTACGTTGTAAATCCCGAGTCATACGAATCCCCAGTCCTCTTAATCTGCTAACTCGAATGCGTCCCCTTTCATCAATGTAGGTCTCTACGTCAGGATTGAAACCCCTTGTAGGTTCATCAACATCAGCAACTGCGACAGAATGAATCTGAGAAGTAGAGGAAATACTATCCACAGAAGCTGAATGGGCAGGTTCCTTCCCCAATGTCTGATGCTCTGCATCTCTATTTTCCTCCACTCCCGCAGACGTTAATATTCTGATTAAATTGATCGAAGTAATCAATAAACAGAAGTTCATATTTAAATGAAGGAATGCAGACCGAAATGTACATTTGGCAATCATGGATAACTTGCATTTGAAAGTAGATATTTATATTCACAAAATATATGCATTACTCAATATGCATATAGACATCTATACATTTTTTATCTGAAAGCAGCACACACATGTGCAGGTACAAGAGTGCATGGATGCTCAAAAGGTACATAAGTTGAAATCCCTATGTGCACCATACACCTCAATGCATAAATATCCACATGTAAAGTTACATTAGTCCAAGTATAGAGGCACAAACAGTCAGTCTATGATGCCCATTGTGGTGAAATCCCACTGTGGTGTGAGTGTGTGGGGTGTGAGTGCGTGTATAAAACAAAATAAAATAAAAAAATAAAAAATTGATGCCCACATATGGATATCAAAGTGGACATGGACCTTTTTTCCTAGAAGCCAAACAAATAGATATGGCATCCCATCTGACACCTTGACACCATGAAAATGGCTTCAAGAATTCAGAAAATAAACAACCTAACACGGTAGGGCCATCAACCCATGTCTGACAAGTATCCACAGCATCCGTTGCCAGTATCACTACCATATGCTGTTAATTCCAGTACGATTTCCAAATAGCAATAATGCTCACTCAATCACAACTATGCATGCAAGTGTATACATGGATGCATGCGACCAGGCATTGCACTTATCATGCATGTAGGTATATAAACAGATACGATGAAAGCATGCAAATTATGCTTACCGTTTATCACCAGTAAATGATGATGAAAATATGAATTCACGATTGGGTTCGGAAGCTATGCGTGAAGCTTGCATGCCGCCTACTTCCCTTCCAGCAGCAGATTTTTGCACTTCATCTATCTCTCGACGGAAAGCAACCGTTTTGAGATAAGCTTGTATTTGTAGCTCAGAAAATTTTGAAGGAGCCTGGATGCATGAAAAGAAGAAACAAATCAGCATGTGGATGTACTGAGGACCACCAACTTGGTAGGGTACAATGCAACAATAGCACATTTTGGTAGAAAATTAACACAAAGGAAACATTTAATCAACTTGATTTTGTAGTATTTTGACATAGTTAGTGAGAAAATGAATTCCATGGTGACCCAGAAGATCTCCAAGAATAGATTAGCATAAATGACGAGTAGAGAAGAAGAACTGAGAAGCCAGCCATCACTATGGCTGGCATGAACCTTGAAGCATATCCAACAAATAGAATGTGAAAATTATCCATCGCTTAAAAGCAGAGTATGTTACTGCAGCCGTTTAAGTGGAAACTGAAGTTCCTAAAAGCTAGCCTTCTTTTTTTATTGGTAACATCAATTTTATTAATGAAAACAAATACTACAATAATACATTAAGAGAATGGATAGTGACCAGCAACAAAAATCGGCAATCATATTTTTTCTCTCAAAATACAATTCAATTCTCACAGAAGAAAAACTAGTACAGATCTTTTTTACAAGGAAAGCCCGTTCCCATGGTGCCAAGCACTTTCCTGAAGCCCATGCAATCACGTTTCTATAGTCACTTTCTACAACAAAAGGCCCTAAAAATAGATCATTTAAGAGAGATACGTGCACTTTGATTGCACAGAGCTTTGCATTATTTGCATCACCAAAGCCTATTAGGCCCAAGAACATTTTTCATTCCGTTGGTAATCATGAATTACCCCTCCAATCCCATAATTTCCAAGGTTTCCCAAAATTCCCAAAAAGCTACCATAAACAATTACTTTCCACCAGCAAGGTGGGGGTCAGCTTTTTGATGGAGAGGAGACCATCTAAGATGGCATAGGTTCAATCATGTATTCATGTTGAATGTCATCATCCTCAATCCTCTGACTTCTTTGGTTACAATAGACCAACTTGCGAGGAGGAACTTGAAATGCTTTGCCAAATGCCACAAGCTGGCGAGGCCTAGAACAGCCTTCAGGCCTTCAAAGATTCTACAGTTTCTTTCTTTCCAAATCGCCACAAAACTACAAGAGAGAGAGAGAGCTTTCCATAACATTCTTTCCCTAACTTTGAAGGGACCACCTGACTATCCCTGCATAAGATCTACCATTGAAGATTGGGGCATCCATGCCACATTGGAGAGCTGGAAAAAGAAATCATATATGTCCTTGGCACCTTCGCAATGGAGAAAATTGTGATCAACCAACTCCACGTCTTTCCAACACATGAAGCACATGCTGGGCACTGAAAAGTTCCCACTTTAAGGACTGCGATCTGAAAAGGGAAACAGTGACTAAAATAGAGTTGAATGCTGCCATCAATTGGTTTTATAATTTTGAGCAATGTCTAAAAGATGATTTCCCTTTCATCCATTTAGGACATAGGATGCCTAACATAAAGGTACCAACAGAAAAGAAACCATTTGCTGAAGTTTTTTTTTTTTAATGATAACAGGGTGTCCCCATCCCTTTTTAAGGTGGGACTAATACCTGCATATGCACGCAATTGCCTGCAAACCACATGCATCGAGTAATCCCAGGGAGGGGAATCAAACTCGCGTCTGTGGGAAGCAAACCCACCTGCAAACCATTTGCTGAAGTTATCCTACACATGTCACCCATAATCTAAGATTAATACTTGGTCCTTGTGACCAAAAGACTAGGCAAGCATTCAACAGGACTTTCAGTAGGGGTGCTTTCATCATTTTTAAAGAAGTTGAGGGTTGACGCTTCAAGGTTTAGCCCATCAGTTAGTGTTTTTATTGAAAGCAACTTTCTGTAATAGGATTATCAGTTTTGACTTTGATTGATATT
Source organism: Magnolia sinica (assembly GCF_029962835.1). NCBI lineage: Eukaryota > Viridiplantae > Streptophyta > Magnoliopsida > Magnoliales > Magnoliaceae > Magnolia > Magnolia sinica. The sequence goes on along the minus strand of NC_080582.1, from coordinate 27,773,552 downwards.
AGTTTAATTGCTAGAGATTTTTTTTTTCTATTTTCCCCATATTCATAGGTTTTTCAGGGGCATTTTTCAGAAGAGTGGTATGAAGGTTCTGTTTGGTGTCTGAATTATCACAGTGCTCATATTAGATAACCCACATGTTTCCAACAGATTTACAGGACTCTACCAGAAAATACATCCCCATGCAAATTAGCTAGACACTTCACAAAATGAAAAGAACATTCTTATGATTTCCACTAGCTAGAAATCATGATGTGTCATTTCATTACACTAAAAAATCTTCAAAAACAATCTTACACGTCAACCAGAACATGACCTGTGCATGTTCATCGTAATCAACAACCGGAAACACTTAAGTCAACAAGAAACATAAGATACAAAAATTATGGCCATCATTAAGATATAATGGGAAACTGCTAAGCTTCTACCTTCTTAACTTTCTGGTACTTCTGCCTGTTTTCTGCCATCAATTGCTCCCTCATCTAGAAAAAAAAGTTCAGTGTTTTATAAAAGAAAAGAGAAGGAGAAAAGGACGAGGAATGAAGAAAAACACAATAAGCTGAAGTCACAATTTCATGACTACTTATGTTACAAACACTAACCTGGACTAGAAGATCCAATTGCATAGATGGAGGTAACGCAGCCAAAACAGTTGGATCAACTTTCCCGGGCATTACTGGCTGCAACAACAAAAAATATAATCTTCTAGGACTCCAAGAAAACAAATTAAAGAATTAATGAGCCCTCACATTCACCAAATTTATTGCTCACATGATCATTATTCTACACAATATCACAAGATGACAACATTAACTCTCTTGAGAGAGAAAGACAGCAAAACCAACAACTACCAGATCGTAAAATGTGATAACAAGTCATGAAAGTATCATAAGACCAGTAGCTATAAAGGGAAAAGGAACAATGGTTCAGAGAAAATATAGAAAATTATAGTTGCCTAATACTAAACTAAATATAAAATGCAATTTGATGATTCCTTGAACGTAAAGCATTCAAATATGCAAAAGATTACACGGTGGTTTGCCCTCCCACATTCGGGAACACTTTGTTAATGGGCAGGGCTGTGACTGTCCTAGGATGAGTAATGGTTCACCAAAGGTGGAGCCGGTTTCTTTTTCTTACCTATATTTTACTTGTTTCAGTGTGTGTCATTTCAAAGAGTATACATGAAATTTTTAAATAAAAAGAAAAATGAAACCTCTCCTTTTGGGAAGAGAGGGTTTCACAAGTTTCCAACACTCCCAATCAATTCATATAGTTTCTTTTCGTGTGATGGCAATCAATCAATCAAGATATACACACACGCATGCGCATGAAAAGGCCAAAATAAAAAAGGAAAAGAAAAAAAACAAAAACTACCATGATTGGCAGGAAGGTGAAGAATTTAGGATGTTTTGTAGTGCTATAGAGCGTGTGTGTGTGTGTTTTGAAGATTTAGTGTTATAGAGTGTTCAATGGGGATTCTCTGGTTTATATTGTAAACCAGTCTCCAGTTTGATGGCAACAATCTTCTGTTGTGTCAAAGCCAATGTTGCAGGTTCCTATGTTCTTAGACATTGGTTCAATAGGAGATCTTGGAAGTGGGCAAAGATAGATACGCTAAGGGCTTGTTTGGCTAGGGCGACTTAGGAGGGAGTAGGAGGGATGGAATTGTAAAATTCCATCTAACCCTACTCGATAGCTGTTTGGACGGCAAGGAATGGGAGTCTGTCAGTTCCATCGTCCGGATAGTCGCTGGATATGGAGGGATTTCGCAATCCCTTCTTGGATTTGCCGCCGGGTCTTACTCCCGCATCGAGCCCATCCCGTCCGCGCTCCACAGTCCTTCGTACGGACTGAGGGATGGGAAGCTTCAGTCCATCAGTTGAGGCGGGTGTGATGGCGGGAGTGATTTCATTCGAGCCAAAAATGGTGTTTTTAAGGACCGATTGGTGGCTGTGGAAGTGATTGGGTGGAAGCACCTTCAGCATCGCCAGTTGCCAGAATTTTTGGGCAGAGGTAAGTGTTCTTTCTCGCGTCCGTCCACGGTCGTCCATGGTTTCCATGGGTTTATGCTTTCTGTTTTCTACAAAATCGGGGCTTTTTCTATTTTCTGAAAGGGGCAGATAGTTGCATGCCGGCCTGATCAGCTATAGCTGGGTTTATGATCTTTTTTTTTTTCTAAACAAAATCGGGGCTTTAGAAATTTTCTGAAAGGGGTGGACAGAAAGATGAAGGCCTGATCATTTACGGCAGGTCTTGGCAGGTTAAAATGCCCACAGAGATTATTGTCTCTCATGGTTGGCTGCCATTATCTCAGGATTTCCCACCTCAGGTTGGCCTGCAGCAGGTTGTAGGTGATCAGGATTCCATCCCCTCATCTATATTGTCGCCCATCTCCTTCTGAGGATTTGTACTAACGACAGTAACCTACTGTCTTTGGGTTGTGCATGGCAGAAATATTCAAGTAGGGACCTCCAAGCTGTATATTTGATCTGATAATGGAGACCAGGTACTGCCTTCCCACTTATTCGAGTAGGATTTGTGACATTTTTTACATGCACTGGCCTCCTAAGATGAAAGCATCTTTGGGTTGGAAAATCCCTGTTTTTGTGATGTACTCCATATCGTCTTTGTTGCATGTGACTAAACCATCTAAATATGATCTTCATCATTTTGTCTCTTATTGGTACTCATAGGATGCTTGATGCTTCAGATGAAGTCATTCTTAATCATATCATTCCTATTCTTCCGACACCTTCATCTTGACATCCTCATCTCTATAATGTTCATGCTCTGCCCATGTTGACTCTTTATTACCCAACACTCTGCCTTATATAGCAAAACCAGTCTAATAAGTAACTCTTATAAAAAATTTCCCATTTCCACTGGCATGTGACAATCACATAGCACTCCAGAGGCCATATCACTTAATCCACCTCGCATTATTTCTTTTGGAGAAATCCTTCTCAATCTTTCCATAATTTTGAATCACAGCTGCAAAGCCAAGGTATCGGAATAAATCACTTTGACCTATCTTCTGGGCATCATTTTTAACAGATGTCTTAGCACCTGACCATACCAAACAGTTGGACTAATTTAGACCAAAACCAGCCACCAAAACTAGTTGGGTCACTTAAAACTCAACTAAGGAAAATTTGATTTTCTGCAAAAAGTTAAGGAAAATTTGAGTTTCAGCAAAATGTTTTGTTTTCTATAACTTTCAGTTTCTTTTTCAGTTTCAGTTTGAAGTATATATGTTTAGTTTCAGTTTCTTTTTCAGTTTCAGTTTCAGTTTCAGATTCAGATTTCAGATTCAGTTTGAACTGTTATATATGTTTAGTTTCAGTTTCAGATTTCAGATTCAGTTTGAACTGGTATAGATGTTTAGTTTCAGTTTCAGTTTCAATCAAGTGATTCTACATTCTCATATGCGTTATCCCAATACATGAATGGAATACATCAGCATTTTTCTGTCTTGCATGGCATTAAAGCGATAGAAGAACTTGACTAAGGATGCTCAATAGATGAACTGCAGCAGCTGTTAAATACATACAGTAACTTCGATTCCATAGTACGTAAATTTCAATTCCAGGTCTATTTATGTCCTTAATTGAAAGTTTCCTTTTCTTTAACTTTCAGTTTGAAGTATATATGTTTAGTTTCTGTTTAATAAAGTCATTTCAGTTTCTGTTTCAATCAAGTGAATCTATATTCAGTTCGAACTATATCACTCTCAGTTACAGTTTCGGTTTCAGATAAAATATGGAGAAGCATGAATTTTTTGTCCTTTACTATCTGTACAGTTTGAATAATGTTTGAGTTTCAGTCGGATTTTGTAACAATGGATTTAACATACATTTGCCCCCAAGGTTTGGTAATTTTATGTTCTGTTTGAACCTATGTACAGTTTCTGTTATGTTCTCTTCAGTCCTAGGTTCAGATTGAGTTCCACTCTTCATAGCTAAATTCAATTGATTCTATGTTCAAATTCAGTCTCACATTCAGCTACTAAATGATGGAACATGCATTTTCAGAAAAAAAAATATATATGTATGTTGTGAATCTGGGTTGAAACTCACAAAATTTCGCAGAAACAAAGGATGGAACATGCATATGAGAATCACATTTGGTGAAACTACGTTCAGATTCAGTCTCAGTTTCAGCAAAATTTTAAGGAAGTTTGAAAAAATTTAATGGATATTGGATCTTAGTGGAGTTCCATCACATTTCAGTTTCACATTTGGTTATTTTCACTGACAGTTTTAGTTACAAAAAAACAGTTTGAATCATGAATTGTCACAAAAGTCTGGTGAATCTATGTTCAATAAAATCTATGGACGGTTTCAGTTTCAATTTCAAAGACATTTGCTAGGACATGCATTTTGAAAATATTGCTCGCTAAGTGCACCGTCCATAATATGGCGCACCTCTTTCACTGTCCACAAATCTCTTGGTTGAATGCCCCCAGCCATCTATTTTTAGTGACATAGGAAATGAATGGAATATTAATATGGAGTAGACAAGTGATTTAAGATTCCTTTTAAAAACACGTACATACCTACTAGTGTAGGTTATCAAATGGCAATGGAAAATGAAATGGATGAAGAGATGGAGAGGTCTATTGTTGTTCAAGCAATGGCAGCTTGTGTAGCAACTGTTGGGGAATACTGTCGCGTATAAATGTTCAAACAACCGGCACAACGTAGGGATGATGAGCGAGCGAGGTTTATCAACTCTATCATTCGGGCCAGTGACAGGGATTCTGTCACTCAACTCAGGATGAATCGAGAAACATTCTTTGAACTATGTACTAAACTACGTGAGAAGACACAGCTGCGTGATACTCGTAACGTCAGTCTTGAAGAACAACTAGTAATTTTCCTACACACTGTGGGACATAACGTTCGGAATCGGGTAATATGTCACAGATTCATTCGATCAGGTGAAACCGTTAGTCGCCACCCACTTTCACCGTGTACTAAATGCACTTGTCTCAATGTACCCCGAGTTCGTAAAACAGGCCAGACTAGAAACAGAAACTCCTGTTGAGATCCAAACAAATTTAAATTGGGCTGCTTACTTTCAGGTATCATTTCCATTGACGGTAGATTTATATATTTTGTTTTTCACTTACCTCCATTGACAAGTCCGTCCCAAATGAAATTTGATGAAATGCATCTAGGATTGTGTCGGTGCAATTGACGGGACACACATTCTTGCTCATGTAGAAGCAGCCGACCACGCGAGTTTCCGCAATCGGAAAGGGGTCCTATCTCAAAACATATTGGCGGCATGTTCATTTGATATGAATTTTTTGTATGTTTTGGCCGGTTGGGAGGGTTCAGCTTCAGATGCCAGGGTGCTACATAACGCTCTGACTCGAACTGATGATCCGTTGTTTGTCTCAAATGGTACTCGTTATTGGTTTCAACCATTATCCATCTGATTAATAATAATGAATGCTTCGAATATTCGCTTAGGGCCTGTTTGGTTTTCCAATTACCCCAGTAGTTGGCGGTAAAGAGGGCATTAATTACAATTTACTTGCAATAGCAATGATTGGTTAAATACCGGAAAGCCACTTTCCCACGATTGTTTTCCAAAAATGTAACAGTGTAATAGAGAGTTTGGGTAGAATCCGGTGTTTGGGCATGAAATGTTATAGTCCTGTCAAACCGATTTTATTAGTATGGTGTCCAGCACCTCCCCTGTACAATGACTACATACCACTGTTTGATTTCTTCAGCAGTAGTAACCAGAGGATGGTTATGTTTTGTGCCCCACTTGCTAGAGCGGTGGACTGCAGTCACCGTGACCTGTGGGACCCACTATCTATGCAATGGATTGCGGTCACCGTGATCTATGAGACAGCCATCTACCACAGAGTACAGGCAGTGCAGTGAGTCCACGTGGGTCCCATATGGATGTATGTATTTTTGTGGCCACATAGTATACCGATTATTGGTCAATTACCACAGCTTCCAACCGTGTCAGCCACCTGATATTTGGAACTACCTCATTACAAAGACGAATCTGATCTGGAAAAATGCACGAACGTACTAGTTTCAGAATATACATAGAACTGTCAGTCCAACGAGCTCGGAAGAGTAGGACATGCCACGCCGCGGAGATCAGTTTTACTGCATCTCCATCGGCACGTAATGCATATCTTCTGACCCATTACTGGTCAAACACCAGAACTTCCTACTATATGATACACCTGATAATAGAATCTACCTCACATCTGGGATAATGATATGGAAAAATGTTTCAACAGCCCGGATGCAGAATAAATATAGAAAAGTGGCGCGGATGCAGATTAAAGATAGAAAGGTTGGCCCCAACAGATTGGGTGAGTCCAAGATCTCACCATCTTTGGGCCACCAAAACATATCTGATGCGGAATCTGTGTTCGGAGCACCAAATAGAGAAGCTGCAAACCCCTGACCGTTCGAGCATGGAAACAAAGAAGAAGAATGAGAAGGAAAAAACAAATGAACAGAAGATGACGTTCAGCGAGCAAGCAAAAAATGAAATCTCATCTCGCCAGTCGTCGTCTACCTTAGGGCCTGAAGACGCTCACTGTGACTGGTTCGGTCCCGAGGTGAGGACGAGGAAAATGAAGTGGGTTTGAATTTTAACCTTGAAATGGATGGTGTATTGGAAGTGGACATGCTCCTGCGGACCACGGAACTGACAGTGTCAGTTCCGAGTTACATCGAACTGCCGTCTCTGAATCCCTGCAGAGAGATGTAAAAACAGGCGACTCCTTTACAGCGAAATACCATCGATTCGGACGCGTCAATAATGCATCCAAATCCAGCTAAAAACAAACAACCGTCAGAAGTAATAATTACATCTTTACCACCAAATGCAGGTAAATGGGAAAACCAAACAGGCCCTTAATATAACATTCATTCAAATGTGTAGGAAAATATTATGTTGTCGACGCCGGATATGCTCATTCACCTGGTTTTATGGCTCCATACAGGGGTGTGATACTACTCGCAAGAATATTGAATCGGGAGAGCCCCCGCAAACATAAAGGAGCTATATAACTATCGACATGCACAACTGTGCAATGCCATTGAGCGTTGTTTTGGCATTATGAAAGGCAGATTTCCCATTCTGAAGATAGTGATGCAGTATGAATTCCAAACACAAGTGAAAGTAGTAATAGCCTGTTGTGTCTTACACAATTTCATACGATCGGGAAGTGAGTCTTTTCAAGATGTACATGACGTTGGTATAGCTATGGCTGAGGTGGAGAGTAACACAACACCGCATGAGGTCTCTACAAATGATGAGAGGCAATGGTTGCTACGGGTTACTCAGCGAGAGAAGGAGGCGTGGCTTAAAGTGCACGATGATATTGCGACTCGAATGTGTGCTGATGCGCAATAGAATAGTAGGAGTAGATCATAACTTTTGCTATAGTTCGTATTTGGAAGTTCTAAACCAAAATATTATATGTTTTGTTTCACTTAATGTTAAGTACTCGTACATGACGGATCACTTGGTTAAATGTCTACGAATATATTTCTAAACTCGTATATCTAATCTTAAAGATAAAATATCGTCATATATATTCTAACCTGGTGGGTAGACATTCGGTAAGCGTCATTCATACTTGTATGGCAATGGTTGGATATGTACTTGTCCGTTGTATGCGTAGGTGGAATGTCGAAATTCGGGTCAGATGATATATAGACGCCGACACAGTCGCCGGCTAAAACACCAGTGCTCCCAACTCGATGTTCTCCACGGCAAAAGACAGTGAAATCCCTTACCAAGCCTCTGTCCCGATCTGCAAAAATCAAATGGAGTAGAGCAATGGATCAAGTATTATTTGACACATTGCTTAAACAAATTGCGTTGGGACGTAAAGCTGATAATGGTTTTAAGAGAGAGGCATACCAAGCCGCTACTGAAGAGGTGATAGAGCATACTGAAATTGTTGTGAACTGGCTGAACGTGCAGAACCGGTTGAGGTATTACAAGAGAGAATATAATTTCGTTAGGGACATGCTCGCCGCCAACAACTTTGGCTGGGATAATGAGCGAATAGTGGTTATGGCACCAAACGAAGTTTGGGAACAATATCTTAGGGCAAGCTCTTACAACTTTGTTGATTACAATCCAAATAAAAAATTTGCATGTGTTAATGGCCCTTATGCTGATAATATTCTTTACATACTTAGAAGTCGTCATTTCTTGTAGTCTCACCCCCGCGCTGAAAGACTCCGAGGCAAAAGAATTGAGCGAATGGATGACTTGGCAGTTATCGTCGGATCCGATCAGGCTACAAGACGTTATGTGCAAGGAAGTAGGAGTATGGCTGCATCCTCCTCTCGGATTCAACGAGATCTTAACGAGACTTGGACCGATCTTGAAGATGATGTTGACGATACTATCGACCTATCGGAAGACAATTTAGTGGACTCGACAGGGAACAATCAATTTGCATCAGATAGTCCTCCGATGTTAAATCGAATGTCCCGTGGCACTCCAAATCGTACATCGGATAATGATAGTAATCGTGCTAGGAGCACATCGATGAAACGTATGCGGCCTCCTCGTCCCTATGATGTACTTGGCATCTCTCTTAACAGTGTTGCAGAGGCAATGCGAAATTTTGACCTTGGCAAAGAGGTAAATCGTACTAGTAAAGTACTTGAAGTCCTCGAAGAGGTGCAAGGGTTGACTAACGCAGAGTTCATCAAAGTTAGTCAGCTGTTGAGTAGGGACGAGAAGCTAGCATCATTCTTTGTCAGTCTTCGACTTGAGCGTCGCGTCAGTGGTTGAAGCAAACACTCCGCGACAAGTTTGGGGATGTAGGATTTGGATCCGTTTGACAGGCAATCTTCCTTGTTTCTTTTCATCTTTTTTTCTGTGGACATGTAATAACTTTTTTACACTCATTTTGGTTTTTTATCATGCATATTTTGGATTGGTATATTTGGTATACAATATATGCCAAACAAGGACATGATGTGGTAACTCGACTTCTGGTTATGTAATATATTAATTAGATGTAATCAAATGCTTTCTATATGCAAATTTTTGACAGATAGGACCACACAGTTCGACTGGATAAACGGTATGCAGTCACAACTTTTTTCAATACATATGATTACATATTTATCCACTTTTTTGTCAATTGGATATGCCTCATAACTTGTAAACACGTTTCTATTCAAATACGTGTGTATACAATCCGATAATGGACATGTCAATGCAGATGGCTAAAGAAAAGTACTGTGGTACTGGTGGGGCGTCGGCCAAGAATATATCTGACTTGGGATGATGCAAGATTGGAGGTGAAGGGGTTTAGCGGAGGCAGACATCGAGCTTTCAAGAACTGGAAGGAAGCTACTGCATGTTGGGACAATTACTTCGGTATTACCAATGCACCGTCGGGACTTGGACAAGGATCTCAGGTGGGATATGTTGCCACAGTTTCTGATGAGGTTGACATCCATCATTCGTCAACTTCGTCATTCCAACAGACGACCCGGGCCATGGTTTCCAAGGCCATGTCGACCGATGATCCCGCCCCGTCTTTTGGAGAGAGATTCTGTGCAGTTCTAGTTGCCATCTTGGTTATTTTCTTTGCGTTGTTTATTATTTTTAAATTCTAGGTAATTATGTTGGACTGTATGATTGGAGGATGTCTATTTTGTACTGTTATTCTATGTGTATGTGCTACATGTTATAGTTTTATATGAGAGGACTATCTCCGGCGTGGACACAGAGACAATCCACTTCTTGGCTGAACGGTAATCCGTCCAAACAGCGCTCTGCACGGTTATGCTAATGTTTTATCCACGCCAATAGTCGCTTTTCTCAGATCATTTGAAGGTGTAATGGTAAAACTGAGGCACGCTCACAGCTCCAGTGGACCACAGCAATCAAACTCTCAGTGATAATGACAACCACCATTGAAACCTCTCTTGTTTTGACACTATGATGTTTCTGCACCATCCAACCTAGCTAATAAAGTTAGGTGGACGTGGATGAAATGAAAACGGTAATATCAGATTGATCTGAAAGATCCCAACCTCTGAAAAAGTTTTTAATAGTGTACGTCAATTCCCCATTTTGTAGTCCACAAAACCATCAGACCTGCTTTGTTTTTTGCATCATATGTTATAAGAAATTGAGCAACAACTATGAACGGCATGGATAAACAAATTTCATCACGGTGGGCCCCACAAATCCCTGCCCGGGCACTAAATCCAGTATAGCCGTGTAGGATGCTATCGGCGTCTGTCCACCGTACCATAACAAATGCTTCGACGGTAGAAACATATTTGGATCCCTCATCCAAATATCCAAATGCGCAACGCCGTTTTGGCCCAATGGATTAGTCCAATCCCATGTGCATCCAAACACTTTTACTTTACCGATCCCAGGAAATTCCATTCCATCCAAATAGCCCAGTGATTTCAGTCCCGGGATATAGCAATCCCATGGAACGTCAATCCACTCACACCACCATCATTACCTTAAAATCCATCCCATCCCTCCTAATCCCATGGGATCGGTCCGGCCAAACATGCCCTAAGGGGGCATTTGGCGTCTCTACAAATAAGAGCTTATTGGCTTGTGTAAAAAAAAAAAAGGCTCTTAGACTATTTGGTTAATGTCTAATTAAGAAGCATATTTATTTAGACAGTAGCAAATAAGCTCAACTTTCATAAGTTGGGGAGGGGTTATCTTTTCAAAAAGAGCTTATTGTGCTTTTGCGGTTAAAGGTTAGGGCTTTATTCAATTTTTTTAAAATACCAAAACTTCCCTTTGCAATCTTCCTCCCTCCAGCCACTTTGTTGTTGGCAGATCTCTCTCTCTCTCTCTCTCTCTCTCTCTCTCTCTCTCTCATGGCTTACGCATAGCCTTCAGCAATTTCCTTCTCCAAGGTGCAGGCAGCAATGGCTGCCATGGGTGTCAATTGTAGGTGAAGGTTTTTTTGTTTTTTTTGAAAACCCTAAGAGAGAAGAGGAGGGACGGCCCATGACTTAGGCTGATGTTGGACCATGGGTATGGCCCACATCATGATGGCGTGGGCCCATTTGCACACTTGGTGGAGAGGAAGGTGAACCTGGACTGTTGATCTCATGGGCCACACAATCTCTCTCACTCGTAGCTTGGATGAGGAAACATACCCGCCGCCACTAACTCATAGATGGACTGCAGTTTGAAACTGGACAGGGGGAAGTGGGTAATGGTGGCCAATGCTTAAAATGTCTCAAAACATGAAGCATTGCACCCATCCATTCTTTTGCCATTTGGGGCACAGTCCATCTACAGTGAGATCCACCAAAACAAACATTTGGATAGCTCGAAGGACCAAGGACAGTTTCAGTTCAAAGGCTTCTTCTTCTTCTTCTTCTTCTTGGAAGTGGGGAACTTACATATACTAAATGATATGATGAAAATCTATTTCATCTCGTCAGCCTGCCCGCAAGGCTTTTCATAATTTAGACTTGGCGATACTATTAGAGATTTAAGAACACTTTGATAGGATGAAAATCTATTTCATCTCTTCGGCTTGCAAGGATTGTTTGATAGGATGAAAATCCATTACATCTCTTTGGCCTTTGCCCGAAAGGCTTTCAGGCTTACCTAATTTTAGAGTTAACGATATTATTAGAGACAAATCTATTTCATCTCTTCAGCCTTGCCCATAAAGCTTTCAGGTTTTACTAATTTTAGAGTTGATGATATTATTAGAGATTCTTCTCCTTGATTTGTGTTTTGATTTGAATTAGCATTTTATTATATATGGGCCGAACGGTTGGACCAAACTAATCCGGAATCGGCCGTCGCTAAAAATCCCATTCTTAAAAAACAGAAAAATCTTAGGTAAGCTTGAACACATAGCTTCTACTTATAACAAAAACAAAAAACAAACAATTAAAAAAAAAAAAAAAAAAACACTAATCATTATCCGAGATGCGGTGTTTGTTAACTAGATTTCCGATATAGAACAAGTCAGAGCGGTTGGACCAAGCAGCCACAAAGCAGGTTGTTGGCCGGTCTAGGTTTTAAAATATTGGTTTGAATGGATTCACATAATTTCTCACAGTTGAAGAGAAGTCCTACTCAAGTTGAGAGCATGCAATATGGCTTCCATTTCCATTATCACCACACAAATTAAGGTAGCAGCATACGCCACAACATATGAAAATTAAGAGATATTTTGAATTTTTGAAGAGGTATTCGGGACATTTTATAATCTGACAAAACCTTCTAATCTTTTTTATCAATTAGCGGTTCTTTTGCACTATTAAGAGTTAGAGACTGCTCTGGAGACATCTAGTTGCTGTTTGGATTTACTTCGGATTATCTTTATGAAAGATTCAAGAAGCTTTAGTTTGAATCAGATAAGTCTAAGCTCGCTTTCTAAGATCCATTGGAGACCAAAAAAAAAAGCTATTTTGGAGGAACTTTCAGCCTCTTTTTTTCCCTAGGATTGCAGTCGTTTAAGGGTGGGTTAGGAACAACTAAAAGAATGAAGAGCTCCATACTACGTCAAGAATTAAGATTCCTAAGAAATTATTTATTATGCGAAGCTTATTTTTTGTTGTTACTTATTTGTATTTGCTTCTCTTTCTACTTTCTCTGGATTTCTAGATGGAATTCATTGCTGACATAATGAGATCTTATGCACACAAGATAAATAATCATAGTCAATCTTAATGAAACAACTTACAAATATCATCTCCTCATTCTCATCACCATCATCTTCCTCTTCAGGAGGATTACCAAGCATTGAGGTCGAAGCGTTGCCAGTGAAATTCCCATTCTCCTCTGCAGCAAGGGATGCCGCCAGCCTAAACAGACACATGCAAACACATTATAAAAGCTAATATACATAAACCAATAAAAAAGCTGACACAGTGCTTACAATTGATCAAGGGATTCCTGATTGTATGTTCTGTTATCTGTCTCATTTCTTTCAGGATTGTTCTCCTTCAAATCATCATAATCCGGTAAAACCTGTTTTCCCTTGGAACTATCCTTCTCCTTTCTAATCTGGATATCCTTCGCCAATTCTTCAAGTTTTCGTGCCTTGAGCTACCAAAAGATAAAAACCACAAAACAAGCATCCACTCAAATTACATGATTTGACAACAATTGGTGTAAAATATACAATATTCTACAACAAACATCAACAATTAACAGTAGTGGATCCTAATAAACAAATTTTCCATTAGAAGGAAAGGGCAAACTCATAAAATAAATGACAAAGGATCATACTTGCTCAACTTTATCCCTTGCTCAGCCTCAATTACCAACAAAGCCAGCATTCCCACAGGCAAACATCTTGTGGGTCCTTTGTAACTTCGGTGGGAATGTTGGGAGGGCGAAGATTAAATGCTTTCTTTTTCAAATATATTCATAGGGTTGTCAAGCTCATTCTTCATTGTGGATGTTGGGTTTCAGGAGCAAAGTCTAGTCCGAGAGCAAATGGAGTAGAGTTATAGCTGTTTACTTCCTATTTAGTTAGTTTTAGATTCCTTTTTAAGTTTTGAAATTATTGTAAGAGGACTTATAGTGGAAGAATGATTAAGACTATAGATTTTGGTGATGATGATTTGAATATTTTACATTATTTTAAATGAATGATTATTTGGTTTATTTTATGGAAGTGTGGATTAGTATTATGTGATAGTTTGTGGAATTATAGTTACTGACTGTTTAATCTATGAGTCATGTCCTCGGGTACAGGATTAGGGTTGAGCATACCCAGGTGTTGGATTCAGGGTGTGACAGAGTGGTACTATTTGTGATGATGAAGAATTAGAAATAGTCGGAGAATGTAATGCCTCATTCTCCATTTCTTATAGATTCGTTCAAAACAGAGATGGTTTAACATGGAAAATACCAGCATTTATGGTCCAAAGTCAAACAATCCTTTATGGGCGGAGGAGTTCTGGGAGATTCAGTGCAATCCTGGCCATGTGGAAATATGTTGTGGTGTTTGGCAAGGGTTTCAAAATCAACACTAACCATTTGTTCCTTCCAGAAAGCTTGTAATGAGCTCTTCTTTTTTTAAGGTTGACGAAATTTTATTAAAAAGAGCTGAATTACAAGTGTGAGAAGATTATATATTTTCATTGTAAATGAACTAATCGATGTTCCTCAAGGTGGGACTCTCACGTGATCGAGTAACAAAAGGAGGCTGATTAAATGCAAGCTGGACAGGTTCCTCATTTCAGCATTTGGGAAGGGCACATTTTATTGCGATCCCGTCTTCGGTTCTTGATCGAACCACCTTGATTATTATCCTATCATCTTGAATACGTAAGCATGTCTTTGGGTCCTGCTTTGTTCAGTTCCAAGAATATGTGACTGGAATTGCCTGATTTTGTCGTTTTGGTCCAAGGATGTGCTGGCTTCACATTTCTGAGGAAGTTACAGATCATTAAGGCAAAGCAAATTTTGGAGTAGATTCAAATTCATTAAGTTAAAGGAGGAAAGATAATGTTTGGGTTGAGATTGCAGCCATAGACGCTGAGGCAACCAAGCATACTTCTAATAGCATTCACCACAACGTGCATACCTCGAAAAGGAGTTTGTAGAAATTCTCAAATTGGATGAATTTCTTTTCTCATACAGCTAAAGAATCCATTACATCATCGATTTGTTAGTGACAGTGTCTCTCGCTCCTCCTACATGCCCCTTTAATGCCTTCATTACCTTGATCGATACTTTCAACCATCTTGCATTTCTTTGTTTTTAGTAAACCGCCTCTTGTTACCAATCAAAGCAAGGAAAATTTTCCCAAGGGCCCACCTTCCAATGAACTGGACCATCCACCTTATTGACCCACCATAAATGGGCGGTGCACCAAAGATCACCTCCATCTAGCACACTCCCAGCCACTCAATTGGCGGACTCATCCAGCTGCAAGTGGAGAATTGGCTATAATCTTTTTTAACCATACGTTCAAAGACCAAAATCAAACTAACTAGGATTGTCTGACGTATGTTACCAAAGCATGACGGAAGGCTGCAACCTGCAAGAGATTCTGGTATGGAGTGGGGAAGCGTCTCTTTCAAAATTTCAGCAAGAATAAGCAGCTTTGAAGAGGATACA
The DNA here is from genome assembly GCF_029962835.1 of Magnolia sinica. Classification (NCBI taxonomy): domain Eukaryota; kingdom Viridiplantae; phylum Streptophyta; class Magnoliopsida; order Magnoliales; family Magnoliaceae; genus Magnolia; species Magnolia sinica. Next base: position 27,758,450 of record NC_080582.1, on the reverse strand, counting down.
AAAGAAAAAAAAAAAGGAAGCAGCTGGCTCACGTGATTGAGAAGCAATTTCTCGGCGGTCTTGCGTATCTTGGCCTGAGCGTTGTCGCGCTGGCGGCGGCGGGCCACAACGGTGCGGCGCTTGAGAGCAGGGGTGCCACCATCAAAGACAAAGACGGGCTTGGTGCGGAGGAAGAGGAGCTTGCAGATGCGGCGGAAGAAGCCAAGGAGATGAGCGTTCCTCACCATCTCCCCTTTCTCGTCCCGCATCGCCTTCATGAATTGAACCATCCAAATGCTCGCATCTACATATTTATGAAAGAGAAAGTGATTAGAGAGAGAGAGAGAGAGAGAGAGAGAGAGAGAGAGATCTGATGAAGGTTAGGGTTATGAAAGAGAGACCAATGGCGAGCCTTTTGCCAGCGAGGGTTTCAACAGAGACACGACGGCCGACAGGGGCAAGGAGTTCCCACAGGCCCTGAACACCCATTTCCTGCTTCTGCTCTCTTCGTCGCTCTGCTTCTGATGCGAAACACGTCCTTCGGTTCGATTCGGTTCGATTACCGCCAATGCGGACTGCGGAGAGATTCTATTTATAGGGAGAGGCGAATGAGACTTTGATACTCCGGCAGAGTATGACTATTCATACTCATGTACTCGAAAATTGACGTTCGGTGTACACAACTAGATCATATAAATTGTGTGCCCCGCTTCAGATCTGATCCTCTAATCGGTCTGTTGGACATTGGTTGGCATCTGGAGGACGGAGAAAATGAAGATTAGTCAATGGTCCTGATTCAACGACAAATGTCCATTTGATCAGGAGTTAGTTTCGATGATCAGTCTGATCTTAGGACTACTATGGGTTTGATGTTTTGAACAGGAGAATTTTAGGACTGTGGACCCCACCTTTTAGCCAGCTGTTTCTACGAAAGAAGACAAACCTTCTTTTGCAACTTAGACATGCACGTGCGGATTATGAATTTCAGGACGAATATACCCCTCCTTTTTACTGCTGTTTTTCTTCTCCCTTTCAATTGTTTCCTTTTCCTTTCTCTTTCCACTGCTACTTTACTACCACTGTTTTTACCCCTTTTCTTCGCCCTGTTAGAAAGACTAAAAAACCCTTTTTATGGGCTCCCCTTATCAACATTTGTCATCTTCTGAAAATGGTCGGTCCAGCGAAGAAAGCACGCAGCACAGATATATTTTAAACTCAGTTGGGCCCACATTGAATGTATGGGTATAGGAAACGGATTGGCTACTCCTCCGGTGCTCTGTAGGCCCCACCATGATCTACATGGCTGGTGGTCGGTGCTCTGTGGGCCCCACTATGGTGTACGTGGCTGGTGGCTGGTGGTCGGTGCTCTTTGGCCCCATCATGGTATACGTGGCTGGTGGTCGGTGCTCTTTGGCCCCACCATGGTGTACGTGACTGGTGGTCGTTGCTCTATGAGTCCCACCATGGTGTACGCGGCTGGTGGTCAGTGCTCTGTGGGCCCCACCATGGTGTATGTGTTTCATCCATTCCGTTCATCCATTTTGTCCGCTCAATTTCCATCTAATTTAAGGGGTTGAGCCCCAAATTAGATGGAAATTTGACTGGTGGCCCACTAGAGGAAAACAATGGTGATTGGATATCCATCATTTAAATCCTCCTGAAGCCCACTGTATTGTTTGTCTGAAATCCAATCTGTTTTTTAGGTGATAAAGACTCAGATGAAGGCTAAAAACAAAGATCATCTTGACCCAATACTTTTATCGCCCCCAAAAATTTTTTAATGGTCGATGTTCATTAAACACTATTTCCTGTAATGTAGTCCAATTGAGATCAGGATATACATCAATTTTTGTATAATATGATAAAATAATCTATAAAAATAGATGGACGACATGGATGAAACACATACATCATGATGGGGCCCACGGAGCACCAAACACCAGCCATTGGCTGGTGGCAGGGGGAGTAGCCAATCCGTTTCCTGTATTATATCCACACCGTCCATCGGTTTTTTCATCTAATTTAAGGGGTTGAGCCCCAAATTGAAGCATATCAAAATATCAAGTGAATCATACCACAGGAAATAGTGGGCATAATGATTTTCTAGTTTGCCCCGCTGATTTCATGTTTCCCCGCTCAATTTCATGTTTGCACCGCTGATTTTATAGTTTGTCCCGCTGATTTCATGTTTCCCCCGCTCAATTTCATGTTTGCCCCGCTAATTTTCTAGTTTGTCCGGCTCAATTTCATGTTTTCCCCGCTCAATTTCATGTTTTCCCCGCTCAATTTCATGTTTGCCCTGCTCAATTTCATGCCTGCCCTGCTTATTTCCTAGTATGACCCGCTCAATTTCATGGTTGCCCCGCTCATTTCCTAGTTTGCCCCACTCAATTTCATGGTTGTCCCGCTCATTTCCCAATTTGCCCCGCTCATTTCCTAGTTTGCCCCGTTCAACTTCATGTTTGCCCCGCTCAATTTCATGTCTGCCCCGATCAATTTCTAGTTTGCCCCACTCAATTTCATGTTTCCCCTACTCAATTTCATGTTTCCCCCACTCAAAACCTAAACCTAAAACCTAAATGTATTCTTAAATTTCTAAACCTAAACCTTAACTTATTCTCAATTCCCTAAACCTTAACCTATAGTCTAACTTAAACCTAAACCTATATTGTACACTTGTAACCTAAAACCTAAATGTATTCTCAAATCCCTAAACCTAAACCTTAATCTATTCTCAATTCCCTAAACTTTAACCTATATAACCTAACTTAAATATAAACCTATAACCTACACTTATAACCTAAAACTTAAATGTATTCTCATATCCCTAAACCTAAACCTACACCTAATCCTAATCTCAGCTCCTTAACCTAAACCTAAACTTGAAAACCCAAACCTAAGCCCGATCCCGAACCTGATTTCCTAAACCTAAACCTTAACCTATTATCAGTTCCCTAAGGGCCCGTTTGGCCGGTCGGATTGGAAGGGATTGGATGGTATTGGAAGGGATTGGAAGTCAAATCTCAGGATTGGCCTGGCGTGCTAAACAGAGTCGGTGATCTGATCCCAATCCCATGGATCTTAAGACAATCCACTGACAACGCCATCATTACCTTTAAATCTCATCCAATCCACCTTAATCCTTTCAAATTTGCGTGGGACGTGTTTGGTTTGAGGGATTGGAAGGGATGAGAAGGTTTAATCCTAGGATTGGTCAGGCGTGCCAAACAGACTGGATATAGCAATCCCATGGATCTTCAGACAATCCACCCACAACACCATCATTACCTAGAAATCCATGCCATCCACCCTAATACCATTCAATCCCTTCCAATCCACCCGGCCAAACGGGCCTTAAACCTTAACCTATAACCTAACTTAAACCTAAACCTATAACCGACACTTATAACGTAAACCTAAACCTGTAACCTAAATTTATTCTTAAATCCCTAAACCTAAACCTACACCTAATCTTAATCTCAACTCAACATAAACCTAAACCCGGTCCCGAACTCGATTTCCCAAACCTAAACCTTAACCAATTCTCAGTTCCCTAAACCTTAACCCATAACCTATACCTATAACCAACACTTATAACCTAAACCTAAACCTATAACCTAAATGTATTCTCAAATCCCTAAACCTAAACCTACATGTAATCCTAAACCTAAACCTAAACTTGAAAACTCAAACCTAAACCTGGTCCTGAACCCGATTTCCTAAACCTAAACCTTAACCTATTCTCAGTTCCCTAACCCTTAACCCATAACCTAACTTAAACCTAAACCTATAACATACACTTATAACCTAAACCTATAACCTACACTTAGATGGGCCCACATTAAATGTATGTAATATATCCACGCCATCCATCTAATTTTAGCGGTTGAGCCCCAAATTGAAGCATATAAAAATATCAAGTGAATCATACCACGGGAAACAATGGGCATAATGATTTTCTAGTTTGCCCCGCTTATTTCATGTTTCCCCTGCTCAATTTCATATTTGCCCCACTGATTTTATAGTTTGCCCCGCTGATTTCTTGTTTCCCCCGCTCAATTTCATATTTGCTCGGCTGATTTTCCAGTTTGTCCCGCTCAATTTCATGTTTGCCCTGCTCAATTTCATGCCTACCCTGCTCATTTCCTAGTTTGCCCAGCTCAATTTCATCATTGCCCCGCTCATTTCCTAGTTTGGCCCGCTCAATTTCATGCTTGCCCCGCTCATTTCCTAGTTTGCCCCGCTTATTTCCTAGTTTGCCCTGCTCAATTTCATACTTGCTCCGCTCATTTTCTAGTTTGCCCCGTTCAATTTTATGTTTGCCCCACTCAATTTCTAGTTTGCTCCACTCAATTTCATGTTTCCCCCACTGATTCTCTAGTTTGCCCCCACTCAATTTCATGTTTGCCACCGCTCAAAACCTAAACCTAAAACCTAAATGTATTCTCAAATCCTTAAACCTAAACCTTAACTTATTCTCAATTCCTTAAACCTTATCCTATAATCTAACTTAAACCTAAACCTATATTGTACACTTATAACCTAAAACTTAAATGTATTCTCAAATCCCTAAACCTAAATTTTAACCTATTCTCAATTCCCTAAACTTTAACCTATAACCTAACTTAAACATAAACCTATAACCTACACTTATAACCTAAAACTTAAATGTATTCTCAAATACCTAAACCTAAACTTACACCTAATCCTAATCTCAACTCCTTAACCTAAACCTAAACTTGAAAATCCAAACTTAAACCCGGTCCTGAACCCGATTTTCTAAACCTAAACCTTAACGTATTATCAGTTCCCTAAACCTTAACCTATAACCCAACTTAAACCTAAACCTATAACCGACACTTATAACTTAAACCTAAACCTGTAACCTAAATGTATTCTCAAATTCATAAACCTAAACCTACACCTAATCATAATCTCAACTCCTTAACCTAAACCTAAACTTGAAAACTCAAACCTAAACCCGGTCCCGAACCCGTTTTCTTAAACCTAAACCTTAACCTATTCTCAGTTCCCTAACCCTTAACCCATAACCTAACTTAAACCTAAACATATAACCTACACTTATAACCTAAACCTATAACCTACACTTAGATGGGCCCACATTGAATGTATGTAGTATATCCCGCAATTTCATGTTTGCCCCGCTCAATTTCATGCTTGCCCCTCTCAATTTCATGACTGCCCCTCTCATTTCCTAGTTTGCTTAATTTCATGACTGCCCCTCTCATTTCCTAGTTTGCCCCGCTCAATTTCATGCTTGCCCTGCTCATTTCCTAGTTTACCCCACTTAATTTCATGCTTTCCCCGCTCATTTCCTAATTTGCCCCGCTCAATTCATGCTTGCCCTGCTCAATTTCATGTTTGCCCCGCTGATTTTCCAGGATGTTTGCCCCGCTGAATTCATAGTTTGCTCCGCTGAATTTTATGTTTGCCCCGTTGATTTTCTAGTTTCCCTTGCGCAATTTCATGTTTGCCCCGCTGAGTTTCTAGTTTGTCCCACTCAATTTCATGTTTGCCCTAGTTGATTACATGTACTTATTCGATCTAATACGAATCCAACCCATTTCATGAAGAAATTGTGACCAATTAACCAACTAACAAAACCAATTACAGATAACATCTTCTTATTACATCGAAACATATATGTGTTCACTAATCTGGCTAACGTTAAACTTGGTAAAATGATATGGTTGAATAATTGAAAAATGAGATTAATTAGGAATACACATCGATTAAGAGATTATGCATTGAATTTTTTATAGTTTGCCCCATTGAATATCTAACTTGCCCTACTCATTATGCAGTTTACCCCGCTCAATTTCATGTTTGTCCCGATCAAATTATAGTTTGTCTTGCTTACGTTGGTAGTTTGGCTTGCACAATTTTCAGTATTTTCCGTTTCAGTTCTATATCCATTTCATATGAAGCTTGTTCAAATTAATGAAATGCTATATTCTTTTCAACGTAGTCTGATTTTGTCCACAACGTTTATCTTGTGAATTTTATGTTTGATATGTTTTTTAATTCATCTTTGCAGGTGATGAATATTCTGTCGTAATCCCTAACCCAACATGTGGGTGTTCACTCACATGGTGGTTTGACAAGGTGAAGGGTGAAGTGGATAAGCACGATAGTCGTCTAAATTTGTTTAGGCAATCTCCTTTCTCGTTTCTATTGCATGTTACATCCTTTAGATTTTTAGGGGCTTTATTTCACCTTCTTTTTGTAAGATTCAAAGGTGATCTAGTATTTGAGATCAAGGGGAGGTGATTGCACTTTACCGAGATGGACTTCGCCCTCATTACCGGTCTTAAGATTGAAGATCTAACTGTACCGAAGAATCGTTGCAGTACGGGTTCATTAAGAGACAAATACTTTAAAGAATATCCAGTATTAAAGAAGCAATTAATGGAGGTGTTTGAGAGATTAGTTGACACCAATGAGCATGAGGACGTCGTGAAGGTTGCCCTACTTCTAGTTGTGGAGCACTTTCTTAGGAGAACCGAACCAAAAACCATGTGCAACATGGATTATATTTACGTAGTTGATTCGCTAGATGATTTCTATAGGTATCCCTGGGGTAGTTTGGGATACTATACAATGTCGTAAGAAATCGAATCTGTTGTTGCTGCATCAAGTTCCCCTCGGTACACTGTATGTGGTTGTGTCCTTCCTCTACAAGTAAGAACACCTTTTACTTTATATATGTTTTTCCTCTATAGTCAATTATGGATTTTTAACCTGGTGCAATTTTATTCTAACAGGTATGGGCAGTAGAGATATTACCGGCCCTACAAGACTATATTGTTTCGTACGTTCCACATCAAATTCCACTCTTCATTCAATATCGAAGCTGGAAGGGTTGGAGGTATAACAGAATATATGCCATTTTCGAGAGTAAAGCTGTAATTATATATATATATATATCCCCATCATTTACTTTGCTTAATTTGACGTATATGCTTTTTTATTTAACATTACTCTTTATTCTTTTGCAGACAACAGTAGTAATGAAATTAGAACTAACGTTATGAGAATGGGAAACGGATGTCGTTCGCTCTGTGCGTGACAGTTTCTAGGTGAGATATTACGGAAAATGAACTATAATTTCATATCTGCCATTGTAAAGTTATCCTTACTCTTACATATCCATCTATATATTTTTGTAGCTTACTGAGACCCAGGAAGATGATGAGGAGGGTAATGAGATTGATCACGAGGAGGGTGATGAGTCAGATGATAGCGATGAGAAAGGCGTAGAGGGAGAGGGACCGAGGGGTGGTAGACCGAATGTTGTTCTTATGGAGGAATTTATGATTGAGAGGGAAGAATTGAAGAAGGAGAGAGAGAGGAATTAAAAAATGAGAGGGATGAATTGAGAAAAGAGAGGGCAGAGATGAGAAGTAAAGAAGCATTGTTTGATGACAGGAAAACGTTACCGAGGAGGGAGAAGGAATTGTTCTTTGTGGACAAGGAATGGTTCTTCAAGGACAAAGAAAAGTTAGCAAATGAGATAGAGGAGTTTAATAAGGAGAAGGAAGGTAGTCGTACACAGAGAGGACGTAATGTGATGGAGGTGGAGGGTGAGGAGTTGAGGAAGAGAGTGGAAGTAAATGATATTGAAGACAAAGAACTTGGACATGTGGATCTTGATGTGCAATCGTATAGTAATGTCAAAGGTAATGTATGGAATGAATCCCCTTCTCATGTCGTTTATGAAAGGAGAGTCAAAAGGATACCGAAACCGTCATATTACAAGATTTCTCCATACTTGTCCTCGTCTACATTCGATACAACCCTTGGGGCGGACAAGGAAAAGTTAGCGAATGAGAGGGATGAGTTTAATAAGGAGAAGGAATGTAGTCCTAAACAGAGGGGGCATTTTGTGATGGAGGAGGAGGCTAAGGAGTTGAGGAATAGAGTGGAAGTAAATGATATTGAAGATAAAGAACTTGAACATGCATCCACTTCTCCTTCCGTTTATAAAAGGAGAACCAAAAGGATACCGAAGCCGTCATATTACAAGGTTTCTCCATACTTGTCCCTGTCTGCATTCGATACAACGCCTGGGGTGGTTCGTGAACCCGAGCAAGTAACAGCTTTTGCTACTTCTCCGATACCATTCCCTGTACAGATGGATCCTTTCAGGATACTATCCACACAGGAGGTGAAAGAGGTAGATGACTGGTATGAAGCAAACAAGGACATGTCAGAGGGGAAATGGTTTAGAACAATATAGATGAAGGATGCCTGGGTTGATAGCGAGGTAAGCATTACTAATTTATTCTCTATATGCATCGATTGCCATGTAATTAATTGTTATATGAATATATGACGAAATCGTACTATCCTATTGATTAAGCTATCGACACATACATCGACTTCCTTGAGAAAATGCATAACTCCTTCTCAGTTTCATATCCTCAGGATTGCAAGTTCTGTCCTACGTATTTTACGGTAAATGTTTATTACGACAATCCTTAATCTGTTTGAAAATTTTATTTTATTACATGCATTGAATTTTGATCATGTTTGTAACAGCAAAGCCTCAAGGGGTGTTTGCCGGTTTTGATCACATATCGGGCCTCCAATTCGGCGTCAGAACGGTCGTCGCTAATAGGCCAGCTGACCACGGCCTACGCAATTTCCAAGCAGTGAGATAAACCATACGCCAAAGCGATTTGGTGTTATGAGCGGGTAATATACTCATAACAGAACATCATCTCTTACTGTTATATGTTCTATCATGTTTTGACAAATATATTATTTTATGAATCATGGACAGGTTTATGCGCCAATATATCATGACAATTCACATTGGTTTTTTCTTGTCATCTATCCTAGAGAAAGAGAAATCGTTATTGTGGATAGCTTATACACATATCTAACGCCGAAGTTCAAGCATAAGATGAAGAATATGACCGATGCACTCCCCGTTCTCTTCGATGCCACTAGAAACAGTATTGCGCTTGAAGGGAAGAAGTGGACCGTCAGATTCGATGAATCCACGCCTAAGCAGGACAATGGTTATAACTGCGGCATATTCGTGATGAAATTCATTGACATTTTGTGTAGCAGTCTCACCTTGGAGGGAATAGACATGCAAAAATTCACCTCCGATTGGAGGAAGTCAATAGCATATGATTGCTTGTCTGTAGTCAGGAGGTGATATTTGTACAGTGCAAGGGAGAAAAATTTTGTAAGAATGTATTATTCGGAGGTTTACAGTAATCTTGGAGTGCTGAAAATTTTCAAGTATGTGCATTTCAGTGCGAGTTCCTTCTCTAATCACGATAGCCTTAGGAGGGTTGATCCGAATTCCTCTCAAGTCTATCGTGATTAGAGAAAGAACTCGCACTGAAATGCATATACTTGGAAATTTTCTACATACTCGTCGGAAGTGCAAGTTTCGATGTATAGCATACTCTGTAATTTTAGTCAATGATGAAATGAACTTTATACTGTCTCACAATATTTTTAGTTTGTCTCGATATGCTCGTCGATCAAGTACAATGCACATGGAACTCGATGCTTGGCAATTGCTCTAGATCAAGTTCAATGTTCGATATTACACATTGTATGGATTTTATGCACAATGATGCAACTACTGTAGGGCACTTCCTACTCTTTTTTTACTGCAATGGGGTGATTTTTAAAGGGAGGTCAAGGATGTTTGTGTTTTCTCTAGGCCATGTTTGAAAATTATGGGTTCATGCTAAACTGCAGTAGGGGAAACTGGGTGAGTATTATGTGGGGAATATTAAAATTGAAACCTGTATGATCATTGTGCTCATTCTTTTATAACGACCTGAAATTTGGGGGTCGAGCATAACTCAGCTCCCGAGTTCCAAAACATCACTTATGCAACATATTTAATGAAGGATGTATGTTGACTGTATTAGTGCATAAAACATGGAATAGATTAAGCCAAAACACATATATGATTCAGGGATAAGTGAATAAAGCAAGCGGAAGACTTATAGAAAAAATGTGTACAAGTGTAAACCCCTGAATTACATATACAAGCCAGATCGTATGAAAGTGTTATTTAACAAAATTATACGTATCAAATTACATCATTTGAGTTACCAAAAATAATCCCATAATCCGCACATCAGACTGAGGCTCGCTAGAACCCGTCTGAAAACTGCATATAGGAGAAGGCAGCCTCGTCATCATCCAGCTCCCGCTCTGCCTCAGAAGTCACATCCACATCTGTAACATCAGAGCCTAAGACAGAGTCTGGTGGGTGTTTAACACCGCCCCAGAAATGTGGGAGTGAGTGATCAACTCAGTGGAACAATAAGGCACTGGTTAACATGTTATCAGTTCAATCAAACAGTAATGATAAAGCAGGACAATTAAATAAATCCTAAGTACTCTTGTTAATGAAAGGATGAATGCAATATGATGCGTGCCCTCACGCGTATACCCTCAGCATCTTCATCTTACGTTACGCATGACATCGCCTCAAAGTGCGCCACATCTATAAAGCACATGTAAATGCGGTGCATGAATATGATTACCGAGTTGTTATTAGTCCATTTCACACAGCAGGATTGGGAAGCTAAGATACCTTCCTCATATCACCTTTCAAACAGTGATCCATACTAGGGTCGTCAATCCTAGACATCTCATACGATCATATGTTTGAAGTCGTAGCAAAGGGCTCGTCACCAATCAATGCACGCCTTTCATGCCCTTACTACCACAGTTCGGCTTGTCACCTCCTTGCGGTATCCAGGTATGCTCGAGGTCACTATAAAGGGCTCGTCACCAATCAAGGTAGGCCGACAGCACGAATATAGTGTCCCATACCACCATAATCGGCTCACGAGTTTAGTTGCTCACTGGTCACTACGGGGAGGCTCGTCACCCCAGCGTAGGCCAACAGCTCGACCACGGTGTTCTATACCACCATGTCCGGCTCATGAGTCTTAGCGGATCAAGTACCATAGTTAATAGGATTTCGCTGGTAAGTTCGGTATTCTAGATTCAAGCAGTAGCGTCCATACATGGTGAACATACATTGGACAATCGGGTTACTTGACGAACTCGACTAGCACGAGCGCACGTTGAATTGAACGACATAGAGTGCGCAAACACTCCGTGTGGCCAAACCACCGCCGCCAACTCTAATACGGCTCGGGTTCGTCTAATACGTCCTACGTGGCGAAAGCAATCTCAACCACGAATATAGGGTCAATTACCGATTTCCTGGACTAAGGCATAGTCCCAAACACCTTACACTACTACAGATACTCACATGGAATGTAGAACAGTAATGGAACAACAACTTAAATCATGGTACATACGCATCTGGAGAATATTAACTTAACATAAATGTAAGCATAGGTAATGCTTGAATTTAAATAACATGGAATGTAACTTGCATAAAGGAAATCATGCGCATCCATAGGAGTATTGAGAATCACTCCTCAACGCCCGCAATTAGTGTAATAAGTTACACTTAGATCATTCATGCATTTCTACAAACACTTAGCATACATGGAACAACATACATGACGTATGTTGACATACATGCACTTAGACAATTCCTTTTACCAAGGAGTTGTCATACATGCATTTAGCATACATACATGACAAATAATCATGGCAAACATAAGTGCATATTTTATACATATACGGTACTTTATAAATACACATAGAATACACGAATCTCAATATGGCACATGCATATCAGGAAAGCAATGTAAACACAACATTTGAGATGTGAAACCTCATCCATAACAAGAATAAATCACTAACTGGCGTTGAAAGCCTTGAAAACCATAACCTATACACTTAAAGTCCGCACCTTAAGCAAGGAAAGAAACACCGACTGATTTAGACGAGTTGTCTTCGTCAACAGCGATAGGATACCCTAAAACAAGGATAGAAATGAGATACAACAACACCAAGACTAATCTAAGCTCTAACATAGGTTAGGGTTAGATTAACTTACCCCAAAAAGAACTCAGAACCGTTAGAAGAACGATTCAAATTGAAGGTTCAAAGATGAAGAAGAACAAAGAAGAATCCAAGATGATTCACCAACTTATCTCTCTCACTTTCTCTCTCTTTTCCACTCTCTTTCCAAGCTAGGGTTAGAGAAAATTTGTATGGAAAAGAGAACTAGGGTTTAAGGACTATAAATAGGCCTATTCTTGATGAAAATAACCCCAGGGACAAAGTATACTTAGGTTATAATTCAAGTAAGCCTCTCTCGATCCAACGAAGCACTTCTGGTGGGCCTATAACCACGAAAGGTCGGACTTAAGCTCACTTACCATGGATCTAGGTCAGGCTGAGTTTTCGTACCGACCGGCTCTTCAGATCAGCCGTGGCGGACCACACTCAATTCAACGGTCACGGAATCTCGATCAAGTCCACAAGCACTAGGATATGCCTGGGCCACCTTCCCTGATCAGAGGGCAAAACTGGGTCAGAATCCAACGGTCAGATAGCTTAAAATCGTCCCGCAAGTGACACGACTCAAATTTCATAAAAGCTTAATAAATTTCAACCGTTCTCACACTCTTCACTCCGAACTCAAGAAAATCGACCCAGAACATCAGATGGACTTGATTTTCGAGGTGATGGTCAAGCCCAACTCGGTGACCGCAATAGCCTAAGATCATCGCCATCGGACTTTCGACGCGCGGTCCAGGTCCGATCCAGATCTTCCAAAAATTCCCCAGAACAACTGGATTTAGCGATGGATCCCAGATTTCAGAGTAACGTAACGCTAACTAATCTACAAGTTTAGAGCCATGTAGATACAATTTAAAGTGATTGATGCGAATTTCACAAGCAATCGAGAATAGCGCTAATTACCCCAAAAACAACTACTTAAGGAAAGATTAGCACAAAATTTCCAAGGTCATTACATCTTCTAATCCACCCAAGTGGAATTGTATGATCCTTGTATCTATTTACTCTTAGTTGGATGCTTTTATTCACTTTTGAGATGGGACAAGGGGTTGTCATTCAATCCCATAGACACATGACAAGGATGCAGGGGATTAGGCCTCAGGCTATAGGCTATATCAATTCTCTGAGTAACCCCTTGGAACTAGCCTATCAAGACTTTTATCAGGACCTGTGCAAATGATGCTCTCCCCAGAGGTATCCTCGGTAATATGATCCTTGCCAGATATTCATAGAAATTGATGGATTGCACCATACCAACTTTTGAAGCACTGCTTTCCATATAGAAAGTGCTTTTGGAAGTGCAAGAGCTGGAACTCGTGTCATGCACATTCGTCTTGCACCTTGCTGAAAGTGGGGTCCTCGATGTATTTTTCTTTTAATGCCTCAATTCCAACAATCTCTATGGTAAGTCTCCCTAATAGCAGCACCCTAATACTCAAAGTGTCTGCTACTTTGTTCTGTATTTCAGTGTTATAATGAAAAAGAAATTATGCTATTGTAAAAATGATGTACACTTGTGCAACCCATGGTAAGTCTATGGTAAGTCTCCCCATTAGCTTAATGAAAGCACTTGGTGTATTTGGAAGGTCAAATGTCATCACATGCCCACTTGTGCAACCCATTTAGGTTATAAACGCAGTCTTCCATTCAAACTCATGTTAGACGTGAATAATGTTGTCCACTCCTTAGGTCAATCTTCAAAAATATCTTTGTCCATACAATACGTCCTATATACTATCTAGTCGTAGAATTAGACACCGGTACTTGATATTTGATAATGACCTGGTTAATCGCATGATTGTTCATATACATCCTTTAAGATCCATCTTTCTTAGGGGTTGACAATGCAAGATCGGGTTGCCGCGTTTGAACATGCATCTTGACATGATGGGAATTTTGTTGTATTCTTATTTTAATCCTCATGTCGTTATCTAGTCTATAAAGCTTTTTTTTTTGGTTTTTGGGACATTTTGCTTGGCATATCGGAAAGCGATGGAAAGAAATTGGCGTGAAAAAGGAAGAAGAGATGATACATCTGGGTTGGGAAAGGGAGGAAATCATCGAAACGGGAAACATTTGTTAAGAAAAAGCTACTGTCTCGGCCGAATGGGAGGAAGAACTCACCTAAATTGTCGAAGTAACCAACTATGTTTGTTGAAGGTTTTCCGGAAGGGTGGAAACTGATCAACTTCAAGAGGACTTTCGCTTGTGCATGTATTATTATGGAAGTTGTCATACCTCAGCATAGAAATAGAGGAAGTTGTGGTTAAAAAGCTTTAGGAGGATGTGATGTTGGTTTCCCTAGGATTCCAAGATCATGCAGCGGTGGTATTCATAGCATGCAGGTTGATCGATGAAGGAATAGTCATGAAGTTACAAAACTAGGGGGAATGGTCAGTCTTTGGGTGGGAGGAGCATTGACACCAAATATGGTATAACCTTTTAGAATTTTGGATCGATGATATATTAAGAGAAATCGGTGCTTGTAGTGGGTCAGTGGTGGAAATTGATAGTCAAACAGATAGAAGCGAGGAGCTGCTTCCGCTTGAATCTGAATTCAAAAGAAAAAGTTAAATTCATGATAAATGGGGGGAGTGGTGCATATTATTTAGGACTGTCCATCCATCTAGTGGTTTCTACTATGGGTAGACAATTGCTAAAAATCAATACGGATGGACTAATCCTACCTAATCTAATAAATGACCTTCAAAGCTAATGGTAGAAACAAAAGTTGCCGCCGACTATCAACCATTCGCCCATGCAAAGTTGGTGGCTAGGGCTGTATGATGCGTTCACAAGAATGAAGAAAACGGGCTCCGGTGAGTGTGCAACACGTTGTTACTGCAGAAGACCTACACATCTCACGCAACTATGCTTGTCATTCCTGCAAAGAAACATTTCTAATGTGAACAATCACAAGCATTAGCTTTCCTATAATTTGGCAATTGTATACGAACCCCTAGATTTCTTGACACTCAGTACATGTCCCCATCACTTTCAACAACACATCTAATAGGTCTTAAGTACAAAACATACCTTTCAATGCAATGTGCTTATTAGAACGAACATTTCGAGCATCATTCAAAGCATTGCTCAGAAGATCCATCAAAATTTTCTTTTGGGACACCTCCATAGTTTAGTAGTGAAATTAAAGTGATATTTAAGTACATTTTCCTTGGCTGGTTGTTAAAAAAATACAAGCAGTAAAAGTAAAAAAACTAACCTAAACATAAACAATGATGGAATTTATCCATATTCGTATCGATCCCTAGTGGGGGTGGCTAACATGGAGGGTATGTTCAACAAACTAACCCAAACATAAACAAAAAAATACACCAACATAAATTTACATGAATAAATTCCAAAAAAAATACACTAAAAAAAACCCAAATGTATATTGATATTGCACTGTATATCAATATATCGACACAATGTCGATTATCTATAGCAGAAGATATGTCGATATATCGACATCTTGTGGATAATATCAAATTATGTGCTCATTTGTCCAGCGACCAAACCCAAAAAATCCATATTTAATCGTTAAATCGACAACATGTCGATATATCGATACCAGATGACATGTCGATATATCGACATCTTGTGGATAATATTGAATTATGTCCACATTTGTCCAGCGAGCAAACCCAAAAAATCCATATTTAATCAATATATCGACAACATGTGGATATATCGATACCAGATGACATGTCGATATATCGACATCTTATGGATAATATCGAATTATGTCCTCATTTGTCCAGTGAGTAAACCCAAAAATTTCATATTTAATCGATATATCGAGAATTTAGAGATCATATTGACATAAGTGACGATACATCGATGATATGTCGATGATATCTACGAATTAAACAACCAGAAATGTACGGTCGATGTTATCGATATCGTCGATATGATGCACATAAGTTGTAGATATAATTGACATATCACAGATATAATCGACATAAGTTGTCGATAATATCGACGAGGTATCAATAATATCGACTTTGGAGTGCAAATGTGCAGAGAAGTTTTGATCCATTTTCATAATATGTAGATATATCGACAAGCCGATATATCGATTGTAGATTTTTCGCCACTTATCGATATATCGACAGATTGTCGATAATATCGAATCATGTTGAATGTATCCAACAACAAAACCCTAAGAATTCCATTTTTACTCGATAAATCGACATGTTCTAGATACTATCGATAGAATATTGTCGATATATCGACTAGTGGTCGATAATATCGATTAAAGAACGGAACTCTCCAGTGCTCTGACCGTTGAAATTCCGATAGTGTCGATATATGGACAACTTGTCGATGTTATCAATGATGATCGGTTTTGGAAAAAAAAATAACATTAATTGCTTTCACCAACCATCCTTTATTTCTCTCAAATTCCATTTTTAGAATCCTTCTTCCAAAACGTTCCCTCCACTTCATCTCAACCGGATTTCTCTACATTAGCAACGGGGCTCTTCGAGGGATTTCTTCTTTGACGATCTCGGTATGTTTATCTTCATTTCAATCGATACGAAATGCTGTGTTTGTGTTCTACAGGTTCTTGAAGCACTGATGGTGGATAAGTTCTTGATCTTCTTGTCATGATTATGATTTGGGAAACGTGCCATACAATATATATGATGGTCGTGTTCCTACCATTTTTGAAATGGTGGTGAAGTTTCATTGGAGTCTATCTCATTCATCATTCCTATAGAGAGATGCCCCAGTTACAAATCTATGAGCCTATGATGATGGTCTTTGGTTTAAGAACAGAGGAATGTGGTCTAACCTGCCTTTGCCGTTGTAAGTTATGTGAAGAAAATTCAGAAATAAAGGGGAAAAAAATCATTGCTGCTATTGGGTGTGTTTGGTTGGACCAAATATCTGAAATTCGTGTGAACTGTGATACCGACGCTATCAAGATTGCAAACACTGATCATACAATTTGGGGAGCAATGAATTGACTATGTGTCCCCGGATTACCTTAATTGCCTTAGCTGGCAAATGAACAGTTTGGTAACAGTAGGGGCACAGATCTTCATTAGGCTGATAGGATGTGAATGTTAAATATGTATCATTCTTTTATTCTAACAATCTGTTTTTCTCGTATATGTTATATCAATCTGCATACATATGTTGACAGTGCACGTTTTCATTAATATACTTATTCACAGCATTTCAGAGGTAAATTAGTTTATTTAAAAAATTGAGAATTATTTTCTAACCGTTGTGTTCTTTTGTTACAATTTGAATATATTGAATGATATTGTTTAATTGAATTGTTTCTGCTTTTTCATGTCTCAAGTAATATGGGTGGTGAGTGACCCATTAGTACTGTCGATCACTAGCTGTGGGAGCAGGTGGCCCATAAACATCATTGATTCATTGATTGAGCTTGCGACCGGCCAAAAGTTCCAAATTAATATAAATATAATTAGGGCTGTTGGAACCAATCCATTTCTCTTTTAAACTTTGGTGATCCAATTCTTTTTTTCTTTGAACTCCTAGTGATCCATCATTAGTTTGTTATGTTTTGATTCATTAAGTGTTGTTTGATCTGTTGCTTTCGAAGGGACCAATTTGGTTGAAGGGTGTGATGGAAAGTAGTATTTGACCATTGCAAGGATCCATGTGAAGAAATGACGATCGTGTTTTGTATAGATACTCATCAAATGGCCAATCTCGTGGATGGGGGAATTAGCCATACCTTCCTTGTCATTGAGAATTCTTTCCCTCCATTGTGATGTGTTTTCCTTTCTTTAATGAGAAATTTCTTAATTGAATATAGAAATCTTAAAATTTTTCTTTTTTTAAGAATATGGTTGCAATCAAATTTCATGCATATGAACCACTTACTAATTTTGAGTAAGTATTGAACAAAGGGAACATTCTCACACATAATATCGACAGATTTCCTTCAGATGGTTTTATGACCTTAATTGCCTTATTTTATCATTTCCTTTGTTTGTAACAAGCACTATCATCTCAACCGTCATAATGCCTAAGGATAAAGGAAAAAAGGTCATGGTTGGAGAGTCATCCAAGGGAGATCGTACCAAACTCTGTTCAAGACGTAGATCGAAACGGACAGAGAAATGGACTTCCCCAACCGAATCGCTAGCTAGGCGAGCTCGTACTCAAAGGAGTACTCCAATTCAGGATCCCCCTCCACCAATACAACCAGAACAATTGATCCCACAGGTTCCTCCTCCCCCTGCGAACATGTACGACAAATATCGCGTCCAAAAAATAGTATATGAGACAAAAGTCGATTGAGCATGCATCCAGCAATTTGGGATTCCATAGATTTTGGAGAATGTTAGGTGGAGTAACCTGTTAGATTTTAGAGGGACAGTTAGAAATGAGCAAGTGATCATATTTCTATCATACTGTTACTCGTCGGTAATGCACCCTGCTTCATTTCAGGTGACTATTGGAGAGACAACCACCACTATTGATATGGGGGGTGGTTGCACAGCTTTTAGGGATTCCAGCCACAGGTCGAGCCTTAACGGATCACGACATTGATGACCCAGTTGTGTGGCTAGAAATGACAAAGTATTTTTGTAAAGGACAGAATGTTCCTTGGCATAAGGTTAATGCACTGAGAGC
Source organism: Magnolia sinica (assembly GCF_029962835.1). Lineage (NCBI taxonomy): Eukaryota > Viridiplantae > Streptophyta > Magnoliopsida > Magnoliales > Magnoliaceae > Magnolia > Magnolia sinica. The sequence continues at coordinate 27,739,892 of NC_080582.1, read as the reverse complement.
AACACACCTGGAAGACAAGTACAAGGTGCTACACAGTATCTTCACCTGGAATGTTTATCCGAGGGACTCGAACAAGTCTGACATTACTTCGTATATGTTAGATATTCTATACAGCATATGTCATGGTATTTGTCTGTGTCTGCCTACCATCATTACTCAAATAATTGCCGACAGCATAACAACCACGAGAAGGGATGCCATTCCATTCCCACACCTATTATTTTTACTCTCCTGTCATGTTGGCCTGATGCCCACCACTAACCGACCCAGACCGGTGAAAATGTTTACACAAAACAACATCAAGTGCATGAAATTGGGGTTGAAAGGGGCTTCGACATCAGTAAGGCGCAGTGAAGATTTTATGGGAGAGACAGAAGCAGAGGCAGCGGAGACAGAGGCTGCAGAGACGGACACGGCTGAGATAGAGGCAGCGAAGACAGAGGCTACAAAGACGGACGTGACTGAGACAAAAGCAGCCGACACCAACTATCCTACAGAGGGAGAGCAGCCACAATCCTCGTATGGTCATACTAGTCGAAGGATGCCATACCGTAACTGCAAGGCATACATTGTCAGGCACATGGATGAGCAGGATAGACGACTCACGCGACTGGAGCAGCTTTCTGAGGCCATCCAGAAGGGTATGGAACGGGTCGAGCATAAGATTGACACCCTTATTGCCACAATCACCCGCCGACGTGATGATGTCGCTCCACCAGATGGCGGTCCGTCCAGCTAGACTACATTTAGTCATGTCTGTTGGCTTGTGCATCAAGTATCTTTTTGGGATGCCAAGCCTATCGGATATTATTGTCGAACTGTTTCTTTAAATAGTGGCGTTAATTTTACTTTGACTGATGCAGGGGAATATGATTTTAGTGCCTAAACTTGGGGTACTTATTTTGATTATAATATTTGGTGTTATGATGAAATTTATTTATACACTTCCTCTGGACTGTAGATGGACTCAAGAATCTCAACCATGCCATTCACCTTTATCAAAGATTTCATTGTTCATAAACTATCCCCTCAATCCTCTGCCACACCCGACTGCCACTCTTATATCAATCTGGCCATTCGACAAAACTGAAAAAAGAACTAAGCCCAGCCTTAAGTTTACTACAGCTTGCCATCTAAATTCTTTTTTCATGAATCATGTTGCCCATGGCCTCACCATGTCCCCTTTAAACTATTTATCTCTAACAACAACCAAGTGTGATTATAAATGAACTTCCTCGCTGACCTTGCATCTTCACCTCATGACTTTTGTGATTACGGTACGTGGTGTTATGAATTTGTTGTCTGCTTGGCAATTTTATATGTTTTCTCATTATATGTGAACTTGCTGCACTTGATGCCATTTGGATGCTTATTATCTTCTGGCTCTGATTGATTCCAGTTAGGTTTCTGATAGTTATCAATGTGCATAAGGAAGTGCATATATGATTTCTTTCCCTGAATTTGGTAAAGACTCAACTTGTTCGTTTCCCTTACATATTTTATATTTTTATTGTACAATGAGAAATTTCAAATTTGGATCTGATCACAACAAGATTACTTGATACATGCTACATCTCCTGTTCATGCTCTCGATCTCTTCTCAGCAGTAGACAAATTACCCATCCAGGAACCCTACTACCGAATCAGTTACAGGTTTGCTTGCTTTCGTGGTCTATGAATGCCGATTATAGCATTTTATTCTCCATTAGGAATGCCGATTAATGCATCAACAACAACAACGGTAGCAGTAGCAATGGTGAGCTTCAAAACCCTATTCCCTTCCCCTCCTACTAACATGCGCCTCCGGTGCATTGATGTTTTGGTTATCTCTCATTTTTCTCTTAGCAAGGTATTTCCTTTTTTTTTTTGTATTTTTTTTAAAAAAATTTTCATAAGGATAGAGCTATTTTGGGTTTCTGTTCTTTTGTCATGGGTGTGCAAGTAATGGCCATTTTTGCTTTGCCTTGTTATTATTATTTTAAAATTTTTTGGAGGTATAAGGGTAGAGTTGTTTTGCGTGTGTCTTAATTTGTCTTAGTTTGGATTGTTTTGGTTTGAATTTGATTCATACAGGTTATTGTATGTTGTCATCAATGTTTTGGTATCTCTCATATTTTTCTTTTGGTAAGTTATTTTCCTTTTTTTAAAAATTTTTTAAATTGTGAAAAGGACAGTGCTGTTTTGGCCTATTGGGTTTTGTTATTTGTCATGGATGTGGAAATCTGGCATGTGTGTGGCATGAAAACTATCCTGTAGGGTCACATCCCAACTGTGAAATAGGATGCCTTAAAAGACAGACCAATCCAATCAGCCACACCATAGAGAACAATGGACAAATGCCTAAAAACCTTCAAATTCATGTGGGGCCATTCAATAGTTGTACTGGCTAGGTATTTAAAGGTGTCCTGTTATAAAGGTGGGGTGATCCACTGGAGGATGGGTAATAGTTGCAATTACCTCATTGGCATTTCCATCACCCATCCAAACTGTTCATCAGGGCTAGTGAACTCTCCAAGGCTTCCTTGAAAAATTAGACTAATTGATGATTTATGTAGAACAAGTGACATAACTTCATGGATGACCATGATCAAAAGAAATCATGCAGGAAAGCTGGATCTAAGGTAAAATTAGCATATACCCGAACTATAACTTCAACATGGAATTGATCCTTCTATCTATTATAAGCGATTCATTGAAGTAGCAATTTGGTATCCTACTAGATATCAGAGGCGTTTTCTTTAAGGCCATGTCATATGTTCCTTCTTGATTATCTATACTCCACATTAGCAAATGATTTCAGATAATCTTTATGTTAATCGTGCATTCTGATGCAATAATATGGTATGCATCATTACTTCGTAATAGTTACCGGAATCAATTTTACTCCTCTTGCCAAGATTCTTCAGTCCGTAACCTCTGGTTTATACCAGTCGAAGTTAATTGCAGTTTCTTGTCTTTTGTACTACTGCAATGATCACAAGACTGGTTGCTAACCTTCTTTCTGAGTTGAACCTGAATGTGCGGGAGATCCATTCTAGAAAGCCGCAAAGCTATAAAACCATGGTTGGAGATGAGTTCCGGAAGTCAAAAGGTCTTATTCTTGTGATTTCTGATGTATTTGCACACGGTGTTGATTATCCAGATGTCACTCTTGTTATGCAGGTAATATAGTGGATAATTTCTTTTTACAATACAAGGGGGCATTATGTAATGCATGTATAGATACGGCTAACAATTGGTGCATTTTTACACGATATGCTATACATGAAGATCAACTAGGAGCAATATATAACTTTCAATTGTATGTATTATACAAAGTACATAAATTACATAAATTACACGATATGCTACACACCAGGTATCAGAAACTTGCACGACCGACGATTATGCCCGGTTTGTTTGCATCGCCCACACTTTACTGTTTTCGATTCCTCTCCACGTGATGGAATTCTAAGCTTTTTGGGTCTTCCAGCTAACCTCTGTCTTGGGGATTTAATCTGCGCACAATACTCATTCATCCCCGCTGAAATTTCTCACTCGCTATTGTCGCGTACTGGATACACCGATTCACTATACGTGGCCAGGTAATTATGCGCCGTGTAAAATGGGGAGCAGTATAAGTAGTGATCCAGATTGTAGTTTATGCAGGCTGACAGAACATGCATACAAGGGTACCCCTTCACACCAAACTCGCGACATGTACATGAAAACTCACTGAGCTTCACCGTATCATTATAATCTCCAACGACATAGTACTCATATCGAGAAATAGCATGGCAGCGAACATCTCACGCCTCCTGCACGATATCCTTTAACTGTTTCTCCGCCCATGGTGTCAATGGATCCACAAATGATGCCGCAGATTCTCGTCTCTTGTCAAAAAATTCCTGTATCTTCAGTATTATAGCCTCTATCAATTTCGTAATGGGGTATTCGCGTGCTTCTTTGAAAAGGGCATTAACGCACTCAGAAATGTTTGTCGTGACCAAGTTGAATCTTCTTCCTGGAAAGTGCGAAGATGTTCATCTCTCGTACTCGATTTCTGTTAGCCATGCATGTATTGGGGGATTGGCCATTTCGATATCATGCATTATTTTTTCAAATTCGGCCCTCCTGCAAGTCTTCATAGCCATCCAATAATACATCTTCAACGACTTGTTCTTGAAAGTGTCCACAAAGTTTCTGTAGATGTGGTACGCACAATACCCATGGATTGCACGTGGGAAGACTTGGGGAACCTCTTTCATTAGACCTTTATGTCAGTCGGATATAATGATAAGACCCTCCACAGACCCTGACACATTGTTAAGGTGGGTGAGGAACCAATTCTAACTACTGTTGTTCTCTGATTCCCCGATGCCAAACGTAAGTGGAAATATATGATTGTCCCCATCTAAGGCTGTGGCGATGAATAACACACCCTTGTATTTTCCCTTTAAGTGTGTCCCGTCAAAAGCCAATACCCTCTGCAATGATTTCTGAAAACTTCGTATGCACTGTCCGAGAGCTAGAAAAAATCTCTCAAACCTCCAAGTCTGTTGGTTTATAGAAACGGCAGTAACTGTCCTTGGGTTGGCCCTCCTCAACTCATGCAAATATAAAGGGAGTTGATTGTAGGAGTCTTCGTAAGACCCCATCACGTGATTAATTGCAAGCTCCCTAGCTTTTCATGCCTTCCAATGACTGATATGAATATTATATTTCTCTTGCATGATGAAGATAATGTTAGCTGGCCTTAACCCTAGGCGTTGTTCAATGCGGCTAATAACCAGATCACACGCTAGCTTACTGCTAGCTTGCCGGTGATCGCTCTTCATCCATGCCATACCGCACCTGTGTTTTGATTCATAAGTCTGTATTTTGAATATACCCGTATCATTCTCCCAAGATGCATGAACCCTCCATTTGCATGCATCTTCGAAGCACACCACGGTAAATCTCCTGGAATTTGAGTATATTGCTCTATACTGGAAATTATTCCGAATTGCAAATTGACTCAAAACATACTGGCACCGACTCTTGTCCTTAAACGTTTGCCCAATAGCTATATCGGTCGGTTCACATAACAAATCAGTATATTCTAGCATTTTTGCAATGGTGAATGCATCATCATCAAATGGCGCGAGAACTTGATGAGTCATAAGGTTTGATGTATCGGGAAGGTCTTGAAGCGGAATGTCGCTTACACGCACAGATGGGAGGGTGGATAATGATGGCAGATCCCTTATTGATGCTAACGGCGGTATCTTGTATTCATAATTACTTTTAATGTCAACTGCACCACTGACTTGTGTAGTTACGACGATTAATGTTTGCGGCGGCTCGGGTAATTGATCATTACTTACTACCACTTGTAATGGAGAGGGATTATATTTGAATTCTATGCCATACTCATCAGCCACACTGTTCACATAAGTTGTGGTATTGATTTGTTGGATTGTTTTGATGACTAACGGGATGAATTTATCCGAATGCTCAAACTGGTAAGACAAGAACTCTTTGACGTCATCGTCGTCTTCAATTTCGATTAGAGGCATTGATTTGTTAGTGCAAGGATTTAATACTTTCATCCTAATATCACAATCTTCTGGTCTGCTTTAATAATCTTGTTAATTCTAGATCGAAGCTCCTTGTACGTAGTCTCAAGACGTAGCGTCATTTGTTTTGATGTCCCACCCGTGTACGAGTATCGCTTGTTTTCAAATTCTAACTCCCCGCCAAAAGAGCACATGATTCTTGTAGCCATTATCTGGAAACCAATACAATGACACATTATCAGTGAATCATAAATCAATGGAACCATGCCATATGACAAAACTCAATTAAATAATGAAGGACCTTCGTCATTAACAAATGGTTTCAAGTGGTGCTTGTTTAATTTTGTGACGCTATCTATCATGCCATTGAGTGAGGGAGGCATTATCAGTTTGAGCGGAGCACACATGAAATTCAACAGGGCAACTTGAAAATTGAGCGGGTCAAAATATAAATTCAGCGGGAGTAACCTAAAATTGAACGGGGCAAACTAGGAAATGAGCGGGGCAAGCATGGAATTGAGTGGCCAAAACTAGGAAATGAGCGGGGCAAGCATGAAATTGAGTGGGCCAAACTAGGAAATGAGTGGGGCAAGCATGAAATTGAGCAGGGCAAACATGAAATTGAGTGGGGCAAACTAGGAATTGAGCAGGCCAAGCATGAAATTGAGTAGGGCAAACATGAAATTGAGTGGGGCAAACTAGGAATTGAGCGGGCCAAGCATGAAATTGAGCGAGGCAAACTAGGAAATGAGCAGGGTAGGCATGAAATTGAACAGGACAAACTAGAAAATGAGCAGGGCAAACATGAAATTGAGCAGGGCAAGCATGAAATTGAGTGGGGCAAACATGAAAATGAGCGGGGCAAACACGAAAATGAGAGGGGCAAATAATATTTTGAGCGAGCATAGCTTGATATTGAGTTGGCCAAACATTTCTTCAAGCAAGCATAACATGATATTGAGCGGGGCAAACATTAAATTGAGCGAGCATTGCATAGATATTGAATGGGCAAACTGTAAATTGAGCGAGCATAGATAATATTGAGCGATGCAAACAGTAGATTGAGCAATCCTAGCATTATATTTATCATGGCAAACATTAAATTGACCTTATCTGCCATGAAATTAAGCTGGGCAAACATTACATTGAGCGATCCTAGCATGAAATTTATCTGGCAAACATTAAATTGACCTTATCTACCATGAAATTAAGTTGGGCAAACATTAAATTAAGCGAACCTAGCATTATATTTATCGCGGCAAACATTAAATTGACCTTATCTACCATGAAATTAAGCTGGGAAAACATTAAATTGAGCGATCCTAGCATGAAATTGAGCAGGGTAAACATGGAATTCAGCGAGTGTAGCATCAGATCAAGTGAGCCCTAACATAGAATTGGGTGAGCTTCAAATTGAATTGAGCAAGTTTGACATGGATTCAATCGATCAACACATAAAATTAACTAAGCCTAACGCATGAAATTGACTAAGCCTAACACATGGAATTGACCAAACTTCGCATGCAATGCCATTATACGAGTGTAGCTTTTTTTTCAAGATCTATACCTCTGACTGCCGCAGTACCAGTCAAATGCAGGTTGAACAGAGGTGCATTGGAGTGAGGGAATATTTTGAACCTTTTCAAGGAGATGCAACCAGTTCGTTGGATTTCACGTAACCCTAGCCAAGATAAAATATGGAAAATGTAGAATAACGATATCTAGATGGATATCTAGATGCTTCACAGTTCATTAAGGGGAGTGAAAGCAACGCTGAAAAGCAGCAGCAGTGAAAAGAGTATGCAAAAAGGAGGGGTATTTTCGTCCTAAAATTCGTAATCCGCACGTGTAGGTCTAAGTTGCAAAAGAAGGTTTGTCTTCTTTCATAAAAACAGCTGGCTAAAAGGTGGGGTCCACAACAAGACAAGCCTAGAAGCTCGACAGTCCACTTCCATCTCATGAGATCCCCATGCCATCCCTTCTTTTAGTGAAGTAAATTGTACAAATCTTGTAAGATGCCTATCAAACAAAGATCAAACTGAGGACTAATTCAATTTCCATGATAAATGAATCAAATTATAGAACCTGAATTGTAAATCGTAGGATGTTAACCACAAGCTCATGTTATGAGAACCCAAAATGTGATTCAAGATCATGATAGTCTAAGGGACACCTGAGAGCTGATTGGAGGTCACCATTCTCCCGATAACCACAGCAAAACACATGCACAAACCCTATACTTAACTCAAGCATGCCCTTGTAAATCATACATGTAAATCCTAAAACTAAAGTGTTCTCCCTTTGGCTCCAACAAACCACATCCGGAAGAGTTCTCAATAACCAAAGTGTTAAGTGGAGGAGAAAAGGAACCCATAAAGCAGTTGAACTTTGTGGATACCAAAGGCCTGAGGTCATGTTGGGTCCTTTAGAGGTCATGTTGGGCTCAAGTTGCCCTCAACCCAACCCAACCTACCCCTCACTACAACTTGGGTTTGGATCAACTGGCCCAACTTGAGATGGGGTTAGGTTCACTCAGGTTGTCACGGTCTTGAGCGGGGCAAGCATGAAATTGAGTGGGACAAGTATGAAATTCAACAGGGCAAATATGAAATTCAGCAGGGCAAACAAAGAATTGAGCGGGGCAAACATGAAATTAAGCGGGGCAAACATGGAATTGAGCATGGCAAACTAGAAATTGAGCGGGCAAACATGGAATTGAGAGGGGCAAACATAAAATTCAGCAGGAGAAACATGAAATTCAGCAGAGGAAACATGAAATTCAGCGGGGCAAACTAGAAATTGCGCAGGGCAAACATGAAATTAAGTGGGGCAAACATGAAATTTAGCGGGGTAAACATGAAATTCAGCGGGGGAAGCATGAAATTGAGTAGGGCAAACTAAAAAATCAACGGGGCAAATATGAAATTGAGCGGGGCAAATTAAAAATTCAGTAGGGCAAGCTAAAAATTCTGTTGGGGAAACATGAAATTTCGCAGGGGAAACAAAAGTTTTGGATCAAGCTTATAATTGTGTTTTCTATTAATCCATGTTTATATGATCTTATGAATAGGTTTGATAATAAACAAACATTGGAAAAGAAGTCTTGATAACTAAGTACCTTGCATTATGTGAAAAGCATGATAAGAAATGTTAAACAAATCTTGAAGTATTGATCTCAACGAGGCCTAAGTAGAGAAAAGAGGGAGAGCTAGTCTCAGCCCAAGAAGAAAAGCTCCAAATAGTTTTAGTTTCACAAGAGATACCCCAAAAGCTGGACTCTTCTCCAAAATGTTATATTAATCTATGACTAATAGGACTATTCTATGTTATATTAATCTAACAAGTTACTTTCAACAAATTGGAAATCATTTATCAACAGAATTTTATCTTCTAATTGAACTTATTTATATAATTCTTTTAGTTGTTTAGATAGCTGAAATCATTTAGTTGTTTGCAATCTGTTTTTGTTTTGTGAGTCTTTTTTGGAATTGGTATAATGCTGTTTGGTTTATGCTTGGTGTTTTTATGCTGGGTTTGCGGGGATGGGATGGTTTGAGTGAGGCTCAATGTTAAAAGCCATCTGTTTTGTTTGTTGATTCTGAATCTGATTTCTTCAGTGGGTGTGTTTTAGAAATGTTGTTTCATATTGGGTTTGTTTGGTTTTTGATATGGGAGAATTCTTTTGGTTGCTAGGGACAAGCAAATTGAGTCATGTTTTTCATTTCTACATTCTGAATTTAAGGTTTTCTATCTTTCTAGTCTCTCTTTTTTTGGGTTGTCTTTGGTTGCATTATCCAATTGGATTGCAACCATCTATCAAATAAAGTGGAAATAACCAGATTGTAGTTTCCTTCCTTGGCATTCTTATTTAGGATGGGTTTTTGAATCCTTATATTACTTTCAAGTTAGACATGATAGGGACAACTACAATTTGAGAGTCATTTCCACATATGAATACCATGAGCAGCAATTAACTTTCCCATTCATCTTGATTAAATTGAAGGTTCACAATTCAATTCTATTATGCATCTAAATGAAGCCTCAGCTCAATTAGTATGTCTGGAATATGTTAGTTGACTATAGCAAGGTTTCTTGTTAGGGTTCCAAGATGATTAGTTCTTCTGTTATTCCTTTCTTTTATTGAGTATTTTGAGTTTGTCGATTGATGTCGGGAGTTGGGACAAATATTAAAATGATTTGCATGATGAGAGCTGTTTAGACTTGAGGTTTTTATTAACGAGGCTTAACTGAGATGTCCTTTACTGTTTTTTACTGAAAGATGTCCTTTGCATTATAATGTGCATGGACAGAAGAAACTGAGCTACTGAGATTGCAAAAAGGGGACATGCATCAAGCATGACTCTTAATAATTTTCAATGAGACTGCCAGATTCATTTTATGCTTGTGTGAATAGATGTGAATGGAGCTGATTTCATATAGAAGTGGCATGTTCATATGAAGTATGGTATGGTACCACAAGTTGTGCTACAATTGCCTAAGAGTTCTTCACTCAATCGTTAGATGATTTATATAGATACATCAGTTCACTGTTCAATGATAAATCATGAATTGGCCAGATATATATATATATATATATATTGAGTTTAGTTTATCATTTCCTTTGTTTGAAACAGGCACTATCATCGCAACAGTCATAATGCCTAAGGATAAAGGAAAAAAGGCTATGGTTGGAGAGTCTTTCAGGGGGGATCGTACGAAACTCCGATCAAGACATAGATCGGAATGGGCAGAGGAACGGATTTCCCCGACCGGGGCAAACATAAAATTTAGCAGGGCAAGCATGAAATTCAGTGGGGCAAGCATGAAATTCAGCAGGGAAAACATGAAATTTAGCGGGGCAACCATGAAATTGAGTGGGGCAAACTGGTAATTGAGCGGGGCAAACATCAAAATGAGCGGGGTAAACATGAAATTCAGCGAGGCAAGCATGAAATTAAGCGAGGCAAACATGAAAATGACCGGGGCAAACATTAAATTCAGTGGGCCAAACTAGAAATTCAGTGGGGCAAATATGAAATTAAGTGGGGAAAAAATGATATTTAGCAGGGCAAACTACAAATTGAGCAGGGGAAACCTGAAATTGAGCGGGAAAACATCAAAATTGAGTGGGGCAAACATGAAATTTAGCAAGGCTAACATGAAAATTGAGCGGGGCAAACTCGAAAATTCAGCGAAAAAATCCAAAACATTAGCGTGGCAAGCATGAAATTGAATGGTGCAAACTGAAAATTGAGCGGGACAAACTATAAATTTAACTATGCTAGTAAACATTAAATCGAGAGAGCATAACATGATATTGAGCTGGGCAAACGATAAATCAAGCGAGCATATCATGATATTAATGTGGGTAAACGATATTTCGAGCGAGCATAGCGTGATATTGAGTTGGGCAAACATTTCTTCAAGCGAGCATAGCATGAGATTGAGCGGGGCAAACATTAAATTGAGCAAGCATTGCATGGATATTGAATGGGCAAACTGTAAATTGAGCGAGCATAGGATAATATTGAGCTAGGCAAACATTAAATTGAGTGATCCTTGCATGAAATTTATCGAGACAAACATTAAATTGACCTTATCTACCATGAAATTAAGCTGGGCAAACATTAAATTGACCTTATCTACCATGAAATTAAGCAAGGCAAACATTAAATTGAGCGATCGTAGCATGATATTTATCAAGACAAACATTAAATTGACCTTATCTACCATGAAATTAAGCTGGGTAAACATTAAATTGAGCGATCCTAGCATGAAATTGAGTAGGGTAAAAATGGAATTCAGTGAGCCTAGCATGAGATCAAGTGAGCCCTAGCATGGAATTGAGAGAGCTTCAAATTGAATTGAGCGAGTTTAACATGGATTTGATCGATCAATGCATAAAATTGACTAAGCCTAACGCATGGAATTGACCGAACTTCACATGCAATGCCATTGTACAAGTGTAGCATTTTTTTTCAAGATCTGTACCTCCAACTACCGCAGTATCGATCAAATGCAGGTTGAAGAGAGGTGCTTTAGAGTGAGAGAATATTTTGAACCTTTTCAAGGAGATGCAACCAACTTGTGGGATTTCATGTAACCCTAGCCAAGATGAAAAATGGCAAATGTAGAATGATGATATCTAGATGATTCACAGAGATTTCAATTAGGAAAATGAGAAGAAAACCCTTCGTACTTCAATTCTTAGTTCCAAGAGAGTGTAGGGCTGGAAGCACCTGTTTTTTCGTTAAGGGGAGTGAAAGCAACGCTGAAAGCAATGCAGTGAAAGAAGTATGTAAAAAGGAGGGGTATTTTCGTCCTGAAATTCATAATCCGCACGTGAAGGTCTAAGTTGCAAAAGAAGGTTTGTCTTCTTTCATAAAAACAGCTAGATAAAAGGTGGGGTCCACAGTCCTAAACTTCTCTTTGAACAATATAGTTTTAGTTACGTCATGCGTGCATGCCCACGAGCATTAGTGCATGCGCTATTGTACTCTTACAAGATCACCGAGTTATACGGTTGTGCCACTGGATTTTAGATGAGGGATTTTGACGGTACTAACACTAGAGTGTGGTCCAATTATGGGAATGGAAGGAAGTTCCAAATATTAGGGTAGTCATTTTACAGGTATTGAAAGGTTTTTGGACCAAATTATTCTTGTGGTTGGATACTAGTAGTACAGTTTTTTTTAGTAAAGAAAAAGTCACATCATATTCAATATGAGAAAGTGACATGGATGAAAGTTGTTATTGAGCCTATAAATTGATAGTTTTATATTTATATATAAAAATGATAATTTCTTATTGATATAATTTTTTTTTGTGGCCCACAAAACTTGATAATTTATAACGTTGTTCATTCAATACAAACTATTTTCTTGTGATGTGGTCAATATGGAATGTTGATCATGCTTTCAATCACAGCCTTTCATAAAATTATAAAGTTAATGGATGGAGTGGATTCCGCATATATATGATGGTAGACCGAACTAATAGTGTCTTTATGGTGTTAAGGGTCAGGGGTTGAAGTTGTCATGTGTTAAGGGCCGAGGTTTTCATGTGTTAAGGGTTGAGGTTATCATGTGTTGAGGATTGAGGTTATCATGTATTAAGGGTTGAGTTTGTCGTGTGTTAAAGTGTCGAGGTTGTTAGAGTTGAGGTTGTCATGTATTAGGGGTTGAGGTTATCATGTGTTGAGGGTCGAGGTTGTCAGGGGTTAATAGTCGAGGTTGTCATGTGTTAAGGAATGAGGTTGTCATGCGTTCACTACCTACACTACCAAAAAAGGATCAAAGGCCATATACTAAATCCGTAGTGAAAGAATGTTTTAGTCTGTAGCCATTGATATCGTCGCCTAGGGTCCGCAATGGGGTGAACCGTTCCATCCACCTTGTCGACAAGCTCACCGTCGACCAAGAAGTCCTTACTTGGGCGGGGTCCACTTCTAACAAACATCACAGTGAGCCTGGAAAGTTTCAATAGTGGGTGTTAGTGTCACCATTGTTTTCTATTATGTGGCCCACACGAGCTCTAGATCAGGCTGATATTTGGGCCCTAGTCCTAAAATGACATGGCAAAAAGAATGGGTGACATAGATTATACATGTACATCAATATGGACCCCACGTGTTGGGCCTTGCCCACACCGAAAAGGGGCTTCTGCCCAGCTAGAGCATCCTAGACGGACACGGATTTCCTGCGAAAGCCTTTGGCAGGAAGCTCCTGCGATGGAAACTAGGTGGAGTCTACCGTGATGTTTGTTAGAAATCCACCCCGCCCATCCATTTTGTGAGATCATTTTAGGACATGAGGCCAAAAATGAGCCGGATCCAATACTCAAGTGGGCTGAAAACATGAGAATTGAACATCCACAGTTGAAATACTCACTGGGCCGCGGAAGCATGGAATCATGTTAATATTTGTATTTTTAGTATGGCCCACTTGAGTATTGGATCTGGCTCATTTCTGGCCTCATGTCCTAAAATGATCTCACAAAACGTATGGACAAGGTGGATTTCTCACAAACATCATGGTGGGCTTCACCTAGGTTTCCAAGCAGGAGCTTCCTACCAAAGGCTTTCACAGAAATCAACATCAATATGGGAAGCTCTGGCTTGGGTGAAAGCCTTTTTGGGGTGTGGGCAAGGCCCAACTTGTGGGGTCCACATTGATGTATGTGTATAACCTATGACACCCATTCTATTTGTTGTGTCATTTTAGGGCTAGGGCCCAAATATCAGCATGATCTAGAGCTCGTGTGGGTCACATAATAGAAAAAAATGGTGACAGTGACCCCCATTGTTACAAAATTTTAGGCTCACTACGATGTTTGTTGGAAGTGGACCCTGCCCAAGTGAGGACTTCTTAGGTCTAGGGTGAGCTGGCTGATAAGGTGGATGGAACGGATCACCCCGTTGTGGGCCCTAGGCCATGATACCAATGGCTACGGACTAAAACATTATTTCCCTATGGATTTAGTCTATAGCCTTTGATCCATTATTGGTAGTGAAGGTAGTGAACACATCACAACCTCGACCCTTAACCCATAACAACATCAACCCATAACACATGACAACATTGACCCTCAACACATGACAACCTCGACCCTCAACACATGATAACTTCGATCATCAATACATGACAACCTCGACCCTTAACACATGACAACCTCGACTTTAACCCTTAACACTATAAGGACACTGTCTGTGGGGTCCACTATCACATATGTGCGGAATCCACTCCATCCATTAACATTGTAATTTCATGGAAGGCTATGGTTGAAAGCATGATCAACATACGCCAGCTACATTGACCACGTCGTAATAAAATAGTTCATATCAAATGAAGACAATTATAAGTTATCAAGTTTTGTGGGCCACAAAGATATCATGTCAGCAAGAAGTTAGCATCTTTCTATATAAATAGAGGATTACAAATAAAATGAACGGATTGGATCTAGATTCCATAGGCACAATAGCAACTTCCGCACACATCACTTTCTCATGATTGAATACGACATAACTTATTCTTTAATAAAAAATCATACAACTACTAATCCAAGGACAATGATAATTTGGTCTGAAAAACTTTTCAAGACTTGTCAAATGACTACCCTCAAAATATTTGAAACTTCCCTTCGATTTTGAGAATTTAGCCATACAACAATGCTAGTAGGGTCAAAATCCCTTCATATTACTCTTGCGAGGCATCACGTGATAGAGACTAGAGAGGGAAAGGTGGACATGGATTGCCTGTTGTCGTAGCTAGGTGGTCACTGGACTGTTGTGTGGGCTTCACCATGATGTATATGGTTTATCCATGCTGTCCATATACTTTTTCATATCATTTTAGGTTATGATCCTAAAAATGAGGTAAATCTAAATTTTAACTGGACCACACCACAAGAAAACAACGGTGATTAAATGCCCACCATTAAAAACTTCTTCGCGCCCATTGTAATATTTATTTGCTATCCAATCGATTGATTAGGTCACACAGACTTGGATGAAGGGAAAACACAAATACTATATTCATCCCAAACTTTTGTGGTCCCTAAAAAGTTTTTAACGGTGGGCATCCAATTACCAGTGTTTCCTGTGGTGTGGTCCACATGAGATTTGGATCTGACTCATTTTCAAGAAAATACCCTTAAATGGTTTGGAAAATGGACGGACGAAGTGGATAAAATGCATACATTGTGGTGGGTCGCACAGAGTACCGTCCACTAGCTAAGGGCTATTGATTGCGTCGGATTGTCGGGGCCATGTAAACAAAGAAAGACATCGTTACTTGGGTAATATCCTCACCAAGACCTAATTAGAGATGCATGGTTTGTCGGGAAATATATGGGTCCACCATGATCTATATGTTTGATCCATGTTGTCCACCTATTTTCAGAGTTCGTTTTAGGGTATGAGCCAAAAAAAATGTAGATTAAATGTTCAAGTAGGCCACACCATGAGAAGCAGCAAGAATTGAACTTTTATAGTCAAAAACTTCCTAGGGCTACAAGGCTACTATGAAGTTTACTTGCCATTCAACTTGTTTATAAGGTCATATAGACTTGTACATAGATATATACAAGGGAAAACATAAATATCACTCTGATCCAAAACTTATGTGCACTAAAAAAAATTCAACAAAAATTCAATGGTATGCTTTTAATCCCCATTGCTTCATGTGGCGTGGTCTACTTCAGCAATCAATCTTCTTAATTTTTGAATCCATGTCCTAAAATGATCTATCAAAATAGATGGACAGTGTGGATAAAACATATACATCATATTAGGCCCCGTAATGCTATAATAGGACCATTCATCTCTAGCTAGGTCGGTAGCACGAGAATGATTTCTATGTTTGCAGCTCATCCTCAATTGTTCTTATGCATTTATATCTACTTTACTTTTTGGTGATGTCTTAATAAAATTGGTGTTGTTGTACCATATTTCTGACCATTATTGGAAAACCCCATTGGAAAGGACACGTGTTATAGCAAGGGAAATATATAGCGTGCTAAAGATATTCAAGAACGCTTGGATTGCTTTTTACGGAATTATAGTGTATAGGATGATAAGACAAGAGTAGTTGAAAGGAATTGAAAAACAAACCAAATGACCGATAGTCATCCAAGAGGTCAACTGAGTGGACGAATAGATTACGATCGAGTTGGCAAGGAGGCCTAGAGTGGTTAATAAGACGGTGACAAGAAGTCTCCAGAAGGTCATGTAGTATTAAAACAATTATAGCAACCATCAGAACATGGGAAGCATCTAAAAGATCAGTAATGCTGAAATGGTTATAACAATTATCAGAACATGTGAAACATCTAGATAGTCAGGTTAAGGCTATAAATAGCAAAGGAATTCAATAGAATAAATCATCTCATACCAAACCAAACAAAACCAAATCTATCTTTCAATTATATGTCATTTACATTCCTTAGTGTAATCATTATCTTTATATGTCATTTACATTCCTTAGTGTAATCATTATCTTTATATGTCATTTACATTTCCTAGTGTAATCTTTATATTTACCTACTATTTACATTCCTCAGTGTAATCTATAGCAGTAATCAAAGTAGTTGTTGACTGTAGCTGTAATTTGAGTCTACGCTCATATGTTGGATTCGGTTCGAGTATCAAGCAAAGTTCTCCATCTAGAGAGGCGTTCTGCAGTTATTCTTTATGGCTGATTGTAGGAATTTCCTTTTTTAAAAAAAAATATGTACTTAAGAGAAAAAGTCTTTTTGTACGGAATGCAAATGTGTGACTCATTTTCATAGGACAAACCCCACCCTCTAACTATCGCCTGATTATCTTAAACAACATTTATGCAAGTGGCTGAATAGGCGACCAATCTTATTAGAACTCGGTCATATATGGTTGATTTTTGACGTACCTGCTGATCTTAGTTGTTCGGTTTGAATTGAGTCGCACATTCAATTCTGACATGCCCGCACTAATCACGTGACCAAATTTAAAATTGAACCACTACATGTGCAAGAGTCAGGTGGACCATACAGAACCTTTATTAGCTAATGCAAGACATAGGATAAGCCACACATAGAGAAGGATATGTTGGAAGGGCCACATGCAGAGAAGATGATAAGTTAGAGACTTACATGAATGAAGTGAAATCACACAAATGCCCTTGATCGAAAGGCCGTGCAATATCTCATCCTCTTAAATCAAAATTAGTTAAATATTTCATCCTCATAGATCAAAAGTTTAACTAATTGCAATGGTAAAATTGGCCAAATGATGCTTGCACTACATTATATAAGAGAAACGTAAACATAGACTGATGAAGGTTGCATACTTATATTCAGTCCAAATAGTTTTCCTACTATGAACTCTTCCTACATTCAATCCAAATAGTTTTCCTACTATGAACTCTTAAGGTGGATTCATCATTATTTGAAAGTTGGAGCTAACTAAAAGGACTTGGTGCATGGATGTCATCATTTGGATGTATTGTTGTTCTATCAGACATGAGACCACACATGTTAATGGATGGCCATGGTCAATTAAGTGTGTGCTGTTAAGATAGTATTGGGCATTCTAGAGTCATACTCGACTCAAGTTTGATAGACACTAAATTAGCTATGGGATCATAACTATGAAGGTTGACCTAACTATATAGCCACCAATGTGCGACGATCAAGCGATTTGAAGAGGGGGAGTGGGGGTTGGCCCTTTAATAGAATCTTTTTGCCTTGCATTAAGGACTTTTCTTTCAACAACGATGGCGGTCCCGAAGTTTCTTAGTAGTGTAATATTGGATTATTAAAATAAAAAATGTTATATCGATGATTTTATTGATTGAAAATTAAGATTAGTACAAATCATCAACAATAAACGAAAACAAGTAAAGAAATATATAAGATAATTGCCTATGATTGCATATGGACAAACAATCAAGGTGAGTGACCATTGTGATCTTCCAAGTTTGGACTCGGTTGATTAGGGATTTGACAACGGAGGTCATATATATTTACACTACTTTTAGGCATACTACAATGATGATACTGGACAGTAGCAAACTAAGCTAAGTTAAACTCCGAACTTATTGTGGCAAGGGTTCAACGGAAGTGGAGGACCTGCAACTAAAGCTAAGATAGACAACGTTGCACTATAAGAGAGGTTGTTTGTGTTGGATTAGTTGTTGTCCCAATCTCTTCGTCGGATGCTCTTTATATATCTTGAGAAGGGCAGTAGCCGTATCGAGGTTTCCATATTTTATCCTCAAAGGTTACGAGACGTATCCCAGTGGGACTCGAATTCCTTATCACATCCCTCGATCTTCTTCTTATTAGGGAAGAATTTTCTTCATAGCATCATGTAGTCGTCGTGAAAGCACCAATCGTCTTTGGAAAATTTTCCTTTTTGGCTTGATTTTGTGAGACAGCCTTGTCGTGCATATTTGGATGCAAGAGATCTGGCATTAATGATGCTTTATAAGCTTGCTAAATATGCTGCTTGTCCACACATGCCACTCATGTGAAGGCCATGTGTGTCTTTCTATAGTATCTTGCTTTTCTTGACCCAAACATGCGTACGGCTATGAGCCACTATGATTTTGGTATACTATGTGTCACCAAATTAAGGAAGTGGGGTCGGAAGATATCCTCGGGGTGTAAGTGAGATTTCATACATAGTGTTGACATGTGGTGGCATTTTATTGGGTCATGTGGACTGTGCCAAGACAAGTGTACATAAGATAGAAAGAAACGTTGTAAATGACATGGTTATGATTGTTTGGTCATTATTATGTTCGGACCATAACTCTACTATAAACATCACAAAAAGCCCGACAACCCACAGTGATTTAAATTACATATCATGGAAAGTACATTTATTGGAAGGAAAAACACAAAGCCAATGGATGATCATGTTTCATCAGATGGATCATTATGTATAACATTTTGCATATTCTACCGTACTCAATTCTAATAAATGTATCGGTGTTACCTCTATAAAACCGTACAAACTCAATTCGATGCTCCTAATACACTAAAAAACCACCTTTATAACCTGAAGCTTTTGCCTAACCATGTAATCTATCAGCCTAAGGCCAAGATCTATCGAACCTGTTGTATATTAATCAAAATAACCAAAGCTTAATGAAGATCCATTCAAAACTAACACAACTAACGGTTTAGATCATGACTATCCTATGTGCCTAACCCGAAATGACCAAATTATCCTTACAACCTAAGAATCAATGGTTGAGGTCAAATACATTTATATCACTTCCACTAATCTTGTAGTGACCAAACCATAAACACAAGTTATCTTGACCCTACACATCATATACAAGTAATTTCACTTTCAAAATCAACCTAGAAATAGCCGGATTTACCAAATAAGCTCTAAATTGTTCATTAGTGGGCCGTCAACTACAAAGTTATAGAAAAACATTTGTCTTAGTAGGCTTTACATCCCAAATGGATTTAAATAAATGAGATTGTTGCCTGAATCGTTCAACTAAGAGTTGCAAGTGGGCACATAAAACTGTCTGAAGAACCAAGTAGAAAATATAAGCTTCCTATATATTTTTCAAAAGAGGAAGTTAATTATATTATTTTGGAATTATTCAATGTTGAGAACTTTGGACCTTCAGATTACGATCAAATCACGAACACCAACCTTAACCAACATTCTATAGATAATCTTATAACTGCGATCACGATCAACGATCTATCGTCGTTAAATTGATTCCTTAGTCATATCCATCGATCGACGCAACCAAAATGTGAATCAAGTGTCACCTTGCGTAAATCGACATTTAGAGGAGATATTTCATGGCTGAGATCGGTAGATCACTACAAAATGGGTCTCAAATGTTAAGATCAATCATCCTTGTATTAGCAAGCCATTAACCTCATTTATAAGGCAACCCAATTCTTAAAAATGGCTATAAATATTCTTTTCTAGACAGCCCATCTCCCCATATGAATTTTGTTAATTAATTGGAGGGTAGGGATTGTTAGTGAGAGAGTGTGCGACTTAAGATTAGTAAATGAGAGCTTGAGTTGGGGGCTTTGTGCTAGAAGTGTCAGAGAGTTTCTAAAATTCAACCATTGGAGTTGTCTAATCCTCCAATTCCAACCACACAAACTTGAGTTGGAGGTAATCTATTTCAAAATTTATGAATGTAGGTTAAATTATAAATAAATAAAAAATTAACTTACTTTTAGTTGTTTGGATTGAAAATAGGAAAATTAGGGTATTCCCGAATCTCAAATCTTAGAAGTACCCAAATTAGAGAAATTACAATATATGGTAAGGATTATTCTTTTCAAATTTTCATATATCCATCATTGACATCTATAGTTAGTGATAATTGAAGTTATGTTGAAATTGCATATATTACTGATTGCTAGATTTACTTAACCATCATGTTTTTTGAGTTGAATGCTACTAAGTTAATCATATGATTGATGCATTGCCTGATTTGAGTGGAATTATGATGTCAGAATTCAACCATGCTATTGTTTGGTATAAATTGTCTAGACCTGATTAAGTTGTTGATCAAATTCTTGTGTTTATAACTCAATTGACTTACTGTAATGTTGTATTAGAATAACATGTGATTTCAATTTGTTACTTGGTAGCTTTTTGTAGAAGGATTTGGATTAAGCTCTGAGAAATGTTTAGTCGGTGGACTGCCTACCTTTGGGTTGGCATCACATACTTGTTGTTCAATTGATTGAGACAAAACACGGTTGATTGACAGTGGCCAATGTCGGTTTGGCCAATTCCCTTGGTCCACCAGATAAATCCCACTTGAAGTTGATCATTTACTAGTTGGAATGAATTTATTGCTGTCACACACCTCTTTGGATCAAGTATATTACGACTTCCATTGGTTTGTAGTCACCACTTAGTACCATTAACATGAAATATAATCCTATATACAAAGACTCATGAGCCAGGCATAGTGGTATATGACATTATGTTCGAACTGTTAGTCTATGCTGGGCAACTCCTGTCATGCCCGAAACTCAAAAACTAGACTCACAAAATTCTCAATCGCCAAATCCAGAACCGACAGCCTCCGTAGTATCCCATTCTCGGCTCCTGGCACCCATATACTAGGCTCCGATTTTAGGATCCTATAAGGAGAATTTTCAACATAAATTTGTTTCATAACAAGCATAACCGACAAACAACAACCAATAACATCACCACATATCCACTATAATCAAAATCTTTAAGTACAATGCATAAGGGAAATACAATATCAATAACAAAAGCTCCAGAAGAAAGCTGCATGCTCCAATCTCAATGCTGCTGTAGCATCCTAACGTCACCTACATGAAACGATCATGCATAAGCTTATAAAAAGCTTAGAGGGTGGTGTAAGTGTGTGCGCAAGGTATATGCCAAGAATGTAATATCAGAGTAATGCGGAAACATGCTGAAAAGTCCATGAATACTATCAGTCGTACCAAGGCTATGTGATGCAAGGCATGAATGTTATCGGCCATACTAAGGTCATGCGATGCAAGGCATGAATGTTGTCGGCCATACCGAGGCCATGCAATGCAAGGCATGAATGTTATCGGCCATACCAAGGCTATGCGATGCAAGACCTACATGGCCAATGTCATATGCGAGATGCAACTCAAGCATACCAATCCTCATATGAATCCACATAATAATATAGCTCATCTCTTGAATATCACCAGGGTCAAGTACACTCCAAACTAGATTGTCGCCCCATTGCACGTAACAAGGTGAGTGAAAGAGACCTCACTATCTGCCTCGATAGTAGTTTGCCAATATCTACCTGGCACGTCGTGGCGGACCCATTCCTCGAGCTAGACAAACTCAACCTAGCTTTGCCCTCTCCTCTCGAGCGGGTAAGGTCGCACCCCCTTCCAACCGACCATGACACAGGGGGAAGCGCGGCCTCCTGGTATTTGTCACTTGGCACTCATGCATCCACTCGGTATAGACGTTGGAGCAACCTCCTGGTACCATGAGGGTTTAGAAAATTTCACCCAGGGACATCTATCACACCCCATGTACAACTAAAACATTTTCGGTGTCTAATCCTGCCATCCATGATATGCATGTGGAGGCTACAACCCTGATGTCGCTAGGGCGTATAGTAATCATAACACACAATGCAAGATGCATGAGTCACACCATCCAGTCATGCATCAATCCTATGCGTACTACGCGCTCATGTAGGGCCACTCCGTCTATCAGGGAGTCCCATAAACAATCTGCCTAATGGCATATGCTATGATCAATCACTTCTCATAATAAGCATGCGAATGATGCGTATGGCATGTATCATAATGCTATGCTAAGACATACTTAGTGATAATCGACCTATATATATGTGGCGGGGCCCATAGAAGGATAATAGATCCATAACATGAAGGTCGGTCCTCAACTATGGATATACCAAATCTGACATCACAGATCCTACCATTTACAGTAATGATGTACTCTCCTCATGACAAGGATGGGCCTAGGGACAAGGAGTGGGCTTCCTCACCCGTTCTGACACGTAACAAACTAGGTTTCCCAATGGGCCCGATATGCACAAGGTGGGCTCTATGACCTTGGACAAATCTATGATGGAAACACCAGCAATAATGGGGGCCCAACGGTTTGGGGTAAGCCCAATGACGCGGGTCATGTTAATATCAATGGGGGCCCATTAAATTGGGATAGCCCAATAAGGTGAGATGAATCATACTAATAATAGTGAGGGCTCATCAATTTGGGTTAGTCCACTAAGGGGAAATGAGAATGGGCCTAACAATGGGTCTTAAGGAGATTACAATGTGGGCATTTAACCACCATTGCTCCTACAATGTGGACACTTAACTATCATTGTTCCCAAGGCATGACCCATTTAGAACCTATCCTATAATGGGGGCCCATAGGCCTTTATTCTAACTAGGAGATAGATGGACATCATAAACATTATCACATACATCATGGTGGACTCACATAACTCAATTGGGCCTCACATACATCACATTGGGCCTCATATACATCATAATGGGCCTCATACAAGGGCCTCATATACATCATAATGGGCCTCATCATAAGGGCTTCATATACATCACATTGGGCCTCATCATATGGGCCTCATATACATCACATTGGGCCTCATCATATGGGCCTTATATACATCACATTGGGCCTCATCATATGGGCCACATATACATCACATTGGGCCTCATGAAACAGCCCATGATGTAAGCACAATGGGAGGATAATGTGTGTGACACATACATCATAGTGGGCCTTGTGGGGCAGCCCATGATCCAACAAAAATAGATGATCAACATGTGTAGGAAATACATCAAGGTGGGCCTCACAGGTCAGCCCTATGGTCTAAAAAAAATAGATGGACATTGTGCTTATAATACACACATCAAGGTGGGCCTTATGTATCATAAAATGGGCCCCACCAGCTGGATATACAACGCATACATTATGGTGGGTCCCACCATCCGGCGATTGGACGGTGAGGATATATAACACAATCATCAAGTGGGTCACACCGTCCAGGGATGGACGGTGCAGATACAACACATACCTCAAGGTGGGCCCCACCCCCACACATGCAGCACGTGTAGGGTGGGTCCCATGTCCAGCAAACGGACGGACGACCTAATATACATACATTGAGGTGGATCCCACCGTCCAGCAGCTGGATGGTGAGGATTAAACCCATACATCAAGGTGGGTCCACACGTGTGGCCCACCAGCTTTGGATTAAAGCTGATATTTGTATTTTCACTTCGTCCAGGCTTGCTGGACGGTACCAACAGTGCTGGACCGTCTAGCCAGCTATTGGACGTCAGCAAGGTGGGCCCCACGGAAGGTCGGCATGGATGAAATATATACATCATGCAAGGGGTCCACGTGGGTGGGCCACCCATCAAGAAAATCAGGTTGATCCTTGAATTTTCCCTCATCCAGATTGGCCCGAAAATGGGCAGCAAGGTGACCCCAATACAACCAGATCCATTGCTCAACTGGCAGACTGAGTGGAGATACCTCGTTTCAACACTTGAGGTCTTGGTATCGATCCCTAGTGGGGGTGGCTAACATCGAGTGTGTGTACTGACATGGGTGTGTACTAACAAGCTAACCTTTAAAAAAAAAGGAAAAAGAAAAAGAAAAAAAAAAGAAGGTGACTCCAATAATCTGGATATGTGGGCGTCCCATGTTTGGACAGCAACATGCATCAGGTGGGCCATCATTCAAGGGATCAAGAGAGAGAGAAAGAGAGAGAACAAGAGAGAATCAGCCATAGCAGGGGACTCCACCACCATGAGCCCCTCCAAACACATCAAAACCATACATCAAGATCTATACATGGGTCCCATGCATTGCATGGCCCTACATAAAAAAAATAATAAATAAAGTGGGGATGCCATCCCCACCATGAAATCAAGGTCTAGATGACCCATCAAGGCCATGAATTAAATCAAAACATCATGATGGGGTCCATGGAGAATGGCCCAATCATGGATCATGCATGCAACAAGGATGAGCCATTGACCACATCTAAGGGATCAAGTAAGATCTCCACCATTGATTGGTGGGTCCTACATGCTCCCATGCAATAAAAACCAAAGATCTAAGAAAGAAAAGAAAGATCTAGTCCTAAACATGCACCCACCTTAGATCTACAACTTCTTCTTCCACCTTAGGGTCCTAAAGCTCCAAAGGAAGGGATTTCTATGATTAAGATGGCTTTGGGATGGTTGGTTTGGAAGGTGTTGAGCTTGCAAAGGGCTGGAAAAATGGAGCTCTCATGGACGTTGGGAGCTCTCTCTCTTGCTAGGAAATGAGAAATGAGGAAGAAAGGGAAGGAAGGAGAGAGATGAAAGAGATAATCATTGCTTGTAAGGTAATCATTACACATGTAAGAGGCATGGCTAGCTAGCCATCATTACATGTAAAAAGCATGGGTGGTGATGTCACCCTAGTCTATCTAGGATGACATCATCATCGTGATGGGTTCTAGGGAAATGCACAATCTGAAATGGGTGGGTCCCGCAACGTGCGGTCCACGGCTAAAATAGAGTACGAGCCGTATCTCACCATCAAAGCATCGGATTGGCGCACGAAACGCGGCGTCAAAACTGCGGCGACGGCGCGGTCGCAATGGCATAGGTCTCGGGTTAAGTCAACTCGGGTTTACAGGGTGCGACTTAAGGTCATGCACAAATACTAACTACAGGTCATGAGTTGCCGAAATTCGACCGCGAGGACCGTGGGATCCTACAGAACGACGAGATACTAGGACACAGGCCTGATAGCTCTCCCCTCCTAATAAAAATTTCGTCTTTGAAATTTACTATCACGGAGAATAAAACAAGAAGGAAGAGAAAACATGGCATCGCATATATATGTATTAATCACTCCCAAGATGCCTCCTAAATAGAATGGTGACCCCACTACACTTTCAGTAAAGGAATGACTTTGGTTCAGAGGACATGCTCCTTCTGATCAAGGATGTGAACTGGCTGCTCAATGTAGCAAGCATCCTCACGGACCTCAAGAGGCTGCCAATCAATCATGGGAATGGTGTCTGACCCACACTTCCGCAGCATTGAAACATGAAAAATGTTATGGATGCCAAACAACTGAGAAGGTAAGGCAAGCCTATAGGGCACGACGCCAACGCGCCCAGTGATCTCAAAAGGTCCAATAAATCTCGGGGCGAGCTTACCCTTCGCTCCAAATTGAACTACGCCCTTCATGGGTGAGACCTTGAGATACACTCTGTCCCCAACAATGAACTCCAAGGACGACACCGGTGATC
Source organism: Magnolia sinica (assembly GCF_029962835.1). Lineage (NCBI taxonomy): Eukaryota > Viridiplantae > Streptophyta > Magnoliopsida > Magnoliales > Magnoliaceae > Magnolia > Magnolia sinica. Next base: position 27,714,040 of record NC_080582.1, on the reverse strand, counting down.
AACAAAACTCTTCTGCTAGCTCTGAGCTGTGTGCATCCTCTTCCTATTGATGTCGATAACCTCTGATGTCTGCTGCACAAGCTCAGGGCTTAGGAGACGGTGCTCTCTAACCTCGGCCCAACAACTGGGGGATATACATGGTCTACCATACAAGGCCTCAAAAGTAGTCATACCAATAGTCGTCTGATAGCTGTTGTTATATGCGAACTCAGCTAGGCGAAATGCTCATCCCAGCTACCCAAGAAGTCGATCACGCAAGCTCTGAGCATATCCTCAAGGATCTGGTTGATCCTCTTGGTCTGCGGATGATACGCGATGCTGAACTGCAAAGCAGACCCCATCGCCTTCTAAAAGCTCCTCCAAAACTGAGATGTGAACCCCGGGTCTCGCTCGAAAATGATCGAAACTAGAACACTATGCAGTCTCACAATCTCATCAATGAACAATCTGATAAGCTGGTCCAAAAGCCAGGTTGCACGAATCGCGAGAAAATGTGCCAACTTCGTCAGGCGATCCACGACAACCCAGATGGCGTCAAGACCATGCTGAGTCTTCGACAAGCCCATGATAAAATTGGTGGATATGTGCTCCCACTTCCACGTTGGGACGTTCAACAGCTGCAACAGACCTGGGGTCTTTGATGATCGGCCTTGACACGCTAACATATGTCACACTTAGCCACAAAACTGGTAATCTGGCACTTCATCCCCGCTCAAAAATACTGTCGCCTCATATCGTGGTACATCTTCGTTGAGCCAAGGTGTATAGAAAACCTCGATCGATGTGCCTCGGTCATAAGATCTCTGCGTAACTCTGGAATATCCGGGACACATAATTGGCCTCTGAAGCGAAGTCCACCATCAGAACCAATCTACCAATCTGACTGACTCTCAAATGCCACCTCTGCTCGATAACTCTGAAGTGACTCGTCTGACTGTTGAGCCTCGATCACCCTTGCGACAAGAGAGGGTTGAATCGATAGGCTCCATAACTGAACGATAGAAGAATGCAAGTCAAACTCAAAGTCATACGCTGCAATATCCTCGAGCATCTTCGACTCTTGAATCATCATATGCGCCACCGGGCCTCGTGGATGATGGCTAAGGGCATCCGTCACCACGTTTGCCTTACCCGGATGGTACTGAAGATCAAAATCATAGTCCTTCAGGAGCTCCATCTAACATCTCTGCCGCATGTTCAACTCAGACTGTGAGAAGAGATACTTCAGGCTCTTGTGGTTAGAGAAGAGCTCGAATCTGACCCCATAGAGATAATGCCTCCATAGCTTCAGTGCGAAGACGATTGCTGCCAGTTCTAAATCATGCGTGAGGTAGTTTAGCTCATGGACCTTGAGTTGGCAAGACGCATAAGCTACTGACTTCCCGTGCTGCATCAGGACAACACCCAAACCCACATGCGAAGCATTGGTAAATACAATAAATCCTTTACTCCCTGAGGGAAGAGTGAGGATAGGAGCAGACGTGAGGCGGTCCTTTAGCTCCATAAATGCTCGCTCACAGGCGTCACTCCACATAAACTCTAAACCCTTCTGGGTCAACTTGGTTAGCGATGCTACGATACAAGAGAATCCCTCAATAAAGCATCGATAATATCCTACCAAACCAAGGAAACTGCGGATCTCGGACGCGTTCGTGGGATGGTCCCACTGACGAACTGCATCTATCTTAGAGGGGTCCATTGCGACACCCTCCCTCATCACCATGTGATCGAGGAACTTCACCTCCTCCTGCCAAAACTCACACTTCTTTAGCTTGGCATACAGCTGGTGGGCACGGAGGGTCTATAAGGCAATCTTTAGAGCTGCTCATGGTCCTCGCAGGTCCTCGAATATATCAGAATATCATCGATGAAGACCATAACAAATAGATCGAGATAAGGCAGGAAGACCACGTTCATCAACTGCATGAAGACCGTGGGCGCATTGGTTAGTCCGAAGGACATGACCTGAAATTCAAATTGACCATAACGCGTCCTGAAAGCTGTCTTCGGGATATCCTCCTCTCGGACCCAAATCTAATGATAACCGGACCGTAGGTCATTCTTTGAAAAGAACTGTGCACCCTATAGCTGATCAAATAAATCATCGATCCTTGGGAGCGGATTCTTGTTCTTGATCGTGACCCGGTTGAGCTCTCAATAATCCACGTAGAGCCTCAATGAGCCATCCTTCTTCTTAACGAATAGTACCAGTGCTCCCCACAACGAACTGCTCAGACGAATGAAACCTAGCTCACGCAACTCGTCCAATTGCTGCTGCAGCTCTCGCAACTCCATCGGTGCCATATGATATAGGGCCTTCGAGATAGGCGCAGTACCGGGCACAAGATCAATCTGAAACTCAATATACCAATGCGATGGTAACCGCGGAATCTCCTGAAATACGTCGGAGAAATCACAGACAATCGACAACTGATCAATACTCACTACTACGGGCTCCTCTATGGCACACGACATTAAATAAGACAACGGCTCTCCTCTAGGCTCGACAACAAACTGGAACTACGGCAAGCTAGGTATACAGAATGTGACTGTCCTCGTGGAGTAGTCCGACACAGCGTGGTACTCGATGAGCCAATCCATACTCTGGATGACATAGAACTCTGACATCGACAGCACAAACAAGTCGGCGGGCAAGAAGGTCTCTCCCACCAACACGGGGCAAGATGAACAGAATCGGCCTAACACAGCGGTCTTCCCCAAGAGCATCGATACAGACAGACCTTGATTAGTGAACTCTGACAGTAATCTAGTCGAATAACAGAAATCCTTGGACATAAAGAATGAAATGCACCATAATCGAACAGAACTCAAGCAATATAAGTGAAAACTGGAAGAATACCCTCAACAACTCCTCCCGACGACTGCGGATCCTGCTGAGCCGTGTAGAATCTAGCATGAGCTAGCTGGGAGGTGTCTGTCCCCTCTTAGGTCCCTGCTGCTGCTGCGTGGTGGCCTATACTATTGTCTTGGCTACAGTTGGGGCCTCTGTGGCCGAGGTCGCTGCGATCGCTGCTGCTACGGTGGAGGCTGCTATAGTGCTCTCGGTTGTTGCTACTGCTGAGGGTGGGGGCACACCTGCCTATGGTGTCCTACTCCACCACATCCAAAATAAGTCCCTGCAAATGGCCTCTGGGGTGGCACTGAAGGCGCGACTGGTGCTGCTGGAGCTGCTGGCGCTCTAGCGGCTGGGCGGGTTACACACCTCTGCTGTGATCGAGACTACTGCTGTTGGGAGCCATTGGAGGGGGCCCTCCTCTTCCGGTCTCTCCTCTGACCCCGATTACTCTACGAACTGTCCCACTCAGCCTCATAAACCTGGGCCCTCTGGACAATCTCCTCAAAAGTCTAAAGCATATGGGCAACAACACGGCCCTGGAGACCGTAATGCAAGCCGTTCTTGAAACGGCGGGCCATCCGCCCCTCATCATTAACTAAGTACGGTGCGAATCTAGAAAGCGCGACAAATTGAGTCGCGTACTAAGCCACGATCATATCTCCCTATACTAGAATCTTGAACTCTAGCGCACGCTGCTGACGAATGTGGTTGGGGAAATACTGCCGGTCAAACCAGTCCACGAAGTCCTCCCATGTCAAAACAAAATCAGGCCCCGTAGCACGGGCGACGGAAACTCACCAATGCTCTTCCTCACCCTCAAGTATATACACTGCCAAAGGGACCCGCTGCTGGGTCGTACATCTCATGGTCTAGAACATCTTCTCCACCTGGGAGCGTCATCTCTCGGTTACAGACGAATCAGGCTCTCCCTAGAATCGCAGGGATCGAGCCGAAGAAAATCTCGCAACAGGGCACTCGCGCTCCTGCTCTGCCTACTCTGGGGTTTCAGTGGGATGCCTGCCCCGCCCATGGAGGGCGACGGTCACAGCCTGAAGCATCTGTTGCAACTGGTCGGCACTAACTGATATGGTAGGGGCTACGTTGGTCTCGGGCGGAGGGGCAAGATCTTTAGGAGTCTCGGGCGTGGGAACAGGAGGCTCATGTGGGGGAACGGGAACTGCAGGTGGTGTAGTGGGAGCCGCTCAGGTCGTTCGGGCGCCCCGAGTGCCTCGCCTAGGCGGCAAGGTCTATAGAAAAGAACAAAGGTGTCTATCAGCCTTGAGGACCCTCAAAGGCTCAAACGTTAGGGAACCAAACTAGAAGATTACGCACTCGGGACCTAATTGTCGTAAGCTTATAGTAGCTATGTGATGTTGTTCTCAGTTATTCCCAAGTTATGCTCTGATACCAACTGCTGTCACGCCCCAAACTCGAAAACCGGGCTCACAAAATTCCCGATCATCGAATCCGGCGCCGACAGCCTCCGCAGTACCCCATTCTCGGCTCCTGGCACCTATATACCAGGTTCTGATCCTGGAATTCTACAAGGAGGATTTTCAACATAAATTTATTTCATAATAAGCATAACCATAAGCATAACCTACAAACAACAACTAACAACATCACCACATATCCACTATAATCAAAATCTTTAAGTACAATGCATAAGGGAAATATAATATCAATAACAAAAGCTCCAGAAGATAGCTGTATGCTCCAATCTCATTGTTACTGCGGCGTCTTAGCGTCACCTGTACGCAATGATCGTGTATAAGCTTATAAAAAGCTTAGAGGGTGGTGTAAGTGTGCGCGCAAAGTATATGCTAAGAATATAATATCAAAATAATGCAGAAACATACTGATAAGTCCATGAATACTATCAGTCATACCAAGGCTATGCGATGCAAGACATGAATGCTATCGGCCATACCAAGGCTATGCGATGCGAGGTATGAATGCTCTCGGCCATACCGAGGCCATGCGATGTAAGGCATGAATGCTAACGGCCATACCAAGGTTATGCGATGCAAGGCCTACATGGCCAATGTCACATGCGAGATGCAACTCAAGCATACCAATCCTCATCTGAATCCACATAATAATACAGCTCATCTCTGGAATATCACCAGGGTCTAGTACACTCCAAACCAGATTGCCACTCCACACGCGCAACAAAGTGAGAGGAAGAGACCTCACTATCCACCTCGCTAGTAGTCTACCAATATCTACCCGGCACATTGATAGTGGACCCATTCCTTGAGCTGGTCAAACTCAGCATAGCTTTGCCCCCTCCTCTCGAGCGGGTAAGGTCGCACCCCCTTTTAATCGACCATGACACAGTAGGAAGCGTGGCCTCCTGGTATTCGACACTTGGCGCTTATGCATCCACTCGGTCTAGACGTTGGAGCAACCTATTGGTATCATAAGGGTTTAGGGAATTTCACTTAGGGACATCTATCGTGGCTCATATAGAATCAAAACATTTTCGGTGTCCAATCCTACCATCCACGATATGCCTGTAGAGGCTACGGCCCTGATGTTGCTAGGGTGTACAGTAATTATAACACACAATAGAAGATGCATAAGTCACACCATCCAGTCACGCATCAATCCTCCGCATACTACGCGCTCATGTAGGGCCACTCCGTTTATCAGGGAGTCCCATAAATAATCCGCTCAATGGCATATGCTATGATCAATCACTTCTCATAACAAGCATGCGAATGATGCGTATGGGCATGTATCGTAATGCTATGCTAACACATACTCAGTGATAATCAGCCTATATATATGTGGTGGGGCCCATAGAAGGACAGCAGATTCATAACATGAAGGTCGGCCCTCAAGTATGGATATGCCAAATCTAACATTGCAGATCCTACTATCTACGGTAATGATTTACTCTCCTCATGACAAGGATGGGCCTAGGGACATGGAGTGGGCTTCCTCGCCCATTCCGACATGTAGTAAACTGGGCTTCCCAATGGGCCCAATATGCACAAGGTGGGCTCTATGACCTTGGACAAATCTATGATGGAAACACCAGCAATAATGGGGGCCCAACGATTTGGGGTAAGCCCAATGATGCGGGTCATGTTAATATCAATGGGGGCCCATTAAATTGGGATAGCCCAATAAGGTGAGATGGATCATACTAATAATAGTGGGGGCCCATCAATTTGGGTTAGTCCACTAAGGGGAGATGAGAATGGGCCTAACAATGGGTCTTGGGGAGATTACAATGTGGGCATTTAACCACCATTAATCCTACAATGTGGACATTTAACCATCATTGCTCCCAAGGCATGGCCCATTTAGAACCTATCCTATGATGGGGGCCCATAGGCCTTTATTCTAGCTAGGAGATGGATGGACATCATAAACATTATCACATACATCATGGTGGACTCACATAACTCAATTGGGCCTCACATGCATCACATTAGGCCTCACTCATGGGCCTCACATACATCACATTGGGCCTCATACAAGGGCCTCATATACATCATAATGGGCCTCATATACATCATAACGAGCCTCATCATAAGGGCTTCATATACATCACATTGGGCCTCATCATATGGGCCTTATATACATCACATTGGGCCTCATTATATGAGCCTCATATATATCACATTGGGCCTCATGAAATAGCCCATGATCTAGGCACAATGGGAGGATGTGTGTGTAACACATACATCATAGTGGGCCTTGTGGAGCAGCCCATGATCCAGCAAAAATAGATGATCAACATGTGTAGGAAATACATCAAGGTGGGCCTCATAGGTTAGCCCTATGGTCTAAAAAAATAGATGGACAGTGTGCTTACAATACACACATCAAGGTGGGCCTTATGCATCACAAAATGGGCCCCACCAGCTGGATATACAACGCATACATTATGGTGGGTCCCATCGTCCAGGGATTGGATGGTGAGGATATACAACACAATCATCAAGTGGGTCGCTCTGTCCAGGGATGGATGGTGCAAATACAACACATACCTCAAGGATGGCCCCACCCCCACACGTGCAACACGTGTCGGGTGGGTCCCACGTCCAGCAAATGGACGGATGGCATGGCTAAAATACATACATTGAGGTGGGTCCCACCGTCCAGCAGCTGGACGGTGAAGATGAAACCCATACATCAAGGTGGGTCCACACGTGTGGCCCACTAACTTTGGATTAAAGCTGATATTTGTATTTTCACTTCGTTCAGGCTTGCTGGATGGTTCCAACAGTGCTGGACCGTCCAACCAGCTGCTGGAAGTTAGCAAGGTGGGCCCCACGGGCGGTTGGCATGGATGAAATATATGCATCATGTAAGGGGTCCACATGGGTGGGCCGCCCATCTAGAAAATCTGGCTGATCCTTGAATTTTCTCTCTCCAGATTGGCCCGAAAATGGGCAACAAGGTGACCCCAATAATCTGGATGTGTGGGCGTCCCATGTTTGGACAGCAACATGCATCAGGTGGGCCATCATGCAAGGGATCAAGAGAGAGAGAAAGAGAGAGAAGAAGAGAGAATCGGCCATGGCAGGGGACTCCGCCATTATGAGCCCCTCCAAACACATCAAAACCATACATTAAGATCTATACATGGGTCCCATGCATTGTATGGCCTTACATAAAAAAAATCTGAAGTGGGGATGCCATCCCCACCATGAAATCAAGGTCTAGATGACCCATCAAGGCCATTGATTAGATCAAAATATCATGATGGGGTCCATGTAGAATGGCCCCATCATGGATCATGCATGCAACAAGGATGGGCCATTGGCAACATCCAAGGGATCAAGTAAGATCTCCACCATTGATTGGTGGGTCCTACATGCTCCCATGCAATAAAAACCAAAGATCTAAGAAAGGAAAGAAAGATCTAGTCCTAAACATGAACCCACCTTGTATCTACAACTTCTTCTTCCACCTTAGGGTCCTAAAGCTCCAAAGGAAGGGATTTCTATGGTTGAGATGGCTTTGTGATGGTTGGATTGGAAGGTGTTGAGCTTGCAAAGGGCTAGAAAAATGGAGCTCTCATGGACGTTGGGAGCTCTCTCTCTTGCCAGTAAATGAGAAATGAGGAAGAAAGGGAAGGAAAGAGAGAGATAAAAGAGATAATCATTGCTTGTATGGTAATTATTACACATGTAAGAGGCATGGCTAGCTAGCCATCATTACATGTAAGAAGCATGGGTGGTGATGTCACCCTAGTCTAGCTAGGATGACATCATCATCATGATGGGTTCTAGGGAAATGCACAATCTGGAATGGGTGGGTCCCGTAACGTGTGGTCCACGGCCGAAATAGAGCGCGGGTCGTATCTCTCAATCAAAGCGTCGGATTGGCGCTCGAGACGCGGCGTCGCAACTGCGGCGACGGCGTGGTCGCAATGGCATAGGTCTCGGGTTGAGTAGGCTCGGGTTTATAAGGTACGACTTAAGGTCGCGCATAAATACTAACTATATGTCGTGGGTTGCCAGAATTCGACCGAGAGGACCGTGGGATTTTACGAAATGGTGAGATACTAGGACACAAGCCTGACAACGAGTTCCCCTAGTGACCAATGAGCATTAATGGAGGTGACTAGCCTACCATTTATTAAGTTGATATTGGGCGATGACCCTTACCTTGTTGATTTATATACTATTGGGCATCATGCCGTACATTTAAAATGGTCGATTCAAAATTGATATCAGGTTTGTGCCATACTTTTGAAATTATCGATTCACAATTGATATCGGGTGATGAACCCTGATTTGGATTAGGGTACACTGACGACAAGCCACTTGATCCTGCTTGCTTGACTCTTGATATAATTTTGGTACTCTAACATCCCTAACATATTGTTTGAACTTAGATAATAAAGGACTGGCTAAAGCATGCATGTCATGGCATTTGCGGGCAATCTTGATGACGGGCCATATTGTTGTCGACTGTTTTCCATTTGCAAGTAATATTGGTGACAAGCCATATTACTATTGGTTGTTTTGTACTTGCAGGTAATGTTATGATGAGCCACATTATTGTTGGCTATTTTGATATTTTGGGTGATTTTGGTGACGAACTATATCCCCATTGTTTGTTCCCGAGATATGCATTCGTATATCATGATATCATGCATTTAATCAACTATAACTAGAGAATTGTTTGCTACGTTGTGCTCTCATTATTTGTGCTTGATTATATTGATAGTTTGAGAAATTTAGGAGAATGATAACACCGAGTCGATCACTTACTCTCTCTCAGGACTGTTATAATACACCAACCCAGATGTCTACGATGCAAGTGGTGTAAAGACGACTATACTGGATGAGGCATACACGGATCCAGTGGAGGAAGTACTCTACTTCCAGCTGCAGGAGGGATATGAGTAGTCCCGTGAGTTATCTAGTTTTTGCAAATTTGAGTAGATTGATAGAACATTAAATAATAGGTTCTTTTGTCTGCATCTATATAAGTCTCCAGTTGAGTGGACTCCTACTTATATGTTTGGATGACTATATGGTTTGATTTAGATGTGTTATTGCTTGCACACTGCTAAACTCTTAACTGGTGATACGTTTTGGCTTATTTCTATACTATTATGTTTGATATCATTTAATTGTGACACAAACTACGCTTCCACAAAATGACTTAACTCTTGAGATATCGGGGACTGAGGTTGTACTTGACCTCCGAAATTCATAGCGTTATAAACTTGGTATCAGTGCATGAGTTTAGAATTAAATTGAGCTGTAGGTTATGGACCCACCATAAACTTTATGCTGACTTAATTAGGCTGTGGGACTAGATACGATGAACCATATTACTAAATTCCCAATGGTTGCTTTACTCATAATTTGGAACATAAACACTTAAACCCTAAGACAACGACAACCCTAGTCGGGAAAATTGTATGTAAGATACTTTCGTCCAACCTAAATTTCACCTTAGGACAACCCAAATTGGGGACTGGAACCCCAAAGTTACATTAGAAACCTAAGAATCACACCTCCAAGTAATTTTGATCCAACAAACTTTGGTCAACTGATCAAACCCAAGGGTTGATTACCATAAGTGCAAGGTTGCGATATAATAATAACTCGGTGAGACCGAGGTCGTACCCACAAGGACTTACAATTATGCGATTTTTGAAATACTTTAAAATTAGAACTAAAACTAAAAGTAACTTATGGAATTTAATTTAAGAAGTAATGATGTAATTGATAAAGAAATTAATTGAGATAAAACATTAATGCGCTAAAGATCCACTTATAGTCATTCTTAATTTTAATTCACTTGATTTAATCATATAACTCAACTGGAATTGAAGTCCTATCATATCAAGTCAGATAATAGAGTGGTTAAATCATCATTCACATATCAACATAGATTTGAACTTTTAATTTATTTCTCACATAAGCCATCAAAGTATTGATTGCAAGGAATTCAAAGCAAATGTCGTGCCTTTAGTCAATGATAGATCAATAGATTTTATAGATCAATCCCTTGCAAAATGGATAAGTGTACTTCTAGCATTCCTAAGCATCCAATGTGCCCGGAGTCGACAATGAATCAAAGTAAATTAAAAATAAATCTTTATTCAAACCAATATCAATGAATTATTTAACAATTAAACCAATAACATGAATCAAAGTAAATTAAAACATTAAAAACAACTACAAGCTTCACCTTTTAGCCCTAGCCAAGGGATTTAGCTAACCAAAGACATGATTGAACTAAACTTTAAAAAAAAAACCTAAACACTAAAGAAGAATCGAAGAATTGAAAAAGAACAAGGACTCCATAGAAGCTCCACAACTCCTTAATCTTTCTCTTATACTCTAATTCATGTTTTGGAAGGCTAGATTCATCGTTTTAAATAAGAAAATTTTGCTTTGACTTGAAACCAACCTCAATTTTATACACTTTTGTTACTCTTCGATCGCACCGACTGTAACCTTCGGTTGCAACCGAACATACCTCCAGTTGTACTGAATTCTCTCTCGGTTGTAACCAAATTTCACCAAAAATAGATCTGAGGTCTCTATCTCCCTCAGGTCACACCGAACTCTCCTTCGGTGGCACTGAATATGGCTTCGATCGCTCATAAGTGTCGAACCGAATTCTCTCGAAAATCATAATTTTTTGTTGGACTGTTTTGTGCACATTCGATCAGACTAAATCAACCTCAGGTGGGACCGAATAGTGTATTATTTCTATTGATGTACTTTGTGATTCTTTCAATCTTTTCTATCTTTTGTACTTGGTTTTATTGGATATTTGACACTTGAAATATTCATTAATCACCTCCAAATATTTACTTGGTCATTCTTTGAACATTAAATCTTCTCTTTGATCATTATTTTCATCTTGACTATCCAAATCACCTCACATAGGAAAACATATGTTAATAAATCAATTAAACACATGCTTATAAAACCAATGCATAACAAGGGAAAAATATACAATATTTCACACTCAACGTTAATCAAAATATTTTTTAGTCAACTAAGAGTCTTTGGACTCTTTCATGCAAGTAGACTGACAGTGGGTTCGGTTGACCAAAGAATTTTTCAGTCAACTGAGGACCCTTAGAACAAATTTGAAAAAAAAAAGTCCAATGAGATTTGGTCGACCAAAGAATTTTTTGGTCAACCGAGTATCGTTGTGAAGACAGGGAAATAAACGGCCAGTAAAGCCTAGTCGATTGAATGAAGTTTTGCTCAACCAAGATCCACTGGAATGTTTCCTCCAAATACATGTATAGAGAAGCTTGGTCAATCGAGCTAGAGCTCAGCCAATCGTGGAATGTTGTGATGTTTTTTTTTTTAAAATGTGGCAGTGGGGCTCAATTAACCGAGGCAAGGTTCAGTCAACCAAACCCAACCCAATACTTTCGCACCGTGAGACGATTTAAAAGGCCACTACAGCCATCTCTTCACACACCCCATCTCTTAAACATTTCTTTTCCCCTTATAATACACCCCAACCCTCTGATTTTCCCAAAATCTTCCAGAAATTCCAAGTATTTATTTCCTTTTTGAAATCAATCAATGCTATGCCAACAGGTTGGCTTTCCTTTACACCATATCTTCGTTCGTTTTGATCCCCTTTATCCTTTCACTCATAACTAAGAAGAGGAGTGCAACAAAAGAGGCACGCCTACTCCAGGAGTGTCGTACGAAGAAGAAAGGTGACTCGGGTTCATCCACATCTGCATCCACCCCTACTTAGGGTTGTACACGAACCGGGCTAGCCCGGTTAACTTGCTCGACTCGGCCCGACCTAGAACTGAGTTCGGGCCGGGATGGGCCATTTTTTTAGCCCGAAATTGAGTTCGGGCTGAGTTTAAACATGTCCCATTTCGGCCCGACTTGGTCCGAAACCCGACTCGGTCGTGTGTGTATATATATATATATATATATATATCCAAAATCCTTATCCTAATCATTTGAGACAGAGAAGTGAGAACGTCGTCCGTCCCTTTGTAGATGGAGCAGGCCTGAAATTGGCCCGAACTCACCCGATTGCTGACCGGGCTGAGCTCGGGCTGGACATGTTGGCCCAGTGACGGGGCTGAGCCGGGTTCGGGCTGGGTGTGGCTGGTGACCGGGCCGGGCCGGGTTAAGCCCAGTTCAAATCAGATCGACTCATGTACACCCCTACCCCTACTAGAGCCAATAAGGATGCAAGTTGTGGCCGCAGGGGACAATCATCGTCAAGGCCCCGTCACCGTCAGAGCAAGAAGATGAATACCACCAACGAGCCATATGTATGGGAAGATTTTGGGATCAAAAGATATGTTTCATGTGTCGGGTGAAGGATAACTTGTTCGCCAATAACCTGACACTCGATTAGCTTTCAAATCTCAGGTGGGACCACATTTTATCACCTAACGATAAGGCTGACGAAAAGCTAGTCCAACTCTTCTACGCCTCAATTCAAAATTCCCATATATAGTTGATGGATTTTGACATTATAGTTCATGGGTGTGGCTACCACTTCGACATTGTCACCATTTCATGAGCTGTCGGGGTGAAGTCGGGAGAGGTAATTCTCCGAGAGAAAGATCCCGTGAGAAAGATACAGTGAGTAGAGAGAACTACTTTCATTTGTGGTGAAAACAAGTTGTGGGAGTGAGACAATAGTCTAAAGGCTTCCAAAATTCTACTTGTAAACTACGTGCTACACCATATATTCACCTTCAATTTGTACCCAAGGGCAGGGAACCAAATGCAACTGACACCCTAGATGGAGGAAGTTCTATGCCGGTTGGATAGAGGCAAGAATATTTGCATCCCTTCCATCATTCTTCGCCATATTTTGACTGGTGCATCCACCACTCATGAGGTCGTTATGCCTTATGGCCATTTAATTTGCAAAATGGCCAGGCAGTGTGGGTGCAAAGCACATGCCTCGACGGATTTAATACAACCATAGTGTCAACATTATATACGTATACTAATTAGGAATTTTACAATTGATTTAATAATTAATTTTAAACTTTGTAAATATATCTTGCATTTAACTTAGGATTATAGGGATTCTGAATCCAGGGTGCCAAACATAGCTAAGGGATTCCAAAAATCCAATAACTTCAAGTCCAAGAGAGCCTAAAATCCAAGGAATCCCACATTCAAGGATTCCCAAGTCCAAGGGATCCCAAATCTAAGAAAATCCCAAGTCCATGAGATTCCAAAGTCCATGAATTCTAAGTCCAAGGGGTTTTCGCCCCCATAGTTCCCTGTGGTGCCGCCCACCTAAGATTTGGATTGGCCTGAACCTTGGGCCCCTAGCCCAATACGGCTTGAAGAAAAGGATGAATGGTGTGGATGGCATAGAAACATCAAGTTGGGCCCCATTTACTACCAAAATGTGCAGCACTAACCAGCCCATTGTTCCCCTCGGTGCGGTCCTCCTGAGATTAAAATTGTCTTGAAATTTGGCCTCATGCCCTAACATGATCTAATAAAACTGATGAACGAAGTGGATAAGATATATACATCATAGGGGTCCCATGAGTGGGCCCCATTCCATGCCCCAAGCTGGGCGTCCACCCATCTAGATGCTGGCAGCGTTAGCGCTGTTGGCTTCCTATATTTTTACTTAATAATAATAATAATAATAATATTATTATTATTATTATTATTTTAATACACTATCAAACCGGGCCCCATGAGGATGATCTACTCCGTCCACCGTGTAGGCCAGCTCAAGCAGGGTTCAATGGGCCCTGACTTGAATTGTTTTGGATGAACAGGGACCCCACAATGGACCTTGGAAGGTTTCAATAACAGGAATCTGTTTCCCTCAATACGGCCCACTCGAGACTTAGATCTGCCTCATTTTTCGGCCAATGGCCTAAAATGATATGGAGAAATAGGTGGACGACAAGGATCTAACATATACATCAAGATGGGGCCCATGAGTGTGGCACCCCCTCCACGTTTGCATGGTTCTAACAATCCCAGCCCACCATCCCCTATGGTGTGGTCCACCTAATGGTTGGATTAGCCTCATTTTTAGGCTCTACAACCTACATAAGCTAGAAAACCAGATAGATGGTGTGGATCTGTGAAATACATCCCTGTGGGTCCCACGAGTGGGAACCCACTTGCCAGACCATTGCAAAGCAGCATCTTTTACGCTGGGACATTCCAACTCCTTACACGTTATTGTGCGGCCCACCCGAGGTATGGATAGGCTTCAGTTTTGGGCTCAACTGGCAAAATAACTGGGGGATTTGGATGGAAGGTGTGGATGAAACATATGCATCTTGGTGGGACCCATGAGTGGAGGCTCCGCTCCTTCCTCTAGGGATGTACACGAGCCAAGCTAACTCGAAAAGCTCGCTCGGCTTAGCTCGATCTAGCTCGACTTGACTTGACTTGAGCTCATATGACCCAGCTTGTTTTGAAAACAAGCCAAGTTCGAACATAGTAGAGCTTGACTCGACTTACTCGAACCCGACTCAGCTCGAAGTTCGAGCTCAGCTCGACTCTAATATATTTTATATTATATTATATATATTATTATATTTAAAAATTAAAAAAATTAAAACCTAAACCATACCATACCCGTCCATCTCTTTCTTACCCTTTCCCTTCCTTACTTAATTTGTTGTGCTTGAGCTTCTCTCTCTCTCTCTCTCTCTCTCTCTCTCTCTCTCGGCCACTCGCCCGAGCTTGACTCCACGTCTACCTGACTTATCTCCACCATACGACTTGCACTCGCTCGAGCTCTCCTCTCTCTCTCAGCACAAACAACAAGGTACCCTCTATGGCTCTATCTAATATTATATATATATATATACATTAATTAAATATTTGATTTGGGGGTTGGGTCAGTTGGGTCAGTTTGCTGGGTTAAGTCAAATGCAGGTTGCGTGTTGGGTTGGGTCGGGTTGGGAGTAGACTCGACTCGACTTGAGGTAAGCTCGCCTCGACTCGATCCACTAGCTCGCCTTGACTCGATCCATTTGCTCACCTCGAGCTCGACTCAAAATATTTGGCAAACAAGCCAAGCTCCAATGGTAAGCTCAAGGCCAAGCTCGAACTCGAGGAGAGCACGGACGAGCCAACCTACCTCGACTTGATGTACAGACCTACCTTCCTCTATGCTGGTGACGTCTAGACGCTGGATAATTCGAGCGTCTAGACGTTCTTATATATATATATTTTTTTGAAAGATGGGTAGTAGGTGGGGTCCACGTCAGTGATCTACACTGTCCACCAGGTGGGCCAACTCATGACATGCCCAAAGGTCCTCGAACGAAGTCGAAATTTGTGTTTTTTTTTCCTTCATCAATATATGTGTGATTTAATTAATAGGTTAGATGGAAAATAAACATCACGGTGAGCCACACAAGGTAATCCACTCTATGATAGGATGTGGGGGGCACACTCTCCAATTGCGTGGCCCACTTATGGGCCCCACAACACCATAAATTTAAAAGAAATAAAGATGAAGAAAGGAAAGGAAAGAAAAGCAAGAGAGGAGATCTGGCCATCGGGGTGGCCCCCGCCACCATGGGGTCTACCATACAATATATACATGATCAAGGTGGGTCCCACCCTAATAGGCCAACCAAAATGGAAAAATTACGAGGGTTTTGACCCTCCTATGCACTCACAATGACGAATGAATGGTTGGATCTACTCAGATCGACGATCGGACGATCCACCAAGCTCCTCTCCACCCCTAACCTCCTCTAATCTCTCTTTACTCTTCTCTCTTCCTCCAAACGTCTTGATCTCTCCTAACTCTCTCTCAAGCTCTATCTTTTCTCTTAAGTCATCTCCCTAGTCTTCCTTTCTTTTCTCTCTTTCTTAATCTCTCCCTAATTCTCTCTAATATCTTTCTTTCTCTTAATCTCTCTTTACTCTTGTTAGAAAAATGTGGTAGAAATGAGAGTGTTCGGGGATTTGTGGTAGAATTTTTAGGATATGGAGGAAATTAGAAGAAGATGGAGGTGTAGAATGGGAGAGAAAGAAGGAGAGAGGGATGGGTAAGAATAGGCAAGGGATGGGTTACATGATAGGAGGCATGGGCTTGTTTGACTAATGGGCAGAGAGAGACATGAGTGCTTGATGGCTTGATTGATGGGATGATTGGGATTTGTGCAAGTGGCGCCCACGTGCATTGCGCGGCCCACCTTGGATTGTGTAAAAACTACAACTTCTAATTTAGGAGTTACAATGGGGCATGCCACGTGGCATTGGAATCATAACACTCATGCAGTTGTTAGGGTACAAGTCTCGGGGTATTGCGGTACTGAAATAGGGTCATGATCAAAACTTGTTGATCTGGTCCACTTAGAACATGTTGGTGCCAAAGTTGAAGCGTACAGAAAGTCTCACGAGATTATAGGTCTTACAAATCTAGCACGTAATTACCAAATCATATAATCAGTGAGGATATCATTGGTGTCCATCCCAACCGAACTAGGAATTCTTATAACCATTAAGATCAATACGGAACAACATATGATTAACAGATTGTAAGAGATCAACATCCACGACCCAAAACTTAACAGCCCACCCGAATTTCGTATCTACCTGATAAATGGACTGAAGTCCTAACAGACTCAGCCGAATCCAATGATTAGTCCGGATTTAGGACAATCATTACAGTGGGGCCCATAAGGTGGTTGCGAGCACACAACTTGCATGATCCTGCAACACACCGAGCCAAGCTCGTTGTCAAACCGGGTTTGACTCGATACCACCCAAAGTGGAAGCTCTCCTCTCGACTTTCCTGCTTGGTAGCAATTTAAATGGATAATATCCATATTCTTCGACCAGTGGCCCATCTACATCATCATACTGGACGATCTGAACTGTCTAACCCAGAGGATGGACTAGACCAAAGCCATGGTCATTGCTCGTTGGGTTAGAGGTTATGCAAGAAAATCCTCCTTCACACAAGAAATTACCCATGACAAAAAATATTAGAACCCACTAACAATGTGGGGAAGTTATGATGAAGTGGATCCATCTGGTCCATCCAGAAGCATTGGATCTGAAGATGGGACCATATATATAAAGTTGCCATAGTCGGCCACTTCATCTTCTTCGTTCGACTGTAAACCCATCGTGATGAAGTGGGCCCCATCGCTTGATATGAGGCATTCATCCAATGGACCTTGCTACTAGAAGTATATCCCAAACATTGGATTACCCCCGTGTATGTGGGATATCAGCTTATTCCCTCTAACACAAGACATAAGTGGCTTGAGACAATTAAACTAATCCCCTGGTTAGTTACAGCTGTAGCTTTTGGAAGCGGACGTGAGAGCCATAAGATGCCTCTTTCCATTTCGGGGAACCATCACGAAAACCCTAGAAGCTAGAGAAAGAGAGACGGGGAGTCAGAAGCCAGTCCGAACTCATGCCACACTACTCTGAGTTTGGCCGAGTCGTGACCAAGTCGAATCTTTTCTAAGACACCCGATCAAGCATGAATCTGATAGGTTAAAGGAGGAGTGTGGGTGAAGGAGCTGAGTACCAGCCTCCATCATCTGAGTGAACTTAGATTATCTCACCGACCGATCATAACTGTCGAGTTCCAACTAGGTCGGATGACCATTGTTCCCGAATTTCAGATCTGGATTTAGTCACTCCAAAACTCCTAGGAGAGTTTTTTGGTGCTTGTGTTGACCTCCAATTAGTAATCGAACCCCAGCTCTGGGCGATGTAGTTGCATTTAGTGCAACTCATACCTAAGTCCACTCACCTAATCAATGAGTTGCTTTAAGTCATGCTCTTTAAAAAAATGTCAGTTAGGTATGTCCAATTTTGAGTTTTGATTAGTTGGGTAGTAGCATAACAATGCCTGAGTCGATGCCATATCGCAATTGGATTTTCCCTCAGTCACCACACTTAGTTATTTCATATTGGGAGGAACTTAACTTGTGAAGTGATGACCTTTCCCCTTGGGCTTTATGCTTTCATGTTAGTTTAAGTGATAATTCCTTTTTCATATTGATTGAGAATTGATAGTTTTAATTTCACGATTACTTGTATGGTTATTGGAATAGATTTTCAAGTTACATGCTTAACATTTATCTAGTATAAACACTTACATATTTGTAATTACCGGCCCAATCCGAACAGTGTCCTAAGGCATCCACGTGTGAATTGACGCAGGACCATATGATTCGATCACACGTGTCAATTTATTACCGATAAATTAATCCGGATTAAGCCACTAATGCGATTGAATCCAATTATGTTTAGGTTGAACACGAGCCATAGAGCTGGTCAACCCAATTGTACTTGGCGACTGTCTGTACAGGCAGTGCATCGCCCAAAGCAGGACAAAAAATTTTAAAACTTTGGGAGGCCATGGGCCTCACTAGGCTCATGGTCCATTGCGGATGACAGACTTGGACGACGCCTGGAAACAAACAAATCGCGCCGTCCAGTCGGCACTTGTAAAGTGCAAGTTGCCCTAACTTTGAAAATAAAATCTGAATTTTAAAGTAAATGGCCCCGCTACTTGGGATGGTGATTTGGGGCATTTCAATAGTTGGATTTCTTCCAAACTTACATCGAAGGCTAAAGATATTTTCCTGCAATCGTCCACAAAATCTGACCCTTGATTGAGAATCGATGACTGTTAATCGCAAATCGGACATTTGTGATAAAACCCCGTGTCCATTTGTCGTCAAACTTTACACAGCCCTTTATCGGGCCATGGGGCACCTATCCCTGAAGTAGATGGGCCAGCGGGCCATCAGGGCAGCCCCAACAGCTAGAAATGGGTCCCACAAGGCCATTAGAAGCAATTAATGGAACCCAGGGTCAACTGGCATAAATCTAGGGTATAAAACCCTTAAATCCCTCTCTCTCACTCACTTCTACAAAAACTCCAACAACTGAGAGAGAGAGAGAGTGGAGACAGAGAGAGAGGGAGAGAGAGAGAGAAAGAGAGGTAAAGAGTGTGGGTGGGTGCATGTTGTGCTTGAGGACCGGAATTTCCCGCACACTCGCCTCCACATTGCCGGCAATCTCGACTCTATCACCGTAGGGATGAGCTACGTCCAATCCAAGGTGAGAACCAGAACTCCCATCCATCTCTCCCTAGCTAAGATAGCATGCATGCGTCTTGACACGGAGTTCATGTGATGCAGGGCCCCGGCACGTCAAATTTGCAGACCGGACAACGCTAGAGCGACCGCAAGAGCTTCCGATCGACAATAAGTGCAGACCATTACCTCTAGGTGGCCGATTATCATGCATAGCATAAATCATAGTGATTTTGTGTGAAGGATATGTGTGCATGTTCCTGAATTTTAGGTATTGTTTGGTTTAAGACCCATGCATAGAATTTCCCTAAAATTGAGAGAGGGATTTAGGTCCCGAGGTTCCCTGATATGCAGATTGTTGAATTATTGGTCAATTTAGGGAATTGCATGTGAAATTCCCCAATGTGCTGATTTTGTAGGTTGGATTTCGTCACATGCAAATTGGTAGATGAAAATTTGGTGTTTTGCTATCCGCATGGTTGAATTGCTAAATTGTGTTGAACCTGACTTCCCCAATGTTGCTGATTTTGTAAGTTGAGATGTTGGCACATGCAATTGAATGGTGTAAGTTGGGTGTATGGCTATCCACTTTATTGAATTGCTGAAATATATTGAACCTGATCTCCACTGTTGCTGATTTTGTGTGTTGGACTTTGTCACATGCGGTTGATGTGTGGGAATTGAGTGTATCGCAGTCCATATTGTCGAAATTCTGAAATATGCTAATCTCTCGCAGAATTATCCTTGAAATTGTTGAATGTATGCCTTACACTTACGCATATGCCCCCTTTGCAGATCGGTCAGCCCATGGGCAAGTTTGGCTCGACTAGCCAAACCGCGAGTTGCCGGCCGTAGTTAGACTACACGACGTTATTCTCAGGTCGTGTAGTCCGTGGTTAGTCTCGTGGGGGCAGATTAGTCCACTGGTTGGTCATCTTTTTATGTTAACCATGATTGTACACGCCTGCTGGAACCTAAGGCACCCTGTAACCCTTGCACCCACTGATAACCATAAATTGTGGCCCACAAGACTCATGAGTCGAGAATGGTAGTATGGGACACTATGCCCGAGCTGTCAGCCTACGCTGGGGTGACGAGCCTCCCTGTAGTGACCAATGAGCACCAAAGAATCGTGAGCCAGGGATGGTGGTATGGGACACTGTAACATCCCGACTTTTCAGGACCCGAGTACATGACTCGTTTCCAAAAAACCCGAGTATTAACCTTAAAGGATGGTCAAATTCGAGTATACATTTTTTTTTCAACTATCAGAGTAAGCAGATGAGCGTAGTATGGACAAATCGACATAGAGGAAAATTTCGTTATCATTCAAATATACAAGAAGCTGCCCATAATGACTTATACAAACTAATGTCTCCAAAATTAGCAAATACAAGAATTACATGATCCAAGACATGAGGAATAGAAAAATACAAGGTAGATACAATCATGCAACCCTAGCACTTGAACCCGGCTCCTCATCAGCCCGAACCTGAAAATCACTTAAGTCACTTGTGCTACCTGTATGGTTATATTTATTTGATGGATGAGTGGCCAACTCAGTGTGAACTCCCCTCAAGATTACACACCGTCGCATTAGGTAAGCATAGTTATAAAAACATGGCAAGGCATACAAAACAATACATGATGCAGTCTTATTAAATGCATGGATGCGTGAATGCATCATCGACCTGGGGATACACATCCCACTGTCGAAATAAAGGGTCGCCCTAAGAGAACTAGTCACCTGGAAAAATACACAAAGATACACCCGAGGAGAACCAGCTATCCGGAAAAGAGCATAATATATAAATCGCCCAAGGAGAATTTAATCGCCCGGAAAAGACCATAAAACATAGATCACCAAAGGGAAATTTAATCACCCGAAAAAGACCATAGATCGCCTAGGGGGAATTTAATCACCCGGAAAAGACCATAGATCGCCCAGGGGGAATTTAATCACCCGAAAAAAACTATAGATCGCCCAAGGGGAATTTAATCACTCGGAAAAGACCATATGCTATGAAAATGCATGATTAGCCCAACCGTTATTAGTCCGTTTACAACCAGCAGATTTAATAAGCTCAAAGGTCACTACGGGGAGTTCAAAGCCCAGCGTAGGCTGACAGCTCAGGCATAATGTCTCATTCCCCCATCCCTGGCTCATAAGGCTACCACCTTAGGATGTTTAATGAATCTCAATCGACTAGTGGCCAATCATATTCAGTATGTGGGCCTTACCATCGCATGGTTGCACAAAATAAAATATCGAACCCATATAGGGCAAATTCCAAATCAAAGCCACGTAGGGCCAACATCAGAACAAGCCACATAGGGCAGATGTCAAAATAAGCTACATAGGGCGAGTATCAAAACTATGCGATAAAATACCATCCTTAAAAACCACTTAGACACAACAACCCTGGGTGGTAGGCCCACATTAATGATCCATCTAGACCACCACTCAATAACCACTAAGCCGAAGGTCCATTACAATCACAACCAGTCAGGTTACATCCCAAGTATGGGTGTACATTTATAGGTGGGGGGTTTCCCACTAATGTACCAGTTTAAGTTCCATAAGCAAACCACAAGTAATCCACAAGTATGAGAAAAATATGCAGGATAATTATTAATCATGTTATCTAACATATCAATTTCAACAATTAGCACAGGTACTCACAAGGCAAGATATCAATTAACAATTCAAAGTTAAAATAAAACTTTCACTTATGCTAATGGGAAAATGGAAAGCTCAAGGGGAAGAATCATCACCTTATGTGTCGAATCGCCAACTGACGTCACTAGGAAGCACGTGCACCCTTAGAATTGAATCCTACCATGGATTGTGAAGTTGTATGTGAGATAATATTTCTACAAAGTATCCATGGTCAAGGTTAATACAACCTAGGGTTTGGATTACTTATTTTCAGGGTTTTTATATATAATTAGGGCTTCGTCTTAGGGTTAGGTTTTAAACTTAGATTCTAGGATTTGAACTCTACTTGGTGTATTAGTTAAAATTAAATCTTAATAATCACAAGAACACTATTAGCATTAGTGTTATAACTCATATCTGCTAATTATGTTAATAATGATAATTCATAAATTCATATGAAATATACCGATATTAGATTCTATACCTAGACCCGAACCCAACATACAAATAGAGTTTAAGTCTAGGCCAGATCTTTAGGGTTTTATTGTAGAGCTTAGGGTTTCATCTTAGGATATAGTTCTGGGTTTAGATTATGGAATTTGAACTTTATTTCGTGTGGCCATTTATCAAAGGGAGTATTAAATGAATAAGAATAATCCAATAAATTAGTTATTAATTTAGGAATATCAACAATGGCTACTATTATATTAAATTACCTAACAACAACCCACGATGGATTATATTGCTAATAATTCCAAAAACAATTAGTAATATTAACAACATCCTTAACATTTAGCCAATGTGATGCTAATAGTCGTTTTATTGAAAATAAATAGCATGAATAATTTTTATATGAATCAACTAATACTCATATGAATAATTTTCTAATGGTCAATCATATCTGATTTTAATAATCCCAAAAATAACAATAGCAATGATAATTAAAATAAATTAAATCGGGACAGAGAAATGTGGGCTTACCTAGTCGACTCAGTTCGAGTCGAGTTGACTCGGCTCAACAACCACTCTTCTCCCTTTTCTTCCTTCCATTTCTTCTCGATTCCCCCTCTTCTCTACTTCTTCTCTTCCTCTGACCATCATGCTGGACCAACCAGGGTCTGGACTGGGCCCAACCAGTGGCCAGCAGACTGACTCGGTCCCAAACCGAGTCGACTCACGGTTTCTCCCTCTTCCTTCTCCCTTCCTTTCTCCCTCCTCTTCCTTCTCTTCTTGCTCTCATTTCTTTTTCTTTCTTCTTCCTATTTCTTCCTTCTCCCCCCTACTTCTCTTTCTGATTTAGCTGGGAAACTTCAGCAAAGATCGGACTGAGCCAGGGCCGATACTCAGCACCTGACCCAGCTGACTCGGCTCGGTTTGGGTAGCTGCCGCTAATGGCAGACGCTCTCTCTCTCTCTCTCTCTGAATCTTCTTCTTCCATCTGTTTCTTCCTCGTCTCTTTACTTTTCCTATAGATCTTCTTCTTCTGAAATGACCACAAAGATTTAGGCTCAAACAGACTCACCTCAACTCGACAGTGACTCAGACGAGCCGACTCAACGTTTGAATCGATCAACCAGCCGCCATCGTCTCTTCTTCTCTTTCTTCTTCTCTCTGCTTTACTCTCTTTCTGATCTCCTTCCTTCCATTTCCTTTCTCCTTCAGCAACGCCCCCAACAGCTCCCTTTTGACTCGAACCAGGCTCGTCTTACAAACTCGGCACGACCCAGTCGAGCTGAGTCGACCCAGTGCAGCACGAACAGACGGCGCCCACTTACCCTCTCTCTATCTCTTTCCATTTTCGAAAAGGAAGCCCTAAAAGGCAGCCTTATAAAGGCCCTATTAATCGCTTTTAGACGTTTTGAAAGCGTAACTAATCAAGAGATTAGTTACGGTGTTTAACTCTTAATGTGTACTATTTTGCATTGATATAACCGAATCAGGCTTTCATGGACATCATCCAGCACCATGATTGGCTATCTGAGGTTTTGGGTTGCCAGAAGAATGGCTCAGATCAGGGAAAATGGCCCACTGGTTCTATTACCGTCGAAAATCGTGTGCAAAGGAGTGCCTATCAACGTTTGGGAGGCTTAATTTAAACCAGAATTTCATGGGCTACATGATGGACAGTTCGGATCGGAAAAGTGGGAGAAATCCCACTTTTCTGGTTTTTATCGGGTCAGCCCCGGTTTTTGACCAAGCAATGGTCCCATGCACTGCGGGAGTGCATGAATTCGTGCTCGTGTACGACATCACAGGTGGGGTCCATGTGTTTATCGGTGTGATCCACGCCGTCCATTCTTTTTGGAGGCCCAAATCATGGCCTTAGATGAAAGTTCAGGCATATCCAGAAATCGAGTGGGCCATACTAGATAAATTCTTAACTCTAATTACAGATTTTTGCTGGTCTGACGGTTGGATCAGTCAAAAATTGATCATCAACGGTGATAAGGGTCCACGGGGTTATTTAACTACAAAGCAATGGCTGGATTATGGATTTTATGGCCTAATACGTATTTATAATATTTATTTTTCCTTTTTCAATGTTTTTGGTATCATTATTATTATTACTATTACTATTATTATTTCCCCCACGCTTGCATGCATTTTATTCATTTTGTAGGTCCCACTTTGTAGGCCATTAGGACTAATCCATCCCATAACTTTATATTATTAAACACCTAATTATTATTATTAAAATTATTTCCTAAGTTCTTTATTTTGTTTGCATCTTGGCCAACGCCATTCATTGACTTGATGGTTTAACCCTAGATGAAGATTGCTTCTGACAGTTAGATTTAGATGACAATGAACATGAGTGTTTGCTTTAGCTAGGTTTGTATTTATACTAAGCTTGCGTTATACAGTAACACCCGAGTACTGAAAAGTACAGGGTGTTACAGACACTATGCCCGAGTTGTCGGCCTATGTTGGGGTGACGACCTCCCCATAGTGACCGCGAACAGGACTCTAATGTCATAACAGTTTTCGTATGAGCTTAAGAACTATGAGAATGACGAACCCACAAGGGCTAAGGATCGTAAGAGTCGCACGGCCACGATCATTAGAGCTGCGCGATTGGATTAGGGCAACGATTCGTCGGGGTATCTCGGTTTCCCCAACCTGTTGGATGAATAAACTTAACTAATCGACTCGGTTAACATGTGCATTGCATGCATTGGTTACTTTTATGATTTGGCAGTCGTGGTCCCTTGTGGGAGTGTTGATTCGCGAACGTTAGATGGTGTCGCAAGAGGGAGTGTTGTGGTGAGAGGCATGCATCATATCATTAAACCATGTAATGCATTAACCAGAGTATCTAGGGTTCTGTGAATGTGTGTTTTTCACTAAATTTACTCTTATGTATGATAATTTGTGTAACTTATTGTTAATGGTACCACTGAGTTAGCTACTCACTCCCACTCTGGGATGGTGTTTTAAAACACCAACTAG
The DNA here is from genome assembly GCF_029962835.1 of Magnolia sinica. Lineage (NCBI taxonomy): Eukaryota > Viridiplantae > Streptophyta > Magnoliopsida > Magnoliales > Magnoliaceae > Magnolia > Magnolia sinica. The sequence continues at coordinate 27,688,561 of NC_080582.1, read as the reverse complement.
AATATGTCATAGATGCAGGGACGACGGAGCTGGATGCGCTAAAGGATGCCGGTGTGGATGACAAGGAGGAATGAGCGTACTTCCAGACTTTTGGCAGGTCTTTCTAGTTCGGGTTTGGTGATCACGGGATTGGGTCAGGGCCCTAATCATTTTGAGTTATGTGTATGGATGAGACTAATTCCTTGTTTGGATGTTATTTTCAATTTCTTTTGGACTTGTGTAAGGATACTTGCATGATTAGTAGCACTTGACGTTTCCATATGACTTATTTATGCTCTATGTCTTACTTAATTTTTCATTGCCCATATGATACTTTACATATAATCGCATGCGAGGCCCGTTAGGGCATACATGGCACACGGGAATTCGAGAGCCGAGTTCTTGCTCGGCCCTTGAATTTCGGGGCATTACAACTTGGTATCAAAGCATGGTTCGGGTTAATCTAGACCTTGGGCAATGAGTTTATCGTGACACATTTCCAACTTAGGTGGGAACGATTGAACTTAGCTATCTCAATAGGATCTCAGGATCACGCCATTTGGCAAGTTCGAAAACTAAAACGCTATGGCTTATGAATAGAAAGATCTAGGCTGTGCGAAGTGATCTAAATCACTTCTAATTGAAGAGTGTGACGATTTGAGTCAACCTGACCTAGAGGCGATATGATCAAGCTACTCGAGTAACTTGTGCGATCCCCACGTCTAATGTATCCAGGTCTGATGGTCCTACCTAACGTAGGATCCACTTGATTTCAAGTTTTGGTGAGACAGGATGTCTTCACCTCGAATTTGAAGGACTTTAGGCCCACATGGGCCATCGTTTAGAGGGATTTTCAAACCCAAGAAATCACCACCAACGCAATGAAATGATCTTTGGGCTGCGATGAGCAGACCTGATGATCGGAGGACCCAACAAACACATCGAAGGGGCCGACACGACCCCACGAACTTCAAAAAGCATCAACAAGTGGCGGGCCACCGCCTGGGAAGCTAGCAGATGGCGGGGCCGTCGCCCAGACCGGATGGTGGCGGGGACGCCGCCGGTCCGGTCAGCAAGTGGGGCCCTCCCACACATGGGGACCCCCTTCACCCTACTTCAAACCCTTTTTAAGGCCTTAGGGACCCCTCCTTTGGGCATTTCTTACCCTTTCTAACCCCTTCTACACCCTTAAATCCCCATTTCCAAGATCCTAAACCCATCTCCTTGCTTGCATGAACCATCTTCAACCCATTCTAACCCCCAATCCTTCCAAATCATCTTTCTATCCATTTGCTCTTACCCATTTGAGCACAAAACTCCTCCTCTAAAGGGCCCACAACCCACATTCCCTCAAATCCATCACCTAGCAACTATTCTCTCCAAGAAACCTCCATCTCTTGTTTCATTCCATTGCTTTCTTTGAAGTGGTAGCATCCATCTTCTCCATCTCCATGCTCCTATCACTCATGGGGAAGAAACGGGTGGCCTCTGATGAAGCCGGGCCGAGCCGAGAGAGAAGGTCCAAGATGAAACAATATGTCGGTGTGGGCCCAAGCATCGAGCAGAGGTCAAAACGAGATCTCGATCTCCTAACCCCACCTACGAGAGCCGTACCGCCGGGCATCAAGTACGGCAAGTTTAGGAACCGTAAGGTCGTGTTTGAGGCGCATGTGGATGAAAAACTATTTGGCAAGTATCAGCTACTCGACCACCTTCTCGAGAATGGTTGGGGCTCGATGTTCGAAGGAAAGTATCGGGCCAGGGAGGGCCTAGTGCAAACCTTTTATGCGCGCTTGCAGAAGCCCTCTCTTGAGCCACTTAGATTCTTCATTGGTCTTGGCAGACAGGAGGCTCGCGTCGACGTGGATGTGATCACGTGCATCCTTGGGGTAGAGCGCGGAGTTGTTCATGCCAGTGAGGATAATATATCAGAAAGGCGGATAAGGGACCCCCACACGTGCCACTTATGCGGCCAACTTGTTGAGTGGAGGAGCAAAAACAACGTCAAGTCGTCAGACCTGACCCATGACTACCGCCTACTCCACCACATTTGCACTTATAACGTGTATCCAAGGTCGAGTAACTGCACGGAATGCACCCAGTTTATGATAGGCTTCCTCTGCTGAGTGGGCAGGGAGAGAAGGTTTGCCTGCCTATGCTCGTGTTAACTCAAATTGTAAAGGCTGCACAATCCCCTTGAGAGAAACAAACAATCCCATTTGGCCGGTTGATGTGTAAGATCACCCATAATTATGGGTATAGACAACTTGAAGAGCTCCTCGTCCCGATCAAGATGATCGATGAGAATACTCTTAACAACATGAAGAAAGGCCCTAAGCAGCGTAGGGCCCCGCATAGAAGAGTTCGGGGACGAAGTGGAGGAAGAGAGCGAAGATGAAGAAGAGAGCGAAGCTGAAGAGGAGGATGAAGAAGAGGCCCAGGACATTGACTGGGAACCTGTCACGCCCCAAACTCGGAGACCGGGCTCACAAAATTCCCGATCGCCGAATCCGGCCCCGACAGCCTCCGTAGAACCCCATTCGCCAGGTTCCGATCCTGGGATGCTACAAGGAGGATTTGTACATCAGTTTGATTCGTAATAAGCATAACCAAAGGCATAACCCACAAACAACAACCAAAAACTCCATCACATTTCCACTATAATCAAAAAATTTACAGGTACAATGAGCATAAGGGAAATACAATGAATATAGACCAAAACTCCAAAAGAAGATCAGCCACGCGTCCAAGCCTCAGCGCTGCTGCGATCCAACGTCACCTGCACGCAACGGTCGTGCATAAGCTTATAGAAAGCTTAGAGGGTGGTGAAAGTGTATGCTCAAGGTGATAATGTAGTCATGCAGTATCAGAGTAATGCGGAACATGCTGATGAATGCTAAGAATCCCATTAGCCGTACCAAGGCCATGCGGTGCAAAGAATGATGTCGGCCATACCAAGGCCATGCAATGCGAATGCAAGTCAAGCATACAAATCCTCATCTAAGTCCACATGTCAATACGGCTCAAATCGGGAATATCACCGGGGTCTATTACACTCCAAACAAGATTGCCGCCAAATCGAGTGTAAAAAGGTGAGTGTAAAAGACAACACTAACCGCATGCCAATATAGGGCCCGGCTCGTCTATAGCGGACAATTCCTCGAGCAGGTCAGACTCAGCCCATCATTGCCCCCTACTCTCGGGCGGGTAAGGCCGCACCCCCTTCCAACCGACCACGACACGGTGGAAAGCGCAATGGTAATCGGCACTCGCGCTCATGCACCCACTCGTCCAGGCGTTGGAGCAACCTCCTGGTACCATAAGGGTTTAGGGACTTTCACCCGAGGGATATCTATCGCACCCCATGTAGAAGCGTATTTCGGTATCCAATCCGCCAACCACGATACGTCGTGCAGAGGCTACGGCCACTGATGTCGCTAGGGGCATAGTAACCATATCACACAATGCGAATGCATGAATCACACTATCCGGTCATGCAGCAGTCCGCGTATCGTGCGCTCATGTAGGGCAACACCAGACCTGTAGACGGAGCCCATAAACATCTCGCCAAGGCATATCTAATCAGCTCATATCAAGCATACGTATGATGCATATGATTATGAATCATGGAATTAAATATGTTATATGGGATGGATGATAATCATAACAAGGATGGGCCTAGACGGCCTATATATCAGCCTAACAATGGGCCTTAGGGAAAGTCATAATGCGGACATTTAACCACACTATACTTGCAATGTGGACGTCGAACCACCATTGCTCCCAAGGCATAGCCCTGACGTAAATATCATATCATAAGTTATTTTGGGATCACACATTGCAATGGACCTTAGGTACATCCATTGGGCCCTTAAATACACCAAATTAGCCAAGTCACATGGGCCTTATATTCATTAAGTGAGCCACACCAATGGGCCTTATGTACATTGCAATGGGCTATAACCCGGGGGCTTCAGAACCTATCAAATAGGCCTAAGCTTATGGGCCTTACACGTGTCAAATGGGCCTCGACAGTTGGGCTCCATATGTACATCAAATGGGTCTACTCACCTGGGCCTTATATGTATCAAATGGGCCTCACCAATTGGGCCCCATGTGCACATCAAATGGGCCTCAACCCATTGGCCCCATTACATCAAATGGGCCTCGACCCATGGGCCCCTAATACATTAAATGGGCCTCGACCCATGGGTCACAAGTACTGAGGTGGGCCTCCCACCATCAATAAATTATATATAATATATTATATATACACACACACACACACACACACATATACATATATATATATATATATAAAACATATAATATTATATTTAATATAACATTATATATATATATATATATATATATAACATATATTGTATATAATACAATATTATATATATATATATAACATATGATATTATATATATAATATAACATTATATCTATACATATAACATATATTATATGTAATATAATATTATATATATATATATATATATATACACACACCAGCACACACATGCACCCACACACACACGCGCACACACACGCACACAGAGGGCTCCACCGTCCCAAATTGAAGGATGGTGTGGGAAAAACACATACATCACGGTGGGCTCCATGTGGGGCCCACCATAATGTTTATATGCCATCCACCCATTTCAACAACTCATCCTAAAGGGACCAATTTTCACCCCGATCCAAAACTTGGTGGCCCCAAAGGGTTTCAAAGGTAGAGGTTCGATCTCACTTTGTTCCATACGGTGTGGGCCACCTGGGTCTTGGATCGAGCCTGATTTTTGGGGTGGGCCCACGTCGGTAGGGGCCCACCATATGAACGGTTTAGATAGGCATATAAACATCAAGGTGGGGCCTGCAGGCGGTAGCTCTATTCACCGTCACGAGTGCCCGCGCGCGCCTCTGCTGAGACTGAGACGGCGAACGGCAGCTGTTATTTTTATATTTTTTTTAGATTTTTTTCGCATGGATTTTGCGGTGGGGTCCATATCCCGGAATCCACTCGTCCAATGGCTCATGGCTCGAGACAAGCAAACAAGCCCAATATTGGGCATATTTCAACGTATAAAAAGTTTAGGAAGGTTTCAATGGTGAACCTTTCCTCAAGTGGGCCCACTGAAATGATGGATGCCCCAAAAATCGTCAACGGCTAAAAAGAGCTTGGGAAGGGAATGGATGGTGTGGATTTAATACATGCATCAAGGTGGGGCCTACATGAGTGGACCATTCCAAGCTTAGGGAAAAAGCTTGCATTTGTATTTCCAGAAACGTCCAGCGTCAGTGGACGCTGGACTTGTAAATACATTAGAGGTGGGCCCTGCTTAGGTGGGCCACCAAGTGATGTTGATGGATGGCACGAGTACTACACATGTAAGGTGGGCCCCACTTATAGACGGGCCGAATAAAAGACCTACTTCATGGTGGGGTCCAACCTGATGGGCCACACAGCTTCACCATCATGACCACAAAGAAAAAATAGAATAAATAATAGAAAAAAGTAAAGAGATAGAGAGTGAGGCCGTGTGATGGAGGGACCCCGCACTATGGGCCCTCCCTTGCACTAAATCATACATCAAGTGGGTCCCATTTTATGTGGCCCATTAAAAATTAAATCCAACGGTGGAGATCCCTTCTCCACCAAATTAAACGGTCTAGATGACCCTAAACATACAAGAAAATAAACATCATGATGGGGTCCATGGAGAATGGCCCCATCATGGAATGATCATGATGATCCAAGTGGGCCATCGGCCACATCTTAGGGTCCAATGTGAGATCCAAACCATTGATCGGTTGGCCTCACTTGGCCCATCTTAAAAGCATCAAAATCTACCCTATAAAACACCCACCACTTGATCTTCTTGCTCCCTTGGCTTCCTTAGTTCCTTGAGCTCCTCTTTGATGGTGGAAGATGAGAAATGGATGGTTGAGATGAGAGATCAAGGGGTAGGAGATGGGCCACACTTGAAACTTGGGAGAAAATGGGAGAGGGTCTCATACGTATGGTGCTCTCTCTTGGATTTGGATTTTTTTGAAAAAAATGAATAAGAGAGATAGTTGTAAAGGGAGAGAGAGAGAGAGAATGATGGGTGATGGAGTGATGGGGGATGGTTTGGGTTGAAAATTGTAAAAAGGTGTATGGTTGTTGTTGAAATTTGGAAAAGAGGAGTGGTGAGGTGGAAAGAATGGTGGACTTTTGTAAAAGGTGGTGATGGGTTGTTGTACTTGAGGTATGGGATGCTTTAATGGTTGATTGATGGGACTAATTGTAGAGATTCCCTCGAAATCCGCAACGCGCGGTGTTTCTTCGGAATAAACGCTGATCGGCATCTTCTTGCCTGGATATCGGTTCAGTGCGCAAGTCACGGCGTTGGAACCGCGGCGACGACGCGGTCGCTATGATATAACTTTCAGACCAAGCCGACGTCGGTGCGCGGGACCTGGCTTAGGATCGTGCGCAAATACCGAATACGGTGCGAAGGTTGCCGGAATTTGACCGGAAGGACCGCGGAAGCTAACGGAACAGTACGGATTAGGACACGGGTCTTACAGAACCTCCTACCACTCGTAGCGAGCACAAGAGTCAGGATGTGCTCGACGCCGGCTTGGCTGATCGAAGAGAACCAGGGAAACTTGGAAAGGAGACTGAAGAAGCTGTCCCACACAATAAAAGCAATCATGTGCTGTGTATAGGAAAAGGGAACACCTCCTCCTTCGCCGGAGTCGGAGGATTATGAGTGTGATGCCGTAGTTGCCCTCTTAAGTAGTAGCTTTGGATAGATCCTCTTTGCTGTTTTAAGTTATAGGTCTTTAAGCTTCCTAGTTACTGGCGACCCTTGCATTTTCTGTCTTTATACATATAATGCTTTAGCATATGTATCAATGACAGTTTTGTTTAATGAAATGCTTGAAGTTGCCTAAATTTAAGTAATGTTTTGAAATGTTATGGTAATTGATAACGCTTGTGTAATATCGTTATTGGAATGCACATGTGTTAAATATTGCGATCATGGGTTTAATGTTACCAAATGGTATAAGAATTCCTTTCGAGATAATGAGGCCACAGGGTGATGGCCGCCTGGCCTGCCTAACTTTTGGCGGAAGAAACGAGCGAGAACGCACCGCCCCTAATGAGCAACAAGGTTGCCAAGGCAGAGTTGACCAGCCTAATGTGAGGAATGACTTACCAGACCACCTTCCAGAGGTGCCATCGACTTAAGGCGAGACCTCCTCGTATTCGGCAGCCCCAGCGATGGGCACCATGGAGCAAATGCTGCATGTTATGCAGCAGCAACAATCTCTACATACCTTGGTGGGAGTCATGTTCCACCACATGAACATGCCCTCGCTGGAGCAATCTGGGACATCTGCCGCTCCATACAACCTCTTTGAGCGCTTCCAGAGGCTTAGGCCACCCACCTTCGTCGGCACGCATCGTCTTGAGGAAGCCGAGAGTTGGCTAAAGCGGGTCATTAAGGCGATTTAGCCTCTCCACTACACCGAAGCGGAACAGGTGGAGTTGATCTCCTATTTGTTCGAAAAGGAGGCCGATGTATGGTGGGAAAGTGTGTTGAGAACCGTCCCAACCAACTTCGTATGGACATGGGAAGGCTTCGAGGCTCGCTTCTTCCAAAACTACTTTCCTCGAACCTACTGAATTGAGAAGGAGAATGAGTTTCTGAGCCCCCAACAAGGGGGGATGTCATTGGTCGAGTACGAGAGCTGGTTCACTGAATTATCCCGCTACACCCCCTGGATAGTTGCCAATGAAGAGACCTGGATAAGGCGCTTCGTCAAAGGACTAAGAGCCGATATTCACACCAAGATGTGTTGTGAGAATATCCATACCTATGCCGAGCTAGTAGAGATGTCTTTGCGATTGGAACAGGATGGAGAGCGGGTCTCCCGAACATGCCTCCAAGATGATTCTTGAGGTAGATCAAGAGGACAGTCTTCTTCCTCCTCAGAAAGGAAGCCAGCATACACCTCCTCCACCCGCATATTCCCGACCCGATCATATCTGTGGGTACTGCAAGAGGGTGGGTCATTCGGAGGCCCTCTACTTCTCCAGGATGAGGAACCATGGCTACGTGCCCCCTCAGCGTATCAAGCGATCGCCCCAACAAGTGTTGCCTGCTCCCCCTCAGCGAGCCACAGGTCCGACCCAACAGTTCTGTAGGTCGCTGGCACCTCAGAATAGGCCACCGCCTCGCCCTATGCACCAGCCCAACAGGCCACAACACACTCATGTGCACGCACTAACAGTAGAAGGTGTGGATGTAGCCACGACCACACCCTCGACATTCGAAGTAATGGTGCACATACAAGGTACCCCTATTTTCCTTCTAGTGGACACTGGGTCCACAACGTCGCTCATATCACACACAACTGTTAAGCATCTAGGGCTACCCGCCACTCCCATGTCGGGAGTGAGGATCATAGTGGCAGTCAGAACGTTCACTGAAGCTACATCCATGTGTTGAGGTTGCCCTATTGACTTGGGGGGTAAGAGGATACGTGTGGATCTTATAGTCACAAGAGTCTTCTACTACGATGTCATTTTGGGCATGAATTGGCTCTCCGTAATGAGAGTCGAGATTGATTGCGAAGATCGGACGGTGACAATCCATGAAGATGATAGCTCGTCCTTTACATTCCCAGTTGAGGTTAGCTATCCACAATGAGTCCTTTGTTATGCTAGGGTGGTGAAGAACTTTTATTAACATGCACATCCATTGTTAGGGACTACGTTGATGTATTTAAGCACATACTGGGACTCCCTCCCCGAAGGGAGATTGATTTCACCATAGATTTGGTGTCGGGCACCACGCCCATCTCCCTTCCAACTTACCGTATGCCTCCGTGTGAAATGGAGGAACTTCGGATCCAGATCGATGATCTATTAGACTCAGGTTTCATCCGACCAAGCGTGTCACCTTGGGGAGCCCCAGTCGTGTTCGTGAGGAAGAAGGACGACACCTTATGGTTATGCATTGATTACCGAAGATTGAACCAAGTCACCGTGAGGAATAAATACCCATTGCCTAGAATTGATGATCTGTTCGATCAATTGAGAGGTGCCCAGTACTTCTCGAAGATCGACTTACAATCTGGATAATATCAACTACGGGTTAGGGTAGAGGACGTGATAAAAACGGCATTCAGAACCATCTTTGGGCACTATTAGTTCCTAGTCATGCCTTTCGGACTCACGAATGTGCTAGCTATGTTCATGGACCTAATGGACAGAGTCTTTAAACCCTTCATGTACCGGTTCGTCATCGTATTCATAGATGACATCCTAATATACTCCAATAGTCGTATGGAACGATCTTAGAAATGCTCAAGCGAAACCGGTTGTTCACTTAATTTCGAAAGTGCGACTTCTGGAAGCAAGAAGTCAAGTTCTTGGAACACGTGGTGTCTAAGGAAGGCATCTCTGTGGACCTGGCTAAAGTGGTAGCAGTTCAGGGCTAGAAATGATTAGGCTCGGTTACTGAAGTCAGGAGTTTCCTAGGATTGGTGGGATATTACCGTTGATTCATCAGGATTTCTCGAAAATAGCCCAACCCTTGTCCTAGCTCACCAGGAAGGATATTAAGTTCACCTTGAACAAAAGGGCGGACGCGGTGTTCTTAGAATTGAGCGAGAAGTTGACCTCGGTTCCAATGCTCATTTTGCTCGAGGAAGGAGTCAAGTACACTATCTATACAGATGCATCCCGAGTGGGATTGGGTTGCGTCCTTATGCAGAAGGACAAGGTCGCCTATGCCTCTCAGCAATTAAGGAAGAATGAAGAAAATTACCTTACCCACGACCTCGAATTGGTGGCAGTTATTTTCACCCTGAAGCTATGGAGACATTACCTCTACGGAGAGGAATTTGAGCTCTTCTGCGATCACAAGAGTCAAATACATCTTCAACCAGAGAGACCTGAATATGAGGCAACGTCGTTGGATGGAGACGTTGAAAGATTTTAAGTTTGAAGTCTCCTATCATTCGGGCAAGGCCAACTTAGTGGCCAATTTGTTGAGCCGAAAGAAGGCATTGGAATTTGCAGCCCCATTGATGGTGGGAGAGTGGAGCATGGTAGAGTTTGTATGGGATTTCAAATTGAAATTGATGTTGGAAGAGCCATACGAGGTCATCGCACATGTCCACTCTTAGCCAATGATCGATAGTTAGATCATTAAAGCCTAAAGAGACGATGAATTGCTAAGAAGGATGAGAGAATTTGCAGAAGTCCGGAGTGACTCCGAATGGAGGATCAGCTCTGATGGTGGCCTACGATTCTGAGGTCGCCTTTATGGCCCAAACGATCCTAGATTGAAAGAAGAATTGCTAAGTGATGCCCACAACTCCAAGTTGACAATGCATCCAGGAAGCACCACAATGTACCGAGACCTCAAGCAGAATTATTAGTGGGATCACATGAAGAGGGAAATAGCTGACTATGTGTCTCAATGCCTCACAGTTAGCAAGTTAAAGCCGAGCATTGCTGACCACCAGGCCCCTTGCAGCCCATGCCACTTGTCGAATGGAAATGGGACTATATATCTATGGACTTCATTTAGGGTTTGCCCAGGACAAAGAAAGGACACGATTCAATCTGGGTGATTGTAGACCGATTGATGAAATCGGCTCATTTCCTTCCAATTCGAGCTTCTAACTTAGCCGACGAATTGGCCAGGTTATATATTAAGGAAATAATATGACTCCATGGAATTCCTTTAGAGATCGTGTCGGATCGAGATACATGGTTCACTTCGATGTTCTGGACCCGAATACAAGAGGCGATGGGGGTAAAGTTGTAATTCAGCACCACTTTCCACCCACAAACTGATGGGCAGACAGAACGGGTGAATCAAAGACTAGAAGATATGGTGAGAGCATGTGCACTGGATTTCCTAGACAATTGGGATGAGTGCCTTCCCTATGTTGAGTTCACTTACAACAACAACTACCAAGCTAGCATCAGTATGGCGCCTTACGAGGCTTTATATGGGCGCCCATGTCGAGCTCCTCATTGTTGGGCAGAGATTGGCAAGAAGAGCCTAATAGGGCTTGATTTAGTGCGGACTACCACCGAGAAGATTAAAATCATTAGGCGTCAACTCTTAACTGCCCAGAGTAGGCAGAAGAGCTACACGGATGCAAGACGAATGGACCTAGAATTTGAAGCAGGGGACCATGTGTTCCTAAGGATTTCACTAATGAAAGGGTTCTTATGCTTTGGCAAGAAGGGAAAACTCGCCCCACGATATATTGGGCCTTTCGACATCCTTGACCGTATAGGCCCTGTCGCATATCGCTTGGCCTTACCCTCTCCACTTGCCGGAGTGCACAATGTATTCCACATCTCCATGCTTAAGAAGTATGTCCCCGACCCTGCTCACGTCATCCGGTGGGAGCACGTGGAGCTCAAGGACAACGCCACGTATATCCTCAGACCTACTCAAATTTTAGACAAGAAGGAACAGTGTTGTGGAACAAGGTGATCCCGCTAGTCAAGGTGCTGTGGACGCATCAAGGGAAAAAGGAAGCCACCTGGGAGACGGAAGCCGAAATCCGCAAGCACTACCCAAACCTTCTCAAGCAATATGAATAGGTACAAATTTCGAGGACAAAATTTAGTTATAAGGGGGGTAGATTGTAACACCCGGCCCAATCGGAACAGTGTCCTGAGGCATCCACATGTGAATTGACGCAGGACCGTACAATTCGATCGCACGTGTGGATTTATTACCGATAAATTAATCCGGATTAAGCCACTAATGCGATTGAATCCAATTATGTTCGGGCCGAACACGGGCCATAGAGCCGGTCAGCCCAATTGTACTTGGCGATTGTATGTACCTCACTGCTTTCGGACGACAGACTCGGACAACACTTGGAATCAAACGAATCACGCCATCCAGTCGGCACTTGTAAAGTACAAGTCGCCCTAGCTTTGAAAATAAAATCTGAATTTTAAAATAAATGGCCCCGCTACTTGGGACGGTGAATTGGGGCATTTCATCCATCGGATTTCTTCCAAACTTACACCGAAGGCTGAAGATATTTCCCTGCACTTGTCCACAAAATCTGACCCCTGATTGAGAATAGGTGACCGTTACTTGCAAATCGTACATTTGCGATAAAACCCCATTTCCGTTTGCCGTTAAACTTTACACTACCCTTCATCGGGCCATGGGGCACCTGTCCCATGAAGTAGATGGACCAGGGGGCCATCAGGGCAACCCTAACAGCCAGAAATGGGTCCCATAAGGCCATTTGAAGCAATTAATGGAACCCAGGGTCAACTGGCCTAAATCTAGGGTATAAAACCCTTAAATCCCTCTCTCTCACTCACTTCTACAGAAACTCTAATAGCTGAGAGAGAGAGAGAGAGGAGAGAGAGAGAGAGAGAGAACAAAAGAGTGTGGGTGGGTGCATGTTGTGCTTGAGGACCGAAATTTCCCACACACTCGCCTCCACATTGCCGGCAATCTCGACTCTATCACCATAGGGACGAGCTACGTCCGATCCAAGGTGAGAACCGAAACTCCCATCCATCTCTCCCTAGCTAAGATAGCATGCATGCGTCTTGACACGGAGTTCATGTGACGCAGGGCCCCGACACGTCAAGTTTGCGGACCCGACGATGCTAGAGCGATCGTAAGAGCTTCTGGTCAACAATAGGTGCGGACTATTACCTCTAGGTGGCCGATTATCGTGCTTAGTGTAAATCATAGCGATTTTGTGTGAAGGATATGTGTGCAGGTTGCTGAATTTAATGTATTGTTTGGTTTAGGACCCATTCGTAGAATTTTTCTAAAATTGGGAGAGGGATTTAGGTCCTCAGGTTCCCTGATATGTAGATTGTTGAATTATTGGTCAATTTAGGAAATTGCATGTGAAATTCCCCAATGTGCTGATTTCGTAGGTTAGATTTCGTCACATGCAAATTGGTAGATGAAAATTGGGTGTATTGTTGTCCTCTTTGTTGAATTGCTGAATTGTGTTGAACCTGACTTCCCCGATGTTACTGATTTTATAAGTTGAGATGTTGGCACATGCAATTGAATGGTGTAAGTTGGGTGTATGGCCATCCACTTTGTTGAATTGCTAAAATATGTTGAACCTGATCTCCACTGTTGCTGATTTTGTGTGTTGGACTTTGCCACATGCAGTTGATGTGTGGGAATTGAGTGTATCGTTGTCCATATTGTTGAAATTATGAACTATGCTAATCTCTAGCTGGAATTGTCCTTGAAATTGTTAAATGTATGCTTTACACTTGCGCATATGCCCCCTTTGTGGATTGCCCAGCCAACCAGAATCTTTTGGGTAACCCTTTCTGTTGGGTCAGGCCACGAGCAAGTTTGGCCCGACTAGCCAAACCACGAGTTGCAGGCCATAGTTGGACTACCTGAGACGTTGTTCTCAGGTCTTGGAGTCTGTGGTTCATCTCGTAAGGGCAGATTAGTCCACTGGTTGGTCATCCTTGTATGTTAACCATGATTATACACGCCTGCTGAAACCTGAGGCACCCTGTAACCCTTGCGCTCACTGATAACCATAAATTGCAGCCCACAAGACTCATGAGACGGGGATGGTGGTATAGGACACTATGCCTGAGCTGTCGGCCTACGCTGGGTTGACGAGCCTCCCTGTAGTGACCAGTGAGCACTAAAGATTCGTGAGCTAGGGATGGTAGTATGAGACACTATGCTCGAATTGTCGGCCTATGCTGGGGTGACGATCTCCCTGTAGTGACCGCGAGCAGGACTCTAATGTCCTAACAGTTTTCATATGAGCTTAAGAGCTATGGGAATGACGAACCCACAAGGGCTAAGGATCGCGAGAGTCGCACACACACAATCATTAGAGCCGCGTGATTGGATTAGGGCAACGATTCATTGGGGTATCTCGGTTTCTCCAACCTTCTAAATGAATAAACTTAACTAATCAACTCGGCTAACATGTGCATTGCGTGCATTGGTTACTTTTGCGATTTGGTAGTCGTGGTCGCTTGAGGGAGTGTTGGTTCGCGAACGTTAGTTGGTGTCGCAAGAGGAAGTGTTGTGATGAGAGGCATGCATCATATCATTAAACTATGCATTACATTAACCAAAGTATCTAGGGTTCTGTGAATGTGTACTTTTCACTAAATTTACTTTGTGTATGATAATTTGTGTAACTTATTGTTTATGGTACCACTGAGTTAGCTACTCACTCCCACTCTAGGATGGTGTTTTAAAACACCAACCAGAACCTGTCATAGATGCAGGGACGATGGAGCTGGATGCGCTGAAGGATGCCGGTGTGGATGACAAGGAGGAGCGAGCGTACTTCCAGACTTTTGGCGGGTCTTTCTAGTTCAAGTTTGGCGATCGCGGGATTGGGCCAGGGCCTTAGTCATTTTGGGTTATGTGTATGGATGGGACTAGTTCCCTGTTTGGATGTTATTTTGGATTTCTTTTGGACTTGTGTATGGATACTTGCACGATTAGTAGCACTTGACGTTTCCATATGACTTATTTATGCTCTATGTCTTGCTTAATTCTTCATTACTCATAGGATACTTTACATATAATTGCATACAAGGCTCGTTAGGGCATGCCGAGTTCCTGCTTGGCCCTTGAATTTCAGGGCGTTACAATATTGCACACGAATGTCTTCTCATACTTGTCGATTGTTTATGAAGCTTGAATTGCCACATCAATTAGTGGAAAACTCTATTTATATATGCATATCCAAAATTAGGATGTAAAGTTAATTGACCGTGATTACAATAGACCCTCAAACTAGTGACCATTTTTGGTGTAATGTATTAAATGGAATTTTGTTATGGACTTACAATCTTGTGGATCATTTGTGCCCATGTGTCTTTTGGGTATAATCCCTTTTTATCGCATCATTTGATAGAGTATTTCCCCTATGTGGCTTTGATGGAATATTTGCGCAATGTGGCTTGGGTGGACTATTTTTCCTATTTAGCTTTGATGGATTATTTTTGTATAACCTCACGATGGTAAGTTTCACTTGTTGAACTGTGATTGGCTACTAGTTAAAGATGTTATCATTAAACATCCTAGTGTTGGAGTCTCATGAATCGGGGATGGTGGTATGGGACACTATGCCCGAGTTGTCGGCTTATGCTGGGTGATGAGCCCCCTTATGGTGACTTTTGAGCTTTCTTAAAATGGTTGTTTGTAATTGGACTAATAACAGTTGGGTTAATCACGCATCTTATGGCACGTGGGCGTTATCGGGTGCATCGTCGACTGTTTGGAAAGACTGATGCATTGTACGGACATCCAAATTTGTGCGAGCTTGTCACTTGAGTACTTGTTGTACTTTCACTGGTGACTAGCCACTTTGAGGTTACATGTGGGTTCCACCCCACTCGTGGGTTTTGCCCAAAAGCTAGCTGGATGAATATCCTCAGATGGATGTGCATTCATGCATCCATGCATTTAAATAAGATTGCATCATGAATGTTTTATATGTTTTCCTGTTTAAACTATACTTAACCAATGCAGTAGTGTGTAATCTTAAGGGAAATTCTCACTGAGCTAGCCACTTATGTTCTGAATATACAACCTTATAGATGATGTAGGAATTACATTGGATTATGGAGCTTATGAAGCAAACCTTGATGCCGATCCCACTAGTGAGGGAGATGAGATTTTCGAGGAGCCCCATCAAGATGTGGTTGAGCTCTATGGACTCAACCAGTAGTTCATTAGTATCTTTCCTTTCAGTAGCTTTGTTATAATATTTGATATCTTGGGTTTGTACTAAGTCTCCAGTTGGGTGGACCAGTATTTTGTGGTATTTAATATTTGATGGCATATCATGGTTAGTTTTCTCCCTCATACTTTTGATGCCTAGTCGTACATACATTATATTTCTCCTAGTAAATGCTTGGGTTTTTGTAAATAGAGTCTATACTCGAGTTACAGAAACCAGGGCATTACATTAAGGTTGATGATATTGATAGTTAGTAAGGTAGGCAACACATTATCGATATTGTTGATATTGCAAGGTTGGCGACATCGAAACTGCTAAAAATGGATTTTTTTTTCTAGTATCAGTGAAATTATCGTGCAAATCATTGATATATCAATATCCCTAAAATCTTGTTTATATTGCTCGTGTATTTATTTCTCGTGTCAGCGATACAGTCAATTTTATAGCCAATGAAGTGAAATAAACTGGAAGACGTCTAATTTTGTTAGAAAAATAAAAAAATAAAAAATAATAATAATATTTAATATTTAAAGAAAAATCTTTTATAAGCTAGATTTCAACCATATATATTTGATTTTTTTATATTTGTAACTTGGATTTTGGGGAAGATTCAGTATAACTCAAGGGACGATCAAATCTTCTAAGTTATTATTTTTTTTTTGTAAAAATATCATTTTTCTTAAGACTTTAGTTGAGTATAGATTTTTGTAAGTGCTTATATGTTTTGCACACATGTATGGTTGTCAAATGTTGTGTAACAAAAGTGTTACAAGTCATATCACAAGTATGAAATTGCAACTACTCTTCAAGTTTGAAGATTAGCTCAAGATCGGCTTATCATCTCAAGAAGACGTCGGCCAAGTTCAATTATGTATTCATTAAACAACAGGTGATATAACCCTAGAGAGACCTTGGGTTAGGTACTTTAAAAAATTCATTCAGTTTTGAGTTATTAATAGTATTTTTTCTATGGAGTTCGGCCAACCTAACTTCTGGTTCGGCCAGCCTAACTTCCTCTGCTAACCTAACTTCAAGTTCAAACTATAAATTCAAATTTGTTGAAAATTCGGCCAGCCTAACTTTTGGTTCAGTTAGCTTAAACTTGAAGTTCGGCCAGCCCGAGTGAAATTCATGTCAAATTCCAGCAATGCAAACTTTTGAAATTCGTGAAAATTCGTCCAGTCGAATGGGGAATTCGACCAGCGAATTATGATGTTTGGCCAGCCGAATTTTGGATAAATCTTATCCCATGCAATCTGATAGCTGTTGGAACGAATCCGGTGGAATCCAGCCAGCTGAATCTATTCTTGGGCTAACTGAATTTTCAATACCTTTTGGCTATAAATAGAGGCATTCTCTCATTCTAAATTACAACGAAAAATCATTTTAAACCTTTTGCAAGTGAGAGAGAAGCTCAAGTCCTCGACAAGCTAATTGTGTGGTATTTATAAATTCTTTTTAAGCTTATTCAATTCCCATTCTCAAGATTATTTCAATCTTATTTTAAAGTGTAGTCTATACTCCTCTTGATATTTAAGAGAATTGAATCAGTAGCATTTGATTTTTTCATTTCAAAAAATCTTTAGAATCCTATACTCTTTCTTTTGAGCGAATACTGGCTTATCTATATATAAGAAAGACGATCTCTACTATAAGTTTTAATTGCTTCTTCGAATCGACATTTGAAGATAAGTTCTTTATTACTTTATTTCATTTAGATTTTTCTGAGATAGCATGTGAAAATCTCAGTGGGTTGATTTGTGATAGCTCGTGAAAATCACAAAGTGTGTTTTTGTTTGTGATAGTTCGTGAAAATCACAAAAAGGGTTTTATTGTGGTGAGCCCGTGAAAATCACAAGGAACTGTATAAGGTTGTTAAGGTGAACTTGTGAAAACCTTATTATAGTGAAAGCCAAAATTACGGGGGTAGTAATTTTGAGAGTGGAGTGGGTTTGATTTTTTAAAGCACCGAACCACTATAACCCCTTGTGCCTTGTTGTGAATGCTTTATTCTTTTCTTTTTTTTTGTGGTGAATGTTATTTATTCCATTCTTGTGGTGAATGTTATATTTATTTTATCTTCTCTTGCTAGTTTAAAAGATTGATTTTAAAGACATTCGTGAAATAAGGTTGTCCTGCCTAATATTTTAGGTGAATGTTGTCATGCGAATTATTTGAAATTAAGGTTTCAATACTTGGATGATTGAGATTTTGTATTATTTATTTATTCCACTTTTATTTTGATTATTTGACATTGTCCTGTTCACCCCCCCAACTATATAAAACTCTAATTTATTTAAAAATTAATATTTGTTTTATTTTACTTCATTTTTATTTATGGATGAATATTGATAAATGATCTCTTATTTTTTTAAGAAAAATATTACGTTTTCAATTATTTAAAAATTATGGGAAATTTTTTATTTAAAAAAATCTATTTAATAAGAATAATAATTTCATTTCATAATATTTTCTCATAGATGTATAATCATGTGATATATTTATATGTTGATGTGTGCATTTTTTTTAATGGACAGACATACATGCATGTATGTAATGTATGCTCGTATGTATTTGTGCAAGGATGGATGGGTGGATGGATGGATGATGGAGCGTGTATGGTATATCAAAATACACACTATGCATGGATGAATGGATCATGCATGTACGCACATGTATCCATGGATGGATGGATCATGCATGTGTATATGAATATATGTGTAGATGGATGGATGGATGGATGGATGTGTAGATGAATGGATGGAAGGATAGATTGATGGATATACATGTATGGATGTATGTATGCCTAGATGCATGTATCAATGTCTTCATGAATTGATGGAATACGTAAGCGTGTGCACACACATGAATGGATGGATTATTTTATATGCAGGTGTGCATGGATTAAGGAATGCATTATTGTATGTATATGCATGGTTGGATGGATATATTGGTAGTATATATGTATGAATGTATGCATGCATGGATGGATGGCTAGATATTTATGGATGCGTGTATGTATCAATGATACTTATATGGACGGATGACAGACGGATGGATCTATGAATTTTTTTTATAGAAGCATCTTCAAGCGATGTTCATATTTGTGATGATATTATTGTTGTGTTTCTATATGGGTAGCATAAATTAAAATGTAAGAAAATGAGCAAGCCACATCAAGTGGGGAATGCATTATTGTATGTATATGCATGGTTGGATGGATATATTGGTAGTATGTATGAATGTATGCATGCATGGATGGATGGCTAGATATTTATAGATGCGTGTATGTATCAATGATACTTATATGGACGGACGGACGGACGGACGGACGGACAGATGGATCTATGACTTTTTTTAATAGAAGCATCTTCAAGCGATGTTCATATTTGTGATGATATTATTGTTGTGTTTCTATATGAGTAGCATAAATTAAAATGTAAGAAAATGAGCAAGCCACATCAAGTGGAGGACATGGACAACAAATGGATGATAGCAGGTTTGGACCGATTTGGAACTATTACGATTTACGGGTACACCTTGAGGAGTGGGGGAGTTTCAATATTGAAGGAGTACTTGGTAAGGGATAAAAGATTTTGAATGATTGATCAAGTGTTCAAAAGGATGTGAGAATGAAGATGAAGAATGTATTAAGCGAGGGTAAGGCATACAAGTAGTAACAAAAAGTGTAGATGGTAGGAATAGGGACAAGTTATGTGTTCTTATATGGGGTCTAGGGACTATTGAGGAGGAATGGGATGGCAATGATGATGAAATGGCAATGATGTGGGCCTAGCACGTCCTAATGATTTTGTTATAACTGAGCGAGGGAGGATGGAGTATAGACATGTTGTGAATCTTGACATTGGGTTGGGATAGGGAGCAGAAGCAACGACCCAAGGAATTAAGCCGGTGTTTAGGAGTTATAAATGTGAGGTTGGTGGGGAGCAGTAAGGGTGATGACAACAATATAAGTGGTAGCGGTTCTAATTCAAGTGAGTACTCTCTATAACACACTTGGAGTGCTCATTTTCCAAATCCATCAAAGGTGGAAGATAGAGGAGGTTTAAAGATTTATGGAGCATAGATAGATTTAAGGAGACCATGGGTAGTGTTATCACCAGACGATTTATTTTTAGCTACTTACCGACACATACTGAGGTCTGACCACACTTCTATAATATGATTGATGGTGCTTAGTGCATTGTCTAGGGTGATAAGCCTCTAAAGCTAGAAGACATTTTGCATCTAACTTGATCGAGAGTCTAATGTGATACATGCCTGGGTAGAAGGCTTGAAGTCAAGTTGGGATACTTACAAGGTGACAATGACGTGTGATGGGCAGACGAGGCCCACAGAGTTGTCAATAAAGAGTGGCTAGTATTTCTTAGGTCTAGAGTGATGTTTCCACTCACATAAATGATAACTTCTATATATATGACCTTCAACGGTTGCAATTAGAGAGATGGGCCTAAAGAACATGGTACGGGTTGCAATAGACAAAAGTAATGCGTTCATCTTGATAGGGGAAAAAGCTGATCAGGAAGTACAATTTATACTGAACCCCATGCATGGCTCACTGCATAAATCTCATACTTGAATCGATAACGTGGAGAGACTTGGTTAGGTCCACCATTGGGGTGATAAGGAAATTGGCCAACTTTATATATAGTCACTTTTGGTTGTTAGCCGCGATGCAAAAAGAGGCTAGGAGAATATTATTCGATTGGGGGCAACACAGTTTGTCACAAATTTTATTGTACTAGATAACTTGTATCGGCCCTGGTAGGACTAATGATTAATCTCTTTAGATGTAAGAGGTACATAGAGTGGAATCAAAGGTAGACCCAAGCTATGAAGACGAGTAGAAATGAGCTACCACCCCTTTGCTTCACGGTTAGGATGGGCATCTAATACAATCAAGGGTTTAGATTATATTGAGTGAGCCTAATGTGTAATTGGGCAATTTTTGTTTATTCGTCTCAATTTTTTCCTTGAATGTTTTGATCAGGATGCTTTTTGAATGGGGGAGTTCTAAAGAGAGTATCCGAAGAGGATTAAGGGGAGCTGGTCATGATAACAATAAGATCCTGTTGCATCCAATGTTATCTCTGTCTCTCGTTTATATTATTGATTTGAGAGAATTAGATACATGCACGGATGATCTAATATCCATCAGGAGGTTATTTAAGGGAGAACCAGATAAGCCCTATTTACACCCATCTTTGGCACACTTACGTGGGCCAATGAGATGCTGCCATGCATCGACGCCATAGGCTAAATGATGAATGGAATCCTACTCGCACCCTCTATTATTATTTGCACCCAATTTGGCGTGCCCATATCAAACAATCCAAAAGACACAACATGGCAACTGTGCCATATTGGTGTAGATGACTTTAAGAGGATGAGTAGATACATGCACATAAGAAAACATTAAATGTTAGAATTATATATATATATATATATATATATATATATATATATATATATATATATATATATATATATATATATATAAAGTAGTCTTTGTAAAAAAAAAAGCAAGAGTTTCATTAAAGTAAGTCTTTCTCTTAACATTAAATACTAACTAAAATCTCATCAAATAAGATCTTTATCTAGCATTAAATCCTAGAGCCTTGCTACAAGCAATTCTATAGGGATGCCAAAGTGAAGTGATATAAGGATTATAACAACTTTTCAATGTGGGAGTCCAGAGACGTGTGGACTTTAGCTGATGCGCATGAGAGTTTATCTCTTATACACGGGATTGTATGCAATAGGCTATGCTGATGTGGAAAAATCAAAGAGATTTTCATAATTGATCATCTAAATCCGTCACGATGCTGAAGACTACACAAGGCTACCACCTTCCAAAAGCCTATGTAAACAACACTCAACGAAGAGCTCCTCTAGGCTTCATGCCATTACAATCAAGCAAATCTAATTTATCCATCCACCATTTACATTTATCTTTTTTTTAAAAAAAAATAATAATTTACTTTCAGCCCCTTCGCTGCTCATAACATGGGGTCCCTTAGTTTGAATTAGTAGTTTATTTTTCCACCCTTCATTCATGGCATCCGCTAGATTATAAGGGAGATCACTCAGTCTCAAACGGAAGGTTGTGAGGCTTTCCTTTTACGTACTAGGTGATTCTGTAGGCTATCTCACCACAAAGTTTGGTCCACACTAGACGATGAATGGATAGTCAACTTAAGACCATCTCGCCATGTGCTTGGTTCCTACCAAGACCATGAATAGGTTATCACCTCACCGCCCATCTTGCCATGGAAACCGGTTTTGATCGAGTAACGAACAAATTGTTAAATATATGCTCTTCATTGGTCGTCTTGCCACGAGGAATGGTTTCCAATCGAGCTATGAATAGATGACCATCCCGTACATCACAACCGTCCTGTTATTAAGCTTTAGCCCGATTAGACAACAAACGGGTTATCGTCCCCTCGAGCCGATCGTGAGTGCCATTATTGTAAAAATCATTAATGGAATAGCACTTTCAGCTCATATATATTTTCTCCATTATTTTTATTGTTACACTACAATAGCAAATCACATTGAAAGAATAAGTCTTTAAGTCCGTAGACACAAGTCTAATGTCACGAGGTAAAAAAGAATCCATTCGGAAGGGCTAAACCCTACCCTTTCACAAATCGCCTGAATGTTGAGCGCAACCGATGGTTGAGAGGATAATTGGATCTTGTGTCCAGTCTCCAATCTGTTCTTCTCAATGGGGAGAACACTAGCAATTCAATTAAATTAACCTTGAGTTGAGTAGACTCTGGCATGCTTGCCCATCATACCCACACACAAAAATTGAATACAAACTCTCATTCACGCGTGTGGCCTTGTTTGGTTGAATTGACAACAACAAGCCCACCCACCAGTGATTCCTCACAAGTGATCTATAGGCCCATATCCAAACGAAGTGACAAGGTTGAGTTGCTCATCATCCCCTGAGGCAAATATTATCATCATCCCATCAGTAAGCTCTTAAAAAAATGGAGTGGTTATTGTAAGTTGACCCAACAACACAAATTATACGCATAACTGGGGTTCACTTGCTGATCATATCTGTGAAAGTTTTCATACACATAATGTACCAATTGTGGATTGCTTATGCTCTGACCTAATGTTTGGTTGCCTTGCAAGGCAAGTACAATATTAGCATCTCTTCAGAGGTCACTTCCTCTTCAACTAGTTGCACATGTACAACTAACCTAGCAGTTGTATTGTCATACCAAACAATCCAACAAAGTAAACTGTTATGATATGATGGGGCACCCGAGGCTTTGGACAACCACCTACCTAGAACATGTGAATAAGTTTTAGAAGCATATATAATTTTTACGATAATAAGCTTCAGAAGCATATGAATAAATTTTTCATTCATATAATTTCAGAAGCACATGAATATTTATTACACGCATGTCATCATTGTTGGTTGAGGGATCAGATTAGTTGTTACCCGGGTAACACCTTAGTAGGTATTACCCTTATCGTGGGGCTTGCCTTAATGATGTGTTGTATGTCCACACTGTCCATCCATTCTTACAACCCATTTAGGATTTGGTCTAAAAAATTAAGCAGATCCAAATTGTTTTGCTATTCAATCCAACACGAGGCTGCACATATTAATGAAGACATGTATTTAGTTAAATGTGTGCGATTAAGATATTGCGGGCATGCCAAAGTTGTACTTGACTCGAGCTCAATTGAACGCCTTGCGACCCTAGGAGCTAAGATAGACCAAATAAGATTGAATTTATGGGATTGGCCACCTTCCTAGCTACCTATTATTGTAGGCGATCCAATGTTTTAAAAGGGACATAGTTTATGTTGATGCAAAAATCCAGTCCACCCTTTTTAGACCTTCGAATACTTGTACAGGAAGAAGACAAGGGAGACCTTGGCTAGAGCAGGAGACCCTTCGATGCCAAAGTCAGGCTAGGAATCTGGGTTTGATAGTATTGAGAATTTTTGGGTGAGAGATTTCGCGTACCTTTACTCATGTCAGTGTATATATTTTTAATCTTTTGAGGGCGGTGGTATATATGACAATGCCTCTTGGATGGTGATTGCATATTACGGAAGATATCTAATTGATTTCTCGAGATCCTTTGCAAATATCTCGAAGGATAATCCTATCCTATCTTAATATACTATAAGTGCATTTATATTCGCAGGTGGTGGTCTATCCGAGGCTAGCCTCCGAGGCCGAGGCCGATATCGAGGCCGATGTTGATAACCGAAGTCGACTTCCAAAGTTGGTAACCGAGGCCAAGGTTGATATCCGAGGTCAACTTCTAAAGTTGGTAACCGAGGCTGACCTCCAAGGTCGAGGTCTTTGGTCGAGGCCGACCTCTAAAGCTAAGGTTATTTCTCGGCCCTCAGGCAATCCATAGTCTTCGAGTCTGTACATTTGTTCAGTCCATTTTTACCCATAACAGTTTATCCTTCTAAATGTGTACTTTTTGCCTTGCGCTGCAGACTTCTTCTTTCAACGGTGATGGTGGGCCTTGTATTTCTCAATAGAACGATAATGGATGAAAAGAATTAAAACTAAAGGCTATTGGTGCTCATTTTATTAACTTGAATTTAAAGCTCAATAAAATAAGTAGATGATGAATACATGCGATAGCTTGTAAGGACAAACAATCAAGGCAGATGGTTCTCGGGATATGACGGGGGTTTGATATTCCAAATAAGGATTTGGTTGATTGGGGATCTGACGATAGTAGGTCGTGGATATTTATACTACTCCCAAGCATACTACATCGATGACTTTTGACAATAGTGATCTAAGCTAACCTAAACTCTGGATGTTTTGCAGCGTGGTTGGACAAAAGTGGAGAAAATATAAACTAAGATAAGCAGCGTTGCGTTGTGTAGGTTGATTGTGTTTGGCGTGGGGCCCCGAGATCCTCATCGCGTGCTCCTTATATCGCTTTGGAGGTGGCGAACCCTTTCCAGGTTTCCTAGTTGGTCTAGGATCCTTGATGACTACAGTGTCAACCAATCCTCATAGCCTGACTAAAGAGATCACAAAATCTTTGAAGATTACAGTAAGAAACCGTTTTCAGATCTCATTCACCAGCATGATCGCAGAGATCCGTGGACGTTACGAGATCGTTCTCATTGAACCGATTGGATTCCTCACGTGACATTGATTCCCTTTTTATTTTGGGAGGAATTAACTTCTCCAACCTTCGTAATTGTCGTGAAAGCACCGATTGCATCTGGAAAGGTCTCCTATTTTGGTAGGATTGTGTGAGATGGCCGTGCGGAGTTCATTTAGATTGTGATAGGATCCTTATCTTGATGGGTCTTTATAGATTTGTTGGGTACACTGCTTGGACCATGGGTGCCACTCATGCTGGAGCTACTTGTTACTCACCGCAGTGTCTTATCTGTATATATGTGTATGAATCCGTGCCCTTCTACTTTTGACAGATAATGTGCCACCGAAGGATATGGGACAAGAGATATACTTGACATGCAATTAGGATTTTTTCCATTATTTAACGTGTAGTACTAATATGTGTTGTTATCTCATTGATCCATGTGGATAAGTCATAAAAGTTGTAAACACAAAATCTCAGGTAGACCACACCACATGAAGCTATGGCTGTGATCGAATGCCCCACCATTCAAGACTTCCAAAGGGCCCGTGGTAAGGTTTTTGTAATGTTTATTTGCCATCTAACCTGTGATATGAAGGGAAAATACAAGTACTGCTTGATCGAAAACTTTCGTGGCTATTAAGAAGTTTTAAATGTTCATTCACTACTGTTTTCAGTGTAGTCCACTTGAGATTTGAATCTGCTTAATATTTGGGATCTCAACCTAAAATGAGATGGAAAGACAGATGTACGACATGAATATTCAACGAAAACATCAAGGTGGGGAAACACCTAATCCGCTCCCGTTAGTTCAGGCTTCTTTCTTCCTATGGGTGCGTCGCCATTTCGTGATATGCCCTGTAACCAAACACACTTTATAAAGTACTAGAAAAAGAAAGTGTGGCAAACCCAGACCATGACACGCAACTTGTGACTGTCAATGAAACACGAAGTCACACCATTACTACGAAGAAAGAAGAAAAACGCCTCTCTCTCTCTCTCTCTCTCTCTCTCCGATTGAAAGAGGGGAAAAGAAAGGAGGAGATAAGAAGAAAAGCGCCTCTTTCTCTCTGATTGAAAGATAAAAAAAAATAAATGGAGAAGATGGATATTGCTGCCGATTCTCATCATCAGCAGCTGGAAGATCTCTTCGATCAGAAGAAGCGCGTCAAGAACCCTCTCGTCCCCGTCGGTAATACACCCCTCTTACCTCCTTTCTTCTTTGGCTTCTTCTCTCTGCACACGGCACAATCTCGATTTTCTATGCAAGTGCATATGTCATATTTGCTTCAATTCAATTCATATTCCTACCATTATCATCCTACATTGGAATCGCTTGAGCATTCTTCTCCTCTCTCTCTTCTTTGTTGAAATGGATTTGTATACAGCATATGGTTTCAATTGAATTTTGTCTTGACTGTCTTGAGTTTGTTTCACCTGTCGGTTCATTCGGGCGTTCTGCTAAGTTGGGTTTTGTTTACGAGATTGACTTCCGTGTTCCAATAGGTTTTGTATATTAATTGGTATTCATACCCACGTCATTTTATAGAGAAAAGATTGATAGGAAATAGATTTCTAACTGTAAGAGTGAATAATGGCCATGAGCTGAAATTCTGATTGATCACTTCAATGGCTATAATGGGCATAGTCACATGATAAACCAAAAAAAAAAAACCAAAAATATCTTTTGAGGAGGTTTTTTGGGTGCTCTGGTAGAGTATGGTTATCTGCACATGACGTGTGACACCTTGCTGCACATGATGAAGTTTAGCAGTATTTTCATTTATTTGAGTCTGAGGCTATGGCCCTTGGTACCGAGGACAAGGTCCTTGATAGAGTGGAATTATGGAATAGGATTTGTGTAGCCCCAATTAGAGGGGATAAGGCTTCGATGATGATGATGATGAGTGATGATTTTCATTTATTTGGGTGAAATTTATGACGGGATAAGGCTTAGATGGTGATGCTTTCTTTTGTTTGAGTGAAATTTATTAATAGTCCCTCTAGAGAAATATATGTAATTGTTTCTGTATGTGTATGCATGCTATATGTACAATTGTGGAGTACCATTCCTATATTCTAGTCAATATGAGTGTGTTAGCCCTCTTTGGACTAACACAAGTAACTTTTGCATTAAGGCTAATACAAGTAACTTTTTCATTAACTTCTCTCTCTCTCTCTCTCTCTCTCTCTCTCTCTCTCTCTTTCACTTCTCTCCCCGCACCTCACCACTTTCTACTTATTATCATAGTAAAAATTGACGCCGACTAATGAAGCTGTTGGTGGGGACAATTGTTGACGTCATCAACCTGTATGGCTAACGATAACATTGTATGGTTAGATGGCTCCTTGAAGGAAAAAAAAGTACGAGATCCGGGAGAGCATATTTTAGGGCTTGTTGGGAAGCATGGAATTGAGATCTTAGATTTTCAATTTTGTTTGGTAGCATAGATTTTCAAAATCCTGGATTTCAAAAATTGTGTTTGGGAGCCTGGATTTTAACTCTTGGATTCCTGGAATTATTTTGTGGTATATTCATATTTCATAGGATAATGAATGTGATGAATTAATTTCTCTCAAATATTCTAAACATGACATACATGTGCAATGGAAGACGATCATTGCACTAGGCTCATTGTATGACAACCTTGCCAAAAAAGAAGAAGAAGCAATTTCAAGCTTTTGGTAGCCTACAAAAGTGGGCCCACTAATTTCATAGTTGAAACTAAATCCCATATTTCTTTTTGGGTGATTATCAATTTTTTCCTATGGCGTGGCTCGCGTAATGATTGCATAAGCTTGATTTTTGTAGCATCTGTCATCATGATGTGAATGCAAGTGAAACATTCATAAAATTGCACGTGGTGGGCCCACGTGCTGTGCGCGGAAGCTTGCACGGGAGAGCATATTTTAGGGCTTGTTGGGAAGCATGGAATTGAGATCTTAGATTTTCAATTTTGTTTGGTAGCATAGATTTTCAAAATCCTGGATTTCAAAAATTGTGTTTGGGAGCCTGGATTTTAACTCTTGGATTCCTGGAATTATTTTGTGGTATATTCATATTTCATAGGATAATGAATGTGATGAATTAATTTCTCTCAAATATTCTAAACATGACATACATGTGCAATGGAAGACGATCATTGCACTAGGCTCATTGTATGACAACCTTGCCAAAAAAGAAGAAGAAGCAATTTCAAGCTTTTGGTAGCCTACAAAAGTGGGCCCACTAATTTCATAGTTGAAACTAAATCCCATATTTCTTTTTGGGTGATTATCAATTTTTTCCTATGGCGTGGCTCGCGTAATGATTGCATAAGCTTGATTTTTGTAGCATCTGTCATCATGATGTGAATGCAAGTGAAACATTCATAAAATTGCACGTGGTGGGCCCACGTGCTGTGCGCGGAAGCTTGGCGAAGCTATGGAATGAAGGCTACGTCCTTGGGATTTGGGGGGGTGATCAGGACCAAATAAAATTTTCGCCTTTTAAACACAATTGCCTATTAAAACTAATATGCAAATTAAACTAAAGTAATTAACTCGAAGGCTTCCAAGCCAATAGAGGGTTCAATTACATAGACTACAAATGATATACTAATGAAGCAACTAGTTTATACATGATAGTGTACATGTGTGTGTGGGATGTGCTACCTATCAACTCCTAACATTCATCTAATCATGTATTCATATAATTAAACATTCAAACACATAAGCATAATTTAACAATTGCTCAAAGATAATTCCAAACACAAGCATGTATAGTGGTTTGGTTTTTCTACTCCACTCCCGGCGGATACACTCAACTCACGAGTGTACCGGATTTCACTATCGAAAGTTTTAAATAAGGTTCACCTCTACCTTTAGAACCTTACACAAGGACCTTAGCACACACTGTTGCCGGAGGCTCTCGCAAGAGACTTGAGTTAGTTTTGTATCGACTAACCAATAACCTTGGTCTTAATCCAATGACTTATGTTTACTCCTGCCGGAGGCTCCCTCAGAGACTAACATGTACACACCTGTGTTCGGTGGCCCATATAGGGGCTTTGATTTAGGTCCTACACAAGAACCGAGGTCCTATACAAGAACCTAGTCAAGTTCGATAATCAAACTCTTGCACTCAATCCTACACAAGGAAGGAGTGTACATGGACTTAATGATACTTGTTGAATTGAGCCCTGTCGATGCGCCATCTTGGATTGCTTGATCGATGCTCTCTCGTGCTTCAATCAACTCCCCCATGCTCCCTTGATCATGATGCCGATGTGTCGCCAATGCTTTAGCTCCAAGATTAACTACCTTATATGAGATGCTCCTTTCTGTGACCAAGGTGATGGGAGCTTGGTGAATTCTTGACGCAGGACAGCCCTAATTATGATGCATGCTCATGGAGATAATTAAACAGCGGAAATAAAAGGAATAAATGATCTAAAATTCTAACAATAATCATCATAACTGAGAAAATCATAAAGGAAACATGCAATGGAGCGGGCCATCACTACAACCATGGAGTATGGAATTCAATTACTACTTAGGTTGGATCCGGCGAGGGATGAGACCTCCCGATCTTGCATGGTCACACCCAATCGATCAATGAAGATCACTAGTCCGAAGAACCAAGAAGTTTCTCGGATTAGGGATTTGAGAATTTGGGGATTTAGGGTTTAGATCGGTTCTCAAGATTTTGATCGAAGAGGAATTAGCCAAAACAATAGAAGAAAGAAAGTTATTACCTTGAGGAAGTTGGAGGGGCACAAGAAGAAATTAGAAGAAGAAGATCAAGGGGAGAGAAGAAGCACCATTAGAGAGAAGAGAGGAAGGAGGCAACCAAAGGGTTTGCTTTTCATTCATCAATAGTTGAAATTCGTGTTTAGGGCTTTACCCCACTTAAATAAGCACATAAAGACATAAAATTACTAAAATACCCCTAGGATAAGCAAATAAAGATATAAGATTACTAAAAGACCGCTAACTAAGTCAACAACGTGCAAATAACATAAGTATGGGAAAGTTTGGGCGCTCGGTCCTCTTTCTCCAATCTTCCTTCACATGTGTCTTCCCTAAGTGGGGTCTTATATGTCCAATCACATGTGAAAGGTCTTCAGCTCCTCAATAGTCGCCTATCCACAAGGACGACACTTGTGGTTGGCGCTTTCTTCGTTGGTACACCTTGAATGCGCTTGTGTACGCATCAATTCCCCTCGGGTGAGAAAAACTCGACTCCGACGAGTTGAAACTTTTGTAGCGCTCGAGTAGATCTGAATCAATACCCTGCAATGCGTCGCCCGACAGCCATGTAGATTCAGATGATGGTTTGTTCTTCCACTTGACAAGATACCTTTGGAAACCCTCATCTCTCGTGGATACTATCTCGTCATCCAAGATTTCCTCAATTGCTTCTTTATGGGTAATGGGTGGAGGAGGGGGTGGAAGGGGTTGGGTAGCAAACTCAGAAAAAGGCCATGAAAGGGATGATGTATCAACAATGGGAGTATGGGCACGGACTAGATCTTCCACATTAAAAGTTGGATTAATGCTCATTTCAGGTGGAAGGTCAACCCGATACGCGTTGGACCCAACCTTTTGTAATATCTTGAATGGTCCAGCACTACGCGCTTGTAATTTCTTTGCAGATCCTTGAGAGAATCGCTCTGGCCTTATTCGCACCATTACATAGTCTCCTTCTTGAAATTCTTGCACTCTACGATGAGAATCGGCTGAAACTTTATAATCATCATTGCTCTTATTTAACCGCTGTCTAATATGTGTATGCAAATCATGAATATGGCGTGCGAATGCATCGGCTGACTCAGAAGACCTTTGGGTAACAGACATAGGTAAGAGATCTATGGGCATTCTAGGTTTATAACCACTTACAATTTCAAAAGGACTCAACCCTGTAGATCTATTAACTGACCCATTATAAGCAAGTTCAGCATTTGGTAAAATTAGGTCCCAAGTCTTAACATGTTCACCCACTAGACAACGTAGAAGATTTCCAAGGCTACGGTTTACCACTTCAGTTTGACCATCTGTTTGTGGGTGGTAAGCAGTAGAAAATTGCAAATGAGTTCCCATAATGTGCCACAGTGTCTTCCAAAAATAGCTAGTAAATCGAACATCACGATCAGACACTATGGTTTTAGGTAACCCATGGAGACGCACCACACCATCAAAAAAAAGACGAGCAACATGAGACGCATCTGACGTCTTCGAACATGGGAGGAAATGCGCCATTTTAGAAAAACGGTCCACAACGACAAAAACGGAATCGTGCTTTTTTATAGTCTTGGGAAGCCCGAGCACGAAGTCCATACTAATGTCCTGCCACGGAGCATGTGGCACTGGCAATGGCGTGTACAGCCCGGTATTTTGCTTTCTTTGCTTTGCCAGCTGACATGTTCGACATTGCCCTAAAACTTTGGCTACGTCTCGCTTGAGGCTTGGCCAATAGAAACGATCTTCCACGAGGGCAATGGTCTTATCACGACCAAAATGGCCAGCTATCCCTCCTGAATGAAGCTCCCAGATGAGGAATTCACGAAGGGACAAACGGGAATACAAAGTCTGTCTCCCTTGAAAAGAAAGCCATCTTTAAGAACATATCCACCCATAATATGCTGGTCACTAGAGAGCGACGCGTAAGTACCCCCAAAATCAGGACATATGGGGTATTCATCTTTTAATTGCTCAAATCCGACTACCTCTACACTCAAAGAGTTGAGCAACGCCACTCTCCTACTAAGGGCATCTGCTGGTTTGTTTTCAACCCCGGCCTTGTGTTTCAAAACAAACGAATATTCCTGAAGAAACGCTACCCACTTGGCATGCCTTGGGTTGAGTTTCTTCTGAGAATGCAAATCTCTCAAAGCCTCATGGTCAGAAAACAACACGAATTCTTATGGTAGGAGGTAGTATCACCTCTGTCTAGGGGATTGCACTACCGCATAAAATTCTTTGTCG
Organism: Magnolia sinica; assembly: GCF_029962835.1. Lineage (NCBI taxonomy): Eukaryota > Viridiplantae > Streptophyta > Magnoliopsida > Magnoliales > Magnoliaceae > Magnolia > Magnolia sinica. The sequence goes on along the minus strand of NC_080582.1, from coordinate 27,656,708 downwards.
TAAGTGGAGTATTTTTGTTTTGCCTCATTCAGTTTTTCACTGAAATAGGCCACTGGGTGTCCTTCTTGACTCAACACTCCACCTATACCGACACCAGACGCATCGCAGGCTACTACAAAGACTTTAGAAAAGTCAGGTAGACGCATGACAGGAGCTTCCACCATCTTGCCCTTAATTTCTTTAAAAGCCTTGACGGTGGCTTTAGACCACACGAACTCTCCCTTTTTCATGCACTCGATAATGGGAGCCATGATCGTGCTAAAACCCCTAATGAACCGACGATAAAAAGTTGCTAGGCCGTGAAAACTTCGCACCTCATGAATGTTCCTTGGTTCTGGCTACTCAACTATGGCCCTGACTTTTTCACGATCTGCCCGCATCCCTTCAGATGACACTATAAATCCTAAGAACACAACTTGGTTAGACATGAATGCACATTTCTTAAGATTAGCGTACAACTTTTCCTTCCTAAGGACACTACAGACCTTCTTTAAATGTTCAAGGTGTGATTCCTTAGTGGTACTATAAATAAGAATATCGTCAAAGTACACCACTAGGAATTTTTCCATGAACGGCCTCAAAGCTTGGGTCATCACCCGCATGAAAGTACTGGGTGCGTTAGTCAAGCCGAAGGGCATGACCAACCACTCATACAACCCATCTTTCGTCTTAAACGCCGTCTTCCACTCATCTCCTGGGCGTATACGAATTTGGTGATATCCACTCTTGAGGTCTATCTTAGAGAATATAGTGGACCTGGCCATCATGTCAAGCATATCATCAAGTCTAGGTATAGGGAACCTATACTTGACAGTAATTTTGTTTATGGCACGGCTATCCACACACATGCGCCACATGCCGTCTTTCTTTGGCGTCAACAATGCAGGCACGGCACACGGGCTCATACTCTCTTGGATGAAACCCTTTTGCAGAAGCTCATCAACTTGCTTCTTCAACTCTGCATGCGCTGTAGGGGTCATCCTATAGTGAGGAAGGTTCGGTAGAGTAGACCCTGGGACAAGGTCAATGGCATGTTGTATGTCCTTCATAGGTGGCAACTCATTCGGTAAGTCTTCGGGAAATACATCACTGTATTCCTTCAGGACCGAGGTCACCAGGCAACTCTGATGGAACCTCAGGTGTAATTTCTCTAGCCACAAGGGCATACACCATAGAATCCTCCTTAGCCTCTTTTTCAAACTCTCTTGCGCTGATTATATGTAAAGACTTAGGGTTGAATTTCCCCATTTCTCTAGGCTCACTTGCCTTCTCATCCTTCTTCTTTCCTAGTGTATTCTCAGGTGGCATGGGATTAAGTTTGATCTTTTTACCATTATACATAAAAGTACACGCATTCGAACGGCCAAAGATCTTGACATCATTATCGAATAGCCACGGTCTACCTAGGATAACATGCCCCACATCCATAGGTAAAACATCACACCACAGGGACTCTGTGTATGACCCAAACTCGATGGGGACTAGACATTGCTGGGGGTGACAGGTAGGGATGTCTTGTCAACCCAAGAAACTTTATACGGGTCTGGATGAGGTGTGGATTTCAATTTTAAGCGATCTAAGGTGCTAGTGGAAATCACATTCTGACAACTTCCACAGTCCACTATCACCTTACAATTCTTTTCACCACACTTGGCAATAGTGTAGAAGATAGTGCTTCGACGCCAGTCAGCACTACTTCTAGACTGAGCTAACACACGCCTGACTACTGCAAGCGTTGCTTCTCCATCCACTTCTTCATCAGTAAGTCCTCATTCTGGGTGATAGTCTTCAACTTCATAATCACCCTGGTCATCTCCACCCTCGTGGGTTTCTCCTATAACTAAGGCTCTCCCACGGCTCTTCGTAGGACACCGATTAGACATGTGGCCAAGGTTGCCACACTCATAGCACCTCACTTGGCTCATGTTACTAGGACCGGCACCAAGAACCCCTTTGCCCTTGTCCTCCCTAGGCCTAGGCGGAATGGTCGCCTGTGCCCTAGGTTGATTACCAATATTAGGTCTAGTTCCTTGGGAACTAGATCTAGTATTGGAGTCTCGGGACTCAAAACGACGAACGACAGGAGCCTTCAGATACTGCTCTAACTCCTGCACGACTTGATATGCTTCATCTAAGTCCGTTAAGGGCCGAGTGATAAGCTCGCGAAGATCCGCACAAAGGCCCGTCTTAAAACGCGAGAGCGTTACTAGAGGGTCTTCTCGGATATCACATCGCATCACATACTCTTCAAATTTAGCGATGTAGTCAACGGCAGACATTGACCCTTGGCGTAAGGATTGCCATTGGTCAAGGAGCTTCTGACGATATGAGAGAGGAAGGTACTTCTCCTTCAACTTCTCTTTCATCTCATACCAATGTGTGATAGGGGCTCTACCAACTCTCTCTACCCTACGCTCGGTGTTGGTCCAGAAGAGCTTGGCTTGACCCACAAGCTTCATCTTAGCAAACCGCATTTGACGGTTTTCTGACATGCCATACCACTCAAAGTAGTGGTCCATGTCAACAACCCAATCAAGGAATGCCTTGGGATCCAAGCGTCCATCAAAACTCGGGGCCTCAACTCTCACACTCTTCATCGCACGCTCATCTGGATCATAACGGTCTTGATGATCACATGTGGTTCGTGCCTCTCGCACCACACCACGACCGTTACCACGATCTCTATCCTCACTACCACCACGTGTGGCAGCACGTTCTTCAATGATTCCTTCCACTTGGGAGTGCGCATCTTCCCCTACAACGGGGTTTTCCTTTTGGGACGCCTCTAGTTGCTCCACCTTAGTCATGGTGGTGGTAATTTGGTTCTCAAGGCGGGCAAACTCACGCCTTTGACTCGCTTCTAGGGCGGTTATCTTTTGTATCAATTGAGCAAGTTGCTCAGATAACTGCTCGTTATTCATGGTAGGTTGAAGTCCGAAACCTCTACCTCTTCTCGTGGGCATACAATGAAGACTTGAACCAAACTCTACCTAACTAGACTACTAGGTGTTATGACTTTCAAGATGAATGCGATGAATGCAAAACTACTATGAACTGACACAATTAAGTTGAAACAGGAAACAACTCAAATCTGAAAATTTTCCAGATTAGAAACTTTCTAAAATTGGAAAGTTTAAAAAATTGAAAACTTTCTAAACTTGAAACTTTCCCAAGTTAAACCTAAAAATCAAAACCCTAATTTGATAACTCGATCTAGACAAAAACCATGCAAGCCTAGGCTCTGATACCAAATTTGACGCAGGACAACCCTAATTATGATGCATGCTCATGGAGATAATTAAACAGCGGAAATAAAAGGAATAAATGATCTAAAATTCTAACAATAATCATCATAACTGAGAAAATCATAAAGGAAACATGCAATGGAGCGGGCCATCACTACAACCATGGAGTATGGAATTCAATTACTACTTAGGTTGGATCCGGCGAGAGATGAGACCTCCCGATCTTGCATGGTCACACCCAATCGATCAATGAAGATCACTAGTCCGAAGAACCAAGAAGTTTCTCGGATTAGGGATTTGAGAATTTGGGGATTTAGGGTTTAGATCGGTTCTCAAGATTTTGATCGAAGAGGAATTAGCCAAAACAATAGAAGAAAGAAAGTTATTACCTTGAGGAAGTTGGAGGGGCACAAGAAGAAATTAGAAGAAGAAGATCAAGGGGAGAGAAGAAGCACCATTAGAGAGAATAGAGGAAGGAGGCAACCAAAGGGTTTGCTTTTCATTCATCAATAGTTGAAATTCGTGTTTAGGGCTTTACCCCACTTAAATAAGCACATAAAGACATAAAATTACTAAAATACCCCTAGGATAAGCAAATAAAGATATAAGATTACTAAAAGACCGCTAACTAAGTCAAAAAACGTGCAAATAACATAAGTATGGGAAAGTTTGGGCGCTCGGTCCTCTTTCTCCAATCTTCCTTCACATGTGTCTTCCCTAAGTGGGGTCTTCTATATGTCCAATCACATGTGAAAGGTCTTCAGCTCCTCAATATTCGCCTATCCACAAGGACGGCACTTGTGGTTGGCGCTTTCTTCGTTGGTACACCTTGAATGCACCTGTGTCCGCATCAATTCTCCTACAACAAGTGAGAATGTTATAATCCTAGGAGATTCACCTGAATAGGTGTTCTGGAGGGTTTAGATAAAGATTTGACTATAGGTTCAAGTCTAATCTCTAGAACAAGGTGGAGATCAAGTTCATTTTCAACTTTGAGGTTGACATCCTCTTTTAAGTGATGAATCACAAGGAAGATAACTTATTTCTCAAGGACTCAGAGGCTTAGAATGAGAGATATGATTATGGAATCACTTAGGCTTATATTGCACCAAAAACCCATCCAAATGCCCAAGAACCGAATGCCCTATATATGAAGTTCGAGGTCCAACGATAAAAAAAGGCAGAATACGGTTCTGTCGATGTCATCGAGTGATCTTTTGATGTCATTGAGAAAATAAGGTTTTCAGCTGAAATGTTGCTGGACAATTTACACACTGCTACTCGATGCCATAAAGGGGAACCTTTGATGGGTCCTTGATGCCATTGAGGAACTCAGATAAAAGATCAGTAACTGCTGGACAGATCTGAGTTACCTACTCGATTCTATTAAGTGGTCTTCAATGCCATTGAAGACCCCTCGATGACTGCTCGATGAGATCGAGCACCACTCGAAAAGTTTGTTGTTTTGGGCATACGATTTCATAGCAGCTTTGCACCTCTTATAGCCTGACATATCATGTTCCAATTAAGCTTATAAGGGTAAGGGATGATCAACAAGGTTTGCCTATAAGGTTAAGGATCATCCAGAGGTTCAAGGGTTGGGTTAGGGTCACTAAGGTACGTCATTTACCCATTCTTTGCTCCTTGATGCTGATGTCCTCTTCTGTCTTTGGTCTTCACCTTCCAAGGGCTTAGCCGACTACATGACACATGGACTTACGTGATTGACAAATAAAATGCATAAATCAATGCACTAATAATCTCCCCCTTTGTCAATTACGTGACAAAAACCTAACCTAGACAATGTCATGGTCCATACCAATGAGATACCAAAACAACTCAAAATATTACATGTCAAATTACAAATGATTTACAACTCGATACAAACAAGACATATAACACTTGCAATGCTCCCCCCATAATGGCTTCCCATATCTCATCAATTCTTACAACAACAAATAAACCTTGAAAACAGAATTCATTGTTTTGGTGGGACTTGATCTTCCCCCCCCCCCCCATTTTGTTAGTATTTGACAAAGAGTTAGTTCCAATAAATATACCAATAAAAACATAGCATGGAATAATTCTATAAGTCATATATTTACCAATTATAAGGCACATACTAACAGAGGATTAAATGGTGCATATCATCATTAAAACATGAAGCATGCTTATTATGATCATTCAAAAGATATATCAATTAAAATAAGAATGACCAATGATAGTTTAAGTTAAAAACATATAATACTAAAATTCAACAACTTTAAAGTTTAAACTATCAAGATTAATGAGGCTATAATCCTCGAATTTACCAATAAATCACAAGATGAGGGTAGAATCCACATATTTTCCTATATGCTCACCATGAGGCTGTAATCATTTGATTTTTAATTCAGTCCAAATGGACCTTCTAAGGTCACCTTCTTGAAGTGTTATGGTCTCCCAAGCTTTAAGGAGGGGTACTGTGGTGTAAGCCGTTAAGACACGTAAGTGACTAAGGTCTTCAACACTTGAGGAGTCTTCTGAAGTAGATTCATACTCTTCCGTATCATCCCATGTTACCGCCATAGCCTTGCCTTTAGATTTTACTTTGTCAGGGCAATCGATGACAATATTTCTATAACCCTCACAGTTATAACATTGGGCCTGCTTAGGTGGTTTAATAGATTTGCCTTTACGATTTCTAAATATCTTGTCTTTTTTGTCACAACTCTTCCCTTTACTAAACTTGAGGAATTTATTAAATTTTCTAGATAACTCCTCATCCTCATGATCACCATCACTTTCAGATTTAACAATCTTATGCTTATGCGAATGCCTATGAAATGTTTTGAGGACAACTAATTTCTTTGCACTAGAGGGGGCCTTAAAGTGTAATTCGTATGTTTGTAGGGAACCTAAGAGTTCTTCTACTTTCATCTCATCTATATTCTTACACTTTTCTATTGAGGTTATCTCGGGAGTAAACCTATTCGGTAGGGATCTAAGTATTTTCTTACATATACACCCTTCCAAAATCCTCACCTAAACCCCACATGGAATTGCAAATATCATTTAGTTCAGAGTAAAATTCCAAGAAAGTTTCAGACTCTTCCATTCTTATGTTTTTGAATCGGGTTTTTAAGAGCTGAAGCTTCGATCGATCTTTTTACTGTGCTAGTTCCCTCGTGGGAAACTTCCAATGTGTCCCACGCTTTCTTGCCGGTTTCACATGTGTAAATGCGTTTAAATTCATTGGGAGAAACCACACAGTAAATATTATTGAGAGTTTTAGCGTCATAAGTATACCGTGCTCTCTCATCTGCACTCCGTTTGGATTTATCTTTAGGAGCGCTAATGGTTCTACCATCAACCATGACTTGTTCCATGGGCATCGTCCGTTCTTGTTCAACAATTGCCCCAACCATAGGGGTCAAGGGATCTTAGAAAGATCCTCATCCTAGCCTTTCAATAGGCATAGTTAGATCTGTCAAAATATGGTGGCCGTGTGACGACACACCCCACTTAGATAGACTTCATGCTTAAGCCCCTTAGATGAACTTAAGGCGGTTAAGCCCTTCAAGAGCTACCTGCTCTGATACCAATCGAAATTTCATGTGGTGGGTTCACAGGCTGTGTGCGAAAGCTTGTAGAGCTATGAAATGAAGGCTAGAGGGGGGGGAACGAAATAAAATTTTTGCCTTTTAAACACTATTGCCTACTTAAACTAAAATGCAAATTAAACCAAGGCTTCTAAGCCAATAAAGGGTCCAATCACATATACTACAAATGATATGCTAATGAAGCAAGTAGTCTATATATGATAGTATACATGTTTGTGTGGGATGTGCTACCTATCAACTCCTAACATTCATCTAATCATGCAATCATATAATTAAACATTCAATCACATAAGTATAATTAAACAATTGCTCAAAGATAATCCCAAGCACAAGTGTTTATAGTGGTTCAACTTCCCTACTCCATTCCCGATGGACGCACTCAACCCATGAGTGTACCGGATTTCAATATCGGAGGTTTTAAATAAGGTTCACCTCTAACCTTTACAGCCCTACACAAGGACCCTAGCGTACACTGCCGTTGGAGGCTCCCGCAAGAGACTTGAGTTGGGTTTCTATCAGCTAACCAACAACTTTGGTCCTAATCCAAGGATGTACGTTTACTCCCGCCGGAGGCTCCCTCAGAAACTAACACGTACGCACCCGTGTCCGGTGGCCTACATGAGGGTTTTGATTTAGGTCCTACACAAGAACCCAGTCAGGTTTGGCAATCAAACTCTTACACTCAATCTTACACAAGGAAGGGTGTACATGGACTTACCCAATGACACTTGTCAAATTGAGACCCGTTAATGCGTTATCTTGGATTGCTTGATTGATGCTCTCCCGTTTTTCAATCAACTCCCCATGCTCCCCCGATCATGATGCCGATGCATCACCAATGCTTCAACTCCAAGATCAGCCACCTTGCATGACATGCTTCTTTCGGTAACCAAGGTGATGGGAGGTTGGTGAGTTCTCTTACAACAAGTGAAAATGCTGTAATCCTAAGGGATTCACCTAGATGGGTGTTGTAGAGGGTTAGACAACGATTTGACTATAGGTTCAAGTCTAATCTCTAGAACAATGTGGAGATCAAGTTCATCTTCAATTTTGAGGTTGAAATCCTCGTTCAAGTGATGATTCATAAGGAAGGTAACTTAGATCTCATCGACTTAGAGGCTCAGGATGAAGGATATGATCATGGAATCACTTAGGCTTCTATTGCTCCAAAAACCCATCTAAATGCCTAAGAACTGAATGCCCTATATATGAAGTTCGAGCTCGTCAAAAAACGGGCAGAAAATGGATCTGTCGATGTCATCGAGCGATCCTTCGATGTCATTGAGAAAATTGGATTTCATGTTGAAATGTTGTTGGACAGTTTACATACTGCTACCCGATGCCATCGACTAGCCTTCGATGACATCGAGGGGACCCTTCAATGGGTCCTCGATGCCATTGAGGAACTCAGATAAAATATCAGTAGCTGCTGGACAAATCTGAGTTACCTACTCGATTCCATCGAAGACCTCTCAAGGACTGCTTGATGAGATCGAGCACCACTCGAAAAGTCCACTATTTTGGCCATATGATTTCATAGTAGCTTTGCACCTCTTATAGCCTTACTTATCATGTTCCAATTAATATTCTAAGGCTAAGGGATGATCAACAAAGTTTACCTATAAGGTTAAGGATCATCTAGAGGTTCAAGGGTTGGGTTAGGGTTACCAAGGTACCTCATTTACCTATTCTTTGCTCCTTGATGCTCATGTTCTCTTGCGTCTTCGGTCCTCAACTTTCAAGGGATCAACCGACTACATGACACATGGACTCATGTGATTGACAAACAAGGTGCACAAATCAGTGAACTAACAATTCAATGGTGTGAATGATTGTGTATACCTTATGAAATGAGGAGATGGTTGTTATGGTGGTTGCCTGGTTGGAGATGACCCCAAAATCCTAGATTTTGAACCAACCCGGAACTGAAATCCAAGATTTTCAGGATTACCAAATAATCCCACTTTTTCAAATCTTGGATTTCAATCCTAAGCTGCCAAAATCCAGGATTTTGCAGGGGTGCCAAACGACCCCGTGGAGGAATTATGGTGATTTTTTTTTTCCATATTTTTTTGGTATGTTTTTGAAGTTGTTTGTCAAAATAGGAAAATTTGGATAAAACGGCCTGATTTTTGTTTAAAAAAATTTTAATTTAAGTTAATTTAATTTATTATTATTATTTTTAACTTGTACTATTTTTCCTAGGAGTTTTTTTTTTTTTTTTCCTGTGAATTTATGGCTGGGATTTGGTCTGGTCGCTCTACTCCAAACCTTTGGAAATAGAAATCGTTGCATTCTGATGAGATTTGAGGGAGATTTAACAATTTTTAGAGGAGATACATGTCATAAGACCCTTTTTTGGGATTTTTTTGTTGGTTTTTCTGCCTTGATTTCTTCATCTAGAGATACTTCAGTACTCATATCTGTGTAGTTGAGTACTTTTGGTGTGTGTGGAATTTTTTGCGATCATCATGGAGGGAATCTCTTTGCCGACATGTGATATCTCTAGTTCCTCAATGATGTTGAGAGCTTTAAGTTTATTTAGCATGAATGATAGTCCTAGTTGGAAGATTACTACCACCAAGTTTGATGACGGAAATTATCTAGCTTGGTCCAAGTCTGCTCGTATGTTCATTGGAGGCTGTGAAAAGCTTGGATACCTTGATGGGACAATTTCAAAACCTGAAAAATCCCATCCTACTTGTACTGATTGGGAAGTGGTTAACATGATGATAATGGGTGGTTGTTCATTCCGTGAATCTTTCTATTATGACATGCTCATCTATTGTAAAGTAGTGAGAGAGATTTGGAACTCCATTGTGGCTACCTATTCGTAGATAGAATGTTAGTCATGTTTTTCAGTTGATTCGTGATATCTCAAATTTTTGTCGGGGGAAGAGGTCTTTGGCAAACTACTACATGGTCCTTAGAGGGATATGGTTTGAGTTGGGACAACATAAACCATTGTGTTCAGGTTGTGTCAGGTTGAGATTGAAGAACAAGACACCCTTGATCCTTTTTGGCTCAATCTTGATTATGAGTCCATTTGTACTTAATTCTCAGTCGAGGGCCACGTTCTCCTCTTGGGACAGTCTTCATTTTGCTTCATCGAGAAGAGTCATCAAAAAGTGATGTTAGATAATACTTCTAGTTCTCATGATTGATTGACGCTTCTTAGTTTGGTAGTCGCAGAGGTTGTGGTGATCATGGCAAAGGGTGGTATGGTGTAGTTGTCGGCCATGGTGATTTTTGCCATGCAATATATCAATTGATGAGCATAACAAGCTAGTCAATGCACATTGTGATTGCCCTCGGCATGCTAAAACTACTCATTAGGACCTTGTTGGTCGCATTGTTCAGAGTATCCTCGATACTATCGAAATATCCTTGATATTATCTTCATCTCCAGCTTGGAGATATCGAGAATACTGGTAGCGATACCGATAACGCCGGTAGTATCAGAAATTCTTGGTATTGGCAATGTATCGCTAAGTATCGCCAATGTATCACCAATATTTTCAAATGTGTAAATTGCAGGTGTCACTTGTATCGTTAATATTTTCGACGGTGTAAATTCCAGGTGTCGCTTGTATCCCCAGTGTATCGGCGCTAATTCAATAATATCCCCAATGTATCGATATTGCCAAAAAATTGTTATTAAAAAATCCATTTCAATTTTTTTATGGGCACATGGTTGTATGCAGTGATCAAATTGTCGACGATATTATCATTAACATAACATGGGCGATATCAAGACGATATTCTTTTGTTTCTTTTTCAGTTGTCGATGATTACTTGGTGAAATATTGTGTTGTTGATATTCTGATACTGATGGATGTTTGGATGGAATGTTGGATGGTTGGATGGATAGATGGGATGGTTGGACTGATTTCTTATAACAACACATGCTTTTAAGCCCCTCATTAAATGAAAACTTATTATGTATGCATTATTTTTGCAACTTTTTAATATGTGTATCTTAGCATATACTGAAGTTTCACTAAAAAATTCCTCCATTTTTTCCATGTTTCCCCGCATTTCGGATTATCGGCAATATTATCAATGATATCAATATTGTTTCCATATCCCCAGCCAACGAAACTTGTAGCGATACCGATACTTAAAACATTGTCGACCACCACGGAAAACCTATACTTTGCTATTGACTCTTTGGATAGTATCCGTGATGAGCCCCAAATTTTTTTTTTTTTTGCCTTAGAGTGGTTCTCATCAATCTGTAGTTGATGATATGGCTGCTTTAAACTGTCGTCTAGCACTTTTGGAAGAGACCCCAATCTCATCTCACCAATTTAGTCCTACTCTGTCAGGTATATTGGTACCCACACATTTAGTGTCTTGGATCATTGATTTTTGGCGCTTTAGATCATATGAATGGTAAGACTACTCATTTTCACTCTTATGCAATATTACCTGCATCAGAACGTCATGTATAAATTGCGGATGGTTCCTACACTCATGCTTATGGTGTTGGAACCATCAATGTCTCACCTCTTCACTTGTCTTTTGTTCTCCATGTTCCCACATTGTCCTCTAATTTGTTGTTTTTTAGTCATCTTATCCATTCTCTCAACTATAGTGTAAACTTCTTTCCACCTGACTATATCTTTTAGGACCTGATGACTACATAGAGGCTTGGGGGTGGTCGTGAGCAGGACGTGCTCTATCGTTTATAATCTATGAACGATCTAGGATCTTCCCCTCCAAACTTCAAGTAAAGCTACAAGTGCCGCAGACTGGATTTTGATTTTGGCATCGTTGTCTTGGCCACATCTCGATCAATAGTTTTGAGTTGTAACTTTTTTTGTTTAAATATAGTAGTATGAGAGAATTATTTTTTAAAACATGTCAAAAGGCTAAACTCTCGATCTTCCTAGTTCCCATCCAAATGGTCCTATTGAGATAAGTGTTTCTCCTTTTTCTCTTATTTTGATGCTTGGGGCCTACTCTGGTTATAAATACCATGTTTCTTTCATCCGTAATTGCACTTGCACTACTTAGGTTTTCTTATGAAATCCAAAGATGAAAACTTCTCCATTTTTCAGCTATTTCATACGATGGTAATCAATCAGTTCGAGGCCAACATAAAAGTTTTATGTTTTGATAATGGTCACAAATACATCTTCTAGGCCTTTAAGAGTTATTTGCTTGAACATGGAATTGAATCTCAAACCCCCGAACAAAATGAAGTAGTGAAAAAAAGAATAGGCATCTTCTTAAAGTTGTATGTGCCCTTCTCCTTGGAATGAATGTTCCCAAGAATCTTTGGAGTATGCTGTCTCAAGTGCTGCATACCTAATTAATTGGATACCCACTAGAATTCTTTAGGGGAAGGCACCCATGCAAGTTCTAGAACTAGAAAAACTTCTCTTTACCACCTCACCTTGTGTTTTTGGACGAGTGTGCTTTGTTCATGTTCTTGACATTTATCATGATAAATTAGATGCCAAGGCCATCAAACATAGCTTCCTTAGCTGCCCTTCTAATAAGAAAGGTTACAAATGCTCATCTCTTGGCGTCCTAGGAAAGTGCTTTGTCTTAATGGATGTCACTTTTTTTGAAGGCATTTCCTTTGATTCACCTCATGGTAAGTCTCTTGCATCACCCCCTTAGAGGGAATTATCAACGACTCCTTGCTTACCTCTTCCACTCATTAATGTTGATACTTCGCATGTTGATCCTTCTCCTTCTAGTGACCCCCTTCCTAGTCATCTGGCTAGTGGGTTAAAACATTCATTTGACGGAAAAGAAGGGATGTTGTTCTTCCTAAGGAATCCCTTCGCTCCATTGCTCTAGACCCATGTATGCATGCACAATTTAATTCTTTAAACCTCCTATTGCATTGTGTAAGGACAACGGTCGTTTACCACTCATCCTATTGCCCACTTTATCTCCTATAATTCTCTTTTGCCTTCCTATTGTGCTTTTCTTTCCAACATTTCCTCTGTCACAGTTCCTTCTGGTGTTTGCCGAGCTCTCTCTCCTTGAGTGGAAGCAAGCTATACGGGAAGAAATGTGTGCCCTTATAAAAAGTAAACTTAGGATATTGTTATGTTCCCTGCTTGAAAAAAGGTTGTTGGGTGTAAGTGGGTGTTTACTATCAAGCATATACCCAATGGTGTTGTAAAACTTCACAAAGCGCTTGTTGTGGCTAAAGGGTTTACTTAGACTCTAGGAGTTGATTTTCCTAAGACTTTTGATCATGTTGTCAAGTTGAATTTTGTACATGTTACTCTCCCATGCCGCCAATCTCTCATGGCCCCTCCTTTAACTTGATGTAAAAAGTGCTTTCCTCTATGGTGATCTACATAAAGAAGTGAATATGGCTCCTTCTGGATTTCTTCTAGCTACTGAGACTGGGTCTATGTGAAAGCTTTGAAAAGCTATATATGGTCTTAAAAACCCCCACATGCATGGTTTGAGCATTTCCGTCAGGTGTTTAATGAAGTTTGGATAATCCCAAAGTTGTACTAAGCATACCCTCTCCTTCAATCGAACTGAGGGCCCACCATTCTTCTTTTTTATGTGGACAATATTATTGTGATAGGAGATGATCATAGTGCCATTCAGTCCTTGAAGTCATTCCTTTGTACAAAATTTGATATTAAGGATCTTGGCTCTCTTAATCTTTGCTATTTTTTGGGCATTGAAGTTGCTTGATCCCAACATGGTATTGTCATCTCTCAACGGAAGTACATGCGCCTTCTTTGAGATAATGGGTTTCTTGGTGCCTGGATTGTCGACACCTCCCATTGTATAGAATCATCGTCTTTAACTCGAACGTATCTTTTACTTGATGCTGGCATGCATCAATGCTCAGTTGACAAACTCATCTACCTGATTATTACCCACCTAGATGTTGCTTATGTAGTGAGTGTAATAAGTCAATTTATGCATGCACCTTGCAACAATCACTTAGATGCCGTTTATCATATCTTGAGGTTTCTTAAAGGCTCTCTTGGTAGAGACGTTTGGTTGGGGAGCGGAGCCCCAACATAGGTCCAACCCACTTATGGATGGACAACATGTGGTAATCCTTAGCTATTCTCTGTTCCAAGCATAATCATCTTCATGTTGAGGTCTATACAGACGTGGATTGGGCCGGTTTACTCTCTGATCGCCGCTCGACCTCCGGTTATTGTGCCTTAGTTGTTTAGAACCTAGTGACCTGGAAAAGCAAAGCAGTCTGTTGTGGCTTGATCTAGTGCAAAACCTAAGCATTGAGCTATGGCTCGTGGAGTCTGCAAAGTTCTCTGGTTGAAGACCTAATGTAGGGGCATTTTCACACTGGGCTCCAGTGGGATCGCCTGTTGGATGCAGGGGCACACTCGGGGTGGGTGACCCATGCGATTTGGGGCCCACGGGGGAGGTCTCGTGTTCGAGACTCCTTACCAGGGGTGATTAATGCGCATTTCACACCGGGCTCGAGTGGGGTAGCCCGTGGGATGCGGGGACACACTCGGGGTGGGCGGCCCATGTGATTTGGGGCCCACGAAGGGGGTTCGGCCGAGGTCCTAACCATTGAGATGTGGGGCCTGGGCTATGAGATAAAGGGATTAATTCGCCATACTTTAACAGTTCGAGCTTTTAGAGCAAGTGGTTAATTGTCCTGCATCAAATTGGTATCAGAGCGGGATGTCTCGTGTTTGAGACTCCTCACCGGAGGTGATTAATGTGGGGGCATTTTCACATTGGGCACGAGTGGGGTCGCCTGTTGGATGCAGGGGCACACTCGAGGTGGGTGACCCATGCGATTTGGGGCCCACGAGGGAGGTCTCGTGTTCGAGACTCCTTACCAGGGGTGATTAATGCGCATTTCACACCGAGCTCGAGTGGGGTAGCCTGTGGGATGCGAGGACACACTTGGGGTGGGCGGCCTATGTGATTTGGGGCCCACGAAGGGGGTTCGGCCGAGGTCCTAACCAATGAGATGTGGGGCCTGGGCTATGAGATAAAGGGATTAATTCGCCATACTCTAACAGTTCGAGCTTTTAGAGCAAGTGGTTAATTGTCTTGCATCAAATTGGTATCAGAGCGGGAGGTCTCGTATTTGAGACTCCTCACCGGAGGTGATTAATGTGGGGGCATTTTCACATTGGGCTCGAGTGGGGTCGCCTGTTGGATGCAGGGGCACACTCGAGGTGGGTGACCCATGCGATTTGGGGCCCACGAAGGAGGTCTCGTGTTCGAGACTCCTTACCAGGGGTGATTAATGCGCATTTCACACCGAGCTCGAGTGGGGTAGCCCGTGGGATGCGGGGACACACTCGAGGTGGGCGGCCCATGTGATTTGGGGCCCAAGAAGGGGGTTCGGCCGAGGTCCTAACCAATGAGATGTGGGGCCTGGGCTATGAGATAAAGGGATTAATTCGCCATACTCTAACAGTTCGAGCTTTTAGAGCAAGTGGTTAATTGTCCTACATCAAGACCTTGTTGATTTAGTTAGGTCTTCCCATTTCTTCTCCCATGGCTCTTCATTGTGACAACCTCGATGCCATTCATCTCTTCTAAGGGTCTGTTTGGAATGCGAGACTAAATGGTATGGAATTGCATTAGGTGGAAGTAATGCACAATGATTATATGTCTAGAAATACCATGGTATTTTGACCATCCAATGCCACGTTTGGGATCAAATTCTTCCTTTGGGAAAAACACTGTATTAAGTGAAACCTGCGTTTGGTGGACCATGGAATTGTAATCAACATATCGTATTTCACAACTAATGTCAGTCACCAGTATGCATATGCCACTCGATTGTCACGTGTAAAGGGTGCATATGGATGGACGACGTAGATAAAACACACATCAACGTGGGGCCTACAAATGTAGTGGATTTCGAAATCCACTAGACATCTTGTCATATCTCCTATTGGGACCAATGTTTTAAATATCAACAATATCGGCCTATCCCATGGTATATCTTGTATCCCGCTTGTGTGATATGAAACACACGTAATGTCGATATATCCCACATGTTCGATTTGGTGAGCATTTTCAATTTTTGATCCTTTTTTTTTGTTGAAATTATATTAAATCACCGTCAAATGGTTATAAATCCATTGGTTCTTCATGTTTTGCATGAAAATCATGGAGTTGGAGCCTTGATATCGATATTCATTGGTTCTTCATGTTTTCCATGTTTTTTTTTTTTTCCCTCAAAATTTTCCTTTGACCAGTTGTCAATTCAGACTAATTTCTAAGTATTTAGGAGTATTTGATGAAATGATCATGACATGCACTCTAAATGTTATGCATTCAATTTGAATATAGTTGCATTAGTTCAGTCAGACAATTCATGGCTTAGGACCATATACAAAGGAAACCTATTATGTGCACTTCTTTTTTGAGATGTTATGATTTAAAAGAGTGTATTAAGGTCTTTTCTTGACAATTCTTGAAGTTTCATTGAAAAATTCAACAATTTCCCCAATGTTTCCCAAAAAGTGCGATAAATTACCTGATACAAATGATATATCCTATGCAATAACCGATACATATCTGTAGCCCAAGGATGCAATACGTAACACGATATTGATATTTTGAACACTGACTGGGACTGGATGATATGATATCTGGATTAATCCAATTCTTCCCGTTGTTTCCAAACGCGGGATGGAATTTACATTGGACCAAATACAATTCCATACCACCTAATCCGACCTAATCCCATGTTGTAAACAGGCTGTAATTGAGTTTATCATGAGCTTGCCAAGCATATTAAAGTTGATTGCCATTGTATCCGTGAAAAGGTGGCCTCGAAGGATGTTAGGCTATTACATTATAAGTCTAATGAAACTTGCTTACTTTTAACCATGGGGGCTGGTCGTCATCATCTACTTTGTCTGTGTTCCAAGCCGGGCATGCTTGACATTCATGCTCCAACTTGAGGGAGAGTGTAGGGAAATATATGAAATTGTTTGTGTGCATGTGTTTGGTGTGTATGTTATTCGATGTACACCTATGGAGTACCGTTCCTGTATTCTAGTCAATATAAGTGTTAACCACTTTTGACTAACACAAGTAACTTTTGCCCTAACAAGTAACTTTATTTGAGTGAAATTTATGATGGTGATGATTTTGATTTATTTATTAATTGTGTCCCAAACTTTAACTGCCAAAGAACTAAGAGGGCTGACTAGATTGTTTGCTTCCCATTAGTAGTGAGAATTCTAATACTTTTGTTTTCCATAGACTGGGCAAAAGAGGAAGGTCAATGTTTGTGGCGAGCTAATTGTGAAATGTATTTCTGAGCCCAAATTCCTGCGAGGAGAAAAGCTAAGATGATGACGGTGACTAAAAGAAGTATTGTTCCTTGGTCTTTCTAGTATGCCAAGTTTAGAAAAGTAGAACTCCAAAATAAGAAACCAAATTCAACAGGATTCACTAGACATTTTCTTCAAGTATCCCACCACTATTTGGTACCAGTATTAGATACTAGTATCTAGGTGTCCTAGGCTTGAGTTCTCAAATTAATAGTTTTCATGGGCCAAGACTATCCTGTTAAATGCATGGGACTAGGCAGCCTTGCTTCATTTCTCATGATTGAGATTTTTCATTTGCTGGAAATGAAGTATGTACATATGACATGCTTTAAACATTTTCTGGCATAAATGCTGTTGTTCCTCTGTTCTTTTGATGGATGAGAACTTTTCTTCTTAGAAACCTGTCGTCCGTTGATACTGAGTGTTGCGATGCTTTATTACCATTCTCTCTCTAAAACGAGTACTGTTTGTTGTTGGATCTCTTTCCATATCTTGTGCATGTGGTTGATTGTTTTCAGTGCATAGCTGCTGCTACTGCTTACTTTGTGTTAGACTGTAAACTTAAGAATAAACAAATACTGATATATTCACCCCTTAGGGCCAATGTGGTATAACAAAAAAAAACACACGCACACACGCACGCACGCACGCACCCACAAAAACAAAAAGGTAAGGGGGCTCTGCCCTTGCATTGCCAGCTCAGTCTGCTCCTTGTCATTTTGCATGTGGGTCCTCATGAAAATGAATCTCATCCTTTGCAGGATAATTCTTGCATGAGTCTCCCTGTCATTTTGCACGAGGGAGGGTTCATGTGAGCTAATAATCATCCTCTCTCCAGAAATGAAAAGAAGAATGAGATTTTTTTTTGCAAAAATTATCCTGCAAATAACATGGGCAGAGGGGCAGTTTGAGAACATAAAATGGGCCAAACTGGCCCAGAAAAGTTTTAGGAGGCCAGCTTGGTAAAAAAGCCAGGCCCATTAAGATCTCTGTTGGCAAGCTATTCTGCTGTATTTCTTCATTTGATCATCGTCAGTATTTCAGGTGCACTTTTAACTGCGGGTGTGCTCACAGCTGGATTGATCAGTTTCAGACAAGGAAATTCTCAGTTGGGCCAGAAGCTAATGAGGGCTCGTGTGGTTGTCCAGGGCGCCACTGTTGCACTAATGGTTGGTACTGCGTACTACTATGGGGAGAAGTTTTAAATGAGTTCCAGAATTGGAGTTTGTTTGATGGAGTAACTCTGGTACTCGATCATGCTCCTCTACTTTGTTCCCCGTTCTGAACTGTGGGGAGCATTTTGCTCTCCACCGAGAGCAATGCATGAACAGTCTTCATGATCACCTGATTGCTTGCCTCTCTTCTTTGATTTTCTATTCCATAAATGGTTCGCCGTTTGCGACAAATGGGTACAAATAACATCACCATAATGTTACAATTAAGCTATCAATCTAATTAATTTAAATAAGAGAAATGATTGCATTGGACTTGGTCAGTTCAACAACCAATCAGGTTTGTGCATTACATTCATCACTTGTTTCATGGGTTACCATGTAAAACTCATGTCAATCATATTGTTCGAGCCATCCGATCAATTGCCTATAAAGTGGACAGTCAAGATTGCTATGGAAAAATAAACCTTAACAAGTTGAAGCCCATTATCGTGGATTGTTTATGGTTCTAAAGGGCCACTTTTATGAGGGAACCATGACCATCCCATACATTTGCTTGGAAAATGGATAGCTATAAAATGATAAGGCCAACTTATGGATTGATCAGATCAGCTGATTTCGTGTAATTTTCACATAATAGCTCATAAAATGTATGCAGTTTGGATTGATCAATTGGTCTATCCTACTAACCTTAAGCAGGTAGGGGCACTATAACTTTCTGAGCTATGTCAGCATTGGATCATTTCTCTTTAAATAATAATTATATCTAGTAGTAAATTAAATATATTAATAATACACTATAGCATTATATCATCATAATCCTGCCTTGTAGCAATTGTGCCTGTTTGTAGTATTTGCACTGTCAGGTCCCCAGCAGGCCAGGTGAAAGAAGAGAGTTTGATTTCAGGTAGGAAGCTGGTCATTAAACTTCAGCCAATCTACCATCAGAATAAATCGTGTTCCAATCTTAATCAAGCCAGGGTATTCCCCGCAAGTGACGTGCCATGATTTTTTCAACCTGGTTGTGTTGAGCATGCACTCTGACCTATACCAAGCTATGCAAAAGGACTGAATGGAGTTCTCATGCCACTTCTCCACATATCAGTTCTAATGCATGCGTTGCCAATGTCCCTCAAATCTGGTTTCTATGACGGTTGTTTCTATGTTGGGGCCTCAGTCTCATCAGTTCTCTTAGCAGTGGTTTATTGAAAGAGGATAGTTCAAGCTTATGAAAAATGAATTGGTTCCTTGGGGATATTGTGAAAGCTTGGTGGTTAGGTAGATGCAAGTAGAAATGTGGGATGATTTACTTAGAGGAGCAAGTCCTATCTGAATTTGGAAGGCCCTTCCACTCTCTATAAGGATTTAGACAATGGGTGCCATTAGCATAATGGCTATCAATTGAGAAGCCCTCTTGAAACATATCAATAGATCCCTCAAGCTTTATGTGAATATTGTATGGAAGAGCTTTATGTGAAGAATGCATGGAATAAGGTCGGGATACACCTGACTAATGGAGCTATATGATGCTTTGCAGCAACTTCAAGTGTAATGATTTTTTTCCTAAAAGAAATTGGAGCCAAAACGTTAATACTTTCAAAGAGTTAACATTTTTGAGATGCATAGAAATAACCCATGCGAAGGATTTTGGTTGCTATAACTCATTTCTCCTCTAACCATGCAACTTGCTCAATCTCTCTACCTTGTCAATATTTCTAGATGCTTTATCATACAAGGCATGTACTTTCTCAATGGATGCTTGCAATTTGCTTTGTTTCACCTTCTTGTTGAGTTGTAACATGACAAGACGTATGGCAATTGCCGTGGCTGCTAACTATTCTCAGGGATTTGTAAACACGCGAATTTGGAGAATGTTTTCTATCTTTCTTCAACCCAAAGGTAGGTTTAAATAACCACATTACAAGGCTATACAAGGAAGGTTATTTAAGAGCTTCTCTATACATGGTATTTTATACCTAACAACCCCTATATACAATATTCTATTCACACCCCCCCTCAAACTGATGTGGGATAGTGAACCAACATCAGTTTGCCACGAAGAAACCTATGATGAGATGATGTCATAGTTTTGGTAAAAAAATCAGCAAGTTGTAGCGCTGATGTCACATGAGGAAGAGAAATGATTCCAGCTGTGTATTTTTCTCTCACAAAGTGGCAGTCAACTTTAATGTGTTTAGTGCGCTCGTGAAATATCGGATTCGAAGCCAACTGAATCGCACTAAGATTGTCAGCATATAATGGAGTTGCCACAGACAAAAAGATCCCAAGTTTTGTTAACAATCCCCGGAACCAAGTAATTTCACTACATGCATCTGCCATTGCACGGTATTCTGCTTTTGTGCTGGATCTAGATGCCGTGGTTTGCTTTTTACATTTCCAGCTAACCAATGATTGTCCTAAGAAAACACAATAACCCGCGGTGGACTGTCGTGAAATGGGACATCTTACCCAATCTGCATCAGAGTAAGCAGATAATTGTAGATTAGGCGACGATGGAAAGAGAAGCGCTTGGTTGAGGGTACCTCTAAGGTAACGAATAATGCGATGAACTGCCGTCATATGCAATGTGCAAGGAGCCTCAACAAACTGGCTAAAAACATGAACTGCATATGAGATATCGGGACGAGACATAGTGAGATAGACTAGTCTTCCCACCAGCTGCCTATAGGATGTAACATCGGAGAGAAGGTCGCCATCATCTTTCCCATACTTGACATTCAATTCTAGAAGAATCTCATGGGTCTTGTTATCCGTAAGGTTTGCAAGCTTGATCAAATCACAGGTATACTTTCGTTAACTCAAGAGATAACCTTTAGTATTATGAGAAATTTCAAGACCTAAAAAATATGTTAACGGCCCCATATCCTTCATATGAAATGAGGAATAAAGTAATAATTTGAGATCAACAATTCCTTGAGCATCACTTCCTGTGATGAGAATATCATTGACATAGACCAATAAAGCAACTAGACCTGAATCAGTCTTGAGAATAAGCAATGAAGAATCATATTGCTTTGAGAATAGCCTGTCATGGTTAACTCCCCATGGAATTTTTCAAACCATGCTCTTGGTGCTTATTTAAGTCCATATAAAGCTTTAGATAGCTTGCAAACTAAGCGTGGATCCTTGGATTTGTAAACGGGAGGTTGCTTCAAGTAAACTTCTGCTTTGAGATTTCCATGGAGGAAAGCATACTTGACATCGAGTTGACTAAGTTGCCAACCTTTAGAAGCACTTATAGTGATCAAGGAACGGACCGTTTTCATTTTTCCCATTGGAGTGAATGTCTCATCATAATCAACTCCATATTCTTGTTTATAGCCCTGGGCCACGAGCCGAGCTTTGTATCGATCTAAGCTCCCATCAGATTTTAATTTCACAGTATATACCCATTTGCTTCCTATCACTTGCTTCCCCTTAGGTAATGGAACCAGCATTCAAGTAGCATTTTCCTCGAGTGCCTGAATCTTATCATCCATGGCCTTTACCCAACACGGTTGTGTAGATGCCTGAGAATAAGAAGTAGGGACAACCAAAGAATCTAATCCAGAAAACAAGGCATGATGAGAGGTAAAAAGATTTAATTGACGGGGAGGAATAGACGAACGACTGGAACGTCGTAATTGAATCTCAGTGGAAGATCGGATAGTTACTTGCGCAATAGGAGAAGAAGACAACTGATTGGAAGCAGGAGCAGCTGAGGGAGAGGACCCAAGAGAGATAGGCTTCACACGGCGTTGGTAGACCTGCAAAGGAGGAGTGGGAGAAGGAAGCATAGAATGATTGTCTTCAAAAGAAGACATATGAGAAATGGAAGATGGAACAATGGTAACTGAAGGAGATGCATGGACAACTTTATAATAAAGCAAATTTTGACACACGAACACGATGAGAAGATGGATCATAACAACGATATCCTTTCTGATTCTCCCTATATCCAAGAAATACACATTTAGCTGCCCTGGGATTGAGTTTATCCCATTCTCGCTCTGGAAGATGGACAAAAGCAATGCATCCAAACACTTGTAACCGACTATAATCGGGATCTTTATCATGAAGGAAGAACGTGAGAGTTTTCTGGTTGGCCAAAACACTGGAAGGTAATCGATTGATCAGATACATAGCTGTTGATTTTGCTTCAGCCTAAAGAAATTTTGGAACACCGGCATACTCCATCATGGTGGTTGCTACCTCAGTAATGTGCCGATTCTTTCGTTCTGCTACTCCATTTTGCTCCGGTGTGTGAGGACACGTTCGCTGATGTATAGTTCCATTTGAACTTAGAAAAGTCTTAAACTTGGAGGACATATATTCTCCCCCAAAGTCAGACCGTAGAACTTTAATTATCTTTGCAAATTGAGTCTCCACATATGATGAAAATTGTCTGGAATATGAAAATGCTTCAGACTTGTGCTTCATAAAATAAATCCAAGTGTGTCTTAAAAAGTCATCCACAAAGATGATGTAATACAACGAACCACCAGGAGCCATGATGGGAGATGGACCCCAAACATCAGTATGAACGAGATCAAACATATTCCGAGTACGAGTCTTACTTAATGAAAAGGGCAATGCAATAGATTTACACACTTTGCTACTAACACAGTTCATATCAATGGAAATGGGACTAATATTGATTTCTTTATTCAAAATACCAGATCTAAATAAGAAAGCATGTTTTTAGAATTTGGATGCCATAAGGAAGAAAAACCACAAAGAAGAAATGTACCACGGATTTCTGGGTGAGCAGGACCGGATTTGACGAGCAGGACCAAATCTGAGGAGCAAGATGAAATCGTTGATGGAGAGTAGGACCAAATCTGATGCGGATCTGGAGGTTTTGTGGTCGTGCAGCAGGTATGGGCTGCCGGATCTGGAGATGGTAGAGACTGGCTGCAATTACAGCGGGATCTGGAGATGGTTTTTGACAGTGAGCACGCTGATGGAGCATGATGGAGATGATGGCAGGTTGCAGAGAAGATGACAGAGCCACCAGAATCAATGGAGGAGGAAATCGTGGACCGCCGGAATCAAAGGAGGAGTGCCGGTTCAGAAACCTAGCTCTGATACCATGTAAACACACGAATTTGGAGAATGTTTTCTATCTTTCTTCAATCCAAAGGTGGGTTTAAATAACCACGTTACAAGGCTATACAAGGAAGGTTATTTAAGAGCTTCTCTATACATGGTATTTTACACCTAACAACCCATATATACAATATTCTATTCACAGGATCTTCCCTCATTGGGATTGATAAGTTAAGCCTTGCAAGTATACCCAGATTCGTTAGTGGAGAATTGGTAGGCTATAGAATATTTTGGGTTTCTGACATCCAACGGATATCCCTCATACAAAGAACCGCTCGATTAGATGATGGCAATTGTCCAGAAGTTGTCAAAGATGGGCTATATAGATAGGAGGGCAATCTCACAAACATCCTCATGTATTACACATCATTTGCTTGTTATAGTGTGGAGCTAGATGGATGATTGAGAACATCATGGGGTATATATTGCGAGAGTCCTTGCTTAAGTAGTCACCATCAAAAGGGGCACATGGATATATCATAATGCACTATTTGCTCAACCAATTATTTGAGCAAAAATGGCCCTTTTGATGGCAATAGTACTAGGAAGTTCTCAAAGATGGGCCAAAGAGTCGGGAGGGCAAGCTCGCAAACACCTTCATGTATTGCATCACTCGCTTGTTGCAGTGTGGAGCCAAATGGATAGTGGAGAACATCATGGGTACATATCAGGTTGGGCCAATGGAGTTCAGGTTGAGCTCGACTCAAGTTGCACCCCTATTCATAATTGAAATTTATGGGAGAGGAATGGTGGATAAGGAATGTCTGTCCTTTATTACTCTTATACCAAAGAGATTGCAAAGGTCATCATCATCGTCAACTAAGCCTTATTCTAACTAATACAGGTATGTTATTAATGATTGCAGTATCGATAATACCATTAGATATTATATGATATTGATCTTTAGTTGGGAAACTTCCTATGTATCGTCGTGTCTGTCGATAGATCGCAGTGTATTGTTGTGTCGTAATGTATCAGTGTGTTGCAAGTGATATATCGCTATGTATCGATGATACCCTAATTGCATCAGTTCCTTTGTGAAAATATTAGAAAATCACTAAAATTTTTTTTTTTTTTTTTTTGGTGAAATATTTTGCTTTTATTATTTTCCTAAGGAAACGTCAACCACTCATTTTTTATTATTTGGAGAGGAAAGGGGATCTAGTTGCTGTTGCTGGAATTGAAATACCCAAACTGATGAATTTTTGTGAATTGGAATAGTTTTTTCTTGTTTAAATTCCTTGGTTTTTTTTGGATTGAAGCTCATAATTATATCCTTTCTCGTCTTATCACTCATCCATCTCAACAAACCTCATTTCAGCTAGTCTTATCCTATGAACATCTTGTTCCTCAACCTCCCAACATTCCATCCCACAAAATATAGCTGGTCTTATAGCCATCCCATAAAATTTCCTTTTAGTTTGAGTGGTACATGCCGATCACATAAAACTCCAGATGCTCATCTCCATTTCTTCTTGAATTCTATGGGCTACATCCCTCTCAATCTCTCCACTCTCATGAATATTGGCCCAAGATATCAGAAGTGGTCATTTTGATATTATTAGTCAACACTCTTAACTAATTCCTTGTTTCCACACTATTGTTACTAAAATTGTACTCCATACACCGTTTTGGTTTGACTAATTGTAAATTCTGTAGATTCAAAAGCACCCTTCCCTAAATCTATCTTTGTGTTTACGCGTCTCTTGCTTGTCAATCAAAGCTATGTCATCTGCAAACAACATAAACCAATCTCACCTGTCTCTCCACTAGTGTTCCTCACATTTATTACCCTCCCCCATACATAGCCTTACTCATGTCAATATATCCTCTGGAAACTCCTTCAGTATTGAAAGAGGGTGCAAAGGTGATTAGGGATTTTCAACCAATTTGTCTTGTTTGTGGTTCATATAAGATATTGGCTAACTTTCTTTCTCCAGGGCATGCTTGACTACTTCTTGATGTCATATCGTCTTCTCAACGGGCTTTTATTGGTAGTAGGTGGATTCTAGATGGTATGTTGGTGGCCCATGGAGGTACCATTGGAAATAGCTCTAAGACAGGGATCATTTAGAAGTCTGATTTAGATGAGGAGGCTTGGTTTTTTGAGTGTGTCAGGGCTTTTTTGAGTATATGATGAGGAGGCTTGGCTTTGGCATTAAATGAAAAAGTAATGCTTCAGCATTAGATGAAGATGATTGGTAAAGAAGTATATTGCCTCAACATCATTTTAGTAATGATTAATGGCACTTGTAAGGGCTTCTTTAAAAGCTCTAGGAATTTGAGGTAGGAAACCCCCTTCACCCTTTTTGTTCATGGTTGAGGCCATGCCTCTGAAAATCCGAGTAGATTAATTTCAAAGGGTACCAAGGAAGGAAAATAAAGGTTTAAGGTGGACACATTTTGGTTTCATGTTTCACATCTTCAATTTGTAGATGATATGAGCATATTGAATAATGAAAAATAATTTCTAATGGTCCAAAGCATTTTCATGTCAGAAGGTTAACTGGTATAAATAGGAAGTTCTTGGCGTAGGAATGGATGGGAGGGATTTGGCTAACCTGTCATCAATTATGGGGTGTAAGGTGGGTATATTTCCGACAACTTATCTGGGCCTTCTGTTGGCATTGGGAAGCGACATAAATCTCTTCGAGATCTCAGTAGAAATAATGGAGAGGGAATTGCCTAGTTGGAGGAGTAGATATCTTTCGGTGGTAGAATAACTCTAATTAAGTAGATCTGCTCGGATATGTTTGTCTACTTCATGCCCCTATTTTAGTATCTGATGAGTGTGGTAGAAAGGCTTGGAGGAATTCATTGTGATTTTCTTTGGTAGGGAAGTGAGGTTACCTGGAAGTACCATTTCATGGAATGGAAGGAGGTTTTTAAACCAAATGATAAAGGGAGCCTGGGTACCAAAACTTTATGAATGGTTAATCAGGCCTTGTTGAGTAAATGGCTTTGGAGGTGTGGTCAATGGAATGATAGCCTTCAATAGAATGATAGCCTTTGGAGGAGAGTCACCAGAGCAAAATATGGGTGTCAATTAGGATGTGATCCTTGATTTAAGCTCCTTGTAATGTTAGGTTTGCGATGAGTAATTCAAAAAGTAATGCCCTAGTTGAAAGAAGGAATTATATATGGAATTGGTAATGGTGAGAGGATATGTTTTTGGGAAAGCTCTTGCTTGAGGATCGTCCTTTTTTCTTTATTTATTTATTTATTTATTATTATTTTATTTTATTTTATTTTAATGCCTCTACAATGTGATGGTAGGTAAGAGAAGTACTATCGACCGATGTCATTTGAGGTAAGTAGGGTTTGTGGTGGAATTTGCTTTTCAAAAAGAATCTAATTGATGAGGAAATATATTCATTCAACATTTTTCTTTTACTTTTGAAGATGTTTTACTCCAGTTAGAGGTTGAATCCTCTTGAATTGTTTACAACTGGCTCTATTTGGACTTCTTTTACTTTCAAAAAGAAGCTTTGACAGGTATAATCTCGACTACGAGATGCTCCTGGAAGTAGTGGGGTTTTTGTTGTGTGGTAGGGATCAATAAGATACTTTGGACCATCGTCTTAACATGAATTACACTCTTGTTAATGCTGTTTCATGTGCATGCAAGTAGAGGAGTCTATGAAACATCTATTGTCTATTGTCCTTTTTCTCATGGGGTATGTAACGCTATAATCAGGTAGAAATTTTGTTGGAAGTGTGGCTTTAGTTTTGAGAGAGGGAGACCCTTGTGGTGTTTGTTTGGCAGTTAGTTTTTTTTTGGAGAGTGTGGTTCATCAGGCTTCTAGAAGTGGAAGTCGTACGGTGACCGGATTATTTCTTGAGCCATGATTTTGAAGAAATTTAAAAGTGTTTTCGGGGATAATTTTAGAAGAGGTTGGTTGGAGGTATTAAAAACAGAAGTTGCTAGCTTGGATACGAAGTGCTTGGTTTCTGCCTCCAATGGAGTGTGGAAGCTGAAATTCAATGGATGTTCAAGCCTGATAAGGATAGGAGGTGCCACAAGAGATGATTAAGGTATAAGTTGTAATGACTTCTTACCATCTTTTCTAGTTTTAATAATATTTGCATGGTTTCTAAAAAAAATCATTGCTTCTTTCCTAGACTAGTTGGGAGGGCTAGTTAAAGCACGAACTTAATCATATGCATGCCCACCAATAATCGAAGTAGATTTTGCTAATGTAACTAGATGCGTTTCATCTTCTGTAGATTACCCTATAGTTGCACGAAGCACGAAGTGAAGTGCTAATAGATTTGTTGTGGGAGAGGGGAAGTACCTCTTTCAAAATGCTTTCAAGTATAAATCATTGTTCTAAAACTTGGTAACTTGACTTGGTGAGATTTTGTTCTGAACCCAACTTGGCAAGATGAAGAGCTGAGCCATGAGGAAACTCAATTTTGAGAGTGACTTGGCCCTGATTCAGTCAGACTTGTTGACTCACTTGGTCAACTCGATGCAACATGTGACGACTCAAGCTGAGTCACTCATTTTGTCAAGGCGCTACTTAATTAAAATTAAAAGGAGAAGAGATAAGAACCAAACCCAGAACCCTTGTGTGGATTGCTAATGCCCTCTACCAACAATCTATGGCACATTTAGCTATCTGTTTTCATATTTAATAATACTTGCACAAACATGATTATTTAAATATTCCTTTCCTACCACTTATATTTTTCATTTGGTAGTTATTAACTATTGAGTGGAGCCGGGTTAACTCTTCGATTCCATCTCGAGCTGAGTCATGTTTTTGGGTTTTTAAGCTATGGTATAAATGGGTAGGAAGCAAGAACTGGAGCACAAGTCTAACACATGTTTTGAAGTGGGAGTGGTGCCTAGTTAGAAGGATCATGCAACTTAGAATTATCCTTGGCGTTTCTCCCGTTGGATGGAGGAGATTTGGGTGTTGAATGGGACCATCTCAGTGTCCTTTACACATGTAAATAGGGATATAAAGATGTTGCAGAACCCTAGCTTACGAAAGAGAATGTTGGGAGGAACATTGAACAAGTGGCCTCTTTAGTGGAAAAACGAGACTGCTATCAACACCACGCAATGCAACTGCATTTTTTTTTTTTTTTTTGAGAATTTTATTTACACTGTTTCTGAAAATTTTAGAAAATTCTCCCCACATTAATACTTTAAATTTAGTTATTAAAATATCAAATTAAGTCCAGTAAAGACTTTGTCGGGTCCTTGAGTCAATCCAACCTAGATAGACGTTTAGTCAAGTCCAATTGAGTTTTCTATTTTTTGGCAGAGCTTTGGATGCCTCAAAGACCCGTCATCACTAGCTTTTCTTGAAAACCTGGCTATCTCATTACTTATATTGGCTAAGATTCATACTTTTAACCCATATTTTTACACCCCTTGAACTCAATGAGAGGAACTTTATTGCCAAATGATATTTGATCACCAATCTGTGGCATATTCGGTAATCTTGATGGGGTTGTTTCATTAGCAATTGGGTCTAAGATAATATCCTTATATACTTGGGGTGTATATGCTTCTCCTTACGTACGCTGACACTTTAGCGAGGCAACCTGCTAGTTTACCATTGGTTGCCACCATAATGGATTTGCTAAACCTCTTCCAAGTATCCATTATTAGAGGAAAATTGATTTTTTTAAGTAGGACCTTACCCTCCTAACCCTTAGCCTTCGTGGGAGAGCTTTGGCACAAGGCTCCTCTTAGGTCCTTTTTTTCAGTGCAACATAGGAAAGCACCCTCTTTTTGTCATACCTGTAGCTCCCCATGCTTGTTTGGAGGGATCATCATAAATTATTGAAGTATGTCGTTCATGGTACGTAAAATATTTAGTTAGAGCCTCTACTCTTACTAAGACTACAAAATGTTCTTGTGAATTATGGCCAATACCAGGTATATAAGTAGCGATTTTAAATCCAGAGGTTAATCGTACTCGAGAACTATAGATTTGCTAAAGAGGCAACCCTGAGGACCTTCGTCGAACCTGGAAGGAGGGGGTTCCTATTGAACGCAATGTTACCCAAGGCGCGATCGATAATGAAAATCCAACGTTTGGGTAATCGGGATACCTATAAAAATTGGGCCCAACCCTCAAAAATACGATAATACATCTAAGAAATTATTCCATTTGACGTACTCCCCATTGATTAATAGGAGCATCCATCGACAAAAGGATCACCCTAAGATGATCATCTCATGGCTATTGAGAACAAATCAAATAAGATTGTTCGATTTCTCAATCTTTCTAACTTATACGTAATGAAGTGCTTCCCCTATGATATAAATTGCATGGAAAAAGAATTTTATGTTCTTCCTTTCGGGAAGGGAGAATTAGGGAAATCCTATTAATTATTGCGACTATCAATTCCATACAAACCCATAGATTCTTCTACCATTCCTCATAATAAAGCTCATACTCCTTAGTGTATCACTTAGCCACTAACCTGGCTTTGTAACTATCAATGGACCCTGTTGACTTTGTAATGCAATGAATTGTTTCACTCCTAATTGCTTTGCTTTTATTGACCCATAGCTCCTAATTGAGAGTTCATAATGTAAGACTTATATGATCTGATTAATTGTTAGAATAGAAAATTTCCCTTTTTAGCAAATCAATCATGAATGTTTCAAACATTGAAATTCTTTCGGATAGCCGTTGTTCGCTCTCTAGTTGGGCAGTAAGGGTCGAGAAGGCAAATCACTCATTCTTAAAATTAGCATTCTTAAGACCAAAGAATTGGGCTGAAAAAGGGGAGCCTTCCTTAATGGGTAGTGTTCGACCTGAATAACCCACTCCCTCCTCAGATAGAGATGCTGGCCGACTCGCTTGGCTTGCCTATCTCCATCTCTCGAGCGACTTCATTTACAAAGATTAAACAACTCAACTAGATACTTACGCTTCAATACTACTCACTTACGAAAGGATACATGAAGGAAGAAATCAATCGTGAAAAGTCAGAAACAAAGGCACATGGAATAGTGTAAAGGTGAAATGACTTGAAGAGCTAAGGGGGCACGTAGGCACACCTCATGTTTCACTTTAATACATAAAGGACACGTAAATGAATGCATGGACACCTAGTATGAAGTCCATAGCATGAACACCTTAAGCTATAAACAACCTCGAATGGATTGGATTGTTTCTGCCAATAAAATGAACGTGGAGAAAAAGGAAATTTACTAAATGGAGCACCCACCCAACCGAGAACCAACCAATGAGTGATATTTCTCTTTCTAACAACACAATCATGAGTACACCTATTGTGATTCCCAATACAAGAGTAAAAATAGGGACAATCAACCATACGAAGCCATAGACCTCTTTTGAGGTCTTATCAATAAAATTTCCATTTATTCGAGATCTAGGCATAGTTAACCGTCCATTCGATAATTCTTCTAATTACCACTCCAGGGAAAATGATCCCACAAACAAAGGAATTGTATAGTATGAAATCACTATAGATAATATTGTGTTTCCATAAAGTAGAGCTTCGGGCGGTTCCTTACTCCCATCTGAGAGAGATATGACATTTCTTTCATATTCTTTTCCGATGTGGGACCACTGATAGTAATTGCCCCATAGATCTTATATCTATCTATATGAAGAAGAAATCATGCAAGGAAGGGGATTCTTATTTGTATAAATGATACTTTGAGCTTGGAACGAGCATGAAGAAATTAACAATATTTCTTTATCTTTTGAGTTGTTCTGCCGAATCGGTATGTTTGGTGGCATGTGGATTTCATGGAATAAAATCAATTAGAGGAAGGAATATTTCATTGTCTCTTACGATGGAGTTTTTCTATGTTTGTTTCTTTGGTAAATTACTTCGGTGGTGGCCAAACTGGCACTTTGCTCTCCTCTTATTCTTCATTGGATGGTTCGGATGGACTTCACCGTTCTTTCCCAACTAAAATAGAAAGGGCTATATCACATTGAGATGTCGATTTGTTTTCCACCCCCAATGAGATGTTTGATCCTGGCTCAGAACGAACGCTATCTTTATGCTTAACAGATGCAAGTGGAACGTTGTTTTCAGGGTCAAACAACTGTCCTTTTGAAGCGCATAGTTCATGGTGCTCAACAATGATCATAAAATCTTCATCTTCGATCTCTCTTGCGTGCTAGGACAACGACGTGTAGCGCCCAAAAAAAAAAGCCCCCTCGCTCAAGTTGCTTTCTTTGTTTTGAAGCTTCAAAATGTATGCGCATGCCCTAAAACGAGATGGAATTCCATAACCTAAACAACTCAGTTGAGAGCTCCGTGACCGATTCAAGTTTAGGTCCAATGATTTTTTTTTGTGTTATTTTTCGAAATTGATTCATTTTGATCACGCCTGAAACTTGTTAAGTTGAAATCTCTTTCTCAATTTGAGGACTTGGGTCTATGTCAATTAAAGGGACTCAAAAAGCATTACAAAATCTTACCTAGGTCCTGGAGACCGGGTGTCTAAAGACCTTAAAAAAGTCTTCTGCCATGGAGATAGACCCAGGCCGAGCGAATAAGTAAACTTCAAAGTGGATCTGGTGTGCGAAGAGTGCGTTATGACTTGTGGCCTGCTGCCTGGTGGTGCCATGCTCATGTTATAACAAAATTGTTGATGGAATTTGGCTCATATCTAGTATTCAGAGTTTGCCTACCCCGAAATGGCCTAGCCCAATAGGGAAATACCAATTCATTGGTCCTTTCGATACAATCAAATAGATTGCCACAAGGGCGCCATATTCTAGGAGCTCAAACTATGTGATTGAATAAATCCTCTTCTTTTTAATGCATGTATTTAATATATTCGGAGCTATTAGAGCGGGAATGTATCATTTTTTTTATTGACCCTCCTAACCCTTAGCCTTCATGGGAGAGCTTTGGCACAAGGAATTATTATTATTTTTACTCATTTTAAGTATTGAATGCTAACCCCAATATCACCTTTTATAGACTTTGGGCATTTAATGAGGGTTAGTACGCCTATGATGCTTCACCTTCTTAAATGATAGATGTAACTAGCTCCAACCATCATTGTCTCTCAGCTGCCTTTATTGGGGTGACTTCTGATTCGTAACTATAGCTTCTTACCACTACTTCACATTAGCTTTGAGGAATTGTATTGTTACTATATATTGAAGAGAACCATATCCTAGGTCTTTAGAAAAATCTTCATCTTTGTTGTACATTACTGATGACCTTAATAGTCAAGTACCTTGTTCTGCAAGCTTTGTTTCCTTTATACACACGCTCAGGATTGGTTTTGTTTGACTTTTAGGCTTGCTTTGTTCTAAGTGTGGGAGAAGTCAATAAGCTCTTGCCAGTATGGTGTGCCCTGAAAATCCAATGATGATGTTTACGATAAGGGAAAATTCATTTAGTTAGAAACGCATCATTTGAAGACCCAAGCTGTAAGAGCCAACTACTTTATAGGTCACCTAGGCTTTTAAAGGCCCCTCCTGCATGTTATTAAGAGGGTTCCAAAAAGTTATTTTGTGCATGGGTCTAGTGTTTACTGTATAGGCATCGCGTTACATATCATATCCATGGGATTCGGATATGTATTGGTTATCGCATGAGATATATCGTTTGTATCGGGTAAGGTATCACACCTTTTGGGAAATATGGGGAAACATTGGAATATTGGCCAAAAATTTTAATGAAAATTTAGGAATTGTTTAAAAAGACCTTAACACACTTTCAAATCATAACATTAAAAAAAAAAATACACATAATAAGTTTCCTTGTACAGGGTCCTAAGCTATGCACTATCTCACTGAATTGATGCAACTATATTCAAAGTGAATTCATAATAGTATAAATGTAAGAAGACATTTATGAAAACACAATCAATATATTGAACTTATAAGTAGGAATTTAGAAATATACCTATGAATTATATGTCTGGCTGTGGTTCAGACCCATATAGAGCTGCACCATGGATCATAATCACCATCTCCACCTTGACGTGGCTGAGAATAGTAGTGCTGCTCCACAAATCGACAATACTATGCCCATGTCATAGTAAAATGGTACCGATTTAAGATACTCTCTAACATAATGCTAGTATTCATCTTCTCCGAAATGAATTAGCACGCTTATTGTTCACTCCCCAAGTATAGGGTTGTGATGTAGTAATAAACACGGTGAGACCGAGGTCGAATCCCAAGGGACTGAAACCTGTACGTAATATGAAAATAAGTAGAACTAGAACTAGACTAAGATGAAATCTAAATCGGTTGTAATTTGAGGAATAATGGTGAAATAATTATCTAAAATTTAAAAAATTTAAAGGTAGGAAACTAGGGTGCCAAGGATCCACTTGTAGAGATCAGGGAGATCTACGCTTGATTCATGATCTCAACTGAACTTCGAGTCCCATCTTCATCCAGTTGGAAGATATACCATGAAAATCAAATCTGAACTTCTTTTGACCTAGTTTTCAAGAGATAAGACAGATGTAAATTAGAGTAGATTCCATCACAAAACCATGCCCATGAGACAAAGTAAACAACAGAATTAAAGTAATTCACAGCCAATCAGAGAGATGTATGAATGTTAGGAAGAGTTCCGTCATCTAACCATGCCCAGGAGACGATGGTGAACAACAGGGCTTTCTAACCGCATAATCAGAATAATGAAAAGAAATACTCAAGCCATCACAGATTTACTGTAATATCAGTCACAATAAACCATTAAAAACTAAAGCCTTTCTTAAAATCAAACCAATCAATAACAAGTTCAACATGAATCAAAACCGTAGGATCATTCCATCACGCCACAAGCTTCACCTGTTAGCCCTAGCTAAGAGGTTTAGCCCGACATGAGTGGGATAAATCTCAGAAAAATCATAAAATCAAACAAATAAGAAATAAACTCCTAATCAATTCTCTCTCTCTCTCTCTCTCTCTCTCTCTCTCTCTCTCACGTCAGAAGCTTCCCGGATCCAATTGGATCCCTTTCCCTCGTGCGTTCTCCCTCTTTATAGCCAAAGAGAGTCGGTGACGTGCATAGAAATGGTCTTGCGTTGGGATCTTGTTCTTGCTCAAAAGGAGTATAAAGAATCGGATTTTTCTCCATGGATAGGGTAAAGACCCCTTGGTGCATCGTCTGAACGGTTTAGATCATCTAACCGATCAAGGATGGTGGGCCACAATCGCCCGGAATTTTCGGATTTCCCAGACGTGCGTTACTTGCACAAATCTTGCGCTGACGTGTTCGGTGGGCCTCATAGTGGTGTTTTCTGCGAAATGTACTCCGTTCATTAGATTCCTGGCGAAATTTCAGTTAGAAAGGAGTAGTTTTTGTGGAGTTTTGGTGCTGTCCACTGTATAAAATCAACTAGCCGTTAATCTTGCGTTTTTGACGATCCACGTGCGTACACATGTATGGGCTGAAAAGGAAAGCTAAGAAAGGGTTTTACCCCATCTATGGAGTGAATGGACGGCTCTGATCAGCAATGGGGCGAAGAATGGGCCCCACTACTCAAAGTCGGTGAAACAGCGTCCGCACGCTGTTTCCTTTGTGAAGAAGGTCGGGTCAACCGACTTGACCAAGGAACCTCGTCCGGTGCACAGTGAGTGCACTTACACCTTACGTACATTCAATGTACATGTGGGATCCATAGTGATGTATTTGAAAGATCTGCGCCGTCCATCTGTTTTGTAGCCTCATTTAAGTCGATGATTCCAAAATTAAAGCGTATCCAGAGATCAAGTGGGCCCCACTTAAGGATTTAAGGGGCTGATCTGCCCATTGGGCCACTTCTACAGGGATTCGATGGTTCAAATTTGATGTGTACGGTTAATTTATGGTCCTGAGGATACGTATGAAGTTTTGAGCTGAACGGATGGTGGAAACCCTGTGATCTTGCATTCTGAACTAATTTCGGGCCACTTGAGCTTCAATTTCTCGACTTTCTCGTATCTCTGGCGTGTAAATCTGTCGATCTTGGGCCCCTGGGGTCCGTCCCTTGCCTTGATGACTCATGAGCATTAAATCCATGCTTTTAACATCATTTTTTAGTCCAGGCTCCTAAATTCACCCTGCAGCATAAACACGATTAAAATAGGGTGTTAAACGGCATCATGTTCATAAATTTAGGTAATAATTGGGGTTTAATATGCAATATTCGACCCTCAACACTAATCCATGAGTATTGCCTAATCATCATATTTTGTGGTTGATTTGGATATGGGGTGGGTATAGATATAGCTCCTGGGTATCCATAATGCTGGCCATATCTATGCTGTTGCCCATATCCCTGCATGTATGCGGAAGTGAACTCCTGACCGTAGTCGAAAAATAATGTGTTATACCTGTTGGTGTCACTCACGACATATCCACCAGGTCCATATCTGTATTAGTATCCATATCCATATTGTGGCATAGAACTCGAGCTACTCTCTCATGTCTGTGATTCATATCCATACTGTGGCATGGAACTTGAGTTCTCCTCCCTCATCCATGATCCAGATCTAGTGCCACCCGCCTCCTGCGAACATGTGTCCCTCATGGATATTGCTAATGACTAATTCTGTTAGCTTTTGGGTCTCATTCTTCTTTAGTAACTTTTTATGGGTGTATGCTTTGTTAATGACAAGTCAGTGCCGTGGTTCATTTGGACGAGAACCATGGTCAGTGTCCTGGGTGACATGATCAAAATCACCCTCTCTAGTGAATGGGTTAAGAGGCCTCTGAGATTGACTCTCAGGATGATAGTCAGTATTGCCATCATCACCATCATCAGTATCGTCACTAGAGTCACCATCATTCTCACCATCATTGCTGTCATCACCATCACTAGACCCACCACCTACATCACTATCTATCTCGGTCTCGGTGTCAGATAATGTATCGCCGCCAAGTGTCCCACATGATAGTGATTGCTGCGAGCAGCCCATTGGACTCCTCGTCAATGGGTCAAAAGCTTCATTAGAAGATCTTTGCTACTCCACATAAGTGTCAACATCAATCCCCACACTACCTCTACTACCACATGCGGCTCCAGTCACTTATCAAAAGTATCTAAGCCATCTGACCCAACCCACTTATAAAGTGGTTGTCCTCATCCTCTTCAGCATATGCATGCTGTCCGATCATCATCAAGTCCAATGGGTCCTATGCTTATCTTCTTCCTTCCGAGCAGAGCAACCTCTCTCATAGCTTCATGTTGTATTGGTGTACACTAGCTTCTGAAGCCTCTCGTTCCCTAATCTGTTGTGCTTATTCGTGTGAATGAGGGAGAATGTGCTCCAATTCCTTTCACAAGATGAAGACACCATCTGTGCAATCACAAAGACAATTAGCCATTACAAAACCTTGTAATCACTTCCGTATATTACCCACAATTCGCTTGCGAAATAATTTTTTCATTAGTTTCACATTTACTAAATTAATATGAAAACTAATTTTAGGTTTTAAGAGGTGACTAACGTAGTAACTCACATGCCATATGACTCATCGGCCTCACCGCTGCCTCGTGCTCGAACATTCCAATAGCGTCACGGAATATAACAATATGTTAATTGCATATAACAATAAGGGTAAGCATTGACTGGTTAAGATGAAGATATGGAGAATGTAAGTGCAGAATATATTTACCTCAATATTAAATGTACATTTTCCCAGATAGTAGGAGAATAACTTATCATACACCTCACTTACAACCTTCTTAATGAATTATCTTCGTAAAGTCTCCGGCTGTAGTGGTACTTGAAATTTAGGAAATACGTTGCAATCTAACATGATGTAAATATTTACACATTAGTATACTAAAATATCCATACATGCTATGCAAAGAACTAGAAAAATATTGATGCTTATAGATGAAAAATATTATATAACTACTTACCAGTCTGAAGAAGTCGGTGAGAAAGTGTACTTTTCCAACAGTCGTTGATTATTGCACGCACTCACTTATATGCCTTTGGGCCTTTCTAGCATAGACGGCGTCTTTCATCAAATATATGGATGGATACAATGATCCCATCAACGGATATATCTCATTATTGACCATCCTCAACACAACATAAATGGGCTTTAGAATAGCTACCATATTGCGAATGTGCTCCTAGAATGCATTGCTCAGCACATGCTCATTGATTCTCACTGTAATTCCAATCTTCGTATTTTCGAAAGCTGAAAAGCTCTTATAGCCTATCTATGTTTTTGGAGGTTATTTAAGGCGATATAATTTGTGGTGAACCGTGCTGCCTTGAGACACACTATACCCCACCATAACTTTCACGCATCTTGGATAATGACCATATGTGGTTGTATATAGAAATCGTGATGAGATGCACACTAGTAATAACAGCTTTCACTGACGGCCTATCCCTAATCGCCTCAAGTATGAGACCGATACAATGGGCTGCGCAAGGGGTCCAATATATATGATTCTTATTCTTTATTTCCTTCCCTGACCTCACAATGCACTTCCATTGTCTTAAATAAATTGTGTGATGTTCTTCCAACCAACATCTTACATGACGTTGTGCATTAGTTTGTGAATGTGTTCCACATTTTTATTCTTATTACTCGCATTTACAAACTTGAGGAACACCACTTGTCGTATGTTGTAGATAATAAAATTTATGACTGACGTCCTCGTCGGTCGGTCCAACCGTAACATGTGATGGTGCAGTTATACATCTCCCATGATTGTCTATATCCATCCATATCTCTTCATCTCTATGCACTCATCATCTAAATACTTCCCTATGATCTCACAAGGAGTGGGTGGCACCACAACCAGACCCCCCACGTTGCACTTCATTTATCATATTCTTGAAGTGCAGGTTCTTTGCGGCATTCATGGGGATTTGATCATAGGTAAAAAAAAACTTAGCTCTAAACTTTCTCATCTTTTTCCTCACATCCCCTCCGTTAAAGATTTTCTTTAGTTTTTTTTGTCCCATTCGCTTCTCTTTATATCCTCAAACATGAAGGTATATCTAGCACCTGCATGCTATTACTATTGCTCATACCCCATAAACCTCCCATCCCACTACCCTCTCCTCTTTATACCCTCCCGTCACTATCCCTAGAACTCTCCCACCACTTTCACGGGTAGACCCCTTAAATATAAGCCTACTCGCTTTCCACCGCCTTTCCTAATCACTTTCCCACTGATCCTGTATAGACTCCTAAACTGCGCGGTTGTATTTAGGATCATCATCATCATCGAGATCCACTATATCATCACCTGCATATGGTGGCCGCCCCAATTCCTTCCTAATCTCCCTTTCCGACATAGCTTGATCATCTCTCATCTTCATATCTTTTTCTTCAACAAAACCTCATTTTTGCTCTCACAGCTTATGGATACTTATGGTAATTCATAACGTTACAATATCCTTCTGCTAAATGCTCCTTCATGTGGGATATCCCAAATCTCTTCGACACATAGCCATATAAATTACAAATACTTCTGGATTGATTATCGGGAATAGGTTGGCTGTATCTCCATCCAATATCGGACTGTCTCCCTCCTCTTCCTCCTAATATGTTTTACCTGCAAAAGATCATAATGTTAGCAAAGGCAGGATACCACATGAAGATTTTTTCACAATTATTAATTATTTTTTAAATAAATTTATAATTATATTTTCCCAAAAAATAATCAAACACCTTTAAATGCTAAAAAAATGCATTCAATTGACTGTTCATAGAAATTGATTTTTGAATGAAAAATATTTTTTTTTTTATTAACTGAGGGGGATGGATATCGGATCAAGTAGAATTGTTGGATATTTTTAAACTATAAAATGATACAGATGTATTTTTTTTTTCCTAACAAAAATTTGAATATTTTCTTAAAAGTTTAACGTTTTCTTTTATGATTTAAAAATGATTTTTTATTTATTTATTTATTTATTTATAATATTAGAAGTGGTTTAGAGGATTAGTGGCTAGAGGGGTGGGAATTGGGTGGTTTTGCCACATTCAGGGTTTGCGCTATAAGCATCGTAAGGATGGTGCAAAGCACCTGTTTGCACACGTATGTGCAACATGGGCTGCTTGTGCGCCTCAATTGGTACACTTCTTCACATGTTTGCATCGGAGCTTTAGAGCCTAGGGTTTATCGGCCTCAATTTTTTGCCAATCTTACATTAGCCTAGGGTCTAGTTGTGCTTTAAATTGTAGCTTAACCTGTGGCTTAGCATGAAAAAGAATGAAGGCTCAATCAATGGTTGGCTCTGCATTGTCGGTTGTATAATGTGGTGCCCATTTGGTAGTAATGTCCAATTGGATGACTCGCGGCTTCTTTGGTGACAGTTGAGATGGCAGTTAGGTAGGGTGATGTGAAAGGGTGTTGACCAAATTGATTAGGTTGATCGTTATAATTAAATTACAACAATAACCCTTATTCAAATCAAAAGATATAGTGTCTCTTGCCAGTAGTCAAGTGCCACTTCAAGGCACCATCTTGGGCCCCTCCAAACATTTTAAATTTTTATATAAGGGATTTGGGAAAACCATAAGATACTAGAAAATCATCTCTTCCCCTCTTATAATCTTTTTCTCGAGCCGTATCTCGTTCTGTCTTCTTGGGTTGTTTTTGCAATGTGTCTGGATTGTGCAATAGTGCTATATCTATTGTGCAACAACAGTGCCTGAATTATCCTAAAGGAAGACTCATTGGAACCCTTTGTAGTGCTAGTTTAACTGGCGTATGGGCATTTACCTTTTTAAGGACAACACAATCCGTGATCAAGGCTACATTTTGTCTCTTCAATTTCTTTTTCTAATAGATTCCTTGCTGGCTTCCATGGGATCTCGGCTGGCAAGGTTTCCCATTTACTGACATGGCACCTCTCATTTTGAGCATAGGTCTAAAACTTTGTGGCTCGACATGAAACTCAGTTGAGTCAGCTCGACTCGATAAGATTGAGCCAAAAGTCACTATAAGAATCGACGCTAAGAGTGACTCAGTCTCGATTGGGTGTGACTCGCTCAATTCAATGACTTGGTTAACTTGACCTAAGTTGCAACAACTCACAACTTGATCTGAGTCACTTGAAAGTCTTATCTAAAATGTAAAAGGCATATTTCAAAACCAACATATCTGGTAGAGGGAGCAACACTTTTACCAATAGTCCAAAAGACAAATGCTTTCTTTGTACTTCCATTTTTTTTTTTTAAAAATATTTTATATTAATAAAATTGCTTTAAAATATCTAAATATTTTTTAAAACATCAATTGGAGTTGAGTAAATGCTTGTCCGAGTCTTCAAGTCAACTTGACCAGGATGGACATGGAGTCGAGTTTTTGAGTTTTTAAACTATGACCTGCAGGTGTATTTGGTTGCTGTCTTACCAGGATATTTAAAAATTGGGATGCTGATATGGAAGTCATTCAAACGAGCGAATAGAATTTTAGACAGGTGTATTTGGTTGCTGTCTTACCAGGATATTGAAAAATTGGGATGCTGATATGGAAGTTATTCAAACGAGCGAATAGAATTTTAGACAGATGGCTCTGCATGATTTTGTTTGGTAAAGCTGTGCCGGAATTAGCTTGCTTTCATCTCTCACTTCAATATCCGTACAAGAAAAACTAATCCAATAGAATCAGGAATGATACTCTACTGAGAGCCTTGATAGTGGAGAGAGGACCATCTAAGAGAACATTCTTGAAGAAGCTCATTGCTTTAGGCTGCTTCTCTCCTCCCCAAGAGCTCTTGACAACAAGCTAAGCTTCGATACTGCCTATGTGCTGCCCAATGGGGTTGTTAGTTTCTTCATTTTTGCCTAGTAAGTCTACTCGAGCAAGCCTCTACCCTTATGGTACGTCTGACTTGGCTTGGGGCAACGTAGATTGGTTTCTGTCTTTAGGCGATGCATGTCCCGTAAGGATACACATTATTTTGGGCGTGGCATGGTTTCTAGTCTTGTTAGTCTTTAAATCTTGACAAGAAGGTTGTGCGCATTGCGTCATTACTTGCTTGCATTGAATTGAGTTATGCAGTCGGAAATGAATACATAAAAAAACTGATCAGCTGATGAGATGCCATATGACATCCATGCATTTGATTTTACCACTTAGATAATCACTAGACTTAAAAAGGATTAATTAATCTTAAGAATAAAAGAGCATTAACTACTGTTATTAGGATCATTATAACAAAAGGATTTTGATTTTTTTTCTTGGAAATTTGATTAAATGATATTGTTGTGAGATTTTCAACATCTTTGCAGTTTCCCTCCTATTTTTATTGTGATTTAACAAAAAATTAGTTAATTAAAGTTAAAATCATTCAATTTATACCTATATGTTACATATTTATAGTTATTTGGTAATTTATATTAAATATTTTTAAATATTTATTTTCAGCAATATCTTCCCAATAGTACTGTGATAATGCAAAATTTAAAAATCGTTGGGGAGTAATTCTAAATTGCTAAGAACAATAGTACCTATATGTTACAATTGATTAGTCTAATGAAATGCTTAGTAATGGTGACTGAATGCTCAATTTCCACCCCTTCAAGAAAATAAGAATTTTATAAAAAATA
Organism: Magnolia sinica; assembly: GCF_029962835.1. Taxonomy (NCBI): domain Eukaryota; kingdom Viridiplantae; phylum Streptophyta; class Magnoliopsida; order Magnoliales; family Magnoliaceae; genus Magnolia; species Magnolia sinica. The sequence goes on along the minus strand of NC_080582.1, from coordinate 27,614,793 downwards.
TTGATTTTTCTAGGCTCAATCGTGAGCTTGTAAATGGAGGTAAATAGGATTGAATTGGAGGTAAATGATTAAGAGTAAATGGCTTACTCAGTTGTGTTTTGATGGAAGTAAATGAAATGCATTTGAAATCCAAATATCTTATTTGGATGAGAGTAAATGGAAGGAATTGAAATCATTGGAAAATTTCAACATATTCACAGGAATGTATTTGGTATCCCAACTTAGCTTTCATATCTCAAATCAGTCTACATATGTGATATTTAGTAGAATGATTATAATAAGCCCATTAAAATATATACTTGAACAAAAAAGAGAATTTTGAGTCTCGGGTGGGCCACAACTGTAAGAATCACAAATAAGCAACTTGCTAATTTTTTTAACTGTCTATTTAGATGGTCAACCTCTGGACGGTTTGGATCATTTTATTAGTGTGATTTTAGTGATGTAGCTGATAATTAGAATGTTTTGGAATATCATTAGTGTGCCATATGTATGGATAGGGGTGTACATCGAGTCAAGCTGGCCTCAGCTTGACTTGGCTCGACCACTGGCTAACCTCACCTCGAGCCTGATTGGCCAGTTTGGCTCGGTTTGGTTAGCAGCTTAGGCCAGCTTGGGCCGAGTTTGAGCCAAGATCGAGCCGAGTTCGCCATCGAGGCATTTCCACAAACACCTAAACTGCAACTTCAAAATCTCACTATTTTAAAAACAGAAGCATGGGTTTTACAGGTATTTTATCAAATACCTTCTAAGCAATATAAAAACCAAGAAAAACAGAGAGAAAAAGGGTATTTGTTTCATATACGTACCTTCCTTGCCACCAGCCACATTTTGTTGAGTCATTTTATCAAACAGTTGGTGAGCAACATCAATGGCAAAGTAACCGAGTCACCGAATTGGTTCAATCCGAGTTCGATTCGAGCTGGATTCGATCCGAGTCGAGTCGAGCTGGGGCCTACTCAAACTCAGCTCAAACTCATTTTCGAGCTCAAAAATCAGCTCGACTCGGCTCGAACTCAGCTTCGAACCGAGTCGAATCGGGCTTTTTCGAGTCGAGTCGAGTCGAGCGAGCTAACCAAGCTAGCTCGGCTTGTGTGCACCCCTATGTATGGAGGACATGCAGATGGTGGCACTTTTGTATACTCGTGCGACTCTCCAAGGATTACAAAAGGCATTTTATCCCATTTACTTCCAAATCCTCTGGCATAGAGATGATTTCATTTGAAAGCCCATTTACTCTCATTCCATTTCATTTACATGCATTTACTCCCATCCAAACACACTTCAAATGTTATTTACCTTCATTACTCCTAACTCCCCCAATTTATATCCATTTACTCCCATCCAAACGGCTTGTAACATAATTTGACAGAGAGATGCCATGTATTTTTGCAAAATTGTGTTTGGTTGCACCAAATATCATCATCATATTTTATGAATAATCAGTACTAGTGCAACCAAACGCACCCAAGTCAATAGTGGAAGGCTATCAAATCCTATTAGTAAGTGATTGATTGATTAGGCACATTCTTACCACTGTAAAATGAAGAAAGGGTGTTATAGTTTTTTTTTTTTTCCTTACGCACCCGCCACACACCCACGCACGCTGTAGTGGGATTTCACCAATGGAACCCATAGGTAGGTTTTCTCTTCCCGACACCGATTGGTCAGAAAACCTTAACGGTGAAATCAGATGGCTTCCTTTTTTAAGTGTGATTTTCAGACTGGGCCACGTCGATAGTGGGCCCCGTTTTTGGATTGGTTAATGCTTCCCATCCAATTGGTGACCATGACCATATGATGGACGGTTGAAAATCAATTGGAAAAGCTATTTAATGGAGAAATCAAATGGTTTCTCTATTCAGTGTGATTAGCAGGATGGGCTTCATCCACAGTCATGATTTGATGATCCTAGCCGTCCAATTGATGAACATCTAATGGAGGTTGAAACTTAATTGATAAGGAGTCCAGATTTAATGGTAAAATCAAATGGTTTCTGTATTCACTGTGGTTTCATCCACAGTGGGTCCACACATTTGGATTGGATATCATCTAATGGGCCATGGAGCGTCACTTGGTCAAAAATTCAAATTTAATGGTGAAATCAGATGATTTCTTTATTCAGTGTGATTTTCAGGCTGCGGTTTGTCACCACTGTGGTCCACAATTTGGATTGGATGATCCCTACCATCAAATTGCTGAGCATCTAATGGACTGTTGAAAATCAATTGGCCAGAACTCCAAAATTAATGGTGAAATCAAATGTCGATTCTGTTTGACGATCAGGCTGGCTTCATCCACAGTGGGCCCACAATTTGCATCAGACATCATTTAATGGATGGTTGAAATCAACTGTTCAGAAGTCTAATTTTAATGGTGAAACCAGCCTTTTTTCTCTATTCAATTTGATTTTTAAGCTGGCTTCGTTGACAGCCGAGTTGAGCCGATTTTTTTAGCTCGAAAATGAGTTTGAACCGAGTTCGAGCCGGCTTGACTCGACTCGACTCGGATCGAACCAGTTCGGTGACTCGGTTACTTTGATATTGATGTTGCTCACCAAGTGTTTGATGAAATGTCTCAAAGAAGTGTGGCTAGTAGCAAGGAAGGTATGTATATGAAACCAACACCTTTTTTTTTTCCTTGATTTTTATGCTGCGTAGAAGTTGCTTAAAAGGTGTTTGATGAAATACCTGTAAAATCATTGCTGCTGTCTCAGATACAGTGAGATTTTGAAGGTGCGGTCCAGGTGTTTGTGAAAATGCGACAATGGAGAACTTGGCTCGAACTGGCCCAAGCTGCTGACTGAGCCGAGCGGAGCTCGCCAGTCAGGCTCGAGGACCGAGCTGAGCCGAGTTCGAGCTGAGGTCAGCTAGTGGCCGAGTCGAGCTGGCCAGCTCGACTCGGTTCAACTCGATGTACACCCCTATCTACTACATATATTGCTCGTAGCCATGGGCAATCTTAACCACACACAATTAATTTGTAGAGTCAGGAATCGTCTCTTTTAAAAGAACATGGGAAATGGTTTTAAATAAAGATTGAGAACATGTGTGGCCAATTCATTATATTTCACCTACAAAGCCTTGCCAATTGTCTATATTTTACTCACTCAAAACTCTAATCTTGCAATTTTAGTTTTTAACTTGAGTAGTCCATACTATTTTCTCTCATTTGTTATTGAATGTGATGCTATTCATTATAGTCCGTGAGATAATTTTATCTACACAATTAATCTACAAATGGTCGTAAACTGTTGGATCCTACAAAAAGGCGATGACGTTTGGGTAATTTAGAGAAATGTGGTTGGTCAGACAGTTCACAAAGACGATGAGATTTGTGTATTTTAGAGGCATATGTTTGACACACAGGTTTATAGCTCAAGCGGTAGATTGAATGAAGATAACTTCCTTTCAACACTAAGGTCTTGGTATTGATTTCCAAGTGGGGTGTGGCTAAAACCGTATTTAGTGTGTACAGGCAAGCTCAAACTCTTTCTCTTATTTTTAGTTTTTAATAAAGTAGCCTGCACCGATCTCCCAATATAGGGCTGCAACTTGGGTTTGGGTCAATCAGAACTTGACTGATTGGGTTGAGTTGGGTTGGATCCGGTTGTAAAAGTTTTCCGTTAAAATGGCAACCTAATTTGAATTCACGTTAGGTTTAAGTTTAGCAAATTCAAATGAAGTGTGATAGGGTTTGGTTGAGTAAAGAAGAATTTGGGTTGGACACTTCAGGTTATGAGTAGGGTAGATTAGGTTGTGGATTGGGTCTGCTTGAGGTTGAATTGAGCTCACTAAGTACCTGACCCAACCTGCTGGAGTTGCACCATTACCTTAGTATCCCTGACTGGGCATGACTCGAACGAGTGATACCCCAACTTGATTTGCGACTTGGGACTAGATGAGTCGGTCCAAGTAGACACTGAGTGAGAAAATCAGGATCGTCAGCTCTTGTCAGTTGGGGCATCCAAGTGTTCGTGTGGTGAGGTAGGCTGAGATTCAGAAATCACAAGGGTATGCTAGCCATCTGATCGTGGGACTTCTTTATGTTGATCATGGACAGTTTGGCTTATATAGTTAAGATCACACAATTAGCATAATTTTCAAGTCATGGTCCATTCATTGTCTGACCTTCTGGAAAATGTTTCAACGGTCTAGGACCCACCGTGATATTTATTTTTCATCCAACCTCTTCTTAAGGTCACAGAGACCTGGATGAGGGTAAAACACAAACATCAAGTTGATCCCAGAAGTTCTCAACGACAAAACTTTAAACCCCATTTAGGAGTCCACTTGAACACTGGATCTACCTCATTTTGTGACGCTAGCCTAAAATGACATGAAGAAATGCATGAACAGTGATCCACACATCACAGTATCCCTCAGGCTAGGAAGTAACCAATCTGCGCCCTAGGGAGGTTTCAACGTTAGGAATTTCTTTGCCCATTATTTCTTTTAGTGTGGCCCACTTGAGTATTATATCCTGCTCACTTTTGGTCTTAAGTCCTAAAATGAGCTCAAAAAATGGATGGATGAGATAGATTTCTCACAAACATCATGGTGAGTCCCACCTAGATTTCCAGCACAACAACTTACAAAGGCTTATGCAGGAAATCTGTACCACGAGAGACTCTCTCACTGAAGTGCGGGAGAAGGAGACTCTTTCCCAAGAGAGGAAACTGTTTTCATTTTTCATGGCCCACCAGAGTTTTGGAATCAAAGTAAAAATTGGGCAGGGTTTCATGAGGTGCTGCTTCACGTTTCACGTGAACTGGACCGTTAGGATTTTGGAGCCACATACGTATGATGAGTTCTCAAAAGGGGGGGAATGCTCACCCGTGCACCTTCTTACGTGAGCACCCATGCGCACCTTTATACATGGTTCTTAGGCATAGAATCTGAACGGTTCACGTAATGCGGCACCCCTTGAAACCATATGGGCCGAATTTTCAGCCTGGTCCAAAACTATAGTGGGCCATAGCAAAGAGAAATGCAAATCAAGGGAGAAAAATGTTTCTTTTTTCCATGTCCCACCAGAGTTTTTTATCGGGCAGAAAATTGGGCTAGTGAGGTTTCAAAGGGTGCCACATCACATGGACCGTTCAGATTCTGTGTCTAAGACGTGTACGAAAGTGGTGCACATCTGAGCAATCTTCTGTGCACTTTTTTTTTTTTTTTTTTTTTTTAAATGAGAATTTTACAAAAATTACCTACTTAGTATAGAATTTACATTCAGGTAATAATTTCAAAAGGATTTTCAATAATTTACCTCACTAATGCAAGTAATTATCACATGCCTTTGTATAATTATCATTAGATTCATTACAAGCCGTTCCTACCAAAGCAGCTAGCGGCTCGGATGAGTCCCACCTTGATATTTATTTGAAATCCACCCCAATCATTAGGTGATTCACCCATGTTAAGCCCAAGGCCCAAAAATTTGCACCATCCGTGATTTAATTTATGTGAACCATATAATTGAAAATAGTGTACAGGGCAATACTCACCCTCTAAACTATTTTCCTTCTTTGTCTAGATGAATCACATATGAAACTTTTTTTGGGCTAGCCCAAATTTTGTTGTGGCATCTAATTCTTTTAGTAGATTTTATATAATGAACATGATTGGCCCTGTAAAATTTAAGCATCGAGGTCTCTCTCCCACAACTGTTTTCTTTAGCATGCCTCATATAAACATAGGTCATCTTGAATTTTATTTTATTTTTTTTAATCCCCGGCCTATAATGGAATTACACATATAATAGTCAGAGTGGATCTCACATACACATAACAGTGTGCCTGTCAAAAATCAAAAGTGCACCGTCTTTTTTATTGCATCACCGGAAATCCCCTTATTTCTTAAGAGCGGAGGGGAATGCCTCATAAGGCTCACTATGATATGTATGTGAAATTCAATTCAGCCATTAGATGTATAATCCCAGTTTAAGTTTAGGGTTAAATAAATCAGGCTAACCTATGATTCAGGTGGGCCACACCAAAGGAAAAAAATGGGGAGAGACACTTCTACCCTTGATTTTTTTTTTTTCAGGCTCCACTGTGAAGGATATATGAAATCCACTCCAGTTATTAGATGTTAAACTAAAATTTATTAGTGGGGACCAAAAATCAAGCCTATCCCAAATTTAGGTGAACCACACCAAAGGAAGTAGTCTATATATTGTTTTCAATCATGTGGTCCACCTGAATCATAGATAGATCTAAGTTTTAGGCCCTGGGTCTAACAGAGGGTGATGCACCTGGTGGTTAAGGTGAATTTTACATAAACATCAGGATGTCAAACCGAAACCTCTATGTGGAGCTCAAAAATCAAGCCTATCCAAGTTCCTGTTAACCACACCAAAGGAAATAGTTTAGAAAATGAGCATTGCTATATACACTGTTTTCAATCATATGGTTCACCTAAATCACGGATGGATTTGGGTTTTACGCCCTGGGTCTAACAAAGGGTGATGCACTTGGTGGTTAAGGTGGATTTCACAAAAACATCACGATGGGCCCACCAAATCTGTGGCCAGGGTGTACCTTTGTTCGGACAGCCCACTGAGGCTCTTAAGAAATCTTCAGATACACTAATAATAATTTGACACAGGGGAGGACGTGAGGTCGAGCAGAGTCTTCCTCAAGAGGATAACTACTCTGAATCCACGGAACTTCTCTGAACTCCTCACAGAGACTTCTCAAATCTACGAGGAAAGAAAGCAGGAAAAAGAAATAAATTTTAATAAATTCGAATTTGATTAATGAATGAATAAAAACGAGTTCACGACCCTTTAAATAGGGGTACCTAGCAATGAGAAAGAAATCAGAATCAAACTACAACTAAAGCTCCTAGAATTCGTGACTTACTATAAATAGTAAACTTACTATTTATAGACAATCGTGATGTCTACTAGTGCACAAGGTTTTCGGCCAAAAATAGTAAGTGTCCTATTTGGCTTCACCAAATCGTCCTCCTAATTATTCTAAGCTCTTTTCACGTTGGGCGCAACTTCTAAAGCCCGACGGATGAAGAGTTATAGTCAAACTAAAACTTACTAGTTATAGTAAAAACGAAATTAAAACAGGGAAACGACCGTCGATTCAGGGGTTTTTTGCAATTCCGGGATGCGCAACCCAGTGTAGCAGGGTTGGTTGGCTAAAGTAGCTTGTTCTACCCCAAAATCATATTTTTACGTCAGGTAACTCATTCCGGATTGCGAGATACGCCCGATCTAAGGTCCGACGGTCCGAATCACTTCTGTCTTCGACCGGGCCTTTTCTGATCCATCTTGGCCATGAAACTGTCCGCGACCCGCTCTACATCAGTCCCCTCCACTTCAAAAGAACTCATCCTCGAGTTCTCATCCTGCGTTGGTTCATGATACTCGGTCAGGTCCACGACGTTGAAAGTCCGTGAGATCGCCATGTCATCTAGAAGATCAACAATATAAGCGTTGTCATTGATCTTTCGGATAATTGGTACCGGTCCAATCTTTTTATTCTTCAACTTGTTGTACGTTCTGGTTGGAAATCGTTCTTTGCGTAGATGGATCATTATTTGGTCGCCCACCTCGAATACTTTTTGTTGCGGATACTTGTCCGCTTGCTCCTTATACTTTTCGTTTGAGGCATGTAGCTTGGTTTGTACCTCCGCATGAATGCCCATGATCTTATCAGCCATATGTTCTATTGCAATGCTCATGCCTGGGAGCTTGGGCAGAGGGACCAAGTCAAGTGTGTGGAGATGTACTCGTCCGTAAATAACCTGGAAAGGGGATTTCCCTGTCGAGCGGTTCACCATGTTGTTGAATGCAAACTCTGCTTGAGACAAAGCCAAATCCCACTGCTTCTGTTTTTCTCCTGAAATAATCGAAGGAGGTTTCTCAACGTGCGATTCACAACCTCAGTTTGACTGTCAGTCTGTGGGTGGTAGGCGCTGTTGAACTGAAATTGTGTATCGAATTGAGTCCACAAGTCCACCAAAAGTGGCTTATGAACTTCGTGCCATGGTCAGAAGTAATAGTCTTCGGAACCCCGTGTAACCGCACAATTTCTCTGAAAAATAGATTCGCCACGTGTGTTGCATCGAGAGTCTTCTTGCATGGAATAAATTGCGCCATCTTGGAGAAACGATTTACTAATACGAACACTGAATCCATGCCACATTGTGTTCGTGGGAGACCAAGCACGAAGTCCATAGATAAATTCTTCCAAGGGCCGTTAGGCACGGGTAACGGGGTGTAGAGGCCCGTATTATGAGATTGCCCCTTGGAGGTCTGACAAATATAACAACGTTGGACTGCCTTTTCCACATCACGTACTAATTGCGGCCAGTAATACCGTTCTTCCATAAGAGCTCGCGTCTTGTCTCACCCAAGGTGTCCACTGAGGCCACCTCTATGTAGCTCTTGGATTATCTGTTCCCTTAGTGAACTGTTCGGGATGCATAGTTGATTTCCCTTGAAAAGGAACCTGTCTTGCATATGTAAGTCGCCGAGGTGACCTTCTTGGCATCTAACCCATGCGTTCTTGAAGTCGTCGTCATTGGCATATGTCTTTGAGGCGCTCGAACCCGATAACCTCATTGCTCATAATGACTAACAAAGTTGCACGACGACTCAGTGCATCAGCTACTTTGTTTTGTTGTCCTGACTTGTGTTTTAGTACGAACGTGAATTCCTGCAAAAACGAGATCCATCTAGCATGTACACGGTTAATATTAGCTTGATTATTAATGAATTTGAGAGTTTGATGGTCCGTGTAAAGTATGAATTCCCTTTGAATTAAATAATGTCGCCAATGTCGCAGTGCCTGGACCACCGCGTATAACTCGATCTCATATGTAGACCACTTCTTGCGTGCATCGCTAAGTTTCTCACTGTAGAAGGCTACCGACCTACCTTCTTGAGACAAAACTCCCACAATTCCGACATATGAGGCATCACATTTGACTTCAAATAGTTTGTCGAAGTTGGAAAGTATAAGAACCGGGGTCGTGGATAATTTGCGCTTGATTTTGGCAAAGCTTCTGTCGGCTTCATCGGTCCACTGAAACTGCCCTTTCTTTATCCAATATGTGATTGGTGACACAATGGTACTGAAATTTTTCACGAACCAACGATAGAATGTCGCTAGTCCATGAAAACTTCGCACTTCATGAATATTTGTAGGAACCGGCGACTCTTTGATTGCCTTCACCTTTTCCTCATCCACCCAAATGCCCGTGAATGTTACGACAAAATCTAGAAACAATAGGCTATCAGTCATGAAGCTGCACTTTTTTAAATAGAGATACAGTTTATTTTTAGTGAGCATTTAAAGGACCTTCTTAAGGTGTTCCATATGGGTGGTTTCGTCTCGACTGTATATCAAAATATAATTGAAATAAACTACAACGAACCGTCCAATGAAAGGTTTCAGAACTTAGTTCATCAATCTCATAAATGTGCTAGGCGCATTCGAAAGACCGAAGGGCATGGCCATCCATTCATATAATCCTTCCTTGGTCTTAAAGGCCGTTTTCTACTCATCACCCTGCCGTATTCGAATCTGATGGTAGCCGCTCCGTAGGTCCAATTTAGAGAATATTTTTACACCCTCTAACATGTCCAGTATATCATCCAACCATGGTATAGGAAACCCGTATTTTATGGTGATTTTGTTGATGGCTCGGCTGTCGACATACATGCCCCAACTCTAATCTTTCTTTGGAGTTAGTAGAGCTGGTACAGTACATGGACTCATGCTTTCTCGAATAAGACCCTTACAGATCAACTCTTCTACTTGTTTCTGCAGAATCTCGCACTCATTCGGACTCATTCGATAATGAGGACGATTAGGTAAACTGGACCCAGGGACAAAGTCAATATGATGTTGGATATCCCGCATGGGGGTAACCCATCGGGAAGGTCATCGGGCCAAATTTCTTTGAATTCATGTAGAAGGGCCTTAGTCTTTCAGGGATGATGGTAGGCTCGAGTTCTTCCCCTTTTACAACTAATACTAAGTCTATCATGTTTCTTTGGATTCTTCCACGAAGTCTCGTGTGGTTAAGAGAAAACGGTCATCCACTTTAGAAGTTTCAGGTGGTCCCTCTGGATCCATAGGGGCGAATATGGTCTTCCGGCCGTCCTTGACGAAGATATATATGTTATCTTGCCCTTTATGAGTGGTGTCACGATCAGATTGCCAGGGCCGACCGAGTAGTATGTGTTATGCTTCCATGTCAACCACATCGCATACTACTTTATCCTTATAATGTTTGCAATTGAAAAGGATATAGTGCACCGTTCAGTTACCTTTGTTTCGCTGACCTTCTTGATCCAACCGATTGTATATGGAGAGGGATGACGCTCCGTTTTCAATTGTAATTTTTTCACCATGACCATGGAGATGATATTTTCGCTGCTCCCATTGTCAATGGTTACGTCACAAACCTTTCGATTCACTGTACACCTAATGCGAAAGATGTTATGCCACTGTGGATGCACTTCTTTTCTTTATGCATATAATAGTCGCCTCATGACGAGCAATTCGTCGTGATCTTGCTGAACCCAACTTGAATCATCTGCCTCATCCTCGGTGGTATGCTCCTGTTCTTCAATATCTGGATCTTCATAAGCGTTATCAGCACTATTATCATTGATGGCGAGGTTTGCCACTTTTCGCTGGGGACAAGTATTTGATAGGTGGCCCGATTGGCTACAACGATAGTAGTTGTCGGGCCTTCGTCGAGCATAGGGGTTCAGGATTCTACTTGGACCAGTAGCAGTCGATACGCCCTTTTGGGGCCTAGCTTGTCCGCTTCCCTGATCTCGGTTATCAGACGTAGGAGGTTGAGTGCGTGCTCCTACGGGCTCCTTCCCCTTGGGTTGTGCAGTTCCCTAGGGCAGACCTGCCACAGGAATCCTTGTATTATGATAGGTCCGTGTGTTAAGATGTTCAAGTTGTGCTTCTGCCCAAGTAGCCAACTTGATCGCATCATTCATCGTCTAGACGGACTGCATCTGGATTCGATCCTGAATAGTCATACGCAATCCACCATTGAATCGGGCGACTTGCTGCGATTCAGTCTCGACCAAATCGTTACGCACCGCCAGGCGGTAAAATTCTTCTGCGTATTCTCTCACCGACTGACTACCCTGTCGACAATTTTAGTATTGTTGGAATAATACCTGATCGTAATTGTTAGGGAGGAATCGGGCATGCAGTAACTGCTTCATCCGCTGCCATGTGCGGATTGGTGCTTTCAGTTGCCTGGTTCGCGCGAGTTGCAGTTGTTCTCACCAAGCGAAAGCTCATCCTTTTAACTTATAGGCTACAAGCTTGACCTTCTTTACTTCAGGGATGTACATATAGTCGAAAAATCGCTAAACTTTAAAAAGTCAATCGAGGAAATCCTCAATGTGTAGTTGGCCATTGAAATTAGGAATATCAACCCGCATCTTAAATTCTCGATATGTTCGATCTACTCGGTCGCCGCCATGTCTGGGGTGTTGGAAGATTATGTCGTCGATTTCCTCCTCACTAGAGCCCCCTTCCTCAGGAATGACCCTTGGATGCACTGCCGGTGCTATCCTGTGATCAGGGCGATTATGAGTTTCAGCAATTGGCGGTGAAGGATTACCTCTAGGAATACGGAGTTGTCTTAGGTTTTCCGCTAAGAGATCTGCTATGCGGTCGATGGAAGTCTGTAGCCCTTGCATGGCTTGCTGATTTTCTCGTTGCGCTACTTCGAAAGCTACCGCCATTAAAGGTAAATTCCCTGGAGCACCGCCCATGAGATTATTGCCCGACTCATCGTTAGAAGCCATCGATCTGAGGAGAAACCTCGCTTTGATACCAAACTGACACAGGGGAGGACGTGAGGTCGAGCACCGTTTTCCTCAAGATCGGATAACTATTCTAAATTCACGAAACTTCTCTGGACTCTTCACAAAGACTTCTCGAATCCACGAGGAAAGAAAGCAGGAAATAGAAATAAATTCTAATAAATTCGAATTTGATTAATAAATGAATAAAAACGAGTTCACGAATCTTTAAATAGGGGTACCAAGCAATGGGAAAGAAATCAGAATCAAACTACAACTAAAACTCCTAGAATTCGTGACTTACTATAAATAGTAAACTTACTATTTATAGACGGTTGTGATGTCTACTAGTGCACAAGGTTTTCAGCGAAAAATAGTAAGTGTCCTATTTGGCTTCACCAAACCGTTCTCCTAATTATTCTAAGCTCTTTTCACGTTGGGTGCAACTCCTAAAGCTCGACGGATGAAGAGTTATAATCAAACTAAAACTTACTATTTATAGTAAAAACGAAATTAAAACAGGGAAACGACCGTCGATCCAGGGGTTTTTCGCAATTCTGGGCTGCGCAATCCGGCGTAGCGGGGTTGGTTGACTAAAGTAGCTTGTTCTACCCCAAAATCATATATTTTACATCAGGTGACTCATTCCGGCCCGATCTAAGGTCCAATAGTCCGGGTCACTTCTATCGTCGATCGGGCCTTTTCTGATCCATCTTGGCCATGAAACTGTCCGCGACCCGCTCTACATCATAATTACTTTAAATTAATGAGGTAGCTGGTTGAAAATAATTTTGAAGGTACTTGAGTGTAAATTCTACATTAAGCAGATTGTTTTTATTTTTTCTTTTAATTCCCTTAAAATTTTGAGAAAATCTTTGATGTTTCAGTAGAGTTTGATGGTTGACACACCCAATAAGAAATTGGGTAGGTGGAGTAGATGTAAGCTTATTTAAGCCGTCCAAATTGTGGGTCACCAATTAGATGGCTTGTAAAACTAAGCCACATTGATTTGATATTCTAAATGAGTGTTGGACATTTAATGGATGACTCAAATGGAAATGAGTCAAAGGTCCCAATTCAACAAACAAATATGTCCATCAATCAGACCTCGGGGTTGTTGAACCAATCTAATTTTTTCACAATGGCCATTCGAAGGTGGGTCCCTCAATTATGGATGCGTATCAACCATCATACTCTCCCCGAGTATCATGTAATTCCCTACCCCAGATTGGAAGTGATATTTACACCCACCTGTTGATAAATACAACTTTTATTTATACTTTTTAGTAATACAGCGGTGCAAAACTGTATGTGAGAAATTATCACATACAGTGGCTGTACGTGAACTTTTACATACAGCCATTTCTTTCCTGAAGATATTTTAAACATGTAGAATATCCAATCCGTTAAAAAGATGGGAAACACAATTTTTATCAACTGATCCAAAAATCAATTACATAATCTAATTGCATGTGACATACAGTTAAAATTACCGAACAGCCAATGACATGATTCTATTATTGGTGTGGCCCAAAATATAAATGGATCGGCCTCATATCATGGAAAATGATAATAAATATGTGGCCCATACTTTCCAACGGATATTTTCCACACGTGGCACATTGTAGTAAAGATATACCTGTACGTGAAGCATCACATGCGACTGCTTCATGTGATGATTTCTAAATAGTTATAGCTCACGTCATGATAGTTCACTAGTTCAGTGGAACTCCCTCTTCAACGGGAACGGATTGGCTACTCCCCCTGCCACCAGCCCCGTGGCTGATGGTCGGTGCTCTGTGGGCCCCACCATGATGTATGTGTTTTCTCCACTCCGTTCATCCATTTTTAAAGATCATTTTAGGACTTGATCAGAAAAATGAGAGGAATATAAATCTCATATGGACCACACCACAGGAAAACAATATTGATTGGATATCCACCATTAAAATCCTCCTAAGGCCCACTGTACTGTTTATTTGGCGTCCAATCTGTTGATTAGGTCATACAGACCCAGATGAAGGGTAACAACAAATATCAGCTTGATCCAAAACTTTTATGGCCCCCAAAAAAATTTTAATGGTTGAAATTCATTCAACACTGTTTCTTGTAATGTGGTCCACTTGATAGTGGTATATAACTCATTTTTGGTTTGGTACATAAAATGATATAGAAAACTAGATGGACGGCATGGATGAAACACAAACATCATGGTGGGGCCCACAGAACACCGAACACCAGCCATTGGCTGGTGGCAGGGGGAGTAGCCAATCCATTTCCCTCTTCAACGTTACACGTGGCAATTACATGTGGTGATTGGGACCAGTGGCCCGATGGGGAACCACGTGCTTTCGGTAATCCAGACAGTGGTCCACCAGATGAACGGTCCCGATCACCTCACGTGTTTGGCACATGTAAGGTAAGGATGGAACTGAACAGAAGTTTCCATGATGCCAGCTGCATTATTATAACATTTCTCAATAGAGAAAGCTTTGTGGGGCCCCAGAGGCTGTTGTATGGTGGATGTATGTGTAGAGGTCAATGTGGAATGGACCCCACCACCTAACGAGGAGGGAATGGGCATCCAGCAAAGGTGAAGGGGTCATGTGCTTGCATGTGCGTTCCGTTCCCACCAACAGCTAAGCCCAACTCAACACCCTATGGCTATCACACCACCTCTTGTGTGTGTGACGTCTGAGAGCCGTCGGTAGACAAGAACATGCTTTTCTTTTCCTACCACCATCACCTTCGGTGGGCCACACTCATCACTGTGGTCCCCTTTCCATCACATGCAGACATAGTTTATCACGCTCGTCTCATAGTTTCACCCCTATTTTAGAATGGGGAGTGATTTGATGTACTCTGGATGTGGATGATGCTTGATACGCAGGCACTCATAAAAGATACAGGTGGCATGCACTAAAAGGAATCAAACAGACTCAATTGTGGAATGGAGTGTCACTGTGTTACAGTAAAAAAATCATATTGATAGAACAATCTAGCCTCTTATTCGTGGACTCTTGTTTGTTGAAATAAAGGCCATTGGATAGTTTTCATTTTATCCATCTAATAAATGTCCACCAATCTAACATTCAGATAATCAAGTGTAATTTTTTATTCATGATTCATCTAAACTGTTATGCATAATTTAGACGATTTAATTTGAATTATTTTTATGAAATATATGCAAGTTGTCAGTAATTTCCATGTGCCTGCGTATCATCCATCCCACTACCCGAGCACTAAAGTTTTCTCTTTTGAAAATGGTTGTGTCGCTCCAATCGTACAAATGGCCCAGTTTAAGGCAATACAGACCATTCAAATTGCTGCCCAATTGTGAGGGAATCATGACAAAAAAGAAAAAAAAAATAAATAGCGGGAGAAGATGATAGTAATTATATGATTTGCCCTTGGAATTTGGACCACTTACCATCCATTTAATAGCTATCAATTGGATGGTTAGGATTTCAATTGAGTGTGATTTTAGAGATATGTTTCATCCATCCACAACGTGAACTAAACTTTGGATGGTTTGGATATAGCCATATATGAGTGCCATGACGAGGATGAGCCACTATCCTGGTAGTCCTGCTCCGGATTCTTCTATTATCATGTGGGGAAAGTTATGTTAAAGTTCGACCGTGCATCGTTCGTGCATGTCCCATCTAGACCGTTCAAGACATGGGGCAACTATCGGATTGGCCATAGCCCAAAATTTTAATGAAACAGATGATTATGAGCGCATAGTTAGTTTCCTAAGTATTTGTGGTTATAATGGCCGGAAAGATTCTCCATAGATCTGAAAATTAGAACATCATCACTATTTAATTTTTGGAATCTGGCCCATCCAAGAGGTAGACTATTGGTTGAACAGTCAGAATCGATGAACACATGCTCATGACGCCTTTTGCTATTATATCTTTAGGGCCCGTTTGGCCGGGTGGATTGGAAGGGATTGAATGGTATTAGGGTGGATGGCATGGATTTCTAGTTAATGATGGTATTGTCAGTGGGATGTCTTGAGATCCATGGGATTGCTATATCCCTGGATTGCTATATCCGGTCTGTTTGGCACGCCGGGCCAATCTCGGGATTAAACCTTCCCATCCCTTCCAATCCCGCAAACCAAACACGTCCCAGGCACATTTGAACCGATTAGGGTGGATTGGACCGGCCAATCCCAGGATTTAACTTCCAATCCTTTCCAATCCGACCGGCCAAACGGGCCTTAAGGGTGAACGTGCACCAAATCCCGACCGTTCATTTAATAGGCCACTTATCGAGTTAATCATAACCCAAAATTCAAATCGGTTTGGATTATCCTAATTATTTGATCAATCAGTTGGTTTTTGGATGCATCCCAAAAAAATCTGGCATCTAGGGGCGTATAATCTGCTTATTTAGATTATATCTGTTAAGAGAAGTGGACTATATGTTGGATGGTCCACATCGACGTTGTTGACCCACAAAATGGATGGTGAAAAAATCTCGTAATATTTCAATTTGTTGGATCATTTATCATGAGAGAGAGAGAGAGAGAGAGATTTGATTTGTAGCCATCAAATGAACGGCTAAACAAGACATTATTGGACGGTCCAAATTCAACGTGCAAATATCTATCAATTAAACTATATATCGTTGAAAATGGGATGCCAGGCGACCTCGCCTTCGACAGCCTGGTCGACGAGTTGAATGATATAAAGTACTGTTTTTGGAGTTTTCGATAGCTCGACTTGACTGATTGACCCATCTCGCCGCGTCGAATCGAGGATTGTGCAGCCTGCGCTGTTTTATGCAATTTGTTTCTATTTTCCTTTTATCTTAATTATATGGGTGTAATCGAGTTAGGGCTAGAGCTAGATGAGCTTAAGTGCGTGTTTAGACCAGCAGATTAGGTGGGAGTAAGTTGTATTAGGGTGGATTGCACAGCTTTCAAGATAATAAATGAGTTTGCCAATGGATTACATGCAATCCTACTGGATTGCTAAATCCAGCGGCCCAACTAGTGCCATGTTTGGACGGGTGGATGGGATGAAATTTAAAAACTAGAGTGCATTTGGCCGGGCATGGGATTGAATGGGATTGATATACTTGTGCCAACGTCCTTCCAAAGAGACGGTTATACAACCCCACTCGCGGAAAAGGATTGGCTACTCCCCCTTTGCCACTAGCCCTGTGCCTAGTGGTCGGTGCTATGTGGGACCCACCATATGTATGTGTTTCATGCATTCCACTCATCCATTTTAAAAGATCATTTTAGGGCCGGACACAAAAATTTAGAGGGATATAAATATTGGGTGGACCACACCACAAGAAAACAATAGCGATTGGATATCCACCATTAAAATCATCCTAAGGCCTACTGTACTGTTTATTTGACATCCAATTTGGTGATTAGGTCATACAGGTACAGATGAAGGGGAAAAAAAACATATCAGCTTGATCCAACCGTTTTTTTGGCCCACAAAAAGTTTTTAATGGTCGATGCTCATTTGACATTGTTTCCTGTAATGTGGTCCAATTGAGATTGATATATACCTCATTTTTTATCTCATACCATAAAATGACATGTAAAAATAGATGGACAACATGGATGAAACACATAAGTCATGTTGGGGCCCACAGAGCATTGACCACCAACCATTGGTTGTTCATTAGGCCATACAGGCCCAGAAGGAGATATAAAACACAGATATCAACAAATATTAACTGCATGTGGACCCCACTGGTGTTTTTAAAGGTCGACCCTCATTCAACACTGTTTCCTGTAATGTGGTCCACATGATTTTTGGACATGCCCATACATTGTAGGAGTCATAAATCTGTGTGGGGCCCATATGAGGTAAGTCTCATCAGCGCCTTTAATACCTAATTTATTCAATCAATATCACTCTTACCATGGAACATAGCCGTGTATCCACATGGAACACATCAGATACGGTTGTCTGATATAGGTAGATCCCTACAGGTGTATGGTAGTCGAAGATATAGATATATGAAAACATGAGAAACAAAAGACAATGTCAAACGTAAGTTGTGCGGGAAAATGAGAGGAAAAGAAACAAGTGACAGATAAAGATATACAGTCATCCATTTTGGGCTAGAATTTAAAAATAACAAGGAAGGCAAGAAAAATGACACCGACGCCAACTAGAAGGGCACATAATATCTCTCTGTCTGATGGGGGAAGATCATCAGTCGACACGACCCTAAAAACCATGGTTGGCGTTGCCTGTGCCGTCTGTATCGTCTGTCGGATGAACGATGACGAAGAATGGTGGATATCCAAGTTATCAAAAAATGTAGCATACTGAACCCCATGAGAATCCATACAAGGTCTCGACGGTGCACATGCCTTACTGAAGTGACCGTCCCAGCATGCAACTGCCTCCTTCCAGTTCCTAAATGCGCGGTGTCTTGCTCCACTAAATCCCTCCACCTTCAACCTCGCGTCGTCCCAACACACGTATATTCCAGGCCTACGTCCCACCAAGATGACGTAATACTTCTCCTTGCCCATCTGCAATGACATCGATGTAATTGGCACAAGATTCGTGTCTTTGAATAGAGTTTCGCAAATAAAGTTTACATGCAGTACTATCCTATCGAGTAGCATCGTAAAGTACTACAATTAAGTAGGAAATGAAAACACATTCTAGTTGTCGATACGTACCCTTCCAAGCAAGCGGATTTTATGGTCTTAGCTGTCTTAAGAAAATAAACTTACCAATTAAGAACACGATGAAACCATATAAAAGATGTTAACTACATAAATGAGGAGTTCAAGTCAAAAGTCATATTTTAATATACTATGGATATACCACCATGTTTGTCAGTCCAAAAAAATAAATCTAAAAAAAAAAACAAAAACAAAACAAGTACCAGATCAAGTAAATGAAAGTTATTACATGCCAACAACTAACAATCCAGAAAACATAACCAAAGATATTAAATCCTCAGATGGATCCGACACCTCGATCACCAAAGTGGTCATGGAGTGTTTTCTTCAACCAGCCAATGCGGCGCTCAGGTCATAGACTCACAAAAAACAATGCCAGCCCCTTGTCCTTACTCAGGAGCTGACCAACCTCAAAAAACTCTGAGTTGGTCAGGCCCTGGACCTCTTCTAGTACATCAAGTACTTTGGAAATGCTATTCACCGACTTTCCGAGGCCAAATTTCAACATTGAATCGATGACTGTCTGCAGAGAGGCCCCGAGTATTTCATAGCGACGAGGAGGGTTAGAATTGTTTCCTTCCTACGCTCCCACTTTGAGTAGCATTGGAATCAGCTGTGTGAGTGGGAGTGCTACGTGAGCTGTGTTGTCCCATCGAAGGATTGTCTGGCGAGAATGGGATGGTCCCTGTGGAGTCTGTGACAAAATCATCTAACAAGTTAATTGTATCATTGATATCATCATCCGGCTCTCTCCATGCATCATTGAGTTCTCGTCGAAGACGAGATGATGATGCTGATGCAGCTATACTCCTACTGCCGTGGACATAACGTCCCATTGTCTGGTTCGAACCGACGATAATTACAAAATCATTCATTCTCTCAATTCGTTTCTCGCGTAGTCTTTCCGCATGCGGGTGAGACTGTAGCTATACAATGAGCAGTTGTAAGTATAGTATGCGAGTTAATAACACATCAGATGGTGGAAGCTGTATATTTCAAAAATCATACCTTAAGATATTCCTCCCAAACTTCATCGGGAGCCATCACCACCATCCTCTCACTGTCCCATCCAAACCGCTAGCCGCCAGCATATCCTTCACTGCAGTGTACTCCCTCTTGTAATACCTTAGTCGGTTCGACATATTTTGCCACTTGAGGACTATATTGGTATGCTTTGTCACGGCTTTTGCGGCAATTTGGTATGGCTCACGTTTGAAACCATTATCTCCCTTGTGTCTCACTGCCACTTGTTCCAGAAATATATCGATCATAACCTGATCCATATCGGGAATCTATTTTATTTTTGGGGCTTGGGACGCAAGCTCGGCCAAGGATTTCATCGTCTTCGTGCGTGGGGAAGATCGTGTAGGCACCACTGGTGTCTTGACCGGTGAATGTGTTGGTGTTGATGGATCATTAAATAATGAGTCTGTCATTCTACCTGAATATCAAGTACATTTGATGATTTGCAAATGTCTACCATAATAATAAGAATGACCACTCTTTTAAAAGAACGATTAGTAAAATCATCATTTGGTATCTTCATATAATGAATCTATCTAGTCAGAAGTTAGAAGATCCCAATTCCATTTTATGGTAAGCAACGTTTTGTAAAAGTAAATAACAGGAAATTGTAACATATAATGAGCAATTATCTACTCCTACTATTTTGTTGCGCATCAGCCCACATTCTGGTTGCAATATCATTGCGCACGCGAATCTAAGCATTCTTTTCACGCTGAGATGCTTGCAATAATCATTGTCATTCGTCGTTCGTTGATACCTCATGAGGCGTTGGGTTACACTCCCCATCAGCAACAGATATTCCAGCGTATTCCATCTCTTCTTCAGATTCTGGTCCAGTACATATGAAATTGTGTAATACATAGCAGGCTATCCTAATTTGGACCTGTGTGTGGATTTCATACTGCATGACGGCCTTCAAGATGGGGAATCTGCCTTTCATAACACCAAAACAATGCTCAATTGCATTACGCAACTGTGCGTGCCGGTAATTGAACAACTCTTTCATGTTGGCATGTGCTCTCCCGGTTCGATACTCTTGTAAGTGGTATCGAACGCCCCGATATGGAGCCAGAAAATTAGGTGAATATGTATATCCGACATCAACAACGTAATATTTTTCTACACATTTGAATCAAAGTCTCATTGAGTGAACAATCAAATAATTCAAGACAATGAAATAGATTGGCAATTTATTAAAAGATAACCAATACCATGTGGGACAACCAAGGGATCATCTGATCGACTCAATGCATTGTGTAGGACCCTCACATCCGACGCAGAACCCTCCCAACCGGCCAATATGTATATGAAATTCATATCAAATGAACACGCTGCCAATACATTTTAGGAGATGACCCCCTTCCGATTGCGGAAGCTCGCATGGTCACCGATAGGCACATGAGTTGGAATGTATGTACCATCAATTGTCCCAACACAATCCTATATGCATTGGATTATGGTGTAAATGAAAGAAAGTAAAAAAATAGGTATATAGAAATCCGACCCACCATAAATAATACTTGAAAGTAAGCAACCCAATTTGCATTTGTTGATATCTCAAATGGAGTCGCTAGTCCGGCCTGTTTAACGAAAAAGGGGTATAGAGATACAATTGCATGTAGTACACGGTGAAAGTGGCGACTCACTGTTTCACCTGATCAAATGAATCTATGACCAATGACCCGATTCCAAACATTGTGCCCCAATGTGTGGAGAAAAATGACTAACTTCTTCAAGACTCACTTGTCGAGTATCACGAAGCATTGTCTTCTTAAGTAGCTGGGTACATAGTTCGAAGAATGTCTTGCGATTCATCCTAAGTTGCGTGACACAATCCCAGTCACTGGCCTTAATGATAGAGTTGATGAACCTGGCTCGCTCATCATCTCTGTGATGAGCCGGCTGTTTAAACATGTATTCATGATAATATTCCCCAACAGCCACCACACAAGCCATCATCGTCTGGGCAACTATGACACTATCTGTATCTTCTCTGGAATCTTCACTCTCCATCACCAACTGATAACCAACATTATCAGGTTCGTATACTGAAATTGATAGTATTTAGCAGTATTTCTCCTATGATATGGGAAACAAACCTACTCTACATGGATGGGTTTTGGGAACATCTCAAGTCCTTTCATCTCCTTGAGGACAACAAATTGAATTAATTTAAATGGTATGGCTTGGTTCAACTATGATTATATGTTAAAAATTTCAAATACTGATTTTGTTAATGTCCCAGCAATCAAATTACAAATTTCAAATACGGGAATTTTTTGTCAAGATCAGCAATTAAATTTGATTCTCTTTAAGAAAGTTTGAAGCTAAGAATTTCAATTGAAAATCCTAACATAACGAGAAGAAAATTGATTGAGGGTTAAAACAAACAAGATATGTGACAAAACATGAAAATATGATGGTGTTGGTTAATTAGATGGTGTAGGTTATATAGGACCAACATGAATTGAATTGCAAGAAAGTACCAGGTCAGATTCTCATAATTCCATCATATAACATAAAAATTATCCAAAAATTTGAAGCGTAAAAAGGTAAATGGATCAGAATCTTGCATGAATTTAATTAATAGTCTTTCAGAACAAATAAACATGGTGGATTTTCTACGTACATCCATGTGAACCCACACGGCCCTGGATACAGCTGTGTATGAAAAGAAATATTATATTTAATAGTCACTCAATGCGCTTTTATCGTACCAAATAAACTCTGTTAGGCCTATAGTGAATGTATGTAGTTTATCCACGATGTCCATACATTTTTTAAAGAAAATTTCACGTATCAACTCCAAAATTTATGCATATTCAAAGCAAAAGTGGACCACACCATATGAAAACAGTGGAAACAGTGATTGACAGAAACAACATCTGATTGGCAACAATACATCGGCTATCCTATCAGCAACACATCAGATGTTTGGCAGAAACAGTGATATTGCAGATACACGCTGACATGCATATTCTGGAATGATATCAACCAGTTGTGGATCTTCTTGTATTCATCGCTAATCCTAGATTGTTAATCAAGTACATTTCACAGATATCTTGTCGTCTAAAATGGAAAAAAAGAAGAAGAAATTTCTGTTTTCCCATAAGAAAAGAAGAGTAGCAACTTACCTCTTACATATATTTGTAATGAACAAGATCGATGTGCTCAACACTGTTTCCTGTAAAATGGAACAAAACGTAATGAAAATATTCTTGATAGTGGAATGACAAACGACCATAATAAGCAAGTCCTGTCATACACCATTGAATGTAAATTAGACGTTGTTCGCATTTATGTCATTAGCTTTTAATTTGAATGGAGTGTGCAATATTAACTACCAGATCATTTCACAATTTACAACTTCACCTTTTTTTTTTCTTTTTTTTGTATATCTACTATTAAATTTTTTTTCCAAAAATAACGAGGAGCTTATTAAAGAAAAAAAGAAAAAAAGAAAAAAGCAAACAACAAGCACTGTTGAGGTAGCAGAGCCACCAAAGATGCAAAGAATGCAAACTAAAACCAAAGCTAAGAACCTAGAAAAAGAAGGATTCAACAATAATTTTGAATTTTCATTAATCAAAAGTATTCCGCATTAAGGAGGATTCAACAACAATGAGAAGAATTCAGCACATACAATGAATAATCGTAATAATGAGGATTCAACAACAACGATATGAATTCAACTACATCAGTGGTGGAATTCAAGTTCAAAATAAACACAAGCAAGAACCTCTACCATAGCTCAAGTTGATCAAAATAACAGAATCCAGCACATACAATGAATAACTGCAACAATAAAGAGGATTCAACAACAACGATATGAATTCAGCACAATCAGTGGTGAAATTCAAGTTCAGCCGCCACATAAGCAAGAACCTCTGCCATAGCTCAAGTTGATCAAAATAACAGACATTCAAGGACAATTCCAAATGGTGATAAGCTTCTTTCCCCTCTATTGCCATTTTCTATAACTCTCTTTCTTTTTCTTAGATCATTTACCTGGAGTATTTCCTCTTGCATAGACCACTTGAGTTTTGGATTTGCTTTATTTTTTTTATCACATGTCCTATAATGATCTCACAAAATAATTGGACAAAATGAATTTATCCCAAATATCATGGTGGCCCCCATCTAGCGTAGGAGCTAAAAACTTCATATGAAAGCCTTTTCAAAAAACAGCCTCCAAAAAGGAGGTATATGCAAGGCTTAAATAGATTATACACTGAAAGCAGTAGAAATTGTTCATCGATGTGAGATAATAAGTAATTGGAACGGTTAGATTTATAAATTTAAAACTATCAATTATTCTAAAAACGGTTGTGAAATTCAAGTTCAAAATAAACACAAGTAAGAATCTCTGCCATAACTCAAGTTGATCAAAATAACAAAATTGAGCACATACAATGAATAACCGCAACAATAAAGAGGATTCAACAACAACGATATGAATTCCGCACAATCAGTGGTGAAATTCAAGTTAAAAAATAAACACAAGCAAGAACCTCTGCCATAGCTCAAGTTGATCAAAATAACAGACATTCAAAGACAATTCCAAATGCTAATAAGCTTCTTTCCCCTCTGTTGCCATTTTTCATAACTCTCTTTCTTTTTCTCAGATCATAGGATGTTCCACTGATATGGTTCTGTCATACTCATGATTTTTCTTTGATTTAAGAAAATGATTTGAGAGATGCGGGTGATTTTGATCAAACTGATGGTTTATTAGATTAGTTACTGTTGATATACTCAAACCAATTATGTTGGTATGTAGCTTGAAAATGCTTTGAAGGCCTCTGAGACTGCTCATGATTTGCTTCACTCTGAGCATGCAAGTTCTAGAGATACACTGTTCACAAATGAGGAGTTCAAGTGGTTCCTACAAAGATAGAACAATTGGAACAGAAGATATCTGAGGTATCTTTTAGGAAACAAAACTGCTTATAATTGGCATCCTCCTCATCTCAACAATCTGATTCCTACTTCTGTTAAAGTTACAAGAGAGGTGTAGAAGTATTGATGTGGAGAACACAAATTCAGATTGTTTATCTCTTATCAAATTCCTAATAAGTAATCTGGATCCCTTTCATGTTCTGACACAAATCCAATATGCAAAGATTGACTGACCAGCTAGGCATTTTGTACATGGTTGACTGATTTTATGGGATCATTATGTGTTCTGGTGATGTGGGAACACAATTGAAGGTTGGAAATGCCTTTGCCTAATTGCAGTGTCGAATCTGGTGATGTTTGAAGTGTTGGGAATCATGTATGGAGTTATCTATGACTTCAAACACATTATTTTTTTAACTGTATATTATGCAATTTGAAGCAAATACTATTTGCTAGTGTTATGATCCAGAAAGCATCAAACTATTTCAAACAAACTACTACGATGTGTTATGATTGCTAGCTATCTCACTAGTGAGGTGATATCACTAAGTTTAATGAGGCCCTACCATAATATGTGTTATATGCATACATGCCCATTCATTTGGCGAGATCATTTTAGGCCGTGAGTTCAAAAATGAACAAGTCCAAATTCCAAGTGGACCTCATTACATGAAAAAGAAGTGAGGATAGTGATGCCTATTGGATACTTGAAAAAGTAAAGAAACAACACCAACAAATGACTGAGAGTCAAACATTGGTTTTACAACAGAACTGAAGACTAATAACATATTATGAGTGCATCCACATGCTTGAAAATTGTGTCCTTATGGCCATGGACATTTTCAGGAAATTGCTTTCGCAATTGAAAGTAGCTTTTATAGTTGTGGACTTAATAAGTACACAATAGAAAATAATCCTTAGATACCCACAATCCAAAAAATGAACTACAGAGAGTCACGAAGGAAAATGTAAAATCGTAAAATCATGCTTTCAATGGGGAATAATGAACTACATACTTGAGGAATAATGTTACCATGCTGTTAACTTGAGGAGACGAGCATACCTGCTAATTACAATTCTGAATGAAATAAATAAACAAGTAGCTACAATGATCTAATTTGGGAGCATTATTAAGTAGTGATAACTTACTGTCAATTAAATTCAATCAAGCATCCAACTGCATCCGAAAGCAGAATTTCTCTCGGAAGAAAAAAGAGGCAGGCGCAATATGGCCTGCTTGTTTCTGCTCTTAGATAAATTGGACTTTAACTAAAATTCATAAGGTAAGATATTAAAACAAAGTTTCTATGTATGAAAGAAGATTGCATTTTTCTGATCATCAAGATAATTATCTTGATGAGTTGAAACAAAAACATGAGAGAATGAATTTTTGTCGTCTTAAAACCATGAGGAAAGCATGAGCATTATTATAAAAAAAAATTTAGTATGTAGTTCATTTATGTAAGTGCTATGGTTTCTAGCTCCTATAATTGTTAAATTTTGTAGTGCCAAAGCATCTTGGAATCTGTGTTTTATATAGTGCATCTATATAATGAAGACTGTGCATCACTCAAGAACAAAGGTCTTTACTTCAAGAAATATAAGATTACATGGTCATGTTCGAGTACAACATCAAGTGAGTGTTCAATGTTTAAGATTCATAATTCAAGCTCCAAGTCAAGACAAAGTCTTTTTACCTTGAACCTCAAGCTCAGGATTCATGATAATTCAAGTTCAAGCTTCTTAAGGTTACAAATTCAAGTTTGAATATACTTCAAAAGGTCTCAAGTTCATGCTTCATCATGTGTAATGATCTCAAGCTTCCTGATCTTCAAAGAACAACTATCATCCGAAGGAAATGAAGTTTCAATGTTCATACATCAGGTTTAAGGTATGAATGCCCCTAGATTGACTATAGAGTAGGTCATTTTGTATACATAATTCAATAAGATCATTTTATAAGTGGTTAGATTGTTTCTAGACTAGTCTTGGACTATGTTCGACTAGTCCTGGACTATGTTCGACTAGTCCTAGCACTGACTCGACTAGTCCAAGAAATTCCTCGACCAGTCATAAGTTTGTTACTGATTTTCGAAATTTTTTGTTAAACCTTGACCAGTCCTGGAGACTGCTTGACCGGTCGTATGAACAGTGCTCGATTCGTGCTTAACCAGTCCTATAGCCTCGACTCAAAGTCCAACAACTAAATCAGGTTTCACACGACCAGTCGTGGAGGCCACTCAACCGATCGTGTAGGTCCTATGACCAGTCGTGGAACGACTTTATCCTATCGCACTCAAAAATTCAAAAATCTGTTGGTTTTATGACTAGTTGTGAAGACCCCAGGACCAGTCAAGAGTGCGGTTTCTACAATTATAAATAGAGCATGAATTTCAGAGTTTGGTATTCAATTCAAGCTAAATCAATATGCCACTCTGAGAGATAAGTTAGTCATCTTTTTAAATTATATTGTGCATATTTAATATTCTCTTAATTTAGCTTTATTATATTTGATTTTGTATTCTTTATTCCAATCATATTTGAAGAAGGGATTGAGACTTGCCCTTTTTTTGGAATAAAAATCAAATAGAGCTAGCCCAACTTGATTTAATTTAAAATCAATTTAGAACCTAGAACCATTTTATAAGTGAGTGTGGACATTGAACTTCTACTCCGATTTGGTTCTTCCAGGCTGCATCAAAAAGAGAATATCTAGGTATTTTACATTATTGTAAATTTTTGTGTTTTGGTTTCATTGAGATTGTGCCAGAAAAATCTCTCTGTTTTGGTTTGTCAGAGGTGATTTAGAAAACTCAGAGTGTGGGGTCTTTTGAATTGTGTAAGCCCGCTTGAAAGACATAATTGTGAGGGTTTTAGGTGAACCATGAAAAACCTTTATTTTTTTTTTATTTTTTATTTTTACATACGCACACACCCCACACTCACGCTGGTGGAATTTCACCACCTATGGGTACTCGAACCCTTGATCGGGAGTTGAAACTCCTGAGAGTCTACCACCTGAGCAAGAGTTAGGACCCAAACCATGAAAAACTTATTTAAATAGTTAACGCTAATATCTACTGTGTGAGGATATTAAGAGTGGAGTAGTTGTGTGTCTGTTTTTCTAAACAGTTGGTGTACACACAAGCGAACCACTATAATTCTTTGCGTTTTATGAATTTATGGTTTATTTTTTTTTATCTTTTGTGAATTAAGATTGTGAGATGTATTTGTGGATGTGAATGTTGTAATCTTTTCATTTCAGCATTGTGTGGTAAATGTTGTACTAGCTTAGTTATTTCCTTTGCTATTCATTTCTTTCACGTCCTCTTTAATTTGAGTTTTTGATACTCACCTATGTTCTAGTAAGGTTGTTCTGCCATAAGCATTTGGTTTTTGGTGTCAAGTTGTCCTTAGAACCAAGTTTGTATCAACCTCTCAATACTAGATTTTTGAGCTTGTTTTACATTTCCGCATTGTGAATTGTTTAAGTGTTATCTTTTCTTTATTTATTTAAATTCCACTGTTAAATTTGGCATACTCCTATTCACCCCCTCCCCCCCTCTAGGACGTATAGCTCGGTCTTTTCAATTTAATCAGTTACCCCACATCCTAACAAATCTTCTTATATATATAAACCAAGAAACTGCTTCCAATAGGAAACTGAATGTGAAGAACGGGATACGCCATTAAAATCGCATGAAGACAGCTTTTGACAAATGCAAGTAAATGAATTTATATACATCATGCTATAGCAAGGGTGGGAAGGTGCAAATAGGAACATAGCTATGCTTAACAAAGAGTCCATCTGCCCCACACATATAGTAAATGAAATTACACAGTGTATTAATAAATGAATCCATCTGCATATGAAGATAGCATTGATCAAATAGTGGTTAACATACGTATCAATAAAAGAAATTCATAACTCGATTCCAATGAAAACCAATCAAAGTAGATCTATTTGAGATCTACGATTGTAACACCTCCAATTTAGTAAATAGAGATTCTCAGATGAACAATCTATGACAAATAGTACATAAATTATCTGAGATTATATACCATTTGAGATTTACAAATCCAAAAAAATAACAAGGAGTCAAATTCCTCATATATATTCAGAGAACCCAAAATCCCATGAATCATCCAATTGCCAAGACATTTTATAATCTGAATCACAAATGCTTAAACCTAAGATTCGATATAGAAAAAACCCCACACGGCCATTCTACAACAACATCTCGTCCATCCGAATTAACAGAATATGACGAGAATGAGACGATGCGGTGACACATTCTGCCATAGATTTTTGTAAGAAAGATTGTAGCAATAGGAATAAAAATAGGGCAGATTGGATGGACGGAGAAGAAATCCAACTGCACTGGTATATCAGACCTGAATTAGAAGCCATCGCAGCCAGCCAGACAGGCCAACTCCATATCGGAGGGCCTGTTTCACTGGAATCCACAACTATACATCAGATGCATGAAAACCCTTTATGAAACAATGACATGCTATAGAAATCATTCATATCTAGAACATGTAAGAAATATACACAATATAGAGCAACGTCTCATGCTGTATGTGAGAGGAAGAAGACTTACCTTTGAACGACCACACCTTCAGCTCACGATGGCAGCCGATCGATGAAGATGACCATCGCGACCTAATGGTGGTTGTTATAAACCCCATTTCGCGCCAATACAAAAACCTACCACCAGCATCTCTCCCACCAAATCAAAGGCCTGTGAAATCGCATCCCGCAGTCCGTATGCTGGACTGCGGACGAGCTAGTGATGGGATCGTTGAGGATAGCGAAGAGGTGAGATTTCAAGTTGGCTAGATTTCTCAATCTAGTGGATCATCGCCCGAATCCAGAGACCACTCCCATCCGTCGTCAAACCCGCGTCACCCAAACAGACCTGTAGTATGACGGGATGGGATTTCAAAACCCTATCTCACCTACTTCACCCTACTCCCACCTAATCCGCCCATCCAATCACGCCCTAAGGGTTTAAGAGGACCTTGGGGAAAGAAAAAGGTCAAGTTTTTCTCTTACGGCCTTGATCAACAAATTTCATCTCTTATAACTTTGTTATTCATATTACATTATCGTTTTGTGCCATAGTTTTTTACTGCAATGGTTTTTCCACGTAAATTTGGAATGTTCTCTGTTGGATTTGTTTGTTTGATTTATCTCTGTGTGTTTCTGGAAGTCCCAACAAATGGTATCAGAGATAACGTTGAAAAGTATATTGAATATATATTCAATGTATCTATGGCATCTAGCATGAAGTTCGATGTAGAGAAGTATTCCGAGAAAAATAACTTTGAACGATGGAAGGTGAAGATAAAGGGCCTTCGAGTTTAACATGCATTAGAAGACGCACTCGTTAAAAAGTAACCGTAAACTATGAAAGAAGAAGAGTGAAATAAGTTAGATAAAAAAAGTCAATATTTTAATATCCAGTTGTGTTTAACGGATGAGATCCTCTACAATGTTATGAGAGAAAAGACTATAACTGATACATTGGTGGAGTTAAAGAACATATATGCTAAGAGGTCTTTTGAAAATCATTTATATTTGAAGTTACAGTTGTTCAATCTGAAGATGGTTAAGCGGGCTGACGTTGAGACTTACATTAGTAACTTTAATAGGCTTGTTTATAAATTGTTGAATGTATATGAGACAATAAAGAATGAAGATCAAGCATGTATTATGTTGAATTCTCTTTCAGAATCAAATGAGTCGTTTAAAGACTCTTTGTGCACTGATAAAACGACTATTAACATTGATACCGTTATCTCAACTCTTTAGTTAAAGGCAATGAGAAAAAAATGGTGACGTGAGTGCTTATATAGATGCACTAATTACGAGGGGAAGAAGTTCTGGGCGAGATAGAGGATCTTCGCAATTGAGATCCAAATCCAAGGACAAGAGCAAAGCCAAGTCGAAGTGTTAGAGTTATGGCATGACATGGCACATGGAGAAAGATTGTTAGAATCTCATGTCTAAGAGGGAAAAATTAGAGGGTTCTTTTAAAGAGGCCAACACTACCGAATCTAATGAAAATGTGAGTGGTAGTGATGTGTTGACCGTGTCAAAATTCAGGTATTTCGACGATGAATGGATTTTGGGTACGGGTACTTCATATCACATGACCCCTCATAGGAGTTGGTTCAGTAGTTACAATAAGTGCGATGGTAGCTAGATGTTTATGGGTATAACGATAATGTCTATAATGTGGTTGGTGTTAGATCAGTGTACATCAAGATGTTTGATGGTATGGAGAGTATCTTAATCGATATGAGACATGTTCTTAAGTTAATGGAGAGTTTGATACCTTTGGGTGTACTCGAGACACTTGGGTGCAAATTGACCAAATTCAATCATATCCTTAAGGTTTCAAAAAGGGCACTCATAGTCATGAAAGAACATAGGAATGGTAACATTTACAGATTGATTGTGAGCACTTCATTAGGTGGAGCTGCAATGTTTGTAGCGAATTTCATGTCTGCATGTATATGACATGTGCGCTTAGGTCATATGAGTAAGCAGGGCATGAATTTATTTTCCAATCGTTATTTAATTTTAGCTTTTATAAGTATTGATTTTAGTATATGCGAGCATTATATATATGATAAACCATAAATGTTATCTTTTAAGTATGAGAAATATGTTTGTAAAAGGGTTCTGTATTATATGCATTATGATGTATAGGAGACATTGTCCCTAGTTTTTAGTTGATGGTCGTCATGATTTGTTACGTTCGTTGACAAATATCCCAAAAAGGTTTGAGTTTATTTTCTGAAAAATAAATCCGAGGTTTTCACCAACTTTAAACAGTGGAAAAACAGTCAAGGCGAAAAACGAAAGTATTAAGGATAAATAACGGTGAGAAATTCACTTCTGGATAATTTAATTATTTTTATAAAGATGAAGAGATCTTGAGGCACAATACTACACCACACACCAAAGTAGGATGGTGTGACTGGGCGGATGAATCAGACTCTTTTGGAGAGGGCCCGATGCATGATAAATAATGCTGGGTTGGGCAAGAACATGTGAATGTAGGCAGTTAACATAACTTATTACTTGATGAATTGGTCTTCTTTTATGATTGTTGATTGTAAAATTTCAAATGAAGTGTAGAGTGGTCAACGGGTAGACTACTCAGGGCTGCGAGTATTTAGTTGTGATGCTTACTCTCATGTACCATTAGTTGAGAGAGATAAACTGAATCAAAGGGCCA
This sequence comes from Magnolia sinica, assembly GCF_029962835.1. NCBI lineage: Eukaryota > Viridiplantae > Streptophyta > Magnoliopsida > Magnoliales > Magnoliaceae > Magnolia > Magnolia sinica. The sequence goes on along the minus strand of NC_080582.1, from coordinate 27,583,128 downwards.
AAAGGTACATCTTTATCGATTATAGTAATGATGCGAAGGGGTATGTGCTATACTACTGGGTCACACAAAAAATCATTCTCAGTCGTGATGTCAAATTTAACAAGGGATCCTTATTTCGTAAAAATGATCATAAGGAAGCGGAAAAGTCGATTGTGGATGTTCAGATAGATAGAGATGAGACATGGGCTAATGCTAACATGCAGACAGAGGTACATGAGCAGGTAGAGAAGCAACCTGTGAGAAGGAATCTACCAATGGATCGTATGTTATTGGTGAAATATATGAATGACTTGATTGTTGCATTTGCCCTCATTACGGATGATGGAGATTCGTCCACATTTCAGGAGATTCTTGATGACATAAATGTTGAAAAGTGGCAAGCGGCGATGTATGACGAGATGACTCCTTGTACAAGAATGAAACGTGGGAGCTGGTGGAGCTTCTCGTCGACCATACAACGATTGGGTGTAAGTCAATCTTCAGGAAGAAACATGATAGGTACAAGTTAAAGTTGGTAACAAAAGGATATGCTTAGAGAGAGGGCGTCGACTTCACTGAGATCTTTATGCCTTTCGTGAAGCATGTACCTAGTAGATTCGTATTGACGCTAGTTGCTCGATACAATCTCGAACTAGAACAGATGGATGTGAAGACTATTTTTCTGCATGAGGAATTGGAAGAGCATATTTAGATGAAACAACTAGACGGATTTAAATTATAAGGGGCAAATTAAGAACACAGTTTGCAGGTTGAAGAGGTCGTTGTACGGCTTAAAACAATCCCTTAAACGATGGTACAAGAAATATGATTCTTTCATGATGAGTCGGGGGTTTACCAGGAGTAAGTATGATCATTGTGTCTATTTCAAGACATTGAGTGATGAGAAGTTTATTATCTTAGTATTGTATGTTGATGACATGCTTATCGCCAGTAATAGCATGTTTGAGATCGATATAGTGAAGGCTCAACTCTTAGGGACATTTAAGATGAAAAATCTGGGGGATGTAAAGAGGGTTTTTAACATTGATATATATAAAGACAGGAAGAAGAGCAAGCTTTGGTTATCTCATGTTAAATACCTTGAGAAAATATTGGTGAAGTATGAGATGGATAAGTTAAAACTAGTCAGTGTTCCCTACGTAGCTCATTTTTATTTTCTTCTAAGTAGTGTCCTGAAACGGATGAAGAAAATCAAGTTATGTCTCGTGTACTTTATTTGAGTATGATTGACAGCTTGATGCATATCATACATGGTCTGTATGAGACCGGATATTTCACATGTGGTAGGTATTGTTAACAGATACATGTTTAACCCCTACAAACAACACTAGGAGGTAGTGAAATAGATACTTTGAAATGTTTAAAGTACACAGGACTACGTCTTGACATTGACAAAGATATAGTAAAGACGAGGTGTGTATGAAAAGTGATAATTGTGGAGTTATGATGAAGACTAAGTAGAGATGAATGATTGAACATGACGTGTTGCAACATGATGGAGTTTGTTGAAAATCAAATGCCTCAAATATATGCTGAAACAAGGGCTATCGACCAATCGACAACCTGGTCGACCGGTTGAAGGATATTGAAAATATTCCCCTTTTTTTTTTCTTTTTTTTTTTTGTAAAACTTTTTGCGTTCTTTTTAGAGTTTTCAATAGGTCGACAAGTCGACCCAACCGATCAACGCATCTCAACTGGTCGAATCGACAGGTTGACGGATTGCGCAGTTTGCACAATTTGTTTATATTTTTGTTGTACCTTAAATATATGTGTAATCAAGGTTAGGGGGAGGGCTAGACGTGCTTAAAGATTTGAAAGGGCATTAGAGGGAGAAAAGGCTATAGTTTTTCTCATGGAGTTTTGATAAGTAAAGTTCTATCTTTTGTAATTTTGTTATTCATATTTTATTACTGTTTTGTGCCGTGATTTTTTTTCTATAAGAATTTTTTCATGTAAATTTAGAATGTTTTATTTTGTATTTACTTGCTGTTGTAATTACTTTATTTGATTCCTCTTCAAACGTATATATTAGCTAGCTGGTCAATACATTGTTACTAATACGCAAAGCCTAAGGGGATCATAATTTGGATGGTTCAGATAGAGTGCCAGGCTTCCAGGTGTCTGCTGCATGATTTTGACATGACTCTTCATCCACGCAACTGAGTCCATTAATCAGACTCATCACGTGGGTCCTTACTCTTGCTCCCGTGATAGACTCTCAAGGGTTCAACACCGGGTCAAGGGTTCTGAGTACCTGTAGGTGGTGAAATTCCACTACGCGTGAGTGTGTGGGGTGTGCGTGCGTGCGTTAAAAAATAAAATAAAATAAAATAAAAAAATAAAAAATAAAAAAATCAGACTCATCATGTAATTCCGAGACATTCAAGATACACACGCACACGTACCGACGTGTAACGCGTGCCTATGTTCAGGTCCAATCATCAGGTGGGGAATCCCGTGACCATGACCCAGCCCCAGATTAGGCTGGTCAATCATAATGTGGGCCACATGTATATGAGAGAAATCGACGGCAGTGATGAGCTTTCAACATTCTATAATCACCGTACATTGCGTCCATTTTGATAAGTATACGGACTTGATCTCTTCATCAGGACGTGTGCGATGTCGCTTGACAAGATGAGTGGTTTGGATCGTGTATCAGCACGCGCACCTTTTCGCATGTCCTCTTCGGTGTATCCTCGCGCGAATCCCCTCATGGTTTCATTTCCAACTGGCTAAACATAGTTGCGACGGAGCTCGTGTTACCTTCGTCGCGACTCAGGATCTTGCATTTGTCCCCGTCCACTTGGCCCCACTTCCTGAGTATCCTCATGATCGGAATCGTCCACGTTATGTATTATATATTTTAAGATCGAATAAAAGAATCTCACGCTGAAATAATGGTTTTGACCATCACTACTTGCAGATGAATTTACATCGCCGAAAAGATATCTTTCAATGGCTCACATTCAACTCAAAATATCAAAAGTTATTGTCACCATTGAATCGTAATACTGAGATAACAGATTATTAAAGATATTAAAGAGAAGTTGGACGGTTCAAATCATCAAACCATCCCAGCATGTGGGACCCACTGGGAGCCGACGCACGCTAGATCATAAGTTGCGGGAGAGGTAAAACAAACTCGTTGGAAGGTGGGCCACACGATGAGCAGTAACGCTATAAGGCTAGTTTGGACGTATTTGAGAAGAGGTTAGGGCGCATCAAGCATCGCGTAGGGCAGCACGGACTGCATAAGTGGGGCCCACATGAGGCCTGGGGTGGTATCCGTGCTGGACCTGGAGACAAGGCACATGTGCAGCCCCCCTCCTTTTGGCCTTACATCATCGCCCTCCACCAACACTCATTAACACCCCACACGAGTCCTTGGTGTTTCTTCCACCTAAGGACCACACGGTTACATATACATCCATGCACGTGTACAGATCATCTGCATGTGAAATTAGTTAATTCTCTGGCTGAGTGTGATGGTTGATACACAGGCACTCAGAATTGTACAAGTGGCACTCATTAACCCAAACTGAACTGTTTAAATTGTGTGATCCCACGTACGTCATTCATGGTACAAAAATTGTATTGATTGAATAATCCAAACCCATGATTCTGGTACACTTATTTTCTAAATTTGGACGGTCGAATTATTTATCACCTCGAATGTCTAATGGACGTCCATCAACCAAGCTTATAAAGTAACTAAATTAATGTACATTTGGGTCATGATATTTGGATGGTTTGATTCTGGTTACATTTATTCTCTGTGCCTGTGTATCAACCATCAAACTCTTCCAGAGCATCAACGTTTTTATCATAATAACATGAGATAGTCGGATCGTGAGTCATCATACAGTTATAAATATCGTTCTTGGGAATTTCTCGGGATATTTTAAAAATTTATGGGTTTTCTCAGGCGTAATATGGAAATCTTACTGAAAAAAGTATTTAAACATATTATAAATTAATAAATTATTTTAAAAGTTAAATATATTTATATAAAAATTCCTTAAGCTAGTCCTAATTTTCGAGTTAATATCTCGATATATTGAAAATCTTGTGTATCTTCTCGATATTTTATAAATCTCGACGATATTTGTGCCACTGGTCATCATCACTTCGCACATGCCTTTGTTGAATCTCATCACATGCAAGAGATGGGGGACCCCGCATCGATTTATACACCATACATACAGGTGTTATTTGATGCTCTGGCAGTGTGTGACAGTTCCTACACATGCATTCGTGAATTATTCATTTTGGACACATATGCTTTAAATGAAGCCGTCTAAATCGAGAGGTCCCGTCTCCCCACATCCAGTCGAACGATCCTAAACTCTTGTTGATAGACTTATGTTTGTTTGATTCGGACCGTTGATTACTTTTCATCTTAACCATCCATTTCGCATCCACCAATTGGTCTGTTTGGACATCCGATCAATGTAATTTCTCGTTCAACATCCATCTAAGGTGGGCCCCACAATATCGTACGTTTAATTTCAGTTGTCCCCATTCCACGTGTACAATTTCTGTATTCTCTATCTCGTTAAAATGTGGGAGCGGATTACCTGCCTGGGAGGCAACTGCTACCACACACGTGGCATGTATGTATGATGATCCGAACCATAGATCGTGTGGGACCAACCATCTATTGACCGTTAATAAAATATTTTTGTGATTTAACTATCTTAACCATCTAATAAATGGGCCTCTCCACTCACTTAATGGGATTCGTTACTGGTTTTTGTCTTTTAGTGTTCTTTGTATGCCACCGAGTAAAGGACGGAATTACCTAAATGCCATGATTTTTGGACTGGGACCCACTCACTATTCGTCGCACGGAGTGGACGGTTCTGATTTCATCCGTGTACCACGTGTTCAGAATCGTATGGAGGCAGACGCACGGATTTGAAAACTTTGATGGAAGGAAAGTATGGGAATCTTAGTTAAGAGAATCCGTACAAACTAACCTTTGGAAGATTCATCTAATGATTTTTCATACACTGTTGAGTCATTTATAGAAACTTCTAATTTAAACACTCTTAAAATATTTCCATGGAAACATACCCATAAAAGGTGGTCCATTATTAAGATGGACAGTCCATCACGTGGGCTCCACTTTGGATTGTATAAGCAAACTAATGGTTATGATTAGGATCGTCTTACTGTTTTGATTATGAAATGGGGGCCCATGAAATTTGAGATGGGCTTTGATGGACGGTTCAGATGTAGGATTGAATTGAGATACCTTGTTTCAACACTAAGGTCTTGGTATGGATCCCTAGTGGGGGTGGCTAACGGTGAAGTGTGATCTGACAGTGGCTTGTACTAACAAGCTAACAAAAAAAGAAACCCGTTTTTTTTTTTTTTTGTAATTTATTATTTTTCCATATTCCAACTGGTAGGCAAAATGATTAGTGGTCCACTCTGATATGCTCAGCTACATCAGGAATTGTCATTATTCACCCAACACGTGACATGCAGCTGGTGAGGAGGTGGAAGCATAGCTTCGATCAAGTGGACCTTCTGCATTGATAACCTATGGTTGAAAACCACACCCATAAGGGTGATATCAGCTCTCAGTTCTTAATAAATGTTGACTGTGAAGGACCGATTTTCTGAATGGGATCCAACGTCGGTGACGTTGATAGTCCCGGATGCAGACCAGCGAGGTCAATTCAATCATAGCTGGTAGTAAAAACCTAATGTGATTAGGGTTGTACACGAACCGAGCTAGCTCGGTTAGCTCGCTCGACTTGACTCGAAAAAGCTTGATTCGACTCAGTTGGAAGCTGAGTTCGAGCTGGCCCCAGCTCGACTCGACTCGGATCAAACCTAACTCAAATCAAACTCAGATCGAACCAGTTCAGTGACTCGGTTACTTTGATATTGATGTTGCTCACTAAGTGTTTGATGAAATGACTTAACGAAGTGTAGCTGGTGGCAAGGAAGGTATGTATATGAAACAAATAACCTTTTTTTTTACTTGATTTTTATGTTGCTCAGAAGGTGTTTGATAAAATACCTGTAAAAGCACTGTTGCTGTTTTATATACAATGAGATTTTGAAGGTGCAGTTCATGTGTTTGTGAAATTGCTACACAAGCGAACTCGGCCCGAACTCAGCAAGAACTCAGCTCGCATTGGCCCAAGCTGTTGACCGAACCAAGCCGAGCTAGCCAGTCAGGCTCAAGGACCGAGCTGAGCCGAGTTCGAACTGGGGTCAGCTAGTGACCGAGCCCAGTCAAGCTGAGGCCAACTCGATTTGGTTTGACTCGATATACAACCCTAAACGTGATGGCAGGACAGGTGATATATTTCATCCCAAGCAATTAATTTCTCTTTTACAGCTTTGGAGAAGGGTTCTACAACATGAGAATTATCTTGCATGTTTCAACACAATCCTACCAATGCTTTATACTTCCATGTTATGAGATCTTATCTCAAACAGTCGACTAGTTAGTATGCATCTTTATAATGTTTATTAAAGTAGGTTTACAGGCAGAGAAAAAAATAGAATTATCACTTAACTCTAATTGGGCTTTTGATGTTGTGTCTGATGTATTGCTTGCTATTTTCATTTTTAAACCACTCATTTGAAGCTAGAAGCAAATGGTGTACCAAGTAAACTCCGTGGGGGCTCACTATAATGTATGTGCCTTATGCACGCTCTTCTTATGTTTTACGATGTCAATTTAGGGCATGAGCTCCAAGTTGAAGCATAAAATAAACTCAACTAGAGCTCACCAAAGGAAACTGTGTGAATTGAATGCTTACCATTAAAAACTTCTTCTTCAAAGGTTACGAAAGTTTTGGATCAGGCTGATATTTGGATTTTTTCTTCATTTAGGTCCATGCAACAAGTAGGATGAAAAATAAACATCATTGTAGCTCCAGGAAGATTTCAACCGTCGACATTATTACCTCTACGATTTTTGATGAGCTCTAATAAAATTTAAACCATAGGTTGATACTCTGAAATGAGCTGGAAAATGGATATATAGTTAGAGGTGTACATAAGTCGAGTTGATTCGAGTCGAGCTTGTGCCAAGCTTGACTCGGCTTGGCCACTAGTTGACCCCAGCTCAAACTCGGCTCGGCTTGGCTCGGTCCTCGAGCCTGACTGGTCAGCTCGGCTCGGTTTGGTCAATAACTCAGGCTAGTTCAAGTCGAGTTCGAGCCAAGTTTGCTGTGCAAAATTTTCACAAATACATGGATTGCACGTTCAAATTCTCACTGTATGTAAAACAGCATCAGCGGTTTTACAGGTATTTCATCAAACACCTTGTAGGCAATGTCATAATTTAAAAAAAAGGGTATTTCTTTCATATATATACCTTCCTTGCACGACCCGACACTTCGTTGAGTTATTTCATCAAACACTTAGTGAGCAACATCAATATTAAAGTAACCGAGTCACCGAACTGGTTCGATCTACTTCGATTCGAGTTGGGGTTCGATCCGAGTCGAGTCGAGCTCAGCCAAGCTTGAACTCGGTTCAAAATTTTTTCGAGCTCAAAAAATTAGCTCAACTTAGCTCAAACTCAGTTTCGAACCGAGTTGAATCGAGCTTTTTCGAGTCGAGTCGAGCGAGCTAACTCGGTTTGTATTTAGCCCTATATATAGTGTAGATAAGAGATATACATCTACAATGGACCCCACAGAGTTTCCATAGTATGCTATAGCATACTGAGTTACTTAACCTAGTGTGCAATCCAGATGCTTCCTTTAAAGCTACAATGATTTATGTAAGTGCTAATATTTTAAGTACACAAGTAGTTGTCAAATTTCGTAGACATAATGTATAGGGTATGGAACTTTAGCACACTTCAGCTTTCTTTAACATTTCAAGACTAGAGTGCGGTTCAACATCTTAAGATTGGAAGGCTTGAAAGGATTTCAATAGAAGAATTATTTGTATGCTAACCTACAGGTAAAGATGACCTTAATTAGAAAAGACCCTAAGTTAAAGTGCATCATTATGGTTTTCTAAGCCTACAAACTTATTGCAATTTTACATGAAAAATCAAGAGTATTCGGCCAGCCAAAGGGATTCTTAGGCTGACCGAATATTTATATCTTTGGCTATAAATAGAGATCATTTCTCACTATTTCAAAACATGAAAATTAGAGAGAAATATTCTAAAAACGAAAAAGAGGAATCCTAGTATTTTTCAAGCTATTTGCATTGTCATTACTATATTACTTTTGTAACTTATTCAATTCTCTTCTCAAATGGATTTAAATTCAATTAGAGAGTGCATTATATTCAACTTTATATTAGATGATTGAATATGCAGCTTTTAGGATTTTATTTTTTAAGAAATCATATATTCGTAGATCTTTCTTGGTTGAGCATGCATTGGTTCATCTTCACCTAAGAAAAAAGATTGATGCATCTACTGAAGCATCAACTTCAAATGCTGCATCGATGTCTTCACTTCGACTTACGTCTTCAAGAAGATAAGTTTTTATTTTCAGTATATTACTTTCAGTTTGAGTTTGTTGAGATTACCCAAAAATTTCATTGGGTTGAGGGGTGATAAGCTTATAAAAATCACTTGAAGTTTTATTATGATAAGTCTGTAAAAATTACAAAAACTGTAAAAGATTGTTGAGATAATCATGTGAAAACGTTGAAAACAATGGAAAGTCAAAATTAATAGGATTAGTAATTTTGGAAGTGGAGTAATTGTGTGTTAAACACTGAGCCACTATAACTCTGTGTATATTTTGGTGATTGATAATCTTATTTATGTTTTATTATCTTGAAATATTGAATTAAAGGACGTCGTGAAATAAGATTATTTTACTTGAGATTTTAGGTGAAGGTTGTCATATGACTCAATTAAAATTAAGATTTCAATATGTATTGTTGTTGTGAATTTATTTTCCGCGATTGATTATAAAAAAATTGATTTCATCCTATTCACCCCCTCTAAGACATTTATAACTCAACCTACAATCTATTACATCCATTTGATAAAAAATGGCCCACTAGATGAACAGTAAAAATCCACTATTCTCACTTGTCATGTGTCAGGTATTAGGCTACTCTTGAAATGATGTAAGGTTTAATTTCTCCAATTGGCGCGTGGCTTACTTCCATAACAATCCAAACAGCCCAAATCAGTGACTCAATATTAGATGTAACATAAACCAAAATTTTACATAGACCATGATCTGATTGAGAACTAATCACCTACAGAAGTTGCACCACAAATTATGGTACAAGAGCTTTATAGCCATTGGATGCAAACGTGGGGAGCTAAAAATAATAATTTTTCCCATCCAATCTAGAAACTGTATTCCAATGAGTAGTGCAAGCGTGGATGTGATCAGCCTTCCATCTAAGTTTCCCTTGAAATTTGGATCAATCACTATACTTTAAGCATCCATTATTATTATTATTATTATTATTATTATTATTATTTCTGTTAGCTTGTTAATACGCTGATGCAGGGATGAACGTGATGAGGATAACTACTCCAAATCCTCTGTACTCCTCACAGAGACTTCTCGAATCCACGAGGAAAGAACGCAGAAAATAGAAATAAATTCTAATAAATTCAAAATTGATTAATTAATGAATAAAAACGAGTTCACAACCCTTTAAATAGGTGTACTAAGCAATGAGAAAGAAATCAAAATCAAACTGCAACTAAAACTCCTAGAATCTGCGACTTACTATAAATAATAAACTTACTATTTATAGACAGTCGTGATGTCTACTTATGCGCAAGGTTTTCGGCCAAAAATAGTAAGTGTCCTATTTGGCTTCACCAAACCATTCTCCTAATTATTCTAAGCTCTTTTCACATTGGGCGTGACTCCTAAAGCCCGATGGATGAAGAGTTATAATCAAACTAAAACTTACTATTTATAGTAAAAATGAAATTAAAACAGAGAAACGACCGTCGATCCAGGGGTATTTCGCAATTCCGGCTTACGCAACCCGGTGTAGCCGGTTGGTTGGCTAAAGTAGCTCGTTCGATCTTGGCCATGAAACTGTTCGCGACCTGCTCTACATCATATGCCTACTGTCAGTTCACACTTCACTGTTAGCCACCCCCACTAGGGAAGGCATCCATTTGATAGTCATTAAAATTGAATGGCTAGGATTACTTGAAATGTAGGATTTTAGAGATGCCGCATCTATGAGGTGCCCTTAAGTTTGGAGTGTCTATATTGCAATGCATGAGTGCCACACATGCATGAGGAGGACATGTCACCATCATCTTCAGTGAACTATCATAATCTAACCCATGATTTCATTTTTTTAGTGGGTCCCACAAAGAGAGAGGTCTCCACATGACAAGGAGTCAAAACACAAAAGTCATCCTTAAAAACCTCCCATAAACAGGTGTATCGATGTAACTTCGATAAAGATGGTTTATAAAAATCATCTTAACATTACAGAGAGAGATGATCCAGTGGGCTGTGTATGGAAATCTTTCCATGCACCCAGTTGCATTTGGACTTGTTGACATCCACATCATCTATATGGACCATCCCATATAGTCCCCATATGGTCCAGTCCACTCTTCTTTCGCTATTCTGTGAAATAATAATAGCCATTGGATGGTCCCAAACATTCATGACTGGACCTATCTTCTATCAACGATCTTAACCATTCATTTATGCATGCCACTAAATGGACAGGTTGATCATCCAATCATTATAATTTTTCTAAGGTAGTAGGGTAAGAGTGGAGTGAACCTAATGAACGGTCCAGATAAATGATACGGATGAAAACATGTACAAAACCAACTAGGTGCATGGAAAGATTTTCATAGACCTGCTCCATCAGATCATTTCTATTTTTTATTATTTTTTTTTAAACCTACACCAACTGGAAGATTGCTGGACCCAACGCTTTCAATCCACAAGCACCGTTATAAGCAGCAAACAAGCCAACCTGGCAACTCTTGGAACATATGAGCAGTGCAAATGGTGGTCCCAAAGTCAGGCTGGTCCACTGGTTAGGTGGGACCCTCAAGATTAATTAAAGAAACTTGCCACTCGTCCACATTCCATCCTGACTTTTGTAGTGAGAACCACCTCATCTACAGCTCAGATCTCTCTCACACACATTTTCAGGTTGGCACATGTGCTGCCTTTAAGTCTGCGAACGGGTCAAGCAAATCCTATGAGCCTTTTATTTTGATAACGGTCCGTTTGGTTGCACCAAATATCATCACATTTATTTTGCACCACATTAATTATACTTATTTAAAAGGATAAATAATGAAATGTGGTGCAACCAAACGCATTGAAATTTTCTTTTCATTTTCATGTAGAATTTCAATTGAGATAAGTGGGGCCCATGATACAGTAATCATACAATAGTTCTTTTGTGTCCCACCGTAGATTGACTAAGCCTAAAAAATATTCCACATACAACAACATTAACCTTTTGACAGAACTATGGTTCCGATCAGAGAACCATGGGACCCAATCCACAGAACTAAGCTCGTGTATACTGAACAAACATACAGCCGCGTATTATATAATTCTCTGTGCTTTTTTGTTTTAGGTCACAACTTACAAAAGAAATAATAAGACAAAACTAGGAAAAAAAAAACAAGCATTTACGCGCGTACGTGTTAACTAATGCTCACGCCACCGCATGTGCCAGCGTGTCAGACATGTGCAATGTCCAAGCCACCAACTGAAAGGGTACCAATATTTAGAATCTCTAATCAAGAATCAATTTGGTCCACTAGTTTGGTGGGCCATGATTAACTGTACACGTGTACGGTTGTAAAAAAATAACAAAGTTTTCTAACCGTCCATTTATTCTAATATCATGTCACCCCTATCAAGTAGAACACCTTTATCTTTCCGAAGTAGAATTTAAATGGTGAGATCCACATCGTGGATGGCTTGGATACTCCACCGGTATGCCACGTTGGCATATGTTTTGACGTGAGCATTAGCTGATTTGTACCCGCGCGATGCGCATTGCAAAGCTCAATTATCAATACTTGAATTAAAAAAGCGTATACAAGAGAGGCCATCCACACACCACCCCGTGTGCAATGTGGCATATACGTGTGTGAGATCCAAGCCGTCAATCAGTGTGTCCCAACTTGTAGACGCTGCTGCCCGAAAATCAGACCCATCCACTAACGGAACGGGCCACGTCGATAGTAAATGACCTTTGAACCGATCAGTTAGTAAATGACCTTTGAACGGTGGAACCCATCGGATGGACGGCTTGGATCTCACACAGATATGTCACTTTGGTACACGGAATGGCACGTAGACGGACTCTCTTGTGCACGCGTGAGGGCTAAGCAAAGCTCCTCTATACATAATTTATTAAAGATAAAACTTCATTTATATTTATATTTGCTTAGACCAATAAGTAGGATAGATATACACTAAAATAACAACCGTTAGATCTTGATCCAACAGCTGTCACATGTTCGGTTAATCACCAACTCCTAATATAGTGGGCCACCTTTTCCTTTATGTTATAATCCAGGCTTAGATGGCTAGAAAAAGGAAAGGCGAAGGTGAAATAAAAGCACATGGGTCTCTCACAGCTTTGCGATGCACCCAAAGGCATGTACAGGCTGTTCTATTATTTTGATATTTTCCCATCATTTTCAAATAGCGGTGACTCGTGCACCATGTACATGTGCCATGCACTTTATAGAAGTTCAGATCATTCAAATTGTTGGAACGAATGAGGAAGGACCACAGCCTAAAATTCACACCGATTGATCAATCATAAACAGAGAAATAGCTCGAATATAAATAGCCAGTGGTCCAGATTCTCATTGTGAAATTGGATGGTTAAGATTGTCCAAATATTATTATTTTCAGTAGATGATTCATCCACATTAGAGGTCCCAATTTGGATGGTCCAGATTTTCTTACTTTTATGCCACGTGTACAACAGACAAATCATCACCATTTATATAGTTGGTATCCTCGAGCTCCGCGATTCGGGGGCGATTACGAGGACAGATACTCTCGTAATAACTAACAAGGAACCGTGATCCGGAATACTCTCCGACGCCTGTTTTACGCGGCGTGTACCACAATAAAGCTGTGTGGGCCCAATTTGTTCTCTGTGTGACATCCAAACCGTCCATCAGGTGAGTTACTCGATCCTAGTGTCTGGAGCCAAAAATCAGGTAGATAAACTACTTAGGTTAGCCAAACCGCACGGTTAAATGGGAATGTGACACCAACCTTAGGTTTCGTTGTGGCCCATTGGGGCTACCATTGTTTGCCGTTGTTTTCTACACTGGATGCATGAGTGTGCAGAATTGAAATTGTGGTTTTAATTCAAACCGAACGATAATTACCTTAAGCACCAAGATAGGTTGACATATGGGGTAAAACAGCGATGAGTCGCCTACTCGGCCACTCAATATGTAAAATGCTATATTGACACAAGAGAACTTTTTACGGGACGAAGAGAAAATTTGGAAAGGATTTTCAAGAGACTGTTTACTTTGCTATTTATATTTTTAATTCTCTTACCATATTCTTACGGTTGTTATAAACATTTGTCATTATTGTCTTCTAGATGCTTCCCGTGTCTGGGATCTGCTTAGCTTTCTCTACATTTCCTCTTGCCCCTGTCATGTAATCCTTTGAGTACAATCACTCCTCTCTCGACCGCTCAAGCAATTTACAGCATCACCTAAGACATTTTGGCCATACTCCAACTGTGATGCGTGTCGACCATCAACACCGTGCATTTTATGGGTACTTTCTAAATTATGGGATATCTCAAAAATCAGCTGTATACAGAACTCAGGTGGGCCATACCATCTAAAAACATGTGAAACACCGTTAAAACATATAAATGCGCAATACGGATTCCTATAGATCACAACTCTTTTTAATTGATTGTTACATGGTAAGGTAACCATGGAAATAAACAACCATGTTGCATATATTTGACTGAGACTGTTTATCAAGTTTCAATCACTAGGATGAGAAGAATATACAAATATCTGCCTGATAAAAATTCAGGAAGGCCATGCCAAGCAACTTACGTGGTTTTAGTTACAAGTTTACATTGTTCCCGTTGTTTTGGATCTTATGATTGCATTTTTACAGATGATATTTTGGATTTACGGTTTAAATACTAGTTAATTATCAGCTGATGGACGGACTGGAATTTTACATAAACAACGTGGTGGCCCCACTTAGGTTGGGTAGATAACTGCTGTACAACCGCGCGATGTGAGGTGCACAAGTTCGTTTTGCATCCAACGCCACTAGGACGTAGCGTGTGTTGCCGCCACTGCTGCCTACATGCTTAGTGGTCCAAATGGTCCAATGATCAGAACCGTCCCTGTTGTGGATTCAATGCTATAACGGTTATAGTAAGAAAATTGCTCCAAATGGACGAGCGTCACCGTCACTGTCTTTAGATGATTTTGAAACAATGAAAAATAATAATAATCAACGGCTCATATCCAGCTCTGGAAATCAAAGGTTAGGCTCATTCGTTAAGCTTAGTTATACGAGTATACTATTTACAGTAGTAGGAAGAACTTGGACGGTTCAAATCATCTGAACATGTGGGACCCAGTAGGTGCCGACACACGTTCCTTCCTACGTCGCGACAGAGGCAGAAACTAACTCGATAAGAAAAAAAACTAGTACAAATAATACACTCCCTAGCGTGGGACCCACCGTGATGTATATGTTTCATCTATGCCGTTCATACAGTTTTTTTCAGATCATTTTATGTTGTGAGCGCAAAAATGAGGTAGATCCAAATCTCAAGTGGACCACAAGGTGTTGATTGAACATCCAACCATTAAAATCTTCTTGGGGGCACAAAAGTTTTGGATCAAGATGATATGTTTTTTCCATTCATCAATGTCTGTGACCTAATCAGCAGGTTGGATGTCAAATAACCTGATCGCACACGTCCTGACCAAAAGAGTATACTATTTCACCCATGTTTTTTTTCCATTCATCAGTGTCTGTGGACATTCGATCACTACTGTTTTTATGTGGTGTGGCCCACCTGAGATTTATATCTGCTTTATTGTTTGGATTGATCCCTAAAATGATCTGTAAAAATGGATGGACGGCGTGGATAAAAAAGCATACATCATGGTGGGCACTAGCCACCTGGCTAGTGGCAGCGACACCAGCCAACCGCGTCCCCTGGCGTGAGATGGATGGAAGTGGGAGAAGGACGCGGATTTTCTGCGAAAGCCTTTCGCAGGAAGTTCCTGCCCTGGGAACTTAGGTGGGGCCTACTGTGATGTTTGTTAGAAATCCTTTCCGTCCATCCGTTTTGTGAATTCATTTTAGAACATTTTACCAAAAATGTACCGTATCCAAAGCTCAAGTGAGCCGTACTAAAAGAAAAATATGGTTAGGAAGATTTCTACCGTTAAAACCTTTCTGGGTTCAACAATGAAGTTTAGATGCCATCCATACCGTTAATAACATCATTCCTATTGGGATGAACTGTAAACAAAAATGTTAGCTTGAATCAAAACTTCTGTGGCCCCGCGAACATTTCAACCGTGGACGTTTAATTATCACTTTTCCGGCTCACTTGAGTTTTGGATATGGTTTATTTTTGACAATATGTCCTAAAATGAACTCACAATAGGGATGGATGGGGAGTATTTTTCACAAACATCACTGTGGGCCCCACCTGGGTTCCCAGCGCAGGAACTTCTTGCTAAAGGCTTTGGCAGGAAATCCGCGTCCAATGGTCTGGATCTTTCACATGGGTGAAATGTCTGCACGTATTCAGCGAAGCAGTGTGCCGACGAGAAGCGAAGGAACACACCTCCCAACTCCTTTTTAAAATAATGGGTGGCGTATACGTGGGAGAGCTGTCAGACACGTGCGTGGGTCGTTGGGAACAGTTCAAGGAAGTCCTGTCCAGAAAACGACAAAACGTCAGCCCTGCGACAATTCCCCTAACCCTAGCAAGGTGGCGCACATGGGACTCTCTCTCTCTCTCTCTCTCTCTCTCTCTCTCCCCTTCACGCGATTATAACTACCTTACATGTTCCTTCCATGCTCCATCAAGACCTTAAGAGACCCATCTCCCTCTCTCTGAGTTTTTTGCTTTCTACGTTCTTCGTTCTTCCTTCCATGGAAGAGCTGTTGGCAGAGATGACGACGAGCCCAATTCGCAGCAGAACGTATCGCAGTTACATGACTCGACGGCAAAGACCAGCGAGTTATAATGTCTCTAGTGCAGCTCTGCGGCGAAAAGGGGGACGACGTTTGGTTCGGAACAAGGTCAGGAGGCTACAGAGGCTCATCCCTGGCGGACGAGGGATGCAGCCGGACCGGCTCTTCCTCCGTACCGCTGACTACATCTTGCACCTGAGAATGCAAGTGAATGTCCTGCAAGCTCTTTCCAACTTTTATAAGCCATGACCCATGAACGGCACCGCATTCCTCGTCTCTTCTTCTTTTATATTCTGTCGTAGGTTTCATCGCCCTACACGGACATTTACATGCATCGCACGTGCACACCAAATGGCAAGTGTGTGAGACATCTGAGCAGTGCATGAGCCAGCCCCCGCCGTGAAATTGGCTATATGGAAAATTCAAGCCACTCGATTCATCAGATGGCCCATCTTAGAAATTTTCACTTATGGTCTGCTTTCAATGTATATGTATGTCGTACCTGATTAGTGGTTTGGATAAAATTTTTGTGTGGTGGTGCAGTTTATGAACCGCTCAGATGTCCCACACGCTTTACAGATTGGCACGTGTGCTGAGTGTAAAGGTACACGTATTTGGGGCTAGCAAACCTCATTTTGTTAATGCTAATGCTATTTGTTTAAATCATTATTTCATGGCCTCTTATTCATCTAATTTTTGTTGTTTTCGAGATCTCTTGAAGGTCTAAAAATCAACCAACTTCATGTGTTTTTTGAAGGATTTTTTTTTCAATGGATTCTACTTAATTTTGGATTCTAGGATTGATGGAGACTCGTATGATTTTATTTACCTAGGGCTTGTTTGGTTGCCACTTAAAAATGTAATCATCTTAGGGTGTGTGAATGCACCAAATTTCATGAAATATCATGAATTTTACACCAACTTAGCTTGAGTATTCATGAGATATCATGATATTTGGTGCAACCAAATGCACCTTAGTTCATAATTATGTATTAGAATTTATATGAATTGTTGGTTATAAGGATTATTTTTAATATCTGCCAAAAGAAATTGATCTCTAATACATAATAAGAGATGCTCCGGTGCTCTCAGAGCATTATATAAATGATACTTCCTGGTTGCATTGAGGCTTTTGGACAGCCCAATCCATTGATTTAGACTGTTCGTTACGTTAATTGCACATTTTATGGGCTACCATGGAAACGTCAAACTGATTAATTTGACATTTGAACCATTTTATCAAGGGTCTTAATTAATATGGATGGTTATGATAATTTAAAATATGTCAAATCAGCAATTTAATCCGTGCATTTTTTAGGGGCTACCATGGATTCCTTATGGTATAAGGAAACACTTTTGTTAGGCAATTGTAACCGTTCCATCCACCGCTTGAAAAATGGATGGCTACCTACAAAATAAAGTTAAATCTTAAAAAAATATATTGTATGACAGCTATGTTAATCTAATGGTCACTTTTGGTAAGCCCTTCGATTGAAAAGCTAGTTTGGGATCGAAATGCCTACTCTTGTACGCGTTGTATCGCTTTTCTAAGTCATGGTATATACACACACACAGGAATGCTCATCTGTGCATCTTCTTACATGAGCACTCGTGTGCTCCTTTGCACACGTGTCATAGGCACATAATCTAAACGGTTGACATGATGTGGCACCTCCTGAAACCCTATAGGCTCCATTTTCAGCCTGATACAAAACTTTGGTAGGCCATGGAAATTTTGGCTATGGCCTACTGGCATTTTTGATTGAGCTGAAAATTAGGCTTATAGAGTTTCATAGGGTACCGCATCATGTGGACCTTTGAGATTCTATGCCCATGGCTCGTGTGCAAAGGTGTGCACAGGTGCTCATGTAAGAAAGTGCTGAGGTGAGCATTCCTCGTGTGTGTGTGTGTGTGTGTGTGTGTGTGTGTGCGCGCGCGCAAGTATATGTATATACATGCAAACACACACACACAAACTACACACACACACCCTCTTAGATGAGCACCCATGCACACCTTTGCACACATGTCATTTGCACAAAATTTGAATGATCTATGTGATTTGGCAACCCATGAAACTTTCAGGCCCAACTTTCAGCTAAATCCAAAACTTTGGTAGGCCATAGCAAAGAGAGACGCAAATCAAGGGAGGTAACTATTTCTTTTTTCCATGGCCCACTAGAGTTTTAGATCAGGATAAAAGTTAGGTTCTAGGGCTTTCATGGGGTGCCGCATCACGGGGATCGTTCAAATTTTGGGCTCACATCAGGTATTAAAAAGCGCTCAAGAGTTTTCATGAGAAACGGTTCCTTTGCGAGCACCCCTTGGTGAGCACCTTCTTAGATGAGCACCTCTGGGGCCCATTGTACACATGTCATGGGCACAACATCTGATTAGTCCACGTGATGTGGCACCCCATGAAACCTTCAAGGCCCAACTTTTAGCCCGATCCGTAAATCTGATGGGTTATGGTAAAATGAAACAGTTTCCTCCATTGATTTGCCTCCCTCTTTGCTATGGCCCACCAAAGTTTTGTTCCGGGCTGAAAGTTCAACCTTAGGGTTTCATGGGGTGCTGCATATCACATGGACTATTCAGATTTTGTGCCCATGACAGATGTGCAAAGGTGAGCATGTGTGCTCATGTGAGGTGTGGAGGTGAGCATGACTATGTGGCGCTTCTATATAGATCACATCAAAGCATAGTAAGGTTTTTTAAACACTTCTACAAATAAGTTTTGCACTCATATACTTCATATTTTGTGATAAACAAATTATTACATTCTGCATATTTGCAAATCGATCTACTGAACTTGGCTAGGACTCGCTTGAACCAACTAGGCCAAGTCATTCACTTGCTTATTAAGCTTGTCTTAGTGTCAACAAGGCTTGGCCTAATTTTTTGGTTTCAGCATGACTTGGCTTGTTGGTTTTCTAGATCAACTTAAGAATTGCTTACAAGAAGAGGTAAAAGAGGAAGGGGGAGAAGAAAGAATAAGAGGGAAGAGGGAGGACAAAAACATTAACACACACACACACACACACACACATTAGTCCTTGGATTTAAAGAGTGCAGCAACTGCATAAGGTGTTAAGGATGAATTAAGCAGCGTTTTGTCTTGAATTAGGCGACGTATAATCCAAAAATAGAATTCATTATTTAGTTAGAGATAAATGGGTTAAAGTGGATAGAGTTAATGATATAAGATTAAATGGTCCATTTTATCACAGGATATTGGGCCATTTGAGATTTTATCATTGGCATTCAACCAACTTATTGTAAGAACCACTTGCATGTTGGGATCTCCATCCAAAAGACGGGATCATAATGATGTTGTTCTACACTGGGTTTGATGTATTAGGTTCGTCATTCTGAATGATCTAGTTGACCACCCTGTCCATTAAAAATGGTTAGCCTGATGGAGTCCTTATTCATACTTAAGCTAAATAAGATTCCTTTATAATGTGGGCTTTTATACCTTCATGTAATAGTAATGAAAATTATGTCAGTTAGCTCTCAATTCAACAAATTTCATCACTTAATTACTGCTTTTAACTTTTAAGAATAAAAGGAGGCTTTAGAAATTACCCTAGTGTGCATGCATTTGGACTTAGCCTTAAGAGAGGACCAACCTCCTAAGTTCACTAATTCAAGCTCAGTTGCCGAAGTAACCAAAATAATAAGTGAGAATGATCAAATAGGCTATATCTAGTGATTGGTATACATTTCATTTTGAAGCCATTTCATGGGAGTACGTCTAAGAAAGAGAATATGGAAGAATTTTTAGCAAAAATCATAAAAAAGATTCACCAAATCTATTAAGATTGAGATGATAATGCACATACTTAAAATATAACGATGATGTGAATTTAAAGGAACACATAATGAAGATATTCGACCTGGCCTTCAAACTGAAATGCTTAAGTTAAACATATCTGATAAAATGGTGGTCTATCTTGTACTTTAAAAAAAAAAAAAAAAAAAAAGTAGACCATCATTAAGTTGATTGCATTGTGTGTACATAAAGAAGAAAACTTTAAACGAGTACTCCCATTGCATACTTTCTCATGAAAATAATCTTAAAAAAATAAAGAAAAGATTTGAAAATTAAGGCAACAAAAAAGTAATAAAATAGTTTAATTTATTCACAGATGATAAAAGTAAGAATAATCAAATTCTCTACTTTTGCAACAAGAAATGCCATTTAAAGAATCGGTGTTATAAATATAAAACTTAGCTTAAAAAGTAAAAAAATAAAGATAAATTTCTTGTTTGATTAATTTTCATTAATATAAATGAACATTTATTATGTATTTATTTAAGAATCTCTACTTGTATCTTAGGGATTGTTTGATTAAAGAGAATTACCTTGAATTGGAGGAAAAATTAGAATTTTCAACATTAATGACATACCATAGCTTTTGTTGAGGGGACACGTAGAAGCAACTCAAAGTTAGAATCAAACAAACCAAGCACATAGAAAACACACGATTTTATGTGGAAAAACCCTCGAGGGAAAAAACCACAACATAAAGTGAGAATAAATTCACTATGATAATTAACGTTATAAGAGATAGAGGAGTTTATCGATCCAAGAATACACCCTAGAAACTAAAAAAAAAAAAAAAAAACCTAACTTTGAACTCCATTTGCTTACAAAAAGCCCTAAGCACGTTTCCAGTACCATA
This sequence comes from Magnolia sinica, assembly GCF_029962835.1. Taxonomy (NCBI): domain Eukaryota; kingdom Viridiplantae; phylum Streptophyta; class Magnoliopsida; order Magnoliales; family Magnoliaceae; genus Magnolia; species Magnolia sinica. The sequence continues at coordinate 27,562,284 of NC_080582.1, read as the reverse complement.
ATCCCCGATTACAAACTCTTAAAAATGATTAAAAATAAATTAGAAAATATAACCTGCAATTCATCAAAACTACGTAAGTTAGTCGATGAGAGCTTCGATCATATCAAGTGATATTGACAACCCATCGATGGGATCAAAGCCACCTTCAATCATATTGATTTGGACCAAAAAACAATCCTACGAGCAAAGGCCAAAATACAAGATTTTCTTGATGGGATTGGGTGAGCTGTCGGTGGGATCAACAACTGCTCAATGGGATCGAGTGGTCTTTCGATGCCATTGACATACCCAGTTACAGACAAATTAAAGACATCTGACAACAATATTCATCATGTCTTCAATTATCATGAACAACAACTCTAAGCTCCGTCTCTAATTGCCTCCATCATAGCTCCACCATCGTCATCGTTTCTTATGCACACTTTATCTTCATTAAGCCTTCACTAAGCTCAGAAAATTCACACAGAACTTGAACTTCATTGTAAGAACCAACTTTGTAAGCATATTCGTCGAATTTATGCTTGTGTGGATCTTCTCAACAGTTACTCCGCCTTTCTTAAGCACATGTTAGATAAAATGATGATGAACATTAATATAAGGACAAGTTGGTAGGCTATGTGAATGCTGTAAGACCCGTGTCCTAATCCGTACTGTTCCGTTAGCTTCAACGATCCTTCCGGTCAAATTTCGGCAACCTTCGCACCGTATTCGGTATTTGCGCACGATCCTAAGCCAGGTCCCGCGCACCGACGTCGGCTCGATCCGAAACTTATGTCTTGGTGACCGCGTCGTCGCCGCGGTTCCAACGCCGTGACTTGCGCACCGAACCGATACCCAGGCAAGAAGATGCCGATCAACGTTTATTCTGAAGAAACACCGCGCGTTGCGGATTTCGAGGGAATCTCTACAATTAGTCCCATCAATCAACCATTAAAGCATCCCATACCTCAAGTACATTAACCCATCTCCACCTTTTACAAAAGTCTACCCTCTTTCCACCTCACCACTCCTCTTTTCCAAATTTCAACAACAACTATACACCCTTTCACAATTTTCAACCCAAACCATCCCCCATCACTCCATCACCCATCTCTTTCTCTCTCTCTCTCTCCCTTTACAACTATCTCTCTTATTCATTTTTTTCAAAAATCCAAATCCAAGAGAGAGCACCATACGTATGAGTCCCCCATGGTGAGAAAACTTCATTTGTGAGGTCCACCTTTCCCACCCCTTCATCTCTCATCTCAACCATCCATTTTTCATCTTCCTCCATCAAAGGGTAGCACAAGGAGCTAAGGAAGCCAAGGGAGCAAGAAGATCAAGTGGTGGGTGCCTTGATAGGGTAGATTTTCATATTTTTAAGATGGGCCAAGTGAGGCCAACCGATCAATGGTTTGGATCTCACTTTGGACCCTAAGATGTGGCCGATGGCCCACTTGGATCATCATGATCATTCCATGATGGGGCCATTCTCCATGAACCCCATCATGATGTTTATTTTCTTGTATGCTTAGGGTCATCTAGACCATCCATTTTAGTGGAGAAAGGATCTCCACCGTTGGATTTCAATTCCATGGACCCCACATGTAATGGGACCCACTTGATGTATGATTTAGTACAAGGGAGGGCCCATAGTGCCGGGGTCCCTCCATCACGCGGATCTTACCCTTTATCTCTCTCTATCCCTTTCTCTTTTTATTTTATTTTATTTTATTTTTTCTTTTCTTTTCTTGTGATGATTATGAGGTTAGATGGCCCACTTGAATGGACCCCACCATGTAGTATGTATTGTATTTGAATGGGGCCCACCTTATAAGTATAGTACCCTCACCATTCATCAGTGGTGGCCCACCTGAGCAGGCCACTTGTATGGCAGACCGTCCAGCGTCTCTGGACGCTGGACGTTGCAATGGGAAAACACAAATAAAAGCTTGGTTCAAGCTCATGGAGGAGGCCCATTCATGTAGGCCCCACCTTGATGTATGTCTCCAATCCACACCATTCATTCCCTTCCCAAGCTCTTTTTAGGCGTTGAGCCCAAAGATGGGACCGATCAGACTTCCAGGCGGGCCATAGCATGGCAAACAATGCGTTCACCATTAAAACACCCTCTAACACTTCTATACACTGAAACAGCCCCAATATTGGGCTTGTTTTGACTGTCGTGAGGCAAGGAGAGCCATTGGACGGAGCAGATCTGCGAGAGGTGGACCCCACCTGCAAAATCCTTAAGAAACCCAAGAATCAAAAAAAAAAAATTAAACTGAACACAGCAGCAGCAGCTGCTGTGTCAGAGCCGCGCAGGCGCTGCCTGCGCTCACCGGGCGGGCGGACTGGCCGCCGTACAGCCACCCACGGCTGCAGCCGTGGGCCCCACGTTGATGTTTATATGTCATCTAATCCGTTCATCAGGTGGGCCACTCTCTGAAGTGGGCCCATCTCAAAAATCAGCCTGCTCCAAGACTCAGGTGGCCCACACCGTGTGAAACAGTGGAATTGAACATTTACCTTTGAAACCCTTTTTGGGTCCACAGAAGTTTTGGATCAGGGTGAAAAATTTTATTCCCCTTCATCTAAGTCTGCTTGACCTTACCAGTGGTTTGGATGGAATATAAACATTATGGTGGGCCCCACATAGAGTCCACAATGGTGTATGTGTTCCACCGTCCGCTGGACAGTGGATGTGGAGCCCACTGAACGTGGAGCCCACTGTGTGGGTGGGTGCTCGTGTGCGTGTGTATGGGTGCGTGTGTGTTGGTGTGTATATATATATATATGATATTATATTATATATAATGTTATATGTTATATGTATATATACAATATTATATTATATATATATGTTACATATATATATATATATATGTATATATATTATATTATATATAATTTATTGATGGTGGGAGGCCCATTTCAATTACTTATGGCCCATGATTGAGGCCCACTTTGATGTATATGCAGGGCCCATGATCGAGGCCCATTTGATGTATTATGGGCCCATGGGTCAAGGCCCATTTGAGGTATTAAGGGCCCATGGTTTAAGGCCCATTAAGACATATTGGGGCCTATGGGTTGAGGCCCATTTGATGTGCATTTGGGGCCCATTGGTGTGGCCCATTTGATACACATAAGGCCCATAAGATTAGGCCCATTTGATACGTTCTAAAGCCCACGGTTTATAGTCCATTGCAATGCACATAAGGCCCATTGGTGCGGCCCAATGATGTGGCCCACTTGATGAATACAAGGCCCATATGATATGGCCCATTTAACGTATTTAAGGCCCAATAGGACGTACCTAAGGTCCATTGTAATGTACGATCCCAACATGATTTATGTAATGATGTTTACGTCAGGGCTATGCCAGCAATGGTGGTTTGACGTCCACATTGCAAGTATAGTGTGGTTAAATGTCCGCATTATGACATTCCCTAAGGCCCAGTGTTAGGCTCGTGCGTGTTATGAGTAGGCCGTCTAGGCCCACCTTCGTTATGTACATCATCCCTCCTATATAGCATGTTTAATTCCATGATTCATGATCATATGCATCATACGTATGCTTGATATGAGAAATGACTGATCATAGCATATGCCTTTGGGCAGATTGTTTAGGGGCTCCCGTACAGGGGGTGTTGCCCTACATGAGCGCATGATACGCGCAGGATTGCTGTATGACTGGATAGTGTGATTCATGCATTCGCATTGTGTGATATGGTTACTATACGCCCTAGCGACATCAGGGTCGTAGCCTCCACAGATGTATCGTGGTTGGCAGGATTGGATACCGGAAATGCTGTTCTATATGGGGTGCGATAGATATCCCTGGGTGAAAGTCCCTAAACCCTTATGGTACCAGGAGGTTGCTCCAACGTCTAGACCGAGTGGGTGCATGAGCGCTGGGTGCCGATTACCAGACGGTTGCGCTTTCCATTGTGTCGTGGTCGGTTGGAAGGGGGTGCGGCCTTACCCGCCCGAGAGTAGGGGGCAATGCTAGGCTGAGTCTGACCAGCTCGAGGAATAGGTCCGCTATTGACGAGCCGAGCCCGATATTGGCAGGCGGATAGTGAGGTCTTTTCCACTCACCTTATTGCGCGGGATGGGGCGGCAATCTGGCTTGGAGTGTACTAGACCCCGGTGATATTTCAGATTTGAGCCGTATTGACATGTGGACTTAGATGAGGATTTGTATGCTTGACTTACATTTCGCATTGCATGGCCTTGGTATGGCCGACATCATTCTTTACACCGCATGGCCTTGGTACGGCTAATGGAATTCTTAGCATTCATTAGCATTTTCCGCATTACTCTGATACTGCATGACTACATTATCACCTTGAGCATACACTTTCACCACCCTCTAAGCTTTCTATAAGCTTATGCACGACCGTTGCGTGCAGGTGACGTTGGATCGCAGCAGCGCTGAGGCTTGGACGCGTGGCTGATCTTCTTTTGGAGTTTTGGTCTATCTTCATTGTATTTCCCTTATGCTCATTGTACTTGTAAAGTTTTTGATTATAGTGGAAATGTGATGGAGTTTTTGGTTGTTGTTTGTGGGTTATGCCTTTGGTTATGCTTATTACGAATCAAACTGATGTTAAAAATCCTCCTTGTAGCATCCCAGGATTGGAACCTGGCGAATGGGCGCTGGGAGCCGAGAATGGGGTTCTACGGAGGCTGTCGGCGCCAGATTCGGCGATCGGGAATTTTGTGAGCCCGGTTTCCAAGTTTGGGGCGTGACAAATGCTGAGTACGTAGGAAATGTGAATAACAAAAGATCGACTTTTGGCTACTCGTTTGTGCTAGCGGGTAGAGTGATCAATTAGATGTCAAAGTTTCAGTCTGTGGTGGCTCTTTTCACTACTGAAGCAAATTATATGAAAGTGATACAATTATTCAAAGAATGTGTTTGGTTGATAGGAATGATAAATCAGTTTGAGTTTCAATAGGAAGTCGTGTCAGTAAATTGTGACAACGAAAACGTGATCAATTTAACAAAGAACTCAATTTATTATTCTCATACTAAACATATATTAGATCTTTCAAATGTTAAGATATAGTTTATTGTACCTCAAATATACTGAAGTAACTACATCCAAGTATTACTTGCCAGTGTTAATTATATATCTACTCACAACACTCACTGCATATGAAATATTAGGTCTTGTAGAGACCATGGTATATATCAAACTGGCAACAATGCTCAAATAGGACAGACGAGATATCACTTGTTTTTCTTCATCTATAGTAGAACATTGATCATATTCACTTCTGGTAAATCGCTGACCTATCATGAAAATATTAAACATTTTGTACTACTTAAGCGACTATTTCAAGTTGTACAACGACCTCCTTAACTTGTAAACTTCATTCTTTACTCATTTCATTTCGAACCCTTTTAGTTACTTCAATAAATATGCTCCTCCAACTCCCTATGAAGGAAAGCAGTCTTCACATCCATTTGTTCCAATTTTAAGTTGTATTGGGCAACCAATTAATGTCAATACAAATCTGATAGACACTTGTTTAACTACAGTCACAAAAATCTCGTTGAAGTTGACACCCTCCTTCTGTGCATACCCATTTGAGACCAATCTTGCCTTGTATCTATCATGTTTCTTCTTATAAATTCACTTACAACTGATTGCTTTATGCCCCACTAGAAGTTTCACCAGCTCCCATGTCTCATTCTTATGTAGGTTCTTGTGTAAGACTAAGTTTTGTGACGAGTTTATAGAAAACCACGTAGAGTCTCTTGCGGGGGATAATCCTTATGTAGAATTATAAAGGTTTAAAGGTGAACTTAATTTAAAACTTCTGATAGTAAAATCTGGTACACTCATGTGTTGAATTTGTCCACCGAGAGTGGAGTAGGGAAACCGAACCACTGTACATGCTTGCATTTAGGTTGTCTTTAAGCACTTGTTTAATTATATTTATGTGATGAATGTTTAATTATATGTATGCATGATTAGATAAATGCTAAGAGTTGATAGGTGGTACATCACACACACACATGTAAACTATCATTTATACACTAGTTACTTGAATGACATATCATTTGTAGTATATTTGATTAGACCCTCTATTAGCATGGAAGCCTTAGAATTAATTACCTTACTTAGTTTAAATTGGCTTACTAGTTTATGTAAGTATTTATTCTAAATGGCGTAAATTTTGTTTGATCCTAATGACCTACCCTCTATGATATAACAATCATTACTTAGTTTCGTCAAGCTTTCACGTATAGCCCGTGGGCCCAACACATGCAATTTTAAGATTTAACATAAATGTTTCTTTAAATTAACAAGCCAATTTAAACTAAGTAAGACTTCTAAATTAACAAATGGTCCAATCACATAGACTACAAATGATATGTCATATAATCAACTAGTCTATAAATGGTAGTGTACATGTGTGTGTGAGATGTGTTATCTATCAACTCTTACCATTTATCTAATCATGCATACATATAATTAAACAAGTGCTCAAAGATAATCTCAAACACAAGTATGTATAGTGGTTCAGTTTCCTTACTTCACTACTGACAGATGCATTCAACCCATGAGTGTATCGGATTTCATTATTTGGGGTTTTAAATGAGGTTTATCTCTAACATTTACAATCCTACACAATGACCGGCTCTTGTAAAAAACTCTACATGGTTTTCTATAAGCTCGCTACGAACCTCAATTTTATGCAAGAACCTATTGGCGTGCACACCCACCGGAGGCTCTCGCAAGAGACTCGATTTGGTTTTTAACTCTTAAAGACTCATTTTTAAAATATTAAAATGGAAGAGTTTTAAAATTTTTATGAAATTTTATTCGAAATATAATGAGATTTGCATTTACATTTGAAATTTAGGGGAGAATATTTAAAAAGTGCATATATGTAAGAAAATACTTAGATCCCTACCGAATAGGTTCACTCTCAAGATAACCTCGATAGAAGAGTGTAGTAATATATGAGAAAAGAAATAGAAGAACTCTTATGTTCCCTACAAATATTCGAACTACAATCTAAGGCCCCCTATAGTGGAGAGAAATTAATCATCCTCAAAACATCTCATAGACATTCACGTAAGTATAAAACTATTCAATTTTAAAGTGATAGTGATGATGAAAAATTATCTAAAAAATTTAAGAAATTCCTTAAGTTTAGTAGAGGGAAGAGTTGTAATAAGAAAAAAAAATGGTTGAGAAATGTAAAAGTAAATCCGTTAAACTACCTAAGCTAGTCCAATGTCTAACTATGAAGGTTATGGACATCTTGCCCCCGATTGCCCTATTAAAGTAAGATATAAGGGCAAGTCTATGATAACAATATGGGATGATACAGATGAGTCTGAATCCTCTTTAAAAGACTCCTTTAGTGTTGAAAACCTTCTTAACGGCTGACACCTTAGTATCCCTCTCTAAAGACTTGGGATATCATAACATCTCAAGAAGGTTACTTTAAAAGGTCTCACTGGACTCTATTAATAAATCTGAGAATTTCAGCCCCATTTATGAGTCTAATTGAAAAATAAAGGATTAAGCCTCTTTAGTGAGCGTATAGAAAAATATGAGGGTTTTAGTCTCATCTTATGCTTAATTGAAAAATATGAAGATTAAACCTTATTTATTTTGATAGTTTAAGCTTTAAAATTACTGAATTTTAATATCACATGTTTTTAGTTTAGACTATCATTGGTCATTCCTATTTTGATTAATATATCCTCTTAATGACCATAATTAGCATGCTTCATATTTTTAATGATTATATGCATCCTTTAAACCACTGTTAGTATCTCCCTTATAATTGGTAAATGTATAACTTATAGAGAGTTACTCCATGCTATGCTTTTATTAGTATATTTAGTAGATCTAACTTTTTGTTAAATACTTATAAAAATGGGGAGAAAAATCAAGTCCCACCAGAACAACTTTAATTCTATTTTGTAAGATTAATTTGTTGTTTAAAGAAATTAATGAGATAGAGGGAGCATTACTATTGTTACAAGTCTCAAGTCTTGTATTTATATTTATATATCATTGTAATATTGGACATGTAATATTTTATGTTATTTTGGTATGCCATTGGTATGGATTATGACATGGCCTAGGTTAGTTTTTGTCACGTAACTGATAATGGGGCAGATTATTAGTGTACCAATTTATGCACATTATTTTTCAATCACATGAGTCCAATGTGCCATGTAGTCGGTTGAACCCGTGGAAGCTAAAGACCGAAGACACAAGTGAATATGGAGCATCAATAAGCAAAGAACATGTATATGAAGTGCCTTAGTGACCTTAACCCTTGACCCAAAATAACATAAACCTCTGGATAATCTTAAACCTAATTAGTAAACATTTTATTGATCATCCATTAATTCACAAGAGCCTAAATTGACCATCCTTAAGTTTGCTTTAGAGGTCCCGTGTTGTTGGAAAAACTGCACAATTTTAACAACCTTCAGTCCCATTGAACTCACCTTCTGTCCGACCAAAAACAACAAAAATAAGACAGCGGGTTGGGGTAAAATTTTGGGTAATTCAACTGCAACCGAGTGCCACCTTCAGTCTCACCAAAGACCACTTTCGGCGCGACTAAAGACCACCTTTGGAGCGACTGAAAGTGCCTAAGTCTGTCTATCGGCTTTCCTATTTAATTTGGTATGACAGAACCTAAATTTGGTACTACCAAAGACTAGCCTTTTCTGCCCATTTTAAGATTGTTAGAACTCGATTTCTTTATAAAAGATATCCAATCTTTGGACATTTTGGAAGATTTTTAGTATAAATACAGCTTAAGTGAATCCTCAATCATATCTCACATCATAAACCTCATATTCCATGAGATTTTATTCATTTTCTTGAACTTTACCACTATAATGAGGATTCTAACCTCAATGTTGAAGATGAACTCAATCTCCACCATTTCTTGAGTTTAAACCCAACCTTTATAAGTATATCCTTATCTAAATTCTCTAAAAGACCCTTTTAGGTGAATCCTCTAAGCTTTACAACTTTTCATTAGTTGTTAAAGATTCATCTTACCTCCTATCACCTTAGTCACCACATTGAAGTATTCCATGTAAGGTGTTCGATCTTGGACCTGAAGCATTGACAACACCTCGACATAATTATTAGGAGAGCAATTAAGGAGTGAATTTAAGCACAGAAGAGGTTTGAAGAAGCTACTCAAAAAATGAAGTATCAATGGGGCTCAATTCGACAAGTGTCATTGAGTCTCTTCCTTATGTAGGATTGAAGGTAAGAATTTGTGACCCAAACTCGATAGATTCTTATGTAAGAATTAGGCTCTTGTGCAGGAACTAAGCCCTTGTATAGGGTCAAATTCACTGGACATGAGTGTGTGTGTATGTGTATTAATATCTGTGGGAGCCTCCGATGAGAATAAATGTAAGTCCTTAGAGTAAGACCGAAGTTGTTGGTTAGCCGATAGAAAACTAACTTAAGTCCCCAACGGGAGCCTCCGACTAGAGTATGCGTTAGTAGGTTCTTGTGTAAGCTTGAGGTTCATGACGATCTTATAGAAAACCATGTAGAGTCTTTTGCGGGAGTTGGTCGTTGTGTATGATTGTGAAGGTTAGAGGTGAATCTGATTTAAAACCTTCGATAGTGAAATCCAGTACACTTATGAGTTGAATGCGTTCGTTGGAAGTATAATAGAAAAATCGAACCACCATACATACTTGTATTTGGAACTGGCTTTGAGCACTTGTTTAATTATGTTTATGTGATTAATATTTAATTTTATATATATATATATATATATATATATATATATATATATATATATATATATATATACATGCATGATTAGATGAATGGTAAAAGTTGATAACTAGAACATTGTAACTCCTCCTTACTTTTCAGTATACGAGTGTTACCATTTAAATCAAATTCAGTAAAAACGCGTGTGAGAACATACATAGCCTACAACTTAAACATCTCTTGATCGCTCACAATTCTCCATATAATTGCCTAATGTTAGGATACATAACATATCCGTCTGATTTGAGATCAATCCACCCTTGACTTCTTAGCGTAGGACTACACCATTAATAATATTCAACCCACAATTTAAATCTACTCATTGAGGCATGTGATATTGTACCTAAACACCTCAAATCAATCTTGGTATAAAGATAGACAAATTCCTCAATTTTTGTCCTAAATCAACATGAACAATCCTTCATCTTAACCATGGAATAAGGCCAATCATACAATCGACCTCAAGATCAGCGTATAAACTCAATCATACATCAATCTAACCGTCAAGAACACTTTTCATCCATAGATCAAGTCATTCATCTGATTAATTTTAAAGATGGACTATCACATCATCAAACAAAACTATTTTTGGGATTTCAATTTCTTTAATAAATAAATCTAATCATCCACGATCAATTTCGAGGCCCGGATCATTAGATTCACCGTTCATTGGGTTAACAAAGCCTTATTGGATGAACCATCTTTTGAAAACATAAATTAGATTGTCCGATTTCAGGTTCAACCCCTATATCACACCTAAACATTCTTTAGGATCCCTGAGACCCTTTTTACGTTGATGTTCAAATTTAAAATGATCTTACCATCAGATTGAAGGGAATCCACAATTAAAGACTTAAAATATAGAATATGGCCCAATTAAGCTTTGGATATGTCTGATCTCTGGCTAAAGGTCCTAATTAGACCCGTATAATCAGGTGATCGAAATGGATTTCAATCAACATCATTGTGGACTCCACCTAGTGTTGTGCATGTACATAGTATATGCTCACCTGCAACACACTATACCAAGACTTAGGTCAACCGAGCATTGACCCGAAATTATCCGAAAAAGGAGAGTTTCTTTTCTCTTTTTCCACCTTCGAACCCGAACTCGTTTTTAAACTGATTATTATTGTGCATTGATCATTGGCCCACCATCAGGTTCCATTGGCAAGATCAAATTCGTTTATCATATAGGACATGAAATTTCGACCAAAACCACTGATTCTCACGTGTAGTTGCACACATCCGAGCACACAGAGTTAGGTGCAAGCATTTGGCGCACCAGTCGAATTTGAACGAGCAACATTCGTTTATGATAAGTTGTGGCCCATCATCACCACCCATATGGATGATCCAAACTGTCCATCATGCTCGTTGTGTGATTCTGATCCAATCCCCAAAGCTTTGACACGTCAATAATACATATGTGCGCATAGTGTCGCATGCAATCTTTTGGCATGACAGAATCATTTGCAACAATGAAAATTGTTTCGCGGCCAAGCTGGCAATCCGAACAGTAGTCTCTCTTGAAATCTCAACTGTTTATTCAAAAGAATCCTAGCCATCCACTCAACGCTTAAAATTAGGGTTTCTATGCTTTGGTAAGGCCATCATCGAAAATGAATTTTCTGTTATAGGACTGAAAAAATCTCAACCATCCGTGACTTTCTAGCAACTTTCTAGGATCATCCAGAACGTTAGTTCTATGGCATCTCATTGCTTCATTAGCGACAGTAGTGAGATCTCGTTGCTTCAAGGAAACCGATCCGAGAGAGAAAAGCTCGCGAACCATTGGGATTTCATTATGGTTGTCCAAAATATGAACCCCACAATGTTCAGTGGATCAATCCATGCTGTCTACGAGCATTGGATCGAAAGAAGAACCATTCGGAAGAGATCCACCATTAACAATTGGATCGTGTTCCTCGTTCGACCCCATTTTCTTATGGTGGGTCCCATTTCCTAATAAAATATGTTCATCTGGTGGCTCATAGCATTAGGAATCTATCTGTGTGGTTAGATTTGAGCGATGCAATTGGACTATCATGTAACTAATGATGATTGCGATGAAATTGTTAAGTTATTATCAAGTATAATTAATCCAACAATTAGTTGTGTTGAACCCTTTAAAATGGGATTAGAAAAACCAATAAAATGCTACCTTTTAGGGCATCCCTTTCCAAAAATAGAAAGCTAGAGAGGAGAGGAGAGTGTCATTCTTGCCGCACTAAGTGACTTGGACAGAGTCTCATGCCGAGTCGAGTTGCTGATCGAGATGGTTCGGGTCAAGGAGAGAATCTAACATAGAGAGAGAGAGAGAGAGAGAGAGAGAGAGGGAGAGAGATTTAGAAACTTGGAGGAAGGATGATGTCGCATGAGGGTAGATCTTTTTTATAAAGAGAGCTTCTCAATCCCACATTCTCCTCACGATTTCCCACATACATCCCGACCATTGTGTCATGCATTTAAGTGATGAAGAGTAGAACAATTTGAGCATAAGGGATTGTTTATCTTCTTCTTTATTAAGCTTCAACTCCAAATGTCATCATTAATGACGGCATCATGGATATGGACTTCAACTCTTTTTCATAATAGTTGATCACAGGGATCTTATAATTCTAAGGTTTACACTAGATCCCTATATTTTACAGTTGCTAAGGTTTGATTTTTTGTCATCCCATAACTCATAAGTTGCTAGCATAATTGGATTAGAACTAAGGTTGTCAATGGGCTTGGTTGGCCAATTGGGTACCCAATTAAATAGACATAGAGATAACATTTTCACCCCTCTATTTATTATACTTAGGGAGAAAATTTCTCCTTTTTAATTCCCAAAATAATTTCTACCAATCTTTCTAGAAAAGTGTATGTTTATGTACGACTCGAAGGTCATATTACCATGGCCTGCCTAAGAGTTTGTGATGGGCATCCATAGCAACAATATCGCACCATGCTTAATTGGTGTATTTCTTTCTGATAGAAAATGCAACCAAAGACAATTTCGAAATATTCACCTCATTTCCCTTACTAATCCAGAATGTTTGTAATGCGTTGGATGCTCTTGTTCTGCCATCTAGTTCAACTTCTTATTTGTTTCTTGTGAACTCACATTCTTGGAATTAAATATTTGATAAATTTCATAAATATGGGCATCCATTTATTCTTAAGTTATTGAATGGATAGTAAGGATTATCATTCAATACAAGCCATTTTCATAGGCCGAGCAATGGAAGGTAAGACCCAAATCATGGACGGTCTAGATCAAAATTTTTCTCACAAGAGAAATATACAATCTACTTATTAGTTTGATAGTATAATTTAAAATTTATATTCAAGAGTTATAGTTATAAGGTGATAGAGTAGGTCACATATTTTCCTTTTATTTAATTATTCTTAACATTTTATTTAATTATTCTTAAAACAATTAACAGTACACCACATGTGATTCATAAGCCAACCAAACATTCAATGATCATAATAATGAGGTGGTGTATATTTGATAATTGAAATGTCCAAGATATCTAGGGCGTATATTTGATAATTGAAATGTCCAAGATATCTAGGGCTTGTTTGGCACAAGGTATTAGCTGCTAGTAAGTGTGGTGGAAGTATGGAACTTCAAATCCCTTGTAAGAAAAACAATCCCTTATTTGGTTTATCATATCAAAGCTAGGGCTTACAACATAGGGTCCTGTGCTAGTTTAGATGACGGAGTGATGGCTTTCTGCAATCCCTTCCACTGCAAGGATTTTCTGGCTTTCTGCAATCCCTTCCACTACAAGGATTTTATGAATCCTTCAGATTTCTACTAAAGCTTTCACACATAAAGTTCTTGTGCTAGGAAGGGAGGTGAGGCCCACCTTAATGTTTGTGAGGAATCATGTTTGTGAGGAATCCACCCCGTCCATTTATTTTGCAAGATCATTTTGGGGCACGCGGCCAAAAATGAGGTGGAGTCAAAACTCAAGTTGGCCACACGAGAAAAATAGTGGGGATTGAATGACCACCGTTGAAACATTCATATAGCCACACAAATTTTGTATCGCGCTAAGGTTTTTTGTGTTGTCAGTTAATCCCGACAAGAATGGTTTTATAAACAGTTTGTATGACATAAACATCAAGGTGGAGCTCATAAAGGTTTCAACAGTATGAATTTATTTCCCCGCTGTTTCCTCGTATGGCTTACTTGAGTTTTAGATCCACGTGACTTTTGGCATGTCCTAAATGATCTTACAAAACAAATGGAGGTGGTGGATTCCTCACAAACATCAAGATGGGCACCAGCTTCCTTCCGAGAGTGGGTTTTCAAACACAGTTTTTGAGATTGTAATTAAGTTGTTTTGCATGAACAAACACCCTATAGAATCAAAAGACACCAAAGTGAATAAGGTCAATCCCATGACATTAAGAGACAATCCATGGACAAGTTCATTAATTGAAAAAATATATAATAAAAATTCCAACCTACTTAATACCAGCTAATCCATGCGCCAAACACCCCCTAAATGGACGCGGATTAGATACTGGCAGGTTGAGTAGGGAGTCCGTTACTGAAGTGACGTCACCAAGTTTTGTGGGCCCCTCTATTATGTATGTGTTGTATCCACACCATCCATACATTTTGAGATATTATTTTAGGGCATGAGCCAAAGAACAAGGCAGAAAAAAAGATGTAGTGGACCCCACCACAAAAAACAATGGGGAGAGTAATTCCCACCATTGAAACTATCCTAAGGCCAACCATAATTTTTATTTGAAATCCAACCTATTCAAAAGTTAAAAAATATATGAAATAAGGTAAAACACAGATATTATATTGATCTAAAACTTTTGTGACCTTTAAAAGTTTTTAATGGTAGGCATCACTGTCCCACTGTATTCTGTGCTGGTGTCCACTGAAGCTTTGGATTTAACTCATTCTTTGGATATTGCTCTAAAATGATATCTACAGATGGATGAAAGGAGTGAATACAAATAATACATTATGGTGTGGCCCACGGACCTTGGTGATGTCACTTCAGTAGCTAGTCTCGCTACTCAACCTGTCATCAGCTAATCCCGCCCTGACGTCACTTCAGTAGCTACTGTCGCTGCTCAACCTGTCAGCAGCTAATCCGCCCCGACGTCAATTCAGTAGTAGCGACTCTCGCTACTCAACCTGTCAGCAGCTAATCCGCCCCGACGTCACTTCGCGACTCTCGCTACTCAACCTGGCAGCAGCTGGGCATATGATCTGCCCCGTAAATAAAGTTGTTGAGAACAATGGACTGTCTGATGTGAACCACCTAAGCATCGACTGTACAGATTGTCAGGAAGGAGGCAGATCATATGCCCATATGCCCTTGCCCAATTTCAAGCAGTTAAGTGATTTGATGGGCTATATCATCTGATGGACCGTGGCTAAAAGCTCCTCCTACGGTGCAATTTTAATCCTAGTAACAGTAACAAGAAATTTCAATGAAAAAACAATGTGGAAATGGTGCATGGTAAATGAAAGTCGGGTCACTTACGAAGAAATAATATGTGATGCGCGGCCCATCAGCCCAGATGATATTGAATTAATTTCTTGTCAGGGAGGGCCCATCTGCGATGGTTTCCTACTGCGTCCTCCCGTGCAATGCGCCACTGAATGGATGCGGTTTGGCCTCTCTGTGGCCCCATTATGATCTATGTGTTTTATCCACACCATCCATCCATTTTTCCAAATCATTTTAGGGCTTGATCCCAAAATTGAGGCAGATCTAAATCTTAGGTGGACCACACCACAGGAAAATAGTAGTGATTGAATGTCCACCATTAAAAACCTCCTAAGGCCCACTGTAATGTTTATTTGACATCCAACCTATCGATTACGTCTTAAAGATCTGGATGAAGGGGAAAAAAAACAAATATCATCTAGACACAAAACTTTTGTGGCCCCAAAATGTTTTTAATGGTGGGCATTCAATCAACACGGTTTCCCGTGCTGTGGTCCACTTGAGATTTGGATCTAACTAGTTTTTCTGCTCATGCCGTAAAATGTTCTGAAAAAATGGATGAACAACGGGAATGAAATGCAAACATCATGGTGTGGCCCATAGAACACCGACCACTAGCCATTGGCTAGTGGCAGGGCCCACAGAACGAGAATTTCCTGCGAACGCGTTTCGCAGGAAGTTCCTGCGCTGGGAACCCGGGGGGCCACTGTCACATTTTTAAGTCCTCTCCATCCATCCTTTTTTTGAGTTCATTGTTGGATATAAGGCCAAAAATGAACCGTATCCAATGCTCAAATGGGCCAAAAAAGTGATAATTGAATGTCTACAGTTGAAATATTCGTGGGGCCAAAAAAGTTTTGAATCATGGTATTATTTGTGTTTTCAGTTCATCCCAGTACAAATGACGTTATTAACGGCATGGATGGCATTTAAATATCACTGTCGAACCTAGGGAGGTTTCAATGGTAAAAATTTCCCTAACCAGCTTTTCCTTTAGTACGGCCCACTTGAGTATTTTATCTATCTCAATTTTAGTTCCATCTCCTAAAATGAGCTCACAAAACGGATGGACGGAATAGATTTCTGAAAAGCATCACGGTGGACCCCATCTAAGTTTCAAGCGCAGGAACTTCCTGAAAAGGCTTTCGCAGGAAATCCTCGTCCGACCCAATGTACTCCGAGGGGAAATAAAACAAATGAAAGAGGGAGGGATGATGCAATCAGGGCTGCGAATGGCCGGGCCTGGGCCATGCAAACCAATATTTGCCCGGCCCAGTTTATTGTCCGACCAGTTCAAAATCGAAGCCTGAATCAGCCCAGACCTGTCCGTTGCTAGGCATAGATGCAACTTTCCGTCCTTAGATTTTTTGAGATGGACATGTGGGTTCCACCAGATCAGCATTTTGGATGAACAGATCATAGACCCCACTTATAAATAAGCAGGGCCCACTTATATTAGACATATCTTAAGCGGTTCCTCCAAATTGAGGATATAGATAGTATGCTACGCCTCATCTTGATTGGTTCCATTGTGGGGTTATACAGATCATTGATTTGATTGGCCCCACTTAGGCAGGCATGTCTCAAAACCTTCCAAATTAGAAGATCCTAGCAATCCAATCTGTGGTTTTATTTTCTCCACTGAATGAGGATTGTTGCTATATTGCAACCATCTATTTTCAGGCTGCTGATTGAAGCCCTATGATATTTTTAAGGTTATGTTTTATTACATTAAGGGTTCTGATTACTGACAACTGGCTCCACTTGTATTACAAAGGACACTACAATTTACAAATCTACCCAAAATTTTCCAATAATGGTCTTCCGGGCCTGTTGGCCCCAGAAAAAGATAGATCTGGGCCTGTGTTGGCTGTTCCCACAATCGAATACAATACAGGCCCATGTTGGCGTCCTGTATCAATTACAGGGTGGCTGGGCAGTATTAGCACTATTTTAAGGGCTGTTCAATTTTATCAACGGTTTGGATCATTAGAAATATACCAAAGTTCTTTAATATTGGTTTTGCAGGGCATGTATTGGTCCCAGAAAATGATATATAAGGGTCCACATTGAATCCAGTACAATACAAGCCCATGTGGACGGTCTGTATAGTACAGGGGTGGGAGGGCAATATTAATATGATTTTAAAGGGAGTTTTTAACCACTGTATTCCTCCCTTATGAGTCACGTACCTTATCACGCCGTCCAAACTTACCTTCCCAGACTAATCCCCTGGTGTACGGACGATTTTTCACCGGACCAAAATACCCCTCCTTGAACTCCGAGTTGTACGAACGGTTCAAAAGAGATCAAAGTTACATGGGCCTCACAGTTATGTATTTATTATATCCACAACGGTCATCCATATTTCAAGATCATTTCAGAGCATTATATAAAAAAGGAGAACCATATCCAAAGATCAACTGGACCACACCACAAATAGCAGCAGGGAAATTGATTTTCACCGTTAAAAATTCCGTAGGGCCCACTATAACGTTTATTTTCCATCTAATCTATTCATAAGGTCACAAAGACATGGATGAAGAGGAAAAACAAATTTCATATTGATCTAAAACTTCAGTGACCTCTAAAAGGGTTTCACTGGTAGACGTCCAATCCCCTACTGCTTTTTACAGTGTGGTCCACTTGATAGTTAGATCTGTCTTATGTTTCTTTTCAAGCCTTAATACGAGCTCGCCAAATGGATGGACGGTTTGTATATAACACATACCTTATGATAAGACCCACGAAACTTCACCAGCCAATCCACTTCCTCTTAAATGTTGTGGCGGTACTACTGCCAGTTGGCAGTTCGTCCAGTTTTTTTTTTTTCCTTCATTTTCCTCTAATACATATTTATATAAATATGTATATATAATTATATAAAATTATTTTTCTCTTATTATTTCTTTCTTTATTCATTTAACAAGCAAGCAATTTCATTCACTTCGCGGTTAATTTCATTCATTTCGTGATCAATTTCATTCACTTCGCTCTCAATTTTATTCACTTCGCGGTTAATTTCATTCACTTCGCTGTCAATTTCATTCACTACATTCACTTTGCGGTCAATTTCATTCACTTCATGGTTAATTTCAATCAGTTCATGATCAATTTCATTCACTTCACGGTCAATTTTATTTACTTCATTCACTTCGCGGTCAATTTCATTTACTTTGCTGTCAATTTCTTTCACTTCACTTCGCGGTGGATCTGGCTATTTTTCGTCATTGGACAGTCCACGCAGCACTACCGCCGTAAAAGGAAATAGGACGCTTAGCATACTGAGTAAACTCTGTGAGGTTCATCATCATTTATGTATTCATTCAATTTCTATCCCTTTCTTTTACTTTTATGTATTCACATTCTATTCATACATTTTCATATTTCAAATTTGCTACATATGGTTTTCAATTGTGAAAGCGATTGAATTGAGAACTCAATAACAGGGGAAACAAAAAGTCGTTTTCTGTAGTTGTTATTGGGCCTGTTAACAAACACATGGGACTCAAACGAGAAGAATCTGGGGCTGATTTTCTTCTCAATAGAGATGTTTTCCAACAATCTAAGCACAAGTTGAATGAAGGAGATTACATACGATCAAGTGATGGGGATGAGCTTGGAGTATTCGAGTTGACTTGACTTGGTATTAAATTAATTAAATAAGAATAAATGGAGTAGCAAAAAAACTTAAACTGCTAGCTATCCTATAAATAGCACTGAAAGGCATATTGGTTATGCGTTGTGTGCTGCTTAAGCTCTTTACCTCTGTAGTAGAGGTCAATGCACTACACCCTACTTTTTATTTAAAAAGTTGCTCCACTGAGTTACTTGACCCAATTCATACCGAGTCAGGATCAAGTGTTTCTAATTTCTTGCCTCAAAATTTGAATTAAGTTGACTCAGCTGAGTTTCAAGTTGAGTCAGCGAATTTTAGAACTATGCTTGTAACCTAGGCCCTATCCATTCACTAAACAAGTCTAGGATTTAAGACTATGCACTAATCCAAAAAAAATTATAAAAGCCAAAGCTCCACATAACTTGCCTTGTTTATCATTGTGCCTTGGTGGATGATTTTTTTTATTATTATTATTTTTTTTTACAGATTTATCATTCACTTCGCGGTAAATTTCATTCATTTAGCGATCAATTTCAAACAGTTATGATCAATTTCATTCACTTCGCGGTCAATTTAATTCACTTCGCGGTGAATTTCCTTCACTTCGCAGTCAATTACATTCACTTCACGGTGAATTCCCTTCACTTCATTCACTTTGCGGTGAATTCACTTTAATTCGCGGTGAATTGCCTTCACTTCGCGGTGAATTTCATTCACTTTGTGGTCAATTCCACTCACTTCGCAATTAATTTTCTTCACTTCGCGGTCAATTACATTCACTCTATTCACTTCGCGGTGAATTCCCTTCACTTCGCGGTCAATTCTCTTCAATTCGCGATAAATTCCATTCAATTCACGCTAAATTCCATTTAATTCATCTACTTCATAGTGAATTTCCTTCACTTCGCGGTCAATTACATTCACTTCATTCACTTCGTAGTGAATTTCCTGCACTTTGCGGAGAATTTCACTCATTTCGCGATGAATTCCATTCAATTCATCTATTTCACGATGAATTTCCTTCACTTCGTGATCAATTACATTCACTTCGTGGACAGATTCCTTCACTTCGCGGTGAATTTACATCACTCACAATCAATTCCCTTCAATTCACGGTGAATTTCCTTCACTTTGCGGTGAATTCCATTCAATTTATCTACTTCGCGGTGAATTTCCTTCACTTCGCGGTCAATTCCATTCAGTTCTTTCACTTCGTGGTGAATTTACTTCACTTCGTGGTCAATTCCCTTCACTTCGTGGTGAATTTACTTCACTTCGCAGTCAATTCCCTTCACTTTGCAGTGAATTCCATTCAATGAATCTATTTCGTGATCAATTTCATTCACTTCGCGGTCAATTTCCTTCACTTGACTGTCAATTCCATTCATTTCGCGGTCAATTTCCTTCACTTCATGGTGAATTTCTTTCACTTCACGGCCAATTCCATTCACTTCATGATGAATTTCCTTTACTTCGCGGTCAACTTCAATGGCTACGGTTATAATCCGTAACCATAGGAAACCCAGCTTTCAGAAATCATATTACTGATCAAGCAGGGGCATTTTGGTCCAATAAATGTGTATCCGTATGGCAGGGGAGTAATCTAGGAAGGTAAGTTTGGAAGGGCTTAATAAGGCACGTGGCTTAAAAGTGAGACGGTAAGGAAAAACTCTTTTAAAGGTATGTTCCACTGAGGAGGGATTAGGTGAGACCCAGATCCACCAAGGTAAGTGGGACCCCTTACTGTGGGACTCACAGTGATGTATATGCCGTAAATCCACACCGTTCAACCATTTTGAAAGCTCAATGTAGGGGATGATCCAAAAAAAGAACCTGACTCAAATATTAAGGTGGACCACACCATACAAAATAGTAGTGATTGAATCCCCACCATTAAAAACTTCATGGATTCTACCGGAATATTTATTTGCCATCTAACCTATTGATAAGGTTAAAAAAACACCTAGATGAAGAGACCACACAAATATTATCTTGATCCAAAGATTTTGTGGCCTACAAAAAGTTTTTAATGATCAGTCACTGGTGTTTCCTGTACTATGGTCTATACGAGAGTTAGAACTGCTTCAGTTTTTGGATCATGCCCTAAAATGAGCTTTCAATACGGATGGACGGCATAGATGTAGTCACAATAATCACAGTGTACCCCACAGTCAGAGATCCCACCCAACTCGGTGGATCCAAGATCTCATCTAATCCGCTCCGGTTCCATTGTATCAACGGTTTGGACCACTAAAGAACAGGCTCAACTTGTACAAAGGACATTAAAAATCTACCCCAAGTGGGGCATATTGGCCCAGAAAATGATTATGATCCCTAGCAACCCACCGAAGAACCTGATACCACGCAAGACCATATTGGCACCCTGTATCATGTATGGGGTGGTGGGCGATATTAATATGATATGGCCAATAAGGCCATGGCCACATGGTACATGATATTTGGACATTGCATCTAGCCTCTCACCTAGGGTTAGAGCTGTACATGAGTCGAACCGAGTCGAGCTTGGCATAGCTCGACTCGGCTCAGCCACTAGCTAACTCACGCTTGAACCTGGCATGGCTCGGTCCACGAGCCTTACTAGCCAACTCAGCTCGGTATGGTCAGCAGCTCGGGCAATTCAAGCCGAGTTCGAGCTAAGATTGAGCCTATGTAGCATTTTCTCAAACACATGGAATGCACCTTCAATTTCTCACGGTATGTAAAATAATAGCAGCAATTTATAGGTGTTTCATCAGACACTCAGTAGGAAACATCAAAATCAAGATATAAGGGTATTTGTTTCATATTCATACCTTCCTTGCCACCAACTAGGGGTGCACATCGAGTCGAACCGAGTTGAGCTGGCCTTAGCTCGACTTGGCTTAGCCACTAGTTGACCTCAGCTCAACTCGGTCCTTGAGCCTGACTGGCCAACTCGGCTCGGTTCGGTCATAACTCGGGCCAGTTCGAGCCGAGTTCGAGCAAAGATCGAGCCGAGTTCGCCAGGACAGCATTTCCACAAACACTTGGACTGCACCTTTAAAATCACACTTTATGTAAAACAGCAACACAAGTTTTACAGGTATTTTATCAAACACCTTATAAGCAACATAAAAACCAAGAAAAAAAAGGGTATTTGTTTCATGTACATACCTTCCTTGCCACTAGCCACACTTCGTTGAGTCATTTCATCAAACACTTGGTGAGCAACATCAATATCAAAGTAACTGAGTCACCGAACTGGTTTGATCCGAGTTCAATTCAAGTTGGGTTCGATCTGAGTTGAGTCGAGTTGGGGCCAGCTTAAACTCAACTCGAACTCATTTTCGAGCTCAAAAAATCAGATCGACTCGCCTTGAACTCGGCTTCGAACCGAGCCGAATCAAGCTTTTTCGAGTCGAATCGAGAGAGCTAACTGAGCTAGCTTGATTTGTGTACACCTGTACCACCAGCCAAAACTTCGTTGAGTCATTTTATCAAACACTTGGTGAGTAACATCAATATCAAAATAACCGAGTCACCGAACTAGTTCGATTCGAGTTGGGGTTCGATATGAGTTGATTCGAGATCGAACAAGCTCGAACTCAACTCAAAATTTTTTCAAGCTTTAAAATCAGCTCGACACGGCTCGAACTCAGTTTCGAACCCATTCGAATCGAGCTTTTTCAAGTCGAATCGAGCGAGTTAACAAAGCTAACTAGGTTCCTATACAGCTCTACCTAGGCGTCTCAATGAACCAGGGCTAGTCTATCAGATTAGTGGGCATTGCTAGCTTTGGGTTGACCTTGGGCTATAACATGAGGCCCATCGGATTGGTGTAGGCCTAAAATTCAAACCCACTTATTAATTGGGCCTGGATTGTGTTGTTTGTAAAGCACATAGTCCGCTTTAGGTTGTGTTAGTATTCAAGAGCCTTTTTATAATAAGTTAAACACATGTAATACACTCTCCATATCTCATGTTTAGTATTTGTGTGACCCAATTGATGAATCAACTGGCCAGGCTTGAATACCCTGCGGAAGTATATATGGTTGTCAATGAATACCCAACCAGTGGGTACCTGATGGACCCAATCTGTGAGACCCGTATCCTAGCCCGTACCATTCCCTAGGCTTCCGCGGTCATCCTGTTCGAATTTCGGTAACTCGTGACTTATAGTCAGCAGTTGCGTGTGACCCTAAGTCGTATCCCGTATTCCGGAGTCGGATCTACCTGAGACTTGTATTCTTGCGACCGCGCCGTCGCCGCGGTTTCGATGCCGCGTTTCACGCGCCGAGGCGATACTTTGGCCAGGAGATGTGGGCCCGCGTTCAGTTCGAGAAAACGCCGCGCATTTACAAATCCAAGAATATTTCAAATCATGTCCCATCAATCACACCTCATGTCAAGTACACATCACCCCATCCCCAAGCAACCCCTAAAGTCAACACTCTCTTACACAAAGTACACCCATCACTCACCTTTTCACCCATCACACCCATCTCTCTCTCTCCCATCACTTCTCTCCCATCATCTCTCCCTCTCTTCTCATTCTCTCTCTCATTCTCCCAAGCAACCCAAGCAACTCCCACGTCCAAGCTCCCATGAGAGATCTAGTGTGGCCCATCTTCCCACCTTTCATCTCCACCATCCAAGTTCAATCTCAACCGTTGAAGTCTCTCCATTGGAGCTCTAGATCACACCGGTGGAAGGAAGAGTCCGAGATCTTGAGGTGGGTGAATCTTCACTATTTGTGGGTGATCATGGATGTTTGTCTTTTATCTTTTTCTTGATTTAATGGTCCACATGTGTGGGACCCACCTTGATGAAGGCTTTGTATCAAAAGGGGCCCATAGTGGTGGGGCCCCTCCATCCTCTCCATTCTCCCTCTCTATTGTTTTGTTTTCCTTTTTATTTTTTATTTTTGTGGGTATGATGGCTTGTGGCCCACTTGATGCAAGACCTTATCCATGCCATCCATTGATGTGGACCCCCACTGTTTTCATGGGTGGTACGTGCCATGGGAAAAACACAAATATCAGGCTAATCCAAAATAGGTGGGCCATGTGGGACCCACCTTGATGAGGCATGCCACCCGTCCGTCAGTGGAGGTGGCTAACAGTGAAGTGTTAACTGACAGTGAGTGTGCGTAGGTGTGCTAACAGTGGGTGTGCACTGACGTGGGTGGCTAACATGAGTGTATACTGACATGGACTGTGTACTGACATGGGTGTGGAGTGACGGTGGGGTCCATGGGACCCACCCATGTCATCCACCCATTTTGGCGGGCCACACTATGCAGTATGTGTTTAATCTAAACCATCCACCGTTTCTGGACTGTGGGGCCCAAGTTCGTGTGGGGCCCTCCCTGACATACCCAGCCCATAGCTCAACTGGTGGACCGAATGGAGGTACCTCGTTGCAACACTGAGGTCTTAGATTCCCTTGTAGGGAGTGGCTAACGGTGTAGTGTGATTGACGGTGGGGTCCATGGGACCCACCTACCCCGTCCATCCACTCTGATTGGGCCGCACCATGTTGCATGTGTTTAATCTGGACCGTCCATCGTTCTTGGATGGTGGGACCCACCTGTCCAGGCCTTGGACGTTTGTTATATAATATATATTTTATTATATTATATTATATTATATATTATATATATGATATATTATATTATATAATATATATATTATATTAGATATATGCTACTGTGGTGGGCCCTATGTGGGACCCACCTCTGTTTGTTTCAGTAAGGAAAAGAAAAAGATATTAAAATGCAGCCATGCTGCTAGTACAAGCAGCCACGTGCTCTCTCTCTCTCTCTCTCTCTCTCTCTCTCTCTCTCTCTCTCTCCCTGTAACTTCAGTGGGATGTAGGCCCCACATGATGTATGTGTTTTAGCAAATGTGTCCATCTGTTTTGATGGTGGGGCCCATTGCCATCTGGCGACAGCCAGTTCTGTGGGTCCCACTACTAAGGACGCCTCTTATAGTAGGAATAATATATTATATATTATATTATAATATTATATTATCTGAGAAAGGTGGGCCCTAGGTGGGACCCACCTCTGCCTTACAATGGGCAGTGGGCTGCAGGTGGAGGCCCGCGTGGTGTATGTGTTTTGCACACGCCGTCCGTCCGATGGTGAGGCCCACTCCCTATGTATATAGGCTTTATCTACACCGTCCCCTATTTGAACGGTGGGGCCCACCATGATGCAAATGTTGTATCCATGTCATCTAACCGTTTGTGAGATCATTTTACAGCATGGGAAGATAGTGTGAATCATATCTAAAGTTCAAGTGGACCCCGCCATTTAAATAGTAGATAGCGACATCCACCGTTCAAACTTCTAGAGCCGTGGTGGTTTCTAAATAGGCTGATATCCTTTTTACTTCACTTATCTCTATGTTAACTTATGAATAGGTCGGATCTCACATATACATAAGGTTGGGCCCAAATGAGGCCCATCAGTGTGGCCCATTTGATATACATGAAGCCCGTTGGTGCGGCCCACGTAATGCGGCATATGTGATGTGGTCCGCTCGACATAGGAGGCCCATTGAGATATATTTGAGGCCCATGTGCAGGGCCCACCTGATGTAAATGAGACTCGTTGGTGCTGCCCATTGATAAGGCCCACTTAATGTACATGAGGCCTATTGGTGTGGCCCATCCATGGGGCCCACCTGCCTTGTATTTGAGGCCCATATGATGGGGCCCACCTGCTTGAATTTGAGGCCTTTGGGCGAGGCCCATCGGGATGTATTCATGGTCTATGGGCAAGGCCCATTGTGATATGTACTAGGCCCATGACGCGTGACCCTTTGGATGTATTCGAGACCCAGATACGTAGTCCATTTGATGCATACGAGACCCATGTATAGGGCCCGCCTGTTATGTATATTAGGCCCATGTGTAGGGCCCATCTATTTTGTGTTTGAAGCTCATGGGCGAGGCCCAATGTGATGTATTTGAGGCCCATGGGCGAGGCCCAATGTGATGTATCTGAGGCCCATGAGTGAGGCCCATTGTGATGTATTCGAGGTCCATGTGATGCGGCCCATAGTGATATGTATGTGGCCCTTGTATGAGGCCCATTGCGATGTGTATTAGGCCTTCGTGTGAGGCCATGGGCCCACTATATGTTTAACCCTATGTGGGCCACTCCTTGGGAGCAATGTTGGTTTAATGTCCACGTTGATGGGCAATGATGGTTAAATGCCCACATTGATGGGCAGTGATGGTTAAATGTCCACATTGTAACATTTTATTAGGCCTAGTTAGACCCATTCTCATCATTCTCTAGTATGTTAACCCAAACGAATGGGCCCCATTGATATTGTTTGGTCCATTATCGGTCGTCCATTTATGGACCTCGCCTCGCGTCGAGACCAATTGCCGATTAGCGATCGAGGCCGTTTATCTTGACCGATTGCCGATTAGCGATCGAGGCCGTTTATCTTGACCGATTGCCGATTAGCGATCGAGGCCGTTTATCTTGACTGATTGCTGATTATTGATCGAGGCCGTTTATCTTGACCGATTGCCGATTAGCGATCGAGGCCATTTATCTTGAC
This sequence comes from Magnolia sinica, assembly GCF_029962835.1. NCBI lineage: Eukaryota > Viridiplantae > Streptophyta > Magnoliopsida > Magnoliales > Magnoliaceae > Magnolia > Magnolia sinica. The sequence goes on along the minus strand of NC_080582.1, from coordinate 27,535,844 downwards.
TGATTGCCGATTATTGATCGAGGCCGTTTATCTTGACCGATTGCCGATTAGTGATCGAGGCCGTTTATCTTGACCGATTGTCGATTAGCGATGGAGGCCGTTTATCTTGACCGATTGCCGATTAGCGATCGAGGCCGTTTATCTTGACCGATTGCCCATTAGCGATCGAGGCCGTTTATCTTGACCGATTGCCGATTATTGATCGAGGCCGTTTATCTTGACCGATTGTTGATTATTGATCGAGGCCGTTTATCTTAACCGATTGTCGATTAGCAATCGAGGCCGTTTATCTTGACCGATTGCTGATTAGCGATCGAGGCCGTTTATCTTGACCGATTGCCGATTAGCAATCGAGGCCGTTTATCTTGACCGATTGCCGATTATTGATCGAGGCCGTTTATCTTAACCAATTGTCGATTAACGATCGAGGCCGTTTATCTTGACCGATTGCCGATTAGCGATCGAGGCCGTTTATCTTGACCGATTGCCGATTAGCGATCGAGGCCGTTTATCTTGACCGATTGCCGATTAGCGATCGAGGCCGTTTGTCGTGACCGATTTGCTGATTCCAATTATTGACCGATTTTAATTATCGAGGCCAATTATCGAGACCTATATGGTGTATATGCGACTCGTAGTTGAGGCCCTTTGTGATGTATGTTAGGCCCATGTGAAAGGCCCATCATGTTGTGTATTAAGCTCTTAAGTGAGGCCCATGGGATTGTATATTTGGCCCTTGTGTGAGGTCATGGGTCCATTATATGTTCGGATCTATGAGGGTCTTTCTTCGGGGGCAATGTTTGTTAAATGTCCACATTGTCGAGGTCGATTGTCAATGCCGGTCATTGAGACCGATTATGAGTATGTGACTGCATAGCATCATGATACATGCCCATACGCATCATCTGCGTGTTTGTTATGAGATGTGGTTGACCATTACATATTTCATTAGGCAGATTGTTATGAGACTCCCTGATAGGCGGAGGTTATCTCACATGAGCGCATAGTATGCGCATGGTTGATGCATGACTGGATTGTATGACTCATGCATCTTGCATTGTGTGCCCTAGCGACATCAGGGCTGTAGCCTCCACAGGCATATCGTGGATGGCTAGACGGGACACCAGAAATCTGTTCTACATGGGGTGCTATAGATATCCCTGGGTGAAAGTCCCTAGACCCTCTTAGTTCCAGAGGTTACTCCAACGTCTAGACCGAGTGGATGCATGAGCGCATGAGGGCCGTATACCGTTAGGCCGCGTATCCCACTGTATCGTGGTCGGTTGGAAGGGGGTACGGCCTTACCTGCCAGAGAGGAGGGGGCAATGCTAGGCTGAGTCTGACCAGCTCGAGGAATGGGTCCGCTATCGACGAGCCGAGCCCGATATTGGCAGGCAGATAGTGAGGTCTCTTCCACTCACCTTGTTGCGCGCGATGGGGCGGCAATCTGGTTTGGAGTGTAATAGACCCCGGTGATGTCCCCAGAGAGTAACCGTACTGACAAGTGGACTTATTGAGCAGAAATTGCATACTCATTCATTCATTAATTCACTATCCACTCGGGCTAGTTGTGCGCAACTATTTGTTACGTGTACCTTCGCATGGCCAAGATTTCGGTTGGGCGCGCGACTAACCTGAGATCAGGAGTTTACCACGTTGAGTCTGACTATCCAAATTTAGGTATGAAACTAGTTTGAATAGAAGTCCCTTGTGATGGACCCCGTAGCCTGCGATACTACGTACTATCATCCCGACTTCACACTCCAGCATGGTCATTTCATTCGCACCGCATATTACATTGCATCCGTAGTACTTAGCATTTTTGTTTATTATGTTTCTGCACTTATATGGCCTAGATGGACTTAGCAGGATTTATATATTTCATTTGCACCCTCGGCATTTGATATTTGGTTCTCTTTGACTCCTCATTTGTATAGTTGATCTGTATTGCGTACTCTGATATCGTATGACTCGTGGACTTACCAGTATAATTTCGCTTACTCTGATATTTTATCTTGTCAGTATTTCTTTTTATTCCATTGTATGATTTATGGTATTGTATTGCATACTTGGCACTTTCCTTGTACACACACTTACACCACCCTCTAAGCTTTCTATAAGCTTATGCACGATAGATGCGTGCAGGTGATGTTAGGTTGCAGCAGTGTTGAGCTTGGAACATGCAGCGGCCTTCTGGAGCTTGATTTTTTTTTATTGATGTATTTTCCTTTCAGCATTGTACTCAAATGATTATATTAGTGGATATGTGATGATGATGTTGCCTTTGTGAATTGGGTAATCTTGTGGTTATGCTTATTATGAGTTAAATGTACGTTGAAAAATCCTCCTTGTAGGGTCCCAGGATCGGAATCTGGCGTATGGACGCTAGGAGCCGAGAATGGGGTACTACGGAGGCTGTCGGCATTGGATTCAGCGATTGAGATTCCTGTGAATCCAATTTTTGGGTTTGGGGTGTAACACAATCCGATTTTAATGGCCTGGTCTCATGTTGGGACCTATTAAGAAATTAGGTCTAGTGGGGCCTCACCTTCTTGGACCCATTAAAAAATTGAGTCTAGTTAGGGTCCAACCGGTTCATTAATTTGGACCCAGTTAAAATCCAGTTGCATCCAGTTAATTTTAATAGTAATATTAATTATATATATAATAATATTAGTTATATATATATATATATATATATATATATATATATATATACACACACACACACACACACACACACACTACGAGGTCGACCTCATGGGAACTTCCCATGAGGTCGAGCTGTGTGGGCCCCACCGTAATGTGTGTTGAACATTAACACAATCAGTTTCCATGGTGGGCCATGGGCTTAAAAATCAAGTCAATCCATGACTTGGGTGGGCTACACTACAAATAACAGGAGTTACCCTCCCATTAAAACATTCATAATCATTTATTAGGCTCACTGAAATATAATTCACAAATCCAGCCCATCTATTGTGTGTGTCCTACATGGATGAGGGGTCAAACCAAGTTTCAGCTACATTCAAAACTCAGGTGGGCTGCACCAAGTGCTTTTATATATTTTAGGCATGTCTTGGCCTGGTTTTAGATAGTATGGCCCACTTGAGTTCAGTATACAGCTGATTTTTAGGATATCCCTTGGATCCATCAAATGCACACCTCATAATACCAGGGTCCCCTTTAAATTATGGGATATCCCAAAAATCAGCTGTATAGGGAACTCAGGTGGGCCATGCCATCTAAGGGCCTGTTTGGATTTGCGTATTAGGGTGTATTGTATTGTATCCGAGTACTGTTCATGTATACTTTGGAAGATTTTCAGAATACATCCTAATGAGCATGTCATTATTCAATGTTTGGATAGGTTGTATTGTTTGGGCAAGTATACAATTTCTTTAGTATTCAATGTTTGGGTATGACGTATTAGGCCTGCGTATTGTACCATCGTACAACATACAATAGCTTTTGTACGGATTGATTTTTTTTTAATTCCACATCCATTTCATAAGAGCTGGTGCCCACTGTCAATTGATATCATTAATCCTACCCATCCAACATGTTTGACATTGAGTTATCCTATCCATCCATCCATAGGGTTCACATTAGTGAGGCCCACCTGCCGATTTTATTCCTAGATAATGATATTTAGGAACTAGCATCTACAATGAAAATCTCATTTTTGTCATGGAAATTGAAATTTGAAGAATATTCTACAAGATCATTGCTCTCCATGGGATAATTCCAATTCGATAAGATAGTGCATCCCAACATACCCTTAAAATGGATATAGCAATCCATGGACATACCTTCCCAGAATTGCTGCCAATTGCAGAATCCGATCGCTTTCCGTTAGAAGCTTCTTGATTTGGAAAATCTTCATACGAGCAAAGGACATCATCGGAACCGAAATCGAAGCCTTTCGAGCCGGAGGCAGATCGGCCAGACGATCCAGAGGCTATAGACGAATCAGGACAAGACGATCCTTTGATCAAGAAGAGAAATGAAATAGAGAATTGGAAAGGGGATAAAGAAAAAAAAAGTTGTATACTACTTCTACGGGTAGGAAAGAGAGACGAAGAAGATATATGACTGAATGGCGGCATGCTTGATGGCGGTGATGGTCGTAGGAGCTGCTGGTGTAGACTACTCACCGTTCTCCCCCTGGAGATAAGCTTCTGCATTTCTCGGAATCCTCTCGCACGCGAATACAGTGCATTGAAGAGAGAGTACTGACGGCAACTGAGCCATCTGACAACACTCTACCACCGATTCAAATTTTTAGATTTTCATTGTATTCGCGCATGTGGAATTCTAGGCATTTCAATTCCAATCCAAACACCATAAATGTCAAATCAGGACCCTTAATACCATATAATACGTTCTAATACGCGAATCCAAACCGGCCCTAAAATCATGTTAAGACATGCCTAAAATATATAAAAGCACTTGGTGGGGCCCACTTGAAATTTGGATGCATCTGAAACTTGTTCTGATCCCTCATCGAAGTAGGACACACATAATGGATGGTCTGGATTTGTGAACCACATCTCGGTGGGCCCAACAAATGATTATGAATGTTTTAATGGAGGGTAACCCCTCTCAACTTTCGTATGTGGTGTGGCCCACATAAGTCACGAATTGACTTGATTTTTAAGCCCCAGGCCCACCATGGAATGGTGCATTTGACTGATGGGGTAGATGTTCGACATGGCGGGGCCCACACAACTCGACCTCATGGGAAGTTCCTATGAACTCGACGCATGGAACATTTTCCACACGCGCATATATGTGTGTGTGTGTGGGGGGGGGGGGGGGGGGGAAGGTTATATACGCTCGACCGTATTATACCTTCCATAAGGTCGAGTGTTGGCAGCACGTTATTCGTCAGATGGTGAAAATTTTAAATAAATCAAGAAATTTTATAGGGAAATTGGATAAACAGAATCGGTGTAACCGGTTATTAAAATATCCCTCCACCTCTATCTCTCTTATGCTTATTTTATGCCGAAAACATTGCATTAGAAACTTTCGTGGAGCCTACTGTGGTCTTTTTTTTTTCTTTTTGAGAAATCCATCCCATTCATCCATTTTTCCATATCATTTTAGGACAAGAGGCCAAAAATGAGCCGGATCCAAGACTTAAGTGGGCCGAAAACGTAAGGATTGAACGTCTACAGTTGAAATATTCGTGGGGCCACAGAAGTTTTAAATTAAGATAATATTTTTCTTTTCAGTTCATCTCAGTAGGAATATTGTTATGAACAGTATGGATGCAATTGAGACATCACTTTTGACCTAGGGAGGTTTCAACGGTAGAAATTTCCCTACCCACCTTTTCCTTTAGTGCGGTCCACTTGAGTCTTGGATCCGGCTCATTTTTGTCCCCTTGTCCTAAAATGATCTCCAAAAATCGATGGATGGGATGGATTTCTCACAAACACTATGGTTGTCCGTGACAGAAAATAGTGCAGGGTTGTACGTGACGAAAAACAATGCAACCCTGACACGTCGGAGAATTTCTCGATGATTGAAGTTCAGTTCCCACTGATTCTATCCACTTTAAGTGCAATCGCCGATTCGAAGCGAATTGCATACTGAATAACTCAGTACCATTAGCGTACTGAATAAACTCTGTGGGTCCATCGTTATTTATTTAGTTCATCCACTCTGTTCATCTGTGTTAACAGATAAGTTTAGGTCTTGAGAACAAAAAGAAAGCATATACAAAGCTCAAGTGGACCACACCACAGTAAATAGTGTGATTAAAACTCTACCATTGAAAAAATCTCGGAGGCCATAGAAGTTTTGGATCAAGCTGATGTTTGTGTTTTATCTTCATCCATGTCTTTTTTATATTATTAATAGGTTGGATGGCAAATAAACATTAATGTGGGCCCTATGAAGGTTTCAACGGTGGAAATCATTATTCCACACTATTTCCTGTGGCATGGTCCACTTGAGCTTTGGATTTACTGTAATTTTGGGATCAACCCTAAAATTAGCAGGAAAAATGGATGGACGGTGCGGATAAACCACATACATTCACAGTGGGCTCAACCTAAACTCAGTACGATAAAAGCGTGCCTGAGTAACTCAGTATGCAATCCGATTTCTGCGGATTAGCTATGAGAGGTTGATGAGTAGCGAGACATGCTGCTGAAGTGATGTTACTGTAGGCCCACCATAGTGTATATTTTGTATCCACACCTTCCATCCTTTTAGAGAGATCATTTTAGGGCAATATCCAAAGAATGAGTTGAATCCAAAGCTCCAGTGGACCCCAGCACAAAAAAGAGTGGGGACAGTGACGCTCACCATTAAAAACTTCTAAAGGCCACGAAAGTTTTAGATCAAGATGATATTTTTGTTTTCTCTTATTTCATGTCTTCTTCAACTTTTGAACATTTTGGATTTCAAATAAACATTATGGTGGCCTTGGGATAGTTTCAACGGTAGGAATCACTCTCCCCACTATTTTCTGTAGTGGGGTCCACTACAGATTTTTATCTTCCTCATTCTTTGTCTCATGCCCTCAAATTATATCTTAAAATGGATGGACGGTGTGGATACAACACATATATCATAGTGGGGCCCACAAAACTTGGTGACGTAACTTCAGTAGCCGACTTGCTACTCAACCTATCAGAGACGCGGATTGCATCCTACCCCCGCCCGTCTCTAACCCCGAACGGGCAGTTCTATGGGCGGGCCCACCATAATGTATCAATTTATCCAAGTCGTTTAACCCTTTTCTAAGATCGTTCTAACGCATTAACACAAAAATGAGGCAGATCGAACACTCAAATGGATCACACCACATAAGACTCTTGCATTTAATGTAATTAGCCTTTAATGTTTTGTGCATTTAATGCAACCAAGCTTATTATCTGGTGTGGTCCACTTGAGTGTTGGATCTGCCTCATTTTTGTGTTAATGTGTTAATATGATCTTAGAAAAGGGATGAACGGCTTGGATAAACGGATACATCACGGTGGGCCCGCCTATAGAACTGCCTGTTCGGGGCTAGAGAGGGGCTAGGGTAGGACGCAGTCCGCGTCCACCTCTCAGTATCTAATTTGCCTACATCCACTTCCTTTATGAATGCGCGTCCTACTCCGTCCGGGTAGGGCTCTGTGGGGCCCAACGTAATGTAAGTATTTTATCTACTCCGTTCAAAGATTTTCTTAGATCATTTTAATATATTAACTAAAAAATGAAGTAGGTCTAAGGCTTAAGTGGACTACAAGTGGGGATTGAACGTCCACCATTAAAAACTTCTTGTGAGCTGGTGAAGTTTCGGATCAAGTTAATATTTGTGTTTTTAATTCATCCACGTCTACATGACCTTATGAATAGGTTGGATGGTAAAACAACATAATGCTGGCACTTAGAAAGGTTTCAACGGTGAGTGTCATTATCAATACAACCTCCTTTATTATGGTCCAATGGAGCTATGGACCTGCCTCATTTTTAGGATAATAACTTAAAATGATATGAGAAAATCTTTTAATGGCGTGGATAAAACACTTACATCACGGTGGGCCCCCTAGAGCCCTGCCCATTTGGACGACGCAATCGGCGTCCTATTAAAAGTTGCAATGGACTCTAATGCTAGACGCAAATTAGCTATGTTACATCACAAGACCCACCATGATGTATGTGTTTGTATATGTTATATCCATACTGTCCATTCACTCGGAGATATCAATTTAAGGCATGAAACAAAGAATGAGTCAAATCCAAAGCTGGAATGTACCCACCACAGAAAACAGTGGATAAAGTGATGCCCACCATTAAAAATTTCTAAGGGGCACAAAAGTTTTCGATCAAGCTGAAATTTGTGTTTTCCATTCTTTCATGCATGTCTTAACTTATGAATAAGTTGGATCTCGGATAAACATCATAGTGGGCCTTAGGAAGGTTTGAACAACAGAGCAAGGCTTTCGCAGAAAATATGCCTAAGAGAGGTGGATGGATATTTTAATAACCTGTTTCACGGGTTTTGTTTTTCCAATTTCCCTATAAAATCTCCTCATTTGTTTAAAATTTTCACCATCCGAACCAATTAATAACGTCCCGCCAACACTCGACCTTATGGAAGGTATAATACGGTCGAGCGTATAGTACCTTTTCCCTATATATATATATATATATATATATAGAAAATGGTACAATGTGGTCGAGTGTATGCAAGGTTATTGTGAGGTCGAGTGGGGTCTCCCCGTCGACCATCCGTCAGAACATATTTGAAAATATACAGTGTAAATGCCTGCCATGTAATCAAGTTGCTAAACCGGCAAAACCGAAGGTAACCAATTGAAAAGAGTCATGTACGATTCTAACATCCTCTCTACCTTTGCTAGCATCTAAGTTCCTAGGCTACGAGCCCAAAAACGAAGCAGATCCAAAGCTCAACGATAGAAAGCTCTGGGAATTGATTGCCTAGCATTGAAAACTTCCTGGTGGCATAGAATTTTTGGATCAAGATGACATTTGTTTTTTTCCATTCATCCAAGTCTGTGTGACCTTACGAACAGGTTGAATTGTGAACAAAAAGTATGGTGTGCCTTAGGAAGGTTTCAACGGTGCATGTCATTGTCCTCACAACTCTACATGGTGTGGTCCACTTGAGTTTTACATCTGTCTAATTTTTGGACTCATGCTGGAAAATGATCTTGCCAAATGGATGGATGGTGTATATGGTACAATAGTGGATTAACAAAACTTGGTAACAAAACACACCAACAACCGCAGTGAAGTGTCTCACACACTACGCAATCGGCTTCCAAGAAGTTACAGAATTTACTTGGATGTATAATTTTTTATTATATTTTCTTAAAGTTTTGTGTGTGAGATCTAATCTAACCATTATATGCATAGTCCCATGTTAGGCCCTTTTCCAAATGATCAAGATGTGTTGTGATTCAAGTGGGTCACACAAATAGAAAAATGTTAGCATAAACATCCACCCTTGATTTTTACGGGCCCATTGTAATAATTATATGAAATTTACTCCAACTATTAGATTCCACATAAATCTTATGCCTGATTCCAAAATTCATGTCCATATGTTATTTAGGCGGGCTGCAGGCATGGAAACAGTTTAGAGGGTAAGCATGGTCGTATCCGCTTTCCAACCGTGTAGTTCATCTGAATCATCACGGATGAAGCTATTTTTTAGGCGATAGGCTTAAGTTGAGGTGATTCACCTGAAAGTTGGGGCAGATTTTACATAAATAATACGTGGGTCCCACTTGAAGAACTCCAGTGAGGTTGACGTTTGCACATGTACTGTAAACTCGTGTAGACTTTCAATGTTAGTTCCCCACCGTGTAGATTTTCAATGTTCTATCTTCCTCTTTGCATATGTTATACTGATTTACATTTATCTAGACCAACCAAATTGTGGGCCTCATTTTTAATTTATCATATACAAAAATGACACCGACCCAGCATTCTTAGTTGTCCAATTAATAGAAATCAAATTGACCGCATGATAGAATAAGTGATGATTGAACCTCCATTGCTCAACATTTAGCAGGGCTATAAAAGCTTTAGATGAGGTTGATATTTTTGTGTTTTCAGTTCATCCCATTAGGAATGAACTTGTGAATGATTTGGATAGGCATATAAGCATCACGGTGGACACTAGAATACTTGCAACGGTAAGCATTTCCCTACCTACTTTTTCTTGTCACACATCCCACTTGAGTTTTAGATTTGATTATATTTGGACCCATGCCTTAACATGACCTAAAAAAATGTTGGACGGAGTGGATTTCTCACAAATATCATGGTGGACCCACTTAACTTACGGCAGTTAGAAATTCATCCGCAGGCAATATGGACGACAAGCTGTCCGCATCAAATGCGAATTGCCTAATGTAAGTTACGTGGCCTCACTATAATAAGTGTTATATCCACACAGTACATTCATTTTGTGAGATCATTTTAGGGCATGATCCCAATAATGAGGGAGATACATGCTCACGCGAACCACAACATAGAAAGTAGGGGATTGAACCCTTAATATTGAGGACTTCTTGGGAGCCATATAAGTTTTGGATCAAGTTCTTAATTGTTTTGTCCCTTCATCCAAGTCTGTGTGACCTGAGGAATAGGTTAGATGGCAAATAAACATTATTTGTTGGTCTCTTTGAAGGTTTCAAGGTGGGCATCATTGTCCCTGAACCTTCCTTTGGTGTTGGTTTACTTAGATTTCAATGTGCCTCAATTTTTTCACTTAGGGCGTGTTTGGATTCATGTATAATATTGTTTTGTACTGTAAATCTGTACGGACACGGTATTCCAAACACTTTAGCATGGTTCACGTCCAGATTGTCGTGCATAACCACACTGTTTGGTTTTGAGTAAATTTGTATATGTATAAGTTGCGGAATTCAGTGTTAACGTTTGGGAAGAGAGGCTTGGTTGTGTTGGACATGTGTAATTATGAAGTACGACAAACCGACAGGTGCATCATACAAACGGTATCATTGAAAAATCACAAACTATATCAGACAGTTTTCTGAAAATAATGTCCACACGCTATGTGGGACCCACCATGATAGTGATATGGGACCATACAGCCAACGGATCAAGCTGATCTTTCTTGTTTCGCTAAGTCTGGGCCTATATATATGAACCGATGAATGGATTGGATGTTTCAATTCAATAGTATAATAGGCCTTAGGAGGCTTTTAACGGTGGATATCCAATCACTGTAGTTTTCATGTGGCGTGGTCCACTTGTGATTTATAACCCTCTTAATGGTAGAGGATGGTGCATATAATGATCTTAAAAAATGGAAGAATGGGATGGATGAAATAGTATGATCCTGGTGGGGCCCACAGACTGTGGCGGGTTCATATTCTTCTTAAATCTTTATTTCTCCATACCTATGCAATCAAGGACATTCTGTAATTTAAACAAAACTAAATTTAAGATGCATACGTTAACTTCAATTCAGCCATGCAAAACAGACAAAAAATAAGTTTTAAACATATTTGAAAGTCCACAGCATAACTCATGAAGCAGGGAGAGACATCTCCATGCACAATATCTGGTTCCATCAGCTGGTGTGACATGTTAACCCTCCCCTATGAGATGAGATTTGAAACAATCCAGCCGACTACTACATATATAAGCAACACCCCTATCACAACTTTTAATATATTGGAATCATCAGTAGAAGAATCGTAATCTCTTTTCACGTCCAGCATGGCAGCGTCGGAGACGTGCAACCCATCAACCTTTTCTTCAACTATACCCGAACCATGAGCACGTGGAGCTTCAGACTCAAATCTCTTGGAAGGTCCCTCATAACAATAATTTTGCCTTGTGGCTTATAGTAATTATAAAAAAATGGAAAAATAAAAATAAAAATCGGAAGACTAATATGATTCCCAAAACATTGGGATAAAAATTCCTGGGACAGTTCTTCTTTCCAGAATTAAGAAGCTTATACCATACCTGAAAATTATCCCAAGCTGTCGTAGCCTCATCGTACGATTTGTATGACTAGTGTCTACATCCTCAGTATCGATCAACCTGCGCATGTGCATCCTCCCACCTGTCATACAAGCCTGGAACTCTTCCCACAAAGACCACATAATATTTCCACATACGTTCCTGAAAAAAAAAAAATAGAGTCAGACATACATAATATGAACTGATTGTAGCTTCGATAAACAATCCAGTACATCAAAAAAGTTAGCATGTATTATAAAATTGGATGGTAATTCAGAGAGCAAAATATATTTTTAAGGACATGAATACATTCGTAGTCTCACCTCCTCAAATTCCAATCACTAATAAATTGACATTCAATTCCATGAAATAATGGAATCTGATATTTTGCTGGTGTGACAAGATTTATACGTACCCTGTTTACGGATATAAGCTTCATACAAATTCAATGATCAAGACATGTATTTTTACTCATTCAAAACATAGAACAGACAAGCATCATATATCATCAGAGATCTTCACTTCAAAACAAACATAGCACCCTGGATTTTGGGTTGAAATGATGTAAATTCAAACAACCAGTGACTCTCAAACCAATCAAATAACCAAAACAGTTAAGACATTCTATCAGTCGACCATGCATGTGTTCAGAGGCAGATACTTTGCTGTACCTGCACTTATGAACTTCATAGGAAACCCTATTTTAGTTAAATAACAGAGAAAACAGCTTATCAAGCAAGATATATCAAAGATGGTGCGACCATCAGTTAGAAAAATTTTGCAGGAGGACCATAGAGCAGAGTGTTGTGTACTCATCAAGCACCCAAAATATCCATCCCCAATCCACTTCAAAATATACACAAACAGAATTTTTAAATAATAAAAAAAAGAGTTTAGTTATTTAAAATTCCAAGTGCAGCCAAGGCAGAATTGTTTCAGACAGGGGCATTGCGGTCAAGGAGCTTCTGGACCCACTCCTTCCTCCTCTCATGCCCCATTTTGATGAAAAAACTTGCACTAACAATATCTTTCTGCATCAACTAAGCAGCACGGACCTAGTCCTCATCGCTGAGACCATCTACTTCCTCTAGTATGCCCAACAACTTCTGTAGTCGGGTCATAGTTTTGCCCTGTGCCATAAGGCCCGTATCCTAGCCCGTACTGTTCTGTATGCCTCCACGGTCCTCCCGGTCAAATTCCAGCGACCAGCGATCTGTAATCGGCGTTTGTGCGCGACCCTGAGTCGCATCCTGTCGATCTGAGTCGGCTCGACTCGAAACTTGTACCAATGCAACCGCGCCATCGCCGCGTCTCGCGCGCCGAGGCGATATGCAGGCTAGGAGATGTGGGCCCGTGTTCAATTCGAGAAAAACTTCGCGCGTTGTGAATTCCGAGAGAATCTTTACGACATATCTCATCAATCAATCAATGTACAAATCAAGTACAACCCATACCATACCCATCTCTCTCTCTCACAAAAAGTCAACAACACCCTTACTCATCCCATTCCTTTCTCACCAATAAGTCAACAAGCACCATACCCTCCATTTACTACATCACTCTTCTCTCTCTCATTTCTCATTTCCTCCCAAAAGCATCCCAATGTCCAAGCAAGAGAGCTCCATGAGAGGAGCTTTGTGTGGCCCACTCCCTACCACCCGATCTTCCATCTTAGCCATCCAATCCTCATCTTACTCCATTAAAGTTGAAGACAATAAGCTAGGGAGTCCATGGAGCCTAGAAGAAGTGGAATCAGTGGGTGATCTTATGTCTTGATTTGTGATTTAAGGGCCCACTTATGGTAGGACCTATCTTAATGTTTATGATGTTTAAAGAGGGCCCATAGTGGCGGGGTCCCTCCCATCCTCACATTCTCTTTCTATCTCTCTCTCTCTCTCTACTTCTCTATCTCTCTTCTCTTCATGTATGGTGGCCCACCTTGATGTATGCTTTGATCCACACCGTCCGCATCGTCCAAATGGCTGGACGGTGGGGCTCCACTATGATGTATATGTGTTGTGCATCCACACCATCCATGGTCTGGATGTGGGACCCACATGACGCATGTGTTGTATACACACCGACTATACTATATGTGGGGCCCACCTTACATGTGTTACACGTGCAGGTGGTGGGATCCGCCGAGGTATGGACTTAAATCCACACAGTTCGTCCAAACACTGGACTGTTTTAAGTATTGAATATAATAATATAATATTATATTATATATATAATATATATTGTACATTATGTGGTGATGGCCCTACGTGGGACCCATCTCTCTCTATGCACCATCTTCCGTGGATTTCATCCACGTGGCACCACTAAGGAATGGGTTTTATCCAAACCGTATATCTATGTGGAGTGCACTATGATGTATTTGCCATCCATGCCATCCATCTACCGGGCCCACCCTGATGGATGTGTTTCATCGGCACCGTCCACAGGACGTGCGACGTCCTTGCTGTGGCCTCTGCACCGACTAGCAATGCTGCACGTGTGGCCTCTGCACGTGTTGATCTACACCGCCCAACACCACAATGATGCATGTACCTTGTATTTGGGCCGTCCATCTGCTGGATGGCCAGCAGCTTCAGCTAATGCAGATGACGCCAGCAAGCTCTGTTGGGTTGATCATGAGGCATGTGTTAATCTCCACCGTCTATCCATCTTGCTGTCCACCGAAACCCACCAGTATATATGTGTCTTATGCATGCCAACCATCCATCTCTGGACGTGGCCCACCATGATATATGTGTGACGCCTGCACTGTCCAGACCTCTGGACAGAGGGGCCAGTTTTGATGTACATGATGTACATCTACACCATCCGTCTATAGGACGTGAATTCCACCTGACACGTGTGGCCCACATCCTCATGAGACCACCATGATGGATGTGATTTATCCTCACCGTCCACTGTTTGGGACAATGGGAACCCACTTAATGTATGTTTTTCATCCTGCCTGTCCATCCTTGGACTTGGCCCACATTGATGCACGTGTTCTTCATCAGCATCGTCCATTGGACGGACCACACAGGCCGTACCTTGATGTATATGTAATCTACGCCATCTATCTATCAAGTGGACCACATTGCAAAATCAGTGAAAAGTCGAACGTCCACCATTGAAACTGTTTTGGGGGCCACATAAGCTTTGGATCGATATGAAATTTCTTCCTCCTCTTATTTCAGGTCCATGTGACCTTATGAACAGATTGGGTGGAAAATAAATGGTGGGCCCTACTTTGATGATGTGTTGTATTCATGCTGTCTATTCATTTTCATGGACATGTGGTCTGCCTTGATGTATGATTTCATCCACACTGTCCAAGACGTGTGACCCACCTGGTATATGTATACTATACCCACGTTGTCTATTGCGTGTGAGACCCACCCGCTGTACATGTAGGCCCACCTTGTGATGCAATGGGCCCACTTGCTGTGTACAAGGCCCATTAGTGCGGCCCATCGATGTAGCCTACTTAATGTGTATGAGGCCCATGTGCAGGGCCCACCTGTGATGTATATTAGGCCCATGTGTAGGGCCCACCCGTTGTGTATTAAGGCCCATGGGTTATGGCCCATTGTGATGTATTTCCAGCCCAGATGGCAAGGCCCAATGTTACGTATGAGAGGCCCATGGTTGTGGCCCATGAGCAAGGTCTGATGTGATGTATTATGGCCCATGTGCTGAGGCCCATTATGATGTATATACGGCCCATGAGTGAGGCCCATTGTGATATGTATTAGAGCGGCCTATAGTGATGTGTATTAGTCCCTTGCGTGAGGCTATGTGCCCACTATAAGTTTTGTTCTATATAAGCCACTGCTTGGGAGCAATGTTGGTTAATAGCCACATTGTTGGGTAATGATGGTTTAATGTCCACATGTCCACATTGTTACCGTTCCTTAGGCCTTGTTAGGCTTATCTCACCGATTCTGATTATCGTGACTGATTGCTGATTTCGATTGTCATGGCAGATTGCCGATTCCGATCATCGAGGCCGATTCCGATTGTTGAGGCTGATTTCGATTCCGATTGTCAAGGCTTATTATTGAGGCCGATTTCGATTGTCGATCAATTTCGATTGTTGTGACCGATTATCGATTCTGATTATTGATTGATTCTGATTATTGTGGCCGATTGCCGATTCCGATCATCGAGGCCGATTGTCGATCAATTCCGATTGTTTTGACCGATTGTCGATTCCAATTATTAATCGATTCCAATAATTGTGACCGATTGCTAATTCCAATCATCGAGGCCAATTCCGATTGTCGAGGCCTATTATTGAGGCCGATTGCGATTGTCGATCAATTTCAATTGTTATGGCCGATTGCCAATTCCGATTATTGATTGATTCCGATTGTTGTGGCCGATTGCCGAATCCGATCATCGAGGCTGATTGTCGATCGATTCCAATTGTTGTGACCGATTGCCGATTCCGATTGTCGATCGATTCCGATTATCGTGGCTGATTGCCGATTAGCGATCGAGGCTGATTGGCCGATTATCGATTCCAATTATTGATGCCGATTATCGATCAATTCCGATTGTCGTGGCCAATTGCCGATTAGCGATCGAGGCCAATTGCTGATTCTGCTTGTCATAGCCGATTGCCGATTCCGATCATCGAGGCCGATCATTAATCGATTCTGATTATTATGGCCTATTGCCAATTCAGATTATCGAGGCTGATTGTCGAGGCCCAATGTGATGTATAAGCGGCCCATATATTGAGGCCCATTGTAATGTACATTCGGTCTATGTTTGAGGCTCAATGTGATGTATATGCGGCCCATATTTGAGACCCATTGTGATGTACATTCAACCTATGTTTAAGGCCCAATGTGATTATATGAGGCCTATGTGACGAGGCCCATTGTGATGCATTTGAGGGTCAGGCAATGAATTCCATGGTGTTGTATATTAGCCCATGTGAGAGACCCACCATGATGTGTATTAAGCTCTTGAGTGAAGCCCATGGTGTTGTATATTTGGCCCTTGTGTGAGGCCATGGGTCCACTGTATGTTAAGCTCTATAAGGGTCATTCCTTGAGAGCAATGTTGGTTAAATGTCCACATTATCGAGGTCGATTGTCGATGACGGTTATTGATACCGATTATGAGTATGTGACAGCATAGCATCATGATACATGCCCATACGCATCATCTGCATGTTTGTTATGAGATATGATTGACCATTGCATATGCCATAGTGCCGGTTGTTATGAGACTCCCTGATAGGCGGAGATTGTCTCACAGGAGCGCACGATATGTGCAGGATTGATGCATAACTGGATTGTATGACTCATGCATCTTGCATTATGTGCTGTGATTACTGTACGCCCTAGCGACATCAGGGCCGTAACCTCTACAGGCATATCGTGGATAGCCAGATGGGACACCCGAAATCTGTTACTAGCATTGGGCTGCCATAGATGGCCCTGGGTGAAAATTCCTAAACCCTCTTGGTACTAGAGGATACCCCAACGTCGAGACCGAGTGGATATTTATGAGCGCATGAGGGCCGAATACCAGGAGGTCTCGTCTCCTACTGTGTCATGGTCGGTTGGGAGGGGGTGTGGCCTTACTCACCCGAGAGTAGGGGCATAGCTAGGCTGAGTTTGACCAGCTCGTGAATGGGTCCACTATCGACGTGTCGGGTAGATATTGGTTGACTACTGGCCAGACGAATAGTGAGGTCTCTTCCACTTGCATGGTCGCGCGTCAGTGGGTGGGAGTTATATGTAGAGTGTACTAGACCCCAGTGATGATCCCAGAGAGGAACCATACTGATATATGGACTTATTGAGCAGGAGTTGCATACTCATTCATTCATTCACCATCCACTCGGGCTGGTGGTGTGCAACCCATTTGTTATGTGTACCATCGCATGGCAAGGATTTCGGTTGGACGCGCGACTAACCTAAGATCAGGAGTCTACTACATTGAGTCTAGCTATCCAAATTTAGGTATGTGACTGGTTTGGATAGAAGTTCTTTGTGATGGACCCCATAGCCTATGATACTACGTACTATCATCCCGACTTCACTCCAGCTTGGTCATTCCATTCGCACCGCATATTGCATTGTATCATCAACATCTGATATTTGGCTTACTGTCCCCATATTGCATAACCGATCTACATTACCTCATCAGTATATGATATTGTTTTTATTATATTTTTACATCACATGGCCTGGATAAGGCTAATGGTATTTATGGGCCTATCAGCATATTTTCGCATTACTCTGATATTATATGATTTATGAGTTTGTCAATATTTCCACTTACTCTAATTATTCTGATATTGCTTACTTAGCACTTATCTTGTACACACACTTTCACCACCAACTAAGCTTTCTATAAGCTTATGCACGATAGATACATGCAAGTGGCGATAGGTTGCAGCAGCGTTGAACATAGAGCGTGCAGCGGTCTTCTGGAGCTTTGATTTTGACATATGTATTTCCCTTTCAGCATTGTATTCAAATGTTTATATTAGTGGATATGTGATGATGATGTTGCCTTTGTGATTTGGGTAAACTTGTGATTGTACTTCTTACAAGATAAATACAAGATAAATATATGTTGAAAAATCCTCCTTATAGGATCCCAAAATCGGAATCTGGCGTATGAGTGCTGGGAGCCCAGAATATGGTACTACGGAAGCTGTCGGCACCGGATTCGGTGATCGGGATTCCTGTGAGTCGATCTCCAGGTTTAGGGCTTGATATGTGTCATCGTAATGGTAAGGGTCCTGATAGCCTCAGCCATTTCGCCCATCTTATCACCAATGTGGTCACTCGGCTTACCCCTTCGTTGTCGGGGCATGCCAGCAGCGGTGTTTTGACTATTTCTAGACCCAAGCAACGTCTCTATAAGCCCTTTATTGACCCTCTTTGACTGTTATTGTGATCCCTCATTGAGACGAGATGCCTCACCACTTTCATGGTCATCCTCATCATCTGAAATAGACGAACAGTTTCAGTTCCATTATCATCAGAATCGAGTTCATCTTTTTGGCGACGTCTGCAGGAAAGAGGAGATGAGTACGTTGTACTGGAAAATGAGCCATGAGCACAATCATTCTCAAACATATATGCCAAATTATTGTATCTGTCAGTGTGTTTTCCACGTACTCTCTCGATGTATAGGTGAGACTGCAAAACCATATCAGTATGTTAGCAAGGCTGAAACTATATGAACACCTTTGCATAGAATAAAACTTCACAATAATGTATTAAAGGGGCATTGCGGTTGAGTAAAATACGAAGTTACTTACCACAATGTAGCTATCCCAGACATCATCCGTAGTGACAACCATTTTCAGGTCAGCATCCCAACCAAAGCCACTTACATTCAGCATGTCCTTCACTGCCTAAAAACAATCTCTTTAATGTGCGAAGACGGTTAGAAATATGTTTATTCTCTAACTCGACCACACATTTATCCAATATTTCAGTGATGGTTGCCTTATAGGCTTCTGGCTTAAAACCAATGTTACTTTTTCGACCTAGATTAACTTGCTCCACTAATGCATCTACCAATGCATTATCCATTGGATTGGTCCACTGAATGTGCGCTGACTTCTTACTTTCTCTAGTCCTTCAAGTGCGGGCATTCGAACACACTGGCGACGAAGCTTTCTGTATTGTTGTCGAGCTTTTCTTAGTCGGGGTACCAAAAATAGTGCTCGGTGATGCCACAGTCTTCTTGGGTGAGCCTGTACATTTTGAGGGGGATGTCTCATTCTTATCTCTCCCCACCTTGTACGAGCTTCGTAGAAAATTTATGTTACCTACGCAGCAGTAATAGTCAATGAAAATAGCATCTCATGATCCAACTAAAGACATAAATTACAGGTTTAAACAGAACCATAAACATTAAATTAACGTGACCTAAAATATAATACAACATAAGTGCTGGCATATAATGAAATTCATGTAAAGCGTCAAAAAGTTAAATGAAACAAACATCCCAAGGCCAAATTATCTAAGTTTACAATACTGCTGTTACACAAATAGTACAAAACAGTAACTGAAAAAATAAATTAACGTCGCTATCGTGTCCAAGGAAGGCTGCATTCCACATCCTCTCCACAATCTCATCCCTCTTTTTTGTTCATTCCTCTCTCGCGTAGTCTGTCATAGTAGACCTTGCGCGCTCTTCATCAACATCAGTGATGTCTATAGGGGATGGCGAAATTTCCTCAGAAATATCTCTACTATCCTTAATCGTTTCAACAAATCCATCTTCACCACAAACACGGATGAAGCTGTGCACAACACAACAAGCTATAACAATTTTAACTTGTGTTTTAAATTTGAACTGTGGTGCTATACGCAGTATAGGAAATCGGCCTTTTAAAAGACCGAAACACTATTCAATTACATTTCTCAACTAGGTATGACGATAATTGAAGAGTTTTTTCTTATTAGCAGGCTTCTTCCCTATACAAAATTCATTTAAATGATATCAAACACTTCGATAAGGTGCCATAAAACCTGGAGAATAGGCATATCCTGTATCAACAACATAATACTTTCCTATACAAAGAAATATATAAATATTAAACACTAGCCAAATTGCATGCTACATATTTAGATCAAACTACCAACATTTATTCTTTACCATAAAGCACAAGGAAACAATCAGGGTGACAAGTTGATATATTTTGCAAAACACGAGCATCAGAGGCAGAACCATCCCAACCCGCTAGCGCATATACGAATTTCATATCAAATGTACAGGTTGTCATTATATTTTAGGACAGGAAACCTTTTCGATTTTGAAATGTTGCACTTGCTTCTTTCAGAAAATAGGCTAGTATATGGGTGTCATGGAGTGCCCCAATGCAGTCCTACAACCAACATTCATATGATTTTTAGGTTGATATTAAGTAAACAGCAATTTAATTATATCATAATTGGAAATTTTCAAATTGTAGTACCTGAAAATAGGGGATCTACATTATACAAAATTCATTCTAATGATATCGAACACCTCGATAAGGTGTCATAAAACCTGGAAAATGGGCATATCCTTCATCAACAACATAATATTTTTCTATACAAAGAAATATATAAATATTAAACACTAGCCAAATCGCATGCTACATATTTAGATCAAACTGCCAACGGCCATTCTTTACCATAAAGCACAAGGAAACAATCAAGGTGACAAGTTGATGCATTTTGCAAAACACGAGCATCAGAGGTAGAACCATCCCAACCCGCTAGCACATATACGAATTTCATATCGAATGTACAGGTTGTCATTATATTCTAGGACAGGAAACCTTTCGATTTCGAAATGTTGCACTTGCTTCTTTCAGAAAATAGGCCAGTATGTGGGTGTCATTGAGTGCCTCAATGTGGTCCTACAACCAACATTCATCTGATTTTTAGGTTGATATTAAGTAAACAACAATTTAATTGTATCATAATTGAAAATTTTTAAATTGTAGTACCTGAAAATAGGGGCTCCATATTGGATTATCAGATATCTCTTTCGGGGTATGTAACTCAGGGAACTTTATATATTCCGGATAAAGGCCAATCACAACATCAAGAACTCTATTGAAGTGTCGACCCACGGTTTTTTAGAACATGAAAATCGATAACCAATGATATGGTTTCTCACGTTGTGGCTAATGCATGCAGGAACATGATGACTTGTTCCTCTAAACTGCATCTCCTTGTATCAAACAAAAATTCCTATCTCTTAACAAAGAACATAGTTCGAAGAACTTATCGCAACCCATTCTTAGCTGTGCAAGATAGTCTACATCGCTCTTTTTTTTTTATTCCATTAATAAATCTATTTCTATTTATTTGACAATCTCAAGGCAACGACTTTATACAAGAACGACGATAATATTCAACAGCTCCCATAACACATGTAGAGGCTGTAATTGCGGTTAATGCAGCTTCTATTTCAGTTTCATTCCAATCACCATTGGAGGACTCCTCCCAGCTAGAGTCACCACTGTGAGACCCCATGAGTGAAATGGGGTACGGACTTGTTACTTTTTCAAGTTACCTTGCTTTTAGAGGTCTAAATAATAGCATAATCCGAAATGTACAGCAATACAATAACATAGTTTATATAAAACACATTACAGGAATTCTACACAATTTCTTTCTTATTGGATATTTATTTCCTTGAAGAACATCAAAATCATTCTTAGTCAGACATAACACATGATAGAGTAGATGGTAATATATTCATAATATGAGACAGTAATCGGGCAAGTAACATAAGTAATACGAAATACGAAGGAAAAGCAGATTAGTAATAGCTACCACAACTTTAGGATAAGCTGACCAGTAAACCACACACATGTTAACAGTGTTAAATTAAAAAGTATTGATAACTTTGAGGATCAGCACAATTGCGAGACTGGACTGCAGGAAAGGGCTACAATTAGACTTGTTTAATGTAGAAATCATGGTTCAATATAGAAGAACGAACATGCTCGTGGAGTATGTTTACAAAGATGGGGTATTCATTTGAAAATATATGAAAAAATTACAAACTTCAAACAAACGCTGATTATTTCTTAGCAGCAACATACAATTATCATAAACAATACTTTCATATGTGCTGCATATGAAACTTTTAAAATGCAGAACAAAGATGTACCTTTACAAATCTTTGTAAACTTGAGATTGAAATATTACCTCTCCTGACCTTCAGTAGCTGGGACTTAATGGTCATTCACCACTATAGAAGTTTTTATTATATAGACATTCTTGATATGGTTCTGACTGCAGAACCAGATCATAACTCCCAGGCTCATTGACATGCACAAGTCATGTCACAGGTGTCGGGAGGTGAATCCATCTCCAGGATTTTTTGGAGATATGTAGTAATGTCACAAAGATACAATAGGAGAGAAAATCATTTTCGGATGTATTGCGTGGGTTGCCCGCATCGTAGAGGGAGAGGAAAGCTGCATGCTACTCCCCTATGAGATGTGACTGCAAAAACTTAGGTGTATCGTGAAATATACAGAGATTAGGAGGAAGAACATGGAATGGATAAGATCCATCACACAAATCAATGGATCCTCTCTTCCCCATACATGCAATCATATTTTAAGATCCACACCCTATAAAGGTAACTTTGTGCAGTACCTGGATATGGTGGAATCAGTCACAAGATTGCTGTAATAAGTGGAAGGGAGTGGAATAAGGGCAACTTCACAGCGACTCAATGATCTAGCTGTGCATAGAGGACTACATAACCATCGCAGAGAAAAAACATGCAATATCGCTTTCTCCACGTCTCCGATCTGTTGGGTGTAGAATGATCTTCTCTAGCAACGACTATGAGGACAAAGAGAAAGGGTGAGGGAGAGAGTATCTAGGAATGATGGTCCGCAAAAGAAAACACTTCTGATTACTTTTTTTCTGCAATGGTGGTGCAGTGCAATAACAGCACTGCACTGCACGACACACTGCACTCTGACAGGAGTTATGCGTGGAAGCTGAAAATTGGTTCGACGTCGTACTCGGGTCGCTCGTGTACGTCCGTTTTGAATTCGAATTCAACCATTGGATAACGTACTAATTACGCCAAAAAATAGTGCAATACCATCTGGACCATGAATCCAAACACGCCCTTATGCACTAAAAAGATCTCGTGAAATGGATGAATGTTATGAATATAACACATAATCATAGTGGGGCCCACAAAACTTGATAACATCCAAGCACCACTAAGGTCTCATGCACACCACACAATCTGCAAGAGCAGTAGGGCACCATATTACATGTTACCAGATTACACATGTTACCCTTATCATGGGGCTCACCTTCATTATATGTTATATATCGACAATGTCTATCTTTTTTTTAGTCTATTTTAGAATATTATACCAAAATTTAAATAGATCCAAATGTCAAGTAAAATACACCACATTAAAAATAGTGATTGAACACCCACCATTAAAAGCTTACCAAGACCCACCAAAAGCATATCCCTAATGTTTATTTACCATCCACCTATTGATAAGGTCAACCAGACCTGGATGAAGGGAAAATACAAATATCAGATTGATCCCATACTTTTGTAGCCTAAAAAAATTTTTAATGGTCATTCGCAACCTTTTCCTTTAATGTGGTCCATAAAAAATTTAGATGTGCTTAAGTTTTGGTATAACTTTCTAAAGTAAGTTGGAAAAATGGATGATCGGCATGGATATATAAAAAAATCATCAAAGTGAACCCCCACATGATAAGGTAATAGCTACTAAGAGTGGGGTACTTAATTAAGAAATTTCAATTGCTTATATCCGGTTTCCCTAGTTTTTCATTTCACGCCTGTGTTACAGCACCGACATCTTCCTCATATATTTTCAAATATGTTATCCATTGGCTGACGAGGAGACACGACTTGCCCTCACAGTAGCCTTGCATGCGCTCGACCACATAGTACCAATTCCAATATATATATATATATATATATATATATATATATATATAGAGAGAGAGAGAGAGAGAGAGAGAGAGAGAGAGAGAAAGGAATGCTCACATGCGCACCTTTTGATACAAAACTCTGGTGAGCCATGAAAAAAGGAAACAACTTCCTCCCTTGATTTGCATTTATCTTTGCTACGGCCCACTGGAGTTTTAGATTAAGATGAAAATTGGGCCCATAGAGTTTCAAGAGGTGTCGTATCACGTGGACCATTCTGATTTTGTGCCCATGACATGTGTGCAAAGGCACGCAAGTGAATATTTCTCTCTTTCTCTCTCTCTCTCCTTATATTATATATATAGCAATAAAATGAGATATTATGGAAAAGATCCTGTTTACATGACAATCATGGATCAAAGTGGTACATTTATTGCAATTTAATATCCCAAGTATGTAAATTCTCTTATTTGTGGATAACATAGCTCAACACCTAGATCCAAAGACAAGAGGTTACTTGAACCTGATTGAAGGGGGTCTAGACTATTTAAAGTATTGATTTTGTCAGGCTGAGCCCAGTTTTTACTAGCCTTAACTAGATGACGTGACTAGAACTTGAGATGTTGACAGCCTTAAAAGCACATGCATGGTGGGTAGTGCTGTACACGAACCGAGTTACCTCGGTTAGCTCGCTTGACTCAACTCGAAAAAGCTCAATTTGACTCTGTTTGAAATTGATTTCGAGCTGAGTCAAGCTTATTTTTTTAACTCAAAAAAAAATTTGAATCGAGTTTGAGTTTGCCCAAGCTCGACTCGACTCAAATCGAACCCAACTTGAATCGAACTCAGATCGAACCAGTTCAGTGACTTGGTTACTTTGATATTGATGTTGCTCACCAAATGTTTGATGAAATGACTCAACGAAGTGTTGACTGGTGACAAGGAAGGTATGTTTCATCAAACAAATACCTTTTTTTTCTTAATTTTGATGTTGCCTACAAGGTGTTTGATGCAATACCTGTAAAATAGCTGCTAGTGTTTTACATACAGAGAGAATTTGAAGGTGTAGTCCATGTGTTTGTGAAAATGCTGCACAGGCAAACTCAGCTCGATCTTAGCTCGAACTGGCCCGAGCTCTTGACCGAACCGAGCCAAGCTGGCCAGTCAGGCTCGAGTACCGAGTCGAGATGATTTTGAGCTGAGGTCAGTTAGTGCTCGAGCCAAGTCGAGCAGTGCCAAGATCAACTTAGATCGACTCATGTACACCTCTAATGGTGGGACAACTAATGTATAGCCAAGATTTACATAAATATGGTAAAAGTACCTGAGTTTGGGCTCTAACTCAGGATATGGTCGGGCTCTCGACTGTCATTTTCAGGTCATCATGAGTCAGGCCACTCGCAGCATAGGTTTTACACTTGTCTAGGTTTCAACAGACCAGGGCTTAGCATAGCCCGCCTGTGGACAACCCTAATCATTTTAAGAACAATTACAACCATAAGGGAGATCCAAAACTCAAGTGGGCCACAAAAATGAGGATTGAACTCCTACCGTTGAAACCTAAGTTGAGGCTACCAAAGTTTTCAATTAGGTTTGTATTTGTGTTTTTCATTCATCTAGGTGGGATCACCTTATGAAGGAGTTATATAGCATTTAAACATCCCAATGAGCCCCGGAAAGATTTCAATGGTGGGCATCTCATTTTTCACTGTTTCATGTGTTATGACTCACTTGAGTTCGTTATTCGCTTGGTTTGTTTTCAATTGTGCAGGCGTGCCAGAATCGATACAACGGTTTGATCTAAACTAATCAACTTTGACTCCAATTGATAAAATAAGCAGATACATCCAATATGAACATATATGATTAAATTATGAAAGGAAAGGTTGCTTATTCAACCACTTTCAGAATTTGATAATGATAAGGCAATAATCAGAATGTGGGGTTCTTCCTCCAAAAATGGATTGCTTTATGCCTTCTATAAGGACTTTCAAAACACTGGTGCAAATCAAACAAAAGGAAAAATTCACAATCGATCACTACGAGCAACTGCAAAAATGCATCTCTTGAAAAAACTAATTGATATTAGATAAAGAACAAATCTAGCATATGAGTGTAGACTTGCATTACAACTAAAGATTA
Source organism: Magnolia sinica (assembly GCF_029962835.1). Classification (NCBI taxonomy): domain Eukaryota; kingdom Viridiplantae; phylum Streptophyta; class Magnoliopsida; order Magnoliales; family Magnoliaceae; genus Magnolia; species Magnolia sinica. The sequence goes on along the minus strand of NC_080582.1, from coordinate 27,509,798 downwards.
TAGTTAAGAATTACTACAACTTCTAAGATAAGCTAAGATCAAGTAAATTAATAAGATAAATTTGATTTAATTGGTTGTTGTGTTAGATTGGGTATATTTTCTTTGTCATATTCCTTTATTATTTATAGATTTTTGTTGTAGCTTATTCTTTCAGATTTTTCTTCCATTACTTCAACAATTACAACAGTCCAAAGGCCTTTCTAGATTTTTTTCTTCTCTAGATCATTCTTTTAGTACATTTCTCTTTATGACGGTTACATTTTTAAATGTCTCTCGGCCGCTTACTTTACTTTTGTTGACTAAGGCTTTGTTTTGGTTGTTCTCGGTCACCTTTTATATCTTAAACAGCCTGACCGCGCTTCTTGTATATCGACTGTACCACTTTGTGAACTATCCACTAACGTGTAGAATTAGACTTACATCAATTGTATGGCCGCAAAAAGTGCTTCAAATCTTTCAAGAATTTTTTATCCGCTTCATATTTTTCATTCAATGTCACATGTCACCCTCATATTGGCTTTTTTAGGATTACCAGAAATAGGGTATAGCATTGCCCCCTCACGTCGCTTTGCCTTTGGTATTTGCCTTTGGTAAAAAAGTGCATGACAGTGATATTGTTCACTTGTCCGGTATCATAAATGTAATCAGTCATTAATCCACATGTTGTTTCCTCATTGATTCTACTCGATCGATGTCATATCAAGAGATATTCTTTGTCTCACGCTTTTATACTACTCATGCGACACGTCGCATAAAAGCGAGTATAAGGAGTCGGATTACATTTTCATTAATGTACACATATCGTGGCTAATACATAAGCAATTCTTAAGTCAATGCTTCTCCCCTCTCACTCTTTCATCTCTCTTTTGCATAAACACTTTCCGATTTCCTCTTCTCAAATCGTCACAATAGTTACATCTTCTTCTTCTTTTGCCCCAGCTTTCCACTTGAAATCTTTCATTAAAGATCTTGATGTCTTCTCATCTGAAGTGATTAATGATCCCATCTTTAATACTCCAACTAACCCAGACACTACAGTGTTAATGCTTGGTCCTGCTTTTCATTTGACAGTCACGTATGAATACCTTTGCAAAAATCGAACACAACTTTCCAAAGTGTCATGATGAAGTCTGCTTGTCCAATCAAACGGTCTTCCAGATCCCTCCAATGTATTCAAATCCCCACGAGCATGGCCAAAACAGTTGAATGGCTGGGCTGAGTGGTTTACTCGCATTGAAGCACAACATGGTGATACATGGAAAGTAGGCAGGAATTTATGAGTGTATTAAACATTACACGAATTTCTAGCCAATTCCTTCCTTCTTGCTACAACATTAACCTTCTAGAGTTGATCGACCAATACATTCAATTTCGGATGTGGCAACATGAGTCCATCAGTCATGGATGTATATGTATTCACTCACCTTCTTCCCTATGGTGAGTCTGTCTACCTAGGATTCACTATGAAAAATTCACATCCCCTCACTCTCCCAAATAAGACCAACAAGGCATATTCTACCTTCATGGATTTTTAATGCATGTCTTGGAATGAAGCAGATGAACAAGAATGTACACATTCCTACTAATGTGGATTTGCCATTTTCTGTTATGTGTTAGCGCTCTACAAATTACCAAGGAATACATTCACCTGGCCGAGGCACTCGCTCAAAGACATCAACTTGCCCTTGCCCCTTTTATACTCAGTCACCTTTACCACATCATGTATGAAGTAAGCTCTAAAAAATTCTACCAATCTGGTGGGCCTATCTGGCTTGTCTAAATGTTGTTTTATGAATATTTTGGAGTAAAATTCATTAAATTTGTCCAACAGATATTGAATTCACTTCCTTCGGCCACCATAACATTCTTTGCTCTAGAATTAATTATTCTTTTTCTAAATGTATGAATTTCTTTCTTTCTTTCACCATTAACAAGTTCAGTCATACCTTTTGCCCTTTCAAGGATAAGGAGTTCAGTCTGATATAGTTTATTGAATAATATGAATCAACTAACACCAAAATGGAAAACCTCATGGATGCGACTTGGAAAAGCTATTTGATCTGCAAAGACTTACCATATGGTGGCATCATAGAAAGTGGCGTTAATGTCAATGCTGGCATTGAACAATATTGCCCCAATATTCTTGTGCGCCAATTTGGTTTAGCTCAAGTATCAATTTTCCTTTCATGCATCGGACTTGTAATTAACCCCTCACTCATTTGCCATTCGCGGACTTGGTCTCCATCTTTCAAACTCTCCATAAAGGATTTGACTCTCTCAGCTCTTCTTTTACACTCCCTCTCTTCATCAATCATTCGTAACAATTAGAATCATTTCACTCCTTGTGAAAATATTGTTATGGAACTCTAATCAACGAGTCTCATGAATTAATAATCAGTTGGCTTTCTTCTTCATCGAAGGTGGAAAAATCTATAGCTGAGAAAAAGAAGACAAACAAAGAAAGCACCAAGAAGTCGACCACTCTTCAATCAGTCATGCCTCCTATCCAGAGAAAGACACGCTCAAGTAAGGAAACCTCAACCACATCGGCCATCCTATCTCCAACACCAATAAAAATGGTCACTCCTTGTTTTTCTTTAATAAAAATGGTCGAATCGATTCAACTTGGTCATCTTCTAATGCATCACCCTACTAGGCCTACAACATCTGGTCGAATTGTTTTAGGTATTTCCTCTTCAACCAAAGTTATTGCAAACTTTTAAAAGTATTACAAAACCAAATTATGTCCTTTTATATCTCCTGCTAAATACTCTTGGGAGATGGAAGATGAGTATAATAGACATAATGACATTCATTTTAATAAGGCATTTAATAAATGGCAAAGTGAAAAGGAAAGATTGGGCAATCATAATTTTTCTTTTGACTGATATCTCAAGTCATACCATCTTAATCTTTTATTTCCTCACTCTAACTAAGCTCTGGTTTTGATCGTCCATCCTACCAAAATTTCACCAGTGAATGATCGATTCATAATCATTGTGGCTCAGTCAAATTTAGGTGGATATTATTTCAACATTATTCCCTTTCATATTTTGTAATGATTGTGTAGTTCCCTTTACTGACTTCCTTTTCCACAGTAACCAGGGAATTCTTTGCCACTAAAAAGTCAATAATTGTAACTCCTATGGACAATGTGTCTATTCCAAGCCGACACTGCTTAGTCCCAAGCCAAAACACTTAAAGTTTCTGACTCATAAAGGACTACGAGTGACATTCCGCAACTAACAAATCAAATTGAAGGCCAAGAGGAGGTAATAATAATATACAATCATGTGGAGTCCTTCAATATTTGTTTGCAATTAATAACTGTGTCACTCACATCTAATCAAAATCAAGAAGTATATAGTCGGTTATGCCAACAACCTTACCTTCTATTCAGACTGCTTCTTTAAAACTGATCGATTAAGCAATCACTCCGATCAATGGGCATGTGATTGTTTTTTTGGACAAAGCATAAACACTTGAGCAGGAGATACCTCAACTAACTGAAATTACTCATGGTTGACGTACGAAGATTGCAACGGTCAACGTCCTTGCTCCTCTGGCCGATGATTCCCAAGCCTTGTCTTCTTCAGAGGAATTGCTTCCTATAGAAGACATATTATCTTCCTTCGACCAAGCCTTCCCTCGTGACATCTTGGTGCTTGAGTCTCGTGCACCTTCAACAGAAATTCAACAACTGTAGGAAAAACTAAGACTCTTCATTCAATCTGGTGCCGCTGACATTATTGCATCAGGATCGATCGAGAGACTAAACTTCCTCGTTTACTGATACCAAAATCTTACTTGATCGGATGAAACTTTGTCGGCCAAGCTATCTGCATTATATGAATTTCTAGGCTTGATCTATAAATACTAGTATACAATCGTTGCGGTCAACAGACTTCAAGCTGAGAATTCAACGGCCTCCCTCAAGATGACTATGATCATAGTTTTAGGGAGTGACTTGATATAGCATACAACAACTTAAAGGAGTCAAATGCTTCATTGACCAATCTACAGGCCTAAATCTTAATTATAGAAGATAAAATGAGATTGCTGAAGGAAGAATGAAAATCTCTGACCAAGCGCGGATAGGGTCAGAAGGCTAAAATTAATCAATGGGTGCCTTCGTATAAGAGCATACTCCATTGATTGGTGAGATTGTACATTTTGAAGCTAAAACCAAAGTTACTCTCTATCAACAGGAAGTCAAGCAAACGAAGCTTCAAGAAGCAATTGCATCTTTTTCATCTTTTAATTTTTGATTTCTTTGTATTTGTCCACTATCGATTATGTAGCTTCTTTATTTTTAATACAATCAACTAGAAAACTTTCTCCTCATTTGTATTGTTTTGCCTCTAGTACCTTGTTTTTTTTCTCTTATGTGCATAACTGTATTGATGACAAGCTATTCATGAGAAGTCGTCCACCCATTCGTTTCCTCTCCCTAGGAAACGTTCCATACCATTAATGAGACACTTCAACTAAGACAATGCCTTGTCTTCAAGCGTAATTGTTCATCTTGAATGTCTATTTTAAGGAATAACTGGTGCTTATTCCGCTACACACCCAATTTCCTTTCTTCTTATCTTCTAACATTTTCTTATTCTCCAATGGCTGGTGACCTCATATCCATTGTCGTTCGGGCTCAGAGATTTCTGAGAGAAATCGTTGCCATGGATATTAAAATCTTCTATCATCCCAGCCTTCAATATAACATATGTCCATTCAGTTACGACTATATGAGTCTAAATAAACTCAATAATTTCTTGATGAACTGTTAGTAACATTGGCTTTACTTCTACCCACTTGGTGAAATAATTGGTCGTCATAATTATAAAATTATGTCCCTTAAATGACGGAGGGTAAATTCTCCCTATCAAATCAATAACCCATCTTTAAAATGGCCAATGTTTAATAATATGATGCAATTTGGTCGGGGCACATGTTGTGTCAGCCCATGTTTCTGACATACCTCACATCCTTTAACATACTGGTCATAATTGGCAAACATACTCGGACAGAAATACTCATAGCATCGAAATATAAGTCTCATTTTCCTTCTAATTTAGTGTGCTCCACAAATTTCTTTATGTACTTCAGCCATGGCTAGCATAGATTCTTCTTTGCTTAAACATTGCAATAACACATTATCGGCCCTTTTTGATACAACTCATCATTAATCAATATATAGTTTATAGTTGACCTCCTAATATCTTGTCCAACCTTTGTCTGTGAAAACTGAAAACATTTTATAATTAGAACTCTCCAATCATCGTCACTCACCTCAACAAAGAAAATTTCAACGGTCGATTCTCTCTAAAAAAAAACTGAGGGTAATAATTTCCTTTAAACAATCATCGTTCTTTCTTCAAATCCTTGTATGATTTGAAGTCATAATATTAATTATGTCATTTCATTAGCATAAATATTGCTTTTTAGATAGATATGTTTTAACTCGATCTCATCAAATATACTTATTAATTGTATTGTTAATAGATAATACGACTGTATAGCCGCACTTGTATAATTAAACAAACTAATGAGCTGGTTTATTACTAACAAAGAATTGCCCAGTATCAATACTTCTTTTGCTCCTAAATTGGTTAAAATTTCACATCGATTATCAAAGCCTCGTATTCAGCTTGATTATTGGTACAATCAAACTCAAGTTGGAATGCAAATTCTTATTTTCTACCAATGGGATCGATCAGAACGATCTCTACTCTTGATCCTTTGTTGGCCCCCCGAACCATCAAATATCAGTCTCTAGAGTGACTGATGAACTACATACACGTCTAAGGCCTCCAAAGGAAGTCGACCTTCTATATCTGAAGGACGATCAACTAGAAAATATGTTATGACTTGTCCTTTTACAAGCCTCTATGGTACATAAACTAAATCAAACTCTAGTAATGTGATAATCCATTTGCCAATTCAGCCATTCAAAATTAATTGATTTAACATATATTTTATTAAATTAGTTACTACTATTACATTGACTGTCTTAACCAACAAATAATATCGTAACTTTGTAGCCACAAAGTATAAAGATAAACATGACTTTTCCATAGTAGAATATCACCTCTCTGTATCTAACAGGGTTTGACTAAGATAAGAGACTACACTCTCTTTTTTGTCATCATTGTCTTACTCCAATAAAGCTCTAATCGACTCTATATGAGTTGAGATATACAACTAGAGCGATCGACTCTTTTCTGGGGGCATTAACACTAATGGTTTGGACAAATACTCTTTAATGTGGTCAAAAGCCAACTGATGTTATACCTCCCATTTGAACTCATCCCCTTATTTTAGCTTCAACAAAGAAGAAAATACATTAAATTTTCTAGCGCAATCAAAAATAAATCCTCGCATAAAGTTAAGCTTGCCAAAAAACCTTTGTAACTCAGCTTTGGTTTTTAGCGGTCGAGCTTCTATTATTGCTTGCGTCTTATGTTGATCAATCTTGATTTCTCTTTAATGTACCATAAAACCCAAAAAAATTCTGGCCAATACACCAAAAATACATTTAAAAATGTTTATTTTTAATTTATGAATTTTCATTTTCTCAAATGACTTTCGTAAATGGTAAATATGTTCGGTCACGCTGGCCAATTTGACCACTACGTCATTGATATAAATTTTCATAAACCGACCAACCATATCATGGAAGATGACGTTCATGACTCTTTAATAAGTAGTTCCAGTATTCTTACACTCAAAAGACACTACAACCCAATAAAACATACCTAAAGGAACAGAAAATCTAAAGGCTATCTTTGAGACATCCTCTACTGTAATATTTATTTGATTATATCTTGAATGGTCATCCATAAAGGATTCCATTTGATGCCCAGCTACCCGATCAATCAACTGATCGGCCACAAGCATGGGACACTCATCTTTTGGTGTGGCTCAATTCAAATTTCAAAAATCAATACACAATCTGATCTTACCATTTTTTTTAATAACTAACATTATGTTCAAAATTCATTCAGCATATTTAATGGGTTTAATGAAACCTTCTTTCAAAAGTCACTCAATTTTCTCATTAATCTTTTGCATTACCCCAGCTGTCATCCGCCTGGGTGACTGCTTGTGTAGTCGATATCCTTCCTCCATGGGTAACTTATGTTCGACCGGATGTCAGTTTAGTCTAGGCAACTCATAATAATTCTAAGAAAGCAATTGTCAAACTCTTTAAGTAAATTAAGGAGTTTGGCCTGTGTTTGAGAATCTATTAATCCACTAATAAAAATAGGTTTGGAATGTTATTATGTCCCCAAATTTATTTTTACCAGAGGATCTGAGCCTAAGAATCCTCTAATTTCTCTGGAGTTGGCTTAAAATCCTTCATTTCAATACCATCTTCAATCTCCTGTTCAACTGGTACAGCTACATCAGTCATATCAAAAAACACTCATTATCATGATTTCACAAACTCTCCTCAAGCCGTCGCACTCTGGTTGTGAACTCGGCCTTGACCAATGATAGTTTTGTTATGGAATTTCTTCAATCGTGCACCTTATAGTCACATGGAAGGGAATTATAGCCTTTGGCAACTCCTCATTTACTCAAATCATTATAGCAATATCTTATACGATATTATCAAGGTAGAGTCTAGCATTAATATCGGTTGGTTTACTATTCTTGTATCACCCTATAAATTGTATAGGTCTAATCTCATATTCATAGAAATAAGCTTCGGGTGCATTAGACATAGCTTAGAACAATTTATCATTGGTCAAAACTAGTTTTACTGTCTTGATTTTAAAAAATAAAAACTTGATGCAATGATGATGGGATGCATGAGAATGAATGAATCCAATCTCGTCCAAGTAAAGCATTATAGTTTGATCGGTAAAACACCATACGTTTGCGTAATTCTTCTAACAAAATTATTTATTGTGACCTTGGTCAGGATAAGATAATCTCTAGTCTTTCCGAGTTTAGTCATCATTCTAGCTAGTAGAATGTTAATAACAGCTCCGTCGTTGACCAGAACCCAACTGGTAAGACATCCTTCCAAGTCAACAGATATACAATGGCTCCAAATATTGGGTCTTTATAAGAGTTGGTCTTTCAATAATAGTTTTTTGGAAGGGGACCCTAGTTCGACCGTCACTGTCGACACCTTTTTAGATTCCTCCTCAGAGTCAAAAGATCCATGTTGTATAATTATCAGCGGGCCCAATTCTTCCATATCTCCTTCAGTCGTGCTTGGTTGAGATATTTTAGCCTAAAAACTTAAAGACAAAGTTATCACCATATTACAATCCAATGTAATCGGTGACAATGAGCCAAATTATATGACCGAATTCGGACAATGCCCCCGGGTGTTTCCGAATTCAGTTGAGTATCCTCTTCATATGCAACTTCGTTCATGCTTCCTCTATATAGTTTAGAAGAAGATTCTAATTCTCTCGCTTTAGCAAGCAACTATTCAATCAGAAGATCATTCGAGAACTTCTCATTTCTGAAGTATTCGGTCAATCATTCCATGTTTATCCTTATCTTATCATGATTGGGATCTTCAACCGAGTCATGATCTGCACGAAATTAAATCGATTCCTTCATATTGGCCAATATATGTTCTTCACCTTTTGACTTTGGCATTACCAACCTTGGTCGAGTTGGTTAATACTTCTGGGATTTATTTGAAGTAACGGCTAACTACCTTCTCTTTGCTACCTGCTATCTTTACCAACGCTGCTTTTGAGTATGATTCATCTCTTCAGGCATTACTGAAAATTTTGGATGACTCAAGTTTTTCCAAACACCTTCTCGGTCAGGCCGATGCTTAACCATCCTTGGCTCTTGAAAAGTTTGAAAGTAATCGCTAACATGTTTATCCTTCTTATAACGCCTTGAAAATTGAGGGTCGAGCAGGAGCCCAACTCCCGAGTTCCAATACATCACTTATGCAACATAGATAATGATGATTAAATATTGTCCGTATTAGTGCATTAAACATGAGTGAGATTATACCAAAACAGCATATCATACTCCAGAGACAGTTAAATTACGCAAGCGGAAGATGGTGATAGATATATAAATTATATAAACTGTCGTAAGTCTCCAGAGTGTGAACATGTTACCAGGTTAAATATATACATGTATACTTCAAAATTGAATAAAATGAATATACGTGGGTGTTCCAAAAGTACAAAATGACAAGTGCAATGACATCTAATCAACATCCCTATAACCCTGTCGATCAGAACATGGTCTACATAGACCCGCCTGATAGCTGTATATAGGAGAACTCTTCCTCATCATGATAAAAGTTCGGGTCTGGTTCGTAAGCATCACCATCATCTGCAACTACAATAGGGTCTGGTTGGTGTTTAAAGCACCATCCCAGAACGTAGGAGTGAGTGATCAACTCAATGGAGCTATAAAGCAAAGGTTAACATGTTATCAATTCAGTCAAGCAGTAATGATAAAGCAGTACAACACTCATGTCCTAAATACTCTTGTTAATGCAAGGATGATATGTGATAATGATGTATGCCCTCGCCTGCACTCCCTCTTGCAACAATATCTTATGATCGCGGCATGCACCCCTTCCTCTTTGCTCAACACCAACACCAAAGGTACATGCAAATGCGGTGCATGTACGTGATTATCCAAGTTCTTAATTAGACTTATTCATACAACAGGTTCGGGAAGTTAAGGTACCTCCCTTATATCATTTCTCAAACAATGATCCATCTAGGGTCGTCAATCCTAGTTAATCACATACGATAGACAAGTTCTAGGTCGCTACGGGGAGGCTCGTCACCATCAGAGCAGGCCTAGTTTATACTCGAAGCAACTACAAAAAGGCTCGTCGCCTTAGCGTAGTTCTAGTGTATACTCGAGGTCACTACGGGCTCGTCACCTGATCATAAGCCGACAGCTCGAATACAGTGTCTCATGCCACCGTATTTGGCTCACGAGTTGGTTTGCTCACTGGACACTACGAGGAGGCTCTTCGCCCTAGCGTAGGCCCACAGCTCGACCACGGTGTCCCATACCACCATGCCTGGCTCATGAGTCTTAGCGGATCGAGGTACCAAGGTTAAACGGGCTCACATTGGTAAGTTGGTACCTTAGATTCAAATAGTGGCGTCCATACATGGTGAATATACAAGGCCAATCGGGTTACTTGACAAGCTCGACTGGTACGAGCGTACGTTAAATAAATCGACATGGAGCGCATAAGCACTCCGCGTGGCCTAATCACTGTCGACAGTCAGCGTACGACTCAGATTCCTCGAATGTATCTAACGTGGCTAAACAGTTCGGCCACCGATCGCAAACTATTACCGATTGTCTAGACTACATCATAGCCCCAAACACATTTTAAGCAATAGCATTCACATGTGATAATCCAAGACAGCATGTGACAAACAGATCTAAACATAAATCTCATTCGAACATTTCAACAAACACATACTATACATGTTACCGTACATAGGCATTTCATCAATAAACCACATATTAGTAACATAGGTTACATAAAGAAAACTGTAACTATATATAAGGGAATTAAGAATCCCATCTCAACACCCTCATTAAGTACATTACATCAAGCATTTTCTCATTCATGCATTTTATCAAACACTTAGGTTGCACATATTACATACATGAAACAAATTAGTTTAAATGTATATTATAGCAAATCCTTCCACATAGGTGTTGCCACACATACAACCATCATGTATTCTCAAGCATCTATCATAATAAGCACAAATCAGAATTCCATATTGATTTAGACATTTCAACAAACACATAAAATGCATTTAAAACAAACGAAGTTTACATATATGTGAAATATACGGAAAACGTCGTATCTAAGCATATGTGATGGCAATTAAGTCAGACATAAATCATTGTTGACATTGAAAGCCTTGAAAACCATAACCTAAACATTTATAGTCCATACCTTTTGTCGGTAGACTCGTATCGAACTCAGTTTGTACACTAAGTCTTCGTTTATAGCACAACGGCTACCTATAGCATGAAATCGGTTAGCTATTCCACCATCTGCTCTATTTGAATCCCTAAAACAGATTAGGGTTAGGATTTCTTACCCGAAAACAGAATCGAAATCGCCGAAATAGCGATATAGAAAGGCTGATTTAGCACGTGGGGTGGTGGGATTGAATCCCAGGGACTGTCTCCTACTTTCTCTCTCACTCTCTCTCTTTCCTTCTCTCTTTACTCTCTTCTCTCTCATAGGGTTTGAAATTCGTATGGAATGAGAGATGGGTAGGTTAAGGCCCTTATATAGGCCCAAAACTAATGAGATTGGCCCCAGGGCCATGGTATACTTAGGTTATAGCCAAAAGTTGGCTGTTTCGGTCTAACAGAGCGCATCTGGAGGCCCCTTTTCTACATACGGTCGGGAGTAAGCCCCCTGATGATGGATCTATGCCAGGTTAAGTTTTCGGTCCGATCGAATTTACAGATCGACCGTGGAGGACCAGTTTCAGTTCAACGGTCATCGACACTCGATCAGGGCCACAAGTGCATCGACCTATGTTGGGAAATTTTCCTGATCCGAGTGTATAGTGGGGTCAGAATCTGACGGTTTGTAGCCTTAGATTTGACCTGCAAGTGAACGACTCAATTCACTTAAGTTTAAGTTCATTTTCTAAAGATATTCGCGTTTTCCACACACTTCACTTGAGGCTCAAGTTGTGCGATTCTGGACACTAATTGGGCTTGATTCCCGTGATGGTTGTCAAGCCCAATAAGGCGGTCATAACCTTATAGTTTCGCGGTAATCGGACTTTTGACGCGTGGTCCAGGTCCGATACGGAGTTTCAATGTGCTCCCAAGAGCAATTGGGTTTTGAGATTGCTCGTAGGTCTTAAGGTAATGTTGGGTTAGTGATTTTAATGGTTTTGGGTCTTGTAGTTTATATAGAAAATGGTTTAAGCGAAATCCATCGATTATTTAGTTTAGTACTTAAAGAAATTCCGTCCTAATTACGACAGAATAAGGTCATAGGGCAGTTTTATGCCCCCTTTTGGCACTTTTAGTTAGTATATTATTTTAATTATTTTTTTAGTAGTTCTTCATCAAGTTTACTTCGTCTCTACCAAATTTCATTAGATTTCGCATTGTAGAAAAATTCTAAACATTCTAAAAGTAGCAGTTGTCCGAACTAATAATTTTCAGACAGTCATCACATCAACCTAGATTCAATTGTATTAAAAAAATTTATTATATTTTTTTTCATATTTTTATATGAAATTAAACTTATCAAGCTTCAATTTGGCTTTTGAATCACCTAAATCGGAGTTATAACGAGGGAGATATGACTTTTGGAAGTCGATTGAAAAGTGCAGAAAATCTGCAGCGAGGGTCCACCATAACTTGGTGCTCCGGCGGCGCGCTGCTGACCCGGCGGTGGCGCCGCCCGCCCGCTGTGGTGTCTGGTGGTGTTTTGCCATGAGATTTTGAAATGAGTGTATTTTACAACCTGGGATGAGTTATTCGACATGCAATATATGATTTTGGGGTAGGAGAATCTGATCTATCCAAATAACCTATTTATTTTATAATATTCAAAAAGGTTAATAGTCAAAAACCCATTTTATTTATTTATTTACTATTTATAGTAAATTTTAGTCTAATATTGTTCTTCATCACTTAAACTTTAGGATTCGTGTCTAATATGTAAGTACTTAGAAAATTTTGAAGAATAAGGCGATGAAATGTGAGATTTTGAAGGAAATGGGTTAAAAAGGGATTTTAGACTTTGAGATTGAGTTTTTGAGAAGTTAATAAGGTGTTAGGATCAACCCATTGCCTAAGGACGTCTATCTCCAAGTTAGCAAAATTTTGAGACGTTACACTTCTCAGAGTAGAAGGCATTTCTTTCCTCATAAATCTGATTGGTCGATTGCCTTATTGGATATTTTCGGGTCTCCCATTTGATTGAGTTGACCTTCCACATTTCTCATAAAAGTGTTTATAGTTTGACATTATCGCACTTGAATATGCTTCAATCTAGTTGACCGCAGTTTCAAGCCTTAGGCCCCTCAGGCCATTTTGCTCATTGGGCTGATCTATCTTAACTCCAAGATTAATCTTTTGTCGTGTCCGAACCAACTTTGAGAATTAATGGTGGCTATATTAAACTTTATATTGGATGGGAACAAATCAATATCGATTAATATTGCTTCTTTTTCTTTTTAGAGAATTTCATAAATCCTTTATCGATATTATCCCAAATAACATTTTTGAAAAACAACACATTTGTTAGTGGAATATGACCGAGTTTTATGCCATTTAAAGTAATTAATTTTCTTTAGTTATTCAAATATTAGAATCTTATAATTAATTGAAATTTTGATAAATTTGATAACTAACATAATATCAAAGATTTCATCAACATGAGAAATATCAAAGGTATAGGATCTTTGAACTTTCTGATTAAAAATTGTTACTATCTCTGCTTTAATTAAGACCAAACATGTGAATGGTTGTTTAGCCATTGCAACATCATAATTAAGATCATAATAATATGTCTCTACCGATGAATTCTTTTGCCTCATTGATATTTGAAGTAGGGCCTCATATCGAGATACCTTCTTGGTCAAATCGTAAAGATCTGTGAATTTTGTCCTGATAAACTTCTTTCGAAGTTTGAATTTCAATCCATCTTAAGCCAACTGGATAAATTCTGCATTGGTTAATTATAACTACCTTACATTGACTTTTTGTTCTTTTAAACCGAGCAATGTAATTCTCGACCGATTCCCTTATAATTATCGAAAATGAGAAAGATTGGTCATGAAAATTTCTTTGTCTTTATAAAAGAATCGAGCATGAAAATTTTCTTACATTTTCTTGCCAATTTTGTATGGAATTTGGTAGAAAATTGGAATACTAAGTAAAATCTACCTTAATAAGTGAATGACCGAATAACTGTAATTTATAATACTTATTATTGGCCAATTCTTCACATTGTATGATAAATTGACCTATGTTTTATGTCCGATTAATCCATATCACATATAAACAATATAAAATCAAGTTGATTATTTCTCAGCAATGGATATTGCCGGTCGATCCAATCAAGATATGTCTTATGATAAACTAGAATAGTAGCTTGGCCAAGAACTCATCCTATTATTTCCTAAACCAGTTGAACAATTTGGTTATGCTTCCAATATTATTGTGCAGCAATTGGCGGTACTTCAGAGCTATCTTGATATTGCTCTTTATCATAGGTTGATTTATGGACAATGGGTGCCCCTCAAGAATCTCTTAATTCTTGACTTCATTAACTATATTCTTATTCTCATGTTCACGACGTCTGAAATCTACCGGTGGTGGTGAATTTCACATGTCTTGGATAAGAGCACGTTCAGGACATCTGAAATCTACTAGTATTGGTGAATTTCACATATTTTGAATTAGATCGGGGATAAGAACATGTGGTATGTTTCGCTATAATGGAAGTGACCGTGGCATCAGCTGGACTGGTGGTACAAGTGCCTGATTTCCAACAAAACTTGCATTGACTTGTTACTGAGGTGCAACAAGTGATTTATCAACTAACATATCCATCAACCGATTCATGCTCTTGGTGTGGCCGACTATCCACCTATTGAAAGCATCATATCCCTTTGCACATCAACCATCCCGACTGACATAATCTCAAGAGATTCAATTCGAGATCTCGATGGTCTGTCTGGATTTAGAGGAACAGGCACCAGACTAAGTGGTGGATCTCCTTGATCAGCAACTTGTTGGATTTGCACATCCTCATCATGAGTAGGAAGATCGAGTCCCACCAGGCGTGCTAAAAAATGCTGGTCGCTCGGCTTGTTTTCAATTGTGCGGGCGTGCCAAAATCGATACAACAACTAGATTCAAACTAATCAACTTTGACCCCAAGCGCCAAAATAAACAGATACGTCTAATATAAAAGTATATGACCAGATTCTAAGAAGATCAGTCGCTTACTCAACCATTTGCAGAATTTGATAAAGATCGAGTGATTATCGGAGGGTGGTGTTATTCCTATGAAAATGGGTTACTTTGTAACTTCCACAAGAAATTACTTTCAAACTATTAGTGCAAATCAAACAAAAGAAAAAACTCACAATCAATCAATAGGAGCAACCGCAAGAATGCGTCTCTCGAAAGAACTACTTGATATTAGATAAAGAAAAAATTCAGCGTGTGAGCGTAAACTTGCACTATAACTAAAAATTATAGATAAGAATTACTACTACTTGATTATTGCTACTCTTAAGATAAGTTGAGATAAAGTAAATTGATAAGATATATTTGATTTGATGGGTTGTTGTGTTTGATTGGGTATATTTTGCTATCCAATTCCTATGTTATTTATAGATTTATGTTATAGTTTATTCTTCCCAATTATTCTTTCATTACTGCAACAGTTACAACATTCGAAAATCCTTTTTAGATTATTCTTTTTTCTTAATCCATTGTTGGTACATTTCTTTTTATGATTGCTGTACTTCTAAACTTCTCTCATCCACTTATTTTACTTTTTATGGGCTAATGCTTTGTTTGGATTACCCTCAATTACCTTTTATATATTAAATAATTTTACTGCACTTCCTGTATATTGACCATAACACTCCATCGTCCATCCACCACTGACATCTTAAAATTGGACTTATGTCAATTGTAAGCAGCCAACAAACGCTCCAAATCTTTGAAGGTTTTTTTATTAGTTTCCTATTCTAATGGCTCATGCAATGCCACGTGTCACAATCGTGCCCGCTTTCTCGTAATCATAAAAATTAAGGTATAACAATATTTGTGCTTTCCATTCACCCAGGTGGGTTCACCTTATGAACCGGTTAGATGTCATTTAAACATGCCAATAAGCCTCCGGATGGTTTCAATGGTGTTCATCTCCTTTTCCATTGTTTCCTGTGCCATGGCTCACTTGAGTTTTGAACATCACTCCAGTTTCGGCTCCTGTCCTGAATCAGCTAAAGCAACGGATGGACGGAGTGGATATAACACAGATAACGTGGTGGGCTTCACGGCTTTGAGTTCCCGGGCAGTCGTGCCCACTATCTTCCGGATTTCAGTAATGGTTGTACGCCACGTCATCGGAGAATTCCTCCACGTGCGTCTGAGAATGTCGACAGCATTTCTCCATCGCTTTTCGGCCCTCCTTTTTCACATGCTTTTCCAGGCCCCCCTCCATTACTTTCCGCTCTCCATCCAACCGTTTTTCTCTCCGCTCCAAAAGAAAGAAAGAAAGAGAAAGAAAAAGGTATTCCTTACGTCTCTCCATCGAAATTTCATCTCTCGACGGATTTCTCGAAAACAACGATATTATTCTGGTCAGCCATTTCTCTCTTCAATCTCATTTTCTGATTACTTTTTCTTGGTTTTTCTTTTTCTATTTTGGTGAGTATGAATTGGGTTTTATTTGGATTTCACTAGGCTTTATGTACTGATGCTCATTTAAAAATTCATGGGCCCATGGGGCCCACATTAAGAGATGGTATGATAATCAGACCTTCCATCTACACCAGATGATGGATTGGTCACTGCCTCAAATGTACATCGATCGGCTTATCCTGACCATCACAACTCTTAGAGTTGAATATGAACAGTTGGAAAAGGAATTGATCAAAAGGTACACATTCAAGCTATCAATCAACCGTCAGAATCAGAATCATCTCATCGTTGTTTTTTTTTTTTTTTTTTTTTATAATTATTATTTTAACAGTGGGCCATCCATCATAGCACCAACTAGATGGATGTTTCCAATCATCTGACATTCCTTGCATGTGGGCATCGTCGGGCTATGCATGATAGATCAGCGTCCGAGAGACTCATGCAAAGTGAAGTTGATTTCTAAGATAATGGTTGACTCATATGTGAAGGATTTTTAATTTTGGAATGTGTCTTTTATTGGATTTGATTTGACCTCATATATGGGTCTCTTATGGTTATTTGGATTTGGGTTCCATGGAGTTTCTCTATCCATGATGGAGAATTGTATGAGCAGAAGATTTTGATGAGATCCAGGACCATTTGTACGATAGGTCCGGCCATGATCAGTTGATTCCAACCTTCTGATTAAAGCCCACAATCAGTTGAATCTAACCTTATGATTAAAGCCTACAAATGGACACTAAAAGACAAAAGTAATTGTTGAAATTTAATGGGGCAAAATTCTTCTTTTTGGATTTTGAGGATTGTCTGATGTAGTCGATTCTGAGCGATAGACCTTCCTACATGATGAAGGGTTCACTTTTATATCTGTCCACATGCACAGTTATGGATCAAGGACAGTTTTTGTTGTCCGTCATGGACACATAAGTGTACTCTTGTCCCACTATATGGGATTTTGATTTTAGAAGTAGGTTATTCATCATGACAATTAATTTGATATCTCATGTAGGCTTTTCTGGATAATCCAATGTGGATTATGGTATTTTAACTTCCCATGTGGGTTTTAATGGGAACTTATTTGAGTTTATGTATAGCTTTTTATGATTATCCAAATGTGTTCATCTTCTTTGTAAATAAAAATAAAAATCTAAGAGATCTAAGATTAAAAAATTGGGTTTTTTTTTTTTGTTATGATAATCCAAATGTCAGTTAAGTGGTGTCAAATTTGGTGGGGATTTGTTTCTATATGTGTATATTTGATGGTAATAATGTGTTTTTTGTCTCTAACTTAAATGGATTGACAATCATTTAGTTTTTTTTTTTGGGTACACATCTTATCAAACTTGCAACCATCCATCTTTGTTCATGTTTGATGTTGTGTGTTTTTTATTTCGATTTGCTTGTTGAGTCATACCATGGAACTTTGGAGAGAGGATTGAGCAAAGATTAGATAGTAGAAAAATGTATCAAAAAATTAGTTTGGGTTTATTCCAAGAAGATCAACCATTGAGGCTATTTTCCTACACAAACAACTAATGGAGAAATATAGGGAGAGGTGGAAGGGTGTCCACATGGTCTTTAATGACTTAAGTATATGATAAGGTCCTTGAGAGCTAATCTGATGGGTGATGGGGAAGAAAGGAATTTAAGAGGATATGTTGTCATAATTAAGGACATGTATGAGGGAGCAAAAATAAAAATAAAAATGTGAGGATCACTGGTGGAGTGACAATTGATTTTTCACACCAGGCATCAAATAGTGCCCATATATTTTTGCATTGGTTATGAACAAGTTAACAAAACAGTAATACAAAGAAGTCTTGTGATTTGCAAATGACATAGTTTTGATTGACAAAACGAGACAAGGAGTATGCAAAGCTAGAACCATGGGGGACGATTTGGAATTAAAGGTTTTGATCAGTCGGACTAAAATAGAGTATCGAAATGCAATTTTAGTAACAATAGGATTGAAAACAAGGAACTAATTAAAATTGCTGATCAAGTACCCCAAAATGACCAGTTTTGATATTTTGGGTCAATAATTCGTGAAAACGAAGAAATTTAAGAAGGATGTTGCTCATAGAATTAGAGATGGATGGATGAACTATAGATGTGCAGCATGCGCCTCTTGAGTTTTTTGCCATCACCACAAACCAATCAAACTAAAGGGAAAATTTTATAGGATATTTATTGTATTGGCCATGCTTTATGGGACAGAATGTGGGGTAGTTGAGGAACAACATGTTCACAACAGTGTGGCTGAAATGAGGATGTCAAGATGGATGAGTAGCAAAACAAGGATAGAACTAGAAATGAATGCATTGGAATGAAGTTAGGAGCAGTATCAATGGTAATAAGATGAGGGAAAGTAGACTTTAAAGGTTTGGCCATGTACTATGGAGAAGACCAATAATTGTATCGGTTATGAGTGAGATAGTTCAAATTGAAGGCTCTAAAAGGGCAGGAGGAAGGCCCAAAAGGACGTGGATGGAGGTAGCAAGAAAAGATTTGATGACATATGGTTTAACTGAGAATGTGGTCCTTGATAGAGTGGAATGGTGGAACAAGATTTGTGTTGCCAACCCCAATTAGTTGGGATAAGGTTTAGATGATGATGATTGTGATGATGATATGCGTGTCCATCATTATGTGGTTGGGGTATGGTGAACATATAGGGTTACTTTGTTTAGCATAATGAATGTATTCTTTCAAAGGGTAAAGTTGAAAGGACATGCATGTAAATTGCACCCGGTTTTCTTATTTTCAAACCACAATTCATACTTGTCTTTTTTGGCCCCATGATTTGTGTTTAGGGATTTAAGGCTGCTTGTAATAGGTTATTTTGATCTATGATGTATTATATTTAGTACTTTCGTTTTAGGTGGTTCCGTTTCAGCTTACCACACCTCAGTATAGAGGATGGGCCAACTAAAAACAACTGATGGATGGTCCTATCAACAATATCTGAGCCATAAATGTGTTCCTAGCTTGTTAGATCATATGGATCTTAATCGTATCCTAATACATACACCCCACCACACCCACTTATGAGCCACTAAATTGACTTTGTTAGGGTTAGAGCACATTACACTAGGAACTTGAACTCCCATATATACTCAGCTCTAAGGATTAATCACAGTTGGTATATGCACAAGTTGATATGGGCCTTGCATGACTTAAACCAGTCCTCCAATGTAAGCGTCCAAAGGGTCTAATAACAAGATCCCATATCCATGAACACTCACTCCTATGTGTGGTGGGGAAAGGCACCAATTCGTTGGTTGAGAGTGATGGTGGAGATTACTTGTCATCGGTCCCCTCTCACAGGATAGCCACATAAGATCTGTCTAATAGCAGGAAAAGTTGGAGCTCAAACTGCCTTATCCAAGCTTATGGCATTTGAGGAAGAAATCAGGTGTTTGTTGATAGATCTCCTAGCTAGGATCCTCAGAAAATTGGTATGATGGATCTCCTAGCTAGGACATCAATTGCCTGGCCAAATAATACTAGGGCAGGCCTGACCTAGACAGGCTGTCCAGGCTTGAACTTTGTTGCTACCAAAGTGGATCTAAGAATAATCACAGGTTCATGTTAAAACTGTGGATCTAAGAATAATCACAGGTTCATGTTAAAACTTACTTGGTGATCATGACCAACAAGATATTAAGATCTATGGAACACAACTCTCCCTTGGCTAATGGTTGTTGTGCTCAAACTCGAGTTCTCGAGGACAACAGAGGAAACCCTCTCCTTGAACCTATAAAAATATGAATGATAAAGGTGAAAGCACAAATTAATTATGGCATTAATAACATGTCCATGTAGGACCTATGGTCATCATGATCAATGGTCAAGATCAACATTAGCTTTTCAGGGTACATGACACTAACACCTAAGGTGCAAAATATCATTTCGGCTGTCTGCTACGCTACTCAATAAAGGAAATTCTAGGACAATAGCACAAAGCAGAGGCATCCTAGTGGGAGCGGGCCGCCTGCTAAGTGACTTGGATCTTGCACAGACTTCCTCGCTATGTTAGCATGCATCCGCACTTATGCATCATGCAATTCTTGACTAATTTGAAGAAAATTTAAAGTAGGACATCATTTATATTGGAGGTCTCAATCAATCAATTTGGAAAGATGAGGCAGAAGCTGGGGTGGAATCTGGAAAGGTTGAGGTGTTTAAGTGTAACAAAATAACATATTGTTGCCCTAGTTCTTTGTGTTAATATGACCACAAAATGATTTGAGCCCAAAGCCATGTTAATTAGTTTGCGTGCATACCTATCAAATAGGTCAATGTGGAAGAAGGATGTAGACCAAGGTATTCCATAACAGTAACGGTGGCTGTAACAGCCACCACTGTTACTGTTATGATATGGGGCTGTTATGGCGTCTTCCTTTTTTTTTTTTTCTGTAACAGCTGTTACGACACACCATGATGCACGCAGCTGCTTCTCATTAGAAGCTGGTTTAGGGAATGCCATGCTCACTATTTGCAGGTGGTAATTTGTTTAGGAGTTCATTGGTTGTAAATTTGAGTGATGTTCTTTGGGATTGGTTTGGAAGTCGCAACATTCTTGACTTTGGCATGTGCTACAAGCTGTTTGGTGGTAGCAAAGCCTTACATGGGGCTAGCATGGAAAAGGTTAATTGGTGAAATCTATTTTCTGTCCTTGAGCTTGTTGGCTCAGCTGTACTGTGCTCAGCTTGTCACTGGAGTTTTCAGTTCATTGGTTACTGGTTTTCCATTATGACGTGCTCTTTTATAGAAATGTTAACGCTTAAAGGCCTAGATGTGGTTTCTACTACTTTTCCATTATGATGTGTTCTTTTAATGAAATGTTGACAAGCAATGAAAGCAAGTAAATGAGCACGACAGTCTCCTTCAGACTTTCTACTACAATGACAAGTGAACTATCTTGCAAAGCTGATTCTTATTCTTGGTCTTGCAGGGGTGCTTGTCTTTATTTGTGGGGATTTTTTTTAAAAATCTGAATTTGTGTGGCTGTAGACAACATTCTTTTCCAAACTATCACTATTCCTGTAAATCTTTGCTAAGGTATGTGTTTATCAATGTTTATTTATTTGATCATTTTAAAATTTTGGATCCTTAAATGAACTTAGCTGCAGTTGGAATTTGCATCAAAAGCTTCCATTTTCGTGGGCATGTAACAGTTCTGGAATTATTCTGGGTGGAAATGTCTTCTCCAAGCAAGAGAAGAGATATGGATGTGATGAAGTTGTAAGTGTTTTTTTTTTTTTTTTAAATGTCTTTTCTATCTTCCTTTTCAAGTATCGATGAATGCATTGGTGTTATTGCTTGCTATTTTCATTTTCCTGGTAGAAGGAGAGAGATTTTCCATGTTTAGTAGAATCTCTTATGGTTTTTCCACCAACCCAACTTGTCTCTAGCATTACTATCTTCATTTCTCTAGCAACAACAAAGAAATGGATGTCAAAAGTTTATCTTCATTTGAATGAATCACGACAATAGAAAAACTTGAGGGTATTTAGTTCTCGTAGTAAGGGTCTTTTTTCTTCTTTTTTTTTTTTGAAGCGTAATGAATTTAATTTATTCAAAGCTGAATGACAACTGCCAAACAACAAAAATATGACCCCAGCAACCTTACTACATACACGTAATTTAGAAAAGAAAGCAACCTCCCTTAACTACCCTGATTACGACCATCCATATTTACATTTCTCATTCCTAATGCCCAATCAATAACATCCCTCTTAGAATGCCATGCCGTTTCTTCCCAAGGTCCTTGTTTGTTTAGGAAGCATCGCCAATTATGCTCCCTCCATATGTTCCTAAAACTGCTAGTAGAACCAACCGCCATATTAGTCTCTCTTCCTTCGGTAGGAGGGTGCAATGCCGAGCCCAACATATATCAACGACTAATTGGGGCATCACCTAAATGATGTCAAAGGATACTAAGAAGGTAATCCAAACTTGCATAAGGGCAATGGATAAACTAATGATCTACCAATTCAGCTTCATTCATGCACATGCGACGAATATTTGGGAGAATCATGGACCTCTTTTGGAGGTTATGTATGGTTAAGATTCTATTCTACCCACTAACCAAGTAAAAGGTGCAACATTTGGAGGCGCCCCATAGAATCAAAACGCTTGGAAAATTCCGAACCCCTTAAACCTTCAGAATCTCTAATCATGTTATAAAAAGACTTAACGAAGAATTTCCTTGAAGGGGAAGTTTTCTTCCGATGTTGAAGGATGAATTTTATAAAGACGTCTCAATAACTACGCAGAAGTTGTAGCCTCCTCATCTAATAATATTCTTCTACATGGAGAACACCACACTGCACTATCCCCAACATGGGAGTAACATGTGAGCACCAGATATTCTTCAAAGAGGCTAAACTTACCAAACATGTAAATTCTTGACGGGGACATCTCGCGCACATGCACGCCCCCCCTATGCACGTACGCAAGGAGGAGGGCCCCACCATTGATCTGGATTGATGACAATGTCCAAGGAGGGCCTTTTAGTTAGAGGGCTGCATTTTGGTTCGTTGGAGTGGACCCGATAGTCGTGTGAATCCCATCATGGGTTCTCATGATCGTGGGCCACTATTCGAATTAATCTAGTACTTTGGGTTTTGCTTATTATTGTTATTAGGAGTACCATGGATGGTTTAGATTGCTTTGATTAGTTATTATTTTGTATTACTTCGTCGCCAAGTAATAGGTTGCGCACATGGCGCAAGTTTTGGGGTATATGGTTTTATTATAAATAGGCACCCATTGTAGTCTTTTTTATTTAATGAAGATTAATAAAATTGCTGTGTTTTTCTACTCTAAATTTCTGAGTTGTGGAGATTCAATTGGGTACGAAACCCTCCCTCGAAGGGTTGACTACCGTGGTATGAAGCCACGCCCATCCCGATTCGCCCCCATCTTCTTCCATCCATATTTCTCTTCTCCTACAATCATCTATGCTTCAAATCCATCCTCTATTGCAATCGTTTTTCTCTCTATAGCATATTTGTAGAATCTGGCCGTGTAGGAGGGCTAAAACTTTGGTAGAACACCATACACAAACCGTGTATCGGATCGAGCTGAGATTTGGGAGTTTTGGAGTTCATCCCTAGCCGACCAGGGCCAAGGTGACTTTTTTCTGAATAGTGGGCCCCACAAACGTGCGGCTGGGATCACACACACATGCGTCTGGGCCATTGCTGTTGTTCACATGTGCGGCTCTTCTTTGGTTCGTCTGTCTCATTTCTTTCACTCCTCTTTCACCCAAAATCTCTAAACCTAACCCTAAATTACTCAAATCCTCAATTTTGTACCCTTTCTTCAACCTTAGGGTTCCCCGAATTAAAATTTTTGAATCCCTTGGATTGGGGGAATTATTTCTGTGCATGTGTGGATGAATTTACCATCATTTGATTCTTGTTTGGTCTATAATTTTGATTGATCCGGCCCTAGCATGTGTAGGCCTGGATCTGCATAAGATTCTCCTTGATTGAGTGTTTGAACTTTTGTGTAAGATGTGGAATTTTGTGTAATTGTTTCTAAACTAGTGTGATCTAAAGCATGAAAATCGTATACATCATACTTGAATTTCATTTCCTGCATCAATTCTAGTTCCAAAGATCTATCGCCACATGGATCCTCCCAAAAACGAATTTGAATCCCATATCCAAGGGAGAAATCCAACCCTTCTTTAAATGAGTGTCCTACCGAGTTGTTAAATGTCCTACCGAGTTGAGGACACCCCACCCCCCCCCCCCCCAAATACTTGTGAGCAATCAATTTCACTTCTCTCTATGGTTTACCTACTTCGGATCTACATTGCCATTTTCCTAGTGATGCGACATTCATGGAATCTAGAACTCTTATACCTCCACCCCCTTCTGATATAGCCTTACACACCTCCTCCCACTTCAACAAGCAAAATTTCTATCTTTCCTCCTCTCCTTGCCATAGGAAACTCACGTCTCAATTTTTCCAATTTTTCCAAATATAACTTCAGACGCTTGAATAAAGACATGAAGTAAACAATAAAGTTCGACGAGGCCACTTTGATAAGAGTGATTTTGCCTGCTAACAAAACATGATGACTCTTCCACCTTGATAATTTCCTTTCGAACCGTTTTATCACCTTGTTCCACAAGTGTTTCACTAGTTTACCTATACATAGTGGGAGTCCCAAATATGAAGAAGGAAAGAATTCGATTTCGTAGCCAAACATATCTGCGCAGGTTGATAATTCATCATTGGAAGTTCCAATACCTAACATCTCACTTTTCTTTACGTTCGCCTTTAACCTCAATACTATCTTGAAGCATCCCAATATCTTCCTCAAGTCATCCACCGTTGAGGTTTCTGCATCACAAAGTAAGATAGCATCATCCGCATATTGAAGATGTGAGATATGATTATCTTTTGATGCTCATCTGACACTCGAAACAAGCCCCACTTCTTGCCCTTTTGCCAACATTTTTCTTAATGCTTCCGCTGCCAATACAAACAAGAATGGGGAAAGCGGATCCCCCTATCTTAAATCCCTCGAAGCTTTGAATAATCCCTTTGGAGAACCGTTCACCAAAACTAAGAATGAGGCCAAGGAAAAGCATTCATGCATCCATGAAATTCATTTGTTCCTGCACCCAATTCGCTTTATCATACAATCAAGAAACCCCCAGTCCACATGGTCGTAAGCCTTTTCAATGTACAATGTACAAACCATCACTTTTTTTTTTGTTCTTTTCCTTGTGTCTCAAGTCTATGCATTCATGGGCGAGTAAGGCACCGTCTAATATATGTCTATTGGCCATAAAGGGGCCTTAGTTCTCGGATATGACAGAAGGTAACACCAAACTAAATCTTGAAGCAAGGATCTTGGCTAAAATCTTATATGGACTCCCAATTAGATTAATGTGGCAAAAATATTTAAGTGACTCGGCCCCTTCTTTGGTAGGGATTAGTGCTATAACTGATGCCCCTATCCCTTTGGATAACTGGCCTTTCTCCCAAAACTCTATTACAAAATCCAGCACATCCCTCTTAAGTGTATCCCAAAATATTTGATAAAAGGCCATTGGGAAGCCATTTGGACCCGGAGGCTTATCTTTACCCAAGGAGTCTACAGATTTGATTTCTTCTTCCGTCACTTGCTTCTCTAGGAAGTCCTTCTCCACAGGTAATGTGTTGTTAAAAGGTAGCTTGTCCAATTGTGGTCTTGATCTCACCTTCCTTGATAATGACTTAGAGTAAAATTACATTATGGCCGAGCATACTTCTTGCTTCTCCTCAATTCTTTGACCTTCTACCTCCAAGCCACTTACACAGTTATTCCACGTGCTTGCACTCGTAATACTGTGAAAGAATCTTGTGTTCTCATCTCCTTCCGTTAACTACATTGCCCTCAATCCTTGCGGCCATTTAATCTCCTCTTCCTTTAGATACTTAGAATAATCTGCCAACAAGGAGATCGGCCTATGACGCTCTTCTTCGGATA
The DNA here is from genome assembly GCF_029962835.1 of Magnolia sinica. Taxonomy (NCBI): domain Eukaryota; kingdom Viridiplantae; phylum Streptophyta; class Magnoliopsida; order Magnoliales; family Magnoliaceae; genus Magnolia; species Magnolia sinica. The sequence continues at coordinate 27,483,895 of NC_080582.1, read as the reverse complement.
AGTCTCCCCCTTCTTCTTTAAGATCAAGTCCATGCAGTTCTCTTAAGATTTGTTCCACATCATTGCATCTGTTCTTTCTTTAAGTTTTTTTTTTTTCCCATACGTTCAATTTTCTTTTCAATAATTTGAGCTTATGGGACAAACGAGACCCCGCTGTACCTGAATTGTTAAAGGACTGCTACCAATCCTTTATGATATCAGAGTATCTTTTCACTTCCAACCACATGAGTTTGAAATGGAAATGCAGCTTCTTTCCTCCACCTCAAGTAAGATTGGTCGGTGATCAGATATGTGTCTACGAAGACCCCGAAGAGATGCCAAGGGGAACTTGTTGACCTAATCAGTAGACAACAAGAATCTATCCATTCTGGACATGACTGAGTCATTTCTACCATTGGACCACTTGAATGTTGCTCCACTCATTGGTATATCAATCAGTTCATTGTTCGTGACCCAATCTTCAAATCCCCGCATGCTTCCAGTAACTCTATTTCCATTTTTGACTTCTCATGAGCAAATCTGATCACATTAAAATATCTCCTTACACACCATGGATAGTTGAATCTCCCTCTAATCTCATCCAACTCTGACCGTAGGAGCTGTCTGCGATACGGAACACATGGCCCATACACTGCTGTAAATAGCCACTTGAAATTTGAAGAAAATTCCTTCAGCACCACTAAAACTGAGAATAATCCAGTGAAAACATCCTTTGAGATGCAAAGATCCTTGTCCCATGTAATCACCGTCCCTCATGTTGATCCTTCCACATCTAGAGCCGCCCCTCCCTTGCTTTTTGCACCCCAAATGGAATCAAGTATCTTTGAATCAAATGCTTCTATTTTAATTTCCTGAAGGGAAAGGATCTGGAATTCATATTTTGCACATACCTTCCTAACATTACTCTTTTTTTTTCCCCTCAGTCCCCTTGTGTTCCAGCTGAGCACTTTCATTGAGAAACTGATTGTATTTCCCTCCCATTCTTACCATCGCTCATGTTGCTATGCAAATCTTAGTTCACTAAACACTCTAAATTAAGTAGTTCTCTCCATCCCTTGGGATATTTTCCTTTAAGTTTCTGCTTCTTCATCTTCAATAGCTTCTGTTTACTTCTCTCCTCTACGAACTGTATGAAGGCCTGGACGTCAGAATTGCCCACTCCAAAAGACATCCCCACCGATCGGCCCACACATTCCAGCATATCCTGATACCAAGCCATCTGCTCTTCTAATATTGAATGACCTTCATTCAAGGCCCAAGAAGCTCCATCTAATAGTAGAAGTGAAGATGCTTCGCCATCCTGAGTCGGGATTTCCTTCGCTGTCTGTAATCATGTTACATCAAGGGCATCAAGAGCGTCATTGAACTGTTCAACACTTGCCACATCGTCAGCTGGGAAGAAATGATCTTCGTTGTAGTTAACCATAGCGCACTCAACTCCAGCAAAATCCTCGTTAGGAGGTAGGCAGTCTCCCCATCTGCATTTCCTGTAGTTCATCACCTGATGAGGAGGATTTTGCATCCATCTCATGATCTTGAGCATCTGCCATCTTGGAGAGAGAGAACCGATGATTCAACAAATCATTCTGTATTATTTAAAAAACAAAACCCTTTCCTTTTGTTTATAAACCTCTCGTCAATCGCCCACATGTAGGAGCTTGAGTCGTGAATCATGTGCGACCCATATGCACCTTCTGTCTCACATGCCAACCAAGGCATGAGTGCCAATTGTATGCCCGTTTTTTGTCCTAGTTGTCGAAACAGCCACCCTTGTTTCAGTTAGTTGACACGTGTCAGAGTCAGCAGTGATGGTGCTGACGTTAATTCCACCTGTGACCTGGAGATGCGCACTCTTTCGTCTACTGGTGAATCATGCATAGACATGGATTTCCATTGCAACCCATGCTAACATTTGAAAAAAAAAGTTTCTATAAAATTTTCATCATCTTTGAATTCTGGCCTGTCTTCTTTCGAGTAAAGATTTCTCCCTAAATCCAAATTTTGATTCAAGGAAAACCAAGAGTGATCAAATCTTCTAAAGAACAAAATTCCAAAAATAAAAAACTCCCCCAAAAATGAAGATTTATGGGTATTTTTTAATGTTTCCCAATTTTCTGGTCAATTTTTGCCTATTTACGGATGTTTTCCTGGTATCAGGAATATTTATCACTGGTATTGAGAATATTATTGATGATGGTATTGAGAATATTATTGATGATATCACCAATACCAGGGAACTTTTATAAGGGAAAATTTGGTTTTTCAAAATATTGCTGATATTGATATAATTGCCGATATTTGGAAATTTTAATCTTTCAATAATTTTGGTATCGCTAACCTGGCGATACTGATAACTACATGTTAAAAGAGGAAGAAGAAGAAGAAGAAGTGGTAGGACCTACAACTAAACCATCGTAACAACTACATAATAAAGGAAAAAAGACTAGGATTAAAGACTAGGTGGATCGTACAGTGGTAGGACCTACATTCATATCCGTTAGCACTCCTCTCTTAAGATGGAGCATAGATGTTGTCGATGCCAAGCTTAGAGTTTATGCACATAGACTGACTATGACTAAGGGCCTAGGTAAACTCATCAGCAAGTTGGTCTCAAGACCAAACATATGATGTAGAGATTTCACCACTAGAGTCCTCACGTATGAAGAGACAGTTGATTATCACAAAATAACTACAATAGCTTCTTGATCCACATGAACTCGCAAGTAGTGTGAACCATTGTTCTATATTTTACTTCAGCGCTTGATCGTACCACAACACTTTTCTTCTTACTCTTCTAAGTGACTAGATTTCTGTTCAAAACCCCAAGTGTAGGGTTGTGATGCAGTAATAATCTCGGTGAGACCGAGGTCGAATCCACAGGGACTGAACTTGTGTGTCTTCTGAGAGTAACTAGAAGTAGAACTAGAAGAAGATGTAAACCTAATTCTGAAGTTGTAGAGAATAATTGTGATTAAAGTAATTAAAACTAGTGAATTTAAAGGTAGAAACTAGGGTGCCAAGGATCCACTTGTAGCAATTAGGAAGCTACCTTGCATGATTCAAGGCTACAACTGGAATCAGAGCCCTATCTTATCCAGTTGGTAAGAAGAGATTTGTCAGATATCTAAACTTCTCATGGATCTAATCATCAATGGATGAGAGTTGTGAGGATTTAGAAGTGATTCCATCACCTAACCATGCCCAGGAGACTAAGGCAAACAACAGGATTTACCAATCCCACAACCAATCATAAGAGAATTGTGAAGGTTAGGAAGGATTCCATCATTCTACCATACCCAAGGGACGATGGTGAACAACAGGATTTCCTAATTTCACAATCTCAATTCAGGAAAAGAAAATATTTTAAGCTATCGCAGATCTATTATAATTTGTCACAACAAACCATTAAAAACCAAAAATATTCCTTCATAATCAAACTAGAATCCAAGAGAGTTCAATAAAACATGAATCAAAACAAAGCAAACATCTCAATCACGCTACAAGCTTCACCTCTTAGCCCTAACTAAGAGGTTTAGCCAACCATAGACATGATTGAACTAAGAACTCTTAACAAGACAAAAAGATCAACTAAGGAAGAAGAAGAAAAACTCTCGGACGGTGGCTCCACCATTTTTCTCCACTCCTCAAACCCTAGAAGATGCCTAGGGATGCCCTGGGCGCTCCTATTTATAGTTGTACATCACCTCCTTTCACACCGATTTGGAAATTTTCGGAAATCGCCTTAAATTTACGCAATCCGCGCAAAATCTGTGTAACCCTCATCATGGACCATCCTCAACTGGTCGAGGGCCACCTTCGACTGGTCGTGGACCACCCTCGACTGGTCGAAGATCGCATGAATTTAGAATCTAATGTTGTTGAAGTTCGAGTCGAAGTTTCCTCGACTAGTCAAGCAGGAGCCAGGACTAGTCGAGGATCACAGAAATTTACTTCAAAACTTCAATTCTCTTCATTCTTGACTTGGTTTTCTTGGATCTTTGGCATGTGAATTCTTCATTCTTGGTCGTCTAAGATCCAATCCTTGGCTTGATGATTCTTAAGCGTTAAATCCATGCTTTTGGCATCCTTTTCAATCCAAGCTCTTAAATTCACCTTGCAACACAAACATGATTAAAATAGAACATTAAGCATTATCATGTTCATAAAACAAAGTAATAAATGGGGTCTAATATGCAATATTTGACCCTCAGCAATTTCTTCCACAAACATGCAATACCCAGTGGTAGACTGCCTATCTATTAAAAGAACATGCCCACTCTACATTAGAGTACCCTATGATCTAAAGATGATTATTCCATCTGTATATAATTCCCTAACTAGGTGCTACTTTAAGATATTGCGGAATCTTGACAATTGCATCTATGTGAGGGCTATCCTTGGAGAACTCATAAACTGGCTCACCACACGCACAACATAAAATATATCTGGCTAAGGGATAGTTAAATAGATGAGTTTCGTAACCAATACTTCCCTGGGCCTTCAGATACATTTCCTTAGTTACCAACAAGTTTGTGATTCAGATCCATTGGTGTATCAACTGGCTTAGTACCAAGAAAACCTGACTTTATAAGCAAATCCAAAACATATTTCCATTGAGACAGATTAATTCCTTCTTTTGATATGACAATTGTATACCAAGAAAGTATTGAAGATGACTCAGATCTTTTGTAAGAAAAAGCCTCTAAAGATACTTCTTCAGCTTCTCAATCCCCCTATTGTTACTTTTAGTAATAACAATATCATTGACATATACCATTAACACAATAAGACTTGAGGTGCCTTTCCATAAAACGATGGAATGATCAGCATGACTTCGAAAAAAGTCATAGTTCAACACAACTTTACCGAATTCGTCAAGCCATGCACGTGGTGACTGCTTCAACCTATAAATTTACTTTCTCAATTTACACAGCTTGTCTGACTCCCATTGTGCAACGAATCTAGGTGGTTACTCTATATAGACCTCTATAAGATCACCATGAAGAAAGACATTTTTAATGTCCAGTTGAAAGAGGGGCTAACCATGATTAAGAGCCACGAAAATGATAATACATATATAGTTCAATTTCGCAACAGGAGAGAAGGTTTCGGTATAATCAACACCAAGGGTTTGAGTATACCCCTCAGCAACCAAGTAATCCTTGAACTGTTTAATTTTACCCTCAAGGTGAAACTTAATGGCGTACACCCGCCTATAACTGGTAGCATGTTGCCTATAACTGGTAGCATGTTTACCCACAGTTAGACTATTGAACTCCTAAGTGTTATTTTGATAAATGGTAGCCATTTCATCTTCCATTGCCTGTTTACACTCTGTAGGTAACAATGTTTCCTAGTATGACTTGGGACTAAAATGAGAGGACAACGATGAGCAAATCTATGAAGAGTGGGAGATAAGTATTGTAAGGAGACATTTAGGGATAGGGTAATCAGTACATGCACCCTCAGGGACTTCTCAACTATGGATGGAGGGAGGCATTCCCTTGCTCCATATCACATCAAGTCTATCCCTCAACAACCAAGTAATCCTTCAATTGTTTAATTTTACCCTCAAGGCAAAACTTAATGGTGTATACCCACCTACAACCGACAACATGTTTACCCGCTGGTAGACTATTGAACTCCCAAGTGTTATTTTGATAAAGGGTAGCCATTTTGTCTTCCATTTCCTGCTTACACGCCATAGGAAACAATGTTTCCTGGTATGACTTAGGACTAAAATGAGAGGAGAATGATGGACAAATCTATGAAAAGTGGGAGGTAAGTTTTGTAATGAGACATTTTGGTACAGGGTAATCAGTACATGCATGCTTACCTTTCCTCAAGGCAATAGGAACATCATACCTATCTAGAGAAGTCACCGGATCACTAGGCTCGAAAGAAGTGGATGACATGTCATGAGTGGCTGCACTATCTTACCGTTTTCGTCCGGAGTAGATTTTCAATTGAGGCACAGTGGAAATGGATGAGTCAGTAAAGGAATTAGATTAGATCGTCTTCTTCAACCATAGTAAGTACAGGCACAACTTTTACATCAAAAGATTTGTTGTCTTTTAAGAAGAATGGAGTGGACTCGAAGAATGTAACATTTGCACACACATATTGTCTTTGAAATGGATGACTATAACAATGATAGCTTCTTTGTGTTATCCAAGAGAAATACATTTAATAGCTCTAGGATGTAATTTATCATAGCTTAATTCCAATTGATGAACAAAGAATATACATCCAAATACTCTGGAGGTATAGAAAACAATAGAGTATCTGGGAGTAAAATTTTGTGAGGTGATTTACCTATTAACACGGTTAAGGGGATTCAATTTCTCAGAAAACACACCATGAGTACTGCATCACTCCAGAAACTTGTGGAAACATTCATCTAAATCAATTAAGCATAGGTTACCTCAAGGTGGTGACAATTTTTCATTTTGCATCACCGTTTTGTTGTGGGGTATGGGCTTATGATGTTTAATGCAATATACCTATTTTAGAAAAATATAGACTAAAGGTATGGGACATATTCCTGGGCATCATCTGAACGAACAGCAGACACTTTTTGAGTTAAATTAGTTTTGCACTTCATTGTGAAAAGACTTAAAAATAAATAATACTCCATATTTGTCTTTCATTAAATAGATCCAAGTCATTCACAAAAAATCATCAACAAATATGACAAAATATTTATGCGATTATACTATGAATGGACTAAAGAAAAAAAAACTAAATTGTGCCTTTGAGAATTTTTATGGATCGATGATCGAGACGGCAATGCCACTGATAAGGAGAGATGTTCTCCTGATATTTCATCATCAAGATAGTACAACCCATCATGTTCATGTCCTCCATCAATCTTCTTCTTCGTCTTTAGATCCAAAAAATACATTGTGAATGATAGAAAATCATAGAACAATTAAAAGATTTGGAGAGCTTACTAACGAACAAAAGATTAAAAGGAAATTTAGGACATAAAGAACTAATGATAATCAGAGGGAAGAATTTGGATGAAAATTACACATTCTACATACTTTGGAATGGGTACTATCTGCCAAAGTGATAGATAAACCTCTTAACAATGTATTAGTAAAGGAAAACGCACCCGATTCACCTATCATATGGGCAGATGCTCCAGAGTCAATGACCCATAGAGTATGGAATTTTGATCCTAAATAGGCCATACTTGAGGTCACGAAAGTGTAGCCATAGGAGCAAAAGTAGCAGCAGAAGTAACAAGAACGGATTGATTCTCTAGATTTTTTCAGTAACTTGGAATACTCCTCTTAAATAACTGTAACCATCTCTCCAGACATACATGGTTGTTGCATTGTAGAAGCAAAACTAGATGGACAAGATCTACCGTCTCTCCAATTTGAGGTGCCTAATTAACCTATGTTGGCTTTTCATGAAGGTCCCAACATTTTTCAACCAAATTATTCGTACGTCCACAATGGGTGCACGACTTCCTCCCACTTCACCATGATCACCTTGATTACCAATGCCATCACAACCACCTCCTTTGCCTTGTCTAGTAAAAGATGCAAGAGTATAGTTATCATCGGCTCCACTTGTAGACCCCAGGGATACACATTGGAGTTGCGCATATACCTCATTCATAAATGGCACATCTTTGCCACTCAAAATCTATGCATTAACTAGCTCATATTCATGTTTTAAACCGAATAAAAACTTGTTCACCCAAAACTCCTCACGTTACTGGCATTGCTTTTCCAAATCAGTAGCGAGAGGTTGGTATACATTCAGTTTCTCCCACATTCCTTTAAGTTTTGAATAATATTTACTAGGGATTTATCTCCTTGCTGAAATCCAAATCTCTCTTCAAATAGCTGGTACATATGGGAGATGTTTTTTTTTCAAATGAATACATCTCTTGTAATGCATCTCACACTTTGCAATATCCAAAAACATTACATTCGCACCAATGGATGGTTCCATACTATTCTGCAACCATGTCATAACATGAGCATTATCCTGGATCTATTGATCATACGTACTACTACTCATCAAACTTCTAAGTGGTCAAACATTTTAATTTGCCATAAGTAGGTAAAAACATTTGGATGGATTTGAATCACTGAAGATAGTTTGTTCCATTTAATTTAATGTAGGTTATTTGGACCCCTAAAAGATCAGATGGATTTATGAATCCAATTTTCAAATCACTTTTCATTTCCATCTAGAACAAGGGAGCAGGATGTCCTCAAGCTTATACGAACATGGAATGACCTTTCGCAATCAACAAATACCCAACTTGTACACACAAAATAGACTTCCTAACATGGATATACTAGATGACATTTAAAAGGAAAAAACAATGGAAAAAGGTGTAAATGAGAATTGTTGGCTAGTGATTTATTTTAATATAATAGGAAAGTTGAATGATCCTGATCACATATTGGCCATTTCATGATTTATGATGTTATTTATTTGTGATTTATACGAGTTCTTTTTTCCCCCCTTAGTAGATAAGTTTTAGATCACCAAATTAACTGAATCCAATCAGATTACATAAATCCAACTAAAATCATCTTGTCACACATTACAATCATGATCACCTGTTACTTAATGGTTTTCCAAAATTTCGGATCCATAAGGTAGCCCAATTTGGTTGAATTTCCGCATATGCTAGTTGTACCGGGATTGGTAATGATTTCTTTTACTAATAGATTATGATTTCCTGTCTTGCTCCATTCAGGATGATGAGTGACCATGCAGTGGAGACTATCAATGATGGAATCAACGAATTCAATGTGGAATTTCATGGTCCAAAAGAAAGTATATAGTTTTCTTCTCTCTTGTTCTTGTCTGGCTAGTATATAACAATTGTTGTTGTGATTTTAAATGTAGGTTTTCCTCATAGGTGCAACTTCTCCAATTTATTGATTCAAGTTTTAAGGAGGGATGAATTAGAAACAATCGGTCCAGTTCATGGCTTATAATGGTAGCATTTGAGACGCTTTAGAATGTCAGCTTCTCGAACTCAAAAGAACTTATCTGATGTATGAGATTATGCTTATACAATCGAAGTACTTTTAAATCTTCACCTGTGTTTGTCAGCCTACAATTGGAATCCTGTGAAATCCAAAATTTGTATTAGGTAACCAGGATTTGGGCTAAAGAGGAATTCTGTAATATATTCTTAGGATAATAAATTTGATAAAGTAAATCATCTTTAATACACCCTAAAATGGCATACATGTGCGACATGTTAGATAATCATTGTAATAAGCCCATTGAAAGGTATACTTCATCTAAAAATGTGGCAATTTCCAGCCAAAGGTGGGCCAACTATAACAATGGTTATGATGGCCTGGAGGTGGACTCTCACTTGCAGATCAGGCCACATTGCATGATCCAGGCAGTTTGTATGGTGGGTGGTGGGCCCCAATGACCGATATGAAGGGCATGACCAAACAAACTCACATGTAGGATAATTGCATCCATACAATCAGTTAATGTTAAAGTGCACTGTTAGCTAGCTAAACTGTCCATTTTGAAGCAAGAAGGGGGTTTTGGGTGGGTGGCAATATAGAGAGATAGATCCGAAGGTTAAAAATCTATTGGTTGGGGAGGATTCCAATTCTTCCTCCACTTGGAGAGGATTCCAAGAAGGGGGTTTTGGGTGGGTGGCAACGCACACAGAGGGAGGGAGGGAGGGGACCCTTTTTGAAGGAAACCCCTCCAACAGTTAAAAATCAATCCGTTCGGGAGGATTCCAATTCCTCCCCCACACTATTCATGTCTTTTGGAGAGGATTCTGAACCAAAAGCCCTCTTTTTTAGGATTCCAATTGCACCCAATTCCAAGTTGCCAAATGACCACATAAAAGAGGAGAAAAGGAGAGAAAAAGAGGGGAAGAAGAGAGAACCTCCCCTCACTTTTATTAAATCTTAACTAAAAATACATATGGTACTCCAAACGACTGAAATACATACGCACACCCTTATTCGCTTATTTCTCTACAATCTGCATTCCAGCTTGTATTTTATTTTATTGTTAACCCATTTGGACGACGGTTGTTGGGGCATCTAGAAAATCTATCTATTTGATATCAGTAAACTGTGGCTCTTGTAGGTCTTTATGAAGGTGGGGTGTGGAAAGTCCGTGTGGAGCTGCCAGATGCATATCCCTACAAGTCCCCTTCCATTGGTTTCTTGAACAAAATATTCCACCCCAATGTTGATGAGCTGTAAGCAGAAACTCTCACGGCCAAAAGAAAAATTTGCATTGCTTTCTTCTTTCTCTTGTCATTGTGCTATGGTGATCCCACCAAACTATGGTTAGAGTATTTTTTGGGAATCCAGGAGCATCTTTGATTTATATGCTAACATGGAAAATGATCCTATGCTGTTAGTTGTGATGGTGTCAAGTGGTGTGGGGCACACCATGATCAGTGCATGACATCCAGTCTGTTCATCATGCTCACCATTCCATGTTACGCAATGGGGGAAAATCACTCCAATCTGAAATTCAGGTGGGCCACATGGAACAGTTAGGATAGGGACACCATGATTAAAACCTTTCAGGTATTTTGTGGGTCCCACTGTGTTGTGTATTTGGAATCCAAACCGATGATCTGGTGCATCCCATAAGGATGAAGTGAGCCCAAAAAGTCAGGCCATTACAAGAATCGGGTTGACCACACGGCCCACACTGAATTTAGAGGTTTTAGACATGAATTTATGCATTCCCTTTGGTGTGTCCCACCTGTCTTGGATCGGCCTGATTTTTGGGCTCAACGGTGAACATGTGGTAGCCAAAATGATGGACGGAGTGGATGTCATAAACAGATCACGATGGGCCGCACACGGCTCAACACTACCACAACTTGAGGCATCAACAGCATATTATCACTTTCCTATTGACATAAATTTTCAACCTGTGATCTACCCCTTGCTGTTATTCTCTAATTTATTTATGGATCGCAGGTCTGGCTCTGTGTGCTTGGACGTTATTAACCAATCCTGGAGTCCAATGTTCGGTAAAACTAGAAATCAGACTCACAATGCCCAAGCATGCATGAGGAATGAAGAGGCGCACACACTTGCATGAATGACTCATACATAAGAATGCATCACTAAACAACCTGAACTAACGAATTCACTTTCTGTGTGTGAGAATTTTATTATTATTTCATGATGCATCTTCTAGTGGAGTTTATATATTCTATGGTTTTGGTGGGCTGCAGATCTTTTGAATGTTTTTGAAGTTTTCCTTCCACAGCTATTACTTTACCCAAATCCTACAGATCCATTGAATGGCGATGCAGCATCTTTGATGATGAGGGACCAACAACAATATGAACAAAAAGTTAAAGGTAAAAGCATCTTGCAATTTCATGCTAAACTTCATCAATCACAATTCATAAGGAACAGCCGGGCTTGAATTTAAAGAGACATGGTTTTGATTTCCTTCTCATTGTGACAATGATTCCGATGAATGAAGGAACATGGTTCCTATCATAGTTTGAAAACACGATAACTCAACTCGTAGGGTCGACTCGTAGACTCAATTCAACTTGACTTGATATTTAATGATTAAAGTATAAACAATATTTAACTAATAATAGTTACTTGGGCAAATCAATCACCAAGGTAGCATTGGCTTGATGGCATAAACCCCTTCCCAAGTTCTAGAAGGGGTGAGTTCGAATACCCCCAACTGCAAATTATTAATATTTATTTAAAGACGCATCAACTCAGGGAGTGACTCTTGGTTCAAGTCATGCCGAGTCGTGTCAAGATGATCGAGCAGTCAAGCCGGCTCAATGAGACATACCGAGTCTGAACCAAGTCAAGCTCACCGACGAGTTTCGTAGTGACTCAGCTAGATTTCTGGCGGATTCAAGTTGAAAGTATAAAAATCATGTGAGTTACAAACCTATGTTAGACTGGTGACTACTTCCCAACTATGCATTCAACAGCAAGTTTATTTCAATTGCCCTTGGTTGTGACTGAATGAACAAAAAGTTGGTCGGTTTGGAAATGTAGAGTTTGTTCTTTTCTTAATGGTTAGAATATTAGGGGAAATTTTATTTCATCATTTTTAAGTCTCAGGCATATATCCCTTGTTTGGAAGTGAAGGAAAATGGAGCTGCATAAAAACTGACAGTTTTAAATGCATCTCTATCTTATAAATGATAAGCTATTCATATAACGCGGTTAGACTTCCATTTTTGTAAATTTTGTTATTTTATATTTCTCCATCTTTGTGAAGTTAGTTATTTTATAATTCTCAAAAATCCCAAGGGTGGAATTTACTAGTTAAGCTGATAACTGGGGCTTTGTGCTACTGCTTGAAAACATAAACTTTATTTGTCAGTTCCATATTTCCATGAATGATGACCAGAAAACTTCCTATCTTGCATAAAACAACTGGAGAGAGTTCCAAATGATTTCAAAATTGGTAAAATGCAATCCACAGTTCTCCAAAGCACATTTGTCTGGTTTTTAGATAGTCATTTCAATGTTTTTGGGACTTCGTTTTGCCAATTTGAAATTTAAGTAATCTTCTATGTAATCATGGGGTTTTCAAAAGCAAATCAATATTTTCTTTTCCAAAGCTGTTTAGCCGCTGGTTTTGGGATGAACCCTAACGAAAAATCTAGGAGATGATGGCTAGCAAAATGTTTCAAATACGCAACGCTGCCACTCGAGGTGGATTAGAAACATATGAGGCCCAACCCTCCTTCCCACTTGGGCTGAAAAAATGATAGTCTATCAACACAAAACCCCAAGGCGTGTTTAGAATTTGGATTGAGGGTAAACTGAGGAAAGCATTAAGTTTTCCTTTGATGTGACATTTCCTTTGTTTGAAAAAGTTCTTTCAATGTTAAAACACTTGCACTTTTATGTGTTTTCAGCAGAAAAATCTGTATCACATGATTCTCGGGTCGTTAGTTTGTGCAAGTGGATCCTATAGTTTGGTGAGTTAGAGTGTTGTTCTGATGGGCCGTGGAAGGATCATGCCCTAGATTTCTCCTCCGTTATTGCCTGCAATTAGATGGTTGATAAAAAGATACAGTAACTGTCTGTATTCAATTGTGAAAAGGCCAAAGATTAGATAGCTAAGATCTACCGATCTCAAACTTACGGGGCATGGCTCATCCACATTTGAGACCCACTTCTTCATTTTTTTTCAAGTTCCATACATGATAGATTTGATGCATTATATGCACAAGGAATATTCCTTCCTGCACGGCTGCACCTTCTCACATGTAAATGTGCTGTCTGGGGCTGGGAAAGGGTCCTTCTGGGTTGGCTCAGGGTCAAACTGAGCCCAACCCGTTTACTAAATGGGCCACAGTAATCCATGCTTCATCCCAAACCACTTATTAAAAAACTGTATTTGGTGGGCTTGAAAAAAATAAATATGGGCGTTTCTTAATATATTTCTACACTGGTGGACAGATGTTGAATATTGCCTACCTTTTCTATATACCTAAGCAGGTGGGGTTGGGCCAAGGTCAACTCTCGCCTGACCCATTTACTTGAATGAGCTATACTGTCTGCCCGAGCCTAACCCAAAAACCAGCAAGCTCATTCCTAGCCCATCTTTTAAGGTTAGCCTGCATGTTGATCCGACCCATTGGCAGCCATGCAACTAGCTTTTCAGCTAATGCTATCTGTGCTGATGCTCCCAGTTTCTTGCATGTGGGTCCAATGGTCTGACGATCCAGACTGTTGATTAGATGAACCCCACTGTGGATAGGAATGTCCCAAGAATCACCGGGACTGGAAGAACTTGAGCTTTCCATTGGTGACCTATATAAGGGCAGTCAAGATAAAGAACATAGCATTGGTCCAAATTCAACCAAGAAGAGAAGAAAAACCAAAGGGTCGAACCATGGGGCTAACATGGGCAGAGCTGGGAGCATCTAAAAACTCCACAATGCTGGATGAGTTCTATACCATGTTTCTCATGACTCTTTGATGGAACCAACAGAGTACTGCGAAAGATATGCGAGGAGGGTGAACACTGCCAATTGTCCTGCTGAAGATAGTAGCGATGATGATGACATCAGCGACTGCCAAAGCACTGGATTTAGTGACGACGATGTTGCTGGACATGCCGACCCCTGATGAACTTTTTTGGGTGCCCGATCACCTTCAGCTAAAACCCCACAGTTACATGTTTACTGTTTTATCTTCCTTTTTTTATTGTATTAATATACATAATTCAGTGGGTTGTATGTGAAGTGTAGCTCAAGATGCATGCAACATTCAAGCTGCATTCATCCAATCTAAATATCCAGATGTATGTGAGAAAACAAACAGCAATAGTCAACCTCATCTCTTGCATTTCGCCCTAGTATTTCTCTTTTAGTGTATTGAAATCATCCCCATGTGGACTCATTGGCATCCACACCACCTGTTTCGACCATCCCCCCCTGGCCCACTCTTCTTCCGCTATTATGAAAAATTCAAATTCACTGCATCCCACGGTCTTAGACATCCATGACTGTACCTATCTTCTATGAACCATCTGTCTCATCCATTCTTGCATGCCAATGTCTGGACTGTTTTGATCATTCAATTGAATGATTCTTTTCAAGGCAGCTTGTGAAGAGTGGTTCTGGTTCAGGCCAAATGGGAGGTCCACATTGATACTAGTGGTTAGGAATGTTTTCATAGACTTAGTGCCTGCTTTTGACCCAAACTCTAATTCATGTTGTGCATTTAGGTGCACTTTTGCAAGCCCATCTCATTGCCCACTTGTTGAAATAGGTGTGGAAGAGCTCTCTCACAGAAAACCATCGGATTGGTTTTAGCTGAGTCTATCAATTTTGTCAATATTGAAGTTGCAGGAGAACTCTTTCCTGAGTTTCCTACTAAAGCATTTCTCTTATAAAAATTCTATACTCAAATAGTGTTGTTAACAAAGTAACGCCATTTCACATGCCCCTTTTTCTAGCCTTAATTAGCTCATTATTGGCATAGCTCGATTTTGATACAAACTTGGAATATGACTCATTGACAAGAGAAAAAAGAGGCTCATGCGTCCTTCAAATAAGCACAATAAAGTTCTTCCACAGCACAATTATATGAGGCCCACCTCGATGCATAGCCCGCCAAGCCAATGTAGTGAGTTCATGGATAAAAGAGAAGACATCACCATCTTTTTCTTTTTCTTTTATTTTTTTTTTCTTTTATTTTTTTTTTATTATTATTTTTTTTAAAGCTCTTAATCCACCAGGATGGATAAATCTATAACAAAAAATAAAATCGAGACTATTAATAAAAACTTTTAACAAAGTTCGTTCCAAAGCCCTAAATGTGAATTATATAAGCCCTTACTCTATATTCGTAACTTTTCTGAAATAGTTAAAATTTCAAATTAATAATCTTTTAAAATAACAAATGACTTCTAAATTGCCTCAAAACTCCGTCACATTCAAACAAGGTCGTTAAGCTATTATAGAATTTTTGAAATTGAAACTCTAAAACACTTTTAAAATTTTAAAACGAATAAGCAATCAAGAAGTTGTAATGTGCACTAAACCCTTTAATTAAACTCTCTAGCTCAATTTCTTTCAATCGAAACCATCCATACTATTATTATCCTTGACTTTCTAATACAATTGTAACACCCCATACTTTTCAGTACTCATTTACAATAAAGACCTTAGTATAAGCACATATCTAACTCATTTGAACATTCACTTGCATTCTTGTATAAATTTGACCATTAGAAACCATCTTCATCCTTAGATCAAACTATTCATCCATTAATTTTCAAGTTAAACCATCACATTATCAAAGAAATCTATTTTTAAGATTTCAATCATGTTGATAGACAAATCAAACCGTCAGTTGTCAATATCAAACCCCAGATCATCAAATTCACCGTTCATCAAGCCACGTCACCCAGAATTTATAATCCAAACTTGATCATTACTTAAACATATAAATAAACCATCTGATTTCAAATCAACTGCAAAATCTAACTTGGATCATACTAGAAACCGTTAAGTATCATTGATAATCAAACTTTGAAGCAATCCAACCAGTGGATCATATAAAGTCGCCATTTAAAATCCAAATTTCATCCAATATGGCCCCTTGAAGGAATGTATTTAACCGTTTATCCATAAATTTGTGTCTTGGATCATTGGGTCCATCTTTTGTTAGGCTCACATAATTCAATGTTGAAATCCATCACATAATTGAACAATCCAACTTTCTGATTAAGGTAGTAACTGTCAAATTCCTTGTAGAATTGATTAAGAACCTTGAAGATCAAATCTAAAGATGATCTAACCATCGAATCGACGGTAATTGACACTTAAAGGCCATATTTCAATTGTTATGGCCCACCTCAGCAATGAATCAACCTCATCTTTAGACTAATGTTCGACCGAGGCAAGTAGAAACTAATAGACCGTGGATTTTGCAATACATCACTGTGGACCCCATTATTAGAATCGCAGGTGCACCAGGAGTTGTGCACCTTATGTGAACCGAAAATCCCAGTCAAGCGGGTTTGACCCAAGCCCAAAGAGGAAGCTTCCTCTTCCTCTTTCCATTTTCCCACCTACGGGTAGGGCTGTACACGAGCAGAGTTAGCTCGATAACTCGCTCGACTCGACTCGAAAAAGCTCAATTTGACTCGGTTTGAAATTGAGTTCGAACCGAGTTGAGCTGATTTTTTTAGCTCGAAAAATTTTCTCGAACTCAACTCGACTTGGATCAAACCCAACTCGAATTGAACTTGGATCGATTCAGTTCAGTGACTCGGTTATTTTGATATTGTTGTTGCTCACCAAGTGTTTGATGAAATGACTCAATGAAGTGTGGTTGGTGGCAAGGAAGGTATGTATATGAAACAAATACCTTCTTTTTTCTTGATTTTTTTTTTTTTGCTTACAAGGTGTTTGATAAAATACCTGTAAAACCATTGTTGTTGTTTTATATACCGTGAGATTTTGAAGGTGCAGACCATGTGTTTGTGAAAATGCCGCACAGGCGAACTCAGCTCAAACTCGGCTCGAGTTACTAACCGAACTGAGCTGAGTTGGCCAGTCAAGCTCGAGGACCGAGCCGAGCAGAGTTCAGGCTGGGGTCAGCAAGTGGCCGAGCTGAGTCGAGCTGTGCCAAGCTCGACTCGGTTTGGCTCATGTACACCTCTACCTGTGGGCGTTTAAAATGGACACCGTCCGGTGTGGTGATTGTGGCCTACCATTTACGATCACTTGAGTGATATGAACCATCCATCTTACAGGTGGGTCAAATCCGACCAAACCCTCACTCTTCTCGCACATTGAAACACGTGTGTATGCACACGATTTCCAGTGCAAGTAGTAGGCGCGGGCAGGTGATTTTCAAAAATGGAAAGTCGTTTCTCTGATGAGTTGGCGATCTAAGACAGCTTAGTTCTTCCATGTCAACCCTCCATTTTGTGGGGATCTCATCCCTTCAAATTAGGGCGCCTCCGATAAGGATAGAGGTGTGCTGAATGAATCTTTGCTCCTTTGGTTGTTGGCACGATCCTAACCATTCGCCAGCTTTTGGAAGTTCTTGAATTCATCTCAGGCATGCGCATTAGGGCGTCTTTAAGCCTCACACAATTAAAATAAACTGCACCCAAGATCTCACTACGAAGTGAGTCAACTCATGCGTGAAGGAAAAATTGCAAACCATTGGGATTTTCATCATGGTTGTCCAAAATATAGACCTCACAAGCTTTAGTGATCAAATCCATACCGTCCATGGTCAAGGGATCATAGCTGAGAATCAAGAAAATGCTCTTTCGCCTAGTTCCAACTGCAAAAATGGTTCGACTCACTAAGTTGAGTCATTATGCAATATGGTTGCATCTAGACTCGGTAAGACTCGTAATCTTATGATTTTAACCGCACGCCTCATTTTTAGTGCCAGCATATTCCCGAAAGACTGGATCAACGAGTTTTGATTGTGACCCTATTTCAGTAATGTAACAATCGAGACTTATACCCTAGTGAGTGCGCGGGCGTTACGATTCCAACGTCGCGCATCACGCCCCATTGCGACCCCTAGATTAGGAGTTGCAATTTTGGCACAAACTAAGGTGGTTTGTGCAACGCACACAAGCCGCACTTACACAAATCTCAAGGTTGTTCAATCAATCCATCAATCAAGCTATCATTACTTCTCTCTCCATATTAGTCAAAAGCAACCCATGCCTCCCATCATACAACCCATGCCTAGCCATCCCTCTCTCCTTCTTTCTCTCCCCATTCTACCCCTCCATCTTCTTCTAATTCTCTCTCTATCCTAAAAGTTCTACCATAAAATCTCTTAACTCCTTATTTCTACCATTTGCTAGCAAGGGAGTAGAAAGATATTAAGAAAAAGAAAAGGTTACGAGAGAATTAGGGAGAGATTAAGAGAGAAAATGAGAAAAGAAATGAAGATTAGGGAGATAACTTAAAAGAAAAGAGAGCTTGAGAGAGAATTAGAAGAGATCAAGAGATTAGGAGAAAGAGAGAAGAGGAAAGTGAGATTAGAGGAGATTAAGGGTGGAGAAGAGCTTGATGGATCGTCTGATCGTCGATCCGAGCCAATCCAACCATTCATCTGTCATTATGAGTGCATGACAGGGTCAAATCCTTCTTTTTCTTTGTAATTTTTCCATTTCAGTAGGCCCATAAGGGTGGGACATACCTTGATCATGTATAGATTGTATGGTGGACCCTATAGTGGTGGGGGACTACCCTGATGGCAGGATCATTTCCTTGCTTTTTTTTCATTTTTCTTTCTTTTAAGTTATAATGTTGTGGGGCCCACAAGTGGGTCACGCTGTTGAAGAGTATGCGCCACACGTTATCACAGTGTGAACCACCTTGTATGGCTAATCATGATATTTATTAATTAAATCACACATATATTAACGAAGGAAAGACATAAATTTTGGCTTGGTTCGACTTTCTTTGGACACGCTATCAACCCACCCAGTGGACAGCGTAGATTTCTGACATGACCCCACCTACTACCCTTTCTTTTCAAATATATGTGTGTGTGTGTGTGTGTGTGTGTGTGAGGCATGCTCACCTGCGCACCTACGCATGTCTGCACCTTTGCACACGTGTCATGGACGTCTAACCCGAACGGTCCATGTGATGTAGAATCCCATGAAACTCCTCAAAAATTTTCGCACGAGTTCCATGAGAATCGTGTGTGTGTGTGTAGAGAGAGAGAGAGAGAGAGAGAGAGAGAGAGAGAGAGAGAGTCATGCTCACCTGCGTGGCTATGCACGTGCGCACTTTTGCACACGTGTCATGGGCGTGTAATTCGAACGGTCCATATGATGCGGAATCCCATGAAACCTCAAGAGACAAATTTTAACCCTGATCTAAAATTCTGGTGGGCCGTAGCAAAGAGAAATGCAAATCAAGGGGGGGAATTGTTTTCATTTTTTATGGCCCACTAAAGTTTTGGATCAAAGTAAAAATTGGGCCGAGGGGGTTTTATGAGGTGCTATTTCATGTGGACCCTTCGAATTTTGGAGTCACATCACATATGATGAGTTCTCAATATATATATATATAGCGCACTAGTTCACACGGAACTCATGCGAACTTTTTTGAGAACTCATCATATGTTATGTGACTCCAACATCTGAATGGTCCACGTGAAGTAGCACCTCATGAAACCCCTCGAGCACAATTTTTACTTTGATCCAAAACTTTAGTGGGCCATGAAAAATGAAAACACTTTCCTCCCTTGATTTACATTTCTCTTTGCTATGGCCCAGCAGAATTTTAGATCATGGTAAAAATTTGTCCCTTAGGATTTCATGGCATTACACTTCACATGGACCATTTGGATTAGACGCCCATGACACGTGTGCAAAGGTGCGTACATAGGTGCGCTGGTGAGCATGAGTCATGTGGAGCCCCACCTTGATGTAGACCATTCATCATGTGGAGCCCCACCTTCAGTAGAGGTTGCTCATCATGTGGGCCCACCTTAGAGAGATTGTAAAGAAAAGAGAAGAAGATAAGAAGTGAATTACATAAAAAGTTTTAAGGACAATCTCATCAAAAAATTAATCAAAAGTGTTTACCCACTTGAGCCAAATAAGCTACTAAATAAAAAGTGACCGCAATAGTACTTATCTTTCAATAGCTTTTTCTTATTAGGTTCTAAAGTAATAAGTAATAAAATTAGAGCTTTACTAAACAATCTATTTCCAAAATAAAAGCTTATATCTTTAAAATAAGCAAATAAGTTCTTATTAGTAAAGATGTTTAATGGCCCCTTGCAAAAAGATAAGCTAAAAAGAGACAAAAGAAGGTCGGTTTAGTAGTAAACAATTCTCCAACCACCCCCCTTTCAAAAGCCAAAATTGTTATGTGACCAACTACATATCATGGATGTCCCATGTTGCAAAATCAATGTTGGTAGGCATCTTGAGCCATCCAACCAAATAGACTTTTGTTTATGGAAGGTGAACTAATGGCTTCCCATGTTTACGAACTCATTTTTCAGATGGGACTAATCAGTTTATCCAATAAGCGAGCTTTTGTTATGTGAACATGCAAGGCGGTCTTCAACAAATGAATGATTTTGATCACTTACAACATGCTTCCATGATTGGGTAGTAGTCAAAATTGATATTTTTTGTTTCTTTTTTCTGTTTTCAAATATGGGGTAGGCGAGAAGACACCCACCAATTTCCTTATGTTATGATCCCTAAGGGTTTAAGTTGATTTGTTGTAATACTCTTGAGACTTTTGGTGTGTTGGTTAGGTTCTCAACATTTAGTATCAAAGCACACTTCCTTTGTTCTAGTCACAATAGGGGTTATTTGTGGAAATGGCAACTTGGACAAGGGTGAAAACTACCACAAGGTCACTCATCATGGGCCACTGTGGATGTTAGACATGGAACATGGTGGTATGCTATGATCCCTAGTGGTCAAAGGGCTTAGCTTGACATGTTCTTGAATTTGTGTGGGTTGTCTACCATAACATGGGAAAGCTCGGCGGAGCTTAGAATTACGGCTAAGTCGTAGAGAGGAGGAGAGGAGTGAATTGGACCACTTAAAATTATTACCTAATTAAAATAATTTATCAATTAAACTAAGAAGGTAATTAATACTTAGGCTTCAAAGTCAAAATAAGTCCAATCACATGTATTACAAGTGATGCAACAATAAGGAACTACTCTATAAACTAAATATAATGATCTTGTGTGCTTAACATGTTAAGTGCTTAGTATACAATTCATTTAAGCATTTATATAATTCAACCAATCAAACTCATAAGCATGAATAAAAATGTGCTCAAATCACAATCATAACATACACGCATATATAGTGGTTCAGCTACTTACTCTACTCTATGTAGATGCATTCTCCTCAAGTGTAGCAGTATTTCACCATTGAAGGTTTTAAATAAGGCTCACATCAAATATTTACAATGGTTTATTCTAAGTTAACCACTAACCTACTCGTACACTCTCATGTTAGAAGAATACATTTTCACCTGTGTCGGTGGCTCCCGCTGAGACTTAGTTGATTTTATATCGATTAACCAACAACCACTAGCAGTTTTAATTTAAAGCCCTTTGTACGCTCCCATCAAAGGCTTCTTATGGAGACTAACACATAAGCATCCATGTCCAGTGAATGCGGCTTTAATCCAAGGCCCTACGTACACTCCCGCTGGAGGCTCCCCATGGAGAATAACATGTATGCACCCAGGTCGGTGAATTCAGCTATACACAAGAGCACAAGTCATATACAAGAACCTATTCGATTTTAGGTGACAAATTCTACAAAAGCAACCATTGATACTCTATATAAATCCATCTTTGGTTAATTCCGAATCACAACAACAATTTCAACAATTTCCTCTCACTCTTCTTTTTTTCTTTTTCATTTTGGATGTTTTTGAAAAGTTATAGTTTTTTTCAGGCGGTAAACTACAAACAATTAAAATTTTTAGGCAGTAAACTACAAACAAAATTTTTAGGGGTAAACTATAACAATATAGAAGTCAAGGGTGTATGCTACAAATGTGTGTTTGGAGTGCAGGTTTTCGGTTTTATAGGCTGAAACCCATATTTCTTTAATTTTGGAGAAGAGGTTTATTGATCTTCAAGGCGGATTTACTGTAATCCTCTTCCAAACTGGTTTAATGACCAATGTGATGCAAATATCACCTTAAAAATAGCAATATTAATATTGTAATGCACCTTAAAATTATCTTTAAGTAAGTGTTTTTCTATCTTCCTGCCTCTACTATTACATGTCATGTGGCATAGGGGTGCACACAGGTTGGTTCGGTCCAGTTCTAGGGGGAAATCAAAACCGAACCGTTCTTAATGGTTCCAGGAAAATCGGAACTGGACCATTAAAACCGGTTCGGTTCTGGATCGGTTCTACGGTTCTAGGTGAGAGAGAACCAAGGAGTGAGAGAGAGAGAGAGAGGGTGGATGAGGGCAGCCGCAACACTACAGAGGGGGCGGTGTGAAGACTGAAGGGAATAAATAGTTAGGGACTTAGTTTTTTTTTTTTTTTTAATATGTGGTCCGGTTCCTGGTTCGAATCCAAGGTTAGGGTCCATAGTTCGTTTCTTCGGTTCGGTCTTACAGATCAGTTCACGGTTCGGTTCTACATACCCCCAAACTGAGAACTGAACCTAGCTAACTTCGATTTTTTTATTTTTGGAACCAGAACCAGTGCAGTTCTACATACCCCCAAACCGAGAACCGAACCTAGCTAACTTTGATTTTTTGATTTTTGGAACAAGAACCAGTGCATTTTAGAACAGGAACAAACAGCACGATTTGGTCAGTTCCACTCCAGTTTACTGGTTATACCGGTTACATGTGCACCCCTAATGTGGCACTTGTGCAGGGTAAAAAAAGCAATTTGAAAGGTGGATAAGTTTAGGACACCGGTTCGATGCTCAGAGAGCTAGCTCAATGAACACTGTTCAATGAGCCAAAGTCCTCCACGTTGGCAGCTCTGCTGGTTAGATGAATGTGATTTTTGGCATATGGCTTGTCCAAAGTAGGCCCATGAGATGAGTGGTCCTGGTCTTGTATGTTCCAGCCACACATCTCAACTGACGTTTGATAACTAGCGAGCTATGCATGAAGGTGACAATGTCTATATAAACGGAAGGTCCGTTCACCGATCAGGTGGGCCACACCATGCATGGATCAGGTAGGCCACACCATACACGGTTTTTGTATACGTGTGACCTGATTAATCAGTGGAAAGGCATGATTTTCGCAACACTTACATCCATAAAAAAGATTCTGAATATTTGTGGGGATTTAGCGGACCATATATGCCATCTAATTCAGTCAAGTTATACATATTTGGCAAGCTGATTTGCCTCAAAAAGGCCCTTCCAACAGTCAGGTGACCCACACCACCAGCGACGGATGAGAATCCTCACCATTAAAAATTTCCGAATATTTGTGGATTCACCGCAGATGAAATATGGCATCCAATCCATTCATATGGTTCATCTGACAGAGTAATTGTAGACCGAAAATTAGGGTGCGGATTGCCTACTTATGGCGCATGGCTACTTAGACGGTACTCTGTGGGCCCCATCATGATGTATGTATTTTATCCACTCTGTCCATCCATTTTTTCAGATCATTTTAGAGCATGAACCCAAAAATGAGGAAGATCCAAGTCTCATTTGGACCACACCACAAGAGAACAGTGGTGATTGAACAGCCACCATTAAAAACTTCCTAGGGCACACTGTAATGTTTACTTTCCATCCAACCTGTTGATTAGGTCACACGAGCCTGGATAAAGGGAAAACATAAACGTCAGCTTCATCTAAAAAATTTATGGTCTTTAAAGAAGCTTTTAATGGTGGGCGTTCAGTCACCGCTGTTTCCTGTGGTGCGGTCCTCATGAGATTTGGATCTGCCTCATTTTTGGGGTCATTCCCTAAAATGATGTAGAAAAATGAATGGACGGAGTGGATAAAACACACACATTATGGTGAGTTCCAAAAAGCATCGTCAACAAGCATCGTCAGTAGGCAGTCCACCTACAGAAAATTAGGCCATGGCCGCACTATATCTATATATACAGTAAATCTACGCCATGGGACCTACTTTTTTACTATATTCTTTGTTCAACGAAGGACAGTGTTAGGAGTAATAGCCTATCGATTTTAACTTTAAGAGTAATTTTCTCGGTAAGATTTCTTTTCAATTATATCTTGTAGTCAGGGCATATGTTATAACAGGTAAAGAGATAATATTTCTCATTAAAGCTTAGAAAGGTCTTCTCTTTGCTAGTACATGTGAGAGGAGAGAAGATTATGTATGGGCAAGATTAAGAGCAGGGGTGAGATGATCTTCGCAAAAGGTTTTCTTGCTTGTTTGAAAATTGAGATGGCTTTTCCAAAAATTCTCTTGATATATGAGAAAAGATGAAAAATATTTATTATTTGTATGTTGTATTTAAGCATTGTCTCTCTGGCATCTTGTGCTCACCTCTTATTTGTCAGTAAAATAATTTGTAAGAGTTTGCCTCCGATTGTAATCATGTTGTAATGAATCACATATATCTTGTGTATCTTTCTCTGCTAATTGTTGTTTATATCAAAATCTAATCATTGTTAGGCTTTGAATAAAAATTGTTAAGCACCTAGGTGTGTAAGAGTACCAGGGAAATAAGTGTCAACGATTCTTTTCTTGATTTTTTTTTTTTTTTAGAATATCTTTACATTGAGAGAATACAAATAAATAAGAAAACTTGCAATCATATTTTTGTCTATTACAAATATCTTAGCAAAAATTATGAGAATTCCATATTTAAGTCTACAGCTATATCGTTTATATTTACGTCTACAGCTATATCTTTCCTAAGTTGGTTTCTAACAGCTCACACTAACACTCCCCCTCAAGTTGATGCATACAAATCTCTGATGCGCAACTTGTTGAGTGAGTTGTAAAACTCTTTGCTTGATACCGCCTTTGTGAGTATGCCTGCTAGTTGATCTTTGGACTTTACAAATGGAAATCGAATCATTTTTGCTTCTAGGTTTTCCTTGATAAAATATCGATCGACTTTCACATGTTTTGTATGGTCATGTTGGACTGGGTCATGTGATATTGCAATAGCAGCTTTGTTGTCACAAAAGAAATCCATTTCTGACGTAGAAGCGAAGCATAGTTCAGTAAGTAGTCTCTTGATCTAGAGTAGTTCACAAAGCGCTTTTGTCATTCCACGGAATTCTGCTTCGGCACTAGAAAGTGCTACCACCTTTTGCTTCTTGCTTCTCCATGTAACAAGATTCCCCCCCAACAAACATAAAATAACCTGAAGTAGACCTTCTGTCTGAGATATTTCCAGCCCAGTCTGCATCTATATAGCCATTAATTCTTAAATGATTATTCTTTGAAAACATAAGTCCCTTCTCAGGCGAGGACTTCGAGTATCTTAGCATCCGGGCTACAACATCCATGTGGTCTTCACCAGGATTATGCATGAATTGGCTAACTACACTTACAATGTATGCAATATTTGGCCGAGTATGTGAGAGATATATAAGTTTGCCAACTAACCTTTGGTACCTCCCTTTATCCATTGGTGCTTGATCTGAGTACTCTCCAAGTCCATGGTTTTGAACAATTGGAGTATCCACTGGTTTACACTCCAACATTCCTACCTTAGTTAATAAATCAAACACATACTTCCTTTGGGAAAGAAATATTCCTTGTCTGGATCTGGCAACCTCAATTCCCAAAAAGTACTTGAGTCCTCCCAAGTTCTTCATCTCAAATTCGGTAGCTAACTCCTTCTGCAGTCTAGATATTTCTTCTTCATCATCTCCTGTGATAATCATGTCATCCACATATATTATCAATATGGCTATCTTGCCCAATTTGTGCTTTATGAATAGTGTGTGGTCTGAGTTGCTTTGCTTGAACCCATATTTCCTCATTGCCAAATTAAACCGCCCAAACCATGCTCGAGGTGATTGTTTCAATCCATATAGTGCTCGTTGCAGTTTGCACACGACCTTGGTTTCAGTGGATGCCGTGTATCCTGGAGGAAGGTCTATGTACACTTCTTCTTCAAGATCACCATGTAGAAAGGCATTTTTTACATCAAATTAATGTAATGGTCAGTCACGGTTGGCTACAAGAGATAACAATATCCTTACAGTGCTCAATTTCGCAATGGGTGAAAAAGTTTCTTGGTAGTCTACCCCATATGTTTGTGTATAGCCTTTTGCCACCAGTCTTGCTTTGTACCTTTCGACCGATCCATTTGCCTTATGTTGGATGAAAAATACCTATTTGCATCCTACTGCTTTCTTTGCTTCAGGTAATGGAACTATGGTCCATGTGTCATTGTCACGCCCCAAACTCGGAAATCGGGCTCACAAAATTTCCGATCACCTAATCCGGCGCCGACAGCCTCCATAGAATCCCATTCTCGGCTCTCAACGCCCATTCGCCAGGTTCCGATCCTGGGATGTTACTAGGGGGATTTTTTTTTAACATCCGTTTGATTCGCAATAAGCATAACCAAAGGCATAACCCACAACAACAACCAAAAACTCCATCACATTTTCACTATGATCAAAAACTTTACAAGTACAATGAACATAAAGGGAAATACAATGAAGATGAACAAAAACTCCAAAATGATCTGCCACGCGCCCAAGCCTCAGCGCTGTTGCGATCCAACGTCACCTGCACGCAACGGTCGTGCATAAGCTTATAGAAAGCTTAGAGGGTAGTGAAAGTGTATGCTCAAGGTGGTAATGCAGTTGTGCAGTATCAGAGTAATGCGGAACATGCTGATGAATGCCAAGAAAACCATTAGCCGTACCAAGGCCATGCGGTGCAAAGAATGATGTCGGCCATTCCAAGGCCATGCAATGCGAAATGCAACTCAAGCATACAAATCCTCATCTAAGTCCACATATCGATACAGCTCAAAATTTGGAATATCACCGGGGTCTAGTACACTCCAAGCCAGATTGCCGCCCCATCGCGCACAATAAGGTGAGTGGAAAAGACCTCACTATCCGCCTACCAATATCGGGCTCGGCTCTCAATAGCGGACTCATTCCTCGAGCTGGTCAGACTCAGCCTAGCATTGCCCCCTACTCTCGGGCGAGTAAGGCCGCATCCCCTTCCAACCGACCACGACACAGTGGAAAGCGCAACTGTCTGGTAATCGGCACTCGACGCTCATGCACCCACTCGGTCTAGACGTTGGAGCAACCTCTTGGTACCATAAGGGTTTAGGGACTTTCACCCATGGATATTTATAGCACCCCATGTAGAACAGTATTTTCGGTATCCAATCCTGCCAACCACGATACGTCTGTGGAGGCTACGGCCCTGATGTCGCTAAGGCATACAGTAACCATATCAAACAATGCGAATGCATGAATCACACTATCCAGTCATACAGCAATTCTGCTCGTATCGTGCGCTCATGTAAGGCAACACCCCCTGTACGGGAGCCCCTAAACAATCTGCCCGAAGGCATATGCTATGATCAGTCATTTCTCATATCAAGCATACGTATGATGCATATGATCATGAATCATGGAACTAAACATGTTATATGGGATGGATGATGTTCATAACGAAGATGGGCTTAAATGGCCTACACATAACATGTACGAGCCTAACAATGGGCCCCAGGGAAAGTCATAATGCGAACAACACTATACTTGCAATGGGGACGTCAAACCGCCATTGCTCCCAAAGTATAGCCCGTCGTAAACATCATTACATAAATCATGTTGGGATTGCACATTGCAATGGACCTTAGGTATATCCCATTGGGCCTTCAATACATCAAATGGGCCGTATCATATGGGCCTCATATTCATCAAGTGAGCCACATCAATGGGCCACACCAATGGGCCTTATGTGCATTGCAATGGGCCATAACCCATGGGCCTTAGAATGCATCAAATGGGCCTAATCTTATGGGCCTTATGTGTATCAAATGGGCCTCGCCAATTGGGCCCCATATGTACATCAAATGGGCCTCAACCCATAAGTCCCAATACATCTTAATGGGCCTTAACCCATGGGCCCCTAATATATTAAATGGGCCTCGACCCATGGGCCTTACATATAAATCAAAGTGGGCGTCAACCATGGGCCACAAGTAAACTGAGATGGGCCTTCCACCACCAGTATATTATATATAATATAATATATAATTTATATATATAGTACATACAATATTATATATAATATAATATTATATATATATATACACACACGTACACACCCACACGCGCACGCACCTGAACACACACACAAATATCACAGCGGGCTCCACCGTCCAGGCGGACGGTGGAAATAAAATACATTTATCACTGTGGGCTCCACGTGGGGCCCACCATAATGTTTATACTCCATCCAATCCGTTGATAAGGTCAAGTAGACCTAGATGAAGGGTGAAAACAATTTTCACCCTGATCCAAAACTTCTGTGGACCCAAAAAGGGTTTCAATGGTAGAGTTCACTTCACACTGTTTCCTATAATGTGGGCCCCCTAAGTCTTGGATGGACCCGAAATTTGGAGGGTGGTCCACTGCCCTGAGGGCCTACCATATGAATGGATTGGATGACAAATAAACATCAAGGTGGGGACCACGGCTGGAGCCGTGGGATCCTGTCCGCCCGCCCGTCTGGGCGCTGGTGCGCAGGCAGCGCCTGCTGCCTTCCTGACACAGCAGCAGCGCCTGCTGCTGCTGGTGTTATGTAATTTTTTTTTATTTCAAGTATTTTTGTGGTTTTTCACAGGTGGGGTCCACATCTAGACAATCCACTCCGTCCAATGGCCCTCCATGGCTCCAAACAAGCAAAACAAGCCCAATATTGGGCATATTTCGTCGTATAAAAGTATTAGGGAAGGTTTCAATGGTGAAAACCACCATTTGCTATGGTATGGCCCGCCAGGACCTCGGGTTGATACCATTTTTCGGTTCAACGCCTGAAATGAGGTTGAGAGGGGAATGGACGGCGTGGATTGAATATATGCATCAAGGTGGGGCCTACATGAGTGGGCCACCCCAAAGCTTGGGAACAAGCTGATATTTGCGTTTTTCCCTTGTCCAGCGTCCAAAGACGCTGGACGGCTTGGTCTGTCACAAGCATGGAGGTGGGCCCTGCTTAGGTGGGCCACCAAATGGAGTATGGTGTGGGTACAAACACACAAAGTGGGCCCCACTTGTAGATGGTTTGGATGGAATACATACCTTGTGGTGGGGTCCATTCAAGTGGGCCACACAACCTCATTATCATCACACATAAAAAAAAAGAGAGGGAGAGAGAGAGATAAAGAGTGGGACACGCGTGATGGAGGGACCCCGGCACTATGGGCCCTCCCTTCGATGATCTACAACATAAATCAAGTGGGCCATTACATGTGGGCCCATTAAATTGAAATCCAACGGTAGAGATCCCTTCTCCACTAGATTAGATGATCTAGATGACCCTAAGTATGCAAGAAAAATAAACATCATGATGGGGTCCATGGAGAATGACCCCATCATGGAATGATCATGATGATCCAAGTGGGCCATCGGCCACATCTTAGGGTCCAAAGTGAGATTTAAACCATTGATCGGTTGGCCTCACTTGGCCCATCTTAAAAATATTAAAAACTACCCTATCAAAGCACCCATTGCTTGATCTTCTTGCTCCCTTGGCTTCCTTAGCTCCTTGTGCTTCTCTTTGATGGAAGAAGATGAGAAATGGATGGCTAGGATGGAAAATCTAGGGATAGAAAGGTAGGCCACACTTGTAGCTTGGAAGAGTTGGAGAGCTCATACGTATGGATTTTTTTCTTGCTTTGGGAGAGTTTGAAAATGAGAGAGAGACTTGTAAAGGGAGAGAGAGAGGGAGTGATGGGTGATGGAGTGATGGATGTGGTGAGTGATGGGTGTAAGAGGCTTTTTGACTTTTGGGGCTAAAGTTGTAAGAAAAGTAAGGCTTGTGTAAGAACTTTTTGACTTTGGGGCTTGCTTGGGAAATGGTGAAAGGTGATGTGTACTTGAAATGATGGGATTGATGGATTGATGGATTGATGTGACATCTCGTAGAGATTCTCTCGGGTTTTGCAACATGCGGCGTTTTCCTCGCACAGAACGCTGGCCCACATCTCCCGACCAGGGTATCACCTCGGCGTGCGAGTCGCAGCATCGAAACTGCGGCGACGGCGCGGTCGCTAAGGTACAAGTATTGGGTTGAGTCGACTCGAGTTGACGGCATGAGAATCAAGTTTGCGCGCAAATACCGATTAAGGGTCGAAGGTTGCCGAAATTCGACCGGAAGGACCGCGGAAGCCTATGAAATGGTACGGTGTAGGATACGGGGCTTACATAGTAGTGCCTCCATTTCTTCCTTTATTGCCTAAGTCCATTTCGGATCAAACAAGGCTTCCTGAACTCCAGCTAGTACTTGACTTGAGGAAAGTACATGCACAAATGCTCTAAGGGGTTCGGATAATCTCCTGGTAGACAAGTAGTTGGCAATTGGATACTTCGATCTTCGCTCTTCAATATCAGGAGAGTATCTATTCAGTAGCTTGCCACGATTTTCCCTGAAGGGCAATGTATATCCAACAGGAGTATTCAAGTCACTTATATTTGAAGGCAGGTCGAGAGTGCTTACCTCAGGGATATTCTCAGGAGATAGGTCTGCAGGTATTGAGGAAGGGGGAGCTTGGTTCAGATGTATTCTGCTCTGTAGGCCCATCCGGCCCTGTGGGTTCAACCGGCCCTGGGCTTGGCTCAACCAACCCTGGGCTTGGTGCTTCGTCCGCCACTGTTTCACTGTTTGGTCAGTCAAAGTGCAACCAATTCTGCTTTTCATCTCGTGTCTCCCCCTGAAGAGAAGAATGGGGGGCTGGAAAAAAGGTGTCGGACTCTAGGAAGGTGACATCCATAGTCACATAGGTGCGTCGGGTAGAGGGATCATAGCACCGATAGCCCTTCTGATGCACAGCGTAGCCCAAGAAGAGACAGCGGAGAGCACACAGATCCAGTTTGGTTCGTTGAGTTTTGTGAAGATGCACATAAGCCACACACCTAAACACTCAGGGATGGACCATTAAGGCTGTGGGTGGGGAGACATGGGACGCTAGAACCCGAAGCGAAGTCTGAAAATTTAAGACTTTGGAGGGTAGTCTGTATAACGCCCCGAAAATCGGGAGTTGAGCAAAGCTCAACTCCCGAGTTCCAACGCATCACTTATGCAATATAGATAATGATGATTAAATATTGTCCATATTAGTGCATTAAACATGAGTAAGATTATACCAAATCAGCATATCATACTCCAGAGTTACTTAAATTGAGCAAGCGGAAGACTGAGATGAACATATAAAGTATAGAAGTGTTTGTCAATCCCCAGAGTATAAGTATGTTACCAGGCTATATAAATACAAGTGTTTGTTCCAAAATTTACAAAATATCAAAATGTAACTGTCCAACTAATCCATGTAACCTTACAATCCCGTCGAGTTAGATCAAGGTCTACAGAGACACACCTGATAGCTGAATATAGGAGAATTCTTCCTCCTCATCCACGAAGTCCAGCTCCATCACGTAAG
Source organism: Magnolia sinica (assembly GCF_029962835.1). Taxonomy (NCBI): domain Eukaryota; kingdom Viridiplantae; phylum Streptophyta; class Magnoliopsida; order Magnoliales; family Magnoliaceae; genus Magnolia; species Magnolia sinica. Next base: position 27,452,293 of record NC_080582.1, on the reverse strand, counting down.
CTGCATCACAACTTGCATCTACATCAAAGTCTAGTTAGTGTTTTAAAATTCCGTCCTAGAGTGGGAGTGAGTGATCAACTCAGTGGTACTATAAGGCAAAGGTTAACATGTTATCAATTCAGTCAAGCGGTAATGATAAAGTAGTACAATAATCATATCCTAAGTACTCATTTGAGGAGTTCAAAACTTTAATTGGGAGGAAATGAGCCGATTTCGTCAATCGGTCCACAATCACCCAAATGGAGTCGTGTCCCTTCCTTGTCTACGGTAACCTCGTAATGAAATCCATAGATATGAAATCCCACTTTCATTTAGCTATGGGCATGGGTGAAGCAATCCAAGAGGTCAGCGATGCTCAGCCTTGACCTGCTGGCACGTGAGACAACAGGATACAAAATCTACTATGTGGGCCTTCATGTTGTCCCACTAGTACGAATGCTTCATATCTCGATACATCTTTATACTACTAGGATGCATCACCATCTTCGAATTGTGAGCAGCTTCGAGAACTTCCTTTCTTAAGTCATGAAAATTTGGGACACATAGGCGGCCACGATAACGTAAACCCCCATCCGAACTAACTCTCCATTCAAAATCTTCATCGTCAGTTGCCTTCTCTCTCATTTTCACCAACAGTTCGCCTCTTTCTCAGCCACAATGATTCAGTCATCAATAAGTGGCTGGACGCGGATGTGTGTGATGCTCTCGAACGGCTCCTCTACTGTAAGCCTCTGTTCGAAGTCTCGCACAAACTCAACCATATTCCATTCATGTATCATCAGTGGAGCTGGAAATGTTATCGTCTTCTTGTGGCTCAATGCGTCTGCCACAAGATTGGCCTTGCCGGAATGGTAGGAGACCTCAAACTTGAAGTCTTTCAAGGTTTCCATCCATCGTCGCTACCTCATATTTAGGTCTCTCTACTTGAACATGTATTTGAGACTCTTATGGTCGCAAAAGAGCTCGAACTCCTCTCCGTAGAGGTAATGTCTCCAGAGCTTTAATGCGAAGATAACTGCTGCCAATTCCAGGTCGTGCGTAGGGTAGTTTTCTTCGTGCTTCCTCAACTGTCGTGAGGCATAGGCGATTACTGTCCTTCTGCATAAGAACATAATCCAAACCAACACAAGACGCGTCGGTGTATATTGTATATCTGACCCCTTGCTTTGACAATACTAGCACGAGTGCGGACGTTAACTTGTCCTTCAATTCCTGAAAGCTGCTTCTGCCTTCTCACTCCAGGCAAACTTAAGATCCTTTCGAGTAAGCTGAGACAATGGTCTGGCTATCTTGAAAAGATCTTCAATGAATCGGCGATAGTATCCAGCAAGTCATAGAAAACTCCTCACTTCTGTAACTGGACCGGGCTGCTCCCAGTCCTGAACTGCAGCCACCTTTGCAAGGTCTATAGCGATACCTTCCTTGGACATAACATGTCCCAGGAACTTGACTTATTCCTTCCATAAGTCACTTTTCTTGCACTGAGCAAATAACTGGTTCTTCCTGAGAGTATCGAAGATTGCTCGCAGGTGCTCTTCGTGATCTTTTCGGCTCTTAGAGTATATCAAAATGCCATCTATAAATACGATGACGAAACGATACAGGTACGGTCGAAACACCCGATTCATAAGGTCCATGAACACTGCCTGTGCGTTCGTAAGTTCGAACGACATCACGAGGAACTCGTAGTGTCCAAAACTGGTTCTGACTGCCGTCTTTTGCACGTCCTCATCCTTGACGCGCAACTGATAGTACCTGGACTGTAAGTCGATCTTCGAGAAATATTGTGCCCCTTTCAACTTGTTAAACAGATCATCTATCTTGGGCAAAGGATACTTGTTCATGACTATCACTTGGTTCAACCTGCGATATCAATACACAATCGCAGTAATCCATCATTCTTCTTCACAAATAACACAGGTGCTCCCCAAGGAGATACACTCGGTCGTATGAAACCTGAATCCAACAAATCATCAATCTGTCTCCTCAATTCCTCCATTTCACTTGGAGGCATGTGATACGTGGGTAAGGAAATAGGTGTCATACCAGGCACAAGGTCAATAGTAAAGTCGATCTCACACCGAAGAGGTAATCCAGGGATCTTCCTGGACCACAGGCATGTTTCCAAGTATCAGACCATTATGATCTTTCAATAGGGCAGCATAACAAAGAACCCGGAAGGGGCAACTGACCTGAATGGGGAAAGTGAAGGTCGTGTTTTCGGGCCCGTGTTGTCACGCCTCGAACTCGGAAACCGGGCTCACAAAATTCCCGATCTCCGAATCCGGCGCCGACAGCCTCCGTAGAACCCCATTCTCGGCTCCCGGCACCCATTTACCAGGTTCCGATCCTGGGATCCTATAAGGAGGATTTCTAATATCAATTTAATTCGTAATGAGCATAACTAAAAGCATAATCCACGAACAATAACCACAAGAACACCATCACAAAATCCACTATAATCAAAACTTTTGAGTACAATACGTATGAAAGAAAAATACAATATAACGAAAGTAACAAAACTCCAAAAGCTCAGCTATACGCTCCAACTGCGGCGAGACAATGGCTGCGACTGCGTCCTGATGTCACCTGCACGCATCGATCGTGCATAAGCTTATAGAAAGCTTAGAAGGTGGTGTAAGTGTGTGCGTAATATAAGCATGATCAGAATGCAAGGTCAGAGTAATGTGGAATCATGGTGATGAGTATATGAATGCAATCAGCCGTACCAAGGCTATGCGGTGCAAGATATGAATGCTATCGGCCATAACATGGCTATGCGATGCGAGATGCAACTCAAGCATGTCAATCCTCATCATATATCAGTACAGTTCTCATTCTGGATAACCACCGGGGTTTAGTACACTCCAAGTGGCACTGTCGTTCTCCTAGCCGCATAGTCCAAGTGTGGCCAATAGTCTGCCAATACCTATCCGGCACGTCGATAGCGGACCCATTCACGAGCTGGTCAAACTCAGCCTAGTATTGCCCCCTACCCTCAGGCGAGTAAGGCCACACCCCTTTCCAACTGACCATGACATAGTGGGAGACGCGGCCTCCTGGTATTCGGCCCTCGTGCGCTCATATATCCACTCGGTCTCGACGTTGGAGTCATCCTCTGGTACCATCGAGTTTAGAGATTTTCACCCAGGGACATCTATGGCGCCCGTATGCTAGAACCAAACATTTTCGGTATCTAACCCAGCCACCCACGATGTATCTGTGGAGGCTATGGCCCTGATGTTGCTAGGGCATACAATAATCATGATCACACAAATGCAAGTGCATGAATTATCCTACCAAACATGCAACAATCCTGCGCATACCAAGCGCTCATGTGGGGCGACTCCGCCTATCAGGGAGCCCATAAATGATCTGCCCGAAGGCATATGTTATAATCATTCACTTCATATCAGGCATACATATGATGCGTATGATCACGAATCATGGATCTATGCTATACATGTTATGTGGTGATGGGCTCTGATCAAAACGAAGATGGGCTTAGACGGCCTATACACTGTAAGTATGGGCCTATTAATGGGCCCTAGGGAGGGAGAGTGACAATGCGGACATTTAACCAACATCATCCTTACAATGTGGACATCAAACCAACATTGCCCCCAAGGAACTCCCGCTATAAAGGTCAACACATAAACCATGGTGGAATCACCTTATAATGGGCCTTATATACATGGGTATTGTATATATATCAAGATGGGCCCCAACGAATGGGCCACAACTACATCAAGATGGGCCTGGTCACCTGGGCCTTATATTCGTCAAGTGGGCCACACCAATGGGGCTTGTAAACATTACAATGGGCCTCATAACATGGGCCATAATTAAGGTAAGTGGGCCACATCCCATGGGCCACCCCCAAATTTAAGTGGCGATAATGATTCCCACCATTAAAATCCTCAAGGCCTGCCATAACATTTATTTCCCATTCATTCTGATCGTAAGGTCCCAAGGAACTTCAATGGTAGCTGTTCAATTCTCACCGTGCATCGTGCCCACATGATAAATAGATCTATCTTATTTTTGTCTCAAGTCTTAAAAATGATCCTTTGAAAATGATTGGACAGTTTGGGTGCAACACGTGCATCATGGCGGATTCCATATGCGAAGGATGGACGGCAAAGATGAGGTACATACCTCATGGTGGGGCCCACACTATGGAAGGTGTGGATTATAACACATACATCAGTGGGTCCCACGTGGGGCCCACCTTAACGTTTATTTTCCACCCAGCCTGGGCACACTGTAATGTCTATTTTCCACCCAACCTGGGCCCACTGTAGTGTTTATTTTCCATCCAATCTGTTCATATGGTCACGTGGACCTGGGCCCACCATGATATGTATTTGCCATCCAACGTATACATGGGCCCACCGTGATATTTTATCTTACGTCCAACCTGTTTAAAAGGTCACGTGGACCTAGGAAAAATGGGGGCCCACTGGGATGTTTATTTGCCACCTAAACTGTTCACAGGGTCATGGTCAGGGGCCCACTGTAATGTGGTTCGCCAATCCAGTTCACCCATTATGTGTGTCGCACTTAACTGAGGGTTCAGACCAACTTTCAGCCACATCCAAATTTCAGGTAGGCCCCACCAAGTGTTTTTATATGTTTAGGCATGTCTTCACATGATTTTAAATGGTGTGGCCCACCTGAGTTCCGTATACAGCTGATTTTTGGGGCGACCTCCTGGTCCGAGGGGACCCATCAAATGCATGGTGTGGATGTTCGAAACGCATCACGGTGGGGCCCACAACTGGGGCCGTGAGGGCCTGCCAAGCCGTCCGCCCGACCACTGACAGCGGCAGCAGCAGGTGCTGCTGCCCCTCTTCCTTTGTGTTTTTTTTTTTAAAATCATATATCTGGTGGTTTTTTATAGGTGGGGCCCACCTCAGACGAATCCATCCCAGCCATTGGTCCCTATAGCTCGATACAATCCCATAGAGTCCAATATTGGGCTGTTTTTGATATACAGGAGCATCAGGGAGTAAATCAAAGGTAGGAACACTGTTTCCTATACCATGGCCCGCCAGGAAACCAGATCAACCTCATTTTTCGGTTCAACGCCTAAAATGATCTGAGGAAGAGGATGGATGGCTTGGATTTTATACATACATCTAGGTGGGGTCTACATGAGTGCCCAAAAAATATATTATTATTTTTTTTAAAAGCTGGCTTGTGCACCAGCGTCAGTTCACACTTCTCTGTTTACCACACCACGTCCAGCGTCCAGATACGCTGGATGGTCTACATGTGGCACAAGCATTGTGGTGGGTCCCACTTGGACGTGGCCCACCTATATGTATACATATATATACATATATATATATATATATATATTAATATAATATGACATATACCCTTAGTCTAGTGTGGGGATCTCCACATTCCCAAATAATGGATGGTGTGGACCACCACCTGTAACAGGATGGGCCACACCATTTGATGGACATCTATAACACACATTTGTGGGGCCCACTCCCATCATAATAGCTAGAGAGAGAGAGAGAGACGTGAAGGGGGAGGGACCCCCCCACTAATGGGCCTTCCCTTATATAATGCATACATCATGTGGGTCCCACAACAAGTGGCCCTTAAAATTGAAAACAATGGTAGATCACCCACCTCTAGGCCTCCTCCTTGCTTCCTTAGCCTTCTATGCTCCTTACCTTGCCTTTTGATGGTGGTTGATGAAAGATGAATGATTGGGATGGGAGATGAGAGAGTAGGGAAAGTGGGCCACACTTAGCATTTGGGAGAGAGTGTTGGATGTATGGAATGTTGTTGCTTGGGCCGATCTTCGAGAAATATTGTGCCCCTTTCAACTGGTTAAACAGATCATCTATCCTGGGCAAAGGATACTTGTTCATGACTGTCACTTCGTTCAACCTGCGATATCAATACACAATCGCAGTGATCCATCATTCTTCTTCACAAACAACACAGGTGCTCTCCAAGGAGATACACTCAATCGTATGAAACCTGAATCCAACAAATCATCAATCTGTCTCCTCAATTCCTCCATTTCACTTGGAGGCATGTGATACGTGAGTAAGGAAATAGGTGACTTACCAGGCACAAGGTCGATAGTAAAGTCGATCTTGCACCGAAGAGGTAATCCAGGGATCTTCCTGGACCACAGGCATGTTTCCAAGTATCAGACCATTATGATCTTTCAATAGGGCAGCATAACAAAGAACCCGGAAGGGGCAACTGACCTGAATGGGGAAAGTGAAGGTCGTGTTTTCGGGCCCGTGTGCCGGCTGGGTTGTCGTGGACCGTCTGACGAAGTTGGCACATTTTCTTGCGATTCGTGCGACTTGGCCTTTGGACCGACTTGTGAGGTTATTCATCGAGGAGATTGTGAGACTGCACGGTGTTCCAGTCTCGATCGTTTCTGACCGAGACCCGAGGTTCACGTCTCAGTTTTGGAGGAGCTTTCAGAGAGCTATGGGCACTGATTTGCAGCTCAGCACCTCGTATCACCCGCAGACCGATGGTCAGACTGAGAGGGTCAATTAAATCCTTGAGGACATGCTTCGGGCCTACATGATTGACTTCGGGGGTAGCTAGGATGAGCACCTGCGATTAGCTGAGTTCGCATACAATAACAGCTATCAGGCGACCATTGGCATGACTCCTTTTGAGACATTATATGGCAGACCGTGCAGATCTCCGAGTTGTTGGACCGAGGTTGGTGAGCGGCGTCTCCTAGGTCCCGAGCTTGTGCAGCAGACATCAGAGGTTATCGATATCATCAGGCAGAGGATGCGCACAGCTTAGAGCCGGCAGAATAGTTTTGTTAATCGCTGGCGTTGTCCCTTGGAGTTTGATGTAAGGGACCACGTGTATCTCAAGCTCTCGCCTATGAAGGGCGTAGTTCGATTTGGAGCGAAGGGCAAGCTTACCCCGAGATTCATAGGACCTTTTGAGATCATTAAGCGCATTGACGCCGTGGCCTATCGACTTGCCTTACCATCTCAGTTGTCTAGCGTCCACAATATTTTTCACGTCTCTATGTTGAGGAAGTGTGGGTCAGACATAGTTTCTGTTATCGATTGGCCGCTGCTAGAGGTTCGTGAGGATGCTTCTTACATTGAGCAGCCAGTCTGTATCCTTGATCGAAATGAGTAGGTCCTCTGGACTAAGGTCATTCCGTTGATGAAGTTTTAGTGGGGTCACCATTCTGTTGAGGAGACTTCTTGAGAGCGCGAGGCCGAGATTCGAGAGCGCTATCCCCATCTCTTTGATGATTGATTATATGTTGTATCTTGTATGCTGTCTTTGATTTTATATGACGATGTCTTGTTTCCTCTTCTATTATGAGTTGTGTCTAGTTGCGATAATTGTACAAATTTTGAGGATAAAATTTTTATTTGGAGGGGAGAGTTGTAAGACCCGTATCATAATTCGTACCATTCCGTGGACTTCTGCGGTCCTCCCAGTCGAATTTCGGCAACCCTCGACCTGTATTCGATGTTTACGCGTGATCCTAAGCCAGGTCCTATATACCAAAGTTGGCTCGATCCGAAACTTGTATCATAGTGACTGCACCGTCGCCGCAGTTCTAACGCCGTGACTCATACACCGATCTGATACCTAGGCTAGGAGATATGGGCCTGCGTTCATTCCGAAGAAACGCCACGCGTTGCGAACTTTGAGGGAATCTCTACGACATGTCACATCAAATCAAGCCAAGTACACCACCTTACCTCCATGCCACCTCACCCAACCACAAGTACAAGTGACCTCTCTCTCTTTTCCCATAAGTTAACCCTCTCTCTCCCCTCACTACTCCTCTTTTACACATTTTCAAACAAACTCATATCTTTCCTTACAACCACCACGATGCATGTGTTTCATCCAAACCATCCAACCATTTTAGAGATTATTTTAAGGCCTATGTTGGAATAAAAAATTATATATATATAAGACAGATCTAGGATCAGGTGGACCACATTATAGAAAACAGTGGGTTTGAACGTCCACCATTAAACCCTTAGGAATTCTAATAGTGAAAATCCTTATCACCACTTATATTTGAGTGTGGCCCATTTGATATACATGTGGCCCATGTGGTGTTGCCCACTTACCATATTTATGGCCCATTATTGAGGCCCACCTTGATTTGTATGAGGCCCGTTGTTGAGGCCGCCTTAATAGATATGAGGCCTATGTTATAAGGCCCATTGTGACGTATGCAAGGCCCATGTGATTAGGCCCAACTTGATGTATTTGTAGCCCGCCCACTGAGGCCCACTTTGATATATATGAGACCCATGGTATGAGGCCCATTTGAAGTATTGGAGGCCCATAGTGGCGAGGTCCCTCCCTTCCATCACCGTCTCTCTCTCTCTCTCTCTCTCTCTCTCTCTCTCTCTCTCTCTCTCTCTCTCTCTCCATTGTGATGGTGTGGATCCCACCAATATGTGTTATATCTACCTCATCCATCAACATCAGACGGTGTGGCCCACCCTATTGTAGGTGATGATCCACACCATCCACTGTTGAAATGGATCCAATGCCCTTCTTGTTATATATTATATTTTATATAATATATATATGATATATATAATATAATATTATATATATATATAATATAAGATATATATTATATATGTATATAAGTGCAGGTGGGCACGTCCATGTGGAACCCACCATGATGCCCGTGTTTACGCCGTCCAGCGTCCCTAGACGCTGGACATGAGGGAGCTAACATGGAGTGCGTGTACTGCCATGGGTGTGAGCTAACGTGAGTGGGTGGCTGATGGTGAAGTGTAGACCCCTTATGCAGGCCCCACCTTGATGAATAATCCAAGTCGTCCATCCTATTTCCCAGATCATTTTAGGCGTTGAGCCAAAATTTGGGACCAATCCGATTCTCGGGTGGGCCATACCATAGGAAATAGCGGTAATACCGTTAAAACCCACCTTGAATTTTCTATTCGCCAAGAACACGTTACATATTGGTCTCATTTGGTCAATCAAGGGCCATAGAATCCAATGGCTGGGTTGGATTTTTTAGATGTAGGCCCCACATGGGAAAAACTGCAGAATTTCTGATTTCAAAAAAAAAACTTTAGGCAGCAGTGCCTACCGCTGCCGCTAACACACCAGAGACGCATAGGCGGCGCCTGCGGCATTTGGCGGATGGACAGCAGGGACCGTTGGGTCCCAGCCGTGGGCCTCACCATGATGTGTACCACACATCCACAACGTGCATTTTAATGGGGCCGCTTAGGGTTGTGATCCCTCCATAAATCGGTCGTACTCATCACTCAGGAGGCCCACGTCATAGGAAACAGTGGCGTTGATCGTCTACCATTGGAACCCCTTCTGGGTGTCACAGAAGTTCCGGATCATTATGAAATTTGTTTTCCCTCTTCATCACGGTCCGTGTGACCTTGTCAAGGGCTTGGATGGATGATAAACATTATGGTGGGCCCCACATGGGACCCACTGACATATGTATTATATCCTGTGCCGTCCCAGGGTGGGACGGCTGGTGTATCTCACTCCAGCAGCCACCGAAGTGGCGTTACCAAGCTCTGTGGCCCCACCTGTGTCATCCACACCATTCATTTATGGACCCACCATAATGCATGTGTTGCATCCAAGCCCTCCAACCATTTTGGAAGCCCATTTTAAGGCTGGAAACTAAAAATAAGACAGATCCAATATCAGGTGGACCACACCATAGAAAACAGTAGTGATGAATGCCTACCATTGAAACCCCATTTTTTTGGGTTACAAAAGTTTTAGACCAATATGATATTTGTTTTCCTCTAAGGTCAGGTCTTTGTGACCTTATGAACAAACTGGACGAAAATTAAATGTTATGGTGGACCCACTAGAATTTGATAGTGGAAAATGGTTCTTGTGACCTTATGAATAGTATGGATGGAAAATAAATTCTATGGTGGGCCCACTAGAAAATTTAACGGTGGAAATCATTGTCGCCATTGTCATTCATGGTATGGTTCAGATGATCTCTGGATATGATTTTTTTTATAATGCTCCAAAATAATCCCTAATAATGGTGGAAGTATGTTGTTGGTACGGTCCATTTAATAGAGGCCCACTCTGATATACATAAGGCCCATGTGATTAGGCCCATCTTGATGTATTTGTGGCCCATTGTTGAGGCCCACCTTGATATATATGAAACCCATATTATGAGGCCCATTATGATGTATGCAAGGCCCATGTGACTAGACCCATCTTGATGCATTTATGGCTCATTGTTGAGGCCCACCTTGATATATATGAAACCCATATTATGAGGCCCATTGTGATGTATGCAAGGCCCGTGTGACTAGGCCCATCTTGATGCATTTATGGCCCGTCGTTGAGGCCCACCTTGATATATATACGAGACCCATGTATGAGGCCCATTTGATGTCCTGGAGGCCCATGGGTCAAGGCCCAATAGGATGTACGTAAGGCCCATTGTAGTGTGATTCCACCATGGTGTATGTGTTGACCTTTATAACAGGTTATGCCTAATGTTGGTTAAATGTCTGCATTATGACTCTCCCTAGGGCGCATTGATAGGCTCATACTTGTAACACATAGCTCGTCTAGGCCCATCTTCATTATGACAGAGCCCATCACCACATAACTTGTTTAGTATAGATCCATTATTCATGATCATATGCATCATATGTATGCCTGATATGAGGAGTGACTGATTATAGCTTATGCCTTCGGGCAGATTGTTTATGGGCTCCCTAAGAGGCGAAGTTGTCCCACATGAGTGTTCAATATGCGCAGGATTGTTGCATGTCTGATAGTATGATTCATGCACTTGCATTTGTGCGATTGTGATTATTGTATGCCCTAGCGATATCAGGGCCATAGCCTTCACAAACACATCGTGGGTGGCTGGATTGGATACCGAAAATATTGTTACTAAGCATCGGGGCGCCATAAATGTCCCTGGGTGAAAATTTTTAAACCGAATGTACCAGAGGATGACTCCAACGTCGAGACCGAGTGGATATATGAGCGCACGAGGGCTGAATACTAGGAGGCCGCGTCTCCCACTGTGTCGTGATCGGTTGAAAAGGGGTGTGGCCTTACTTGCCCGAGAGTAAGGGGCAATACTGAGTTTTACCAGCTCGTGAATGGGTCCGCTATCAACATGCCAAATAGGTATTGACAGACTATTGGTCAGGCGGATAGTGAGGTTTCTTACACTCACTTGGACTGTACGGCTAGGAGAGCGGCAATGCCATTTGGAGTGTACTGAACTCCGGTGAATATCCAGAATGAGAATTGTACTGATATATGATGAGGATTGGCATGCTTAAGTTGCATCTCGCATCGCATGGCTGTGTTATAGCCACTAGCATTCATATCCTGCACCGTATAGCCTTAGTACGGCTGATTGCATTCATGTACTCATCAGTATGATTCCACATTACTCTGACCTTACATTCTGAGCACGCTTATATTGCGCACATAGTAACACCACCCTCTAAGCTTTCTTTAAGCTTATGCATGATTGATGCGTGCAGGTGACGTCAGGACGCAGTCGTAGCATAGGAGCAGTAGGAGCGTGCAGTTGAGCTTTTAGAGTTTTCGTTATTTGTATTATCTTGTATTTTCTTTCAGACGCATTGTACTCAAAATTTTTTATCATAGTGAATTTTGTGATGGTGTTCTTGTGGTTATTGTTCGTGGGTTAGGCTTATGGTTATGCTCATTACAAATCAAATTGATGATTAGAAACCCTCCTTGTAGCATCCCAGGATCGAAACTTGGGGTATGGGTGCCGGGAGCCGAGAATGGGGTACTACGGAGGTTGTCTGTGCCGAATCCGGTGAGCGGGAATTTTGTGAGCCCGATTTTCGAGTTCTGGGCATGACAGCCCATCACCACATAACTTGTTTAGTATAGATCCATGATTCATGCTCATGCACATCATATGTATGCTTGATATGAGGAGTGACTGGTCATAGCATATGCCTTCGAGCAGATTATTTATGGGCTCCCTGATAGGCAGAGTTGCCCTTCATGAGCGCGCGGTACACGTAAGACTGTTCATGACTGGTAGTGTGATTCATGCAATTCACATTTATATAACATGATTACTATACGCCCTAGCGACATCAGGGTTATGACCTCCATAGACACAGCGTGGATGGCAGGATCGAATACTAAAAATATTGTTACTAAGCATCGAGGCGCCATAGATGTCCCTGGGTGAAAATTCTTAAATCCGATAGTACCAGAGGATGACTCCAACGTCGAGACCGAGTGGATATATGAGCCCTCGAGGGCCGTATACCAGTAGGTCACGCTCCTACTGTGTCATGGTCGGTTGGAAAGGGTTGTGACCTTACCCCCCTGAGTGAGGGAGTAATTTCTAGGTTAAGTTTAACTAGCTTAAGGAATCGGTCCGCTATCGACGAGCCGGGCCCAATATTGGCAGGCGGATAGTGAGGTCTCTTCCACTCTCCTAGTTGTGCATCTGGATAGGGGCGACAAGCTGGCGTAAAGTGTATTAGACCCCGCTGATTATCCAGAATGAGAACTGTACTGATATATGATGAGGATTGACATGCTTGAACTGCATCTCGCATCGCATGGTCTTGACATGGCTGATAGCATTCATATCTTACACCGCATAGTCTTGGTACGACTGATTGCATTCATGTACTCATCAGCATGATTTCACATTTCTCTGACCTTGCATTTTTAACACGCTTATATTGCGCACACACTTACACCACCCTCTAAGCTTTCTATAAGCTTATACACGATTGATGCATGCAGGTGACGCCAGGACATAGCCATAACATAGGAGCAGAAGGAGCGTGAAGTTGAGCTTTTGGAGTTTTCGTTATTTGCATTATCTTGTATTTCCCTTCAGACGCATTGTACTCAAAAGTTTTTTATCATAGTGGATTTTATGATGGTGTTCTTGTGGTTATTGTTCGTGAGTTATGCTTATGGTTATGCTCATTACGAATCAAATTGATCGTAGAAATCCTCCTTATAGGATCCCAGGATCGGAACCTAGTAAATGGGTGCCGGGAGCTGAGAATGGGGTTCTACGGAGGCTGTCGGCATCGGATTCGGCTATCGAAAATTTTGTGAGCCCGATTTCTGAGTTTGGGGCGTGACATCTCTGGAGTATGATATGCTGAGTTGGTGTAATTCCATTCATGCTAAATACATTAATATGAACAACATTCAATCATCATTATCGATGTTGCATAAGTGATGTGTTGTAACTCGAGAGTTGAGCATCTGCTCGATCCCCAATTTTTGGGGCGTTACAGGCCTCCTTCTCGAACATATACGTAACTAACTCTACCTGCTCTGCCTCAGTGTAGTATAGCGGCTTCAGCATCTTAGAGATGCGGTCGAGCCAGTATTCGGCTTCTTCGGGCCTGTGAGTGCCCGCGAAGGTAGGGGGTCAAAAGCGCTGAAAGTGCTCAAATAAACTGCTGGCATTCATATTTCCAGCAGGCTGCACAGGTGGTGCAGGCGGGACCACATTCATCTTTTGGGCAAGGGCCCCTGCAATTGTAGTTCAAATTTGTTGTTACTGCTGCATTAGGAGCATCATCTGCTCCAACCTATCGGGAGGAGAAGCCACCTGAGGCATGTGTGGCGTTGAGGTAAACGCATGGTTCTGTTTTGGAACCGGTGGTGCACTAGGTGTTGGCCCATTCGTGGGGCCATTGGCCGGCTAAGAATTCGGCATGGTATCACTATCATGGCCCAAACTGGGGTCTGTGTAGCTATTGCTCAGGAGAGGTGCCCCGTTAAACGATCCGTCAAGTACGAGACTTGCAGTGCTCCGAGTGCTCTTAGGTGGCATTCCCTATATACAACATAGGGTACAACCCGAGTAAGATTTAGCATAATAACACACACTTATCCAAACATCATTCACATTCTAAATCAAAAGAAGCTTCATGCATTCCATTTAACCAAAATCATCATAATACATGAGATATAGTCTTACATGGATCATGACAGAAGATGCAAGTGAGCTAATCTAACACAAGTTCTAAACACTAAACATACTAACAACCAACCAAGCCTACCAGGGCTATTACAAAAGAAAACGAGAAACAAAGCAAACTAAAAGACGACTGCATTGTATGACTAGCTGTCCAAATCTAGTGATAGTGGAGGAGCACCCTTGTCCTGCATACAGCACAAGAGGGCCTTCAGAGTGCGGGACATCTTCTTAAATCTCTGCTTCATGTAAGCCTGACTCTCTTCAAACTTTTGTTTCAATTCAACCTGGGTCTCCTTGACCTCTTGTCTCAGGGCGGCCTGGTTCTCTTCAATCTAAGCCAGGCGGGCTTCCAGGGCGACCTGATCACGGTGGTGCCCATGTGTGGCAGTAGGAGGTCCCTCATCAGAATCTTGGGCCTCCTCCTCTTCTTCCTCACTTCCTTCTTTCGTCTCATTTCCTTCCTCTTCTTTATTGCTTTATTCCTCTATTTCATTACTTTCTTCCTCCTCACTTTCTGTCTCGCCCCCATAATCATCAAGTCGGGCTTGACGTTGTCGAGGGCCAATTCTCATGTTGTTGAGCATAGTATCATTAATGAAGTGAATTGGCGCAAGCTCATCCATGTTAAGTCTATAGCCGAACTCTCGAGCAACCTTGCATATAAGTCGGTCGAATGGGAGTGAAACGTATCTCCTAACAGAGCGTACGGTCTGAATTATCTGTAGTAGGACGAACGTAGGCAGACACAGCTTGTCTCCCTGCCTAGCTCTATACAGGAAGTCCACCATCAAACAAGTGCATTCGGAACGGTTGCCCCACCTAGGATACACATTATATGTGAATATGTGGTGGAGCAGGTGAAAATCGTTTGACAATTTGGTCGATGGAAGGCAATTACCTCGCTTCCAGTGAACCATTCGGCCACAAAGAAACCGCGTATGGCGATCTCTTTCTAGCACATTCTTGAGATGAGATTCATTAACATGCACTTCACCACGTGCGATTCTCATAATTCGGGCCATCACATCCACATTGATTATTACTTCCCGCCTTCCTACAAGAATAGTAAACTGTCGAGGCTCCAGTAGTGGATCCCTAATGTGGGCATAGAAGGCTCGGTCAGTGCTCTCGTACGCATGAGACTTGCCTTCAAATATGGGACCCCACCCGGAGTCCAACAAGAGGTCCATTACCGGATATAACCCAAATAGCCTTTCGTCTACATATGCTTCAAACACAACTTTATGGCCACTAAGCTTACCGTGTTCGATGTCCACCGGTAGAGTTCTTTCAAGTGGAATCTGGGGATCGAGATCCCACTTCATCCTTTGCTCTCGTGCGGCGCTTGTACTTGCTTTCGGGCCCGCTTTCTTCCTTGGACAGGTCGGGCGGCTAGGCCCGGCTTCATCTGTGGACGATCTTCTCTTTTCCATGAGGGAAAGGAGCATGGAGAGCAAAAAGATGGCAACTACTAGCTCAAAAAAAACCATGGAAGTGAAGAAAGCTTGATGGAGAAGATGGGTTAGTGGGTTTTGGGGTTTATGAGACACAATGGTGGACTTGTGTGCTCAAATGAGAGGAAATAAGGGAGATGGGAGGTGGTACGAGATGGGTTTTGAGGGAAATGGTGGTGGGTGTATGTGTATTGAAGAAGAAGAAGAAGATGGAGTATGGAATGAAGATTTGAGAGGGAAAATGAGATTTTTGAGGAGTTTTGAGAGCTAGGAGGGGTGAAATGGAGTGAAAATGAGGTAAAGGGGGCAAAATAGAGGGCCTCACACGGATTTGCATGGCCCCACACATGTGGGAAGGGTGGCGGGCCGCCGGACCAGCGGGCCCGCCGCGGCTCGCTGGAGTGATCCGCTGGACCGTGGTTGGTGCCGCCGCCCCTAGGCGGTGCACACCCCCCTCCCGTGGTGCCGAAAATGTGCGGTGGACCCCTGGGTCCCATCGATTTTCGTGGTTTGGGCCCCCTCGTCCGTTTGAGGTGGTTTCGAGTCCCAACAAGTGCGTATTCACTCTTTCCGGGTCATTTGAGTGTGGTATTCACCGAGTCATCATTCAAACCCATCGATTGATGGTCGAGAAAGGAATTCGGATCATTTCACATGATCACAGATGCATACGGGTCACATTTCAAGGGTCAGTTTCACCTGTCGGAGAAACTTGGGATCCTATGATCATTTCTACGTTTTATCGCCCCCATCTAAGTCAAAGTACATCAGTGTGTATCGTGTTACCATAACCCAGGTCCAGTTTAATCCAAATCATGCTCTGATACCAACTTGTCACGCCCCAAAAATCGGGAGTCGAGCAAAGCTCAACTCCCGAGTTCCAACGCATCACTTATGCAACATAGATAATGATGATTAAATGTTGTCCATATTAGTGCATTAAACATGTGTGGAATTACACCAAATTAGTATATCATACTCTAGAGTTACTTAAATTGAGCAAGTGGAAGACTGAGATAAACATATAAAGTATAAAAGTATTTGTCAATCCCCAGAGTATAAGTATGTTACCAGGCTATATAAATCAAGTGTTTGTTCCAAAATTTACAAAATATCAAAATGTAACTGTCCAACTAATCCATGTAACCCTGTAATCCGGTCGAGTCAAATTAAGGTCTACAAAGACCCACCCGATAGCTGAGTATAGGAGAATTCCTCCTCCTCATATATGAAGTCCGGCTCTGTCACGTAAGCCACATCACAACCTGCATTTACATCAGAGTCTGGTTAGTGTTTTAAAATACTGTCCCAGAGTGGGAGTGAGTGATCAACTCAGTGGTACTATAAAGCAAAGGTTAACATGTTATCAATTCAGTCAAGCAGTAATAATAAAGCAGTACAACAATCATATCCTAAGTACTCTTGTTAATGCAGGAATGGCATGTTGTAATGATGCATGCCCTCGCCTGCACTCCCTCAGTGATACCATCTCACGATCGTGCATGGCAAACTCTTTAAACATGCGCTTCCTCACCAAAGCACATGTAATATGGTGCATGGTCGTGTTAGCCAAGTAATTTATTAGGCTTATTCGTACAGCAGATTCGAAAAGGTAAGGTACCTCCCTTTATATCACTTACCCAAACAATGATCCATTTAGGGTCGTCAATCCTAATTAATCACATACGATAGGCAAGTTATAGGGCATCACTCCTGATGA
Organism: Magnolia sinica; assembly: GCF_029962835.1. Classification (NCBI taxonomy): domain Eukaryota; kingdom Viridiplantae; phylum Streptophyta; class Magnoliopsida; order Magnoliales; family Magnoliaceae; genus Magnolia; species Magnolia sinica. The sequence continues at coordinate 27,435,114 of NC_080582.1, read as the reverse complement.
AAAGTAGTGGATAGGTAAGTTCATGAGTTCATATACGAGGTCATTACGGAGAGACTCGTCACCTCAGCATAGGCCTAGTTTATACTCGAGGTCACTACGAGAAGGCTCGTCACCTTAGCATAGGCCGATAGCTCGAATACAGTATCTCATACCATTGTATTCGGCTTACGAGTTTGGGTTGCTCACTGGTCACTACGAGGAGGCTCGTCACCCCAACATAGGCCGACAGCTCGACCGCGGTGTCCCATACCACCATGTCCGGCCCATGAGTCTTGGCGGATCTTTGTACTATGGTTTAAACGGGTTTTGCATTGGTAAGTGGTACCTTAGATTTAATTAGTAGCGTCCATACATGGTAAACACATAATAGGCCAATCGGGTTACTTGATAAGTACGATTGGTACGAGTATATGTTGAATTAATCGACATGAAGCGCGTAAGCACTCATCGTGGCCTAACCACTGTCGACAATCAACGTACGGCTCGGATTTATCAAATGTATCTAATGTGGCAGAACTAGTTCGGCCACTCAATCAGGAGTCATTACCGATTGCCTGGACTACGTGGTAGTCCCAAACATACTCCAATGCAATAGGGAATCACATATGTTACTCATGACAGCATTTAACAAATGATTCAAAAATAAATCTCATTTGAGCATTTTATCAAATACATTGAACATGTTGACATATATGTGCATTTCATCCATAAATCACATAGTAGTAATTTACACTATACGAGGGAAACTATTCATATGACGAAGGAAACTAAGAATCCTGTCTTCATATACTTAATAAGTACAATCCATCAACGAAATCTCATTCAGACATTTTTACAAACACTTAGACTACACAATTCTAAGTATATAGGCTAGACTTATTACGACATGAATTATAGCAAATCATTTCACAACATCATTCACAAAGTATATAGCATACATGTATCCGAGATTAGAAACCATGATAAGTACAAATCAGGATTTATCATTCATTCAAACATTTCAACAAACACATAGGATGCATTTTATATTCACTTAAATCACACACATATATAATCCATCGAATACATCATAGTTAAGGTCATATGTCAGCAATCAAGTCAGACATAAATCATTACTGACATTGAAAGCCTTGAAAACTATAATCTAAACGTTTATAGTCTGTGCCTTTCATCGGTTTGCTCATTACGAACTCGATTCGTACACTACACTTCCGTTTATAGCAAAACGGTTACCTAAATCACGAAATAGGTTAGCTATTTCATCGATTCCTCTATTTGAATTCCTAAAACAAGATTAGAGTTAGGATTTCTTACCCCAGTCAAATCTAGGATCTTTGGTGTAGCGAAACGGGAGAGGTGATTTAGCCCGTGGGGTGGTGGGAGTGATTCCCAGCAACGATCCACAAATCTCTCTCTCTTTTCCTCACTCTTTTCCCCTCTTTCCTCTCTTCTCTCTCTTAAGGTTAGAGAATTCGTATGGAATGAGAGAGGGGTGGTTTAAGGGCATTATATAAGCCCAGGACTGATGTCAATGGCCCCACGGCCATGGTATACTTAGGTTATAGCCAAAGGGTCTGTTTCAGGCAAACAGGACTCATCTGGAGGCCCATTATGCACCTATATCATGGAGTAAGTTTCCTGACCATGGATCTAAGCCAGGTTAAGGTTTTGGTCCGATCGAATTTGTAAATCGACCGTAGAGCACCTGTTTCAGTTCAACGGTCATTGTCACTCGATCAGGGCCACAAGTATACTGACATATGCGAAAAAAATTTCCTGATCCATGGGTAAAGTTTGGTCAGAAACTGATGGTCTAAAACCTTCAATTTCGCCCACAAGTAAATGGTCCAATTTACTTAAGTTTGAGTTCATTTTCTAAAGATATTCGCGTTTCTCACACACTTTGCTCAGGGCTCAAGTTGTGCATTTCTAGATACTATTTGGGTTCGATTCCAGCGATACTTGTCAAGCCTAGTATGACGGTCATAACCTTATAGTTTCACGATAATCGGACTTTCGACGCGCGGTCCAGGTCCGATACGGAGTTTCAATGTGCTCCCGAGAGCAACTGGGTTTTGAGATTGCTCTTAGGTCTTTAAGTAATGTTGAGTTAGCGATTCTAATGGTTTTGGGTCTTGCAGTTTGTATAGATAGTGGTTCAAGATAATTCACCGATTAATTTAGCTTAGTGCTTAACTAATTTTTGTCTAATTTCTAAAGGATTCGTTCATTAAGGATTTCTGTCTAAGGTAGTACTTGGGTCTTTATACGAATTTTTTTGAGACGTTACAGTCTGTTGAGTAAATGTATGGCAGTAGACACCGCATTAGACCAATATCGAGTCGGCACATGAGCTCTATGTAGTAAAGCTCGTGCAGTTTCGAGAATATGGCGGTTCTTCTGCTCAGCTACACCGTTTTGTTGAGGGGTCTGAGGACATGATGTCTTATGAATGAGTCCATGGTGTTCAAAATAGGTGCGAAGCGCTGATTAACATATTCGCCACCATTATCAGAGCGGAGAACTCATAGTTGGGTAGAAAACTGAGTTTCGATCATCGCATGGAATGACTGAAATATGTGTTCATCTTTATGTTTCATCAAGTAAAGCCAGGTCATACGAGGACAGTCATCAACAAAAATAACGAACCAACGAACACCAGAACCAATAGAGATGGGGAGAGACCCTACACATCAGAGTGAACTAAAGCAAAAGGAATAGTACTTTTATTCATACTTAATGCATATGAAGTACGGTGACTTTTGGCTAAAATACAGGTATTACATTTAAGATCAGACAACACCCATATTAGAAAAAAGATCAGGTAGTAAATGTTTTAGATAACCAAAATTTGGATGTCCCAAACGTCGATGCCATAGCCAGATTTGTCGTTCCCTCCCATTACTCTGTATGTGATGAGCATGACCCATGCTGACATCTTCCATGTAGTATAGGCTCCCCCTTTTAGTACCACGCCCAATTATCTCCTTGGTGAGAATATCCTGAAGAAGACAAAATGTAGGATAAATGAGGACAACACAATTTAATTCTGTAGTAACTTGACTAACATATAGTAATTTATGAGAGAGTGATGGTACAAGTAACGTATTCGACAATTGGAGGGAAGGAGACAGATACACAGATCCAGCCCCTGTGACCGGAGAGACAACCCCATTAGCATTTACAACACTGGTGCGTCGTGGTGGAGATGTCATAGTAAAATCGGTAGCTGCAAAAGTCATGTAGCGTGTGGCTCCAAAGTCAAGGAGCCAGACACCACGATCAACATCATATGAGGAGGTAACTAAACCAAAACTAGAGTTACATATATCGGAGACGGGTCCCGCATCTTGAAAAGACTCAGCCTGGGGAATCAAGGAAAGGTGGGGTTCGGATGACACTACAGCCACATTGCCCGTGTTCACATCCGCACTAGCCGAGTCCTTTTTCTTTGCCTGCAACTCATACCACCAATCAAGATAGCCATTTTTTTAAAAAATAATTCTCACTTGTATGGTGATGGTTGCCACAATGGAAACATTTCGTTCCTTCGGGAACAATCCATGACTTAGAGGTTGCAGTGGATTTCCCAATGGGCTGGCTGGAGATTGCAACAAAGGGTGAGATGGCTGAACTCAGTTTCAGCCCCTTGGTGGTTAGAACCACTCCAGAGGTATTGTCGGGGTCGCCAGTGCTCATGACTGCCTGTCGGAGAGCCTCCCTGCGAACATAAATATAAGCTTGCTCGATGGAAGGAAATGGGTGCATCTGAAGCACATCGCTACGAATGTTGTCGAGGCGATCATCAAGACCGTCGAGGAAGGTGTAAACACGATCCTCTTGGAGTAGGTTGTTGTAGTGTTGGATATCGGTGGTGCATTCCATCGGATTCAGACAGCAGAAATCAATTTCCCGCCAAAGTCCTTGTAGTTCGATGTAGAACTTCTCAAGGGAGCCGCCTGCTTGTTGCAAGCGAGCCACACGTCGCCTGAGTTCGTAGACTTGAGAAGTATCGCTGCCATCGAAATAAGTTGTAGCAATGGCATCCCAGACTGATTTTGCAATGGAAAATCGAATGAAATTGTCAATGAGTGTTGGGTCCATAGAGTTTATCAACCATCCTTTGACAATGGCATTATCAGTACGCCATTTTTGAAAGGATGGATCTGCCTGCAATGGTGGTGGACGGTCGCCATTGATGTAGCCCAGTTTGTCTTTGCCGAAGATGTACATCTCGACAACCTGGGACCAAAGGACGTAGTTGGAACCATCCAACTTGATGTCGATTGGAGCGGTCGAGTTTTCGGTGGTCGAAGTCGGGACCTAGACTTTGGATAAAACTTCGGTCATTTGGTCGGTAAGGATGGTGAGGATGGAGTTGGTATGTGTTGGAGGGTCACCAGCACCGGTGTCAGCCATAGCTAGAAGGCACAGATCAAACAGAGAAAGCTAGGTTTTTTTTTTGGTGGAGGGAGCTAAGGATCAGATGGCTCTGATACCATGTCAATGATTCTTTTCTTGATTTTTTTTTATTTTTAGAATATCTTTACATTGAGAGAATACAAATAAATAGGAAAACCTGCAATCCTATTTTTGTCTATTACAGATATCTTGGCAAAGATTATGAGAATTCTATATTTAAGTCTACAGCTATCTTGTCTATATTTACGTCTACAGCTATATCTTTCCTAAGTTGGTTTCTAACAGCTCACGCCAACAATAAATTCCTGCTTATTAGACCTATTGAACACTTGCGCCAATGATCACTTCAAACCTCTAGACCAAAAAAGCCATCCTGGATGAGTTCTGATAGATTATTTATGTGTTAGTTTTAACAAATTGTTAGGGATAAGGATGTGTGATGAGTTCAATCTCTTAATATAATGTGATTTGGCCTACCTGGGTATTGTTGGGTTTATACATTAAGATGCAAATGAGGTCCATATGATCCAATAAGAGATTCATTAGTATCCTAACGATACTCTTAGGGCTAAGATCTGATAGATCCAATCATCTATTTAGTGGTTTTCCATTGGTATGTGCTAATATTCCAAAGGTTCTAAATTATTTTGCATGTGCTTTCAAACATTAATATTTTATTTTAACTGGTAAAATGTTTTCACCATATATGACAATAAACTTGGTTTCTATGAAATTTAGATTGAGGTTTATAATCATTTAAGATGGAGCATCATAACTAGTGTCTCTCTCTAGCCGATGATTCCTCCTTATGAATAAAATCAATTTTAAAGGGAGAGAAGCACGAGAAGAGAGGCTTTGAATGCCCAAACTCCCTTGGCATTGCCACTCTATAAGAAGGAGAGATAAAGAGAGAAAAGTGAGAGAGGAGAAAGAGATTGATTTTCTTACTCATACCTACACGCTGTGTGGCCCATTGTGCATGACTCTCCTAGCATGGCCTTAACCTTACTATGGAATTTTTGTGAATAAGCTTTCCTCTTCTCCTTATCTAGAATAGGTACGAGAGAACTTTCTATTTTGAAAGTTCCATATTGGCAATCCAAAACAATATTCAATGGTGGTGATAATTAATTGTAAAAACTTGAAGATATCTAAATGGAGATCCATATGATATGATCTATTAACCTGTGTGAAATTTTAGTAACAATTCATAAAAATAAAAATAAAAATAAAAATAATTTTAAAAAGGGAAAAAGGAGAAGGGGAAGAATGGGCCATCCGCATCGATGATTTGATTTGATAGTCCACATATTTAAAAACCAGCGCACATGCTAAGAGAATCAGTGCACCCAGATAGAGGGCCCAATAAGAAAATCACATACATAACTTGTGCACAAGAATATATATATATATTAAAGCTTGTAATAATTTAAATTTATTAAAATTTATACATTGCCATTTGGATTATAATTCATAGAATGTGTCCACTCGGGAAATTCTTCCTTCTTATCTTACTAGTATTTTTCGCTTTGAATTGTCTGCTGCTTGCAGTTGTATCCTTCCATTCATCAACTGGATGTTACATGTTGCATGCAATTTATTTGCACTGGTTGCACCAGAAACATGCTGTCGACTGATGATAACAGAAGCCTAAAAATTCCTATGTTTGGTTGCATTGGCATCCATGCTCCTAGCCAACTACATTTGATTCTCTCATGCAACGATTCATGAGGCGTGCAAGATCCTGCAGATTGTGCGTCGATGGTACGAAGGATACCGTGCACAAGAACCCCATCTTCAGATTGCCTGAGTTCCTGACCGACTTCTGCAACTTTTCCGGCGAGAGTGGGACATTTCACCCTAACAAGCACAGCCCTTCATTTCAGTATCCCTTTGCTGGTGAGCATGATATTAACCCTCTCTGGATAAGATAATCTGTTTTTCAGTTTGTACAAAAGTGGGGCCCTGTGTTCGATCTGGATCATCCAGACCGTTGGGTCCTCCACAGTGGATGGACCATGCCCCAGAAATTTCCTTGGTGAACAATCCCAACCTTTCAATTCGTTGCCAGAAAGTGTATTGTTAAGAGGAGAAATACAGCAACAGTTCTTCTGAACGGGATTGGGCTCAAAATCTGTGGGTGGGATGTTCCAATATGCGAAATTCTTTGGAATGGCCCTTCCATGGTGGGGCCAACAGACCAATGGTCCTGATTGCCGAACAATGGGCCGCATGGCCAGAAATGGGCACGCTTTTAGAAACTGGTATACTCTGCAAACTGATAATGTTACAAAATCAATTAAGGTGGGTCCCACCTAAATTGATTAGACGGCCCATCTTGGATTGCTTGTGGCCCACAAAATGATCTAATTTAAATGGATGGTTAGGATCGATTTATCGATCACAGTTGCTTCAATGGTTAGGATCGATTTATCGATCACAGCTTCTTTGGGCTCTGGCAATCAAAGGTGGGCCACCGGCTCCCCGGCGGTTGCAGAGGATTGTCCATGGGTGCGTCGTGATCAGTAGAATGGGGCCAACGGTTTAGTGATCAAAACCGTTGATCCACTGGGCCACACTGTGGATGGGCTGTATGCTGAAATTCTCTCCAACTGGGCAATCCCAACTTCTCATTCAGTTGCCTCTGAACCGAGTGTTCCTCTCAGAAAATGGAGCCCATCAGAACAAGGGTCTGGATCACCACACTGTGGGACGGGACTTGCCTGTAACTTGCTGTAACCCAAATCTCTGTTGGGCCCAGTATCATGTTTATGTTATATCGGCTCCATCCATCCGTCTCTTCAGCTCATTTTAGATTATAAGCCCAAACATGAGGGAGATCCAAAACTCAATTAGTGGGCTATACGAGTGAAGATTCGACGCCCACCGTTGAAACTTTAGTGGGACCACTGAAGTTTTGGATTGGGGCTCCCTTCAACCATGTGAGGATCACTTTATGAACGAGTTGGATGATAGTGTCAACGGTGGGTATCTCCATCTAGCCCTTCTGACTCACATAGACACTAGTTGTCGTTGTGTTTTAATCGCTGAGTCAGTGTGTTGACTCACAAGAGTCAAGGTATAGCTATATCATATTTAGGTCCGTGTGAGTCTGTTTGGGCGGTGTGAATAGAAGGGATTAGGTGGGATGGGATTCATCTGGTCCTGTGCCAATTCCACTCCATGTTTGGAAAGAATGGAAAATCTTGGAATTCCATTGAATAGAATTGCATTGGGTCCCATGCCAATTTCACTCAATGTTAGCAAGTTGTTGTAGGTCCCACCATAATGTGTGGGCTATATCCACACCATCCACCCATTCATCGAGATTATTTTAAAGCATGGGCCAAAAAATCAAGTAAATCTAATGCTCAAGTGGACCCCACCATAGAAAGCATTGGGGATTGAATGAAAACTTCTTTAGGGCCACATAAGTTTTGGATCTACCTCATTTTTAGGCCCATGCCATAAATTGAGGTTACAAAACAAATGAACAATTTAGATATAACATGTGTGTTATTCTTAATTTCAAATGATGGTGGGTATATCCATTCAATGTGCCACCGTGTTATCAATAAAGCATAGCATTAATCTTATCCCATAACAATAGGGGACAATTCTTGCCATGGGTAATAACCATGTTTTTTGAATCCCATCCCACCTAATTCCTTCTAATCCCACCGCCCAAACAGACCCTAATAAAAGCTTCCTGAGCAGCAGCGGAATCCTGACGGAAGCGGATTGGCTGGTGTACCTCACACCGGCTATATAGCTGGTGTATTTACGTCAGCAAGTGGGTCACATCATGAGGCATGTGTTATATCCAAACCGTCCATTCATTTTGGGAGATCGTCTCAAGGCTTAAGCCGAAGAAAAAGTCAGATCTAACTATCAAATTGTAACGACCTTGGAAATTTTTGTGCTAATCTTTCCTTAAGTAGTTGTTTTTGGGGTAATTAGCGCTTTACTCGATTGCTTGTGAAATTCGCATCAATCACTTTAAATTGTATCTGCATGGCTCTAAACGTGTAGATTAGTGAGCGCTACGTTACTCTGAAATCTGGGATCCATCGCTAAATCCAGTTGTTCTGGGGAATTTTTGGAAGATCTGGATCGGACCTGGACCGCGCGTCGAAAGTCCGATAGCGATGATCTTAGGCTGTTGCGGTCACCGAGTTGGGCTTGACCATCTCCTCGAAAATCAAGTCCATCTGATGTTCTGGGTCGATTTGTTTGAGCTCGGAGTGAAGAATGTGAGAACGGTTGGAATTTAATAAGTTTTTATGAAATCTGAGTCGTGTCGCTTGCGCAACGATTTTAAGCTATCTGACCGTTGGATCCTGACCCAATTTCATCCTCTGATCAGGATAGTTGGCCCAGGCATATCCTAGTACTTGTGGACCTGATCGAGATTCTGTGACCGTTGATTTCAGTGTGGTCCGCCACGGCTGATCTGAAGAGCCGGTCGGTACGAAAACTCAGCCTGACCTAGATCCATGGTCAGTGAGCTTAAGTCCGACCTTTCGTGGTTATAGGCCCACCAGAAGTGCTTCGTTGGATCGAGTGAGGCTTACTTTGGTTATAACCTAAGTATACCTTGTCTCTAGGGTTATTTTCATCAAGAATAGGCCTATTTATAGTCCTTAAACCCTAGCCCTCTTTTCCATACGAATTTTCTCTAACCCTAGCTTGGAAAGAGAGTGGAAAAGAGAGAGAAAGTGAGAGAGATAAGTTGGTGAATCATCTTGGATTCTTCCTTGTTCTTCTTCATCTTTGAACCTTCACTTTGAATCGTTCTTCTGACGGTTCTGAGTTCTTTTGGTGTAAGTTAACCTAACCCTAACCTGTGTTAGAGCTTAGATTAGTCTTGGTGTTGTTGTATCTCATTTCTATCCTTATTTTAGGGTATTCTATCGCCGTTGACGAAGACATCTCGTCTAAATCAGTTCGGTGTTCTTTCCTTGCTTAAGGTGCAGACTTTAAGTGTATAGGTTATGGTTTTCAAGGCTTTCAATCCCAGTTAGTGATTTATTCTTGTTATGGATGAGATTTCACATGCCAAATGTTGTGTTTACATTGCTTTCCTGATATGCATGTGCTATATTGAGATTTGTGTATTCTAAGTGTATTTATAAAGTACCGTATACGTATAAAATATGCACTTATGGTTGCCATGATTATTTGTCATGTATGTATGCTAGATGCATGTATGATAACTCCTTGGTAAAAGGAATTGTCTAAGTGCATGTATTCCAACATCCGTCATGTATGTTGTTCCATGTATGTTAAGTGTTTGTAGAAATGCATGAATGATCTAAGTGTAACTTATTACACTTATTGCGAGCGTTGAGAAGTGATTCTCAATACTCCTATTGATGCGCATGATTTCCTTTATGCAGTTACATTTCAAGTTATTTAAATTCAAGCATTACCTATGCTTACATTTATGTTAAGTTGATATTCTTCAGATGCATATGTACCATGATTTGAGTTGTTGTTCCATTATTGTTTTACATTCCATATGAATAGCTGTAGTAGTGTAAGATGTTTGGGACTATGCCTTAGTCCAGGAAATCGGTAATTGACCCTATGTTCGTGGTTGAGATTGCTTTCGCCACGTAGGACGTATTAGACGAACCCGAGTCGTATTAGAGTTGTCGGCAGTGGTTTGGCCACGCGGAGTGTTTGCGCACTCTATGTTGTTCAATTCAACGTGCGCTCGCGCTAGTCGAGTTCGTCAAGTAACCCGATTGTCCGATGTATGTTTACCATGTATGGACGGGACGCTATTGCTTGAATCTAGGGTACCGAACTTACCAGTGAAATCCTATTAACTATGGTACTTGATCCGTTAAGACTCATGAGCCGGACATGGTGGTATGGGACACCGTGGTCGAGCTGTCGGCCTACGCTGGGGTGACGAGCCTCCCCGTAGTGACCAGTGAGTAACTAAACTCGTGAGCCGATTATGGTGGTATGGGACACTATATTCGTGCTGTCGGCCTACATTGATTGGTGACGAGCCCTTTGTAGTGACCTCGAGCATACCTGGATACCGCAAGGAGGTGACGAGCCGAATTGTGGTAGTAAAGGCATGAAAGGCGTGCATTGATTGGTGACGAGCCCTTTGCTACGACCTCAAATATATGATCATATGAGATGCCTATGATTGACGACCCTAGAATGGATTACCGTTTGGATGGTGATATGAGGAAGGTATCTTAGCTTCCCAATCCGGCTGTGTAAAATGGACTAATAACAACTTGGTAATCATATCCATGCACCGCATTTGCATGTGCTTTGTAGATGTGGCACACTTTGAGGCGATGTCATGCATAACGTAAGATGAAGACGCTGAGGGTGTGCGCATGAGGGCACGCATCATTTTGCATACATCTTTGCATTAACAAGAGTACTTAGGATTTATTTAATTGTTCTGCTTTATCATTACTGTTTGATTGAACTGATAACATGTTAACCAGTGCCTTATTGTTCCACTAAGTTAATCACTCACTCCCACGTTTCTAGGGCGGTGTTAAACACCCACCAGACTCTGTCTTAGGCTCTGATGTTGCAGATGTGGATGCGACTTCTGAGGCAGAGCGGGAGCTGGATGATGACGAGGCTGCCTTCTCCTATATGCAGTTTTCAGACGGGTTCTAGCGAGCCTCGGTCTGATGCGCGGGATTTCTGGGATTATTTGTGGGAACTGAAATGATGTAACTTGATACTTATAATTTTGTTAAATAACACTTTCATACGATCTGGCTTGTATATGTAATTCAGGGGTTTACACTTGTACACGTATTTTCTTATAAGTCTTCCGCTTGCTTTATTCACTTATCCCTGAATCATATCTGTGTTTTGGCTTAATCTATTCCATGTTTTATGCACTAATACAGTCAACATACATTCATCATTAAATATGTTACATAAGTGATGTTTTGGAACTCGGGAGCTGAGTTATGCTCGACCCCCGAATTTCAGGGCGTTACACAAATGGACCACACTGAAAAAAGCAATGGGGGATTGAACGTCTACTATTGAAACCCTTTTGGGGGTCATAGAAGTTTCGGATCAATATGAAATTTGTTTTTCCTCTTCATTCAGCTATTTTTGACCTTATGAGTAGATTGGATGGAAAATAAACGTTATGGTGGGCCCAACGAATTTTTTAACGGTGCAAATCATTATCCTGCTACTATTTTTGGTGTGGTCCATTTGAGCTTTGGATATGATTAATTGTTTGTTTAATATTCTAAAATGATCTCGAAAAATTGATAAATGGTGTGGATATAATAAATACATCATTGTGGGGCCCATGTAACTTTGATCTCCTATGAACCGTTCGTACAACTAGGAGATCGAGGAGCGTCGGCGCTCGTCTTCGCACGACACGTATCTACACCAAGCAATCCGCAGGAACGGATTGGCTACTCCCCCTGACACGAGCCAATAGCTGGTGGTCGGTGCTCTGTGGGCTCCACCATGATGTATGTGTTTCATCCATGCTGTCTATCCAATTTTACAGATCATTTTACAGTTTAAGACCAAAAATGAGTATATCCCAATCTCAAGTGGACCACATTACAGGAAATAGTGTTGAAAGAGCGTCGACCATTAAAAACATTTTAGGGGCCATAGAAGCTTTGGATCAAGCTTATTTTTGTTTTTTCCCTTCATCTGGGCCTGTATGACCTAATCAACAGATTGAATATCAAATAAACATTACAATGGGCCTTAGGAGGATTTTAATGGTGGATATCCAATCAATATTGTTTTCATCTGGTGTAGACCACTTGAGATTTATATAACTCTAATTTTTGAGATCAAGTACTAAAATGATCTTTAAAAATGGCTGATTGGAATGGATAAAACACATACATCATGGTAGGGCCCACAGAGCACCGACCATCAGCCACGGAGCTGGTGGCAGGGAGAGTAGCCAATCCGTTTCCTCCGCTTCCGATCCGGACTCCGTGGTACCTGAGGGTGAACATGCTCGACAGGGACGGGATCATACCTAATTCCTAGATGAACGGATTATCAACGATGGGATCATCAGATCAATGGCATGGATTAATCAGTTATGAGCCTTACATGTACGGATTAGGTGCACTCACTACAAGAAAATAGGCCTTTAGCTACAATTTTTTAGCCTCAGTTGAAAAAATGGAGGCTAAATGTGTTTTTTAGCCTCGGTTACTAAGGAACTGAGGCTAAAAGTTCATTTTCACCTCAGTTGCTAAGGAACTGAGGCTAAAAGTCTACTTTTTAGCCTCCATTGCATAGGAACCGAGGCGAAAAGTCTACTTTTTAGCCTCAGTTGCATAAGAACCGAGGCGAAAAGCCTAATTTTTAGCCTCAGTTGCATAAGAACCAAGGCCAAAGCCTAATTTTTAGCCTCAATTGCATAGGAACCGAGGCCAAAGCCTAATTTTAGCCTCAGTTGCATAGGAACTGAGGCCAAAAGCCTAATTTTTAGCCTCAGTTGCATGGGAACCGAGGCCAAAAGCCTACTTTTTAGCCTCAGTTGCATAGGAATCGAGGCCAAAAGTCTACTTTTTAGCCTCAGTTGCATACGAACCAAGGCGAAAAGCCTGATTTTTAGCCTCAGTTGCATAGGAACTGAGGCCAAATGTCTACTTTTTAGCCTCAATTGCATAGGAACTGGGCCTAAAAGTCTACTTTTTAGCCTCAGTTGCATAGGAACCGAGGCTAAAAGTCTACTTTTAAGCCTCAATTGCATAGGAACTGAGGCAAAAATTCCACTTTTTAGCATCAGTTGCATAGGAACTGAGGCGAAAAGTCTACTTTTTAGCCTCAGTTGCATAAGAACCGAGGCCAAAGCCTAATTTTTAGCCTCAGTTGCATAGGAACCGAGACCAAAAGCCTAATTTTTAGCCTCAGTTACATAGGTACCGAGGCCAAAAGCCTACTTTTTAGCCTCAGTTGCATAGGAACCGAGGCGAAAAGTGTACCTTTTAGCCTCAGTTACATAGGAACCGAGGTGAAAAGTCTACTTTTTAGCCTCCATTGCATAGGAACCGAGGCCAAAAGTCTACTTTTTAGCCTCAGTTACATGGGAACCAAGGCTAAAAGTCTAATTTTTAGCCTCAGTTGCATAGGAACCGAGGCTAAAAGTCTACTATTTTGCCTCGGTTAGTAAGTAATGGAGGTTAAAGGTTTAACTTTCAGCCTCAGTTGCATAGGAACTGAGGCTAAAAGTTTTGCAAGGGCCCACATCTATTCAGAATGGAGGATGGCTAGCTTAATTTAAACGGATCTCAAATGTTTTTTTTTTTTTTTCCATCCAAACCGTTGATAATGTTAAGCAGAAATGGATGAAGGGAAAATTCAAAGATTCGCTTGATCCAAAATGGATGGGCGGTTTGGATAAAACATGTACATCATGGTGGGCCCAACAAAGCCGTTGATAGGACCGTCCATCTCGGACGCAGATTAGCGACTGACAGGTTGAACAGCCAGACTTGCTACTGGAGTGACCTCACCAATTTCCGTGGGCCCCACCATGATGTATGCTTTAGGATAAGACATCCAAAGAATGAGTTAAATCCAAAGCTCCGATGGACCCTACCATAAAAAACAATAGGGACAGTGACGCCCACCATTAAAATCTTCTAAAGGCCATGAAAGTCTTCGATCAAGATGATATTTGTGTTTTAGCTTCTTTCATGTCTTTTTTAACTCTTGAACAGGTTGGATTTCAAATAAAAATCATAGTGGGCCTTGGGATAGTTTCAACGGTGGGAATCACTCTCCCCACTGTTTTCTGTGGTGGGGTCCCTACAGCTTTTCATCTACCTCATTCTTTGGCTCATGCCATAAAATGGCATCTAAAAATGGATGGACAGTGTGGATACAACACATACATCATGGTGGGGCCCACAGAACTTGGTTACGTCACTTCAGTAGCAAGTCTCGCTGCTCAACGTAGCTAATCCGTGTCCATCCATATTGAATATATGTGGTCTATCTACACCGTCCATCCGTTTTTCCTGAAATTTACGCCCATAAAGGCCCCTGTATCGCACGTGTTCCACCATTTCCCCTCTTTCACTCTCTTTCGCCATTGTAGCTCTGAAACGAAGTTTCGAAGCGAAGAACAGAGAATCCATCCGCAAAATGAAGCTTCGAGAGGCGAGGATTCGGAATCCTACCCCTCAAATTCTCGGTACGTGAAGCAAAAATCTTCTCTATTACTCTTTTATTCCGCGAGAATCTACGAAGTCCGCCCATTTCCCCCCTCTTTGGCTATAAGATCGTTTTTGGAAGTGAACGATTGGATCTCGCATGCATTTTCTCTGATCTTCATTCAATGGTTGAAGTGAAGAACAGAGAATCCGATCCGCAAAACAAAGCTTCGATAGGTGAGGATTCGATCTCCTACCCTCAAATTGTCGGGTGCGTGAAGCGAAAATCTTCTCTATTACTCTTTTATTCTGCGAAAACCTTCGTGTTTCTCCGATATTTAGGTTTTTCCCGGACGATGACGGTCTTTTGAGCATTTCCCGTCATGGAGGCATAAGGGTAAGAGGATGCATGCTCATTAGGCATTTCCCCCCTTTTCGGATGTGATTGTCAATTCGTTCTTGTTGATTCTCCTAGTGTGTATGGGATAGATATGTTGTAATCTTATTATAGCAACGATCAAGGAAAAATGATTTCTCATCATTCTGTTTTTTTGCTTGATTTGATGCTTGGATGTGATTTTAGCTAGTTATTTCACCGTCTTGCTGTTTTTTTTTTTTTTTTCTTGATTTAATTTTCAGCACTAAAAAGTGTTGCAAATTAGTTGCTATCTTTGCTTGTTTCGGATTAGAAAATTGCAGTAGCAGTTTGTTGTTTCATTTCCCTTTTTTTCTTTCATTTTTGTTGAAATATTGTGTGATGAAATCTGTTATAGATATCTGATCTTTTGCTGATTTTGAAAGAAAGATAAATTAGTAGATCAGTTCCACTTTTATGCAAATGAGCTTAATTATGATGTATTCACGGCTTCCAAATGACATTCTGTAATTTTTTTAAATTTTTATTATTATTTATTATTTTTTTAATTTCTACTTTTAAACTTAGAATGCATGTTATTTGAAACGGTTTGGATGGTCTCTTGAGTACTGATCCTAGCCCTCAATTTCATCAAGAAACAAAAAAAAAAAACAGTTCCCAGGTATAAGACGAACTTTGAGTCTTTTTATTTCTTGCATGAATCCTAGGAGTGTAGCGTATCTGTTAGTTGAGATGAAAATGCTTGATCGGTGCCACAGTTTCTATTCGAGCATATTGGGATGTTTTGAAATCGACCAAAAATTAACACTTCAGTGAAAAATGGAGGAAATTAGGAAGGAGCATGGGCAACCCAATGTTTCCATGAATCATCCACATGATGTGGGACTTGATCGTTTTCCCCAATACCCTCCAAAAGGCTATGATTTTTTTATTGCATTTTGTGAAGAAGATTTGATTGAGAAGATTGATTTTCTAGTAAACTGTGTCAGTTACCCATTAAAATCATTAATAGCATTTTCGTTATGTATGTCATATACAATCGAGAGGGTCAAAATAAGGTCTTTAATGTATAAGTGGCTATAGGATGAAGGAATGGCAAGATCAGTGTTGGCTGGCTTTGAGTAGAATCCTTGCCTATTCAGATACGACATTTATATTGCATTTTGTGAATTGTCACCAAAGGGTCCTGAGGTTTGAGAAAAGTTCAAGAAAGAATGATCTTTAGGCTAAGCATTGTCTTTTGCTTGAAAGAGGAAAAAAAAAGTCGTCCCTTTCATAAGAAAAGAAAATGTATGAAAGCCCACAAAAGAAAATGAAAAAAAAAAAAAAAAACTATATTCAATACCTTTGAAAACCATGACCAATGAAATGTGACTCTTGAATCTTGATAATTTGAGTTAAAAAAATCAAGCTTTTCTATGGTTGATCACATTTTGATGCAACTTGGTTATCAAGGCAATGGTTAGTCACATTTTGATACAGTTTGGTTATCTGGAGCATAAATGTGTGCACGCATGGAATCAATTTCAAAATTCTGGATATCTTCTTTTTTTTTTTTCCATTTTGGCCATCTCTAGACTTTTTTTTTTTTTTTTTTAATGTGAATAGTAACTCAGTTACTGAAAAATGTAGACCTTTAGCATTGATTGGAGAAGTGCTTATATTTTTTAACAAAACCAGATGGTTATTGGTCTTGTACTTTAATCTATGTCTTGTTATTGATTGCATTTTCTTTGTTATGTTTTGCTTTGTTTTACCATTGAAAGTAACTGAATATTTCTTGTACCCTGGTCTTTAGACTTACACAGAGTATTGGAATGCTATCCAGCACATTTTTTAGGAGTACTCGGAAGGAAGATATTGTAGTTCCTATGGTAAGAATAGTTTTAGGTATTGTTGTTGCATACTTCTTAAATGCTTTTGAATTGTGTTCAAAATTCTTTTCCAGCAGGCTTATTGCTATATTTATGTTGAATGACAGTAAATTGGCTAGATAATCATTTAGGGGTGGTTATGGGCCAGGTTTGGGCCATGTCAAGGTCAGCCAGAATCTAACCTATTTACTAATTGAGCCAAAATCAGACTTCACATACATTATTTTAATGCAAGCCGAGGATAAACATCTTATGCGAGAAGTAAGATTCATTTTTCTCTACTTGTTACTTTATTAAAAGCATGCCACTATTTTTCTCTACAGTCCAATCTGTTGATATGATGGACTCCCTGTAGATGGGAGATGCACCAAAAATTTGCCAAATTGGAGGATCCTAACAATTATTCTTAAGAGCAGTAACAACCCATGTTCCGAGATTTGTTTTGGGAGATGAGTGTTTGATGATGCAGGCTGAGGTGTATCATTCGTACATGGAAGTGTTACGTGGATATGAGATTTTTAATGCAGATGGAGATATGTGGAGGAAGCAAAGAAAGACTGCAAGCTTGGAGTTCCCATCAAAGAACTTGAGAGATTCCAGTACTCTTGTATTCAGAGACTATGCCCTCAAGCTATCAACTATCTTATGCCAAGCTTTTATACAAAACCAACAAGTAGGCATGCAGCTCTTTCTCATCTACCCAAGAAACACTCTCTTCTAATGCATGCATATCTGTATTGATGCATGTGGATGTGCGTGTCTTTCTAAAGAGTAATGATCACATGAATCTCATCACATTCAACTCATAGTACGTTGTACTTTTCTTTCCCCTCAATGTGTCATGTGTGTAGGATGTCCAGGTAGTGCAAAAAGGTGGGCCCAATCAGGATGAGCACTTGGCCTGAAAATTGAACAGGTCGACTCAGCGAGGAGGGCGACAACCAATGATCTGACCCAACATACAGCTGTTGCCCAATTGATGTGTGGATACACCTGTTTTTCATGGTGGAATCCACATTTTGCAAGAAAGAATTGGATGTTCTACGCATGTGCAATTCCCACCGGCAACGGTATATCATGCTAAATTAGCTTTCTGTGCAGTTTTTGGTCTTATACAAAAAAACTTTTGGTCTTATATAAAAAGTTTCAGGATGACAAATAGCCAACATTTGGCAACAAGGACTTTTCCTCAATTATTGGCTTGCCGATGTGCAAGTTATAGATTGGAGCCTTTTGTTGTTGTTGTATAATTTTTGTGATGATAGAATTAGAGTTTCGTGCTTGGCAGAGAAAGGGTTAAGCAGAGACTGGCACTTTATCATGGGGTGTTGCCCATATATATGTAGTTCTCCAATGATGCAGAAGAGACATTCTCTTGAGCTCTGAATCTCCTGCTGGTATGGAATTATCGAATGCTTGCACTCATGGATCTTGATTGTTTTTATTTCTCCTTGTTTTCCCCTTTAATAGTTAATTCTATAAAATTTTCATGCACCAGAGCCGAGGTTTGTTGAAGGAGGGAGAGCATGTTACTCTTGTCCAAAGCTACAATGCTCAGTTACTGCTGTTGATGATTACTACTGAATGTTTTGGCCAGGCATTGGTGAAAAATGCAACAGATGTTATTCTGAATATTCCACAGGGTTGGCACTAGGCAGAACATGCTAAAATGCCATTTGCTTAAACTTCGGTTTTGCAAGACTGGTTATGTGGAGTGCTGCTCTCAGTATTTTGTGCTGTTTGATCTGTTTGCAATGGATTCCTATTACTTTTCTTTTTCAGATTTCTTTGAAGCTAACATGTTGTCTGGTGACTGATTCAAGGGTAATCAACAGTGAAAAAGGCTTAGTTGATGCCAACAGAGGCTAAATCCATCTTTAGCCGCAGTTATCCAAACTGAGACTGCTACTCTCATGGCTAAAGGCTTTAGCCCCGGTTCTTGAGAACCAAGGTTAAAAATAGTTTTAGCTTCGGTCGGAGGCAATTGAGGCTAAATTTGGATTTAGTCTCAGTTGGAAACAATGGAGACTAAAATTTTAATTTAGCTTCATTTTGAGAAAATTGAAGCTAAAAGGTTCTTTTAGCTTCACTCGAAGAATCAAGGCTGTAAAAGTAATTTTAGCCTCGGTTGCTAAAACTGAGGCTAAAGCCTTTAGCTACGAGGGTTTCAACCTCGGTTTGGATAACTGAGGCAAAACCAAGGCTAAAGGCTTTAGCTTCAGTTTTTAACCTTTTTAGCCACAGTTTTGAACCGAGGCTAAAGCCATCTTTTCTTGTAGTGACTTGGTCTCACGAAGAAAGCATCTTGTCTCTTAAAATTATGATGAAAGCGAGGTATATGGTAATGTATATGCATTGCATCAACTTGTGTCTTTCGCTTTGTACGAGTGTGGCCCACGGTGCAGTGATCCTAACCGTTGGGAAGATGTGTTTTGCGGTAAGAACTTTCAAAGGTCGTGACTGGAGAGTATATATATTTATGGATATATATCCTCACTGTTGGCACAATCTGTCTGGTGTATATCTCCACAGCCCATCATGTTGAGCCTTCCTTTGATGTGGAGTACTGTCCATCATGTGGACCTACCTCTTATGCGGGGTTGTCCATCACATGGGACCCACCTTGGATATGGATTATCCACAATGTGTATCATTAGATCAATGGCCTAGATAAACCAATTATGGACTCACGTCAGTGGATTAGGGAATTTTAATATGGACGTAGTCTTTTCTAGAGTTCGGAGAAGAGAAAATGGGGATTTTAAAAATTATAGTGGACCCATGTAATGTACTTTCCGCTTTTACAGTGATTGATTGCTGTGATCTTTTTTCACTAGAGTTCTTTTACGTAAAATCCGAATGTATTTGTGCATGCTTTATCTGCATTTGCTTAGTGTTGTATGATCTGAATTTGGAATTTACTTCTTGGGTCCCCTAATGCGCACTACCTATCTGGTGTATATCTCCAAAATAACATTGATCAAGCAATCCAAACCATGGATCTGTAAAGAGTTAGTGGTCTAACTTCTAAAGGGAAATCAGACGGTTATATATCATCAGTTTCTTAGTATAATTTTTGGCAATTTGGACGGTCTGGATTCCTGTAAATCATCCACCTTACATGAGGCATGTAAGTTGGTCAATCTAGACTGTCCATGTTGTGACCTGCAAGGTTGATGACAGAGCTCGAAAACAATGCCAATCCAATCACGGGCTCTAAAGTGGATCTTTAGAAACAAGATTGGTTGGTCCCCAACTGTCAATACTTAGCCCATTGGTGACCTATAAGGCTCATCTGGGGACTCGATCGGCAACTCTTCCGAGTCGAATTGATTCAGTTGAGTCCAATACAGTTTGGCATCACAACTCAGCAGTGGAAATATACCTGACTCGGCCGATTCGTGTGAGTCACACCTTGGCTAGGTGAAGTCCTGACAGACTCAGGACAGTATCGTTGAGTCTTCCATCCATGCACATTGGAAGAATTTCATAAGCCTCACCTGAAGGTGAGATAAGCATTCTATCGAATCTACCATTGACCCCAGACAATGGGGCCTATGGAGTGTTGATCTTATCCAGACTATTGGTCTGATGTCCTTCAACGGCCTAGATCACCTAAGCGCTGTCCAAATGAAACCAACCTCATCACAAGCTTGTACTAATCATTACAATAATGCTCATCTTTCACTTTTATGGAAAAGACATTATTCAAATTCAATTTTTAATGATAATTTTAGAAAACAATGAGGGTATTAATTTTTTAAAAAAATGAAAGTTCCGTGGTCCAAGATTTTCTCGAAGGTTCTTGTTGCCAAACAACTATTTACTCTAAAAGCTTAAGTTGTCAGTGTGATGTTGGACTTTTATCACTCCAACACCCCCTTGCACGTGGGGGGACCTGATTTTTCTTGACCTCCTGTGTGATAATAATATATTAGCTAGGCATATTTACTTGCTCTAAAGATTTGAACAGAGGACCTTCGAACGCTTGAGTGGTCAGCGTCTCGTGTATCAATGTATATCAAGAACTTTATCACTCTACCACTTGTTTTCTTAGGAGATTGAATTCATTGATTTCTGTTTTCCTCAGGTCTGTGAGGATTGGGCTAGGTTCGGCTTTGTTCTATTTTCTTCTAGCTTCTTTTCTCTGTATTTATTATTATTATTATTATTATTATTACTATTATTATTTTTCCTGTTTGGTTGCTTGCTGTGTTTTCTTTGTTTTTCTTTAATAATATTCTTTCCTTTCAAAATACCAACTGGAATGCCAAAACACCCATCATTGTTATGAGAAAGCATAGAAATAGGATATGAACCCATAGCTAACTTCCATTAGCAGTAACACAGCACAGATACGTTTGTTATTATTTTATGCCATTGACATTATTTTATGCTAAAGCATCGATCACCATTGAGTAGTCAACATGAACGTACGCTTTGCAACACGGACCAGCGCACACCCCAACCAAAACACCAACCGGAATGCAAGAACACCCATCACAGCAAGGGTCGTTCAGGATATTGTATGAGGAACCGGAACAACCATTATTCCCGCGGAGTCCACCTTCCAGCATTATCCTTGAGAGTGGAGTCCTGATGTTAGTATCCTCATTGCCATCATAGGGGAGTTCATTCTAACAGCGGGGGAAGGCGGATGGAGCAAAGGTGGCCACAAACAGGAGCAAAGTAACCTTCTTACTCTCCATCTCTACCTCTCTCTCTTTATTACTCATAAATGCATGGACCTTATCTTATATAGAGAAAGGACCTAGAAATGGACAACCGTGAATTAATGGTGATAGACATATCAATAGAATCATTTCGCCAAGAAAAATGCATGCACAAAGCATCTCAGACACGTGCCCCACTAAATTATCGTTACTAACAATGAATGAACCCTGTTTGGAGTCACGAGTAGGGATGGCAATGGGTAGGCATGGACTGGGCTGGGGCAGGCCATGGTCGGCCATTGCTTAGCCCCAACCCTTGAGCCATAATCAGGCTGAAATGGCCTTGTCCCTCTTGCTTAGACCTACATAATCAGGACTACTACTGCTTATAGGGAAATGAAATAAATAATGAAAGGCCGGAATTCACCGAGCTCTCTAGGTTAGAGCACGCCGCGGAGATGAAGCGGATAAGGTAGATTGGGTTCTGCAAGATCATGACGAGTGCTCGTCATTAGGCAACTATTGTATGCACCAAGGAGGTACAATCACGACAACACAACATCTTCCAAAATAGGTGTACGATGAATCGAAAGGTTTGCGATGTGATTATCGACAACAGAAGAAGCAAGAACATTCTTTCTAATGTCATGATAGAAAAATTGAAACTAAAAATGAAGCCTCATCCCTCCCCATACAAGATTGGCTGGATAAATAAGGTCAGTGAGATGAAGATAACTGAATAATGCACGATATCTTTTTCAATTGTCAAATATTATAAAGACCAAGTCATATATAATGTTGTTGACATGGCGGCTTGTCACATTCTACTCAATCGAGCATAACAATTCAATTATCGTGACACCACTCATAGAGGACGAAACAATGTTTATATCTTTGTCAAAGACGATCGAAAGACAATCCTTGCCACTATGACACCAGAGAATCACCCCAAAATTTTCAAAGTGGATGGGAGCTCTCTGCTAACCATTCGAAATTTCATTGAAGAATCCAAGAAAACTGACGAGGTGTACATCGTAGTGGTAAATGGCGAGGAATTAGAGCCCTTAGACATTTCTCCAAGTATAAGGTTGTTGCTGAACAAATTCAAATAAATCAGCTAACCCAAAAAGTTATCCAATGAATTGCCCCTCATGTGGGACATCCACCATCAAATAGACTTCGTCCCTAGGGCTATCTTGCCCAACCACTCTCATGAATGAGTCCAAAAAAGTGTGAGATACTTCAGGAAAAATGAGGTAAATGATCAAAGGTTTAAATTATTTCAATTTAAAAAATTTCTTCGAGGTGTCCTACAAATCTCATAATCAATTTAATGCATTGAAACATGACCTATGATCCAACAAGTGTGTCTTTAAACTACATGTTGAGTGGGACCCTACCTACACAAGTGTCTTTAAACCATAAATTATTTTGATACATCAGTGGCTCACTTGATAATTGGACGGGGCCCAACCATTCATCATTTAACATGCCCCATCTAAATACCAGGTCTAGATTTCAAGACTAGACCCAGTCCTCAGACCAAGTCCAGGGTCCATACCTTACCCTTATAAGGTCAAGCTGCCTGGGAATTGGGGTCCATTGCCAGCGCCAGATACAAGTCTCTTAGAGTCCGTTCGGATACAAGCAAATAAGTAGCTTTTTTAATTTACGTAAGTTTAAGTTACTTTTTTCAGACTAACTAAATAAGTTAGTTTGATTATTGAACTTAAATAAATAGCTTTTTTATAAAAGTAATTTATTTTTATAAGTTATATTTTATATTGATTTTTAACTTCCAAAAGTAATTTATTTCCTTTGGTTTTCATTGGTGCCATAACAATTTAGGAAATTATTTAAGTGAATATACTTGGACTTCATATGCAATTTTATAACACACTGTGTATGTAAAAAATCCTCATTTATACTGCTCTGAAGCTCATATTTATTTTGTAGTCTTTGATACACCTAAGAAACATTTGGCCACGGGCTGACATAAATATTTCTAGTCAGATTATTTTGGCTCCTCACAACTCAGGTTGGACTCGGCCTATGTTGAACAACGGGCCAGGCTCGGAGAGAACTTGGGCTAGCACTACTGGCCCCGTTGGCACCCGTGATTACATGATTTAAAGATCCAGTCTGGTAATCTACCAGATCACCAAATTGCATGCACCTGTAGTTCCCCTTAATATAGAAATAATTAAGTGGTTCACATGCTTATAACTGGGTTTTACAAACTCTACAGGCTGCTTTGATCAATTTCCATGCTATGGGCTATTTGATGTGACTGCAATGATGGACAAACCAAGTCAATGATTCAACGGACCCTTTTTCCATTCTCTAATCTTAAGTCAGGAGGGACTGGATCCAGACCATCCACCTAACAATCCCTACAGTGGATGGTTCATGATTCATTAACCGGTGTGAACTTTTCCTGCCAACTCATAAGAAAACAAAAGAAGAAGAAGAGAAGAAGAAGAAGAAAGGGAGGAATGGACCATCCACATCAATGATTTGATTGTCCACATATTTAAAAAACCACCGGCACACTAAGAGCATCCGTATACCCGAATAGATGGCCCAAAAACATAATCACATAATTTTTACACAAGAATATATTAAAGCTTGTAATCATTTAAATTTATAAATTGCAATTTGGATTGTAATTCATAAAATCCATCCACTTTAGTAATTCTACCATTTCATATTACAAGTAATTTTTTTTGCTTTGAATTGTCTGTTGCTTGCAGCTGTATCCTTTCATGTTCCAATTGTATGCAATTTGTATGCACTGGTTGCACCAGATACATGCGGTCGAGTGATGATAACAGGCCTAAAATTCCCTGATATTGATGGGTTGAAAATCACAGGCCAAAACATTTCCAGCATTTGGTTGCATGGGAAGCTAACATGACATTTCCGGCATTTGGTTGCATGGAAACTAACATGACGTTACCTTTCCAAACAAAACCCTGATGGACTCGCCAGGCAAGCAGTGGTTAACAGGGACGGTGGCAAGACGTACGGTCCACCATCTCATGTATTACTGGCCTCGTACATGCTGATCACTGCTCCGGTGAGGCCACGATCTTATGAGGGACCCACCAGACCGAAAAGACCCACATTGTGTTATCTTGCATTGAACAGGTGGGCCCTGTTTAAGGATCCGGAGGTGGCTAGGAAGATGACCAAGTTCGTCGAGCTCAATACCATCGGAGTGTTGAAGGACTCGTATCTCCGGCCCCTAAGATTTTGCGAACTGTGCATGGAGGGTATGAAGGCGAGCCAGAGTCCGGCGATGGGGACAGCTCGAGATTCTTCGACTATAGTCGCCTCCTCATGGCAGAGAGATGGGTTCGGCTGAGGGACGCCATGCGCAAGAACCCCATCTTGATCAGATAACTTGAATTCCTGACCGTCTTTTGCAACTTTGATGGCGAGAGTGGGACATTGGACCCTGGTGAGCAATGTCGTCCAATTCAGTATCCCTTTGCTGGTGAGCGTGATATTAACCTCTCTAGATATGATACTCTATTTTTCATTTTGTACAAAAGTGGGGTCCTGTGTTCAATCTGGATCATCTAGACCGTTGGGTCCTCCGTATTAAATGGACCATGCCCCAGAAATATCCTTTGTGAACAATCCCAACCTTTCAATTCGTGGCCTGGAAGTGTATTGTTAGGAGGAGAAATACAAGGTCCTTACTCGTGCCTGGGTGGTAGACTAGGTCGGTGTAAATGTGTATGGGGCCGGTGTGAGTGTGTTTAAATAAAATAAAGTTAAAAGAAAGAGATATAGAGAGATACAGCAACAGTTTACATGAACGGCCCCAAGGACCAATATTTAGCCCATTGATGTCAAATACAGGTCTAGCCCAGAATGCCTCTACCATAGAGTCTAGACAATGGGGCCCATGGAGTTGTGATATTATCCAGACTATTGGTCTGATAGCCTTCAACGGCCTAGATCACCAGGGCTTGTGCCCATATAAAACCAGCCTCATCACAAGCTTGTAATAATCATATCATTAAATAAAGCTTGTACCATAATTCCCCTCTTTCACTTTTTATGGAAAAGACATTATTCAAATTCAATTTTTGATGATAAATATTTTAGGAAACAGTGAAAGTATTTTTTATTTAAAAAATAATAATAATAAAGAAGAAGAAGAAAGATATGGCAATATTAAAAGTTCCAAGCCTACGATCATTGGCCTATAAAATGGATGGTCAATATCACTTATAAAAGAACTGTCCAATCGAACCATCTATTTGTTGGGACTTGTCATGGATTAAAAGTAATACTTACAGTGGATGGAAAATCCATCTCTACGGTGAACGGCCCATTCCAATAGATTGATTACAGAGCCACTCTCCTTAGCTGGACGACCTAAAGAACTACCTAAGGAGCCAGACCATGGCTCTATATCATGTTCCATGCGGATAATGTCATGTAGACTTGACTCAGTTGGGTCCAATCCGGTTTGGTACCACAAGTCAGCATTGGAAATATGCCTGACTGGGCGACTCATATGAATCGATCCTTGACTCGTTGAAGTCCTGACTCGACTCAGGACAGTTTCGTTGAGTCTTCAATCCACATGTATATAGGAGGAATTACCTGAACCTCGCTGGAGGTGAGATAAGCATTCTATCTTAGACCGTTTGAACAGACGTGGATTGCCTGTGAAAGCCTTCTGCAGGAGCTTCCTGTGATGGGAAGCTATGTGGGGCCACTATGATGTATGTGAGATATCCACCTCGTACATCCATTTTTTCGGATCATGTTAGGCCATAAGCTTAAAAACGAGGCTGATCCAAAACTCAAGTGGGCTACATGACACAAAAAAGTGAGTAAGGAAAAGCCTACCTTTAAATTCTCCATAGGGTCCACTGTGATGTTATATGCCAACCATTCAATTTACAAGGTCATTCCTACTGAATGAACTGAAAACACAAAAATATTAGCCTGACCCAATACCTCTGTGACCCTATGAATGCTTCAACAGTGAACATTCAACCTCACTGCTTTCTCTTATACATCCCACTTAAGTTTTGAATCTGCCTCATTTTAGGAGTCTATGTCCAAACGTGATCAGACAAAACGGATAAGTAGTTGGATATCTCACAAGTATTATGGTGGCCCTGCTGACCATCCGAACTATCAGTATGTTCGGATTTATCATGGAATGGTCATGCTCTAAGGATTCACTTCCACTAGACCATCTAAAGTTCAGTATCCATATCTTAGAAAATAAATAGCTGTCAAAAATAAGGCAGACCTAAAAATGGAAAGGACAATCTGATGGAAGTGAAATTTCTTAATATCATATGAAGAGCACGATTTACTTAATAGACATTCTTGTAGTGGCCTAATACAACTAAGAGTTATTAACACATCACAGCTCAGTAACCAGAATTGTGATAAGGTTGGAGATACTCTTGCATCTTATCTCGATCAATGGAGATACTCTCAATCAGTAGGATACTCTCAGCCTCAATCAGTGGAGATACTCTCAATCAGTGGGATACTCTCGGCCTCAATCAGTGGAGAGACCTTGAGGGATATCGGCAGCAAATAATTTTATGGGATTATGTAGTCATGTTTAAATACTTGTCTCTGTAACGCCTAATGTAAGAGTATTTACGTTGCCATCAATTGAAATATAAAAAGGTATTTTTTCTTTATGGTATCAGAGTAATTGTGAACACTTAGCATCATTACCACATCAAAGCTCCTTTTTCTTATCTTTCAAAGCTCCTTTCTCTTATCTTCCGCTCTCTTCTTCCTCCATGGCTACTCTATCTCTCAACATTGGCAACTTCATTACACTCAAACTCACCCCAAATAATTATTCCTTATAGCGTGAACAAGCCTTGGCTCTTACAGAGAGTCAAGAATTGGTCGGCCATCTCACAAATGAAGATCATGCTCCCATTAAATACACCACACCAAATTTAAATAGTTCCACAAATGCATAAAATTTTATTCCACAGTTAACAGATGTTTTCATAGCTTGGCGAAAGTCAGATCGTATCCTTCGTGGGTGGATCATCGAAACACTCTCAGAGGAAACTCTCGGACTCGTCGTTGGCCTCGACACAGCTCATGCCGTAAGGGAAGCACTCAAGAATGCATATGCCCAAGACTCGAAAGAACGCAAATTTACACTACGGCAACAAGTAACTTATCTTCGAAAAGAAGATGACAAAACTATTACAGACCACATTCGTACCTTCAAAGGCTTATGTGACAATCTAGCAGCTATTGGAAAACCTGTTCCATACCAAGAAAAAGTCTTCCGTCTTCTCACCAATCTTGGTCCTCAATATGAAACTTTCACAACAACCATGTTGAAGCCCCCATAACCATCATACTCTGAGTTGGTTTCTCAACTCTAAAATTTTAATCAAAGGCGCAACTGGTTTTCTAGTCATACAGATGTACCAGCTTCATCACTCACTCATCAAATGGCATTCTATGGTCAGCAGCTACAACGATCTTAGCAAACTTCCTCAGGCTATCGTGGAACCTCACAGAAGTTCACATCCAATGGGCATGGATTCCAGGCACAACAACAAACAACATAAAAACTCCAATCGAAGCTACACAAATAGCCCTCCTTTTGCCAATTCACAACACCGTCCTCCACCTCCAGGTGAGCGTCACATGACTCTTGCAGAGAGGGACAAATACCATAACCAACAGTGTCAATACTGTGGGATGATGGGTCATGTTGCAAAGATCTGCTGGTGGGTACTCAAAAAATCTACTCATCATGATAAAATTCTACAAGCACTTACAGCACTTACCTTGGACAATACCATCGTAAATACAGAATGGACAACAAACACTGGAGTTTCCAATCATATGACAGGTAAGTCAGGTATGTTAACCAATATTCGTAAATATTCTAGTACTGATATAGTTCTAATTGGCGATGGATCTTCCTTGTCAATTCTTACAATTGGTGACTCGTGTATAAAGAAAAAAATAAAAATAAATAAATAAATAAATCGGCTTAACCTCTACATGATGTCATGCTAGTTCCAGATTTGAAAAAAAAAAAAAAATTACTCTCTGTAAGCCAATTAACTAATCAATTTCCTATCAATTGTGAATTTTCTAACATTGATTTTTGTGTTAAAGAACGGAAAATAGGATAGCTAGTGATAATAGGGAGATGCAGGGGTGATCTTTATGTTCTACCCTCTTTGCCAAAACTATATTTTTCTCATCGCTTCAAATCCAGCATTGCAGAAGTTTGGCACCAATGTTAGGCTATCCTCAGTCTTCGGCTTTACAGTTATTAAAAAATAAGGGGTTAATTGATCTCTTAGGGGCAACAAAATCTCAACATCTTTGTGATAGTTGTCAATTAGGGAAGCTTAGTCATTTACCTTTCTCTTGTTCTAAACATTCAAGTTCTAGTATTTTTGAAAAAAAATTCATTGTGATTTATGGGGACCCGCTCCAGTTTTATCTATTGCAAAATTCAAATATTATGCTTGTTTGGTTGATGACTTCTCTAAATATACATGGATTATTCCCTTACATCATAAATCTGATTTTTTTAATGCATACTTGGCCTTTGAAAAATACGTTGCCAGACAGTTCCACAAACAAATTAAAATTTTCCATTCAGATGGAGGCGGTGAGTTCATCAACTCCAAACATTCAACTCACTTTCTTTCCACAAGCATTATTCATCAGATATCTTCCTCGTATACTCCTCAGCAGACAGGTATGGTTGAAAGATGACACAGGACTATAAGAGAGCTAGGTATGACTATGTTATTTCATTGTGGTGCTCCTTTATTTCTATGGGTAGAAGCTTTCACTACAACTGTCTACCTGATGAATTAACTGGCTACATCTGCCCTTAATTTTGAAACCCCATATTTTACGCTGCATGGAGCTCATTCTATTTACTCTTCACTTCATACAATTGGCTTTAAATGTTTTCCTTACACTTGGGACATACGATGTCACAAATTTGATCCAAAAACACTTCTCTGTATTTTTGTAAGCTACAGTGATAAACACAAAGGATACAAGTGCTTTCATCCTTCAAGCAAAAAATTTTTTATCTCTCGGCATGTTGTTTTTGATGAGTTAGTCTTTCCTTATAAGACTGCTAACACTTTCGGCATCACATCTACTAAGCCACAAGTCATTAGCATCTTTGATTCTTGGTTACCACACACTGACATGCACTTCCCTGTAGGACCTTCTTTGGCATCTTCAACACTACCTTGTTTGAGTCCCTCACTGGAAACAAACATCCATCATCCAACTCAACCATCCCACCATCCCAGTTCCACTGACCTACCAGATTTTCCATCCTCCCTATCCAAGACTTCCGATATACTCACCCACGATCGTAGCTCGGCACTACCTGAAACACCTCCACTGCACGAGTCTGAGAATTTGGAACTGTCTCAACCAGGGCCACTTTCACAACTCATGTTGAACCATCAGAGTTATCTCACCTTACTCCAGTTTCTTCAACACCAACATCTC
This sequence comes from Magnolia sinica, assembly GCF_029962835.1. Lineage (NCBI taxonomy): Eukaryota > Viridiplantae > Streptophyta > Magnoliopsida > Magnoliales > Magnoliaceae > Magnolia > Magnolia sinica. The sequence goes on along the minus strand of NC_080582.1, from coordinate 27,405,089 downwards.
ATTCTACGGTTACTTGGTCTAAACTGGGTGTGGTAAAACCCAATCCAAAGTATGCTTTAATTACAACGACATCTGTCAATGTACCTCGTGAGCCACACAATATTAGATCTGCCTTGGCACATCCTGGGTGAAAAGCTACCATGGATGACGAACTTGCGGCATTACATCAAAACCAGACCTGGAAACTTGTTCCTCGCACATCTAATATGCACGGTATTGGATCTAAATGGGTATTCAAATCAAAACTCAAACCTAATGGTTCTCTAGATCGACTCAAGGCTCGTCATGTTGCAAAAGGCTATCATCAAATTGATGGTGTAGACTACACTGAAACATTTTCTCCAATTATTAAACTGGGAACCATTCGTATGATCATTACTGTAGCACTTGTTCAGCGGTGGCCTATTCGTCAGCTAGACAAATGCATTCCTGCATGGTCTAATCTCTAAAGATATATATATGTGCAACAACTTCCAGGATTGACAGATTCTCAACACCCGACATATGTTTACAAACTCCAAAGAGCTCTCTATGGTTTAAAACATCCACCTCGTGTTTGGTTTGATCGATTCAGTACATTTCTCCTTAAATATGGGTTCTTATGCAGTCTAGCAGATCCTTCCTTATTTATTTTTCATCCTGATTATGGAACACTAATTTTGCTTCTTTATGTAGATGATATACTGCTCACAGGATCCGCTCCATTACTTTTACAAATTTCATTCAACTGTTGAGTAGTGAATTCGCAATTAAAGACTTGGGATCAATTCATCACTTTCTTGGCATAGAAATCTCTCCAACATCCAATGTTCTTCATTTGTCCCAGTCACACTATGCTCTTACCATACTTGAACAATCCAACATGGTAGATTGCAAGCCCATGAGTACACCTCTCGAAGCTAAGACAAAAACCTTATCAAATGAAACTCTTATAGAAGACTCTAGTTACTATCAAGTACTTGTTTTACAATACCTCACTCTAACACGCCCTGATCTTTTATTTAGTGTTAACTATGTATCTCAATTCATGCATGCTCCCACCTTGGCACATTTGAAAATGGTTTGGCGTATCCTATGATATGTCAAAGGAACTATTAACATAGGATTACATTTTTCTTCAAACACTACACTTAATTTGTTTGCTTTTTCAGATGCAGATTGGGCAAGGTGTCCCACTACGAGACGTTCCACTACTGGATATTGTACCTACCTTGGAGGAAACTTCATCTCTTAGATTGCAAAGAAGCAACATACAATTTCTCGGTCAAGCACAGAAGTAGAGTGTTGTGCAATGGCTAACACAGCAGCTGAACTCACATGGATGACCTTCATTCTCAAAGATCTCCGCATTCCAGTGGCATCTCCTCCCATACTCTACTACGACAACCTTAGTGCTCTTCATATGATAGTTAATCCTGTGTTCCATGCACGAAGTAAACACATCGAGTTGGATTATCATTTTGTGCGCGAACGCGTTGCACTTGGACTACTCATCACTCGACATATCTCCACTGATAACCAAGTTGCAAACCTCTTCACTAAGCCAATGTCAAAGGCAACTCTTCATTATTTCCGAACCAAACTTTGCTTCCAACCCTGGCACAGTTTGCAGGAGGGTATTAGCACGTCACAGCTCAGCAACCAGAATTATGATAAGGTTGGAGATTAGCATGTCACAGCTTAGCAATCAAAATTGTGATAAGGTTGGAGATACTCTCGCATCTTACCTCAATCAGTGGAGATACTCTCAATCAGTGGGATACTCTCGGCCTCAATCAGTGGAGAGACGTTGAGGGATATCGGTAGCAGATTTTATGAGATTATGTATTTGTATTTAAATACTTGTCTTTGTAACGCCTAATATAAGAGTGTTCACGTTGCCATCAATTAAAATAAAAAAAAGTATTTTTTTCTTTAAAAGTAGTATTACTTATAACGATATAATCACACTCCACCATTTTACTGAAAGAAATACTTACAGTGGTTTGGAAAATATATTTGTGTATCAAGCGAACGCCCTTTTTTTTCCTAAACCACCCATTCCCATAAGTTGATTGCAGAGCCGCTCCCCTGTAGCTTTTTTTTTTAATTTTATTTTTTACACACGTACACACACCCGACACACTCACGCTAGTTGAATTTCACCACCTATGGGTACTCGAACCCTTGACCAGGTGTTGAAACTCCTGAGAGTCTACCACCGGAGCAAGAGTAATGACCCTTCCCCTGTAGTTGAATAGCTTAAAGAAGTCCATATCATGAGCCATGTCGATACCCAACTAGAGATATTAGGAAAGATTAGGACTACGGGCATCAGGAAGAGCCTCATCTTATATAGAGCAAGTGCCCGGAAACCAACACCCATGCATTGATGCAATGGAGATATCAATGGAATCATTTCATTACGAAAAAGGCATGCACAAAGCATTTCAGACACTTGCTTCACTAAACCGTTATTAACAATGAATGAACCCCGTTTAGAGTCACAAGTGAGGGTGGCAATGGGATGGGCTATAGCTTAGCGCCACCCCTTGAACCTTAATCTAGTTGAAAAGGCCTTATCTTTGGCTTGGAGCTACATAAGCAAGGTTTCTAAGGAAAATGAGTTACGTGATCAAAGGTTTGAATTAGTTTAATTTAAGAATTTTCTTGAGAGGTATTCTACAAATCTCATAATCATTTTGAATCATTGAAACATGACCTATGATCCAACAAGTGTCTTTAAACTGCGTGTTGAGTGGGACCCTACCTACATAAGTGTCTTTAATCCATCAATTCTTTTGATACATTTGTAGCTCACTTGATAATTGGATTGGGCGCAACCATTTATCATTTAGCATGGGCCCCATTTGAATTCTGGGCCTAGATTTCAAGACTAGCCCAAGACTAGACGGAGTCCTCAACCCAAGTCCAGGGTCCAGACCCTAGCCATATAAGGTCGGACTGCCTAGGAATTGGGGTCCATTGCTAGCCCAATGCAAGTCTTGGCTCGTTTGGATACAAGCAAATACAAAAATTATTTTTTTTTTTACTTACATAGTTAATGAGTTACTATAGACACCCCACCTAAAATAAGGACACGTCACTCTTTGAGCTTTAACTTGACTTTAATAAATTATCTGATGCTCACTTGGAAATTATTAAAAATCTAAACGGATCAAACTGGGAGCATAATTGGTACGTGTCGGATACAACCAACAGACCCGATCAGCTAACACCAAATCTAGTAGCGATTCGATTACGGCCAAGCATTCAAACTCCAAAATCCCTAAAACTTTCTGTATGATGCAATCGACATGCAAAAATGGATAAAACGAATACTCTCTACCCATAGATTACTCTCTGTATTATTTAGTTCTTTCGAATAGCGTTGTGTTGGGGTGTGAGAGGTCATGTGTTCAAAAACAGGAAAGTATAGTCGTCTTTGTATATAAAATAGTCATGATATTATTGAAGGCAAATCTTAAACGATTAGGACGATTTATGATTCATTGGAAAGGTAGTTAAATGATCTTCCTAACAAACTTAAGTTTCCTCCAATCCGAATCATGATGAGGAAGATCCGGCCCATTTATCAAAACCATGCATTGCCAATTACTAAAATTGAAAAAATTTCAGCCACGCTTTAAACTAGTCAAACGGGATCCAATTGATATGATTTCAGTTGCAATGAAAAGCTTATCAGGCGATGTTTTGTAATAATCATAATATTATCAAAAGTGGACCATTGGTCAAATTGCAGATGACCAATTTCATATATTGGACGGACGTATTTTCGGCACATCAAACGACATCCGATTAAAGTGATTCTACTCTTGTTAAAAATCTTATTTGACTAACTTTTCAACAAGATAAATATTACAAAAAACGGACCAATAACGAGGAAGATATAAGCATTTGAATATTTAAAAGAAAAAAATAAAAAAAGTAATGATTAATAATGATTAAGTTATATATATATATATATATATATATATATATATATATATATATATATATATATATATATATATATATATATATATAACTTAATCGTTATTAATCATTACTTTTTTATTATTATATATATAAATATATTATATATTATAAACCTTTTAAATGCCTTAAAGGTGGGCGCCCACAACCTGGCCCGATGAAGTGGGTCGTTAGCAACGGATACCAATGCTATATAAGGCACTCGGGTCACACAAATAGGGAGATAGGCTAAATCAAAGGGAAGGAGAGACGGAGAGAGAGAGAGAGAGAGAGAGAGAGAGAGAGAGAGAGAGAGAGCAGAAAGAAATAAAAATACAGAGAGGGTCTAAAGGTTGGAGTTTACTTGGAGGTGCTACCCAACTTGCCTTAAAGATTTCCAACATGCCGACATGCTATCCAACACATGAGACAAAAATGGCCATTAAAGAAGTAAAAAAAGCTAAGAATTTGTCCATCTTTATTTAATTTACATTCCACTCCACACATTTCAATTATATTAATTTCATCCACATTTTATTTTGCATTATTCTCTATCTTCAATTTTTCACTTTATTTGCATGCCTAGGATCTTAAATCCTATGAAGTAAGGTTAGTTAGTATTTTATCTTATTTAATGTATTTTACTTTATTCGCCTACCTAGGGCCATTTGGCTCTATAATATAAGGCTAGATAACTTTTTTTCTTTTTTCTGCTTGTCGGCCGGCCTACCTGGATTACGCGAAGTACGGTCAAATATAAAATATCGAAATTGCATTAAATCTCCAAAAATTACAAATCTGGTGGAATAGAAACCGCACATTATATGGGTGAAAAATGGTGCTTAAACCATTCATTTTCCGTCACCGAAGCCCTTACCTGGAATCTATGGCCGCATACCAACTACGAGAGTCACTTAAGTTGAGAAATCGTAAGATTCCCCGACTCCTAAATGATTATACGGTTTCTAGCCGGCCATAAATTTTATGCTTCATTTGGCTAGTGGCGACTCTAAATCAAATACATTTTTACACCCGAGTTAATAGCACACATCGCCCGCAGTAACAAAATCCATACGAAATCCAACAAAACGAGATCGCGGGCGTTCATTATTCTTAAATAAGTTATTTTGATTATTAAATTTAAATGAGTAGCTTTTTAGAAAAAAAAAAGTAAATTATTTTTATAAATTATTTTTTATTATTGCTTTTTAACTTCCAAAATTAACTTATTTCCTTAATTTCCATTGGTGGTACAACAATTTAGGAAATTATTTAGGAGAATATGTTCTATGTAGCTATGAACCCCTTTCAAGTTAGGAAAATCATTCAATGAATGAGTAAATAATATAGTGGGCCCTACATGATGATGGCCCATATCAAGGTGACCCCACATGATGGATAATCCACATCAAAGGTCTACACCCAATCATGAGTGGCCCACATCCCAAGCAAGCACCGCATAATGGGCAACTCACATTGAAGGTAGGACCCACATAATAGGAAACTCACATCAAGGTGGTCCCACATGATGGACATTCCATATCAAAGGTCAGCCTAATGATGAGTGGCATATATACAAGGTGGGTCCCACATAATGGACAGCCCACATCGGAGGTGGGCCCACATGATGGACGGTCCACATCAACGGTGGGCTCCACATGATAGGCAATGGATATTGAGGATGGGCCCCACATGATGGACAATAACATTGATGGTGGGCCCCATATGACGGATGATTAACATCAAAGGTGGGTCCTACCTAATGAACTGTGCACATTAAAGGCCGGCCCCTAATGATGAATGGCCCACAACCAAGGTGGACCTTGCATGATGAACAACCCACATCAAAGGTGGGGCCCACACAATGAATGATCTACATTAAAGGTTGGCTCTACATGATGGACGGCGGATGTGAGGGGGACCAAACAAACTTTTGGGATAATTACTTATGATAATGGAAACCATATATACTTTTCTACTTTTTGGTTGGATGATAAGTATGTCGTTTACTGAACACCCTTCTAACCAAGATAAGCTACTTATGACATAAGTAGCTTCTCTAAAGTTACTTACAATCCAAACACCGCTTAATGACTTGAGTAGGGTGATGTGATTTTAGGCCTAAATCATGTTCCGCCATGTTTGAGTTTGATTTTACACAACCCCAGGATATGCAAAATGCTTACTTCATCTAAACTAGGGACTACAGAAGAAGAAATATTTGAATAAAGCTTCAAAACCTAATGGACTATTTAGCACAGACCATTTAAGTTAGAGTTAGATCTATAGCCCAGCTTGGTTGCCTTTATTACAAGCCCGCTTAGATTTTTTACTTGGTTTGGCTCCATGAGAAGAGACCAGTGGGCTGATATCAATATCTACTCGTTCTCCTCCTTCTTCTCTTTTTTAGGTACCAACATTAAGTTGTTTGCTATTAATGATTACGTGTAGGGTTGTCAATGATCCGGGCTTCGGACAGTGTATCAGGCCTTAATGCTGGGCTTGGGCTTTAAATTCAAGCCCATTACAATAGCCGATTAGCCCAGCTCGAGACCATCCGGGCCAAACCATCTTCGCTTTTTATAACATACACAGTATGTAAAAATCGTCATTTACACTGCTCTGCAGCTCATATTTATTTTGTAGTCTTTGATACACTTAAGAAACATTTGGCCACGGGCTAACATAAATATTTCTAGTCAGATTATTTGGGCTCCTCACAACTCAAGTCGTATTCAGGCCTATGTTGAACAACGGGCTAGGGTCGGAGAGATCTTGGGCTAGCATTACTGGTCCCATTGGCACCCATGATTACATGATAAAAAGATCCGGTCTGGTAATCTGCCAGATCACCAAATTGCATGAACCTGCAGTTCCCCTTAGTATAGAAATAAGTGGTTTACATGCTTTTAGCTGGGTCTTACAAAATTTGCAGGCTGCTTTGATCATTTTCCATACTATGTGCTATATGATGTGATGGCAATGATGGACAAACCAAGTCAATGATTCAACGGACCCTTTTTCCATTCTCTAATCTTAAGTCAGGAGGGATTGGATCCAGACCATCCACCTAGCAATCCCTACAGTGGATGGTTCATGATTCATTAACTGGTGTGAACTTTTCTTGCCAACTCATGAAAGAGAGAGAGAGAGAGAGAGAGAGAGAGAGAGAGAGAGAGAGACAGAGACAGAGAGAGAGAGAGACAGAGAGGAATGGGCCATCCACAGCAATGATTTGATTGTCCACATATTTAAAAACCACCGGCCACACTAAAAGCATCAGCATACCCGAATATAGGGCCAAAAACATAATCACAAACATAATTTTTGCACAAAAATATATTAAAGCTTGTAATCATTCAAATTTATACATTGCAATACACCCAGATCCATAGCTCAACTGGCAGACTGAGTGGAGATACCTCGTTTCAACACTTGAGGTCTTGGTATCAATTCCTAGCAGGGGTGGCTAACATGGAGTGTGTGTACTGACATGGGTGTGTACTAAGAAGCTAACCCAAACAAATAATAATAATAATAATAATAATTATACATTGCAATTTAGATTGTAATTCATAAAATGCATTCACTTTAGAAATTCTACCATTTCATTTTACAAGTAAATTTTTTGCTTTGAATTGTCTTTTGCTTGCAGCTGTATCCGTTCATGTTCCAATTGCATGCAATTTGCAGATACATGTGGTCTAGTGATGATAACAGGCCTAAAATTCCCTGATATTGATGGATTGAAAATCACATGCCATAACATTCCTAGCATTTGGTTGCATGGGAAGCTAACATGACATTTCCAGCATTTGGTTGCATGGGAAGCTAACATGTTACCTTTCCAAACAAAGCCCCCTATGGGTTCGCCAGGCAAGCAGTGGCAGATGGTCTGGCTTCGGTATATGCCGACACTGCCCCGGAGAGGCCACGATCTTATGAGGGACCCACCAGACCGAAAAGACCCACATCGTGTTATCTTGCATTGAACAGGTGGGTCTTGTTTAAGGATTTGGAGGTGGCCGGGAAGATGACCAAGTTCATCGAGCTCAATACCGTTGGAGTGTCGAAGGAGGGTATGAAGGCAAGCCAGAGTCTGGCGTTGGGGACAGTCTGAGATTCTTCGACTATAGTCGTCTCTTCATGGCCGAGGGATGGGATCGGCTGAGGGACGCAGTGCGCAAGAACCCCATCTTCAGATCGCCTGAATTTCTGACTGTTTTCTGCTACTTTGCCGGCGAGAGTGGGACATTGCACCCTGGTAAGCACAACCATCCAATTCAACATACCTTTGCTGGTGAGCATGATATTTATTAACATCTCTAGAAAGGATATTCTGTTTTTTAGTTTGTACAAAAGTGGGGTCCTGTGTTCGATCTGGATCATCCAGACCGTTGGGTCCTCGTAGCAAATGGACCATGCCCCAGAAATATCCGTAGTTAACAATCCCAACCATTCAATTCGTGGCTTGAAAGTGTATTGTTAAGAGAAGAAATACAAAGTACTTAATCATGCCTAGTTAGTAGAATGTGATGGGTTCAAATACCCATTGTGCTGAAATCACATACCGAGTGTGTTTAAAAAATAAAAAATAAAATAAAATAAAAATAAATACAGCAACAGTTTACATGAACGGCCCCAACGGCCAATACTTATACGATTGAGTCTAGACAATGGGGCCCATGGAGTGGTGATCTTATCCAGACTATTGATCTGAGGGCCTTCAACGACCTAGATCACCAGAGCGTTTGTCCATATAAAACCAATCTCATCACAATTAAGCTTGTAATAATTATATAATTGAATAAAGATTGTACAATAATGCTCCTCATTCACTTTTATGGGAAAGCCATTATTCAAATTCAAGTTTTGATGATAATTTTTAAAAACAATGGGAGTATTAATAATAATAATAAAAGAAAACCAGATATTGCATTAAAAGTTTCAAGCCTACTATCATTAGCCTATAAAATGGATGGTCAAGATTACTTATTAAAGAACTGTCCATTCGAACCATCCATTTGTTGGGACTTGTCATGGATTGAAAGAACTACTTACAGTGAATGGAAAATCCATCTCTGCAGTGAGCGGCCCATTCCAATAGGTTGATCATAGAGCCGCTCTCTTGTAGCTAGATGGACTAAAGAACTACCTAAAGAGCCAGACCATGACTCTAGCTATATCATGTGCCATGCTGATAATGGCACCCAACTAGAGATATTAGGAAATGCTCCGAGGATGGGAAGCATCATGGAGAGCTTCATCTTATATAGAGCAAGCGCACAAGAAACGACACTCGTGCATTGATGGCGACGGAGATATTAATGGAATCGTTTCGATAAGAAAAGGGCATGCATGAACTATTTTCTACGCGTGCCCCACTAAATCGTTACTAACAATGGATGAACACGGTTTGGAGTAGCAATGGTGGGTTGGGTTGGGTTGGGTTGGGTTGGGTTGGGTTGGGTTGGGCCATAGTCGGCCATAGCTTAGAGCCAAACCCTGAGCCCTATTTTAGCTAAAAAGGCCTTAACCCTAGCTTTGACCTACAAAATCAGGTTTATTAACCCTTACAGGAAATTAAGTTAAATGATCAGAGGTTTGAATTAGTACAATCTAAGAATTTTGTTTGTAGTTTCCTGCAAATTTCATCATAAGCTTGAATCATTGAAACATATATAACCTAGTATCTAATAAGTATCTTTAAATTATCACGTGTTGAATGGAACCCCACATCAATGTATTTAAACCGATAAGGGGCTCTTTGGAGAGTGGGACTAAATGGTATTAAATTGCATTAGGTGGAATTAACATCATTATTGCACATTGATGATTATCTGTTTGGAAATACCATGGTATTTTGATAATTCAATCCCATGTTTGGGATCAAATTCTCCCTTTGGAAAAAACACCTTATGAAGTTAAAAAAAACTTTTGCTTGGTAGACCATGGAATTGTAATGAACCAATTAGATTTCACAACTCATAGTGATCGTACGTATGCATATGCAACTCGATTGTCACGTTGCCCGGCTCCATGGCTCAGTGTTGACAGACTCTATTTCAATACTGAGACCAAGGATCAAGTGCCCATGTGGTGTGGTTGGGTGGGTGAGTGTAGGGTGTGGGTGAATTGTAATCCATCATAAATCTCACAGTCTCTCCAGCTAGGATCGAATGATATGATACCTATATTAATTCAATCCTTATCATCATTTCCAAACCTAAGATGAAATTTACACTGCACAAAATGTTAGGGTTGTACCAAATTAAACTCAAACTCAATGAAACATGGTTTAGACCTTAAATTATATTACTCATGCCATTAAGAGCTTTGCATGTAAGGCTGGCAAAAGACCCCACGTCCTAGGCAGCCCGACCTTGGAGGGCACCCTAAACTTGGCCTAAGGGCTAGGTCAAGTCTTGAAATTTAGGGCCAGTGTTCCTGGCGGGGCACATGCCAAATGATGAGTCGTTGGCCCCAGTCCAATCTTCGAGTGAGCCACTGATGTATCAAAATAATTAGAGCATATTTGGAAAGATGCATTGTATTGCATTAGATGGAATTAACACCATTATTATACAATGCTCATACGTTTGGAAATACTGTGGTATTTTGAGAATCTAGTCCCATGTTTGGGATCAAATTCTTCTTTAAAAAAAAAAAAAACTCGTTTGGTGGATGTAAAAATTGTAATCAATGGTCAAGATTTCACAACTGATGTTGGTCACTGTAGTTATATGCAACTTGAGTGTCACATGTAAAGGATGCATATGGATAGATAGCATGAATAAAACACATGCATCAACATTGGGCTTATAGATGTAGAGGATTTCAAAATCCATTAGAAATCCCGTTGGCTCTCCCGCTAGGACTAAAAGTGTTTTTTTTTTCTTTTTTTTTTTCTGGACACACCCACACACTCACGCCGTAGTGGGCTTTAACCACCTATGGATACTCAAACCCTTGACCGGGCATTGGAACTCCCGTGAGTCTACCACCCGACTAAAATTTCAATACCTAAATTAATTAATCCAATTTGTTCTATTGATTCCAAATGTCCAATGGAATTTATATCCACTTTATGCAATTCAATAACATGTAATTTTGCTCACCAAATCGGCCCTTACACACTACAAGTCCTTGTGGAGTAAGCTTATTTTATAAGTTATTCCCTTTTGTGTAAAATTTATTTATATGATTATTCACGGACGTCGGATTAGATATTGACAGGTTGAGTAGTTGAGTACCGAGTCTGCTATTGAAGTGATGTCACCAAGTTCTGTGGGCCCCACTATGATGTATGTGTTGTATCCACGCATTCCATCCATTTGGAGATATCATTTTAGGGCATGAAACAAAGAATGAGGCAGATTAAAATCTGTAGTGGACCCCACCACAGAAAACATAGGGGAGAGTGATTCTTACTGTTGAAACTAAGGCCCACCATAATGTTTATTTGAAATCCAACCTTTTCAAAAGTTAAAAAATACATGAAAGAAAGGAAAACACAAATATCAGCTTGATCTAAAACTTTTGTGGCCTTTAAAAGTTTTTAACGGTGGATGTCACTCTCCCCACTGGTTTCTGTGCTGGGGTCCACTGGAGCTTCGGATTTAACTCATTCTTTGCATATTGCCCTAAAATGATCTCTCCAAATGGATGGAAGGCGTGGATACAAAACATGCATCATGGTGGGGCCCATGGAACTTAGTGACGTCATTTCAGTAGCGAGTCTCACTGCTCAACCTGTCAGTATCTAATCTGTGCCTATTATTCACCTGCTTATAAGTTTTTGCCTTGTGGGGCCTGCCCACCATGTTGTGTGTATGATAATCAACCTGCACATTAAGTGGGACCCATCATGATGATGGCATACCTATTTAAAATTAGGTGGGCCACACCATAGAAAACAATGAATCATCACCCAACGTAGTGTCCAACTTGATGGTTTGATTGCTAGATTTTTGGGGCATCCAACTTTTGGGGAGGCCCTACTAGATGGGTTAGATGCCATACATACACCATAGTAGCCCCCACGTGTGACCCTTGTAGAATAAGCTTATCCACCGTGGGCAACTTCTAGCCAGTGAGCTTTGCTAGGTCAAGCATATGTGCAGTAAAGCTGGTGTGCACACTGCACAAGATCTAGCATGGCATAGTAAGTCTGAGATCCAATCCATCTATCCCTACTACAGTAAGGTATTACCAGAGTTTGTAAGGTAGTTGGGCACCATATCTAAAGTTTCTCCTTTTAACCCGGATTTCTCGTTATGAGTAGGATCATGTAGAGAGAGAGAGAGGAGAATATTAGAAGAGTGAGCTTTTGGATGCCCAAACCCCGTCCAGGTCCTGACAAATGGACAGCTAAGAGTACTCAGTCAATACTCTTGACATGCACTTATTTTTTAAATTGTGACTCACTTAATTTGTAACTCTACAAGTACAATTGACACCCCGTCTGAGAGTACAGCTTGGGATGTTGACGGCCCAACTTGACCTCCGATGGAGTTAATATTCAGATTTGATGTCTTAGGGGGCCCCTAAATTGGCACATCCTCACTTAGAGGTGGTTCAGTTGGTGTCGAGGGCTTGAACCCAGCAATATGGGCACTTCTTTGCACTTTTGGCAAAAATTACACTGGTAAGTTAATAGACACAGTCTCACTGGGTGTGCTATAAAATTGTTCGACGTTATTTTCTACACTAGTGTGTGGGCGTGCCAGAATTTGATTTGCGGCTCCAATTCGAACCAAACAATAATGACCCCGAGTGCAAAGGTAAGCAGACACGTAATATATAACTTAGATATGAAGGGATCAATCACCTATTCAGCCACTCGTCAATGTGTAAATTAGATCAGATGATTTTTAGAGGGTGGGGTTCATCCTCTGATGATGGGTTACTCTTTTGCCTTTTGTACGAAAGGACTTTTCAATACAAATAAAATTAAATGAGAAAGAAATCTTTACAGTCAGTCACAAAAAGTTGCTAAAGAACTCATTTTCCGATAAATGAACTATATCTAACGCACAAGCATGAACTCAAATTAGAGCTAAAAGCTACCAACTACTTGATTACCGTCACAAATTACACTATGTAATGTAAACAACAGCTATAAAGTAAAAGATTAAACTAAGAAATATAATTTGCTCAATAAGAATGATAAAATATTACATTATGGAATATAACTTGACTGATAAATTGAAAAGTAATTGAAAGATAGATTTGGTTTATGAAATAATTTTTCCTACAATAATTCTTCTTTATTTATAGTTATAATCCAGCTATTCCTATATTCCAAGGATTGCCGTAACCACTTTTCCATTACTTGCTTATGGATGCTTCCCATGTTATGGTTCCGTCACTTCTCCTTATGCCATTTTTCATGTGACTGCTCTACATCGACCACTTTCCGTTCAACCACTCTAGTGATACATGACATTGATTCATACGTCGTGGCTTCACTTCTCGATACACCTTTGTACGTATCTGCAGGTCGATCTTTAAGTGCATATGTATTCATATAGATCACATGTAATCTGCTCTGATTAGTCCAACAAGCTACGATGGTTGTGGACCGAACAATACGAATCTCTTGTGGACCATACCACAAGAAAACAATGGTGATTGAACATCAAAAAACTTATTACAGCCCACCATAATGTTTACTTTCCATCTAACCTATTGATTAGGTCACACACGCCTCCTTCTAAAACTTTCCTGCTCCAAAGAAGCTTTTAATGGTGGGCTTTCCATCACCAGTGTTCCTGGGGTGTGGTCTGCTCCATATTTGAATCTGCCTCATTTTTTGAGTAATGCCCTAAAATGATCTAGAAAAATGGAGGGAGGGAGTGCATGAAACACACACATCATGGTGGGTTTGCAAAAAGCATTGCCTAGTAGCCACTGGCTACGGACATCGTCAGTTGGAAATCTGCGTCCAGAAAATTAGGCCATTGCAATGGTCAGGTGGCCGCACCACAGCAACAATCGTGACAGGTTCGCTGACCGTTAAAATTATGCAGATCGTTAGTGTGGTCCATTTGACTGTAAAATCTATCTTATTTATGGGATCGGAGTATAAAGAAATGAGAAAAACAAAAATAGACGGATTGGATATACTACACAATAACGGTGGACACCACAACAGTGCGTGTACACCATCCAATTGTATTACAGCAGTGTGTAACGGGGCACACTTCCCCCTCTTTCTTCGCTTTCGATGTCAAAGAAGAGAGGGAAACCATTCCGGGGCCGCTTCGAACAGACTAGCGATCGGTGGCGACGCTGTTCGAGAGAGAGAGAGAGAGAGAGAGAGAGAGAGAGAGGGAGGGCCTCTTTAAAGGCACTTTTGAAAAATCGGCAGGTAATCTTGCCAGGTTTCAAAAAGGTCCCGTTTCGTGTAAAAAGCTTTTACAGCCTGTAAGCAGTTTTTAGGCAAATTCAAGCATCAAACACTCCCTGGAATGCATTTTACTTATAAACGCTTTCCACCTCAAAACTCAAAATGATTTTACTTTCCCATCGATAGTGGAATTTTGAATTCTATACCATTTTCTTCAGTATGTTTGTCTCGTTGGTTTATGCAGAATATAACAGATTGAACTTTCTGGAACATGGATGACTCGTCAAGGTAAAAATTCTTATATTTTCCAGTGAAGATAATGGCCTTTAACTTCTTAGGGGTCGTTTGGATGGTGGTAAATGGTTTAAGTTGTAAATGATTTGCTGGTAAATCATTTACAGTGTTTGGATAGCCTGTTAATGGTTTATATCCTGTAATTATGTATTCACACCTGAGATAGTTTAGAGAAATAATTCATTAAAAAGCATTCAAATGGCATATGAGGGTGGATTTTAAAGTGGATCATTGGGTTAAGCCCATCTCACGAAAGCTTAGGGTTGATCCTCACATAAAACCAAGCAGTAGGTGAGCCATAGAAGTGAGATCACGAATTCAAATGCTCTTTTATAAGGCCGGTAGCAAGATCTGCTGTTGTCGGCAGAGGGAGGGAGGGAGTTTTCAGATACAATGGAGAGAGGGAGGAGTGTATCTCCCAGCCTTGAAAAAAAAGAGCTGATGGAAGCTTCTCGCTGGTAAATCATTTGCTAGCAAATGAAATCCCATATTTTTTCTAGCAAATGAAAAGGGGGAAAAGGTGGTAAATCATTTACAACTACTAAATGATTTACAAGCATTTTGGGGCATCCAAACTAGCAAATCATTTACAACTTGCCTCATTTACCACCATCCAAATGACCCCTTATTTTCACCTGTAGACTACCTCCATTTAATTAAATGATGCTACTGTTATAATGGCCGTTATATATAGATGTTATCTTTTCCCATGAAGATTTGATTTACCATTTAAAGTTAATTATTCGCTGGTTAGTTTAATAATTAGCAATATAGAACACTTAATGGACCAATCAACGGCCATTATAAGTAGATATATGAGCCTGACAATGACCATAATCGCCAGCGTTACTGTTGTAACACTGTTAGTGGGTAGTTTCTTATTGGTTTGTTGTTTTTCATTTTCCATGGGCAAGAACGTTTTAGTTCTAATTAACTAATGATACTTACAGGGAGGATTTCAGCAACACAATTCGTGTGCTTGTTGCAACCGATTGCCATCTAGGTTATATGGAGAAGGATGAAATACGTCGATTTGATTCGTTTCAGGCGTTTGAGGAGATATGCTCGATAGCTGAGGAGAAACAGGTAACCACGGCTTCTTTTCTCTGTCCTTTGGCTAGTAAATTAGATTTAGATATAGTGGTTGTAAGAGGAAAACCAGGTAACCTGATGGGGACATCATGCACTCGCTCCCTCTACGCACGTATTTGAGGAGGAGGCAGGCCCCACTTTCGATTTGGATGGACACCATCATCTTTGGAGGGCCTCATAATTAGGGGGCTGCGTTATGGAGCATTGGAGTGGATCTGATCATCACATAGATTCTACCATCGGATCTCATGATCGTGGCCCACTACTTTAGATGATATAGGATTTTGAGTTATGACTAGTTTTGTTATTAGAGACTTCATGAACGACTTTGATTGCTTAGATTAGTATTTATTTGATTTAGCTTGGGTATTAGTGTGCGCACATGGCGCAAGGGTAATTTTGTCTTTTTTGGGTTTAGGGTTTTCTTATAAATACAACAATCTCATGTAGGTATTGCAATAATATTTTATGAATAAAAATTCCTACATTTCTTCCTCTCTCTCTCTCTTTGGGTTGAAGAATCGAATTGGGTGCGAAGCCCTCTCTTCCTCGAAGGGCTAACTACAGTGGTATGAAGCCACATCCGCTCCAAATCATCTCCACCTTCTTACGCACTACATCCATCACCCTCCACATCCCTTCCACCTTCAGATTCACCCACTTTTATATCCAAGTTTTCTCCTACAGCAGTGCATAAACAGATTTTCAGATTCTGGCCCATCTGAGAGGCCGAAACTTTGGCAGAGTACTATGCACACACTTTGCGACGGATCGATGTGAAACTTGGTATGGAGGCAGCCCATCCCTGGCCGATCCTAGCCTAGAAGTCGGTTTCCGACTTTGTGGGCCCCACACGTGTGGACGACCTGTCACACACGTGCGGACGACCTGTCATACACGTGCGTCTAGGCCCATCTGCTGTGCAGCGCATGTGACTTATCCTAGGTTATTTTTTCCTCTATTTCCTTCTCTTTTGACTAAAAAAAACCCCTTAATCCAAATCCCTAACCCTAAAGAGTCCTAAATCCCAATTATTCCCAATTTTCAAACCTTAGATTTTTCCTCAAATTGAAACTTACTGAATCTCTCTCTCTCTCTCTCTCTCTTAAATTTATTTTATAGCTTGTTAGTACACTCCATTGTAAGTTCACACTTCACTGTTAGCCACCCCTACTAGGGTTCGATACCAAGACCTCAGTGTCGAAACAACTTAGTGAATATCTTGAGTTGGGAACTATCCTTTGCAAGAATGGATGATTCTTACACTCCTCTGAGCTTGTTTGGCTTATAATTTTATTTGATCTAGCCTTAAAGTTGTGTAGGCTTGGACTCCATAGATTTCCATTTTTGAATGTTTGATAGTATGTAGGATGTGGAATTTTATGACTGTTTAAAATTGGTATAATCTCAAGCTTGATCTCTTGCATTCCATATTTAATTTCATATCCTGCATCAAATTTGGTATCAGAGCCCAAGGTTGTCATAGGGGAATATAATACATGATTAGGGGTTAGTTCATTTTTTTTAACGTACCACACCCATTCATTTAGGGCTGTTTAGAGGTCCATAATTCATGATATAGGCTGCTGAAATTTCTATTATCAGAAAGTTAGCAATTCACATTGTTGAATTTTCTGTTGTCCATTTATTTTGATAGCCACATTGTTGGATTTTTGTAGAGTTGTGTAATTTCGTTCATATAGCATTCTACAGGTTCATCTAATGTCATTAAGGTGCATATAGTGAAGTCTAGGCGCATGTAGTTGCATCTTAGGACCCCTTGAGTTGTGTAGTGCATGCCCACACGTACTGGACGTGGCTTTGGTCTGCACCCCATCATGAACACCGAGCAACTTACCGAGTCTTTTAGGAGA
Organism: Magnolia sinica; assembly: GCF_029962835.1. NCBI lineage: Eukaryota > Viridiplantae > Streptophyta > Magnoliopsida > Magnoliales > Magnoliaceae > Magnolia > Magnolia sinica. The sequence goes on along the minus strand of NC_080582.1, from coordinate 27,387,524 downwards.
ATAACCCAAAAGTTGGACGCCATGGATGCAAGCATCAAAGCATCTTCGCAACAGGTTAATAATCGTTTGGACCAATTAAATGCACGTGTCTATCAAGTTGAAACCTCCACACGAGCAAACACCACCATTGGTAAAAATACCCAATCTCAGGCAGGTGATCAGGAGGATAGACAAGGGAATGAGAGTGGCGAAGGAAATGGTTGTGGGCGCGCACCCACCCCACGAGGGGCATCGTGATCATTATTACCCAGATGTATAACTCTTCAAGGGAGATAGGGTTGAGGCCCCTCGTTTAATAGCCACTTGGACCCTAAAGCTTTTTTAGATTGGTTGGCGGATATGAACCACTATTTTGAATGGTACGATATGTCGGATGCTCACCGAGTCCGATTTACTAAGATGAAGCTTGTGGGCCAAACAAAGAGGTTTTGGACTACCATGGAACGAAAGAAAGAAAAGTTGAAGGAACCCCCAATAATCCATTGGGAAGAAATGAAAGAAATTCTAAAAGAGAAGTACCTCCCTTTCTCTTATCACTTGAGGTTGGTTGAGGATTAACAATCTCTTCGACAGGGTTCCATGAGTGTGGCTGAATACATTGAGAAGTTCGAAAGGTACTTGACTCGGTGTGAGGTTGAAGAGGATCTCGTACTCACTCTTGCTCGATTTAAGACAGGCCTTTGTTCTGACATTAGGAGAGAGTTGCTCGCCAAAGACATAGATACTTTTGAACAGATGTATCAAGTAGTGTTGGAGGTCGAGCAATACCTCAAGGCATCTGTGGGAAGGCGGTTTGAGTCCCGTGATTCTGACGCTAAGGCCAACTCTTCTGGAGCTACGCCTGACACTAGATATCAATACAAGCCTTCCAGTAGTTTTTAGTCTAGGCCCGAGGATGATAATGGTAAAGGAGTTGTTAGGTTTGCTCGTGTAGAGGCGATGCGAGTAGGTGTTTTAGATGTCAGGGGTTTGGTCACTTTGCTCGCCAGTGTGGCACGAAAGAGGGCACCAAGGTGTTCCTTATTGATGAGCAAGTGGAAGTAGTGCCCCAGAAAGTGACGGTGAGGAGGAAGAATACGAGCTAGTAGAGATCCCTAATGATGAGGAAGAGGGAGCGCAAGAGACTGCGACACTTGCAGTTGTTCGTTGCGCCTTTGCACAAGTAAAGAATACCGACGATTGACGCCACAACATGATCTTCTATACCTACGCAAAATGTGGTGATAAGAGTTGTAAGATGATCGTGGATAGTGATAGTTGTACCAATGTGGCATCAACTGACATTGTGAGTCGTTTGGGCTTGAAGCTTGAAGCCCATCCTCAACCCTATAGAGTGTCTTGGGTTGATGAAACTTCCATTCCAATCTCGCACCGTTGTTTTGTTCCTATTCAGTTTGGATCATATAAAGACACTCTGGTGTGATGTTGTTCCCATGGATGTTGGCCACATCATTTCGGGTAGGCCCTGACTCTATGATAGGGATGTCATCATATTTGGTTGTTCGAATGTGTGTACATTTTGGTTTGAGGGCAAGAAAGTCAATCTAAATCCTCTCCCACCCAAGAACACAACTGGAAAGGAGTCTACCATAAAGAGTGGTGCGAGCGGCTCAAAGGAAGTGAAGGAATTGAAGTCCAAGTCTAATCCTCTCTATATTCTAAATGCCAAAGACTTTGAGCGAGAGACAGAGTTGGATTCGATGGTGTACGCCCTTGTGGCTAGGGAGAGTGCACCAGAGGCTAGTGTTGAGTTATCCACTAAAGCCAAACCGGTAGCGGATGAGTTTCGTGATATCTTTCCTGATGATCTACCGGATGAGCTTCCCCCTATGAGGGATATCCAGCATGCCATTGATTTAGTCCCTGGGGTGACTTTACCAAACCTCTCTTGTTATAGAATGAACTCAAAGGAGCATGCAGAGTTGAAGAGATAGATTGATGAGCTCCTAAAAAAAGGTTTCATTCGAGAGAGCATGAGCTCGTGTGCCATGCCCGCCCTTGTTACACCTAAGAAGGATGACACATGGAGGATGTATGTTGATAGTAGGGCCATCAACAAAATTACAATCAAGTATCGGTTTCCCATACCATGTCTTGATGACATGTTGGATATGATGGCCAATGCTACTATCTTCTCGAAAATTGACTTAAAAAATGGTTATCACCAAATCCATATACGCCTTGGCGATGAGTGGAAGACGGCCTTCAAGATGAAGGATGAGCTATACGAGTGGTTAGTCATTCCTTTTGGGCCGACTAATGCCCCGAGTACCTTTATGCGTGTGATGATCCAAGTGTTGAGGCCCTTCATGGGGAAGTTCCTGGTCGTCTACTTTAATGATATCCTGATTTATAGCATGACCAAGCAACAACACTTTAACCATTTGAGGTAGGTTTGTGGGATCCTTGGAGTCGAAAAATTGTACGCCAACCTAAAGAAGTGTGCGTTTATGTCTAACAGTGTTATTTTTTTAGGTTTCGTTGTGTCAGCTGAGGGTGTGTTGGCGGATTCCGAGAAAGTCAAGGCCATTATCAATTGGCCTGGACCCCACAATATTCACGAGGTGCGCAACTTTCATGGCTTAACCACCTTCTATAGGCGGTTCGTTCGAGGCTTCAGTTCCATTATGTCTCCTATCACGAATTGTATAAAAAAACGAAAGTTTCAATGGACGAAGGCAACCTCTAAGGTCTTCAACGAGATAAAGGCTAAGATGATCGAGGCTCCAGTCATGCGACTTGCGAGTTTTTCGAAAGTTTGAGGTCGCATGCGACGCATCAGGAGTTGGTATAGGAGTACTTAGTTAGGAATGACATCTTATCGCATTTTTTAGTGAGAAACTGAATGAGGCGAAGCAAAAATACTCCACTTATGATAAAGAATTTTATACGGTGGTGAAGTCGTTGCGCCATTGGCGTCACTATCTATTGCCGTAAGAATTCGTTTTATTCTCAGATCACGAGGCCTTGAGATATCTGAACTCTCAGAAGAAATTAATCCCTAAACACGCCAAGTGGGTCCAATTTCTTCAAGAGTATACTTTTGTGTTTAAGCAAAAGGTTGGTGTAGAGAATAAGCCTGCCGACGTGTTGAGTCGTCGAGTCACGTTACTCAATTCCGTGAGTGTTGAAGTCACGAGGCTCGAGCATGTCAAAGAGGATTATTTTGAGTGCCCAGATTTTGGAGTTGTGTACGCATCGTTGTTAGAGAGTCTGTCAGGAGCTAGCTGTGAGTATTTGATATTGGACGGATATTTGTTTAGGAGTGATCGTTGGTGTATACCACGTACCTCCCTCTGCGATTTTCTTGTCTGGGAGTTATATTCAGGAGGGGTCGCATGTCATTTTGGTTGAGACAAGACCATTGACCTAGTGGAGGATAGATTCTATTGGCTAAGCCTCAAGCGAGACGTGACCAAAATTATAGGGCAGTGTCGTACTTGTTAACTGGTAAAGCAGAAAAAGCAGAATACGAGGCTATACACACCTTTGTCAGTTCCATTTGCCCCTTGGCCATACATCAGTATGGACTTCGTGCTTGGGCTCCCTAAGACCATTTGAAAACACGATTCCATATTTGTTGTCATGGATCGTTTTTCCAAAATGGCCCACTTCATCTCTTGTTTGAAGATCTCTGACGCATCCCATGTTGCCAAATTATTCTTTAGTAAGGTTATCAAACTTCATGGGTTACCTAAAACCATAGTATCTAACCATGACGTGTGGTTTATGTTATTTTTGGAAGACACTATGGCATATGATGAGTACTATGCTCAAATTTTCTTTTGCTTACCACCCTTAGACTGATGGCATGACTGAGGTGGTCAATAGGAGCCTGGGAAATTTGCTCAGGTGTTTAGTGGGGGAGCACACTAGGACGTGGGACACTGTACTACCTATCGCCGAGTTTACATTTAATAGTTCTGTCAATAGATCCACAGGTTCAAGTCCTTTTGAAGTTGTTACCGATTATAAACCTAGAAAGCCTATTGATATTGTCTTTATGTCCCTGTCCCAGCCATCAGAGTGTGCAGAGTCCTTTGTACATCATATTCATTTATTGCATCAAGAAATCAGGCGAAAGATCAATACTAGTAATGAACAATACAAATTTTCTACAGACTAACATAAATGATTCAAGAAATTAAATGTAAGGGATTCTATGATGGTTCGCATCAGGCCAGAGCGGTATCCTTAGGGAGCTGTTCGGAAATTACACGTGTGTAGTGCTGGACCATTCAAAAATATAAAACGAAACGGTCTCAATGTGTATGTGGTAGATCTTCCACCTTCCATGAGAATTAGTTCCACATTCAATGTGGAGGATCTAGTTGCATTTTAGGGGATTGTCTAACCTTTCACCTAACCATCCGATTCCCCAGACCTTTCCCTTGACCCATGGCCTCTTCTCGACCCATTTTCCCAGCCTCTACCTCCTATACCTACCCTTCCTACATCTGGAGAGGAGATAGAGGATATTCTAGACCATCGGATAGTATCAATGCTGGGCGGCGGTTTTCAAAAGTTTCTTGTCAAGTGGAAGTCACGCCCAACTTCAGACAGTACATGACTCACTGAGGAGGAGCTTCAGAGACCTGATCCAAACATCTTCGAGCGGTTCAGGAGCTTTGTTTTGCCAGTGGCGAAATCTTTGCAGCTGGGGAGAGTTGATGGAGACGTCATGCACACTCCCCCTCTACGCACTTATTTGAGGAGGAGGCGGGCCCCACTTTTGATTTGGATCGTCTTCGGAGGGCCTTACAATTAGGAGGCTGCGTTATGGAGCATTGGAGTGGACCCGATCATCACATAGATTCTACCATCGGATCTCATGATCGTGGCCCACTACTTTAGATGATTTAAGATTTTGAGTTTTGACTATTTTTGTTATTAGAAACTTCATAAACGGCTTTGATTGCTTAGATTAGTATTTATTTACTTTAGCTTTAGTATTAGTGCGCGCACATGGCGCAAGGGTAATTTTGTCTTTTTTGGGTTTAGGGTTTTCTTATAAATATAGAAATCCCATGTAGGTATTGCAATGATATTTTATGAATAAAAATTCCTGTGTTTCTTCCTCTTTCTTTCTCTTTGGGTTGAAGAATCGAATTGGGTGCGAAGCTTTCCCTTCCTCGAAGGGCTAACTACGGTGGTGCGAAGCCACATCTGCTCCAAATCATCTCCACCTTCTTACGCACCACATCCATCACCCTTTACACCCCTTCCACCTTCAGATTCACCTACTTTCGTATCCAAGTTTTCTCCTACAGCAGTGCATAAATAGATTTTCAGATTCTGGCCCATTTGAGGGGTTGAAACTTTGGTGGAGTACTACGCACACATCTTGTGACGGATTGACGTGAAACTAGGTATGGAGGCAGCCCATCCCTGGCCAATCCTAGCCTAGAAGTCGGTTTTTGACTTTGTGGGCCCTACACACGTGCGGACGACTTGTCACGCACGTGCGTCCAGGCCCATCTGCTGTCCACCGCGCGTGGCTCATCCTAGGTTCTTTTTTTTCCCCCCTTTATTTTCTTCTCTTTTGACTAAAAAAACCCCTTAATCCAAATCCCTAACTCTAAAGAATCCCAAATCCCAATTATCCCTAATTCTCAAACCCTAGATTTTCCCTCAAATTGAAACTTAGTGAATCTCTTAAGTTGGGAACTGTCCTTTGCAAGAATGGATGATTCTTACACTCCTTTGGGCTTGCTTGGCTTATAATGTTATTTGATCCAGCCCTAAACTTGTGTACGCTTGGACCCCATAGATACTCCTTTTTGAATGTTTGATAGTATGTAGGATGTGGAATTTTGTGACTGTTTAAAATTGGTATAATCGCAAGCTTGATCTCTTGCATTCCATATTTAATTTCATATCCTGCATCATAACCACTGCTTCTCTCCTCTGTTACTTGGGTGGTGATTTAGATTCAGATATAGTGGCAGTAAGCTGCATTTTAATTATCATTAATTTTGCAAGGTATCTTATTATTGTACATTACTAAATCATGTATCGCTCACTTGTGTTAGTGCTCCAAAATATTACAATTTTTCTCTGTTTTGGGTCTTATAAGGCTTTAGTTTCTACTTTTGTTTGCCATCCCCATTGTCTATGTTATTAAAAAACAGTTATGTCATGGCTGTAATGGCCATTGCTTAATGTTAATGGTGGTGTTTGTTACGTGATATGGGGAACACCCAATTTGAAAATGAAATGGCCTGTAACGGGCTGTAATGACCGTTACGGGGTTGTAACAGCTGTTATGGTCCGTATCGTAATGGCCATAAGGTTGGCCGTTACGCCCACCATTACCATTATTGAATACCTTGATGTTACCACTACTGTTTCCATCCACATTCTATAAATAGGCTCATATTCCTTGACATACTCTCACTTGGTTTCATCGGGTGTTCAGATTCATTATAAAGTTGAATCCCTCTTCTTTTTCTTCTTCTTTTTCTTTTGAATCCTAAGTACTAGTATAATAAAGTGGAAACAACCAAATCATAATTTGCATCGCAATGATATTGATGGTTTAGGTTCCAAATTGCAATCATGCAACTTTCGAGTCGCACTTGAGAGAAATTTAACTGCAATTTGAGGGGTACATAATATTTATGAATGCTAGGAACCGTCATTAATTTGTTTTTTCACTTCGCCTTGATTAAAGTGAAGGTTCACAATTTGATTTAACTTGTTCATCATTCTAAACACAGCATTACATGCTGACTTCATCGGTTACTCATCTAATAGCTTACTTTGATAATTTATAACCAATAATAATTAAGTAGCATTCATATTGAGACAGACTGCATTTCGGTCTAAAATCCTGTAACTTTCAAGTTATACTAGAGGAACATAACTGCAATTTGAGGGATACTCTGTCATTCTGAATACTAGAAACATCACAAAAAATTGTCATTTCCTTTCTCAATCAAACTGAATGCCTGTTATTCAGTTTACACATGCCTCAAAACACGCCTTAGATAGCTGACTACACTGGGTCACTACAGGGAAATTGGTAGAGCTTTGGCCACCTGGCTAAATGTTTCATTTGCACTGTTACGAGGTAGTCAGAAAGCTAACAACATCAAACCGTAGCCAAAACTATTATTATTATTGATATTATTATTTTTGTATGATAGTCAAAACCGTATCAACTACCTGTATAGAGTTAGGTTATTTAACATTCAATTATTCAGCACAAAATTTCTCATCTGTACTATCTGGAAATCATCAAACTCATCATTCGAGCAGGCTTTTTATTGAATTCAATTTGGTTGCAGGTGGATTTCTTACTTCTTGGTGGTGATCTTTTCCATGAGAATAAACCTTCGAGGACAACTTTAATCAAGGCCATTGAGATACTCCGACGGCATTGCCTAAATGATCGCCCAGTGCAATTCCAAGTTGTCAGTGATCAGACGGTCAACTTTGCAAATATGTAAGCTTCTCTTCTTTTGCATGCATCTCCTCCTTTCCTAGAGTTATACAACAAACATGGAAAGTCTTCATCCTTAAAAAAAGAAAAAAAAGGAAAGAAAAAAGAAGGTATGTCTTTAGTCGTATGGGATCTACACCAAGGTTTAAAAGCTCAGTTTCAGAGCATTACTTGCCAAGACCTGTCTCACACTGGGGATTCATCCTAACTTATGACTCTTATTGTTGTTTGAGCTTTTTGTATCACCAATGATCCAAATGTTTACTTCTGTCATATCCCACATTAAAAGGTGGCTTCTGAACATGTTTCAACTTTTGAACAAGTCAATATGAATTCAGCAGGAGCTTGGTTTGCAACTTAGTCAAATATATTTCATTTGCATTTTCTATGCATTAAGTTATTCAAATTAGTGCAGGCTTGTTCAAGGTACAGTAGTTTGGTTATTTTGGAGACTGTTTCTTAATATTAAGCTTACAGGAAATCTTCTTCGTTAATGACATTTGTTTCTATGAAACTTCTGCCCTCATCAATTTCAAATATTGTCACTTCTTTCCATTGGAAATTTTTGCAGCAGTGCGCATCTTGGATTAACTGCTCTTTTCTTTTATAAGTCTGTTTTTCTGCTTTTGGTTGTCCAGATTTGGTCATGTGAACTATGAAGATCCTCACTTCAATGTTGGTCTGCCAGTATTCAGTATTCATGGCAATCATGATGATCCTGCAGGAGTGGTATGGTGATATGATAAAAGATTAAATCATAATGGTCTCTTCTCTCTTTCAGTTTTATCCATCATGTTTTAAACATATTGATATCCTATGGGTATATACGGGATCCTACTAAATCGAGGATAAACCTTATCATGATTTTTGTAGGCCCCATGGCCTCTACATCGGGTTTGCTGCACTAAAGTGGCACAGGAAAGCACCACGTTAGTGCGGCAAAACCGATGTGGAGGGCATGGGGCCCACTAAAATCAGGATTAGACTTTATCCTGACTATGCAGGTCCTTGGGGTAGCATAATTGGCTTTAAGTCTAATCCCGATTTTGGCAGGCTCCATGCCCTTCATTTTGGATTCGCCATGCTAAACTGGTGCTTTCCTCCACATAAATGCAATCAGCAGCATTTGAGTTTTTTCCCTCTCTCTTTAAAACATGGCAATTGCATTTTTGCCTATATAATGTGGGTACTATTTGTAATTGTTGCTGCCTAGAAGAATTTGTATCTGAATTTCAGTTGTGTAAACCTAGCCATACTAGTTATGTTCTTTCAATGAACGATAGTTAATTGTGCTGCTCATTGATATTGATAGTTCCCGTATGGATTTTGTCAGAATTATACAGTCAGTCATCTTGCTGATAACTCCTCCAGCTAGCAGCATTGTAAATTTCAAAATTGCAAAAATAAAACAGAAGCCCTGAAATAGAATTCAGACTTCTCCTTGGAAACTTTGCTCACATTGCAGCTAGCCAGCCATATACTTTGTGTTTATCATTGTTTATGATGATGATTATTATTATTTTTGTGGCCACTTCTTAGAACAGTCAGCATTATGTTTTATACTTGGGTGACAGGATAACCTTTCTGCAATTGATATCCTTTCTGCATGCAATCTTGTGAACTATTTCGGGAAAATGGTTCTCGGAGGCTCTGGTGTTGGTCAGATCACTCTCTTCCCAATACTTATCAGGAAGGTTGGTCAGTAGGGTTTTAATAATAGGTGTATGCATAGCTTCTTTTTGGCATGGAAATTTCTTATTTCATCTTGGTCCAGGGTTCTACATCAGTTGCTTTGTACGGCCTCGGCAACATTAGAGATGAGCGGCTCAACAGAATGTTTCAGGTTTTTTCTGTTCTGATTTCTGATCTGGATTATAAACCTTTTGTAAGGATTTTTTGGTTCTATTACTAGCATATTTATTTGTGATTTTCTGTTTGATACCTCAGACCCCACATGCTGTTCAATGGGTAAGGCCTGAAGCTCAAGAAGGGTGTGATGTGTCAGATTGGTTCAACATTATGGTACTCCATCAAAACAGGTTGGACATTGTCTTTGAGAGTAACTTAGAAGTTAGAACACATGAAAAAAAAAAGAGCAACACAATCAATCTCCTCAACTTAAATTGATTCGTGATGAGTATTTTTTGTGAGTTGCTAGATGTTTGCAGTGGGAAATTAAATGCTTACCTGATTAGTTGCTGCTTATAATTGTACATCTGTGCATTGCAGGATCAAGACAAATCCCAAAAACGCGATAAATGAACATTTCCTGCCACGATTCCTGGACTTCATAGTGTGGGGGCATGAACATGAATGCCTCGTGATCCACAGGTATTGCTGATAACATTTTTTGTTGCTTGTGGATTACTTCCTTCTTATTGCATCTTATTGAGGGTAGCTTCTGATTTCATAGGAAGTTCCTGGGATGGGCTTTCATATAACTCAACCGGGGTCATCTGTTGCAACATCATTAATCGATGGGGAAGCAAAGCCTAAGCATGTGCTTCTTTTAGAAATTAAGGTTGTTTTGGTGAAGGAGCCTGTTTCTTTTTACCTCCTTTCATCTTTTCCGTCAATGGTCATACATGGGAAATACAGCTGGTGATTTCTGTTTATAGGGGAATCAATATCGTCCAACTAAAATACCTTTGAAGTCAGTGAGGCCTTTTGAATATGCTGAGGTACGGAGTTCTGTGGAATTTGGTTTTCATATTTTTGAGTATTTTCATACCATGTCATGCTTTCTAAGCAGGTCATTTTAAAGGACGAGGCGGACATTGACCCCAATGATCAATCATCTGTTCTTGAGCATTTGGACAAAGTTGTATGGATTTTTCTTTCCCACTTTCATTAAGACCAACAAAACCTCAGCACCCTGTTCTCACTTATTAATTGGTCATTGATAATACCTTGATGGCTACATACTAGTAACTGTATTTTAATAAGTTCAGACTGCTTCAGGTCAGAAATCTGATTGAGAAAGGTAGCAGAAAGGCTGTTAGTAGGTCAGACCTCAAGCTTCCGTTAGTTCGCATAAAGGTATTACTTTATTTGACTTCTAGGCTTTCTGTTTTCTTCAAGATGCCACTGGAACAATACAGTGTTTCCTTGAAACAAATTTGGTATGTCTTTCTTACATCAGTCTGTGCATTCTTTGGTCTTCGTTGTTGGCTGTGTTTGTGGTAAAATTAGCAGACCGCAGAAACTGAAAATCTAATTAAGTTTGGTCTGCTGTAACTGCTCTTGCATTTGAAATTTTTTAGGTTGTGCTAGGGAAGTCCTTTTATTTGCTTGAATTTCTAGATTTCTGGAAGTTCATGTAGATTCTAGTGAAATCAATCTGGAATTTGAAAATGTAGGCTAGGACCGGAAATTCGTTATGCATGCTTGAAATTGTTAGGATTCTGGAAGAATCTCAATAGTTCTGCTTAAATTTGATAGCATTTGAATTTTTTATGTTGTGGTTCCAATTTATTTTTATTTTTATTTATTTTTGGTAAGATGAGCAATTTATTGAAAGAAAGAAAATTACAACCTAGAAGGGGGAAAAAACTAGAAAGCAAAAAGGACAAAAAAATGCACCCAATCTGTCCCATGACAGAAAAAAGCCTCAGAAGGGCGGAAAAGAAATTATCCCAATCCCTGAAAAGAACAAGCACCGGCGAGAAAACCCCTGCCGTTGAGACTCTCGAATTCCTGAAACAACAGTTGTTTCTTTCAGCCCAGATTGCCCACAGAACAACAAAAAAGATGACTCTCCACTTCCTTTTTCCCAAAAGACCTCTGGAATCAGTGTGCCAGCCACGTAAGAGAGAGTGAGATCTTCCACAGAGTTTGGCATGACCCACGCCAGCCCTGCCAATCTGAATATTCTCCACCATAAATCGGAAGAGAACGGGCAATGAATTAAAAGTTGGTTGACAGTTTCTTCGGAGCTGTAACACAGGAGACATGCTGGGAATACACATTCCACGTTTGTGAAGATTATCAACAGTAAGAATTCTTTTCCTTCCTGCCAGCCATCCAAAAGCTGCAACCTTTGGAGGGACACCATAGTGCCACAAGGGAGCAGTGTGGGAAGAAGTTGTGGGAGAAGAGATTGCTGCAACAGATTTGTACAATAACTGAACTGAGAAGATTCCTGAGCTAGAGAGCCTCCAAAGCTGAGTCTTCCTCAGCTTCATTTGGAATGAAAATCTGCAAAGAAGATAAAAGGGAGGTAAATTCCTCTTATCTCGGAGTCTAACAAATTCCTGCAAAAGGGGGGCAGCCAAATACCTCCTCTCCTCATAGGAAAGAAACACTCTTTAATAAGAATATCCTTATTAGAAGAGATTGATGATAGAGCCATTTCCAAGAGAGAAAGAAACTCTATCAAAAACCAAGGGGGCGGAATTTACTATGCCTTTTCACAAGTAAGAAGCACGATACAAGGAGGATTTAGTCCACCATGCCTGAGGGGATAGGCCATATTTAGCAGCAATGATTTGGCACCGTAAACTCTCTTTCAATCCTAGATCTCCACACCCATTTGCCAAGGAGAGCCTCATTAACGTAGCAAAGATCCCGGATGTTAGCTCCTCCATCTCCATAAGGTAAGCACACCTCTTTCTTGCTAAGCAGGGGAAACATTTTATCATCAGATCCACCTTCCCAGAGAAAGTTCTTTCTCAGCTTATCGATTTTAGAAATAATCGACTTATGACACTGATATAGAGAAAGGTAGTAGATGAGCAAGATCAGATTTAATCTCCCCCCCAGCGATAACAAATTCATTCTCCAAGAGGACAGTTTGAATTCCATCCTTTTGATAATCCTATCCCGAAGGTGAATCGGAGGCTTACCAATGCAAAGCAGGAGACCCAAGTAACTTGGAGGCAGGGTACTAACCTTACATGCAAGAAAGTCAGCGAAAGAATGACAAACCTCCGGATGAATATTGATGTCAAAAATTTCAGACTTAGAAAGGTTAACTTCAAGACCTGAAATTACCTGAAACCAAACAATTATCATTCCTAGACAGGAGATCATATTCTCGTCTGCTTCACAAAGTTTGGCATACAGACTTCAAAATATTTAGGTTTCTTGAAAATTCTGTTTTAGTTCTCATTGAAATTTCTTTGGGATTTGAAATGTTTAGGTCTGGATGGAACATTGGAATAGCTTACTGAGTATATTTGCTTGAAATTTCTATGTATTTAGAAGGTTTAGTGTAGATTCTACTAAAAGTTTAAAAGTTTTTGTTTTAGCATAGATATGCTTGAAATTTCCATGTTCATGTACTGGAGGCTTTTGACTGACATTGCTAGGGATTTAAAATTTCTGGGTCAGGATGGAAAAACTGTCATATATACTTGAAAATTCTGTCTTTTGGTTTGTTTGGTGGCATGGATCAGAAAATTAGCCAATGTGGTTGAATTCTGTGGGTTTAGGATCTTAAAAGGAGAAATGTGCTTGATTTTTAGGTTTGGAAGATTTGAATGTTAGAAGTTGAAGATCAGCACATATATTATAGGTCTTAGGAACATTTGCAGTCTAGGAACAAAGTTTCCTGAAATCGAGGATAAGAGCAATCATGCAGGTGCTTGCGCCATTTAACTGAATGCTAAATGTCAATCTAAAAGGCATGAAATGCACTTTTTTGCCTGCCAAACAGAATTGAGGAATTCTATGTCAAAGGAAAACCACATTAAGAAAGTGCGACAATCGGTTCTTTCTTGAATAAATGGTTATGTGGCTCAGTAAGGATGCAAAGGGGTATGGAAACAAGGCAAATGCCTTACAACCCCTTACAGGTTTCAATAGAATGGATAGAGGCAAAATTCAGTTAGAGGGACGTCAAACATTGAAACTTAAGCGAGTCTTGTCACCTAAATGGTGTAATCAAAACTTGTGAGTAGCCTTTTAATGCAAAGATAATATAATTACCCTGTACCAGTGAGATTCAACAAGCACCCTAAATTAGAAAAAAAGGTCAGATAAGATAATGTGAAATCACTGAAATGACCATTCAAAAAGCTGATAATTTGAAATGTACTTTCCACCTTCTCCAAAGAAAAAAAAAAAAAGAAAATAAGAAAAGAAAAAAGAAGAAGAAATGAAATGAAAAAAGAAAAAGAAAAGAAAAAAGAGATGACGTTAAAAGTATCTTGCATTGTATAAATAGAGAAGCAATGGAAGAGTTTTCTCTTGTAGCTTTGACAAGGAACTTCCATCAAATTATTGGTTACATGCCTCCCTTTTGTAGGTTCTCTTCTACTACTTTTCCCCTTAATAGAATTTGTTCCCTGTGATATGTATAGAAGAAAAGAAACTAGAAGAAGAGGTGGTAGCATAGCTGAAATTCGCAGATCATACAAAGCATCTTGTCAGTAAACAAAACCAGCAAGCTGAAAGTAGATGTAAAAAATATTACATAGTTTTTAAATAGGGATAACAGAAGAATGATCATAGGTTTGCCCAAAAAAAAAATAAAAAATCACAGTTTTGCAACATGGAGAATAGAAGAATGCTTTCATACGGCCATCAGTTTTACCTTGTGTTCTACTTTGGAAGTGCTTTTAGTTAATTGTTCTACTTTGGAAGTGCTTTTAGTTAATTCCTTCATGTTATTCACCATCATCATCTAAGCCTTATCCCAATTGATTGGGGTTGGCTACGTGAATCCTGTTCCGTCCACCATTCCACTCTATCAAGGGCCATACCTTCAGTTAGACCATAGGTTTTCAAGTCTTTTCTTACTTTCTCCATTCACATCCTTTTGGGCCTTGCCTTTGGCCTTTCAGAGCCTTCAGCTTGTACCAACCCATTCTTTAACTGGCACATTTCTTGTTCTTTGTTGCACATGACCCGACCATCTAAGTCTACTTCCCCTCATCTTATTACCTATTGGTGCTACTCAAAGTTCCCTTGAATAAATTCGTTTCTGATTCTATCCTTCCTCATCTTGCCACCCATCCATCTCAACTCATTTCAGTTGCACATCCTATGAACACGTTGTTATGTAGTTGGCTAACATTTTGTCCCATGAAGCTGATCTTATAGCTATCTCATAAAATTTCTATTTCAGTATGAGCGGTAAATGACAATAATATAAAATTCCAGAGGCACGTCTCCATTTCTTCCAACTAGCTTGAATTCTATGGGTAACATCCTCCTCAATTTTCCACTCTCATGAATTATTGTCCCAAGGTATAAAAAATAGTCATTTTGCAAAATTTCTTGGTCAACAATCTTAACTGATTCCTTGATTCACTCCTATTGTTACTAAAATTGCACTTTCCTTCATTGCCCCTTTTGGGTCTGATATGGGCAGATATCTGGGGTTAGTTCCAAATGTCATGGTGCCACCTAATCTCGGTGGACTGTTGTTTGTTTATGTGGCATGGCGTCAGCTTTGGCCATCAAAAGAAAGCCCTTTGGAGGATGACCCTTTTTGCACTTTGGTGGGCAGTATGGGAAGAAAGAAACACAAGATGTTTTAATAATTCCATCAAGTCAATGGAAGGCATCTCCCATTGTTGATCCTTGAATGGGCTTCCTTTGTCTCCAAGCTGAAGGGTTGTAATTTGGAGTTTCTCAGGATGTAGTTGAGTCATCGTCTTGGCATATCTCTTTGCTGTTTTGCCTTTTGTTTTGTTTTGTTTTTTTTTTTTTTTGGGCTAAGTTTTTAATAAAATTTCATTATCTTAAAAAAAACGCCACTCCCTATACTCTGTTTTAGCCCGACTAATTTTAAATCCTTTAGATTCTAAAGCATTTCTTTATAATCTAGCTTTGTGCTTATGCCCTCCCTTGTCTTGTCAATGAAAACCATGTCGTCTGCAAACAACATACACCATGGGATCTCTTCTTGCAAATGGTTCGTTAATTTGTCCATAATTGTTGAGACTTTGGACATATATTATAAAAAAAAAACATAAAAACTCATCCATAACCGATGTGAATAGGTACGAGCTCAATGTTGTCCTCTAGTGTAAGCCTACAGTAATTGGGAGCTCAATTGTCTCTCCATGAGTGGTTCTCACATTTGTTACTGTTTCCTTATGCATATACTTAATCATGTCAATATATCTTCTTGAAATTCATTTCTTTCATAACATCCACCAGATTAACTTTCTAGGTAATGTGGATGTCATGTTTCATAGGAGATTATTCAAAGGACAATTCAAAGCATACAGGTTATGGGCCAAGCCTACTAAACAATAATTTCAGCAGAACAGTTCACCAAACAGTAATTTCAGCAAGCAAAAATGCATGTCATTTCATTAGAAATCATCCCTACATGCACACGTTCATATAAAGATTAAATCACAGGATGTCAAGGTTGTTAGAACAACCCCTTAGCACAAAATATCAACAGAATACTCATGGGCAGATTGATACACACATAGAATTTGCCATACTCATTCACCACATAAACTATGTTTAGAGGAGATGAAGATCACGTGGGATATGGGGTGGGATAAATCTGTAATTTGGGAATTTAGGGTTGTGAGAGGAAATTGGGAGAGGGTCTAGGGTAGGTTTTATGTGGAAGGCAGGGACATAGGGTGTCGAGGTTTTGAGCGCAATGGATTGAAGGATTTAGGCTAGATAGGATCAAAGAGGTCTTTTTAAAGGAGAAGGAGAAAGAAAGACCATACCTTGCAGAAGATAAACACGTGAGCGAGTCGCACGCCCACAAAAAGATGAAATCTCACCACCTTGCTCCAAGTCTCATGGAGGGTTCTTCCAAGTCGCATGGAAGAAAGAAAGGCTTCTCTTTAGAAAACAAACGTGTACTCTTTATTACCCCCTAGGGTTGGACGTTTCCCCCCCTTAAATAGAGTTTTTACATTTAAAAGTAAAATGACCAACATGCCCCTTTTTAAAATCTAGCAAAGCAGGGGCCCACTAAGAAATCCAAACCAACCAAAATGTGCAGAAAAATAACAAAACATAAATGGACACTAAAAACTGAAAAAGGACTTGATCACATGGTGGGCCACCACGTGATCGGACGCGATTCAACGGTCGGATCTCAACCAAAACTCTAAAAAACTATCTTGGCACTCCAAATAATGCAGCCCATGTGCATCCTCCCAGTTTGGGGCCTTCATGATGCTCACGGGCCAGGCCCAAGTAGTGATCACCCAAATAAGTGTGGGCTGGGTTGGGCCAGGGCCTAGGGCTCTCCTATGGTGATGTTGGTACACTTTGATGTCTGCATTAATAGGGATCTTATCATATTCTTTGTTTAAGTCAATAAAGACCATGTGGAGATCTTTCCTTCTCTACTTATATTTCTCCATCAATTGTCTAAGTAGGAAAATAACTTTAGTGGTAGACCTCCCATTTAGGAAACCAGACTAATTTGCTGATACATTTGTCTCATGCCTTTGTCGTTTGCTCAATCACTCTCTCTCAAAATTTCATAGTATGGCCTATAATTTTAATCCCACGATAATTAGTGTGACTTTGTATGTCTCCTTTATTCTTATAAATAGGTACGATGATACTTTTCCTCCATTTGTTTGGCATTTTCTTTGATATTACAATCTTGTTGAATAACTTTGTCAAACAAAATAACCGGTTATCTCCCATACACTTCCAAATCTCTATTGGCATAACATTTGGTCCAATGGCTTTTTCTATTTTAATCTTTCTCAAAGCTTCTTTCACAAGTATCTATAATCTAATATCCAACGTTATTTGAGTTTATGGTTCCTTTTATCCCTATGCTCTCAAAGTGGTTGTTATTTAATAGGTCTTGGAAATAGTTTCTCCGCCTTTGATTGATCTCATCCTTTTCTAGTACCCTTTGGTTGTCACTCGTAATGCATCTAACATGATCCAGGTCCCTACCATTCCTCTCTTATTTTTGAAAGTTTGAAGACATCTTTCTCACCTTCTCATATCTGATTTATTGTAAAGATCATTATATGGCTTAAGTTTAGCCTCAATAGTTTCTTATCAATCTTTCTAGCATTTCTATATTGTTCAAAATTTCCATCCTTTCTAGTCTTTTCCCAGTTGCTAGGCTTTGAAACATGAATGCTTCTTGTGAATAGCTTTTTGCACATCATCATTCCACCACAAAATCTCCTTATATGATTGGCTTTTCCCTCTAAATACTCTTAAAACATCTTTTCACACTTTCTTAATGCACTTGGCCATCCCATTCCACATAACATTTTCTTCTTCCTTGACATTCCACTTTCCTTCTTCCATCAATTTATTTATGAATAAGATTGTTTTCTTTCCTTTTAAATTCCATCACCCAGTTTTCGAACGCTTGTTAATTTCACTCTTTCTTCCATTTCTTAATGTAAACATCCATAATCATTAACTATATTGTGCAGTCAAACTCTCTCTTGGTATAACCTTGCAAGGTTTATATATTGATTGTTCTGTTTTGCTAAGTAGAAGGAAATCTACTTGGCTTGTATTTGCACTCTTGGAAGTTATTAAATGTTCATCTCTCTTTTTAAAGTTATTAAATGTTCATTTTTTCATGTTATTTGATGAACTAATATCTGTGGTTGAAGAGAGTAACGCTCTTGTTGGTTTGATCTTGGATAAAATTGTCTTGCCTTTGAGTTGACCTTGTCCTTTGTCCAAGAACAAACATCAATTTTCTAACTTTTAAGTTAACATTGTCCTTGCATTTTTTTTTCTTCGATGCATACAATTGTTGTTTGTTATAATAAGAATTTCTTGAAGATGACCACCAGTTTTTGGTGCCACTGGGCACATGAGGTAGCATATTTATTTGATTTGGCAGGTAGACTACTCTGGATTTATGACAATAAATCCTCAAAGGTTTGGCCAGAAGTATGTGGGGAAGGTACCTCCATTCTATACTTGATCATTGATTTAGGAATCTAGTGTCTACGTTACTATTATCACTCTACTAAGTTTGACAGTCATCTTAAAATTTGTAGGTTGCAAATCCACAGGACATCCTTATTTTTTCAAAGGCTACAAGAAAACGTCAATCTCTTGATGGTAATCCAAGTCACCCATCTGTGTGCTTGCTAGTATTTGTCTACAATATTTCTTGCACTCATAGTCAGATTAAATGGAATATTGTGCATAACTAGGTTTTCATTTCCAAAATAAAGCGTATAATTTACTGTGTGATAGCATCAATGACCATGTAATCATATAATCTAAATGCCTTTAGAGAGGACAATATATTGGAAAACATCTGATCATTGATCTAGATCATCCATCATATGTGGCACCACCTTTGATTGCCCATTACTTGCAGGAATCACTTTGATCAGATTATCCCAGCTATCTGATCAGTGGCCTAGAAAATGGATGCTCCATTGATTATACTCAAGGTAATGTTTGGACCATCCATTGTGCCCTACATTTGATTGCTCATGCTTCCCAAGATATGCTAATTTGGAATTCGTGGTTAATCATCTAAAACACGCTCAATTCTACAAATTTAATAAAATTGTACTTTTACGTCACCAAGCGGTAAAAAGATCCATTAGAAAAACAAAACACAAGATTATGAAATCCTAAATATATGAGTTTTTAATTGGGGACCGATCGCATACAGCTGGAAGCTATGTTCCAGATATTAGCGATATTATTGATAATATCGCCATTATTATCAGTAGCTGGGTGATATCAATATTATTGGTAGCTGGGTGATACTGAAACTCTTGTTAATTGTAGTATTTCTAGGTATCGCTGATATTTTGGTGATTTATTGCTGTTGTATCTATACGCGATAATATCAGCAGAATATTGCCCAAGACCCTTTATAAAACTACTTTCCATAGCATCGACATCATTATGTCTTGTTCACCGGGGATACAGAAAGATGTATTGATATTGCTGGTAATGTCGCCGATACTAGGAAATGTATCGTTGACTATGGGAAACATGGGGAAAAAGGTGCAATTTTTTAATGAAACTTTAGGAGATGCTAAAATACACACATTAACATATTTAGGAATAAAAACATTGAAAAAAAGAATAATGCATAATAAGTTTCAATTTAATAGGGGCCTGAAGCATGTATCATCGTAAAAAAATCAGTGCAATAGTAACCAAAATGAGTTCATATTATCCAAATACAAGTAACAAACAATAACTATGACATCCAAAAACTGAAAGAACTTGAAAAACAAACCTATCCATTTTCCCTCATACCTACATGGAGTTACAAGGTGGCTTGAAGCTATCTCTATCCCCAATGGGTCGGTTATAGTACTATTGCTCCATGTGTTGATAGTATTGTGCCCATGTCATCGTCTGATTGTACCGATGGATGTACTTTTAAGGTATCTCTGGTAATCATCATCCACAAACTGTATGAGTACGCCTATATGTGGGTACGTCATGGTGGTAACCAACTATGGTAGAATAGGGTCCTAAGAAAATGGACCGCTTCCAACCCTGACTCCCGGATAGAACCAAGTCCAATCATAAGGCTGGTACCTCGAATATCACCTTCTTGTACCCTTAACCGCAAGTGCTTTCCTGCGGTTGCTCATCTCTGCAGCTGGACGATTATAGCCAAGTGTTGTAGCCACCATATCCATAATAACCCCCCATGCACATAAGGTGGGATGAAACAAGGTCTTCCACAATGATAACGGTGGACGTAATGGTGCCCACCGTTAATGATACACTGAATTAGTATAACAGGCGATACGGGCAATACGCCCTTGTATCGGTCAAATATTTTGTTTTTGCTCTAAAAAATTTGAAAAAATATTCAAAAAATTCAAAAAATTATAAATATTCCAAATATGCATTCATTTGTAATTTTGAACATGTTTATGATAGTTAAACTGTTCAATCTTTGGTGAGAATGTTATATCAGTATTTGATAGATTTATGAACTTAACAACCTGGTATTGACCGCAAACCTTTTATATTTAATTTTCTAACTATATAATATTAATATAAAATTATTATAATGAATGCAATACCAAAACATCTCATATTTGTAGGTTTTACTATTATTTATATTATAGGTGTATTATATACCTTGCTACTTGCATGCATTTCATTTTTATATACAAAGTCTAGGAACTTTTGTGTCCTATTATGTAGTTCATATACCTAACAATTTGATATCATTTTGCCTCCATAGATCTTATGAAAAAATTAAAATTAGATTTGGGTAAATAGTGTTGCCGATTTGGGGCTGATTTGGGGGACAATTCGATGCCCAAAATCAGCCACAAATTCATGCAATCTATTGGCACTTATCCCACTAATGGGTTGGTGGACATTTATTGGACAATGAAGAATGGAAAATATCAAATGGTCCTATTTCAAAAAACAAGTGTCTGTAAATTAATGGTGAAACTTGTTCAAACAATTTAATTTTGGGATTGTGACTTAGCAACAATGGTCTCAAAATTTGATTAGTTAATTTTGAACTGATCTATACCTCATGTATACTTTTTTAGGGCCATGTACGTGGGGCCCACTCAATGTATGTATTATATATCCATGTCATCCATCCATTTTGCCAACTAATTTTAGAACATGGTCCAAAAATGAGGCAAATCCAGGTCTTAGGTGGACCACTTGTGGGCGAGGTGGGCCACCTCGATGTATTTGGATATCCATGCCATCAATTTGTTTTGCCAACTCATTTTAAGGCATGGTCAAAAAATTCAGGTAGATCTAAATCTCAGGTGGACCACTAGTGAGTGACGCCTTAAAATTGAGGCCCACCTCAGTGCATTTGTTGTATATCCATGTTGTTTGTCCATCCTTTTAGCCAACTCATTTTAGGGCATGGTCCAAAAAACGATGCAAATGCAAATCTCAAGTGGACCATAGTACGGATTGAATTCCCACCATTAAAAGTTTCTAGGGTCCTTTTTCTTTTTATGGGATTAGGTTGTTATTTGTGTTCTCCCTTCATCTAGGTCTATGTGACCTTATCAACAGGTTCGATTGGAAATAAACATTACAGTGGGCCCTATGAAGTTTTTAACGGTGGGCACTCAATCCCTATTGCGTGGTCCACTTGAGATTTGGATCCCTTCATTTTAGGGACCATGCCTTACAATGAACTGGAAAAACTGATGGATGGCATGGATATACTACACATAAATCAAGATGGGCCCCACACAGCGAAACAATGCTAGTGCACTAAGCTATGTACACTACATAGTATATAAAAAAAAGTGCATGGCTGTGAAACAACCACACATTCCATTCATTTTTTCTAAAGAGAGGGAACTAAAAAGAAGAGAGAGAGAGAGAGAGAGAGAGAGAGAGAGAGAGAGAGAGAGAGAGAGAGAGAGAGAGAGAGAGCTGCAAAGAAGAAAAGAAGAAGAAGAACAACAACAATAGCTGCAACAACCCAAGAAGAAGAAGAAGAAGAAGAAGAAGAAGAAAAGAAAAATGTATTTTTTTTTCTTTTTTTCTCTCCCTTTTTCTTTAGAGTTGTTGTGCACAATGTTGTTAGATGCGATCGCATATTGGCATATGCGATTGCAGTGCATATGCGATTGTGTATGCTAAATGTGTGAGGATATGCGATCGCATATGCGATGTATGCGATTGCATACAACATATGCAATCGCATATCTGCCAACCATTGGCACATTATTTTATTTTTTTAATTTTTTTTGCAAAAAAAAAAACTTTAGTAAGTATTGTAACTTGTAACTTTAAGTTGTGTTACTATATTGTTGAATGTAACTTAGTGTTAGTGTAACTAATTTGTAACTTGTAAGTATTGTTAGTGTTATAGTGAATAAATAATAAACGTTAAGACGTAACTTTAAAATTGTATTTGTACAATAAATAGCTTATTGATTGTTTTGTTCTTAACTATATTGTTGAATGTTGAATTTGTTGTACTTCATTCATTTTTCTCACAACTCACAAATTAATTTTATATATGTAAAATTACTATATTAGTTATCTATTAACTTAGGGAAGTTTCTCCTTAAATTCTTATATTTTTCTACCTTTTTTTTTAAAAATAAAAAAATAAAAATAAAAATATGGCACCGCATATGCGATTGTGTAATCACATATGCGCACAGGTATGTGCAATCGCACAAAATTGCATATGCGGTTTGACATCATACTTGTGCATAACAACTGTTATAGGATCATAACGGTAGTTACCATCCAAAAAGTTGGGGGTTCCTGTTTCAGACTTGTATCATGTAATGGCTTTAGTCGTTACCGTTACGTATCGGCCGATATGTAACCGTTTTTTTACATACTTTCATGAAAACGAAGGTCTCTTACTTCGAACAATATACATTGATGACAAGTTGCGTGTAAGAGACTCCTTGGCATGTGTAGCCTTCTTCTCACCCTTCTAAAGTTGGAAATGCTAACTGAGTTCTACTCTCTGTGAGGATGATGGATGAGATCCATAGTCTTCGTGAGTGACATAGTCGGAGTAGGCTTACTCAGTGAACTGACTAATAGATCATCGACTCTAGCTCGTCTTGTACCCCACACCATTGCCGTCTCACATGCCAGTGCTACCACCTCCAACCCTGCCAATGTCGCTGCCACCACCATTGTGCTGACCTCCATCCTTGCATCACTACCACCATCACCCTCATCATAGTTGTCATCACCTCCGCTGCTACCGTCAAATGTGGATAAAGTCTCATTATCATCATTGCTCAAGATGATCCAATGTCGGGGAGTATGTTGTGACGATGCCTTGCAACCCTCTTTAGGATGTACCGTAATTCTCATCAACACGTTAAAGTAGTCCTAATTCCTCTACTCGCTTAAGATCTAGTTGATGTCAATATCAAGAGGCGTTGCTCTCTCAGCTACCACTAGAGCATGACTTCCCTCAACATCATCTAAATCTGTTGCAGTGTTGTAAATATCGAATCATGTGTAGTATAGCGTTCAATCCTCTAAAGCATGAGGCATAAACTATATAGTGTGTAGCGTAAGCTGCATGCTACTTCTATATTTTTAATAAAGGTTGAGCTTAGTTGCACTAAATATTGTGCAATTTCATGATATTTTGCACCAAATGAGATTGACTAATAATGAAATTTCATGACGTTTCGTGCAACTAAACACAACCTAAAATAATAGGAAAAATAGGGCAAAGATTAATTATAAAGATAAAGATAAATCAACAGAATTGGTTTAATACTTAACTAATTTTTATTGGAAAAAGAAAAATCTAACAAATCATTGAAAATATTAATTGACTTTTATTTTAATGAAAAATAACTTATAATGCAAGCTACATAGTGTGTAGTGTGTAGCATATGTAAATTAGCATGTAGCATGGGGTACATGCGACTTAAGCCATTTTAATGAGCTACATAGTGTTAAGATTAAGCTACGTGGTGTAGTGTAAGCTACATGCTACCAGTGTTGGAAATATCGATACTATTGGCCGATATTATCGTTATCGCACCCATGCGAGATGATACACCCCCGATAACCCCCGGAAGATACCAAAAAATCCCATATTCAGATGTCGGCCGATGTATCATTGATATCGCACGATATTTCGACGATATCGCACGATTTCCTCAAAAAAATTGAAAAAAAAAAATCGAAACTATAATTATCCGAAAAAATCGAAAAAAAAAAACAAGAAACTGGATTTCGGTACCTGTATAAGAGATCGTCATCATCGAAAGCTTCCATTTGGTTGGCCATTCCACTCGAAGCTTCTTTCGTAGGTTAGTGCAAGCAAAATCTTCGATTTGAGAGAGATCCGTCAAAATCCAAAGAAATCCGGGTATTTGGGCGACATCGGGGGAAATCCTCGTCGAAATCTGGAGAATCTTCGCCGGAATCCGAAGATTTGGGAGATTTGGGGGTCGGAATCCGAAGATTTGGGAGATTTTGGGGCCGGAAACCTCTCTGCTTAGAAAAAAAGGGCGTCTGGCCCTGTTTTTTGAATAGGGTGGCGTACTGCACGAAATCGGATTGCGTACTGAGTTACTCAGTACACTCTTATTGTACTGAGTAAACTCAGTTGGGCCTACCTTGAATGTATGTGGTCTATCCACGCCGTCCATACGTTTTTTCGGATCATTTTAGGGGTTGAGCCCAAAACCGAAGTATATCAAAAGCTCAGGTAGAACATACCAAAGGAAACAGTGGAAGTATTGATTTCCACCGTTGAAACATTTCTAAGGCCCCAGTGATGTTTATTTGTCATCCAAACTATTCATAAGATCACGTAGACATGGATGAATGGAAAACACAAAAATCATCTTGATCTAAAACTTCTGTGAGCCCCCAAGAACTTTTCAACGGTAGACTTCAATTCACACCATTTCAAGTGGTGTGGTCCACTTAAACTTTGTATATAATTAAATTTTGGTTTAAAGCCCTAAATTTATATAATAAAGCGGATGTACGGAGTTGATACAATGCATGAATGACGGTGGGCCCCACAGAGTTTACTCAGTACGCTTAGCGTACAGAGTTACTCAGTACGCAATCCGCTTTCGTACTGCACACCACCGACTGGTGTGTTGACGTCGTCACCTAGTTCTGTGGGTCCCATCATGAGGTATGCGTTATATCCAAACCATTCGTCCATTTGGCGAGCTCGTCGTAAGACTTGAGCCAAAAATTAAGACAGATCCAAAGATCAAGTGGACCACACTGAAAAAAGCAGTGGAAGATTAAAGGTCTACCATTGAAACCCTTTTGGGGTCACAAAATTTTTGGATCGATATGATATTTGTTTTTCCTCCTCATCCAGATTTGTGTGACCTAATGAATGGATTGGATGAAAAATGAACGTTATGGTGGGCCCTACAAATGTTTTAACGGTGAGAATCAGTCCCCACAACTATTTGTGGTGTGGTCCACTTGAGCTTTGGATATTACTCATTTGATCTAAAATGATCTCTCCAGATGCATGAACGGTATAGATATAATAAATACATTACTGTGGGGCCCATTTCACTTTGAACCGTTTAGACAACCTGAGCGGGAGGAGCGCCTGCGATGGACGTGGATTTCCTGCGAAAGACTTTCGTATTAAGTTCCTGCGTTGGGAACTCAGTTGGGGCCCATTGTGATGTTTGTGAGAAATCCTATCCGTTCATCCGTTTTGTGAGTTTATTTTAGGACACGATGCCAAAAATGAACCGTTTCCAAAGCTCAAGTGGGAAGAAAACATGATAATTGAATGTCCACAGTTGAAATATTCATGGGCCATGAAAGTTTTGAATCATGGTAATATTTTTGATTTCATTTCATCCCTATAGGAATGAAGTTATTAATGGTATGGATGGCACGTAAACATCACTGTCAAACTTAGGTAGGTTTCAACGGTAGGAACTTCCCTAACCACATTTTCCTTTAGCACGGCCCACTTGAGCTTGGTTCATTTTTGGCATATTGTCCTGAAATGAACTCACAAAACTGATGGAAGGGGAGGATTTCTCACAAACATCACAGTGGGCCCCATTTGGGTTCCCAGCGCAGGAACTCCCTGCGAAAGGTTTTTGCAGGAAATCCGCCTGTGTCTGGGGTGGAAACGACGTAGTGAGTAAACTCTGTGGGGCCACTATAATTCATGTATTTTATCCGCTCCATCCATGAATTTTACCATATAATTTTATGATTTTAGCCCAAAAAGTGAAGCATATCCAAAGTTCAAGTGGCCCACTAATGGTCAATCACCATTGTTTCCTACGATATGGTCTACCTGATTATTGGATCTGCTTAATTTTTTGCATAATGTCCTAAAATGATATAGAAAAATAGATAGACGGGGTGGATACTGGATATAGTTGTCTTAGTTCAATCGGACAGCGCAGAGCTTAGGACCCTCTACAAAGGAAACCTATTATGTGCCATTCTTTTTTGAGATTTTATGATTTAAAAGTGTGTATGGAGGTCTTTTTTAACAATCCCCAAAGTTTCATTAAAAAATTCAACCATTTTCCCAATGTTTCCCCCTGTTTCCCAAAAAGTGCGATAAACTATGCGATACAAACGATATATCCCGTGCGATAACCGATACGTATCTGTATCCCAAGGGTGCGATACATTGTGCGATACCGATATTTTGAACACTGTATGCTACATAATGTAAGCTATTTAAAACACCAATTTGCTGACTTGACCCACTCATAAAGTGGGTCCTCATCATAAGCAATATATGCTTGTGTGCCCATCGACATTAGTTCCAACGGGTCATGATATGGCTCCATGTCGCGCTTTGCCTATATCTACCTTTCAACTTTATATTGTAGTGCTAAGGAGTTACTGCAACTTCTCATACCTTAGTCTGTTCCTCTTATTTGTGTTAATGAGTGACCATGCGTTGTAATTCCTCTTAAATGGTGAAGAGAACAAAGTCTAGGCGAGCATATGGATGGCTTTAAACTGTAGTGCGCGAATGTCAACTCCGTATGTCGCCCACCACTCGCATGCTGATTGATCATAAACATGTCTTAGTTCAAATGAGGAATGCAGTTGCTCCCATCATAAACGATTTTATTTAATTACTTAAAGTAATATATATATTCACATGGTATTATTGTTTCCCTCGATGCTTTTGCAGTTGCGACCGAGAATGTACCCTTACCATCTCTAAAGTGCATTAACTATTGACCGCAATTCACCATTATTAATTGCTCATTCGGTAAAAGAATCAATTTATCATTACCTCATTCCTATAGTCGACTATTAGATGGGTAACTAATAATGGTGACTTATGATCGACGATTGTTGCACTTTAGAGATAGTGAGGTGTACATTCTCGGTCATAGTTGCAAGAGCATCGGGGGAATGATGATGCCATGTAAGTATATTTATTATTTCAAGTAATTAAATTTTATGGTTTGTGATGGAGCAACTGCATTCCTCATTTGAACTAAGATACACTTTTGATCGATTGACAAGTAAGGGATGGGCGATGTATAGAGTTGACATTCCCACACTGTAGTTATAGGCCATCCACGTCCTTACTCAGTTCGTCTCCTCGTTGTTATGTGAGAGGAATTATAGTACGTGGTCATTCATCCACACAAATAAGAGGAAGAAATTCGGTATGAGATGCTACAGAAGCTCATATATTGCCACTACAATGTGAAGTTGAAAGAAAGGCAAATACGGACAGAGTAAGACATGGAGCCACATTATGATTCACTGAACTTGATGTCGATAGGCACACATGCATATATTGCTGATGATACCGAGGACCCACTTTATGAGTGGGTGTAGTCGGAAAATTTAGATGATGCTAAGGAGGACCTTCTCCAGTAGTAGTTGGGAGGGCAACGTCCCTTGGTATTGACGTTGACTAGGTCATAAGTGAGTAGAGGACTCAGAAGAGACTCATTTGACACGTTGATGAGAAGCTCAGTATGTCCTGATGAGGTTCTCAGAGCATCATCGTATAATATTCTCCGATGTTGAGTCATTGAGCGATATGACGATGAGACTTTATCCCCACCTAATGGTGGCAGCGAGGGTGACGATGATGACAATGGTGGTAGGGACATGGAGATGGAGGCCAGTTTGGCGGAGGTGGCAGTGATAGTAGCGGGCTAGAGGTGGAAGCATCGAGGGTGGAGGTGATAGTGGTGTGAGTTATATGATGAGTTAGCGTTGACGATTTGTTAGCCAGTTCACCGAGAAGGCCTACTTCGAGTATGTTGTGCTGTTAATGGATATTTGTTTAGAGCAGGGGAGCTCAATTTTGCATCCCATCTTACACATATGGGGGGCATTATGGTTGCGACGGCTACGACACTCAACTATAGTTGTCTAACTACGGATATGTGCAACTGCAGCAAAATGCTCATGGTTATGGGTATGAAAGGGGATATTCAGGGTATCTGTCATATGATTGGACTCAATTCTATGTAGAGTCAGGGTTAGAGTCGATCCATTTCCTTAGGACGCTACTCAGTCATAGTCGGTTACCATTACGCAGTACCCACGTCTGGTCGTACTCATACAATTCGAAGTGGATGGGTACTAGAGATACTTGAGAGAGTACCTTCATTGGTACAACCGGATGGTGATCTGTGCACAAAATTGTCGACACATGGAATAATAGTACTAGGGCCGACTGATGGGGACAGAGATGACAACTTCGAGTCACCGCGTAATTCCATATGGGTTTGAGGGATAAGCCAGATAGGTTTGTTTTTCAGTTCCTTTAATTTTTGGATGTGTTAGTTATTGTTTGTTACTTGCATTTGTATGATATTTACTCATTTTGGTTAACTATTGCACTGGTTTTTTACGACAACACATGCTTTAAGCCCCTGTTAAATTGAAACTAACATATTGTTCTTTTTGTAATTTTTTGATTCCTGAATATGTAAACATGTATTTTAACATCTCTTGAAGTTTCACTGAAAAATTCCACCTTTTTCTTCATGTTTTAATGTTTCCCTCAGTCAGTGATGTATATATTTCCTGGTATCAGTGATATCAATATATGTTTTTCTAACCACGGTCAAAGATAAATGTAACGATATTGATACTATGAACTCTGGCTGGAAGTATACTAGTTGTGTAGCCAAAACTTTCCTGCTAACATGCCATTCATGTGTGAAATGTGAACCATGCAAACGTGTGCCCCACCATGAAGATCACCTGGTACAAAAATAGGTCTGTCCGCTAATAAGGTGGGCACACAATTGGAATCAGTAGAAAACCGATTGTCTAACTCAAACATGTAGTTGTTCCCAACTGATGATCAGACCAGATTGATTTTTCAGCCAGGTGATCCTTTTCATGGCATGGCATAGCATTTGCATGGTATGGATGTTCTATACAAGTGGTAGTTGCTGGGAAAGATGTGGCTGGGTGACAATTTAGTGTACTTTTGGCTTTTTGCTACCAGTACTTTTTTTTAAAAAAAATTTAAATTTTAAATTTTAAATTTAAATTTAATTTTTTTTTTAATTACATAAAATTACGTGAAGGAAATAATTTGCTGTCCAAAAGGACCCAGTAGGGCTAAAATGTTGGGGTTGCTGTTGTTATATGCATGGAGGATTTAGTTCTTGTTCTCATGGTGATGAGATTAACCTCTTTATTGTGAAATTATGTTGCTTTTAGCAAAATGAACCTTCCAGTGCTTGATTCTTTTAGGAGTGTCTGACTTGCAAATGTATATATCATCACATTACATAATTAACATATCTTGATTACTGTGACATGATGACTTAAGTGTTCCTTGTTGGACTGTAGGGAAGGTTGATGATTCTGAGCGGCTTCGTCCAGAAGAATTAAATCAACAAAATATAGAGGCTCTAGTTGCTGAAAGCAATCTGGTAATCTTGCCCTATTCCTATTAACCTGCATTGCTTTTGTACTTCCTTTGTGCATTTATTTTCCAAGGAATGGCCTGATCAGACAAAAGAAAGAAAAATACTGTTCAATTGAAATTTGCTACCGTATTTGTGATTTTTCGTTTGCAAATATATTAATACAGGTACATACTGCTTACAATGAATTCAAAAACCTTGTTCTTTTATAAAATGGAGGGTTGCAACCAGTGTTTGAAATATCGGTATCGCGTTACGTATCGCATCCTTGGTATAAAGATACATATTGGTTATCGCACGGGATATATCGTTTGTGTCGGGTAATTTATCGCACTTTTTGGGAAACATGGGGAAACATTGCGAAAATGGTTGAATTTTTCAATGAAACTTTATGGATTGTTAAAAAAGACCTTAATACATACTTTTAAATTATAACATCTCAAAAAGGAAGTGCACATAATAGGTTTCCTTTGTATAGGATCCTTAACTATGCATTGTCTGACTGAACTAATGCAACTTATATTCAAATTGAATGCACATTTAGAGTGTACGTGATGATCATTTCATCAAACACTCCTAAATAGTTTGAAATTAGTCTCAATTGACAGCTGGTTGAAGGGACATTTCGATAATTTTTTTAAAATTTTAATTAAAAAATGATTTTTATTTTTTGAAAATTGACAAGGACTTAACAAATCAGTAGATCAATGCTCATACATGCTTGATTTCATGTTTGGAGTGCAACATTGCAAGCAATTTGGGAGAAATTGGGAAAATAATTGACAAGGACTAAACAAATCAGTAGATCAATGCTCATACATGCTTGATTTCATGTTTGAAGTGCAACATTGCAAGCAATTTGGGAGAAATTGGGAAAATTTTGAATTTTTCTCAATTTTCGCCAAATTAGACAACCTATACTCAAATTTCAAAATTAGAGTGTATGTGATGATCATTTCATCAAATACTCCTAAATACTCCCAAATTAGTATCAATTGATAGTTGGTTGAAGGATTTTTTTTATTTATTTTATTTATTTTATTTTTTAAAAAACATAAATGGAGAACATGAAGAACTAATGGATATCAAAATCAAAGCTCCAACTCCATGATTTTTCATGCAAAACATGAAGAACCAATGGATTTATAGCCATTTTATATTGATTTAATATAATTTCAACCCAAAAAAAAGGGATCAGAAATTGAAAATGCTCACCGGCTCAAACATGTGGGATATATCGGCGCTACCTGTGCATTTAGCATCGCACAGGTGGGATACAAGATATATCGTGGGATATATCGGCCGATATTGTCGATATTTAAAACATTGGTTGCAACTTGCAAGGGTGGCTCTTGAGAGCCACTTGGAGATGGAGGCTTGCTACTCAGTAGCATGTCCACTGACACATGGCGTAGGGTAAGCGGAACATTAATCTGTTGGATCATCATGTGAAGGGGCTGTACAGAACTCAGGGCCTGTTTGGCGTGCATCATGCAACTATGTGGATAGGGTTGCCTTGACAAGATTGTTTTATCATTATAAAATTGTGATTATGGATACATCGTGTTTACAATGACATTACTTATCTGGATAAGCAAGTGCAGATAGTGCAAAGCATTTAATATTGGATACTTCTCACATAGTTCGGTGTAAGAGTGACTCATGTAGTTTTTCTGTTATGCTTCATACATTGTTGGTTCATCTATTTGGATGGTCTACATTGTCTTACAACCAGGGCACAGATGCAATCTCTCAAATGCATGTGTATCAATCATCATAGACCACCGTCCATTTTGACTACCACAATTCTTGAAATCATAACTTTGACCCTTCGACTTCCTGGAACTTGCGGAGTGCATATCAGGAGCGGGTGAATGCTGTTGACATGGGAACTACTTCTCTTTATATGATCTACAGTTCTACACTGTCCATCAAATGTGTCGCCCCATATTTGGTCCCGATACCAAAGATCAGACCGATCCGAAATTCTGCTGGGTCAATCCAAAGGGAGCAGTGTAAATGCCTGAAACCTCCAAATCCGTGTGATGGGTAGGGTGAATCAAATAAACAGACTGGATGGAATATACAGACCATGGTGGGACCCAGACAGTTAATGGTAGACGTCCACATCCCAACTATTTCCTATGATGTGGCTTGCTTGAGTATTGGATGGTCCTGAAACTTTGGCCCCACAGTAAACATGAGCAGCACATCTAATGGATGGTGTGGATCTCATGCATGTCCCTCCCTCTGTGTGGCTATGGAGCACGTTAAATAATGCAACACTATCACTTTTTTGTGTACTATCAAAATAGCTGGATTCCAGCTTTTTACTGGGATCCAACTTTTTGGTAAGCCTGCATCAAAGCTTGTAAAAAGAAACTCTGGTAATAGTGGTATTTGGTTAAGTATGCAAATAAGATAGTGTTTTAGTACTCCAAACACATATATCCTATCATAATATTCCTATTTCTATACTGATATACTCTGACGCATGCCAAACGGACCCTTGGAGCAACATCACTACCTTAGCTCTCACACTAGTGGTCAGTAAATTAACAACTGAAAGTAGTTGAGCAAAGAGAAAGCTAATGGTTCACATGGCTAAATTACAACCATCAGATAGATGGGGATGATCAAATTACCGTGATTTTGAGTCTGTTGTCTGTCCATGTGGTGGTCCACCAGATTGACAGTTTTGATTACCCATGACATGTGCCTTGTGCATGGCGGAGATGCTAGAGAGGCCAAGTCTGAGGTTTGGCGAGCCTCTCTAGCTTTCCTAAAAATGAAATATCAGACCACTGCACATTTTTCTTCTTCTTATGAATGGAAATAATACAGCCAATGAATGAAGCATGATTTGGTACCGTTTCTTCCATGCTTTCTGCAGAAAATGGAAATCCTTCCAGTAAATGATTTGGATGTTGCATTACACGACTTTGTTAACAAGGATGACAAAATGGCTTTCTACTCTTGTTTGCAGTACAATCTCGAGGAAACACGTGTAAGTGTTTCTTTCTGTTAAGATTCTCCTTCTCCCTTTCCTATTCTTCTTCTGTTAATGTCTTCTTCAATTCTGAAATATGGTCATTTTTAAAAAAAAATTTAATGCTATCTGGTTTTTCATACTTCACAGAATAAAATTTCTAAGGAATCAGATACTACGAATGTTGAAGAGGAAGATTTGATTCTTAAAGTGGAAAAATGCATGCAGGTAAGGAGCTTACAGTATTAGCCTATGTTTATGTTACACCTGGAAGCGTATATAAATATTGTCGTGCTCATGTTATTGACCCTTTTCTTGTGCAGGAACGTGTAAAGGATAGGTCACTTCGCTCTAAGGAAAGCACGCAATTTACATCCAGCTCACAGTTGTTACAGGTTAGTTTACCATTTTCATGTGTTAGATTTTCTAGAAATTGCATTAGAGAAATCTGCCATCAGGCCTTGTCCCAACAATTCATGCTTGTGTTTACTAATACCATTTCACCAATCAAGCCTACCTAAAGTCTATCATCAGTAAGTGAACAAGCCATCATATCTCTTCTCAACACCTCAATCCAAGTCCTTTTAAGCCTTCCTCACAAGGTATTCTGTATTGGTAACGGTAGCCGTAATGGTCACCACCATTACTGATACGGGTATCGGCCATAATGGCTGATATGGGGGTGTAGCGACCATTACGATCCCCGTAATGGTTGAAAATTTTCCTTTGTCTGAAAAATTCTGAAAAGATATACAGAAAAAATATGTATTCATTTTTTGATTCGAACATGTTTATGTTAGTGTAATGGTCCACTCTTTGGTGAGAGTGTTGTATTGGGCTGTCTAGTGAATTTTTTAATATGATTATGTCTCTAATATTTACACATCACAATCAAGCATTAGAACTAGAAATAAGAAAAAAAAATAAATGCATAAATACTACTTTTTCAATTTTTTGAAAAAAATGGCCTCGAAGCTTCTATTCGCTCAAATTATTTCAATCTACAGTTTTTATCTTAAAAACTATAGTAAGATGGTAAAAATTTGTCATAAAATGATTCGGGAGAGTTTTCGAAAATAGAAAAGTGAAAAAAAAGAGAGGAGACAAATGAATTTTTTTTTTAAAAAAAGTGACCATTTTTTGACTTTTATGGGAGTAACAGTCGTTATGCCCCGTAACGGCCTTTACGGCCACTGTAACGGCTGATACGGTCTCAAAAAACCAACTGCCACGTTTCACCCCTGTATTGCGTAACGGTCATGGCCGTTATCTATACGTATTGGCCTTTACGGGCGTATCGTAACTGATATGGAACACCTTCCTCTAATCCTATTTTCAAGCCCGTCAACCTTGACCAATGTTCCCATACTTGTAGCTAGGAGTTTTTGATCTTTGTTGCAGTTTGCACATGACTGAACCACCTCAATCCATGCTCTATCGTTTATCAACATCTTTGGGAATCATTTTCAAGTTTCAACATAAAGAGTTTTTTCCCCAATATTATATCACAATATATGCTTCTAAACCTTTTATGTGCAATTTCATATAGGATAGGAGGGGTAAAAGTACTGCTGGTGTTGGGAGTTCAAACTCATTTAGCGATGATGAAGATACCATGCAGACATTCACGAGCTCAAAGTCTGCCAGCCGAGGCAGAAAAGGGTCATCTGGAGCTTCACGGTCATCTCATGATGCTTCAGAGCTTGGTCAAAGGGGGGCTTCTAAGAGAGGCAGGGGCAGAGGCTCTAGTAGTTTAAAGCAAACAACACTTGATGCGACTATGAGAATCCGTAGTTCTGAGAGGTTTGTGTCATGCATGTGTGCATCTTGGAGAGTGCATGTGCCAAGGCCATCCATGTTTGCATGGATCATGTGGTTGAGGTTATTAAAGGGTTTTGTGACTCCCTTGAGTGGCCCAATCAAGAATCCTTAAAAAAAAAATAAAAATAAAAATTCTTTCCTTAATGGTCTTGCCCAGTGTTTATAGTCATTTTGATGCTCTTTTTTTTTTTTTTTTTTGTTAATAACGATATTGATAGAAATTGACAGAACATGTAGCAAAATGACTATAGACACTAGGAGGCCCTGTACTGTGTGCATATTCAACGTCATCTCATAAATGGTAATACACATCCACCATCGCATGGCTTAAATGTGGGTATCTCAATGGGCTGGGTCTTGGTTGGGTCAGTATCAGCTGAGCTGGATCCCGTAATCCAAGGGCTAATCCATTTCCCAACCTGAGCCGAACTCGGGCCTAATATTTAGTCCTGAGGGCTGACTTGATTAAAAATTTGCCTTAGCCTGGCCTGTTAAATATGTGGTACAAAGCTTTGATGATGATTTATGCGTGCACCCACCCACACACACAGATTTTCCTAGCCCAACCTGACCCGGTAGACCAATATCCTTGATCTGTCCCAGAACATTTACAAACCGACCTGACCTGATGGGCCTTGGAATCGAGGCCCAAGCCTGATCTGTGATGGGTCAGTCCTGAGGGCCTTGATGGACTGGCCCAACCTGTAACACCCTTATGTAGATGTAAGTTAACCCAGACAATCCAGGTCATATTCACTGGCCTTGTTGTGAATGAGAAAACCCAAAAATCACACCAATTGGATGACCTTAATTATCTGACATCACCAGCTGAATTTAGGTTTTGAACCATTCTCTTTTTGACCATCCATTTGATGTCCACTAACTGGGTGGCTGCCAGGATTCTCTAATAAGTTTGATTTTCACTGTATGGTCTGTCCTCATTGGGGCTCACAATTTCCATGGCCACAATCTTTGTACATGTGCCACATCCACAATGGATGAGTCGCTGCCATTTAAGAATTGGTGGAGAATGCTTATTATATTATGTTTGGTCTTATGTTTCCAGTTTCATGTAACACCCTGAGTCAATTCTTTTGCTGTATCTTGCTCCTGTACTGCATTCACTCTTTTCAGTGAGGTTTCTGAGAACTGCATCATTATAGAACTTGATTCAGGGTTGCTGTTTATCCTGTTTCTTTTATTGCAGGTCTGCATCAGTTTCTGCATCTGCTGCCGTTAGAAGTATTGCAGATGACGAAGATAACATGGACTCTGCTTCAAGTGATCAATCAGAGAAATATGAGATAAATGAAGTCGTCGATAATTCTGTATGGCTTATTATCTAGTTGCATGAGATCATTAATAGATACTTCTTGAACGTAACTGGGGGAAAATGGACTAAAATACACCTGTGATCCTGGAGTGAACTGTGAGAGAAGACTAGCAGGATGGAGGACTTAAATGAATCGATTCACCTCTTCATGAACAATACATTATCGATTTATACTTTTATGACTCCCTAACTCCTGGTGACATGAATCAAAATTCCGAACAATGCCGTTAATGGGGCAAACCGATCAAACACCTTTTGTATTTTTGGTTACACAATCTGCTCCAAAATTACAGGTGTCTTTGCACATGTTGTGAAATGTACAGCTGTACATACACATCCTATATTCTAACCATATATGTAGGTTTTCGTAGGTTAAGCCTCACGAAGCAACTCTGGAGATCAAGACTAGCAAGTATACATGTTTGCATTGTGCACATTGAGGGAAAATCAAGCATGCACCAGTTGCTCCAAGCTTAAATCTGGGGCCATGCACAATAGTTGGATATTAGGATCAGCTTGTCTTTTTTCACCAAAAGACTTGGTCTGTAATTTGTTGGTCTCTTGTACCATGGTTGGCATCTCTTGGACCATGGTTGGCACCTCCTTGTATCTGATGCTTGGTTATGCATGAGGGGCCACCACTGACACTTTGTTACTTATGATACATGGTGCATGGAAATCAACTCGAAAAATGCCCATAGTGCGGTATTTAGTATTTGACTTCATCTGTTCCTACGGTGAGAAACAATCATACCAGGCTGGTTTGACTGCTCAGGCACACGAGTGCCTTTTGCTTCTTGCGTTTACATGTTTGCATATGCATACACATGCATGCATATGCATTCATGCACTCACATGTGCTAAAAGGAAAGAAAGGTATTTATGCAGGAAAAACGTGCCATCTGCTGCTATTACTACTGCTGTTACTTTTTTTTTTTTTTAAAATTTCTTTTTTTTTTTAATTTTTTAAAGCTTCTTTAAAAAAGAAAAAAAAAAACTTTTGTTCTCTTTCTGTATGGTTTTAGCGATTTAAAAATTATTATTTTTTGTTTCTTCTCTCAAGGAACCTGAAGAAAGTCTCCGAGGTAAAGGACGCAAAAGGGTTGCAAGGGGAAGGGGTAGAGGCTCTTCAACGGCAACTAAGCGGGGAAGGAAAATGGATAACTCCCTAATCCATAACATGCTCATTAACAAGGACGATGACGATGATGATGACGATGACATGTCAAACAGATTAAAGAAAGCTCAACCTCGGGTGAGTGAAATTCTTTTTCCATCTTTCTCAGTTTTCCTTCAGGGTCTATTTGGGGCGAAGGATTTGTGAAAGCCATGAATTTCAAATCTTCCTCATTTGTGTTGATTGTAGCCCATCTGCACTGAACCCGAGCCACTCACCTTCTCTGACCGTGGCACAACATCCAAGCCCAGATCTCCAATACCCTTAACCCATCACTGCTCATTCTAGATCTGGTACTTGTCTCTGCATGCTGTCGATTTCGAATCGAGCACCCACCCTCATCTCCATCTCCCAAAAGCATCCCTGCACCCACTGCCGCTATCAGATACTATGCTCATCACCACCTCTGTTACTGGAATTCCACCACAACCAACCTCATTAGCAATCCCTGTCGGATTTGGAAACCCACTTGCAACAAATTCATCTTCTCTATCCTGAATTTTTAAGTAACAGTTTTTGTTCTGAATCTTTTTCCTATTCTTAACTGTAGTTTAAAAACACAATTTGATCAGATTTCATGTTCGCCTATCAAACAAATGACCAAATTCATCTTCAAAATCTCTTCTTCATATATATATATATATATGGGAAAAGGTACTATGCGCTCGACCTCACGAGTTCGTCCCATGAGGTCAAGCTGTGTGGGCCCCACCGTGATGCGTTTCGAACATCTGATGCACCATTCCATCGTGGGCCTAGGTCTCAAAAATCAAGTCAATCCGTGACTTGTGTGGGCCACACCACATACAGAAGTGGGGAGGGGCCGTGCACCATTAAAACATTCATAATCATTTTTTGGGCCCACCGAGATGTGGTTTGCAAATCCAGCCCATCCATTATGTGTGTCCCACTTGGATGAGGGTTTAGACCAAGTTTCAGAAGCATTCAAAACTCAGGTGGGCCCCACCAAGTGCTTTTATATGTTTTAACGGTGTCTTCACATGATTTTAGATGGTATGGCCCACCTGAGTTCCGTATATCCCATAATTTAGAGGGGACCCATCAAATGCACGGTGTTGATGGTCGACACGCATCACGGTGGGGCCCACACAGCTCGACCTCACGGGAGCTTATCGTGAGGTCGAGCGCATAGTACCTTTTCCCTATATATATATATATATATATATATATATATATATATAGGGAAAAGGTTCTATACAGTCGAGCTCATGGGAACTCCCCATGAGGTCGAGCTGTGTGGGCCCCAACATGATGCGTGTCAAACACCTACCTCATTAGTCAGATGCACCATTCCATGGTGGGCCCAGGGCTTAAAAATCAAGTCAATCTGCGACTTGTGTGGGCCACACCACATACAAAAGTTGAGAGGGGTTACCCTCCATTAAAACATTCATAATCATTTTTTGGGCCCACCGAGATGTGGTTCACAAATCCAGCCCATCCATTATGTGTGTCCCACTTGGATGAGGGGACATACCAACTTTCAGATGCATCCAAATTTCAGGTGGGCCCCACCAAGTGCTTTTATATGTTTTAGGCATGTCTTCACATGATTTTTAGGCATGTCTTCACATGATTTTAGATGGTATGGCCCACGGGAGTTCTGTATATGGCTGACTTTTGGGATATCCCATAATTTAAAGGGGACCCATCAAATGCACGGTGTTGATGTTCGACACACATCATGGTGGGGCCCACACAGCTTGACCGTATAGAACCTTTTCCTATATATATATATATATATATATATATATATATACACACACACACATATATACATATATATTGGGGCCAATGAAAAGAAAGGTCGCTTGTTCAAGACTTCGTTGATTCTACTCGACTGGACAAACTAGGATACACTAGAAAAAAGGGAAAAAAAAAAAGAACAAAGAAAAAAAGAAAAAGAAAAAGAAAAGAAAGCTCGACGAAATTCTACTCGACTCCCTAAGGCAGATAGAGGGAGGGATGGATGGAGGAAGGCTAATGCTGATGGAGGAATAATCAACGCCCCTTAAAGCTAAGGAATCCACCATGTCATTTGCATTTCTACTGGCATATGTAAACAAAATGTTTAGCCTAGAGGCAATTAGGTGGAGACGCTTCTAGGCCCATGAAATAACATTAAAGGAATACCTTCGACAATAACTAGGCTGGAGAATTTTCAAGCAAACAGGTGGAAGTCCTCTTAAGGTTACAACTTTGACTCTAGTTGCATAGCCTTCACTCACTTCACTAAATAATGAAAAAGCTATCAGACTATTTTCATCTCTATCCAGTAACCACTCCCCCAATCCCACTTTGTCCTGGATTGGCAAGAGAGGAACTGTCAAAATTAAGCTTCCATTTGGAGAGTGGACTGCCATTTGGGGTCAATTTTCACTTTCGGAAGTCCACTATTTACCACCAAGGACCATTGTTCTAGAAAATCTCAGGTAGCCATTCCCTGGAACTCTGGAACGTGAGATCCCGATTAATCATGCTGCTTTGTTGCTTTCCATCACTTTTGGTAAGGATGCCTTATTGTCCTTGAGGATTCAGCTATTTCTTTCCTTTTGTACTTCCAAACACAACTTTTTTTTTTTTCTTTCGAATGGTAAGATTGTTTGTATTAACAATGGAAAAAATCTTTAGGAAGGATGCTCCCTAGCTTTAAATATTAAATATTACAGCATCACCTTTCAAAATAAATAAATAAAAACTGCACCTTGATGTTCAGGCCTCAGAAATCATGATCAAACTCCATGTTCTGGCATTTCCATAGTTATAGCATTGATTTGAGACACAATCTCTTTTGGGAAATTTAGCAAAATAAATTTATCTTGGATTTCTTTATTCAAAAATTACTTTAGTATTAAAGTTTTGACTAAAACTTATCACCATCAAAGTTGTTCCCAGAGTACCTTTCTTTACGTTTACCTTCCCCATCCCATTGACTTCTTTACTTTATGACTGATTTGCCCCCTGATTAGGCTTTGACAAACAAAAATGCATGCCTGACTTACGTAGTCATATGAGGTGTCAGTTTTGGACATGGATAGAGTTGTTTCATGTGGATGAAATCCACACTGGCCATCAGGTAAGCAACCTTGTGTTTGGATAGGGCCCCAAAAATTAGGCCGAGTCAAAACTCAGGTGGGCTACACCATGGGAACCATTGAGACTGGAGACCACCATTAAAATTGTCCAAGTTATGGTTTGGCCCATTTGAGTTTCGAATCTGCCTGATTTTTGGAATCACGTCGTAACATGAGCTGGCTCAATGGATGGATAGAGTGGTGTCCCACGGACAACACAACGGTGGGTCCACAAAACTTTGTTGCACAGGTTCCCTCTAAAAGGTGCCATAAGAAATTCATGTCGGTAGTTACTGAAGAGAAAATCTGAAAGTGTGGGCTTCCAAATAGAGCCACACTAGTGTTCCTCATGCTATGTACCTAACGAGGCAAACCGAGAGCCATGTGGTTGAAACTTTCATGAGATCCACACTGTCCATCAGTTACACTGCCTCCTATCATGATGTCCAAAACTTATGTACACCACGGCATTGGAAATAATTGGGATGGAACACCGAACACTAGTTGTGTGTAGGGCCCACTGTGGTGTTTATATGCCATCCAGTCCATTCATCTGTTCTGCTGCAGCGTGATGAAAGAATTACCCAATAATCATAGTATTCAAAAACTCAGGTGAGCCATACCACATGAATTAAAGAGTTTTTAGGTATAAAGTTGGTCCACCTGAGTATTGAATCAACCTGATTTTTGCGAACAAAGCCAAAAATGGGTGGTATACCTGAATGGATGCATGAATTTCATCCACGTTAAGTTGTTTGCCTCATGTTAGAATGTAACCCCGTCAGGAATCTATAGTTATGCATGTGCTTTCCTTCCAAATATCATGGGATTGGCTTTTGTGGATCCTCTGCAATGATTGTAGAACAAGCTGATTCTACAATGCTGTGTATACAGCCCACCATGAAGTGTTAATGATATCAAATCCTTCATTCATGGCTGCCTTTGCGTGTTCTTCTTCGAGATGAAAATGCCTGTCTGAAATTCAGGTGGGCCATAATCATGCCCAAAATCTATAAAATCATGTGGTGTGGCCCACATGAATTTTTGATGTACTGATTTTTGCCTATTAATCATGGTGATGAATATTGTGAATGGATTGGATGGCATATACAAAACACGATGGGCTCACCCTACACAATCTAGAAGGTTTTTATGATGTTCTTTCCTGTCCCAATTGTTCTTTGTGGCATGGTGCATGCATGTTTTGGATCAAATTGATTTTTGGGACACAGGGAGGACGTAAAGGGGTGCACACTTTTTGGACGATTGGATGTGGGCCTTACATCACTTAGACCCCACACACTATGTTGCAAAATATGCTTATTACAAACATTTGTAGACCCTCCTCTTCTCTGTAATTATATTATGAATATTAGGAAGAGCCCATTTTGCCTTTGTTGCTGCTTACTGGGCTGACATGCTTAAGTGGTCTGATATTTGGAACTGTCCACGTTGTCGATTCTATGCTATAAGGTTCAACCAAGAAACTTATTGCTGAAAACATAATTTTGATGAGTTTTAAACAATGATGAAAAGATTTTCAATGGCTGCATTTAACTATAAAAATCAAAGTCTAGGTTCATCTTGAAAGTGTAATTACAGGACAATGTCTTATTTATTGTAGTAAAGAGAGCACGGACAATTCAGATCATAGGAACATCTCAGCATGCGGGTATGATGCATCCCGAGTCATAAGGGAAGCAAAACTAGATATGTTAGGTAGCACTATTTGTCAAGATTGTCCTTGCAGGACCAGTATTCGAAGTATCAATATCACTATAAGTTTTGTTGGTCGAGGATATGGAAACAATATTGATATGGCTGATAACTGGAAATGTAGGTGAACATGGGGAAAACATTGGAATTTTTCAGCGAAACTTTAGGAGAGGTTAAAATACACATATTTGCATATTTAGGAATAAAAAAATTGCAAAAAATAAATAAATTCATACATAATAAGTTTCCATTTAATGGGGGCCTAAAAGCATGAGCTGTCATAAGAAATCAGTCCAACCATCCCATCAATCCCATCTATCCATCCAACCTTCCATCCAAAAATCCATCAATATTTTAGAATATCAATTACACAGGTATTTCGTTTAGAAATCGTCAACAACTGGAAACGAGACAAAAGGTTGTGGTCTTGATATCATCCATGTTGCGATAATGATAATATCGTGATATTATTGATATTATCATCAACAATTTGAATACTGCATACAACCATGCACCCACAAAAAAAGTTGAAGTGGAATTTTTTTTTGTTAATAAATAAAATTTTGGTGATTTCGATATATTGGTGATATAATCGAAATATCGTCGATACACTGGCCATACAAGCGACACCTGAAATTTACACGGCTGAAAACATTAGCGATACATTGGAGATACAAGCCACACTTGGAATTTACATAGTTGAAAATATTGGCAATACTTAGTGATAAATCACCGATACGTGGAATTTCTAATACTGCCAGTGTTC
This sequence comes from Magnolia sinica, assembly GCF_029962835.1. Lineage (NCBI taxonomy): Eukaryota > Viridiplantae > Streptophyta > Magnoliopsida > Magnoliales > Magnoliaceae > Magnolia > Magnolia sinica. The sequence continues at coordinate 27,344,945 of NC_080582.1, read as the reverse complement.
TCAGTATTGCCGAGCTGGAGACATGGATAATATCAGGGATACTTTGAACAATGAGCAGGACTGCATGGGCGTTCCTTGCGTTGAGCGCTATGTTGTAGGATCTGATCATGTGTCAGATCCATGCTGTCCATCTAGTGCGCTGCCATAATTTCACTTTGGTTCCTAAAAATTAGTCTAATCCAAGACTTAGGTGGGCCACACCATAAGGAACAATGTAAAATCATGCCTGAAAACCTCTAGATACATGTGTTGTGGTCCACGTTAGTGTTGGAATGTCCTGATTTTTGGGGCTTCCTTTCATCCTGGTGGGGCATGTTAGATGAATTTTTTGGATGGTTTTAATGGGCAGGCATCCCTTCTCAACTGTTCCTGTGGTGCAACCCACCTTTGTTTTGGGCCCTTGACCAAAAACAGGGTGGTGCATCATTTGGACAGGGTGGATCTCATCCACATGAAGTCGTTCCATCTAAGTCAGAAAATGTCAGACAAGGCAAGTGACACAAGCGTTTTTTTTCGTCAAAGCTAAAACCTAATGTGGGGATAAATTAGTTATAATGCCCAAAAGTTACTTTTTTTATCTAGACCAGTGCATTTTGGCAACTACTTTTGTGAGAGATGTGTTTTTGGAAATCTTTAATAGATAAGTAGTTTTTTGAATAAAGAAATCTAAAATAGATTTATTGTAGTTAATTTTCCTTTTCCTTTTAACTATTAGTTCATGACAGTATTAAGTAAAGAAAAGATGTATTAGACAAATATGCCTTGTAAATAATTCTAGAAAGCTAGAAAAGAGCACTAAATTCCATGCCCAAATATGCATAATACATGCTTGTAGGGCATGCATTTCTAATGGAACACCATGACTAACTGAACAATATGAGTGCCCCTGTTAATAGTTTTTTTTTTTTTTTTTTTTTAAAAGATTGCCCCTGTTAATAGTTAAAACATTTTCCACTTGTTTACACATGAGCCTTTTGGGTCCTGCTACATCAGTTAAAACATTTTCCAATTGTTTACACATGAGCCATTGAGCTGAATGTGGCATAGTGGCACCTTTTTTTCTTTTGTTTTGTTTTGTTTTGTTTTTTTTTTTTTGTTTTTCCTTTGTTTCTTTATTTTAAATGTTGGTCTGTAAATTGTCAGGTGACACGGAACTACGGGTCTCTTCTAAGAAAGAAATGATTGCTGTCATGGTTGGTTTTGGATTCCCATCAGCAAAGACTACTCAGGATTGTCTGATTGTTCAACGAGTGCCATGCAAATACAGGTTGGCTTTTTCTTTCTTTCTTTCCTTTTTTTTTTTTTACCTCCTATGCTCTGTTCTTTTTCTTGAATAGTTGATATGCAGCAGCTGGTATTTTAACCAAAACTCTGATCCAGCAGTGGTTGATAAGATTTTGCCATGCAAATGATTGGATGTAGAACTGTCCAATCATTTGGACACCAATTGAATTCAGGGCCCACTAGGTGTAGAGTGCTGATCCCCCAAATGGTACATGTCTATTGCTGAAAGTTGGCAGGAGCATTTGGGTTTTCTTGTTACCATGCCAATTTAAAATGTTGCCTGTAACACTTGTGTGAACAAAGCATGAAAAACTGCATGTTTTTACTATAAAGTCCTATTCATGTCTACAAGTAGCCATGTGCCAATTTGGAACACGTGGTCTCTCAACCGTGCATTATGCAGGTCTACTATATTATGATTTATGACCCGAGAAAAAAAATCAATCTCATTCTCATACCTAAGGTCAGCCATGTATATATGTTGACGGTAGACAATTGGCAATTTTGAGAACTCTATTTTTTTGTACATTCAATCAGTAGCTGACTAGCTCAGTTCTCGGGCGAAGGTCGTCTGCTAGGTGTGGTTAGGTGGCTTTAGCGGGCTAAGGATTCAAGCCTAAGCAACAACTTGCCATGAAAAATTCATGGTTTATGCATCAACTTTAGAAACAAAGGATGTGCCTAGAATGTGGACAAACCTCTCTCGTGGGCCCCACATCTCATGGGTTAGGACCTCGACTGAACCCCCCTCGTGGGCCCCAAATCACATGGGTACTGCCTCACACGGGCCGCCCACACAGAGTGTGTCCTTATATCCCATAGGCTACCCCACTCGAGCCCGTGTGAAAATGCCTCTACATTAATCACCCCCGGTGAGGAGTCTTGAACATGAGACCTCCCGCCTTGATACCACTTTGATGCAGAACAATTAACCACTTACTCTAAAAGCTCGAACTGATAGAGCATGGCGAATTAATCCCTTTATCTCATATCCCAGGCCCTACATCTCAGGGGTTAGGACCTTGGCTGAACCCCCCTCGTGGGCCCCAAATCACATAAGTACTGCCTCACATGAGCCACCTACCTCGCACAGGTGGGGCCCGCCTCACACGGGCCACCCACCCCGAGTGTGTCCCCGTGTCCCACAGGCTACCTCACTTAAGCCCGGTGTGAAAATGCCCCTGCATTACCCTACCCAACCCATTTAAATCCCAACCCATTTAAATGTAATCGATAGCCATGTTGTGTCCAACCCCAACTAGTTAGTACATACATACACGATATGTGTATCTATACTTGTACTATTTTGTCTTAGGTCTTCAACTCCATCTACAGGTGACCTTTTAGTGACTATGTTAATTGGAAATATCAGGGTAGCATCTGGAAAATCTATTAGTTAGAAGAGGAACCTTGGCTCTGCTAGTTGACAGCCCTAGTTAGACATATTTTACTTAAGAAGAAGAGTAGTAGTCCGCTAGTGATATACATCTCACCTTGAAACTAGTTTAGTCTGCTGATGCTATCCCGAGAATGTTGACTATTTGGCATGGCCAAGGTATTCAAAAACGGTAACGGTTTCCGTAATGGCCACCACCATTACCATCATGATGCTGGCCGTAGAGGCCGTTATAGCCACACACACATGCACACGCACAAAAAATACAAATAAATGTCAGCCCATAACAGCCGGTTATTGGCCATTTTTACATAATGGCCATTACGGCCCCATAACGTGTAATGTTGGCCAGCATTATTATTATGTAACGGCCGTTAACCCTTTTTGCAACTTTGGGCTTGGCATACTTGAAATGGTTAATGCACTAAGGGTCGATTCACAAATATGTTTAGGAATTCTTTACGCTTGTGGTTGAAATTCTTGACATGCTCGAGAAGCAACTCTTCAATTTCATGGATGGGTTGTAATGTTGAGTGCAGTAGTGCATGACTTAGCATTGGCAATGGCAGTAGTGTAGAGCATGATTTAGTTCATAAGGGGAGAATCTTCCAGGCCAAGATCACCGAGGGATGGTCATGGTAAATATAGGGGAGAACGAGAGGATTCTTTCCACAAGGATGGGTCGAGCAAGGCATCATGTGGTAGAGATGGCAAAGGTGTCAAGGACATGAAGGATGGCAAGAACAAATTTGACGTGTCCAAATCGCGAGGGGGGAAGTGCTTCATCTGTGGTGGGCCACATATCATAAGAGAATGCCTGGGTAGATAGGTGCTCACCACCCTTGCAATTTAAGTTGAACGAGAAGAAGGATAAGGATAGTGAGTAGTACATTGGGTCGATGCGACTCAACGCTATGAATGGCAAGCCCAAAAGCCAAGAGAAGTTGGACTTGCTTCATTTGCGACGACAATTATTAGGCAAAGGATTGGCCACCAAAGAAGCCTTTGGGTTTGTTCTAAGTGGAGGACCAAGGGATGATCATCTGGTATTTGGGTGCATCGCAAAGCCTAATGATGGAGGTTGGCAAGCCACTTAATGAGAGTTGATATATGTGGATCAAGGTATTCTGTAACGGTAACTGTGGCCATAATGGCCACCACCATTACCTTTACGATATGGGTTGTAACGACTATTATGACCCTTGTAATGGCCGTTACGGTCTTTTTTTTTTTTTAAATTGGAAAAAAAAAATCTACGAAAAGCTGATATATGCCCCATAACGTTGAAAAAATATATGAAAAACCTATATTTGCCCCGTAACATACCATTACAAGGCGTTACGGCCTTCACAGGGGGCGTAACGGGCTATTAACAACAGTTATTGGTCCTTTTCCTTACCATAACAGTTGTTATGGTTGTTACGGCTGTTACGACCCCATAACGCATAACAATTGCAATTGTTACCTTTATGTAATGGCATTTATGGCCCTGTAATGGCTTTTACGACACACCATGATGTGGATGTACATATCAACACTACCTCTACTCGAGCTTTGGTGGACAGAAGAGCGACAGACAACTTCCATCTTAGGAGAGGATGTGAATCGATTGAGTGTGAACTTGGAAGCCAAGGCCATTCAAGGCGTGGCCAAGGACACGGTGCTATGTGTTGGTGGGCGGGTTGGCAAGACGAATCTATCCGCCGTTCCGTTGGATGATTTCAATTTAATATTAGGCATGAACTTCATGTACTAGGTGAAGGGATTCCCACACCCCGTCTTGTAGTGATGGGTATCATGGATGAGGGGCATCCATGCATGGTAATGATGGGGCACAAAGGAAAGGCCGAGGTTGGGAAGATCTCAGCCTTGCAACTAATAGAGGTTGGCAACAACAGGACTATACTGCCTGACAGTTTGAGGAACCAACGCAAAACTTCATCTACAAGTGGTTGGCGAGGGTGTCAATGCAATAGGTGGGGGACAGTATAATCGACCGATCATCCTCATGGGCCTAAGTCATGGACTTAGCTAAATTCATGTCTGACTTGTGCTATAGAGAGGGTCTGTACTTCCAGGAATTTTAGAATAAAGTAGAAGTGTTGGAAAGTTGCAGAGAATAGTAGGTTAGTGTAGAGAATTGTAGAAAGTGCTAGAGTTGTGTAGAATGGTGCAGAGTTGTATAGAGATCTTTGAAAATTTTCTAGAGAACTTTAGTAGAGTCTTGTAGAGAAGTGTGGAATATTCTAGAAAGTTCTAGGCTGTTGGATGAGTGCCATGTGACACAATCCTACTCATACATGTGTGGATTCTATCAACTTCTTAATGTCTGGCTCGTTGGTTGAACTGGAAGAGACGTGTGTGGTGTACGAGTCATCGAGGGTTCTACACCCGGCTGTACCTTTGTAAACCTTACCACGTCGGAAGTATCCAAGGCTAAACAAAAAAGGTCTATGTAAGGGGGGGAAGTCCTCATTTGTAAAAAAGTCAAGAGAGGTAACTTTAAGTGTTCTAGTGTAATCTAAGGTGTTCTTCCATATCTTGTCTCTCTTGCCTCTTAGGGGGTGTTTGTTTTTCAATTCCCCCATGTAAATACATGTAAATGTATGTAAATGGGTAATGATTAATTACCAATGTAATTCCTGTATTTTTTTTAAAATTTTTTTTATTTCGACAATGACGGCTTGCTTTTTTAATACTAAAATCGAGGAGGGTGCAAATTTCATGTGGGGGCCATTGATATATGTGGCTTATCCATGTCGTCCATACATATTGTGGCTGATTTTAGGACATGAACCCAAAATTGAGGTAGATCCAAAACTCAAGTGGACCATGCAACATAAGATGGTTGGTTGCACGCTTACTACTAAAAACCTTTTATGGCCACAATTTCCAATGGTGTGGGCCACTTGAGTTTTGGATCCGCCTCATTTTTGGGCTCATGTCCTAAAATGTTCAGGTAAAACAGATGGATGGCATGGATATGTCACATATATCACAGTGGAACCCACAGATTTAAATCATCCTTTTATGGACTGAGTTTCAAGGTGGAAATACCCCTTGGCTATCAAATGGAAGTAAATAGCAGTAATGAGCTATTTAGTGGTAATTACCAAGGAATTGAAAAATCAAACACCCCCTTGGTGAGTTGTGGTGCTTTGCACGTGGGGTGTGCTCTTGGGGAAGGCTGACTCATTGATGATGGGATAATGAGATAAGTGCAGACAGTCGCACTAGGGCCATGACAATGGGCTCTTTAACTCAAGCATGAGGGTCTAAAATTTTCCTGGGTTTCATCCAAAATTTTTATTTCACTCGTTGCAGGTTTTCTTGAATTCTGTCAAATCTTTGATTTCATTTCTTCTTCTTCTTCTTCTTCTTCTGCTTTTCCTTTTTTTTTTTTTTAAAAAAAAAAAAATTTATTTTACACACACACAGACACCCCACACACTCTCTTGCACTCAACACCACAAGGGACGCTCAAAACCGTGACCTCTTATTGAAACTCGAGAGAGTCTACCACTGAGGCACGACAACAGATGCCTTTGATTTCATTTCACTTGTTTAGAATCCTTTTGACTATCTTGTTTAATGGGGAAGTTTTGGATGTTACAAATCACTGTTAAACTGATCTGATCTGTCTCTTTGATTCAGTCAGGCTGAAAGGCAGCAGTTCAGGATTTGTCACATTGTTGATGGGTGCAGCTGAGTCAAGCTTGCTGTTGGAAGACGGTTCAGCTCTAGATCATCTAGCTTCTGGAGCTTTAGTTTCTCCTGTTATTTCTCTTTCTGAGATTCTATGGAATTCTTATTACTTCTGATTCTACATGATGTAGATTTCAGTGCAGATTGCTATACTTAGAAATGCTGTATGCAGTTTTGGATGTAGCAAAAGAAATAGCGGCGCATGTTATTTTAGGAGTCAACAGGTGTGATTTGTGTTTGGGTTGTGCATGCCAAAAAAGTAATATTTGTGTATGGGCCATAGAAGGTTTACCACAACGTAGGTGTATGGGCCATATGAGTTTTGGATCATGCCAATATTTGTGTTCTTGGTTCATGCTGGTGGAAATCACAGAGTGAGGCCAGGAAGGTTTCAATGGTGGACCTTTCCATTCTCACTTTTTCCTGTGGTTTGGCCCCCTTGAGTTTTGCATCTGCCTTATTTCTGGGCTCATGTCTTAACATGAGCTACGAATGAGATGAATGGGTTGGATGTTACCCGGACATCATGGTGGGCCTCAGAGGTTTTGCTTAGACAAGCTCTCTATACAGGGGCCGTGGGTGAATGAGAGAGGGAGTTATGTTTGCAAATGTCGGTTGCACCGGTAAGATGTGATCTCAAATTCAGGCAGATTCAAAACTCAAAGGTTGACCATACCACAACGCAGAGGGAGACATTTTCTAAACGGTTTGTTGCTTTTCCTATTGGATAGGCCCATCTCATGAGTGGATGGGCTGATTTTTGCATATGTCATGCACTGCTTAATTGTCCCAAACACTGCTAGGTTGGCATCTGTGCGTGTTGCATGTAAATACCTTTGACGTCATTAATGAACCATCACACATGGCATGGAGAGATCAAAACCGTTAACATAGGATGGACAATCCTAGAAGGGAAGCAGATAGAGGCAATCAGCGTGGGATGGATGCAAGAATCCGGTTGTAACTGAACATTTTTTTTGCCATATAGAGATTAATTGAAGTACTTGATTTATCACATCTATTTAGAAGGTTTGGGAATTTTGCCATGAATGATTCAGATCCCATGAAATTGCTGTGACCTCAATTGATGAAAATTCTATAAGTACAGACTTGTAATATTGGGATAAGGAGGATTGCATACAATTGCGTTCACAATTTCATGCATACGGTAACGAAAACACAGATGATTATTGTTTAGCAGTCACGTGAACAGGTGAAGTAAATGGTGCTGGTAATGTAAAGCTGAAAGACTGTGTTAGCCCCCTTAAGTTTTGGATCTGCCTTATTTATGGGCTCATGTCTTAACATGAGCTACGAATCGAATGAATGGGTTGGATGTCACACGGACATCATGGTGGGCCTTTGAGGTTTTGCTTAGATGAGCTCTTTATACAAGGGCCGTGGGTGAATGGGAGATGGACTTATGTTTGCATGTGTCGGTTGCACCAGTAAGATGTGATCTCAAATTCAGGCAGATTTGAAACTCAAAAGGTTAACCATACCACAATGCAAAGGGGGGCATTTTCTAAACGGTTCGTTGCTTTTCCTATTGGATAGGTCCATCTTATGAATGGATAGAGTGATTTTTAGATATGTCATGCATTGCTTAAATGTCCCAAACACTGCGAGGTTGGCATCTGTGCGTGTTGCATGGAAATACTTATGACATCATTAATGATCCATCACACATGGCATGGAGAGATCAAAACCATTAACATAGGACGGACAATCCTAAAAGGGAAGCAGATAGAGGCAATCAGCATGGGAGATGGATTCAGGAATCCGGTTGTAACTGAACATTGTTTTTGCCATATATAGATTAATTGAAGTACTTGATTTATCACCTGTTTAGAAGGTGTGGGAATTTTTCCATGAATGGTTCAGATACCACACATTTTGGCTCTCTTAAACATGGTGTTGCTTGTAGGCCTTTCCGATATATTCATTTCTTTTGTAATTTGCAGTCACTCATGTACAAGCTATGACATTATTGGTGGACGGTGTAGGCATTGCATACAGATGTCCACACCAACTAGCCATACTATTATTATTTTTGCAATGCAATCGGACTCCTATTTCTTCTAAAGGCAATCGAAAGACTCTTGTTCCTGAAGAATATAAGAAAGGTCCGCAACTCGGGGAGAAGAAAAGACGAATTAAAAAGAAAGAAAGAAGCCCACACTTTGGACTAAGAAAAAAAGAGAAAAGCCGTGTGTCTGGGTTAGAGAGGAAAGAAGAGGTTCACCTACATACGGATTAAGAAAAAGCCCACACATCATACTAGAAAATGGAAGTGATTAGGGATGCAGTATGGAGGGATCAACAAAGCTAATTAAGAAGAAGCTGCAATCCAAGGGAACTTGTTGGAAATGAGAGCTTTCTTGAGCCTACCATTCCAACAATTTCTTCCTTCCCATAGAGAAGAAGGCCGCGTGTAGAGTGGGTGTAAAGTTTTCCAAGAAGAAGAGCTCATAGGATTTGAAGATGATTTTGTGCAGAACTAGGTAGTTTTCCATCAATACTCTCGGTGGAATGGATAGATGGTTATTGACTTTATCACGTCCCTCCTTACGCCAATTCAATTTTGATTTAGATTTCTTTTTCCAGGCCAGAAAAATTTGTTCACCGGAACTGGAGATTGGAACGTCATCGGGTAGTTAGACAGCTACAAGAGACAAGGGGGAAGATGGAACTAGGAGAGAGCGAAGAAAGGAGAGTGAAGAAAATAGAGTGCTTTTGGATGCGCCACTCATTTTTAAGCTCATGTTATAGAGGACACGGATAATGATGTGGTGAGCACTGCGGCCCACTGCCATGTATATATTTTATATCCATGCCATCCATTGGTTTTTCCAACTCCTTTTAAGACACAAACCGAATAATGAATCATATCAGATGCTCTAGTGGACCACACTACCGGAAACAGTTTTGATTAAAAGCATACCATTTAAAAAAAATCTTGGGGCCACAAAAGTTTTGAATCAAGCTGTTATTTGTGTTTTCCCTTCGTCCATGTCTGTGTGGCCTTATTGGATGGCTAATAAACATTGCAGTGACCACTGTTTCCTGTGGTGTGGCCCACTTGAGCCTCACATCTGCTTCATTTTTGGGTTCGGGGTAAAACGGATGAACCATGTGGATATATAACAAAGATATCAAGGTGGGCCACACAGCGCCCAACACATCACCACCCATTCTAGCCGAGGTTTGGGCAGCACCACTTGTTCGAGCGGATTGAGTCACGGTGGGCCTCACAAAGCACTTGATTCCCCCTCTCTATAATGGGTGGATTGCTTGCGACAGCAGGAAGCTATGTAGGGTCCACCGTGATGTTTGTGCGAAATCCACTCCGTCCACCCATTTTTCCAAATCACTCCAGGGCATGGGCTAAAAATGAGGTAGATCCAAAACTCAAGTGTGCTCCACGTAAGAAGAAAGTGAGTACGGAGATGCCTATCGTTGAAACTTCCCACATTGCAAGACATTGTGGACCGCTCATTGTTTTCACATTAGTTTGGCTGGCTCGTTAGTTCAACAGCATGTATTTTTGGTATAATGATCTACATCGTAGGCCCCACCTGATACACGGTTTGGATGCACTATGAAAGTGCAAGGCTATCACATATTGTCAGCAAAGCACTCGGTAGTAATAGAAACATACAATCAAATTAATTCCAAAGGTTCCAACGATTGATTATTGAACGCTGGGGCTCAAAGACCCACCGTGGTGTGTGGGTTTACCTACACCGTCCATCCATTCATCTGTATCATTTTCGCATATAAGCCAAAAAAAAAAAAGAACAAAGAAAAAAGAAAAAAGAAAAAAGAAAAAGAATACAGTTCCAAGGCTCAAGTGGATCAAAGAGCGGGAATTAAAATACTTACCATTTAAAACCTCCGTGGAAGCCTTAGAAGTTTTGAATCAAGCTGATACATGTGTCTTGCCTTCATCCAGACCTATATGCGACCGATCGAACCGGTCGGATCGGATCCGACCGGAACCGAAGGCCAAGATTGGGTCGGATCGAGTAGGCTCACTTGGATCCGACTGCACAACGAGTCGAGTTCGGGGTAGTGGCCAATCGGGTCCTATAAAGAGTTTTATTTTATTTTATTATTTTTTAAACTTTTTTTTTTTTAAAAAATAACTTTTTTACTACCTGAATGAAAACCGTCCCTAGCCCTCTTCTCTACCCGATCGAGCGGCGCCGCACCCATCTCAATTTGAGCCACTCAGCATCTCGACAACCCATCTTCACCGTTAATCCTCCTCCATTCATCAGGTAGGTTCCATTTATTTATTATTATTTAAAAAAAATTCTAAGTATTTTCGAGAGGTGGCCCGCCCTGGCTTGCTGGTGGTACGATCGAGGTCGGGACCCCGCTGGCTCGGCTGCAGCATCCCGCCCTGGCTCGTTGGAGGTCCGGCCTTGGCTTGTTGTTGTAATTTTTCCAAATTTTTTGATTTTTTTAATTTTTCAAAAAAAAAATAAAAAATAAAACAGAAGACTTAATCCGAACCGTACCCAACTCGATTCGACTCGGTTTCCTTGACCGAGTCAAACTCGGTTCGGGTCAAGCCTGCAGGGCATCGGATCGGATCAAGTTAGCTGACTCGGACTCGGTCCCGGATCGGATCGAGTTCAGGTCAGTCACTTGAAAAATTCGGCTCAAGTCGAGTTGGACCTAATCCGGTCCAATCGACTCGATGCCCACCTCTATATGTGACCTTATGAACAGGTTGGATGGAAAATAACCATCACGGCGGACCTTAGGATGATTTCAATGGTGTGGGAAATTATCACTTTTACCACGTGTGATGTGATCTACGTGAGCCTTGGATCTGCCTCATTTTTAATATTATATCTTAAAATGATATGGTAAAATGGATGGATGGTGTGGATAAACCCAAACATTCCTTTCAATTATATTTTCAGTTATCTGTCATTTACATTCCTCCGTGTAATCCTTTACTTTTATTAGTCAACTACATTTTAGAGCATAATCATTCAAATTTCTCCATCAAGAAAGTTGTTTTGCAGCCGTTGGAATTTACTTTTTGTTATTCTTTTATTTGCATAGAAAAGTCACACGGAAGATAAATGTTTAACTCATTTTCAGAGGACAAATCTATCCTTTCACTATCTTTTGATAATTTTAAAAACTATGTAAGTTTCGATCTTGATCACATATTACATATTTGCCTATTTTGACACTTGTGGTCATAGTTTTTCAGTTTGAATTAAGCCACACATTCAATTCTAACATGCTCTCATTTATCATGTAACCAAATCTGTAAATGGAACCACAACTAGAGCTGGGCATTAGACCGAGTCGGATCGGATTGGGTCCAACTCGATCCGGTCTGAAATCTACCTGGGTTGACCCGAACTCGATTCGATCCGGGACCGAGTCCGAGACATCTAACTCGAACTGATTTGATGCGTGGTTGGCCTGACCTGAACCGAGTCCGACTCGGTCAGGAAAACTGAGTCGGATCGGGTTGGCTACGATTCGAATCGATTTTTTTAACGGTGAAAATCATTATTGTCGGTGCTATTTTCGGTGTGGTCCATATGAGCGTTATATATGATTTATTATTATTATTATTATAAATGGTCTAAAATGATCAGATTGGTTTTCACTCCGGATCGGGTCGGATCGGATTGGTCCGGATCCATTCAGATCGGATTTTCGGATCAAATCGGTCCGGATTGACCACGACCCGATCTTGATCCGAAAAACAGTTTGATCTAAATGACCCTACTCGATGCAGGCCGTCGGTTCGGTTTAGAACAGGTCGGATCCATCGGATTGGGTTACATGTGCCTAGCTCTAACCATAACTTTGCTACTCAATCCGCGTCCACTTGTGCATGGTATTAGTGAACGTCATTCATGGGAGAGTGACGCCCACCATTACAAAAGATTTCAATTAAGCTGATATTTGTGTTTTCCCTTCTTTCATGTCTGTTTTAACACATAAATATGTTAAATCTCAAATAAACATTATTAGATAAAAACAGGAATCTATCAACTAGTGCTGGAGCTCAATATGGGTCGTAAGGACCCCGTCTAGCTCCTTAGCTACCCGATCTGCTCTAGCAACCCAGTGAACAATATCGGCTCTCTCCATACCTGCATCAGCTGATATGGTTTGATAGCGTCAATGGCTATCGCAGTGAGGAGTACCCTTTAAGATTACGCACTCATCATTCATAATTCAGGATAGATCGCAAGTCATGAGAATGGATATATTAAACAGCGCAATTCATAATCATGATCATATGCTCAAAATTAAGTCAATCAACATAATCTCATCATTATCAAATATAATAACGATTGCAATGCAAGTGAATGTACCTAGATAGTTAAATAATCAGTCATATAACTTTCTATTATACCCAAAAATCACATTGTACGTGAACACTGCAAGATGGCTAGAAAATCGATAAGCGAACTCCCGCTCTACCTGAAAATTACAGTATAAATGAACTCCACAAAGTGAATAGAAAAACACCCTTTAAACCTCTACTTCACCTAAAAATTATATCGTACGCGAACATCGCAAGATGCTTAGAAAATTGATAAGCAAACTCCTGCTCTACTCAAAAATCATGGTACAATTAAACACCGTAAGATGAAGAGAGAACAACATACAAACATCTATTTCACCCGAAAATCATATCGTATGTGAATACCGCAAGATGACTAGAAAATCGATAAGTAAACTCCCACTCTACCTAAAAATCACAATACGACTGAACACTGTAAGATGAAGAGATAACAATATACAAACATCTACTTCACCCGAAAATCATATCATATATGAACACCGCAAGATGGCTAGAAAATCGATAAGCGAACTCCCGCTCCACCCGGAAATCACAATACGAGTGAATACCACAAGATGAAGTGATAACAATATACAAACTCTAGACCACTCGGAAATTATATCGTATGTGAACACCATAAGATGACTAGAAAATTGATAAGCGAACTCCCCCTCCACCTGGAAATCACAATACGATTAAACACCGCAAGATGACTAGACAACCAACAAGACATGTGAATATAACCAATATGCCATAAAAGGGCACCAATAATCTATTAAAGCCATAAGGGCAAATATGCGATCCATGTCGTGTAAGACAAATATGTGATCTAAGTCATGTAAGGCAAATAGGGACCATAAGATGGTAAGTCCAGGATAGGTTCTATTCATTCTATCACTTAAGGGCAAGTGGTAACATACAATTAATTAATACATGTACAACTAAAGATAACATGTTATCATCAAATCATATGCATACTATAATTAAAGAGAGATGCTTATCATCTAACACATAATTAACTGCACAACAAATTAACATATTCAATAGTAAGGTAAGAAACTCAATTAGAGGAATCGAGTCCTATAAATAGGTTCTTCGCATAACATGATGACCCATTTTTGGAAATCGATAGATGGATGATTCAATTTATGGGTGAGAATCCTTCTACTGGTCAAAATTAAGTTAGGATGAAAGTAAATGTTCAGATGAGTTAGCTTTGTGTTTGCACTAAACTTGATTCTCATGGTAACACCCGAGTACTGAAAGATACAGGGTGCTACAATGCCAAGAGTGGAGTAGGCACATAGCCGAACCACTATAAATGCTTGTGTTTGGATTGATCATTTGTGCATCTGTTTAATCATGCTCATATATGCTTGAAAGTTTAATTTTGTGTACATGATTGGATGAATGCTATTTTTTGATTGGAAAATATTCTACACACAAACGCACATCACTAGGCTAGCTATTATATATGCATATCTTCAATAGCCTTTGTGATTGGATCCTCTAATTGGCTTGGAAGCCATTAGAGTTATATTGCCTTATTGGCTTTAAACTGAATGATTATTTAAGTTAGGCAATCAAGTATTTTGAATAAGCAAAATAATAGAAAAAGTCCTATTCACCCCCCTCTAGGACAGCCTCATATTCACTCTTCAGTATCAGCGGTGTAAACTGCAATTTCAATTGGTATCAAAGCGGGTTCCTCTTGAAGGGTTTAACAACCTTGAGGGAGATCTTGACAAAAATGGAAGATACTGATACTGAAGAAATAATTGAATATCAAATCAATAAGGAAAAAGAAAAAGAAGAAAAAGAAAGTATACATGATGCTTATGATCAACTCTACATACATAACATTAGTATACTTTAAAAACTTGGCATTTCAGAAAATAGAAATAAACAATTATAAAAACATCTAGATGAAACATAAAAAATAAACACATAAATGACAAATGATCTTCGGCAATATCATATTGAAAATGATAAGCTTGAAAGAAATTTCATATCCCTTGAATTAGAAAGTCAAAAAATTTAAAAAAAAAAACAGATTAAACTTTTAGAATTAGAAAATGAAGAACTCAAAAATGAAAATCACAAACTAAGATTCGATTTAGAAAAGTCTAATCGGTCTGTTGAACTTAGTTACAAAGTTTCACAAAGCAGTAAAAAACTGGATAAACTGCTAGGGATGGGAAGAAGCCATAAAGACAAAAGAGGATTAGGCTATGAATCTAGAAAGCCAAGCCCGGTCTCCACACCACCTGTAATTAGGAAGATTATTGCATCTGGAAGCAACACAAAAATCACTCCAATCTGTCACTCCTGTGGAGACTTGGGACACTACAAGTCTGAGTGTCTTGTATCCGGTAAGTCTCACTTCACTTCCAGGTTGAACCATATAGAAAAATTTAAACCAGCAGGAAGAGTAGTCCAAAAATTAAGAGTCCTTCAAAACTTACATTAAATGAAGGTAGAAAATACCCTACTCTGCCGAAAATAACTAAAAGGATGGTGGAGCTGTTGAACAAAGTGAATCAACTGAATCAGAAAACTAGGGAACTGATGAAACATGGAAATTTGACACAAATACTTGAAAAATCTAAGATCCAAAATGAAGATAAAGTGACATCTCCCAAGAAAACTATCGCCAAATGGGTTATAAAGAACAAGAACAACTGCCTTGTAATTCACACCACACTTAAGGTAGGCAATAGTTCTAAGTGGTATATTGATAGTGGATGCTCCAGACATATGACAAGTGATCGGACCCATTTTTGTGAGTATTCAGAATTTGATGGTGGGTCAGTCACTTTTGGTGATGGGAGCTCGGCCAAGATTGTTGGACGAGGGACGGTAATTAGGCCTGGCTTGCCCAAGATTACAGATGTTTTTTGCGTAGAGGGATTGAAACACAACCTCTTAAGCATTTCCCAAATTTGTGACAAAGAGCATTCTGTAACCTTCTCCAACAATATGTGCAAGATCTCAAATCACATAGGTAAATTAGTTATGAAAGGTCTTTGCACCAGTGACAACTGCTATGTAATTGAAAGCAGTGGAGAAAGTGTCCCATCCACAAAGTGCCACATGGCCTTAAACAATAAATCCAAGCTATGGCACCAAAGACTTGGGCATGTCCGCTATCGGAATTTGGCGAAGTTAAGCTCAAGAAACTTTAGTAAAAGGTCTCCCTAAGATCAGGAAAAAGGAGTAGATCGTGTGCAGTGATTGTCTAAAAGGCAAACAGATAAAAGTTGGACACAAAAAGACAACCACCATAGCAACATCCAAACCTCTTGACATATTGCACATGGATTTAGTGAAACCTACTAAAGTTGAGAGCCATGGGAAAAAGAGATTTTTTTCTAGTAGTGGATGATTATTCAAGATTCACTTGGGTTACCTTTCTTTGGGAAAAATCTAATGCATTTGAAGAATTCCAGAAGATGGCAAAAAGGATTCAAAATGAAAAGGGTATTTTATAAAACGAATCAAGAGTGATCATGGCGGAACTTTGAGAATGATCAATTTGAATCATATTGTGATAAGAATGGAATTAAACATGAATTCTTAGCTCCAAAGACACCTTAACAGAATGGAGTGGTAGAAAGGAAAAACAGAGTATTACAGGAAATGGTCTCAGTTACGCTAAATAATAAAAACATGGCTAAAGGTTTCTGGGCTGAAGCTGTTAACACAGCCTGCTACATAATTAATAGAGTATATCTCAGGGTAGGACTGAACAAGACTCCATATGAATTATGGAGTGGAAAACAACCTAACGTAAAATATTTTGTCTTTGGTAGTAAATGTTATATTCTTAAAGATAGAGAACATCTAGGCAAGTTTGAATCTAAAAGCAACGCTGGTATTTTCCTTGGATATTCTACTAACAGTCGTGCTTATAGAGTATATAGTTTAAGGACACTAACTATTCAAGAATCAGTCAATGTCATTGTTGATGACTAACCACACGATGAAAATAATCTTGAAATTGATATAGAGGATGAAGTAAACATGTTTACAATGAGAAAATCAAATAATAAAGTCACCACACCTCTTGAACCTCGACTGTCGAACAACTTGCCATTCATTAAGGACCTCCCCATCAATCAAATCATTGGAGATCCTACTGATGGTGTGAAAACTCAACGCTAACTTGATGACATTGTCAGCCATCTGTGCTTCACCTCAAAAATCGAGCCTAAAAATGTCATAGAAGCTCTCCAAGATGAATTTTGGATAGTAGCTATGCAAGAAGAGCTCCATCAATTTAAAAGGAACGAGGTGTGACAGCTAGTTCCCAAGTCACATGATACAAATATCATCGGAACCAAATGGATTTTCAAAAACAAATCTGACGAATCTGGTAATGTAGTAAGGAACAAGGCTAGACTCTTAGCACAAGGCTACTACAAATTGAGGGCATAGATTTTGATGAGACATATGCCCCTGTAGCTCGCCTCCAGTCCATAAGAATTCTCTTGTCTATTGTGTGTGCATTAAAGTTCAAATTGTTTTAAATGGACGTTAAGAGCGCCTTTCTCAATGGTGTACTTGAGGAAAAAGTGTACATAGAACAACCAAAAGGATTTCTAGATCCTAAATACCCTCGACACGTATACAAATTGAGTAAAGCGCTTTATGGTCTGAAGCAAGCTCCCTAAGCATGGTATGAGCGTCTAATGCAATTTTTGCTCAACCATAATTTTTGGAGGGGGAGTGTTGATAAGACACCATTTACGCAAAAGACTGAGAATATCTTTCTCATTGCCCAGATTTACGTGGATGATATTGTTTTTGCATCTACTTGTGAAGATGCAGCTCATGAATTCGCTGAATTGATGAAATCTGAATTTGAGATGTGCATGGTTGGTGAGTTAAACTTCTTTCTGGCATTACAAGTGAAACAAATGGCTAATGGAATATTCATATGCTAGTCCAAATATGCAAAAGATCTAGTTAAAAGATTTAGACTTGATTCTAGCCACACTCATAATACTCTCATGAGCACCCTGCACTCTCAAACTTTCTAAGATATCAATGGAAAGAGTGTAGATCAACACTTGTATCGCAGTATGATCGACAACTTACTTTATCTAACTGCCAGTTGGCCAGATATCTCATTTAGCATTGGCGCATGTGTAAGATTTTAGGCCGATCCCAAAGAATCACATTTGTCCATGATAAAAAGGATCATACGGTTTGTGGCTGGGATTACTAACTAACGCTTATGGTACCCCTTTGACACGTTTACCATTATTGCTGGGTATTCAGATGCCGACTGGGCTAGGAACATTGATGATCGCAAATCAACCAGCAGAGGTTATTTTTATATCGGTAACTGTCTTGTATCATGACATAGCAAAAAGCAAAATTCAATCTCACTATCCATTGTTGAGGCTGAATATATTGCAGCAGGGAGTTGTTGTGCACAACTTTTATGGATGAAGTAAATGTTATTGGATGATGGCATTGCACAATAAAAAATGACACTCTTTTGTGACAACACAAGTGCCATCAATATTTTGAAAAATTCAGTTCAACATTCTCACACCAAGCACATCGACATTCGATATCACTTCATTCGTGAACTTTTCGAAGAAAACATCATTATATTGGAACATGTGCCTACCGAGTAACAACTCGCCGATATATTAACGAAACTGCTAGATGCCAACAGATTTGGAAATCTCCAAAAATTTGTTGGGATACATGTGATATAAACATAACAACCCATTTGCACTAATTGTCAGATCTGAGGGATCACAACCTCAAATTTTTTTGAACATATATGTATACTAAATTTTGATCCTTGAAGTTCCATTCACAGTTTGGACATATATGTTATCCATTTTGATACTTTTTTTTGAATGTACAAACTCAAATGAGGAATATATATACTTGTACATTTTTGGAAATAGTGAAAAATTCACTTTTTAAAGGAACTTTGGTAACATTGAACTAACTTTTGGTGATACGGAAATTGGGCGGGGCTATTTATAATAGCCGTATCCTAAACAGTCTGTTTTTGCCCTTGTTTGTTTTCTTGCTCTCCTTGGACTTCGGTTGGAGGTTTTTGCTACCGACTCAACTGTTTCAACAGTACTTCCTAGGTAAATCCTCTCCTTTCTCATATTTTATGGTAGTTGTCTTTGGTCCTTCCTAGGTCAATCCTTTCATTCATCCGCTTTCATCCAATTTCATTATTTTTCTTCCCTTCTCTTCCATGGATGACTAGAATATACACCTCCAAGAGAAGGTCGAACCAAAAAGAAGCATGATAGGGGTGAGACCTCTAGAACAAAGACAAAACAATGTGCTGTAAAGCGAGGTCGGAGTATTCACCAACATACCCAATGCCCTCAAGAACCCTCTCCTCCACCGAGTCCCATCGGGCTCGTTTTGCCACTCAAAAAACAATTTGTGAATGGACTATTGGCGCTTCGTGTCTTCAATCTTACAATGTATGCGATATCCTTCATAATCGCGGTTAGGACCCGATTTTGTCATTTGAAGGAGATATTGATGTAAACCTTGTCAGGGCTTTCATGTCCCATTGCACACAACCAAATGACCATGACTCTCTGGGGTTTGCCATCAACTATCGAGGGAAAACCTATCAAGTCACTCCAGCCAGGATAGCCTCCCTCATTAAAATTCCTCTTTGCAATGCCCTAGTAGCTGAACTTGATATGACAGCCAGTGAAAAGCAAATTGTTTGGACCGAGTTTCTTTACAATGGTCAGAATGTTGAGTGGAACAAGGGAAATGCCCTCCGAGCAACCGAAGTGGCTCATGATTACCGTATTCTCCATGTTATCTTTATTGCAAATGTTTATCCTCGAGGAGGTAATACCATCGAGCTTACCCCATTCATGGTTAAAACTTTATACAAGCTCGGAACGGGTGAGCCTATGTGTCTCCCTACCATGATCTATGATCAACTTGTGTCCGCCTTCGAGTCAAACTCCAGTGCGATACCGTTTGGTTGGTTAATTTGTTAGTTAGCAAATCTGTTCACAATAAGGGGAGAGCAAGGCACAATTATTAGAGGACCTTGCTTCACCTCGGTTAGCCTTATCTGATTGAAACTTGACACTGGACAAGGACCAGGTGCTCACGCCGATGAGGAAGAAGCCCCAGAAGAAGTCCCTGTGCCTCTAAAAGAGGTTGCGACTGCACCTCCTGCCCCTTCTACATCACTAGAGGCCACTCTCGTCCATCTCGGCGAGCAGCAACAGGAGTTCAAAGAACGCCAAACTTGGCTAGAAAGAATGGTTGCTTCTATCCAGCGAACAGTGAAATGCATTGCAACCCATCTCTCGTGTCGCCAGGATGACTTCGCCGATGCTCTGGAGGCCAGTCCTCTTTGATTTCTTGCACCTCTAGATTAGTCTATATAGATGGATGTTTTCATGACTTGCCTCACACTTACTCTTTAATAGTCTGATCTTTTTGTTATCAATTAGGCTGTATACTAATCTAATATATTTCTTTTTGGATTTAATATGGCCTTGGGGGCCTAAATTTTTTAAAATTTTGAATAATGTCAGATGAATCTACCCAAGCTTGGGGTAGTATCTTTAATGGATTAAACGATGATATTTATTATGCTCATGTTATATCTTTTTATCCAACCTATGTTTAAATTGCTTATGATGATATATTTCACTGTTTGAATGATGCTCTTAATGCTTATTTCATCATAAGATTTATTCTCTCACTCTCAGAATTATCACTTATCATATGTTATTGGAATATTTCTAGGTAAATTCTTTGCCAATAACTAACAAAAAAGGGGAGAAGAAACCTACCCACCAAAACAATGAATGTTTTCTGTAGAAATTGCCTTTTCCCTTGTTGCAGGTTATTCTTGATAAACATTAAAGGGGAGCGGCATGATTTTGTATTACATGTCAAGTCTGGAGTTGTAAATTTTATTTTTGATATGTAATCTTTATTGTTTTGGTATGTCATTCATATGGACCATGACATGGTTATAGGTTAGGTTGTTTTTGTCACGTAATTGACAAAGGGGGAGATTGTTAGTGCACTTATTTGTACTCATGTTTGTCAATTACGTGACTAGTTATGTCTTGAAGTTGAATGAGTTCTTAACAAATGAAGACTAGCGACACAACTGGATCAGAAGCATTGAAGCCACATTGAAGACAAATGATTACTTCTACGATCTTAAACCTTGTAAATAAATGATCCCAACCTAAATAGGAAAACCCACCTAGGTCATCTATTATAAGCTAATCCCAAGTCCATATTTTATATCCTATAGTGTTGGCTTAACCAAGTCTCAAGTTGTTGAATGATTAAAAGGATAAAAATAGGAAAAATCTGTCCACCTTCGGTAGGAAGAAGGTGTCACCGAATGTTTACCTTCGGTGTTATTGAAGGTACTCAAAACTGTCTACCAACCTCACGTCTGTAATTTGGTATCAAATACTGGATAATTCAGTGACACCGACTGCCACTAACAAACAATGTTCAGTGCCACCAAAACGGACATATTTTGAATAACAACTTGAGGAATTTAATTCGGTACTACAGATGACAATTCGGTACTATCTAAGCAAGTTTGGTGATACCGAAGGTCACTTCGGTAGCACTGTAAATTAGCCATTTTATAGCCATTTTCTATCCGTTGGAAGCTTTTGTCTATAAAAGCGGCTTATAGAAACTTATAAAATTAGTGAAAATAGGCACTATAGAGTCTCTAGTGTATCCTAAGCTTATCCTAGCCCATTTAGACTCTATCTATACAAGTTCATGTTCTCTTCATTGTGATCCTTCACTTTTATGAGCATTCAAAGCTTCTATTTAATGAAGAACATGAACTCGTACCTTTTTTAGAGTATAAAGACCAAACCAATAGGAATATCGTTGGTTCTTTGGTACTCTAGAGCATCTATAGGTTGAATCCCTTAGGAAATCTACTCATTATCCTAGATAAGAGATTCAACCAACTCCTGTAACCTTGGTCACCTTGATAAGTATATCAAATGCAAGGTTTTAAATTGTGAAGCCAAATTAACAAGAAAATCCAAGCTACGCAATCGGAGGAGCACCGGGAAGCTAATTCAAGCTCGAGAGTGCAAAGATCAAGCATCCCAAGACGAGCTACAAAAGATAACTCAATCCAACAAGTGTTATTTTAAGAGTTCAAAAATTTAGTCTCTTTCCTTGTGTAAGATTGAGGTTAAAGTTTGTTATTAACAAACTTGATTAGGTTCCTAGTGTAGGACCTTGGCCAGTGGGCCTAAAAGTAAGTTCCTTGTCTGGGACCTTGGCCGGTGGGCTTAAAAGTAGGTGCTTAGTGTGAGACCTTGGCCGGTGGGCCTAAACATGGATTTTAGGTGTAGGACCTTTGCTCTTGCAGTGAGCAAAAATTGTGTCCTTAGTGTAGGATTGTAAAGGTTATTGGTGAACCTGTTTAAAACCATTAATAGTAAAATGTAGTGCACTTTGGGATTGAGTGTGGATGCCAAGAGTAGAGTAGGCATGTAGCCGAACCATTATAAATGCTTATATTTGGAATGATCATTTGCGCATCTGTTTAATCATGCTTATATATGCTTGAAAGTTTAATTTTGTATACATGATTGGATAAATGCTATTCATTGATTGGAAATGCATTCCACACATCAGCGCACATCACTAGACTAGCTATTATATATGCATATCTTTAATAGCCTTTGTGATTGGATCCTTTAACTGGCTTGGAAGCCATTAGAGTTATATTGCTTTACTGGCTTTAAACTGTATGATTATGTTAGTTAGGCAATCAAGTATTTTCAATAAGCAAAATAATATAATAAGTCCTATTCATCCTCCCTCTAGGACATAGCATCATATTCACTCTTCAATATCAGCGGTGTAAACCGCAATTTCAGGGTGGTCATCCGAGGATAACATTACAGACGGAAGGGCAGTCGACTAAAAGGAAGTCGATCATGGTCATTGTCTGGTTCTGTCCTTCTCCCACTATAATCGAGAGCTGTATGGATCCACCAGAGGTGACTATCCCTTGTGAATCTGAGCAAGGGAGTTTTTATAGGTTGGAGTCGGGACCTTTCAATTCTCATTTTGTCGAAGGCTTTGATGAAGAGGATGTCGGTTTAGCAGCCGGTGTCCACAAAAATTCGAAACACTTTGCGGTTGACTATAGTCATTGCCACCATCATTGCATCATTATAGGGGTAGTGGACACCTCGGGCATCCTCTTTAGTGAAGGTCAGCTTATAGGATGCCACTTTTTGTTCCTTCAGAGGTCTACTGGTGATTTGGACTTGGTGTTCCAAGCTGCTGTGGCTGATACTTCGGGTGGGCTCTGTGTGCTCGGTTCGAGTCCCCTCCTCCAACAGGTCTACCGAAGATGGTGCGGATTTCTCTAGTAGCGTCGTTATTATTGATGGGTTGCTTGTTCTTCTGATTTGACCGTTCTTCCCTCTCATTGACATATTCTCATAAATGCTCGTTACAAATGAGGGCTTCAATCTCTTCTTTAAGGTCGAAGCAGTTGTTGGTGGAGTGCCTGTACTTCCGTTTATCCCACTTGTCAGCATTGAACATCATCTCGTTCGGCCATTTGGGGAGCTGTTTCTCCTGAACTTCCATAAGAACATTCTCGGGCGTTGCGTTGAGGGGAGTGTAAAAACTGAATCTGCTCTTTGGTCATCTACTTAGATACTGACCTCTAGTCAAATTGTCGTCTCTTCTCCGCATCTTGCTTGGGGCCGACGCCTATTCTTCCTTAAGTCGTTTATCCTTTCCTGAGCCTCCTTTGTTCTGAGTAGCTTTTCGTGAGCTAAAAAGCTCCTTGGCGTTGGAGTACTTTTGAGATTGGTTGAGGAGATTGGCCAATGTCGTCGATGGGTTCTTATCGAGTGAGAAGAGAAATCTTTCCTCCCTCAGGCTGGCTATCATAGCGATCATGACAATCTGATTCGAGTAGCCCTCCACTTGCATCGCTTCTAGGTTAAAGCGTTTGATGTGACCTTCAATAGCTCATCTTCTTTTAGGATAATGGTGAGGAGATGAGTTGTTGGTTTGAGCCTTTCTTTTCCTCTGATGAAGTTAGTGATAAATGCCTTGCTGAGCTATGTGAACGAGCTGATGGATTGTGGCTTCAATTGTCGAAACCATTTTCGAGATATTCCTGTCAGAGTTAAGGAGAATGCCTAACACATAATTGTAGTTGATGCACCATGAAGCTCCATCCATGCCCTGAAAGATTCCAGGTGCTCGGTCAGGTCGGTGGTCCCGGAATAAGGTGCGCTCTGCAGCATCCAGAATCTAGGCGGGAGCTGAGCATGAATGATGTCGATAGTGAACGACGGCTCAGTTTCCTCCAACATAGCCTCTATTGAGGTAGGAGTGTGTACGCAGTAGGCTTACCGCATGTTGCTGATCTGATCTCGTAGTTCGTTGAGCTCAGCCTCCGAAGGGTCTTCATTTTTAGCTACTGTTTCGGCCTTGGCTTGGGGAACTTTGCCACGCCTCTTTTTCTCCAACTCATGACATAAGTTGGAAGCAACTAGCGTTGTAGTGCCCGAACCGTGGGAGGGTGATTGTTTTGGTGCTTCACCGACTTATCCGCTTCTTCAGGAGCCGGCGAGTGCCTAAGATGGTGCAGAAACTTATGTGGCTACTCGAGCAACAACTTCCTCAGCCCCTTGGTTAGGGGGAGGGATTTTTCGTTCCTGCATTCGCTTTATTTAATTGAGGTTGCTAATCAGGGCTTTAACTTGATATTCAAGAGAGACGAACTGACCTCCCCAATTTTGGGATCGCTGCGCTTAGCTTTCAGGTGCAGAATTAGCCTAAGGTTGGGAGGATGAGTCCCGGTGATCCACAGACCGTTCTGGCGGCACAGGGCTGGGCACAACGGTAGTGGTCTGGGCTTTCTTTATCCTTTTTGCCATTATTGAAACCCTGTGCATGCTGAGAATGACTTTCGATGTCATTCCCATAGATGGCACCAAACTGTTGATGTAAAAATCTGGATGTCCTTCCTAGACCACTTGAGACCTATAAGAGGAGACAAAGATGGAGACCCTGACTGCTGCAGGGGATCCTCTAATGCCAAAGTTTGATAGGCAAGCTAGATCTAGTAGAATGTGAGGTTTTGAAGAGTTTTTTGAGTTGGATTGTGCGTACCTTTCACCATTAGGGATGCTCCTATTTATAGGTGAGAGAAGGCGGTGGCATGAAGGGAGATCTCCTTATTTAGCAGGGACGTATTGTAAAGAGATTCGGATCCTTGGTGTATTGTAAGGATCTTCCGAGATCTTCCTCAGAGATCTTGGACAGACCCATGTTGCAGTTGTCTCCCTAGATCTTCGGCTAGGATCTCATATGAGTAAGTTTGGTAAGACTTGGATAGTCGGTCTCAAGTTGGAACTAGTAGAAGCAAGTAGTGGGGGACCAAGATGGAGAGTTGTTCCAAGGAGGGGCTTGGCCAACTTGGGCTCTTCTATCGGGTTTTCATTGAGCTCCTTTTGGCATCAGCTAGATTAGCGATCTATCGACCTGCCTTGAGAGACCTTGTCGGAAGGAAGACATAGATCTTCTTTCTTGGTTCGGATTGTGGATGGAACTAAGCTCTTTGTCATATTAGTTGTCTTCCGACCTTGTGGTGCACTCTGATGTCTAACCTGACCTTATCTCACTGGTCAGTATGTTTTTATCGATAACACCATTCATCTATTTTTTTTAAAGATCATTTTAGGGTTTAAGTCCAAAAATGAGATAGATCCAAGACTTAAATGGACCATACAATGGGGGATTAAAGGCCTACCTATTGAAAACTTCTTAGGGCGCACTGACGTTTGATATTTGTGTTTTCCTTTCATTCATATCTTAGTCTCCCACGAACATTTTAGACATTATATAAACACATCAAGCAGATCTAAATCTTCGGTAGACCACACCACTGGAAAGAGTAATGACTGAATACCCACCATTAAAACTTCTTGGGGGAACTAGAATTTTTATTTGCATCCGATCTATTGATAAGGTCACAAAGACTTGGATGAAGGGATCTCGATAATATCAACTTAGATCAAAAACTTTTGTGGCTCACAAAGAACTTTTAACGTCGATGACTACTATGTCCTGTGGTGTCGTCCACCTGAGATTTAGATGTACTTCATGCTCGGGATTATGCCCTAAAATAAGCTGTCAAACTGATAGATGTCGTGGATGTAAGGCACATAAATCATGTAAGACCTGTATCCTAGTCCGTACCGTTCCTTTGATTTCCCCGATCCTCTTTGTCGAATTTCAGCACCTCGCGACCTGTAATTGGCATTTGCGTACGACCCTGAGTTGCACCCTGTCAACTCGAGACTTGTACCCTAGCGATGCACCATCGCCATGGTTCTAACGTCGTGTCTTGCGTACCAATAAGATACCAAGGCTAGGAGTTGTGGGCCCATGTTTATTTTGAGGAAAACACTGCGGGTTGTGAATCGCAAGAGAATCTACACTATCCATTACATCAATCAATCAATCACAAGTCAAGTATACAACCCATCCCTCTCTTACCAATAAAGCATGACACCCACCTCTCTCCCATTCCCAAAGTCAACCAAGCCTATCTCTTCCTTACACACACCCATCCCCCTCATCCAATCCCTCTTATAACGCCCTCTCCTTTCTCATTCTCTCTACCATTTCCCAAGCTTCCATGAGAGAAAAGCTTTAAGGAGAGAATAACCAAGTGTGGCCCACTTCTTCCCCCCTCATCTCTCATCCTAGCCCTTCAAACTTCATTATCCACCATCAAAGAGAAAGCCTAATAGCTAAGGAGTCCAAGGAGCTAAAGAAGAGGACCATCAGTGGGTGATTATAGGATTAGATTATGACTTTTAATGATGGGCCAAGTGGGGCCTACCGATTGATGGTATAGATGTCACTTTGGACCCTAGGTGCAGCTAATGGCCCACCATGATTATATGTTCATCCCATGATGGGGACATTTTCCATAGACCCAATCATGATGTTTATTTTTTCCATTGAGAAAAGGGTTATCTAGACCTTGCATTTTTGGTGGAAAGGGATCTCCACCATTGATTTTGATTGGCGTGCCCACATGTAATGGGACCCACTTGATATATGTTTTGTAATGCATTGCCCACCTAAGGAGGGCTCATAGTAGCTGAGCCCCTCCCCTCCATTGTCGTTTCTCTTTCTTTTTTTCGTGTATAATGCCGAAAGTGACGTATACCCAGCCCATGTGTTAGGGCCCATTGTGATGTATTTGCGGCCTGTGTATAGGGCATTTGGTGAGACCATTATGATGGACGAGAGGCCCATATGATGAGGCCCGAAGCGATGTATAGATAATGACTCGAAAAATTTCGTGCAAAGACCCGAGTACTACCTCAAATTCCTTAGAAGTAAAATGTGGGTTAATTAGCGCTAAACTCAATTACTTGTGAAATTAGCACCAATCACTTTAAATTTGATCTGCAGGATTCAAAACCTGTAGAATCGTTAACGCTATGTTACCCTGAAATCTAGGATTCAACGCTAAATCCAGTTGCTCTCGGGAGTACTCGGAAACTTTGTATCGGACCTGCACCGCGCGTTGAAAGTCCGATAGCAATGATCTTAGACAATTATGATCACCTTGTTGGGCTTGACCATCACCTCAAAAATCAAGTACAGATGATGTCCTGAGACGATTTGCTTGAGTCTAGAGTAAAGAGTGTAAGAAAGGTGAGAAATTATATGTATTTATGAAATCTGAGTCGTGTCGCTTGCGCGGCGATTCTAAGCTTTCTGATCGTTGGATTCTAACCAAAATTTACCCTCGGATTAGGGAAGATGGCCCAGGCATGTCATAGTGCTTGTGGCTCTGATCGAGTTTCGGTGACCGTTGAATTAAGATTGGTCCACCACGGCTGATCTGTAAATCCGATTGGTACGAAAACTTAGCCTGACCTAGATCCATGGTTAGTGAGCTTAAGTCCAACCGCACGTGGAGAAAGGATCACCAGAAGTGCTCCGTTGGATCGGAATAGACCCGATTTGGTTATAACCTAATATACCTTGGCCCTGTGGCTATTTTCATCAATATTAGGCCTATATAAAGACCTTAAAACCCTCACTCTCAATTCCATACGAATTTTCTAACCCTAGCTAAGAGAGAGAGAGGAAAAGAGAGAGAAAGTGAGAGAAAAGTTGGTGAATCATCTTGAGATTCTTCCTTGTTATTCTGCGTCCCTAAACCATCACTTCTGAATCGTTATTCTGGCGATTCTAAGTTCATTCTTGGGTAAGTCAATCAAACCCTAGCCTGTTTTAGAGCTTAAAATAGTTTAAGTGTTGATGTAGTTCATTTTATTCATGCCTTAAGTTTTCTAGTCGCCGTTGACGAAGACTTATCGTCTGAAACAGATCTGTTGCGCTTTTTCTGGTTTAAGGTGCGGACTATATTCGTATAGGTTATGGTTTTCAAGGCTTTCAATGTCGGTTAATGGTTTATTATTGTTATGGGTGTAATTTCACATGCTAAATGCGATGTTTATATTACGTTCCTGATATATATGAGATATATTGCGATTTGTGTATTCCTTGTATATGTAGAAAGTATCGTGTACGTATGAAATACGAACATGTGTTTGCCATGATTACTTGTCGTGTATTTGTGCTAGTTGTATGTGTGTCAACTCCTTGGTAAAAGGAATTTTTCAAATGTGTGTTATCACCAACATACATCATGTATGTTGGAATATGTAGTCTAAGTGTTTGTAGAAATGTTTGAATGATCAAGTTGTAATATATTATCCTGTTTATGGGCGTTGAGAAGAGATTCTCAACTATCCTATTGGTGTGTACGATTTCCTACATGTAATTTACATTCTTTGCTGTTTAAATTCAAGCACTACTTATGTGTAAATCCATGTTAAGTTGATATTCATCAAATGCTCACATACTATATGATTAGAATTGTTGATCCATTACTGTTCTAAATTGTTAGTATGAATATCCGTTATGATTGAAGATGTTTGGGACTATGAAATAGTCCAGGGAATCGGTAACAAACCTTGAATTCGTGGCCGAGGTAGTTTTTGCCATGTAGGACGTGTTTGACGAACCCGAGTCGTGTTAGGGTTGTCGACAGTGGTTTGGCCACACGGAGTGTTTGCGCACTCTATGTCGTTCAACTCAACGTGCGCTCGTGCTAGTCGAGCTCGTCAAGTAACCCGATTGTCCTGGTAGATGTACACCATGTATAGACGCTATTGTTTGAATCTAGAGTACCAAACTTACCAATACAATTCTGTTAACTATTGTACCTAGATCCACTAAGACTCATGAGCCGGGCATGGTGGTATGGGACACCATGGTCGAACTGTCGGCCTACGCTGGGGTGACGAGCCTCCCCGTAGTGACCAGTGAGCACACCAGACTCGTGAGCCGATTATGGTGGTATAGGACACTATATTCGTGCTGTCGGCCTACATTGATTGTGACGAGCCCTTTGTAGTGACCTCGAGCATACCTTGATACTGCATTGAGGCAACGAGCCTTAGGGTAGTAACTAAGGTATGATAGGCATGCATTGATTGGTGACGAGCCCTTTGTAACGACCTAGAACCATATGATCGTATGAGATTATCTAAGACTGATGACCCTAGAATGGATCACCATTTGGGAATTGATATGAGGAAGGTACCTTAGCTTCCTAATCATGTTGTATGAAAAGGACTAATAATAACTTGGTAATCATGTTCATGCACTGCATTGCATGTGCTTCAGCATCGTTGGTACTGCAGGAGGTTGTCATGCGTACCGTAAGATGAAGACGCCGAGGGAGTGCAGGCTAGAGCATGCATCATTTCTACATACATCCTTACATTAACAAGAGTAATTAGGACGTGTTTGATTGTATTGCCTTATCATTACTGCTTGATTGATTTGATAACATGTTAACTTTTATTGTATAGTTCCACTGAGTTGATCACTCACTCCCACATTCTGGGACGGTGTTTCAACACTAACCAGACTCTGTCTTAGATGCAGATGATGATGCGACCCCTGAGGCAGTGCACGAGTATGAGGATGATAAGGACGCATTTTCTTTTATGCAGTTCTCAGGCGGGTTTATATGAGCCGTGTCCTGATCTCCGGGGATTCTGGGTTTTCTTTGTAATAGAGGATTTTATTTTGATACTTATATTTTGAAAACAAACACTTGTAATTATGACCTGGCAGAGTATACATATCACAGGGACTTGTACATGTTCACATATATTTCTGTAAGTCTTCCGCTTACGACTTTCACATATCCCTGAATTATATTTGCAATCTGGTTTAATCTATTCCATGTTTTATGCACTCATACAGACAACATACATCCATCATTACATATGTTACATAAGTGATGTTTTGAAACTCGGGAGCTGAGTTATGCTCGACCCCCGATTTTCAAGGTGTTACAAGTTGGTATCAGAGCATGATTTGGATTAAACCGGACCTGGGTTATGGTCACACAATGCACGCTGACGCCACCTTAGTGTAGGAGGGTGTGAGCTTATTCTAGAGTCTGTATAGGTTTTCCAGTTGCTCTTATCGGCGAAAGTTGACTGAAAGCGATCGCCGAGATCGAGTCCGTGCACAGTCCTGATCATACACAGCGACCCAAAATCTCTTCTAGACCATCCATTGACGGGTTTAGATGGTGTATCATCCCTTTCCAGCCATTAGAAAGTCAGTAATAGTGTATTTGTATCAGATTCTATCCTACGTGACCTGATAAGCGTCGAATCGGACTAAGGGCCCAATCGGGGCAATTTCAGGGGGACCCAGGGGGGACCCACATCATTTTGTGGCTTAGGGGCCAGGAGGACCTCGCCCAAACGGCGAGTCATCGTCGGACTGTCCAGAGACCGACGATGACCTCGCCGGTTCGGCGAGCCCTCGCCGCCCAGCGGGCCAGGCCGGGTAGGGCCGACGCATGTGGGGATTAGTGTGGCCCACTCCTCCATGGTTGCATAGTTTTAACCCCTCTAAAACCCTCCTTCCTTCACAAAGCCACCCTCCAAGCTTCTCTTTTCTTGAAAATTTTCTCAAAACCCCACAAAAATCCCTCCCCAAATCCTTTCTTCTTCCATTTTTGTGCATCCCCACTCTACCCATCTCAAAACCCACCTCCATTGCTGTTTTTCCTCTCTTTTTCCATTTGAGCACTCAAATCCTTCCTTTGAGTCTCAAATTCGTGGATGCCTCACCATTCTTCCCATTTTCCTCTTTTCTCTCATTTTCCATGGCCCTATTCGAGCTTGTTACGGCCATATTTTCCATCTCCACCATTCTCTCTTTTATGGGGAAGAAAAGAGCTCCCGTTGATGAAGCCAGGCTTAGCCACCCAACCCATGCACGGAGGCCGAGAGGTGCCGCCGCGAGCACGATCGCCACTCGAGAGTTTCAGACAAAGTGGGATCTCGATCCTTAATCTCCCGTTGGAAGAACCTTGTTGGCGGAGCTATCTTATGGAGTTTATGAGGGCCGTAGGGTCCTTTTTGAAGCTCATGTAGATCCACGACTATTTAGCAAATTTCTCTTATTGGAGCGCCTGGAAGGGGCCGGTTGGTGTCCCCTGTTCGAGGGCGAATACCGCGCTAATGTGGGTACTGTCCGAGCTTTTTATGTCCACATTCGGGAACCTTTGCTGGAGTCTTTATAGTTCAAGATCCCTTGCGGAAGAGATCGGGAGGCCACGATCAACGTCGCTTTGATATCCTGACTTTTGAACGTGCCACTTCGCGAGGTTCATGCTAGTGAGAAGAATCTGAGTAGTGCGCACAAGAGGGATTGCCGCACGCGGTTCCTGTGTGGTCGTCTGGTCGAATGACAGCCTAACAGAAGCCTTTTAACAACTAACATGATGGATGACTTCCGCTTACTTCACCATATGTGCACATTCAATGTTTATCTAAGGTGGAGCAACCACAGCGAGTGTTCGCGCCTGATGGTAGATTTCCTATATCAGGTGGGGCAAGGAGAGAAGCTATTGTGCCAACGTACATTTTGCTTCAGATTGTCCTTATCGCTCGTTCGAATAAGAGGACCGAATGACTCCCATTTGGCCGACTCATTTGTAAGCTTGCATATGAGTTTGGCTACAGGCTTGGGGTGGAAAAGCCGGTACCTGTTCGTTACATTAATGAGACGACCCTTAATCAGATGGACATTGGGCCTTGTCGACGACAAGCCTTACTTGAAGAAAGTGAGGATGAGACTGAGAGCGATGAGGAAGAGAGTAATGAAGAAGGTGGAGCTGAGATAGAAGAAGAAGAAGAGCAGGACGAGGAAGAAGTAGAGGCCCAGGACATGAGTGAGAGTTCTCCTGTGGCACCGGAGCAGGGTGCAGACAGGCCGCTAGGGATGCCCGTATAGCTCGGCTTGAGGAGGGTCAGGCTGTCCTACGTCAGGATATTATGGATCTTCGAGGCCTCGTGAAGCATAAGTTTAAGAAGATGTCTTGTACTCTGAAGTCTATCCTGTGTTTCCTGCAAGATAAGGGTGCCCCTCCTCCATCTCCTGATTTCGACGAGTAGCTGCAGATGTAGTCGTCCTTTGCTCTGTTTTATTGTTTGTTATTGTGTGTAGCCGTTATAGGAGTAGTAGTTGGAAGTTGTTGTTGTTTGAAGCTTTAGATGTATTAGCTTGCATGCTTTCTCTGTCGCGATCCATGTAATGCTGCATTTCTTGTATTGCGACGATTTTGTTAAATGAAATGCATGTTGTTTTTCCTTGAGTTGTGATGTAAATGTTGTGTGGGTGGATTATGTGGATGCTGAATTTCACAGGTTGCATCCTCTGTTGAATGTAAGGTATGCCTCCTAAGGGTTCGAAGACTTCGGCCCGTCTCTCTTTGGGCGAGTCGCTTGCCGGGGTTTCCCCCCTAGGCGATAGCCAGACGGATTCACAGTCGAACCCGTCTCATTTTGGTGCTGGGCCGGACTCTCAGCTAGCTACTGGCCCCGCTGCTGGGCCGACTCCTGTGATACCACCCATGGCTACACCAGTCACGCCTTCGGTTCCTGAGTCGAACCGTGCATTTGCATCGACGCCTTATGCATCTTCGTCCGCTTTGCCTCCTGATAGGCTTGAGCAGATGATGCTATTGATGTTGCAGCAACAACAGTAGATCCAGCAGCACCAGCACCAGCAACAACAGTTTTTGTTTTCCATGGCTGGCATCTTTGCTCAGTTGATGGGGGCGACTCCACCTGCTTCACCTATGCACCCATCTGGGAACACTAGTGCTAGCGGCACATTTGAGCGATTCCAACACTTATGACCTCCCACATTTGCGGGTTCTCATAGACCCGAGGAGGACGAATATTGGATTGACCGCATCTTTAAGATGCTGAGGCCACTTCACTGTTCTGAGGCTGAGCAGGTCAAGCTTGCCTCCTTCATGTTTGAGAAGGAG
Source organism: Magnolia sinica (assembly GCF_029962835.1). Classification (NCBI taxonomy): domain Eukaryota; kingdom Viridiplantae; phylum Streptophyta; class Magnoliopsida; order Magnoliales; family Magnoliaceae; genus Magnolia; species Magnolia sinica. Next base: position 27,311,753 of record NC_080582.1, on the reverse strand, counting down.
GCCAGTTTATGGTGGGACAGTGTTCTTCGCACAGTTGCGGAGGGTTTTGAGTGGACGTGGCAGGCGTTTGAGGCACGCTTCCACGAGAAGTATTTTCCGGTCACTTACCGACATGAGAAGGAGAGTGAGTTCCTTCACCTCCGTCAGAGAGGGATGTCGGTGACAGAGTATGAGAACCGATTTACTGAGCTGAGTCGATATGCTCCATTGCTTCTAGGTGATCAGCCGATGTGGATACAGCATTTTTCTGAGGGGTTGAGGCCTGAGATTCGATCGAAGATGTGTTGTGCTAGCATATCTTCTTATGATGGGTTGGTGAGCATGTCCCTGCAAGCTGAGCAGGACGGGGACAAGTCGTCCCATATGCGAGCACCTATGGTTCCCAGACCGCGACCTGACTTTCCGAGTACACCATTTCTCGGCAAGAGGCCGTGGGCAGATTCTCCTCCGAGACGTGCAGCGTCGCCGGCTTAGCCGATGCGTTCTGACTTGCGCTGTTCGTACTGTGGGAAGATTGGACATTCGGATCGTAATTGCTTTACGCGAACACAGGACAGTGGATATACGCCGCCGTAGAGGATCAGCCATCCGATGCCGCAGGTCATATCAACTCCACCCCTTCGTTCAGCGCCAGTTCACCCATCCTTCAGACCTTCTGTACCTCGCTTCAGGCCACCTCAGCGGCCCATGGTTCCACCACCGAATCACCCATAACAGGCTCGAGTTCACGCGCTTACAGCTGAAGCGCCTGGGGCTGACTTGGCACCGAGATCTTTTGAAGTTATAACTCACGTCCAAGGTATTCCTGTTTTCTTGTTGGTGGATACCGGGTCCACTACCTCTATTATATTGTATGCGGCAGTTAAGTGCCTGAGTTTGGGCACTGTTACTATGAAGGGAGTGACACTCACTACCGCTACAGGGACCTCCTCTGATATTACCAAGATTTGTATGGGTTGTTTGATTGATCTAGGGAGCAGATCGATTCTTGTTGACCTATTTGTAGCACCTCTATACCATTACGACGTCATTTTGGGTATGGATTGGCTCACGAAGATGCGAGCAGAGATTGATTGTGAAGCTAGACTGGTGACAGTCCATGGACCTGAGGGCAAGACATTTACTTTCCCTGTTCAGGTCAGTTACCCTTTCTGTTTTGGTTGTTATACTTCTCTGTTGGAGAGTATTGCTGGTTCGATGCTTGAAAGCACGCCAGTAGTTCGGGATTTTGAAATGTATTCGAGTCGATTCCTGGATTACCCCCTCGGTGTGAGATTGATTTTACTATCGATCTCATGCCTGATGTGACACCTATTTCATTGCTCACCTATTGCATGCCTCCGAGTGAAATGGAGGAATTGAGGAAGCATATAGATGGCTTGTTGAAGTTGGGTTTCATCCGACCTAGTGTGTCCCCTTGGGGAGCACCTGTTCTGTTTGTTAAGAAGAAGGATGGTTCCTTGCGATTATGTATAGATTATCGCAGGTTAAATCAGGTGACTATGAAGAATAAGTATCCCTTGCCCAGGATCGATGATCTATTTGATCAGTTGAAGGGGGCACGGTACTTTTCGAAGGTTGAGCTGCAGTCAGGGTATCATCAGTTGCGCGTGAAGAATGAGGACGTGCAGAAAATCGCATTCAGGACTAGTTTCGACCATTATGAGTTCCTTGTGATGTCGTTCGGTCTTACGAACGCACCGGCCGTGTTCATGGATCTGATGAACAGGGTGTTTCGGCCATTTTTATTCCAATTCGTCATAGTCTTTATCGATGACATTTTGATATACTCTGCGAGTCGGGAAGAGCATGAGGAGCACTTAAGAGTGGTCTTGAATACTCTAAGGAAGAATCAACTTTTTGCGCAGTTCAAGAAATGTGATTTCTAGAAAGAGGAAGTCAAGTTCCTAGGACATGTGGTGTCCAAGGAAGGGATAGCAGTTGACCTCGCTAAGGTAGCTGCAGTTCAGGACTGGAAGCAGCCTGGTTCGGTTACTGAGGTGAGAAGCTTTCTGGGTCTAGTAGGCTATTATCGATATTTCATACGAGACTTCTCGAAGATAGTCAGACCGTTGTCTCAGTTAACACGGAAAGACTTGAAGTTTGCTTGGAATGAAAAGGCAAAAATAGCTTTTCAGGAGCTGAAGGACAAGTTGACGTCCGCCCTTGTGCTAGCATTGCCAGAGCAAAGGGTTAAGTATACGATATATACTGACGCCTCTCGCATTGGTCTGGGTTGTGTCCTTATGCAGAAGGACAGCGTGATTGCATATGCCTCGAGACAGTTGAGGAAACAAGAAGAGAATTACCCTACATACGACCTAGAGTTGGCAGCTGTCATTTTCGTATTAAAGTTCTGGAGACATTACCTCTACGGAGAGGAGTTCGAACTCTTTTGCGACCACAAGAGCCTTAAGTATATCTTCACGCAGCGTGACTTGAATATGAGGCAACGCCGATGGATGGAAACATTGAAAGACTTTAAGTTCGATGTCACTTACCATCCGGACAAGGCAAACCTTGTGGTAGACGCATTGAGTCGCAAGAAGGCTATAGAGTTTGCAGCTCCGCTAATGATAGCAGAATGAGACATGATGGAGTTTGTGCGAGACTTTGAGCATAAACTCACGGTGGATGAGTCGTATGAGGTTATCGCACACATTCGAGTACAGCCCCTCATTGACGAGAGGATCATTGCAGCTCAGGCAGATGATGAGCTATTGGTGAAGATGAGAGAGCAAGTTAGTACAGATGAGGACTCCGAGTGGAGTGTTAGTTGAGATGGGGGCCTACGATATCATGGCTGGCTATGTGTCCCAGACATTCTTGACTTGAGACGGGAGGTTCTCGAGTCAACCTATAATTCTAAGCTTGTGATGCATCCTGGTAGCACGAAGATGTATCAAGATATGAGGAGATCCTATTGGTGGGACAACGTGAAGGTTCACATTGCTGAGTTCATATCTCATTATCTCACATGCCAACAGGTCAAGGCAGAGCATCGCCGACCTCCTAGACTGCTGTAGCCCATGCCCATAGCAGAATGGAAGTGGGACTTCATCTCTATGGATTTTATTTTATGGCTACCGAGAACAAGGGACATGACTCTATTTGGGTGATCGTCGACCGATTGACGAAGTCGGCTTATTTCTTACCGATCAGAGTCACAAACTCTGTAGACGAGTTGGCTAGGTTGTATATCAAGGAGATTGTACATCTGCACGGAGTTCCCTTAGAGATTGTGTCTGACAGAGACACGCGATTCACATCTATCTTCTGGACTCGTATCCAGGAAGCGATGGGTGTGAAATTGAAGTTCAGCACCGCGTTTCATCCGCAGACAGACGGGCAGACGGAACGTGTGAATCAGATTCTGGAAGACATGTTGCGAGCTTGTGTTTTGGATTTCAAGGACAGTTGGGATGACTGTCTCCCTTATGCAGAGTTCACGTATAACAACAGCTTCCAGGCGAGTATCGGCCTGGCTCCCTACGAGGCATTATATGGCCGCCCGTGTAGAGCACCGCATTGCTGGGCAGAAGTTGGCGAGCGTAGTTTGATTGGCCCAGAGTTGGTACAGGCGACTTCAGAGAAAGTTGACATTATTCGACGTCGACTTCTGACAGCCCAGAGCAGGCAAAAGAGTTACGCTGATACGAGCGGCAACCACTTGAGTTTGAGGTTGGAGACCACGTATTTCTTAAGGTTTCCCCTATGAAAGGAGTCCTGCGGTTCGGTAAGAAGGGGAGGCTCACGCCGAGATTCATTAGTCCATTTCAAATACTGGATCGAGTGGGAGCAGTAGCATACTGCCTTTCTTTGCCCACACCACTTGCGGGCGTGCATAACGTATTTCATGTTTCTATGCTGAAGAAGTACGTTCCTGATCCTTCGCACATTATCAGTTGGGAGCAGGTGCAGTTGAGCGAGGATGCTACATATGTACTGCGACCGATACGTATCCTAGATAGGAAGGAGCAGGTATTGCGTAGCAAGGTCATCCCTCTTGTGAAAGTACTGTGGACGCATCATAGTGAAGAAGAGGCTACTTGGGAGACTGAAGCTGAGGTCAGAAAGAGCTACCCTCAGATCCTTGAGGAGCATGAGAAGGTACGAATTTCGGGGATGAAATTTTTCTTTAAGGGGGGTAGATTATAATGACCCGAAAAATTTTGTGTAAAGACCCGAGTACTACCTCAAATTCCTTAGAAGTAAAATGTGGGTTAATTACCGCTAAATTCAATTGCTTGTGAAATTAGCACCAATCACTTTAAATTTGATCTGCAGGACTCAAAACCTGTAGAATCGTTAACGCTATGTTACCCTGAAATTTAGGATTCAACGCTAAATTCAGTTGCTCTCGGGAGTAATTGGAAACTTTGTATCGGACCTAGACTGTGCGTCGAAAGTCCGATAGCGATAATCTTAGACAATTATGATCACCTTGTTGGGCTTGACCACTATCTCAAAATTCAAGTCCAGATGATGTCCTGAGACGATTTTCTTGAGTCCGGAGTAAAGAGTGTGAGAAAGGTGAGAAATTAAATATGTATTTATGAAATCTGAGTCGTGTTGCTTGCGCGCCGATTCTAAGCTTTCTGACCGTTAGATTCTGACCTAAATTTTCCTCGGATCAAGGAAGATGGCCTAGGCATGTCATAGTGCTTGTGGCCCTGATCGAGTTTTGGTGACCGTTGAATTGAGATTGGTCCGCCACAGCTGATCTGTAAATTCGATCGGTACAAAAACTCAGCTTGACCTAGATCCATGGTCAGTGAGCTTAAGTCCGACCGCACGTGGTGAAAGGACCACCAGAAGTGCTCCGTTGGATCGGAATAGACCCGATTTGGTTATAACCTAAGTATACCTTAGCCCTGGGGCTATTTTCATCAATATTAGGCCTATATAAAGACCTTAATACCCTCACTCTCAATTCCATACGAATTTTCTAACCCTAGCTAAGAGAGAGAGGAAAAGAGAGAGAGTGAGAGAAAAGTTGGTGAATCATCTCGAGATTCTTCCCTGTTATTCTGCGTCCTTAAACCATCACTTCTGAATCGTTATTCCGGCGATTTTAAGTTCATTCTTGGATAAGTCAATCAAACCCTAGCCTGTTTTAGAGCTTAGAATAGTCTAAGTGTTGATGTAGTTCATTTTATTCATATCTTAAGTTTTCTAATCGCCGTTGACGAAGACTTATCATCTGAATCAGATCTGTTGCGCTTTGTCTGATTTAAGGTGCGGACTATATTCGTATAGGTTATGGTTTTCAAGGCTTTCAATGTCGGTTAATGGTTTATTATTGTTATGGGTGTAATTTCACATGCTAAATGCGATGTTTATATTACGTTCCTGATATATATGAGATATATTGCGATTTGTGTATTCCTTGTATATGTAGAAAGTATCGTGTACGTATGAAATACGAACATGTGTTTGCCATGATTAATTGTCGTGTATTTATGCTAGTTGTATGTGTGTCAACTCCTTGGTAAAAGGAATTGTCCAAATGTGTGTTATCACCAACATACGTCATGTATGTTGGAAATGTTGTCTAAGTGTTTGTAGAAATGTCTGAATGATCAAGTGTGTAATATATTATCCTGTTTACGGGCGTTAAGAAGAGATTCTCAACTACCCTATTGGTGTGTATGATTTCCTACATATAATTTACATTCTTTGTTGTTTAAATTCAAGCACTACTTATGTGTAAATCCATGTTAAGTTGATATTCATTAAATGCTCACATACTGTATGATTAGAATTGTTGATCCATTACTGTTCTAAATTGTTAGTATGAATATCTGTTATGATTGAAGATGTTTGGGACTATGAAATAGTCCAGGGAATCTGTAACAAACCTTGAATTCGTGGCCGAGGTATTTTTGCCATGTAGGACGTGTTTGACGAACCCGAGTCGTGTTAGGGTTGTCGACAGTGGTTTGGCCACACGGAGTGTTTGCGCACTCTATGTCGTTCAACTCAACGTGCGCTCGTGCTAGTCGAGCTCGTCAAGTAACCCGATTGTCCCGGTGGATGTACACCATGTATGGACGCTATTGTTTGAATCTAGAGTACCAAACTTACCAACGCAATCCCATTAACTATTGTACCTAGATCCACTAAGACTCATGAGCCGGGCATGGTGGTATGGGACACCGTGGTCCAGCTGTCGGCCTACGCTGGGGTGATGAGCCTCCCCGTAGTGACCAGTGAGCACACCAGACTCGCGAGCCGATTATGGTGGTATGGGACACTATATTCTTGCTGTCGGCCTACATTGATTGGTGACGAGCCCTTTGTAGTGACCTCGAGCATACCTTGATATTGCATTGAGGCGACGAGCCTTAGGGTAGTAACTAAGGTATGATAGGCATGCATTGATTGGTGATGAGCCCTTTGCAGCGACCTAGAACCATATGATCGTATGAGATTGTCTAGGACTGATGACCCTAGAATGGATCACCATTTGGGAATTGATATGAGGAAGGTACCTTAGCTTCCCAATCCTGCTGTATGAAAAGGACTAATAACAACTTGGTAATCATGTTCATGCATCGCATTGCATGTGCTTTGGCGTCGTTGGCACTGCGTACCGTAAGATAAAGACGCTGAGGGAGTGCAGGCGAGAGCTTGCATCATTTCTACATACATCCTTGCATTAACAAGAGTAATTAGGACGTGTTTGATTGTATTGCCTTATCATTACTGCTTGATTGATTTGATAACATGTTAACTTTTACTGTATAGTTCCACCGAGTTGATCACTTACTCCCACATTCTGGGACGATGTTTCAACACTAACCAGATCTGTCTTAGATGCAGATGATGATGCGACCCCTGAGGCAGTGCAGGAGTATGAGGATGATAAGGACGTGTTTTCTTTTGTGCAGTTCTCAGGCGGGTTCATGTGAGCCATGTCCTGATCTTCAGGGATTCTGAGTTTTCTTTGTAATAGAGGATTTCATTTTGATACTTATATTTTGAAAACAAACACTTGTAATTATGACCTAGAAGAGTATACATATCACAGGGACTTGTACATGTTCACATATATTTCTTTAAGTCTTCCGCTTGCGACTTTCACTTATCCTTGAATTATGTTTGCAGTTTGGCTTAATCTATTCCATGTTTTATGCACTCATATAGACAACATACATCCATTATTACATATGTTGCGTAAGTGATATTTTGAAACTCGGGAGCTGAGTTATGCTCGACCCTCGAATTTCAGGGCGTTACAGTATATATGGCCCATATGATGAGGCCCAATGCGATGTATATGTGGCCCATATGATGAGGCCCGATGCGATGTATATGTGGCCCATATAATAAGGCCCAATATGATGTATATTAGGCCCCTGTGTGAAGCCCATTGTGATGTATACGTGGCCCTTGTGTGAGGTCATGGGCCCCTACTATATGTTAGGCTCTATGCGGGCCACTCTTTGGGAGCAATGTTGGTTAAATGTCTACATTGATGGGCAATGATGGTTAAATGTCCACATTGTGACCTTCCCTTAGGCCTTTGTTAGGCCCATTCTCATCTTTCTCCAAGTGGATTGACCCTAATCATTGGGCCTCATTGATAATTGTATGATCCATCTATTCTTATTGGGCTAACACAAAATGTTGGGCCCCCATTAGTTGCTAATAGGGTTGTTTTTAATCTTAGAGTCCACCTAGGACTTATTTGGGCCCCCAGGACATCTAGTGGGCCATATGATAGTATGGTGAAGGAAGCACGTTCCGAATCTTTAGGATTATAGGTAGGCCACCTAGGCTCAACCTTGATATGAGGAGAGTTCATCATCACCGTCGACGGAAGGATCGGTGCTATCAAATTTGGTATATCCATAGTTGCGGATTGACCCTCATGTTATGGATTTATTGTCCATCTATGGACCCCACCTTATGTATAGGCCGATTATCGATGCCGACTATGAGTACGTGCTAGTATAACATCATGATGCAAACCATTGAGATGGTATAAGGCCCATTGTGATTGTATTAGCCTCATTCTCATTTTCCCTTAGTGGGCTAACCCAAATTGATGGACCCCTATTATTATTAGTATGATCCATCTCGCCATATTGGGCTATCTCAATTCTTTGGGTCCCCATTGATGTTAGTAGAAGTACCCAAACCTAGAAGCCCACTCTTACACCCATGAGTAGGCCATCTAGACCCATCCTTATTATGAGGAGCATGCATCATTACCTCTGACCATAGGTAGAAAAATCTGTGGTATTAGATTAAATGTATTCACTGTTGAGGACCAATCCTCATGTTATGGATTAGATCTGCTATCCTTCTATGGACCCTACCATATATAGGCTGATTATTGATTACGACTATGTTAGTATATGTGCTATGTAAGACCCGTATCCTATTCTGTAAGCTTCCGTTGTCCTCCCTGTCGAATTTCGCCGATCCTCGACTTGAAATCAGCATTTACACACAATCCTAAGTTACAGCTCGTAGATTTAAGTTGGCTCAACTCGAAACTTGTATCCTAGTGACCCCGCTATCGCCGCGGTTCCAACGCCGCAACTCACACACCGATCCGATACCCAAGCCAGAAGATTTGGGCCCACGTTCATTTCAAGGAATATGACGCGCATGCAAATTTCGAGAGAATCTCTACAACCTATCTTATCAATCAATCAATCAATTAATCAAGTCAAGTACACACCATACCACAAGTACAAGCAACCCATCCCTTTCCCATTCCCAAAGTCAACTCTCTCTCTCTACCCATCCCTTTCTTACAACTCCATCACTCCACCCATCACCCATCAGTCCATCTCTTTTCAACCCATCACTTTCCTCTCTCTCTTATTCTCTCTCTTCACTCACAAGCAATAAAAAAAATCCAACGTCCAAGCCTTCCAAGAGCAACCCAAGTGTGGCCCACTTCTCTACCACCCAATCTCTCATCCCCACCATCAAAACTTCATCATCCTCCATCAAGATCAAAGCCAAGGAGCCTAGAAGTCCAAGGAGCTAAAGGAGGAGGCTAATAGGTGGGTGAACTACCGTTGATTTCCATTTAAGGGCCCACTTATGTTGGGACCCATTTTGATGTATGTGTATGATTAAAGAGGGGTCCATAGTGGCGTGGTCCCTTCGCTACACCGATCTCTCTCTCTCTCTCTCTCTCTCTCTCTCTCTCTTTCCCATATTCCATGACCCACCTTGATGTATTTTATCCATGCCATCCACCCTAATGGACCAAACCACCGTCCAACTTGCTGCCCATTTTTGGGCAGGGTTGGACATAAGGAAAATAAATATTAGCTTTGATCCAAATGGGTGGACCACACGGATGTGGACCCCACCATATTTATGTGAGGAATGTGTACCGTCCAGCAACAGGCGTTACTGGACACAACCTCAGTTGATCCAAAACTATGGTGGGCCACACCACGTGGACCCACCCATCATGTATATATTGCATCCATACCGTTTAGATAGTCTGGACGATAGGATCTCTTGGTGCATGTGTTGCATACACACACCATCCATACTATTTAAGGGGGTGATGCTAGCAGGTTTTGGTGGGCCCTGATCATGAGGTATGATGTATGCTCAAACCATTCATCTGTGTCGGGCCCACACGAGCTGCATATCCACACCGTCCGATGGTCTAGATGGTGGGGATCACCTCGACTTAAGTGCTTTGTATCCAGGCCGTCCAAGCTCTGGACTAACATGCAGGCCTGATTTATTTATTTTTTTAAAATATATATTTATATAATGATGTAATATATATTATATGATATATAAATAAATATATATATATATATATATATATATATATATATATATATATATATATATATATGCCATATGTATACCTGGTGGGCCCCACTACTGAGAGCATGGATTGGCTGGACGTCCATACACCAACTATATAGCTGATGTATTAACATCAGCAAGTAAGTGGGACCCACCCCCCTGTGTTAATCCACCGTGTAATGGTAGGCCACACCTGATGTATTTATTCTATATCCACATCGTCCATATGTTAGGACAGTGGGATCCCTGTGATGTATGTGTTTTATTCACGCTGTCCATCCAGGTCGTCCATCTGGATGGTGGCTTGGCCATACACACCTGTTGTATAGTTGCTGCTTGACGTCAGAAGATTCTGTGGACCCTACAAGAGGCATGTGTTATATCCAAACCGTCCATCCAATCGGCGGGCTCGTATAAAGGGCTGAGACTAGAAAAAAAATGAAGCAGATCTGATGATCAGGTGGACCACACCGCAGAAAATAGTGTTGAGTGAACGTCCACCATTGTCACCCTTTTTGGGGTCACTGAAGTTTGGATCAATATGAAATTTAATTTTCCTCTTAACCCAGCTCTTTGTGACCTTATAATCAGGTTGGACAAAAAAAATAAAATGGTAAGCCCCATGATTTTAAACAGTGAAAATCATTATCTCCACTGTTATTTGTGGTATGGTCCAGATGATCTTCCGATATGATTTATTTATGGAAATGTTCTAAGATGATCTTTAAATTAGGTGAATGGTGTAGCCTGTGGATGTAGCCCACTTAGTGTATGTGAGCCCATTGATGCGGCCCATATAATGCGCCCATTTGATGTATATTGGCCCATATGATGCGGCTCACTTGATGTATATTGGCCCATATGATGCGGCCCACTTGATGTATATTGGTCCATTGGTGCGGCCTATTTGATGTATATTGGCCCATATAATGCGGCCCACTTAATGTATATTGGCCCATTGGTGTGACCCATATAATGCGGCCCATTTGATGTATATTGGCCCATTGATGCGGCCCATATAATGTAGCCCATTTGATGCATGTTGGCACATAAAGATGTATTTGAGGTCCATGGGTTGAGGCCCAATGTAATGTATATGAGGACCACGAGCGAGGCCCGATGAGACATATGTGAGGCCATTGTATGGGGCTGAATGTGTTGTATATGAAGCCTATTGCAATGTGAGATTCCACCATGATGTATGTAATGATGTTTATGGTGGCTATGCCTTAAGAGCAATGATGGTTTGACGTCTACATTGTAAGAGCAATGATGGTTAAATGTCCGCATTGTAACTCTCCCTAGGGCCCATTGTCAGCCCCATACTTGTTGTGGGTAGGCTGTCTAGGCCTATCTTTGTTATGAATAGAGTTCATCACCATATAACATGCTTAGTATAGCTCCATGATTCATGCTCATACGCATCATATGTATGCTTGATATGAGGAGTGACCGATCATAGCATATGCCTTCGGGCAGATTGTTTATGAGGCTCCCTGATAGGCGGAGTTGCCTCATATGAGCACACGATATGTGCAGGATTACTGCATGACTGATAGTGTGATTCATACACCTCACATTTGTATGATATGATTACTATATGTCCTAACGATATCAGGGCTGTGGCCTCCACAGGCATATCGTGGATGGCAGGATCAGACATCGAAAATACTGTTACTAGCATCGGGGCACCATAGATGTCCCTGGGTGAAAATCTCTAAACCCGATGGTACTAGAGGATGACTCTAACGTCGAGACCAAGTGGATACATGAGTGTACGAGGGCCATATACCAGTAGGTCGGTCTTCCACTGTGTCATGGTTAGTTGGAAAGGGGTGTGACCTTACCCGCCTGAGTGAGAGGGCAATATCTAGGTTAAGTTTGACCAGCTTGAGGAGTGGGTCCGCTATTGACGAGTCAGGCCCAATATTGGCAAGCGGATAGTGAGGTCTCTTTCACTTACCCAATTGTGCGCTCGGATAGGGGCGACAAGCTGGTGTAGAGTGAACTAGACCTCGGTGGTTATCCAACATGAGAACTGTACTGATATTTGATTCTCTAGTGATGAATTACATTGATATATGGATTCAAATGAGGACTGGTATGCTTGAGTTACATCTCGCATCGCATGTCCGACATCATTCACTCCTTGCATCGTATGACCTTGATGTGGCCGATGACATTCATACCTTGCATCGCATAGCCTTAGTACGGTTGATTACATTCATAAACCCATCAGTATGATTCCTCTTTACTCTGATATTGCATTCTGAGAATGCTCGTATTGTGCACACATTTACACCACCCTCTAAGTTTCTTATAAGCTTATGCACGATTGATGTGTACAGGTGATGCTAGGCCACAGCAGTAGCTTAGTCACAACAGGAGCATGCAGTCGAGTTTATTATCTTGTATTTCCCTTCATGCGCATTGTACCTTAAAGTTTTTTATCATAGTGGATTCTGTGATGGTATTCTTGTGGTTATTGTTCATGGGTTATGTTTATAGTTATGCTCATTACGAATCAAATTGATGTTGAAAATCCTCCTTGTAGGATCCCAGGATTGGAACCTGGTAAATGAGTACCGAGAGTTAAGAATGGGGTTCTATGGAGGCTGTCAGCGCCGGATTCGGTGATCGAAAATTTTGTGAGCCCGGTTGTCGAGTTTGGGGCATGAGAAAGTTGGTATCAGAGCATAACTTGAGAATAACTCAGGATAATATTACATATCTACTATGAGCTTAGGACAATTAGGTCCCGAGTTCGAATAACTTAGCGATTTTCTATTATTGACCCTTAACGTATGTGCCTTCGAGAGTTCTCAAGGTTGATATGCGTCCTTGTTCTTTCTTATAGGACATGCCGCCTAGGAGAGAGACATGAGTGACTCTTGCTCCACCACCTAAGGCTCTCGCTTTACCATATATGACTCTCACTCTACCACAAGCGATCCCTACTCCCCAGCATGAGGATGTCGTTCTTTCAGTTGAGATTGGTATAGATCCGACCGTACCCGTGAGTGCCTCTCAGTTACAGCAGATGTTCCAGGCTGTGACGACTACCCTTTAGGGGCAGGGTAGGCACCTCATTGTTTCGCCAGCCCAGGCAGAGCAGGAGCACGAGCGCCCTTCTTCGAGAGTTCCGACATCTCGATCCCCCGCGTTTCCAGGGCGAGCCAGATTCGACAGCAGCCGAGAGGTGGCGCTTCGTTGTGGAGAAGATTTTTGATATTATAGCGTGTATGACCCAGCAGCGGGTCCGGTTAGCAGTATTTCTTCTCTAGGGTGAGGCCGAGCACTGGTAGACCTCCATAACCCGTGTTGTAGGACCTAATTTTGTCTGGACATGGGAGGATTTCATAAGCCAATTCGAGCAATAATACTTCCTTAACCACATTCATCAGCAGCGAGTGTTAGAGTTCGAGACTGTGGTGCAGGGAGACATGTCTATGGCATAGTACGAGATGCATTTTGTGGTGCTATCGAGGTTCGCATCGTATTTGGTTAATGATGAGGGGCAGAAGGCCCTCCGTTTTGAGAACGGCTTGTGTTATGGTCTTCAAGGACGTGTTGTTGGGCATGAGCTCCCAACTTTTCAGGCGGTGGTACAGAGTGCTCAGATTTACGAGACTGAGTGGGCCGCACGCAGAGTGACCATGATCAGAAGAGATACCGGAAGGTAGGCCCCCTCTGGTAGCTCCCATCAGCAGCGGCGTCGTCAGCATCAGAGGCACACAGGCCACCCATTCACCAGAGCACCACCAGTACCAGAAGTACCACCTCAGAGGCATCTTCCCGGTGGCTGTTATGGATGCGGTGGGATAGGACATCGTAGGTGGTAGTGTTTTCGACCGCAGCAATAGCAGCTGAGAGCACCGCATCAGCCTCCACAGCAGCAGCTGAGAGCACCACAACAACCTCCGTAACAGCAGCGAAAGAAACTCCCACTGTCGAGGCCCCCTTAGCAGTAGCATCAGCACCAGCCTCCGAGACCATAACAGCAGAGACAACAATTTTAACTGCCTTAGCGACAATAGCAGCAACAACACCCTTAGTGGGCACAAGCACCTCCTTGACCAACTCAGCCTAGGTTCTATGCGGCTTAGTAGGATCCGCAGTCATCTAGAGGAGTTGTGGAGGGTATTGTTCCCGTCTCAACATACATCGCCCGAGTATTATTTGATTCCGGTGCTTCGTATTCATTCATGTCCGAGGGATTTTGCCGTTCGACTGGATTGCCAACAAAGTCTACAACTGAGTGATTGACCGTATCGACTCCCCTGAGGAAGACTATAGTGTTGGGCCGTTACTGTTCGTCTTGCCCTGTGTTGGTGTGAGAGATTTTCTTGCCTACTGACTTGTTTGTGATGCCGACGTCAGATTTTGAAGTTATCCTAGGCATGAATTAACTTGTCGAGTATCATGCTATCTTGGACTGTTTCGTGAGGATAGTCACGTTCTATATACTCAGCTTGCCTTAGTTCCAGTTCATTGCTGAGCCCCGAGGAGAGTCATTATCTTATCTCATGTCCTACGCAGTTAAGGAGCCTGTTGCCTTGTGTATCGACCAATTGCCGGTTGTTTGCAATATCCGCGACGCATTTCAAGAGATTTCGGGACTGCTACCGTGTCTGTATATTGAGTTCCAAATTGATCTCGTGCCCCATACCGCGCCTATTTCGAAGGCCCTGTATCATATAACACTGATGGAGTTGAGGGAGCTATAGCAGCAGTTGGACAAGTTGCATGAGTTGGGATTCATTCGTCCGAGCAGTTCACCTTGGGGTGCGCCGGTACTCTTCGTTAGGAAGAAGGATGGCTCGTTGAGGCTCTGCGTGGATTACCGTGAGCTCAACCGGGTCACAATCAAGAACAAGTGTTCACTTCTGAGGATCGACAACTTATTTGATCAGCTGCAGGATGCACAGTTCTTTTCTAAGATTGACCTCCGTTCTTGTTATCGTCAGATTTGGGTCCGAGAGGAGGACATCCTAAAGGCTGCTTTCAGGACACGTTATGATCATTTTGAGTTTCAGGTCATGTTCTTCGGACTGACCAATGCGCCTGTAGTATTCATACAGTTGATGAACGAGGTCTTCCATTCGTATCTCGATTAGTTTGTTGTGGTATTCATCGATGATATTCTGATATATTCGAGGACTTGTGATGAGCATGTGCAGCATTTGGAGATTACATTGCAGACCCTCCGTGCCCACCAGTTGTATGCGAAGCTGGAGAAGTGAGAGTTTTGGCAGAAGGAGGTGAATTTCTCAGTCACATGGTGATGAGGGAGGGTGTCGCAGTGGACCCCTCGAAGGTTGAGGTAGTGCGTCAGTGGGACCACCCCACGAGCGCGTCTGAGACCTGTAATTTTCTTAGTTTGGTGGGCTACTACCGACGTTTCATTGAGGATTTCTCGTGTATCGCACCCTTGTTGATCAGGTTGACTTAGAAGGGTGCAGAGTTTGTTTAGAGCGACACTTGTGAGCGAGCATTTACGGAGCCGAAGGACCGCCTCACATTCGCTCCTGTCTTCACTCTTCCCTCTGGGAGTGATGGATTTGTTGTATTTATCAATGGTTCATGTATTGGCTTGGGTGCTGTCCTGATGCAGCATAGGAGACTAGTGGCTTATGCGTCTCGCTAGCTCAAGGTCCATGAGCTGAATTACCCTATGCATGATTTGGAGCTGGAAACAGTCATTTTCGCACTGAAGGTGTGGATGTACTATCTCTATGGGGTTAGGTTCGAGCTCTTCTCCGACCATAAGAGCTTGAAATTCCTATTCTCTCAGTCCGAACTGAACTTGAGGCAGATGCATTAAATGAAGCTCCTGAAAGACTATAATTTTGATCTCCAGTACCACCGAGATAAGGCAAACGTGATGGCGGATTCCCTCAGCCGTAAGCCATGGGGCCTGGTGACACACTTGATGATTTAGGAGTGGAGGATGCTTGAGGATGTGACAGCGTATAATTTTGAGTTCGGTTTACTGTCTTCTATCGTGCAGTTATCGAGCCTGTCGATTCGACCCTCTCTTGTCGCAAGGGTGATTGAGACTCAGCAAGCTGATGAGTCATTGCAAAGTTACCGAGCAGAGGTTACATCTGAGAGTCAGTCAGATTGGCAGATTGGTTCTGATGGTGGACTTCGCTTCAGAGGCCGATTATGTGTCCTGGATATTCCTGAGTTGTGTAGAGATCTTATGATCGAGGCACATCAATCACGGTTTTCTATCCACCCTGACTCGATGAAGATGTACCATGATATGAGGCGACGGTATTTTTGGACGGGAATGAAGCGCCAGATCGCTAGTTTTGTGGTCGAGTGTGACACATGCCAACGTGTTAAAGCCAATCATTAGAGACCCCCCTGGTCCATTGCCGCCGTTGAGCGTCCCGACATGAAAGTGGTAGCACGTGTCGACAGATTTCATTATGGGCATACCGAGGACTCAGCGCGGTCATGACACCATCTAGGTTGTTATAGATCGTTTGAAGAAGTCGGCACATTTTCTTGTGATTCGTGCGATTTGGTCTATGGACCAGCTTGTGAGGTTATTCATCAAGGAGATTGTGAGACTACATGAAATTCCAGTCTTGATTGTTTCTGACTGAGACTCGAGGTTCATGTCTCAGTTTTGGGGGAGCTTTCAGAGAGCGATGGGGTCTGTTTTGTAGCTCAACATCACGTATCATCCGCAGACCGATGACCAGACCGAGAGGATCAACTAGATCCTTGAGGATAGGCTTTGGGCCTACGTGTTTGACTTTGGGGGTAGCTGGGATGAACATCTGCGATTGGCTGAGTTCGCATATAACAATAGTTATCAGGCGACATTAGCATAGCTCTTTTTGAGGCACTGTATGGCAGACTGCAGATCTCTGAGTTGTTGGACCGAGGTTGGAGAGTGACATCTCCTAGGTTCCAAGCTTGTGCAACAGATGTCAGAGGCTATCGATATCATTAGGTAGAGGATGCGCATAGCTCAGAGCCGCTAGAAGGGTTTTGCTGATCGCTGGCGTCGTTCCTTGGAGTTCACTGTTAGGGACAGTGTATCTCAAGGTCCCGCCCATGAAGGGCGTGGTTCATTTGGAGCGAAAGGCAAGCTTGCCCTGAAATTCATTGGACCTTTTGAGATCATTGAGCGCATTGGCGTTGTAGCCTATCGGCTTGCCTTACCATCTTAGTTGTCTGACGTCTACAACATTTTTCATGTCTCTATGCTGAGGAAGTGTGGGTCAGACATCGTTCCTGTTATTGATTGGCAGCCGCTGGAGGTTCGTGAGGACGCTTCTTACATTGAGCAGCCAGTTTATATCCTTGATCGGAAGGAGCAAGTCCTCTGGACCAAGGTCATTTCCTTGGTGAAGGTTCAGTGGGGTTACCATTCTGTTGGTGAGGCATCTTTGGAGCGCAAGGCCGACATTCGAGAGCGCTATCCCCATCTCTTTGACGATTGATTATATATTGTATCTTGTATGCTGTCTCTGACTTTATATGATAATGCTATGTTTCCTCTTCTTTATGAGTTATGTCTAATTGTGATGATTGTGTAAATTTTGAGGATGAAATTTTTATTAGGAAGGGAGAGTTGTAAGACCCGTATCCTAGTCCGTACCGTTCCATAGGCTTCTGCGGTCCTCATGGTCGAATTTCGGCGACCCTCGACTTGAAATCGGCATTTGTGTGCAATCTTAAGTTACAGCTCGTAGATCTAAGTTGGCTTGACTCGAAACTTGTATCCTATTGACCGCACCGTCGCCGTGGTTTTAACGCTGTAACTCTCGCGTCGATTCGATACCCAGGCCAGAAGATGTGAGCCCGCGTTCATTTCGAGAAATACGCCGCGCGTGCAAATTTCGAGAGAATCTATACAACCTATCCCATCAATCAATCAATCAATCAAGTCAAGTACACACCATACCACAAGTATAAGCAATCCATCCCTTTCCCATTCCCAAAGTCAACTCTCTCTCTCTACTCATCTCTTTCTTACAATTCCGTCACCCTACCTATCACCCATCACCCATCACTTCCTCTCTCTCATTCTCTCTCTTCACTCCCAAGCAACAAAAAAAATCGAACGTCCAAGCCTTCCAAGAGAAACCCAAGTGTGACCCACTTCTCTACCACCCAATCTCTCATCCCCACCATTAAAACTCCATCATCCTTCATTAATATCGAAGCCAAGGAGCCTAGAAGTCCAAGGAGCTAAAGGAACAGGCCAATATATGGGTGATCCATCGTTGATTTCCATTTAACAGCCCACTTATATTGGGACCCATTTTGATGTATGTGTATGATCAAAGAGGGCCCATAGTGGCGGGGTCTGCTACACCGATCTCTCTCTCTCTCTCTCTCTCTCTCCCATATTCCATGGCCCACCTTGATGTATTTTATCCATGCCGTCCACCCTAATGGACCAAACCACCGTCCAACTTGCTGCCCATTTTTGGGTAGGGCTGGACATAAGGAAAATAAATATCAGCTTTGATCCGAACGGGTGGACCACACTGATGTGGACCGCACCATATTTATGTGAGGAATGTGTACCGTCCAGTAGCAGGCGCTGCTGGACACAACCTCAGTTGATCTAAAACTCTGGTGGGCCACACCCTGTGGACCCACCCATCATGTATATATTGCATCCTTACCATCCAGATAGTTTGGACGGTAGGACCTCTTGGTGCATATGTTGCATACACACACCATCCATACCATTTAAGGGGGTGACGCTAGCAGGTTTTGGTGGGCCCTGATCATGAGGTATGATGTATACTTAAACCATTCATCCATGTGGGGCCCACACGTGCTGCATATCCACACCGTCCGATGGTCTGGACAGTGGGGATCACCCCTACTTAAGTGCTCTGTATCCAGGCCGTCCAGGCTTTGGACGTAAGATGCAGGCCTGATGTATTTTTTTAAAATATTTATTTATATAATGATGTAATATATATATATATATATTACATATATACGCCATATGTATACCTGGTGGGCCCCACGTGGGACCCACTACTGAGAGCATGGATTGCCTGGACGTCCATACACCAGCTATATAGCTGATGTATTGACGTCAGCAAGTAAGTGGGACCCACCCCCATGTGTTAATCCACCGTGGAACGGTAGGCCACACCTGATGTATTTATTTTATATCCACACCGTCCATATGCCAAGACGGTGGGATCCCTGTGATGTATGTGCTTTATTCACGTTGTCCATCTAGGCCATCCATCTGGATGGTGGCCTGACCATACACACCTGCTGTATAGCTGCTACTTGACGTCAGCAGATTCTATGGACCCCACATGAGGCATGTGTTATATCCAAACCGTCCATCCAATCGGCGAGCTCATCTTAAGGGCTGAGACTAGAAAAAAATGAAGCAGATCTAATGATCAGGTGGACCTCACCACATAAAACAGTGTTGAGTGAACGTCCACCATTGAAACCCTTTTTAGGGTCACGGAAGTTTGGATCAATATGCAATTTAATTTTCCTCTTAATCTAGGTCTTTATGACCTTATGATCAAGTTGGACAAAAAATTTAAAATGGTGAGCCCCGCGATTTTAAACGTTGAAAATCATTATCTCCACTGTTATTTGTGGTATGGTCCAGATGATATTTCAATATGATTTATTTATGGAAATGCTCTAAAATGATCTTTAAATTAGGTGAATAGTGCGGCCTGTGGATGCGGCCCACTTAGTGTATGTGAGGCCCATTGGTGCAACCCATATAATGCGGCCCATTTTATGTATATTGGCCCACTTGATGTATATTGGCCCATATGATGCGGCCCACTCGATGTATATTGGCCCATTGTTGTGGCCCATATGATGCGACCCACTTGATGTATATTAGTCCATTGGTGCGGCCCATATAATGCAGCCCATTTGATGTATATTGGCCCATATGATGCGGCCCACTTGATGTATATTTGCCCATTGGTGCAGCCTATATAATGCGGCCCATTTGATGTATATTGGCCCATTGATGCAGCCCATATGATGTATGTTGGCCCATTGAGATGTATTTGAGGCCCATGGGTTAAGGCTTAATGTGATGTATATGAGGACCACGAGTGAGGCCTGATGAGATGTATGTGAGGCCTTTGTGTGGGGCCGAATGTGTTGTATATGAGGCCCATTGCGATGTGAGATTCCACTATGATGTATGTAATGATGTTTATGGCGGTCATGCCTTGGGAGCAATGATGGTTTGACGTCCACATTGTAAGAGCAATGATGGTTAAATGTTCGCATTGTAACTCTCCCTAGAGCCCATTGTTAGCCCCATACTTGTTGTATGTAGGCCGTCTAGGCCTATCTTCGTTATGAATAGAGTTCATCACCATATAACATGCTTAGTATAGCTCCATGATTCATGCTCATACGCATCATATGTATGCTTGATATGAGGAGTGACCGATCATAGCATATGCCTTTGTGCAGATTGTTTATGGGGCTCCCTGATAGGCGGAGTTGCCCCACATGAGCGCACGGTACGCGTAGGATTTCTGTATGACTGATAGTGTGATTCATACACCTCACATTTGTATGACATGATTACTGTACGCCCTAACGACATTAGGGTTGTGGCCTCCACAGGCATATTGTGGATGGCAGGATTGGACACCAAAAATACTGTTACTAGCATCAGGGCGCCATAGATGTCCCTGAGTGAAAATCCCTAAACCCGATGGTACTAGAGGATGACTCCAACGTCGAGACCTAGTGGATACATGAGCACATGAGGGCCGTATACCAGTAGGCCCCGTCTCCCACTGTATCGTGGTCGGTTGGAAAAGGGGTGTGACCTTACCCGCCTGAGTGAGAGGGCAATATCTAGGTTGAGTTTGACTAGCTTGAGGAATGAGTCCGCTATCGATGAGCCGGGCCCAATATTGGCAGGCGGATAGTGAGGTCTTTTCCACTTACCCAGTTGTGCACTCGGATAAGGGCGACAAGCTGGCGTAGAGTGAACTAGACCCCGATGGTTGTCCAGCGTGAGAACTGTACTAATATTTGATGCTCTAGTGATGAGTTACATTGATATGTGGATTCAAATGAGGACTGGTATGCTTGAGTTGCATCTCGCATCGCATGACCTTGATATGGCCGACATCATTCACTCCTTGCATCGTATGGCCTTGATGTGGCCAATAGCATTCATACCTTGCATCGCATAGCCTTGGTACGGCTGATTACATTCATGGACCCATCAGTATGATTTCGCTTTACTCTGATATTGCATTATGAGAATGCTCGTATTGCGCACCACCCTCCGAGCTTCTTATAAGTTTATGCACGATTGATACGTGCAGGTGAGACCAAGATGTAGTCGTAGCTTAGTCAAAGCAGGAGCGTGCAGTCAAGTTTCAGGAGTTTCCGTTATTATTATTATCTTATATTTTCCTTCATACACATTGTACCTTAAAGTTTTTTATCATAGTGGATTTTGTGATGGTGTTCTTGTGGTTATTGTTCGTGGGTTATGCATATGGTTATGCTCATTATCAATTAAATTGATGTTAAAAATCCTCCTTGTAGGATCTCAGGATCGGAACCTAGTAAATGGGTACCGAGAGTCGAGAATGGGGTTCTACGGAGGCTGTCGGCGCTGAATTCGGCAATCGAGAATTTTTTAGCCTGGTTTTCAAGTTTGGGGCATGACATAGTGAATGTGTTAGTATAACATTATGATTGTATAATGTTATTGTAAGGTTAATTGTGATTGTATGAGGCCCATTGTGCGGTTGCAAAAGGCCCATTGTGTGATTGCATGAGTCCCATTGCAATTGTATGAGGCCTACTATGACCATGTGAGGCCCGTTGTGATTATATGAGGCCCATTGTGATTATATGAGGCCCATTATGATTGTATGAGATCCATTGTGATAGTACGAGGCCTGTGTGATCATATGAGGCCCATTGTGATTATACGAGGCCCATTGTGATTGTATGAGACTCATTATGATTGTATGAGATCTATTGTGATGGTACGATGCCTGTTGTGATCGTATGAGGCCCCATTGTGATTGTATGAGGCCCATTGTATGTGTGAGGCCCAATTGTGATATGTGAGGCCACCATGTGTGTGTGAGTATGTGCACACCACCCATTCACCTATATGGCCGTAGGCCGTCTTATATCGGCCCACTATAATGTATATGATTATAATCATGCTTGATATACTTCATGATATATGCCCATACGCTGCATGCTTGTTATGAGGATGATTGAGCATAGCATGTGTCATTAGGCTGATTGTTATGGGACTCCGTGAAAGATAGAGTTGCCCCACATGAGCGCGTGATATGTACAGGTTTGATATATGACTGGATGGTATGCATCTCGCATTTTGTGATATAACCACCGTATGCCCTAGAGACATCAGGAACGTGGCCTCCACAGGCATGTCGTGGATGACTAGATGGGATATCGAAATTATTTGGTTCTATATGGAGTGCTATAGATATCCCTGGGTGAAATTTTCTAAACCCTATTAGTACAAGAGGATGTCCCAATGTCTAAACCGTGTGGATATATATGAGCGCACGAGGATCATATACCAATAGGCCGCGTCTCCCACCGTATCGTGGTCGGTTAGGAGGGGGTATGGCCTTACCCACCTGAGGGAGTAGGCATGTTAGGCTGCGTCTGACTAGCTCATAAATAGATCTGCTATTGACGAGCCGGGCCGATATTGGTAGGCGGATAGTGATGTCTCTTCCACTTACCCAGCTGTGCGCTTGATGGGGCGGTAAGTTGGTGTAGAGTATACTAGACCCTGGTGATGATCTCAAAGATGTACGGTACTGATATGTGACCTTATTGAGCAGGAGTTGCATGCTTAACATTTTACTCATTCATTCATTCATTCACTATACACTTGGGCTAGTGGTGTGTAACTAATTTGTTATGTGTACCTTCGCAATGGCTAGGGTTTCGGATGGGGCGCGCGACTAACCTGAGATCAGGAGTTTACCACATTGAGTCTATCTATCTAAATTTAGGAATGAGACTAGTTTGGATAAAAGTCCCTTCTGATGGACCCCACAGCTTGCGATACTAAGTACTATCATCCCAACTTCACACTTCAGTTTAGTCATTTCATTTGCACCGCATATTGCATATTTCCTCAACATATAGTATTTGGTTTACTATGCTTCTATTTTGCATAGCCTGAATAAGGTTGATGGTATTATGGACTCGCTGGGATCTGCATATTGCATTACATCTATGACATATGACATTTGAGTTGTTATGTTTTTTACATTTATATGGCCTAGATGATGCTGATGGTATTCATGGCTCGTCAAGAATTGCATATTGTATTGTATCCTCGACATCTGATATTTGGCTCATTATGACTCCGCATTGCATAGTCGATCTACATTGAATACTTTGATATTGAATGACTTATAGCCTTGCCAGTATTTCCGCTTACTTTGATATTTGTGTCCTTGAGACTTATCTTGCGCACACAATTACACAACCCTTTAAGCTTTTTATGAGCTTATGCATGATAGAAGCGTGCAGGTAGCGTTAGGTCGCAATAGCATTGAGCTTGGAGCGTGTAACTGTCTTCTGGAACTTTGATTTTTGATATATGTATTTCTTTTTTATCACTGTATTTAATTGTTTTTATTAGTGGATATGTGATGATGATGTTGCCTTTGTGATTTGGGTAAACTTAAGGTTATGCTTATTTACAAAGAAATTCATGTCGAAAATCCTCCTTATGGGATCTCAGGATCGAAAATCTAGCGTATGGGTGTTGGAAGCCGAGAATGGGGTACTACGGAGGCTGTCGGCACTGGATTCGATGATCAGGAATTTTGTGAGCCCGGTTTCTGAGTTTAGGATGTGATGAATCACGCTGGGCCCCACAGTTATGGATCCACCCCCTCGGTGGATCAAGGGATCCAGCGAAGCTGTAACTGCGGTTTTTGGCAGCTACACTTGGATTTCTTGGGAAAAGGAAATATACACCTCCAGAGCACTTCAACCAGTCGTCCACGGTATCTTAGGCCATCAGTTGGTGGTGGATCCGTTTAATTCCACGGTTGTACTTTTGCGTATTAACTCTCAATGGTTATTTTATATTTTCTTGGATCTTTTGAAGGAATTGATTTTAGCCTTTGGCGGGCCTGTGAACGATGGGGTTTACTTCTTGCCCGGCTCTATTCACCCAAAGATCCTGTCAAACACTTCTGTGGTGCTCTTTGGCTGTATGCTAGGATAGCATAGAGAGAGAGATGAGGGAGGTTCAGATGGTAAAAGAAAATATAAGAGGTAGAGGAAAAGGTATGGCAGGAGAAGAAATGGTGGGTAATCCATCTCACAATCTCTCATAATATTATTGGGTGATTAAAATTTTGAACTGACATTCTATCGGAAACTGGTTGAGCAGATATACAGAAGGGATGCCATTAGTCATTAGGATGGTGCCATGAAGACTATGTCACACTGTCTCACAACTTCACATAAGAGACATAAAAAAATAAAGAAGACTTAAGTGAATGATAACACATTAAAACAAGTAAGAAGAAGTATGTGCAATATATGCAGGCTTGCGTGATAAAATCCCAACCATTCCCTACCAAGCAGCTGTATTTTTATGAAAGTAGATTCTAATGATAGCTCACCACCATTTTGAAAATGGTGGGAAATACTCGGCACAGGTGACACAATTGTCCGCTCCTATGCAAAGTATACAAAATGGAGAAATGCTCCCGTCCACTCGGTTAGAGCAGGTTAACTTTCAACATATCATCTGAACGTGACATCCAATCCATTCAATAGCGAGGCCTTACCCTGAGGATCACCATGTGTAAAGATCAACCCCTCCACTTATTATGAAGACCACGCCTATATTTTATTATTTATCAGCAACTATGCATTATTTTCTATGATTTGACCCACTTGATGATTGGACAGGCTAATTTTTGTATAAGGTAATCCTCATGATTGGGGCATGCCCAAGATAGGTTGAAAGTTACCCACTTGTCGGATGGTAACTCATCAACTGGCTGTTTGCATATGAGCATTTCTCTAAAAATTAGGCAAATTGTAAATGGAGGATATCTTTAAAATCAAATTGATCAAGAAATTCTAACCATCTAATTGATGGCTATCAGATTAATGGTTAAAAGTAAAACAATGAGTGTTGTGAGAAATTCAAATGTTGCATTTGGACATTCCATATGATATTCTGGCATTCCCTGCATACAGGGATAGACCTGACTCTATTTTAATGGGTCTAGGTCCAAATCCTTGGACCTTTTCTGTGAATTCTCTTGGATTTGGGTTCACTTGCCATGTTAGGATGAGTTGGGCCTAGTTCGGATTAAGCAATTTCCTTCATCTGTTTCAAAATTTTCACCAGTCAAAAAATTTAGGACCTTCAAGAATTTGCTTTAAAATGAGTATTAGGAAAATTGAAAATATTAGAAAAGATTAATATTTCTAATTTTTCTAATAACAAGAAAATGATACACTAAGCCATGGTGTAACACAATGCGTTAAGTAACAATTACTATATGAAATAGTGATACCTTAAACAGTAATTTTAGGGAAAAAGTCCTGAAAAGAAAAATTAAAATAGTGGCGTGACACAGGGATGAACGTGATGTGGTCGAGCACCATCTCCCTCAAGAGGATAATTGTTCTGAATCCATGGAACTCCTCTGGACTCCTCATAGAGGCTTCTTGAATCCACGAGAAAGAAAACAAGCAAAATAGAAATTAAATTCTACAAAATTTGAAATTGTTTAAAGAATGTAATAAACGAGTTTAGAACCCTTTAAATAGGGATACCAAGCAATGAGAGAGAAATTAGAAGCAAACTACAACTAAAACTCCTAGAATTCGCAACTTACAATAAATAGTAAATTTACTTTTTATAGTAAGTTTCATATGTGGCTTCACCATGTTATTCTCCTAATTATTCTAAGCACTTTTCATGTTCGACACAACTCCTAAATCCCAACGGATGAAGAGTTATGATCAAACAAAAACTTACTATTTATAGTAAAAATGGAACTAAATATGGAATTCGATCGTCAATGGAATTTTGCAAATCTTGCATGTAGGCAACCCGGCTTCTGCCGTGTTGGTTAGCTAAAGTAGCTCGTCCTACCACAAAATCATATATTTTACACCTGATAAGTCATTCCGGATTATGAGATACGCCCAATCTAAGGTCTAACGGTCCGGATCACTTCTGTCGTCGACTGGGCTTTTTCTAATACATCTTGGCTATGAAACTATCTGCAACCTACTCTACATCATGGTGTTATCCACTGCTTGCCCTTTGCTTATGGGTAGCCTACTACATTTTGTTATACCTTGGTTATTGTATAATATTCCTTTAAAAGGAGGGATTTATTGTAAATGGAATTTTATTTTTTTTCATTATTATTATTATTATTATTTTTTTGTGAAAATTATTTTCTAAAAACAGCCCATTTTAGTAATTTCCCAATTTTCAAACTTTTATATATTGTCCTACTTGGCTTCATGAAAGGCAAACGGCAAGGCCGCCCACAACACTTTAAACTCTCTTGGTAAATCAGCCCAAATAGGCTTTTGTGCGTTTGTATCTTTCATTTTATTATAATACATCCTCCTCATATCTTCACTCTAACCTCTTCAAAACCAATCAGAGGAAAAACCCATATGTGTTTCTATAAAAACCTCCTATCTTCCTCCCAATGAAAAACCAGCCTCTTTGAATTATTCCATTGCAAAACCCATCTCATTTTCCATCTCTCATCTTCTTCTGAAATGCCCACTTCATATATTTACCACAATTTCATGAAGAGATCCAATTCCAGTTCATTCAGAGGGAATCAAGGCTCAAAATCTATCATTTGAACAAAACATCTCCCTTTCAGCTTCCATCTTATTATAAAAGACCCACTTCATATCTTTCTTGCAACTTCATTAGATTCAATTCCAATAGAATGGAAAGAATCCACATCTGGGTCCTCTCTATTTCTTTCATTCTCCTTCTCCCCCTATCGAATTCAGTTGATGAGGAAGTAAAGCAGACCCTCCTCACCTTTTTTCAGCGTCTCTCCAATGGCAACCATTCAGCTGATCTCAGCTTCGGTTGGAACTCTACCTCTGATCCATGCGACGATCGCTGGAAAGGGATCAGTTGCGATCCCCGATCTTCTTCCATTAAGAAACTAGTGCTCGAGAACCTAGGCCTCAGAGGGACTCTGGATGTCAGATCCATCTGCACCATCCAAACTCTTGGTGTCTTGAGTGTTCAAAACAATTTCATCCATGGAGAGCTCCAGCCAGAGATTGAAAACTGTCAGCAACTGACCCACCTCTATATCAACCAAAACCAATTTTCAGGGCACCTCCCCGACACTCTGCCGGGCTTGAATAATTTGAAGAGGCTCTTTATTTATGAAAATAGCTTCTCAGGTGAGTTGCCGGATTTGCCCAAGATCTCGGGCCTGGTATCGTTTCTTGCTCAATACAATCATCTCACTGGGAAAATTCCAAAATTCGATTTCTCCAACCTTCAGGGCTTCAATGTCTCCTTCAACAATTTCAGCGGTCCAATTCCCAAACCGACCGGTCGTTTCGATGATAGCAGCTTTTTGGGGAATCCTGAATTGTGCGGAAAGCCGACTTCCAAGCAATGTCCAAATTCAAACCTTCCGGGAGGACAACAGGTTCCCATGTTGGGAATTTGACCATACTGGCCTCGACATATGGTCAAATTCCCTACATGGATACAACCGTTCAAATATTCAGAGTATAGCCTGTTGAGAAGCGTTCACAAGTTACTCAAACCAAAATGCTCGTCCTTGTTTCTGTCGTTGTTGACTCCTTTGTTTTCGAGGGAATAAGAAGTTACTTTATATTTAATTGCAAGAAATAAATGTGTACGGAGGTCTTTTTTTTGGGCATGGCAAGGACCAACTGGTGGGTCCCACATTGATGTACGTATAATCCATGCTGTCCATCCTTTTTGCCATGTCATTTTAAGACTAGGGCCAAAATATTAGCATGATCCAGAGCTCGTGTGGGCCACATAATAGAAAATAATGGTGACAATGCCACCCATTGTTGAAACTTTCCAGACTCAATGTGATGTTTGTTAGAAGTGGACACGGTCAAAGTCAAGACTTTTTGGGCCCATGGCGATCTGACCAACAAGGTGGACGGAATAGATCATCTCATTGTGGGCCTGTACTCATATTATTTAAAAATAATTAAGTTATTAATTACATTACATTACAACCACAACCCTTACCACATTATAACCACGACCCTTATCATGGGTATAAGTTGTGGTTGCCATGATATATGTCTTATGGTTGTCATGAGGTAAGGGTCGTGGTTATCATGTTATATAAGTCGTGGTCTTCATTTTATATGGGTCGTGGTTGTCATGTTATATGGGTCTTGATTGTCATAGGCCTTGGCAAGGACCAACTAGTGGGGCCTACATTGATGTATGTGTATAATCCATGCCGCCCATCCTTTTTGCCGTGTCATTTTAGGGCTAGGGTCAAAATACCAGCCTGATCCAGAGCTCGTGTGGGCCACAAAATAGAAAATAATGATAAAAATGACACTCATTGTTGATATTTGTTAGAAGTGAACACTGCCCAAGTTAGGACTTTTTGGGACCATGGCGAGCTGGCCGACAAGGTGGATGGAACGGATTACCCCATTGTGGGCCTCGACTCCTATTATTTAAAAATAATCAAGTTATTAATTACATCAACCTGCAACCATGACCCCATGTAACATTGTAAGGGTCGTGGTTGTTATGTTATATGAGTCGTGGTTGTCATGTTTTATGGGTCGTGGTTGTCATGAGTCGTAGTTAATATGTTATAAGGGTCGTGGTTGTCATGGGTCATGGTTATCATATTATATGGGTCGTGGTTGTAATATTATATGGATCATGGTTGTCATGAGCCTATATTGATGTATGTGTATAATTCATGCCGCCCATCCTTTTTACTGTGTCATTTTAGAGCTAGGGCCCAAATATCAGCCTAATCCAAAGCTCATGTGGGCCACATAATAAAAAATAATGGTGACAATGACACCAATTGTTGATATTTGTTAGAAGTGGACACTGTCCAAGTCAGGACTTTTTTGGCACACGACGAGTTGGCTGACAAGGTGAACGGAATGAATCACTCCATTGTGGGCCTCGACTCCTATTATTTAAAAATAATCAAGTTGGCAACCACGACCCTTACCACATTACAACCACGACCCCATGTAACATGGTAAGGGTGCAACACAAGGACTTCTCATGAGGTCACCCATAGTACTACTCTCACTCAAGCACACTTAACTGCAGAGTTCTAATAGAATCCGGTGCATTAGTGTTGGTATGATCGCACCCGTAACAGTTGTGCACAATTTTGGTGTCATTCCCTTCTTCGGAAGTCGGCAAGTCGTATGCCGGCGGGCTCAACCTTTGAGGGGCCGTAACTTTTCGCTTGGGCGTCTGCTTTCTGTATATTTTATATGATTTTGGGGTAGCTTTGAAAAATCTATACTTCGCCCTGGACGCGGCACCGTGGGCCGCATTTAGCAAGCCCCGACCGATCAATCCGATCCGGTTTGACTGTCCATCAAGTGGGCCTCGCTTTCATTCCTCACTCCCTTCGTAAATCGTCTTTGCTGAACGATCCTAACCATCTGGGCAGTGGCCCGCTGACTTGTGCCGGTCCTAGGAATGCCAAATGAGCCAAAGAAGCCAAAAAATGGATCACGGGAACACTAAAAGAACCAAAATGAGAGGGGTGCAACACGAGGACTCTCCAAGAGGTAACCCATCCTATTACTACTCTCGCCCAAGCACGCTTAACTGGATCACGGGAACACTAAAAGAACCAAAATGAGAGGGGTGCAACACGAGGACTCTCCAAGAGGTAACCCATCCTATTACTACTCTCGCCCAAGCACGCTTAACTGTAAAGTTCTGATAGAATTAGGTGCATTAGTGCTGGTATAATCACACCTGTAAGAGTTGCGCATGATTTTGGTGTTATTCCCTTCTCCGGAAGTCGCCAAGTCACCTTCGACAGGTTGTAACTTTTCGCTCGGGCATCTGCTTTTTGCATATTTTATATGATTTTGGAGTAGCTCCGAAAGATCTACGCTTCGCCCTGGTTGTCGCACCCGCGGGCCGCATCTAGCATGCCCCAACCGATCGATCTAATCCAATCCAACAGTCCATCAAGTGGGCCCCGCTTCCGTTCCTCACTCCCTACACGAATTGGCTTTGCCCGACGATCCTAGCTATCTGTGCAGTGGTTCGTTGACTCACACTGGTCCTGGGAATGCCAAAAGAGCCAAAGAAGCCAAAAAAAGGGTCCTGAGAATGCCGAAAGTGCTAAAAGGGGAGGGGTGCAACACAAGGATTTCCTACGAGGTCACCCATCCTAGAACTACTCTCACCCAAGCACACTTAACTGCGGTGTTGAGGTCACTAATCCTAGAACTACTCTCACCCAAGCACACTTAACTGCGGTGTTCTGACGGGATCCAATGCATTAGTGCTGGTATGATTGCACCCATAGGAGCTGCGCACGATTTTGGAGTCATTCCCTTTTTCGAAAGTCGTTAAGTCGCCCATCGACGAGAATTTTTCGCTCAGGCGTCCGCTTTCTGCATATATGATTTTGGAGTAACTCCGAAAGATGTATGCCCCACCCCGGTTGCCCCACCCACGGGCCGCATTTAGCATGCCCCAGCCGATTCGATCCGACCATCCATCAAGTGGGCCCCACTTTCGTGCCTCACTCCCTCCGTGAATCGGCTTTACCAGACGATCCCAGCCATCTAGGCAGTGGCCCGCTGACTCACGCCGGTCTCGGTGATGCCAAAAGATCCACAGAAGCCAAAAATGGGTCCAAAGACTTCCCAGGAGGTCACCCATCCTAGAACTACTCTTGCCTAAGCACGCTTAACTGTGGAGTTCTGATGGGATGTGGTGCATTAGTGCTAGTATGATCATCGCACTCATAGTAGTTGCGCGTGATTTTAATGTCATTCCCTTCTCCAGTAGTTGCCAAGTCACCTGTCGGTGGGCCCAACTTTTGAGGGGTCATAACTTTTCACTCAGGCGTTCGCTTTCTACATATTTTATATGATTTTGAGGTAGCTCTGAAAGATCTATGATCCACCCCGGTCGCCGCATGTAGCATGCCCTAGCCGATCGATCCGATCCGACCATCCATCAAGTGGGCCCCGCTTCCGTTCCTCACTCCCTCCGCGAACCGGCTTTGTCGGACAATCCTAGCTATCTGGGCAGTGGCCTGCTGACTCGCATCGATCCCGGAATGCCAAAAGAGCCAAAGAAGTAAAAAAGGGTCTCAAGAATGGCATAAGAGCCAAAGAAACAAAAAAAAAAAAGTCCCAGGAAAACCAAAAGAGCCAAAAGGGGAGGGGTATAACACAAGGACTTCCCAAGAGCACAAGGACTTCCCAAGAGGTCACCTATCATAGTACTACTCTTGCCCAAGCACACTTAACTGCGGAGTCCTAATGAGATTTGATGCATTAGTGTTGGTATCATTGTACTCGTAAGTGCTACACGCGATTTTGGTGTTATTCTCTTCTTTGGAAGTCGCTACGTCACCTGCCGGCTGGCCCAACCTTCGAGGGACCGTAAAATTTCGCTCGGGTGTTCGCTTTCTGCATATTTAATATGATTTTGGGTAGCTCCGAAAGACCTACGCTCCGCATTGGATGCCGCACCCGCGGGCTGCATTAACACGCCCCGGCCGATCGATCCGATCCTATCCGACCATCCATCAAGTGAGCCCTGCTTTCGTTCCTCACTCCCTTTGCGAATCGGCTTTACCGGACGATCCTAGCCATCTGGGCGGTGGCCCACCGACTCGCGCTGGTCTTGGGAATGTCAAAAGAGCCAAAGAAGCCAAAAAATGGATCCTTGGAATGCCAAAAGAGCTAAAAAGGGGATGGGTGCAATACGAGGATTTCCCATGAGGTCACCCATCATAGTATTACTATCGCTCAAGCAGGCTTAATTACAGAGTTCTAAT
The DNA here is from genome assembly GCF_029962835.1 of Magnolia sinica. NCBI lineage: Eukaryota > Viridiplantae > Streptophyta > Magnoliopsida > Magnoliales > Magnoliaceae > Magnolia > Magnolia sinica. The sequence continues at coordinate 27,279,876 of NC_080582.1, read as the reverse complement.
GGGATCCGTTGCATTAGTATTGGTATGATCGCAACCATAGGAGTTACGTGCGATTTCGGTGTCATTCCGTTACTACATTTACTCGAGCTTTGGTGGACAGAAGAGCGATGCACAAATCCATCTTAAGAGAGGATGTAAATCGATTGAGTCTCAAGCTAAGCCCATTCAAGGTGTGGCCAAGGATGTGGTGCTACGTGTGGGCGGGATGGTAAAACGAATCCATCCGCCATTCCGTTGGATGATTTTAATTTAATATTAGGCATGAACTTCATGTACTAGGTGAAGGGATTCCCATGCCCCATCTTGTAGTGACGGGCATCATGGATGAGGGGCATCCATGCATGGTAATGATGGGGCACAAAGGAAAGGCCGAGGTTGGGAAGATCTCGGCCTTGCAACTAATAAAGGGCGGCAACAACGGGACTATACTGCCTGACAGTTTGAGGAACCAACACAGAAGTTCATTGACAAGTAGTTGGCATGGGTGTCGATGTAATAGTTGGGGTATGGTATAATCGACCCATCATCCTCATGGGCTCAAGTCATGGACTTAGCTAAATTCATGTCTGACTTGTGCTGTAGAGAGGGTTTGTACTTCAGGGAATTTTAGAATAAAGTAGAAGTGTTGGAAAGTTACAGAGAATAGCAGGATAGTGTAGAGAATTGTAGAAAGTTCTAGAGTTGTGTAGAATGGCGTGGAGTTGTATAGAGGTCTTTTAAAAGTTTCCAGAGAACTTTAGTAGCTTTGTAAGAAGAGACATGTATGGTGTGCGAGTCATCGAGGGTTCTATCCCTGGCTATTGTTACCTTTGTAAACCTTACCACCTTGGAAGTATCCAAGGCTAAACAAAAATGGTCTATGTAAGGGGGGAGGTCCTCATTCCTTAAAAAGTAAGGAGAGGTAACTTTAAGTGCTCTATTGTAATCTAAGGTGTTCTTCCTTATCTTGTGTCTCTCTTGCTTCTTAAATGCATGTAAATGTACGTAAATGGGTAATGATTAATTACTAATGTAATTCTTGCATTTTTATTTTTATTTTTCTATTTTAACAATGACGGCTTGCTTTTTTAATACTAAAATTGAGGGTGAACAAAAAAGGTCTATGTAAGGGGGGGAGGTCCTCATTTGTTAAAAAATTAAGGAGAGGTAACTTTAAGTGTTCTAGTGTAATCCAAGGTGTTCTTCCTTATCTCATGTCTCTCTTACTTCTTAAATGCATGTAAATGGGTAATGATTAATTACCAATGTAATGCCTGCACGATTTTTTATTTTTATTTTTTCTATTTCAACAATTATAGCTTGCTTTTTTTACAATAAAATCGAGGAGGGTGCAAATTCCATGTGGGGGCCATTGATATATGTGGCTTATCCACGTCGTTCATCCATATTGTGGCTGATTTTAGGACATGAACCCAAAATTGAGGAAGATCCAAAGCTCAAGTGGACCATGCCACACAAGATGGTGGGTTGAACGCTTACTGCTAAAAACCTTTTACGGCCACAATTTCCTATGGTGTGGGCCACTTGAGTTTTGGATCTGCCTCATTTTTAGGTTCATTTCTTAAAATGTTCAGATAAAACAGATGGACGACATGGATATATATATATATATATATATATATATATATATATATATATATATATATATATATAGGCTCATTAACTCCGCAAGCATAAGGGTCCAAAATTTTCCTTAGTTTCATCCAAAAATTTTATTTCACTTATTTCTGGGTTTCTTGAATTCTGTCAAATCTTTGATTTCATTTCTTTTTCTTTTTTGTTTATAGTTTTCACACACACTCACGCATGCACACCCCCACACTCACACCCACCCCACACACTCTCCTGCACTCGTACAAGGGACGCTCAAACCCGTGACCTCATGTTGAAACTCGAGAGAGTCTACCACTGAGGCACGACAACAGGTGCCTTTGATTTCATTTCACTTGTTTAGTATCCTTTTGAATAGCATGTTTCATGGGGACGTTTTGGATGTTACAAATCACTGTTAAACTGATCGGTCTCTTTGATTCGGTCAGGCTGAAAGGCAGTAGTTAAGGATTTGTCACATTGTTGGTAGGCGCAACTGAGTCAAGCTTCTTGTTGGAAGACAGGTTCAGCTCCAGATCATCTAGCTTCTGGAGCTTTAGTTTCTCTTGTTATTTCTCTTTCCGAGATTTTATGGAATTCTTGTTACTTCTGATTCTACATGATGTAGATTTCAGTGCAGATTGCTATACTTAGAAATGCTGTAGGCAGTTTTGGATGTAACAAAAGAAATAGCGGCAGCGTGTACTTTTAGGAGTCAACCAGGTGTGATTTGTGTTTGGGTTGTGCATGCAAAAAAAAAAAGAGGAGGAATATTTGTGCATGGGCCATAGAAGGTTTACCACAATGTAGGTGTATGGGCCATATGTGTTTTAGATCATGCTAATATTTGTGTTCTCCGTTCATGCTGGTGGAAATCACAGAGTGAGGCCAGGAAGGTTTCAATGGTGGACCTTTCGGTCCTCACTTTTTCCTGTGGTTTGGCCCCCTTGAGTTTTGGATCTGTCTTATTTTTGGGCTCATGCCTTAACATGGGCTACGAATCGGATGAATGGGTTGGGTGTCACACAGACATCATGGTGGTGTAAGAACTCTGTGGTGGGCCTTACTAATCAACGGTCTGGATGGTCCTAACAGTTCGACTATGTGGTTGAGTAAATCAGTGGGCCCGATTTTCGGTGATCCGCTGCGCAGTCTATCTGCACAACCGTGCGTATTAGGGATGGAATGCTATAGATGTTTACGCAGACAGCAATATGAGTTGAACTAGGACACAACAATGTGGAGCATTCGGAGAGAGAGTTACGATGGGATTCAAACTCTCATCTCCTCAACTTCTATATAATAGACGAGCTGGGTCCCCGATCCAACACAAGCAGCATAACCAAAAGCCCCAACTATCATTCTGTATATTGGTGTGAAGGAGAGGAAGACGACAGCAGAGGTTTTCTAGTGTTCTTATCTGATATTCATGGCATCTCAGTTAGGTAACTCATCTGAACCCTAACCCCAATCTCCATGTTTTATGCACAGTAGATCTTTGTAATTTCTGCATCCAGATAATCCCACAATTGCTTTCAGAGCAATCTGTGCATAGGTATGGATGATCAAATTCAGCTATATCTGATCAGATCAGAGATTTTCGAATTCCTGGATCAATTGAAATCAGAGATTTTTCCCTGAATTCAGACATGAGAAAGATTAGGGATTTCAAATCTCAGATCTGGACTTTGGGGAATTTCGGTCTAGCCCTAAATCCATATGCAAATTAGGGAACTTTCGAATCCCACAAAGAATCCCCAAATTAGAAATTAGAGATTTCGGATTTTGATTTCCAAATCAGAAATTGGGAATTTTTTTTATTCTCACACAGCCATTGGAGATTATGATCCGGAATCGGACTATCAGGGATTTTGAATCCCCAAATTAGAAATTAGGGATTTGGGATTCGGAAACCCCAAATCAGTAAAATTAGGGATTTCGAATCCAGATCCCCAAATCCAGTGATTAACTGTGGATTCCAAATCCATTCCCGGATCAAGGTTTCCATACCCATTCTATCGCACATCCAGGATTTCCCTTTCCCCAAACCTATGTTGTCTTCCCTTGATCTGGTGGACCGGTGGCCATTGACGAACCTCGGATATACAGACGAAGGTGATGGATCACCACTACCTTTCTTCCTCTTTCCGAAGCCGTTACCAGCGTCTCGAGCTTCCACATTCATCAATGACAGCCGCAACCACTGTTTCCGACACCATTGATGGTGACAGGTTGCTGTGACTGCGAGAAATCCAGCAGTTGAGAGGATCTTGATCCCATTGCGGATAGGGAGAGCGGCTTGCCCTCCCTCCCTCTCTCTCTCTCTCTATCTCCTATGGTGAGAAATATTCGGGGAGAGGCTTGTAAAGAGGCTAGGGCGTAACGCCCTGTTGAGAAACAAAGTCAGGGATTTCTCCCGGTCGGGTAAGCGGCCCCGATTTCTACCTATTCGGGTCCACCTTATGGACCCGTGTATTGGGATCCGTTTTCTCTTGGTGCCTAAGCTGGATATGGCCTAGTTGCACCTTGTATTTGGTCACCGTTTGGGTCGTATTGAAAGACTGTAGATAAGATCAGGTTGTGAGCATATAATGTTGGTACATTGAGGTGGACAATAGTACAAAAGTACCTACCATCTTGTGTATCGGGTCTGTTGTATCCATCTGACACTGATGTAAGGATCTCATCAACCACTTAAAATTGTTCTAGACCAAGCTTATGATGCTCATTATATATATGTGTTGATCATATATAGAGTCTTGATTCGGCCTGATTGAAAGTCCATTACCCATCCTTTAAGAGTTGATATGGACCATTGAATTATATAATGCGAAATTTATTCGTATGTTTCATTTTAAGGTTCCTATATGTTCCAATTATTAATACCGACCATCTTGTGGGCCGCATCAGACTTTTAAGATATAATCCATTGAGAGGCAGGATTATAATCGCAATCCTAGTCTATATTTGCAGTGTTGGATTCACCATAGTGACCTCAATCGATGAAAATTCTACAAGTACAGACTTGTAATATTGGGATAAGGAGGATTGCATACAGTTGCGTTTACAATTTCATGCGTACGGTAACGAAAACACTGACGATTACTGTTTGACAGTCATGTGAACGGGTGAAGTAAATGGTGCTGGTAATGTAAAGCTGAAAGACTCATCTCACCCATAGGTGTTGGCCCACTTGAATTTTGGATTTGCCTTATTTCTGGGCTCATGTCTTAACATGAGCTACGAATCGAATGAATGGGTTGGATGTCACACGGACATCATGGTGGCCCTCGGAGGTTTTGCTTAGACGAGCTCTCTATACAGGGGCCGTGGGTGAATGAGAGAGGGACTTATGTTTGCATGTGTCGGTTGCACCAGTAAGATGTGATCTCAAATTCAGGCAGATTTGAAACTCAAAAGGTTAACCATACCACAATGCAAAGGGAAGCATTTTCTAAACGGTTCGTTGCTTTTCCTATTGGATAGGTCCATCTTGTGAATGGATAGAGTGATTTTTAGATATGTCATGCAATGCTTAAATGTCCCAAACACTGCGAGGTTGGCATCTGTGCGTGTTGCATGGAATTACCTATGACATCATTAATGAACCATCACACATGGCATGGAGAGATCAAAACCATTAACATAGGACAGACAATCCTAAAAGGGAAGCAGATAGAGGCAATCACGATGGGAGATGGATTCAGGAATCCGGTTGTAACTGAACATTGTTTTCGCCATACATAGATTAATTGAAGTACTTGATTTATCACCTGCTTAGAAGGTGTGGGAATTTTTCCATGAATGGTTCAGATACCACACATTTTGGCTCTCTTAAACATGGTGTTGCTTGTAGGCCTTTCCGATATATTCATTTCTTTTGTAATTTGCAGTCACTCATGTACAAGCTATAACATTATTGGTGGACGGTGTAGGCATTGCATACAGATGTCCACACCAACTAGCCATACTATTATTATCTCTGCAATGCAATCGGACTCCTATTTCTTCTAAAGGCAATCGAAAGACTCTTGTTCCTGAAGAATATAAGAGAGGTCCGCAACTCAGGGAGAAGAAAAGACGAACTGAAAAGAAAGAAAGAAGCCCACACTTTGGACTAAGAAAAAAAAAAGCCGTGTCTGGGTTAGAGAGGAAAGAAGAGGTTCACCTACATACGGATTAAGAAAAAGCCCACACATCATACTATAAAAAAAGAAGCTACAATCCAAGGGAACTTTTTGGAAACGAGAGCTTTCTTGAGCCTACCATTCGAACCATTTCTTCCTTCCCATAGAGAAAAGAAGGCTGCGTGTAGAGTGGGTGTAAAGTTGCATGTTCCAAGAAGAGCTCATAGGATTTTTGATAGACGCATGACAATTCTCATTTTGCACTTCGAGCACATCACCAAAAACCATAACAGAAGTTAGTTTAAAAAGCCCATTTGAGGTTAGATATGTTTTCTTAAGTTGTGAGGATCCGGGGACCCAACGGCAGCAGAGGAGTAACAGATTTCTGGCTCTGGCTCTGGCGTGCAATGCCACTCTCTGCCAGATCATCCGAAGGAAGATGATTCTGTGCAGAACTGGGCAGTTCTCCATCAATACTCTCGGTGGAATTAATAGACGGTTATTGACTTCATCATGTCCCTCCTTACGCCAATTCAATTTTGATTTAGATTTCTTTTTCCCCATTATTCAGGCCAGAAAAATTTGTTCACCGGAGCTCAAGGATCCACCGTGATGTGAGGGTTTACCTACATCGTCCATCCATTCTTCTGTATCATTTTAGCATATAAGCAAAAATAAATAAATAAATAAATAATGAGACAGTTCCAAGGCTCAAGTGGATCAAAGAGCGGGAATTAAAATGCTTACCATTTAAAACCTCCGTGGAAGCCTAGAAGTTTTGAATCAAGCTGATTCATGTCTCTTGCCTTCATCCAGACATATGTGACCTTATGAACAGGCTTCATCCAGACCTATGTGACCTTATGAACAGGTTGGATGGAAAATAATCATCATACCCTAGGAAGATTTCGATGGTGTGGGAAATTATCACTTTTACCACGTGTGATGTGATCTACGTGAGCCTTGGATCTGCCTCATTTTTAATATTATATCTTAAAATGATATAATAAAATGGATGGATGGTGTGTATAAACCTATACATTTTTTTAAATTATATTTTCAGTTATCTGTCACATTCATCAGTGTAATCCTTTACCTTTATCAGTCAACTACATTTTAGATTTCAATCACTCAGATTTCTCCATCTAGAAAGCTGTCTTGCAGCGGTTTCAGTTTTCTTTTTGTTATTCTTTTATTTGCATAGAAAAGTCACATGGAAGATAAATGTGTAACTCATTTTCAGAGGACAAACCTACACTTCCACTATCTTTAGATCATTTTAAAAACTATGTAAGTTTCGATCTTGATCACATATTACATATCTGCCTATCTCGACGCTTGTGGTCATAGTTGTTCGGTTTGAATTGAGCCGCATATTCAATTCTGACACACCCGCATTTATCATGTGACCAAATCTATAAATGGAACCACAACATTGGTACCCAATCTGCATCCCACCTATGCATGGTATCAATGAACATCATTAAGTAAAGATCATATAGCAAGAAATAGGTGACCAAACTTAATCCACCCCATCTTTATTAATAAAAATAATCGAATCTGCCTGTGATTGCTGCCCCCAAAATCATGGCGGTCCACATTATATGGGCCACTATCCACAACGTTGTTAAAAGTGTCATCCTGCAAATGCTGCGCATGAACCCATCTTGTTATTTGTGTACCATCCAAGCTGTGAGCTCTGCAATTATGACGGGATGCCACAAAAATATACATATTCATCACCGGGTGGCTAGACCGTAGAAGACAGCGGATAACCACCCTGAAACTTCCACATCCACGTGGTGGACTACATAATAGTCAGATAGGCTTAATTTTCGGAGGTAGGGGTCACCATGTTTATTATATGGCAGGACGAAGCGGATTGCGTACTAATCAGTAACTGATCAGCACACTAAGCGTACTGAGTAAACTCAATGGAGCTCACCGTTGTTTATGTATTTTATCCACTTTGTCCATCTATTTTAACAGATGATGCTAGGGCTTGAACCCAAAAATTGAAACATATCTAAAGCTCAAGTGAACTACATTACAGGAAACAATGTGAATTGAATGTTTACTGTTGAAAAATTCTTAGGAGCCATGGAAGTTTTGAATCAAGATTATATTTGTGTTTTACCTTGATTTATGTCTTTGTGATCTTATGAACATGTTGGATGACAAATAAACATCACCGCATGCACTAGGAAGGTTTCCATGGTGGAAATCATTATTCTCACTATATCCAGTGGTGTGGTCACTTCATCTTTGGATATGCTTCAATTTTGGGCTTAAATCTTAAAATGAGTTCGAAAAATGGATGGATAGCGTGGATAAACCACATACATTCATGGTGGGCCCAACAAGAGTTTACCCAGTACTCATCGTATTGAGTAACTAAATAAGCAATTTGATTTCGTCTTCGTAAAAAGGGGCTTTTGATGCCATTTTATATAGAGGGGCATATTTGTTATTTACAAAAATATGCCACTCAATCAGAAAGTTGACGCAAGGTACGAGGAGGATACCTAATTACATGAAATGATAATTGTAAACACCTCCTCTATTGATGTAGGGGAGGATGTGAGGTCGACCACTGTCTTCCTCAAGAGGATAACTGTTCCGAATCCACGGAACTTTTTTAGACTCCTCACAGAGACTTCTTGAATCCACGAGGAAAGAAAACAAGAAAATAGAAATAAATTCTAATAAATTTGTAAATTGATCGATGATTGAAATAAATGAGTTCACAACCCTTTAAATAGGAATACCAAGTAATGGGAGAAAAATCAGAATCAAACTCTAACTAAAACTTCTAGAATTCGCAACTTACTATAAATAGTAAACTTACTATTTATAGACGGTCGTGATGTCTACTAGGGTTTTTGGCCAAAAATAGCAAGTGTCCTATTTGTCTTCACCAAGTTGTTCTCCTAAATATTCTAAGCTCTTTTCACGTTGGGCGCAACTCCTAAAGCCCAAGGGATGAAGAGTTATAATCAAATTAAAACTTACTATTTATAGTAAAAATGGAATTAAAATAGGGAAACAACCGTCGATCTGGTAGTATTTCACAAATCCAGCTTGCATAATCCAGTGTAGTTGGTTAGGTGGCTAAAGTAGCTCTTTCTATCCCAAAATCATATATTTTATGTCCAATAACTCATTCCGGATTGTGAGATATGCCTGATTTAAGGTCCGACGGTCCGGATCACTTCTGTTGTCGACCAGGCTTTTTCTAATCCATCTTGGCCATGAAATTGTTCACAACCCTCTTTACATCATCTATCTCTATTAATAATTATAAACACCAATCCTATAGTTTAAATTATTGCAATTACCTCCCCTCTTAAAAGGAATCCGGCGGATGATAAAAATTTGTCCTAGTAGTCAATTGCTTGCATGTGAGGCCCACCACTATATGTAAATGGTATCCAGTCTGTCCAATGATGAATAAGTGAATCACATTATAAAATTTATAAAATGATAACTAAAACATAAACCTTGGGTTTTCCGGCAGAATATTAACAATTGGAACTATGATTACAAGATCTCAGGATCATGTATCATAGTAGTCCTTGATACTTTTTTGTAGTAATGCTTGGATTTCATGGATGGGAAAAAGGAAAGCTACACCTCTAGAGCACTCAAAACTATGGTCCGTGGATGCTAGGCCATGTGTACGGTTAAATTAATAATATCCAAGCAGACTCTGTAGCCTGAACTGCCTTCACAAACATATGACAATTAGGGAGGGCGTTGGTTCCCTATTGAAAGATATCCTAGCTAACATTCCGAGAAAATCAGAAGCACTCTCTCTTTTTTAGAGTTGCCCACTTTATCCATTTCTTTACCAAGGATCAGGTTCCTAGCTTGCTCAGACAATATTTTCTCTGACTCTCATCCTCTCACTCCATCTGCCCAAGTGTGAAATGCCTTGGTTTGTCAATCAGTGTAAATGTTGAGTCGATGAGTCAAGTGAGCCCCATATGAAGATCATACAAGTTATTGCCTCAATCGGATGTATGTTCTGAGCTCGTCACAGGTAAATTAAGCCTCACATCCTATGTCCTAAAACACTCAAGTAAATAAATCCTTAAAAGCCTTAGAACAACATAGGAGTTAAAAGTCAGAAAACTTGTTTTTAAACAGGAAATTTTTTAAAATTTTCTGCCTTATTCAATGACATCAAGTTTACGTCGATAATATCGAACACTCATGTAACGTCTCGGAAAAATCCGTACAAAGTCCTGAGTACCACCTTAGGCAGAAATCACTAAGGATCGAATTCTGTAGAAATTAGGCAAAAATTAATTAAGTGCTAAACTAAATAAATCAGAGAATTAGCTCGAACCACTTTTTATACAAATTGTAAGACCCAAAACCATTAGAATCGCTAACCCAACATTACTTAGAAACCTACGATCAGTCTCAAAATCCAGTTGCTCTCAGGAGCACATTGAAACTCCATATCGGACCTGGACCGCGCGTTGAAAGTCCGATTACCACGAAACTATACGGTTATGACCGCCTTACTGGGCTTGACAACCATAGAGGGAATCGAGCCTGAATAGTATCTAAAAATGCACAACTAGAGCCCTGAGTGAAGTGTGTGGGAAACGCGAATATCTTTAGAAAATGAACTCAGATTTGAGTGATTTGGGCCGTTCGCTTACGGGCCAAATTTAAGGTTTCAGACCGTCAGATTCTGACCAAACTACACCCTTAGATCAAGAAAATTTTCCTACATAGGTCAGTGTACTTATGACCCTGATCGAGCGAAGATAGTCATTGAACTAAAATTGGTCCCCACGGTCGATCCACAAATCTGATCGGACTAAAATCTTAACCTGGCCTAGATCCATTGCCAGGGAACTTACCCTACGCCGTAGGTGAGTAATGGACCTCCAGATGGGCCCCGTTTATCAGAAACAGACTCCCTTTGGCTATAACCTAAGTATACCATGGCCCTGGGGCCATTTGAACTAGTTCTAGGCCTATATAAGACCCTTAACCCACCCCTTCTCTCTCACATACGAATTTGCTCCAAACCCTAGGAGGGAGAAGAGAGAAGAGAGGAGAAAAGTGTGAGGAGAGAAGAGAGAGTGGGAGATCGTTGCTGGGATTCTCTCCCACAACTCCACGCCTCGATTTACCCTTCTACATCACTTCACGATCGTCTCCAATTTCGATTTCGGTAAGGAATCCTAACCCTAATCTTGTTTTAGGAATCCAAGTAGAAGAATCAGCGAAATAGCTAACCTTTTTCGTGATTTAGGTAGCCGTTGTGCCGTAGACAAAGACGTAGGGTTCAAATCGAGTTCGTAATCGGCGTACCGGTTAAAGGTGTGGACTATAAACGTTTAGGTTATGGTTTTCAAGACTTTCAATGTCAGTTAATGATTTATGACTGACTTGATTGCTATCACATATGCTTAGATACGATGTTTCCGCGTATTACACATATATAAGAACTATGTTGAAAATAATGCATTCCATGTGTTTGTTGAAATGTTTGTATGAATATGGAATTATGATTTGTACTTGCCATGATTGTTGATTGAGAATACATGATTGATGTAGGTGTGACAACTCCTATGTGGGAGGATTTTTCTATAATATATGTTTTGACTAATTTATTACATGTATGTGATATGTGTAGTTTAAGTGTTTGATAAAATGCCTGAATGAGAAAATACTTTTTGAAATGTATTTAATGAGGGTGTTGAGATAGGATTCTCAATTCCCTTATCTATAGTTATAGTTTCTTTTATATAACCTATCTTACTACTATGTGATTTATGAATGAAATGCCTTTGTATGATAACATGTGCACTATGTGTTTGTTAAAATGCTCAAATGAGATTTATGTTTCAATCGGTTGTCACATGCTGCTTGGACTATCACATATGAATGCTTATTATGTTTGAGTATGATTGGGACTAATACGTAGTCTAGGAAATCAGTAATGGTTTACGATCAGTGGCCGAACTAGTTTCGCCATGACAAATACGTTCGACGAATCCAAGTCGTATGATGATTGTCGACAGTGGTACCATGTCAATTAATTCGGCGTATGCTCGTACCAGTCGAACTTATTTAATAAACCGATAGGCCTATTGTGTGTTTACCATGTATGAACGCTACTGCTTGAATCTAAGATACTACTTACTAATGTAAAAGTCCGTTTCAACTATGGTACCACGATCCGCTAAGACTCATGAGCCGGGTATGGTGGTATGAGACACCGTGGCTGAGCTGTCGGCCTACGCTAGGGTGATGAGCCTCCCCTAGTGACCAGTGAGCAACCCAAAACTCGTGAGCCGAATACGGTGGTATGGGACACTGTATTCGAGCTGTCAGCCTACCCCGGCATAGCCTGGCTGTGGTCCCTAGTCGGGTTGGTAACGAGCCTTCGAAAATAGACTGCCAGTTGGTAGGGTGTTGGTGGTGTGACCTCGAGTACACAATAGGCCTAAGCTAACGGTGATGAGCCTCTCGTAGCAACCTAGAGTGTAAACTCTTGAACTTGCCTATCGTATGTGATTAACTAGGATTGACGACCCTAGATGGATCATTGTTTGGGTAAATGATATAAAGGGAGGTACCTTAGCTTCCTAAACCTACTGTATGAATAGGTCTAATTAAGAACTTGGCTAACACGTACATGCACCGCATTGCATGTGCCTTTGGTGATGGAGTTGAGAACAGCGGAAGTGTTGTATGCGCGATCGTGAGATGATGTCGCTGAGGGAGTGCAGGTGAGGGCATGTATCATTATAGTATATCATCCATGCATTAACAAGAGTACTTAGGACATGATTGTTGTACTGCTTTATCATTACTGCTTGACTGAATTGATAACATGTTAACCTTTACTTTATAGTTCCACTGAATTAGCTACTCATTCCCACATGGGATGGTGTTTTAAACACCACCCAGACTTTGGTTTAGATGCAGGTGATGGCGAGGTCTATATAACAGAGTTGGACTTCGTAGGCGAGCAAGAAGAGTTCTCCTACATTCAACTATCGGGCGGATTTATATAGATCTCATACCAATGCGCAGGGACTACTAGGATACTTGTTCAACATTTACTTCCCGCATTTATATGGTTAGAAACAACACATGTATATATCTAGCCCGGTTTCATACTCATACTCCGAAATTTGTGAAACATTTTCATAATTAAATGCATATATTTCAGTCTTCCGCTTGCCAAATTATATTAACTCTGGAGTATGATATGATGTTTTAGTATAATCCTACTTATGTTTATTGCATTGCTAATGGATGACATCTAAACATAATTATCCATGTTGCATAAGTGATGCGTTGGAACTCGGGAGTAGAGCTTTGCTCGATCCCCGATTTTCAGGGCGTTACAACTCATGTTCGATGCATTGAACAGACTTCGATAACATCGAAATGAGACCTTTTATGTCCAGCTACCTCATAATATTTGGACAGAATATTCTATGAATCGACATACCTTCGATAACATCGAACATCAGTAATCAATGACATTGAAGGTTAGTTGATGAGATTGAAGGACTTCGAGCATTATCCAACAAATCTTCTTGGAAAATATTCTGATATTGCTCAAGGAATCAAGCGAGCTTCGATGTTATCGGAATTCAAATTTCGATGACATCGAGCAAAGTTCGATAACATCGAATTTGGACACATTTGTCCAGCAAGCTTGAAAGGAAAATCAAATGGAAATGTTTGAGGAATCGAGATATACTCAATAAATTCAAACTTCAATGATATTGAGGGAGTCTCGATGACATCGAAAAAAGACAAAGAAGTGTTCAGCAAGCTTTCAAGGAATATCTTCTAAAAAGATCGATGAATCGAACTGGGATTTGATGATATCGGAATTTGAATTTTGATGACATCGAATCAGGTTCGATGACATCATAGACGACCTTTAAAATGTCCAGCAAGCTCTTATGTATATAACGTTAAGGAATCGAATGTTATTCGATGACATCAAAGTTCAAATATCGATGACATCAATCTTCTTTAAAAAAGTTCCCGGAATGTTTTTTAGTTGGGTTCGTATCATCGAACTGTGATCCGATGACATCGAAAGTATACGTTCGATGACATCAATCTCAGTCAGACTCTGACAATTTTATTTCCCTTGGAGCTTTTTGCCTTTATAAGGAGAGCTTGTTCTTGGTTGCTGGATTGAGAAAAAGAGAGAACACTTTGGGAGAGTAATTGCATACCACCTACCCTAAGCCCTTTTTCTCATTGGAGTTCATGCTTCAATCCACCCTCATCATTGATATTCAATAGAGTAGATTGGGGAATAAACTTCCTCATTCAAGGATCATCCAGCGGCCATCTTAATGGCAAATCATTGAGCTGGGATCTCTTGAATGCTTAAGAACTTGGAATTACTCCATCCCTTAGATGAGTGATATTTATTAGAGTAGATTCCAACATAACCATGACCCAACCCGTAGCCTTATATTGGAGCATCATCAGTGTTGCGGATCAAGGGAGCTAAAGAATCTCCATCATCAAAGGAGAGCGTCTTCATCAACGTACAGAACGGGGCTCATCTACTTATCTGTAAGTCATTAGAGTCCAAAGACCCCGTTGATCATTCCTTGTGTAGGATTGGGTCACAGGTGCATCTCACCCCTTACAAGCCCTCATAGGAGGCCTCCGACGAGAGAGTACATTTAGGTTCTTAGTGTAGGACCTTTGCTCTTGTGTAGGATATAAACTTAGGTCCTTTGTGTAGGTCCTTGGCCTGTGTGGCCTAAACCAGGGTCCTTGTATAGATCCTTGACCTGTGTGGTCTAAACTAGGTTTCTTATGTGGATCCTTGGCCTATGTGGCCTAAAACCTAGGTTCCTTATGTGGATCCTTGGCCTGTGTGGCCTAAAACCTATGTTCCTTTACTACCAAAAAAAGGGGCAAAGGATACAAACCATGTTAGTTTTCTGCTACGGATATAAACCTTAGCTATACTTACTACAGATTTAGTCCGTAGTTAAAAATGTGTCACACCATTAATGATTAACGATGGTATAAGGGGCTCTATAGGGCCTAAAAAAATATATTTGTTCTATCTAAGCCATCCATTTATTTTGAAATATTATTATAGGGTATGAAACAAAAAATCAGCTAGATCAAAGGCTAAAGTGGACCACATAGTAGGAAACATGGATATTAAATCACACGTGCTTTCTATGGTGTGGTCTACTTGGGCCTTCAGTATATTTTATTTTTGGGATTATGAACTAAAATATTTTAGTAAAACTAATGGACGGAATGGATTGAGTAAATACATCATGATGGGCCCCACGGAGCCCCTAAAAGGACCGTCCATGGCCCTACGCCAAAAATTGGGCGCGCACGCCCAAATCTTCCCCCGCCCCCCATTTCTCTCTCTCTCTCTCTCTCTCTCTCTCTCTCTCTCTCTCTCAGCGTTGAAAAGTTGTCTACCTCCCCACCATGGCAAACCCATCTAAAACAACCGAAACTCCGTCCCTATCTCTCCAAACCCTAACCCTAAAAATCTAATTTCTAAATTTCAAAATCCAAATCGATTCTAATCGCAGTCTTTCCCACACACATTTTCGTTACTCTCTCTATCCAAATTCCAATGGAATCGAATTGGAACTCCCTCAGTTCTGATCTCACAGAGTTGGTCCTCTCCTATCTTCCGATCCGATCCATCATCGTCGCCTCGGCCATCTGCAAGCCCTGACAGTCCGTCGTCACCCAATCTTCCTTGTCGGCCCGCGTCTCCCCCACCAAGAAGCCTTGGTTCTTCATCTGCGGCCAGAACAACATCTTTGCCAAGAACAATCAGGCATTCGGTTTCGATCCCGAATCAAACGAATGGATCCGATTGCCGAACGCTCTCTTTCCCCCGCGGCCCGCCCAGGAAGAATCCTTCATCGGCTCTGGGGGCTTCTTTTTCACGACCACCTCCTCCACCTCCTCCAAATTCAGCTATGCCCCTGTTCTCAAAGGCAGATCCTCTCTCTCTCACTCCATTCCTTATTTCATTCTCTCATCTTCCTCCCTCTCTCTCTCTCTCTCTCTCTCTCTCTCTCTCTCTCTCTCTGTTTCCACCATCAGCGCCCTCGCCATCTCCCTCTCCCTCTCCCTCTCTCACGGTCCCTCGTCGTCTCCCTCTCCCTCTCTCAAGCTCCGGCGCCTTCACACCTCCTTCAACACCACCGGATCTTCAGCAGCGCTGCCTCCACCGGTTCTCCCTCGCCCTCACTCCCCCTAACATTGAGGCTTCTTCCTCTTCAAAGGTTCTCTTTCCCTTACATTTCTAGGGTTTTGTTGATTTCCTTGTTACTGCGACTTGAATTTGAGATTAAATGTTTTTTTTTTTTATAATTATTATGTAAAAGCTTGCATGTTTGGATGTGTCAGATCCATAGGACCATATCTCATTCCAAGTGATGCAATTGATAGGCAGTCAGATCTTGGTAGGACAGGGTTGGATCACCATACCAAGGGCCTAATTTGTAGAATCCCCCATCAGGAGTGGGGAACATAAGATCAATGGTCTGGATCACCATACCAGGGGCCTAATTTGTAGAAATGGGTTGACTAAAGCATATGCATTGAAATCAGGCCCAAGCCTTTCCAATAGTGGGCCATGGCAAAATCCTGATGGGTCAACTGTCCCTACCGGTTTTACTGGTCAGACCGTAACTCGTGTCCATGCCCATCAAGGTTTTAAGACTAGGTTGAGTGTCTTTGTGTGCATTCTTTTTTTTGGGGTTGACCTTAACTCATGCTCCTAACCAGCATTGCTCAGTCAGTGAATGTGGATGGTACATCTGGTGGGCCACACTGTTGATGAGCTGTGGCAGAAAAAAAAAGAAAAGAAAAAAAAAAGCATGCCTAGCCATCAAGCACACGGACACTGAAAATAGAAATGTAGGATTCATCATTTTCATTTTTCCCTTGTTTCGTGGGTCACTCTTGATAGTCCCACTAAATGAACCATCTAGATTCAGGGACCCTACTCCAATGTAGAATTTGAAATGGTGACTAACTGGGAAGATCTTATTGTTGTTTCATTTAGAGCCATGCTAATCAACCATACACGTGGAAAAAGTGGGCCATGTACACACAGATTGGGCCACCCAACAAAAGCAACGGTTGGTAATGATATTTTGGGCAATAAGGAATCCTCCATTGATCCGTTGGCATATGAATTAGATATCCTGTCATGAAGTGGGCCCATTTCACGTTTGTTGGCTGTTGCTGAACAGGGGGAACATTTGGATGCTGACACGAATTTGCTGAGGTTGTTGTGGCACGAAAGGGGCCTCCTGTCAATGGTCAGTCTACTGTTCAACTCCAAACAAGGTATGACTATGTGGCATCATTTGTTTTATTAATCTGTACTCTCCCAAAGTAGATGAAATTACTTTCATTTTTTAGACCTTTAGTCATTTTGTTTTAATGAAGTATTTTCACCTTATCTTGTGTGGCAGCTATTGATTGTTGTGCATTCAATGAATGCTTTCTTTCTGGACAGTATTTTCAATTGGATCACCCTATACCATCAATTGGATCAAGTGAGATTCTTTTGAGTGCCAAGGAGATCATGAAGACGCCCAAAGGTAGTTAATTAGATTGGACGTCATTCACAAATCAAAATGGGCCCACATGTAGAATTGTAGGTCAAACTCAAGCTAAAAAGCTTTATATATAGTGGATCAGCCTACTTGTCTACTTTTAATGAATGGTGCAAAACACACATGCTAGATTAGCACTTTTGTTTATTGCTTTTTCTATCTATCCTCAATGTTCTTTTTATTATTTTTTTCTCTCACTTTCTAGCCTGTTTCCAATGATGTGTATGATTTTTAATGTTTTTTTTCTTTTTTTAATTGAAGGTCATTAATGAAGCTCTCATATGTGGGAACATAGTCAAGTTTGTGCACCAAAAGGCCCTCAAGGATGTCAGATTTAAAGGTACACCATCCACCTATGGTGGACCTTTTTTTTCTATATATGTTTATAGAATCATGCATGTAAGAGCACATTTATTATAATGTTCCCACAATCTGTATTAAGAAACTCAATTTCTGTGGTCCAGATTAATTTTGAATTGTATAAAGAGAAGATAAGAGGAGAATTAAAGGCTTGAATGGAACCTCGAACAACAACTGGTAAGTCAGTTCCCTCTACTAGAGAGAAGGAACTATTATAACCAGATATTGGAAAGAGTTCAACTTAGGGAATGTTTGGATTGTTAATGACATCAAGAAGCTTTCATTGGTGAATCTTGCATATATCTTCTTGGCTGGAAATAAGAAAACTCAACTGCTAGGATTGCTATCATTCAATGTGTTTATCTTCAATATCTTGCTTCAATTTTGTAGAAGAAAAAAATGCTTGTAATTTCTCTTGCAACTGGGAAATATGTAATTAATCTTTTTTTTTTTTTTTTTCTTTTTCTTTTTGTAATTGGCTGGTCTTGACAGATAGGGAAGACAAAGGTCTTCTTGAGAGCTGGCCAGATGGCTGAGTTGGATGCACGCAGAGCATAAGTTTTGGGTCATGCGGCCAGAGCTATTCAAAGACAAATCTGTACTCATATTGCTCGCAAGGAGTTCATCATGTTACGCAAGGCTGCCATTTATTTGCAATCCAGTTGGAGAGGTACGCCATTACAGTTAAAAGAATATTGCATTTGGATTCTTGTAGACATGGACATTCTGAAAATTATATGGTGAATCTTTCGGTCGTTAAGTGGTTTGATCCAGGGGATGACAAAATTGAATTCAATTCAGATACTAGGCTTTGAATTTTCAAGTTTGACTTAACTCGTAAAAAACTCCACTATAGCATTTGTCCCACTCTAGCATGCCATTTAGATTTCAATTTTGAATGTTTCAAAATCTTGTCTTTTTATTTTTTATTTTTTATTTAATGAAATAAAAGTCTCTCATGGTGCTTGTGAAGAAGAACCTACAGGTAATCTGTCGAATTTTCAGAAACCTTTCGGGCATGGTCCAAGCCTTGGATGCTGAACTTCTAGAAGAAAGGCATTGTGTGACATTTGAATGATATGGGTGATTCAGAAACTCTCAGCCATCAGCCATAGATATGCTTTTTCCTAACTTTTCAAACTGACAATTTTCTTCCCAAATTTTGCCATATCTGGGTTTTGTTGGTTTGAATTGCAATTTGGTTTGGACCCATGTGTGCAGGAGTCCTCTTTGCTGGTAGAAAATGATGAAAAGAACTCGGTTGGTAATCTCAAGTGCCCCATGGATGCTAAAAAAAAGCGTAAAAGACGAAGTATTGCCAGATTGGCAAAGGTAACTTCTTTCGTTTCTTGTCTTTATAATAAATTTGCAGTGGTTCTGTTTTGTTTTTGGAATTAAGTGTTGGCTATTACGCACAGTAGTTGTCAGTGTTGGAGATCCTTGGGTAACAACATTTAATCAATCACATCTTTATGTGTTGGTTGGAGATGTCTTTCTTTTCCACCATTGCAGGATTTTCATCATTGCCAATGATCAGCTCAAGATGATCAGATTCCACTTGCCAATCCTCTCCTTGAGCAGTATTCAAGCATCTGATTTGGATTGTTTAATTGAATTTGCATTTTTTTTTTCAAGAATGGGCAATCAAAAATCATGTAGATGAGTCATACATGATGCAATGTCAAATAAAGGATTGTATATGTAAATCTCATACTGTTATGCATGGTTTGCATCTTAGAATTGTTCTTGAATGATACTAGTAGCAATTGCACCTACTGGCAGCATTACGATTATCTTAGCTGGACAATTCTGTCTCTATGAAATAAACTCTCTTTGTCGGACAATATATCCTTATAAAATCAACTCCATGTTATAAAATCCTGATATTGTCTACAAAAAGATATGATTGTTGAGGAAAATTCTCTAAGCATGTTATATTACCAGATGTAAATGATCTTCTCTCATCCAACTCCATGTTATAAAATCCTGATATTGTTACAATTTCTGCTAAGGAAGAGAACAGGTTTGTAATTTATATTTCATTACATTTGGTTAGTGCCCTTTTATTGTTCTTCAGTGCACACTCAGTGTCTACCATTTCTTTCTTCCCATGCAACATCATCATTTGCAACAGCACGACTGCCAGAAGCAGAGGTTCTCCTGAAATGGAAAGCCAGCCTCTTTCCATCACGAGCTCTCTACTCATGGTCACTTCCTGCTACTAATGCTACCACCAACACTTTCTCTCCATTCAAATGGATTGGGATCTCATGCAACAGCCTTGGAAGTGTGAGAGAGATAAGCCTGCCGAGTGCGGGTTTGCAAGGTAAGCTTCAAAGGTGTAACTAGATTTTGTCTTTATAAACGTTCTTTTTTGTTTCTGCAGTCTGCTATGAAACACTGTGTTATGATACATCAGTTGGATTGTAATAAAAAGGTAAAATTTGTCCAACTCTTTTTCTTCCTTGTTCTTCTCATAAAAAAGGTTAAATTTGAAATATTTGTCACTTTGAACATATTGTGTGGATTTATGACACTATCTCTTTGATGCGCCACAGTGCTATGGTTGTTTGAACTTTGGCACGTGCAAACCCCACCTAGTTGTAGCTCTTTCTGACTCATGTATCAAAGTTATGATTTCGAATCCACTTTGTTCCGTAGAGACTAAGTGAAGTATTGTTTATTTAGAAATATGGATGTAGGATGCATTGTATGATTTGATTGCTATTTGTAATAAATGTATCATTTTTTTTTTTACTTAATTGCATTTTATGTACTATTCCTATCGGCATTAATTGTATTAGCTTAAATGAGTTGATCAATCACAGCAGGTTCTTGCAATGTTAAGGTTCTTGCAATGTTAACAGACACCATTGATATAATTTTTTTTAATTAGCTACGAATATTAGCCATAGCCATGATCCTTAAAATCGTAGCTATTGCTTACTTTAGCATATTGTTACGGATTTCATTCCACTTTTAGCTACAGATAGTATCCGTAGCTGTATATACATTTCGTTACAGATAGTATAGCTACGGATTATATTCGTAGCTATTAATACATATTGCTATGGATATAATCCGTAGCCATTGGTTTTTGACCTTTGGCTACCCCACCAATAGCTATGGACGTGCTATGGACTAGATCCGTAGCAAAAGGTCTTTTGCTACGGTTTTTATCCGTAGCCGTTGCCCCTTTTTCTGGTAGTGCTTGTGTGGGTCCTTGGCTTATGTAGCTTAAAACTTAAGTCCTTTGTGTAGGACCTTTGCTCTTGTGTAGGGCATAAACGTTTGCCTTGTGTAGGTATGTTTAGGTACCTTGTGTAGGTTGTAAAGGTTTAAGGTAAACCTGATTTGAAACCTTCATTAGTGAAATCCGATACACTCAAGGGTTGAGTGCGTCCACCGGGAGTGGAGTAGGCACATAGCCGAACCACTATAAATGACTGTGTTTGGGATTGCTATTTACATATTCTTTTATTGTGTTTACTTTGAATGTTCACATGAAGCATGATAACATGATTATCTAGAACTGATAAGAATCACATCCCACACACTTTCACGTAGTTCATATCATTGACTATTTACTAGATCTTGTTTAAATATTGAGTAGTCTTGTGATTGGATCCTCTACTTAGCTTGGAAGCTATTAGAGTTGAATTGAGTATATCTTGATTGTTGCATATTAGATCAAGATTAGGATAATAAGATTTTTAGCTGTCATAAAATTTTAGAAAGTCATATTCACCTCTTTCTAAGACACTTTGACCTATTCCTACTTCTACTATAACAGTCCTTACCGCAATTTCAATTGGTATCAGAGCAGGTTTCTCTTAAAGGTTTAACCGCCTATAGAGTAATCTTGATTGGAGTTGGAAATCATGGTCAAAGGGGAGGGCTCATCTGTGTCCAAACCTCCCGTATTTGATGGTTCAAATTATGCATATTGGAAGACAAGGATGCACTACTTTTTGAAATCTTTGGATTATGATGTTTGGGACATAGTTGAAACTGGATATATGTCACCAACTGATCAAATAGGACTGAAAAAATGGCACTACTATCTCCAAACCTAAATCCAAAGAAATGTGGTCTGCATACGATAAAGAAAGACAAACATTTGAAGCAAAAACAATGAATGCTATTTACTATGTTGTGTCCCAAGAAGTCTTTAATCAAATCAGTATGTGCAAAACATCAAAAGAAGCATGGGATTTGTTAGAAACAACCCATGAGGGAACCGGCACAGTGAAAATATCCAATCTGCAACTTCTAACATCATAATTTAAATATCTCAGAATGGAGGAACATGAGACATTTATGGAATTCTTTATAAAACTAAACATCGTCTGCAATTCCATGGGTGGACTGGGAGAGAGTTCCGGTCTCAAAATTTTGTAGGAAAATTCTAAGATCCCTACCATCGAAGAGTGTAGAAACATGAATGAAATGAAAGTAGAAGAACTAGTAGGTTCCCTACAAACATTTGAACTACACTTCAAACTAACCCTCAAATCCAAAAGCATTGCCCTCAAAGCTGCAAAACACACCACCATTAATGAGGAGGAGGAGAGTGAAAGAGAAAACGAGGATGAGGAAGTGGCTCTCTTGGGCCAACGGTTCAAGAATTTTTTTTAACAAAAACCGTAGCCGACCATTCAACTACAAAGGCAAACAATTGGACAACAAGCGCCATATAGGCAAACCTCTTAAAAGGTCCAAAGAGTCTCAGTATTACAATTGCCTAAAATTTGGGCACTTGTTCACTGAATGTCCCACCAAAAAGACTAAGGGAAAGGCCATGGCAGCCACATGGGATGACACTGAAGAATCAAACTCAGAATTCAGTGATTCAGAGAGTGATGGAGACCAGAAATCCTTAAAAATACTCGTGGTCTCCACATCCACTAACATTCCCCTGGAAACTGAGGAAATTGATGAACCACGGGCCAAAGGGACACTTCCATTAGATGATGAGAAAGAAGAAGAAGAGGAAGAAAAGGATAATATACATGATGCCTATGATCAACTCAATATACGTAGCATCAATATCCTTAAAAGACTTGGTATCAATGAAAATAAAAATAAATTGTTGCAAATGGATCTAGACAAAACTTTAGAGATCAATACACATTTGATTAATGATCTTCAACAATACCACTCAGATAATGATAGGCTGGAAAGAATTAATTCATTTCTCAAAACTGAGTCAGTAAAACTAAACAAATAGATTGAATTATTGAAAGATGAAAACATGCATCTTAAGAATGAAAATCACACACTTATTTTTGATGCAGAAAAATCTAAAAAAATTGTTGAGCTTAGCTACAAATTCTCCTAAAGTAGCAAAAAACTTGAAAGACTTTTAGGAATGGGGAGAACTCAAAGAGATAAGAGAGGATTGGGATATGAAAATTGCAAACCAAATCCCACTCCCGCAGCACCAATACCTAAGAATGGTGCTGCCTTAGGAAGTAACACAAGGGCCACTCCTGTATGTCATTCGTGTGGATACTCAGGTCACTACAAGTTTGAATGCCTAACCTTTGGGAGGACTCAACACAATTCTGGTCTGAACCTTACTGGTAAATATTAACCAACCAGAAGAATAATGTAAAATGTAAAAAGTCCACCAAAGTACTTGGTAAGAGGTAAGACACATCTATCTCCACTGAAAATGACAAAAAGAATGGAGGAACTATTTAGTCAAGTGGCTCAACTGAATCAAAAAACAAAGGAGTTAATGAAACAAGGGAATATGATTCAGTTACCCAATGTACCCAGACAAACCCATAGTAAAGAGAAAATAGTATCTCCCAGAAAAACTGTCACTAAATGGGTAATGAAAAACAAGAGAAATTGTTTAGTAACTCATTCATTTTCAAAAACAGGCAATGACCTGGATAGCGGGTGCTCAAGACACATCACGGGTGACAAGTCACTTCTCTCAAATTATTCAAATCTTGATGATGGGAAGGTCACCTTTGGACATGGACACACCGTTAAGGTAATGGGACATGGGACTATTGTTGGATTAGAAATGCTCAAAAATGAGAATGCTCTTTGCGTAGAAGGATTGACACACAACCTTCTAAGCATTTCTCAAATATGTGACAACAAGCATATGGTGACTTTCTCCAAACAAGAATGCAAGATCTCTGACCTATCAGGAAAATCAAATATGAAGGGTCTTCGCACTAGTGACCAATGCTATGTCCTGAAACACAATAGGCAAGATGATCCATCTGCCTAGTATCACCTGAGCATAGATAATAAGTGCAGGTCATGGCATCTAGGCCCGGACATGCATGAGAAATGATGCACTTTTGTGGTTATTATGATATATCCAAGGTTTGTATACCTCATCAAGTTCCTTTTGAATATGAACATAGAAAATGTTTATAATTTTGGTTTTCACAATATTTTGTACAAATTTGTTGTGTATACAAGCTATGAAGGAAATACCTTATGATGTGCATCTCTGAGAGTCGATCAAAGGACACAGATCAATGTCATATTTTTCACTTTGATGAGTCAGTCGATGAATCAAATGACTCATCGATGATATCGAGCACAGTTCGATTTCATCGAAGCATTCTTAGAATCAGAAGTGTCACACATTGTAGAATGTCATCGAACACCTCTTCGATAACATCGATTAGAGGCACTCGATGTGATCGAATCAGATTCGATGACATCGAATAAGCCTGCCCGATAAAAAGCGGGCGAGCGGGAAAAAGTTTCTTTTTGTCGGTTCTTCTTCTTGGTTTCGTTTCTTCACGCCATTGACGATTTGGGTAGTCGTCTACAACTCAAAACCAAAACTCCCTAGGTATTTTCCTTCTTTCCTTAAAGGTATTCGTTGATAGATTATTTTTTTTTTTTTTAAATACTCTTCAGTCCTTCATTGTCTTGCTCATTTTTTTAAAGGTTTTTCTATCATTCTTCATCTTGCAGTTGTGTCTGCCCAATCCAACATGTCTAAGGACAAAGGGAAGGCTCCAATAGTAGGAGAATCATCACGATCAACTCGAAAAAAGGCCTTGGCTTTATGGGAAAGAGCTAGGGCTCAGGAATCCCCTGCTTGCCACCGATGTCCCACTGCTGGACAGTCGTCGCGCCATGAGGCCTTGTCTGCGCCTCTAGTACCTGTTCCCACTCCAGTGATTCTGCCTCCCCACGCCAACATGTTGGAAAAATATATGGGGCAAAGTCTGGTACATGAACGTAAAGTGGATAGGGAGTGTATTCAGGCATTTGATATAGAATCTCTGTTGTCGGCTGTCGATTGGTCTCCTGTTTTGGATTTTGGTGGGCCATGCCATAACGAGCGAACCTATCAGTTTCTCGTATATTGTCACTCTCTAGTTCTTGAGCCTCCTTCTATAATAGTCACAGTCGGAGAAATGAGTGTAGAAATCACAGCCAAGTCCATTGCAAATCTGTTTGGTCTCACTCTTTCTCCTGTCGGCCTGTCTAACCTTGATCTTGATGACCCAACGGTCCGATCCCTGGTCACCAAATTCTTATGCTACAGTAGAGACGTCCCTTGGTATCAAGGGAATGCACTTAGGGCAAAATGATTGGATTTTTTTTTTTTTTTTTGGGTAATGGTGCCCATGGATGGGCTAGATGATATATATATTTTTTGAATGGTTCAAACACTAGTTCACTGCTAAGTTTGGGCAATTTCCTTAAGTGCTCTTATAAATGAATGATAATCTTTCTGAGCTTAATATTGAATGTTTATGGCGTGAATGATAACTGTACAATGGTGATAGGCTTATTACTGTTTATTATATGTCCATGGAAGTGTTTAATTATGTTGTGGAATGATGATTTCAGTGCTTTATATCCAAATGCATATCCGTGTCTCTGCTGTAATCTATGAAATGTTGATTGAACTACTATCTTTCTTATGCATTTTGGAGATATGCTTACATGTTATGAAATGAAAATTGTCTTCTTTATGGAATGAGGATTCCCTGCCATGGGATGATCCCTACATGGCCCTCTTATTACATTGATTCTCCCAGTTTCTTCAAGTTCAACTTTAGTCAATCGATCTGATATTGGTATATCCTAACCTTTGCCAATGACTGACAAAAAGGGGGAGAAGAAATTCCGCCATGAGAACAATTGTATGCATGATGATACAGGTGATAGGGGGAACAACTGCGAGGAGATAGGGGAGCAGCTACATGAAGCCTCCATGTTGTGTATGAACTCAATAGAAAATTTGTAAAATTGTGTAAAGTTCATGTACACACAATTTAGGGAGTTTTTCTAGGTATTTTTTGTTTTGTTACGTAATTGACAAAGGGAGAGATTGAAACTGCCCTGGCTTGTCAATTAGCATGAGGGTTGAGTCGATGAGTCAAGTGAGCCCCATATGAAGATCATACAAGCTATTGCCTTAACCAGATGTGTGTTCTGAGCTCGTCACAGGTAAATTAAGCCTCACATCCTATGTCCCAAAACACCCACGTAAATCAATCCTTAGAAACCTTAGAACAACATAGGAGTTAAAAGTCTAAAAACTTGTTTTTAAACAGGAAAATTTTCTAAGTTTTCTGCCCTGTTCGATGACATCGATTTTACGTCGATAACATCAAACACTCATGTTTGATGACATCGAACAGACTTCGATAACATCGAAATGAGACCTTTTATGTCCAGTAACCTCATAATATTTGGACAAAATATTCGATGAATCGACATACCTTCGATAACATCGAACATCAGTAATCGATGACATCGAAGGTTAGTCGATGAGACCGAAGGACTTAGAGCATTGTCCAGCAAATCTTCTTGGAAAATATATATTCTGACATTGCTCAAGGAATCGAACGAGCTTCAATGTCATTAGAATTCAAATTTCGATGACATCGAGCAAAGTTCGATAACATCGAATCTGGACATGTCTATCCAGCAAGCTTGAAAGGAAAATCAAATGGAAATGTTCGAGGAAATGAGATATACTCAATATCGTTAAAATTCAAACTTCGATCATATCGAGGGAGCCTCGATGATATCGAAAAAGGACAAAGAAGTGTCCAGCGAGCTTTCAAGGAATATCTTCTAAAAAGATCATTGAATCGAACTGGGATTCGACGACATCGAAATTTGAATTTTGATGACATCGAAATTTGAATTTCGATGACATCGAATCAGGTTCGATGACATCATAGACAACCTTTAAAATGTCCAGCAAGCTCTTATGTGTATAACGTCGAGGAATCGAACTGTTATTCGATGACATCGATCTTCTTTCAAAAAGTTCCCGAAATGTTTTTCAGTTGGGTTCGTATCATCGAATTGTGATCCGATAGCATCGAAAGTATATGTTCAATGACATCAAATCAGGTTCAATGACATTGAACTCAGTCAGACTCTGACAATTGAATTTCCGTTGGAGCTTTTTGCCTTTATAAGGAGAGCTTGTTCTTGGCTGTTGGATTGAGAAAAAAAGAGAGAGCACTTTGAGAGAATAATTGCAAACCACCTACCCTAAGCCCTTTTTCTCATGGGAGTTCATTCTTTAATCCACTCTTATCATTGATATTCAATAGAGTGGATTGGGGAATGAACTTTCTCATTCAAGGATCATCCAGCTACCATCGTAATGGCAAACCATTGAGATGGGATCCCTTAAATGCTTAAGAACTTGGAATTACTCCGTCCCTTAAATGAGTGATATTCATTAGAGTAGATTCCAACATAACCTTGACCCAACCTGTAGCTTCACATTGGAGTATCATCAGTGTTGCGGATCAAGGGAGCTAAAGAATCTCCGTCATCAAAGGAGAGCGTCTTCATCAACGTATAGAACAGGGCTCATCTACTTATCTATAGGTCATTAGACTCCAGAGACCCTGTTGATCATTCCTTGTGTAGGATTGGGTCATAAGTGCATCTCACCCCTTACAAGCCCTCATAGGAGGCTTCCGACGGGAGAGTACGTTTAGGTTCTTAGTGTAGGACCTTTTCTCTTGTGTAGGGCATAAATTTAGGTCCTTTGTGTAGGTCCTTGGCCTGTGTAGCCTAAACTAGGGTCCTTGTGTGGATCCTTGACCAGTGTGGTCTAAACTAGGTTCCTTATGTGGATCATTGGTTTGTGTGGCCTAAAACCTAGGTTCCTTGTGTGGATCCTTGGCCCATGTGGCCTAAAACCTAGGTTCCTTGTGTGGATCCTTGGCCTGTGTGGCCTAAAACCTAGGTGCTTTGTGTAGGACCTTTACTTTTGTGTAGGGCATAAACATTTTCCTTATGTAAGCAGTTTTAGGTACTTTGTGTAGGTTGTAAAGGTTTGAGGTAAACCTGATTTGAAACCTCCTTTAGTGAAATCCGGTACACTCAAGGGTTGAGTGCGTCCGGCGACAGTGGAGTAGGCACATAACAGAACCACTATAAACGACTGTGTTTGGGATTGCTATTTGCATATTCTTTTATTGTGTTTATTTTGAATGTTCACATGAAGCATGATAACATGATTATCTAGAACTGATAAGAATCACATCCCACACACTTTCACATAGTTCATCCATCATTGACTATTTGTTATATCTTCTTTAAATATTGAGTAGTCTTATGATTGGATCCTCTACTTTGCTTGGAAGCCATTAGAGTTGAATTGAGTATATCTTGATTGTTGCATATTAGATCAAGATTAGGATAATAGGATTTTTAACTGTCATAAAATTTTAGAAAGTCCTATTCACCCCCCTCTAGGACACTTTGACCTATTCCTACTTCTACTATAGCGGTCCTTATTGCAATTTCAACGTGTAGTGACATCTAATCCATCAATCACATTTGAATAGTAATTTTATGCCATTGGATCAAATATCAACCTAATTCCCAACTTGGGTGGATCATATAAAAGGCAATAATGGAAAATAGGCACACAATAAACATTATGTGTGAGGTTTATAATAGTGTCTAAATATTGAATATAATATGTTAATTAAGCTCCTCCCACTATGATAAAGAGACCTATCAAACATTTCGATGAGTGAAAACTCAGGTGGGCTATAACACTTAATTTTAAGTGGTTCATTGATGCAGGAAAGAGTTTGAAACGATAAAGAAGAAGATCAGGAAAGAATTTGAAATGATAAAGAAGAAAATCGCCATCTTTCTTAAGTAGTAAGGGCCATGAATCCACAAGGTATCTTAATTAAGTCTATAAGAAAAAAGAGAGAAAAGTCAAATTCTTTTATTGAATAATGTGTTTTTGAATTCTCGATTACACTCTAATGAAGAAAACAGAAACTCTAATTAGAAATTACACAAAATAGTAAAAAAATCTCTCAAAAGAATAAATTTATCAAAAATAGAAACGTTAAATAAACTTTACCTAAGCATTCCTGATTTTATTAAAAGCAATGTCTAAAAAAAGAAAATACTAAAACTGCAAGAATGAGGAGATACGATGAAAATGAAAATTTCTAAAAATAGTATTATTTTTCTAAAATCATAATTTTAAACATCAAGACAAGCATTTTTCACAAAACGAACATCCACAACCTACTATATAGGTTGATTGACCCCGGAACCATTGTCACATAAATATTAATAGGTTGTGCATTTCATAACGATGCATAATTAAAAAAATTACGATAGTTTAAAAGTCAATACTTCAAATAACAATTTCTTTATATCTAGAATGAAGGTCGTTGAACTAGGCACGCCTGGGATCGAGTTTAACATGAAATTCACCGAGCCCAACTTGAAATTGATAGAAGCTAACATGAAATTCACTGAGCCCAACACGACATTGACCGAGCCTAACATGAAATTCACCGCACCTAACTGAAATTGACTGAGCCTAACATGAAATTCATCGAGCCCAACATGAAATTCACTGAGCCCAACTCGAAATTGACCGAGCCTAACTGAAATTCACCGAGCTGAAGATGAAATTGATCGAGCCTAACATGAAATTCACCGAGCCCAACATGGAATTCATCAAGCCCAACTCGAAATTGATTGAGCTTAACATGAAATTCACTGAGCCCAACTTGAAATTGATTGAAGCTAGCATGAAATTCACCGAGCCCAACATAACATTGATGGAACCTAACATGAAATTCACTGAGGCTCGGTCAATTTCATCTTTGGCTCGATGAATTTCATCACACCTCGCTTCTGAAAACTCGAGTTCACTCAACTCAGTCGCTGAGTCAGAGGTGCGATTTGAAATGGGGAATAATGAACATATATATTACATATAAATTACATAACCATGCTAGGTAATCAAACCATAATTAGACATTATTATAATGATCCAAATATCAATATTAAACGTAAATATCCAAATTAAAGCCATCCACTTGGCCAAACTTGGCTGAATATACACACAAACATTATTCAATCTCAAAATTAAAAATAATAATCTTTATTCAATATTCATCAAATATTCAGGAGTATGCATGTTTCTCAAATGCATCACTATGCTCTCAGAGTTTCCAATTCCTTCTTAGAACTTGAATGGTTTTTCAATCAACAACATGAGCTAACAGCCTAGTAAACAATTATACTCATGATTCATAACAAAATCAAGATACAAAAGCATGAACATATAATTTAGTATACCAACTACTATAGGATAGTTATAAGTTGAATAACTAAGGTTATAGCTACACACTACTAATAACATTTAAATATTGCATATTTATCCTCTCAATTGCATTATCTTTCCTAGTATTTAAGTATTTAATCGATTTAATTATATATGCCTTTACATGCAAGTTGATTTAGGACCTAAAGATGAATACGTGCTTAAAAGATAGATTTAAATCTCAAAATAATGATCAATGAAGATTGAAAGTCTGAAAGATATTACCTAAGATTTCAAGAGCCAAAGATTCGAGAAAACAAAGTATAAAGGATGGAAAGATATTGAAAAATTATACAACTCAATAACAAACCATTTGGTCCCACCTGAGGTAGGTTCGGTTCGACTGAAAGTGCACAAGACAGTCCAGTAAGATAAAGTGATTTCTAGACTTAATTTAGTTCAACATTCGGTTCGACTGAAGCCATGTTCGGTCCCACCGAAGGAGGGTTTGGTCCGACTTGAGGGAGACAGAGACTTCAGATGGATTTTCAGGAAATTTGGCTACAACTGAAGTGATGTTCAGTGCGATCAAAGGGTGAGTCGGTGCGACCAAAGTGGAATAAAAGTATGTAAATTTGAAGTCGATTCCAAGTTGTGCAGATTTTTCCTATTTAAAGGGGTGTTTTGAGTTATTCTAAAGACGAATCAAGGCTTCTGAGAGTGACCTAGGGGTGGTGGAGCTTCTACGGAGCCATCCTTCTTCTTCAACTTCTTAATTTTAGTTTGTTTTTCTTTTGTTTTAATTCTAGGATATTAGTCATGCTAGGCTAATTTCTTAGCTAAGGCTAAGGGATGAAACTTGTAGTTCATTATAGTGTTTATTTTATATGATTCAACAAACAATGGTTTAAATGATGATATTAGATTGGGATTGATCTAATTTTACTTTAAAGTTTTTTAATTGTTTATTTCTGATTATTTTTTTTTGCACTACGAGTACAATGAATACTTTAATTTACCAATTGTTTAGCTTTTATTTAGAGAAGAATTCAATCTGTATAATTGATTGATCTATGGTTGCCTAAGGGTGCTTTAAACACTTTTGATTACCTGCGATTGAGATTTGAGTGCTTCATAAGAGAATCGTTCAATCGAATTCATATCTTATTATTGTTTATGATTGGTTTAATAGAATTATCTTCCAATTGGATATGATAGGACTTTGATTCTAATTGAGTTATGAGAGTTGAATTAGTAAATTAGATATTGTGATTGCTATAAGTTGATTCCTGAATTCTTAGTCTTTTATTATTTATTTAAAAATATTTTTTACTTTGCTGGATTAAAAACCCAGACCAACTGTCAATGATCAATGATCTAACCGTTGATTGGATAATCCTATAGAAGGTCCATTTCCTATTAATATACCCTTTTTATTTCAATTCGAACCATCCATCAAATTAAAAACTTACATTTAAGTTAAGATCTTATTTTAAGATACATTTAATGCTAAGATCTATTTGATCCATACTGTTGAATTTCATCATTCATCTTAAATTTACATGTAATGATTTTGGATTAAGGGCTAGGTGGAGTGGATATTACTTTTTATACATTAAGCCCTTCAAATGGGCATCTAAGCTCAGAATGAACGGTTGTATTGAGTCTGATTGAAATTCTAACTATCCAAATCATTCATTTCATCTTTTTCTTTAATTTCCATGGCTTAGATCTAAGATTGGTTCAGTGATCATGATGATCGTGATCAAATCGAGGTATTTTTGTGTTTTAGAGCACAAACTAGCTTTAGATTTCAGAATCCACCGTTGAAACTTAGTGTAAGTAGTGAGGCCCACTTTGATATACAATTTAGAGTGATGGGGTTCATTGGTGCATCACTTGATCATTGGTAGAAATTGTATCTAGGTGGCTTTGATAAAGACTGGGTTCAAATCTCCTTTGGATTCTTAAATCCATGACCCAAGGTGGGGTCCACATAAATTGGCATTTTTAATTTCTATATGATCTTATTGAAGGACACAAAATTTTCATCATATGAATCATCATACATTACATTATCATTATCATGATCTTAACAATATTAAACTTAACTATCAAATCTGAATCAAAATCTCATGGTGGAGCCTGTAAAAAATGGTTGTGATCAGATCAGGTGGGCCCACACGATCATCATTTATCAATGTCTAAGATATTGAAAGTTCACTCTAGATATACATATGTTTCTCGTTATCTAACTTTCGATCTCGTGGTGGGCTGCCCACCAAATCCACGAGCTGATTAGTATTCAACGACACTTGGGCAATCCAAATCCATGGGATGGATTGGATTTCCCTACTTTCGCCATGTGGGGCCCATCACATATAATCGAAGTTGTTCCATACAATTGAGCATTGATCAAAACTTTAGATTTATCTATAAATTAAGTGTTCCAAGTGTGCGTGTACAACATACATTATCATTATACAAAATTAATGTATATTAGAAACAAATCTACATCTTCATCTTAGGATGGTGTGGTGGGGCCCACTTTCAAGATCAAGATCCTAATGGGTCTCACTACAAACAATGATTGGGTAAGCAAGATTCTACCCTTAAAATCATTATAACCACAAAGGTGATTTCAAGATTTTTTATGTATAGATTTTGATGTACATAATGTAGTTATACAAAAAATTAGATCTGGCCTGCTAGGACCTTGATATCATAGATTCAACACAAAAATTCTGATGTAGAGCGGGTCGCGTACACTTTCATGTCCAAGATGGATTAGAGAAGGCTCGATCAAAAGTAGAAGTCATCAAAACTGTCAGAACCTTAAAATAGGCATATCTCACAAACTAGAATGAGTTACTCAACATACCAATATGATTTTTGGGTACGACGAGCTACTTTAGCCAACCAACCAGGCGAGGCCGGGTTGCCTACGCCAAATTTGGGAGATTCAATCATATCGACAGTTGAATTTGCGGTCGTCTCTAGATCCTCGGTTAGGATCTCTAATGAGTAAGTTTTGTAAGACCTAGACAGTCAGTCCCAAGTTGGAACTAGTAGAAGCATGCATTGGGGGATCGAGATGGAGAGTCATTCCGAGGAGGGGCTTGGCCAACTTGGGTTCTTCTATTGGGTTGTTGCCAAGCTCCTTTTGATGTTGGCTAGATTAGCTATCTTCGGCCGCTTTGGCCAACTTTTTTAATGTATCTGCTTTGGAGTTTTCTGACCTGGGGATCAGGATGACATCACACTACTTAGGGAATTTGCTGATAAGTTCTCGGGCCCTTTATAAATAGGCAATCATTCTTTCTTCCTTGGCCTGGTATTCGTTGGCTATGTGGTTGACAATGAGCTATGAATCACTATAAACTTTTAGGCTCTGATCTCCCATTGTTGCTGCTAATTTGAGTCCAACGAGTAATGCTTCATATTCTGATGCGTTGTTTGATGTTTGAAATCTAAATCTTAAGGCATATTGTGTGCAGGTCTGATTAGGAGCATCAAGGACTACCCCAGCCCCGCTGCCTTTAGAGTTAGATGAGCCATTGACGTACAATGTCTAGGTCGGTAGGTCTGGCTTAGTTGCCCAGTTTGTAAGTTGATCAGTTTCGCTGCTCAGATTGGTCTCCAGGTCACGCTCGCATGCAAGCTCAACAATAAAATTAGCCATTACTTGGCCCTTGATGGTGGTCCAGGGTTGATATTTGATGTCGAATTTGTTGAACTTGATTGCCCATTTTGTGAGTCTTCCTGACACCTCAGGCTTTTGGAGTACCTGGTGGAGAGGTTGGTTGGTCGAGACTATAATCATATGGGCTTGGAAATAAGGTCGTAGGCAGTGGGACGACACGATCAAAGCCAGGGCGAGCTTCTCGATATCTAGATACCTGGTTTCAGCCAGGACCAAGGCTTTGCCGACGTAGTATACCAATAGTTGCTTCCCTCCTTATTCCCAGATAAGGGCCGAGCTGACCGTTGTTATTGAGACTGCTAAGTATAATAGTAGCGGTTCTCCTGGCTTGGGCTTTGAAAGTAGTGGGGGTGAACCTAAGTATTGTTTGAGCTGTTGGAAGGTAAGCTCGTATTCCTCGGTCCACTCTATCTTCTGTTTTCTTTCAACTGCTTGAAGAAGGGGAGACACTTGTCATTGGTTCGGGAGATGAAACGGTTGAGGGCGGCTACTCTCCCCTTGAGGCATTGAATTTCTTGCATCGTTCTGCTCGAGTTCATGTCCAGCAGAGTTCAAATTTTGTCGAGGTTCGCCTTAATCCCTCATTTGGTTGATCAGAAAGTCAAGGAACTTTCCCGAGTTGACACCAAAGGCACATTTGCCCGGATTCAGCTTCATACGATATTTCTGCAAAATTGTGAACATCTCCTCGAGGTCAACGATGTGGCCTGTAGCTTTGATGCTCTTGAAGAGCATGTCATCAATGTAGACCTTTATGGAGCATCTGATCTGCTGAGCGAACATCCTGTTAACGAGTCGCTGGTATGTGGCTCCAGTGTTCTTCATCCCGAAGGGCATGAACTTGTAGCAGTAGAGTCCTTTGTTGGTGACAAAGGTCATGGACTTGGTGTTCCGAGCTGCTGTGAGGATGTGTGGTGATCTGATTATATCCCACATAAGCATCCATGAAGCTTAGGAGTTTGTGCCCGGCTGTGCTGTCGACCAGCTGGTTGATTCGCAAAAGAGAAAAACTGTCCTTGGGGTAGGCTTTGTTCAGGTCGGTGTAATCAACACAGACCCACCACTTCCTATTGCAATTTTCACCAAGAAAATGTTGGTAATCCAGTCAGGGTAATAGATTTCTTCGATAAAACCTACTTCGAGGAGTTTGCCAACCTCTTCACCGATGATGAAGTATTGTTCTGGTTTGAACGCCTGTCGCTTTTGCCTCACTGGTCGGTGGTCGGTGGTCGGGGTCGACATTTAGTTTGTGAACCATCACTTTTGGGCTGATGCTAGGCATATCCCGATGGGACTAGGCAAATATGTTGGCTTGCCACCAGAGGAGGTCTATGATCTCATCCCACAGAGCTGGAGCCAGTGATGAGTTGACCTGTACTGTTCAGGTCAGATCAGATTCATTGAGTGGTGTGGTCACAAGGTCCTCCATTGGACACCCTCTTTTGATTGAGTCCTCTCGAGAATCAAGGGAGGTGATGGCCATGGCGTGGTGTTGTGTCCTTAGTACCATGGAGTAGCACTGACGAGCTTCCTGTTGATCTCCTTTGACCTACACAAATCCATGCTCGGTTGGGAATTTCATTGCAAGGTGATAAGTACTACTGCTCGTAAAGTGTTGAGGGATGGTCATCTGAGGATAATGTTACAAACGGAAGGGTATTCGACTATAAGGAAGTCGATCATGGTCGTTGTCTGGTTCTGCCCTTCTCGCACTGTAATCGGGAGCTGTATGGATCCCTCGGAGGTGACTCCGTCCCTTGCGAACCTGAGCAAGGGAGTTTTAACAGGTCGAAGTTGGGACCTTTCGATTCCCATTTTGTCGAAGGCTTCGATGAAGAGGATGTTGGCCAGGCTGCCAGTGTCCACCAAAATTTGAAACACTTTACGGTTGACTATAGTCATGGCCACCACCAGTGCATCATCATGGGGGTGGTGGACACCTCGGGCATCCTCTTCAGTGAAGGTCAGCTCATAGGATGCCACTTTCTGTTCCTTTGGAGGTTTGCTGGTGATGTGGGCTTGGTGTTCCGAGCTATTGTGGCTGATACTTCGGGCATGGGCTCTGCATGCTCGGTTTGAGTCCCCTCCTCCATCAGGTTTACCGAAGATGGTGCGGATTTCTCCAGTAGCCTCGTTATTATTGATGGGCTACTTATTCTTTTGATTTGACCATTCTTCCCTCTTATTGATATATTCTTGTAAATGCTTGTTACAGATGAGGGCTTCGATCTCTTCTTTAAGATTGAAGTAGTCGCTGGTGGAGTGCCCATGATTGCGGTGGAAGTGGACATACTTTCGTTTGTCCCGCTTGTCAACGTTGAACTTCATCTTGTTTGGACATTTGAGGAGCCATTTGTCCCGAACTTCCATAAGAATCTGCTCGAGCGTTGCGTTGAGGGAAGTGTAAGAGCTGAATATGCTCTCTGGTCATCTGCTCGGATGCTGACCTCTAGTCTAATTGTCGTCTCTTCTCTGCTTGTTGCTGGGGGCCAACACCTGTTCTAGCTTAGGTCGCTTCTCCTTGGTCGAGCCTCCTCTGTTCTGAGTAGCTTTTCGTGAGCTAAAAAGCTCCTCGGCGTTGGAGTATTTTTGAGCTTGGTTGAGGAGATCGACCAATGTCGTCAGTAGGTTCTTACCGAGCTTAAAGAGAAATCTTCCCTCCCTCAGGCCATCCATCATAGTGGCTATGGCGATCTGATCTGAGTAGCCCTCTACTTGCATCGCTTCTAGGTTGAAGCATTTGATGTAACCTTCAATAACTCATCTTCTTTCTAGATAACAATGAGGAGATGAATTGTTGGTTCGAGCATTTCTTTTCCTCCGATGAAGCTAGTGATAAAGGCCTTGTTGAGTTGTGTGAACGAGCTAATGGATTGTGGCTTTAATTGTTGAAACCACTTCTGAGCTGCTCCTATTAGAGTTAAGGAGAATGCCCGACACATAACCGCAGTGGATGCACCATGAAGCTCCATCCATGCCCTGAAAGATTCCAGGTGCTCGGCTGAGTCAGTGGTCTCGGAATAAGGAGCGATCTGTGGCATCCAAAATCTGGGCAGGAGCTGAGCATGAATGACGTCAGCAGTGAACGGCGGCTCAGTTTTCTCCTACATGGCCTCTATTGAGGTCAGAGCGTATACGCGGTAGGCTTACTGCATGTTGCCGATCTGATCTCATAGTTCGCTGAGCTCAGCCCTCGAAGGGTCTTTGTTTTCAGTTACTGTTTTGGCCTCGGCCTCGGGAGCTTTGCTACACCTCTTCTTCTCCAACTCATGACGTAAGTCGAAGGCAGCCAGCATGACAATCCCGAAGCGTGGGAGGGTTCTCATCTTGGTGCTTCACTGACTTATCTATTCCTCGGGAGCTAGTGAGTGCTTGAGATGGTGCAAAAACTTATGTGGCTGTTCGAGCAACAACTTCCTCAGCCCCTTGGTTGGAGGGAGGGATTTTTCGTTCCAGCATTCTCCTTACCTGATCGAGGTTGCTAATCAGGGCTTCAACTTGATGTTTAAGAGAGATGAGCCAACCTCCCCGATTCCAGGACCGTTGCGCCTGGCCTACAGGCGTAGAATCAACCTAAGGTTGGGAGGATGAGTCCCGATGATCCACAGACTGTTTTGGCGGCACAAGGTTGAGCACAATGGTGGTGGTTTAGGCTTTCATTCTCCCTTTTGCCATTGTCAAACCCCTGTACATGCTGAGAACGACTTTCGATGTCGTTCCTATAGACTGCGCCAAACTGTTGATGCAGAAATCTGAACATCCTTCCTAGACCACTTGAGACCTACAAGAGGAGACAAAGATGGAGACCCTGGTTGTTGCAGGGGATCCTCCGATGTCAAAGTTAGATAGGCAAGCTAGGTCTAGTAGAACGCGAGGTTTTGGAGAGTTTTGTGAGTAGGATTGTGCATACCTTTCACCATTAGGGATGCTCCTATTTATAGGTGAGAGAAAGCGATGGCGTGAAGGGAGATTTCCCTATTTAGCAGGGATGTATTGTAAAGAGATTCGGATCCCTGGTGTATTATAAGGATCTTCTGATATCTTTAGCAAAGATCTTGGACGGACCCATGTTGCAGTCGTCTCCCTAGATCCTTGGCCAGGATCTCCGATGAGTAAGTCTGGTAAGACCTGGACAGTCGGTATTAGGTTAGAACTAGTAGAAGCGTGCAATGTGGGACCAAGATGGAGAGTTGTTCCAAGGAGGGCCTTGGCCGACTTGGGCTCTTTTATCATGTCGTCGCCGAGCTCCTTTTGGTGTCAGCTAGATTAGCGATCTATCGACCTGCCTAGAGAGACCTTGTAGGAAAGACGAGGCCGATCTTCTTTCCTGGTTCGGATTGTGGAAGGAACTGAGCTCTTTGTCGTATCAGTTGTCGTCTGACCTTGTAGTACACATTGATGTCCGACCAGACCTTATCTCATTGGTCAGTCCGTTTTTACCCATAACACTGTCCATCTATATTTTTTAAATCATTTTAGGGTCTAAGTCCAAAAACGAGATAGATCCAAGACTTAAATGGACCATACAGTGGGGATTAACGGCCTACCGGTTGAAAACTTCTTAGGGCCCACTGAAGTTTGATATTTATGTTTTCCTTTCATTCATGTCTTTGTGACCTTATGAACAGGTTGGATGACATGTAAACATCATTGTGGATCATATGAAGGTTTCAACGGTTGATTGTCATAGTTGCTTCTTACAGTGTGTTCCACTTGAGCCTTCGATCTATCTCAATTTTTGTCTCACTCTAAAATAATCTGGAAAAAATGTATGGACCGTTTAGATAAAACCAATACATGTTGGTGGCCCCTCGGAGCCCCAGCCATATCCAAATGATTCCATGCACAACAGCTATATAACGTGTGCCAAACGGACCCATATTGGTTTAGTGAAGGCATACTGAGATTGAGGAGCATTAGATAATTAAGAAACTAGTCACTTAACTGCCTGGTCGACCAGTCGAGTCCCAAGTTGACTCGATCCGGTGATAGTCGGAGTCCGATAATAAATTGGGAAACTTGGCTAAAGAATTCTATTTCATGTATAACCAAACCAAGAGGAATCTTGCTCGACCTCATAGTCATGTATCATCTTGACCAATACCGAGATTTTGGCATCAAGTACCAAAGGAGAGCGGATTGCATGTGCCCGTACGAAAAGATATCGCTGTGCAAGGGCTATACGGGGCACAAAGATATGTTTGTGATAAATCCACTTCGCCTATCTGTTTTTAAAGACTAAAATATGATATCATTTAAAAAATCAGGAAGATCCAAAACTCAGGTGGGCCACCACAAGCGAAATAGTAGAAACGGAAACATCCACGGTAGAAACCTTCCTAGCGCTTACCATGATGTTTATATGTCATCTAAACTGTTCTTATGATTATTACCAATCATATAAATTGTAGGAACAGATATCATCCTGATACAAAACTTCTGTCACCTCTAAGCGTTCAATCCCCACTGTTTCATGTGTCATGGCCCGCATGATTTCTGGATATGCCTGATTTTTAGAATCCTATACTATCGTGGTCTTTAAAAACAGATGGTCAGAGTAGGTTTGTCACGGACATCTCTATGGACCCACACGACGTTGAGTCTCCGGGGCACATGCAATCCACTCTAGTATCAACGAGGCGCGGCTTCGATGGATCACTGGGTCCACTTAGGTTTGGATAGCTGACCGTGGGCCCACTTTGATATATGTGTCCAACATCCATGCCGTCCATCCATATTTACAGCTCATTTTAGGCATTATACAAACATATTAAGCAGATCTAAATCTTCGGTGGACTACACCTCTCGAAAGAGTGGTGATTGAATACCCAACATTAAAAATTTTTGGGGGAACCAGAATTTTTATTTGCCATCCGATCTATTGATAAGGTTACAAAGATCTGGATGAAGGGATCTCTATAATATCAACCTGATCCAAAACTTTTGTGGGCCACAAAGAACTTTTAGTGGTCGATAACTACTATTTCTTGTGTTGTGGTCCACCTGAGATTTGGATGTACTTCATGCTCAGGATCATGCCCTAAAATGAGCTGTTGAACGGATGGACGTCGTGGATGTAAGGCACATAAATCACGTTGGGCACCCGCGGTAATGGATCCACCGGCCTCGGTGGATCCGGGGATCCACCGAAGCCGTAACGGTATCAAAGCGGCTCTTGATGT
This sequence comes from Magnolia sinica, assembly GCF_029962835.1. Classification (NCBI taxonomy): domain Eukaryota; kingdom Viridiplantae; phylum Streptophyta; class Magnoliopsida; order Magnoliales; family Magnoliaceae; genus Magnolia; species Magnolia sinica. Next base: position 27,239,719 of record NC_080582.1, on the reverse strand, counting down.
TTTTTGGCAGCTATACTTGGATTTCTTGGGAAAAGGAAATATACACATCCAGAACACTTCAAGCAGTCGTCCACGGTATCTTAGGCCATGAGTTGGTGGTGGATCCGTTTAATTCCACGGTTGTACTTTTGCATAACTGTCAATGGTTATTTTCTATTTTCTTGGATCTCTTGAAGGAATTGATTTTAGCCTTTGGCGGGCCTATGAACGGTGGGGTCTACTTCTTGCCTGGCTCTGTTCACCCAAAGATACTGTCAAACACTTCTGTGGCGCTCTTTTGCTGTATGCTACGGGATCAAAATTTAATACTTCATAAAATATACAAAGAGCATGGCATGTGTGACGCAGGTGGTCTAAGGATAGCATAGAGAGAGAAATGAGAGAGGTTCAGATGGTAAGAGAAAATATAAGAGGTAGAGGAAAAGGTATGGCAGGTGAAGAAATGGTGGGTAATCCATCTCACTATCTCTCCTAATATTATTGGGTGATTCAATTTTTGAACTGACATTCTAACGGAATCTGATTGAACAAATATATACAAGGGATGCTATGTAATCATTAGGATGGAGCCATGAAGCCTATGTCACACTGTCTCACAGCTTCATATGAGATACATGAAAAAACAAAGAAGACTCAAGTGAATCATAACACATTAAAACAATTAAGAGGAAGTAGGTGCAATACATGCAGGCTTGTATAATAAAATCTCAACCATTCCCTACCAAGCAGATGTATTTTTATGAAAGTAGATTCTAATGATAGCTCACCACCATTTTGAAAGTGGTGGGCAATACTCGGCGCAGGTGACACAAGTGTCCGCTCCTATGCAAAGTATACAAAATGGAGAAATGCTCTCGTCCACTCGGTTAGAGCAGGTAACTTTCAACATATCATCTGAACGTGACATGCAATCCATTCAATAGGGAGGCCTTACCATGAGGATCACCATGTGTAAAGATCAACCCCTCCACTTATTATGAAGACCACACCTATATTTTATTATTTATCAGCAACTATGCATTATTTTCTATGATTTGACCCGCTTGATGATTTAATTAACCGGCTGATTTTTGTACAAGATGGTCCTCATGATTGGGCCAACAGGGTGATGTCGTATGCACAAGATAGGTTGAAAGTTACCCACTAGTTGGATCGTAACTCATCAACTGGCCGTTTGCATATGAGCATTTTTCTAAAAATTAGGCAAATTGTAAATGGAGGATATCTAAAATCAAATTGATCAAGCAATCCTAACCATCTAATTGATGGCCATCGAATTAATGGTTAAAAGTAAAATAATGGGTGTTGTGAGAAATTCAAATGTTGCATTAGGACATTCCATATGATATTCTAGCATTCTCTGCATACAGGGATACTCTATTTTAATGGGTATAGGTCTAATTCCTCTGACCATTTTTTGAATCCTCTCGGATTTGGGTTCACAAATTTGCAATGTTAGGATGAGTTGGGTCTAGTTCGGATTGAGCAATTTCCATCATCTGTTTCAAAATTTTCACCAGACAAAAAATTTAGGACCTTCAAGAATTTGTTTTAAAATGAGCATTAGGAAAATTGAAAATATTAGAAAAGATTAATATTTCTAATTTTTCTAAAACAGGAAAATGATACACTAAGCCATGGTGTAACACAATGTGTTAAGTAACAATGAGTATATGAAATAGTGATACCTTAAACAGTATTTTTAGGGAAAAAGTCCTGAAAAGAAAAATTAAAATAGTGGCGTTATCCACTGCTTGCCCTTTGCTTATGGGCAGTCTACTACATTATGTTACACCACGGTTATTGTATAATATTCCTTTAAAAGGAGGGATTTATTTTAAATGGATTTAAGGAATTTTTTTTAGTGAAAATTATTTTCTAAAAACAGCTCATTTTAGTAATTTCCCAATTTTCAAACTTTTATATATCGTCCTACTTGGCTTCATGAAAGGCAAACGGCAAGGCCGCCCACAAGACTTCAAACTCTCTTGGAAAATCAGCCCAAATAGGCTTTCTGCGTTTGGTTCTTTCTTTGTATTATAATACATTCTCCTCTTATCTTCACTCCAACCTCTTCAAAACCAATCACAGAAAAAAAACCAATATATGTTTCTGGAAAAACCTCCTATCTTACTCCCACTGAAAAACCAGCCTCTCTGAATTATTCCATTGCAAAACCCATCTCATTTTCAATCTCTCATCTTCTTCTGAAATGCCCACTTCATATATTTACAACAATTTCATGAAGAGATCCAATTCCAGTTCATTCGGAGGGAATCAATGCTCAAAATCTATCATTTGAACAAAGCAGTCTCCCTTTCAGCTCCATCTTATTATAAAAGACCCACTTCATATCTTTATTGCAACTTCATCTTTAGATTCAATTCCAATAGAATGGAAACAATCCATATCTGGGTCCTCTCTATTTCTTTCATTCTCCTTCTCCCCATATCGAATTCAGTTGATGAGGAAGTAAAGCAGACCCTCCTCACCTTTTTTCAGCGTCTCTCCAATGGCAACCATTCAGCTGCTCCCAGCTTCGGTTGGAACTCTACCTCTGATCCATGCGACGATCGCTGGAAAGGTATCACTTGCGATCCCCGATCTTCTTTCATTAAGAAACTAGCGCTCGAGGGCCTAGGCCTCAGAGGGACTCTGGATGTCAGATCCATCTGCACCATCCAATCTCTTGGTGTCTTGAGTGTTCAAAACAATTTCATCCATGGAGAGCTTCAGCCAGATATTGAAAACTGTCAGCAACTGACCCACCTCTATATCAACCAAAACCAATTTTCAGGGCACCTCCCCGACACTCTGCCAGGCTTGAATAATTTGAAGAGGCTCTTTATTTATGAAAATAACTTCTCAGGTGAGTTGCCGGATTTACCCAAGATCTCGGGCCTGGTATCGTTTCTTGCTCAATACAATCATCTCACTGGGAAAATTCCAACATTCGATTTCTCCAACCTTCAGGACTTCAATGTCTCCTTCAACAATTTCAGCGGTCCGATTCCCAAACTGCCCAGTCGTTTCGATGATAGCAGCTTTTTGGGGAATCCTGAATTGTGTGGAAAGCCGACTTCCAAGCAATGTCCAAATTCAAACCTTCCGGCACGACAACAGGTTCTCATGTTCATAGGCTATATTATTCTAGGACTGGCTGTTGTCGTTTTCTTTATTCTCTCCCTCATCAAGGGAAAGAAGACACCTGACTACAAGATGGTGGATTCTGAAAAGAAGGGAGCCATGGAAGTAGACATCAAAGCCAGCACCGATTCTCTCTACTATAAAACGGAGGCAAGTAAATCTGAGTACTCGATCCCGATGTCGAACGAAAGTACTATGGTGTCGATGTCGATGATCATCCCCAAGAATTCAGCAATGAAGGACTTGAGGTTCGAAGACCTGCTAAAGGCTCCTGCAGAGCTGCTTGGAAGAGGGGCATATAGTAGCCTCTACAAGGTGATATTCGAAGACGGTGTGGCATTGGCTGTGAAGAGGATTAAAGATTGGGATATTTCAAGTGAAGAATTCAAGAGGAGGATGGAGAAGATAGACCAAGTGAAGCATCCAAATATATTGCCTCTCTTGGCCTTTTACTGCTCAAAGCAAGAGAAGCTTGTGGTGTATGGATATCAACGGAATGGGAGTCTCTTCAAACTCCTCCATGGTATGTTCATTCACACAACTTCCAGCTTAAGATTGTTTTTCTGGTGGCATCATTTATTTCAACTTCTCAGATAACTTCTAGTGTATAGATTTGTATGCATTCACGTAGTCTAAAAACTCGAAAACTCAACTCGACGTCTGGCTGAGTCAGGTTGACTCGACAATTAATTAGACAAGGCTTTACTTGACTCAAACTCAATATTTAATAATTCAATTAGTATTATTCATAAATATTTTAAATAGTTATGTGCGGTGATAAAGTATAAAAATAATACAAGGGGATGCTAATGCCAAGGAATAGTGCTTGGCTTCTTGGTTGTAGAGGTTTCTTGGTCTACTATAGGTCTTGTATTTGAAACCCCTTCTTACTTTCTTATATATATATATATATATATATATATATATATGGAAAAGGTACTATGCGCTCGACCTCGCAAGACCGTCCCATGAGGTCGAGTTGTGTGGGCCCCACCGTGATGCGTTTCGAACATCTACCCCATCAGTTAGATGCACCATTCCATTGTGGGCCTAGGTCTCAAAAATCAAGTCAATCGGTGACTTTTATGGGCCACACCACATACAGAAGTGGGGAGGGGCCGTGCACCATTAAAACATTCATAATTATTTTTTGGGCCCACCGAGATATGGTTTACAAATCCAGCCCATCCATTATGTGTATCCCACTTGGATGAGGGTTCAGACCAAGTTTCAGCAGCATTCAAAACTCAGGGAGGCCCCACCAAGTGCTTTTATATGTTTTTGACATGTCTTCACATGATTTTAGATGGTATGGCTCCCCTGAGTTCTGTATACGGCTGATTTTTGGGATATCCCATAATTTAGAGGGGACCCATTAAATGCATGGTGTTGATGGTCGACACGCATCACGGTGGGGCCCACACAGCTCGACCTCACGGAGCTTATCGTGAGGTCGAGCCCATATATATATATATATATATATATATATATATATATATACATATATATATATATAAAGAGTACTCACACAAGTTGAGTCAGGCTTACAACCGATAATTTTTATAATGACTTGGGTCAAAATCTTGTCAAGTCTACTTGACTCGGCTGAGTTTTGAGTTTTAGAACTATGTGCATTGGTGATAAGATCATTGTCATTGTCTAAGCCTTATTCCAAGTACCTGGGGTCAGCTACATAAATCTTGTTCTGCTACTCTATCCTCAGTTAAATCGTATCTCATCTAATCTTTTCTTATTACTTCCTGTACGTCCTTACCGGGCTTCTGATCCTTACCATTTTATAACCTTCAATTTGAATAATCTCATTCCTAACTGGCAGAGTTCTTAAACCATCCAAGCCTATACCATCCCTCATCTCATTACCTATTGGTGTGACTCTTTAAATTGCATCGAATGCATGAATGCATGCTTGGATGATGATTATAAATGGATACCTATACAAACACCCACATGGGAAATGGGACAAAGCCTGACTCTTATGTCACTAAGTGTCAGTTTAAAACATTATAACACCACTTGAACTCGGCCACTTCAACTCAACAGAATGAGATTTCTAGGCGAGTCACTAGGAAACACGCTTCATCAAGGTGACACGGTCTGGAACTGAAAAGACTTGTAGAGTTAGCACACGGTCACACTGAGGATGGTAAATTAGAGATGGTCTATCCATTTATAGGCACTTATCTTAATGGTTGTGATCATTTGATCAAGGTGACATATGGGCCGCATGAAATCCACAGTGGACTCTTCTATCCAATTGTCCACGTGATCAGAGTTGTAACACACGACGTCACAATTTCTGGCCATAATAGGGTGGGAGGACTTCTAAATCAACCAAGTCTTGTATATAATATACAACTTATAATATAATGACAATTCACTCAACCCAAGTGCGTGTGTCAATGGCGCAAAGGATTTCCTACTGTTGATGTTAGAATTTGGCCGATCCTGTTCCACCCCCTGCTCGTCTTTGGATACCTGTTAAGTAATAGATAACAAAGAAGACACATGGGGTGCCAGTGATGGCCGGGGACCCTTCGATGCCTAAGTCAGGAGAACAAGCTCACAGTGGGTGTAGTATGATCAGGGTAGTTGTGCATACCTTGTTCCCATGGTAGGGGGTCTATTTATAAGCTATTTGCGTCACTTACGTGTTGGGATGGATTAGCTAGAGGGACCTGTATCATAGAATGAATCTGTCCTTGGATATTTCTCGGATCGCGCCATGATCGGCATGATCCTTGGCTGAGATCTCACTAGGCAATCCCGCCCATATACGGTGAGGATCCTCTAGATGTTTTCTATTCTGAGGTTGTGGTCGGTATCTAAGGCTGATGTCGTCAGTCAAGGCTGATCTCCAAGGTTGGCAGTCGGGCTGACCTCCAAGGTCGGCAGCCGAAGTCTGGATTTGTGGCCGCTACTTGGGCTGGTAACGGAAGTTGGAGCTGACACCTCACATCGGATCAGTACCCTGACCCTTCTTGGGGGGCTTCCTTCGGTAATCACCTCGCTGCGCCCTAGGCATCAGTTCTTTTCAATTTTACCCATAACACCTACCATCTATTAGCAAAATCTCCATTTTAAACTGTATTAAAAAAATGGTATAATGGAAGGAATGCCTGCATGACTAAATTTGTGTATAATACGTGTTCACATTATTTCTCTCTTTCATGTGTGATATTTTCATTGATTCTTTCTACCGTTGTACTACAGGAACCCAAGGTGGCCAAATATTCGACTGGGGTAGCAGACTAGACGTTGCAGCTTCTGTTGCCGAGGGCTTAGCCTTCATGCACAAAGAGCTCTACGTCAATGGTATTGCTCATGGCAACCTAAAATCTTCCAACATATTGATGAACAAGAACATGGATCCATGTATCAGTGAGTATGGCCTCATGGAGATAATGATGGACAACCAACATATGTCGTTTATGGGCCACGGTACTAATGACCACTTTAAGGCAGACATACATAACTTTGGCGTCATTCTTCTTGAGCTGCTGACAGGAAAGGTGGCGGTGCCAGAAAATGGTGGGCTTGACTTGGCTACGTGGGTTCATTCAGTCGTTAGAGAAGAATGGACTGTTGAAGTCTTTGATAAGAGCCTACTCGAAGAAGGTGCGAGTGAAGAAAGGATGGTGAACTTGCTCCAAGTTGCCCTCAAATGCATTAATCCTTCACCAGATGCTAGGCCAACCATCAAAGAACTTGTTAGCATGATTGGCAACATTAAAGAGGAAGACGACAGGTCCATTGTCTCTGAAATATGATCAATGGATAGTTACTATCATCAGATGAAGATTTGAGACAACATTTTTCTTTAGAGGTTTTCTAGATCCACTTGTACGTTCTCTCCACACGCAGCTCTATGTATGGATGGAGACATCTGAGCCGTGCATAAGGTGGACTTGCCGTTGGCCAAAATATTGGGCCACCTCATCATTAGTTGGGCCACATTTGTGTTGACATGGGACCCTTTGGAAGTTCTCTCAAACCTTTTGTTGAATGTGGACCTTTGGCAAGTTTTTTAAACTTTTTAATGTTTTCACACGTGTGTTGTCTGCTTGATGAGTGGGCCAGCCTGATATTTGTGCGAGATAAGGGTCCACCTAATCCATGCCGTGATGTCCAAACGTGCCACCATCTATAGAGGTGCTGTCAAGAGAGATCGTTCATGTGGGACAAGAAAACCTCTTTCCTATATTATCTACTCCTGTATTATTGCTAGATTTACTAGTTTGAGAGGAAGAATTTTATATCTACTGTGAAAATGGAAAAGTTAGTGTACAACTGGCTGATGGTTTACATTTAGCAGTCGTTTGATTTCATGCTACTAGGTAAAAGAAATGGATCAGCCTACGGGCAACCGACACCACCACTTGTGGTCAGGTGCCATCTTTTCTACCAACATGCCACTTATGCAGGACATACATCCGTTCCATGAAAATGGTAGGCCCCACCATGAAGATCACCTGGCAGAAAAATCAGGTGGGTCCTGATCAGATAAGTCACGCATGTCAGAATTAATTGACAGCCAATGTTCTGGCTCAACATATAGGTGTAGCCTACCTAGTGAATAAACCAGCCAGATTTTCGAGAAGGGTGAACTCCATGGTGGGGCCTACTACGTTCATGCTATATAGATGACAAGCAGCGTATTAATCGCTGTGCCTTGTGTTGGTGGCATGACCTGGGCTTGTTGTGCAGTGTGCTGGCTGGCACTGAATGTGCACAGCCCACGGTGCTGCCTCAGACTCATTGGACAAACCCATGCTCTGGTCCAGCTTAAGGCTGCGCCGGTGCAACTTGGTATTATGCCACACTGGCAGTGCCAGTGGGCAAAGGAGTGCATAGACAGGCCTGCCCGACACGGGCTTAAGAGAAGAAGGATTTCCCACCTGAATGGTTAGTGCCTTTTTTTTTTCTTTTTTCTTTTTTTCAGAAGGGAGTACACCTGAAATGTATTCTGGAAAATCTTGCACACCTATGAGACGAGTGAAAACCGAGTCCTATATATATAAAAATAGTAATAAATAAAAATAAATAAATAAATAAATAAAAACTATACAATAGACATGAACCCACTGAGCCTATACATTCTCTCTCTCTCTAGAATTTACCACTTCGAGCTTATCTACTAATAGCTTTCCTTTCACTACAAGAAAAAGGACTTTTACTGGCAGTCAAAAGCACTGGTAAAAAAAAGCGTTGGCATCTCTTTTCCCGGCCCTAGGCAAGCGCCGGTAAATGTAGGTGTCGGCAAAAGTTTTGCCGGCGCTAGTACACTTTTACCGACACTTGTCTGAGTGCCGACAATTGTATATCCTTTTCTGACACCCATTCTGACTCTACCAATGCTTTTGGTGGCCGCTGGTATTTCTGAAGAAGCGCCAACAAAAGTTAAAAAAGTGTCGGCAAAAGTCTATCCAAGCACAGGTAAAAGTATTCCAGCAACACTTTTTATAACAGAAAAGCGCCGATAAAAATCTAGACAAGCGCCGGTGAAAGCCTTCAAAAGGGCTATATAAATTTGAGAGGCCCTAGCGCAGGCTAGTAAATATATATATATATATATATATATATATATATATATATATATATATATATATATATATATATATATATATATATATATATATATATATATAATTCAATTGAAACCTGTATTTTTTAATATTTGAAACATTAAAAAATGTTGCAATACAATTAAAATGGCATATTAAACAAAATTTATATTACTTCATACTATATATATATATATATATATAATATTTACAACAATAAGTTGAAAATGGTTTGGAATAAAATTTTAAAAAATAAATAAAATCCTCTGTGGTCTACTCGTTGCACGAGTGGCATCGCAAAGGTGAAGTTCTTGTAGGCCTAAATTTTGGCACAATTGATTAAAATCCAGCATACAAGGGGTAAAAAAAAAAGAGAGTCAAAAAGTAGCATTTAACAAAGATAGAATAAATGAATTAAAAAACAAGTCATTAATTACAAGGTTGAAACAATATAACAGAGTTATCAATGGCTAGATGGGCCAATTAACAAACAACATTCAACAATTTAATCAACCAGTTTTTTTTTTTTTTCCATAACAAATTGAACCAACTAGCTTTAATACTATGAAATGTTTTTTGCAGTTATTGATACACTACAAAACTTAGACACGACCATAAATGTCAGTGTTAAAAACAGACAAGGTATCAAATGATGGTGTTTTGGTCGGTTGTCCATGTTTTGGCAATCCTAGACCATTTGATTATCCTTGTAATGTTAATTATCAAAGGTATAAATATTAACTATCAATACCATGTTAATGTTCAAGGTCCTTGATGTAACTTACCAGGTTTAGCAGTAGTTTAACTAATCTTTATACATGGAAAACAATCAATTCTTTGATCCTTTGTCCTTAAAAAGTAAAAAACTATCAAGGCAACAAATGCTGTAACTTGAATTCCATTACATTTATTGGCCCCACATTAATGCATAGATACCTAGGTGATACGTGTTTGTTGGGTGCAAGGTGTTTACGTTAGCCCGGCCAAGATTATGCTAGCTGGACTAATATCTTGTTGTACTCCTATTTTAGTTTCTTAATATAAGCTAGTTTATCTTTCCAAAGAAAGAAGAAGAAGAAGAAGAAGAAGAAAAAAGGTGCCCAACACATTGTGCCCACCTGTGCAGTTGACTACCTTTTTGAAATTCCAAGGCCAATCGTTCAAATCTAACATGCTAAATCACTAATCCTGAAGATTGGGACTGTAAAACCTATGCCCTTTCCTCACATCGAACAAGCTTTGGATCCTCTGAAAATCTTCAATTGAACTGTTTAACATTGCTAAAATGAATGTGCTTGGTAGAATGGATCCACATTCTAGTATCTGGTGCACTTCATGTATGTGAAATGCCAACATAACCGTCTTAAGATAAACACATGAGCACCCGTTTCGAAGTTCAGCATCAACTACAGCTCCATCATTCACTTGTGATGTTGCTCTAGTGGGCCAGTCAACAACTTTCTACTGCTATCATTAGATAGAAACATTTACAAAAATGACATAAGCCTTTTCAAGTACAACTGACCTGGAATTCCTCACTTAGGATATCAGATGTATGAACTATTAACCTCCCCCAAGTAGCACTCTTGGCTTGAATATGGCAAGAGCTGATAGATAAGGGCAGTGGATCAAGCAAATGCTCTAAAAGAAAGAAAACAAAACCCGTAAGCAAATTGTTTCAAAGGACTCAACTCAATTGTTATATATTATAGTGCCAAGATAAGCTTGTTAAGCATGAGATAAGAAAACCATCTCATTCCACAAACATTTCAAAAGTTGTAGAGATTCCTTCTAAAACAAACCTACCAAACTAGTAAAAAAAAAAAAAAAAAGGCCTACCAAACCAAATGCTTTGAAGAACAACATAAAGTAAATTAGGAGGCCAAATATAACTGCTTTAGTTAGAGTAATTCAGCCTCTAGGGAAGAGAATTTCACAATTTTTTGGAATTTCTTTCTTTAGGAGATGGTCTATGAGCTATATGAGATATTGAATCTAATGAGGAAGATAATGTAATAACATATATAATTCAATGAAAGATGATAAAAATCAACCTAGAAAAATTAGCTTAAAATTAGATTAAGAGAATTAAAACAATTAGCACAATCAGATTTTGCTGCTCACTCTTCAGCAAGAAATGATTTCACTTCTGGGTATGAACAAGTGCATGTGTGGGGGTGGGGTGTGATTGTTTGTTAAAAAGGAAAAAAAAAAAAAAGAATTGAGAAGATAGGGTTATGAGAATATGAATATGACATGTCAAGTTAGCCTTGTGCCAACGAACCAGTCTTGATCACTTTCTGGCGTTGTGGGTGAAGCAGATATAACTCCTGCCATCACTGGAGATTTATTACCCCCCTTTTATCTTTCAGTACTACTAAAAACTGCACCCTGAATCACTCACACACGCTATACAATCTTCACCAGCTCATCCAACCAGTAGGAGACTTAATCCCATTTCATACAAGAAATATGGAATGTCCATTAATTTTCCTAACAATTGTAGGAATATGGTCTATTCCAAGCAGTCCTTAAAAAACACATGCAACCAAAAATTAGCGCACTTGATTGATATCCAAATTGATGTAAATAGATGGAGAAACAACTGTACTGATTTTGTGTGGATGAAGGTGTAAAAATGTAAGCTTAATTCAACAATTTTGTTTCCCTTAATTCAAAACTTAATTCCAAACAGTCCTTAAAAGAAAAAAAAAAAAGAAAAAAAAAGAAAAAGAAAAAGAAGAAGCCATCATTGCATACAAAGTACAAAGAAGTAGCATATAGTACAACAAAACCCATTTATAAAACATCATTGCATGAACATAAAATACACAGCTAAGTTAATTAATTCAACTGGGATCTATGAATTAAAAGTAACAAAAATCAATGCATTTATCAAGTACTAAAAAAAAATAAATCCAACTTGTCCTATTATTTATTTATTTTTTTATTGAATTCTATTGAATCTACCTTGTAGAATTCCCTGTTGATTTTAAATTTTCAAATATAGGTTAACCACGCCAGATATCAACTCGACATAAAAAAGCTCTAAGCAATAAGTGAGTGAAATGGCAGCATTGAAGTCAATAAAAAACAAATAGCTGAATGAAATGGTAGCATTGATATGAGAACAAAGCACATACCTTTTTTTCATGAAGTTCTTGCAATGGCCTTTCTCCATCTAGCAAGGAAGATGGAAACTAGCACGACTGAGGCAACAAGTCAAGTCAATGGATGGAATTCCACAAGTATACAACCATGCACAATGGGGATCAAAGGTTACTCTACAATACTCAGGCGGAGGAATGTAGAACACATTCAGTAAACAAGTTTGCGAGTTGATATTCAGTTGTAACGAAAAACTAACATTAATTCAAACACTTGGGCTGCATTTAGATTCACAACCAAATCTAACAACAAACATGTGGCTCTTGATCAAGAGGAGAAAAGCAAACCTTAATGACAACTCCTACCATTCATAATGACCAGGCTCCCTAGTTATGACCTAAGTGATGCAGGCCATGGATTCAACTGTCACAAAAACATTGTACATTGTTGAAATATGTGATGCAGAACATGGAAAAAATATACTGACATACCCTATCATTTGCCAAATATAGATATGTCCTGTCCATAAAAACATGTCGACAATAAAATAAAAGAAAAGAAAAGAAGATCCATTATACTAAAATTTATTAATGAATACTTCATGCAACCATACCTCCTAATGCAGGAATAAGTCCAAAGTGAAGCTCGGTCAGGCCTAGTTGAGTAGTAGAGGTAGAAATGCATGCATGGAAAACCTATTATGGTAAGAACCATCCTCATACAAAGACATCTAAATCATCAACATCATCATCATTAAGCCTTATCCCAACTAATTGGGGTCGACTACATTAATCCTTTTCCACCATTCCATTCTAGCAAGGGCCATTTCATATATAAACCATACAATAAATACATGTGAAAAAAAAAAACACAACATATAAAAGTGACCATGCCAAATACACATATCCAACATAGTCCCTGTTTAAAGCTCACTTACATTTGAAGCTTTTTGCCCATTCCATTACTCTTGATTTCGCCTTTGCAAGCACCCTCCAAAATTCGCCCACTTCTATTTTTGAAGCAACGACAACCTTTCTCTCCAAAGTAACCACAGACCCGCCAATGGAGCCATTCTCCACAAAGCCTTACCTACCTTGCCCAGTAGTTTCACCAGTATTTTTATTTCCCAATTTTCATGATATTCTAGTTAGTTATACTTTTCATGGTCTAGTTTTTGAGGTTTTAAGCACCACTTTAATTTTATTATTAATAAAACATTTATCTAATTTTCAGAAGAATTCTATTTCGAATTTAATTTCTTTTAGTTTTGAAAAATAAAGTATCAATAATATTGCTCTACCAGAGTATTAAAGTTTCTCTAGTTCTAAAAGGCAGAGAGCTTCGTCGAATAGAAGCCCAACAACATGTACCTAGCGAAATCACTCGAACCCTTGCTTTTGGGTAAAATCCCTTCCCATGTCCTTCATCAAGTCAAAGTTTTGGCTCCTTCAAGCATATTGCATGGTTAAATTTGTCCAAAACTACCCACATTGTACATAAAGATTAATCGACTCAAAAATAACATATTGCAAGCTACTAATATGTTCTATTAAACCAATATTTTAAACTATATTATCATTTTGATGGTGGCAGTTACCTTGGTTGTGGTGGTGGTAAAAATAATGAAAATTACCACAGAGGAAAATTTATTTCAAGCTCACCTGTTTACTGATGTTAAATGGGATGTATTTGTATTTGATCATGTGCAGAATTTGACACTTCATTGTCGGGATGAAAAGAACAATCCAGTAGCACAATAATATGGGCCAGAAGACCGGAACATTAAACATAGAAAAGAAGGTCATAACAAAAGCTATGCAGAAGGCCTTTGTAATAGAATACCTGAAAGCATGAGGGGCAAAGAATGTCACTTTCCAGAGACAACTGCATCAGTTATTTAAAAATATGCCAATCTACATTAGAAGCGGAATTTGCACTTATTAAAGAAATCCATGGTAAAATAACTACAAACAGAAAATTCAGGAAAACAACTAACTTTAAGTTTCCTTGCAAAGGTAAAACTTGTGCAAGTTATTTTACCCTTAAAAAATGCAAAGATAAAATACTAGAAAGAAGTAGACATTGGGATTATTGCAGATCCAGAGCTTGGGCAAAGATAAAATACTAGAGGGTGCTTGAGAAGGCAAAATCAAGCGTAATGGAATACCTGCTCACCATCTTTCAATAGGGCTGTCAATGGATCGGATATTGAATCGGATTATATCTAAGAATAAGGAGCATTCAGATAAGAAAGTAGAACAATCAATATAGAAAATTGCAAATCACCAAAATAAGGTTGGAAAAGGAAGATGAGAACATTCTGAGTCCCTGCCTCCCAAATCATTCCCTCCAAACAAAATACATTAGTTCAAACCTTTGTCCTGAATCATTACCCCAAAGCTAAAATTTTAGGATCCTTAGAAAGTGCCCCCAATAAAGAACTCCCACCCTTCACTTGGAAAAGGAATATGACTAATGAAAGCCTCCATGCTTGATAACTAGATTCCAAAAGATAACCTCTTTCCACTTGTAATGGATCCAAGAAAAATAAGGGTTTTCCCTCTCTTTTCCCAAAACAAGAGTAGAAACGCAATTGAAATCAACATCAAGACCTGGAGTTACCTACTGTACAGCACTGGTAGCGGGAAATGCAATCATGATCGTCTGATCTTCGACCACCAGATGATACAGATATGATTTTTAGAGAAATGAATAATGTACGAAGAGAAAATGGATGGATGGATGAACTCAAACCCTCCTTTTTTGCTACCATGCTTGGGAGTAAAAGGGGATTTTTTTTCTGAGGAAGAGAAAGCGTTCAAACGGAATCGCAAGGAGAGATTTTAGGGGCAGGAGTAGATTAGAGAGAGAGAGAGAGAGAGAGAGAGAGAGAGAGAGAGAGAGAGAGAGAGAGAGAGAGAGACTTGAAGGAGGGTGGATATTTCGTCCACCATGGTTGAGTGGGTTTTGGGTTTAATCAATGCATCAAGAGAATTTTTCGATCAGAAATGGAGATGGGATAGAAAAAAATCACAAAAATTACAAGGAGAGAGAGAGAGAGAGAGAGATTCAGGGGTTGAGACCGAGGTGGAGAGTCGGCGGTGGGGAGAGAATGGTTAGGTTAGGTTTTTTTTTCCTTTCTATTTATACCGATCTTTACCAACACTCGATTCAGATTAGCGCTGGCAAAGGATCCACCCAAGTGTCGGGATTTGTCCCGCCCTAAACTCAAAAACCAAACTCACAGAATTCATAATCGCCGAATCTGGCGGCGACAGCCTCCGTAGTACCCCATTCTCAGCTCCTAGCACCCATTCACCAGGTTCCAATCCTGAGATCCTACAAGGAGGATTTCTAAAACATAAGTCTGATTCAATTGAGCATGCCCAAGATCATAACATCATAATCACAGATAAATAACTACAGGAATAGCATTACAAAATCCACTAAGAATTTAAACTTTTCACAAGTACAAGGCTCAAAGGGGAGAAATACAAAGACTATATAAGAACAACTCCAAAAGGTCCATGGCATGCTCCACGCTCCTGCTCAGCTACTATTGCTACCTAAAATCACCTGCATGCATCAATCGTGCATAAGCTTATAGAAAGCTTAGAGGGCAGTGTAAATGTATGTAGGACAGGTGTCATGATTGAGATATCAGAGTATACGAAAAAAATCAGTAAGACCATGAATACCACTAGCCGTCACAAGGCTAAGCAATGCAAGGCAGGAATACCATCTGTCAATCAAAGGCTATGCAATGTAGGGCTATACAGCCAAGTGCTATATGCAATATTTAATGTGATCATGCTCATCCTCATATCAAGTCCACAAATCAGTATAATTCCTCTCTGGAAAATCACCAGGGTCAAATACACTACATGCTAACTGCTACCTCCCTAGCTGTGCAGCCCAGTGAGCGTAAGAGACCTCACTACCTGCCTGTGGACAGCTAATCACTAACAAGGCTCGACAGTAGCAGACCCATTTATGAGCTGGTCAAACTCAGCCTAGCTTAAATGCCCCCTCAATCAGACGGGAAGGCCACACCCCCTCCCAACCGATCACGATACAGTGAGAGATGTGGCCTAGAGGTAAAGGCACCGACGCTTATGTTTTCCACTCGGTCTAGACGTTGGTGCATCTCCTGGTACTATGAAGGTTCTGAAACTTTCACCCAAGGACATCCTATGTGCCCATAGTATTCAATCAAATATTTTCGGTGTCTAAAACTCGGCCATCCACGATGTACCTGTGGAGGCTACGGCCTTGATGAAGCTAGGGTGAATATCAACTATGTTATGTAAATGCTAGATGCATGAGTCACACCAATCAACCATGCATCACCTGCGCATACAACACGCTCAAGTGGGGCAACTCCATCACTCCGGGAGTCCCATAACAACCTGTCTAAAGGCATATTTCCATGACCAATCAACCATCAACCAATCACACGTATGATGCTCATGAGTCAGTAAGTATGTCATGCGACAATGAAGTTGTACTCTCTAAAAAGGCCAAGCTAAAAGTCCTGTGGGGGGGGGGGGGGTATAGGACTATGCCAAATTAAAATTTAAATGCGGAATAAAGAAGGAACTAGAACATGATAACACTAATCAATCTCAAATAACAGAAATAAATAGCAACCTCAAATGCACAAGTATTGAGAGGTTGATATAGATGTTGTTTTAAGGATAATCTTACACCAAAAACCAATGGCTTATGATAGGACAACCTGATTTCTAGAACGGTCTATGTATCAAAATCTCAAACTAATACAAAGGAAAAAAAATAATAAAACAAAATTAAATTTCTAATGCTATTACAACATTCACCACATGTATAGAAAGAAAATTACAATCATTCACCACAAATGCATAAAAATAAACATTCACCACAACTCCAGCAATTATAGTGGTTCACTTGTGTGTACACCAACTGTTAGAAAATAGCCACACAACTACTCTACTCCCAATATCCTCACCCACCGGATATTGGCTTTCACTATGAAATAAGTTTTCCAAGGTTCACCCAAAACCTTCACAATTGTGTTTTCAAAAGGGCTACCATAATTAAAAACCCCACTCACTGAGATTTTCTAGCTATCTCAGTCAAAACCAAAAATGAAAGATTTTCTGACAATCTTACAAACCAAATATAGAAAATTGAAATGTACTTATCTGAAGATTCTCCTTCTGATGAAGCCCGGTAGAACCAATTCGATGTAGATGTTCAATGTCCAATCTCACATATGAAAGGGTTCTTAGTTCTAAATGATTTTTAGATTAAAACAACCTGGGCTAGCTTAATTTAATTTTGATCTCACAAAGGGTAAAATCAATATTCCTTTTTCAAAAGAAATAAAATTGAATAGAGATCTCAAAATCAAATGTAAAAAAACTATTAAAAGAATCTTAAATATTAACTAATTATCTTCTAGAATATGGGGACAAGTTTCTTAGAGTTGTGACTTGAATAGCTTTGAATTCCTTGAAAAACTCTGAAAATCATCCTCAATTTATAGACAAAAATACTGTTCACTCGACTAGCCTAGTGGTTAGCTCGACTGGTTGAAGGACCAACACCTTTTCAAAATTTCTGGCGCGATAAGATAAGATCGCTATTCGACTAGTCGAGTGGCCTGCTCGACTGGTCGAGCCCTGCACTCAACTGGTCGAGTGAGACCCAGAAATGTTGCTGGACTTTGAGTTAAGCCTGCACAACCGGTCGAGCATTGTTCACTTGACTGGTCAAGTAGTCTCCAGGACTGGTCGAGAGTCCAACAGAAAATCCTGAAAATTTACAACAAACCTTAGACTGGTTGAGGGAATTCTTGGACTGGTCGAGCTATTGTCTGGACTAGTTGAACCATAACTAGGATTGGTCGAAAAATGACCTATAAATTCATCAAATGACTTATAATACTGTATGACCTATCCTAAGGTCAGTCTAAGGTCACACAAACCTTAGTTGTGAGATTGATTCATCACATATCATTCTCTTGAAGTATTTGAAGCTTGAAGACTTGATCTATTACTTGAACTTCTTGTTCTTGAACCTCTTGATCTTGTACTTGAACTTCTTATTCTTGAAAGTGAACTTCTTGATGTTGTACTTGTACTTCTTGATCTTGTACTTGCATGACTTGATCTTGAACTTGAATGTAGACAAGATTGGCAAGGATGCCATGAAGTTGATCTTACATTAACCACTAAACAAGATACAGATTCCAAGAGGTTTTGGCGTAATAAAATTTGACAATCCTAGGAGCTAGATAAGATAGCATTTACAATCTCCCTCTTTGTCAAATTTGTGACAAAACAAACCAAGACCTAGGAATCATGCATCAATTAGATCAATAAAGAATCATGCACCGGTTAGATCAATAATGAATCATGCATCAATTAGATCAATAAAGAATCATGCACCAGTTAAAAACTGGTTAGCATAAATCAATACTCTCCCTTAATACAATACTCCATAGAATCCAAGCGAAGAGAAGAAATTACTTGCAAAAAATAACAATAACTTCCACTCCAACTTCCACTCCATGGAATAAACATACAATACAAATTCTCCCCCTTTTTGTCACAATATGACAAAGGAAAGAATATATAATGGAAATATAAGAGTAGAATAAGAACATTGATTAATAAGAATAAGAAGTACAAGATAACCAGTAAACATGTCCACAAAAACACGAAAACATGTCCAAGCATATTGAGCAAGAGAAATTCAAGTATGAAAGTTATTACATATCAGAAATTCAAAACTAATCTGAACCAGAAGAAGGAGCAGGTATGAAAGGATCAATTTGATGAAGTCCCTTATTAAAGCGCTTAAGATATTTGTGCATATATTTAAATTGCATTTCTTGGGACACATGCATACCCTCTACCTTCTCCTCAAGAGATCGTAAATGCGAATCAAAATCAGAAAGCTGATAATCAGGATCAGTCACAGAGTCAGACTCAAGTTCATCAAAAATGTCATCCATATTGACATCATCTGGAGGTAAAGCATCCTCCTCTTCAGTTGTTTCAGCTGCTCCACCAGCACCCACATCAACCTGGCCTGGAGCCAACCTCAAATTCATCTTATATATGTTCAAATTGTTGAATGGTAGATGGTTAATTGGAGTTTCTCCAACAGGCATAGCCACTAAACTATGGGTAGCTAAGACAGTCATAAGATAAGCAAATGATATATCACAGTGGCCTGGGTGGAGACAGAACTGAATGATGATGTAACAAATAAGGGATGGAAGACAAACAGAAATACCAGTAACAATCGAATGAAGAATACGAGTCATAAATGTAGTAAGCTCGATTTTGTTACAGATCTAGGGTAGACATTTGAAATGAAAATCCAATGGAGAACCCTGTATCTGGGTAACATAAACTTGGAAGCGAGCACATTCCCAGAACTCCATTCTGCATCCATATTGCATAAAACTCTAGTAAGCATTCCTTTCTCAGATTTAGACGATTTTGCTACAAGAGTATGAATGGGAATCCCATCATCGTTAATAGGAAGATCCATCAATTCAGAAATTAGGTGACGGTCCACTTCAATTGGACCTTCTCTGGTTGTAATTGTAAATGTTAGATTCTCAGAAGAATAGTCACTAATGCAAGTAAAAATAGCTTGCACAATGGAGCAGTATGCAGGTCCGCCCCAATGTAAATTGTTTTCCCATCCTACAAATTGAAGGAGTGGAATAATACCAAATGGTGCCAAATGATCAATATTAACTGTCCGTTCAACTATCATGTTGCGTAAGCGAATATCCTGTACATACTCGGGATCTTTCTCGGGTGACCGAAGATGGCGCACCGTGATAGGAGCGGAACAAGAAGAAGAGGGACCACGAGATCCTTTCTTCTTATTTCTACTCTCCATTGCAATAAGGAAATCAAGGAATACAAGGATTGCAAAAGAGGCAAGAAAGGTTTCTAGTAAATCATATTTTTAGGTAGAAAACCCACAAAACAATCATAAATCTTGAAATAAACAACACAAATAAGGAAATGGAAGAGCAAAGAACTCAAATCTATAAGGAAATTGAAAATGATGCACTAACCATGGAGAAATCGAAAATGGGTTCGACCAGTCGTGGTATGACTTATTGGAGAAGAAGAACTAAGTGAAGAAAAAAGCGGTTTTCCCAGATAAAAGGCTAAACCCGAGATTCACGACTGGTCGAGTATATACTCGACCGGTTGAGCCACGACTGGTTAAGTGTGTACTCAACTGGTCATGCACCACTGAAAATATGCAATTTAACATCTTATTTGAATTTTAAAAATTTTAAAATAATAAATATATACATTATGATACAAATAGGCACACATCAATAGTTTATATTGCACATACCAAAATCAAATTTTAATTTTGGAAACCAGTTTTTGTCGAGCGGTTTTGTGAATACATCTGCAAGTTGATTCTCGGTTTGAATGTATTCCAATGAAATTATCTTGTCTTCCACCAATTCACGAATATAATGATATCTAATGTCAATATGGTTGGTTCGTGAATGTTGAATTGGATTCTTAGAAATATTAATTGCGCTTTCATTCTCACAATATAAAACCATAGATTCTTGCACAAATCCGTAATCACTTAGCATTCTCTTCATCCAGACAAGCTAAGTGCATGCATTACCAGAAGCAATGTATTCAGCCTCAGCTATAGAGAATGATACGGAACTTTATTTCTTACTTAGCCAAGAAACTAAACAGTTCTCAACATAGAAACAACCACCACTGGTCGATATACAATCATCAATGTTACCAACCCAATCAGCATCTGCATAACCAGCTAATTGCACACTAGTATCATGTGGATACCAAAGACTAAGATTAGTAGAACTAGCGACATATCGCAAAATACGCTTAACAACAACTAGGTGTGACTCTTTAGGATTTGATTGATATCTAGCACAAATACCTACGCTGAATGCAATATCAGGTCGGCTTGCAGTTAAATATAATAAACTACCTATCATACTGCGATACAACTTAGGATCTACACTTTTACCTGTTGAATCCTTAGAGAGTTTAAGTGTCGTACTCATAGGAGTGTCGAAGTTCTTACCGCTCTCAAATCCAAATTTTTTCACCAAGTTTAGAGCATACTTGGTTTGAGAGATAAATATCCCATTAGCAAGTTGTTTTACTTACATACCTAGAAAGTAGTTTAATTCTCCTACCATGCTCATTTCAAACTTGGACTTTACAAATAGTGTCTTATCAACACTTCCCTTTACAAAGTTATGACTTAGTAGAAACTTAGTCAACTTCTTGTACCATGCCCTGGGAGCTTGTTTTAAACCATAGAGTGCTTTTTTCAGATGATAAACATAATTAGAATGTTTAGGGTCTTCAAAACCTTTAGGTTGTTCTACATATACCTCCTCATGTAAATCACAGTTCAAGAAAGCACTCTTGACATCCATTTGATAGATTTTAAAATTTTTATTACAAGTAATTGATATGAACAGTTTGATAGATTTAAGACGAGCTACTAGGGGCAAAGGTTTCATCATAATCGATGCCTTCTATCTGAGTGTACCCTTGTATAACCAGTCTCGCCTTATTTCTTATAATGTTACTTAATTCATTAGACTTATTTTTAAAGATCTACTTGGTTCCAATTATATGTTTATCATTAGATCTAGGAACCAAATGCCATACATAATTTCTAACAAACTAATTAAGCTCTTCTTGTATTGCTACAATCTAGTTTTCATCAGTAAGGGCTTCTTTTACGTTAACCAGTTCTATTTAAGATGTAAAGCATACGCACTTGCACATATCTTCTAATTGTTTACGAGTGCACACACCCGTGAGAGGGTTTCCAAGAATTTGATCAGTTAAATGGTCTTTAACTGATCGTAGTTCAGTGTCATTATTTCGACTAGATGAGGAGTCTAGTTTATCAATTAATGAGACTTCATCATCTTCTGAACTAGTGGAAGATGTATTCAGATGATCATCTATGACAATATTAATGGATTCCTGAATTATACCAGTTCTCTTGTTAAGAACCCGATATGCTTGACTATTTAGAGCATACCCTAAAAATATCTCTTCATCACTTTTAGTGTCAAATTTACCCATATTTTCACGATCATGTAAGATGTATCACTTACTGCCAAAAATTTGAAAGTATTTGACAGTAGGCTTCTTATCAAACCACATTTTACAAGCCTTTTTACTATTTGATCTTCTAGTATAAATGTGGTTAATTATATAACAAGCGGTATTTTCGGCTTCAACCTAAAGATTTTTAGGAAGCTTCAATTCATACTATTTAACATAACATTAGCCATCTCTTGAAGCACTCTATTTTTTCTTTCCACTACACCATTTTGTTGTGGTGTTTTAGGCGCAGAATATTCATGCGATATTCCCTGGTCACTGTAAAATTTCTCAAAACTGCTATTTTCAAAATCAGAACCATGATCACTTCAGATCTTAATGACTTGTGATTCTTTTTTAGTTTGAATACGTTTAAGTACCATTTTTACTTCGTCGAGAGTTTTTGTTTTCTCTCTTAAGATGACTACCCAAGAATACCTAGTAAAGTCATCTACAATGGTCAGAATATACTTCTTGCCACCTCGACTTTCCGTTCTAGTTAGTCCAATGAGATCCATGTGGAGAAGTTCGAGTGGTTTAGATGTGGCATTGGAGTTCACCTTTTTGTGAGCACTCCTGGTTTGTTTACCAAACTGGCATTCGTCACATATTTTATCCACTTTCTTTACTTTGGGTAGACCTCTTACCAATTCATTTTTGCTCAATCTATACAAGTTGCAGTAGTGTACATGTCCTAGGCGCTTATGCCATAATTCGGTCTCATCAGTTTAAACCATATAACATGATAGCTTAGATGAGCTTGAATCACTGACTATGTAGTGGTTTTTAGAAGTTATACAACCAATTAATATTATAAAACCATTCTTATTCAAAATTTCACATCCTTGGTTGGTAAATTTTACACTATGATTATTATCGCGTATTTGAGAAATACTTAATAGATTATGTTTTAAACCTTTTACATATAAAATATTCTCAAATAGAGGAAGGTTAAAGAGTTGAACCGTACCTTGACCAACAATTTTGCAGTTGCTACCGTCACCGAATGTGACTGAACCATCAGTCATGTCTTTGAGATTGGTGAACAAATCTTTGTCACCTGTCATTTATCTAGAGCATCCACTGTCTATGTACCATTTTGATTAACTTGAAGCCTTGAAAGTAATGTGAGCAACCAAACCTTAGGGACCCATTTCATTACAGTTTTGGGTTTCAGAGCATAGTTGGTCTTCTTATGTTTTCAATTGTTATAAATCCTACTCACTGAGTTAGATTTTAGAAGCTCCTTAAGTAGATCCACAATTTTTTCAGCCAAAGGGTTATGATTTTGATTTCTATAGATGATATGATTGCTTCTAGGTTTAACAGTCTAAAAAGTTTTAGCATTTTTAGAATTGTTTTGATTTAGAGTTTTTCCTTTTGAGTTTGAAGACTCCCCTCTAACAAATTTAGGTAGAGTATTCTTATATTTGGGAGGAGTACTTTTATCATAGCCCAAACCAGATCGATCGCCACATTTTCTGGATCCGGATAAAAGTTTTTCCAATTTAGGATCACCTTGGGCATACCTCCATGTGTCCTTCAAACTCAAAAGTGAAGAGACTTCTAGTTTTAGCTTTTCATTTCCAGATTTTAAGTTTTCAACTTGGGATGTTTTGAAATCTAAGTCGCACTTAGCTTTTTCAAAGCAATCTGAAAAGTGTGATTTTTCTAAGACTAGATTATCAAAATTCTCTTTTAATTCAAAAAACTTTTCTTTCTGAAGTTTTAACTTTATAGTAATTTTGCAACTTTCCCTATATAGGGCATCATGAGCATCTTGAAGGTGATCTTCTTCATTTTCATGGCCACTACTCAGATTTTCTTCACTGGTTGAATCATCATTATCTGAGAAAGTGAACTTGGCTAGAGTCATTAGGGCTTTAACCTCATTAGCCGACTCGATTTTAGAATCTTCTAACTCAAAAGAGACTTCAGAGAAAGAAGATTCATCCCATGTAGCCAACATTCCTTTCTTTTTAAACTTGTCCTTTTTAGGACATTTATTTGCTAGATGCCCATATTCATGGCAGTTGAAGCATTGACTGTCTTTAAGTGATTTCCAGGTTTTAGATCTACCCTTTTTCTTCTTAGAGGGTTTTTGAAAACCAACTCTCTTTTTTGCTTTTAAAAATTTTATAAAACTTCTTTGCTAAAAGAGCCATATCATCCTCTGAGTTGATATGTCAAATTTAAGGTTTAATAGCGAAATAAAAGAATATGATAGCCAAATAAAGGAAATCAATTCACAATACGGAAATGAAAAGCAGCCTCAATAATCAAGTATTGAGAGATTGATACAAATGTTGTTATAAGGACAACCTTACACCATAAAAACTAAGGGTTTATGACAGGACAACCTTATTTCTAGAAAGTTCTTTCTACCAAAAACTCAAACTAAAGAGGAATAAATAAATAGCAAGGAATAGAAATATTAACCTATGACAACATTCCCCACAATGCTTGAAATGTAAATATTACAACATTCACATCCACACATACATCCCACAAACTTTAAATGATAAAAGATAGAAAATAAATCACACATCCACAAAACATAGAGTTATAGTGGTTCGCTTGTGTGTTCACCAACTGTTAAACAATAGCCACACAGCTTGTTACTCTACTCCTAATATCCTCACTCAGTGGATATTAGCGTTCACTATGAAAATAGGTTTCTCAGGTTCACCTAAAAACTTCACAATTGTGTCTTTCAAATGGGCTTACACAATTCAGAAAATCCCACTTCTGAGTTTTCTGGCTCTCCTCAAATAACCAATAGATTGAGATTTTTCTGGCTTAATCTCAAATAAAACCAAAAGAATGAAATTTACAATAAAGTAAAATACCTGGATTTCTCCTTTTGTTGTAGCCCGGAAGAACCAAGTCAGAGTAGAAGTTCGAATAGAAGTTCATTGTCCAATATTCACTTAAGAAATGGTTTTAGGTTCTAGATTGATTTTAAATTAAACCAGTTGGGTTAGCTATATTTGATTTTAATTCTAAGAAGAAGGAATATCACAATTCCTCTTTTCAATTCAGATTGGAATATAGAAATAAAATCAAATCAATAAAGCTAACAAAAGAGAATATTAAATATGCACAAATTAGCTTAAAATTAACACAAACTTATCTCAGAGTGATGCCTTAATTTTACTTGAATTGGATTATCAAACTCTGTAATTCGTTGTCTATTTATAGTTGCAGAAACTCGTCTACGACTGGTCTTGAAGACAGTACGACTGGTTGTAGAAGAAACGAATTTTTAAAATTTTAAGTGCGATCGGATAAAACTGTTCTACGACTGGTCGAAGATCGTCCACGATCGGTTGTGAGCCCTCCACGACTGGTCATGACCAACCCACGACTGGTCGTGAGGCACCAAGTTTATTTGCTGGAGTTTGAGTCGAAGGTGCATGATAGGTCGTGAACAAGTTGAGCACTGTTCACACGACCGGTCAAGAAGACTCCAGGACTGGTCATAGCTCAACCAAAAAATTTTGAAAAATAGCAACAACTTAGGACTGGTCCTAAAATTTCTTGGACTGGTCGAGCCAGTTCTAGGACTAGTTGAACAGGGTCCAGCACTAGTCTTAGAACATACCAAATTCATAAAAAAAGTTTCAATATGAATTATGTATACAAAATGACTTACCCTACAGTCAATCTAAGGTTAATCATACCTAAAAAGTGAGATATGAACATCGAGACTTCATATGATAGTTGACCTTTGAAGATTGTAAAGCTTGGGATCTCTATACTTGATGTAGCATTGAACTTGAGATCTTCTAGAGCTTGAATTACACTTCATTTCCAGTTGTACAGTAACTTGAGTCTTTGAACAAGATCACTTCTTTTGTTATAGCTTGTACTTGCATTTCTTGAAATGGTTTGAAGTAAATCTTCATTCTTGACTTGAAGCAACGTGTTTAAAGAGGTGATGCAATGTCTTGATCATATATACCAATGAGCTACACAGGACATAGATTGATGTTTTTGCACCACAAAATTTGACAACCAATGGAGCATAAAACCATAGCACTTACAATCTCCCCCTTTGTCAAATTTTTGACAAAACATACTCAACAATAATATCACCAATACACATTCAAAGAATCATGTATGCACTAGTTATAAGAGAAAACCAGTTACAACCTAGTTAAAGAATCATGCACTAGTTATCATTAAGTAGCACATAACATTATAAAGTAGGCGCAACATAGGCAAAACATTTCCTCCCATACTCCCCCTGAGTAGCACACATATATCCAAAAAAAATTATATGCTACCCACAATCCGTATCCATGCCATAAGCAATCAATCCAAATATTTCTCCCCCTTGTTGGCACAATAATGCAAAGGAAGAAGAAGAAAAATGGAAAAGGATAAGAAACAGGAGTAATAAAGGATTAACTAGACAAGATATAAGAAAATTAAAGTCCACATACCATTAACTAGTTTAAATAAAAGTCAATAAACCAAATAAAGTTCACAAACCAACACAAGTAGACTTAACGTTATTACAGACCAAAGAGTAAAACACTTAATCAGATCCTGAAGAAGGCGTAGGAATGGTAGGATCAAGTTGATGAAGGCCCTTGTTTAAGCACCTAAGATACTTGCGCATATATTTAAACGGTAAATCATGGGCCACATTCATATTCTCTACCTTCTCCTCTAGAGCACGAAGACGAGCATCAAAATCAGATGGCTCATAGTCAGGATCATTAGCAGAATCAGATTCAATTTCATCAAAAATATCATCCATATTTATATCATCAGGAGGAAGATCACCAGCTTCTTCTTCATTCCCTGCTTCAGCTCCACCACCACCCACATCTACTTGGCCAGGAGCCAATTCCAATTTCATCTTATTATTATTCGACTTGTTAAAAATAAGATGATAGATAGGAGTCTCTCCAACAGGCATAACAACTAGCATGTGAGTAGCTAAAATAGTCATAAGATAGGCAAACAGAATATCACTATGACCTGGATGGAGATGAAACTGAATGATGGAATGACATATCAAAGAAGAAAGACAAACTTTAGTACCAGAAATGATAGAGTGCAAAACCCGAACCATAAAGGACATCAGCTCTGTTTTATTACTAGAACACGGATACAAATTTAAAATACAGATCCTGTGTAGAACCCTGTATCTGGGTAACAAGTGCTTTGAGGGGAGCGCATTCCCTTTATGAGTCCATTGCACATTCATATTACATAGATCTCTAGTGAGCATACATTTTTCTGATTCTCAGGGTTTCTCAGCTAGATTATGAATAGGAATACCCTTGTCATTAATAGGTATATTAATTAGCCCTGAAATCAGATGGTGGTCAATTTCAAATGGACCTTCTTTAACATCAATTTTAAACGTTAAATTCTTAGTCAAAAAATCAGAGATACTTGCAAACATGGACTGAGCAATAGATTAGTATGCAGGCCCACCCCAATATAAGATGTTAGCCTATCCTACAACTTGAAGAAGTGGGAGAATACCAAAAGGAGCAATGTGTTCAAGATCTACAGATTGCTCAATAATAACATTGGGCAAACACAAATTCCGTACGTATGAGGGATCATCTTCGGGTGACCGAAGGTGGCGTTGTGCTATTGGAGTAGATCTAGAAGAAGATAGACTACGGGAAGTTTTCTTTTTCCCTCTAGCATCCATTGGCAACAAGAAAATCAATGTACTAAGGAGTTGCATAAGATGAGGAATGGGTTTTCTTAAAAATAGAAATTTGAGAAGAATACCCCAAATAACTCAACAAAGCTTGAATCAAGAACTCCAATGAAGAAATTGAAGAAAATAGACCATGAATATTCAAGTAAGACTAAAAAAATGCATTAACCTTGATAAATCAAATAGTAGGGTTTGACTAGTCATGCCACGACTTGCTGGAGAGAAAAGAAGAAATGAGGAAGATGATGGTTTTTCCCAAATTAAAGAGACTAGCGTGCTACACAACCGGTCTTGGGTTGTCCTCGACCGGTTGTACCAGGACTGGTCGAGCACATCCTCAACTGGTCGTGTACCAACATAAACATGCATTTTTCATACAAATTTAAAATTTAAACCAATAATTTATCAAATATATATACATTATGATACAACTATGTATGAATAATTAATTTAAAATGCACATACCAAGATCAAATTTTAATTTATTAAATCTACTTTTGTCGAACGGTTTAGTGAAAATGTAGCAAGTTGAGTCTCGGTAGGAATGTATTCCAAAGATATCAGCTTTTCTTTCACTAATTCACAAATGTAATGATACCTAATGTCAATGTGGTTGGTACGTAAATGCTAGATTGGATTTTTTTTGAAATATTTATAGCACTGGAATTATCACAATATAATATCATTGATTCCTGTGCAATTCCATAATCGCTTAACGTACGTTTCATCCAAACAAGTTGAGTACATGTATTTCCTGCTGCGATGTATTAAGCCTCAGTAGTTGAGAGCGATATAGAACTTTGCTTCTTGCTAAACCAAGAAACCCAACAGTTTTCAATATAGAAACAACCACCACTGGTTGATTTCCTGTCATCAATATTACCAGCCCAATCAGCATTTGAGTACCAAGCTAGTTGAACACTAGTATCATATGGATACCAGAGACCCAATTTAGTAGTACTTGCAATAAATCGCATAATCCTCTTAACAATTGTTAAATGTGACTCTTTAAGATCAGACTGATATCTAGCGCAAATACCAACACTTAAAGCAATATCGGGTCTACTAACAGTTAAATAAAGTAAACTGCCAATCATACTACGATATAATTTAGGATCCACATTATTACCTGTAAAGTCCTTTGAGAGTCTTAGAGTTGTACTCATAGGAGTATCAAAATTCTTACTGTTCTCAAATCCAAACTTTTTGATTAAGTTCAGAGCATATTTGGTTTGAGAAATAAAAAAGTCATTAGATTGTTGTTTCACTTGCAACCCTAGGAAATAATTCAATTCCCCAACTGTGCTCATTTCAAACTTAGGTTTCATTAAAGCTGCAAACTCAACAGTCATGTTAGAACAGGTAGATCCATAAATAATATCATCAACGTAGATCTGCACTATTAAGATGTGATCATTAAGTTTCTTAACAAAAAGAGTCTTATCTACACTTCCCATTTGAAAATCATGACTTACTAAAAACTTAGTCAATTTCTCGTACCATGCTATGGGAGCTTGTTTTAAGCCGTAGAGAGCCTTTTTAAGGCAATAGACATGATCAGTGTTCTTAGGGTCTTCAAAACCTATTAGTTGTTCAACATACACTTCTTCATGCAGATCACCATTTAAGAAGGCACCCTTCACATCCATTTGATAAATTTTAAATTTTCTAAAGCAAGTAATGGATATAAATAGTCTGATTGACTCAAGATGAGCTACTGGGGCAAAGGTTTCATCATAATTAATACCCTTAATTTGAGTGTACCCTTGTACAACCAGTCTAGCCTTGTTTCAAATTATATTACCAAGTTTATCAGACTTATTTTTGAAAATTCACTTAGTTTCGATAATATGTTTATCTTTAGGTCTAGGAACAAGATACCAAACATCATTTCTTACAAATTGGTTAAGCTCTTCTTGCATCGCAACAATCTAGTTTTCGTCAGTAAGAGTTTCTTTTACATTTTCCTGTTCAATCTGGGATGTAAAACATACGTAATTACATGTCTTCAAGTTGTTTACGAGTGCAAACACCAGTGAGAGGGTTTTCAAGAATCTGAGTGGTTGGATGATCTTTAACAATTCTCAGTTCTGAATTATTTTGACTTGATGAAGTATTTGGTTTGTCAATTAAAAGAACTTCATCATTATCTGAACTTGGGGCAGGTGTATTCAAGTGATCGTCTATGACCACATTAATAGATTCTTGAATAACACCAGTCCTTTTGTTCAGTACTCGATATGCGCGACTGTTTAAAGAATATCCTAAAAAGATCCCTTCATCACTTTTAGTGTCAAACTTTCCTAGATTTTCACGGTCACGTAGAATATAACACTTACTGCCAAAAATTTGAAAGTATTTGACAGTAGGCTTCTTATCGAACCATATTTCATAAGCAATTTTATTATCAGATTTACTTGTATAAACTCGGTTAATTATATAACAGGCAGTATTTACGGCTTCAGCCCAAAGATTTTTAGATAGCTTCATACTATTCAACATTACATTAGCCATTTCTTGAAGCACTCTATTTTTCCTTTCTACAATTCCATTTTGTTGTGGTGTTTTGGGTGCAGAAAATTCATGCGATATTCCCTGATCACTATAGAATTTCTCAAAACTGCTATTATCAAATTCAGATCCATGATCACTACGAATCTTATAGACTTGAGAACCTTTTTCTGTTTGAATCCGTTTAAGAACTCTTTTTACTTCATCAAGGATTTCTGATTTATCCCTTAAGAAAGCTACCCAGATGAATCTAGTAAAATCATCCACAATTACCAAAATGTATTTTTTGCCACCTCGACTCTCCGTCCTAGTAGGTCTTATAAGATTCATATAGAGAAGCTCAAGTGGTCTTGATGTGGCATTGGAGTTCACCTTCTTATGAGAGCTCTTTGATTGCTTGCCAATCTGGCATTCACCACATATTTTGTCTATTTTTTGTAATTTAGGTAGACCTCTTATTAGTTCTCTTTTGCTCAGTCTATACAAATTACGGTAGTGTACATGTCCAAGACATTTATACCACAAATCAGTCTCATCGGTATGTGTAACACGATTGACTAGATGAGCTAGATTCACTAACAATATAGCAATTTTCAGAAGTTCTGCGACCAATTAATATTACTGAACCCTTATTATTTAGAATTTCACAACCTTGGTTAGAAAATTTTACACTATGATTGTTATCGTATATTTGAAATATGCTTAACAGATTACGTTTTAACCCTTCAACGTATAAGACATTTTTAAATAAAGGGAGGTTATAGAGTTGAATTGTACCTTGGCCAATAATCTTGCAATTACTGCCATCACCGAATGTGACTGACCCATCAGCCATGTCTTTGAGATTGGTGAATAGACCTTTATCATCAGTCATATGCCTTGAGCATTCACTATCTAGGTACCACTTTGAATGGCTTGTAGCTTTGAAAGCAGTATGAGCAACCAAGCAGGTAACCTTAGGAACCCATTTCATTACTATTTTGGGTTTAGGAGTATAGTGGGTCTTCTTTTGTTTGTAGTTGTTGTAAGAGTGACCTACTGGGTTAGATTTTAAAAGCTCCTTAAGTAGATCAACTATTTTCTTAGCTAAAGGATTTCAGTTCTAATTTTTATAGTTGATATAATTACTTTTAAGTCTGAAAGATTGAAAAGTTTTAGCAAATTTAGAAAACTTTTGATTTGAACTATTCTCTTTTGAGTTTGAGGATTCTCCTTTTACAAACTTAGGAGTATTCTTCTATTTAGGAGGAATATTTCTATCGTAGCCCAAACCGGATCAGTTGCCACATTTTCTTGATCCGAATAAAAGTTTTTCTAACTTTGGATCACCTTGGGCATATCTCCATGTATCCTTTAAACTCAAAAGAGAAGAGACTTCAAGTTTAAGTTTATCATTTTCAGATTTAAGATTTTCAATCTGGGAAGTTTTAAATTCTAAATCGCATTTGCATTTTTCAAAATAATCTGAAATATAGGATTTTTCTAAGACAAGAGAATTAAAGTTTTTTTAAAGTTTTAAATACTTTTCTTTTTAAAGTTTTAGTTTTACAACAATTTTACAACTTTCCTTGTATAGGGCATTGTAAGCATCTTGAAAATCTTCTTAAATTTCATGATCACTATTCATATTTTCTTCACTAGTTAAATCATCATGATCTGAAAAAGTGAACTTGGCTAGTGTCATAAGGGCTTTAACTTCATTGCTCGACTCGGTTTCAGAGTCTTCTGATTCAGAAGAGGCTTCAGAGCCAGAAGATTCATCCCAAGTAGCTAATATACTCTTCTTTTTGGGTTTGTCCTTTTTAGGACATTTGTTTGCTAAATACCCATATTCTTGGCAGTTGTAACATTGATTATCTTTCAAAGATTTTTAAGTTTTAGATTTAGATTTAGATCTCTTCTTATCATTTGATTTTTGAAAGTCAACCCTCTTTTTACTTTTGAAAATTTTGTAAACCATTTTCGCTAGAATGGCCATATCATCTTCTGAGTTTTCTGAATCAAAATTGCTATTGTTTTCTTGAGAACTATTTTTAGAAGATTTAAGGGCAATAGATTTACCTTTAGGAGCTTTAAAATTTAACTCGTAGGTTTGTAAAGACCCAACTAATTCTTCTACCCTCATAGTATCTATATAACGAAGTTCCTGGATCGCAGTTACCTTAGAATTGAACCGTTCAGGGAGTGAGCGCAGTATCTTTACACAAACTTTACTTTCAAGGATTTTGTCACCAAGACCCCACATAGAGTTCACAATGTTATTTAATCTAGTATAGAATTTCATAAACATTTCATTTTTTTCCATATGTATTTCCTCAAATTTGGTTGTGAGGATTTGCACTTTAGATTTCTTGACAATTGATATACCCTCGTATGTCATTTCTAATATATCCCAAGCTTGCTTTGCAGTATCGCAGGATATAATTCTTTTGAATTCATCCGGTGATAGTACACAAGTGATTACATTTAGTGCTTTTGCATTGGCACTACTCTCACTTTTCTGAAGTATGGTCCAAGTAAAATAAGGTGAGACTTTCATTAATTTTAATCCATCGATACCAGTTACTTCAGTGGTAGGAGGGGTCCATTCAGTCATTGTGGCCTGCCACACACTTTCATCCATGGATTTGAGGAAAATCCTCATCCTGGCTTTCTAATAGGCATAATTGGTGCCATCAAATGGTGGAGGCCTAGTGACTGAAAGGCCATCAAAA
Organism: Magnolia sinica; assembly: GCF_029962835.1. Classification (NCBI taxonomy): domain Eukaryota; kingdom Viridiplantae; phylum Streptophyta; class Magnoliopsida; order Magnoliales; family Magnoliaceae; genus Magnolia; species Magnolia sinica. The sequence continues at coordinate 27,206,820 of NC_080582.1, read as the reverse complement.
TTTGACATCTTATAAATAGCTTAGATTGGTTAGCTTAGGAAATAAATCCAAATATAAAGAATTAAAATGAGCTATTAGGCTCTAATACCACTTAAAAAGGCCAAGCTATATGTCCTAGAGGGGGGTGAATAGGACTATGCCAAATTTAAGCCTCAACAATGGAATAAAAGAATATGATAGCCAAATAAAAGAAATCAATTCACAATGCAGAAATGAAAAGCAGCCTCAATAATCAAGTATTGAGATTGATACAAATGTTGTTCTAAGGACAACCTTACACCATAAAAACCAAGGGTTTATGACAGGACAACCTTATTTCTAGAAAGTTCTTTGTATCAAAATCTCAAACTGAAGAGGAATAAATAAATACCAAGGAATAGAAATATTAAACTATTACAACATTCCTCACAATGCTTGAAATGTAAATATTACAACATTCACATCCACACATACATCCCAAAAACTTTGAATGATAAAAGATAGAAAATAAATCACACATCCACAAAACACAAAGAGTTATAGTGGTTCGCCTGTGTGTTCACCAACTGTTAAACAATAGCCACATAGCTTGGTACTCCACTCCCAATATCCTCACTCAGTGGATATTAGCGTTCACTATGAAAATAGGTTTCTCAGGTTCATTTACAATTGTGTCTTTCAAATGGGCTTACACAATTAAAAAAAAACTCCACTTCTGAGTTTTCTGGCTCTCCTCAGATAACCAACAGATTGAGATTTTTTTGGCTTAATCTCAAATAAAACCAAAAGAATGAAATTTACAATAAAGTAAAATTCCTGGATTTCTCCTTTTGTTGTAGCTCGGAAGAACCAAGTCAGAGTAGAAGTTCGAATAGAAGTTCAATGTCCAATACTCACTTAAGAAATGGTTTTAGGTTCTAGATTGATTTTAAATTAAACCAGTTAGGCTAACTATATTTGATTTTGATTCCAAGAAGAAGGAATATCATAGTTCCTCTTTTCAATTCAGATTGGAATATAGAAACAAAATCAAATTATTAAAGCTAATAAAAGAGAATATTAAATATGCACAAATTAGCTTAAAATGAACACAAACTTATCTCAGAGTGATGCCTTGATTTTACATGAATTGGATTATCAAACTTTGAAATTCGTTGTCTATTTATAGTTACAGAAACTCGTATACGACTGGTCCTGAGGACAGTACGACTGGTCGTAGAAGAAATGGATTTTTGAAATTTTAAGCGCGATCGGATAAAACCATTCTACGACTGGTCGAAGGTCGTCTACGACCAGTCGTGAGCCCTCCACGATTGGTCGTGAGGCACCAAGTTTAGTTGCTGGAGTTTGAGTCAAAGGTGCATGACAGGTCGTAAACAAGTCGAGCACTGTTCACACGACCGGTCGAGAAGACTCTAGGATTGGTAGTAGCTTAACTAAAAAATTTCAAAAAATAGCAACAACTTAGGACTGGTCCTGAAATTTCTTGGACTGGTCGAGCCAGTTCTAGGACTAGTCGAACAGGGTGCAGGATTAGTCTTAGAACAGACCAAATTCATATAAAAAGTTTTAATATGAATTATGTATACAAAATGACCTACCCTACGGTCAATCTAAGGTCAATCATACCTAGAAAGTGAGATATGAACATCGAGACTTCATATGATAGTTGACCTTTAAAGATTGTAATGCTTGGGACTATGTACTTGATGTAGCATTGAACTTGAGATCTTCTAGAGCTTGAATAACACTTCATTTCGAGTTGTACACTAACTTGAGTCTTTGAATAAGATCACTTCTTTTGTTGTAGCTTATACTTACATTTCTTAAAATGGTTTGAAGTAAATCTTCATTCTTGACTTGAAGCAACGTGTTTAGAGAGGTGATACAATGTCTTGATCAAATATACCAATGAGCTACACAAGACATAGATTGATGTTTTGGCGCCACAAAATTTGACAACCAAAGGAGCATAAAACCATAGCACTTACAGTACCCTTGTATGTCATTTCTAAGATATCCAAAGCTTGTTTTGCAGTATCACAAGATATAATCCTTTTGAATTCATCTGGTGATAGTGCGCAAGTAATTGCATTTAAAGCCTTGGCATCGGCACTGCCCTCATTTTTTTGAAGAGTAGTCCAAATATTATAAGGTGCAACCTTAAGTGTTTTAATACCATCAATGCCTAGAACTTCAATGGATTGCCACACATTTTCATCAATAGATTTTAAGAAAATTCTCATTCTGGCTTTCCAATAGGCATAATTGGAGTCATCAAATAGTGGTGGCCTAGTAATTGAAAGGCTATCAAAATTTGGTATGATATAAGCTCCGATCGGTTAGCTCAGGAAATAAATCCAAATAAATGAGCTATTAGGCTCTGATACCACTTGAAAAGGTCGAGCTAAAAGTCCTAGAGAGGGGGGTGAATAAGACTATGTCAAATTAAAATTTAAATGTGGAATAAAGAAGGAACTAGAACAAGATAACGCTTATCAATCTCAAATAGTAGAAATAAATAGTAACCTCAAATGCACAAGTATTGAGAGGTTGATACAGATGTTGTTCCAAGGACAACCTTACACCAAAAACCAATGGCTTATGGTAGGACAACCTGATTTCTAGAACAGTCTGTGTATCAAAATCCCAAAATGATACAAAGGAAAAAAATAATAAAATAGAAATAAATTTCTACTCCGATTACAACATTCACCACATGTATAGAAAGAAAATTACAATCATTCATCACAAATGCATAAAAATAAACATTCACAACAACTCCAACAATTATAGTGGATCACTTATGTGTATACCAACTGTTAGAAAACAACCACACAACTACTCCACTCTTACTATCCTCACCCACGGGATATTGGCTTTCACTATGAAATATGTTTTTCAAGGTTCACCCAATACCTTCACAATTGTATTTTCAAAAGGGCTACCACAATTAAAAACCCTACTCACTGAGATTTTCTACCTATCTTAGTCAAAACCAAAAACAAAAGATTTTCTGGCAATCTTACAAACCAAATACAGAAAATTAAAATGTACTTATCTGAAGATTCTCCTTCTTATGAAGCCCGGTAGAACCAATTCGATGTAGATGTTCAATGTCCAATCTCACATATGAAAAGGTTCTTAGGTCTAAATGATTTTTAAATTAAAACAACTTGGGCTAACTTGATTTGATTTTGATCTCACAAGGGGTAAAAAAATTATTTCATTTTCAAAAGAAATAAAATTGAATAGAGATCTCAAAATCAAATGTAAAAAAGCTATTAAAAGAAGCTTAAATACTAACTAATTAGCTTTTAGAATGTGGGGATAAGTTTCTCAAAGTTGTGACTTGAATAGCTTTGAATTCCTTGAAAAACTCTGAAAATTGTCCTCAATTTATAGGAAAAAATATTATTCACTCGACTGGCCTAGTGGTCAGCTCGACTGGTTAAAGGACCAACAACTTTTCAAAATTTCTGGCGTGATAAGATAAAATCACTACTCGACTGATCGAGTGGCCTGCTCGACTAGTCAAGTGGCCTGCTTGACTGGTCGAGCCCCGCACTCGACTGGTCGAGTGGGACCCAGAAATGTTGTTAGACTTTGAGTCGAGCCTGCGCAACCGGTCGAGTACTGTTCACTTGACTGGTCGAGTAGTCTCTAAGACTGGTCGATGGTCCAACAGAAAATCTTGAAAATTCACAACAAACCTTGGACTGGTCGAGGGAATTCTTTTACTGGTCAAGCCAATGTCTAGACTAGTCGAATCATGACTAGGACTGGTTGAAAAATGACCTATAAATTCATCAAATGACTTATAATATTATATGGCCTATCCTAAGGTCAGTTTAAGGTCACACAAACCTTACTTATAAGATTGATTCATCACATATCATTCTCTTGAAGTAATTGAAGCTTGAAGACTTGATCTAGTACTTGAACTTCTTGCTCTTGAACCTCTTGATCTTATACTTGAACTTCTTGATCTTGAATGTGAACTTCTTGATGTTGTACTTGTACTTCTTGATCTTGTACTTGCACAACTTGATCTTGAACTTGAATGTAGACAAGATTGGTAAGGATGACATGAAGTTGATCTTACAATAACCACTAAACAAGATACAAATTCTAAGAGGTTTTGGCATAACAAAATTTGACAATCCTAGGAGCTAGATAAAATAGCATTTACACTCTCCTCAACAAGGTAGGGCCTAGGTACTTAAACAATTTTTTTTTTTTTTACATTGAATGGAAAGAGCACAACTACTAGTGGGGGCCCAACAATTTGGGGTAGCCCACTAGGACTAAACAAGCAATACCATGAGCCTAAATAATAAGAATGGGCCTAACAAAGGGTCTAGGGTAGACATTAAACCACCAATAAATGAGAATGGGCCTAACAAATGGGCTTAGAGGGGGTCCACAATGGGGACGTTCAACAACTGTTGTCCCCAAAAGGCGGCCCAACTAAAATCTACCTATAAGCAAGGCCCAAGGTCCAAGTACTACTATAAAAATAAAATGGGCAGCAACATGCATATATGCCATCCCACATAATGGGCCTCAAGGAACGGCCCAAAGCCCTCATACAACATTATGGGCCCATAGGGGAAACTATGGCCCAAGAACAAAACCACTGAATCCATGCATTATGTTGGACTTAGTGGGCAGCCCATGAGCCCAATTACATAGGCAAACACATATCCAAGATGGGTCAAATGGGCCTTACAACATCAGCCCAAAACTGGGTAAATTTGGTGGGCAATCAAGAACCCAATCACACATACAAATTCGCCCACAAGTCCAGCATGATGAGGAAAACAGCCCACATACAACCAAGCCAAGGCTAGACGTCCCCAGCCCATATAGGCCTACTAGACATCCTAAAATCTAGTCTATTTATTTGGGGTCAAACAATCAAATAAAAGGTGGGCCTTAGTTGGCACAAATTAAGCCCAAAAGCCTTAGAATAAAAAATATAGTATATGCACACAATACTTCTCCATTTGGTGGGCCCCACATCCTTCAAATATTCAGCCACATACACAATTTTTTTCTTACTACCTTGCTGGACTTTTAGCCCACCCAGCTTCTTGGGCCTACTGAGGTCCAGTAAATAATAATTTTAAGGTAAAAAAATATTTTATAGTGGTCCCTGGTCATTATGGTGGGCCCCAACAGTTGGAGAGGGTGGATACAACACACAAAATCAAGTGGGCCTACTACTGGACTGCAAGTCCAGCAGCACCCCAGGAAATTCTGGACGTCCCAGGTGGGCTTGGGCGTCCCAAGGGCCTAGACGGCCAACAAAATACACATCAAGGTGGGCCAGGGAGGGGAGGACGGCCAGCCCATGGCTGGACATAAGCCCAGCTAGGCGTCCAACATGGTGCTACTGTTCCAGCCCCTAAAAAACCCCCAAATTTTGCCAGCTCAAGTGGCCCACATGCATCTGAGATGGGTCCCCACAAGGTGGACCACAAAATGGGTAACAAGTAAGGCCATAAACTCAATTAAACACATTTTATAAAAATGGACAGCAAGGTCCAGAAATAAATTTCTGCAGAAATAATGTTGTTGTCCCCTAACTTGTACACCTCATTAGAGTGGGCCCAGGTCTGCCAAAAATTGGGAAAATATGGGGCTAGCCTCCCTTTACTAGTATACATAAAAGTGGGGTCCACAAAAGTGGCCCACCAACTCAAGATCAAATTGATATTTTAATTTTCACAACATGCAGAGTGGCTGGACAGTCCATAAAATTTGGACCGTCCACCCCTCTTGGCTCACTCTTTTGGGTAATCAAATAGGGACGGATGGAGTGAAATTTAACATACTTCTAGGTGGGGTCCACACCTCCGGAAAGAATCTAACAATGGGGGTAAAACATCCCTCTATTCAGTCCATAATCCATGCAAAAAACAACCCAAAAACAGTCCAGAATTTTTCGAGACAGCAAGGTATGTCTGAAAATAACTGAACATAACTACTGAGTAAAGGGAGAAATACCCCACAAAATTTGTGTTATGATCCACCTTAGTGGACCCCACAAACATCCACGCCATACCCCCTTCTTAAAACCCATTGCATGTATCCAATATGGAGCAAATGGGACGCCAACGTCCATAGAATGGACAACAATAGGCGCCCACCATGCTTGGACGGTCTGGATATTCCAGGGCCACTAAGTGGGCCATACACATCAGGAATCAAGAATAAAATAAGGGGAAGATTAAAAAAAAAATACGGCCACAAGAAGGGGTCTCCGCCACTATTGAGGCCTTCCCTTCATCACACACATACATATCATCCATTATATCATTTACAACCTAGATCTAGCACATGCATGCATCAAAAAAATCAAATCTAAGGTGGGAATGCCATCCCCACCAAGATCTAGGGTCTAGATGACCCCAAAAGAACATGTATCAAAGAAAAAAAGACACGATGGGGTCCATAGAGAATGGCCATATCCATGGAACATGCATGTAAAAGGGGTGGGCCATTGGCCACACCCATGGAGACTTGGAGACCTCCACCATTATTTAATGAACCCCATAAGCTCCTAAAGATGTGTAACACCCTGAAATTCGGGGGTCGAGCATAACTCAGCTCCCGAGTTTCAAAACATCACTTATGCAACATATTAAATGATGGATGTATGTTGTCTGTATGAGTGCATAAAACATGGAATCGATTAAGCCAAACTGCAAACATAATTCAAGGATAAGTGAAAGACGCAAGCAGAAGACTTAAAGAAATATATGTGTACAAGTGCAAGTCCCTGAAATACGTATACATGCCAGGTCATAATAACAAGTGTTGCTTTCAAAAGTACAAGTACCAAATGACATCATCTATTACAATTACAAAGAAAACTCAGAATCCCTGCATATCAGGACATGACTCACATGAACCCGCCTGAGAACTGCATGAAAGAAAATGCGTCCTCATCATCCTCGTAATCCTGCTCTGCCTCAGGGATCACGTCAACATCTGCATCTAAAACAGGGTCTGGTTGGTGTTGAAACACCGTCCCAGAATGTGGGAGTGAGTGATCAACTCAGTGGAACTATATAGTAAAAGTTAACATGATATCAAATCAATCAAGCAGTAATGATAAGGCAATACAATCAACACGTCTAAGTACTCTTGTTAATGCAAGGATGTATGAAGAAATGATGCATGCCCTCGCCTGTACTCCCTTAGCATCTTCATCTTACGTTACGCATGACAAACTCCCGTAGTGCCAACAACTTCTACTCACATGCAATGCGGTGCATGAACATGATTACCAAGCTGTTATTAGTCATTTTTATATAGCAGGATTGGGAAGCTAAGGTACCTTCCTCATATCAATTTTCAAACAGTGATCCATTCTAGGGTCGTCAGTCCTAGACAATCTCATACGCTCATATGGTTTTAGGTCGCTGCAAAGGGCTCGTCACCAATCAATTCATGCCTATCATACCTTAGTTACTACCCTAAGGCTCGTCGCCTCAATGCAGTATCAAGGTATGCTCGAGGTCACTACAAAGGGCTCGTCACCAATCAATGTAGGCCGACAGCACGAATATAGTGTCCCATACCACCATAATCGGCTCAGGAGTCTGGTGTGCTCACTGGTCACTACGGGGAGGCTCGTCACCCCAGCGTAGGCCGATAGCTCGACCACGGTGTCCCGTACCACCATACCCGGCTCATGAGTCTTAGCAGATCAAGGTACAACGGTTAACGGAATTACATCAGTAAGTTTGGTACCCTAGATTCAAACAATAGCGTTCATACATGGTGAACATACATCGGACAATCAGGTTACTTGACGAACTCGACTAGCACGAGCGCACGTTGAGTTGAACGACATATAGTGCGCAAACACTCCGTGTGGCCAAACCACTGCCGACAACCCTAATATGACTCAGTTTCGTCAAACATGTCCCACGTGGCGAAAACAACCTTGGCCACGAACTTAAGGATTGTTACCGATTTTCTGGACTATTCCATAGTCCCAAACACATTCAATTATAACAGATATTCATAATAACAATTTAGAACAGTAATGGAATAACAATTCTAATCATACAATATGTGAGCATTTGAAGAATATCAACTTAACATGGATTTCAACATAAGTAGTGCTTGAACATAAATAACAAAGAATGTAAATTGAATGTAGGAAATCATACACACCACTAGGATAGTTGAGAATCTCTTCTCAATGCCCATAATAGGTTAATATATTACACACTTAACCATTCAGACATTTCTACAAACACTTAGACTACAAAGTCCCCACATACATGACGTATGTTGGTGATAACACACTTTTGGACAATTCCTTTTGCCAAGGAGTTGACACACATACAATTAGTACAAGTACAGAACAATTAATCATGGCAAATACATGTTCATATTTTATACGTATACGATACTTCCTACATATACATAGAATACACAAATCTCAATATAACACATACATATCGGGAACGCAAAACAAGCATCACAGTTGGCATGTGAAATTGCATCCATAACAATAATAAACCATTACCCAACATTGAAAGCCTTGAAAACCATAACCTATACGAATATAGTCCGCACCTTAAACCAGAAAAGCACGATAGATCTGATTCAGATGATAAGTCTTCGTCAACGGCGACTAGATAACCTAAGGCAAGAATAAAAATGAGCTACATCAACACTTAGACAAGTCTAAGCTCTAACACAGGCTAGGGTTTGATTAACTTACCCAAGAAGGAACTTAGAATCGCCGGAATAACGATTCAAAAGTGATGGTTTAAGGATGTAGAGTAGGAGGAAAGAATCTTAAGATGATTCACCAACTTCTCTCTCTCTCTCTCTCTCTCTCTCTCTCTCTCTCTTTTCCTCTCTCTTTCTTAGCTAGGGTTAGGAAATTCGTATGGAAAAGAGAGTGAGGGTTTTAAGGTCTTTATATAGGCCTAAAATAGATGAAAATAGTCTCAGGGCCAAGGTATACTTAGGTTATAACCAAATCAGGCCTATTCCAATCCAACGGAATACTTCTGGTGGTCCTTTCTCCATGTATGGTCAGACTTAAGCTCACTGACCATGGATCTAGGTCAGACTGAGTTTTCGTACTGATCGAATTTACAGATCAGCCGTGGCAGACCACTCTTAATTCAACGGTCATCAAAAATCGATCAGGTCCACCGGCACTAGGACATGCCTAGGCCATCTTCCCTAATCCGAGGGTGAAATTTGGTCAAAATCCAACGGTCAGAGTGCTTAAAATCGTCGCGCAAGCGACACGACTCAGATTTCATAAATTATATTTAATTTCTCAGCTTTCTCACACTCTTTATCCGAACTCAAGCAAATCGACCCAGGACATCATCTGGTCTTGATTTTTGAGGTGATGGTCAAGCCCAACCAGATGACCAAAGTTGTCTAAGATCGATGCTATCGGACTTTCGCGCGTGGTCCAGGTCCGATCCAAAGTTTCCAAAAATTCCCAAGAGCAACTGGATTTAGCGTTGAATCCTAGATTTCAGGGTAACATAGCATTCACGATTCTACAGGTTTTGAGTCCTGCAGATCAAATTTAAAGTGATTGGTGCAAATTTCACAAGCAATCGAGTTTAACGCTAATTAACCTAAACACAACTTCTATGGAAAATAGAGGTAGTACTCGGGTCCTGGCATAAAATTTTTCGGGTCATTACAATCTACCCCCCTTAAAGAAAAATTTTGTCCTCGAAATTCATACCTTCTCATACTCCTCAAGGATCTGAGGGTAGCTCTTTCTGACCTCAGCTTCAGTCTCCCAAGTAGCCTCTTCTTCACTATGATGTGTCCACAATACTTTCACAAGAGGGATCTCCTTGCTACGCAATACCTGCTCCTTCCTGTCTAGGATACGTGTCGGTCGCAGTACATATGTGGCATCCTCGCTCAACTGCACCTGCTCCCAACTGATAATATGCGAAGGATTAGGAACGTACTTCTTCAGCATAGAAACATGAAATACGTTATGCACGTCCGCAAGTGGTGTGGGTAAATCAAGGCGGTACGCTACCGCTCTCACTCGATCCAGTATTTGAAATAGACCAATAAATCTCGGCGTGAGCTTTCCCTTGTTACCGAACCGCAGAACTCCCTTCATAGGGGAAACCTTAAGAAATACATGGTCTCCAATCTCAAACTCAAGCAGTCGCCGCCTCGTATCAGCATAACTCTTCTGCCTGCTCTGGGCTGTCCGAAGTCGACGTCGAATAATGTTAACTTTCTCTGAAGTCGCCTGTACCAACTCTAGGCCAATCAAACTGCGCTCACCAACTTCTGCCCAGCAATGCGGTGCTCTACACGGGCGACCATACAATGCCTCGTAGGGAGCCATGCCGATACTCGCCTGGAAGCTATTATTATACGCGAACTCTGCATAAGGGAGGCAATCATCCCAACTGTCCTTGAAATCCAAAACATAAGCTCGCAACATGTCTTTAAGAATCTGATTCACACGTTCCGTCTGCCCATCTATCTGTGGATGAAATGCGGTGCTGAACTTCAATTTCACACCCATCGCTTCTTGGATACGAGTCCAGAAGATAGATGTGAATCGCGTGTCTCTGTCAGACACAATCTCCAAGGGAACTCCATGCAGACGTACAATCTCCTTGATGTACAACCTAGCCAACTCGTCTGCAGAGTTTGTGACTCTGATCGGTAAGAAATGAGCCGACTTCGTCAATCAGTCGACGATCACCCAAATAGAGTCATGTCCCTTCCTCGTTCTCGGCAACCCTGAAATAAAATTCATAGAGATGAAGTCCCACTTCCATTCTGCTATGGGCATGGACTGAAGCAGTCCAGGAGGTCGGCGATGCTCTGCGTTGACCTGTTGGCACGTGAGACAATGAGATACAAACTCAGCAATGTGAACCTTCATGTTGTCCCACCAAATAGGATCTTCTCATATCTTGATACATCTTCGTGCTACCTGGATGCATCGCAAGCTTAGAATTATGGGCTGACTCGAGAACCTCCCGTCTCAAGTCAGGGATGTCTAGGACACATAGCCGTAGGCCCCCATTTGAACCAACACTCCACTCGGAGTCCTCATTTGTACCAACCCGCTCTCTCATCTTCGCCAAAAGCTCATCATCTGCCTGAGCTGCAACGATCCTCTCGTCAATGAGGGGTTGTACACGAATGTGTGTGATAACTTCATACGGCTCTTCCACCGTAAGTTTCTGCTCAAAGTCTTGCACAAACTCTAACATGTCCTATTCTGCTATCATTAGCGGACCTGCAAACTCTATAGTCTTCTTGCGACTCAACGCGTCTCCCACAAGGTTTGCCTTGCCCGGATAGTAAGAAACATCGAACTTAAAGTCTTTCAATGTTTACATCCATCGGCGTTGCCTCATATTCAAGTCACGTTACGTGAAGATATGCTTAAGGCTCTTGTGGTCGCAAAAGAGCTCGAAATCCTCTCTGTAGAGGTAATGTCTCCAGAGCTTTAATGCGAAAATGACAGTTGCCAACTCCAGGTCATGTGTAGGATAATTTTCTTCGTGTTTCCTCAACTGTCTCGAAGCATATGCAATCACCCTGTCCTTCTGCATAAGGACACAACCCAGACCAATGCGAGAGGTGTCAATATATATCGTATACTTAACCCCTTGCTCTGGCAATACTAGCACAGGGGCGGACGTCAACTTGTCCTTCAGCTCTTGAAAAGCTATCTCCGCCCTCTCATTCCAAGCAAACCTCAAATCTTTCCTTGTCAACTAAGACAACGGTCTGGCTATCTTCGAGAAGTCTCGTATGGAGCGTCGATAATAGCTTGCTAGACCCAAAAATCTTCTCACCTCAGTAACTGAACCAGGCTACTTCCAATCCTGAACTGCAGCTACCTTAGCGAGATTGACAGCTATCCCTTCCTTGGACACCACATGTCCTAGGAACTTGACTTCCTCTTTCCAGAAATCACATTTCTTGAACTACGCAAAAAACTGATTCGCCCTGAGAGTATCCAAGACCGTTCTTAATTGCTCCTCGTGCTCTTCCCGACTCGCAGAATATATCAAAATGTCATCAATAAAGACAATAATGAATCGGAACAAGAATGGCCGAAACACCCTGTTCATCAGATCCATGAACATGGCTGGTGTATTTGTAGGACCGAACGACATCACAAGAAACTCATAATGATCGAAACTAGTCCTGAATGCGGTCTTCTGCACATCTTCATTCTTGACGCGCAACTGATGATACCCTGACTGCAGATCAACCTTCGAGAAGTACCGTGCCCCCTTCAACTGATCAAATAGATCATCGATCCTGGGTAAAGGATACTTGTTCTTCACAGTCACCTGATTTAACCTGCGATAATCTATACATAATCGCAAGGAACCATCTTTCTTCTTAACAAACAGGACAGGTGCTCCCCAAGGAGACACACTAGGCCGAATAAAACCCAAATCCAACAAACCATCTATCTGCTTCCTCAATTCCTCCATTTCACTCGGAGGCATACGATAGGTAGGCAAAGAAATGGGTGTCGCACCAGGCATGAGATCGATAGTAAAATCAATCTCGGCTGAGGGGGTAATCCAGGAATTGACTCAAACACATCTTCAAAATCCTGAACTACCGGTGTACTTTCAAGCACCGAACAAGTAATACTCTCCAACAGAGAACTATAATAACCAAAACAGAAAGGGTAACTGACCTGAACAGGGAAAGTAAATGTCTCGCCCTCAGGTCTATAGATTGTCACTAGCCTAGCTTCGTAATCAATCTTTGCTCGCATCTTCGTGAGCCAATCCATACCCAAAATGACATCGTAATGGTATAAAGGTGCGACAAACAGGTCAACCAGAATCGATCTACTCCCAACCCATACAACGCCTGGTCATATCAGAGGAGATCCTTGTAGTGGCAGTGAGCGTCACTCCCTTTATATAAACAACGCCCAAACTCAGGCGCTTAACTGCCGCATACGCTATAAGAGAGGTAGTGGACCATGTATCTACCAACAAAGAAACGGAAATACCTTGGATGTGAGCTATAACCTCAAAGGATCTCGGTACCAAGTCAGCCACAGGGGCTTCAGCTGTAAGCGCGTGAACTCGAGCCTGCTATGGACGATTCGGTGGAGGAACCATAGGCCACTGAGGTGGCCTGAAGCGAGGTACAGGAGGTCTGAAGGATGGATGAGCTGGTGCTGAATGAAGGGGTGGAGGAGATATAACCTACGGCATCGGGCGGCTGATCCTCTGCGGTGGAGTAAATCTACTGTCCCGCATCCGCGTAAAGCAATTACGATCCGAATGCCCCATCTTCCCACAATACGAACAGCGTAAGTCAGAACGCATCAGTTGAGCGGGCGGCGCTGCACGCCTCGGAGGAGAATCTGCCCGCGGCCTCTTGCCAAGAAAAGGTGTGCTCGAAAAGTCAAGTCACGGTCTGGGAACTATAGGTGCTCACATACGAGATGACCTGTCCCCGTCCTGCTCAGCTCGCAGGGACATGCTCACCAACTCAGCATAAGAAGATATGCTAGCACAGCACATCTTCAATCGGATCTCAGGCCTCAACCCCTCAGAAAAATGCTGCATCTGCATCGGCTGATCACCCAGGAGCAAAGGAGCATAGTCACCCAGCTCAGTAAACCGGTTCTCATACTCAGTCACTAACATCCCTCCCTGACGGAGGTGAAGGAACTCACTCTCCTTCTCGTGTCGGTACGTAACCGAAAAATACTTCTCGTGGAAGCGTGCCTTAAACGCCTGCCACGTCCACTCATACCCTTCCGCAACTGTGCGGAGAACACTGTCCCACCATAAACTGGCCTCCTTCTCAAACATAAAAGGAGGCAAGCTCGACCTGCTCAACCTCAGAACAGTGCAGCGGCCTCAACATCTTAGAGATGCGATCAATCTAGTACTCGGCCTCCTCGGGTCTATGTGAACCCGTAAATGTGGGAGGTCGTAAGCGCTAGAATCGCTCAAATGTGCCGCTCGCACTAGCGCTCCCAGATGGGGGAGAATGGTTTGTTCTTAATGTGATTGTGAGAGGAGTAGCATTGGTTATGTTACTCAGGGGGAGTATGTTTGAGCTTGTTGAATGAAACTGGTTGAATGTTGAATGTTGAATATTGAATATTGATTTGCAGGTAAGCCAGTTGATATGGCCTGGTTCACAACTCTTTAACCAGTTGTTTTACTTTATGTTTATCTTGGTTGTGTTTTGTCACTAATTTGACAAAGGGGGAGATTGTAAGTGCTATAGTTTATATCCCTGTCTGTTGTCAAATTTGTGGTGCCAAAATCACTGTTATATATAAACTTGCATAAGTGAAGCTCTCTCAAGGATCAACATTCATAAACAAGCTAAGCTCACAACAAGCAAAGCTCACAAGTACAAGGATCAAACTTGAATGCAAGAACTGCTCACAAGACAAGACTCAAGCTGCAAGACTTCAAGAAGAGTACAAGGCAGTTTGTAAAGATCTCAAGACTTCAAGGCTCATACTTCAAGGTCATTAGTTCCTAATGTTTCAATGTCCATACTTCATAGTTGAGGTTTGACTGACCATAGGTTGACCTTAGAAGTAGGCCATTCTGGATACATAAGTCGAATGTTATTTTACATGAGTTTGGTCTGTTCTTCGACTAGTCTTAGGCCTTCTTCAACTAGTCCTAGACTTGCTTCGACCAGTCTAAGAAATTCCTCGATCAGTCGTGAGTTTGTTACAAATTTCGGATGAAATCTGTTAGGCTTTGACTAGTCCAGGAATCTGTTCGACCAGTCGAAGGAACAGTGTCGAATGCATCTTCGACTAGTCGTAAATCTTCGACTCAAAATACAGCGATGTTTTTAGGTTCTTCGACCAGTCGAAGGTGACCTACGACTAGTCGTAAAATGGTCAGAGCTTATCCCGCCGGATCTTTTAAATATCTGTTATTGCTTCGACTAGTCGAAGAGCTCCCTAGACCAGTCGAAGACACGATCTGCTCACCTATAAATAGTGCACGAATCTCAGAAGAAATTATCAAATTAATTAATCCATTCAAGCCAATCTTCGTCGAACTTCTGAGAGATAATTCTGTGCTCCATCTAAGCTAAGTGTGCTTATTTAATATTCTCTTTCCTTAGCTTTATTTAATTGATTTTGTTTCTGCTATTCCAATCTAATTTGATAAGAGGAATTGTTATTCCCTTTCTTTGGAATCAAAATCAATTAAGGCAAGCCCTAGTTGGTTTAATTTAAAATCTATTAGATTTAGAACCATTGTTATTGAGTACTGGACATTGAACTTGGACATTCAATCATCTACTCTGATTTGGTTCTACCGGGCTGCTACAACGAAGGAGATAATCAGGTATTTTACATTTAATTGTAAATTCCTTTCTGTTTTGGTTTCTTTCAAGATTTGCCAGAAAAATCTTGTTGTATTGGTTATCTGAGGAGAGCCAGGAAAACTCAGAAGTGGGGTTTTTTAATTGTGTAAGCCCACAGACAAAGACACAATTGTAAAGGTTTTGGGTGAACCTGGGAAAACCTATTTTGTTAGTGAACGCTAATATCACCTGTGTGAGGATATTAGGAGTGGAGTAGCATTCTGTGTGGCTGTTGTTTAACAGTTGGTGAACACACAGGCGAACCACTATAATCCCTTGTGTTGTGGTTGAATGATTTATTCTTCTGATCTTTAATTATTCTTTTGTGGGATGTATGTATGGTGGTGAATGTTGTAATTATTTAATTCAAGCTTTGTGAGAATGTTGTAATAGTTTAGAATTTATTTTCTGCTATTCCTTTATCAGCTTGATATTTAATTTCTTTTAAAAGTTGTTCCAGCAAGGTTGCCCTGCCATTTTTATGGTGTATGGCTGTCCCTAGAACAATACATTTGTAATTACAATTTATTTCAATTCAGTTTGTATTTATTTTTGTATTCCTCTTCGATTTGAGATTTGATACAAAGATCTTTCTAGAAATAAGGTTGTCCTACCATAAACTCTGGTTTTTGGTGTAAGGTTGTCCTTAGAACAACATTTGTATCAACCTCTCAAGATCTGAATTTTGAGGTTATTTTACTTTCCTGCATTGTGATTTACTTTGGCTATCATATTCTTTTTAATTCCGCTGTTATAAGTTTTATTTGGCATTGTCCTATTCACCCCCCCCCCCCCTCTAGGACATATAGCTAGGCCTTTTCAAGTGGTATCAGAGCCTAATGGCTCTTTTTTTTTTAATTCTTGGATTTAATTCCTGGGCTAACGATTTAAGCTATTTAAGATGTCAAATTTTGATAGCCTTTCAGTCACTAGGCCTCCACCCTTTGATGGCTCCAACTATGCCTATTGGAAAGCCAGAATGAGGATCTTCCTCAAATCAATGGATGAAAATGTGTGGCAAGCCACGGTGGTGAATGGAATCCTCCTATCATGGAAGTTACTGGGGTTGATGGTTCAAAATCTATGAAAGTCACACCATATTATCAATGGACCACTCTTCAGAAAAGTGAGAGTAGTGCAAATGCTAAAGCACTAAATGCAATTACTTACGCACTATCACCGGATGAGTTCAAAAGAATCATTTCCTGTGATATTGCAAAGCAAGCTTAGGATATATTAGAAATGACACACGAGGGTACTACAATTGTCAAAAAATCTAAAGTCTAACTCCTCACAACCAGATTTGAAGAAATTCATATGGAGGAAAATGAAATGTTTATGGACTTTTATACTAGATTGAATGACATTGTAAACTCGATGTGGGGTCTTGGCGATAAAATCCCAGAAAGTAAAGTGTGTGCAAAAATACTACGCTCACTTCCTGAACGGTTCAATTCTAAAGTAACCGCGATCCAGGAACTTTGTGATACGGATAATATGAGGGTAGAAGAACTAGTTGGTTCTCTACAAACCTACGAGTTAAACTTTAAAGCTCCTAAAGGTAAATTCAGAAGTATATCCTGGTAATAGTTGGTTCTCTATCACACTAAAATCTTCTAAATGTAATTCAGAAGAAAATTCTGATTCAGAAGATGATATGGCTCCTTTAGCTAAGAAATTTTACAAGATTTTCAAAAGCAAGAAAATGGTTGATTTTCAAAAATCAAATGATAAAAAGAAGTTTAGACCCAAATCTCGAAAATCTTTGAAAGATAGTCAATGTTACAATTGTTAAGAATATGGGCACTTAGCAAATAGATGTCCTAAAAGGGACAAACCCAAGAAGAAGGGTATGTTGGCTACATGGGATGAATCATCTGATTCTGAAGGTTCTTCTGAATCAGAAGATTCTGAAACTGAGTCGGGCAATGAGGTTAAAGCTCTTATGACTCTAACCAAATTCACATTTTCAAATAATGACTCAACAAGTGAAGAAAATCTGAGTAGTGAATGTGAAAATGAAGATGATCTTCAAGACGCTTACAATGCCCTATATAAGGAAAGTTGTAAAATTGCTGTCAAACTTAAACTTCAAAAAGAAAAGTTTTCTAAACTCAAAAATTATTTTGAATCACTTGTCTTAGAAATATCACAAATTTCAGATTGTTTTGAAAAATCAAAATAAGATTTGGAATTCAAAAACTCCCTAATTATTGATTTAAAATCTGAAATTAAGAAACTTAAAACTGAAGTATCTTCTCTTCTGAGTCTAAAGGACACATGGAAATATGCCCAAGGTGATCCAAAGTTAGAAAAACTGTTATCCAGATCTAGAAAATGTGGCGATCGATCCGGGTTGGGCTATGATAAAAATTTACCTCCTAAACAAAAGTATACTCCTCCTATGTTTGTTAAAGGAGAGTCCTCAAACTCAAAAGGGAAAAGTACTTATCAAGATTTTTCTAGAAATTCAAAAACTTTTCAAAAACCTAGAAGCAGCCATATCAACTTTAATCAGAAACGAAATCCACTAGCTGAAAAGATAGTTGATTTACTCAAGGAGCTCTTAAAATCTAACTCTATAGGTCATTCCTACAAATATACACAAAAGAAGACCAACTATGTTCCTAAACCCAAAACAGTTATGAAATGGGTTCCTAAAGTTACCTGCTTGGTTGCTCACACTGCTTTCAAAGCAACAAGTCATTCAAAGTGGAACCTAGACAGTGGATGCTCCAGGCATATGATAGGTGACAAAGTTTTATTCACGGATCTGAAAGATATGACTGATGGTTCAGTCATATTTGGTGATGGTAGCAACTGCAAGATTATAGGCCAAGGTACGGTTCAACTTTTTAATCTTCCTGTGTTTAAAAATGTTTTATATGTTGAAGGCTTAAAACATAACTTGCTTAGTATATCTCAAATATGTGATAATAACCATAATGTTCGCTTTTCTAATCAAAGCTGTGAGATACTAAACAATGAGGGTTCTGTAATATTAACTGGACGTAGAACGTCTGAAAATTGCTATATTATTAGCGAATCCAGCTCATCTAATCAAACATGTTACATGGTCCATACAGACGAGACTGATTTATGGCACAAACGTCTTGGACATGTACATTATCGAAATTTATATAGATTGAGCAAACGAGAACTTGTAAGAGGTTTACCCAAACCTCAGAAATTAGATAAAATATGTGGTGAGTGCCAGATAGGCAAACAGACAAGGAATTCACACAAAAAGGTGAATTCAAATACCACATCAAGACCACTCGAACTTCTCCACATGGATCTGATAGGACCTACCAGAACAGAAAGTTGTGGTGGGAAAAAGTATATCCTGGTAATAGTTGATGACTCTACCAGATTCTCTTGGGTAGTCTTCTTAAGGGATAAATCTGAAACCCTTGAAGAAGTAAGAAAAGTTCTCAAAAGGATTCAAACTGAAAAATCTTCTCAAATCAGTAAAATTCGTAGTGATCATGGATCGGAATTTGAGAATAGCAATTTTGAGAAGTTCTGTACCGATCAAGGAATATTACATGAATTCTCTGCTCCCAAGACTCCACAACAAAATGAAATTGTAGAAAGAAAGATTAGGGTGCTTCAAGAAATGGCTAATGTCATGTTGAATAGCATGAAACTCTCTAAAAATCTTTGGGCTGAAGCAGTCAACACACCTTGCTATATTATTAACCGAGTCTACACTAGCAAAGATAATAATAAAACAGCTTACGAATTGTGGTTCAATAAAAAGCCTACTGTTAAATACTTTCGAGTTTTTGGCAGCAAGTGCTATATTTTACGTGATCGTGAAAATTTAGGAAAATTCGATACGAAGAGTGATGAAGGTATTTTTCTAGGATATTCCTTAAACAGTTGAGCTTATAGGGTTCTGAACAAAAGGACTGGTGTGATTCAAGAATCCATTAATGTTGTCATTGATGATCACTTAAACACGTCAATTTCTAATTCAGATAATGATAAAGTACTAATCATTGATAAACCCGATACTTCATCAAATCAGACTGATTCTGAGTTGAGGACTGTTAAAGATCATCTAACCACATAAATTCTTGGAAACCCTCTCACCGGTATTCGCACCCGTAGACAACTTGAGGATATATGTAATTATGTATGTTTTACATCCCAAATAGAACCATCTAACGTAAAAGAAGCTCTTGCTGATGAGAACTGGATTGTTGCGATGCAAGAAGAACTCAACCAATTCGTAAGAAATGATGTTTGGTATCTCGTACCAAGACCTAAAGATAAACACATCATTGGAACAAAATGAATTTTCAAAAATAAGTCTGACGAGTGTGGAAATATAATTAGAAACAAGGCTAGACTAGTGGTACAAGGTTATACTCAAATTGAAGGGATTGATTTCGATGAAACCTTTGCACCAGTATCACGTCTTGAATCTATCAGACTATTTATATCCATTGCATTTTTTAAAAAGATAAAGATCTATCAAATGGATGTAAAAAGTGCTTTTCTAAATGGCGATTTACATGAAGAAGTATGTTGAATAACCAATGGGTTTTGAAGATTCCAAAAATACTGATTATGTATATCTGCTTAAAAAGGCACTTTATAGATTAAAACAAGCACCTAGGGCATGGTATGAGAAACTAAAGAAATTTCTTTTAAGTCATAATTTTCAAATGGGATTTGTTGATAAAACTCTGTTTGTTAAAAAACATAATGATCATATCTTAATGGTACAGATTTATGTTGATGATATCATTTATGGATCAACTTGTACTGACTTGACTACTGAGTTTGCAGATTTGATGAAATCACAGTTCGAAATGAGCATGGTTGGAGAATTGACTTATTTCCTTGGATTGCAAGTAAAGCAACAACCTGAAGGAATATTCATTTCTTAATCTAAGTATGCTTTGAATCTAATCAAGAGATTTGGATTTGAGAATGGCAAGAATTTCGATACTCCTACGAGTACTACCCTGAAACTCTCAAAAGACTCTAATGGTAAAAATGTTGACTCAAAACTTTATCGGAGTATGATTGGTAATTTGTTATATTTAACTGCTAGTAGACCTGATATTTCTCTAAGTGTTGGTATTTGCGCAAGATATCAATCTGATCCAAAAGAATCTCACTTGATTGCTGTCAAGCGAATTATTAGATATGTCACAAGTCCTTAATCTCGGTCTCGGTATCCTCATGAGACCAATGTCCAATTAGCTGGGTACTGCTGACTGGGCTGGTAATCTAGATGATAGAAAATCAACCAGTGGTGGTTGTTTTTACATTGGAAATTGTCTAGTTTCCTGGTTTAGTAAGAAACAAAATTCTATATCACTTTCAACAGCTGAAGCTGAGTATATCGCAGCTGGTAATGCATGTACACAGCTTGTTTGGATGCAACGAATGCTAAGTGATTATGGAATTAAACAGGATTCTATGTTATTACATTGTGATAATTCCAGTGCAATAAATATTTTAAAAAATCCTATTCAGCATTCTCGTACTAAGCACATTGACATTAGATTTCATTATATAAGGGAATTAGTAGAAGAAAAAGTTATATCTCTAGAATATATTCCTACTGAAGATCAACGAGCTGACATTTTCACAAAATCTCTCGATAAAAGCAGGTTCAAAAAGATGAAATTTGATCTTGGCATGTGCATTTTAAATTAATTATTTATGCCTACTTGTATTATAATATATATATTTGCTAGTTTGAATTCTAATTTTTGTATAATTTGCAAGATATATGAATTTTTGGGCATTCTTCGACCAGTCGTGAGTGTACACGACCAGTCGTCCTACGACCGGTCGTAGATACCCACGACCAGTCGTAGAACTCGGGATTCACTTATAATTGGGGATTTTTGCTTTCTTCCTCATTTCGGTTTTCTTCTCCTTGGAGCCGTGCTTCGACTTGTCGAACTCATCTTTCTTGTTCTTCAAGGTTAGTGTTCCAAATCTCATTTTTCTTGCAGATTTGTGTCTAGATTGTTTCCTTTTCTAGCTTGAAGCTTTGTATTTTGGATTTCATTGAGATTTGGGGTTTGGATTTTGAAAAATATGTTTTGAGTAAACCCACTTCTCAATCCTTTGCAACTTCTTTATTCCTTGAAATCCTTGTTGCAAATGGCTTCTAGAGGCAGAAAAACTACTTCGTGTGGTCCTTCTTCTTCCTCCAGATTGACCGCTATCTCTAAGCGTCATCTTCTTGTTCCCAATGATGATCCATCATATGTTAGGGACATTAGATTATGTAATGTTATTGTTGAACATCCTGTTGATGTTAATCATATTGCACCTTTTAACATCCTTCCTATGCTTGAAGCTGTAGGTTGGGTTAACTTATTACATTGGGGTGGGCCTGCATACCGGTCCATTACCCAATCCATGTTTACATGTATTAGTGCTTTTTCACAAGATAATTTAACTTTCAAAATATCTACTAGAGAAGGGCCTTTTGACGTTGATCGTCATTTAATTTCAGCCCTTATGGACATTCCTGTGAATGATGAGGGTATTCCTATCCATAACTTAACTGATAAACCCTCAATGTCTGAAAAACGCATGCTCATTAGAGACTTGTGCAACATGGATGTTCAATGGACGCAAAAAGGGAATGCGCTTCCCGTAAGGTATTTGTTACCCAAATACAGAATTCTCCACAAAATCTGTGTCTAATCTGTATCCTCGTTCGGGTAATAAATCTGACTTGACTTCGTTATGGTTCGTGTTATCCATGCTATTTCCAATGGTACTCAGATTTGTTTACCATCCTTAATCTGTCATTTCATTCTTCAGTATAGACTCCATCCTGGTCATAATGACATTCCTTTTGCCTATTTAATGACTGTATTGGCTACACATATGTTAGTCGATATGCCAGTTGATGAGGCACCAATCCATCACCTGATCTTCAACAATACTAATATCAATAAGATGAAGCTGGATCTACTTCCTGAACAAGGTGGTGGTGGTGGTGGTGGTCATGAAGAAGCTGGTGATGACATTAATATGGATGACATTTTTGAGGAACTGGATTCTGACTCAACAAATAATCCAGATTTTGAACCATCAGATGTTGATGCACGTCTGAGTGCATTAGAGGGTAAAGTTGAGAATATAAATGTAAAGTTGGAAAACATGTCTGTTGCTCATGATTTATAATTCAAGTACATGCGCAAATATCTTAGGCGATTGAACAAAGGCATGCACCAACTTGATCCCTCTATTCCTGCTCCGTCATCTGGTTCTGGTTCTGACTAGTTTATATGAGACTTCTGGTCTGTAATAACTTTATATCTTAGCACTTGGTTGACTGATTTGAGTTGGATACTATCTATGTTTTATGCTGGATATTTATTCTATGTGAAGCTATGCTGAGTATCTCTATCACTAACTCTCATATATTCCTTTATTTAGTTCTCCTTTGTCATATTGTGACAAAAAGGGGGAGAATGGTTTGTTCTTAATGTGATTGTGAGAGGAGTAGCATTGGTTATGTTACTCAGGGGGAGTATGTTTGAGCTTGTTGAATGAAACTGGTTGAATGTTGAATGTTGAATATTGAATATTCATTTGCAGGTAAGCCAGTTGATATGACCTGGTTCATAACTCTTTAACCAGTTGTTTTACTTTATGTTTATCTTGGTTATGTGTTTTGTCGCTAATTTAACAAAGGGGGAGATTGTAAGTGCTATAGTTTATATCCCTGTCTGTTGTCAAATTTGTGGTGCCAAAATCACTGTTATATATAAACTTGCATAAGTAAAACTCTCTCAAGGATCAACATTCATGAACAAGCTAAGCTCACAACAAGCAAAGCTTACAAGTACAAGGATCAAACTTGAATGCAAGAACTGCTCACAAGACAAGACTCAAGCTGCAAGACTTCAAGGAGAGTACAAGGCAGTTTGTAAAGATCTCAAGACTTCAAGGCTCATACTTTAAGGTCATTAGTTCCTAATGTTTCAATGTCCATACTTCATAGTTGAGGTTTGACTGACCATAGGTTGACCTTAGAAGTAGGTCATTCTGGATACATAAGTCGAATGTTATTTTACATGAGTTTGGTCTGTTCTTCGACTAGTCCTAGGCCTACTTCGACTAGTCCTAGACTTGCTTTGACCAGTCTAAGAAATTCCTCGATCAGTCGTGAGTTTGTTACAAATTCCGGATGAAATCTGTTAGGCTTCGACTAGTCCAGGAATCTATTCGACCAGTTGAAGGAACAGTGTCGACTGCATCTTCGACCAGTCGTAAATCTTCGACTCAAAATACAGCGATGTTTTTAGGTTCTTCGACCAGTCGAAGGTGACCTACGACCAGTCGTAGAACGGTCAGAGCTTATCCCGTCGGATCTTTCAAATATCTATTATTGCTTCGACTAGTCGAAGAGCTCCCTAGACCAGTCGAAGACACGATCTGCTCACCTATAAATAGTGCACGAATCTCAGAAGAAATTATCAAATTAATTAATCCATTCAAGCCAATCTTCGTCGAACTTCTGAGAGATAATTCTGTGCTCCATCTAAGCTAAGTGTGCTTATTTAATATTCTCTTTCCTTAGCTTTATTTAATTGATTTTGTTTCTGCTATTCCAATCTAATTTGATAAGAGGAATTGTTATTCCCTTTCTTTGGAATCAAAATCAATTAAGGCAAGCCCTAGTTGGTTTAATTTAAAATCTATTAGAATTAGAACCATTGTAATTGAGTACTGGACATTGAACTTGGACATTCAATCATCTACTCTGATTTGGTTCTACCGGGTTGCTACAACGAATGAGATAATCAGGTATTTTACATTTAATTGTAAATTTCTTTCTGTTTTGGTTTCTTTCAAGATTTGCCAGAAAAATCTTGTTGTATTGGTTATCTGAGGAGAGCCAGGAAAACTCAGAAGTGAGGTTTTTTTAATTGTGTAAGCCCACAGACAAAGACACAATTGTAAAGGTTTTGGGTGAACCTGGGAAAACCTATTTTGTTAGTGAACGCTAATATCCCCTGTGTGAGGATATTAGGAGTGGAGTAGCATTCTGTGTGGCTGTTGTTTAACAGTTGGTGAACACACAGGCGAACCACTATAATCCCTTGTGTTGTGGTTGAATGATTTATTCTTCTGATCTTTAATTATTCTTTTGTGGGATGTATGTATGGTGGTGAATGTTGTAATTATTTAATTCAAGCTTTGTGAGAATGTTGTAATAGTTTAGAATTTATTTTCTGCTATTCCTTTTTCAGCTTGATTTTCAATTTCTTTTAAAAGTTGTTCCAGCAAGGTTGCCCTGCCATTTTTATGGTGTATGGCTGTCCCTAGAACAATACATTTGTAATTACAATTTATTTCAATTCAGTTTGTATTTATTTCTGTATTCCTCTTCGATTTGAGATTTGATACAAAGATCTTTCTAGAAATAAGGTTGTCCTACCATAAACTCTGGTTTTTGGTGTAAGGTTGTCCTTAGAACAACATTTGTATCAACCTCTCAAGATCTGAATTTTGAGGTTATTTTACTTTCCTGCATTGTGATTTACTTTGGCTATCATATTCTTTTTAATTCCGCTGTTTTAAGTTTTATTTGGCATTGTCCTATTCACCCCCGCCCCCTCTAGGACATATAGCTAGGCCTTTTCAGATGCAACCTGTGAGATCCAACATTCACATAATCCACCCACACAACATTTACATCACAACACAAGGAAAACAACATGCATTTTATTTAACAAAATTGTCGCAATACAAGAAGTGCAACATTACATGAATCGCGATAGAGAAGGCATGTGAACTAAAACATCTAAAGCTTCAAACAACAAACAACTCCCAAACTACTACGCCAACAACGGCTACACACAAAAATAAACAAAAAATAGAGCAAAGGACGACTACAACTGCAACTACTTGTCAAAATCAGGAGATGGAGGAGGGGCACCCTTATCCTGCAAACAACATAGGATAGACTTCAAAGTTCGAGACATCTTCTTGAACTTATACTTCACGAGGCCTCGAAGATCCATGATATCCTGGCGTAGAACAGCCTGACCCTCCTCAAGCCGAGCGATACGGGCATCCCTGGCAGCCTGATCTGCGCTCTGCTCTGGTGCCACAGGAGGAGAACTCTCACTCGTATCCTGGGCCTCTACCTCTTCCTCGTCTTGCTCTTCTTCTTCTTCTTCTATCTCTGCTCCACCGTCGACATAACTCTCTTCCTCATCGCTCTCTGTCTCATCCTCACTTTCTTCAGGTGAGGCTTGTTGTCGACGAGGCCCAATGTCCATCTGATTTAGGGTAGTCTCATTGATGTAGCAAACATTTACCGGCTTTTCTGCTCCAAGCCTATAGCCAAACTCATGTGCAAGCTTACAAATGAGTCGGCCAAAAGGGAGCGATTCGGTCCTCCTATTCGAACGAGCGATAAGGACAATCTGATGTAAGATGTACGTTGGCACACATAGCTTCTCTCCTTGCCCCACCTGATACAAGAAATCTACCATCAGGCGCGTACACTCGCTGTGGTTGCTTCACCTTGGATAAACATTGAATGTGCACATGTGGTGAAGCAAGCGGAAGTCGTCCGTCATGTTGGTAGCTAAAAGGCTTCTATTCGGCTGCCATTCGACCAGAAGACCACATAAGAACTGCGTGCGATGATCCCTCTCGCGCGCACTGCTTAAATTCTTCTCACTCGCATAAACCTCGCCAAGCGGCACGTTCAGGAGTCGGGATATCAAAGCGACGTTGATCGTGGCCTTCCAATCTCTTCCACAAGAGATCTTAAAATGCAGAGGCTCCAGCGAAGGTTCCCGAATGTGGCCATAAAAAGCTCGAACAGTACTCACATTAGTGCGATATTCACCCTCGAACAGGGGGTACCAACCGGCCCCTTCTAGGCGCTCCAACAAGAGAAATTTGCCAAATAACCACGGATCTACATGAGCCTCAAAAAGGACCCTACGGCCTTCAAAGACTCCATGAGATAGCTCTACCAACAGAGTTCTTCCAATGGGAGCTTGAGGATCAAGGTCCCGCTTCGTCTGAAACTCACGGGTGGCGGTCGTGCTCACGGCGGCACCTCTCGGCCTCCGTGCATGGGTTGGGCGGCTAGGCCCGGCTTCATCAACGGGCGCTCTCTTCTTCCCCATCAAAGAGAGAATGGAGGAGATGGAAAATATGGCCGTAACAAGCTCAAATAGGGCCATGGAAAATGAGAGAAAAGAGGGAAATGGGAAGAATGGTGAGGCTCCCACGATTTGGAGACCCAAAGGAAGGATTTAGGTGCTCAAATGAAAGGGAAAAAGAGAGAAAACAGCAATGGGGATGGGTTTTTGAGATGGGTTGGATGGGTGTGCACGAAAATGGAAGAAGAAGGAGTTTGGGGAGGGATTTTTGTGGAGTTTTGAGAGAGATTTCAAGAAAATAAAAGCTTGAAGGGTGAGTTTGTGAAGGAATGGAGGTTTAGGAAGGGTTAAAAACGAGCAACCCTGAATAAATGGGCCATACAAGACCCCATGAACGTCGGCCTGAGCCGGCCCGATGGGCGGTGAGGTCATCACCGGTCTTTGGACATTTCGGCGATGACTCGCCATTTAGGCGAGGTCCTCCTGGCCCCGAAGGTCCAAAATGATGTGGGTCCCCCCCTGGGTCCCCCTGGAATTGCCCCGATTGGGCCCTTAGTCCGGTTCGACGCATACCGGGCCACTAAGAGTAGAATCTGATACAGATTCGAGTTTACAGACATTTTAAGGGCTGAGATAGGAAGATATACCATCTAAACTCGTCAATGGACGGTCTAAAAGAGATTTTGGGTTGCTGTGTGTGATCAGGAGTGTGCATAGACTCGATCTCAGCGATCGTTTTCAATAAACTTTTACCGATAGAAGCAACGGGAAAACATACACAAATTCTACAGTAAGCTCACACCCTCCTACACTAAGGTGGCTACAGCGTGTGTTGTGTGACCATAACCCAGGTCCGGTTTAATCCAAATTATACTCTGATACCAACTTGTAACGCCCTGAAATTTGGGGGTTGAACATAACTCAGCTCCCGAGTTTCAAAACATCACTTATGCAACATATTGAATGATGGATGTATGTTGTCTGTATGAGTGCACAAAACATGGAACGATTAAGCCAAACTGCAAACATAATTCAGGGATAAGTGAAAGACATAAGCGGAAGACTTAAAGAAATATATATGTGTACAAGTGCAAGTCCCTGAAATACGTATACATGCCAGGTCATAATAACAAGTGTTGCTTTCAAAAGTACAAGTATCAAATGACATCATCTATTACAATTACAAAGAAAACCCAAAATCCCTGCATATCAGGACATGGCTCACATGAACCCACCTGAGAACTGCATGAAAGAAAACGTGTCCTCATCATCCTCGTAATCCTGCTCTGCCTCAGGGATCGCGTCAACATCTGCATCTAAAACAGGGTCTGGTTGGTGTTGAAACACCGTCCCAGAATGTGGGAGTAAGTGATCAACTCAGTGGAACTATACAGTAAAAGTTAACATGATATCAAATCAATCAAGCAGTAATGATAAGGCAATACAATCAACACGTCTAAGTACTCTTGTTAATGCAAGGATGTATGAAGAAATGATGCATGCCCTCGCCTGTACTCCCTCAGCGTCTTCATCTTACGTTACGCATGACAAACTCCCGCAGTGCCAACAACTTCTACGCACATGCAATGCGGTGCATGAACATGATTACCAAGTTGTTATTAGTCCTTTTCATACAGCAGGATTGGGAAGCTAAGGTACCTTCCTCATATCAATTTCCAAACAGTGATCCATTCTAGGGTCGTCAGTCCTAGACAATCTCATACGATCATATGGTTCTAGGTCGCTGCAAAGGGCTCGTCACCAATCAATGCATGCCTATCATACCTTAGTTACTACCCTAAGGCTCGTCGCCTCAATGCAGTATCAAGGTATGCTCGAGGTCACTACAAAGGGCTCGTCACCAATCAATGTAGGCCGACAGCACGAATATAGTGTCCCATACCACCATAATCGGCTCACGAGTCTGGTGTGCTCACTGGTCACTACGGGGAGGCTCGTCACCCCAGCGTAGGCCGATAGCTCGACCACGGTGTCCCGTACCACCATGCCCGGCTCATAAGTCTTAGCAGATCAAGGTACAACGGTTAATGGAATTACATCAGTAAGTTTGGTACCCTAGATTCAAACAGTAGCATCCATACATGGTGAACATACATCGGACAATCAGGTTACTTGACGAACTCGACTAGCATGAGCGCACGTTGAGTTGAACAACATATAGTGCGCAAACACTCCGTGTGGCCAAACCACTGCCAACAACCCTAATATGACTCGGTCTCATCAAACATGTCCCACGTGGCGAAAACAACCTTAGCCACGAACTTAAGGATTGTTACCAATTTTCTGGACTATTCCATAGTCCCAAATACATTCAATTATAACAGATATTCATAATAACAATTTAGAACAGTAATGGAACAACAATTCTAATCATACAATATTTGAGCATTTGAAAAATATCAACTTAACATGGATTTCAACATAAGTAGTGCTTGAACGTAAATAACAAAGAATGTAAATTGAATGTAGGAAATCATACACACCACTAGGATAGTTGAGAATCTCTTCTCAATGCCCATAATAGGTTAATATATTACACACTTAACCATTCAGACATTTCTACAAACACTTAGACTACAAAGTCCCCACATACATGACGTATGTTGGTGATAACACACTTTTGGACAATTCCTTTTACCAAGGAGTTGACACACATACAATTAGTACAAGTACACGACAATTAATCATGGCAAACACATGTTCATATTTTATACATATACGATACTTCCTACATATACATAAAATACACAAATCTCAATATAACACACATATCGGGAACGCAAAACAAGCATCACAGTTGGCATGTGAAATTGCATCCATAACAATAATAAACCATTACCCAACATTGAAAGCCTTGAAAACCATAACCTATACGAATATAGTCCGCACCTTAAACCAGAAAAGCACGATAGATCTGATTCAGACGATAAGTCTTCGTCAACGGCGACTAGATAACCTAAGGTAAGAATAAAAATGAGCTACATCAACACTTAGACAAGTCTAAGCTCTAACACAGGCTAGGGTTTGATTAACTTACCTAAGAAGGAACTTAGAATCGACGGAATAACGATTCAAAAGTGATGGTTTAAGGATGTAGAGTAGCAGGAAAGAATCTTAAGATGATTCACCAACTTCAATCTCACTCTCTCTCTCTCTTTTCCTCTCTCTTTCTTAGCTAGGGTTAGGAAATTCGTATGAAAAAGGGAGTGAGGGTTTTAAGGTCTTTATATAGGCCTAAAATGAATGAAAATAGCCCCAGGGCCAAGGTATACTTAGGTTATAACTAAATCAGGCCTATTCCGATCCAATGGAACACTTCTGGTGGTCCTTTCTCCACGTACGGTTGGACTTAAGCTCACTGACCATGGATCTAGGTCAGACTGAGTTTTTGTACCGATCGGATTTACAGATCAGCTGTGGCGGACCACTCTCAATTCAACGATCATCGAAAATCGATCAGGTCCACTGGCACTAGGACATGCCTGGGTCATCTTCCCTGATCCGAGGGTGAAATTTGGTCAAAATCCAACGGTCAGAGTGCTTAAAATCGTCGCGCAAGCGACACGACTCAGATTTCATAAATTATATTTAATTTCTCAGCTTTCTCACACTCTTTACTTCGAACTAAAGCAAATCGACCCAGGACATCATCTGGTCTTGATTTTTAAGGTGATGGTCAAGCCCAACCAGATGACCAAAGTTGTCTAAGATCGACGCTATCGGACTTTCGACGCGCGGTCCAGGTCCGATCCAAAGTTTTCAAAAATTTTCAAGAGCAACTGGATTTAACATTGAATCCTAGATTTCAGGGTAACATAGCGTTAACGATTCCACAGGTTTTGAGTCCTGCAGATCAAATTTAAAGTGATTGGTGCAAATTTCACAAGCAATTGAGTTTAACGCTAATTAACCCAAACATAACTTCTAAGGAAAATAGAGGTAGTACTCGGGTCCTGACACGAGATTTTCTGGGTCATTACAAGATGAGATGAAGAAGATGTAGAAATAAAAACCAAAAAACCTAAGCTAAGTGTGCACCCACCTCAAGGGATCTTCAAGATTTTCCTAGCAATGGACTCCTTAGGCTCCAAGGTGCAAGGATCTATAGTTGAGATTAAAAGTTAACGGTTAGATGAGGAGGGAAATGAGGGAAAAGGTGATGGAATTTTCAGCTAGGGTGGGATGGCCATGGGTGCTCTAGCAAAGGAGAAGGACAGAAATGAGGGAGAGAGAGACATGGAAGACTTATAGCATGGGAGCAATGATTTTTTTTCTAGAGAAGGCGAGTAATGATGGCCTAGATAAAAGAAAAGTCATGATTTGCTTGGGAGAGATCTCTCATGCCTTGCCAGGGGCTAGAGCCTAGGCTAGCTATAGGGTGGCTAGGAAATTATGGATGGATGATGTCATACATGCATGGGAAAATGTGTCAAGCTAGGTGGATCCCACCAAAACACAATCAATGGTCCAAATAGAGCGTGGCCTGTATCTTTTGATGTACATGTCGAATTTACGCACGAGATGCGATGTTGGAATCGCGGTGTTGATGCGGTCGCAACGGTATAGGTTTCAGGTTGATCCAAGTCGGGTTTACGTGATGGGACTTAAGGATGATCGCAAGTCGTGGGTCACCGAAATTTGACCGGTAGGACCGCGGGACCTAATGGAATAAGACGGACACTAAGGTTAAGGGTCTTATAGGATTACCCTATTTTCTTGTAATGTTTGAACTCCCTAAGGAGCTTGCCGATTAATCTTTAGAAGCTATTCACACCGCCTAACCTGTGCTCCCATTTCTCAATGCAATCTGCCGCTTCATTGCCATGGTTCCAAATGCGTCGAAGATTAAAATGAAGCCTCTTGACAAGCTACGAATGTTAGGCCCGTATCCTAGCCCGTACCATTCCGTAGATTCCCGCGGTCCTCACGGTCGAATTCCAACGACGATCTGTTATCTGCGTTTGCGCGCGATCCTGAGTCGTGTCCTGTATATCAGAGTCAGCTCAACCCGAGACTTGTACCCTTGCGACCGCACCATCACCGCGGTTCCGACACCACGTCTCTCACGCTGAGGCGATACCCGGGCCATGAGATGTGGGCCTGCGTTCAGTTCAAGAAAAAATGCTACGCGTTGCAATCCCTAGAGAACATCACATCAATCTCATCAATCACATCAATCAAGTACACATCACTCACACCCATCCCCAAGTACAACCACCCTCCCCAAAGTCAACTTTCTCTTACAACAAAGTACACCCATCCATCACTCACCATCCCTCTCCCATCACTTCTCTCCCATCTCTCTCTCTCTCTCATTCTCTCTCTCCATTTTCCAAGCAACCCCATGAGAGCTGGACATCCAAGCTTCCATGGGAGAGAAGCTAGTGTGGCCCACCTTCCTACCACCCAATCCCACCCTCCAAAGATTATGTCAACCATTGAATTACATCCCTTAGAGCTTAAGAACGCGTTGGTGGAAAAAGGAAGAGGAGATCAAAAGTGGGTGCTTTCTTAGTGTTAGATTTATATGTTTTTGCCTGGATTTAATGATTTGAGGGCCCACTTATGGTGGGACCCATCTTGATGTATGCATTGTATAAGGAGGGCCCATGGTGGCGGGGTCCCTCCCCTTCTCACATCTCTCTCTCTCTCTATGTGTGTGTGTGTGTGTGTTGGTGTGTGGCCCACTTGATCCATGCTTCATGGCCGTGAGGACCCACCACAATTTATGTGTGTATCCACGCCGTCCATACATCGGACGTGGACCCACCTGATGGACGTGTGTATCCACACCGCCCACCCAATGAAGCAAATTCAAATCTCAGGTGGACAGTCATCCATCAGGTGGGACGTGCGGACCCCACCTTTATGTTTGTGTCTTACCAGGCCAGGCCATCCATTAGTGGGCCCGATCTGATTGGGGCCCAACTATTGAGGCTGGCACATCCAGCCTCTAGCGCTCCTGGATGAAGGAAAAACACAAATATCTGCTTGTTTCAAAGTAGTTGGTGGGCCACACGTACTGACCCACTGTGATATATATATATATATATATATATATATATATATATATATATATATATATATATATATGTATGTATGTATGTATGTTTTGTCTACCCCCATCCATCTTAGGGCGTTGGACCCACCTGATGGTGTGGTGTCCACACCGTCTAGCAAGGGACGGTGGGACCCACCAGACGTATATGTTCTATATTCACACCGTCCAGCGTCTCTGGATGGTGGGAACCCACCTCATGTAAGTGTTTTATGTACACCGTCCACCATCCAGTCATGGACGATGGGAGCCCACTAGTGTAAGTATTTCATTCATGCCATTCTATCCACTCATGTGAACCCCACCTTGATGTATGTATCTGATCCACACCGTTCATCCCATTTCCCTGCTCATTTTAAGCGTTGAGCCAAAAAAATGGAGCCAATCCAAATCTCTTGTAGGCCACACCATCAAAAATAATATTTTAATAGTGATAAACTGTTAGGGCCAGCTGTGATGTTTTTGTACGTCAAAAAATATTAAATATTGGGCTTATTAGACCCATCATGAGCTATAGAACCTAGCCGAAGGACTCGATCATCCCGATGTGGGCCACACCTATAAAATTCCTTAGAAAAACAAAAAATAAAATAAAATAAAAATAATAACAACAGCCCTGGACGCTGTTGCTGGTAGCGTCCAGAGGACGCTGTAGCAAGTAGCGTCCTGCTGCTTTGTAACAGGTAGGGTAAGTGGGCCCCACCTCAGGCCCCACCATGATGCGTGTTGAACATCAACACCTTCCATTTCATGGGTCCCCTTTAATTATTGGGATATCCCAAGAATCAGCTGTACATGGAACTCAGGTGGCCCACACCATCTAAATCATGTTAAAATAAATAAAAGCACTTGCTGGGGCCCACCTGAAATTTTGGATGCGTCTGAAACTCGATCTGACCCCTTAACCACGTGGGACACAACTATTGGATGGGCTGGATTGGTGAACCACAGCTTGGTGGGCCCAACTAATGATTGTGAATGTTATTATGGAGGGTTAACCTCTCATATGTGTGTCAGGTGTGGCCCACGCAAGCCACATATTAACTTGATTTTTAAGTCTTAGGCCCCACCATGATGTGTGTATTATGCCCACACTGTTTAGCTAATTTTCTAGGCCATGGGATACCCTATAAGGCCCACCATGATGTGTATGTGTTACACACTGTCCATTTATTTTGGGCCGTAGGCCTCATTGCCTTGAGAGGCCCACTTATTATGCACATGAGGCCCATGGGATGTGGCCCATTGTGATTTATTTAAGGCCCAGGTCCGAGACCCATTGTGATATATTTAAGACCCATGGGACGTAGCCCAATGTGGTGTATTCAAGGCCCATGGGATGTGGTCCATTGCGATGTGTTCGGGGGCCCATGGGATATAGTCCATTGTAATGTATATGCGGCCCGTATTTAAGGCCCATTGTAATGTGTATTCAGCCCATGTTTAAGGCCCAATGTGATGTATATGAGGCTTATATGATGAGGCTTATTGTGATGCACTTGAGAGCCCGTGTGACGAGGCCCATTGTGATGTATTTCTGGCACATATATCATGGCCCATTGCGATGTGTATTGGCTCATTGTTGCGGCCCATTGTGATGTACTTTCAGCCTATATGGTGAAGCCCGGCGTGTTGTATATGTAGCCCATGAGTGAGGCCTATCGTGATGTGTATTAGGCACTTGAGAGAGGCCCATGGTGATGTATATTGGGCCATTATGTAAGGCCATGGGCCCACTATATGTTTGGCTTTATGTGGGCCACTCCTTGGGATCAATGTTGGTTGAATGTCCACATTAATAGGCAATGATGGTCAGATGTCTACATTGTGATCTTCCCTAAGGCTTTATTAGGCCCATCCTCACCAATTTCGATTATTGAAGTCGATTTCGATTGTCGAGGCCGATTCTGATTACTAAAACCGATCATTGAGGCCGATTACTAAGGCCGACATCGAGGCCGATTGCCAAGGCCGATTGTCGAGGTCGATCATCTGAGGTCGATTATTGAGGGCAATTGCAGAGGCTGATTATCGATACCGATTATGAGTATGTAATAGCAAAGCATTATGATACATGTCCATACGCATCATCTACGTGTTTGTTATGAGACGTGATTGACCATCGCATATGCTATATGGCAGGTTGTTTATGGGACTCCTTGAGAGACGGAGTTGCCCACATGAGCGCATAGTATGCGCAAGATTGCTGCATGACTGGATGGTATGACTCATGCATCTCGCATTTTGTGATATAGCCACCATACGCCCTAGCGACATCAGGGTCGTGGCCTCCACAGGCATATCGTAAATGGCCAGATGGGACACTGAAAATATTTGGTTCTAGCATACGGGCGCCATAGATGTCCCTGGGTGAAAATTCCTAGACTTCCATGGCCAAGATATGCCCCAACTTTGAGACCAAGTGGATATATATAAGCGCATGAGGGCTGTATACCAGTAGGCCGCATCTCCCACTGAGTCGTGGTGGGTTGGGAGGGGGTGTGACCTTACCCGCCTGAGTGAGGGGGCAATATCTAGGTTGAGTTTGACCAGTTTAAGGAATGGGTCCGCTATCGACGAGTCGGGCCCAATATTAGCAGGCGAATAGTGAGGTCTCTTCCACTTACCCAGTTGTGCGCTCAGATAAGGGCGGCAAGCTGGTGTAGAGTGTAATAAACCCCGGTGATGATCCTATAGATGTACGGCACTGATATGGTCTTATTGAGTAGGAGTTGTATATTCATTCATTCACTATTCACTCGGGCTGGTGGTGCACAACTATTTGTTACATGTACCTTCGCAATGGTCAGGATTTCGTTAGAGCGCGTGACTAACCTGAGATCAGGAGTTTACCACATTGAGTTTGACTATCCAAATTTAGGTATGGGACTGGTTTGATAAAAGTCGCTTGTGGTGGACCCTGCAACCTGCGATACTACGTACTATCATCCCGACTTCACACTCCAGCTTGGTCATTTCACTTGCATCGCATATTGCATTGCATCCTTAGCACATAGCATTTATCTTACTATGCTTCTATATTGCATAACCTGATTAAGGTTGACAGTATTCGTGGACTCGGTATCTGATATTTGGCTTACTATGTCTCCGCATTGTATAGCTGATCCACATTGCTTCCTCAGTATATAATATTGGCTTATTATGTTTTTGCATCTCACGGCTTGGATAGGGCTGATGATGTTTATGGACTTACCAGTATATTTTCACTTACTCTGATATTGTACAATTTATAAACTTGCAATATTTTCGACATTGTATGATTATGGTGTTGTATTTGTGTGCTTGGCACTTATCTTACACACACACTTTCACCACCCTCTAAGCTTTCTATAAGCTTATGCAAGATAAATGTGTCCAGGTGGCGTCAAGTTGCAGTAGCGTTGGGCTTGGAGCGTGCAACGGACTTCTGGAGCTTTGATTTTGATAGATGTATTTCCCTTTCAACACTGTATTCAACTTTTTATATTAGTGGATTTGTGATGATGATGTTGCCTTTGTGATTTAGGTAAACTTGTGGTTATGCTTGTTATGAAGCAAATGTATGTTAAAAATCCTCCTTGTAGGATCCCAGGATCGGAATCTGGCGTATAGACATTAGAAGCCGAGAATGGGGTATTACGGAGGCTGTCGGCACTGGATTCGACGATCGAGAATTTTATGAGCCCGGTTTCCGAGTTTGGGGCGTGATAACGAACCTCCTCACAATAATTCCATGCTGACTAAAGGGAAACCAACAAACAAGCCATGCACCACTAATTAGGAATTATATTCACATTGACTTGGGAAAGGCCAAGAGATTCACATAACCTAAGCCCATCCAGAAGTGCTCTAATAATGTAGCAAGTGCATGGATAAAGAAGAAGAGATCATCTTCTTCTTCTTTACCATAGCAAAATGTGATTTATTAATGATATATTATTAATGAAAAGTTTGTTTATAAAGCTTAAATATGAATTATTTTTCTAAAGTAGTTAATTTACTAAAATAGTAAACAACTTATAAATTGACTTAAACTCTTTTCCATCACATACATGAGGACTTTAAACTAATATAGGAGTCTTAAAATCCTAGAACACTCTTAAAAGAGCAAAAATAGTAATTTACTAAAAATAATAAGTTTTAATTTAAAAATCAAAATTAACCCTTTAAAACAACCTATTTTTGAAAAAACATAAGTTGTCCCATGGCTATAGGCATTGGCCAAAATGAAGAGTTGTCAATAGCTTTCTAGCAATATATTTTAAGCAAAATAAATAACCAGTATCAAATTATTTTAGAAATGCAAAACAGGTAGAAGTAGTTCACCTGTTTAGGTTTCCTGCATTTGTGTGTTGGTTAGAAGCTGCGCGAAATGGGTGTGGCATGCATCCCAACCAAAATCTCTATTTTCATTTGGAAGATTTGGAACAATTCAAACAATTCAATTCTTATAGAGGAAAGAACAAAAAAACTTCAAATTCCACTATCGTCAAAATGCGTTTGTTGTAGAATTAGGGCTAGCATGAATTGTGAAGTTATGGACCACTTAATCATAGAAACCTTGCTTCAGATGTTTGGAAGCATTTCAGCTCGGTTATGAGCATTGGCTTAATTCCTAACTAGTCGCTCCTTCAATGGCTCAATCAAATGGCAGTCGTGCCAAAAAATAACTGTCGAATACAAGTTCTTCGTGGAGTTATTCCCGCCTATATTTGTTGGGAAGAGTGGAAGGCCAAAAATGAGAACTTGTGGCCAGGCATGCCTGCATGGCCAACGTGTTGGAGAAAATAACCAGAAGGATTAATGACATGTATGATGGAAGGAATTTTGATTCGGCTGCCTCTTTTTCTAATTTTATTGCTTTCAGGTCAGACAACATTACAATACACCAAAATCCTTCTTTAGGAACAGTTGAAAACTATTGAGCAACGATTTTCAACAGTGGTTAAATAGGGCGTCGCAAAAAATTAGGAATGGTTGAAAACTGTTCCAAAATTTTCAATTTTGGAACGAGCGTCGCAAAAAATTAAGGACAGTTGAAAACCGTCGCAAATTTTCAATTTCCAAGCCAATTCTAAATCATTCTTAATTTTTGGGAACAATATTTTTTTTCTTATTTAGAAACGGTTTTAAACCAAAAAACCGTGCAACTACATAACACAATGTTGATTGGAGTCCATCTACACAACTTTCATTGGTTGATGTCACAGTTTTGGTGTAGTGATTTTGGGTTAGGGTCCACTCAAGTCCAATCCATTTACAAATAGGCCTACATTCAGTTTTAGTCCATAGAGTAATCTGTGTTTCCAAACCTAATACTATCATACATTATAAATTCCCACGGGAATCAAATCCAATTGCCAACTAAGGATATGACAGTTGTGATTGATGTCGAGATTTGGATCTTATACATTCTTAGCTAGGATTTTCAATAGATAAAAACTAACCTCTGTAATCTTGTATCTTTAACAATGTATTGCTCTATTTATGACTTGTCTAGTTCATCAATCTACTATTACCACCATCAGGGAAAACATGTTTTTTTTTTACCTGGCAACTCAGGCCAACTCCTTTAGTCCTGAATCGAGTTGATAGTTGGTCGAGTCACCTCTATACTTGATCCTGACTCATGGATGGTTGGTCTATAAGCAGACTCAGCCAAGATAGTAACTGATAGAAGTGACTAGTTGCATGCAAAACTGAGAGTGCCTTAAAAAGGAACATCTGATCATTATGCACTATCACGAGCCATTACCAAAAAAAAGATAAAAAATAAAGTTGCAAATCAGTAATGAAACTTCAAGCAGTTAATCGAATGCTTGGAGACTGATGTCAAAGCCCAAATTACTTACATTTCCATAAGGCATGATTTGCAAGTCTTTTATTCGTTTGGGAACTCAATTAAATTGAATCACTGATCTACGCTAATCCTCGGCATATAAACAACACTCCTCATGTCAAAGGCCGTCGCCTGACCACATCAATAACAGAGAAAAGAGACAAGGAAATGTGGGCCACAACCGTATCAATGATGAAATGATATCAATTGACATATTGCAATATAATAAAATAAGAAAAATAGAGAAAAAAAATAATGTAAATCAAAACACAGGAAATTCCCGCAATTGGAAGTCACTAAATTATACAACTACATAGCACAATGTATATTGAATGGTGGATTATTCCTATCTCTGTGAGTATATGTTAATAACATGCCACATGACAAGTTCAAGTTCTAAGTTCTAAACAAAACCAACCTGTTCCACATTGTCATAAACTGTTGACAGGTTGGTGAAATCGACGACCACATTAATTACTTTCACTGCCAAAGGAGAATGAATCTCATGAGAATGAAATACACAGGGCAGAGTCCGAACTAGCATACAAAAAGTAAAATTCTAAAATCCCATTACAAATAGGTGTTGGGATTCACACTACATCATTACTCAAAATCACCCTCCAATAAATAAACCATGAAACAAACATAGAAGAGATGAAAGAGGCTATATATCCGAGAGATGGAACCCAAAAACATGGTCAAATCACTGATGATAGGTTTTTCCAAAGGCTCCTCTATATTACACACCTACTCAAAAGACACCAACACCATACACTAGTTTTTTTTAAAAAAAGATTCAGACATTCAATTCAAGTACAGAAACTTCAGCAGGGAGGAGGAGCAAAAGAACCTTCCCAACATCTTCTCCCACACACTACACCAAAATTGACATTTAGGTACGGCTACTATTTTGGTTTTAAGTATGGTTTTAGGCTGTTTTTGATTTTAACACACTATTTTAATGCCTAGAACCCTCAAACCGTCTGTATGTCTCTCTCTCTCTCTCCCTCTCTCTCTCCCTCTCCCTCTCCAACTCGAAGCTCGACAAAGAGAGCCTCAATGAGCACAACCAGGTAATTGGCGGTCTGCACCTTCTAGGGTTTTTTTCCACCTGTTTCTCTCTTAGCAAAACCCTCTATAGTACAAATGGTGAAAGCGCACAAGGGCGAGCGTGTCAGGCTGTATGTGCGAAGAACCAGTACCCATTGACATCTCTGGTTCAGATCGAGGGTGTGAATACGATGGAGGAGGTGACTTGGTATTGCGGCATGAGGATGGCATACATCTATAAGGCCAAGGTCAAGAAGGATGAAAAGCCTCTCAATCCTCTCGATCCCTCTGCCCATTTGTCTCCCACTCCCTCACTATCGATCACCCGATCTCTCTCTCTCTCTCTCTCTCTCTCTCTCTCTCTCACTCTCTCTCTATTTCCCTCTCTCCCTCTCCCTCTCCTTCCCTTCACTAGAAACAGTGAGCCATTGATCTAATCGAGCTTCTGATGACCAGATTTCGCAAGTGTGGATCGGCTAGAGTTCGGATCTGGTCCGTACGCATAGGGATTGCATTTAGTCCATCCATAAGGTTTGAATCCACATTTCCCTGAGTTTTCTTACTCAGTTTCTTTTTTCCCCCAAATTTTTGTAGATTTTGGCCAATGAAATCACCAATACTATTTTGATTTGTAATGGCCTCATTCACTGAACCATCAACCAAACTTGTCACATCTGAAAACATTCAATGTTGTAAAGTGTACCTGGAACAGGGCATCTGTTGTAAAATGGTTGTAGTGTGCATTACCATGTCAATCTTGATTTTCTATTGGTTTTGTAATTAGTCTAAGGAATTCTGGAAAAATTTATGATCTACTGCCCAATTCGCAGTTCGATTCACTTTGACATCAACTGTGATTTAAAATCTGATTGAGTTTTCTGAGCATTTCAATGTATTTATTTACCTGTTGCCTCTTTTGAAGCCAAGAAAACCAAAAGACAAAAAGCAGTAGTGTGCATTACAATATGTCAAGATGTTGGCTCCATCTTCATTAGAAACTGAATCAGATATCCATGTACCTAGGCCCTTCAGTTTTTGGAGAAAATAGGACGATCTTGAGCTTTATTTTTATTTTTTGAAAAGCATGATGTTGGGCTTTATTTGTTTCTTCTCAGTAGTGGCAATTTATTGTGTCAGAGAAACATCTCTACCAATATAGATTTGAGAGGCTGACTTGTCATCAACCATGAAATCTTGAACATTGTTATTTGTGATTTGGCTCTAGAAATTGGGTTGTTTAGATGCATGAGCAAATTGAATTCCATACATTCAGTTAAAAAAAAATGTTGTTCCTACTGTTAAAAAGGGAGTAGTGCATGTACAAAGTGAAAGTAACGGAATTGCAATTTGGAGCTCAGACCTTCAATATGAATGTTAAGCGAGGAAACTACCATTTGGATATTCCAAACAAGGCCTAGTTCAATAGTGCATCCAAACACGGCCTACAACAGTCTATGAAGAAATAGTTTCCTACTGTCACAGAGGTGATGATGCTCAAACATGTTAGAGTGAAAATGAAATTATACGGGTCTGTTAGTTATTTAACATGCATTGCCTGTTACCTTTATCATAAGCCTGAAATCCCAGATCCCACTGTTATACTCTTCTAAACTCCCATGCTTGTTGACTAGTAGAAAGCCCAAATGGGATGTTTCAAACTTCTTAGGTGTTGAATGACTTAAGTCCTTTGCTTCCTTTTTTCCCCAATCAACATCAACAACCAATCTACAAGCCATGCCTTGAAGCATATATATTAATGAAACATAATGTTCTAAAGGTTTAAACAACCGCATTGGAATAGTTAAAATGCTATATCCAGCCTCACCTTAGTCATAATCTCATGAATCTTGCTGATGCTTACTTAATTGACCCCTTCTTCTAACATACAACCTCAATATTCCAGGAAAACGGTAGCTGCTTGACAATATCTGCTCCTTAAATTTACTTAGTGCCAGGAATGTTTAGCACTTACGACAGCACCTCACATTTACATATGCCCAAATAATCAACCATTTAAGTCAATTGACAAAACAACTTTTTTTCTTTAACAAGCAATCAACAAGACACAATCTTATGTACAATGGTCCAAAATCCAAGGAGCCAATGAAATAAGTAAAGGCATAAACCTGCCAAATAATAAATTTTATCCAGCTAACGAAAGCTAAACCTTAGAGGGCTAACTGAAGGTCTGGTCCTTGATAGAGTGGAAGGGAGGAACATGATTCATGTAGCTGACCCCAATTAACTAGGATAAGGCTTAGATGATGATGATGAAAGAAAGCTAAACCTAGTAATATCCACAAATATATTGCTGGAAATTCTGGACTTACTATTTCAACTGATTCTCTTAAATTCTAAGAAATCTTCATCTGTTGTTGGGTTCCCTTCTCTACAATTCAAATCCTTGAAATCTTCCACTAGCA
The DNA here is from genome assembly GCF_029962835.1 of Magnolia sinica. NCBI lineage: Eukaryota > Viridiplantae > Streptophyta > Magnoliopsida > Magnoliales > Magnoliaceae > Magnolia > Magnolia sinica. The sequence continues at coordinate 27,164,937 of NC_080582.1, read as the reverse complement.
ATGATTTCCATGGCAAGAAAATGGCTTTTCTGCCGAATCAAATAAAATCCAAGAGAGAAAATCTCCAAGCTTTTCGTGTATAGGTCAGTAGCTAAAAATTAGATATTCCAGTTCATGGGTGTTTTTTTTTATTTTTTTGGGGCATTTGTATATAATTCTACTGAATTTGAAAGTTTTCGAAATCATAAATTTCATGGGTTTTTCCCTGTATCTACTCCTATTCATGATTTTTGAGAAAATGAAACCTCCATTGAAGAGAAACAAATGAAATGCATTAGTAATTTTATTATTTTTATACAAAAGATAAAATAAAATCAAAGCTTTCAATAACAGAATCTTTGGGCCATCTTTTTTTTTTTTTTTTTTTTTTTGAGTTTCGCCTATAATTCTGCTTAAAGCTAATGCTTTCAATATCCATTTTTCTTTAAATGAGCTATTAGCAATCTCTCTTCATCTATCATTTTAAATTACAAAGCTTTCAAATTTCTTTTTTTTTTATTATTTTTCCCTTATCTCAACCTATATAACATTCTATTGTAGTTCAGATATTTCAATATTATATTTTTATGGTCTTTTTGTGGCCAGTTTTGTTGGTTTTGGCATTTATTTGTTTCTGTGATCATATCAAAATTCATAGCTTTTGAAACCATTTTTTTTTTCATTTTTTTATTTTATATTCTCCATTTATTATAATGTAATTGCAATTTGCAAATGTTTGAAGTTCTTTATTTCTTTCTTTTTCATACATCCACCTTCAAGGCTTCCAATATCAGATTTCGTCTTTCTATTTCTTATTCTTTCTTGCAATCATAGATGAGCTTTGGTATTGCCAAAGTTATGAAATGGTGGGAAAAGGGGCTTCAACCCAATATGAAAGAGATCGAATCTACGCAAGCTCTCGTCGATTCCTTGTTAAATGCAGGATACAAACTTGTTGTTATAGATTTCTTCTCTCCAGGTTGTGGAGGCTGCAAAGAATTTTAGTTACAATATTTGTTGTTTAGGGTGATCATGAATGATGATCGAGTGGGCTACTTTATGATGGTTGTGGTTTAAAAGTCATAGATGATCCATCTTGGCCCATTGCATCATTAACTAATGAGCCCTGTCATGGAATGGGTTGGAAGATCCTAGTTGTTGAATTAGTGACCTAAACATTTTTTTAATAGAGAAAATACAACAATGACCTAGAAGAAGGGGCAGTGATTTGGAAGATTTTTAAATAAACCCATCAATTGCATCATTGACTGATGAGCCCTATCATGGAATGGGTTGGAAGATCCTAGTTGTTGAATAAGTGGCCTAAACATAAAAAATTATTAGAGAAAATACAACAATGACCTAGAAGAAAGGGCAGTGATGTCGAAGATTTTAAAACAAACCCATCAATGGCAAGGGCCATCAGTTGAATAGTCTAGATCGATGAACCATCTCCATTTTTTTCCTTCTTATTATGTTTTGCAGTCTGTTGGTTTTACTGGTGCGCCTCTGTTCGTGATAGCCTTAACATGGGATCAGGTTGCAGATAGAGATTTGGTAGAGAAGGCTACTTCAGAGGCAAGCAGACTGATGAAGAGATCCAATGCTGAGAAGTTTACAGCTAGGGAAGATGATGGAATTGAAAGGTTTGTTGAGTTGAATGATGATGCAGATTTCGGATCGAGGAAAAGCCCTTCTTCCTTTGTGAGTGAGATAGTCTTTAGTTATTTATTTTCTTTCTTATTTTTGCTTGATCATGATTTAGCTTGCTCATTTTTCAATTAGTTAGAAAATCTTTGTTTGGAATTCAATTCACTTGTGCATCCAAAAACAGCTTAAATCAGCTTAACTCAGTTAGGAAATAGACATGGATACTCTCATTTCTTATTTCCATCTTTGTGATAACATCGTCAATGTAGGTTGATTTGGGGTTACCATTGACACTGGGGAATGTGACTATTCTCCAGCTCAAGCTAAAGTGAAGAAGACATTTTATACAAATGTTCCCGATGAATACATGCAAACTATTGAAGATCTGGTTGTCCCAAGGACTGAATTTGGTAATGGATCAGAGAAAGAGCATTACCATGTGAAGGTATTATTTTAGCCTCTGTGGCTACTTTGTTGCCAGTTTCCATTGAATAGATGAAGTTGTAATGCTTAAAGTTTTTTTTAGTTTTTTTTTTGTTGTTGTTTTTTGTTATTTAATGTAGGTGCTTGACAAACATGGAGTGACTCTTTCATGCAAATGTTCTGCAACAGAAGATGGTGGAAAACTGAGTACATGACTAAGAAAAGGCAGAGGATCATATCATGAGCCAAGCCCCAGTTGATTGGTCAGCTGAATCAAAGTACCTGTTAGAAGAGGTGTTTAAGATGTACATCGATCTGATGGGCCACAATGTTAGAAATGATAGTGTATAAATGCTTCATTTATCTTATGGGCCACAATGTTAGAAATGAATGATAGCCCAAAAACTTACCCATTAGATGAGTTCTCTAGCATGGTATGTGCACCATGGAACCTTCAGATGGACATTTGTGTAATATATCTTCTTCAAATGACCAAATGCATGCAGTCTTCTGTTCTTCTTACCTTTGTGATTAAAAACTATATTTTTGTGATTTTGGTGTAGTGTGATTGAAGTTATTCCTTCACCAGCTATTAGGTTTATCCTTGTTATACACTTGTGTGCTTGTCTGCTCCTTTTGTTTATCTTATGTTGTTGTGTGGTTTTTGGAGTGGTCATGCAGGCAAGCAAACATGAAATGCTTGGTTTTCATGCTTCTTGGTGGAATTTTTTTTATTAAATTTCTAGTCAGTTTGATTTGTCTATGAATCCAAATACCAGGTTTGCCTTTTTGGGTTGAAGCTTTCCAATCCATTGTTGACATTACCTTCATTAATCACTTTGTACTATGCAAATTAACCAGATCCAACAGGAAAATGAAAAGAAGGAATCAAATCTTAGGGTGCACCACAGTGAAGACCATCTTTCTTGGTAGGTTGCGTGAGAGTTGTTTTGATAAACACAATAATATTTCTCATTTTCCATTTATGGTTAATATACTTATTTGTTTAAATGAGGTTTTAATTGTAACTCTATTTATTAGAATTGGTCTTGTGATCTGAACTTGTTAATGTTGGTTTTGATAACCTAACATTAGGAATATCAATTATCTAAACAGCTACTACTTGCCATGTTTATATGCAGCTTGGAGGCCCTGATAATGTTGCAGAAATGACAAGCAGGCGGGGTATGCTAGTTAGGGCTACTAGTGGAAAAGGTGTGGTCAATATGTTGCCATGGAACACGTGAGTCTAGATGCTCTGGTATTTGTCCTAGCTTTACAATTGTTCTTCTGTCTCTGAAATGCTTAATTGTTTCCAGAAAGGATGTTACCATGGAAATGGTCAATATGTTGTCAAAGGATGTTTATGGATGGTAAGAAACTAGTTGTTATAATTTCTGAAGTCGGATCAACTGGTATTTCTTTACAAGCAGATAGAACTACAGGCACACTTGTACAGACTCAAGTTTCAACAACATTATGCATATCTGATATCTCAAGTTGAGTAATATATAACAATTAATGTAACTTCTAGAGACTAGCCCAAAAGAGAAATTCAAAGTATATCAGTTTGTTAAAAGTTCTTTGCATTAGTGTAAAATTGTTATTACTAGGTAGCATTTTTTACTATTAGGTTATATGGACATGTCACCCACTTTCTGATTTGGTCGGGAGAACAAAGTAGAGGATTGGGCTATATGTACCATAAAGTATTGTGTTTACATGTTACACAAAGTATAGGCTCTGGGCACTAGTGATTTTCTATCACTCATGCATTTCATTTTAACATTATCATGTTAGTATCAATACCAAATATTGAATTTGATCTTGATCTTTTTTGGCATATGGAAATACCTTTTCAGGACGAGAATGATACTAATTATGAAGAAGTGGGAGGTTGCTAATGAGTTTGACAGCGACTTTGATGTGAGTATTTTTACATTTTTTTTCCTTCATTCATCCATGAGTAGTTCACATTTCAAGTACTGAATGGGCCTTCTTGCAGGATACTCCAGGTAATGAAACATAAGGACAACACTCCCTTTTGGAAGAATACCTTCTAATAGAGAGAGATGAAGAAAGCTCTGAGATTTCCAAAAGTGGAGAGGTTTCTCCTTTTTCTGCACCTTTTTCAAGTGAAAAAGAGGTTATTTCATGGTGAAAAAGAGGTTATTTCATGGCAAGAATTTTTACCGTGCTATTTGCATTCTTTACTTGCTGAAACTTCATGCATGCAATTCCCATTCTTATATATCTGCTAAACATTTTACTTTATTTCAATATGATAAATCTAGGTTTCATGGACCTGACGGCTTTGGGAGTCATGAGAGAGGATCTGAAGGATGCAAAGGTGTCCACGGATGGCAAATTAGTCCTCGATTTCATAGAAGCCATTCATGTTGTTAAAAGAAACCAGGCTGAATTAGATGCTCACATATATAGTGAAGAAAAGAGACTGTTGAAGGTTAGACTTTTAGATAATTCATCGTGACCATAATCACATATACAAGCTGAAAAGTGATATATGCTTATGAAGATTGTTCTCTTGGAAAATCATCCAATATTTCAAGTAGAAAATTGATCCAAAACAGTTAATGTTGTTTGATGAAGGATACATTTGGGGAGCTTCGAAGGATTCAACCTACATGAAGACACTTTTGGGGTTGGAACTGGCGCTCTTGTCTATTTGGCTACTGTTCTTGCGTACTTGGCAGCTGAGGTTTTGGAGCTCACTGGGAATGCTACTATAGACAATAAGAAGTCTTGCATCATTCCAAGGCATGTTCTTTTGGTTGTGAGAAATGATGAGGAGCTTGGGAAATTGCTAGGTGGTGTGACAATTTCAAGTGTGGTGTTTTGCCAAACATAAACTCTGTTCTCTTGCCTAAGAAGTTTGAGAAAGGGAAGTCTAAGGAAGCTTCAAAATCTCCAAAAAAGGATTGATTGGGTTGGGATGAATGCTTGGGCCCCACTTTGTAATTCTTATTTAATGAATTTTTTAAGGAATTTCTTCAAATTTGTAATTTTGGTTTTGGTGTTGGGATGGTCTTTGCTGCTTTCTCCTTTTTCTATATTTTGTAAATAATCTTACTGTTAAGGTTTAACTGTATGTGCTTCAGCAAAAGGATGCAATAGATGTTATCATTGGATCTCCATCAATGAAGTTTCTCTAGGTTTTAAAAATAAAAATAAAAATAAAAAAGTATTAAGGGTTTAAAATTGTTCCTAAAATTCAGTTACTAAAATATGACCGTTGGCAACATTAAGAAGGGTTTAGAACCATTCCTAAAATCTTAACGTTGGCAACGGAACGGTTTAAAACCGTTCCTAAAATACCAGCCCTAAAATTTGATACGGTACCCAAAACAGTTCTAAACCATTCCTGGGTTTTTGCGACGCCTCATGAAACCGTCCCTGAAGCAGTTAGGAACGGTTTAAAACCGTTCCTAAATGACAATTTTGGTGTTGTCACAAGAACAGAATCCACATCACCAGCTACTTCCATTCCTCTGGCTTTAGTTACTTCAACCATGGCATCCCTTCATCCCTTCCAATTTCCTTGGCTGCACCATTGATTACTACCTCTTCCGAACAACAGAAAAACCCAAGAAGAGAGATCCAGGAAAATCAAACCAAAACCTTTTTTTTTTTTTTTTAAATGTAAGATAAGATGAAGAGATGGAAGAGATAGATACAACATCAATTTGCATGATAATAGCTTCTTCTTCTTTTTTTTTTAGGAAACTGTTAACATATTATTATTCACTATATGTATTTCTTTGAAGATTTCTTACGAATTGCAAACTGTACTCAGATAGTTCTCTTAATTTTAGCTTTCTATTCTTTGTTTGAGAATCTGAACTGATGCTTATCTTCAGACTAAGGGCAACAAAAATACTAAGATGTGTCCTAGCAAGAAGGATGTCAAGGTGGCCCCTTTTGTTGCTTTAGAAACTGCTCCATTCAAGTGGATGCAAAAACAAAGCCAGTTGATGAAGTAGAGGAAAGGGAGAAATTAGAAATACAAATCATCTTATGGCATGAGCCCAAAAATGAAATAGATCCATATCTCTGTTCTTCATTTTCTCTGTATATTCAGCCTTCTTCTTTTCCAGTTTTTTCTGCACATTGAGCCGGAATGATAAATAATCTGTCTAGTAGAAAGGTTTTTCCTATGATTACGATGGATTAGATACAATAGGATCAATCATCAGTAAGGCATAAAGCAGACCAATGCAAACCAAGCATATTCAACAGTATCTCAACTTTCTAAAGTTAACATAAAATCAGAACTGTCTTGTGAAGCATTTAATGATTACATTAGTTCCCTACTTCCAATCTCTACTCAAAAAATTAGATGAGACTGTAATTGACATTAAAAGCAGATATGGGATGATCAATTTGAAGGCCACCAATTGACAGCTAGGACTCTGTTTGGTGTGTTTTTCCTACCTGTGATATCAGGCCCAACCAAATGAATGGTTCAGATTCAACATTACATGTATGATATAGTTACAACAAACCAAGATCGTTACATTGCCCAGCAGGTCAGAGTTGACTTCAAAATATTATACTCCACAAAAAGGAAATCAGATGACAGATGGCTGAAAGCAACAAAGCACTGCTAGATGCATAAACATGTAATAAGAATTTAAACTTACCAAGGCAAGAGAGTATCAAGCTTTATTGGAATGGAATGGGATCACCTTGCTTCTTGTTCACAATTGACATTGCCAAATACTGGGTATTTGAAAGTAAGTAACAATAAGCTTCCTACATATATCCCAATCCAAGAAAATAATGAAAATGCAAAAAATGACAATCGTATAAATGGTAAGCAAATGTAAAGGCCGTGCCTTCTAAGTTCTTCTAAGCAAATGTAAAATAACTCTCTCTTCTTCTTCTTTTTTTTTGTTAATCCACATGCATGTTATCCCAGCCCACCAACCTACTGCCACATGTGCCAACATGGACGTGTGCAAGATCCAAGCTACTAGAGTCACCTTGAAGCTTTGATACAACATGATAGACAAGAGAAGGATAAATAATGTAAATTTTCAAACTGAAATTCCATTAGAACCTCTCAGTTGTGCAGAAATCATTGTAGAGCTTGGTATGGGGCACACCTTTTCAATTGTATCAACGTTGAAGTCACTATGCCACTTCATCATCTTTAAATACATATCCTTTGCTTTTTGCATGTTGAAAGCCCCCATTCAAAGAAAACTATTGGTTTTTAGAGAGAAATAATTCAGAGAATTGCATATAACAACATTAATTTCCTGTGAAAACAACAATAAAGGTTGTCATAGATTGACTTGAGGTGATTCAAATTTCTGCTTTCATTTGTTCTACATCCACTTCTTCATTTTCTTTTTTCTTTTCTTTTTTCAGTTGAAAGATAATGAAAACATTATTGTGAAAGAAATTTGCAAAGAAAGAAAAACCAGAGAGTCTGGACCCTCCATCAGGTCCAGTCCACCCTCTGCTACAACAATTGGATGGTCCTAAATATCCATGGTTGGACCTATCTTCTATTCACGATCTTGTTCATTCATTTTTTAATGCCATTGAATGGATGGTTTGGATCATTTGTTTAGTAATCGTTCTTTTAGTCAAGATTAAGCATTAGACATCTCCTTCCATGATATAATCTAAATGATTTGATTAAGGACTACATATGTAGAAATAGTAAAACAACAATAAGAAATGCCATGATGTAATCTGAAACATTATTTAAGAAACAGAACATACAATAAATAATGCTTAAAGAAATTAAGCATACAATATATAGTGATTTTGATGGAAAATCTAGCCCCAATGATAAAAATGTTTCATGACATTTGGTGCAACCAAATGCACCCATACACAGCTGATCTGAAAGTGGATTTTGCACTAGAAATTAACACTGGAGTAATAATATGAAGATGAAGAACCTTAGTGCAAGAAGTGTTCATCTCTGATCTCCTCCTTGATAAATAGTAACACGGCAAATACAGATTTCCAAGCTAAACAGATTGATGGGTATGTTACATGAAAATAGCATGGTAGCTCCAACTTTACAGTTCTCTACTGCAAACGATGCCATTTAATTACCTTTGATAGCCCATGGTAGCTCCAACTTTACATGAAAAAGCTATTCCCATATCTTTAAGCAGAAACTCTAATAACCCATCATCAATATCTGCAGAAAAATTAGAATTAGAAACAAAACCAAATTCCAGCGAGAAGGCTCTATATAATGCTTGATCGACAATGGTAGAGATGCCGCCCACCTTTCGATAATACAAGCTATTGATCTGGTGGGACTTTCATCATTGGTTATTCTACTTAAAACAGCAAAAAGGGAGTAGATTTAAACATGTGCAAGGTCAGAGCAGCACCTGAACATGAACCAGCCAGCCATAATTTGATTCAGTTACACAAACCAAAAGTAGATGTACACAAGGAAAAATGGAAATAGGCATATGAAGAAAGACATGCATAGAAAATTTCATTGGACCTACTTATTAAAATGGAATTATAGGAGATCCACAATATGTATAATATACTCAGTTTTCAATTTTGTACAAGTGACCCATGGTTCAGCAGTCCCATACCATTCATCCATCAGTACCCAACTTCAATGGACCATTTCCTGAAAATGTCCTGGATTGGAAGACCTGAATTCAGTAAGGAAAATTTAAAGGTCATTTTCCTCTATGCTCCACAGATTTCAGTGTGCTTGTAGACATCATTTGACCTGAATCAAATGGCATTAACAAAATATGACATGCTATCTGCTACTGACTGCCAGTTTCCTGTAGTCTTCCCCTTGATGAAAATGACACTGCGCCTCTTGATATAAGATGATTGAGTGAGTTATGTTGCGGAAGTGGACAGAGAGGTGCTGGTCAATCATAATGTACAATGAAAGATAGCAAATGTACAATAAAAGGATGAATCTAGACCCTTTTTTTTTTTTTTTTTTTGAGAAATTTGCAGGTGGTTGAAGAAATGTGTTTAAATCACAACATTCTTAGCAGGAAACCATAATGTAAGATATCTACTATTAGTTCTGGTTGATTGTAAAGTTGTCAGATTTCTACAGTAGAATTTCATCGCAGAGTTGCTGATTTCATAACAAAGGGACTCCATTTTGTGCCTTTTCTGGGAACTCTGGGAACTCTGTAATGTGGATAAAATCGAAGTTTTGATACCCTGGCAGAAATGATGGTAGATAGGTTGGCACTATGAAATGGCATCAAATTAATTCAAACTGTCCAGATTGTGATAGATGGATAAACTGAGAATTATGCAGATGGCCATTTAATGGCCTGTTAAAGCAAATGTTATCCAGTGATCTGACTACTTCAAACTGGTTGGATGGCAAAACCTAATATCTATTAAAAGAGCATCTACCAATTTCCCTTCATTGATTAATCCATCAAAAGAGAATAAAGCTAAAATAGTAGATAAGGTGTTCCCAAGTCACTTCAGCCAGCAGTAAAATGGACTAGAACATTGCCTGCCAGACAAAGTTCTATTGCCAAAATCAAAACAAAAAGGAGAAAATTTGTCACGTCTGCATAATCCAAACTGCAGGCCACAGCTGTAACGCACAGGTTGTACTTGATTGGTCCACAGCTGCACATGTGAAACTTAAAATATATATACCCCCCTGCCACTAGCCATGTGGGCCCCACTATGAAGTATGTCTTTTATCTATGCCCTTCATCCATTTTTAAAGATCATTTTAGAGCTTAATACAAAAAATGAGATGGATGTAAATCTAAGGTGGACCACACCAAAAGAAAACAATAGTGATTGGATATCCACCATTAAAATCCTACTAAGGCCCACTGTACTGTTTATTTGACATCCAATCTGTTGAGTAGGTCATACAAACCTGGATGAAGGGAAAGAAACAAAGATCAACTTGATCCAAAACTTTTGTTGCCCCCAAAAAGTTTTTAATAGTCAACGTTCAATCAACACTGTTGCAATCTCTCCCTATTGTTTTCTGTGGTGGGGTCCACTCCAGCTTTTGATATGCTCATTCTTTTTCTCATGTCCTAAAATGATCTCTAAAACTGGATGGACGGTGTGGATACAACAAATACATCAAGGTGGGCCCACAAAACTTGGTGACGTCACTTCAAGTCTCGCTACTCAACTTGGCAGTAGCTAATCCGCCTCCCTCGGCGTGAGTGTAGGAGAGAGTCTTTTTTTCAAAGACTCTCTCTTTCTCAACTCAGTGGAATCCCAGCCGCTCTCCTCATCCTACGGCGTACATGAAGGCTCGCACATAAATTCCGTGCGGTACAGTTCGTAGGAGACCGGCTCTCTCTCTCTCTCTCTCTCTCTCTCTCTCTATATATATATATATATATATATATATATATATATATATATATATATATATATATATATATATAAAGAGCTTAAAGTTGATTTCAACTTATAAAACTTACAGGGATCCAAATGACCCCTAAGTCATTTAGTGTGAAATTAAAGGGAATGTTTCCAATTAACAGGCAAAAAACAAGTCACTTTATTTCCATTGACATTTATTTCATTAAAAAAAAAAAAAAACAAGATAAGATTAACTGTCTCCTCATGGATCTGATAATAAGAAATGAATCAAATGATATCCCATTGTCAGGAAAGAACCTTCAGGAAATGGGTTTCCCATTATCAATAAACTGGTTTTCTGAAAATAGGATACTGATTCTTTAATTTTGGCATTTTTTGTCCTTTTTAAAAGATTTGAGTTTCTCATAAAAAAGAGATGTTTCCATCATTGATTTAAGAAATGTCTTGTGAAATGTGTATGGTACAATTTAACAGGAATGAATACAATGTAACAAAAAGAATTTCCTCATCCTTCTTTCATGGTTAGAATGTTGGTCTCTTCATTGAAGTTTAGATCACTAAGGTCACAAACGGGATAAGAAAACCCAGAACTGACATTGCCTGCAAAACAGAGCATCCACTTTTGAGAAAGGATTAGCTTGACTCAGCGGTATCACTTGAAAGAATCTTGGTAACACAATAACAAAAATTCGCAGGAAATAAACTAAGATGACTAGATCAGTCATTTTTTTTTTTAAAATGTGGAATTGAAAATAATATTTCCACATTAAAATCTGATTGAATCAGTGTCAGTATCTGCAATGGATCTAAGTCCAACCATCATATGCATTAGTGGTTCTTGAAATTTATGGTCCCAATTCTTACATCTGCTATTTCTTTCGGTGCAACCAACTTTGCTTATTCACAGCAGACAGGAGAGCTTGACCATTTCGACGAAGAGGAGGTGCTCTCTGGTGGCACTGGTACCATTGTAAGCTTATGGTGGTATACCCCGCAGATGTGGGGCCTACATGATGTATGCCGGACATCTGACCCGTCCATCAGATGTGTGATCTTAATTCACCTCAAAGTATTAAAAATAAGCCGGATCCAACACTCAGGCAGAGGCCACAGCAGGTAACAGCATGAGAGGTGGGGCCCACCTAAGTACTGGATCGGACTGATTTTTGGGTAGTACACTACAAGAAAACTAGCCTTCACCGGCGGTCAAAACCGCCGGCAAATTCCCAGAAAACCGCCGGCAAATCCTTTGCCTGTGGTTAGCTAACAACCAATAAAGCCTCAATTGGTAAAGGCTTTACCAGCAGTCATGTTTCCTTTACTGGTGGTTGTGCTGGCCGCCGCTACATGTAGGTTTTACTGACGATTGTGTTGGCCGCCGCTACATGTAAGTTTTACTGACGGTTGTGTTAGCCGTCACTTCGATGCAGGATTTACTGACAGTTGTGTTTTAACCGTTGGCCTACCCTTCTATTATAGTATGGATGAAAATACATCATTTGTATTGTTTGTGGAATGTTCTAACCTAAACATGTCATTTTAGATGATATGAAGGTAATGATAACAAATCCAATGCTTTGACAGTAACATGTAAAGGTGTTTCCTTCCATGAACTCATCAGCCCATCTGTAGAAAATGCACAGAATACAATCTAACAAATCCAATAATGCAAAAACAAGGAAGCTGATTGCTAAAACGAGAGAATTTGCAGATTTCTCCATCCATTTTCTGGCAGAAATAGATTGGATTCAAAGATTCTTTTTTTTTTTTTTTTGGGACCTTAAAAACCCTTTTGGTCAAGGCCCACCTGATTTCACATTCCTCTTAGGAAGAGGATAGTGCCTAGTGATTGTTTTCCTATAAAAAAAATACATGAATATGTGGCCCTTTCACATGCATCGAGCTGCCGTGAATAATATTTACAATAATAAATTGAATAGTTTCCAAAAAAATAATAATAATATTTACAATAATAAATTGAACAGTTTCCAAAAAATCAAAAAATAAAATAAAATCCATCGGTCTAGCTCCCATTCATCCATGCCTAAAACCTGCAAAACAAAATAGTAAAAGGAAATTAATTGGTATCAAAGTTAGAGATTGGAATTCAACTCAATATTGCATCAAAATACATGAAACTCATTTTATCAAACAATTAAAAGATGACTAATGGTTGATAAAATATGGAAGAAAAGAAGATTCCTGGCCTTCAGAGAGCACACAAAGCAAGAAAAATGCTGGATACATCTTGTTGAAGAAATACAATAGGGTAAAATCCACAAAAAGGAATGGTCCATCCACATCAACTACATGTATCAATGGTTAAAAAAGAGAAGAGAGTTAAAATCAACTTGCTTTCGCATCCTCAAAGGCTCTGAAACCTCCTCATCATAGATGTCTGGATCAACGTTCATCTCCAAATCAACTTCAAGTTTTGATTGTTTAGGCTGTACCCTAACCTGGACCAGTAAGAATTAAGTCAAGGGACAACTTAAAAACTGGAGCCTGTGTAAGTTGTACAGAGGAAAGTAGTGTCCTAGCTATCTTTACTTTTATTCTAATAGAACATACAATTGCCAATGCCAATGAAAACAATAACATTTTAATCAAGAAGTGCCTTGTAATCTTCAGTTTCAGTTTGATACACAATGGAAAATGAAAACCTGAATTTCCAGGAAATGAAAAGGAGACTAGAGACCCATGCTTCGAGATGTAAATAGCAAATATGGGTGCAATAGAATGTAAGATTTTTTTTTTTATTTTAAATCAAGAGGTATAAAATCTGATGGGAAGTAAAAGGGCAAATGATGGTACAATTCAGATGGATAAAACTGAAATTCCCAACAATTCAATCTATTGATAGCTAGCAAATATCATATGAGAGAGTACAAGTAATGAAAAAGTTTCCAATGCTAGGAACAAGGTCAAATGATTTCATACCATTCCCAGTCAGTTGATGTATAGACAGGCATAAGAATGAACACTGCTGGTCTGATCTAAATACGTAAAAGGCAAACAATAGCTATTTTTTAAAGGCAAACAGAAATAATGTGTACTTGTCTCTTCAACTTACTGTTTGGATGAAACATTCTAGAAACAAACCAAACTGTTGGTGGCTTATTTGGATAATCCTCTGTAAACTGAAGTGTCAATTTAAACGTACCTGAAGGATTCAAAGAAATTTAAAACACGATTAAATCATTTTGTAATAGTCAACACATGAAACATCAAGAAAAACCTACTCATAAATGCAAGCAACCTAAAGTTGAACAGATGTTAATAAAACCACTCAAGTGATTGTAACCTATCAACCACACAAGCTTTTTCTTGTAAATATCTGCTTACCTACATAGAAACTGAACACAAGGGTATATTTTGATCATGGTCTGATTAGATGGAATTTCAGTGATTCAAATCCGACGTCGAGGCATTTAATACATACACATGGATTATAGAAAATTCAATAAGCAGTACCAACTATATACAATATCATGTTACTGTTAGTGACATTTATGGGGTGGAATCCTGATTAGACCTGAAATTATTAGAAGAGTCATAAATCTTAACCTACTGGGAACCGTCATGCACCGTAATGTCTTACAGCAGAGCGGGTTCTGAGGAGTTACAAGTTGACCCTGACGACAGCATATAAATGAAGCGATAAAGTATAAATGATTCAAGATTAATTTAAGGTTTTGAGAACTTACATCCACCTCACTCTTATTGCCAAGTAGTCCTAATGAAAATGCATCTACACTACAAGAAGGAAAAAAAAAAAGAATTTGTGGCTGCACCGATACGGTGGCTGCCTACGTACCCAATGTTCAGAAGATTGGGATCAAGCCACCACTTAGTTCTTAATATTTAAATCAGAACATTTTACGCATAAGCAGAGAAAAAATCAAAACAAATCATAATAGAAATATGTGCACCTTCTGTTACGCATAAGAAGATGAAAAGCTGAAACAAATCACAACATAAATCTCTGTAGATTAGTCAAAGCAAAACTACTAAATAATTCAAGAACATAGCGATGGCATCCCACTACAAATATGTAAAGAGTTGTATTTCTGATATGAGACATTTCCACATCCATTTCACACAACATGGAAACCACCACAACTTTGTTTTTGTAAAATAAGACATCAATGTAATCTGTGAGAGAAACTACAGAAAATATCATAATTAAGACATTTCCAGTCAACAAATTTGCAAAACAACTACAACATTAGGGATCATTTGGATGCCTATAAAATTTTCAAGTTGTAAAGGAATTGCAGGTAATCAGATTGCAGAGGCTGTTTGGATACCTGTATTTGCCTGTAAAGGCTTTACAAGCTGTAAACACATAACAGCTCTTAGCTGTAATCTGAAACCATGGCACAATGTCATGTTTCAAATTACAGGTAAATTCTTTACAACTATACATAATAGAACAACAACAGTTGATACACACTCGTGATGTGTGGGGCCCACCACAATGAGTACGGTACATCCAATATGTCTATCGTGTGCTTCTCTTAATGCTCTCCTATGGCAACAAATGATTGATCACACGGGCGGGAAGGATGGGACGTCAACCATTAAAAACTTCCAGATTGCATTGGCACTCACTATGATGGGTGGACATCTAATCTGTCCACCATGTGTAATTTGCTGATTTTGGTGGGATTTAACACCCCAAGCTCTGTGGTGTGAATACCTACTCTATATATTGTAAACACTTTACAAGTTAGCCAAACACAATCTATTTTCCTGTAAACAGTTTACACCTGAAATTCTTTTCAACCGTAAAGTGTTTACAGGCACCCAAACGACCCCTAAGCAAATGAGACATTTTTCTGACATCCATCTTACACAACAAAAAAATCCATTTAATGCATCTGCAGGACTACTACAACCAATGTTGCCAGATCTAGCATCTACCCCATCGAAGCTAGAAATCTGAATTAGAACTACAACAACCAATGTTGAAAAACAAAACATTCACCTACAAATATGTAGATTTTACGTATAAGCAGAGAAAAAATCAAAACATGATCATTTATGCATGAGCCAAAAAATATTGTTCCCAAAATATTGCAATCCATTCCCAAAATATTGTTCTGTCAGTCATGGCATATGCACATGCTAAACTTTAGCGATTGGTTCCCATTTTGTAGGATGGAGATAACTGGACGAGTTCTCATGTAACAAATTTCTAAGCAATGGAGCCCTCCTACAGCTTACCCGATAATGTTGCAATGCTCACCCTCTAGGTATGTGTCTTTTCATCAAACATGAAAATCCAATTCCCACATGGATGTTATGTTGAATGTTGCTAAAGCAAAGAAAAAGGTATTATACAATCCTCGGGCCATAACTCGATAGGTTGTGCATTACCTACGTTTCGGGTTTTTAGCTAGGCTCATGGTTTAATGGTCAGCCGCTGATATGATGGGCCTCACGCTAGATAGCCCATGCACCAAAACTCCCCAGGTTGAATGCTCTCAACTCATTAGCTACTTGTCTAGAAGGCCCCCTAACATAAGAAATGACAGTTATAGATGCTCACAACAGACCAGCTATGCCCCTATCTTTTAAAGGCACCAACAAGCAATGCTAGTTGGAAAGGGTTGCACTCGGGCTGTATAATATTTAGCCTTTTTCTCAGTTGAATGTGAACCATTGACTCTATTTGTTGACTGCTTACAAAGGATAAGGACTCCTATCCGAGGGATTTTTGGTGCATTGGTGCATGGACCGCTACAAGGTGGGGCCAGAATATCAACTTGTTGGATCACTGGATCTGGGTCCCACTGACCCTACTTTACAGAGTCTACAGACTAAAAGCCCAAATGAGACTGTACAATCTTTTGGTCCAAGCATTCTCAAAAACGTTGAGGATGGTGCGATGAATGAATTATCGTGGTTAATGCAATTGATGTATAAACCGAAGTACTTAACATAATAGCTGTAATGAACTTAAGTTCTTAGATGGAATGTTCAAAACCAATGAGTAACTGCAAGTACATAAAAACTAAAGAAACTAGTAAAATTCTAATAGAATCTTAAATAATCATAACACTGACCAACTATTCCTCTTCTCCAATAGAAAACAAATCAACAGTATTTAAGGGAAAATTGACCATCTTGACCCTTTCAGGTAATAGTTTCTGGCCGAAAACACAAGACACTCCACACCCAACAAAGGTGTGCCAATGTTAGTGGTTTTGGAATTTTGAGTATTCATGATGTTGAGGTAACTTTATTAATAGATATAGATTAAATCATGATGTGGCCTGTTCAACTGACATTTTTTCTATTTTATAGTTGCTACATTTTGACCATAGATCTTCTCTTCTACATTCAAATTACAGCTACCATACTTTTAAGTGCATGTCCATGGAGCACTAATGCATCAGGACACAAGCAGGATATGAATTCGTGTCCTAATGCGCCAGTGCATACCAATGGGGCCCATGGTTTGGTGTTCCAGGTCATTGGTCTTATGAGCCCCTATGTGTATGGGGATTCCCCAGAACTCCTCCAGATAAGATGATCCTAACCCTTTGATTGGTAGTGTACAAAAAGCTGTCTAAGAAAAAATACAGCAAGGTAGGATTCTCACCAGAGTCCTCACAGAGCTCTTATGAGTATGTATATACAAAAAGGGCAATACATGATCATTTATGCATGAGCCGAAAAATGTCAGAAACCAAGAGCGCTTATGAGTACCTGTATAAGTTAGTAATAAAAGCATTTGAAATTATATTGATATTTAATAATGTATAAAAATAAACATATTTAGTGATTGTGTTTATAGAAACACCGATTTTCCAACAGATGCTAATGGAACAAATTGGTAGAGTTGAGGCATTGAATAATCTTACTAATGGCGGGTAGACAGACCAAGAGAGTACTCCAAGGTGAGTGCAGGGCAAAATTCAGAAGTGAAGGACCACCTTTGACTAAATATTTCTGCTACTAATCTCTAAATCCTCATGAAGCAGTGAAGACACGAGAAGTACATACAGAAACGACAGCAACAATAGAATGTAATGTCCAATGAGCAATCAAGACATGTATATGAAGATTAATGGAAAATAATTGTCATTATTGTTACAGAACAATAGAGAACAAAATCTCTCTGAGATCACAAAGAAACAGGTTATTCAAGAAATATGAACAACTTGAAAAAAGAAAGCAGTTAATGGTATATAACAACTTCATTTTAAACTGATATATTTTGTGGTAGGATTGAGTAAAAGTTGAGTAACAAACCTACAAATCCATCACTTGCACCTTGAAATCTCGCAGCAAAGTCTAAAGTTTCTCAGACAGTCTAAAAAACCAACAATGATAAATTACAGAAATGTTTACTAAATGCACTGTAACTTGGGAATGGAGAAGTCTCATAAATTCTTCTCTTTTTTATTTCTGCCAAGCAGCAGTTAAGATATTTCAAGGTGCCAGACCCCATTATAATTGGGGCTAGTCTTTCCCTATCAGAAGCAAGAACCACATAATCACCAAACAGTTTCACATATATATAATTTGCATTGCAATATTTTTAAAAAAAAAATACTAACATGAAACAAACATTAGCTGTCATAACCAACAGCCAAAATCAACTTCTTTTTTTATTTTGAGAAATAACAAGAGAGAGAGAGAGAGAGAGAGAGAGAGAGAGAGATCCCTCTATTTAGCTCAATCCATAGTTGTCACAACCTACAAAATAAAATAACAAAAAGAAATTAGTCTCATCAAAGTCTTATATAAGTTCTATTGTATATGCAAAAAAAAAAAAAAAAAAAAGGCCTCAAATCTAATACGAACATTCTCACCTTAAGCTTAAAGTAGGAATCGACGTGAGAGGCCCATGTGAAGTTTTAATGACATCCACTAAGATGAAGATAGAAGCTGCAAGTTAGATTTATGAATTTGGCTTCTACAGTGGGTCTACAATCATCAATGATCTAAATATCAGGTGGGCCACAAAACTGGAATAGTTGTGATGGGGATGTCCACCATTAAACTCCTAGATTGTATGTGGGGCCAATGTGTTCTGCATATTCTATCTAATCCCTAGGAAGAATTACACCAAAATCGTCATTTAGGAACGGTTTTAAACCGCTCCTAAATTATTCAGGAACGGTTTTAAACCGTTCCTAAATGAGGCATCGCAGAAAAAACAGGAACGGTTCATAACCGTTTTAGGTACCGTTTCAAATTTTAGAAATGGAATTTTAGGAACAGTTTTAAACCGTTCTTAATGTTGCCAACGATCAAATTCTAGGATGGAATTTTAGAAATAATTTTAAACCCTGATAAACACACGAAATTTAGGGTCAAGGGAAATAAATTAACAGAAGTTTATTGCATTCCATCAAAATAGAGATTAATCCAAAGAAAAACATAAGAAAATAATGTGCTTCAAGATGTTTCATTGCATTTGGATGACTATCACATTGAATTACAATTATCAAATTTTGAGTCCCATGTCAGCATTCAATTCAAGTTTCTTGGCCATCTGAAGGCAACCCTCTTTTAAATCATCAAGGAAGAGTGTTAAGATTCTAGGGAATATTGTGCACTTATGGTGCACACTTCATGGAACTGTACGAAAGCACTCGCCGTGGAAGCATTTCTTTATAACAATATGACAGACAAACTAGTAGTTTAATGAAAGAAAAGGTCTCACCAAAGAATACAAGTTACTGGTGTCCATAAAAAGCAGAGGGCACGAAGCAATTCTGTAATATGAAAATGCTAATCAATCCAAACTAACATGCACAACTGTTAGAGAGTCCCTCTTTATGATTTAAGCCGTCTATTAGGTGGGCCAGAGTCCCAAAAATTCATCCTTGTAGTCTGATCACCACCATGAAAGCAAAATTCAGAATTTCCACCTCTAGATCTCACAGTTTGGATCCGTTAACCCATAACTAATCTCCGATTAGTTGCGTTCGAATCTTCCAAAAAAGGGTTAATAAAGCCTTATAAAAGGCACCCTTTTAGGGCAAAAATTTGAAAAGAAAGTGAGAAAAAGAGGAAAGGAGAGAGCGTCGTTTGGTGCTGCATCAGGATGAATCGACTTAGTTTGGGTCGCGGTGAGTGTGGACCGAGTCCAGGTTCTCTCTGGTCAAAGAGAGAGAGAGAGAGAGAGAGAGAGAGAGAGAGAGAGAGAAGCAGAAGTAGAAGAAGAAGGAAGAAGAGGAGAAACAGCAGGTGAGAGAGAGGTGGTCGCTGGTTGCACTAATCAAGCTACATCAATGCCGTCTCACCTCAGCAAGTTGTTCGATCTGAGCACAAAAGTTGCTGGCTGAGATGATAAGGAGGAAGAAGATACAAAGTGAGAGAGAGAGAGAGAGAGAGAGAGGACTCGACTCGGCAGCGCCGTACTAAGTCAGCTCAGTTCAGCCGAGTTGAGTTGCTGATATACCCAAATCTATTGCTGGACTTGGGAGAAAAAGAAAAGAAAAGAAGAAAGAGAAAGATGGCAATGGAGAGATTGGGTAGAATGGACGGGAAGGTCAGAGGGTTAGACGAGAGAGAAGAAATGAAGGTCGAGGCTATTGAGTCGAGTTCATGACTCATCGATCCAAGTTTGGGCGGAGTCTAGGCCACGTCTGGGCCACATCCAGACCTATTCAAGTTGAGAATAGAAAGGGAGAAGAATAAGAAGGAAAGAAAGGAAAAGAGAAGTTGGGCGAGTTACTGAGTCGACTCGGTTCAATACCGAGTCAGGTCTCTGACTCCCTGACTGGTCAAGTCCACACTTTGCTGGAAATTCCTTTTAAAAGAAGATAAGATGAAAAGAGAAAGGAGAAAATGAGAAGCAAGGTAGAAAAGAGAAACTAGGAAGAAGATGTGGTGGTGAGTCGAGTTGACTCAATAAAGTCGACGTAGCTGAGTTGTTTTTCATCCTTTCCTCAAATCAGGTTTGTCATCAAGTACTTTTATTATTATTATCATTTTGACTTAGTGGTTAATAGTATTTTATTTCTATTGTCTAAAGATTATAATTGAGGTTATATTAGAATATTAGATTAATTAGTGTTATTACCTTCATTGATTTTAACCTCTATTACAATTTTCATCATTTTCTCAAATCTCTTCCATTAATTCCGTTAGCATTACATTATTAATAATTATTATAGTCTTGTTATTATTAAAGTATTAGCTAAGGATTAGTGTAATAACGTTTTTTTAAAATAATATCCTTATCATTATTATTTTCATTATGGGTTATCATTATCATTGTTATTATGATTTTTAACACTAGTTCTGAATTTAGACGGTTAGTTATGCTATAATAATATTAGGTATTATTGGTATATTAATATCAACTTGTGAAATATCGATATTAATATTACCATCAATACTTTTAAGACGAATATTATTCATTACACAAAAATTAGGGTTTGAATCCTAAAATCTAAGCCTAGACGAAATGCTTAGAACAAAACCCTAAACCTAAGAAATTCAAAACCTAGGTTATGATCTTAACCATAAATATGATCTAATTGTACCATTTTACAGTTCATGATAAGATCTGATCCTAAACTGTGCTCACAAATTCCAACAAGCATTGAAAAGTGAACCTAACTCTAAGGTGAGGACTACCTTCAAGCTTTTTTATATCATGATAATTACTTAGTTCAATTAGTTCATTATTTACTTGATTTAAGCTTGAGTAAATATGATGAGGAATGTCAGTTTCTATTTGAGTGAATTCTTCCTAAATGATTAATCATTGGATTTACATTCAAACATCTGAACATGCTATATATCGTAAATTCCCTATCCTGGTTTAAATGAAATATTTCATATGATTGAGCTTGTGATCACTGTAGGGTTTATGTAAAGGTCCTCGAATTAGTGGCCATTGCAAAATGATTAAATGAAATTATACAATGGACTTATTATCTTATGAATCATATGTCGCCTAAGTAACTTTTGGAAAAATCCCCTTTTTATCACATCCTTGGGATGAATCGCTTGCCCTATGCGGTTTGATGCAATATTTGCCCTATGTAGCTTTAATGAACCATCCTCATATAACCTTGCAATGGTAAGTTCCACTTGTAGAACTACAATTGGCCACTAGTTGAGTAGGTTACCTTTAAACATCTTATTTGTTAGCCTCATGAGCCAGTGATGGTGGAATGGGACACTATGCCTGAGCTGTAGACCTATGCTGGGTGACAAACCTCCCATAGTGACCTTTGAGCTTTCTTAAAAAGATTGTTTGAAGTTGGAATAATAATGGTTGGGCTAATCATGCATTTTCATGGCATATATTACGGTCTTTTCCGGGTGGTTAGTTCTCCTTGGGCGTACCTTTGTGTACTTTTCTTGGAGACTAATTCTCCTTGGGCGATATATATTATTTGGCCTTTTCCGGGTGATTAGTTCTCCTTGGGTATACCTTTGTGTATTTTCTCGGGTGACTAATTCTCCTTGAGCGATCTATATTATTTGGTCTTTTCCGGGTGGCTAGTTCTCCTTGGTTGTACCTTTGTGTATTTTTTCGGGTGACTAATTCTCCTTGGGCAATCTATATTATATGGTCTTTTCCGGGTAGCTAGTTCTCCTTAGGCGTACTTTTGAGTATTTTTCCAAGGGGCTAGCTCTCCTTGGGCGACCTCGTTACATAGTCTTTTCCAGGTGACTAGTTCTCCATAGGCATACTTTTGAGTATTTTTCGGGTGGCTAGATCTCCTTGGGCGACTTTTTACCAGCTGGATGTGCATCTCCAGGTCTGTGAGCATGTGTTACATGCATTTAAACAAGATTATTTTGTATGATTTATTTAATGAATATGTATTTGTTGAACCTCACATGATTTCCATGATGATCATTGTGTAATAATTGTTTTTACATTGTCCATGATAACTATTCTTAATTATCTTGATGATACGATAAATCTTACAGGTTATACCTCACTGCGATAGCCATTGATGCTATCAAACCGCACTTAGTGTGCAGGAGACGTAGATGACACGTATGCTGGTGTTCATGTGGAATGGGGGGAGCTAAATAATCTTGCGACTCTCCATTCCTAATTTTATTTATATTTAATCTATACTGATATGTTTGTGAATGTTAAGACATTGGTTTGTATAAGTTTTCGAGTAACCGCTTGAAATATTTGGTTTTGTATACTTGGACTCCCACTTATACTTGAATTGTTTCCATCCCGCTATATTACTAACTCTGATTTTTAAAAAAATGTACGTGAAATTTGGGTTTTTCAAAGGTTTACGCTCAGGTTTTAGGAATGCGAGTAGTGTATTCAGGTTTCGAGAACCGGGGTGTTACAGAAGAGGCCAAAAATGGGTCCCGGGATTGCCAAAAAGGACAAAAGGGGAGGGTTGCAACACGAGAACTTCCTAGGAGGTCACCCATCCTAGTACTACTCTTGCCCAAGCACGCTAAACTTTGGAGTTCTAATGGGATCCACTGCATTAGTGCTGGTATGATCGCACCTGCAAGATCTGCGTGCGATTTTGGTGTCATTCCCTTCTCCGGAAGTCACCAAGTCGCCCGCCGGGGGCCTAACCTTCGCGGGGCCATAACTTTTCGCTCGGGTGTCCGCTTTCTGCATATTTTATATGATTTTAAGGTAGCTCGAAAATATCTACGCTCTGCCAACCGCCGAAGGCGATTAGGAAATCTTAAAATTCCAAAATCCCTTTAGTTTTATTATTTATCTACTTTCTTCTATATTCTAATAACTGAATTTTATGAAGTTATATTCAGGTTAGCTTTAATGAATATCTCATATTTTGGTCTATTTAATATATTACTCGCCACCGGCCAGGTAGCCGCATCAAGGATGCTCCGGCCGATCGTCCGATTCGACCGTCCATCAAGTGAGCCCCATTACCGTTCCTCACTCCTTCCGCGAATCGGCTCTGCCGAACGATCTTGGCAATCTCGGCGGTGGCCCAGCGACTCTCACCGTTCCCAGGAATGCCTAAGGAGCAAAAAAAGATGGGTCCTGAGAATGCTGAAAAGGCCAAAAATGGGTCCCGGGATTGCCAAAAAGGACAAAAGGGGAGGGGTGCAACACGAGGACTTTCCAGGTCACCCATCATAGTACTACTCTCGCCCAAGCACGCTTAAGTGCGGAGTTCTAATGGGATCCGGTGCATTAGTGCAGGTATGATCGCACCTGTAAGAGCCGCGTGTGGTTTTGGTGTCATTCCCTTCTCCGGAATTCAACAAGTCGCTCACGGGCGGGCCCAACCTTCCCGGGGACAGAACTTTGCGCTCGTGCGACTGCTTCTGCATATTTTATATGATTTTGGGGTAGCTTGGAAAGATCTACGCTCCACTAGTCGCTCACAGCATGGTCGTCACACTCGCGCACCGAACGCAGTACAGCCTGGCCGATCGATCCGATCCTACCGTCCATCAAGTGGAGGCCCCACTACCGCTCTACATGAATCGAATTTGCCAGATGATGCTAGCCATCTGTGCGGTAGTTCGCCGACTCTTGCCGATCTCGGGAATGCGAAAGGAGCCAAAATGGGTCCCGGGAATGCCAAAAAAATGACAAAAGGGGAGGAGTGCAAACACGAGAACTTCCCAAGAGGTCACCCATCCTAGTACTACTCTTGCCCAAGCACGCTTAACTGTAGAGTTCTGATGGGATCCAGTGCATTAGTGCTGGTATGATCACACCCGTAAGATCCATGCACGATTTTGGTGTCATTCCCTTCTCCGGAAGTCACCAAGTCGCTCGCCGATGGGCTCAACCTTTGCGGGGCCGTAACTTTTTACCCGGGCGTCCGCTTTCTACATATTTTATATGATTTTGGGGTAGCTCGAAAAGATCTACGCTCTGCAAACTGCGAAAGGCGGTTAGGAAATCTTAAAATTTCAAAATCCCTTTAGTTTTATTATTTTTCTATTTTCTTCTATATTTTAATAACTTAAGAATTTTATGAAGTTATATTCAGGTTAGCTTTAGTGGATATCTCATATTTTCGTCTGTTTAATATATTACTCGCCATAGGCCAAGTAGCCGCATCAAGGATGCTCTGGCCGATCGTCCAATCCGACCGTCCATCACGTGGGCCCCACTACCGTTCCTCACTCCTTTCGCTAATCGGCTTTGCCAGACAATCTTGGCAATCTCGACGGTGGCCCGGCGACTCTTGTCGATCCCAGGAATGCCAAAGGAGCAAAAAAAGATGGGTCCTGGGAATGCTGAAAAGGCCAAAAATGGGTCCCGAGATTACCAAAAAGGACAAAATGGGTGGGGTGCAACACGAGGACTTCCCAGGAGGTCACCCATCATAGTACTACTCTCGCCCAAGCACGCTTAATTGCGAAGTTCCAATGGGATCCGGTGCATTAGTGCTGGTATGATCACACCCGTAAGAGCTACGCACCGTTTTGGTGTCATTCCCTTCTCTGGAATTCAACAAGTCGCTCATGGGCGGGCCCAACCTTCGTGGGGACATAACTTTTTACTCGGGCGACCGCTTTCTGCATAATTTATATGATCTCAGGATAGTTCAGAAAGATCTACGCTCCACTAGTCGCTCCCGGCACGGTCACCGAACTCACGTGTCGTATGCAGCACAGCCCAGCTGATCGATCTGATCCGACCATCCATCAAGTGGGCCCCACTACCGCTCTACGCGAATCGAATTTGTTGGACGATGATAGCCATCTGTGAGGTGGTCTGCTGACTCTTGCCGATCTCGGGAATGCAAAAGGAGCCAAAATGGGTCCCAGGAATGCAAAAAAAAAAGGACAAAAGGGGAGGGGTGGAATACGAGGAATTCCCACGAGGTCACCCATCCTAGTATTACTCTCGCCCAAGCATGCTTAACTACAGAGTTCTTATAGGATCTGGTGCATTAGTGCTGGTATGATGGCACCCGCAAGATCTTCGCGCGATTTTGGTGTCATTCCCTTCTCCGGAAGTTACCAACTCGCCCGCCGGCAGGCTCAACCTTCGCGGGGCCGTAACTTTTCACCCGAGCATCCGCTTTCTGCATATTTTTTATGATTTTGGGGTAGCTCGGAAAGATCTACACTCTGCCAACTGCCAAAGGTAGTTGGGAAATCTTAATGTTCCAAAATCCCTTTAGTTTTATTATTTTTCTATTTTCTTCTATATTTTAATAACTTGAAAATTTTATGAAGTTATATTCATGTTAGCTTCAGTGGATATCTCATATTTTGGTCTGTTTAATATATTACTCGCCACCGGCCAGGTAGCCGCATCAAGGATGCTCCGGACGATCATCCGACCCGTCCATTATCAAGTGGGCCCCACTACCGTTCCTCACTCCTTCCACGAATCGGCTCTGTCAGACGATCTTGGCAATCTCGGCGGTGGCCTGGCGACTCTCGCCGATCCTAAGAATGCCTAAGGAGCAAAAAAATGGGTCCCGGGAATGCCGAAGATGCCAAAAATGGGTCCCGGGATTGCCAAAAAGGACAAAAGGGGAGGGGTGCAACACGAGGACTTCCCAGGAGGTCACCCGTCCCAGTACTACTCTCTCCCAAGGACACTTAACTGCGGAGTTCTGTTGGGATCCAGTGCATTAATGCTGGTATGATCACACTCGTAAGAGCTGCACACAGTTTTGGTGTCATTCCCTTCTCCGAAATTCAATAAGTCATTCACGAGCAGGCCCAACCTTCGCGAGGACGTAACTTTTCGCTCGGGCGACCGCTTTCTGCATATTTTATATGATTTCAGGGTAGCCTAGAAAGATCTACGCTCCGCTAGCCGCTCGCGGCACAGTCGCCGAACTCGCACGCCACATGCAGCACGGCCCGGCCAATCGATCTGATCCGACCGTCCATTAAGTGGGCCTCACTACCGATCTACGTGAATCGGATTTGTCGGACGATGCTAGCCATCTGTACAGTGGTCGGCTGACTCTCGCCGACCTTGGGAATGCCAAAGGAACAAAAAAAGGGTCTCGAGAATGTTGAAGGGGTCAAAAATGAGACCCGGGATTGCCAAAAAGGACAAAAGGGGAGGGGTGCAACACGAAGACTTCCCAAGAGGTCACCCTTCCTAGTACTACTCTCGCCCAAGCAAGTTTAACTACGGAGTTCTTATGGGATCTAGTGCATTAGTACGAGTATGATCGCACCCGTAAGATTTGCGCGTGATTTTGGTATCATTCCCTTCTCCGGAAGTCACCAAGTTGCCCGCCAGCGGGCCCAACATTCGCGGGGTCGTAACTTTTCACCCGGGCGTCCGATTTCTACATATTTTATATGATTTTAGGGTAGCTCGGAAAGATCTACGCTCTGCCAACTGCCGAAGGCGGTTAGGAAATCTTAAAATTCTAAAATCCCTTTAGTTTTATTATTTTTTTTATTTTCTTCTATATTTTAATAACTTAAAATTTTTATGAAGTTATATTCAGGTTAGCTTTAGTGGATATCTCATATTTTGGTCTGTTTAATATATTAGTCGCCACCGGCCAGGTAGCCATATCAAGGATGCTCCTACCGGTTGTCCAATTCGACCATCCATCAACTGGGCCCCACTACCGTTCCTCACTCCTTCCCCGAATCGGCTCTGCCGGACGATCTTGGTAATCTCAGCGGTGGCCCAGTGACTCTCACCGATCCCGGGAATGTCAAAGAAGCAAAAAAAAAATGGGTCCCGGGAATGCCGAAGAGGCCAAAAATGGGTCCCAGGATTGCTAAAAAGGACAAAAGGGGAGGGGTGCAACACGAGAACTTCCTAGGAGGTCACCCATCCTAGTACTACTCTCGCCCAAGCATGCTTAAATGTGGAGTTCTGATGGGATCCGGTGCATTAGTGTTGTTATGATCACCCCCGTAAGAGCTGCGCGCGGTTTTGGTGTCATTCCCTTATCCGGAATTCAACAAGTCGAACCTTCAGGGGGATGTAACTTTTCGCTCGGGCAACCGCTTTCTGCATATTTTATATGATTTTGGGGTAACTCAGAAAGATCTACACTCCGCTAGCCACTCACGGCACAGTTGCCGAACTCGCGCTCCACATGCAGCACGGATCATCCGATCGATCCGATCCGACCATCTATCAAGTTGGCCCCATACCGCTCTATGCAAATCGGATTTGTCGGATGATGCTAGCCATCTGTGCGGTGGTCTGCCGACTCTCGCTGATCTCGAGAATGCGAAATGAGCCAAAATGGGTCCGGGGGAATGAAAAAAAAAAGGACAAAAGGGGAGGGGTGCAACACGAGGAGTTCCCAGGAGGTCACCCATCCTAGTACTACTCTCGCCCAAGCATGCTTAACTGCGGAGTTCTGATGTGATTCGGTGTATTAATGTTGGTATGATCGCACCGGTAAGATTCGTGCGCAATTTTGGTGTCATTCCCTTCTCCGGAAGTTAGTAAGTCGCCCACCGGCGGGCCCAACCTTCGTTGGGCCATAACTTTTCGCCCGGGCATCCGCTTTCTGCATATTTTATATGATTTTGGGATAGTTCGAAAAGATCTACGCTCTACCAACTGCCTAAGACGGTTAAGAAATCTTAAAATTCTAAAATCCCTTGAGTTTTATTATTGTTCTATTTTCTTCTATATTTTAATAACTTAAAAATTTTATGAAGTTATATTCAGGTTAGCTTTAGTGGATATCTCATATTTTGGTCTGTTTAATATATTACTCACCACCGGCCAGGTAGCCACATCAAGGATGCTCCGAACAATCGTCTAATCCGACCGCCCATCAAGTGGGCCCCACTACCGTTCCTCACTCCTTCCGCGAATCGGCTTTGCCAGAGATCTTGGCAATCTCGGCGGTGACCTGGCGACTCTCACCGATCCCGAGAATGCCAAAGGAGAAAAAAATGGGTCCCAGGAATGCCGAAGAGCCCAAAAATTGGTCCAGGGATTGCCAAAAAGGACAAAAGGGGAGGGGTGCAACACGAGGACTTCCCAGGAGGTCAACCATCCTAGTATTACTCTCGCCCAAGCACTCTTAACTGTGGAGTTCTAATGGAATCCAGTGCTCCCATGAATCCTCCTACAAATGCACTGGTAACTTCGTCAAGGGTGCCTCTGGTTCCTCTGGTAGCGCCAAAAGTAGTGGCTCGCGAAATTATCTTTCCAATAGAGACCATTGATTTGCCCACTCCAACTACCAAAGATTCAAGTACAGAGGCTAGAGCGCCTTCTTTCACTGACATGTTAGGAGCTGGTCCTTCTACGGTTCAGGAAATCCCACCTCCTGTTAGTCATACTTCTGTGACAGGTATATATATATTGATTGTTTTATCTATACATCTTCTAATTTTTTATCACTATTTTTGAACTCTTTCCCCTTTTTATTACAGGAACTCCTCCTTGCAGTGGGGCAGCAAGCTCTGAGTCTGTGGCCACTGCATCTGAACTATTGTCCTTCGCGAAGATTTTCGCACACAAGATGCTTTTAATGAAGAATTCTCTGTCAGCAATAGTTCACATTTTTAAAGACCCTGAACATTGGTCGAACCTGAATATTGCTATTAAAATTCTAGAAAGCTCTGCAAGAATTGCGAAGATCAACATTTTCACTCTGCGTGATTCTCTTTTTAGATTCCGCGATTCAATAATCTCTTTAACATCAGCGGAAAACGTCACAATTGCTCCTGAGATCTTGGAATACGGGAAGTGGCTAACTTTGTTCAAGGAGAAAGCTTCTCTTATTACTTCCTCTATTTCTGAATTTGATCAGGAACAATTAGCTCTTCAAGAACAGCTGAAGGCTTATACTGATGATAGAGTGGTTATTCGAGACCGTATCGCTGCCTTGAAAGAGGAGATTTCACAGCTAGAGTTGAAGGATCACGAGAAGGAGTCATCCATAAAGGAGGTTGAGGAAAGAATACGAGTCAATATTCAGTCTGCTAATGGTGAGAAATCCGAACTACTCAAGAGCAAAGAGATGATCGCATCATTGGAAGATAAATTGGCTGGCATTCCTAATCAAGCAAAGATCATCCTTGAGGAAAAGTCAAAACATATTGCAGCTCAAATGCAACTAAAGGAGGATTTGCAAAAGTATATGGGGATAGTAGGAATTATGGAAGAACTTTGAGTATGTAATTTCTTTGTGTATATGTTTTTGAACAAGTAATCTCTTTTGATTCTCAACTTATGAATACATGATAATATTTCGAGATATTTTGTTCTTCTATGAATTTCTACATCACATATCATTTCAAACATATTTATCTATGTAGTAATCTTGACATAACATTTAATGAGGAACTGATATAAAACACCAACATTTTATGCTTGTTAGTACGAGATTTCCTATATGATTTTTTTATTGGCGATGCTAAGTTTCAATTTAGTCAGTTACACACAGTTTAAGCTCTTGAGTAGTGGAGCCCACACAGCTTTTTAGACTCTTAAGTAGTAGAGTCAGGTCTCACATGATGGTCTCTGTAACTCTTGGGAGTTCACTGGACTTCTCATAGCCTGATGAGCTCACAAACCGCGATCTATCAAAGGGGCCCAGTGAAGCTACCGGGGCCGTGAACTTGGTTGGAATTACACACAGGGTTGGCCGCAGTAACTCTCTAGAGTTCATGGGGCTCGCAAGGCAACTTTTGGTGTACCAAATTTAGGGCCATCAGTCCATCAATGAGTAGGTTTAAGCCCTTTCCTTATGAGTTAATACTGAAATCAAGCCAAAGATTTAGGAGGTCTTACACGTGATTGGCCTATCTATGTGTTAAGCCGCAAACTCAAAAACTGGGCTCACAAAATTCCTCATCGCCAAATCCGGTGCCGACAACCTCCATAGTACCCCATTCTCGGCTCCCAACGTCCATATGCCAGATTCCGATCCTGAAATCATATAAGGAGGATTTTCCAATGTACATGTAACACATAATAAGCATAATCACAAGTTTACCCAAATCATAAAGGCAACATCGTCATCACATATCCACTAGTATAAACATTTGAATACAGTGTTGAAAGGGAAATACATATGTCAAAATCAAAGCTCCAGAAGACCGCTGCACACTCCATGCTCAACTCTGCTGCAACCTAACGCCACCTGCACGCATCTATTGTGCATAAGCTTATAGAAAGCTTAGAAGGTGGTGAAAGTGTGTGCACAAGATAAGTGCCAAGTATTCAATGTAATGTCATAATAATACAATGTCGGAAATATCAACAAGATCATGAATCATATGATAACAGAGTAAACAAAAATAGTAACAATTCTATGAGTCATACAATACCAGAGTATGCAATACAGATCAACTATGCAAATGATGAGTCATAGGGGGCCAAATATCAGATACCGAAGGTACAATACAATATGTAAATCCTGTTAAGTCCGTCTAGGCCATACAAGTACAGAAAACATAACAACCCAAAATGCCATATGCCTGCGGATGCAATATGCGATGCAAATGAAATGACCAAGCTGGAGTGTGAGGTCGGGATGATATTACGTAGTATCGCATGCTATGGGGTCCATCACAAGGGACTTCTATCCAAACTAGTCCCATACCTAAATTTGGACAGTCAGACTCAATGTGGTAAACTCCTGATCTCAGGTTAGTCGCACGCCCAACCAAAATCCTGGCTATGCGAAGGTACATGTAACAAATAGTTGTGCACCACCAGCCCAAGTGAATAGTGAATGAATAAATGAATGAGTATGCAATTCCTGCTCAATAAGTCCATATATCAATACGGTTCCTCTCTGAAAAATCACCAGGATCTATTACACTCCAAACCAGATTGCCGTCTCATCGCGCATAACAAGGTGAGTGGAAGAGACCTCACTATCTATCTGCCAATATCGGGCCCGGCTCGTCGATAGCAGACCCATTCCTCCGAGCTGGTCAGACTCAGCTTAACATTATCCCCTCCTCTCGAGCAGGTAAGGTCGTACCCCCTTCCAACCGACCACGACATAGTGGTAGACGCGGCTTAACGGTATACGACCCTCATGCGTTCATGCATCCACTCAGTCTAGACGTTGGAGCAACCTCTGGAATTAAGAGGGTTTAGGGACTTTCACCCAGGGATATCTATAGCACCCCATATAGAACAGATTTTTGATGTCCCATCTGGCCATCCACGATATACCTGTGGAGGCTACGGCCCTGATTTCGCTAGGGCATATAGTGGTCATATCACAAAATATGAGATGCATGAGTCATATCGTCCAATCATGCATCAAACTTGCGCGTACCACGCGCTCATGTGGGCAACTCCTCCTATCAGGGAGTCCTATAATAATCTGCCCAATGGCATGTGCTATGATCAATCATTCCTCATATCAGGTATATATATGATGCGCATGGGCATGGGTCGTGAAGCTATACTAAGCATGCTATATGATGATGGTGTGATGCGCATGGGCATGAGTCATGAAGCTATACTAAGCATGCTATATGATAATAGTGTACTTCCCTCATATCAAGGATATGCCTAGACAGCCTACTCATAACAAGAATGGGCCTCACAATGGGCCCAAGAGAAGGTCACAATGTGGACATCTAACCATCATTGCCCATCAATGTGGTCATTTAACCAACAACGCTCCCAAACAATGGCCCACATAAATATCATTACATACATTATAGTGAAATCACACATTACATCGGCCTGTACCTTCATCGCATTGGGCCTCACTCAAGGGCCACATATACACCACATTGGGTCTCGCCATACCGGCCACAAATACATCACAATGGGCCTTATCAAATGGGCCACAAATACATCACAACGAGCCACATACCTGGGCTTAATACACATCACAATGGGCCGCATGACGTGGGTCTAATATGCATCACAATGGATTGCTCATATGGGCCTAACATACATTAAGTCGGGCCTCATCTCATAGGCCTAATATGCATCACAATGGGCCTAATACACATCACTATGGGCCTCAGCACATGGGCCATATATACATCACATCGGGCCTCAAATATACATCATAGGTGGGCCTTGTACATGAAGCAAGTGGGCCCTGAAAACTAATGGACAATAAGGGTAAAACATATATCACGATGGTCCCCTGTCCCTGGATGGCGTGGATGAAATCACACATCAAGGTGGATCACACGTCTCATGGACGATGTGGATAAAACATACTTTGTGTGGGGTCCACGTCCCATAGACGGTCGAGATATAAGGCACATACATCACCTGTGTCTCATGTGGACAGCAGGGATGAAACACATACATCATGGCAGGCCCACCATCCCATGCTAAACGGTGCGGCAGATACATCACCTAGGTGAGCCCCAAGGTGTAGGTATGATGGTGCTATGCTATCACATACTCATAATCGGTATCGATAACCGGCCTGTACAATTGGCCTCGACAATTGAAATCGGTCTCAATAATCGGAATCAACCTCGATAATCGAAATCGGCCTCGATAATCGGCACTAATGATTGGCATCAACAATCGACACCGATAATCTACATCGATAATCGACACCAACAATCAGCATCGATAATCGACACCGACAACCAGCACATAAACAAGGCGGGGTCTATAGATGAACAACCGATCAACCATAATATAAAGATCGGCCCTCGGCCGTGGTTATATCAAATCCGATAGTGCAAAACCATCCATCTATGGCAAATGGGGCCCCCTAATTAGGGTTAACCCATAAGAGAATGATGAGAATGAGACCATCCAGACCTAAGGGAAGGTCACAATGAGGACTTTCAACCAACATTGCTCCCAATGAGCGGCCCATACAAGGGATTCATACACAATGTAACGGGCCATACATACATCGCATAGGGCCTCAACCATGGGCCTCGAATACATCACAATGGGCCACATCACATGGGTCTAATATGCATCGTAATGGGCCACTCACATGGGCCTAATACACATCACTATGGGCCGCATCACTTGGGTCGGAATATATCGCAATGGGCCTCGAATACGTCGCGATGGGCCTCGGCACATGGGTCATAAATACATCACATTGGGCCTCATATATGGGCCTCAAATATACATTAAGTGGGCCGCATCCACGGGCCGCACCATGTGCCCCATACATCAAGTGGGCTGCATTAATGGGCCGCACCAATGGGCCGCATCATGTGCCCCATACATCAAGTGGGCCGTATCAATGGGCCGCACCAATGGGCCCCATTTACATTAAGCGGGCCACATCAATGGGCCACACCAATGGGCCCCATATACATCAAGTGGGCCACATCAATGGGCCGCACCAATGGGCCCCATATACATCAAGTGGACCACGTTCATGGGCTGCACCAATGGGCCTCATACATATCGAGTGGGCCATATCACATGGGCCGCACCAGTGAGCCTCATATACATCAAGTGGACCGCATCCATGGGCCACACCAATGGGTCCCATATACATCAAGTGGACCGTGTCCACCGGCCACACCAATGAGCCTCATATACATCAAGTCGGACCCACCGTTATGTATTTTTTTGAGATCCGACCTATTTATAAATTAACATAGAGATAAATGAAGTGAAACCAAATATCATCTTGAGAGGGAACCACTACGGCTCCTAAGAAGCTTAAACGGTGGATGTCACTATGCCCCACTATTCTTGCAGATGGTGGGGTCCACTTGAACTTTGGATCTGACTCACTCATTTACCCCATGCATAAAATGATCTTACAAATGGTTGGACGATTTGGATACAACACATGCGTCATGGTGGGCCCCACCACCCAAACAGTGGGCTGTGAAGATAAAACACATACATCCTTATGGGGCCTGCACGTCAAACAGTAGCGGGACCCACAGAGCTGGACAGTGTGGGTTGTATCCACACGTGCAGATGCCAAAAGAAAGAGCAGCTAAATAGCTACTGCATGTGCAGCTTGCTGCCTTAAA
This sequence comes from Magnolia sinica, assembly GCF_029962835.1. Taxonomy (NCBI): domain Eukaryota; kingdom Viridiplantae; phylum Streptophyta; class Magnoliopsida; order Magnoliales; family Magnoliaceae; genus Magnolia; species Magnolia sinica. The sequence continues at coordinate 27,130,698 of NC_080582.1, read as the reverse complement.
AGGCAGAGGTGGGTCCCACGTAGGGCCCACCACAACATCTATGTTTATAATATGTATTATATTATATGTATATATTATACCATCAGGTGGGTCCCCATGTGGGACCCACCATATATTATATTATATATATAATATCACAGCTGGTGGGTCCCCACGTGGGAACCCACCATATATAGCATTATATATATTATAATATAATATAATATAATATAATATTTATAATATCAACATCCAGGCCATCCACGGCCTGAATAGTTACATAATCAAGGGGGGGTTATCCCCACACGTGGGGTGGGTCCCACCGTCCAGGGATGGTGGAGACCCCACACGCATCACAGTGTAGCCCATCTAAATGGGTGGCCGACGTGGGTGGGTCCCACGAACCCCACTACTCATTCACACCTCACAGTCAGCACACACCTCACTGTTAGCCACTCCCACTGTCAGTCACGCCTCACTGTTAGCCACTCCCACTGTCTGTTGAAACGAGGTATCTTTCACTCAGTCTGCCACTTGAGCAATGGATCAGGGTGGATAAATACATCAAGGAGGGCCCCACCCACACGTGTGGGGTGGGCCACGTCCTAGATGGACGGTTGGGATGACATACCAACATCATGGTGTGTCCCACATGGATGGGGTCCACCGGTAGATGGCATGGATGTAAACATCATGGTGGGCCACACACCTCATCATCATCATTACCATTTAAAAAGGAAAGGAGAGAGAGGAAGAAGAAAAAGGAGAGATCGGATGGTGATGGAGGGACCCCGCCACTATGGGCCCTCCATGATCACAATACATACATAAATATGTGTCCCATCACAAGTGGGCCTTCTAATAGAAAATCAATGGTGGATCACCCACCTATTGCACTCCACCTTGATCCATTGGACTCCTATGCTCCTTGCCTTCAATTTTGATGGAGGTAGATGATGAATGGATGGTTAAGATGGGAGATGAGAGATTGGGAAAGTGGGCCACACTTGGCTTTGGGAGAGGGAGAGCTTGGACATTGGAATTCCTTGTGTTTTGGGTTGCTTAGAAAAGAAGGGAGAAATAAGAGAGAGAGAGAGAGAGAGAGAGAGAGAAGATGGGATGGAGTGATGGATGGGAGAGAGGGATGGGTTGTGTAAGGGATTGTTGATTTTTGGGGTAGCTTATGTAAGAAGGGTATGGGTTGTGATAGGTTGAGTGATGTGTTGAGTGATGGGTTAAGTGATGTGAGTACTTGACTTATACTTAACCCTTGATGGGATTGATTGATTGATGGATGTGACATTTAGGTAAAGATTCTCTTCAGTTTTGCAACGTGCGGCGTTTTCCTCAAACTGAACGCAGGTCCACATCTCCTGACCTGGGTATCGCCTCGGCTCGCGAGACGCGGCGTTGGAATCGCGGTAATGGTGCAGTCGCACTGGTACAAGTCTCGAGTCGAGCCCACTCTGGAATACGGGATACATCTCAGGATCGTGCACAAATGCCGGATACAGGCCGAGGGTCACCGGAATTCTACTAGGAGGACCGCGAAAGCCTATGGAACGGTACGGGCTAGGATACGGGCCTTACACTATGGACATGGCCAAAGAGCTCACACTACAGCTCACATTTTCTTCGTCTGCAAGGTCGGACCCATTCACGAAGGGCATTTTTCTCCGTTCCCCGTGACGCTATCAGAAAGCTATATAGACGGCATTGGTCTCACGAGTGACTGGCCGTTGAGGACTTTTTGCCCTTTTAGGCTTTTAGTCACTGGCTCTGGCCGCTGCCCACATGGGTATGCATATGATGACCTTCACGAGCTTTTTAGGGCCACTGGCTTCTCACTGCTGCCCGAATGGCGAAAGTGATAGGCCTTATGCATAGCTGGCCATTTTTAGGGCTTGGCTAAGTTGCCTTAAAAGATAATAGTAGGTGGTCGGATGATAGACATCTCTGACTGAAATTGATACGTCACCACTTTTGTCAATATCTTCAACGGTACTCATATGTGTTGTTCATAATATATCGACTTGATGGCGATACTAATTTCTCGCTTGATCACGACGATGATCACTTTCTTTTCATAACACTTGTTGGTACATAGTCTTGATGTGCTCACAAATTTCTTTTTTATTCATTCATCTGACAATACATAGTCGTGGTCTTGTTTATTCTTGCCCCCTTTTGATATAGAATCATTATTCTGATAATATTTTGGATCAAAATCAGTAGTATATTTAGGGACGATATCTTTTGATGAAGTGAGCATTGACCAGTATACTGATACCTTGTCCATCTTGATCCAAGACTCTGTATACACCATTGGAGTACACTTCCTTTATTATGTATGGCCCATCCCATTTAGGCTCGAATTTGCCCCCTGTTCGACGGGTGACCACTATAGGTCTTTTCAACATCAGCACCATATCCCTTTTTTTTTGAAAGAGCGATATTTAACTTGTTTATCAAAGGTGGTTGATATCCTTACCTGATACGATTGCAATCGTTGTTGGGCTGCCAAATGTTTTTCATCAGGCAAATCCAGTTCTTTCAGCCTTATTTTTGCATTTGTATCATCTGTAATGGAATGATGTATTACCACTCTGAGTGATGCTACTTGTGTTTTAATTGGGATCACTGCTTCTACACCATAGACTAATGAATACGGTGTCACTCTTGTTGTTGTCTGATGAGTAGTTCTGTATGCCCACAATGCTTCCTGTAACCTTTCATCCCAATCGCGTTTGTTCCCTGTCACTGTCTTCTTCAGTATCTTGACTATCATTTTATTAAACGCCTCTGCTAATCCATTGGCCGGTGGATAGTAAGGTGTTGAAAACGAATGACGAATGCTGAATTTCTGACATAGCTTTTTCATGCCTCTGTTTTTTAAGGGAGTGTCATTATCTATAACAATTTTCCTCGAAATACCATGGCGGTATATTATTGTGTGTCGGATGAAATTAACCACATCTTTCTCCTTAACACTGCATAATGCAACTGCTTCTATCCACTTGGAGTAATAATTTGTCGCTGCCAAGATATATTGCTTTCCTTTGGATGAAGGCGGATTTATAGGACCAATGACGTCAAGTCCCCAAGCAGAGAAGGGCCAAGAGGCGACTGACTGATGCAGGTCTTCTGGAGGAATGTGTATAGCATCTCCATGAATCTGACATTCATGACACCGCCTTGCATAATCTATTGCATCTTTGAACATGGTAGGTCAATAATACCTCATTCGATGTATTCTATGGAATAAATTTCAACCAGTTTGATGTGCTCCACATTCTCCAGAGTGTGCTTCTCGCAATGCCTGGACCGCTTCCTGTTCATCTAACAATGTAGCAGCATTCCATTGTAAGATTTTCTATACAGCACCTCACTGCATATGACGAATCTACTTGACCTTTGCCTGATTTACTGTCTCTGCACCGGATCTTCTGGTAGGATATCGTATTTGAGATAATCAATGAAGGGCTAACGCCAATCATCTGTCATTACCTCTAAACACGATATAGGAAGTGTCTCCACAATTTCATCGATGACCTCTTAAGATGGCAAAAATCTTCTTTCTTCTATAGTTACTTGGAGAGGGCTTCAATTTGGGCAGGACAAAGTCGGTGCCAAGCTAGCCAAAGCATCTGCTCTCGTGTTTTCAAATCGTGTTATGTGCTTGATTTCAATATGACAAAACTGTTTTAACAATTGTTGTACTTTTCGGTAGAGGTTGGCATGTTGGACCCGATCCGGTGGATCCGACCCGATCTGACCCGACTCGGTACCTTTCTGAACAGAACCGACGGCCTAGATCGGCCCTGGTCGATTTTGTCAATGCAGATCTGATTATTTTTCGGGTCGGGTTCAGATAGAGGTGTATCCAGACAGAACCGATCTGAAAACCTAGACCGAAAGGGTCTGAACCGACCCTACCCGACCCGATCCGGGATGTATATGTCTCTCCAAACAAAAGTAATTGATGATTACTTCTCCTTGAAAGATCTCCAGGAGTTGAAAGTTCAACTCTGGGAAGTAGGGAATGTTTTGGATGTAAACGACTTCGAATTCTTTTAAGAAAAAGAGGGGGTCTCCGATTCCAAATGGGTAGCTGATTTCGTCGTCGCCACATTTGTTGGGGCACCTAGCGATCACTGTGGAATCTATGGTTCTTCCTTCGGTAACTTTGAAGTAAGCTAATTGCATGAAGATGGAGAAGTAGAAGAGTGCAACCATGAATGGCATGGTTTAATTCCTTCGTCTTAGTAGCTATCAGTTTTAGGCAACGACATCCACACACACTGGAAAACCACCCACCTGATGGGTGAAGAGGATTGCTTTTAGGCAGTGACAACCACACAGTGGGCCTAATGTGATGGATGGATCGGATGTTCCTCACATGAGCCATGTCTATAATGGGGACACAAGGAACTGGATTATACATGTGTGGGATGAGCAAAACCATGATAAGATACAACTAGAGCTTGATTAGGTCATAAGGACATAGATGAAGGGAAATAATAAATATCAGCTTGATCAAAAAACTTGTATAGCCTCCAAAACGGTTTTAATGGTCAACGTTCATTCAACACTGTTTCTTATAATGTGGTCCACTTGAGATTTCGATATACCTCATTTTTTTTCTCATAGATAAAATAATCTATAAAAATAGATGAAGGGCATGGATGAAACACATATATCATGGTGGGGCCCACAAAGCACCAACCATCAGCCAGTGGCCGATGGCAAGGGAGTAGCCAGTCCGTTTCTAGTACAGTACTGGAGTCTGGTGCTCCTCAAGCTCCGAGTTATACGAACGGTTCAAAGGAGATCAAAGTTATATGGGCCCCACAGTGATGTATTTATTATATGTAACACCCTGAAATTCGAGGGTCGAGCATAACTCAGCTCCCGAGTTTCAAAACATCACTTATGCAACATATTGAATGATGGATGTATGTTGTCTGTATGAGTGCATAAAATATGGAATAGATTAAGCCAAACTGCAAACATAATCCAAGGATAAGTGAAAGACGCAAGCGGAAGACTTAAAGAAACATATGTGTTCATGTGCAAGTCCCTGAAGTACGTATACATGCCAGGTCATAATAACAAGTGGTGCTTTCAAAAATACAAGTATCAAATGACATCATCTATTACAATTACAAAGAAAACCCAGAATCCCCGCATATCAGGACATGGCTCACATGAACCCGCCTGAGAACTGCATAAAAGAAAACGCATCCTCATCATCCTCGTAATCCTACTCTGCCTCAAGGGTCGCGTCATCATCTGCATCTAAGACAAGGTCTGGTTGGTATTGAAACACCATCCCAGAATGTGGGAGTGAGTGATCAACTCAGTGGAACTATACAATAAAAGTTAACATGATATCAAATCAATCAAGCAGTAATGATAAGGCAATAAAATCAACACGTCTAAGTACTCTTGTTAATGCAAGGATGTATGAAGAAATGATGCATGCCCTCGCTTGCACTCCCTCAGCGTCTTCATCTTACGTTACGCGTGACAACCTCCCGCAGTGCCAACGACTCCTACGCACATGCAATGCGATGCATGAACATGATTACCAAGTTATTATTAATCATTTTCATACAGGAGGATTGGGAAGCTAAGGTACCTTCCTCATATCACTTTCCACACAATGATCCATTCTAGGGTCATCAGTCGTAGACAATCTCATACGATCATATGGTTTTAGGTTGCTGCAAAGGGCTCATCACCAATCAATGCACGCCTATCATACCTTCATTACTACTCTAAGGCGCGTCGCCTTAATGCAGTATCAAGGTATGCTCGAGGTCACTACAAAGGGCTCGTCACCAATCAATGTACGCCGACAGTGCTAATATAGTGTCCCATACCACCATAATCGGCTCACGAGTCCACTGGTCACTACGGGGAGGCTTGTCACCCCAGTGTAGGCCGACAGTTCGACCACAGTGTCCCATACCACCATGCCCGGCTCATGAGTCTTAGCGGATCAAGGTACAACGGTTAACGGGATTTCATCGGTAAGTTTGGTACCCTAGATTCAAACAATAGCGTCCATATATGGTGAACATACATCGGACAATCGGGTTACTTGACGAACTCGACTAGCACGAGCGCACGTTGAGTTGAACGACATAGAGTGCGCAAACACTCCGTGTGGCCAAACCACTGCCGACAACCCTAATACAACTCGGTTTCATCAAACACGTCCTACGTGGCGAAAACAACCTCAGCCACGAACTCAAGGATTGTTACCGATTTCCTGGACTATTCCGTAGTCCCAAACATGTTCAATTATAACAGAGATTCATAATAACAATTTAGAATAGTAATGGAGTAACAATTCTAATCATACAATATGGAAGCATGTGATGAATATTAACTTAACATGAATTACACATAAGTAGTGCTTGAAGTTAAACAACAAAGAATGTGGATTGCATGTAGGAAATCATACACACCAATAGGATAGTTGAGAATCTCTTCTCAACGCCCATAATAGGTTAATATATTACACACTTAACCATTCAGACATTTCTACAAACACTTAGACTACGTGGTCCTACATACATGACGTATGTTGGCGATAACACACATTTGGATAATTCCTTTTGCCAAGGAGTTGACACACATACAACTAGTACAAGTACACGACAATTAATCATGGCAAACACATGTTCATATTTTATACGTATACGATACTTCCTACATATACATAGAATACACAAATCTCAATATAACACATATATATCAGGAACGCAAAATAAACATCACAGTTGGCATGTAAAATTGCATCCATAACAATAATAAACCATTACTCAACATTGAAAGCCTTGAAAACCATAACCTATATGAATATAGTCTGCACCTTAAACCAGAAAATGCGCACAGATCTGATTCAGACGATAAGTCTTCGTCAACAGCGACTAGATAACCTAAGGCAAGAATAGAAATGACCTACATCAACACTTAGACAAGTCTAAGCTCTAACATAGGCTAGGGTTTGATTAACTTACCCAAGAAGGAACTTAGAATCGCCGAAAAAATGATTCAAAAGTAATGGTTTAGGTACACAGAGTAACAAGAAAGAATCCCAAGATGATTCACCAACTTCTCTCTTACTTTGTCTCTTTTCCTCTCTCTTTCTTAGCTAGGGTTAGGAAATTCGTATGGGAAAGAGAGTGAGGGTTTCAAGGTCTTTATATAGGCCTAACATAGATGAAAATAGCCCCAGGGCCAAGGTATACTTAGGTTATAATCAAAACAAGCCTATTCCGATCCAACGAAACACTTCTGGTGGTCCTTTCTCCATGTGCCATCGGACTTAAGCTCACTGACCATGGATCTAGGTCAGGCTGAGTTTTCGTACCGATCGGATTTACAGATCAGCCGTGGTGGACCACTCTCAATTCAACGGTCACCGAAACTCGATCAGACATGCCAGGGCCATCTTCCCTGATCCGAGGGTGAAATTGGGTCAGAATCCAACGGTCAGAATGCTTAGAATCGGCGCGCAAGCGACATGACTCAGATTTCATAAAATCATATTTAATTTCTCACTGTTCTCACACTCTTTACTCCGAACTCAATCAAATCGACCCAGGACATCATCTGGACTTGATTTTTGAGGTGATGGTCAAGCCCAACATGGTGACCATAACTGCCTACAATCATCGCTATCGGACTTTCGACGCGCGGTCCAGGTCTGATCCAAAATTTCCAAAAATTCCCAAGAGCAACTGAACTTAGCATTGAATCCTAGATTTCAGAGTAACATAGCGCTAACGATTTTACAGGTTTTGAGTCCTGCAGATCAAATTTAAAGTGATTGGTGCAAATTTCACAAGCAATTGAGTTTAATGCTAATTAACCCACACATAACTTCTAAGGAAAATAGAGGTAGTACTCGGGTCTTGGCACAAATTTTTCCGGGTCATTACATTATATCTACACCGTTCATATATTTTTAGAGATAATTATAGAGAAAAATCCAAAAAATAAACAATATCCAAAGATCATTTGGACCACACTAGAAATAACAACAGAGAATGATTTTCAATGTTAAACAATTCGTGTGGTCCATTTGATGGTTAGATTTGTCTTGTTTTTTGTCTCAAGCCTTAAGAAGAGTTTGTCAAATGGCTGGACGGTTTGGATATAACACATACCTTGTGATTAGACCCATAAAACTCGCAAACGTCGATAAAAAAGTCATTATGCGGACGCTTTGCTTGCGTGAAAGGCAAGCCACTGCCATTTCATGCAGTGAACCGTGCACGCAAAAGTCCTCCTGGTCCAGTGAAGACATATATACGGTAGATTGGAAGTCTTTCAGAGCCATGTGGGGCCCACCTTGATGTATGTATTTTATCTAACCATTTATCCATTTTGACATATTATTTTAAACCATGGGCACAAAAATTCAGTATATTAAAGGCTGAATTGGACCGTGCCACTTGAAACAGTTGGAATAAAGTTCATACGATCCGAATCGTACCCAACCCGATCCGACTCGGTTTCCTTGACCGAGTCGGACTCGGTTCAGGTCAAGCCAACCCTGCATCGGATCGGTCCGAGACTGGTGACCTGGATTCGGTATCGGATCAGATCGGGTTCAGGTCAAGCCATTAGAATTTCGGATCGGCTCGGGTTGGGCATAATCCGGTCTGACCCGAACCGGTGCCCAGCTCTACTTTTTGGGCAGTATGGCAAAAGTTTTTGCTTTCGTATCTCGAACTCAGTCGTCAATTGATTTATGATCAACTTAGAATCTCTAAAGATATGTAGCGTTTTTATCTTCATTTCCTGAGCAATTTCCATTCCAACGATGAGGGCTCTATATTAGGCCTCATTATTTGTGCATGCAGTCCCTAATGTAAAGGAATAAGGTAACAAGTCACCTTGAGGAGTAATGAATATCACTCCTGCCCCTGCTCCCGATGCTCGGGAGGCACCGTCAAAATACATCTGTCATGGGCTTTACTAAGGGTGCACACAGGTCGGTTCGGTCCGGTTCCAGGGTAAAACCAGAACCGAACCGTTCCTAACGGTTCTGGGATTTTTAGAACTAAAATTGGACCATTAGCACACTAGAACCGAACCATGAAAATCGGTTTGGTTCCGGATCGGTTCCACGATTCTGGGTTTTTAGAAAATTCAACAAAAGAAAAAAAAGGTGAAAAAAAAACCAATAGCCAGAAACTCTTCAAATCATCAAATTACATCTTAAAACAAAAACTCTTCTATTATATTGATTTGAATATTTTTTAGAAAATTCTTCCTGATCTCCTTTTCTACAAGCTATCAATTAAAAACATAATGAAAGACACAAAATACAACTCCATTTTCTACTATAAAAAAAACTCCAATTCATCAAATTACATCCTAAAATAGCAAATCTACTATTCTATAGATTTGGGGGCGTTTAAAAAATAAAATTAAAAAAAAAAAAACATTCTTCCTAATATTTTTCTCTATCAGCTGTCAATTAAAAATGTAAAAGAATAATGCAACTCTATTCTCTACCAAGTATTGGGAACTACACAGGGAGATTTCCGACAAGCTGAGCAGGTATGCGGAGCTTCAAGATTTTCAGAGAGAGAGAGAGAGAGAGAGAGAGAGAGAGAGAGAGACGGCGAGTGAGAGAGAGGGACGACCAGAGAGAGCCGCACGCGAGTTGCAGGGTGAGAGACGGCGAGAGAGAGGGAGATGGTGAGAGAATGAGAAAGAGATAGGGTTTTTTTGGTTATAATCTTTAAGTTGGGATCAACGGTTTGGATCCAAGGTTCAAATCCATGGTTCTGGGCCACGGTTCAACGGATTGGTTCCACGGTTGGGTTCGGTTCTACATGCCCCTAAACCAGAACTGAACCGTATCCAACGGTTCTTGCAATTTTGGAACCGGAACCGAAACTGGTGTTGTCTGGAACCTGACCAAACCGGACCGATCCAACAGTTCCGGTCCGGTTCCACGGTTCTACCAGTTAAATGTGCACCCCTAGGCTTTACGACTTGGTCAACATAACCTGTTCATCAGGAAAATCATCGCTGATGGCCTCACACTCTGCTATGGGGTGTGCCGCAAGGAAGTCTGCCACTGCTTGCCGTTTACTGCTTTTGTCGGCTAGTACGTGATAGTATATTCTGAGAGTAACAGCATCCATTTAGCCAATCTCCTAGATAACATCGGTCTTGTCATCAAAAACTTTATAGGATCTGCTCTTGAGATCAAAGTTATGTCATGGAAGAGATGATAATGTCTCAATTTATATACTGCAAATATCAGCGCCAGACATTCTTTCTCGATTAGAGAGTAGTTGCATTCTGCAACCATCAGAGTTCTGCTTAAATAATAAAGAGCAGTCTCTTTCCCAGACTCATTTACCTATGCCAACAAAGCTCCTAAAGAATTCTCGGCTGCAGATATATACAAAATAAGTGGTTTCCCTTTTATCGGAGCTGTTAGTACCGGTGGTTGTTCAGCAATTCCTTTATTGAATCAAACGTGTTCTGACAGGCTTGGTCCCATACAAATTCTGTGCCTTTCTTCATCAAATGGAAAAATGGCTGACATCTCCCCGCCAGATTCGAAATGAAACGGCGAGTATATGCTAGTTTTCATTACAAACTTTTCAATTCTTTTAATGTCTTCGGTGGCGGCATATCTTGAATGGTTTTAACTTTCCCTGGATCAATTTCCATGCTTCTATATCAGTTGACGAAACCAAGAAATTTGCCTGAAGACATCCCAAATGCGCATTTAGTCGGATTCATCTTCAGCTGTTTCTTTCTAAGCCGATGGAAAACTGATGCCAAATGTTCGCGATGCTCCTGATGATCTCCTGACCTGACCACCAAATCATCGACATAACACTCGACATGTTTATGCTTCATGTCTTGGATGATATTCTGCATTGCCCTTTGATATGTTGCCCTAGCAATCTTGAGACCAAATGGCATAACTTTATAACAATAAATCCCCAACGAAGTTCTAAATGCTGTCACTTCTTCATCTTCAGGTGTCATCCTAATTTGATTATACCCTGCATAACCGTCCATGAAGGACATAATAACATACTGAGTTGTACTGTCGATCAGTAATTCGGTTATCGGGAGAGGAAAATCATCTTTCATGCAGGCTTCATTCAAATCTCTGAAGTCAATGCACACCCTGACCTATCCACTTTTCTTCTTTACTGGGACAATGTTCGATATCCACTTAGGATACTTGACTCTCTGATAAATCCTACTTTTATCAACTTATTTACTTCTTCCTCAATTAGGGGAACCAAGTCCGAATGAAATTGCCTTTGCGCTTGTTTAACCGATTTTTTCTCCTTAAAAATATTTAATCGGTGCATCGCTACGGAGGGCTCCAAACCTAGCATCTCCGCATACGTCCAAGCGAAGACGTCTTTATTTTCTTTGAGAAGCTGGACGTATTTCTCAAATTCTTGTTCAGAAAGACCTACGCTGACGAATGTGTTCCTCGGCTCTTCTTCCGTTCCCAGGTTTATTTCTTGCAAACTGTCTATCGTCAGTTGCCCCCTGTCTTCCATTTGCTTTGGAGCCATTGCAGGATGTTCGACTATTTTAAGATCCTCCTCCGATAACTGCTCAGTTGTAACCATGTTCACCGATGATTCTGCCCCCAATCCTTGGAATTTTTCTCGCTTTTCCTGATCGACCCCAATAGGAATTTGAATTCCTCTCCCATGATTCAGGCTAGTGGGTTCTTCATAATCAAAACTCATGTTTCTCATGATCTTCTTGCTTGTCGGGCTATAATTTTGAAGATCTTGCGGTGTCAGCCTACTGTGGTACACATTATTCTTGGTCTTTTCTCCTGCCTTTACTTCCACTGAGGCGTAAAATTCTATTGCTTCTAGGTATTTTGTGATAGCCCTGACCTGAAATCTTCCTGGAGCCACTAAAAATGGCTTATTTCTTTCAACATACGGCAATGGCACTGTGTAATTAGACTGCAAAATTTTCAACTGTTCAGGTGACAATAGGGTTAATGGCGGTTGTCCCGGTTGTCTTAGATGTTTCAGCACAGAATAGAATTTCTTCTTTGCTTCCGCAACCCTGGATGATCCTGTCTTTTCTATTTTTCCTTTCATCACTTTTACTTTAATGTCCTTTAGGACTTCGCTTTCATCATTCTTTCCTTCTTTTTTAGTGAACCCTTTATAATAACTAGTGTCTGCAAAGAAGGATTTGGCCTCTGTATATGACTTTGCATCGGCCATTACTGTACACCGCCTTTATAGTATTTGAAGCATTGATGCAAAGTAGAGGGTACTATGCCGTATTGATGTATCCATGATCTTCGTAGGAGAAGATTGTATGTCATCACTGCATTTATGATGTGGCACACGACATCAGTAGTCAATTCTCCTATCTTCAACATCACTGTAATTTTACCAAGTGCACGTTGCCCATATTGATTGAAGCCCTATATCATCATTCCACTAGGGCGTAGATCAGAACGACGATAACCTAATTTACTCAACATCAAGAGTGGCAAGAGGTTTACCATAGACCCATTGTCTATCATAATCTGTTAACCTTCTTCCCACGGATATGACCTTCTATCATTAATGGTCTGTTATGCTCTGCATCGCAGATCAAATCATCATCGGAGAAGAAAATGACTGGTAGGCAGTTTTCTTGCTTATCGAACTCTTTGCATTCCATCTCTGCCAGTAAGGTTTCTTTGACGTCATGATTGGACAATGCTTGAACTAAGCTCTGCCGAAATTCTTCTGACAACTTAAGTGCATCATAGACGCTTAATCGAACCGGTATGCCTTTCAAATGACTTACGATATCATAGGTCACTTTTGCCGTATCACTCTTCTTTTCTTTCTCATTTTCATTGCTCTACCTTTCAACAGCCTTTTTTCTTATAATTTTTGTTCTCTGCTTCATAAGGCTTGTTATCTTCTTTCCCGATCGTAACGTAATCACTACTACCTTCTTTGTCATCTTACAATCCTCTTTCTATATCATTTCTCGGCCCTTTTCTCGGATTGTGAGCATATTTACTATCGCCATTGTACCCCTCTCTTTTTCTTTTCCAATCACTATTTCACCCATGTCTATCATTCGTTGTATTATACATTTCAATGTATAGCAATTCTCCATCGGATGTCCCACCAGGCGATGATAGCGGCAAAAATCTCTCTCTGGTTCTTGTCACATCTTCAGGGCGTTTGGGTTCTAGTAATTCTATTGTACCGGCTTTTAGCAGTTGGTTCATCATAGGAACAACATCTTCTCTATCGAATGCGAACCCCTCGTGCGAATTGAACATCCTAGGCCTTTTTTCGCTGTATCTATTTCTTGATTGATTTCATTCTTCTTTCCATTCCGGCCTTTTATCTCTTGAGTCTCTTGTGTCTTTGCCTCTCTTTTCATGATCAATGGTATTTGCAGCCATCCTGCTGGGGGCCCTCCTAGACGTCTCAGAGTAAAACGCTGGCATCTTCCGAGTCATCAGCTCTAAAGCATGAGCCTTAGTAGCCAGGTCACGGAAAGTTCTGATATCAGTGCTGGTGAGTCCAAACGCGATTCCCGTTTCCATGGAGTTCAGACACATCTTGACCTGTTCCTTTTCTTCTAGCAGCTACCTACACGAAGCTCCCAATGTCTTTCATCTGTCTATAAACTTTTCTACCGGTTCTGCTTCTCTCTGCCGCACGAAAGCCAATTCCGTAATACTAACATCACACTCTGAAGAGAAGAAGTTTGACATGAAGGCGTCCTGCATTTGTTCTCCTGAGGTTAGGCTGGAATACCATCGGAATGATTTGTTTGTCAAAAATGATCCGAACAATTGCAAGCAATATTACGGTATTATAGAAAAATTTCCCGTGCTAGTAATGAAGTGCATTAAGTGTTCCTTGGTGATCCTTCCCCATTAAACTTCTGAAAATCTGGGTGCTTTAAGTTGGCTGGGAACGGGATATCTTCTATGTCTCTTGGATACGGCATTCAGTATCTGAAACGGCCAGTATTTTCATGCTCTCTCTCTACTCTGATAGCTTCTTCGATGACTTGTCTTACCTCGTCTTGTGTCATGGTTCTTACTGCTGGAATAGACCCTAGTGATCCTGCCCCCTGCGGTTGAAAGCTTTCGGGCTGATTTTCTTGTCGATTCATCGTGCCCATCATTGGGGGAGCCACTATCTGGGCTACATTATGTGCAAGGGTTGCTAAGGCTTCTCTGTGGTTTATTCACTCTTCCATTAATGTTCTTTGTGCTTCTGCCATCTCATTCATGCGATCCTCCGTCGATGGCATATTCTCCTGATTTGTCCCAGCCATATGTACTGCAGCTTCTCCACTCTTCGACGAAGCTGTAGTTGGAGTGGGAAGGGAATACGTCGACGTAATAGGACTCACGAAGAGAGGAGAGGATGGAGTTTCATTCGACTTCTCTATGCTTCCATTGCCATTGATCGATTGGGGCGATACAGACATCGGTGAACTTGTCAGCAATGCCTTACCTTTCTGCTCTTTCGTCCATCTGACTCTTGGGGTGACCAGAGTTGGAAAGTCACGCGCGGTTAACTGTGGAACTACCCACTCGGGATATATCGCAGGAGGGGCGAGTTCAGGATTCCTACTCACTGCATTACGTGTTATTGGCCCTCTAACTCTTGGTGAAGGCGGGTTCATTCTGAGGCTTCTTGCATTCTGTGCTCTCGCACGGCGAGACATCACAACAGTCCAGCTTTTATCTCCTTCCAGTGATTGAGGCGAAGCAGGATACAACCCCTGTTGTTGCTTGAGTCAGGTTGTTTTTGCTTATAGGGAGTCGAATCATATGTTTTGGCGGTTGGTTCGGCGCATATTCTATCACGAATCCTGTTGTAGTGAAATGGAAACTCGCTTTTCTTGCTAAAATTGCCATCGGTTGGAATTAGTAGTTTGATTCCTTCAATTATAAAATATGACTATAGTTAGTGCTTGAAGAATCGAATAATTTATCTTAGAGATGAAGGGGAGGATGTTTCCACTGAGAGTCGCTAAACTATGATGAAAGTTCTATAACTATCTCAATGTTAATGTTTAATAAGATAATAATCCTCAGCGAAGTCATCATTTGTTTCAAACAAGAAACAAATGCATTCGATTTAGGGATTATCTTATTCAAATATAACAAAGAGAGAGTATTAAGGACAATCATCATATTTTATTAGTACTAAGTTCATTCACATCCTCAAATATCCCTTGATTCTAAGACAGATTATCTAGAATATAGAAATTGACAAAGTTCAAATATCCAAATCAAATATCAAATTTGGCAGCACTTCGACTCGCTATTTGATCATCTCTTTAAGAGGGATATAGATCTCTTCTACTGATTTCTCTTCTTGAAGCTTGGACAGAAGAAATCTGGAGACTTGGTCATTTTCAGTAGCATATTAGCTTCTTAGCATTACAAACTACAGGGCAGTCTGGTTGCGCAAACCCGCGCAACCGATATGGTTTGTGTGGACCCGTGCAAGTCACCGATGCTCCTACCTTCAGTCTTCAGTATTCCTTCTTGCTCTGTTTCTTCTCCAAAATTTTCAATCCATCCAAATGAAGGGGGGAAGGGGTATTTATAGGCCCTTGCACATGTGGCACCTCGATCTTAGTGTTATGGGACCCACCTTTCAATGCTTCAGATCTTTTACAAAGAATCAGTCCTGAAGTTAGTTGTGCGAACCCGCGCAACTGGTATTTCGGTTGCGCCGTCTCACGCAATGGATATTGGTTGCGCGGGTCCGCATAAACCACCCTAAAGTCATTTTGTTCTTCTTCTTTTTCTATTTTCTTTTTACTTTTCAATCTTCTTTTGCTTCAATCCTTTCTTCATTTTTTTTATGCCTCAACAGCTTCTATTCCACCGAAGGATAAGTTTTGATGACATCGAAGTGTGTTTGATGCCATCGAACTGTTTGGCGCAGATTTATGCAGAACCGCTATTTTGTGGGATTTGTTTCTGATTTTGTTTGGGATTCATTCTTTGCTTATAAAGGGTGCAGCAAGGGTGATATTCGATGTTGTTCGAATTGGGTAAGCTCTTTCTCTTTGTAATTTCTATCGATTTGTGCCGTGGTTTTTTCCCGTAAGGATTTTTCCATGTTAAATCATGGTGTTCTCTTGTTTCTTGGTTTGTGTGATTGGATTACTCTCCTAGATTCTACTATGTGCTTCCACGGTCTCCCGACGAGTGGTATCAGAGATATCGTTGGGGCATAGGGTTGAATCTGTGATGAGAAGTATCAATGGCTGGAAATCCAAAGTATGACATAGAGAAGTACTCATGTAAAAACAACTTTGAGTTATGAAAAATTAAGATGATTAGTCGATTAATTCAGCAAGGGCTTGATGAAGCTCTTGAAGAGCGATGTGAGTCTATGAATGATGACGATTGAAAGACTCCGGATAAGAAGGCTAAATCCTCAATCCGATTGTGTCTAACGGATGAGGTTTTTTATAATGTCATGAGGGAGAAAACCGTAGCAGCGTTGTGGGTGAAATTAGAGGACATTTATGCCAAAAAGTCACTTGAAAATCGCCTACACTACACTTGAAGTTCTAGGTGTTAAACTTCAGGATGACAGAGGGTGGAGAAGTGGAGACCCACATCAATAATTTTAACAAGATGATCTGTAAATTGCTGGATATGGAGGTATTGGTCAATGAAGAAGATCAGGCATGTATCTTTGCTGAATTCTCTCCCTGCTTCGTATGAGTCTTTTAAAGACACCTTGTGCACCGACAACACAACCCTTAGTGTTGATACCTTTATCTCATCCCTTCAGGGAAAAACGATGAGAAAGAAAAATGGTAGCATGAGGGCTTCGACCGATGCTTTACTTACGAGAGGTAGAAATTTTGAACGGGACACAAGATCCTCTAGATCGAGATCCAAATCTAAGGGCAAGTTAAAGTGGTGGAACTGTGGAATGTCAAAGCACATGAAGAAGGATTGTATAAATCCTAAGTAAAAGAAAGAAAACTAAGAGGCTTCTTCTAGGGAGACCAACACCGCCACGTCTAATGAAGAGACAAGCGGAGGTGATCTATTGTCAATGTCCATGATCGGACACTTGTACGATGATTGTAAAGATGAGTGGATCCTTAACACAGGGGCTTCATATCACATGACTCCTCATCGGAGTAGGTTCACCAATTACAGGGAGTGCAATGGTGGAAAGGTGTTTATGGGCAATGATAATGCCGGTAAAGTTGTGGTTGTTGGTACGGTGCGTATCAAGATGTTTGATGAGATTAAGCATACTTTGATTGAGGTCAAGCATGTTCTTGATATGAAGAAGAGCTTGATTTCTCCCGATGCACTCGAGGCAATAGGGTGCAAGTTCGTCAATCTTAATGGTGTCCTTAAAGTTTCAAAAGGGGCACATATAGTTATGAGAGCGTAGAGGCACGAAAACCTTTACAGGTTGATTGGGAGAACTTCAGTAGGTGGAGCGACAACGACTGTTACAGATTTCACGTCTGCACGTATATGGCATGCTCGTCTGGGCCACATGACTGAGCGGGGCATGAAGGTACTTTCATATCGTTGTTTGATTCCAGTTTTTAATAATTCTAATTAAGATATATGCGAGCATTGTATATATGATAAACAATCTAGATTATTTTTTAAAACTAGAAAACATGTAAGGAAGTACTTAATTATGTGCACTCTGACTTATGGGGGTCATCGCTTGTGGTTTCCGTTAGAGGGTTGTCATAGTTTATCACATTCATTGACGACTACTCTTGGAAAGTTTGGGTTTATTTCATAAAACATAAATTCGAAGTTTTCACCAAATTCAAACAATGGAAGGCCATGGTGGAAAGACAGTTAGGGCAAAAAATAAAAGTTTTAATGACTGATAATGGTGGTGAATTTACATCTACTGAGTTTAATGAATATTGCAAAGATGAAGGGATCATTAAGTACAACACAATGCACCATGCGACCGAATAAAACAATGTGGTTGAGCGGATGAATCAGACACTCTTGGAGAGAGCCTGAAGCATGTTAAGTAAAGCTACGTCAGTTTTGCGCGAATTTCAAACAAGGGACCCGTCTATTCGGGTGGTCACACCAGTTGGGTTTAAATCTAATGGACTTAACTCATTTGAAATGATGTTTTAAGCACTTAATCGTAGTGTATATATATACATATTCCTTTTTTTAAAAGAAAAAAATCATTAAAAACTAAAAATTTCTCTTTGATTCTTTAAAATAAGTCTCTAGTTTGATATTTTGCTAACTGAGTTTGCTGCCGAGTCAACTCACTTCAAGTTTAAGTTCTACACATTCACCATTCGAATCGAGTCATAATTGTTGTATCCTGGGAGCTAACTATCCAAAATTCATATTACACTTGGGACGCAATTCAAGGAGGGCATATTTGATTTCAGGCCGAATGACGCAATCACGCATTGAATCAAACAAATAAATCATTTTTTCTTACTCTATTTTGTTATTTAAATTTTTATGTTTTCAAATAATTTTTTTATTTTTTATGATTGAATGATAGAGGTATGTACAACTTTCAAGAGGAATTGGCGATAAAACTAGGACCTTAAACTATCAGTGTTGCCAATATATGAGAGAGAGAGAGAGAGGCCCAGTTCTCCTAGGGTGCGTAAGGAGGTTGTTTTGCATGATAGGACCCACATGCACCTGTTGTATGATCTTGACAATCCATTCACATGACCCTAATCGATGGATGGTCCATAGTACATGGTCCAAAAAATCCCGTTGTTGGTTACAAGACCAAACGATCTAAACAATCATAGCCAAAGATGCATATTAAAGAGGAAAAGGCCAACGGTTAGATCCCTTGGCCCATCCACCATAGCATTGAATATGCGGACGGCTCTGATAATTTGACCATGGCTGTATGGGCTCTGCATGGGATTGGAGCGACGCATGAAAATCAATACACAGTTGTTATATGAACCAATATCATCCAACCAAAGTGATGTTTGGCTAGCCACCTGATGATGCTGTTTTCTAGTTGACCCTTCCAGATCCTTGAGTACCCACACAGAGAGAAAACAAGGAAGACCCCTACTAATGCAGGAGACCCTCCGATGCCAAAGTCAGGAATCCAGGTCTTTATAAAAGTTATATAAGAGTAGAGGTAGTGTGCGTGTACCTTTCATCATTAGGGGTCACTCTATTTATAGTAGAGGGGAGATCACATAGTAAGGGGATCATCCCTGTTTAGTAAGTGCGTATTATAGTTGGATTAGAACTCCTAATGTATAGGAAATCTCCTGAGATCCTCGGCGGGGACCTCGGAATCCCAAATTGATCGCGAGTTAGTTTTCGTGATCCTTGGAGGAAAGATCGGATAGTTCTTCTTTCATATTAGGTCGATCTTCATCCAAAGTTCGGAGCGTAATCATCGGAGCTTCGATTAAGGTCGGCTCATGCAAGTCACAATACAGAAGGACATGCAAACAGATTTATAAGAAGGTCGACATCATCCGCTGACTAAATCAATCAAAGGTCCTTTTAATGTCCTTGGGATCTCCACTTTTTGTAGCCTCTAACTTCTTCATTGTCTTCCTCGGATAATCTATTATGGGTCGTCCCGACCTTTGGGATGACCTCGTTCCGACCTTTGGAACGACTTTGCTCGTGCCGTCCTTTATGACCACCAAGGTCTTCCCAACCTTTCTCCTTCAATAGGCGTCAAGTTTCTCTCTTTTATCCATTGAGACTTCCCAGGTCTCGACCTGACCTGCATATATAGGTCGGTTCATTTTTCCCCGTAGCACCACCAATCCTCGGTGGGGCCCACCCATAGGGCGAGCCCGGATGATCTGACCGGACTCTGACTGGTTGGTGATCTCTCCATGATGCATATATTTTATCCATGCCGTCCATCCATTTTTCCAAGCTCATTTGAGGGTATGAGTCCAAAAATTGGCCAGATTGAAATCTCAGGTGGACCACATCACAGGAAAAGTGGTGATTGGACGCCCACCATTAAAAACTCAGCTTGATCCGAAACTTTTGTGTCCCCAAAAAGTTTCTCACGGTGGGCGTTCAGTCACCACTGTGTCCTGTGTGTGGTCCACCTGATTTTTTCAGTTAGTACCCTAAAACGAGCCATACAAATGAATGGACGGCATGGATGAAACACATACATCGTTGTGGGGCCCACAGCACCGACCTTGTTAATGAAAGGCTCACTACGGAAACGAGTCCTATGAGCATGCAGCAGTACCTCTCCTTCTAAATGTTACGTACGAAGCCATGTATGCAACGGCTTCACCCCCTTCTACGTGATTTCTATCCATCTCTTCCCAAAACCCTAAGTCTACCCTCTCTCCCAATTCCTGATCTTCTCGACGACATCTCCGATGTCCGAAAACTCCATCAAATCCATGCTCACATGATCATCACCGGCATCATCAAAGACCCATTTGCCGCCAGTCGATTACTCTCCTCCCCGGCCCATCTAGAATTCAATTACGCCCGTTCGATCTTCGCCCACGTCCCCCATCCCAATCTCTTTGCATGGAATACCATGATCAAGAAATTCACAGACAATGGTCCCAATTGCACTGGCCCGCTTCTCTCATTCTACAGAGAAATGCTCCAGACTGGCCTCAGACCCAGTGGTCACACTTTCATGTACTTGATCAGGGCTCTTGCGGCGGCCCGATCAGATGTCACAGAAGTTGAAGAAATCCATGCATGCGTTCTGAAATCGGGGTTCGGATATAGTCAATTCGTTTCAAGTGCGCTTATAGGATTGTATGTTGTTGTGGGGATTGTTGACTGCGGGCGACAATTGTTCGATGAAATGCCTCAACCAGGGCTGGTTTTGTCGACAGCTATGATCCGTGCCTACGTCTGCGTGAGTCGACCAAAAGAAGCGTTAGAACTCTTTCAGGAGATGAGAATGGTTGGATTGATTCCTGACTCAGTTGCAGTTGCAACCACTGTTTCTGCCTGCAGCCAATTGGGGGACTTGGGTGGGGCAAAGAAGTTGCATGGGTTTATCATCAAGAGTGGGATTAAGGTTGATGCATTTGTAAGCTGTGGGTTGTTGAATGTGTATGGTGATTGCGGAAGTCTGGATCTTGCGCATCAGATGCTCGATGAAATGCCTCAGAAGAGCATCGTCGCTTCAAATGCCATGATTCATCAGTATGCAGAACATGGCAGATTGGAGCTTGCGCATAAGTTTTTTGACAAGATGCTCGATAGAGATGTTGTGTCATGGAACACGATAATTGGTGGTTTTTGCCATGCAGGTCAATGCAAGGAGGCCTTGGCATTGTTCCATGAGATGGAAATATCTGATGTGAAACCAAACAGGTTGACATTCTCAAGTGTGCTTTCTGCTTGTGCCAGCTCAGGTGCTTTGGACACCGGTATATGGGTTCATGCTCGTATAGAAAAGTATGAAATGGGCTCGGACGGGTCACTTGATCCTGGCCTGATTGACATGTATTCCAAGTGTGGAAGTATAGAGAAAGCGCTTCAAGTTTTTGAGAAGAGATCTCCGAGGAGGGATCTCTTCTCATGGACGTCGATCATTTGTGGGCTTGCAATGCATGGACATGCCAAACATGCCCTACATCTCTTCTCTCAGATGCTAGACGCAGGAATCCAACCTGATGATGTTACATTGGTAGGAGTCCTAAATGCATGTGCCCATGCAGGATTATTGGATCAAGGATGCGAGCACTTCCATTCGATGGAAAACGTATATAATCTCGAACCTAAGATTGAACACTATGGATGTATGGTTGATCTACTCGGTCGCATGGGGCGTCTAAGAGAGGCCCACGATCTCATCATTGGAATGCCCATGAAGCCCAACGTGGTCATATGGGGGACATTGCTTAGTGCGTGCAGGGTTCACAACAATGTGGAGCTAGGTGAGATTGTGGCTGAGAGAATGTTTGAAGTGGACCCATCTGATCAATGGGTCCATGTGATGTTGTCGAACATGTATGCAGAAGCTTGCAGGTGGGATGGGGTAATGAGGATGCGGAAAGAGATGAAAGAAAAGGGCATGAGAAAAATGCCCGGGTGCAGCTCTATAGAGGTGAACGGAACTGTGCAAGAATTTCTTGTTGGGGATGATTTGCACCCACAACATTCTGAAATTCATTGTATGTTAGAGAAAATTGAGGCACAGTTGAAGATAATGTGAGGCATTGTGGTCATAAAATATGCATCGTTTAGGCTTCAGGCCATGGCAATCTGCGTCAATAGACAGCTGCTGCTGGACAGAGCATCTACAGCAGAGACGATATGTGTTTATCACAGATACATGTGCACCCATGAATGGACAACAACAATCAAAATGACAATGGAAATCTAGGCAAAGAGGATTGAGATTCCCCCGAGTGGCACGTGTCCTGGGATGGAAGATGCGTACTACATTCGACCTGTTCATAAGGTGGGCCTCACCATTAACATGCCACAGCCTAGGTGGATTGTCAACACTTGATTTTGAGATCATTGCTCGTTCAGATCATAATAGAAGAAATGGCCAAAGTGGGGGGCGGCGCCATTCAGTTTCCAATGGCGATTTGAAGCAATGGTAATTGTCCCTTGTGGACTGTTTGGTTAGCTGCGCTTCCCATCTTGTTAGAGGTGTGAATCATTGGAGTTGTCATCCCGGATTTGCTAATCTTTTGTTTGGTTAACATCCTGAACAGGCAAATCCAAGATTTGACAATAAAAGGATCCAAGTGGAAGAAAAGGGGCAAGGAAAACCCTACTATGTTGCTGAAGTCTCTCCCTCACATGAGCTGTTGCAATTATCCAACCTCTCATACATTTGAATGTTGTTATAAGTGTACAACCCATGTTGAAGCTGCATGGAGTTCCCTCACCATACAATGTTAGACATTTATGGCGATTGTTGATCACCATACAATTATCCAACCTCTCATCACGATTGTTGATCTAGTGGACCACTTAGTAAATGAGGTAGATGTTGTGTGCCATGAAAAGCCAAATCTTTTTATATACTTGACATATTACTGATTGATTTATTAATTGTATGGTTGTCATTTCATTCTCATCCTCATGTGTGTGCATCTAATGGGTTATAATACCATAGGATATATTGTGGTATATTCAGGACTGGATTGAAGTTCAATATGCATTCTGTCATTCCTTTGAGGATTGACGTATCGAATGGTTGGATCATGTGAGCAACACACCCGAGCCCCACATAGAGAGCACATACATACCTTTGACACACGCATTCACACCCCCACACACACCCACACACTCACACCACAGTGGTTTTCACCACAATGGGTACTTGAACCCATGACCTCGTGTTGAAACTCTTGTGAGTCTACCACTGAGGCATGAGTAAGGATCTACATATGCACATACCTAAGGATTAGTCACGTATCCCGTTAGTTGATTAATTTTGACACATGTCATTATTCTTGGTACATTTGATTATATATGTTTATGATTAGGTTGATTTTGTGGAAAAGTGTAAGAGACCACTTGTTGTATAGATTACTTCATCATAGAAGACCACTTGAATCAACGGAACTAGTTAGTCATACGCACATGTGGTCATATTGAGTCAAAATGATCTTAATATGTTGAGATTCAAAAGAAAACAATGGTATTTTTGCATTTTAATAGAAGTCACCTATCACATATCTGATGGTAGATCTTCACAACTACAGAGCAGGAACCATATTTGTGACATGGGCCCATATGATGGTTGGGTAATGATGATGTAGAAGGATGTCGAATGGTGTATGTGTTGGCGCCAAGAGTTCATGTGCGTGATTTCCTTCTTAATGCAAAGTGGTGATATGGCCCACATGCAACTTAAGAGAGGAAGCTCATAGTCCCAAGCCTGTGAAGAAACAACCAAGGGGTCCACGCCACGGCCAAAGCTTGGATGTTCCTCTCTCTCTCTCTCTCTCTCTCTCTCTCTCACACACACACACACACACACACACACCAAGTGATAGGATTATGACTTCTAAACAGTGGTGAAAAGGTTCATCTCCTAAAGGCGTGAGGTTACGAGAACTAGGGGTGTTTAACTTTGGAGGTTAGATCCCTTGAGAAAGAGTTGTAGCAGCTTAAAGAAACAAAAGCATTGAGAATCTTCTCCAATTTAAAGAGAGATGTTTTAAACCTTCTTTCTTCTTTTTCCTATTCTCCTTTCTCTTTCTTCTTTCTTCTTCTTCTTTTTTTTTTTTTTTTCGGTTGAATTAATTGTACCCAATCCTTATGTGTAAGAACATTGGTGCATGGGTGTAGAACCCGACAATAGATTATGCCAGAATTTCAGCGATGCATAAGTTAAATGTGGACTGTTGCTCTATTTTGGGCAATTATTCCTTTTAGCCCATTTTTTGTATGGCTAATGCAGACTGATGTCCTTGAATTCTGCGACATAGCTATGTACATTGTGCACCACAGCAAACACCTTGATCACAGCAGATTACTGCCACACGTTCCATGGCTCGTCAGCTCATCCAATCCAGCATTAACAAGATGCCTCCTGAGTCGACTAAAACTCTCACATGACATTCTTAACCATATGATTTCTTTCTTGAAATTTGAACATTGGACAGCCACCAATAGGATGATCACAATCACTCAATCAGTTTGGTTAATTTATGCTCCATCAAAATTACCCCCATGACTCTGGATGGCCTGGATTACACATAAGAATTTCCATGCAAGTATGCTAAGTATAGATGAGTGATAACATTTTTAAATGGTGATGAACCATCAATCTAGTAGTATTATCATTTGTTTCAGGAATGATAAGTAATTTGCCTACATGGCACATATGTGAAAGATTTGGAGATTCATCAAATAAGGTGCTCTGTTAGCTTGCTTCATCCCAAGCATAAGATCAATCAACTCATCAAGCATACCACTTGCACATGAAAATTGGACGGGAAGAAAATGCGAGCAGCTGTCCATATTCAAATATACAAGTTCAATCTTCTTTATGAGTGAACAAGTCCAGTTTTTCAGCTAGGGCAGGTTAAGAGAGCACCCTACCTGATGAATGGACTTGGATCTAACACACATGCCGGATTTGCATGTGGGGCCATAATGCCCTTGTCTGCCTCAGGTACCAATCTTAGATCACATCACTCAAAGTAGAATGCTAAATCCAGGATTGTGCAATCACACCTTTTCTTGAGGAGAGTCTTCAATCCTAGTTTATAGGAATCTGGAATTGCAGATTGAGATTGCTGTCCCTGAAGGAACCAATGAAGGAAAAAAAAAAAAAGGATTGCAAGCAAATGCATCCAAATGGGCCCTAGGTCTTTATTGAAGAGACTATTGCAATTCAATGAATTGAACATCTAGCAGCATTCTCCAAGAAAGAAAAAAAAA
Organism: Magnolia sinica; assembly: GCF_029962835.1. NCBI lineage: Eukaryota > Viridiplantae > Streptophyta > Magnoliopsida > Magnoliales > Magnoliaceae > Magnolia > Magnolia sinica. The sequence goes on along the minus strand of NC_080582.1, from coordinate 27,105,302 downwards.
TGCATGTTATGTACCCAGAAAATTGTTCTCAAGAGAGAGCAGCCTTCAAGGACTTGGTGAAGGCTTCAAGATCCCTCAAGCCTTCCTCGGAAGATTTTGCTTCGCCTAATAGCCTCACCATGGCACTGCCCACGATCACACCATCAGCGCCCCATCCCGATACCTACAAGATTCGAAGCCGACATGGAAAGAAATGCCATCAAGCAATAGGTGTTTAAAAAACAATCAATTTTAGATGCTTGATGAATCCACATGCATTGGCCTCTGCATTATGACTCACCAGTTTCACATGCTCAGGTTCTGATATGCCGAAGCCCACTGCCACAGGTTTAGTCGTCGCCTGCAGGGAGTATGAAAAATATTTCATATTTATGTCTGCAGGTATCTGAGAAATTGTCCAAGATCTCCATAGGATAACAAAACATGGCATAGTCCAATGTCCACAAAGTTATTTTAATCAGCAGAAGTCCTTGTCTGCTCCTGCTTTGGAATTGCAGGCTTGGCTGCTGGTGTTGCTGAGGGGGCATGTGGCGCAGGGTATTAGACGGGATTAGGTGGGATCGAATTGCATTTGGTCCCGTGCAAATTCCATCCACCATTTGGGGAGGATGAGAAAGGTTGGGATTAGGTGGGATGGAATTGCATTTAGTCCCATGAAATTGCATTTGGTCCCACACGGTATTTCCCTGGATTTTGAAATCCACTACACATGTGGGCCCCGAATTGATGCATGCGTTTATCCATGCCGTCCATCCATATACACCGTTTACATGTGACATTCTAGTTATATATGTGTACAAGTGAACAGCATCCATTGTGAATTTGATCCGTTGATTACAATTCCATAGTCCACAAAACAGGATTTTGCTTAATCCAGTGTTTTTTCCATAGCATGAATTTTATCCCAAACATGGAATTGGATGGATAAAATACCGTGGTATTTCCAGACATACAATCATTGTGCAATAACGATGTTAATCCCATCTAATACCATTTTATTCCACAGACCAAACAGGCCCTAACAGGATTGGTCACGATCAGCCAATTGATAGCTCCAGAGCTTAAACAACCACTTGGTTCTCAAAGATGCTGTCTCCACTTGGGAAGAACATCTTGTCATTCTTTTCTTTCCCCCCTCTTTCCCTTCCTCTGGGCCAGACTGTTAGGATTGAGGTAGGGAAAACACAATCGCCTTGAATTGCATTACAATGTCGCCATCTGTAAATTGATATTCAACCCCGTATTGATAATTAAACCAGTTGACAAGAGGGATGTAGGCAAACCCACTTACAGGATGAATCAAGCCACCTCTCAATCACAATAATGGTGTCCTTCGACTTGTAAAACCTAAAGGGTAAACACACCCAAACACTCACAACAAACTTATCTGCCTAGAGCTGGCCAAAAAACAGATTTTGCAGTGAAAACAAAGTTCAATAAATTTATTTTTTTTAAAACACTTTTGTGGGGGGGCTAATTTAAGAAAGTAGAAAAGGGTCTTTGAGGAGATTCCATAGTGACCAAGGGCTGGGTTTTTATAGACCTATAAGGGGCACTTTGAGGCCCTTGAATGAGTCTATTCAATCAAACTTAAAAGTACTTAACAGACAAACACCCTTTCATGAGTAGTCATATGCCTCTTCATGTTGTCTCTTGATTTGTTTACAACTTTCCACCACCATTTGTAACAAATTTATTACTCACCAAGAGACAATAACAGCTCACCGAGAGTCACTAAGAGGCAATAACCCTTTTTGAAAATTCACAGGACAGACTACATGTGGCATAAGTATATTTAATCCGAACACTGTAAATAGCAGGTCCCATTGGAGGGAGAATATCCTAAAAAAACAATCTAATGATTCTAGACATCAAAACTGGTTAAAGGATGGTTAAAAGGAAATTGGACAGCAGTTCAAATTCAACAATCAAATCAGATGGTTAAGATCATCCAATCAGGGTGAACTTTGGGCTATTCTACCCCATGTGGAGTCCTTACATAGCGTGGATTGGCAAGCACATATGCCACATGTACACAAGATCAGTCTTATTGTGTTCCTGTCATTATACTAAAGAAAATATCATGTGTAAGCACTTTTTTTTTGTTATTGATTGGCCTTTGTTGGGAGAACAGTTGCTAATATATAAATAGGCATTCAACACTTCACAATGCAATAGGGAGTGTTGAGAGTACAAACTCAACCTTTTATTATGTCATGTTTTATATTTATTGTCTCCTGAGTTTGGTCCCAAACCGGATACATGTGGGAGAGTAGGTTGAAGCTCCTATCTATATCAAGGGACTCAAGTCATCTCATCTTGTGAGTGGAGTGTTTAAGCAACATAGCATCTTGTGTACCTAGGAGATGTTGGGAAGCGTGGAAGTGTGAGCCCTCAAGATCTGATGGTCTACACGATGTGGAACCTTCACGAAGCCAAAGATTAACGCTCCAGATCCAGCGGCCCGCCTATTCACTACTGGAGCAGATGGGTCTATTCACCCCTCTGATTCTACGGTATAGATGGCCCCGGATTACGATCTATGGCTTAGATCGTCCCAAGGACAAGCTAAATGGACAAATTACTGTGCACACTATTCCTCTCCTTTTTACTCTCGGTATTTCTTATTGATTTTACGAGAGAGTCTCATCCTTTTTATAGGAAAGGATGGGAGTTTGGATGAGACTAGAAGTTATCCGGTCTTATCCCTATCTCCTCATCTTATTCAAACTTGAATTTGAAACCTATCTCATAACGGAAGAGGCCGGAAGAGGCCTAAACTCATGGGACCCACCCACTAGTGATTGCTCACCAGTGGGCCCCACTGGCCTATATCCAACATCTCTCACTCAATCACATTGTGAGGCACAAAGAATTTGTCCAAATAACTTGCCTAATAACAATCAAAACCAAACATCGCGATCAAAAGAATCAGAGACGTGGGACCAACTGGATCACCGTAATCTTCTCACAGGTGTTAAAATACTAAGTGACCACCTTACTAGTACTCAATAACCCAAGCATTGCAATTTCTGTACTAGTCCGCATGACCACACCGGATGGAGTTAACTCCCAATCTGGAGTACTCAGCCAATATACGCACTTATACAACTTATCGAGTTATTCTGAAAACTTGATTTTTCACAAACTTCGACTAAAATCAATTTTAAAGCAATACTTATATATATGCTTTTAAGGGGGGGAAAAAAAATATTGTTTGCAAAAGTCTATTAAAAACAACTCGATACTGTCGGTGGATAAGTCTTCAAGTGCGTATTTATAGTTATAAAAACTTGGTGTAGCTGTCACGAGATCTTCCCCACGCAGATGTAAAATTTGGAATCAATCAAACCGCTTTCTTCGCTTAACTAAGTCTAGTCAATCAAAGACCTTTCGTCATAGTACACTAAAGTAGCGATACTCAATCTCATCCTCCTATACACAAGAAGAGGGTAGTTAAGGACAGAGTCACCTACAGGACTGGCTACTCGCACGTTGCAATGATTAGATCGAATCAAAGCAATCTGTAGGTAAATGGTCCCAGCACATGGCTACAATTCACGTTGTAAAGTAAAAAATACTAAGTATATGTCGGGTCTACAATACGTAGGTCATTGTACATAAAGTACGACTTATCTCATAACCTCATAACCTAACTATAAATTCAGGCCATAACATTGATCGCATGAAAAGGAATGGTGCGATTTTGTTATTTGACTTTATCAGTCTCATCTTCAATCTTTTAAGATTGTAGGTGGATACGACTCACTTATATCATCATCCTTTATTATTCACAATAAAGAGAAGTCCATACCTCAGTGTATGAATATAGCCCTAAATGTACCTCTCTTGTACATTCAAGGTTGGTCAACCCGTGCGAGTGGGTGACCGGCATGCCGACAAAGAAATAGAAATCCTACATGATCTCATGGTAAATGCTGATGATTTACTTCCCTAGTTTATATTAGTATTCAATATTGAATAAATGGAATTTGTTATTCATTAATGAAAGATCAAAGGTACTAAAAACAAGTATATCGCTCAAGTTTTCCTCAATCCCATCTGCCTAACGTGAACCTGAAATAAATCTCTGGCTATAGGTTTCATCATGGGATCAACCATCATCTCCTTAGTAGGAATGTAGCTGAGGGCGACCTTCTTATCTCTCACTTAATCGTGGACGTAATGATACTTGATCTCAATGTGCTTGGACTTCTGATGGTGTTTAGGGTCCTTCGTCAAGTCAATGGCAGAAGTATTGTCTATCTTCAGCGATATAGGCTGACGAACACTCGGTACAACACCCAAACCTAGAAAAAATCTACGTGCCATTTTTGAGATTCAGATACTATAGTTTCATTCGACATAACAAATAAAGCAAGAAGTGCATTATCACTATCTATGTCCAGAATAAATAAATCTGAAATTAAATTTCCCCATGTAAAGATGAGGTTATTTAGTCTAAAAGAAACTCTCGTCCCGAAAAAACAAATATCAAAACCATCAAATAATAACCTAGAAAAAGAAATTAAATTCTAACGCTTCCCCGATGCATAAAGAATATCACGGAGGATTATTGTTCGCCCTATACGCGTAAGGAGATGGGAAACGTCAATTCCTAGTACGTCTTCAACAATATTATTTCCCATATACACCTTGTAACTTCCCTTGGCTATAGGTCGAAATTCCTCGAGTCCTCGACGACTCCGTGTCACGTGCTTTGTTGCGCCTAAATCCAAAATCCACTCGTTAGATATAGTATCAATGGAATGGATTTCAGAACAAACGCCTATATACAAAGTATCTAGTGACTTAAGAATTACCGTTTTTTTATGGGCACACTGTTGGGCATAATGGCCAGAATTTTCGCAGACAAAGCAGATTATGTTAGTCTTTTTCTGCTTCTTTCCATTCCCCTTCTTAAGATTTGGAGGAGGTGTTGTGGACCTCTGTTCTTGGTCATTTTTTTTCGCCTTCTTGCGTGCTTTGAACCGTTTCTTGTTAGCTTTCCACTTATGGGTCTCTGCTACAAAGGCCTCGGCCGAACCTGGCTAAATTGCATTCATTTCAACCTCTCGTACTAAATGGCCACAAAAGTCTCTGAACGTAGTGATAGAATCAGTATGGTTCAGAATTCTTGATTGGAGCCCATGATTCAGGCAAGGAATGGTGCATTGCTATTATCTTTTGATTTTCAGTCAATTTACACCTAACATTCCTAAGGGCACCTATCATCTGCTCCATCTTACAAATATGATCTTTGATGGGACAGCCGACTAGCATCCTATACTCCTGGAATTCTAATTCCATTGCCCAAACTTTCACATCTGACTTCTGCGCATAAGCATTTGTCAGTGCTTCCTAGATTCCCTTAGCGATGTCATGCACTTCATTTGTGGGTATAAGTTCTTTGTGCATAGTGCTAATAAGGACATTACGGGCTGAATGATTCTGTTTATGCTACTTATTGTAGCGAGTCATTGCAGCCCTATGTTCTCCTAAATTTCCGTTTTCAGCCAATATAGGTTCCTCTTGAACCTCATCGAGTGTATGCGATATGTCGTCCTCGTCCAAAAGGCTTCGCACTGCGTGGGACCAATCTTCGTAGTTGTTACCGTTGAATTTGTGTCCTTTTAGTTGTTCAGCGATTAACGCTTTGACGACCATCTCTACATTGCATCAAGTATCACTACTTGGCTATGATATAAGGTATTGACACTAATCATCAACATTTCTACATGTTATCCAAATTTTCAAGGTATAAAAGTAGTCAACACATCTTAACGAGATCTGAAAGTCCACATACCCGAATGGGCGGTGTAGAACAATCAATTTCTCTTTTTAAGATGAGTTTAATGCTTTTACAAGAATATATTTGTATAACGTACAACCTTTCATTACTTGGTTGCATGTATCATTTGGTGGAGGAGATAAAACTCTCACTCAGGTTATACACAACCTTTATATATAGGGAGCATTCTAGCACTAAGTTTTCTATTTTCTAATAAAAAATGAGCTTAAATCTATTCACATCAAGCTTGATTATATCACATATATAAACATTATCATCATATTTTTTTAAAAATAAAGTGCTTAGCCATAAAGAGAGGTCTATTATCACTAGTGATCATGTCCATTAGCGATAGATCCGATCATTACCGTTAATGACAATTGTTGATGATGGATCCTATCATGAACATTGATCATCATAGCTGATGATCGTTTCGATCACTAATGATCTCTTGATCAACAGTTAATAGAATGATATAAAGGAAATCACATTCACATGCATGTATATGTACATGTCATAATCAAGAAATACATGAAATATACATTTTACTTACAAGAAGGCTGTTTGGGTTTTGGGTTTCTACAAGTGGGCAACTGGAGCATAGTTCAGTGATCCAACAGTTGATATTATGGGCCCCACTTTGTATATCCCATATGCCAATAATACAGTTGATGTTATACTGATAGGATTATTCAATCTAGGAAATATTTATTTCAAGGGCGATCCATAATGAGACTAACAATCTCAACGGTTCAGATCATTGAAAGATGGGCCCACTTGTTCAAAACTGAAAATCTGAGCAGTATGCCAATCCCAGGGCCCATCATATCACAAGCATACCTGCATCCACTGCACACAGGACTTCACTTGTCCGTACTTGCCAAAGTTACATGAGCCCATGTGATTTTCATGAGAAAACCACTCAGTTTCTCAAGTTGACAGTAAGTCAGGAGCTAAAAGAGTCAGATCCAAAATTCTGGTGGGCCACACGACGTAAGAGTCTAATCCAGTTCGTTCGTGTTCCATTGAAATTAACCCAAAATGATAGTTAGCTTTCCATACTGCCTGGGCTGCCAAGGTGGAAAAGCAACATGGAAATTACAAAGACATCAAGGTGGGACCCTTCAGCTGGCCCCACAAATGGGCTGGATGAGAAATGAACATTACAGTTAGCTCATTTTAGGAATATTTTGATGCTCTGGCGAAGTATGATTATAAATACGCAGCCACTCAGAAATTGTACACGTGGCACACATGAGCTCATGATCCAAAAAGTAGTGGGCCATTCTTTTCATGTGTTATAGCCCAAAACGTGGCATACTTGTTTCACGAGATCCTAACCATCGGATCATAAATCTTTCGAGTACGCATGGCCCACCTTATGAGGTGACCACCCTGATTTGTTCGCATCCTGATAGACGGTCTAGATCTGGCCCACGAGAAACCATGAAGTCATTCCTTCTCTCTGATCTCTGGAAGTATCAACGACTGAGATTGGAGAGAGAGGTGGCACAACCCATGAAGCCATTCCCTCTCTTTGATCTCTGAAAGGTGTTAAATAATGTGAAAATAAAAAAAAATAAAAAAATTTAAAAAAAAACGGATGGTTGGTCTAGATATAACACATACCTCGTGATCAGACCCACAGAACTTGCTGACGTCAATTCAGCAGCTATATAGCTGGTGTGAGGTACACCAGCCAATCCGCTTCCCACGTGGGTTGAAAATTTTGACAAGTGGGTCCCACCGTTCGGTAATCAACAATGGGATGCAACGGATTAACGGTCTAGATAGATTAAACATCTTTGGGCCCACTTATCAGAAGGAGAATGCGTGTACACAGCCCAAAGATATGGGCTACATATCACATGATTCCTTGTAATGGAAATCAGTGTGATCTACAAAGTACCTGGCGTGCACGTAAAGGTAACCATTATCTTTACGTGTATGGAAACGTAAAGGTCTACATGATCACCTGGATCCATCAAAATCGGGCTTACGTACACATGGCATACGTGTATTCAAATTATGTTGCATCATAATTACTCAAAATCTAATCCACTGTACACATGGCTTTATGTGTATGGAATCCAGATCATTCAAATTGTCAGGCCAAGGTAGTGGGTACTGTCCACAGCAGTCCCATCCAGGTCCAAATTTTACGCGTGCACATACATCCACATGGGCCCAAATTTAGTGCATATGTGCACATTGAGAGTCATAGTGCGCATACTGATCTGATACCATTCGAAAGCCATGATCAGGATTCCAATCCAAAAAAAAAAGGGCCACTTACCTTTTTAGATGAAAATAATCAGAGATCCGCCGTTGAATGCTCTGATACCACTGTTGGGAAGCGTGGAACTGTGAGCCCTCAAGATCTGACGGTCTACATGATGTGGAACCTTCACGAAGCCAAAGATTAACGCTCCAAATCCAACGGCCCGCCTATTCACTACTGAGCAGATGGGTCTATTCACCCCTCTGATTCTATGGTATAGATGGCCCCGGATTACAATCTATGGCTTGGATCGTCCCAAGGACAAGCTAAATGGACAAATTATTGTGCACACTATTCCTCTCCTTTTTACTCTCAGTATTTCTTATTGATTTTACGAGAGAGTCATCCTTTTTATAGGAAAGGATGGGAGTTTGGATGAGACCAGAAGTTATCCGGTCTTATCCCTATCTCCTCATCTCATTCAAACTTGAATTTGAAACCTATCTCATAACAGAAGAGGTTGGAAGAGGCCTAAACTCATGGGACCCACCCACCAGCGATTGCTCACCAGTGGGCCCCACCGGCCTATGTCCAATAGGAGATCTAGTCTAATAAAAGTGCCCCAGCCCTTCTTTTAATATAGATCTTTGTGTTTTTCTCTTTGTTTAGTTCATTTAATAGGGAGAAACCATTGTCAGTATAATGTTGTTATGACACTTTTCTGCACCATGTCATGACCCACTAGATCAATGGTCGTCGTCACTACATGTGGCACATTTTCAGCCAAGGGCTGACAAAAGGCTGACCTGGTCTGTCAGGTTTCTGGGCCTGCATGTCATGGGCAAGATTCATAGTCTGGGCCAAGGTAACCTGGACCACAGGTTGCTTCAGTACATGGTATGGGAACAGGTACATGGTTCACTACTTCCTCCAATACATGGTAAGGTAGGGTTAGGATCACGTGCTTTGCTCCAATACAGAAGTGCATGCAATATAATTTTCGTATGTATGAATTCATACTGAAATTTATATAGAAAATGATGAAGATAATGTTACAGACCCAGTATGATCAGTGTTATATTATAACTGAATAAATAAAAGTATAAATCTCTACATTGTAACTACAAACTTGCATTAGAACTTCATCAATAGTAAGAGAGCAGAACCATAACAGTTAAAAATAGCAATCCGGATCACAAATGAGCCATAATCCTGATCGCATGATTTGGAATGGAGAATGTAGGGGGTTTGGTGATTTAGGTAACAATGATCTGGGCTTGGTCTTGTTTTAAGGCCTGAGAAGATTGTGGGGCCAGGCCTAGGCCCAAATTAAGTATGCCTTGATATTGAGGCACAGAACAAGCGTTTGTCATTATACATATTAGCTATGGCAGGTGGGACCCAATCCCATTATCAAGCGCACAGGCTAGGTACAACGCCATTGGCTTACTATAGAAATTTGAATAAGAAAATGAAAACGCTCAAAGACAGAAGTATATGACAGACATTTAGGTTTGTTATACAAGCAAATAAAGATGAAAATGAAAGCTAAGCAATGTTTATCTTCACAAGATGCATGTAACTGCACAAAAGGCATAAAAGAATTGATAGAAGAAAAGCTTTTTCTAAGAACTGGATGGAAGGAGAAACCTCTTTAATTTCATGCAGAAGAGATTGAACTTTAGTGCTTACAGACGCACGGGCACCAGTAACTCCAATTGAACTCACCTATTCAAGAAAATTAGTAGTCAGAAATATGAAGCAATCACAAAAATACTTTTAGACAGCAATACGCAGAACTCTTAACTTCAAGGATAAGAAAGTAGTCAGAATAAAAACATTTCAAGGAGCATATCAGTTTCTAGCAGTAGAATCATGTGCTGGAAAATTGATTAGTGGTGTTGGTGGTGGTAGGGATTACTATCCAAGGCATTATAGAGATCTGGATTGGATAATGAAAGTCATTTTAGAGACAACAACTGCGACGAATATCTAAAACATAGGGGACACTTCCAGAATGGAAGGAAAGGCTTTCAAATAAGGCATCAGATTCAGTGTGGGAGATGGCTCCAGAATCTCCTTTTGGGATGACATTTGAATGGGCTATACAGCTCTGCATTATCTTTCCTCTTTTCCTTTTTTCTTTTTCCTTTTGAAGGATAACAAACTTTATTGAATAGAGAAAATAAGACATTGAAGAAGTGACAAAGAATTCCCTAAAGAAAGAGACCTGCGACTATCACACTCTCTAGCTAAACATCAGCCATGTTATTAGCCTCTACATATGTGGACAATCAAAATGTTCATCCCAAGAGTTGGCACATGATTCATAAAAAATAAAGGACATTTTTTAACACCTCAAACAAAAGGCAGAAGCGAAATATTACATTCCAAGTCCCCATCCACAATCAAATATCTGAAAAATTATTTCACAAAAAAAAAAAAAGCCATATTCAATCAGAGCAGCCGGACTGGAATAGGATGATGGATGTAGTCTATCATCTCTACTCACCCCCGCCCACCCCACAAGGACCCGTGTTGTGAGAGAGGAACCATCAAAATTCAGTTTCTTCTTCAAGAGAAATTCTCTATGCTTATGGTGATTGAGAGTGTGGATGTTGTTGGCCAAAGCATTCCACATGAAAGCAACCACTCTTGGAGGCACCTACACATCCCACCCCAAGTTGCATGGGGATCCCACCCCTATTTGTTTGTTGCAAATAGGGTCACCATTTCCAAGAAGGCTCACACCATAGATTCACTAGAGGCTAGAACGTCATCTCCCGAAGCAAAAGTAGGAAATTTGTTGATTTGGGGAGTTTTTTCTTTTTTCTTTTTTTGATGGATAATCAGCTTCTTCTTAAAAGGTTAAAAGCAAAAGAAAGAACAACAACACGGGACCAGCAATAAGAAACCCCAGACAACTACCCACAAGCGACATAGAGAGAAAAAGGCACACCACAAATACACAACAACTCTTGCCACCCATATTATAAAAAACAAAAAACAAAAAACAAAAATGGATAAATAATAATTTAAAAAAAATTTTAAAAATTTTTTTTTTTAAAACAACTAGGATGTATGCTGGTCATCTTTGAAAATGAATTCTCACCAAGGAAAGAGGATACCAGAATTTGGAAATGGTCCTTTTCTGGGGAAATTTTCTTCCAAGGTGTTTTTTACAAACTAAACTAGGGATAGCCTTCTATTAGACGGGCTGCGGACAAGATCCTAACTTCAGCAACCCTCCCCCCCACTGCACACACACACAATAACAAGTGTATCACGTAAGTCAATATATACGTATATATAATAAATATGTAGGGTATTGCTAACGTTCCCATCTTCATGGGGATGTTAGCAATGTCCTAAACCTTTTAAATGGCACAGAGGGTGACCTATCGTCTATTTGAACCATTCATTCACTTATACAACTAGGAGTAAGCCATGGTGCAAGAAACGCATTGATCGGATGATCCTAACCCTTTGAATGGGTTTAGTTTGTTACAACCATCTGTTGTTTACGAGCCATAAATCACATGTTTAGAATCATTAAAATCAAAGTGTCGCTTTATCTTTTTTGAAAGATGAAGCAATATCGTTAAGGCTAATGGCCGAAAAAGGAAATAAAACACAGGAAAAATAAAAACAAAAACAAAAGGGAGCAAAGCAAACAACACAAAACCTACAAACACCCTTAGGGAGCCCACTCCCTAATATACAAAGCCACCCAATAACTAACTCCAATAACAGAACCCCTAAGGTTGTGGAAGCAGTGGTAATTTCTTTGCAACCAGATGAGCATTGCAATCCTCCACCTCGTAGCTCCAAGTAACACCCCCCCCCCCAAAATGGTACAAAGCATGGAAAAAAACCTCGATTGAACTAGGCACCACCCAACTCATGTTCACGGAAAAGGAGTAATGGATGGTCCATTGACTCCTCAACACTCAAGCAGGGAGGACAAGCATTAGGAAAGATGAAGGCTTTTTTGTGCAAGTTATCCATTGTTAAAATCCTATTCCTTCTTGCTAACCACCCGAAGGCAATGACTTTCGGAGGCACTTCATAGGACCAAATACATGATGTGTGACTTCTAACTCCCTCTGCATCAGGCCAAGACAACACCGAGAAAGCACCAGACTTGCTAAAGCACCACATAAGCGAATCCTTCATACCCGAAGTAAGTGTGATCCCATGCGATCGAGACAAAAGATCCACAAGATCACAATATTGATCCCTACAGCAGGGGGGAAGCCACACACCCCTAGAGTAACTAGCACCAAAGATATCACCCACAGGGCAGAGGTAGGCCAAGGAAGTGAAGGACAACCAAACAGGAGTTTCTCCACACCAAACATCCTTCCAAAATATAATCCTAGACCCCTTCCCAATGGCAAATCTCAACCCCCCAGCTAACAACGAAGCCACACTACCACCGATTCCATAGAAAGGAGGCCTTGTATTGGGAGGAATCCCTGGTCCACTAGCACATTGGGGAGGGGCCATGCTTGGTAACAGTCACCCTCCTCTAAAGGTTGGGAGTCCTCCATTCCGGATCTCCAGACCCACTTACCTAGCAAGGCCAACTTAACAACCTCCATATGCCTACTCCCCGTACCTCCTTCATCTACAGGCTTGCACACCTCATTCCAGTTAAGTAAATGAAATATCTTATTAGCCGCACCACCTTGCCATAAGAAATCCCTCATAAGCCCATCTATCTGAGCCAACATAGACTTGGGGCACTTAAACATAGACAAGAAGTAGAAAGGGAGATTAGAGAGGGAAGCTTTGATGAGGGTTATCCTACCACAAAGGGAGAGATATTTGCTTTACCATGGGGGGATAACTTCCTCTCCATTCTCTCCACTAACCTATCTCCGAGGTGCAGAGCAGGCTTGCCCAATCACAGAGGGAAGCCCAAATAAGTCAAAGGGAAAGAACCAGCTTGGCAACCAAAAATCTTAGCAAGTTAGGCTACCTCAACTTGAGAGATATTAACCCTGAGAAGCTCTCTCTTAGCAAAATTAATATTAAGGACATAAACTACCTTGAACCACTTGATAGTTATCCACAAATTAACCACCTTATACTCAGAAGCCTCGTAGAAGAGAAGGGTATCGTCTATAAATTGGAGATGGTTAATAATCTAAGGAAAATTAACAACTTAAAAACCTTCGAAAAGACATTCGGCTTTACCTTTAGAAAGCATTTTACTAAGGGCCTCAACCACCATGACAGAGAGAAAAGGCGACAGGATCCCCTTGGCAAAGGCACCGGGTGGCTTTTAAAAAAACCAAAAGGGGACCCATTACCCAAAACCGAAAATTTTCTAGAAGAAACATAGGAACGGGTCCAATTTTTCCACTGAGCACCAAAACCCAAGTGATTCAACATGTAATCTAAAGGACCAATCCATGTGATCATATGCTTTTCAATGTCCAACTTACATATAACACCTTGCCTTTTCGCCTTAAGGAAAGAATCCAAACATTAGTGGGCCAACGGACCACTTTCTAGGATCTACCATCTGGCCACAAATGCACTTTGGAAAGGCTAAATTACCTTAGGGAGAACCACCTTGATTCTTTGGCTAAGTATCTTAGCAATAATCTTATAAGGAACCAGACTAATGGGTTTGAAAATTTAAAGACTATTTGTACCTTCCACCTTAGAAATAAGGGCAAGCAAAGAACAACCTAACTCGGTCACAATACAACCAAAGTCAAGAAATTCTTCAGCGAAAGCCAACAACAAATCAAGCTTAATTAAATCCCAAAAAGAAGTGTTACTTTAGAATCATAATAAATACAAAGTGGGATTTATCTACTAGATATTTCAAGATGATGATTCGGCTGATTTTGTTTCTCCGGTCCATTTTCATGCTATTGATTGGAAGCTTAGGATCACCCAACTGTCATTGTTTTTGCACCATGGCTTGCTCAAAGTTGCATGAAAGAATGAACGGTTTAGATCGACAATAGGTCACCCCATGTGCCATTTAAAAGGTTTGGTGACGTTGTTAACATCCCTTTGAAGGTGGGAGTTAGCAAAACACACATAGACACAAACACATACATACATACATACATACGCACACACGCATCCATCCATTACACACACACACACACACACACACACACACACACACACACACATGCATGCATCCACCCATAGATGGATGGATCCATCACACACATCCATCCATCCATCCATACAAGCATACACACACACATTACATAGTCCAGGCACACATTTGAAGTGACCCTCTCATTACTCACAAAAGGCCAAAAAACTTACTAGATACAAGGATAAACAAAACTAATGAACCAACCCAGATCCAACTCTATTTTGCTACAAAATAAGTTGTCATATCATTGAGTTACAAACATTCCCAGCTTCCCAAAAGGGACTCCTTTGAGCGACCACCAAATTCGCCATTTACCAATGCCCATTCGATTACAAGGTGGAGTAGCCTTGTAAGAATAACTGTTGGGGATAAGATTTTATTCTAAAAATAAAAAATAAATAAATAATAAATAAATAAAAAATCTTCATTTGCCTTCTTCCATTGCCCCCAAAGGATTGCATAAAAATGCATCCTCCATAATAACTTTTTCCACTTCTTGAAAGGCCTTGCTAGGCCATTCCACCACTACACTCTAGATCAAGATATTAAAAGACCATCTCACCCCCAACCAGAGAAGGAAAGATTCCCACATTTCTTTCTCTACCTGGCATCATCATCATCACTGCCGCCACCACTACCACCATCCAAGCCTTATCCCAACTAATTGGGGTTGGTTACATGAATCATTTTCTACCATTCCAATCTATCAAGGGCCATAACTTCAATTAGAACATAGATCATTGTGTCTTTTCATACTCCACTCGCGTCCTTTTGGGCCTTCCTTTGCCCTTTTAAAGCCTTCAACTTGTACCACCTCACTCCTAACAGGTGTGATTCTTGACTTGCATTGCACATGACCAAACCATCTATGTCTACTTTCCCTCATCTTGATACCTATTGGTGCTACTCCTAAATTCCTTTGAACGCATTCATTACTAATTCTATCCTTCCTCGTCTAGCCACTCATCCATCTTAACCTCCTCATTCAACTACACTCATCCCAACACTCTATCCCATAAAGCATGGCTGATCTTATAGCCGTCCTATAAAATTTCCCTTTCAGTTTGAGTGGTACACGATCATCACATAAAACTCCAGACACACATCTCCATTTCATCCAGCCACTTGAATTCTATGGGCAACATCCTTCTCATCTCTCCACTCTCACAAATTATCGACCCAAGAAATCGGAAGCGGTCATTTTGGGAAACTTCTTGGTTAACAATCATTACTAATTCCTAGTTCCCACTCATATTGTTACTAAAATTGCACTTCATCATCTACTGTTTAATCCAACTAATTTTAAATCCTTTAGATTCTAAAGGATATCTCCATAAATCTAGCTGTGTTTATGCCCTCCCTCATCTTGTCAATTAAAACCATGTCATCTAAAAACAACATACACCATGGGATCTCTTCTTACAAATGCCTCATTGACTTGTCCATAACCAATGAAAAAAGGTACAGGCTCAATGCCAACCCCTGGTGCAAACCTACGGTAATTGGGAACTCACTTGTCTCTTCACTATTGGTACTCACATTAGTTGTTGCTCCCTCATACATAAATGTCAATATATCCTCTTGAAATTAATTTCTCTCTCAATACCTACTAGATTAACTCTTTAGGAACCCTCTCTAAGTCAATAAAGATAATGTAGAGATCCTTCCACCTCTCCTTATATTTCTCCATCACTTGTCTAAGTACAAAAATAGCTTTAGCAGTAGATCTCCCTGCTCAATTACTCGTTCCCAAAGTTTCATAGTATGGTTCATAAATTTAATCCCATAATAGTCAGTGTAGCTTTGTATATCTCCTTTATTCTTATACATAGGTACCATGGTACATTTCCTCCATTAGTCTAGAATTTTCTTCGATCTTACAATCTTGTTGAACAACTTTCTCAATCAAAATAACCTAGTATACCCCATACACTTCTAAACCTCTATTGGTATGCCATCTAGTCCAAGGGCCTTTCCTGTTTTCATCTTCAACAAAGCTTCTTTCACTTTAAACATACTAATCCTTTGAAAGTATCTAATTCCATGGACTCCAAAGTTGATGGTTCCTTCTATCTCTATGCTCTCAGAGTGATTGCCATTGAACAAGTTTCGAAAATAACTTCACCACCTTTCATAGATCTCATTATCCTAGACTAGTACCCTCTGGTCATTGCTCTTAATGCATCTAACATGATCTAGATCCCTACTCTTCCTCCCACTTATTTTTGCAAGTTTGAAGACATCTTTCTCACATTCTCTTGTCCCTAATTATTGTAAAGATCATCATCAGTCTTCCATTAGCCTCACTTACCACTTTCTTAGTAATCTTTTTGGCATTTCTATATTGATCAACATTTTCATCATTTCTAGTCCTTTGCTAGAGAATGAAACATACACACTTCTCATTAATAGCTTTTTGTACATCGTCATTCCAGTACCAAGTTTCCTTATATGATTGGATTTTCCCTCTAAATACTCATAAAACATCTTTCAACACTTTCCTAATGCACTCAACCATCTCATACTACATAACGTTCACTTCCTCCTCGACATTCCACTTTCCTTCTTCCTAAAATTTATTTATGAATAACATTGTTTTTTCTCGTTTTAAATTCCACCACTCAGTTTTAGACACCTATTAATTTCATTCCATTTCTTCCATCTCTTGACGTAAACATCCATATGCATAAACCTATGTTGCACGATCAAACTCTCTCCAGGTATCAGCTTGCAATCCTTACAAATTTGTTATGTCTCCTGAGTAGAAAGAAATATATTTGGCTTATATATAATCCACTTTTGAAAGCTATTAAATACACATCTCTATTTGTGAAGTATGTGTTTACTAGAGCTAGATTGTATGCCATAGCGAAATCAAGGATAGCTTGCCCCATCTAATTTCTTCTCCTAAAACCATATCCTCCAGGTACCCTCTCATATCCTCTACTTTCTTTTCTTACATGACCATTTAAGTCTACTAATACAAATATCCTCTCTCCATTCAGAATTTCTTGCATTAGTGCATCCATATTCTCCCAAAATATTCTATCCTCTGACTCTACCTGCAGCATATATTCACTAACAACATTGGTTATCTCCTCTCCTAACACAAGTTTTATTAATAAGATCCCATCACTTACTCTCTTAACAGCTATACTATATCCTTTAAATCTTTATTACCACTTTTCCCTACCCCATTTCTATTATTTTCATGATTGATTGTAGGATCCCAAAAAAGGCACAATGCCCTTTTAGCAGGTTATGGTCCCTTGTAATCTCTCACATAACCTTATCTTTTATTTAGAAGATTCTAGTACTTCATAACAAACCTGAACTAAATAAACATCACTACAATCAATCATGACAATTTGACATTCATGCAGAAAAATATCAGTATCACTGATTTGTAACTGAGATTTATTTAAAACCTGAAACAAAATAAACAAACCTACAAAAAATCACGACGATTTGACATTCATGTAGAAAAATACCAGTAGAACTGTTTTGCAATTGAGATTAATTTTAAAAATGACCCAAATATTTAGTACGATCACACAATCAGCAGTTTGCAAATAGTCTTAGATTCGGACTGCAAATTAATTGGAAGATATGGGGAATTGCTCTAAAACACAAACCATTGAATTTCTCTTCTGACTATAGTAGCATTGCTCCCGAAACAAAAGGAATTGTTGGATCCGTTATGACAACAAAAGATATGATCTCACAGTGGAAAACATGGATGGACTAGAATATCACTTCTTTTTTTAATTTAAAACTGTTATTTATTCCACACACACACACACACACACCAAAAAAAAAGGTTAATTAATAATGGAATGGATTGTTTATAGAAGTTCTCTGTTTAATTCTCCAAGCATATGGCAGTTCATCTCTAGAAGGAAATAGATACTATTTTCTAAACAGTTAATTTGAAAAACTCATTTTCAATGGAAGATATAGAACAATGCCAAATAAAAAAGAGAGTGATAATTTTCAATGTGGCCATCAACAGTATTTATTGATCTGGCTCAAATTCCAATATTTGAACAAAATAGCATTCTTCCAAGACTAGGAAAAAAAAGAAAGACAGTGTACAATAGCTTTAGTATGAAATAAAACAAAAAACAGAAAGGAGCTTCTCTTGCTAGGTAATGCGCAAATGAAGTTTGCCTTGGCTAAAAGCATAACAAATAATTGGATGTCATCAAAAAGATATAATGAAGCATTCATAATCAACTCTATTAGAAATGTCAATATGGAAAAATAAGTGTCATTGAATAAATAAACCTGTTGAAGTAAATCTCACCACTGCAATTCCTTGATAAAAATCAAAATTCCACAAATTCATCCACAATTGATTGAAACCTAAGCTCAACTGAGGAAAGAGGCATGACACTATAGAAACGGTACTTACGAGGTATACAAATCCTTCTGAAGCTTTAGCAATGTCTTTCATTCGATCTGTTGGAGTAGTGGGTGTTGTGAGGAGCACCTCCAATGACAGAAAGGAATTAGTATGACTTTTGTATTCTAATATAAATGGAAAGAGAGAATGATACTCAGATTGATCAAGAAGGAAAAAAACCAGGTAATTTGCCCAGTGGAATATCAATCCACTTGAACTTCTGTAAAAAGCAAATATATAATTCAAGACTCATGCAGAAAGAGTAAAGAAAATAAAACAACCAGAAGTGAACAAACCTAATATAAATAGAAAGAGAGAACGATGCTCAGATTGATCAACTAGGGAAAAAAAACCGGGTAATTTGCCCAGCGGAATATTAATCCACTAGAACTTCTGTACAACACAAATATATTATTCAAGTCTCATGCATAAAGAGTAAAGAAAATAAAACAGCCATAGAAGGGAACAAGCTTGCAACTAGAAGGCACCTTAAAACTTCATTATACTTAGGTGACTAGGTCACAGATGATCAATGTAGAATTGGCCGGTACCTACTACTTCTTGATTAAGAATTGTAAGTACTATCACTGGTTAAAGACTGGATAACAGCTAAGCGTGTTCTCTCTTGTAAGAAATCAGTGCAATAGTAACCAAAATGAATTTATTTCCTCTAATAACATCATTCGAAACACAATAATCACTTAAAGAAGAAGTGTCACATCTATCCATGCATGCATGCATACATTCATACATGTCATCCATACATACATACATTAATAAATCCATCCATCCATCCATGCATACACACACTAATACATCCATCCATCCATGCATACATTAGTACATCTAACTACCCATCTATGCATACATACACTAACACATCCATCCATCCACGCATACAAACATGCATCCATCCATCCATGCATATATAAATACACACACACACACACACACACACACACACACACACACACACAAGATCCATCTATCCATCCATCCATCCAACCATCCATACATCCATCCAACCAACCAACCATCGATCCATCCGTGCATACATACATACACACATACATGATCCATCCATCCATCTATGCATATCTACATACATACACACAAACATGATCCATCCATCCATACGCGCGCGCGCACACACATACATGATCCATCCATGCATGCATACATATGTGATCCATCAATCCATGCATACTTGCATACAACCATATATGTATATCCATCCATCAATCCATTCATGCATATACTAATGCATCCATCCACCCATGCATGACAACATGAATCCATTGATCCCTACATACATGCACAACACATCCATCTATAAGACATCTATTCATCCATCCATCAATGCATATATCCACACATACACATATACATCCATCCATACATGCAAACATAATTATGAAATGAAATAATAATTTTTTTTAAGTAAACAGATCTTTTATTTTTTTTCATAATTTTTAAAACTCAAAAAAAAAAATTGTTGAAAAATCCAACAAATCACTCTTCAACGTCCATCCATAAAAAGAAAACATTAACAAGTTTTTGCATGAAACAGTGTCAATATTTTTTAAAATAAAACAATTGTTTATTTATTTTTATTTTTATTTTTTTGCAATTTTGAAATTTTAAATATTTCAACAAAATGGAAGCATTGAAGAGGAGTGGTCAAAATTTAGTCCCCAACCAGATCCCCAATTTTTTATTTTTTAGTTTTTTGAATTTTTCTAATTTTTGCATATTTACGCACGTTTTCTCCCTTTCCCAAAATTTTCCCCAAAATGAGGGATTTGATTCACAAAAAAGGAAGGGTAGTAGTTGAAATCCACTCCCCAACCATAGCTCCAAATTTATAAAATAACTAAATATTTTTTTTTTTCTAATTTTCACATGTTTTTCCCATTTCCCAAAATTTCCCACAAATTGAGGTATTTGATTCACGAAAATGGAAGGGGAGTGGTCAAAATCCACTTCCCAACCAGATCCCCTAAAATAAAATAAAATAAAAAACTGATTTTCTATTCAAAAGAAATGTTTTTCTTGATTCCGGCCTACCAAGCTTTCAATCCGTAATTTCTCCCCCAAATAAGAGGTTTGATCCACAACAAAGGAAGATGAGGTGCTGAAATCCCTCGATTTTTTTTAATTTTTGTTTTTTTACAAAAATGGATTTCTTTTTTTTTCTGAATTTCAGACCATTTACACATGTACAGTGGGCTTTGAGATATCGCTGTCACAATTGAACCCTGGAATATGATTTACAGTTGATATTGTTTTCCCCCTTTATCTTGCATTATTGTGACAACTGACATTAAGTGCTCATGGTAATTCTAAATATTAATTAATGCTTCAGCAGCAAGTATTTACAACCTAAATAAGCCAAAGATTCAAAACTTGAATTCCCAAAGAGGGGGGGGTGCCTTACTAACTCAATTTTATTTTTAACAGCCTCTTCTCTCAAAATCTTGGTCTCCTCCAAAGGGACATCTGGCACCACAAGTCCTGCAAAGTATGATAACTATTAGGCACAATTCGTCCATTGGTCAAGGATGATTTTTATTCAGGAAAATCTATTAGCCACTAAACTAACACCATGCCAATGACTATTGAAGAAAATAAAACATCAACGGTGACCACTCATTGAAGCAATATTAGAAGGGGTATGAATCGTAAGATCCAGTGTTCGAAATATTGGTATCGTGTCACGTATCACACCCTTGGGATACAGATACGTATCGATTATCACATGGTATGTATCAGTTGTATCGCGTAATGTATCGCTGATGTCGGAAACATGGGGAAACATTGGAAATCGGTAGAATTTTTCAATGAAATTTCAGTGATTATTAAAAAAGATATCAATACACACTTACAAATCAAAACATTACAAAAGCAAAGTATACATAATAGGTTTTCTTTGTATGGGGTCCTAATCTATGCGTTGTCTAACTAAATTGATGCAAGTATATTCAAAGTTATTCATATAATTTATAAATGTAAGAAGACGAGTGGAAACACAAGCAATACATTCAAAAGCAAAAGAAGAATCACTAAATCAGGTTACATACATGTTTGATTTTATGTTTGGAGACAGATTGCAACCAATTTGCGAGAAATTGGGAAAATTTTAATTTTTTTAAAATTTTTCACAACTCGGTCCTTCTCCTCCAAATCTCAAAATTGAAGCTCCCAATCCATGATTTTTCATACAAAACATGAAAAATCATGGATTTGTAAAAAATTTGACACTGATTTAACATGATTTACAGAAAAAAAAAATAAACAAATAAAAGATCGAAAATAAAAAAATGCTCACTGGATCGAACATGTGGGATATCTCCCACTAGTGCGTTTCATATCGCACAGGTGGGATACAAGAAATATCGTGGGATATATCGGCCAATATCGTCGATATTTAAAACACCGGTATGATCCATTGTTCTAAGTACCAATATCGGCTAAAATATCAGCAGCTATATCAATTTTCCCAGGTGTGTGATAGGAAACATAGCTAGAATATGAATTTGCAAGATACCGTCGATACTATTTCCATAACAGCCAATGAGTTGTAATATTGAATTTATTGTGATATATAATATATTGGACTCAACTTTAGTTATATAGATACATTATGTTGGTTGAAACTTGCAATATTTTGCTAGTCTTAACCAAAATAAAGTATTTTAGTGAAAATTTCCCAGGTCTGTTCGGGGGGGGGGGGGGTACGCATATTCTTTATTCTGTTTAGTTTTTGAATTCTGTTTGCAAGTGTGTTTTAACAAGGTAAATTTTTTTATTCTGTTTAGTTTTTGGTTGTATTATTTGTATTATTTGTGTTTTATTGCTCATATTGTTTGGATTTGAATTATATGAACTCATTTTGGATATAATTACATCATTTATACCTATAAAAAAATTTGCATCACTCATTGCCAGCAGCACATAGTTGTCCCCTTAACAATGGAAAGTGATTATGCATAGTTTTTTTTGGGTAATGTTTCGAGTTCTAAGTGTGTAATCATGTATCTTTTAACATGTCCTAAAGTTTCACTGAAAATTTCCATCATTGACCCTAAGTTTTCCTCATACCGCCATACTTTATATGATATCTATGGTATTTCCCATTCTTAAAGGTGTGATGCCACATGAGATATCCATACATAAAATATTAGTATGATCTTATACAACTACTTTTTACCATATTACAGTAAATAAGTTGTATCAGATACCCGGGGATTCCAAAAGAAATATTCATATATTTCACCCAACTCTGCATGGATCACCATGCCAAAAGAACACTGATACAAGACAACTAACCACTTGCTCTAAAAGCTTGAACTGATAAAGCATGGCGAATCAATCCCTTTATCTCATAGCCCAGGCCCCACATCGCATGAGTTAGGATCTCGGCCGAACCCCCCTCATGGGCCCCACTTCACATGAGTTCCGCCTCATATGGGCCGCCCACCCCAAGTGTGTCACTGCATCCACAAGCCACCCCACTGGAGCCCAATGTGAAAATGCCCCTGCATTAATCACCCCTGGTGAGGAGTCTCGAACACGAGACATTCTGCTCTAATACCACTTCGATGCAGGACAACTAGCCACTTGCTCTAAAAGCTCGAACTGATAGTGCATGGCGAATCAATCCCTTTATCTTATAGCTCAGGCCCTACATCACATGGGTTAGGGCCTCGGTCGAACCCCCCTCGTGGGCCCCACTTCACATGGATTTCGCCTCACACGGGCCGCCCACCCCTAGTGTGCCCCTGCATCTCACAGGCCAACCCACTCGAGCTCGGTGCCTCGGTGTGAAAATGCCCCTGCATTAAACACTGATTGATGATCTAATCATTATAACAAATTAACAATGACCTCTTTTGTTTATTGTTATAACTATTCTTTTCCAAGAAATTAATTGTATAGTTAGGATTCTCGAATAAAAGTGACTTTTGAAAAACTTGAGCCATCCACGACCGGTTCTAGCAGATGCATCATATAGTTTTGATGATTGGACTTCTTATTATGCTTTATGGACCATGCAATTTCAAGCTATTGATAAGATAGTCAGGGTTAATAAGTGTGATCTTGTTCAGTGGCTGTAGATTTGACCACATGGACAGTTCAGATAGATGAATTAAATTACCTACTCATCCACTAGATAACAACTACTTCCCATGGGGATCATGAAAAAAGGAGGACATAAAAACATGACCTATTTTCATAAAACCGCTTGTGCTAGAAGACAATCCAACTACATTCTCATTTTTGAGGAAGTAATTCTACCCTTGCTAAAAAAGAGGATTTATGCAAATGCATTATCAGTGATTGTCCCCATCATCCAACATTCAGTGGGTTGCAGTTCGACACATTATTGACAGTAGAATCTAGTATTTCCAGAAGAGCGCTTCAGTTTAGAAGAAATCATATGCATTTTATTTTATTTTTATGTTAAAGGAGACGGAGCGCCAGGACTAGTTAGCTTACAATGCCATTTTACCAAAGAATGGTGGGACATTATCAAAGATGATCTAGAAAGGGGGGTAGAGACATGAACGCTCATTGCATCAACTCCTAAAAAAGCAGGAGCCATAGAATCCAAGATTCCCGTCTTATAAGTCTTCAAGGTAGCTTGTACAAAATCATTGAGAAGTTTCTAGGAACAACACTCCGGAAGGTCTTCAGAAGTATCATTTCTCAGGCACAAACTGCTTTTATTGCAGGAGGAGATAGAGTGGATTTATAGCCAAGGGAATTGCGGGTTAATGTCATAAAATGGGCTATAAAGGATTTCTTCTCGAGGTTGACAAGGAGAAAACTCACGATTATGTTGAATGGAAATTTCTATACTAAATTCTTGATAGAATGGGAGTGTTCGAAGTATCGGTATCACTACAAGTTTCGCTGGCTAGGGATATGGAAACAATATCGATATCGCTGATAACCGGAAATACGGCGAAACATAGGAAAACGGTGGTATTTTCAACAAAACTTCAGGAGATGTTAAAATGTACATATTTGCATATTTAGAAATAAAAAATCGCAAAAAGAATGCATACATAACAAGTTTCCATTTAATGTGGCCTTAAAAGCATGTGTTGTTGTAAGAAATCAGTCCAACCATCCCATTCGGCCTATTTAACCATCCAACCTTCCATCCAAACATCCATCGATATTACAAAATATCAACAAAAAATTATATTTCACCAAGAAATCATCAACAATTGGAAAGGAAGCGAAAGATGTTGGTCTCAATATCGCACATGTTGCGATATCGATAATATCGAGATATTATCAATATTATCAATGACAAATTGACCAATACATACAACCATGTGCCCATGAAAAAATTGAAATAATTTTTTTCTAATAAAAAAAATTAATGATATCAATACGTTGGAAATGTTATTGAAATATCATCGATGCTCTTATGAGACAAGCATTACCTAGAATTTACATAGTCGAAAATATCGGTGATACATTGGCGATATCAATGCATTGGCAATACAAGCGACACCTAGAATCTTCTTTTTTTTAACACACACACACCCCAACACACTTGCGCAATAGTGGGATTTCACCACCTATGGATACTCGAACCCTTGACCGGGTGTTGAAACTCTTGAGAGTCTACCACCGGAGCAAGAGTAAGGATCCACCTAGAATTTACATAGTTGAAAATATTGGTGATTACGTTAGCGATATTGATATGTTAGCGATACTTAGCTATTCATTGCTAATACCTGGAATTTCCAATACTACCAACGTTATCGGTATCGCTGAGCTGGAGATAAACATAATATCGGAGATATTTCGATAATATCGGAGATAATTCAAACACTCATGCAGCCAATTATGGAGAAGCTGGATCAGAACTTATATCTCATTGTGCGGGTTTTCCATATTGATTAATGGAGTCCCCATAAAAGTAGCTGTGAGATTTGATAGGGAGATTGTGTTCATAACTGTGGCAAACTCCCTAAGTAGACTTCTAGTAAGAACTTCACGGAAGGTCTTTTATAGGTCATGAGGATTAATATAAAAGGTATTAGAATAGCTCGTGCAATTTGCAGATGATGTTATATCAACTTCGGAAGCCTAGGCATTAAAAAATATCCTTGGTAATATCAACGAAAAGGATTAATCTGGCAAAAAGCAATGTAACTGGTTTGAATCTCGAAAATAATGGGGTCAATGATTTAGACCAGATTTAGCCTAGCTTCAAAACGTGAAGCGCCCCTTCTTAGGGCTATTCCATCAGGGTCATGGGGCCTAAAAGGGGCCTTTGAAGCTAGCTATTCCTTGCTGTGACCAGTGTTCGAAATATCGGTATCACGCTATGTATCGCACCCTTGGGATACAGATACGTATCGGTTATCGCATGGGATATATCGTTTGTATCGCATAATTTATCTCACTTTTTGGAAAACATGGGGAAACATTGGGAAAATGGTTGAATTTTTCAATGAAACTTCAGGGATTGTCAAAAAAAATCTTAATACACAGTTTTAAATCATAACATTGTGAAAAAAATTGCATACAATAGGTTTCCTTTGTATAGGGTCCTAAGCCAAGCGTTGTCTGATTGAACTAAGGCAACTATATTAAAATAAAATGCATAATATTTATAAATGTATCAAGACATGTATGAAAACACAATTATTATTAGGGCAAAAAAATTCTAACATCTTATTAGTGGACACTTAATTGTTAAAATAAAACCATTAGACACAATTATTATTATGTGGGCCACACCTCAATGTGTGCGTGATATATCTACACTGTCCATCCTTCTTGCCAATTCATTTTAGGACATGGGCCCAAAAATGAAGCAGATCCAATTCTCAGGTGGACCACACCACAAGAAACAGTGGGCCTTAGGAAGCTTTTAATGGTGGACCACACCATAGGAAATAGTTTTTAATAACCATTGAAAACCTTTTATGGGCCATAAATGTTTTAGATCAAGCTGATATTGCATTTTCTTTCCATCCAAATCTGTATGACCTTATCAATAGGTTGGATGTTCAATAAACATTATCATGGACACTAGGAAGCTTTTAATAGTGGAAGTTCAATGATCACCTTTTCTAGTGGTGTGGTCTACCTGAAACTTTTATCAGCTTCATTTTTTGGATCATATCCTAAAATAATATGGAAAAACATATGGATGGCATGGATGTATAATACATCTATCGAGATGGGCCCTATGGTCAGGGCCTCACCCACATCGCTGGTGGGGTCCTACTCCCCAAGTTGCGCGTGTACGCATATTTCCAACGAAAGCGGGAAGTTCCTACACTGAGATGCTAGGTGGAGCCGCCGTGATATTTGTGAGAAATCCAAACCGTTCATCCATTTTGTGAGCTCATTTTAGGTCATGCGACCAAAAATGAGGTGGATCCAAAACTCAAGTGGGTCGGACGAGAGTAAAAGTCGGTGAAAGAGTTTCCCACTGTTGAAACCTTCCTAGGATCTACCTTGATGTTTATATGCCATCCAAACCGTTTATAAGGTCATTCCTACTCAGATGAAGTGAAAACACTAGAAACATGACTTGATATGAAACTTTGTGGCCATACAAATGTTTCAAATAGTAGTCACTGAATCCTCACTGTTTCCTTGTGTGTCCCACTTGAGTTTTGGATACACTTCATTTTTTTATCACATGTCCTAAAATGAACTCCCAAAACGGATGGGCGTGTGGATTTATCACAAACACTACAGTGGGCCCCACCTAGCATCCCCGCGTAGGAACTTCCTAAGAAAGGATTTTCACGGGAAATCTGTGTCTCGTGCTCAATCCATGTGGAACAGCAATGTGGGTGAGACCCTGACTGTGGGCCCCACCATGATATATTTGTTGTATCCACACCGTCCATACATTTGGAGAGATCATTCTAGGTTATGAGCCAAAGAATGACGCTCATCCAAAGCTCAAGTGGATGCCACCACAGAAAACAATGGGGACAGTGACGACCACCGTTGAAACCTTCCTAGGGCCCACCATGATGTTTATTTGAGATCCAACCTATTCATAAGTTCATGGAGATATGGACTATGGGAAAACACAAATATTAGCATGATCGAAAACTTCTGTGGCCCTCAGGAAGTTTTTTATGTTAAGCATTCAATTCCCACTATTTTCTGTTATGGGGTCCACTTGAGCTTTGCATATGCATAGTTCTTCGTCCCATGACCTAAATTGATCTATCTAAACAAATGGACGGAATGGATATAAAATATATACATCAAGATGGGCCTCATCGTATGGGTTGCACCATCTTAAGTGCAACTGGAGTTGCACCAAATCCAGGAGGACTTAGAATCGGAAGCGGATTGCGTACTAAGTAAACTCTATGGGGCCCACCATCATTCATGCATTTTATCAACTCTGTCCATCCGTTTTATCATATAATTTTAGGGCTTTAGACCAAAAATTAATCATATCCAAAGCTCAAGTGGACCACACCACCTGAAACAGTGTGAATTGAATTCTACCATTGAAAATTTCTTGGGGGCCCACAGAAGTTTTAGATCAAGATGATATTTGTGTTTTCCCTTCATCCATGTCTGTTTGATCTTATGAATAGTTTGGATGACAAATAAACATCACTGGGGTCCTTAAAAAGGTTTTAACGGTGGAAATCAATACCTCCATTGTTTCCTTTGGTATGGTCTACTTGAGCTTTTGATATACTTCAATTTTGGGCTCAACCCCTAACATGATGTGTAAAAACGGATGGACGGAGTGGATAAACCACATGAATTCACAGTGGGCCCAACAGAAATTACTCAGTACCATAAGAGCGTACTAAGTAACTCAGTATGCAATCCAATTTCCTCATAATCAAAAGAAGAAACCCAACTCTTCTTCTCTATTAAAGGCGCAGCCCGCAAGCCCTGCGATTTCAAATCCATTCAAAATCCCAAAAATCTCTCTTCTTTCTTTCTTTTCTTCAAAATCCCTACCCAAATCCCAAAAACCTCGACGAAAATCTGATTTCTTTCAAAGCGATTCTATTCGGAAGGGAAAAAAAAAAGGGTTTTAAGCTTATCCGGCATTGTCGACGACTGGCCCACCAAATCTAGTTGAAGGCCACCCCTTCAGGCAGATTTGAGGCAAGAGATTTTTTCCTATTTATTTTTTTTCAAATTTCTGGAATAGTAGGTGGTTATGAAGATATTCCAACGATATCGTGTATGCAATCAACGGAAAAGTCATGATAAATGCCAATATATCATCGATATCGGCAACATCGCATGATATTTGATGATATTTGTGTGATATATCACACGATACACAGGATTCCGTGATTTTTTTGTATTTCTGAGGGAAATCTTAGGGGTTTCGTATCGCCGACCATCGATAACGATAATATCGGCCGATAGCATCAATATTACGAACACTAGCTGTGACTGCTAGCGCGTGTTGGCTTCTTTGAAGTTGAGCTGAGAAACAAAAACGAGTTGCTAACCTCTCCCTGAAGCATTTGGGGAAACCTTTGTGCATTGGAAAATCATCTCAGGAAGTGTGGGATGCCCTAATAGAAAGGTTCAAATGAAAGCTACTGTGTAACAGAAGAATTTTAATTGGGAAGGATGACCATGTGGCATTCGTGCACACCCACTTTGTGAACTAGTCAACTTACCACCCAAGTGTAGTCAAACTACTAGAAAGAGAAGGAAAACACACAAGATAGACTTGAAGGCAATAGAACTTGTATTACACTAGAGAACTCGAGAGCTAACAACTTTTGAGGTTTTTGAGATTGATGATGACCCCACTTATAAACACTTAGGTCTAGAAACCTTTGTAACTTTATATGAATAGCTAGGATGGTTCCTTGTGGTGATCATCCCACGACTAGGAATACACTAAAAACCTTGTAGATAAATTCTAAACAACTCTTGCTAGAAGATCAAAGAAGTCTAAAATATTTTAGGGAGATCTCTACAGTATCTAGACTCTTCTACTATGTACAAGCCTCTCTCTATATATAAACAAGTAGCACCATAATTGGCTAAGTCACTAATTTAACCTCCTGCAGATGTTTGGTCCATGATAATGTCCCCCGCCTATTGTGTTGCCCCACTCGTCAACCCTTCATTTGATGATCTTCTATGTCGATTACTTGAGTTGTCATTGGGTATTGCCATCTCGTGCTTGACTCCTTGTTACCCTCAATTAGATGCAAGGCTGAGATAGTCCCAATCTTAGCATTCCCCTTTCCTCTATTCCTTATTTATGCTTTCATTGGATTATTTTGGAGCAATAGGGGCTTATTGTGGTGGAAATTGATCATCCAATTTGATATTTATTTGAATTCTTATATTTATATTTCAATTTCAATTTCACCTTCATGCTCTTCCTGTGGTAAATATGTTCCTCTGTAGAGACATATATGTGCCTATGTAAGGATATTTTGGACTTCTTAGTAAAAAAGAAAAAACAATTAATTAGTCTACCACAACATTTTTTTCTTTTTTTGTCAGCTTGTTAGTACACCCCACTATCAGTTGACACTTCACTATTAGCCACCCCCACTAGGGACCGATACCAAGACCTCAGTGTTGAAACGAGGTATCTTTCACTCAGTCTACCACTTGAGCTATGAGACTTACTAGGACATTCACTCTAATCTTCTCCTCATATTGCTCCTCCTTCCTCCTTCCGTTGCTCCTCTTCTCCTTCTCTTTCTTTGCCTCGTCCTCCTCTTCCTGCTCCCTCCTGCTCATCTCCTTTTCATTTTCCTATTCCTTCTCGTTCTCTTGTTGTTGCTCCTCTTCTCCTTCTCCTTCTCCTTTTCCTTCTCCTTCTCCTCCTCATGTTGTTCCTTCTGCTTCTTCTTCTCCTTCCTCCTCCTGTTGCTCCTTTTGCTTCTCTGTCCTCCTTCTGTTGCTCCTCAACTCCTCCTACTCCTACTGCTTCTTCTCCTTCTCCCTATTCCTTATCCTCCTCCTACTTCCCATGCTCCCTCTTCCCCTTTCTCCTCCTATTGTCCCTTTTCCCCCTCCTCCTCCTCCTCCTTTTCATGCTGCTCCTTCTCCTGCTGCTCCTCCTCCGCCTATTGCTCATCCTTCTTCTGCTTCTCCTTCTCCTCTTTCCATCCTGCTCCTCTTATTATTGTTGCTTCTCTTCTCCTCTCCTCCTTCCTCTTATTCCTCCTTCTGCTTCTCCTTCTCCTCCTCCTCCTCCTCTTATTGTTGTTGCTTCTCTTCTTCTCTCCTCCTTCCTCCTATTCCTCCTTCTGCTTCTCCTTCTCCTTCTCCTCCTCCTTTCCCTCCTACGTCTTCATGTTCTTCTCCTGCACATGCTTCTTCCTCTTCTTCTCCTCCTCCTCCCACTCCTCATGTTGTTGTTGCTAGAGGAGGAGCAACGGAAGGAGAAGGAGAAGCAAGAGGAGCTTCTGCTTCTTCGTCTTCCTGCTTCTGCTTCTTCTTCTTCTTCTTCTTCCTCTTCTCCTTCTACTTCTTCTCCATCTTATCCCCCTCCTCCTTATCCTCTTGCTTCTTTTGTTTCCTCTCCTTCACCTCTTCCTCATGCGTCTCCTTCTGCTCCTCCTCCTCCTCCTCCTTATTCTCCTTCTTCCAATCCTCATGCTTCCTCCTCCTTCCTCTTCTTCCTGTTGCTGGTCCTCCTCCCTCCTCCTGTGTCCTTAATGTAGGGGCATTTTCACATTGGGCGCAAGTGGGGTGGCCTGTGGGATGCAGGAGCACACTCAAGGTGGGCGGCCGTGTGAAGCGGAACCCATGTGATGTGGGGCCCATAAGGGGGGTTCGGCGAAGGTCCTAACCCATGGGATGTGGGGCTTGGGCTATGAGATAAGGGGATTAATTCGCCATGCATTATTAGTTCGAGCTTTTAGAGCAAGTGGTTAGTTGTCCTACATCAAATTGGCATCAGAGCGAGAGGTCTTGTGTTCGAGACTCCTCACCCAGGGTGATTAATGCAGGGGGCATTTTCAAACTGAGCTCGAGTGGAGTGGCCTATGGGATGTAAGGGCACACTCGGGGTGGGCGGCCCATGTGAGGGGGGTGGCTCATGTGAAGTGGAATCCATGTGATGTGGGACCCATGAGGGGGGTTCGACTGAGGTCCTAACCCATGGGATGTGGGGCCTGGGCTATAAGATAAGGGGATTAATTCGTCATGCTCTATCAGTTCGAGCTTTTAGAGCAAGTGGTTAGTTGTCCTACATCAGTCCTCCTCCTTCCCGCTCCTTCATCCTCATCCTCCTCCTGCTTCCTCTTCCTCCCCCTGCTTCTCCTTCTTCCTATCCTCATGCTTCCTCCTCCTCCTCCAACTTCTTCCTCCTCCTTCCTCCTCATGCTTCTCCTTCTCCTCCTCCTACTTCTACTCCTGCTTCTCCTTCTTCTTCACCTTCTCATTCTCCTTCTCCTCCTTCTCTTTTGTTTAAAGTGGCTTAGGACATGATGGGGATTCTTGCTTTAGTTATTAAGGGTGTTTTTTACATTATTAGAAAATTCATTATATAAAAACAAAGAGTGGTCCAAGGCGTTAACCCTAATTTTGGGTCCCCTCTCTTCTCCCAACCTTCTCTTCTTTTCCCTTCCTCTATACTTCTACATAGCATCAGAGTATCCTTGTTTCTTATTTGACATTTTCTTCCTCCTATTATCTGTTTATTTCTCCCTCTTTTTTATCTTTTGGTACTTCTCAACCCTCTTGTGCTGAAAATCTTTTTTCCTTTCTCTGTGTGCCGAGCCTTTTTGTAATGGTCCAAGTGTTAGTTGGTGAATGAAATCAACATAATCTCACCTCTCGTATGGTTATTAGGAGCATGTGGGCTGCTTGCCCTTGTTGGATATCATCTTCGTGATCATCTTCATCCATGGCCGGTTCGAAAGTGTAAACGTGTGGGCTGTTCTCTCTCCAAGCGTGGTGTGCTCATTGTGTGAAGCGTACTAGCGGTGTGTTCGTCTATCATGTCGCCCATGTTTGTGCAAGACCTGTTGTATTTTCCTTTTCACTTGTTCTGATGGAGATGAAAAGTAATCCGAAATCTAGTTCATGAATCCATCTGATTTTTTTAGAGTTCAGTTAACCTCTATTAAATTAAATGGAACAACCCATCTCCAATGGTCTAAGTCCATCCAAGTATTTCTAACGGCCAAGGGAAGATTAAGATATTTGACTACAGAGAAACCTAATGAGAGTTCTAGTACTTATAATGTTTATGGACACGACAAAGGAAGTACAGGATGCACTGCGAGAAATGTATTTAGCCAACAAAAACATCTCTCATACATATCAGTTATATGAAGAGATATTTAAGCTTCAACAAGGTGATAAATCTCTAGGTGAATACTATTCCAAACTCAAAGAAAATGTGGGAGTTGAATGTGTATCAGCCTCTTATTGCTGATTTGGAGAAGCTACGTCAACAATATGAAGAGTTTCCTATGGCAAGTTCTTATCAACGTTGAAAAGTGAGTGTGAACCGGTTCGTGCTCAAATTTTGAGTGACAAGGATGTGTCATCTCTGAACGAATTGAATGTTTTCTTCCAGCATGTATCTCTATGCTTTTAGGAGTGGAGCCAATGACGGTTTGGCTTTAACATCTTTTTACCAGTCGAGGCTATGGTGGTGGCCATGATGGTAGAGGAAATCAAAGTGGACGTGGCGAGATGGGAGGAGGTTGTGGACCTAAAAAATACATGCATTGTGGGCTCTCCAATTACGCTGTTAAGAATGTTGTGATCTCCATGGAAAGTCGGCATACGCTAATCAAGCATCTTAAATTGGAGAGAACAGTAGGCCTCATCTAACTAGTTCTATGTCTACAGCTCCGCAATCACGTATGATTGGCGAAACAGTTACACTAAAGAGCACACGAAGTTGCTGAAAAATCTGCAGAATCAGCCCATTCCTACCATTTCTGCAGCTGCTTCTACCCCTACAGCTACATTTGTGATTTCAAGTATGGTATGTTTAGGATCCAAGTTCCTTGCTCCATGGGTCATTGATTCTGGAGCATCTAACCATAGAACAGGTGAGTCCAGTGTGTTTTCCTCCATTGATACATCGTTAACGGGTTCATCTATCACTCTGGCAGATGGTGCCCAATGCAAAGTATGTGAAATGGGTACTATTCATACAAGGCCTTCCCTTTCATTATCGTCTGTCTTGTTTGTTCTAAAATTTCCTTCAAGTCTTTTGTCTGTTGTCTGATAGTAAACTTACCAAATTCCTTAATTACTTTGTCACTTTCCATCCTTCACATGTGTCTCATGTCAGGGTATAATTATTTTGTTACATTTGTTGATGATTTCTCGATAACGATGTGAATTTATTTAATAAAAGACATGTATGAATTATTGTATATTTTAAAGACTTTTCACTTGGAAGTACAAAATTAGTTTAATTCAAAAGTGTATGTGTTTCATTTTGATAATGCCAAGGAACATATGTCCCAAGCTTCTAGTCAGTATTTTTGAAACATGTATCCTACATCAAACATCATGTGCAGGCACCCCATAATAAAACGATGTTGCAAAACGGATAAATCGTTGCCTAGTTGAGGTAACTCATGCTCTATTAATTCACACAAATGTTCCCAAATTTTTTAAAATGATGCAGTACTCACGGCATGCTTCCTGATAAATCAAATGGCCTCGTCTGTTTTAATGGGTCGATCACCTTATCAAATATTAATCCCAAATACTCCGTTGTTTTCTTTTCCTCCCAAAATTTTTGGATATGCATGCTTTTTTCATCAGTTGAAGTTGGGCCATGAAAAATTAGATCCTCGAGCAGTTAAATGTATTTTTCTTGAATACTCGCTGACACAGAGGTTATCAATACTTCACTTTGAAAACAATATGCATATGCAGATGTTACTTTTTCTAGTCTACTCCATTCTTCTCAAGGGATAGTAAATCTCTTCATGCAGAAGTCGTGCATGTACCCACTGTAAATGAAGAAGACATCATCCAACCTCCTCTCTCTGCCGACTCTTCCATTCACACTGCATCTCAGTTGAAGGTCTACTCATGACAAAAATGAGTAGATAATGAAGTGCAATTAATTATGACGTGCCATCCACCCATATCTTCTTCCAAGCGTTATGATCTAGTGAATTCTCCAGATATGTCTGATATTTCTATTACTTTAAAAAAAAGGTAAGCACGCATGCACCGATCACCCTATCTCTAAATATATGTTTCTTTTAACTGCTTATCTCCAAATTTCCATAAGTTTGCCCTATTCTTGTCTTTTCATTCTATTCCCAAGTCATATAAGCAAGCATTGCTACATAGGGGGTGGAAACAAGCAATGGAAGAGGAAACGGTTGCCCTTTATCAGAACAACACTTGGGAACTAACTAGTTTACTTACCAATAAATGTGTTGTTGGTTACAGATGGGTCTACACAATTAGGTTGTATACTAACGGTATGATTGAATGTCTAAAGACTCGCTTAGTTGCTAAGGGATTTCAAACCCTTTGTGTTGATTACACTAAAACCATCTCTCTTATGACCAAGTTGCACTCTGTTCGTATTATACTGTCTGTGGTTGTTAATCATGACTGGCCCCTCTTCCAATGATGTAAAAATGCCTTACTTCATGGTGATCTGACAAAGGAAGTTTATATGGAGAAATCACCTGGATTTGTTGCTCAGAGGGAGTTTGACAAAGCGTGTAAACTGTGTAAGGCGATTTATGGGTTGAAATAGTCTCCGCGTGCATGGTTTGACAAATTCGACAAAGTTGTGTTGAATTATGGCTTTGTTCGAAGCCATATTGATCATTATGCTCTTTTCACATAAAGGTACTGTAAGACCCGTAACCTCGCAAGACCTTCCGTACACTTCTACATAAACAACGACATGTTCCCAGTGGACCAGATCGATAAGTTTTGATCGTTACCCTACTTTTGTACCGCAATACCTCGAGACTTGTACCTTAGCGACCGCGCAGGCGCTATGATTCCAACACCACACGGCACGGCCCATTTCGACCCTTAGATTAGAAGTTACAATTTTGGCACAATCCGAGGTGGGCCGCACAATTCATGCGGGCCCCACTTGCACAAATCCCCATGTTGTCAAATCAATCAATCAACCCATCCATCAATCAAGCCATCCATCACTCATGTCACTCTCTCCCCATTATTCAAATAAACCCATGCCATTCTCATGCAACCCATACCCCTACCTATGCTAGCCATCATTCTCTTATTTTTTTCTCCCCATTTTACCCCACCATCTTCCCCTTATTCCCTCCCTATCCTAAAATCTCTACCACAATAACTCCCTAACTCCCTCTCATTTTTACCACTTCCTAGCAAGAGTAGAGAGGGATTAAGAGAGAGAGGGAAATATTAGAAAGATTAGGGAGAAATTAAGAGAGAGAGAGAGAGAAGAAAGATTAGGGAAAGATTAAGAGAGAAGAAAGAGAGCTTGTGAGAGTATTAGGAAAGATCAAGAGAGAAAGAGTACGAGAATAGAGAAAAGTGAGATTAAAGAAGATTAGGGGTGAAGAGGAGCTTGGTGGGCCATCCGATCGCCGATCCGAGACGATCTAACTGTCCATCCTTCTAAGTGAGTGCATGGAAGGATCTAAACCCTCCCATTCTTTGTGATTTCTCAATTTTGGTGGGCCCATAAGGGTGGGACCCACCTTGATTATGTATTGAGTATGTGGTGGACCCCATAGTGGCGGGGGGCACCCCGATGGCCGGATTTTTTTCCCTTTTTTTCCCTTTCTTTTCTTATTCTCATGGTGTTGTGGGACCCACAAGTGGGCCACACTATTGGAGAGCATGTCCCGCACGCTATCATAGCGTGGACCACTTTGTGTGGCCCACTGTGATATTTATTTTCTTTTTAAACCAATTGATTGTGTAAGCACACTTAGATGGTGAAAATACACTAAAAATTAATGTGATCCAAAGCTTCCTGGCCACACCATGAGTTGAACATTCAAATGGATGGAGTAGATTTCCTAGGTGGGCCCTACCTCACCCTTAAAACACAAAAGAGGGGGAGGGGTAGTGGCACCATGTCCCTAGACACAACAACATCCAAAGACATGTCTCTGTCTCTGCCACCATTCAACTTCCAAAGCTACCATGTGGGCTTATCTCATGGGCCCCATCATGATGTGTGTGTGTGTATCATCCACACCATCCATCCGATTTCCCTTCTCATTTTAGGCGTTGAGCTCAAAAATGAAGCTAATCTGAATCCCAGGTGGGCCATACCACAAATTCTAGGGGGGTGGGTTACCCACGTTATTTCTTACTTTGCATGGATGTTAATTTGGAGTGAGTTTTCACTCGTGGGACCCATATTGATGTATTTCTTAGATCCACACCATCCATCCATCTGTTGGCTCATTTTCGCCGTGGAGCCCAAAAATCTACCCGATGCAACCATCAGGTGGACCACACCACAACCGATGGTGGTAGTGGGAGCACCCCCTCACATCAACCATGAGGACATGGGTGGGGCATCCCAACCATGGACCCCACCTTGATGTATTTGTTTAATCCACGCCATCCACCACCTTCCCTGTGTCGTTTTAGGCTATGAGACTAAAAATGAGATAAATCCGAGTTCCTAGTGGATTGCACCGAGGGAAACAAAGTCCCACTTTCCGAACTTTCTAAGGCCTACTATTGTGTGTATAAGTGGTGGACCTATCCATCATTAGACTCCTTTGGTCCATAGAGAGTTGGTCGATATAATGGACGGAATGGATTATCCACTAGTGGACCCCACATAGTAGAATAAAATAAAAATAAAGGAAGAAAGAGAAGAACAAAAAAAAAAAAGTAAGTCACTAGACGTTTTTGCCAAGTGACGGTGAGGGTGGAAGCTTCATTAGGCTACCACCACACGTGGACCCCACCATGATGAATTTGTTTAATCCATACCGTCCACCATCTTCTCCATATAATTTTAGGCCATGTGCTAAATTTTGAGGCAAATCTGAGTCTCGAGTGGGCCATACTAAGGGGAACAATGCCCATCTATTGAAACACTCTAGGGCCCACTTTGGAGTCCCTAATCATCCAAACCAGTCCTAGTCAGAGTCTATTTGACCTCATTCGAGGTGGCCAAGACGGTGGACAGATTAGATTTTCCACTTGGGGCCCACATTCATAGTGTATGCAAAACATACTAATAACATGAAAAATACATGAATGCCATGCACGTGGGAGTTAACCCATTCTTGGCCAAATTTTGGGTCTCACAAGTGGGACCCTATTCTGATGTTTATATTGAATCCACACCATCCACCGTCTTTGAAAGATCATTTTAGGCCATGGACCAAAAGATGAGACAGATTCGGGTCTCAAGTAGGTCGTAATGAGGGAAACGAACCATTGCTGTTGAAATCTTCCAAGGCCCACTATGGAGTCCCTATTCGTCCAAATCAACCCAAATCAGAGCCCATTAGACCCACTCGAGATGAACTACACGGTGAACAGAGTAGAAAATCCACGTGAGGCCCGCACTAATGGTGCATAAATAAAAAAGAGAAACAAAGGAAAATGGAAGGTGTCACTAGGCTTTATTGCCAATGACGTGAAGGAGGAAGCCTCCTTGGGCTGCAACCCACACATGGGACCCTACATGATGTATATCATATCCACTCCGTTCATCTGTCCTATCAAACCATGTTAGGCCATGGGCCCAAAACTCAAGTTGATCCAAATCTCAGGTGGGCCGCACCATAGGGTAATATGGGGCTAGAAACCTCTTGGACTTTGGGATTTCTTGGTTTTGGGATTCCTTGGACTTGGGAATCCCTAGTTTTGGGATCCCTTGGACTTGGGTATCCCTGGAATTGAGATCCCTTAGGTCTTTGGTTATATTTGGCATCTTTAATTCAAATCCTTAAATTAGTTGACATGTGAATGTTGAAACTATGTTTTTATTAAAATCCATTTAGGCATATACTTTGCCCGAACTGATGAAATCCCAAGACTCAGATGGGCCATGAACATATGATCACATCCTAGTGACGAACCAATGATCTGTATCAGTCGATTTACGTTAGCAATGATCAGACGGTGTAGATCATTCTACCAAAGTAACTATAGTGATGTCATTGATAATCTGATTATTTTGGGACATCATTAGTGGGTCATGTGCCCAAATGGATTGGTAGCCTAGTGACACACGTGTTGTACATGTGGGTGTCCATTCAGGTCACTCCCAATGGACCCCGCCTTGTTTTATATATATATATATATATATATATATATATATATATATATATATATATATATATATATATATATATTTTATTCATGCCTTGCAGGCTACATGAGAAGCTGATGTTAGTCTAACGTGGGCCATACCACATAGACTTCCATATTTCTAGTGGGGCATGTCGTTCATTTCTCACTCTCTATATATGATGTGCCGATTAAGGTTAATTATTGTCTGATATGTGACACACTAAGAACATGCTTAGTATAATGACATCATGTCTAGACATATGCCCATACGCATCATTTGTATGCATGTTGTGGGTGATGATTGATCATAGCATATGCCATTGGGCTGAGCTACTTAGGAGACCCCATATGAGATAGGGTTGCCCCACATGATCGCGCTGTACGCGCGGGTTTGATGCATGACTTGGATGGTATGACTCATGCATTTCGCATCTTGTATGTCACGATCACCTAACGCCCTAGCGACATCAGGGTTATGGCCTCCACAAGCATATCGTGGATGGTCAAATTGGATACCGAAAATATCTGTTCTAGCATTAGGGCGCTATGGATGTCCTTGGGTGAAAGTCTCTAAATCCTTGTGGTACCAGTAAGATGCTTCAACGTCGAGACCGAGTGGATAACATGAGCGCCCGAGTGCCGAATACCAGTAGGCCGCGTCTCCCACTGTGTCATAGTTGATTGAAAAGGGGTGTGACCTTATCCGCTCAAGGTTAGGGGGCTGTAAGCTAGGTTGAGTTTGACCAGCTCATAGATGAGTACGCTATTAACGAGTCGGGTGGGCATTAGTATACTACTGGCAAGGCAGATAGTGAGGTCTCTTCCACTCACTTGGTCAAGCGCGCGATGGGTCGGCAGCCAGTGTTGGAGTGTACTAGACCCCGATGATGTTTCTAGTGATGAACCGTACTAATACGTGGACTAGTTGAGTATTGACATGCTTGTGTTGCATCTCTAGCATATGACATTCGGCCATGTAGGCCTTGCATTACATAGCCTTGGTATGGCTAACATCATTTATAGACTTGCCAGTTTAGCCTTCCATCATTTCCGCTTACTCTGACATTTGTATGCTTGGCACATGCATTGTGCACCCATGCACGCACTCTCTAAGCTTCGTAGTGAGCTTATGCACGTTCATTACGTGTAGGTTATGCTAGACCGCAGCAGCATTGAGGTAGGAGCATATGCCTGATCTTTTGGAATTTTGTTATATGATGTATTTCCCTTTCAGCACTATACTCAAATATTATATTAGTGGATATGTGGTGATGATGTTTGAGTGACTTGGGTACACTTGTGATTATGCTCCTTTAAAAAAATAAATAAATAAATAAATAAATAAATAAAAATCCTGAAAATCCTCCTTGTAGGATCCCAGGATCGGAACCTGGCGCATGGGAGCTGGGAGCCGAGAATGGGGTACTCGGAGGCTGTCGGCACCGGATTCGACGGCCAGGAATTTTGTAAGCCCGGTTCCCGAGTTTGGGGCGTGACAAGTACCTCAGTCTTCATTGTGCTTGTAGTATATACGGAAGGTATTGTTTTTGCAAGAAGTGAGAATATGGAGATTGAAGAGCTAAAGAAGTACCTTCAATGACATTTCCTCACAAAAGATCTGGGTCATCTTTGATACTTTCTTGGTTTAGAAGTAGCCAGATCTAAGAAAGGGATTGATCTAAATTTAAACGGAAATATGTTTTGGATTTGCTCATGGAGACAGGTCTTCTTGGTACGAAGCTAGTCGATACACCAATGGATCCTAATCACAAACTTGTAAGTGATCAAGGAGATGCAATGGAAGACCCATGGAGGTATAAAAGATCAGTTAGAAAACTTATCTACTTAAGTATCCCTTGACCAAACATCTTATATTGTGAGCATGGTAAGCCAGTTTATGAGCTCTCTGAAAGTACCTCATGTGGACGCAGTTATTTGGATTCTGTGATACCTTAAAGGAGCATCAGGTTAGGGAATTTATATAAATGGAATGATCATCTTCAGATCATAGGGTACTTTGATGTAATTTGAGTAGGTTCTTAGCATATAAACAATCTATTACTAGATATTGCATGTTTGTGGAAGGAAATCTAATCACATTGAAGAGAAAGAAGTAGAGTGTGGTGGCCCAATTAAGTACTAAAGCAAAATATAAAGCAATGGCTCATCCAACCTATGAGTTAATGTGAATCAAGAAACTATTGTAAGAAATGGGGTTTATGGTGAATCTACTTGTGCAGTTATTTTGTGATAATCAGATTGCAGCCTACATTTTGAACAATATGGTCCATCATGAAAGAACTAAATACATTGAAGTTGACTGTCACTTTATATGTGAGAAGGTTTCCAGTAGCGAAATCTCTACGACACATAACCGATCTCAGGATCAACTTATTGATGCGCTTACCAAGGCTCTTCACCACAGGCAAGCTACACTCATGTACTCCAATCTTGGCATCGACAACATCTACGCTCTAGCATGAGGTGGGGTGTTAATGGATGTGGATGTGGGCGGGACCATTGTACGACCCACCTAGGCTCACTTAGATTTGTTTCTATGCTTGCTCTTTTACTTATAGTGGTTTGGACATGATGGGATTTTTCTTTTGCTATTAAGGGTACTTTTGTCATCAGTAGAAAATTCATTATATAGAGGAGAGTAGGGGCATCAACCTTGAATTTTAGGTTCCTTCTCTTCCTCCTCTTTCTTTCTCTTTCTCTATACTTCTACAAATAGAGGAGACACTTTGAGGCCAGCAAGTAACAACTGAAAAGTCATTGTCCGCTAATGCCTTTAACTTAATAATAATAATCGTTTTGAAACAAGCAACGGCTAAACAACCGTTGCACACATTGGCTTTTAGGTAGTATGAAATGTATTTCAGCTTGCTTCAACTTATTAAGTTTTTTTTTGTTAGCCGGGGTATTATTTCTTGAGGGGCCTGTCAGAATCGTTAGTGGTATATAAGGCCTGGTTCATAGAAACATAGAATATTTAGGAAGAATTCAGTCGGAAAAAGAAATTCCTATCATGTGTATTCCTTTTGAGTTTCGAAATATGAACATGGGAATAATTGAAAGGTTTGTTTAATCCAAAGGTGATTGTAAATCTTACTGGATACCTGTGGAATTTTGAAACATAGATTCTTTTATTAAACAACAATTCACAAAACGATCTAACAAACAAGTGATACAATTTGATTCAAAATCGTTAGTGCTATATGAGGCCTGGTTTGTCAAAAATGGAATATTTAACAAGAATTCAGTTGGAAAAAGAATTTCCTATCATGTGTATCCCTTTGAGTTTCGAAATATGAACATGAAAATGATTGGAATTTTGAAATGGAGATTCTTTCATTAATAAAATATTCACAAAACTATCTAATAAAATACTCCTTAGCTCACCTCCACCATGTTGGCATTGAAGATAAAATCACAAGTAATTCTCTCACCCGTGTTTGCTTTTACTTTTCTATTGTATGCACCAAGGCAAGACCTCTCTCTCTCTCTCTCTCTCTCTCTCTCTCTCTCTCTCTCTGTTTTGCAAGCAAAACCTGTTAACAAGGATTCAGATAAACTATATGTATGGAAAGAGATAAGTGACCATTTCATGAACTGAAAAGGATGGGCACTTCAAATGGTGGCACAAAATGGCATGGTAAAGCTAGTTGGTGGTAGAATAACAACATGGTAATGTTGCCCAGTAATCGAACAACATGGTGAAGTCCTCATTGCCAACCTTGACCGAGAAAGAAAAAGGAATGATTCTAGTTAAAATAACACGTTACAAACATAGAAACCAACAAAATTTCCTAAACATGGTGTATATAATCAATGGGAAACATGTAGAAAATTAAGCATACTATCCAAAAATAGATAACACCATGCCAAATTCCTAATTTGCTAGGAAATTCGGATTTCAGTGGAAAAGATATTTTCTCCCTTGTATTCCAATACATTAGCAAAAGTTGACATAAACAATGACACACATACATGATTTTGATATATAAATATGATACATGGATTCTATTGTATCAAAACATGAAATAAAGGCAATTATTTTAGTTGAGGTAAATTACCATGTACACCAGCATCTTTTATGGTAGACATGAACTCATGAATTCCGCGCTTAAGAATTGGGTTGTAATACGTGAATAAACTGATTGGACAGGATACTTGAGGAACCACCTGCAATGAAAGCCTATCTCAGAACTTAATAGCACACAATTCAAACTTGCGCATTGTTAAGAAGTTCAAAGTAGAAGAAAACCATATAGGTTGCTAGAAGGATGTATGCGGACCAGATTTACATTACAATACAAGGCATGAAGAATTAAAAGGGAGACCATGAACCAAAAAAATTACAAAAGCTAGAGAATTAGTATTTCCCATCTACCGGGGATACAGGTCAGTGTCTAGTA
This sequence comes from Magnolia sinica, assembly GCF_029962835.1. Taxonomy (NCBI): domain Eukaryota; kingdom Viridiplantae; phylum Streptophyta; class Magnoliopsida; order Magnoliales; family Magnoliaceae; genus Magnolia; species Magnolia sinica. Next base: position 27,062,099 of record NC_080582.1, on the reverse strand, counting down.
AGAAAATATGCATGCACAAAACACAAAAGAAAGTAAAAGATGATTAATGTGTCGGAGAAACATGGCTTCATGAGACTTTTAATGTGGTAAGTATGATGGAGATGAACCATTACAGAATGATGTTAGGCTTCAAATTATTATTAGCATTTCAAATGGGTTTTACCAAGACCAATTCAACGAATTAGCTGCGCGCAGCAAGAATTTTTTTTATTTTTTATTTAATGTAAATAACACAACTTTGTGATAGAAAAAGGACAAACAGCAATCCTCAAAAGGTAATGGATACTGATTGACAACATAGACATGTGAACAGAAAAGATTGACAACATAGACATGGTGAGCAGTAGGGCTGTACACGAACCGGGCTAGCCCGGTTAACTCGCTCGACTCGGCCCAACCGGGAACTGAGTTCGGGTCGGGATGGGTCATTTTCTTTAGCCCGAAACTGAGTTCGGGCCGAGTTCGAATAGGTCCCAGTTCAGCCCGACTCGGTCGAGTGGTGTGTGTGTGTGTGTGTGTGTGTGTGTGTGTGTGTGTGTGTGTGTATTCAAAACTCTACCCGTCCCTTTCCCCTTTACCCTTCTGAGATAGTTCACCGCCCATTTTTGAAGTAGCAATGACTCATCCACCTCACAGACGTATAACTTGAACGGCCTAGATTCATCCAATACAAAAAGGAATTATAATGTCCTGACTAGTTAGATTTTTTGTGGAGTCTATAGTTCAACTATCTAAACCGTTAATCGAGGGCCTTATAATGGGACGTGGATTACCTGCCAAAGCCCTTCCCATGAACTTGTTGTAAGATCCGAACTTGCCCGATTGCTGACCGGGCCAAGTTCCAGCTGGACATGTTGGCCCGGTGACCGGGCCGGGCCGGGTTCGGGCTGGGTTTGGCTGGTGATCGGGCCGGGCCGGGTTGAGCCCAGTTCGACTCGGATCGACTCGTGTACACCCCTAGTGAGCAGATTAGGTGAGACCCCGGCCTCACCCAAAATGGCGCGGCCCTTACCGTGGGGCCCACCTTGATGTACTTAATTTGTATCCACGCTGTCCATCAATTTATCCAGATCATTTTAGGGCATTATCCCAAAAATGAAGCATATTCAATTATCAGGTGGGCCATACCACAGGAAACAGACCATTAATGGGCTACAAAAGTTTTGGATCAAGCTTATATTTTTATTCTTCATCCGGGCTTATGTGACCTTATCACCAGATTGGATGGCAAATAAACACTGCAAAAACATTAAGGTGCGCCCTAAGAAGTTTTTAATGGTGAAGCGTTCAATCACCACTGTTTCCTATGGTATGATCCACCTAATAATTGGATCTGCTTCATTTTTGGGATAATACCCTAAAATGATCTGAAAAAACAGATGGACGGCGTGGATACAGATTAAGTACATCAAGGTGGGCCTCATGGTAAGGGCCACACCATCTTGGGTGAGGCCAGCGTCTCACCTAATCCGCTCCCATAGACACCCTAGCCTTAATCTCACTTGAATAAAAACCCATTTCCATGTATGTAGCTACGTATTTAACAATTGCCACATAGCTGCATTCTTAGAGTCATCTCAAACAATTAACAGGACTTAAAATATACAAGACTCTAAAATAAGGCAATCCATGTTTTGATTGACATTAATTCTGCATATAGCTCACATCCCCTCTCCTAACTAGACCAGAAAAAACAAGCTTGTCAAGCCTTTCTCAACCCTTACCACTTCAATACCTGAATCACCTTAAAATTCTAGCCACCCAAATGAGGAAATCCATCAATTGATTTTCTTCAGAATCTTGCTAATATCTTGAATAAGAGAAATCCAACTCTTTGATGTAAGATCTTTGTGGTGAAATAGGACGTTTATAAAAGTAACGAAAAAGGATTTGCTTAGTTTTGAACTGACTGGAGATGGGAGCATGGATGTTGCAGTTTGGAATTTTTGTGAATGATGCTATGATCTTAGGATTATGGAAGGCCCAACCATTGACCAATGTAACAAAGATCCATCATCAATAATGATTTTTTATCAATGACAATGATAATTTGCCTTTTGCCTTTTTTCAGCATTATCCTAGTACCACTAACATGCTTTTTGCTGCCTGATGTCTTCCCATCCAATTCTTCCATACATGTTCTTTCGCCCTTGTTTTACTGATTTTTTCAATAATTTGATGCGATGAAAAATTATCATACTTGTTAGAGTACACAGTTCTGTGTATACGTGCAGAGCATGATATTAGTGGAATACACTGTTTAAGGAAGAGAAGAGGATAAGTTCCACTGTGAGATTTAGTCAAGAATAAAAAAGAAGATAGAGGAGAGAAAAAGTGGATACATGTGCGTGTGCGTGAGTGTGTGCATGAGAGAGAGAGAGGAGAGAAGATGTGGATACATGTGCCTGTACTGTGTGTGTGTGTGTGTGTGTGTGTGTGTGTGAGAGAGAGAGAGAGAGAGAGAGAGAGAGAGAGAGAGAGAGAGTTGTATATACATCTCTCCTCCTGAGCACTTCATCTCCTAATTACAAAGGGCTAATGAGATAATTATCATCTGAATCAAAGCACATAAAAAATAACTAAAAGATATACACCAACAGTATGGTGCTCTGCACGTACACACAGAGCTGTGTACTCCTAGTAAAACTAAATTGATTCACCAAGCGAAGTTTCTCTAGTCAAATATTTTGGTCATTCATGTAATGTAATTATGGTACATGTGGATGCATTGCACATAGGTTAGCAGATAGTTTTGCAAAAGAGGGTTCATCTAAATTCTCATTTTGTATAGAGCAAAACCAACCCTTTCTACAGTTTCTTTCTTCTTTTCGCAATAAAACTGTTAACTTTATTAGAAACTGACTCTAGCATCCTGATTTTCAACAACTCCATTTCTTTGTGTACAGACTGTAGAGAGAAGGAGAGACATAGATATAATTCACAGACAAGTATTATCTGTATCACAGTGATCTGAACAGTTGTACCTCCTCCAACATGGAAACTATAGCATCAAAACTGATCCCTTTTGCTAGAGCGCGGGTAGCAGCAGCCTGGAATCAAAATGAAACACCAAGACATGGCAGGAAAAGGAAATGAAAAAATGAAACACCAAGACATCTCGGGAGGAATGAAAAAACAGTGGCAAGAAAGTTGCAAGACAACCACACCTGGATAACTGGGCCATCTGCCAATGGATCGGAATAGGGTACACCCAATTCAATGATGTCTGAACCACAGGTATCAAGTACTTTCAACGCTTCTGCTGTTGTTGATAGATCAGGATCACCGGCAGTAATATAAGGTATAAGTGCCACCTACGCATCATTCATATTCATTAGAAGCTAAACTATGTTGAATCAAACAGAACAATCGACTGATTCAAGATTACACTATTATCGCAAAGAATTAAAACTGTCCAATGATGTACTCTCAAATCATATATCCATTTGTTATTTTGACAAAAATGTATAAAGAAGTGCAGAACAGAACATATCACAAGAAAAAGGGTACCCCCAAATCCTCCATCAAAAGTTTCTTCTTGAGTTTGCATATTGATCCTTGGCAGTACATCTTAAACAAACAATCTCTATGAAATTCAGCAAAAAAAAAAAAAAATCTTTAATAAAAAAGAAAGAAATTCATCATCATTTTGCCACTACACTGGACTCTTGAGAGAGACTGTGTGTGTAGTCATTTAATGAAAGAAATCATTAAAATGCAGCATTGAAGAAGGGGCCAAAAAAAAAATTGGAATAGGATTGCTACCAAGAGCAAGCACATCAATTCCAAAGTTCACCAAGAAGAGCTGATCAATCTAGAAATGGTAAACCACACCAACAAGCTAGTTGATCATATGAAACTTACTAATAGAAGTTTCCCTCTACTAATATATCATCATTGTCTTTGGATTCCAACTATTCTTTTTCTCCCATTCGATTTTTTGTCAAGATGCTCAAATACCAACCAGTAAACAATGAAACAGCTAATACTCTACTGTGCAAACTTCCCTCCATACAACTTTCCATTATACGATCAAAGATCACCTAAACAAAAAGAACCAATATAGAGTAATTGCACGTACTTCTTTTCCTACCATCCGATTATCAACCAGATGAATGAGCCTCAACAGATAAACAATCAAAAAGCTCAAAAGAAGAACATCCTACGACCAAAATTTTCCTTTTCAACCATTATCCAAAAGATGAACAAGGCATCAACTAGTAAACAACCAAACAACTAGTGTACCATTACATATAGTTCTTTCTACCACAAGTCAATCTACATGAAACAATCAAACACAACAAATAAGAAACCAAAGCAATTAAAATAACAAATGAGAAAATTTCGCCACTTTTCTATAATCACAAGCAGGCTTATGAAAAATAAAACAAATTCGAAATGATCATAGAATAACAAACAGGTTGTACTCTCAAACTGCATCCTTTTCTCTAACACTTTTCTGAAAATCTAATGTATAACAACTCATACAACCCAACAAATAATCCCAATCAAATGGTCATATCAACAGGATAAAGCGGAATTACATGAAACACCACCCACATATTGCCACAGTATAAACATGTTTCCATTTCTTATAAAGGGAACCAGTGTTTTCGTAATCCAGACCATTGGCTCATTGTGTCCCACCATGGATGGACTCTGAATAAATATCTCCTTCATAGGACAATCTTAACATTTTGATTTGTGGCATGCAGATAGACAGCTAAGAAGAGAATTACAACAAATGTCCACATTCAACCGAAAAGGATCCTGATATCGGTCACAGTCATCATCCAACCGGGGATACTTTTGGGGATTCTCTGTCCACCATGAGACTCAACAGACTAATCGTCTGAATTACCGAAGCATAGGCCCGCTTGTCAGAACTGAAAATCTCTGAAAACTATGAGAAGATGCAGGCCGCGTGTCATATAATTCCTGCACCATTAAAATTATACAAACAACTGAAAATCACAATGACACAATTCAAATATCTGCAAACGGCAAAAAAAAAAAGCATAATCGATCCAAAGAAACCCAAAAATCGAAAATAAGAAACATCCATTCACCAAAACCTATGAAAAACCAAGAAAATGGATGAAACGGTTGAAAAAAGAGCCACTGAAATCATACCCACACCATAAAACCATTTTTCTGAAACAACCCAATTCAAAATGCAGAATGAAAAAATCGAATTTGACTAAAATAGAATCCGAAAAGCGAATATACGAAATACGGATCAACCAAATCCATGCAACCAACTGAATCACCGCAGCCCAATTCAAATCCCATCCACGAAACATCCATTTCGACTAGAGCAAAACCCGAAATTCAAAATTAAGAAATGCCCACTAAACAAAAACAACATAAAAGCAAGAAAATGACTGAAAATATGTAAAAAGAGAGCCAATTGGAGAGATTCAAATGCTCACTCTGCCTTGTTTCTTCAATCTGGAGAAGGTTTCTGAAATACCCGTGGCCTGAGAGAGAGTGAGAGAAGCCATTGGAGTGAGAGTTTTCGCAGAGACGATGGATTTTGGGGTGTGGGGATTGAAAAAACGGAAGTGAGACTTTCTCGATGGCAGAAAAATGGAGGTTTTGAGAGCAACAGCCATTTCTGTCCGGAAAGCAGCAGCAGCTCTGAGAGAGCGGGAAGAGGTTTTAGTAGCTGTAGATACTCGGCTGCGTATGACACTTGATGCGCTTACACTACATGCCTGTGACCCGTGTTACCGCAATCCCCCGTAATCCGGACGCGGTTTGGCTGATGACCCAGATAACTGATGTCAAAGTTCTGTGGGCCCCACCATGATGTATTTGTTTTATCCATGCCGTCTATCCATTTTTCCAGCTCATTTTAGACCATGAGCCTAAAATTATACAAAGCTAAAGTGGACCACACCACAGAAAACGGTGGGGATAATGACGTCCACTGTTGAAACCTTACTCGAGCCCACCGTGATGTTTATTTGTCATCCAACCTGCTCATAAGGTTACCGGATGAAGGGAAAACACAACTATCAGATTGATCCAATACTTATGTATCCCCTCAAGAAGTTTTCAATAGTAAGCTTTCAATCCCCACTCTTTTCAGTGGTATGGTCCACTTAGTCTTTGGATCTGTCTCATTTTTGGGATCATATCCTAAAATGAGATCGAAAAATGAATGAACGGTGCGGATAAAACACATACACCACGGTCGATCTACAGAGCTTTGACCCCCACTAGGTGGCTGATGTTGGGGGTCATCAGCCAAACTGCGTCCAACCTGCAACCCCATGCTCTGCGGGGCCCACGGTGATATTTGTGTTATATCCACTCAGTCTATACGTTTCTACGGGACCGAAAACGAGGGAGATCAAAACCTCAAGTGGGCCACACCACGAGAACAGTGGGACTGAAACATCCACTATTGAAACCTTCCTAGGCCCACCGTGTGTGTATACGCCCACCTGAGTTTTGGATCTGCACACTTTTTGGGGTCATGGAATCAACGGAGCTATTTGCAAGGCAATCCAGACCGTCCAGACGACAGATACAAATATGGATGGAGCATAACCGAAAAATTGCATTGAAAAGATGATACTAACCATCTGATTTTTCCATTCGTGTTCGGACCAATAACTATTTTTACTTTTGACTGTCCATCTAATAGACACTAAGGGCATGTTTGGCCGGGCGCTGGATATGAAATTACGACGACTTTTGACGGTTATCCATGAACATCTCATCCCACCGACTGTTTGGACAGTCGACTGGCGCCGCCCTCGTAAACCGCGCGGGTTATCCATGAATCAGATTTGGCAAATCCCTCTACCAGTTTCGTCATCCCTCCATATCCCATGGGATTCGCGAATGGATATGGAAGGACGGTCTTTAGACGGTGGGCGCAGGAGACCAGTCGGGTGATGGAAGGGATGACTCTAAGCGATAGCTGCCGTGCATGTGATTATAAATTGAGAGATGCTGGTTGGTGGGGATAGGCAAGAGATCGAGAGGTGAGTCCTCTTCCCCTCCTTCACTAGCCAGGGTGTTGACGGGCACTGTTTGCTAGTTGAGATTAGGTCATTCTTCTTCCCTGTCGTTCATAGCCAGAGTGTTGACGGTCAGCGTTTGCAGGTAGGTAACCGAACCAACTCATAGAAAATGGGTTTTTGCAACCTCTGTTGTGTTTGTGCCCTGTTTTTGCTAATAAACATGTCTTCAAATCAGTTTTTGGATGGGTTCAATGCTGGATTAGGATTTTTAGTTTCTTTTGAGGAATTGGAAACCAGTTATCATGAAAATGCTCCACATGACCAAGATGGCCTAATTTAAAATAATTGAGGTTGTGTGGATTGGCTGGGTAAATCACAATAACTGATTTACCCCTCAGATTTCATAAACCATTATTCACGCATGGAAAAATTGATCTCACTGCCCATCACTAACAACTTTCCTAAACCCACACGCCTATGGAGCCCTGTCCATCCACATGCAAGCACGCATGCTAACATCAGGTGGGTAACGGTGGGCTTGACGTTTTGGATGTATCCTCAAATGGACTGGATGTACAAGAATGCTTGCCAAGCTTTGCATTAGGTGGGTAACGGTATGCCTGATGTTCTGGATGTATCTTCAAATGGACTGGCTGTACAAGAAATTATTGATAGAAACAATTGTTTTGGCCATTCTTTTGCATGGTGTGGCCCGTGTGAGGAACAAGGTGGCGTGTTTTTAGGCCAATGAATATGAACTGCAAGGCTGGACAGATATAAATTCATCGGATATGGAATTTGTAAGACCCGTGTCCTAGCTCGTACCGTTCCGTAGGCTTCCGCGGTCTTTCCGGTCGAATTTCAGCGACCCGCGATCTTCTATCGGCAGTTGCGCGCGACCCCGATTCGTATTTTGTATTCCAGAGTCGGCTCGACCCGAGACTTGTATCAGTACGACCGCGCCGTCACCACGGTTCCGACGCCGCGACTCATGCACCGACCCGATACACAGGCTAGAAGATGTCGGCCTGCGTTCAATTCGAGAAAACACCGCGCGTTGCGAACTTCGAGAGAATCTCTACTAAATATCAAATCAATCCCATCAATCAATCAAAGTACACAACTCATCAAATCAAGTACCCTATCCCATCTCCAAGTACACAACACCATCCCCAAAGTCAACTTTCCCATCCCATCTCTTACACACCCCCATCACTCATCCCATCTCTCTCTCTCTCTCTCTCTCTCTCTCTCTCTCTCTCTCTCTCATTTTCCTCCCAAGCAACTCACGTCCACCTCCATGAGAGAATGCCATGTGTGGCCCACCTTCCTACCTCTCATCTCTACCATCAAAGCCTCATCTCAAGCGATGGATAACATTCTTTGGAGCTATAGAACGCGTTGATAGAAGAAGGAAGAAGAAATCTCGAGGTGGGTATTTCCTAAGGTTTGATTTGTATGATTTGATGACTTGAGGGCCCACTTGTGGTGGGACCCATCTTGATGTATGTGTTATGATCTAGGAGGGGCCCATAGTGGCGGGGTCCCTCAACTATACCGTCTATCTCTCACTCTTTTTTTTAATATGGCGTGGGGCCCACCTGATGTGTACAGCACATCCAGACCACCACGTGGACCCCACTATGGTGTATGTATTTTATCCATGCCATCCACTTTGTGGACCCCACCATTTATGTGTTGTATGCACACCATCCAGCAGCAGGCGCTGCTAGACGTAGGCAAACACAAATATCAGGCCGATCCAAACCTGGTGGGCCACACTGGCGTGGTCCCACCTTGATGTATTATATTCTCAAACCGTCCATCTTCTGGACGAGCAGTGCACAGCTGCTGTATTTAATGTCAGCAAGTTCCGTGCGTCTGACCATGAGGCGCCTGTTATATCTAAACTGTTCGTATGGTGGGCCAGATGCCCAGCAGCTTACAGCTGCTGTATCTGCGCCAGCGAGGTTTGTGTGGGCCCGATCAGCAGGTATATGTTATATCTTAACCGTCCATCACGATGGAGACCCAGCAGCATGTAGCTGCTGGATTGATGATGTCAACAGATCCGTTCATCCAATGACTAGTGCCTGGACGTTGGACATTTCTGAAATAAATAATAATATTATATTATTTATATAGTTGCCGTATTGGAGACAGCAAGTCCAGTGGAACCCACCTGATGTGTGGATCCCATCCTAGCAGTCCGCCCATCTGGATGGAGCCCACCTTGGTAAATGTGTCCTATATCCTTACCGTCCATGTCTCTGGACAGTGGGACACCTTGATGCATGTGGCTTATATCCACACTTGCCGTACATGTCTCTGGGATGTGGGGCCACCTCACATGTGTGACTCGTGTGAGGGTGGGGCCCACCTACATACATGTGAATACCCCACCTTGCTGTACGTGCCTTACACCCAAACCGTTCATCCCTCTGACCACTGGTCTGTAGTTTTTTTGTTGTTTATATATATATATATATATATACCTAATGTAGGACCCACGGCTGATGTATGTGCCACATCCAAACCGTCCATCACCTGGACGTGGATCCCACTTGCTGCAAGATGCCAACAGCGTGTGGGTCTGATCATGGAAGTATGTGTATATCCACACCGTCTGTCCATTTTGATAGACATGTGGATCATCGTGATGTATATGTTTTATACCCACGCCGTCTATTTATTTTTCTTATGGTGTGGGGCGCATTGAGATATATATGTCTATATTCGCATCGTCCATTTGGACGGTGCTGATTGGAGCCGGCCTTGATGTATATGGCCTTCCATGATGCATGTGTTGTATTCACACTGTCCATCAAGGAAGGTGGACCACCTTGACGCAGGTGCTGTCCAACACGTGGGCCACCTTGATGCATGTATTGTATTCACTCCATCCATCTGTGCCGGACAATGTCTGGACAGTGCTGATAATGTTTGGACAGTGTTGGACAATGTTTGGATGATGCTGATTCACCTGGACAAAGGTTGGACAGTGCTGATCATCATTAGTGGGCCAGGTGCCCCAAGGAACGATAGTGTACAGTGATGCACATGTTGCACCTACCATCATGGAAATGTTTTTTTAGCCTGGTCCAAGCCCACTTGAGGCCCATTGGTGCGGCTCATCCACGAAGCCCATCAGGATGTATTTTTGACTCATGTGTAGGGCCCGCCTATTGTGTATTTGAAGCCCATGGGCTGTGGCCCAATGTGATGTATTCGAGGCCATGGGCCCACTATATGTTTAACCCTATGTGGGCCACTCCTTGGGAGCAATGTTGGTTGGATGTCCACATTGATGGGCAATGATGGTTTAATGTCCACATTGCGACCTTCCCTTAAGCCTTGATCGATCGATCCAGATTGTTGTGACCGATTGCCGACTTTGATTTACATGATCAATTTGTCGAGGCTGATTATCGATCGAGGCTGATTATCGATCGAAGCCGGATTACCGATTTTGATTTATCGTGGCCGATTGCCGATTATCGATCGAGGCTGATTATCGATTGAGGCTGATTACCGATTTTGACTTGTTGTGGCCGATTATCGATCGAGGTTGATTATCGATTGAGGCCGATTACTGATTTTGACTTGTTGTGGCTGATTGTCGATTATCGATCGAGGCTGATTATCGATCGAAGCCGGTTACCGATCGATCGAGGCTGATTATCGATTGAGGCCGATTACCGATTTTGACTTGTCGTGGCCGATTGTTGATTATCGATCGAGGTTGATTATCGATCAAGGCCGGTTACTGATTCTGATTTGTCGTGGCCGATTGTCGATTATCGATCGAGGCTGATTATCGATTAAGGCCGATTACCGATTCTGATTTGTCATGGCCGATTGTCGATTATCGATTGAGGCTGATTATCGATTGAGGCCGATTACCGATTTTGACTTGTCACGCCGATTGCCGATTATCGATCGAGGCTGATTATCGATTGAGGCCGATTACCGATTTTGACTTGTCGTGGCCGATTGTCGATTATCGATCGAGGCTGATTATCGATCGAAGCCGGTTACCGATTCTGATTCGTCGTGGCCGATTACCGATTGCCGATTATCGATCGAGGCCGATTATCATGGCCGATTGCCGATTATGATTGTTATGGCCGATTAACCGATTATCGATCGAGGCCGATTGCCGATTATGATTGTCATGGTCGATTGACCAATTATCGATCGAGGCCGATTATCGTGGCCGATTGCCGATTATAATTGTCATGGCCGATTGACCAATTATCTATCGAGACCGATTATCGATAATGATTGTCATGACCAATTGACCGATTATTGAGCGAGGCCGATTATCGTGGCCGATTACTGATTATGATTATCATGGCCGATTGACCGATTATCGATCGAGGCTGATTATCGTGGCCGATTGACCGATTATCGATCGAGGCCAATCATCGTGACCGATTGTGGATTCCGATTGTGATGTATATTCTACTCGTATTTGAGGCCTGTTATGATGTGTATTCTACCCATTTTTAAGGCCCAATGTGATGTATGTGAGGCCTATGTGATGAGGCCCTTTGTGATACATTTGAGGACCAAGCTATGGAGCCCATTATGATGTATGTTAGGCCCATGAGAAAGGCCTATTGTGATGTATTCATGGCCCATTTGATGTATTCGAGACCCATGTGTAGGGCCCACATATCATGTATTTGAGGCCCATGAGCAGGGTCCGCCTGTTGTGTATATGTGGCCCTTAAATTAGGCCCACTGTGTTGTATATCAGGCCTTTGTGTGAGGCCGTGGGCCCATTATATGTTTAGCTCTATGTGGGCCATTCCTTGGGGGCAATGTTGGTTAAATGTCCACATTGTCGAGGTCGATTGTCGATGCCGGTTGTTGGTACCGATTATGAGTATGTGACAGCATAACATCATCATACATGCCCATACGCATCATTTGCATGTTTGTTATGAGATATGGTTGACCATTGCATATGTCATTGGACAGGTTGTTATGAGACTCCCTGATAGGCGGAGGTTATCTCACTGAGCGCACGGTATGCGCATAATTGATGCATGACTGGATTGTATGACTCATGCATCTTGCATTGTGTGCCCTAGCGACATCAGGGCCGTAGCCTCCACAGACATATCGTGGATGGTCAGATGGGACACCGGAAATGTTTGGTTCTAGCATACGGGCGCCATAGATGTCCCTGGGTGAAAATCTCTAAACCTCCGAGGTCAGGAGACGCCCCAACGTCGAGACTGAGTGGATACATGAGCGCCCGAGTGCCGAATACCAGGAGGTCGCGTCTCCCACTGTGTCGTGGTCGGTTGGGAGGGGGTGTGGCCTTACCCGCCCGAGGGTAGGGGCAATACTAGGCTGAGTTTGACCAGCTCGTGAATGGGTCCGCTATCGACGTGCCGGATAGGTATTGGCAGACTATTGGCCAGGCGGATAGTGAGGTTTCTTACGCTCACTTGGACTGTGCGGCTAGGAGAGCGACAGTGCTATTTGGAGTGTATAAACCCCGGTGATGATCCCAGAGAGGAACTGTACTGATATGTGGACTTATTGAGTAGGAGTTGCATACTCATGCATTCATCTCATTCACCATCCACTCGGGCTGGTGGTGCATAACTAATTGATGTGTTCCTTCGCATGGCCAAGATTTCGGTTGGGCGCGCGACTAACTTGAGATCAGGAGTTTACCACATTGAGTCTGACTATCCAAATTTAGGTATGGGACTGGTTTGGATAGAAGTCCCCTGTGATGGACCCCTTAGCCTGCGATACTACGTACTACCATCCCGACTTCACTCCAGCTTGGTCATTTCATTCGCACCACATATTGCATTGCATCTGCAGTACTTAGCATTTTGGATTACCGTGTTTCTGCATTTATGTGGTCTCGGTACAGCTGACGCTATTCGTGAACTCATCAGGAATTACATATTGCATCGCATCCTCGACATCTGATATTTAACTCTTTATGACTCCTTATTTGCATAGCTGTCTGATATTGCGTATTTTGATATTAATTGACTCATAGACTTGTCTGTATTTTCGCTTACTCCGTTATCATATGATTTATGATCTTGTCAGTATTTCTACTTACTCTGATAATTCATGATCTTGTCCATATAGCTGTTTATTTCGATATTGTACGATTTATGGATTACAAGTATTTCCAGTACCGTATGATGATGGCATTGCATTGAATACTTGGCATTTATCTTGTGCACACACTTACACCACCCTTTAAGCTTTCTATAAGCTTATGCACGATAGATGCGTGCAGGAGATGTTAGGCTGCAGCATTGTTGAGCTTGGAACGTGCAGCGGTCTTCTGAAGCTTGATTTCTGATATATGTATTTCCCTTTCAGCATTGTATTCAAATGATTATATTAGTGGATATGTGATGATGATGTTGCCTCTATGATTTGGGTATACTTGTGGTTATGCTTATTACGAGATAAATGTACATTGGCAAAAAAAAAAAAAAATCCTCCTTGTAGGATCCCAGGATCGGAATCTGGCGTATGAACGCTAGGATCCGAGAATGGGGTACTACGGAGGCTGTCGGCACCAGATTCGGCAATCGGGATTCCTGTGAATCCGATTTCTGAGTTTGGGGCGTGACAGAAGTTGGTATCAGAGCATTACTTGGGAATACCTGATGATAACATCACATATTTGTTGATAGACACCCTACATTCTATGATTGCTGAGAACTTAGAATGATTAGATCCCCGAGTTCTCATAACTTAGAGATTTTTTGATATAGTTCCCTACCTTTGAGATTATGAGGCTGCATAGTATTCCCGTTTTAATTGTTTCTAGTCCGAGACCTGAGGTTCAGTAAGGGTCACCATTCTATTGAGGAGATTTCTTGGGTGCACAAGACAGAGGTTAGAGAACCCTATCTCCATTTGTTCATATATTGATTATGCCTGTATATGTTTATATCGATGCTTCCTTCTCTCTTACCTTGTCCTGTGTGATAGTAAATTTCGAGGACGAAATTTTTATAAGGTGGGTAGAGTTGTAAGACCCGTGTCCTAGCTCGTACCGTTCCGTAGGCTTCCGCGGTCTTTCCGGTCGAATTTCAGCGACCCGCGATCTTCTATCGGCAGTTGCGCGCGACCCCGATTCGTATTTTGTATTCCAGAGTCGGCTCGACCCGAGACTTGTATCAGTACGACCGCGCCGTCACCACGGTTCCGACGCCGCGACTCATGCACCGACCCGATACACAGGCTAGAAGATGTCGGCCTGCGTTCAATTCGAGAAAACACCGCGCGTTGCGAACTTCGAGAGAATCTCTACTAAATATCAAATCAATCCCATCAATCAATCAAAGTACACAACTCATCAAATCAAGTACCCTATCCCATCTCCAAGTACACAACACCATCCCCAAAGTCAACTTTCCCATCCCATCTCTTACACACCCCCATCACTCATCCCATCTCTCTCTCTCTCTCTCTCTCTCTCTCTCTCTCTCTCTCTCTCATTTTCCTCCCAAGCAACTCACGTCCACCTCCATGAGAGAATGCCATGTGTGGCCCACCTTCCTACCTCTCATCTCTACCATCAAAGCCTCATCTCAACCGATGGATAACATTCTTTGGAGCTATAGAACGCGTTGATGGAAGAAGGAAGAAGAAATCTCGAGGTGGGTATTTCCTAAGGTTTGATTTGTATGATTTGATGACTTGAGGGCCCACTTGTGGTGGGACCCATCTTGATGTATGTGTTATGATCTAGGAGGGGCCCATAGTGGCGGGGTCCCTCAACTATACCATCTATCTCTCACTCTCCTTTTTTTTAATATGGCGTGGGGCCCACCTGATGTGTATAGCACATCCAGACCACCACGTGGACCCCACTATGGTGTATGTATTTTATCCATGCCATCCACTTATGTGGACCCCACCATTTATGTGTTGTATGCACACCATCCAGCAGCAGGCGCTGCTAGACGTTGGCAAACACAAATATCAGGTCGATCCAAACCTGGTGGGCCACACTGGCGTGGTCCCACCTTGATGTATTATATTCTAAAACCGTCCATCTTCCAGACGAGCAGTGCACAGCTGCTGTATTTAATGTCAGCAAGTTCCGTGCGTCTGACCATGAGGCGCCTGTTATATCTAAACTGTTCGTATGGTGGGCCAGATGCCCAGCAGCTTACAGCTGCTGTATCTGCGCCAGCGAGGTTTGTGTGGGCCCGATCAGCAGGTATATGTTATATCTTAACCGTCCATCACGATGGAGACCCAGCAGCATGTAGCTACTGGATTGATGATGTCAATAGATCCGTTCATCCAATGACCAGTGCCTGGACGTTGGACATTTCTGAAATAAATAATAATAATATTATATTATTTATATAGTTGCCGTATTGGAGACAGCAAGTCCAGTGGAACCCACCTGATGTGTGGATCCCATCCTAGTCGTCCGCCCATCTGGATGGAGCCCACCTTGGTAAATGTGTCCTATATCCTTACCGTCCAGTGTCTCTGGACAGTGGGACACCTTGATGCATGTGGCTTATATCCACACCTGCCGTACATGTCTCTGGGATGTGGGGCCACCTCACACGTGTGACTCGTGTGAGGGTGGGGCCCACCTACATACATGTGAATACCCCACCTTGCTGTACGTGCCTTACACCCAAACCGTTCATCCCTCTGACCACTGGTCAGTAGTTTTTTTGTTGTTTATATATATATATATATATATATACACACCTAATGTAGGACCCACGGCTGATGTATGTGCCACATCCAAACCGTCCATCACCTGGACGTGGATCCCACTTGCTGCAAGATGCCAACAGCGTGTGGGTCTGATCATGGAAGTATGTGTATATCCACACCGTCTGTCCATTTTGATAGACATGTGGATCACCGTGATGTATATGTTTTATACCCACGTCGTCTATCTATTTTTCTTGTGGTGTGGGGTGCACTGAGATGTATATGTCTATATTCGCATCGTGCATTTGGACGATGCTGATTGGAGCCAACCTTGATGTATATGGCCTTCCATGATGCATGTGTTGTATTCACACCGTCTGTCCATTTTAATGGACATGTGGACCACCTTATGCAGGTGCTGTCCACCACATGGGCCACCTTGATGCATGTATTGTATTCACTCCATCCATCTGTGCCAGACAATGTCTGGACAGTGTTGATAATGTTTGGGCAGTGTTGGACAAATGTTTGGATGGTGTTGATTCACCTGGACAAAGGTTGGATAGTGCTGATCATCATTAGTGGGCCAGGTGCCCCAAGGAACGATAGTGTACAGTGATGCACATGTTGCACCTACCATCATTGAAATGTTTTTTTGGCCTGGTCCAAGCCCACTTGAGGCCCATTGGTGCGGCCCATCCACGAAGCCCATCAGGATGTATTTTTGACTCATGTGCAGGGCCCGCCTATTGTGTATTTGAAGCCCATGGGCTGTGGCCCAATGTGATGTATTCGAGGCCATGGGCCCACTATATGTTTAACCCTATGTGGGCCACTCCTTGGGAGCAATGTTGGTTGGATGTCCACATTGATGGGCAATTATGGTTTAATGTCCACATTGTGACCTTCCCTTAAGCCTTGATCGATCGATCCAGATTGTTGTGACCGATTGCCGACTTTGATTGACATGATCAATTTGTCGAGGCTGATTATTGATCAAGGCCGATCATCGATTTTGATTTATCGTGGCCGATTGCCGATTATCGATCGAGGCTGATTATCGATCGAAGCCGGATTACCGATTTTGATTTATCGTGGCCGATTGCCGATTATCGATCGAGGCTGATTATCGATTGAGGCTGATTACCGATTTTGACTTGTTGTGGCCGATTATCGATCGAGGTTGATTATCGATTGAGGCCGATTACTGATTTTGACTTGTTGTGGCTGATTGTCGATTATCGATCGAGGCTGATTATAGATCGAAGCCGGTTACCGATTTTGATTTATCGTGGCCGATTGCCGATTATCGATCGAGGCTGATTATAGATCGAAGCCGGTTACCGATTTTGATTTATCGTGGCCGATTGCCGATTATCGATCGAGGCTGATTATCAATTGAGGCCGATTATCGATTTTGATTTATCGTGGCCGATTGCCGATTATCGATCGAGGCTGATTATCGATCGAAGCCGGTTACCGATTCTGATTTGTCGTGGCCGATCGCCGATTATCGATCGAGGCTGATTATCGATTGAGGCTGATTACCGATTTTTACTTGTCGTGGCCGATTGTCGATTATCGATCGAGGCTGATTATCGATCGAAGCCGGTTACCGATTCTGACTTGTCGTGGCCGATTGTCGATTATCGATCGAGGCTGATTATCGATCGAAGCCGGTTACCGATTCTGATTTGTCGTGGCCGATTGCCGATTATCGATCGAGGCTGATTATCGATTGAGGCCGATTACCGATTCTGATTCGTCGTGGCCGATTGCCGATTGCCGATTATCGATCGAGGCCGATTATCGTGGCCGATTACCGATTATAATTGTCATGGCCGATTGACCAATTATCGATCGAGGCCGATTATCGTGGCCGATTGCCGATTATGATCGTCATGGCCGATTGACCAATTATCGATCGAGACCGATTATCGATTATGATTGTCATGGCCAATTGACCGATTATTGAGCGAGGCCGATTATCGTGGCCGATTACTGATTATGATTATCATGGCCGAATGACCGATTATCGATCGAGGCTGATTATCATGGCCGATTGACCGATTATCGATCGAGGCCAATCATCGTGACCGATTGTGGATTTCGATTGTGATGTATATTCTACTCGTATTTGAGGCCTGTTATGATGTGTATTCTACCCATTTTTAAGGCCCAATGTGATGTATGTGAGGCCTATGTGATGAGGCCCTTTGTGATACATTTGAGGACCAAGCTATGGAGCCCATTATGATGTATGTTAGGCCCATGAGAAAGGCCCATTGTGACGTATTCATGGCCCATTTGATGTATTCGAGACCATGTGTAGGGCCCACATATCATGTATTTGAGGCCCATGAGCAGGGCCCGCCTGTTGTGTATATGTGGCCCTTAAATAAGGCCCACTGTGTTGTATATCAGGCCTTTGTGTGAGGCCGTGGGCCCATTATATGTTTAGCTCTATGTGGGCCATTCCTTGGGGGCAATGTTGGTTAAATGTCCACATTGTCGAGGTCGATTGTCGATGCCGGTTGTTGGTACCGATTATGAGTATGTGACAGCATAACATCATCATACATGCCCATACGCATCATTTGCATGTTTGTTATGAGATATGGTTGACCATTGCATATGTCATTGGACAGGTTGTTATGAGACTCCCTGATAGGCGGAGGTTATCTCACTGAGCGCACGGTATGCGCATAATTGATGCATGACTGGATTGTATGACTCATGCATCTTGCATTGTGTGCCCTAGCGACATTAGGGCCGTATCCTCCACAGAAATATCGTGGATGGTCAGATGGGACACCGAAAATGTTTGGTTCTAGCATACGGGCGCCATAGATGTCCCTGGGTGAAAATCCCTAAACCTCCGAGGCCAGGAGACGCCCTAACGTCAAGACCGAGTGGATGCATGAGCGCCCGAGTGCCGAATACCAGGAGGCCGCGTCTTCCACAATATCGTGGTTGGTTGGGAGGGAGTGTGGCCTTACCCGTCCGAGGGTAGGGGCAATACTGGGCTGAGTTTGACCAACTCGTGAATGGGTCCGATATTGACGTGCCGGATAGGTATTAGCAGACTACTGGTCAGGTGGATAGTGAGATTTCTTACGCTCACTTGGACTGTGTGGCTAGGAGAGCGACAGTGCCATTTGGAGTGTACTAAACCCCGGTAATGATCCCAGCGAGGAACCTACTGATATGTGGACTTATTGAGTAGGAGTTACATACTCATGCATTCATTTCATTCACCCTCCACTCGGGCTGCTGGTGCACAACTAATTGCTGTGTACTTTCGCATGGCCAGGATTTCGGTTGGGCGCGCGACTAACTTGAGATCAGGAGTTTACCACATTGAGTCTGACTATCCAAATTTAGGTATGGGACTGGTTTGGATAGAAGTCCCCTGTGATGGACCCCATAGCCTGCGATACTACGTACTACCATCCCGACTTCACTCCAGCTTGGTCATTTCATTCGCACCACATATTACATTGCATCTGCAGTACTTAGCATTTTGGATTACCGTGTTTCTGCATTTATGTGGTCTCGGTACAGCTGACGCTATTCGTGAACTCATCAGGAATTACATATTGCATCGCATCCTCGACATCTGATATTTAACTCTTTATGACTCCTTATTTGCATAGCTGTCTGATATTGCGTATTTTGATATTAATTGACTCATAGACTTGTCTGTATTTTCGCTTACTCCGTTATCATATGATTTATGATCTTGTCAGTATTTCTACTTACTCTGATAATTCATGATCTTGTCCATATAGCTGTTTATTTCGATATTGTACGATTTATGGATTACAAGTATTTCCAGTACCGTATGATGATGGCATTGCATTGAATACTTGGCATTTATCTTGTGCACACACTTACACCACCCTTTAAGCTTTCTATAAGCTTATACACGATAGATGCGTGCAGGAGATGTTAGGCTGCAGCATTGTTGAGCTTGGAACGTGCAGCGGTCTTCTGAAGCTTGATTTCTGATATATGTATTTCCCTTTCAGCATTATATTCAAATGATTATATTAGTGGATATGTGATGATGATGTTGCCTCTATGATTTGGGTATACTTGTGGTTATGCTTATTACGAGATAAATGTACATTGGCAAAAAAAAAAAAAAAATCCTCCTTGTAGGATCCCAGGATCGGAATCTGGCGTATGAACGCTAGGATCCGAGAATGGGGTACTACGGAGGCTGTCGGCACCAGATTCGGCAATCGGGATTCCTGTGAATCCGATTTCTGAGTTTGGGGCGTGACAGAATTAAATGGGTATGTTGTTTTGAACGCATTTGTTGTTTGGAAGACCATATGGTTATTTAAAATGCATTGCTAACTGCATTCAAGTAGTTAGAAATTTGTTACTTTATAGTTAATAATCACATAAAGTGAAAGAAGCTTTGCTTTGAATTGATCAATCTGTAATTGTCAATTAATCTTGACTGAAGGCACTGATTGATTAATATTTACAGCTGAGCATATTTCTCTTATTGGTAAAATGTACAAAGCACAAAACAGGAAACAGTGTATAGTTCCTGGTTTGTACTCTTCACTGTATGTGGTCTTAATCTGTTGTCAATGACCTTCAAGAACTTAAAGTAGGATTCAAACTTGAACTTGGTTCTTTAAAGTATTTCAATAGTTTGTCACCTGGACGTCAAAATGGCTCTTTGCCAGTACAATACAGCAGTGATTAATTTTTGGAGTTCAGAATAATACATATGAATTTTCTCTGTTTTACAATCTTTATAATATTTTTTTATGGAAATGTGTACCCATGCATTATCGGGGAAACTGAAAAAAACTTTGTATTCTATGTATTTATCTTCTTCTACATATGCAATTGCATGCTACTCTCAAAATAAAATTTTAAAATAACGAAACAATTAGGCAAACCAAAGTAAAGAAAAAGAGGCTTCAAAATGATATTCTGTGCTTCTTCCTATCTTTTCACTGAGCTTTCTCTTAGAATATCCACTCTTTGTTCTTCTGAAGGGAATGGTGCCTTTAGGACATCCTCCATTCAAATACCACAGTTGTGCTATGGCTTTGGATTTGATGAGGACAACGTGCACACGCACGCCCGCACACCACCACCCCTACACACGTACGTACGCAGAAGGAAGACCCCACCATCGATCTGGCTCGATGACGACGTCCAGGGAGGGCCCCCTAGCTAGAAGACAAATTTTGGTTCAGAAAAGTGGCCCGATAGTCAAGAAAAGCCCACCATGGGATCTCATGATCGTGGCCCACTCGTCGAATTGGTTTTATATTTTAGGCTTTGCTTATTGTTATTATTTAGAACATCGTGAACGCTTTAGATTTTCTTGTTTGGTTTTTATTTTAGTTTACTTCATCGCCAAGTAATAGGTGTCGCACATGGTGCAAGTTTTTGGGTATAGGGTTCTCCCTATAAATAGGCACCCCTTGTAGTTCTTTTCATTCATTGAAGTTAATAAAAAATTTCTGCTTTATTTTTCTACTCTCTTCGTGAGTTGTGGAAGAATTTAAAAGTGGTGCGAAGCCCTCCATTTTCGAAGGGTTAACTACCTTAGTGTGAAGCCACATCAATCCCAATTCACCCCCATCTTCCATCATATTTTTTTCCATCTTCCCCCACCATCCCTACTTCGAATTTGTCCTTTTGTTGCATCAGATTTCTTCATTACAGCAAATTTTCAGATTTCAGCCCGCAGGCGAGTTAAAACTTCAACGGAGCACCACGTACAAACTATACATTGGATCGAGCTGAGATTTGAGGGTTTTGGAGTCCATCCCTGGCCGACTAGGGCCAAGGTGGCCTTTTTCTGAATAGTGGGCCCCACACACATGCGGCCGGGATCACACGCACGTCCGTCTGGGCCATTGTTGTTGTCCACACGTGAGATCATCTTTTGGCTCAGGTTTTTATCCTCTTTTATCCTCTCATAGCTGTTTTTCATGAATCCTAATCCTATATTACATGATCCTTAATTGATTTACCCTTTTTTATCACCTTAGGGTTCCTTGAATTGAAATTAGGGAATCCCTTGGATTAAGGACTGATTTTTATGCATGAGTAGTTGATTTTATTTCCCTTTGACATCGTTTGACTTATAATTTTATTAGTCCAGTCCTAGCCTGTGTCGGCTTAGACCCGCATAGATTTCCCTTTAATTGAATGTTTGGATTTTCATGTGGGATGTGGAATTTGTGTGATTGTTTCTTAATTGGTGTGATCTAAGCCTGAAATCTTGCATATCATATTTAAATTCACGTCCTACGTCAAATTTGGTATCAGAGCCTAGGGTTCTTGTAGGGGAATCTACCACATATTTAGGGTTTAGTTTGTTTGAGTCCTTCATGCATTCAGTCTATCATATATAGCTGAATTTTAGTAACAGTGTGTAGTCTCCTTCATATAGAGTCTCGTAGGGTCATTTAGTTTTTAGACGCATATAGTTGTCATAGCAGGTCCTTAGGTTGAGCAAGTCAGTGTATGCCTACACGTACGGGTCGCGGTTTCGGTTTGCACTCCACACTAAACATGGAGCAACTATAAGAAACAGTGGCGAACTTAGCCCAGCAAGTTGAGTCCTTGAATAAGCATTTGGAACAACACATAGATAAATGCCTCGAAGAAATAGAGGCCTCCTTCAGGGCAAACCCCACCACTGGGGAGGATGCCCAATCTCAGGCAGTTGGGCAGGAGGTTAGACCAAGGAATAAAGGCGGCCAAGGAGCTAGTCATGGGCGCGTACCTGTGCACCCACCCCGTGAGGGACATCATGATCAATATAACCCAGATGCACAACTCCTTAAGGGAGTTAGGGTAGATGTCCCTACTTTTGATGGTCACTTGGACCCTAAAACTTTTTTAGATTGGTTGGCGGATATGGACCACTATTTTGAATGGTATGATATGTCGGATGTTCGACGAGTCCGATTCATCAAGATGAAGCTTGTGGGTCAAGCAAAGAGGTTTTGGGCGACGGTTGAGCGAAAAAAAGAAAGAGCGAGAGAACTTCCAATAGTCCATTGGGGAGAAATGAAAGAAACGCTGAAAGAGAAGTACCTCCCTTTCACTTATCACATGCTGTTGATTGAGGAGTGGCAGTCTCTTCGACAGGGTTTCATGAGTGTTGCTGACTATATTGAGAAATTTGAAGAGTACTCGACCCACTTTGAGGTTAATGAAGACCCCGTACTCACCCTTGCTCGTTTTAAAATGGGCCTTCGTCCTGACATTAGGAGAGAATTGCTCGCCAAAGACATAGACACTATTAAACAGTTGTACCAAGTAGTGTTAGATGTCGAGCAATACCTTAAAGCATCTGTGGGAAGGCGGTTTGACTTTCGTGAATCCGGTACTAAGGCCAACCCCTTTGGGGCTAGACCTAACACGGGATTCCAAAACAAACCTTCCCCTAATGTTCAGCCCAAACCTAAGGATGATAAGGGTAAAGAAATTGTCGGATCTAGTTCACGTGGAAGTGGGGCCACTAGGTATTTTAGGTGTCAGGGGTTTGGTCACTTTGCTCACCAGTGTGGCACGAGAGAGGGAACCAAAATACTCCTTATTGATGGGCAAATAGAAGTAGTGCCCCCAGAGAGTGATAGTGAGGAGGAGAAATATGAACCAGTCGGAACCCCTAGTGATGAGGAAGAGGGAGCACAAGAGTCTTTAACCCTCGCAATTGTGCGTTGCGCCCTGGCTCAAGCTAAGAACACTGATGACTGGCGCCGCAACACGATCTTCTACACTTATGCAAAATGTGGGGAAAAGAGTTGTAAGATGATCATGGATAGTGGTAGTTGTGCTAACGTGGCATCGACTAGCACTGTGAGTCATTTGGGCTTGAAGCTTGAAGCCCATCCTCAGCCCTATAGAGTCTCCTAGGTTGATGAAACATCCATTCCAGTCTCGCACCGCTGTCTTGTCCCTATTCAGTTCGGATCTTATAAAGACACAATTTGGTGTGATGTTGTTCCTATGGATGTGGGCCATGTCATTCTGGGTAGGCCGTGGCTCTATAACAGGGATGTTACCATATTTGGTCGTTCAAATGTGTGTACATTCTGGTTTGAGGGCAAGAAGGTCAAGCTAAATCCTCTACCACCCAAGAATACAACTGGAAAAGAGTTCACCACACAGAGTGGTGTGAGCGGCCCAAAAGAAGTGAAGGAGTCAAAGTCCAAGTCCAAACCACTCCATATTTTGAATGCCAAAGACTTTAAGCGAGAGACGGATGCGGACTCGATGATATACGCCCTTGTGGTTAGGGAGAGTGTACCAGAGACTAGCGTAGAGTTACCTACTGAGGCCATTCAGGTAGTACATGAGTTTCGTGATGTTTTTCTTGATGATTTACTGAATGAGCTTTCCCCTATGAGGGATATACAGCATGTCATTGATTTAATCCCTGGGGCAACTCTACCAAACCTCCCACATTACAGAATGAACCCGAAGGAGCACACTGAGTTCAAGAGGCAGATTGATGAACTCCTAGAGAAGGGTTTCATTCGAGAGAGCATGAGTCCGTGTGTCGTGCCCACCCTTCTTACACCTAAGAAGGATGACACATGGAGGATGTGTGTTGATAGTAGGGCCATCAACAAAATCACAATCAAGTATCGATTTTTCATACCGCGTCTTGATGGCATGCTAGATATGATGGCTAATGCTACTTTCTTCTCAAAAATTGACCTCAAAAGTGGGTATCACTAAATCCATATACGCCTTGGTGATGAGTGGAAGACGGCCTTCAAGACGAAGGATGGGCTATATGAGTGGCTAGTTATGCCTTTTGGGTTAACTAATGCCCCAAGCACTTTCATGCATGTGATGACCCAAGTGTTGAGACCCTTCATGGGGAAGTTCCTGGTTGTATACTTTGATGATATCTTGATTTAAAGCATGACTAAGGAGCAACACCTCAACCATTTGAGGCAGGTTTATGGGATCCTTAGGGCCGAGAAGTTGTACGCCAACCTAAAGAAGTGCGCGTTTTTGTCTAGTAGTGTGATCTTCTTAGGTTTTATTGTGTCAGCTGAGGGCGTATCGGCAGATCCTGAGAGGGTCAAGGCTATCGTTAATTGACCTGAACCCCGCAATATTCATAAGGTGCGCAGCTTTCATAGCTTAGCCACTTTTTATAAGCGGTTCATTCGAGGCTTCAGTTCCATTGTGGCACCCATCACGAACTGCATAAAAAAAGGAGAGTTTCAATGGACAAAGGCCGCCTCGAAGGCCTTTAAGGAGATAAAAGTCAAGATGACCGAAGCTCCAATTACGCGACTTTCAGATTTTTCAAAAGCTTTTGAAGTCGCATGTGATGCGTCAGGAGTCGGCATAGGAAGAGTACTTAGCCAGGAAGGGCACCCTGTCGCCTTTTTTAGTGAGAAACTGAATGAGGCGAAGCAAAGATATTCCACCTATGACAAGGAATTCTATGTGGTAGTGTAATCACTACGCCATTGGCGACATTACCTGTTACCGCAAGAATTCGTCTTGTTCTTAGATCACGAGGCCTTAAGATACTTGAACTCTCAAAAGAAATTAAGCTCCAGGCACGCTAAGTGGGTTCAATTCCTTCAAGAGTACACTTTTGTGCTTAAGCACAAGGCCGGTATAGAGAATAAGTCTGCCACACATTGAGTCGTCGAGTCGCATTACTCAACTCCATGAACGTTGAAGTTACGGGCCTTGAGCACATTAAAGAAAAATATTCTGAGTGTCCAGATTTTGGAGTTGTGTATGTCTTTATTAGAAAGTCCGTCAGGAGCTAACAATGAGTATTTGATTTTGGACGGATATTTGTTTAGGAGTGACCGCTTGTGCATACCACGCACCTCCCTTCGCGATTTTCTTGTCTGGGAGTTACATTCAGGGAGGGTTGCAGGTCATTTCGGTCGTAACAAGACCATTGCCCTAGTGGAGGATAGATTTCATTGGCCAAGCCTCAAGCGGGACGTGGCTAAAATTATAGGGCAATACCGTACTTGTCAACTGGCAAAGCAGAGGAAACAGAATACAGGATTATATATGCCTTTGTCAGTCTCATTCATCCCTTGGCAGGACATCAGTATGGACTTCATGCTTGGACTTCCCAAGACTATTCGAAAGCATGACTCCATATTCGTTGTCGTGGACCGTTTCTTTAAAATGACCCACTTCATTCCTTATTCTAAGACCTCCGATGCCTCTCATGTTGCCAAGCTATTCTTTAGTGAGGTTGCCAAACTGCATGGGTTACCAAAAACCATAGTGTCTGACCGTGACGTGAGATTCATGAGTTACTTTTGGAAGACACTATGGTACATGATGAATACTAGTCTCCAGTTTTCTTCTGCCTACCACCCTCAGACCGATGGCCAGATTGAGGTGGTTAATAGGAGCCTAGGGAGTTTACTTCGATATTTAGCAGGGGAGCATACCAGGACATGGGACGCCGTACTACCCATAGCCGAGTTTGCATACAATAGTTTTGTCAATAGGTCCACAGGTCTAAGTCCTTTTGAAGTCGTTACTGGTTATAAGCATAGGAAACCTACATGTCATTGTCCCATAGGCCATCAGAGTCTGCAGTCTTTTGTGCATCACATACATTCATTGCATCAAGAAATCAGGCGAAAGATCACTACTAGTAATGAGCATTACAAATTTTCTGCAGACCTACATAGACGTTTCAAAGAGTTCAATATTGGGGACTCTGTGATGGTCCGTATCAGGCTTGAGCGGTACCCTCCAGGGGCCGTTCGTAAGTTACATGCGCGTAGCGCTGGGCCCTTCAAAATTATAAAGCGAAACGGTCTCAATGCGTATGAGGTAGATCTTTCACCTTCTATGGGAATTAGTTCCACATTCAATGTGGAGGATCTAGTTGCTTTTCAGGGACCCACTGATACTTTGTCCGACCCTTCGCCCACCTATCCTGATGTCCCAACCTTACCCTTTGATCCATGGCCTCTTCCCGACCTTTCATCCCAGTCTCTACCTCCCATACCTAGCCTTCACATACCTAGAGAGGAAATAGAGGATATCCTGGACCATGAGATAATTTTCACATCAGATGGCGGGTTTTAGAAATACCTAGTTAAATGGAAGTCACGCCCAACTTCGGACAGCGCGTGGCTCACTGAAGAGGAGCTTCAGAGACTGATCTCGACATCCTAAAGCGGTTTAGGAGTTTTATTTCGCCAGTGGCGAAATCTTTACAGCCGGGGAGAGTTAATGAGGATATCGTCACACACACGCCCGCACACCACTACCCCTACGCATGTACATACGCAGAAGGAGGACCCCACCATCGATCTGGCTCGATGACGACGTCCAGGGAGGGCCTCCTAGCTAGAAGACAAATTTTGGTTCAGAAAAGTGGCCCGATAGTCAAGAAAAGCCCACCATGGGATCTCATGATCGTGGCCCACTTGTCGGATTGATTTTATATTTTAGGTTTTGCTTATTGTTATTATTTAGAACATCGTGAACGCTTTAGATTTCCTTGTTTGGTTTTTATTTTAGTTTACTTCATCGCCAAGTAATAGGTGTCGCACATGGTGCAAGTTTTTGGGTATAGGGTTCTCCCTATAAATAGGCACCCCTTGTAGTTCTTTTCATTCATTGAAGTTAATAAAAAATTTCTGCTTTATTTTTTTGCTTTCTTCGTGAGTTGTGGAAGAATTCAAAAGTGGGTGCGAAGCCCTCCCTTTTCGAAGGGCTAACTACCGTGGTGCGAAGCCACATCAATCCCAATTCACCCCCATTGTCCATCATCTTTTTTTTTCATCTTCCCCCACCATCCGTATTTCGAATTTGTCCTTTTGTTGCATCAGATTTCTTCATTACAGCAGGTTTCCAAATTTCGGCCCGCAGGCGAGTTGAAACTTCGAC
Organism: Magnolia sinica; assembly: GCF_029962835.1. Taxonomy (NCBI): domain Eukaryota; kingdom Viridiplantae; phylum Streptophyta; class Magnoliopsida; order Magnoliales; family Magnoliaceae; genus Magnolia; species Magnolia sinica. Next base: position 27,034,530 of record NC_080582.1, on the reverse strand, counting down.
GGAGCACCACGCACAAACCGTACATTGGATCGAGCTGAGATTTGAGGGTTTTGGAGTCCATCCCTGGCCGACCAGGGCCAAGGTGGCCTTTTTCTGAATAGTGGGCCCCACACACGTGCGGTCGGGATCACACGCACGTCCGTATGGGCCATTGTTGCTGTCCACACGTGGGATCATCTTTTAGCTCAGGTTTTTATCCTCTTTTATCCTCTCATAGCTGTTTTTCATGAATCCTAACCCTATATTACATGATCCCTAATTGATTTGCCCCTTTTTATCACCTTAGGGTTCCTTGAATTGAAATTAGGGAATCCCTTGGATTATGGACTGATTTTTATGCATGAGTAGTTGATTTTATTTCCCTTTGACATCGTTTGGCTTATAATTTTATTGGTCCAGTCCTAGCCTGTGTCGGCTTGGACTCGCATAGATTCCCCTTTAATTGAATGTTTGGATTTTCATGTGGGATGTGGAATTTGTGTGATTGTTTCTTAATTGGTGTGATCTAAGCCGGAAATCTTGCATGTCATATTTAAATTCACGTCCTGCGTCAGGATTCCTATAAAGATGCTATCTTGCTTTCATCAAACAACCCTTTTGGATGGAAAGTAGGCCTCGGCATATATTAAAAAAAAATAGAACCCAACTAACATCAACAACTATGAAGAAGAAAAGAAAATAAAAAACAGACAAAAAACCTAGAAAGTCTAGAGATGGCAAACACATTCCATTGGAATGACATCTCTGTCTCCCAAACTCTTGGGCCAACATGATAACTTCTCATGGTTGATATTACTGAAAATCACAATGTTTTTCTTGACTTCCATGTTTTAGTTTCCTACAACACAAATCTTTCAAGCAAATGATACAGACATGGAATAGGCCCTACACAACTGCATTTTTCAAGCAAGGTAATGTAAACATGATATAAGTCACGCAATATATAAAAGGCTAACTATTAAATGTGAAATGGTTCAAACCCTTGTCATCTTTTTTTCTTTACTTTTTTTTTTTTAGATTGAAGTTTGGTGATGCCGGTTAAATAAACGGCAATCCAATTTAAGAAGATCAAGCAACTTCAAATTGCTGTAGTAGCATACTGATGACTGTCAACAGATAATTGGTTCAAAAACCTTGTCACCATCTAGCATATGGGTGAATCTTGTCACCATCTACTCTGGTTGGGTAGTGTTAAGATGCATTAAACCTAAAACACAGGTTAGTAAATATTTTAATTAGGAAAATGACCCAGTTTGGAGCAGCCATTAGGTAGATGTTGAATCGTTTTTTCAACAATGGAACATTTACCTTAAAATTAAATTAGTTTGACTGATAGTGTTGGCTTTGGTGAAACAGATAATTATGCATTTACAATCATTGAGTTAACGTGTGTGAGATGAGTATCTATGCATTTGCAATCATTGAGTTAACATGTGTGATGTGTTTTTCATGTGTGCATATATTAACAAGCTCAGGTGCAAAATATAGTCGATCATTTATATATTGGCAAAGAGTGGTAGCATGTTTGTTTCACTGAGCAAAAATTATTAGGTAACTTTGTTGCTGTTGTAGATGTTACATTCATGATAAGGAGACATGTCTGTTGTAACCCATCATAGAAAATCCATCAATTACTAATCTGTTAACACATGCAAGTCAATAGGCATACCAATACGCTGTATGCACTCTATTGTAAATGATATTTAAGGCTGCGACTTCCGCTGGGCAAACTTTTTTTAGAGTGCTTTTTAATAACCGACAGCTATCAATTGCCTTCTTGTACAGTTGGTCTTTGCTTTGCTTCTCTCTTCATATATGAGGTTCCAAGTAAATACATCTATTTAATAACTTTTTATAGAGTCGTTTCGCAATTTGTACTTTTTCTCAAATTGTTGTTGTCATGCTTTGCTTCTCTCATCATATATGAGTGGTGTGTCTGAGGTTCCAAGTAAATACATCTTGCATTTGCAATCTGCAAAAAGAAGAATAAAGAAAAACCATTTTCTTTTGTTTTCTTCTTGTGTTTTGCAGCTGTAATCTCTGTAAGAAGAGTGGATATTTTTGTTTTATTCTTCTTGTGTTCTGCTACTGTAATCCTTGTTAGAAAAGTGAAATCTCTTGTTTTCTTCTTCTTATGTTCTGCTGCTATAATATCTATTAGAAAAGTGTAAGATTGCAGAATTCATTTCTGGGTTTTGATTATTGAACTGGGTTTATGAGATTTTTTCTTTTTCTAAGAGCTTAATAGTATTTTCCCAAACACAGATATTACTGTTTTTTTGTTGGATTTTAAGGAGCTTTGGTTGAGCTTCAAATAGAAAACCCAAAAATATAGCTAGTTTGATTCATCTTTTTTGTGAAAAACAGTATCATGGATTGCTATTCATTCTAAAGAATCACTTTATTAGACAATTGATATTTGCAACCATCCATCCATGGCCTGGAAAGAAGATAGCTGTAGAAAATAAGGCCAACTCAAGGATCGATTAGATCACCCAATCAGTGTGATTTTGCATGCAGCCCATGAAATGTGTTCTGGACTTAATCGACAATTACAATTGATCACTTGGAGTGTCCAAGTTAACCAATGCAAGTAGGAGCAACACTAGAACAACTTACGAGTGACCTCGGGTTTTCCCTGCACACTAATGCTACTCCATTTTGTTGGTCATTGATTGGATTATTGCATGCATCTAATGCTACTCCAACTCTAAGAAAATGACAAGTCAGATTGCATTTTGTACTATACTTGTCAAACACCCTACATGACCAAATTGCACTTTGTATTATACCTACCAAACACAAAAGAAGACTATATTGCATTTTGGACATGCGCGGACCAAATAAACAAATTCAGGTTTGTAGACAACTCCTTTCCTGATTTCATAGGGAAGGTCCTGACTTCCAATTCTCTTGAATCCACCCTAGGATAACGTATAATAATGGATATTTCTCACCTAGTGTAGACCAGATGAAAGGCGACAGTCATCGATATCTCCATTGAACTTGGGTGGTTTGATTGTTTCAATATACATAAAATTGTTTTAGTTGCAAGTAATTATACAAAATAACAATGCACATAGAAATATAGTAGGAGTTGTGAAGATATTTATTAAACCATCGACGTTATACATCTAGGTGTAGGTGACCCGGCCAAATGGGTAGTGAAGAGGAGGAGGACGAATGTAGGGCCGTGGTCGTTCAAGCGGTGGCCTTGTTCCTCACACGGGCCACACCATGCAAAAGAATGGCCAAAACAATTGTTTCTATCAATAATTTCTTGTACATCCAGTCCATTTGAGGATACATCCAGAATGTTAGGCATACCATTACCCACCTGATGTTAGCATGCGTGCTTGCATGTGGATGGACAGGGCTCCATAGGCATGTGGGTTTAGGAAAGTTATTAGTGATGGGCAGTGAGAACGATTTTTCCATGCGTGAAAAATGTTTTATGAAATCTGAAGGGTAAATCAGTTATTGTGTTTTACCCAACCAATCCACATAACCTCAATTATTTTAAATTGGGCCAACTTGGTCATGTGGAGCATTTTCATGATAACTAGTTTCCAATTCCTCAAAAGAAGCTAAAAATCCCAATCCAGGAGTGTACCTATCCAAAAATTGATCTGAAGACATGTTCATCAGCAAAAACAGGGCACAAACAAAATAGAGGTTGCAAAAACCCATTTTCTATGAGTTGGTTCGGTTACCTACCTGCAAACACTGACTGTCAACACTCTGGCTATGAACGATGGGGAAGAAGAATGACCTGATCTCAACCAGCAAACAATGCCCGTCAACACCCTAGCTAGTGAAGGAGGGGAAGAGGACTCACCTCTCGATCTCTTGCCTATCCCCACCAACCAGCATCTCTCGATTTATAATCACATGCACGGCAGCTATCGCTTGGAGTCGTCCCTTCCATCACCTGACTGGTCTCCTGCGCCCGCCGTCTGAAGACCGTCCTTCTATATTCATTCACGAATCCCATGGGATATGGAGGGATGGCAAAACTGGCAAAGGGATTTGCCAAATCCGACTCAAGGATAACCCGTGCGGTTTACGAGGGCGGCGCTGGTCGACTGTCCAAACAGTCGGTGGGATGGGATGTTTATGGATAATCCTCGAAAGTCGTCGTAATTCCATATCCAGCGCCCGGCTAAACACGCCCTAATTGAATGGTTATTTTATCTTGACAGGTTTGATTTTAGATATATGCTCAATCTGGTGATGGGACCCACTATTTGGAGGGTTTGGATAGCTGTACATAAGTGCAACAAAAGTCGATTGCCTATTGAATTACTCAGTATGCTTTTATCGTACTGAGTAAACTCCATTGGGCCCACCTTGAATGTGTGTAGTTTATCCACGCTGTGCATCCATTTTCCTATCTCATTTTAGGCGTTGATCCAAAAATTGAATTGCATCAAAATCTCAATTAGGCCGCGCCACTGGAAACATTGGGAATAATAATTTCCACTGTTGAAACATTTATTGGGCCCACGTTGATGTTTATTTGTCATCCAACCTGTTAATAAGATCACAAAGACATTAAGGGAAAACATAAATATCAGCTTTATCCAAAACTTCCGTGGCCCCCAAGAATCTTTCAATGGCAGACGTTCAACTCACACTTTTTCATGTGGTGTGGTCCACTTGAGCTTTGAATATACTTCATTTTTTGTCTCTAGACTTCAAATTATCTTGTAAAATGGATGGACGGAGTGGATGAAATACATAAATCACAGTTGATACCACAGAGTTTTCTCAGTACGCAATCTGCTCATAGGAGTCCACCCCACGTGGCAAATATGATTGCGCTCGCTACTCGCGAGAGTGCGATTTCGATTATTGATATTCACACGCGTACTAATTTGACAGGTCTATAAGAGATCCAGGCCGTTCATCAGGTGGAGCATAGTCGTTTTGTGTATTATTAAGAAACTAAATAAGCCTCATGTGAACCGTTGGTCACTTTACTTGCCCATAATTTTTAATTGATGAGTGATCCAAATGATAGTATCGAGAGATGGAAATTTGTCTTTTGGTCCTATCCGATGAACGGTCTGTATCTGGCATACAATGCTTTTGCAATTTTGAGAGGTGCAGGGGACCAGGATTCGGAATCCTACGCCCAAATCCCTAGCATTTGCTGCTATTAATGACGTTCTCTGTTTCTTGGGAGCGGATTAGGTGCGACTCCGGCCTCACCCAAGACGGTGTGGCCCTTACCATGGGGCCCACCTGATGTATTTATTCTATATCTACGCCGTCCATCCGTTTTACCTTATCATTTTAGGGCATTATCCAAAAAATTAAATGGATTTACATCTCATGTGTACCATAGCACAGTAAACAATGGCCATTGACAATTAAAATCTTCCCGTGGGTCACGGAAGTTTTTGATCAAGGTGATATTTATTTTACCCTTTATCCATGTTTTTATGACATTATCAAAACGCTGGATGGAAAATAAACATTACTAAATATTACAATGGACCTTAAGAAAATTTTAATTGTGTGGCTTCAGTCATCACTATTTCCTGTAGTATTGTCCACCTGAGATTTGGATCTGGTTCTATTTTGGTCTTATCTCCTAAAATGCTCTAGAAAAACGGATGTACGGCATGGATATAGAATAAATACATCGAGGTGGGCCGCACGTAATCCACTTCCCTGTTTCTTATGTTCTATTGTTCAATTACTCCAAGTGACTAAACTCCACGTTAGATGAGGCCCACCTCTGTTATCCATGCCATTCATTATATGGACTCCATTTTCGGATAGTGTTAGCTGTCCACTGCATCTATGAAGAACGAACTATTGCATCACTAAGTTTTAAGTCATCCGTTTGTTAACTAGGATGCCCCAATCCATTTTCCAATCCGTTTATTCCATATTATAATCAATTCAACGAAGGATACAATGGATAAGCGGCTTCAGTCATAATTCACGGATCCTATTTATGATAGAACCCTGTCCATATGAGTGCAATTTCAGTACACCAGCGGATTACCTTTGTCTTCCATATTAAAGCTTTTTTCTATTTTACGATTCACTTATAAGCGACGCAACTTACTAAGCCCTCCAATTCTTACCTTCCAAGAATACTCTCCTGCAATACGGCCGACTTTTCACAGGTCTAAAATGCTTTTGTCTTTTTATTGACGTGCCTTCGAAAGCCAAAGGCCACATCTCTTTCAAAATTTTTTCCGATTTTTCTTTCCTCTTCCTGATCCTTCACCCTAGTAAAAAAAAATCTCATTTTCTAATTACATCTCCCTCACTATAAGAAATATGGAAGTTACCGATGAAACTTTTACCGACGAAATTAATTTTCGTAGGTAAATAAAACTAGTGAGTAAAAGTCATCTTTACCTACGAAAATTTTCGTAGGTAAAGGGTATTTTCAATTTTCCACGTAAGGGGTGTTTTCAATATTTCCTTAAATATAAAAAAATATGGGTGTTTTCAATATTTTCTAATATAGAAAAATAATTTTACCTACGAACTGTAATTTCGTAGGTAAAAGCCAATTTTTCGTACAAAGTCATCTTTACCTACGATTATTTTCGTAGGTAAACGGTGTTTTGAATTTGTATAAATCATATTTCTTTGCGACAATTTTCTTAAGTAAAGGGTGTTTTCAAAATTTTCTTAAGTAAAGGGTGTTTTCAATTTTACAAACGAAAAAATTACTTTTACCTACAGAATGCAATTTGGTAGGTTAAACCCGTCTGTGCCCATGAAAGTTGTCATAGGTAAAGGTGTTTTGAATTTTTTTTAAAATTAAAAATTGAAAAGTTTACTTTTACCTACCAACGGTTTCGTAGGTAAAAAGACGCCTATGAGACTTTTACCTACGACTATTTTCATAGGTAAAAACATTTATGAGACATGTAAAATTATAATATTTAACTTCGTAGATGAGACTTTTACCTACGAAATATTTCGTAGCTAAACAATGTGTATGGGACTTTTCTCTGACTAACGGGTCGTGTAGTTGAGACCTTTACCTATGACATTGTTCGTAGGTAAAAAACATTTATCAGACTTTTACCTACAAAATGTTTCGCAGGTAAAAATATAATATGTAAGTTAACTTTTGCCTACGAAAATTGTCGCAGGTAAAAACTTTTCTGAGAATTTTCTTATGTAAAAAACGTGAATTAAATCTTTACCTACGAAATGTTTTGTAGGTAAAAGTCTTTTTTTTTTAAAAAAAATAAATAAATTTGTAACTACACATTTTCCAGCTCAAAATTCCTAATCTACACCTATTACAATATAGTTTATCATATTCTTCTTAATATACACCTGTTATATAATATATTTCATCATATTCACATTCACATCCATCTAAACCCAAACTACGTAAATCCATCCAAATATAAACTACATCCATCCAAACACAAATAATCTTATCCACATGACATTCATCCACGCATAAATATATATAAGTTTAAATCATAAATAAAATACAAAAAATTATTCATAGCGTTAGGGAATTGAGAATAGGTTAAGGTTTAGGTTTAGGAAATTGGGTTCGGGTTCAGGATCGGGTTTTCAAGTCTAGGTTTAGGTTAGGGAGTTGAGATTAGGATTAGATGAAGGTTTAGGTTTAGGAATTTGATAATACATTTAGGTTTTAGGTTTAGGTTTAGGTTTTAGGTTATAAGTTAAAGTTTAGGTTAAGGTTATAGGATATAAGTTTAGGTTATAGGTTATAGGTTAAGGTTTAGCTCATAGGTTTTGGTTTAGGTTAAGGTTATAGGTTTAGGTTAAGGTTAAGGTTTAGGTTTAGGTTATAAGTTATAGCTTTAGGGAATTAAGAATAGGTTAAGGTTTAGGTTTAGGAAATCGGGTTCGGGTTCGGGATCGGGTTTAGGTTTAGGTTTTTAAGTTTAGTTTTAAGTTTAAGTTAGGGACTTGAGATTAAGATTAGATGTAGGTTTAGGTTTAAGGATTTGAGAATACATTTAGGTTTTAGGTTTAGGTTTAGGTTTTATGTTATAGGTTAAGGTTTAGGTTTTATGTTTAGGTTAAGGTTAAGGTTAGGTTATAGGTTATACGTTAAGGTTTAGCTCATATGTTTTGATTTTGGTTTAGGTTAAGGTTAAGGTTTAAGTTTAGGTTATAGGTTTAGGTTATAAGTTATAGCTTTAGGGAATTGAGAATAGGTTAAGGTTTAAGTTTAGGAAATCGGGTTCAGGTTCGGGTTCAGGATCAGGTTTAGATTTGGGTTTTCAAGTTTAGGTTTAGGTTTAGGTTAGGGACTTGAGATTAGGATTAGGTGTAGGTTTAGGTTTAAGGATTTGAGAATACATTTAAGTTTTAGGTTTAGGTTTAGGTTATAGGTTATAGGTTAAGGTTTAGGTTAAGGTTAAGGTTAAGTTATAGGATATAAATTTAGGTTATAGGTTATACGTTAAGGTTTAGCTCATAGGTTTTGGTTTAGGTTAAGGTTATAGGTTTAGGTTATAAATTATGGCTTTAGGGAATTGAGAATAGGTTAAGGTTTAGGTTTAGGAAATTAGGTTTGGGTTCGGGTTCGAGTTCAGGATCAGGTTTAGGTTTGGGTTTTCAAGTTTAGGTTTAGGTTTAAGTTAGGGACTTGAGATTAGGATTAGGTGTAGGTTTAGGTTTAGGGATTTGAGAATACATTTAGGTTTTAGGTTTAGGTTTAGGTTTTAGGTTATAACTTTAGGGAATTGAGAATAGGTTAAGGTTTAGGAAATCGGGTTTGGGTTCAGGTTTAGGTTTGGGTTTTCAAGTTTAGGTTTAGCTTTAGTTTAGGGAGTTGAGATTAGGATTAGGTGTAGGTTTAGGTTTAGGAATTTGAGAATACATTTAGGTTTTAGGTTTAGGTTTTAGATTATAGGTTAAGGTTTAGGTTTTAGGTTTAGATTAAGGTTAAGGTTAGGTTATAGAATATAAGTTTACGTTATAGGTTATACGTTAAGGTTTAGCTCATAGGTTTTGGTTTAGGTTAAGGTTAAGGTTTAGGTTTAGGTTATAGGTTTATGTTATAAGTTATAGCTTTAGGGCATTGAGAATAGGTTAAGGTTTAGGTTTAGGAAATCGGGTTCGGGTTTAGGTTTGGGTTTTCAAGTTTAAGGTTAGGTTTAGGTTAGGGACTTGAGATTAGGATTATGTGTAGGTTTAGGTTTAGGGATTTGAGAATACATTTAGGTTTTAGGTTTAGGTTTAGGTTTTAGCTTATAGCTTTAGGGAATTAAGAATAGGTTAAGATTTGGGTTTAGGAAATCGGGTTCGGGTTCGGGTTCAGGATTGGGTTTAGGTTTGGGTTTTCAAGTTTAGGTTTAGGTTTAAGTTAGGGAGTTAAGATTAGGATTAGGTGTAGGTTTAGGTTTAGGGATTTGAGAATACATTTAAGTTTTAGATTTAGGTTTAGGTTTTAGTATAGGTTAAGGTTTAGGTTTTAGATTTAGGTTAAGGTTAAGGTTAGGTTATAGGATATAAGTTTAGGTTATAGGTTATAAGTTAAGGTTTAGCTCATAGGTTTTGGTTTAGGTTAATGTTATAGGTTTAGGTTAAGGTTAAGGTTTAGGTTTAGGTTATAGGTTTAGGTTATAAGTTATAGCTTTAGGGAATTGAGAATAGGTTAAGGTTTAGGTTTAAGAAATCGAGTTCGGGTTCGGGATCGGGTTTAGGCTTGGGTTTTCAAGTTTAGGTTTGGGTTTAGGTTAGGGAGTTGAGATTAGGATTAGGTGTAGGTTTATGTTTAAGGATTTGAGAATACATTTAGGTTTTAGGTTTATGTTTTAGGTTTTGGTTAAGGTTATAGGTTTAGGTTAGGTTTAGGTTTAGATTATAGGTTATAGCTTTAGGGAATTGAGAATAGGTTAAGGTTTAGGTTTAGGAAATCGGTTCGGGTTCGGGATCGAGTTTAGGTTTGGGTTTTCAAGTTTAGTTTTAGGTTTAGGCTTTGGAGTTGAGAGTAGGATTAGGTGTAGGTTTATGTTTAGGGATTTGAGAATACATTTAGGTTATAGGTTTAGGTTTAGGTTAAGGTTAGGTTATAGGTTATAAGTTTAGGTTATAGGTTATAGGTTATAGGTTGAGGTTTAGGTTTTAGGTTTAGGTTATAGGTTTTTGTTTAGGTTAAGGTTATAGGTTTTGGTTTAGGTTTAGGTTTAGATTTTAGGTTTAGGTTAAGGATATAGGTTTAAGTTATAGGTTTAGGTTAGGTTTAGGTTTAGGTTATAGGTTATAGGTTATAGCTTTATGGAATTGAGAATAGGTTAAGGTTTAGGTTTAGGAAATCGGGTTCGGGTTCGGGTTCGGGATCAGGTTTAGGTTTGGGTTTTCAAGTTTAGTTTTAGGTTTAGGTTTGGGAGTTGAGATTAGGATTAGGTGTAGGTTTCGGTTTAAGGATTTGAGAATACATTTAGGTTTTAGGTTTAGGTTTAGGTTATAAGTGTAGGTTATAGGTTTAGGTTTAAGTTAGGTTATAGGTTAAGGTTTAGGTTTAGAAAATCGGGTTCGGGTTCGGGATCTAGTTTAGGTTTGGGTTTTTAAGTTTAGGTTTATGCTAAGGAGTTGAGATTAGATTAGGTGTAGGTTTAGGTTTAGGGATTTGAGAATACATTTAGGTTTTAGGTTTAGGTTTAGGGATTTGAGAATACATTTAGGTTTTAGGTTTAGGTTTAGGTTTAGGTTTTAGGTTTAGGTTAAGGTTAGGTTATAGGTTATAAGGTTAGGTTATAGGGGTCACCTAAATGCAAAATAACAAAAATCCACGGACAACGCCGTGCATGCGTCCAAACACATAAATGGACATTCTTGAGTTGTTTGTGCATCCAAAGCCAGGCACCAAAGGGTAATCTTATAATAATGAACATGATGAAATATTTGACGGTCTGCACCCTCACTAATCCTTGGATTGATGCTACCACAAATTGTCAGTGTCTACTATTTAAAGTAATTTTCCTACTCTTGTACCTTTTGTAAATGGCTTTCTAATGAGAATTGACTGAACATAAATTTCACATGGAATTGGAAGATGCATCCGTTAGTATGGTTAAAAGACCCAACTCAAGATATCCTTGAGTTTGCAATAGTTTGTGTCCTAAATGTTTATGCCACAGATTAAAATCAACTGAATTCACATTCAAAACAGAAACATACCCAAAAGGATTTGCTTCATTTAACAAGTCTAGTTTGTACATATTGTCTATACAAGACCCATTATCGTCACACATGGAAGTCTTGAGGCTCACCATCTTACCACTCTTGAATATCATACCTCAAAACTAGTCCAGGAGATAGTTCTTATAAATTTCCAAGGATTGCCACCTAAAATGGTTTTCTCGATTTGGCAATAAGAGAAAATGAGTAACATTGAATTACCTTTAGATACTACTCAAAGATGCACATAGTTATAGGCTGGCTCAAGGCCATCATCGGCATAGGGTAATGGTGCTCAACACGTAATATCATATTCATTGAGACCAAAAATATGACTGTAGTATCTTGCATAGCCCAGAATTATGAAAATCTAGAATTTCCGATGGTAATGCCTTTTAAGGATCTTAATTCAATGGAGGCAGTCATAATAATGCAGGCAGTTTGAGAATGGGACCACATCCAATTCTGATTTTTAACAATCCTCTTCAAGTTTCAAGAAAAGAAAAACGACCAAGCATGAAATCAACGAGAGGAGAGGAGAGGAGAGAAATACCTGCTGCAATGGCCCCTCGCTGCTGAAATGGCCGCCGATGTGTAGATCGGTTCGCCTCCCTCCCTTTTTTGGATATGAGAGAGAGAGAGAGAGAGAGAGAGAGAGAGAGAGAGAGAGAGATGATTGGACTTGATGAGGGCACCCGAGAGAGAGAGAGGGGATGGAGAGGATTAGAGAGAGAGAGAGAGAGAGAGAGAGAGAGGATGGAGAGGATTAGGGCACGAGAGTGAGAGAAGGTGGGATAGAGAGGAATAGAGAGAGAGGGTCGGGAGAGCATTTATGCGCTGACGTTCCTCATGCTCCGAGTTGTATGAACGGTTTAAAGGATGTCAAAGTTAAATGGGCCCCACTGTGATGCGTGTCGACCATCAATGTCATGCCCTAAAATCCGGGTACAGAGTATGCACCCTTAGACTCGAGTTTTGGTTCGTAACTTATACACAAAGTATACTAACTTAATTCTTTAATCAGTTTAATCGCATGTGATATTTACATTCAATATAAAGTCCGCTATAATCTCAATCACACATATATAATACATAACACCAATCAACTAAGCATTTATAAATCTTGATAACCCTTAAAATAAAATAAACCTTAAAATCATTCATTTATTATACCATTATACTATAATGATATTTATTCCATGCTAATATTGATCCAAGGAAATAAAGCTAAATAATTTCTTAAAGTCTCAAAATAAATACTAGTATGCATTATTCGTTAATTAAGCTGTGCTAACAAAATAAAACATATAATAAAAAAATTTTCAATGCCGTCACTTCATCCTCAGATAAGTATGGCCATGTTTCAGGTGGGTCGTGCTCAGGTACAGTAGATCCTTCAGGTTCTTGCACCACGTCATCTGCTAATGGCTCCTCTGTATGTTTTTTCATCAATAAAAATGTAAGCTGGCCAGGTTTAGTGATATAACCCAGCATGGTTCATAATCATAACAATTAAAATAATACAAAAATACATGTACAAAGATATGAATATAAAATGGGGTATGAATGCATCAGATGAGGTGATCATCCATCTGCTTGGGTTGGAGGTCGTCAACCCGCATCCACCCGTTGGGTAGGCTTCCACCTTTCGGTAGGCTTGGGCATAGCCCGCATCTGGTAATGCTCTACCAGGATCGACATTTCTTCCAGGGAGGGCCCCTAGGATAGACCATGCATTATGCAATGCAATGAATGAAGGATGATATATAAATGTATATTTTTCATATTTGGTATAGTTGTCTCGATTAAAATATTCACATATAAATTTATCGTACAATTATCATATCAAAATATTTAAACCAGTTAATCAATCAAACAATCACAATGATTTATTTTAATTTCAATGAATTATGAGACAAGTTAGGTCACTCACCTGAATTTGGTAGTATTGACTCTGCAATGTAATTAGGTTGATTTAAATGTCGGGGTCCTATCAATTATATCAACGGTATTATTATTCATTTATTTGTATTACATGGTGGGGCCCACCTTTGATTAACATCCTAGGTGGCCAGATCCAAAATAATCAAATAATTCAAATTTCTATTCTATTTTTTCTCCTTTATAAGATTATAAAATTGAATGATAATTACTTGATCGGGGTGGTCCATCGAATGGTCAGATCATTCAGATTCTTGAGGTCTTGTCATGTTTTACCTCTATGCATTTGAGGAGTGGTGTGGATCTAACTACACATTTACCAATGACCCATCTTGACCTTCTACGCCAAGTGATAGCAACACTTGTGCAAAATATCTAAGATTCCTTTATCAAACACTTCTAGGTCTAACTAATGTGGCTCATCTGATAGTTAGATTGATCTGAATATTAAGGCCCTTGTATATTTTGGCCTTAGGGATCATATGATCCGAACAGACCAAATCTAATTTGATTAGATGCACACCAACTACAATTACATAATTTTAAGTTCACTTCACCTTTAAAGGGCCTCCACCCATAATCCAATACAATGAACATGTGACCAATCCACACCGTTCATTGCATTCACCGAATCAAATTATATTAGATATATAAAAATACTAGAATGAGGACGATATACATACCCAATGTAAGCACTCCAAAATTTTCTTTCTCCCTTTCTCTGTTGTCACAGGTAGCCTTTTTGTTAATATTTAAGTTTGACTAGAACTCTTTTTATCTTGAGAGACGCGGGGAGGGTTTAGAGGTATATTTAAACTAAACGAGCTAATGATTTAGATATGATAGGAGATAAGATAGATTTAAAATAAATAAATAATAATAAAGATAAGATAATATATATATATATATATATATATTTATTAATATTATTAAATTATTCACGGCCCTTACATTCTACCCCCCTAAAAGAAAATTTTCGTCCTCGAAATTTACCTGAAACTACTGCTCAAAGAGATGAGGATATTTCTCACAAATTTCTCTTTCCTGCTCCCAAGATGCTTCGTCTACTTCATGATGACTCCATAAAACCTCGACTAAATGCTCCGTCTTAGTGCGTAACACGTGCTCCTTGCGATCCAGTATTCGAACTGGTTTCTCCACGTAAGATGTATCTTCCTGTAAATCGAGATTTTGCTATTCAATCACATGAGAGTCATCTCTCTTATACTTCCGTATCATCGATACATGAAAAACATTATGGACATTGGCCAACTGAGGAGGTAATGTAAGTCGATATGCCACTGCTCTAATCCGCTCTAATATTTCAAATGGTCTGATAAAACGTGGTGCGAGTTTTCCCTTAGTACCAAATCGCATCAATCCTTTCATAGGAGAAACCTTCAAAAACACGTGGTCTCCTACTGTGAACTCTAGATCTTATCTTCGATTGTCGGCGTAGCTCTTTTGACGACTTTGGGTAGCTTGTAGTCGCTTTCAAATAATTTCAACTTTTTCAACAGCTTCTTGAACAACATCTGGCCCAATTAAACATTTCTTACCTACCTCGGCCCAACAGTTAGGTGCTCGGGAAGGACGTCCATACAAGACTTCGTATGGAGCCATACCAATGCTTGCTTGGTAACTATTGTTGTAGGTGAATTCAGCATAATGTATGTTGTCGTCCCAGCTCCCCTTGAAATCCAGAGCGCATGCACGTAACAGGTCTTCTAATATTTGATTCACACGTTTCATTTGCCCATTAGATTGTGGATGATATGTTATGCTGTAGTCCGTAGTCGTACCCAGACTTGTTTAGAATCACGAAGTAAAACGTGGGTCTCGATCCGATACAATAGAACTAGGGACACCATGAAGTCTCACTATTTCCTTGATGTATAGCTTAGCGAGTTCCTCCATTGAATAATTGATACGGATATGAATAAAGTGCGCTAACTTGGTCAGTCGATCGACAATTACCCAAATTGAATCGTGCTTCTTTTGTGTCTTAGGAAGACCGACTATAAAGTCCATAGAAATACAATCCCACTTCTACTCAAGTACTTTCAGAGGCTGCAATAATCCTGATGGGTTCTGATGATCCGCCTTTACTTGCTGACACACAAAACATCTCGACACATAATTAGCGATTTCTCTCTTCATATTCGGCCACCAAAATGATCGTTTCACACTATGATACATCTTTTTGCTTCTCAGATGAATTGTAAATTTTGTTCAGTGCGTATCATCTTTTAGATCTAAAATATTAGGCACACAGAGTCGACTTCGATACCGAATTCCCTTATCGTCCCCCATACTCCAATCTGAAGTCTTATCATTTTGATACTTGGCTATCATTTTTAAAAACCACTCATCATTCGTTTGAGCTTTGATTATTCACTCCACAAGAGTCCGTTTTACCATAATGTTACATATGCAAATCTTCTTTTCTTAAAAATTCAATTGAATATCAAACTCTCTAATGAAATTTAACATTTCTCATTCGTGTACCATTAAGCTAGCTACACTCTTTTGTTTATATTCTTTTCTACTCAAAGCATCAGCAACCAGATTAGCCTTATTGGGATGATAGGACAACGAGAAATCATAATCCTTAAGAAATTCTATCCATCTTCTCTGCCTCATGTTCAAGTCCTTCTGAGAGAATAGACACCTCAAACTCTTGTGATCTGTATAAAGCTCGAACTATTCGCCATATAGATAATGCCGCCAAATCTTCAATGCAAATACAGTAGCACCCAACTCTAGGTCATGGGTTGGATAATTACACTCATGGAGTTTAAGGTGCCTTGATGCATATGCAATCACCTTGCCCCCTTGCATTAATACACAACTTAGACCTTTAGTTGATGCATCGGTGTAAACTTCAAATACTAACCCATCCTTCGAGAGGGTTAGAATGGGAGTTGAGGTTAAGAGTTGCTTCAGTTTAACAAAAGCTTCTTCACACTTTTCAGTCCACTTGAAGGGCACTCCTTTTCGAGTTAAACTCGTTAGCGGTCCGACAAGCTTCAAAAAATCCTTAATAAACCTTCTATAATATCCAGCGAGAGCAAGAAAGCTTCTAACTTCTGACACACTTGTGGGTTGTTCCTACTTCACTACAGCTTCAATCTTCATAGGGTCAATCGCAATACCTTTTTCTGAAACAATATGCCCAAGAAATTTAACACTCTCCTTCTAGAACTCACACTTAAAAAACTTAGCATATAGCTGGTTATCTTTTAGAGTCTGCAATGTCGTCCTTAGATGTAGTTCATGCTCTTCACTAGTCTTTGAGTAAATCAGAATGTCATCAATGAACATGATAATATAGTTATCCAGATAAGGCTGGAACACCTTATTCATCAGGTCCATAAACATTGCAGGTGCATTGGTCAACCTAAATGGCATGACTAAGAATTCATAATGACCATAACGTGTTCTGAAAGCAGTTTTACAGATATCCTCTTCTTTAACACATAATTGGTGGTAACCTGATCTCAAATCGATCTTAGAAAAATATCGAGATCCTTTCAACTGATCAAACAAATCATCTATACGGGGTAATGAGTAATTATTTTTAATCGTCATCTGATTTAAGCAGCGATAATTAATACACAACCGTCGAGTGACATCCTTTTTATTTACAAAAAGTACTGGCGCACCCCAAGGAGAAGTACTTGGTCGAATAAATCCTCGGGACCTCAAATCTTCCAGCTGCTCCTTCATCTCCTTCAATTTAATAGGCGTCATTCGATATGGAGACATAGATGTTGGTGCCGATCCTGGTAAGAGATCAATACCAAAATCCACTTCTCGCCGAGGTGGTAGTCCTGATATATCTTGAAAAACTTCAGGATATTCCTACACAACCGGAATCAAATCCACCGTTTTTTCTTGTTTCTCATTACCAATCAATGTCATAACATGCTCGATCTTCTCATTCTTCTTCTTCCCTTGAATCATAATTGGTTCTCTTCTTGGCGCTGCAAAGGTAACTGTCTTCGCATAACAATCCAACGTTGCATGATTTCGAGTAAGCCAATCCATTCCAAGAATAACATTGTATCCTGCCATACTCATTTCTATTAAATTAGCTAATATAGCAATATCGCCTATTATAAGGGGAATAGATTTACATATTTTGTCTAAAATAATTGACTTGCCGATGGGGGATTCTACCAAAATTTGCCTATCTAAGATTTCTGACTTCAATCTTAACCGAGATACTAACGACGATGAAATAAAAGATAAAGTAACCCCAAAATCAAATATATTGTAACATGTATATATCAGGTCTATATCAAGAATTTTATGCTGGAACATAGGGAAAAAAAAGAACTTTTACCTACGAATATTTTCGTAGGTAAAAGTCTCATCCACGCTTTTACCTACGAAACTTTTTGTGGGTAAAAGTCTCATCCATGTTTTTGTAGGGAAAGGTTCTGTAAGTATTTTTAGCTATGAAAATATTCGTAGGTATAAGTTTTGTAAGTATTTTTACCTACGATATTATTCGTAGTTAAAAGTTTTGTAACTATTTTTACCAATAAAACAATTTGTAGGTAAAACTTTTGTAAATATTTTAACTTGCAAAACAATTCGTAGGTATATGTTTTGTAAATATTTAAAAGTTTTGTAAAATTTTTAGCTACGAATATATTCATAGGTAAACGTTTTCTAAGTATTTTTTGCTATGAATATATTCATGGGTAAAAGTCTTGTAATACTTTTTAGCTATGGAAATCTTGGTAGGTAAAAGTTTTGTAAATACTTTTAGCTACGAAAATGTTCGTAGGTAAACGTTTTCTAAATATTTTAGCTACGAATATATTCGTTGGTAAAAGTCTTGTAATACTTTTTAGTACAAAAAATTTGTAGGTAAAAGTGTTGTAAATATTTTTAGCTACGAAAATATTTGTAGGTATAAGTCTTGTAAATATTTTGTCAATATTTTTACCTACGAAAATTAGCGGTGGTAAAAGGTTTTACCAACAAAAAATTTCGTTGGCAAAAGTCTTACCTTTACCTACGAATTTTTTTTTTCGTTAGTAAAGGTGTTTCCCCACGGTCTTTTAGTGACGAACTTGCCAATGAAAATTTTCATCGGCAAAAGTTTTTGCCTATGAAAAAAAGGCTTTTAGCTACGAAAATTTTCATAGGTAAAAGTGTCTTTTCTTGTAGTGCCCCCTTTGTGACTGTCCGCCCTAGCAATAAAACCCTCATTTTATTGCTTTCTTCTCTCTCCTTTTATGATTGTCCACCCTAGCAGTAAAACCCTCATTTTCACCTTTATTTGGTCGAGAATACACTTGCCACTCACGTCATTTTCGCTTTCACTTCGTAGACCCCACCGTATTTTATATGATATATCCCCACGGTCCACAATCCTCTATTAAAAAAACATTGTATGGTATGGCATGTCCCGATAAATGAGCAAATTCAATGCTCAATCGTCCCACATTGAGGGCTTTTGAAATAAAGAATGAAGACTGATGTGAAATTGAACGAAGACCAAGTGAAATAGACCGAGGACCCACTGAGTTAATAGACCGAGGACCCACTAAGTTAAATTGACCAGGAACTAAGTTTTAATGACTGCGAATTGAGTTAAATCTACCATGTAAGGCCTGTATCCTAGTCTGTACCATTCCGTAGACTCTCGCGATTTTCTCTATCGAATTTCGACAAACCACGACCTATAATTGGCATTTGCACATGACCCAAAGTCACATCCTGTAAATCTGAGTCGACTCTACCCGAGACTTGTACCATTGCAATCGCGCCATCGCCACGATTCCAATGCCGCGACTTGCGTACTGATGCGATACCCAGGCCAGGAGTTGTGGGCCCGCGTTTATTTTGAGGAAAACACCACGAGTTGCAAATTTCGAGAGAATCTCTATCATCCATCGCATCAATTAATCAAGTACTAGTCAAGTACACAACCCATTCCTCTCTTACCAACAATGCATGACAACCCATACCTCTCCATTCCCAAAGTCAACCAAGCCCATACCTCTCATGTCACTTCCCTTACAACACTCATTCCTCCCATCTCATCTCCCTTACAACAAATCTTATTCTCTCTCTCATTCTCTACCCATTCCAATAGAGAGGACCGCCCAAGCTCTAAGGAGAGCAAGAAGCCAAGTGTGACCCACTTCCTACACCCTTAATCTCCTATCTCCACCCTCCAATTCTCATCTTCCACCATCAAAGAAGAAGCCAAGGAGCTTAGCTTTCCAAGGAACCAAGAAGAAGAGAAAACGGTGGGTGATATTAGGATTACCACCCTTGATTTCTATTTGAGGGCCCACTTGTGGAATGTGTTGTAAACCGGGAGGAGCTCATAGTGGTGGAGCTCTTCCCTTCACCACACACACACACACACACACTCTCTCTCTCTCTCTCTTTCCATGTGTTGTGTACCCCACTATGATGTATGATCCACACCGTCCCATCTATGGGGCCCACCTCACTGGTGTCCAGCGGACAGGCCACTGCCTGTCCGCCCAAGTAGACCTGGACAGTGAAAATACAAATATCAGCTTTATTCAAGGCTGTTGGTGGGACACACCATGTGGCCCCACCTGATGTATATGTTTCACCCATGCCATCCACCGTCCAGACCCTTGGACAGTGGGACTTGCAATGATGTATGTGTTGTAAACACACCGTCCATGGGACGCACCTGCTGATGTGTCTGATCCAAACCGTTTAGATGATGTGGGGCCTACCGTGGCATATGTGTTGTATCTACACCGTCCATCTAAGGGGACCACCATGATGTACGTGTACCATCCACGCCATCCAGCCCCTGGACGGTGGTGACCTAGGTGATATATGTGTTTTATCCTGCCGTCGAAGATGATGGGGCTTTCTGTGATGCAGGTGTAATGTCCACCGTCCATCTAGGCCTCCCAGGCCTGGGGAATGAGGCAGATTCAATCTCAAGTGGAGCACCCCACGTGGGACCCATCTGTCGTGTTTCATCCACGCTGTCCACACATGGACAGTGTGACCCGCATGATGTATGTGTTTCGTTTCACACCGTCTGTTTGCTGGACAAGTGGGGCCCACCTCAATGTATGTGTTTCATCTCTGTTATCCACGTGGGACCCAGGTGATGTATGTGCCTTATATCTTGACCGTCCATTCTAGCTGGGACATGGACCCCACTAGATGTATGTATTTTATATACACACCGTCCATCCAAGGTGGGACTCCACCTCATGTATGTGGTGTATATCCACGTCGTCCATCTATTTCTGGATGGTGGGGCACACCTTAATGTATGTATTCTGTATCAGCATCATCCAATGCTCCTGGATGGTGGGGCCCGCTGTGATGCATATGTTTTATCCATCCCGTCCGTCCATGTACCCCACATGATGTATCTGCTTTATCCAAGTCATTCGTCCAAGGGTTCGACATCTAGCTGGTCACCATGATGTGTGCATGTTTGATCCGAGCCATCCATCCATTTGTGCAACCCACTGTGATATATGTATAGTATACCTATGTCATTCATATGATGAGCCCTGATGTGGTGTACATGAGGCTAATATGATGAGGCCCATTGAGAAGTAAATTAGGCCCTTGTGTGTGGCCCATTGTGATGTATTTGAGGACCCTGTATGAGGCCCAATATGATGTGTATGTGGCCCATATGATGAGGCCCAATGTCAAGCCCTAACTCGAAAAACGGGCTCACAGAATTCCCGATCGCCGAATCCAGCGCCGACAGCCTCCGTAGAACCCCATTCTCGGCTCCCAGCGCCCATTCGCCAAGTTCCGATCCTGGGATGTTACGAGGAGGATCTTCAACATCAGTTTGATTCGTAATAAGCATAACTAAAGGCATAACCCACAAACAACAACCAAAAACTCTATCACATTTTCACTATGATCAAAAACTTTACAAGTACAATGAGCATTAAGGGAAATACAATGATAATGAACAAAAAGCTCCAAGATGATCTACAAAGCGCTCCTGCCTCAGCGCTGCTGCGCTCCAACGTCGCCTGCACGCAACGGTCGTGCATAAGCTTATGAAAAGCTTAGAAGGTGGTGAAAGTGTGTGCGCAAGGTAGTAGTTATGCAATATCAGAGTAATCCGGAACATGCTGATGATTCCATGAATGCCAGGAGCCATACCAAGGTTATGCGATGTGAGGCATGGATGATGTCGGCCGTACCAAGGCCATGCGGTGAGAAATACAACTCAAGCATGCGAATCCTCATCTAAGTCCACATATCAATACAACTCAACTCTGGAATATCACCAGGATCTAGTACACTCCAAGCCAGATTGCTGCACCATCGCGCGTAATAAGGTGAGTGAAAAAGACCTCACTATCCGCCTGCCAATATCGGGCTCAGCTCGTCGATAGCGGACCCATTCCTCGAGCTTGTCAAACTCAGCCTAGCTTTGCCCTTTCCTCTCAGGCGGGTAAGGCCGCACCCCCTTTTAACCGACCACGACATAGTGGAAAGTGCAATTGTCTGGTAATCGGTACTCGGCGCTCATGCACCCACTCGGTCTAGACGTTGGAGCAATCTCTTGGTACCATAAGGGTTTAGGGACTTACACACAAGGATATCTATAGCACCGCATGTAGAAAAAAATTTTCAGTATCCAATCCTGCCAACCACGATATGCCTGTGGAGGCTATGACCCTGATGTCGTTAGGGCGTACAGTAACTATATCACCCAATGCAAAATGCATGAATCACGCTATCCAATCATGCGACAATCCTGCACGTATCGTGTGCTCATGTAGGGCAGCACCGCCTATCCGGGAGCCCATAAACAATCTACCGAAGGCATATGCTATGATTAATCACTCCTCATATCAAGCATACATATGATGCGTATGAGCATGAATCATGGGGCTATACTAAGCATGTTATATGGCGATGAATTCTATTTACAACGAAGATGGGCCTAGACGGCCCACACATTACATGTATGGGCCTATCAATGGGCCCTAGGGAGAGTCATAATGCGAATATTTAACCAACACTATACTTACAATATGGACATCAAACCACCATTGCCCCCAAGGCATAGCCCGTCGTAGACATCATTACATAAACCATGTTGGGATCACACATTGCAATGGACCTTAGGTACATCCCATTGGGCCTTCAATATATCAAATGGGTCGTATCACATGGGCCTTACATTCGTCAAATGGGCCGCATTAATGGGCCTCACCAACGGGCCTTATGTACATTGCAATGGGCCACACCCAACAAAAGTGGTGGTGATGATTTCCACCATTAAAATTCCTAAGGCCCACCATGAAATATGTTTCCCATCAACCCCTTTCATAATTTACATAGTAATAGATGGAGTGGGGACAATATCAACTTGATGGGAAATTGCTATGGCCCCTTGAAAATTTTGAACGGTGGGCGTCATTGACCATTACTTTGAATGGTGGGGGTCCACTTGAATTTTAGATCTGGCCCATTCCTTAACTCCTGACATAAAATGAGCTCTCAAAATGGATGGACGGTTTTGGATGCAACACTTGCATCATGGTAGGGGGGTCCACATGAAGGCCCACCACCCAGTATATTATATATAATATAATATATAATTTATATATAGTATATACAATATTATATATAATATAATATTTTATATATATATACACACACACACACACACGCCCACACACACACACGCACACGCACATGCACACGCACACACCCACCGTCCCCTGGATGGTGGGGATAGAACACATAAATCACTGTGGGCTCCACCGTCCGCCTGGACGGTGGGAGTAAAACACATATATCACTGTGGGCTCCACGTGGGGCCCACCATAATGTTTATACGCCATCCAACCCGTTGATAAGGTCACGTAGACTTAGATGAAGAGTAAAAACAAATTTCATCCTGATCCAAAACTTCTGTGGACCCAAGAAGGGTTTCAAAGGTCGCTGTTCAATCCCACTGTTTCCTACAGTATGGGCCACCTGAGCTTTAGATCAGGATGATTTTTGGAGTGGGCCTACTTCAGGGAGTGGCCCACCCAATGAACGGTGTGGATATCAGATATACATCATGGTGGGGCCCATGTGCTGCCTGTCCGTCCGTTCGTCCGCCACTACGCAGGCAGCGCCTGCTTCCTTCTGACACAGAAGCAGCACCTGCTGCTATTGATGTTTATAAATATATTTTTTATTTTTATTGTTTTCCTGCGGTTTTTCACAGGTGGGGTCCACATCCAGAAAATCGAACCCAGCCATTGGATTCCATATCTCAAGACAGGCTATATGAGTCCAATATTGAGTATTTTTTGGTGTATAAAAATATCAGGGAAGATTTCAATGGTGAAAACCACCATTTGCTATGGTATGGCCCGCTACAACCTCTAATTGACTCTGTTTTTCGGTTCAACGCCTAAAATGAGGTTGGGAAAGGAATGGACGACATGGATTGAATACATACATCAAGGTGGGGCTTAAATAAGTGGGCCACCCTAAAAGCTTGGAAACAAGCAAATATTTGTGTCTTCCCTTTTTGTCCAGCGTCCAGGGACGCTGAACGGTCTGGCAATGCACTTACATTGGGGTGGGCCCTGCTTAGGTGGGCCACCAAATGATGGATGGTGTGGGTACTACACATATAAGTGGGCCCCCACATATGGATCACTTGGATCAAACACATGCCTTATGGCGGGGTCCATCCGAGTGGGCCACACGGCCACATCATCACATGAAAAGAAATGAAAAAGAAAGGGAGAGAGAGAGAGAGTGGGACATGTGTGATGGAGGGCTCCGCCACTATGAGCCCTCCCTTGCACTAAATCATACATCAAGTGGGTCCCATAATATGTGGGCCTAACAAATCAAAGATCAACGGTGGGGATCCCTTCTCCACCAAAATGGAAGGTCTAGATGACCTCTAGCCATGCAAAGAAAATAAACATCTTGATGGGGTCCATGGAGAATGGCCCCATCATGGAATGATCATGTGGATCAAGGTGGGCCATCATCCACACCTAGGGTCCAAAGTGAGATCCATACCATCGATCGGTATGCCTCACTTGGCCCATCATAAAAATAAGAAAAACTAGCCTATAGAAGCACCCACCGTTCGATCTTCTTGCTCCCTTGACTTTCTTTGCTCCTTAGCTTCGATCTCAATGGAGGAGATGAGGTTTGGATGGTTGAGATGGGAGATGAGAGGGTAGGAAAGGTGGGCCACACTTGTTGCTTGGGAGGGCTTGGAGAGGCTTGGACGTGTGGTGTTTTTTTGCTTGGGAAAGAGGGTTTTAAAAAATGAAAAAGAGAGAGAGGGTTGTAAAGAGAGAGTGAAAGATGGGTGATGGATGATGGATGTGGTGAGTGATGGGTGTAAGAGCCCTTTTTTGACTTTTAAGGTAATTTGTGTAAGAAAAGTATGGCTTGTGTAAGAAACTTTTGACTTTGGGGGTTGCTTGGGGGTGAGAAGTGATGTGTACTTGACATGATGAGATTGATTGATTGATTGATGTGACATCTCGTAGAGATTCTCTCGTAATTCACACGCGCAGCATTTTTCTTACACCGAACGCTAGTCCACATCTCTTGGCCAGAGTATCGGATCGGTGCGCGAGTTGCGACATCGGAACCGCGGCGACGGCGCGGTCGCAGGGGTACAAGTCTTGGGTTGAGTCGATTCGGGTTGACGGCATGTGAATCAAGGTCGTACGCAAATACCGGTTAAGGGTCGAAGGTTGCCGAAATTTGACCAGGAAGATCGCGGGAACCTACGGATCGGTATGGTCTAGGATACGGGTCTTATAGCTCTCCCCTCCTAATAAAAATTTCATCCTCGAAATTTACACAATTATCGCAACTAGTCATAACTCAAGAGGAAGAAGAAACATAGCATCACTATATAAAATCAAAGATAACATACAAAATACAACACAATCAATCATAAAAAAGATGGGGATAACGCTCTCGAATCTCAGCCTCGCGCTCCCAAGAAGCCTCCTCAGTAGAATGGTGACCCCACTGAACATTCACCAACGGAATGATCTTGGTCCGGAGGACCTGCTCCTTCCGATCAAGGATATAAACTGGTTGTTCAATATAGGAAGCATCCTCCTGAACCTCTAACGGCTGCCAATCAATGACAGGAACGATGTCTGACCCACACTTTCTCAACATAGAGATATGAAAAACGTTGTGGACACCAGACAACTGAGATGGTAATGTAAGCTGATAACTACGGCTCCAACGCGCCTAGTGATCTCAAAAGGTCCTATGAATCTCGAGGCAAGCTTGCCCTTCGCTCCAAATGGAACTACGCCCTTCATGGGCGAGATCTTGAGATACACATGATCCCCTATATCAAACTCCAAGGGATGACACCGACGATCAGCAAAACTCTTCTGCCAGCTCTGAGCTGTGTGCATCCTTTGCCTGATGATATCAATAGCCTCTGACATCTCCTGCACAAGCTCGGGACCTAGGAGACGACGCTTTCCAACCTCGGTCCAACAACTCAGTGATCTACATGGTCTGCCATATAGTGCCTCAAAAGGAGCTATACCAATGGTCGCCTGATAGCTGTTATTGTATGTGGACTCAGGTTATCGCAAATGGTCATCCCAGCTACCCCCGAAATCAATCGCGCAGGCCCGAAGCATATCCTCAAGGATCTGGTTGACCCTCTCGGTCTGGCCATCGGTCTGCGAATGGTATGCAGTGCTGAGCTGCAAATTAGTCCCCATCGCTCTCTGAAAGCTCTCCCAAAACTGAGATGTGAACCTCGGGTCTCGGTCAGAAATGATCAAGACTGGAATGCCATGCAGTCTCACAATATCCTTGATGAATAATCTCATAAGCCGATCCAAAGGCCAAGTCGCACGAATCGCAATAAAATGTGCCGACTTTGTCAGACGATCTACAATAACCCAAATGATGTCATGACCGCGTTGAGTCCTTGGCAAGCCCATAATGAAATCTGTCGACACGTGCTCTCACTTCCACATCGGGACACTCAACGGCTGCAATAGACCAGGGGGTCTCTGATGATCGGCCTTGACACGCTGGCACTTGTCACACTCGGCCACAAAACTGGCGATTTGGCGCTTCATCCCCGCCTAAAAATATTGTCGCCTCATGTCGCGGTACATCTTCGTCGAGCCAGGGTGGATAGAAAATCGGGATCGATGTGCCTCGGTCATAAGATCTCTACGTAACTCAGGAATATTTAGGACACATAATCGGCCTCTGAAGCGAAGTCCACCGTCAGAACCAATCTGCCAATCGGCCTGACTCTCAGATGCTGCTTCTACTCGGTAATCCTGTAACGACTCGTCTGCCTGCTGAGCCTCGATCACCCTTATGACAAGAGAGGGTTGAATCGACAAGCTCGATAACTGCACAATAGAAGACTGCAAGCTAAACTCAAAGTCGTACTCTACTATATCCTTGAGCATCCTCCACTCCTGAATCATCATATGCACCACCAGGCCTCGTGGCTGACGGCTGAGGGCATCCGCCACCACGTTTACCTTACCCGGGTGGTACTAGAGATCGAAATCATAGTCCTTGAGGAGCTCCATCTAGCGCCTCTACCTCATGTTCAACTCAGACTGCGAGAAGAGGTACTTCAAGCTCTTGTGGTTGGAAAAGAGCTCGAACCTAACCCCGTAGAGATAATGTCTTCACACCTTCAGTGCGAAGACAACTGCAGCCAGCTCTAAATCATACGTGGGGTAGTTCAGCTCATGGACCTTGAGCTGACGAGACGCGAAGGCTACTAGTCTCCCATGCTACATCAGGACAGCACCCAAACCAATATGCGAGGCATCGGTAAATACAATAAAACCATCACTCCCAGAGGGAAGAGTGAGGACCGGAGTGAACGTGAGGCGGTCCTTCAACTCCATAAATACTCTCTCGCAGGCGTCGCTTTAAATAAACTCCTTGTCCTTCCGAGTCAACCTGGTCAGCAGGGCTGCAATACGAGAGAAGCCTTCAATGAAACGCCGGTAGTAGCCCGCTAAACCAAGGAAACTGCAGATCTCGGATGCGGTTGTGGGCTGGCCCCACTGACGCACTGCCTCAACCTTCGAGGGGTCCACTGCGATGCCTTCCCTCGTCACCACGTGACCGAGGAACTTCACCTCTTCCTGCCAAAACTCGCACTTCTCCAGCTTCACATATAGCTGATGTGCACGGAGGGTCTGCAACGTAACCTCTAGATGCTACTCGTGCTCCTCATGGGTCCTCGAATAAATCAGAATGTCGTTGATGAAGACTACAACAAACTGATCGAGATAAGGGCGGAAGACCTCGTTCATCAGCTGCATGAACACTAAGGGCGCATTGGTCAGTCCGAAGGACATTACCTGAAACTCAAAATGACCGTAGAGCGTCCTGAATGCCATCTTCGGAATGTCCTCCTCTCGGACCCGAATCTGATGATAACCGGAACGTAGGTCAATCTTTGAAAAGAACTGTGCACCCTGCAGCTGATCAAACAAATCATGAATCCTTGAGAGCGGATACTTGTTCTTAATCGTGACTTTGTTGAGCTCGCGGTAATCTACGTAGAGCCTCAACGAGCCATCTTTCTTCTTCACGAAGAGTACTGGCGCTCCCCACGGTGAACTGCTCGGACGGATAAAGCCCAACTCACGCAACTCGTCCAACTGCTTCTGCAGTTCACGTAACTCCAACGGTGCCATACGATACAGGGCCTTCGAAATAGGCGCGGTACCGGGCACGAGGTCAATTTGAAACTCGGTGAGTCGGTGAGGCGGTAATCCCGGAATCTCCTAGAACACATCGAAAAAATTACAAACCACAGGCAACTGGGCGATGCTCGCCACTATGGGCTCCTCTATGGCACACGACATCATGCAAGACAATAACTCTCATCTGGGCTCAACAATGAACTAGAACTGCGGCAAGCCGGGTATACAAAACGTGACTATCCTCGCAGAACAATCCAATATGGCGTGGTACTCGGTAAGCTAATCCATGCCCAGGATGACGTCGAACTCGGACATCGGTAATTCAAACAGATCGGCAGGCAAAAAGATATCCCCAACCAGAACGGGGCAAGACGAGCAAAGTCGGCCCAACACTGTAGTCTTTCCCAAGGGAGTCGATATTGACAGGCCCTCACGAGCAGACTCCAACGGCAAACCAGTCGATTGACAAAAAATCTCGGCCACAAAAGAATGCGATGCACCAGAATCAAACAACACATGTGCAATGTATGCAGATACTAAAAGTATACTCTTAACGACTCCTCCAGATGATTGAGGATCCTGCTGGGCCGCGTAGAATCTAGCCTAAGCTGGCTGTGGAGGTGCCTGTCCCCTCTGAGAGTGCTGCTGCTGCTGTCGCTTAGGGGTCGAAACTGCTGCCTCTACTGCTGCAGTCTCGGAGGGTGGTGCTGATGCTACTGCTGAGGTGGCCTCGGTGGTGGGGGCTGCTGTCGCTGCTGCTGTGGGAGTCTCTACTGCGGCTATGGTGGAGGCTGCTGTGGACCTCTCTGCTGCTGCTGTTGCTGCTAGGGGCAAGGACACTCCCACATACGGTGCCCCGTCGCACCGCACCTAAAACAAGAGCTGGTGAACTGCTTCAGAGGTGGTGCTGGAGGTGCTGCTAGCGCTTGGAAGGCTGGGCAACTTGTGTGCCTCTGCTGTGGTCGACTCTGCTGGGAATCACTAGAAGGAGTCTGCCTTTTCTGGTCTCTCCTCTGACCGCGATCAGATTGAGAACCGGCCCACTTAGCCTCAAAAATCTGGGCCTTCCGTACCACTCCCTTCAAAGTTGGGAGCTCATGCCCAATAACACGACCTCAAAGACCGTAACGCAAGTCGTCCTCAAATCGACGGACTCTCTGCTCCTCATCATCCACCAAGTACCGTGCAAATCTGGACAGTGCTACAAAATGAGCGGCATACTGAGCCACCGTCATATCACCCTGCACCAAGGCCTCGAACTGCAATGCCCGCTGTCGTCGGATGTGATCAGAAAAATACTGTCGGTCAAACTGATCTACAAAATCCTACCAAGTCCATACAAAATCAGCGCCCGCTGCTCGGGAGACTGACGTCGACTAGTGCTCAGCCTCACCATGGAGGAAAAATATGGCCAATCGGACTCGCCGCTCAGTCGTGCATCCTATCATCTCAAATATCTTCTCCACATTAGCGCGCCATCTCTCAGCTACCGTCGGGTCTGGCTCACCCTGGAAACGCGGGGGATCGAGCCGTCGGAACTCTCGAAGGAGGGCACTTGCGCGCTCCTGCTCTGCTTGGGTTGGGGAAACGACAGGGTGTCTGTTCTACCCCTGAAGTGCAGCCGTTACAGCTTGCAACATCTGCTGTAACTGAGAAGCACTCACGGATATGGTCGGATCTGCATCGGTCTCTGGTGGAGGAGCTGCATCCATAGGCTGGGCAGTAGGAATCTCTGGTGGTGGAGTGGGGATCGTAGGTAGTAGGGCGGGAGCCGCAAGTGGTGGAGCCGGAGTCTTAGGTGGTAGTACGGGAGTCGATCGGGTCACTCTCCTGCGCGGCATGTCCTACAAGAAAGAGCGAAGGCGCCTATCAACTTAAAGACTCGCGAAGGCACGCACGTTAAGGGTCAGTAATAAAAGATCACTAGGCTATCCGAACTTAGGACTTAAATCATTCATAGCAGACATGTAATGTTGTTCTTGGTTATTCCTGAGTTATGCTTTGATACCAACTTCTGTCACGCCCCAAACTCAGAAACTGGCTCACAGAATTCTCGATCGCCGAATCCAACGCCGACAGCCTCCATAGAACCCCATTCTCGGCTCCTAGTGCCCATTCACCAAGTTTCGATCCTGGGATGCTACGAGGAGGATCTTCAACATCAGTTTGATTTGTAATAAGCATAACCAAAGGCATAACCCACAAACAACAACCAAAAACTCTATTACATTTCCACTATAATTAAAAACTTTACAAGTACAATGAGCATAAAGGAAAATATAATGATAATGAACAAAAAGCTTCAAGATGATTTGCAAAGCGCTCCTGCCTCTGCGCTGCTGCGCTCCAACGTCACCTGCACGTAACTGTCGTGCATAAGCTTATGAAAAGCTTAGAGGGTGGTGAAAGTGTATGCGCAAGGTAGTAGTTATGCAATATCAGAGTAATGCGGAACATGTTGATGAATATATGAATGCCATGAGGCATACCAAGGCTATGCGATGCGAGGCATGGATGATGTCGGCCATACTAAGGCCATGCGGTGTGAAATGCAACTCAAGCATGCGAATTC
Organism: Magnolia sinica; assembly: GCF_029962835.1. Taxonomy (NCBI): domain Eukaryota; kingdom Viridiplantae; phylum Streptophyta; class Magnoliopsida; order Magnoliales; family Magnoliaceae; genus Magnolia; species Magnolia sinica. The sequence continues at coordinate 27,004,146 of NC_080582.1, read as the reverse complement.
TCATCTAAGTCCACATATCAATACAGCTCAACTCTGAAATATCACCGGGGTCTAGTACACTCCAAGCCAGATTGTCGCCCCATCGTGCACAATAAGGTGAGTGGAAAAGACCTCACTATCCTCCTGCCAATATCGGGCTCGACTTGTCAATAGTGGACCCATTCCTCGAGCTTGTCAAACTCAGCCTAGCTTTGCCCCCTCCTCTAGGGCGGGTAAGGCCACACCCCCTTCCAATCGACCATGACACAGTGGAAAGCGCAACCGTCTGGTAATCGGCACTCGGCGCTCATGCACCCACTCGGTCTAGACGTTGGAGCAACCTCTTAGTACCATAAGGGTTTAGGGACTTACACCCAGGGATATCTATAGCACCCCATGTAGAACAAGATTTTTGGTATCCAATCCTGCCAACCACGATATGCCTGTGGAGGCTATGACCCTGATCTAGCTAGGGCGTACAGTAACTATATCACCCAATGTAAAATGCATGAATCATGCTATCCAATCATGCAACAATCCTACACGTATCGTGTGCCTATGTAGGGCAGCACCGCCTATCCGGGAGCCCATAAACAATCTGTCCAAAGGCATATGCTATGATTAATCACTCCTCATATCAAGCATACATATGATGTGTATGAGCATGAATCATGGGGCTATACTAAGCATGTTATATGGCGATGAATTCTGTTTGCAACGAAGATGGGCCTAGACGGCCCACACATTACATGTATGGGCCTATCAATGGGCCCTAGGGAGAGTCATAATGTGAATATTTAACCAACACTATACTTACAATATGGACATCAAACCACCATTGCCCCCAAGGCATAGCCCGTCGTAGACATCATTACATAAACCATGTTGGGATCACACATTGCAATGGACCTTAGGTACATCCCATTGGGCCTTCAATATATCAAATGGGTCGTATCACATGGGCCTTACATTCGTCAAATGGGCCGCATTAATGGGCCTCACCAACGGGCCTTATGTACATTGCAATGGGCCACACCCAACAAAAGTGGTGGTGATGATTTCCACCATTAAAATTCCTAAGGCCCACCATGAAATATGTTTCCCATCAACCCCTTTCATAATTTACATAGTGATAGATGGAGTGGGGACAATATCAACTTGATGGGAAACTGCTATGGCCCCTTGAAAATTTTGAACGGTGGGCGTCATTGACCACTACTTTGAATGGTGGGGGTCCACTTGAATTTTAGATCTGGCCCATTCCTTTACTCCTGACATAAAATGAGCTCTCAAAATGGATGGACGGTTTTGGATGCAACACTTGCATCATGGTAGGGGGGTCCACATGAACGCCCACCACCCATTATATTATATATAATATAATATATAATTTATATATAGTATATACAATATTATATAGACGCACACACACACACGCCCACACACACACACACACGCACACGCACACACCCACCGTCCAGGGGACGGTGGGGATAGAACACATAAATCACTGTGGGCTCCACTGTCCGCCTGGACGGTGGGAGTAAAACACATATATCACTGTGGGCTCCACGTGGGGCCCACCATAATGTTTATATGCCATCCAACCCATCGATAAGGTCACGTAGACCTAGATGAAGAGTAAAAACAAATTTCATCCTGATCCAAAACTTCTGTGGACCCAAGAAGGGTTTCAAAGGTCGTCGTTCAATCCCACTGTTTCCTACGATGTGGGCCACCTGAGCTCTAGATCAGGCTGATTTTTGGAGTGGGCCCACTTCAGGGAGTGACCCACCCAATGAACGGTGTGGATATCAGATATACATCATGGTGGGGCCCACGGCTGGGGCTGTGGGTCTACTGCCAGTCCGTCCGTCTGTCACTATGCAGGCAGCGCCTGCTGCCTTCTGACACAATAGCAGCGCCTGCTGCTACTGATGTTTATATTTTTTTATTTTTATTTTTATTATTTTCCTGTGGTTTTTCATAGGTGGGGTCCACATCCAGAAAATCGAACCCAGCCATTGGATTTCATATCTCAATACAGGCTATATGAGTCTAATATTAAGTATTTTTCGGTATATAAAAATATCAGGGAAGATTTCAATGGTGAAAACCACCATTAACTATGGTATGGCCCGCCAGAACCTCGGATTGACTCCGTTTTTCGGTTCAACGTCTAAAATGAGGTTGGGAAAGGAATGGACGGTGTGGATTGATTACATACATCAAGGTGGGGCCTAAATAAGTGGGCCACCCCAAAAGCTTGGAAACAAGCAAATATTTGTCTTCCCATTTTGTCCAGCGTCCAGGGACGCTGGACGGTCTGGCATTGCACATGCATTGGGGTGGGCCCTGCTTAAGTGGGCCACCAAATGATGGATGGTGTGGGTACTACACATATAAGTGGGGCCCCACCTATGGATCACTTGGATCAAACACATGCCTTATGGCGGGGTCCATCCGAGTGGGCCACACGGCCACATCATCACATGAAAAGAAATGAAAAAGAAAGGGAGAGAGAGAGAGAGTGGGACACGTGTGATGGAGGGCTCCGCCACTATGAGCCCTCCCTTGCACTAAATCATACATCAAGTGGGTCCCATAACATGTGGGCCCAACAAATCAAAGATCAACGGTGGGGATCCCTTCTTCACCAAAATGAAAGGTCTAGATGACCTCTAGCCATGTAAAGAAAATAAACATCATGATGGGGTCTATGGATAATGGCCCCATCATGGAATGATCATGTGGATCAAGGTGGGCCATCGTCCACACCTAGGGTCCAAAGTGAGATCCATACCATCGATCGGTATGCCTCACTTGGCCCATCATGAAAACAAGAAAAACTAGCCTATAGAAGCACCCACCGCTCGATCTTCTTGCTCCCTTGGCCTCGTTTGCTCCTTAGTTTCGATCTCAACGGAGGAGATGGGGTTTGGATGGTTGAGATGGGAGATGAGAGGGTAGGAAAGGTGGGCCACACTTGTTGCTTGGGAGGGCTTGGAGAGGCTTGGAAGTGTGGTGTTTTCTTGCTTGGGAAAGAGAGTTTTGAGAAATGAAAAAGAGAGAGAGGGTTGTAAAGAGAGTGAAAGATGGGTGATGGATGATGGATGTGGTGAGTGATGGGTGTAAGAGCCTTTTTTTGACTTTTGAGGTAATTTGTGTAAGAAAAGTATGGCTTGTGTAAGAAACTTTTAACTTTGGGGGTTGCTTGGGGAAGGGTGAGAAGTGATGTGTACTTGACATATACTTGACATGATGAGATTGATTGATTGATTGATTGATGGGACATCTCGTAGAGATTCTCTCGTAATTCGCACGTGCGGCATTTTTCTCGCACCGAACGCTAGCTCACATCTCTTGGCCAGAGTATCTGATCGGTGCGCGAGTTACGACATCAGAACCACGGCGATGGCGCGGTCGCAGGGGTACAAGTCTTGGGTTGAGTCGACTCAGGTTGACGGCATGTGAATCAAGGTCGTGCACAAATACCGGTTAAGGGTCGAAGGTTGCCGAAATTCGACCGGAAAGATCGCGGGAACCTACGGATCGGTACGGTCTAGGATACGGGTCTAACACCCGATGTGATGTATATGTGGCCCATGTGTGAGGCCCAATGTGATGTATATGTGGCCCATATGACAAGGCCCGATGTGATGTATTTGTGGTCCATGTGTGGGGCTCAATGTGATGTATATGTGGCCTATATGATGAGGCCTGATGTGATGTATATGGGGCCCATGTGTGAGGCCATTGTGATCGTATGTGAGGCCCATTATGGCCAGTTGAGGGGCTCATTGTGGGCGCATGTGATGAACCCATTGTATATGTGAGACCCATTGTTGCGGCCCATTGTGGTGTATATGAGACCCATGAGATGCGGTCCAATTATGAATATGTAAGGCCCATGGGACGAGGCCCATTGTGGTTGTATGAGGCCCATTGTGTGTGTGCGACACACCATGATGTATGTGTTATATACACACTGTTTATCCATTCTTAGGCCGTGGGCCCCACCGCCTTATGCAGGCCCACCATGTGTGAGTGATGGGTACGCATTGTCCATCCATTTTAGAGATAATTGGAGAGCCTAGAGCCCCGTTATGATTCCAATTTCAATCCCAAATGGATTGCACATTGGGAGTAATGGTGGTTAAATGTCCATATTGTAAGGGCAATGATGGTTAAATGTCCACATTGTAATCCTCCCTGAGGCCCATTGTTAGGCCCATTCTCATATCCTCTTATTGGGCTTACCCCAAACCGTTGGGCTCACATTGATGATTATATTACCCATCTTTCCCTTGATTAGGCTATCCTAATCCATTGGGTCCCCATTGATGCTAGTGATACCCATCTTTCCCTTAATTAGGCTATCCCAATCCGTTGTGCCCCCATTTGATAATGATGCTTTCCAACATACCCTGTAGGACCACCCAAGCCTTAGAGCCCATCTTGTGTTCGTACCGAGCCTTTCATAGGGAATGTGGCCGACGTAGATGCATGTGTTTGTCCAAGCTTAGTAACCCAAACCTGAGTCCCACTTAGATGATGGAGCAGGACAATTTGTAACATTACATAGTCCTAGATGTGTAGATCCTACCAAGGGCCACCTTGCATTAGTATCGAGCCCTCATAGGAAAGCCCAGTTGTCGTGATAAAGGGAGTGAGGAAACCCACTTGTTGTACTTAGATTCATCCTCTTAACTCACCTTGTTGTACACCCGCTTGACTCACCTCGTGAAATGTGTTCTACCCTCATAACTGATTGCTAGGACTTTGATATTATGTATGTTTCATCCACACCGTCCAGTTACCCCTTTTGGGACGAGTGTGAGGCCCATCCTTGACATTAGTTTGTCATCTAAGCTATCCATTATTTGTGGGATGAGTACATCATCACCCCTTGCCGTAAATGGAAGGATATGTGGTATCAGGTTTGGTATATCCACTGTATAGAGCCTATTTCGATGTATGGGCAAGATCTGCCATCCTTTCAGTGGACCCCGTCTTGGAATATATGATATATTAGTACCTTGAAGGCTAATGTTAGTATAACATGGGATATGCCACATGGACTCCAATAGTTGTAGAAGGAGCATGTTGTTTAATTTATACTCTTGGTATGCGAAATGCCGGTGAGAGTCGATTGTGGATTATTGTTGTCTGCCTTATCAAATAATTATGCTTATGTACTTTATTACATCATAATACATGCCCACACGCATCATATTGTATGCTTGTTATGAGTGACTGATCATAGCATGTGTCATTGGGCTGGTTTATTATGGGACTCCTTGTGAGACGGAGTGGCCCCACAAGAGCGTGCGGTATGCGCAGGTTTGATGCATGACTGGATAGTATGACTCATGCATCTTGCATTTATGTGACATGATCACTGTACGCCCTAGGGACATCAGGGCCATGCCCTCCATAGGTATATTGTGGATGGCCAGTTGGGACACCGAAAATGTTTGGTTCTAGCATATGGGCATCTAATATGTTCGTGGGTGAAAGTCCCTAAACCCCTTAGTACCAGGGACGCTCCATCGTCTAGACTGAGTGGATACATGAGCACACGAAGGCCATATATCGTTAGGTCGCGTCTTCTACTATGTCATGGTCGGTTGGGAGGGGGTGTGACCTTACCCTCCTGAGTGAGGGGGCAATGTCTAGGTTGAGTTTGACCAGCTTGAGGAATGGGTCCGCTATCGACGAGTCCGACCCGATGTTGACAGGTGGATAGTGAGGTCTCTTACACTTACCAAGTTGTGTGCTCGGATAGGGGCGGCAAGCTGACATAGAGTGTACTAGACCCCGGTATGATCCCAAAGATGTACGTTATTGATATATGGACTTACTGAGCAAGAGTTGGATACTCAGTATTTTACACATTCATTCATTCATTCACTATCCACTTAGGCTAGTGGTGCACAACTAATTTGTTATGTGTACTTTCCTTATGGTCAGGATTTCGGTTGGGGTGTGCGACCAACCTGAGATCAGGAGTTTACCACATTGAGTCTGGCTATCCAAATTTAAGTATGAGACTGGTTTGGATAGAATCCCTTGTGGTGAACCCCATAGCCCGCAATACTACATACTATCATCCCGACTTCACACTCTAGCTTGGTCATTTCTTTCGCACAGCATATTGTATTGCATCCCCAGCATATGGCATTTGGTTTACCACGACCTCAAATGTCATAACCGAGTTGCATTGCATACTCCGATATTGTATGACTCATGAACTTATCAGTATTTCTGCTTACTCTGATATCGTATGATTTATGAACTTGCTAGTATTTCTGACATTGTATGATTTATGGAATTGTATTGAATACTTAGCACCTGCGTTGCGCACACACGTTCACCACCCTCTAAGCTTTCTATAAGCTTATGCACGATAGATGTATGCAAGTGACGATAGGACGCAGCCGAGCTGAGGTAGGAGCGTGCGGCCGAGCTTGTGGCAGATCACTTTGGAGATTTTATTTTATATTTCCCTTTCAGTACTGTAATCTAATGTTTATATTACTGGATATGTGATGATGATGTTGCCTTTGTGATTTAGGTACACTTGTGTTTAAACTCCTTTATTTACAAACAAAATCACACTGAAAATCCTCCTTGTAGGATCTCAGGATTAGAATCTGGCATATAAGTGTTGGAAGCTGAGAATGGGGTATTACAGAGTCTGTCGGTGCCGGATTTGGTGATCGAAAATTCTATGAGCCCGGTTTACGAGTTTAGGGCGTGACATACCGCGAAGTGAATGGAATTGACTGCGTACTAAGTTAAAATGACCACGAACTGAGTTAAATCTACCGCGTAGTCAATGGAATTCACAGAGGACCAAGTGAAATTTGACTCACAACTGTAAAAAACTGACATCTTTTCGAGAACTATGTGAAATTGTCTGATAACCACTTGAAATTGACCGATAACTGTGTGAAATTGACCGATAATTGCTTGCCACTCACTTATCGGTCAATTTAACTTAGTTCGCGGTCATTTAAACTCAATTCGCGGTCAATTTCATGATGTCCATGGTCAATTTAACTCAGTTCAAAATATTAATTTGGAGTAGTTATCAGTCAATTTCACATAGTCTGCAATCAATCTCGCTTAGTCTCTGATCAATTTCACTTAGTCCGCGATCAAACACAATCAGTTTGTGGTCAATTTAACTCAGTGGCTGGTGAATTTCATTCAGTTCGCGGTCAATTTCACGACGTTCTTGGGTCAAAATGTAACATATAACTCAGAAATTTGACTGATAAGTGAGTGAAATTGGCCGCAAGCTCGTTGAATTTCACCTATGAGTCGGCCACTTTGACCTGGAATTCGTCAAAATGACTGATAACTGCTTGAAACTGACATCTTTTTTACCGAGAACTTGTAAAAATTTACTGACAAATTTATGAAGTTGACTGATAAATGAGTGAAAGAGGCCAAAAACTTGTTAAAATTCATTTAAGAGTCTGACACTTTCACTTGGAATTCGCCAAAAACGACCGCTGACTCGGAAAACTGACACTATACTTTATGTTTTTTCACCACAATAAGTCAACTTTCGCATTATGCTTCATTAAATAATGAATGTTATTATTGATATAATTTTCAATTCATCCTTGCAGATGATAAACCCTCACGTAAGGGATTTAGTGCTACAATCTAGAACCTGTCATGTAGATGTTCATTGACATGGTGGTTTGATATCGTGAAGAGTAGTTTGGAGAAAAATGACAGTAGATTAAATATATTTAGGCAGTCCTCATTCTCTTTTTTACTACACATTACATCATTTAGGTTTATAGGAGCTTTGTTTCACTTGCTTATTAAGAGATACAGAGGTAATCTTGTATTTAAGATGCAGGGGAACCGTTTAAAATTTTCAGAGATGGACTTCACCCTAGTAAGAGGGCTGAAGACTGGTGACCTCTCCATACCCAATATCCATCATTCCAAGAAGTCAATAAGAGAGAAATAGCTCAAGGAATATCCTATCTTAAATAAACATATATAGGAGGTGTTTAATAAGATAATTGATAGCAATAAACACGAAGATATCATGAAGGTAGCCCTAATATTATGCGCAGAGTAGTTTGTTAGGGGAATCGACAAGAGTATTATATGTTGTACATAGTATATCGACCTTGTGGACTCATTGGAAGACTTTAATTTCTACCCTTGGGGTAGTTTGGCCTTCCATACGATGATTGAAGGGATCAAGAGTGCCTTGATGGCATCACATGGGTTTCACTACAATGTCAACGGCTGCATATTTCCACTACAAGTAAGGATTCTTTCCTTATCTATTTTAATTTATAGTTTATACGAAACCATATTTATTTAAGACCATCTTACTATTTCATTGTAACAGATATGGGCCCTTGAGAGAGTACCGGCCCTTTGAAAATGTATCATTTCATACATTCTCTCCCAAATTCCAAGATTCATACAATATCAAGGATGGAAGGGTTGATGGTATAAAAAAATTCATCAAATACTTGAGAGTGAAGATGTAAGTCAATATTTATGAAGCTAAGTGGTCAGTTATTAAAATATATATGTTTCTGTACATGAACATGAAGGATGTTCTCTTGCAGACTGAGATAATTCTTACCTTAGAATCCACCATTGAAGAGTTGGAGACAGATGCCGTTTGTTTGGTCCGTGATAGATCTCACGTAAGATGTTATGAAAGTCTTCTTTTATGTTGAGATTTTATATTTACTTTGACATGTTAAATATTTGATATATACATTACTTCATTTTGTAGGGCATTAAAGATGATGATGATGAAGATATGGAAGAGCGAGAGGGAGAGGGAGAGGAAGAGAGTGATAATGAAGGAGAGGGAGAGGGAGCAGGATTGCAATTGACAGGAGAGTTGAGGGAGGACAGTGAGGAGCTGAAGGCGGAGAGGCTTTTGTTGGAGAGAGATAGGGAAGAGTTGAATCAAAAGGAAAAATATATCGATGAGAGGGAATGCGTACTAAAAGAGATAGAAGAATCGATGGAGAGGGAAAGAGAACAAGCACTCAAGGAGAGGGAACTAATGGTAAAAAAGAAAGAAGCCTTGAGGTTAGAGAATGACGAGTTGAATGAGAGGGCGATTTTGAAGATAGAGAGGGAAACATTATTGACGGAGAAGGAAGAATTGTGGATCAAGAATGAGGTATTGAAGAAGGAGAAGGAAGAGTTGGAGGAGGGTAAGGTGGAGTTGAAGAAGCAGATGGAGGCATTTCTTATAGAAAAGATGTAATTTTGGAAGGGGAATGAGTTAGAGAAGGAGAAGGAAGAGTTTGAGAAGGAGGATGAGGAATTGAAAGATACAGAACATGGGGAACGGAGAGTTGGAGGTTCAACACTCGAATGCGTTAGACATTAATGTATGCGAGAAATCACTGCTGTCCATTCCAGTCTATAAGAGGAGAATTAAGAGGGTCATGAAGCTGTCTATCTACAAGAGTTCTTCATTCACATCCATCTCTAAACAACTACAAGCAATATCACCGACTCTGAGAAACCGAAAGAATTTTGTACTTCTCTGATACCCTTCCAGGCCAAGATTGATCCATTTAAGGTTATATCAGAGGAGGAACTACATGAATTGGATTGTTGGGCCAACACGAACAAAGATTCGGTGGATTTTATTTGGTTTAGGACCATATGGGAGAAAGATGCATGAGTTGATAGTGTGGTAAGTAACCATATATATACATACATCCATGTGTATTCAACTCTTATATTAGACTAGAGCTTAATCCTCCATCTTTATTGATTAAGCTATTGACAAATATGCTGATTTCTTGAAGAGAAGGCACAATTCATTTTCAACTTTATATACTCAGGACTGCAAGTTCTACCCTACATTTTTTCTGGTAACTGTATGATTTGGACTATGGTTACTATGTTATTTGTTTAAATGATATATGTTCTAATTTGGTTTTGTCTGTAATAGCCATGTCTCGACCTGCAAATGTCGACATTGAGAATGTATTGGGACATTGGCAGCGATGAAGAGCATACAACATTACAAGTAGATAAATTCATTGTGAATGATATTGCTAAACCTCGAGAAGGGTAGAAGCCCATGTGGTAGTATGAACAGGTAATGATGTCGTTACAAGTGAGCAACTCTGGGTGTACCCATTTCGATAAATTTACTAATGATATCTTATCTTGTCAAACATAGATAGGCATACGTACCAATCAACCATGCCAACATTCATTGGTACCTCATGGTCATCCACCCATAAGATCGAGAGATCGTTATTCTTGACAGTTTATATTCGAGGGCAGTCAGTCGATACAGGGAACGTATCGAGCTGATGAAGGAGGGCTTGCCTATAATATTCTATGCTACAGGAGATATGTCTGCGTTGGACGAGAATGCTTGGACGGTCGAAGAAGATACTTCTATACTAAAGCAAACGAATGGATATGATTGTGGCATATTTGTCATGAAATATATTGATATTTTGTGCCGAGTTTGAATTTTTTCAGGGACAAACTTGTAGAAATTCACTCCCACCTTTAGGAACTCAATAGCATATGATTGCCTAAGTGTCCACAATAGATGATATATTTGTGTTAGGCATGAGAGGAATGTGGAAATTTTGTGAAATGCTGTAATTTTTTGTAAATGATGTCTTGTAAAACATTGAGGGTGTAATTTGTTGTAAATGATGTCTTGAAATGAAATTTCTTATATATTTTGTCATAAATTTGTGGTAAATGATGTCTTGTTAATAGTGATTTCATTATAAATGGTGATTTGTTTGTGAATTAGTTAATTTCATTCACTTCGATAGCAATTCCATTCACTTCATTCATTTCGCGGTCAATTCCATTCACTTCGCGGTGAATTCCATTCACTTCGTGGTCAATTCAATTCACTTCACGGTGAATTTCACTCACTTCGCGGTGAATTCTATTCACTTCGCGGTCAATTCCATTCACTTCGATATCAATTCCATTCACTTCATTCATTTTGCGATCATTTCCATTCACTTCGCGGTGAATTCCATTCACTTCGCAGTTAATTCCATTCATTTCGCGGTCAATTTCATTCACTTCGCGGTCAATTTCATTCATTTTTGTGGTGAATTTTATTCACTTCATGGTCAATTCCATTCACTTCGTTATCAATTCCATTCACTTCATTCATTTCGCGGTCATTTCCATTCACTTCGTGGTGAATTCCATGCACTTCGTGGTGAATTCCATTCATTTCGCGGTCAATTCCATTCACTTCATGGTCAATTCCATTCATTTCATGGTGAATTCTATTCACTTCGTGGTCAATTCCATTCACTTTGATATCAATTCCATTCACTCCATTCATTTTGCAGTCAATTCCATTCACTTTGCGGTGAGTTCCCTTCACTTCGCGGTGAATTCCATTTACTCCATGGTCAATTCTATTCATTTCACGGTCAATTCCATTCACTTCATGGTGAATTTCACTCACTTCAAGGTCAATTCCATTCATTTTGCGATCAATTCCATTCATTTTACGGTCACTTCCATTCACTTCATTCACTTTGCAGTCAATTCCATTCATTTTGCAGTCAATTCCACTCACTTTGTGGTCAATTATATTCACTTCGCGGTCAATTCCCTTCACTTCGCGGTCAATTCCATTCATTTCACGGTTAATTCCATTCACTTCACAGTGAATTTCACTCCCTTCGAGGTCAATTCCATTCATTTCGCAGTTAATTTCACTCATTTCGCGGTCAATTTCATTCACTTCACGGTGAATTCCCTTCACCTTACTGTCTGCCCATTTGTACTTAGCGACTGTCTATACGGGCCATGCAACGCCCAAGGAGGGGCAGATAAATTCAAAATTATGGGAATCCATGGGCCTCACTGGGCTTGTGGTCCATCGCGAGCAATGGACTTAAACGAGGCCTGGAAACGAACAATCTGCGCTGTCTAGCCGGCGCTTGTAAAACCCAACCTCCCAAGTAATAACCTGATATCTGAATTTTTAAAATAATTAGCCCCGCCAATTAGGATAATAAATTAGGACACTTCAGCCGTTGGATTTCACCCAGACTTGCACCGTAGGTTGAGAATATTTCCCTACACTCTTCCACCAAATTTGACCCATAATCGAAGGACAGTGGCCATTGATCGCAAAACGGACCCTTGTCATCAATCCCCGCATCCTTTTGCCACCAAACCTTAGACAGCCCCTCATTAGACCATGGGGCATCCATCGCATAACTCAGATGGGCCAAGGGGCCACTAAGGCAGCCCCAAAAGCCATAAGTGGGCCCTAAAGGGTCCCTTGAGGAAGTAATTGGCACTTGGACAAAAGTCCAGGCTATAAAAGCCTTCAAACCCCTCTCCCTCACTCCCACAACAATTTTCAACAAAGGGAGAGAGAGAGAGGAGAGAGAAGACAGAGAGTGAGAGAACAAGGCAAGTTGAGATTTTGAAATTTCCACTCTCCTACCTCCGTTATTAGCCGGGAACCGCGGTCCTACCGCCGTAGAGGAGAAGTGTAGTTGACCAAAGGCAACCATTCTATCTCTCCTTAATTTTTCTTAGCTTGGGCCACTTGCATGTGTCCTGACATGCAATTCCTTTGGCACAAGGCTCACTGATAAACCATTAGTTACGGCCCATAAGACTCATGAGCTGAGCATGAGGGGATGAGACACCATGTCCGAGCTATCAGCCTACGCTGGGGTGACAAGCCTCCCCGTAGTGACCGCGAGAAAAGACTCTTTTTATCGTAACCACCTTTGTTTAATTCTAATGTTAGGAGTGACGAACCCAAACGGGCCAAGGATCACGAGAGCCATACGGTCACGTTCGCTAGAGTTGCGCGATCGAATTAGGGCATTGCTCTGTCAGGGTATCTTGGTTTTCCTAAATTGCTAGATGAATGGACATAATTAATCAACTTGGCTAACATTTTACATTACATTGCATTATTTAATTTTGGTGATTCGGCAGTCGAAGTCACACTGAGGGAGTGTTGGTCATTCGCGATCGTTAGATGTTGTTGCTTAAGGGAGTGTTGTGGAGAGGGCATGCATCATATCATTGAACCATGCATTTGCATTAACAAGAGTATTTAGGATTCATTGCATAGATGTAGGAATTATGGGAAGTGTTTTAGCTACTCACTCCCACTTTGGGACGGTGTTTTAAAACACTAACCAGAAGTTGTCATAGATGCAGGGATTATAAAGTTGGATGCAGCACTTATTACTATTATATGATTCACTTATGCTTCATGGTTTGCTAAACTCCATACTGCTTATGAAATAATCAAAATGCATTAAAATCTGAAGCCATTAGGGCACAAGTGGCACCCGGGAATTTGGGAGCTGAGTTCCTACTCAGCTCCTGAAATTCGGGGCATTACAAGGTGATATCAAAGCATAGTTCGGGGTTAAGCTGGGCCTTGGGTAGTGGGTCTATTATAATGCCATATCGACTTAGGAGGGAGCGGTCGAACTTAGCAACATTAAAGGACTCTAGGACCAAGCCATCTTACAAATCCGAACACCGAAATCTTAGCCTAGGGTTCATGTATAAGAGGGACTTAGGCAATAAGAAGTGATCTAAATCACTTATAGTTAGCAATTCGACAATTGGAGACAATACGGCCCGACGTAGAGGAGTCAAGCAGCTAAAGTAGCTTGCATTGTCCCAAACACGTGCACTGCACGTCCGATAATCCGATCTGAGCTAGGGTATACTTTTGATTCGATTTTGGTGGGTTAAGTCATCTCCACCTCGAGCCTGAGGGACTCCGGGCCTACCAGGGCCATCGAACGGATGGCCTTTCAAGCCCGAAAGATCACCACCAACACAAAAATCAATCCTCTAAACACGTTTAAGACACAATATACGTTTTTGATCATTGGCGAGCCGAACCGATGCAACAAAGGGGTCGCCACGACCCCACAGATGATGAAAATGGCCAAGTGGTGGGCCACCACAATTTGGGGCAAGCCACCGCCAAGGACTCTAACGGACGGCGGGGACAATCTCAGATCGGTGGGCCGCTGCTCTAAGACTCGTATCCTAGATCGTACCATTTTGTAGGCTTCCGCTATCTTTCCGATCGAATTTCAACAACCTTCGACCTTTATTTGACATTTACGCGTGATCTTAAACTGAGTCCTGCAAACCTGAGTCGATTCAAACTGAGACTTGTACCCTTACAACCGCGACATCGTCGCAGTTCCGATGCCGCGTCTCGTACACCGAGGTAATACCCAGGCCAGGAGATGTGGGCCCGCGTTTAGTTCGAGGAAAACACCGCGTGTTGCAAAACCCAAGAGAATCTTTACCGAATGTCACATCTATCAATCAATCAATCCCATTAAGGGTCAAGTACATGTCAAGTATATATCACCTCACACCCATCCCTAAGCAACCCCAAAAGCCAAAGAGTTCTTACACACCCCATACCCTTTCTTACACAAATTACCTCAAAAGTCAAAAAGCTCTTACACACCCATCACTCACCACATCCATCACCCATCTCTCTTTCTTTACAACCCTCTCTCTCTCTCGCTCTTATTTCTCAAGCTCAATTGCAAGCAACCAAAAAGAAACACCACACATCCAAACATTTTCTAGCCTCCATGAGAACTTTGTGTGTGGCCCACTTCCTACCCTCTCATCTTCCATCTTAACCATCCAAACTCCATCTCTTCCGTTAGGATCGAAGTTAAGGAGCAAAGGAAGCCAAGGGAGCAAGAAGAAGTGGATAGTGGGTGATCTTGGACCCACATTTTTACTCCTTTTTCTATTATCTTTTGTTATCTAAGGGCCCACATGTGGTGGGACCCACTTTGATGTATGCTTGTATCCAAGAGGGGCCCATAGTGGAGGGGCCCCTCCGTTATCTCTGATCTCTCTCTCTCTCTCACTTTCTATGATCATGGCCCACCTATGATGTGTATATTTTACCCATGCCATCCAAATAAGTGGGCCACCTTGGTCCCTTTTTGGGGCCTGCATGACCGGACGGTCAACAGGCCCGGATGAAAGGGAAACACAAATATTAGACTGATCCTAAATAGGTGGGCCATGTGGGACCCACCTTGATGAGGTACATGCCCACACCGTCCGTCAGTGGGGTATGGCTAACAGTGAAGTGGTAACTGACAGTGGGATGGTTAGCAGTGAAGTGTAAACGGACAGTGGGGAGTAGCTTACTTGAAGTGTTAACTGAAAGTGGAGGTGCACTGATGTTGGGTGTGTGCTGACAGTAGAGTGTGGACTGATGGTGGGGTCCATGGGACCCACCCACGTCGTCCATCCACTTAGATGGGTTGCACCATAGTGTACGTGTTTTATCCTAACCATCCACCGTCCAGGGGCGGTGGGAACTACCCCACGTGTGGGGGTAACACCCTGATGTACGTAACTGTTCAGGCCCTGGACGTTAGATATTATATATATATATATATATATATTATTATATATATATTATGTATATTATATAATATATATATATATATATATATTATATTCTATATACCTGTTGTGGTGGGCCTACGTGGGACCCACCTCTATTTTGTTTTTAAAAAAAAGAGAAAAGGGGTAGCAACACTGCACATGCTGCATTTATGCAGCTACCCTCTTTAATGTCAGCAAGTTGCAAGTCCCACATGATGTATGTGTTTTACACAGCCGTTCATCCATCCTGACGGTGGGACCACCTTGATGATGCGCTGCATCCACCGTCCAGCCTATGGGTGGTGGATCCCAGCCGTGATGTATGTGTTTTACACATGTCGTCCATCTGTTTTTGATGGTGGGACCCACTACCATTTGACGATAGCAAGTTTTGTGGGTCCCACTACTCAGGACGTCATATATTTCATAGCATAATATATTATATTATATATTATATGTTATATATTGTATATTATACAATATATACATGGTGGTAGGCCCTACGTGGGACCCACCTTTGCCCTCCTTGTGCCGCCAGCTACCTGTACAGCAGCTCTCTAGCTGCTCCTTTGTTGGCAGCAAGCCCACAGGCCCCATATTGATGTATATCGACTCGTCCACTATTTGAACAGTGGGGCCCACCATGATGCATGTGTTGTATCCATGCCGTCCAACCATTTGTGAGATCATTTTACAACATGGGAAAATAGTGGTGAGCGAGATCTAAAGTTCAAGTGGACCTCACCATTTAAATAGTGGACTGTGACATCCACCGTTCAAACTCCTAAGGGCCACGGTAGTTTCCAATTAAGTTAATAATTATTTTTATTTCATCTATCTCTATGATAACTTATGAATAGGTTAGATCTCAAATACATAAGGGTGGGCCCAATTTGATATGCATTTGGCCCATTTGATCGACCCATTTGATTTGGCCCATTTGGTCGGCCCATTGATTCGGCACATTTAAATCGGCCCATTCAATCGGCCCGATGCGATGTATGTGAGGCCTATGAGCGAGGCCCAATGTGATGTATGTGTGGCCATTACATTGTGTATGAATTCCTTATGTAGGCCACTCCTTGAAAGCAATGTTGGTTAGATGTCCACATTGATGAACAATGATGGTTAGATGCCTCATTGTGACATTCCCTTAGGCCTTGTTAGGCCCATCCTTTGTGTGGGTTAACCCAAATAAGTGGGCCCCATTCGCCATATGAGATTTTTGATTTCGATTATGAGTATATGACAACATACCAACATGATACATGTTCATACACATCATCTGTATGCTTGTGATGAGCTGAGTGATTGATCATAGCACATGCCATTGGGTAGATTGTTTATGGGCTCTCGGATAGGCGGTGTTTTCCACATGAGAACATGGTACGCACAAGATTGCTGCATGACTGGATAGTGTGATCCATGCATTTCGCATCGTGTGACATGATTACTGTACGCCCTAGCGACATCAGGGCTGTAGCTGCCACAGGCATATCGTGGTTGGCAGGATTGAATACTGAAAATCTTGTTCTACATGGGGTGCTATAGATATCCCTAGGTGAAAGTCCTTAAACCCTTATAGTACCAGGAGGTTACTCCAACGTCTAGACCGAGTGGGTGCATGAGCGTGGAGTGCCGATTACCAGAAGGCCGCGCTTTCCACTGTGTCGTGGTCGGTTGGAAGGGGGTGCGGCCTTACCCGCCTGGTTTGGAGGGACAAAGCTAGGCTGAGTTTGACCAGCTTAAGGAATGGGTCCACTATCGAGGAGCCGAGTCCGATATTGGCAGGCGGATAGTGAGGTCTTTTCCACTCAACTTGTTGCGCGCGATGGGGCGGCAATCTAGTTGGAGTGTACTATACCCCAGTGATATTCCAGAGTTGAGCTATATTGATATGTGGGCTTAGATGAGGATTGGTGTGCTTAGTTTACATCTTTGCATCGCATGGCCTTAATATGACTGACATCGTTCATGCTTTGCATCGCATGGCCTTGGTACAACTAATGGTATTCATGGATTCATCAGCATGTTCCGTATTACTCTGATACTGCATAATTATATTACTACCTTGCGTGCACACACTTTCACCACCCTTTCAGCTTTCCATAAGCTTATGCACGACCGTTGTGTGTAGGTGATGTTGGATCGCAGCAGCGCTGAGGCTTGAGCACGTGGCAGATTATTTTGGAGCTTTTGTCTATCATCATTGTATTTTCCTTTTTACACCTTGTACTTGTAAATTTTGATCATAGTGGAAATGTGATGGAGTTTTTGGTTGTTGTTTGTGGGTTATGCCTTTGGTTATGCTTATTATAAATTAAACTGACGTTAAAAATTCTCCTCGTAGCATCCCAGGATCGGAACCTAGTGAATGGGCGATGGGAGCCGAGAATGGGGTAGTAAGGAGGTTGTTGGCACCGGATTCGGCGATCGAAAATTTTGTGAGCTTAGTTTCTGAGTTTGGGGCGTGACAGCTACTAACGTAAACAGTGGGCAATGGAGCCACCACTAGATTGGCGGGCGGCGGGCCGCCGCCGACTCTAGGCTCGGGTGGGCCCTCCCATACGTGGGGATCCCCCTCTTTGCTTCTCTAAAACACTTAAAATCCCTAGGGGGTTCTCCCTAGGGTCATTCCTAATCATTTCTTCCCCTTCTCACCCCCCAAATCATCACCTCATTCTCTTTCTAAGCTCTCAAAACCCTCCTTCCAACCCATTTCAATCTTCAAAACTACTAACCTATTCCAACAACAACCAAAGACCAACCATTTCCACCCTATTTAAGTCAAACCTCTGTTCTCAAGGGCCCACACACCTCATTTCCCCAAAACCCATTAACTAGAGCTCTTTTCTCCAAAAATCTTCCATTCCTTGCTCCATCCTTGCATAAGGAACAGGAAATCCATCTCCATGGCCCTTTTTGAGGTAATTTCTTCACCAATCTCTATTTCCACTATTTTGTCTTTGATGGGAAAGAAGCGGGTGGCCCCCGTTCAAGCAGGGTCGAGCCGCGAGGGGAAGTCAAAAAAGAAACAAGATAGTGGTGTGGGGCCGAGCAATGGGCGGAGGTCAAAATGAGACTTCGACCCTCTAGCTTTGTCCAAATGAGCGGCACTGCTGGGCATCGAGTTCAGTAGGTTTAAAAACCGAAGGATTATATTTGAGGCGCATGTGGACGAGAAACTGTTCGGCGAACACCAGTTGCTAAACCACCTCCTAGAGAACGGCTAGGGTCCGATGTTTAAAAGGAAGTATCGGGCCCATGAGAGTCTAGTACGAACTTTCTATGCACGCATATGGAAGCTTACGCTCGAGCCGCTCGGATTCAGCATTGGCCTCGGTAGGTAAGAGGCCCACGTTGGCATAGAAGTCATCGCTTGAATCCTCGGAGTGGAGCTCGGGAATGTGCATGCCCACGAGGATAACTTGAAGGAAAAGCAGCAAAGAGACCGTCATATTCGTCACCTGTGTGGCAAGCCCGTTGAGTGGAGGAGGAGAAGCAACATGAAATCATCAGACTTAACCCCTGACTACCGCCTACTCCACCACATATGCACATACAATGTATACCCGAGGGCCAGTAGCTGAACGGAGTGCTCTCGGTTCATGGTAGACTTCCTCTACCAAGTGGGACAAGGAGAGAAGGTTTGCCTACCCACACTTGTGCTGACTCAGATCGTGAAAGCTACGTTGGCTCCCCGTGAGAAACTGACGCTTCCATTTGGTCGTTTAATCTGCAAAATAGCACACAACTACGGGTACAAGTAGCCCGATGAACTCCCCCTCCCGATCAAAATGATCGATGAAGAAACTCTAAATCACATGAAGATGGGCCCCAAGCAGCGGATGGCCCGCATCGAAGAATTCAGAGATGAAGAAGAAGAGGAAAGTGAAGATGAAGAGGAAGAAGAGGATGAAGGAGAAGGAGAAGAAGAGACCCAGGCCACTGATAGGGAGCCACCTGTCACTCGAAGTGAACGTAAGGGCTTGGACGCGCTCGACACCTGCATGGCCAAAATAGAAGAGAACCAGGGCAACCTGGGGAGGAGGCTTAAGAAGTTGTCCCACATTGTGAAAGAAATATTATGCTGCATACAGAAAGAGGGAGTAGCCCCTCCTTCACCAGACTCGAAAGATTAGTGGCATAGTGTAGGAGTTAGTTTAATTTTCTGTTAGTAGTAGATAGCACTACTCTACTTGTCTAGGTCATAGTTTCCTTATGTTTTTCCACCCATCAGCGATTCTCGCATTTTCTGACTCTATGCATGTAATGCGTCAACCTATGCATCCTTGACAATTTTACCTTAATGAAATGCTTGGAGTTGCTTAAATTTGCATGTTTGAAATGTTAACGGTAGTCATTAGTACTTGTATGATATCGCCATTGAAATGCATGTGTGTGGATAATTGTATCCGTAGATTCAATTATAATTCTCTTAGCGGAATGGATGAAACAGACCGCACTGCTCTAAATGAGCAACAGGGCTACTAGGGGGCAGTTGATCGCCTAATGTGGGGAACGGCATCTCGGACCACATTCTCGAAGCGCCACCAACTCAGGGTGCAACTTCCAGATACCGGGCAGCCCCAACCACATGCACTATGGAGCAAATGCTGCTCGTCATGCAGCAAATGCAACAAACCCTGAATATTCAGGTGGGAACCATGACCCACCACATGAACATACACCCCCACCAGATTAAAGCATTCCTTTATTGAAAATTGTTGTTAAAGAAGTTTTTTTTATTATTTTATAACTCTAAACATTCATATGATGTGGCCAATTTTCATTGTCCCAAATTTTCATTGTCCCAAACTTTCATTATCCTAATTTTCAATGTCCCAAACTTTCAATTCATCCAATCAACTCATGTGATTGGCTCGTAGTGATCCAAATCCGTATTATGATTGGGGCCATTTTCAGTTTATCAAATTTCCTCACTGTAGAACTCTTCATATGATTTAGGTTATTTCTAGTGCTATGATTTAGGTTGTTTCTAGTGCTATGAAGTGAATGGAATTCACCGTGAAGTGAAGGAAATTGACCACGAAGTGAAGGAAATTGACCGTGAAGTGAAGGGATTTCACTGCAAAGTAAATGAATTGAATGAAATTCACCATGAAGTGAATGGAATTGATCACGAAATGAATGAAATTCCCCGCGAAGTGAATGAAGTAATTGGAATTCATTGCGAAGTGAAGGAAATTAACCGCGAAGTGAAGGGAATTCACTGCAAAGTAAATGAATTGAATGGAATTCACTGCTAAGTGAAGGAAACTTATCGTGAAGTGAATAGAATTCATCGCGAAGTGAATGGAATTGACCGCAAAATGAATGGAATTCACTGCGAAGTGAATGGAATTCACCGCAAAGTGAATGAAGTGAATGGAATTCACCGCGAAGTGAAGGAAATTGACTACAAAGTGAAGGAAATTGACTGTAAAGTGAAGGAAATACACTGCAAAGTAGACGAATTGAATGAAATTCACCGTGTGGTGAAGGGAAACCATTGCGAAGTGAAGGAAAACCACCGCAAAGTGAATGAAGTGAATCGAATTGACTGTGAAATGAATGAATTCACCGCGAAGTGAAGGAAATTCACCGCGAAGGTGATGGATTTGACAGCGAAATGCATGGAATTGACCGCGAAGTGAAGGGAATTCACCGCGAAATGAATGGAATTCACCACGGATTGAAATGAATTAACCACGAAATGAATGGAATTAACTGTGAAGTGAACGTTGTATTGACTAAAAGTAGCCTTTGTGAAGAACTTGAACTTATGACATGAATTGGGTTATGCCGAGAAGGATATTAGATAAGAAATACAAATTTATTAGAACTGATTTCAATGCAATCCTACTCAGAAAGGCTAATAGTTGCAGGTTCCTGAAATCCCTCTAGGACATGAATTTTTAGATAATATCTCGCCAATCATTACTATTTATTCAAAGTTTAAATCGTAGTAGTAAGAAATTCACAATTTCAAAGAAAGCAACAAATGTATTCAATATATAACATTCATAGTCATATTACAAAAACCGCATTACAAATTACATTATTCCAGAGGTACTGAAAATTTGCAACTCCGGCGATTATGCCATGTTTGTTTACAACGTTCATATTTTACTGTTTTTTGTTCCTCTTCACGGGAAAGGATCTGTGCCTTCTTCAATCTTCCAGCTGACCTCCTCTGTCGTGGGGGCTTGATTCTCACACAATACTCCTTAAATCCAGTAGAAATTTTCCATTGGCTCTTGTCCCGTACTGGGTACACAGAATCTTCATACGTGATCTGGTAATTCCTCGCCGTGTACAGCAGGGAGCAGTATGAATAATGAGGAAGATTATAGTTTATACAGGCCGAAAGAACATGAAAACAAGGGAATCCCTTAACTTCAAACTCATGACATGTACAGGAAAGCTCACTGAGCTTGACAGTATCGCTGTAGTCTCCCATAACATAGTATTCATCCCAAAAAATTACATGGCAACAAACATCTCGTGCCTTCGGTATGAAATCCTTTAATTGTTTCTCAGCCCACGGTGTCAACGGCCTAAGAAATGATGATGTTGATTCCCTTCTCTTATCGAACATCTCTTGAATTTTAATTCTAATAGTCTCTATCAGCATAGTCATAGGTTGTTTTCGTGCTTCTTTGAATAGATCATTAACACACTTAGCTATGTTTGTAGAGAATTAATTGAATCTTTTTCCTGGAAAGTGCGAAGATGCCCATTTTTCATACCCTATTTCTCTCAGCCATGCATATACCGAGGGGTTGGCAAGTTTGATATCATGCATTAACTTTTCAAACTCATTCCTCCTACAAGTCTTTATAGCTTGCTAGTTGTAGATTTCTAACGACTTGTCTTTGAACGTATCCACCATGTTTCGATATATATGGTATGCGCAGTAGCCATAAATTACTGCTTGAAAGACCTAGGGAACTTTTTTCATTAAAACTTTATGCCAATCTGATATGATCACAAGACCAGGTAGATCCCCTAACAAACAATTAAGGTACGTAAGGAACTAGTTCCAACTGCTACTGTTCTCTGATTCTTTGATACCAAAAGCAGCATGGAAGATATGATTATCGTCATCCAAGGCCGTAGCAACGAACAGAACACCCTTGTACTTACCTTTTAGATGCATCCCGTCAACAGCCAAGACCCTTCGTAAAGATGTTTGAAAACTTTTAATGACTATCTGAGCGCAACAAAACATCTCTCGAACCTCATCGTCTGCGGATTCACAAGCAGGGCAGTCAGTGTCAATGGGTTCGCACTCCTCAACTCATGCAAGTACATCGGGAGTTCTTTATAAGAGTCTTCATAAGACCCCATTATGCGATTGATTGTGATCTCTTTAGCGCGCCATGCCTTTTTATAGTTAATAAGAATATTATACTTTTTTTGCATTGTGAATATAATGTCCTTCGGCCTTAATCCAAGGTGTTGATCAATGTAATTGACAACCAGTTCACTAGCTAGCTTACTGCTTGCTTGCCGATAATCACTCTTCATCTATAACATTTCACATGTAGGTATGGACATGTAAGTATCCCCGCATCGTTCACCCTAGATGCATATACCCTCCATTCACACTTATCTTCCATACATGCCATGGTGAATTTTCTGGATGTGGAATATAGGATCCTATATTAAAAGTTATTGCGAATTGCAAATTGGCTCAAAATATACTTACACCGGCTCTTGTCCTTAAACATTTGGCTAACGACTATATCAATCAGGTCATCAAGTGGATATGAATATAGTGACAGGTCTGCATTGGTGAAACCAACACCTCAAAAGGCACAATGGCATGACCGGTGATGAAGTTCGATGTTCGAGCCTACTCAGGCAATGGAATGTCGCTTTCACTTACATTTCTGGCGTTGGATGTTGAGGAAAAATCTACTCTTGTACATGAAGGTGATGCCGTATATCCACTTTTGAGCTTAAAGTCAGCCGGCGCGCTCACTTGACTTGTCATGAAGTTTGATGTCTGAGCCGGCTTGGGTACTGGAGTGTTGCTTAGAGGAACCTGTGAAGGTGATGCCATATATTCATATTTCAAGCCATTATCCTCACCTAAACTTCCAGCAGCTGGGGCATCATGTTCGAAACCACTGTAAGCTACCGGGTCTTCGATTATTGTCTCATTAACGCATTGTATTGTCTCAATGAATAAAGGGATGTAGTGATCCGGATGCTACGACTGTGTTACCAAAAACATTTTAATATCTTCATCATCTTCAATTATAGTCAGAGGGATTGATTCGTTTGAGTAAGGGTATAATGCTTTCAACCTAATATCATAATCCTTACAATCATGTACATTTTAGATACAAACTCATTATATGTAGTCTCGACGCCCATGATAGTAGGTTTCGAGTTTCCACCCTTGTACATGTATCGATTGTTTTCACTTACTAACTCCCTACCATACGAGCATAAGATGATTATCAAAGCCATTTTCTAAAAGCAAACACAATGATATTACTCGTTTAGTATTCACATGTATAAGGTGAATTTGACCAAGTAGTAGGAAATCTGCCATTGTATTAGGTCAAATATGACTAACTTATTGGTCAATTTTTTGAAGTTCTCAATCGCAGGGATGTATACCACTCAGTTCGCGATGATTTTCACTCAATTCACATTCATTTTCTCTCACTTATAGCTCAATTTCACTCACTTCGTGATAAACTTCACTCACTTCTCAGTCCTGAAGTGATTGAAGTTGACCGCGACCTGAGTGAAATTGAGTGCAAACTTATTGAAAATGACCATGAAGTGTAATTGACCGCGGAGTGAGTGAAATTGACGGCGAGGTGATTGAAAATGACCACGAAGTGGGTGAACTTGAGCAGAAACTGATTGACATTGACCGCAAAGTGAGTGAAATTGACCACGAAGTGAGTGAAATTGACTACGAAGTGGGAGAAATTAACTGCAAATTGAGTGAAATGATTGATGAGTCGTTCACATTTGAGTGAAAATGACAGATAAATGTGTGAAATTTACCGATAAGTGCATGAATGTGACCGAGAAATTCATTACATTTATCGCGAAACATCGTCAAATTGACCATTCACTTATTGAAGTTGACGGTAAAATGAGTGAAATTGACTGAGTAGTGCATGAATTTGACCGATAAATTCAGTAAATTGACCAGAAACTTCATGGAATTTACCGTGAAACTTTGTCAAATTGACCGCAAACTTCTTGAAGTTCATTGGATAACCCCGTGAAATTGACTTAGAAGTGCATGAAATTGACTGCGTGAAGTTGACCGCGAACTTTAGGGTAAATTCTTTAGATTTTAAATATCCTTACCTCCCACAGCCTCCGTATTAGTGAAATCTGTGTTCGAGAAGAAGAATAAGAGTGTGTTGATGTGAAACACGTTCTTTGGAAAAAAGTCTTAAAGATTTCACATTTATCAATGCATCCACGTCCTCTCAGAAAAAGAATGCAGTTAGCCTTGAGTAAAATGCAACATCGAAGATGTAATGTGATAGTAGGACGAAAATTTTATGGATATTTAAGGAAGAAAATGGGTGAGAAGAAGGAATATGGATGATAGAGATGAGTTCGGATGTGTATTTGGGTGTAAGGGAGAGAATTGAGTGATATTGATAAAGCAGGGGCATTTTCGACATGTGAAAAGTTGTCTGGACAACACGGGCTTATTCTTGAAAGCTAAGTATGGGAGGGCTTAGTAAGGTGCGTGGCTCACAAGTGAATCGTAGGGTAGGAAAAATCTCTCCATATTAATGTATGTCTCCGTATTAATGTATGTCTCCTTTCCAACAGCGGGCGATTCATGTACCGTAACTTTTCAGTGCCTGTGGAGCATAGGAGATTCCGTGCGAACGTGGCCTATATAAAATAGATCCCAACCGTTAGTTTAACAAAAAATAACACAAGATTTATATCTTAACCATCATACTGTTTGTAAAAGCAAATAAATAAACACCAAAAAACAAAATCTATTTGTGGCTCACGTCCATTTGAGAACATTTTAATTTATTGGATATCAAGCGTTCCAGTTTAGTTTTTTTTTTTTAATTTTATATTCGACATGGAAAAATATATCACATATGATTTGTAGTTCAAATTATTATATTTATGTTCCAAGTGTGTGGTACACGATCTGTAGGTACAAAAATACAGCGCCTCTGGTTACAATGGAAGTATGATTTTCAGGGAGAAATTTACGACTGTGGACCCAACCTTTTATCCAGCGGTTTTTGGAAACAACACAAACTTAACATGCGCACTTAGACCTCCTCATACGGAGACGGAATTTCAGGACGAAAATACCCCTCTTTTTTTACGGAAACAGATTTGGTACTCCCCCTGCCACCAGCCAATGGCAGATGATTGGTGGTCTATGGGCCCCACCATGTGTATGCTTCTCATCTATGCCATCCATATATTTTTCCAGATCATTTTATGGTATGAGACCAAAAATGAGGTATATCCAAATCTCAAGTGTACCACATTATAGGAAACAACGTTGAATGAGCGTCAACCATTAGAAACCATTAGGGGGCTATTAAAGTTTTGGATGAAGCTGATATTTGGTTTTTCCCTTCATCTAGGCCTGTATGACCTAATCAACGGATTAGATGTGAAATAAACAGTTCATTGGGCCTTAGGAGAATTTTAATTGTCAATATCCAATCAATATTATCTTCTTGTGGTGTGGTCCACTTGAGATTTATATCCCTCTCATTTTTTGGAACAAGCCCTAAAATGAACCGTAAAAATGGATGAATGGAATGGATGAAACACATACATCATCGTGGGGCTCACAGAGCACCGACCAGCCATTGGCTGGTGGCAGGGGAGTGGCCAATCCGTTTCCCCATGACATCCGCTGCTTTCATCATTTGTGCTGCCGCAACGAAAAACCCTTCCTTCTCAAAATAATAGCCTTTCACTCCCTTTCAACGATAAACCAACTTACGGAGGTTATTCTTCTCATTTTCCTCATCGAATCTCCGTGAATCATCTAGATATCATCATTCTACATTTGCCATTTTTCGTCTTGGCTAGGGTTACGTGAAATCCCACGAAGTGGCTGCATTTGCAATCCTTGAAAAGGTTCAAAATATTCTCTCACTCCAAATCACCTCTCTTCAACCTACATTTGACCTGTACTACGGTAGTCGGTGGTACAAATATTTTTTTTTAAAAAATGTTGGGCTTGTAGAATTGCATTGCATGCGAAGTTCGGTCAATTCCATGTGTTAGGCTTACTCAATTTCATGCGTTAGGCTTAGTTAATTTTATGCGTTGATCGGTCAAATCCATGTGAAACTCGTTCAATTCCATTTGAAGCTCACTCAATTCCATATTAGGGCTCACTCGATCTCATGCTATACTCACTGAATTTCATGTTTACCCTGCTCAATTTCATGATAGGATCGCTCAATTTAATGTTTGCCCAGCTTAATTTCATGGTAGATAAGATAAGGTCAATTTAATGTTTGCCTTGATAAATTTCATGCTAAGATCACTCAATTTAATGTTTGCCCAGCTTAATTTCATGGTTGATAAGATAGGGTCAATTTAATGTTTGCCTCGATAAATTTTATGCTAGGATCGCTCAATTTAATGTTTGCCTCGATAAATTTCATGCTAGGATCGCTCAATTTAATGTTTGCCTAGCTCAATATCATGCTATGCTCGCTTGATTTAATTTTTACCCCACTAAATATCATGCTATGCCCACTCGATTTAATGTTTGCCCCGCTGAATATCATGCTATGCTCGCTCGATTTAATGTTTACCCCGCTGAATATCATGTTATGCTTGCTCGATTTAATGTTTCTCCCGCTGAAGATTTAATGTTTGCCCCGCTGAATATCATACTATGCTCACTCGATTTAATGTTTGTCCAGCTCAATATCATGCTATGATCGCTCAAAATATCGTTGCCCAGCTCAATATCATGCTACGCTTGCTCGATTTAATGTTTGCATGCATAGCTGAATTTATATTTTGTCTCGCTTAATTTTCTGTTTGCCCTGTTCAATTTCTAGTTTGCCCGGCTAATTTTTTGGATTTTCCCGTTGAATTCTGTAGTTTTCCCTACTCAATTTCTAGTTTGCCCCGCTGAATTTCATGTTTGCCCCGCCCATCGTTGAGGCCCACCTTGATATATATATATACGAGGCCCATATTATGAGGCCCATTGTGATGTTTCCCCGCTGATTTTCTAGTTTGCCTCGCTGATTTTCATGTTTGCCCCGCTCAATTTTCGGTTTGCCTCGCTGAATTTCATGTTTGCTCTGCTGAATTTCATGTTTGCCCCATTGAATTTTCAGTTTGACTCGCTAAATTTCATTTCGCCCGCTCAATTTCATGTTTCCCCGCTCAATTTCTAGTTTGCCCTGTTCAATTTCATGTTTCCACTGATTTTCTAGTTTGCCCGCTCAATTTCTAGTTTGCCCTGCTCAATTTCATGTTTGCCCCGCTCAATTTCATTTTTCCCCCGCTCAATTTCTAGTTTACTCCGCTCAATTTCTAGTTTGCCCCGCTGAATTATCAGTTTACCCCACTCAATTTTCTAGTTTGCCCCGCTTAATTTTAATGCTTGCCTCGCTCAGTTTCTAAATTGCTGCTTTAAAATTTCATACTTCCCTCGATCAATTCCTCGTTTGTGTTTATTAAGTTCCATGCTTGCCTCGCTCAATGTCATGATAGATAGTGTCACAAAATTAAATGAGCTCCACATGAAAATCATTCAAATCGTTGAAGGCCTAATCCGTATGAGCTCTGGTTGTTTATTTGATGCTAGCTCAGTGAATTTACTAATGGACTTATTTGATGCTAGCTAAGGTCAATTTAATGCAAGTTGATGCGCATGTGTTAGGCTTAATCAATTTCATGCGTTAGGCTTATTGAATTTTATGCGTTAATGGGGATTACATACACTCGATTTAATGTTTGCTTGTATAGCTTAATTTATAGTTTGCCCCACTTAATTTCATGATATGCTCGTTGAATTCCATTTTGCTCAATTTCATGTTTGCCCTGCTGAATTTCATACTTACCCCCCCGTTGAATTTCATATTTGCCCTGCTCAATTTGTACGTTGTCTCACTCATTTTTCCAGTTTGCCCCGCTTAATGTCATGTTAGATTGCCTTACTCAATTTAATAAAATATGATACGAAATCATTCGTAAAAGGCCTAATCCATATAAGCTCTGGTTATTTACGTGAAAATTTAACGCGTTGCTTACTCTTTATTTCCTTAAGCTTTGTATCATTCTCATCTATAAGAGAAAGTGAGTTTTCAGTCTTCTATTATTTAATTGAGTTTTGTCTTATGGCAAGCTTTCGTTGTTTAACGATTTATTGATAATTTGTCATTGTATTGATTTCCAGATAATGAATATGAGAATCATCCGTTGCTATGGCGGGAAGTTAGAATGTGAAAACAAGTAATGGACGTACACAAGTGGAAGTACGAAAACTATTTCGCTAGATGTTGATACTACGTATGAGGAACTTTTATCCAGAATGTACAGGATTATTAAGAGTACACCAACAGATTGTGCTATTAGGATGAAAGTTTTGCATCCCTGCTCCAATAAATCAATCCCTCCAACCGTACTCGAGGATGACAATGATGTCAGAGAGTTCCTGGCAACACAGTTGGAGCATTCGAAAAAATTCATCCCTTTAGTCATCGAGACAATCCAACACATTAATATAACAACACACGTGGATAGTGTGGCAGAGGAGCATGACATGGATTTGAATATAAGCCAACTCCATTACAAGTAGGAGGAACAAATGATCAACTACCCGAGCTGCCCTAAACATTAAAATTTGTGAGTAGCCAAGTTAGCGGTGCACGTGACCTTGACCTCATTTATGATTACATGGCACCACCTCTAGCAACAATAAAGATTTTAGAAAATAGAAGGAAGTAGGGAAGGGTTTTGGGAGTTGTGTGGAAGTAGAGTAAGATTTGAGAAAATTGGAAGCAAATAGGGGTGACTTTTTAGGTGTGGGTAGAGGTAGTGAAAGATTCGATAAGAATGGAATGAAAATGATGATGGATTTTAGGATTGTGAAAGAAGAGAAAGTCTATGAAAGAAGAGAAAGTGTGTGGAAGAAGAGGAGGTGGGTTTTAAGCATGGGTGCTGGATGATATAAGGTGGAGGGTTCGATCGAGTTTCGGGCTTTGGGCCCATTGCAAGGTGAAGGGAGAGGGAAACCATCGACTGGCTACACACGCAGGACAGGGAGATGGGGTCGATCGGGTTTACCCGGTCGACCGGGTCAGTTGCGTAGGACAGGGAGATGGGGTCGAACGGGTCAACCTGCTCTTCCCCCTGACATGCTTGTTGTACTACTTCTGCTTCAATGTGTTGGCTACTCACTGTGATTTTGGTTTAATTTGTTAATAGCTTAATATAGGTTAAATAAATGCATCTGATTTATCTAAATGTGTGTATAAATTTTCCTGACAAACTTCATATATCTATCAATTTGTTTATAGATGTGTTTTTAGTTTTTTCCTTCACAAAAATCCTAATTCAATTTTTTTTCATTTTCTTTTAATGTTTTTCCGATTCGCACAGGTGATTCGTCCTAGTTTTTTTCCTTCACAATAATCCTGATGGCATTTTTCTTTTTTGTCAACCTTACTTAGCAAAACCAAGTTTGAACTCATTTTGTCAACCATACTTAGCAAGTTAATTCATTTGAGTTCTGGTCTACTGTCCAATTAAGAAAATTGTTAGCAAGCAAAGAATGGTGTTTGGGTAAAATGAGGGATCCTATATACAAGGGCTTAATATAAACAAATAAGTTTTCACATTTGAAAGTTAATCCGATGTGTTGGGAAAGAAATGAGTTTTAATAGGATAACATTCAGACTTCATTACTAATAGGTATGAGTCATGACGGAGCAGTAACAAATGTGAAGACCACTGGATTCGAGATAGGTGAGTTCCCAATCACTGGTTTGCACCAGGGGGTGCCACTAATTATGTGTCTATGTAACTTGATAATCGCTACAATCATAGCGTAATGTTATTGTCAGGCCCACACAAGCATTTCGTCGAACACAATACACATTAATGGGTTTGCATGTGTATATAATCATCAAATATAACATATGTATAACATTTATACGAAAATTTGGAAAGAGAAAACCCGATTAAACCAATTAACATAGGGTTTGGGTCAAGGGTCGTCAGAACCTATCCAACATATGGAGTTTATAAGGATAGTTAGAAAGAGAAAACCCAATTAACCTAGGGTTTGAGACATCAATGGATCTCACCTCTTGGTTGATTCTAGTGAACCCGGAAGAGTTCCCGCTTGCGGCACAGAGTCCTCCCGAAGAAGATGAAATCAATTATCCTGTGGCTTATCCACTACCGGAAAATTAAGCAAGGCACATGCATGAATCATAGGCTAAGATTTTAGCACTCGAATTAGCCGAATGGCTACGAAAATTAGAAGAGAGATCGAATTTGTTACCTTTTATCAGCGACATTTCGCATCTACTACGGTAGGACCGAGGTCTTCGGCGAATGACGGATGTAGGGTCGAGATATCCGACAATGCACCCACACACAATCTGTCCATGTTGCTGGAATTGTTGTAGGAGTGAGTGAAAGAGAGAGGGGTTAAAGGGTTTTATACCCTGGTTTTAGGTCAGTTGGCCCCGGCTTTCGCTAATTCATCCAAATGGCCTTGTTGGACCCAATTTCGGTCACCATTTCTCAATCAAGGGTCAGATTTGACTGCCCCGCTGCAAGGACATATCTTCAATATTTAAAGTGTAAATTTAGGTGAAATCTGAAGGTCGAAATGCCCCAGTTCACTGTCCCAATTGGCAGGGCCATTTGTTTAAAAAACACAAGATTTTATTTCAGGGCTATAGCGATTTGCACTTTACAAGTGCCCACTGGATGATGCGATTCGTTCATTTGCAGGTGTGGTCCGGATGTGTCATCCGCAATGTACCACAAGCCCAATGAGCCCCATGACCTCCCATTCAGTCAGATTTTTTTGCCCTTCATTGGGCGATGTACAGTTTGTACAGATAGTCGCCAAATACAGACAGGCAGATCGGCTCTATGGCCCGCGTTTGGCCTAAACACAATCAGATTCGATCGCATTAGAGGCGTAACCCGGGTTAATTTGTTGGTGATAAGCCTCACACGAGCGATCGAATTGTGCGGTCCTGAGGCAATTCATACGTGGGCGCCTCAGGACATTGTTCTGGTTAGGCCGGGTGTTACACTGACTATCTTGTAGCTGCATAATTTATTACTAGTTTTAAAAGCATGAAATTGAGCGGGCAAACTAGAAAATCAGCGGGGCAAACTAGAAATTGAGTGGGGTAAACATGGAATTGAGTGGGGTAAACATGAAATACAAATGGGCAAACATGAAATACAAATGGGCAAACATGGAATTCAATGAGGCAAACAGAAAGTTGGACGGGGCAAGTATGAAATTGAGTGGGCAAACAGGAAATTGAGCAGGGCAAACTAGAAATTAAGCGGGGCAAACATGAAATTGAGCGGGGCAAACATGAAATTCAATGGGGCAAACATGAAATTGAGCGGGGCAAGTTGAAAATTGAGCGAGGTAAACATGAAATTGAGCGGGGCAAATATGAAATTGAATGGGGCAAACATGAAATTCAACGGGGTAAACATGAAATAAGAAGGACAAGCTCTTTATACCAGATGACCTACAGCTGATGAAAATTTCCAAGTAAATTGTATGAGGTTTACAATAATCTTAGAGTGCAGAAAATTTCCAAGTATGTGCATTTCAGTTCGACTTATTTCTATAATCACGATAGCCTTGAGAGGGTTGATACGAGGGATGGGTTGATTGCAAAAGGGCTGATTAAAATTATATTGGGTTATCTTACTGGCTGGTATAATAATTTTAGGACCAGTAAGGTAACCCAATATAGTTTTAATTAGCCCTTTTACAATCAACTCATCCCTCGGATCAACCCTCCCAGGCTATCGTGATTAGAGAAGGAACTCAGACTGAAATGCACAGAATTGAAAATTTCTGCACTCCAAGATTATTGTAAACCTCATACAATGTATATTTAATGATGTATATAATACAGTGTATATAATATGAAATGGTACATGAGTGGGACAACAATGTATAATGTATATTCAACAATGAAATTAATACTTTGTATAATACAACATCTTTCCAAAATTCCTCCCATCCCTTGGACAAATATCATCTACATACTACAGACAAGCAATCATATGCTATTGACTTCCTCCAATCGGCGACGAATTTTTACATGTCTATTCCCGCCAAGGTGAGACCGCTACACAAAATGTCGATGAATTTCATTACGAATATGCCGCAGTCATAACCATTGTCCTGCTTTGGTGTAGATTCATTGACTCTGACGGTCTACTTCCTCCCTTTAAGCGCAGTGTTGTCTCTAGTGGCATGGAAGAGAATGGGGAGTGCATCAGTCATCTTCTTTATCTGCTACTTGTACTTCGGCATTAGATTTGTGTATAAGCTACCACAACAACGATTTCTCTTACTCTAGGATATATGACCAGCAAAAATCAATATGAATTTTCATGATTTATGGGCACATAGACCTGTCCATGGTTCACAAAATAATATATTAGTCAAAACATGATAGAACACATAATAGTAAGAGATGATGTTTTATGACGAGTGCATTACCCGTTCATAACACTAAATCGCTTTGGCGTATGGTTTATCTTACTGCTTGGTAATTGCGTAGGCCATGGTCAGTTGACCTACTAGCGAGGCCCGTTCTGACGCCGATTTGGAGGCCCAGTATGCGATCAAAACCGGCAAACACCCCTTAAGACTGTTGTTACAAACATGATCAAAGTTCAATACATGTAAGAAATAAAATTTTCAAATAGATTAAGGATTGCCGAAATAAGCAGTTGCCATAAAATAAGTAGGACAAAACTTACAATCCTGAGGATATGCTATTGATAGGTCACTATGCCTTTTCTCAAGGAACTCGATGTATATGTCGATAGCCTAATTAATAGGATATTATGATTTAGTCATAGATTAATATAACAATTAATTATATGTCAATCAATGCATATAGAGAATAAATTAGTAATGCTTACCTCGCTATCAACCCACACATCCATCATCCAGATCGTACTGAACCATTTTCTCGCTGTCATGTCCTTGTTTGCTTTGTACAAGTCCTTTGCCTCTTTCACCTCCTGTGCGGATAGTATCCTGAAAGGATCCATCTGTAGAGGAAATGATATCGGAGAAGTAGCAAAAGTTGTTACTTGCTCGGGTTCGGGAACCGCCCCAGGGGTTGTATCGAATACAGATAGGGACAAGTACGGAGAAATCTTGTAATATGATGGTCTCGGTATCTTTTTGGTTCTCCTTTCATAAACGGGATGAGAAGTGGATGCATTCAATATTTTACCTTTGGCATTACTATACGATTGCACATCCAGATCCCCATGTCTAGGTTCTTTATGTGGGCTATCATTTACTTCCCCTCTCTTCCTCAACTCTTCACCCTCCTCCTTTGTCACAAAACATCCCTTCTGTGTACGACTACCTTCCTTCTCCTTATTAAACTCCTCCCTCTCATTCACTAACTTTTCCTTAACCTCAAAAAATAAATTCTTCTCCCTCCTCAATTGTTCTTTCTCTTTCAGTAACGTCTCCCTCTCATCAAACATTGCTTCTTTCCTTCTCATCTCTTCTCTCTCTTTTCTCAATTCGTCCCTCTCCTTCTTCAATTCCTCTCTCTCCTTCTTCAACTCTTCCATCTCAATCCAAAATTCCTCCATAAAAACAACATTCTTCATTACACCCCCCCTTAGTATACCCCCCCTCGGTCCCTCTCCCTCCACGCCTTTCTCATCATTATCATCTGACTCGTCATCCTCCTCATGATCAATCTTATTACCCTCCTCATCATCTTCCCGAGTTTCAGTGAGCTATAAAATGTATAGATGGATATGTAAGAGTAAGGATAACTTTATAATGGCATAAAAAAATATAGTTCATTTTTCATAACATCTCACCTGGAAACTGTCACTCACCGAGCGAACGACATCCGTTTCCCATTCTCGTAGCGTTGGTTATAATTTTATCACTACTGATGTCTGCAAAAGAACAAAGAGTAATGTTAAATAAAAAATCGATAAGGTTGTCAAGTTAAGTAAAGTAAATGCTGGAGATATATATAAACTTACAGCTTTACTCTCGAAAATAGCATATATTCTGTTGTACCTCCAACACTTCCAGCCTTGAATTGAATGAAGCATGGAATTTTATGGGGAACATATGAAACAACACACTCTTGTAGGGCCGGTAATATCTCTACTGCCCATACCTATTAGAATGAAATTGCACCTGGTTAAAAATTCAAAATTGACTATAGAGGGAAAACATATAGAAAAAAAGGTGTTCTTACTTGTAGAGGAAGGACGCAACCACATACAATGTACCGAGGGGAACTTGTTACGGCAACGGCAGATTCGATTCCTTGCGACATTGTATAATATCCCAAACTACCCTAGGGATACATATAGAAATCATCTAGTGAGTCTACCAGGTGAATATAATCTATGTTGCACATGGTTTTCGGTTCGGTTCTCTTAAGAAAGTACTCCACAACTAGAAGTAGGGCAACCTTCACGACATCCTTCTGCTTATTGGTGTCAACTAATCTCTTAACTACGTCCATTAGGTGATTCTTTAATACTAAAAATTCTTTGAAGTATTTGTCTCTTAATGTACTCGTAGTGCAATGATTTTTCGGTACAGTAAGATCTCCAGTCTTAAGACCCGTAATGAGGGTGAAGTCCATCTCAGTAAACTACAATCGTCTCCCCCTGATCTCAAATACTAGATCACCTTTGTATCTTAGAAAAAAAAGGTGAAATAGAGCCCCTATAAATCTAAAGGATGTAAGATGCAAGAGAAACGAGAAAGGGGATTGGCTAAATAAATTTAGCCGACTATCATGCTTCTCCACTCCACCCTTCACATTGTCAAACCACCATGTCAGTATACACCTAGATGTTGGGTTGGAGATTATGGTCGAATATTCGTCACCTGCAAAGATGAATTGAAAAATATATCAAACATAAAATTCACAAGATAAACATAGTGTACAAAATTAGACATAATTGAAAATAATGTAGCATTTCATTAATTTGAATAAGCTTCATATGAAATAGAGATAGAAATTGAGCGAGAAAATACCAAAAATTGTGCGAGACAAACTATCAACATAAGCGAGACAAACTATAATTTGAGCGGGGCAAACCGCAAATTGAGCAGGCAAACTGGATATTGAACAGGGCAAGCTAGACATTCATTGCGGCAAACTACCAGAAATTCAATGCGTAATCTCAGCATTCAATGTGTATTCTGAATAATCTCCATTTTTAATTATTCAACCATTGCATTTTACCAAGTTCAACATTAGCCAAATTAGTGAACATTTATATTGGTAGTATTAACAAGAAGATGTTATTTGCAACTAGTTTTGTTGGTTAGTTAATTGGTCACATTTTCTTCATGAAATGGGTTGGATTCGCATTATTTTGGATACAACAAAATAATTCTAGTAGATCTAATGTACGTATTCGATCTAATAAGTACCTTGTGTCAGAAATGAGAAAGTCTATGCCTCGAATCTTTAGTATTCTTTTAATTATCACATGTGTCTACTATTTAGGCATAATACCGTCGCTATTGTCACTAAGAATCTAAAACAAACCTCGGAATCGAAGAAAAGGGGGAAAGTACGGAAGAAACAGACGTAGAAATATAAATGACTTCCAAAACAATGGGGACTAAATAGGAGCAAGAGGCATCCACAAAAGAGGTCTCTATCCTTTGTTCAAAAGAAAATAAGGATCCAGACAAACTATATGGGAATTAAGGGTTTTAAGAAAATTGGAAGTTGGAAATACATAATGAGGATAAAGACCTCTTCTAGATTGGAAAACCTCTTCGACTCATCTTTTCAACTATAAACGATGAAATTCTCCATTGCGATATATAAAAACGATCTCTTTGAGAAAACATTGAGCGGGAAAAACTAGAAAATTGATCAAGGGAAACATGAAATTCAACAGGGAAACATGAAATTCAGCAGAAAAAAAAGACAGAGGCAAACATGAAATTGAGCAGGGAAACATGAAATTGAGCAGACAAACTAGAAAATTAGCGGGCAAACTACAAAGTCAGTGGGGCAAACTAGAATATTAGCGGGGTAAACTAGAAATCAGCGGGGCAAACTAGATAATCAATGGGATAAACTAGAAAATCAACAGGCAAACATGAAATTCAATGGGCAAACATGAAATTGAGCGGGAGAAATTAGAAAATCAATGGGCAAACTAGGAAATCAACGGGCAAACATGAAATTGAGCGGGGTAAACATGAAATTCGGGGCAAGCTAGAAATTTAGTGAGGCAAACTAGAAAATCATGGGGCAAGCATGAAATTGAGCGGGGCAAACTAGATGATCAGTGGGGCAAATTAGAAATTCAAAGGGGCAAATTCAATCGGGCAAACATGAAATTGAGCCGTGGAAACTAGAAAATCAGGGGCAAACTAGAAAATCAGCCGGGCAAACTAGGAAATCGTGGGACAAACATGAAATTGAGCGAGGCAAACATGAAATTGAGCGGGGCAAACTTAACAGATAATTTCATGGCTTGAGCCGATAAACCTAAACGAATCAAATATTCAAATGGACCACACCAAAAGAGATTTACAATTGAACTACTAAAGTAGATCATTTCTAAAGGGCAACAGAAGATTAAGATCAATCTTATAATTGTTTTTTCTATTAATCTCATGTCTGTATGATCTTATGAATATGTTTGATAACAAACAAACATCACCGTTGGGCCCACTATGGTTTCAACGATGGAAATCATTATGCCTATTGTTTCTGTGGTATAATCCACTTGATCTTTTGATACGCTTCAATTTGGGGCTAAACCGATAAAATTAGATGGAAAAATGGATAGACGGTGTGGATATACTATATACATTTAATGTGGGCCTAACTGAGTTTACTTAGTACAATGGGAGCATACTGACTAACTCAGTACGCAATCCGATTACGCTTGCTACGCTCCACAATGATGTTTTATTTGTAATACATCATGTTCAATACCCCTCCATTTTCATTGGAATATGTATACACCAAAACCCCATATGTGGGAGGGAACCTAGACATTGAAGGAGGGAACCTAGACATTGAGTGGGACAAAGATGAAATTGAGTGAGGCAAACATGAAATTCAAAGTGGAGGAAATATTAAATTCAGCGGGAAAACATGAAATTCAGCAGAAAAATAAGAAATTGATTGGGGCAAACTTGATTTTTAGTAGGGAAACATGAAATTTAGCAGGAAAATCATGAAATTCAACAGGCAAAAATGGAATTGAGCGAGGCAAACTGAAAATTGAGCGGGGCAAACATGAAATTCAATGGGGGAAACATGAAATTCAGCGGCAAACATGAATTAGCGGGGCAAACTAGAAAATCAACGGGGCAAACTAGAAAATCAGCGGGGCAAACATGAAATTGAGCGGGTCAAATATAAAATTTAGTGGGGCAAACTATGAAATTAGTGGGGTAAGCATGAAATTGAGCGGGCAAACTAGATAATCAATGGGCAAACTAGAAATTCAACGAGGAAACTTAAAATTCAATCGGGCAAACATGAAATTAAGTAGGGAAAACTGAAAATCAGCGGGGCAAACATGAAATTGAGTAGGGCAAACATTAAATTCAACGGGGCAAAATAGACAATCAGCAGGGCAAACTTAACAGATAATTTCATGGCTTGAGCTGATAAATCTAAACGTATCCAATGTTCAAATGGACCACACCAAATGAAATTTTGAATTAGCTTCTAATGTTAATCATTTCTTAGGGGCCACAGAAGTTTTGGATCAAGCTTATAACGGTGTTTTCTATTAATCCATGTCTGTATAATTTTATGAATAGGTTTGATAACAAACAAATATCACTGTTGGGCCCACTATAGTTTCAACGGTGGAAATCATTATGCCCACTGTTTCCCGTGGTATGATTCACTTGATCTTTTGATATGCTTCAATTTAGGGCTAAACCGCTAAAATTAGATGGACAAACGGATGGACGGCGTGGATATACTACATACATTCAATGTGGGCCCAATTGAGTATACTTAGTACAATGGGAGCATATTATGAAGTATGTCAAACATCTACCCCATCAGTCAGATGCACCGTTCCATGGTGGGCCTAGAGCTTAAAAATTAAAAATCAAGTTAATCCATGACTTTTGTAGGCCACACCATGTACAAAACTTGAGAGGGGTTACCCTTCAATTAAAACATTTATAATTATTTTTTGAGCCCACTGAGATGTGTTTCACAAATCCAGCCCATCCATAATGTGTGTCCCACTTGGATGAGGGGTCAGACCAAGTTTCAGACACATCCAAATTTCAGGTGGGCCCCACCAAGTAATTTTATATGTTTTAGCCATGTCTTCACATGATTTTAGATGGTATGGCCCACTTGAGTTCAGTATATAGCTGATTTTTCTGCTATCCCATAATTTAAAGGGGACCCATCAAATTTACAGTGTTGATGTTCGACATACATCATGGTGGGGCTCATACAGCTCAACCTCATGGGGAGTTCTCATGAGCTCGACTGTATAGAACCTTTTCCTCTACTACCCTTGGCCAGTACAAAATAAAAATGGAACTACATACATTCGATGTGGGCCCAACCGAGTTTAAAATATACCTATGTCGTGCTTTCTTCACTGGACCGACCATTTTCAAAAGAAGACAAAAGTCGATAAGGGGGGCCCACAAAAGGGTTTTTGGGTCTTTCTAACGGGTAACGGGGTGAGGAAAGTGGGTGAAAGCAAAAGTGGAAAGGGAGAGGAAAAGCAAACAGTGGAAATGGGAGAGGAAAAGCAGCAGCTGTGAAAAGGAGGGGTATTTTCGTCACGAAATTTTGAGTCCGTATGAGGAGGTCTAAGTGCGTATGTTAAGTTTGTATTACTTCAAAAAATATTTGGATAAAAGGTGGGGTCCACAGTCATAAATTTCTCATTTTCTCATGTTACCAATGGACAGGGGCTTTGAGGGGCTACCGTGATGTATGGTTTTTATCCACACCGTCCATTCATTTTTCCATTTCATTTTAGTTTTTAAAACAAAAATGAGGAATATACAAGGATCAAGTGGAGCCACAAGGAGGAAAATAATCATTACGGTGGACTCTAGGAAGATTTCAACGGTGAGTGTCATCATCACCACTGCTTCTAGTGTTGTGGTCCATTTGAGTCTTGGATATGCTTCAATTTTATTCATATGCCCTAAAATGATATGGAAAAATGGATGGATAGCGTGGATAAAACACGGATATCATGGTGGCACCCTGAGCCCTACCGCGGTGAGCTAGGAGAGGCACGTGTAGTACCCAATCCGCGTCCCATTTTCATGCCGGCATCTATTTTCGGACAAGGATTGCGTCCTACCCCGCCACAATAGTCCCAACAGAGTTACCATGTGATATATCTATTTATCTATTTATCTAGC
Source organism: Magnolia sinica (assembly GCF_029962835.1). NCBI lineage: Eukaryota > Viridiplantae > Streptophyta > Magnoliopsida > Magnoliales > Magnoliaceae > Magnolia > Magnolia sinica. The sequence continues at coordinate 26,964,065 of NC_080582.1, read as the reverse complement.
GCCGTTCATTCTTCTCTTATACCATTTTAAAGTATTTTCACAAAAGTAAGGTAGATTCAATGCTAAAGTGGACCACACACAGGTAACTCTTGCATTTAATACAACTTACGTTTCATACTTTGTGCATTTAATGCGTAAGCTTATTATTTGGTGTGGCCCATTTGAAGGTTGGATCTGCCTCATTTTTGTGTGCATACCTTAAAATGATACGAGAGAAGGGATGGACGGCATAGATAAGCAGATAAATCACAGTGGGCCGCTCACGAGTGCCCGTTCATGGCCGGAGACGGAGGCGGGGTTGGGCGCAATCCGCATCCTGTTTTCAGGTGAAGCGAGATTTTTGGCCAAATGGGTGAGAGCGTTTTGAGTGTGCTCCTGCTCCAACGAGGAGAAAGATACGAGATACCACAGCGTGGCGCGGATTGGGTGAGGCCGAGGTAACAGACTCGGTTGGTGAATCCACGACCGCGTGGCCCATCTTGATGGATATGTTTAACATCCACTCTGTCCATCTGTTTTTATAGCTCGTTTTAGGGCATGGTCCAAAAATGAAGGACATCAATATCTTAAGGGCACCACACCACATGAAGTAGTGATTATTGAACACCCACCATTAAAAACTTTCTAAGGCATATCGTAATGCTTATTTTCCATCCAACCTTTTATTGAAAGTCACAGAGATATGGATGAAGGGTAAACACATATATATCAGCATTTAAAACTTTTGTGCTCCACAAGAAGTTTTTAATGGTCGATAACCACACACGAGCAGACTAAGGCTCGAGTACTCGCTCGACTCGACTCGGAATACTTGACTCGTGCTCGACTCGTCCGAGTTCGGCGAGTACGAGCGGGTTTCCACAACTCGTTTAGATTACGAGTAGAGTACGAGTCTAGAGTGTACTCAACTCGGTACTCAACTCGGTACTCGACTCGATACTCCGCCCAAAAAAAAAAAGCCCTACCTCGTCCGTCATTTTCCACAGCGCCCAAACCCTACCCCCAACGCCCCAAGGCCCCACCCGTCCTTTTCAAGTAGCGCCCTAAACCCTTAGATGCACTGGTTCAAAAACTCTCTCTCTCTCTCTCTCCCTCTCCCGGATGATCCTAATGGCCTTCTTCTTCTTCCCTCTCTCTCTCTCTCTCACTCGTCCCTATCCCCTGTCCGGCGGTGCTTGGTTCGAAAAAACTCTCTCTCTCTCTCTCTCTCTCTCTCTCTCTCCTATCCCTCTCCAGCGCCCATCCGACGGTCCCTCTTCTTCCCTCTCTCTCTCTCTCACTCGCCTATCCCCTGTCCGGCGGTGCCGCCTCGTCCTGCGGCTGTCCCGTGCCTGCCCCGTGACGGAGCTCGTCCCTCGCCACTTGTCCGGTGTCCGCAGCTCGTCCACTGCCAGCGCCACTGCCTCGCTGTCATCGTCGTTGTCGGCCGTCCCTCTTCTCGCCCTGTAAGGTGTGGTCGTATGGGGTTTATTTTTTTAATTTTTTATTGCTAATATATGTTAGAAATTGTTAATATAGTTTGAAATTAACTTGATATTTGTGTTTTCTCTTGATATCATGGTGAATTGCTAAGTTCAGTTTCCATTTGCACATGAAAGGTAAATATTCTATAGATAGGATTTTTCAACCAAGTTATATTAGTTGGATTACTAAACCTGCAGTGTACAAAGTAAAAATCAATTAAACAAGCTATACAACCTTTGGGCTGAACATCTTATTGTATACTGTTAACAGCCTAGGCACATCTTCTGAATGTAAAAATCGTGATATCCGTCCACAACCATCAATGAAGAACTACTTAAGGTTTATTTGGAAGCATGGAATCCAATGTATTTTTGGCGGTGAATATACTGTTTTTTGGTCATTTAGAAATAAAGAATTGGAGGGATTTGTGATCCAAATCCTTCAAAAGGTCATGATTTCAAATGGGCTCGATTCGACACAAACCATAAGATCCACCCCCATTCTGCATGATTTCAAATCCACACTGACAAAAGAGCCATGAGCCCATGACTCCTAATGGTAAATTAGGCCCTTGAAATGCTTGTAAGTGATTGAAGATCATCCTACAAGAGTGAGTTAGAAATTGCATTTATGGAACCTAATGTCTACATCATTTGTCAGGTGGGGTGAGAGATTTCACATGGTTGTAGTAAATAAGTCCCATGTGACACTTACAAAGTAGCCAACTAACATGAACCCAATCAAAGGTGATGGGAGTTGAAGATCTAGATGGCTTCAGGCTAGCTAGCCATCAAAATTTCTAGCCTGCCCTCGGTCTCAAATTGGCCATGTGGGCCCAGGTCAAAATATTCAATTTGATCTTGTATGGTCAAAATATAGTTTTGGGATTAACCTGATATGCTAATATAGAAATTGTTTAATATATGTTAGAAATTATTAATATAGAAATTTTTTAATCAAAGGTGAACATCTCACTCCCAATTATTTACTTTAGTGTGTGGCCCACCTCAATTACAACTTACAAGTCATCATTTTGTTTGTTTGTTTATTTCTAAGCCTATCGTGGGTCTTCAATTAATATCATGGTGGGCCTATCAAAGTCAGAGTAGCTTTTGTTTATAAAGATCTTTAAATGTGATCCACTTAATAAGTGGATAGGGCTAACAATTAATGAAACTGTTAGTGTTGAATGCTACCACTTTAAGATGCCTTTGGTTTTTTATTTGACATTTTGTTATTAGTTAGCTAGATGATAAATGTCAATTTCAGCATGCTCCATTGTTTGCATAGATATGAATTATTTGTATTGTTTTAGTTGTAGACTTGTAGTATAAGATAATCGGTTGCCCATTTGAGGATTTCTATGTTGCTAGACATAGATTCAATGTGTTCTTGGATGCATAGAAATTCTCAAATTGTCCCTTTTTGGACAATTCAGGGTTAGATAGATTGTAATGTCTTCATTTATTCCAATTTAAATGCATATGCCTGTTCTGGTTTCGTCTCTTCTTTTTCTCTCTGGATATATTTCATGTATTTATTTCCGTCGTCAAATGTCCACACTTTGTGTTGATGATTGACATGGGAATCAAATACAAGATTAATATATTCTGGAGAGATAAGGGGAGATGCTGCCGAAATTTCGGCGTAGCATTTAAATTGGAAAATGAAGCATTACAATCTAACTTTGAATGGGTGACTGATTTAGACAGTTAAGTAATTATGCCCGTCTAGCGGTCGGTCTAGCCATCTAGGACCCTAGCCCCTAGGTATAGCCGTATAACATATCGAGAACTTTATTTTATAGATGGCTAGTCAAGACGAAAGCCCAAATACCCCTGGAATGGGTGCATCGGCCACATCTCCTCTAATAGTAGAGGGAGACACAGACACGTCAACCGCATGCAAAGGGAAGAAGAAGAGATCAGCAGTGTGGGATGATTTCGAAGATGTGACAGTTAACGGTGTACAGAAGATAAAGTGTAATCACTGCAAAGGGTTATTCAGCAAGATTCCAGGAGGATCTACGACACATCTGATTAGACATTTGAAGACGTGTCCTAAGAAAGCAAGACTTCCTCCTCCCGGCCAACAGATACTGTCATTTACGAAGTCAGAAGGGGACGACTCCCAAGGCATAGTGTCCACTCATAAGTTTGACAAGGAGAAGTTGAATGAGTGGTTTGCTAGATTAGTGATTTTGGAAGAAAAACCTTTCAGAATGATTGAAAGTAAAGGATTTAGGGCTTTCTGTCAATTCCTTAACCCTCGGGCCGAGAATGTCTCCCGCGTCACAGTGCAGAGAGAAAGCATGAAGATGTACGCAAAGGAGAAGATGAAACTGAAAGAAGTTTTGGCTTCAGTGACTAGAATAGCTTTGACTTCTGATTTATGGACGGCGTCCAATCAAAGAAAAGGATACATTTCATTAACCGCTCACTATGTTGATAAAGATTGGAAACTATGCAAGAGAATTTTAAACTTCAAACACCTTCCTCCTCCACATACTGGTTTACTTATTTCAGATTGCATCTACAGTTGTCTAGAAGGCTGGGGCATTGAGAAGCAAATTTCAGCAATAACTTTAGACAATGCTTCAGCAAATGACAGTGTCATTTCATGCTTACGTAACCAGTTCAGGGCTACAGGAAATTTATTTTTTGAAGGAAAAATATTTCAAGTCAGATGTTGTGCCCATATTGTAAATTTGATTGTACAAGAAGGGCTGAAAGCAATTGACAACACTATAGAGAACATAAGAGAAAGTGTGAAATATATAAGGGGGTCACCATCGAGACTGAGTGTATGGAATGACATCATCCAACGTTTGAATGTGCCATCTAAAAAAACGTTGAAGTTGGATATCTATACACGTTGGAACTCGACCTATGAAATGTTAGATGCGGCAATGGAATTACAGCTTGCATTTCCTGAATACGCGGCACGTGACAGAACGTATTCTTGGTTGCCGAGCACAGATGATTGGGCCAAAGCACAACAAGTTCACACATTTCTCAAAGTTTTCTACGATTGCACGAAGATTTTTTCTGAGAATCAGTATCCAACCGCGAATCTGTTTCTTCCATCTCTTTGAAAGATTAAGATGCTCTACAGAAAAATGCCAGTGTGGGTCCAAATTTCATATGCCAGATGACAGCTGGTATGAAGACGAAGTTCGATAAATACTGGGACGAATGTCATCTATTGATGTCCTTGGCAGTTGTTCTTGATCCTCGTTGTAATATGGGGTTGGTTAGCTTTATTTTCATGAAGCTTTATCCTACTGAAAGAGCGGCAGCAGAGACGTCTAAGGTTCGTCAAGCCCTTGAAGATTTGTACAAATCGTATGTTAATACTTTACCTGCAGCGGGTGTTGAAGAAATTAGAGATGCGGATATTTTTGTACCTGGTAATCCGGATGTGCTAAATGAATACATATCATACTTGGCACAAGCACGAATGAGAGTTGATACTAAGGAATCAGATCTAGAAATGTACCTCAATGAGCCAATCGTAGTGCGATCCGAATTTAATGTGTCAGAATGGTGGAAGATGAGGGTTACTGAATGAAAATACCCTACATTATCTGTGATAGCACGGGACATATTATCAATACTAATTTCAACAGTGGCATAAGAATCCGCATTCAGCACAGGGAGCAGGGTTGTGAGCAAGTATCGAAGCTCACTTTCGCCAAATACAGTTGAGGCGTTGATTTGTACGCAAGATTGGTTGCGCCCAATATGGGGAGGAGATATGAATGATGATGATGATGAAGACGAGGAGATTGAGATTCGTGACGAGTCTCTACCTACAGATCAGTAATTATTTTCGATTTTGTAATTTTTTTTGGTTGAATGTTGAATGATCTGTAATATTATTTCACTGCAATTGCAAACACGAAAGTGTTGGTCCTTTTGGAATGTGGTTTGGAAAACTTTTAATCTTTGATATTTATTTACATATGCTTGTTCATTTGCTTTTATTTTTTACTTTTGATACATTTATATTGCTTTCTTTTGTTCCTATATCAAGTTCAATTTATTTATCAATATTCTGATTTTTAAATTAAAAATTGAATGTAGATATGTCGTCATCTGAGCCATCGACAAACATTTGGGACTATGCTTCTCTAGTTGAATCACCACCAAGGTCTGGAAAAATAAAGATTAAGTGTGGTTTGTGTGGCGCAAAGTTTGTAAACAAGACTAATCGCTTTCGCTTACACTTGTCATGTCGAGGTGGTGATGCAAAACCATGCCCCAATGCCCCTAAGGATGTCCAAATTCTTTTTCAAGCTCTGTTAGATTCGAATAGAAAACCTTTTACTCCATCCAAACTTTCTGCTTCTGGATCTAGTACACGAATGACATCCACAGAAGATGCAGAGGAGGAAGCCAGATTAAAAGGCTTGGAGGAAGAACAATTCCAACTCGCCTTAAAACGCAGTATGGAAGATGTTTCTAGACTTCAGCGATATTCGAGTCAAAGACAACATGATGTTGAAGCAGGGTCGAGTTACTCGAGTACGACAAACAAGAAGAAGAAAAAGAGTAACAAATTCAAATTCCTGACTCGTCTCGGTGAATTTTATAGGGCATTGGGTACTACATACAATTCTTCACATAAAGCAAGTTTGAAAAATCTAGTTCAAAGTGTAAAAGAGCACGAAGGAAAAATCTCTTCGCCTTCTGACTTAGAGGAAGTGAACCAATTTGTATATGAAAAAATAGATAGCAGTTCCGATGGATCAGATGACAATACAGGAAGACACTCCTCTTATGGAGGTTATTAGTTATAAATTGTCATTTTGAAGTGAACAATGTAATGTAAATATGCTATGCTAATTATCGAAGTTTTTTAATTATAAATTATGTGCATTTTATATCTTTTATTGTTTAGTTTAACTTCGATTGACTCGAACTCGCCTCAAAAACTCGCACTCTACTCGACTCGATTTCTACTCGTACTCGAACTCGCCTCGAAAACTCGGACTCGACTCGACTCGTTTAATACTCGTACTCGGCTCCAACCTTTTGCTAAAGTCACACAGATATGGAGGAAGGGTAAACACATATATATCAGCTTGGTTTAAAACTTTTGTACCCCACAAGAAGTTTTTAATGGTCGGTAACTACTGTTTCCCGTGGTGTGGTCCACATAAGAGTCGGATCTACTTCATTTTTTATATCATGCCCTACGATGAGATGAAAAAAAAAAACTGTTGTATGGAGTGAATATAAAAAAAATAAGTCAAGGTGGACCCTACAGTGGGGGACTCACCAAGTACCTAGACTCACCTAACCCGCGCCTGTGAACAATTGTACACGTCAATGTTACCGTCAATATTTAATTTTTGACCCGCGACCATAGAAAATTTTCCATTTAAACCTCCACTATCTGGCCACCAATTTGACCGTTAAGGTCAGTCTTTTAGTTTAAATTTAGGATGTGTAAGATTCATGTTATGTGAAGATCAGAGACGTGTCAACTCTAAGGCCTGAGGCTATTCAGAGCTGACCTGAGATGTAAGATTAAACTCGGAGTTATGAGCAAAGGTGAAGGATGGACTTCCAGTTCGACGACTGTTACGCCTTCGCTTTGAGGCCCCAGACGGAATGATCTGGGGCCAAGTCGGTTTACTCAGGATTTAACTCAGTACGTAATCCGATCTCTTTCATGGGTAGTTAGGTAGCGATAAGGAATCTTTGGACCGCAAGTTGAACCGTGGAGCCAGCGAATACATACGACCATTAGAGCTGTACACGAGTCAAGTCGAGCTGCGTATTGCCTAGCTCGTGCTCGGCTCGCATTGCTCGAGTCCCAGCTTGTACTCGGCTCGGCCTTCGAGCTCGGATGCCCTTCTTGTGCTCGGCTTGTCCGAGTTCAAGCAGATATCGAGTTCAGTTTGAGTAGAGTTTTCAAGTTTGAGCAGAGTTTCCGGTAGGAACGACTGGCACCGGATGGGAGATTGAGGCGGAGGAGAGGGAGATGGTGAGGAAAAGGATACGCCAGAGGAGGAGATGACGCTCGGCTCGAGTCTGACGATGGATACGCCAGATGGTCTCTCTCGATCTATCCTTCCCCTCCCCTTCGGTTCCTATTGACGAATCTTGAGCTACTGTTCCCACTGGATATTAATGTTGGTTTGATCTCTCTCTCTCTCTCTCTCTCTCTCTCTAGAAATGATCGCACAAGCTGTCTTTCCGTCAGACACCTGATCTCTGTGAAAAATGGGCCAGCCAGTGAGGATTAGTTGCTGCAGAAATCAGGCTGATCCGCTCATTGGGTGGGGGTGCTGCAAATGTTATGGCCTGCAGTCCTTGTCTACGAGTCAAGTACGAGTCGAGTCGATTCCGAGTAGTAATCAAGTCGAGCTGAGTCGAGCAGGGTCAAGCTCGTGCTCGGCTCAAACTCAATTCGAGCACCAAAAATCAGCTCGTGCTCAACTCGAACTCATTTCGAGCCAAGTCGAGTCGAGTAATTTCGAGTCGAGTCAAGCGAGTAACCAAGCCAACTCTGCTCGTGTACAGCTCTAATGCTGCTTCTTTAGTAACACTCGAGTGTGTGTGTGTTTGTGTGTGCGCCTGTTATTCAAAACATTGAAAGTTCAAGTACTGAATCATTTTAGGTAGGACAACTTAATACTTTTGATTGAGGACAGCAACTTTATTCAAGAACTCATTAAGGCCCACCTTAATGTTTTAGTAGTGTTTATTTACCATCCGATCTATTGGTAAGGTCATATAAGCCTGGATGAAGGGAGAAAACAAATATTTGCTTGATTCAAAACTTTTGTGGTCCATTAATGGTCAATCACCACTATTTATTATGGTGTGGTCCACTTGATAATTGAATATGCTTCATTTTTGGGATAATGCCCTATAATGATCTGAAAAATGAATGGATAATGACATGGATATATAATACATACATCAAGGTGGGTCCCACGGTAAGGGTTGCGCAGTCTTAATGCCAGGGTATCACCTAATCCACTCTAGTCAAACCAATGGAAAGCTTGAAAAGGTGCGCCAATAACCACTAAAGGGGTAGTTTGGTGCAGAGTATTAGATGAGATTAGGTGGGATTGAATTGCATTTGGTCACGTGAAATTCCATCCAGCATTTGAAAAAGATGGAAAAGGTTGAGATTAGGTGGAATGGAATTGCACTTAGTCCCGTGCAGGAATTATGTGGATTTTGAAATACACTACACATGTGGGTCCCGAGTTGATGCATGCGTTTATCCATGTTGTCCATCCCTATGCACTGTTTACACAAGACATTCTGATTATATATGTATACAAGTGGATGACATCTCTTGTAAATTTGGCATGTTGATTACAATTCCATGGTCCACCAAATATGATAATTTTATCCCAAACATGGGATTGGATAGCTACAAAACGGTAGTATTTCAAGACATGCAATCATTATGCAATAATGATGTTAATCCCATCTAATACAATTCAATACCATTCAATTCCAAGGACCAAACACGCCCTTAGTTTTCTTTGAAATTTCGCTTAGGTTGGTCCTTATTTTATAGCTTTTAGGAGTTGTTGCTGGGGCTATCCTCTCTGTTGAAGTTTTAGAGGCTTCTCGTGCTTATTGGTGTACAGAGTGATCTGGCTTTTGTGATTCATCTTTGATGGTTAGTAGAGTAACTGAATACAATTTATGATTTAAAAAAAAAAAAACACGCAGAGTTATAAGCCCGAACCAAAATGGTTGGTCGGATCAGTTTGGACCTGGAACAACCGAGGTAATGGGTCGAGTCACTAAGGGCTTGTTTGGTAGCAACAAAAGTTTAGTCCTAGACAACTTATCTAGGTCAAGCTCGTCCAGTTTTTTTCTGGCTTGGTCATAACGAAAAATAAAGAAAAAGAAAAGGAGGTTATTTAAATTAAGATCAATCCAGATTCTTGCAACAACAGGACTAATGTTTCAATCTTAGATAATTTTCCTATGATCCACACCCTTTATATATTCCATGGTAATGTTTCAATCTTAGATAATTTTCCTATGATCTAGACCCTTTATCCCATGGTAATGTTTCAATCTTAGATAATTTTCCTATGATCCAGACCCTTTATGCCATGGTCATCACCTTTGGATGGTGGATATCTAAAAAAAATTTGGTTGGGGGTACACTTATGCATGTGCACATGCACATTTGCCATATTTTTCATAAGTAACATATTTTTTAATGTTTGAAGATTGATGACGTCACATATTCACCGTGAGATGTTTAAATATGGATGATAGCATATATAGCACATGAAACCATGTCATGCTTGTGTACATATAAATTTGACCATCATATATACCAAAACCAAAAGTAGTGTAGTACATGTGCTACAATAGATTGATTGATACATCTGACATGTGTGAGCACTTGAAGTTGGGGTTTAATCAAGTTGGATGACACTCATGTGTCACATTTGAGATGATTGAAAATGGACATCAATACATTTGGGTCCAATGTAAAATTATTCAACCCATTAATTTAAAGAATGGGACTTGGGTCCGTGGAGAGCTAGACCTTACTTCGGGGCATGACAACATGAGCCCTTTTTAGGTATAAAAGTTGCAATTGAGTTTTCACGTGAACAATACCTTAAATCATCGAATTACTGATGGCTATTAATTTTGGTTGCAGAAATAAAATGGTTCATCATCCAAATTCAATTACTAAATTAAGTGTCTTGAGTTATTCAATTAATATGATTTTGATAACAAGGTCCATGATTTGCAGGGTCTACATTGTTATGAGTAGTGAATGGGCTACCACGTCTAAGGAGAGAAAAAAAAAAAAGCTAGTTAACAATTGGTAAGAGTCTAACCCAAAAGAAAACCAAAAAGCCACATTTTCTCTGGAATGTGGCCAAAATTGCTTTAGGTCAAGTTGAGTTGAGTTGAATGTGAGAGGACCTAGACCAACCCATTTGGAAGGTCAGAGAAGTACAACCTCTCTCTTAACCATTAGGAATGCATCTTCGGCTTCATAGTTAGTGAGGAATGCATCAAGGTTGACGAAACTAAGACGAGTCATCGTCGAGATGCCACCTCTAGGGACAAAAAAGGAAATCAGTGGCTTTCTCAATAGAATTTAGTACATCAGCCACTTCATTGCAAAATTCACTTCCATCTATGATACAAGGAGGATTTCTAACATGATTTTGATTCGTAATGAGCATAACCATAAGCATAAGCCACGAATAAAAACCACAAGAACACTATCACAAAATCCACTATGATCAAAAACTTTAAGGTACAATGCATATGAAGGGAAATACAAGGTAATGATAACGGAAACTCTTGAAGCCCGACTGCACGCTCCTACTGCGGCGAAGCTACGGCTGCGTCCTGCCTTCACTTGTACGCATCAATCGTGCATAAGCTTATAGAAAGCTTTGAGGGTGGTGTAAGTGTGTGCGCAATATAAGCGTGCTCAGAATGCAAGGTCAGAGTAATGTTGAATCATGGTGATGAGTACATGAATACAATTAGCCATACCAGGGCTATGCGGTGCAAGATATGAATGCTATCGGCCATAACATGGCCATGCGATGCGAGATGCAACTCAAGCATGCCAATCCTCATCATATATCAGTACAGTTCTCATTCTGGATAATCACCGGGGTTTAGTACACTCCAAGTGGCACTGCCGCTCTCCTAGCCGCACAGTCCAAGTGAGCGTAAGAAACCTCACTATCCGCCTGACCAATAGTCTGTCAATACCTATCCGGCATGTCGATAACGGACCCATTCACGAGCTGGTCAAACTCAGCCTAGTATTGCCCCCTACCCTCGGGCGAGTAAGGCCACACCCCTTTCCAACCGACCATGACACAGTGGGAGACGCGGCCTCCTGGTATTCGGCCCTCGTGCGCTCATATATCCACTCGGTCTCGACATTGGAGTCATCCTCTGGTACCATCGGGTTTAGAGATTTTCACCCAGGGACATCTATGGCGCCCCGATGCTTAGTAACAATATTTTCGGTATCCAATCCAGCCACCCACGATGTGTCTGTGGAGGCTATGGCCCTGATGTCACTAGGGCATATAATAATCACAATCACACAAATGCAAGTGCATGAATCATACTATCAGACATGCAACAATCCTGCGCGTACCGAGCGCTCATGTGGGGCAACTCCGCCTATCAGGGAGCCCATAAACAATCTGCCCGAAGGCATATGCTATGATCAGTCACTTCTCATATCAAGCATACATATGATGCGTATGATCATGAATCATGCTCTGATCAAAACGAAGATGGACCTAGACGGCCTACACACTGCAAGTATGGGCCTATTAATGGGCCCTAAGGAGAGTAACAATGCGGACATTTAACCGACATCATCCTTACAATGTGGGCCTCTAACCATCATTGTTCCCAAGGCACTACCCGTTATAAACATCATTATATACACCACGGAGGAATCACGCATTACAATGGACCTAATTGTGCCCCACTGGGCCTTAAATACATCAATTGGGCCGTAGCATATGGGCCTTATATTCATCAAGCGGGCCGTATCAATGGGTTGCACCAGTGGGCCTTAGTACATTGCAATGGGCCATAACCCATGGGCCTTGCATACATCACAATGGGCCTTATAATATGGGCCTCATATTTATATTAAGGTGGGTCTCAACAAGGGCCACCAATACATCAAGATGGGCCTCAACAATGGGCCTTAAATATGGTAAGTGGGCCTCACCACACGGACCACATGTATAACAAATGGGCCACACCCAAAAATGAGTGATGTTAAGGATTTCCACCATTTAAAATTTCTAAGGGCTTAATGGCGGATGTTCAAACCCATTATTCTTTATAATGTGGTCCACCTGATCCTAGATTTGTCTTATTTTAGTCTCAAGCCCTAAAACAGGCTTTTAAAATGGTCGAGCAGATTGGATGCAACACATGCACCATGGCGAGTCCCATCGTCCAGGTGTGGACGGTGTGGATGAAATACATAAACCATGGTGGGTCCACCATACTGTTTACATGACATCCAAACTGTTGATAAGGTCACGTGGACCAAGGGCCCACCATGTTGTTTATATGACAACCAAACTGTTCATAAAGTCACATGGACCAGGGGCTCACCATAATGTTTATTTGCATCCAATCTGTTTATAAGGTCACGTGGACCAAGGGCCCACCATGCTATTTATATGACATCCAAACTGTTCATAAAGTCACATGGACCAGGGGCCCGCCATAATGTTTATTTGCATCCAATCTGTTCATAAGGTCACGTGGATCTGGGCCCACCGTATGTGTATTTTCCATCCAAACCTGTTGATAGGGTCACACGTGACCTGAATTGAGGAGGAAAAACAAATTTCATTTTGATCCAAAACTTTTGACCCCAAAAAACTGTTCTTAGTGATGTGGGCCACCCGAGCTTCCAAATATGGCTGATTTTGGGGTGGCCCATGATCAGAAGGGGCCCATCAAAATGTACGGTGTTGATGTTCAAACACATCATGGTGGGGTCCATGGCTGGGACCCGTGGCCCAACCCAATCCGCCTATCCGTCAGGCGCAGGCGCTGCCTACGTCTGCAGCAGCAGCGTCAGCGCTACCTGTTGTTTTTGTTTTTTTTTTTGTTTGTTTGTTTTTCTACGGTATTTAGTAGGTGGGGCCCACATTAGTAAGATCCACTCCAGCTATTAGTTCCTGTGGCTCGATACAAACCTATCGAGTCCAATATTGGATGGTTTTTGATGTACAGGAGCGTCAGGGAGTGTATCAATGGTAGGAACACTGTTTCCTATAATGGCCCGCCAAGAAACCAGATTAAGTTCATTTTTGGCTCAATTCCTAAAATGATCTAAGGAAGAGGATGGACGGCTTGGATTAAGTACTGCATCAAGGTGGGGCCTACATGTGCGGCCCACCTCAAAAGCAAATATATTTTTTTGTTAGTACACACCCACGTCGATACACACTCCATATTAGCCACGCCCGTCCAGCGTCCAGGCGGTCACAAATAAACACATGCATTGTGGTGGGTCCGACATGGACGTGGCCCACCAACTATATATATATATTAGCATAGTATAAATATAATATATTGTATATATATATCTATATATATATATATATATATATATATATATTTACATGTGGGACTTCCCACCATATGGTGGATTTTGCCTAAAATGTAGTGGGCGACACTATTGATGAATGGAGTGGATTTAAGATGATTTGGTGGGACCCAATACATTCTAGGGAGAGGAAAGAGAGAGAGAGAGAGAGAGAGAGAGAGAGAGAGAGAGAGATAAGGTGATAGAGAGGAGGGACCTCGCCACTATGGGCCCTCCATTGATACATCACAACATCGAAATGGGTCCCACCAACAAGTGGTCCCCTCAAATCATGAAATCAACGGTAGGAACTCAAAGATCACCCACCTCTAAGCCTCCTCCTTGCTCCCTTAGCCTTTTATGCTCATTGCCTTCACTTTTGATGGTGGTTGATGGGATTTTGATGGTGGGGATGAGAGATGAGAGGGTGGACCACACTTGTTGTTTGAGAGAGAGGGAGGTTGGACGTGGGATGGAGAGAGAGAGTAAATAAGAGAGAAAGGAGGGAGAGAGAGAGAGAAAGAGAGAGAGAGAGAGAGAGAGAGAGAGAGAGAAGTGATGGAATGATAAGGATGGGTGATGTAGTGGTTGTAAGAAAAAGGTGATGGGAGGTATAGTTGTGGTTGAAAATGGGGTAAAAGAGGGATGGTGAGGGGAGAGAGAGAGTTGACTTTTGAAAAGGGAGGGTTAGGGCTTGTATTTGAGATATGGTTGTACTTGACATTGATTGATTGATTGATTGATGAAACATATTGTAGAGATTCTCTCGAAATTCGCAACGCGCGGCGTTTCTTCGGAACGAACGCTGGCCCACATTTCTTGGCCTGGGCATCGGTTCGGTGCGCGAGTAGCGGCGACGACGCGGTCGCTATGATATAAGTTTTGGTTCGAGCCGACTTCGGTATGCGGGACCCGACTTAGGATCGCGCGCAAACGTCGGATACAGGTGCAAAGGTTGCCATAGTTAGTGAGGAATGCATCAAGGTTGACGAAACTAAGACGAGTCATCGTCAAGATGCCACCTCTAGGGACAAAAAAGGAAATCAGTGGCTTTCTCGATAGAATTTAGTACATCAGCCACTTCATTGCAAAATTCACTTCCATCTATGACCCAATATTCTAGCTCCTTTGAAAAAATTTACCTGTAGATTGGAATTGTGATTGCTAAGATACCTTCGATCGCATCAAAAAATATCCCATGAATCCACCAGTTCTAGTGCCACCAACTCCCGAATGGCATATACTATTACATATTTCGGTAGTGGCGGCTCAACTTGCTTATGTCCACACATAGGTAGTACAACTCCTCTCTCTGAGACTGTTGAGCGATTTTCTCCTCATCATCCTCTTGATGGGAAGTCAAAGCTATTGAGACATCTCAACACATCATGGGTGGATACATGGCTTGTTACTTGGTGAATCAGTCCTTGTCTATGTCTATAGATTGTAAGATTCCTAAAGAAGTTTGGAATGATCATGAGGTAAACCACTCATAGTTGTGTGTATTTGGTTGTGACACTTATTATCATGTACCGTTAGTCGAGAGAGATAAACTAGACCAAAGGGCTAGGAAGTGTATTTTTTGGGCTATGGCGATGATGTGAAAGGGTACAGACTGTACGACCGAATCACATGGAAGATCATAATTATTCCATGTGATTTGGTAGACTACTCACAGTTGCGTGTATTTTGATAGGCTATGGTAATAAGGTATACTACTCACAGTTGCGTGTATTTGGTTGTGACACTTATTATCATGTACTGTTAGTTGAGAGAGATAAACTAGACCAAAGGGCTAGGAAGTGTATTTTTATGGGCTATGGTGATGGTGTGAAAGGGTACAGACTATACGACTAAATCAGATGGAAGATTATAATTATTCAAGACGTCAAGTTTGATGAAGAATAATTGTTCCATAATGACGAACGTAAAGAATCAGAGAAATCAGAGGTAATTGATGTCGAGATTGAAAAAGAAGATAACAAAAGTAGAGCCTGAGCTGCAGTCAGAGGTATAAGAGTAGGTGGAATAGCCATTTCTCAGAAGAAATTCGCTAAGAGATATAAAATTGCCAGTTAGATACAGGGATGACTTGAATATTGAATTCACCCTTATTACAAATGAGAGGGATCTGTGTACCTTCCAAGAAGCATTAGATGGCTGAGAAATGGATAGCGGTCATGCATGGCGAGACGGATTCACTATATAAGAATTAGACATTAGAGCTAGTGGGATGTAAAGTGATTAGGTGTAAGTAAATTTATAAGAACAAACATGATATATACAAGGCAAGATTGGTTGAAAAAGAGCATGCGTAAGAGGGTGTCGACTTCAGTAAGATTTTTCGTGCCTATAGTTAAGCAGGTGTCTATTAGATTTGTATTAATGATGGTTACGCAATGAAAACCTAGAATTGAACAGATGGGTGTGAAAACTGCTTTCCTTTATGGGAAATTAGATAGGTAGATTTACATGAAGCAACCAGGAGGGTTCGAAGTATATGGGGCAAAGAATAAAGTTTGCAGGTTAAGAAGGTTCTTATACGACTTGAAGTAATCGCCTAGGCAATGGTAGAAAAGGTTTGATACTTTCATGATGGGTCAACAATTCATCAAAGGTGAATACTATTATTATATCTATTACAAGACATTGAATGATGAATAATTCATTATAATGGTATTATGCGAAGATTACATGCTTATTGCTAGTCATAATGTCACGTCCTAAAATTCGGATATAGAGTGTTCACCCTTAAACTTGAGTTTCGGCTCATGAGTATACTTAATTCCTTTTTCATACGGTTATCTAGAGGCACAATTTAATAAATTATAAGTTCACATTCAAATTTAACATCTATTTATTCACATTTGTATTACATTCTTATAATTTCCATCATCGTATATTCAAAACCACATCAAATGAACATGAATCATCTAAGTCCACTCATTTAAAACTTACTTCAACAAAAAATCAAATATTGTTCAACATGATCATATTTATAAATAATAATGAATCATATTTATGTACAAATAGATGCAATAAAGAAATTAAAATCCTAAACAATAACTATATAAATAATTCATTAATCCAGCGTAGCAAGTTCATCTTTAGCCAAATACGGCAAATGGTCCTGCGATTCATCCGACAATCTGTCCTCATTTTTTGGCACTTGGTTCAGATTTTCTATTTTATTCGTCTACAATTGTTAATCCACAATGTTAGTTGGTCAGGCTAGTGAGTAAACCCATCATGGTTTATGTACATCATAATTAAGTTAAGAATGGATGAATGTCATGAGATGCATAGATACGTGAATGCATCAAGTGGGTAGATCCATCCACTTGCTTAAGTTGGATTCCATTAATCTGCACCTCTCCTTTCTGGGTAGGCTTCCACAATCTTAATAGGCTTCCACATATTGTAAGCATCCAAGGATGGTCCCCTAGGTCGCCCGGTACTGTAAGTACCTACAGGTCATCTAGAGAGTGCCCCTGGGTATTCAACACAGTTATGTGACGCATAGTAATGGATGTATGAGAATGACCGGTGCATGGTATTAACAGTTGTCACACACACACACACACACACACACACACACACACACATAATAACATATGTTATTTCAATGCTCAGCATATGACATTTCAATTCTCAACAAATTCAACAAACATTCAACTCAAAGGATCACAATCATCAAAACAATGAAATGACTATTCTAATTACAACCGAGAGGAAACATGTTGGGATCACTCACCTGAAAAGATGATAAAAATGGATCTTATGTATTGTTGGAATAATATGCATGCACAATCGAGATCAGCTTCAATTATACACAATTCTTTGTAGTTGTAAACTATTCGACTTGGTGGACGTTTCCACGTGAATTGTTAGGATTTTCTACATAAAATCATGTCTATTTTTATATCATAACCTAATTTAGAGTTTCCGATCCTCTGGACGCAAAACACAACCAAACAATATGTTGAGTTAGTGAGTCGACTCAATGAGTGGCTAGGAATCAAACTACAATCAGCGAGTGAATAAGAACCTAAAGAGTTTAAAGAGGAAAAAACTTATCTATTCGAATACCATATATGGGCTTGACTCAGTCCCAAAATCAATTTTGATAGTTGGGGTAATAGATTGACTTGCCCAGTCGACCTTATCGTTTACGCCTTCTCTCTCCCATCTGTCTTTGTTCTTATTTTTTTTATGCTTTTCTCTTCGATTTCTATTCTTTGAAGAGAGTCAGTAAGGCTTAGACTTGGATCAACTCAGTTCAAGTCACTGAGTCAACTCGACATTGAACTTGGTTTTTCTCTCATCTCGTTTTGTTTCTCAATTCTTTCGTTTTCTTTTCTTTATTGATCTCTTCTGATGGAAGGTTTTTATAACTTTCAAATTCGGAAACCACAATGATAACAGGAGAGGTCCTCTCGCGTCGATTTCTTGCATGAAAAATTCCCTCATATCTTGTTCTTAACACTTGTTTGGGTTGATACGAATAACATTCATCAAATCTGACCATATGTTGATTTAAAGGCTCACATGAGGATCATTTTTGCTACAAAATCGATGGTTCATAGATTCGAAGGGTGACGGGTTGTTGGCGAGGAAGATGGTAAGCTTTAACGGCAGTCTTTGACTCAATGCGTTTCTGTTCATTCTAATTCTTGGGGACGACTCAGATTGGTTGTAGGAAGCTCGATGAATCAATTTTTTCAAACTCATTTGCCTAGCAGGTTTGAGAGGAGAGGCTTGCAGGTGTAATACAAGGAAACATTAAAGGATGGAGTGCCAGGCTCTTTTCGTATTAATTCTAGGCTTCTGAAAATGTTGGTGGACTATGATCCGTTAAATATATGATAAGGAAGAGGTGGTCCAATGGTGGAGAAGGCTTGCCAGCTAACCAGTTGATGTGGCGTTAGAATGAAACCTAGAGATGGACAATACCTAATGTGGATAATGTTTATAATGTTGGGTCACTAGGTGGGGTCCGCTATGATGATTGTTATGAAATCTACTCTATTCAGCTAGTTTGTTGGGTCCTAATATGGCAAAAGCATAAGATGAGGCTAATCAAAATTTTAGGATGGACGGTTTCGATTTGGTCTAGGAGGATCTCACAGGTTGAGTAGATCTCCAAAACGGAAATGGTAAAGGGTTGGAGATGAATACGCATTCGGTTCGTCTCATGCATTGTATAAATATTTGTTTCATTCTTCTTCTTTTTTTCTTCTTCTGTTTTTAAATGTGGACCTACAACGATTCGGACCAAAATCCACTCCATTCATCAATTTTGTCAGATTACGTTGGGCCATGGGCCTAAATATGAGACAAATCTGAATCTTAGGTGGGTCACATCATAGCTAGAAAATTGTTCATGTCACGGCCTATAACACCATGTACTTTTCAGTATTTAGGTGTTGCCATGTAACCTAACTTAGTATAAATACAAACCTAGTTGGAGTGAACATTCACGTTCACTCTAGTCTAAATCCAACCGTCGGATTGTTGGAATGGCCAAGGAACCATGATTTGGTAATTAGATATTCATGTGGTGTAGCTCACTTTAATGCAAAGTAACCCTAATATTAAGGTATGTAGCTAAATAACGCACAACGAGTAGTCTCACATCTTACATATAGGTATAATAATAATAAAAAAAATAATAAATAACAATGTATGGGTAATAATAATAGTAATAATAGTTAAATATTTAATAATATAAAATCATGAGATGGGTAGCCCTAATAACCTACAGAGTGGGACCACAACATGATAAAATAGATATACATGTAATAATAATAAAATTAAATTAAATTAAAATTATTATTATTATTTGGATAGTAACAAGTCTTGAACATGAAAATGACACATTAGGACCTTCTGACCATTGATGGTCAGATTAGGATCGATTCGACCATCGGATCGATGTAATCAACACCTAAAGATCGTGATTCGGTTAGTATGGCCCATCTAATCATTAGATCTGCTACATCTCCGGTCAAGATAGCCTAGTTAAGCCATGGAACATCATGGATAGAGTAGATGTCATCAGAACATTACTGTGAGCCCCACACATTCTGCATGTGTGCACTAGGGGTGGTGCACCTACTAGGCACCAAACCATGGAACCGGTCAAACCAGATTTGACTGAGATTTTCTAAAGAAGGAAATCTCTCCTTCTCTTTTTCTTCTTGCTGCCCATAAGGCGTTTGAACGAGACGCTACTGGCGTCAAGATATGGCCCACTCCATCATCCAAAAGGAGGATCCAAACCATCCATCTAGAGCGAACACGAATTCTGACTAAACCCCACCTAATCCCACATCTGGGAGCAAGTGTGCATGCACACGATTCTTGATACAAACAAGGCTAACAAGCACAGTGTTTTCCAAAAACAGAAATTGTCTCCGTGCGACAAGTTGGCAATCCATGTGAGAGGTGTTTGGCGTGATCTGGATTGTCCAAACAAACCCATCTCAACCATCCGTACCTTCACGTGGATTAGGGCTCCTGTAAGAAAATCGACGCAAATCTCTCCCCACAGTTTTAGAAAACCAAAAAGTAGGATTCGATCTAGGCCCTCTAATCTTCATTCGATAGCTCTTAGGGAATTTAGGGCGTGATATAAGGCAAAAGGATCAGATGGCAACCAGTTTTCTCTGGTTGTGGCGGCCGCCCGAGAAAATCGAGCCAGGAGCTTCCAATCTTGAAACCACCATGAGAGATGTCGTGAAGCTTGGATTCTTTGCACTCGCAAGCTCCATATGGCCCACCTGGACCTCCCACAAAGATCAGTAAGAGAATGATGACCCACATCCAAATCCACCATTAATGGCCACCTTCTTCTTCCTCATCTTTCTACCGCACCAGGTCATCTCGAGTCGGGGCAGAAAGAAAATGGGAGAAGAAAGGAGAGAGAGAGAGAGAGAGAGAGAGAGAGAGAGAGAGAGAGAAGAAGAAGAAGAAGAAGAAGAAGAAGAAGAAGAAGGAAAAGAAAAGAGAAACGAGAGAGAAAGAGGAAGAGTTTGGGTTGGAGAAGGAGCTAAACCATTGTTGAGTTAACTGGTTTGAGTTAAAGGCCTACTAGACATTCCAGTAGGAAAGAAAGGAAGAAGAGAAACAAAAAAAGAGTGAGAGAAAAGAGAGAAAGGAAGAAGAGAGAGAATAAAAGAAACTAGAGAGGGGAGACCGAGTCAGCTCGGTTGGAACCGAGTCCAGCTGGGTCGGGTCATGCTTGGGCCTGGTCCAGGCTTTGTTAAGGTCGAGTTGTGTAGAGTTGGGTCAACTCAGTTGAGTCCAGTTAGGTTGGGTCGCGGAGCGAGTTGTTGGTTCGAATTGAGGTCGAGTTAAACTACTGAGTGGACTAAGGTGAGTCGACATTCTCCTTCTAGATTGAAATTATTTCGATTACAATTATCATCATTACCATTGTTATCATCATTAAGATTATTAATATTAGATATGATTAACCATTAGTAAATTACCTATACTAAAATTAGTTATTACAGATTAGTTACAATTATTAAATATAAGTGTTTTATTCTTCATTCTTAAATGCTATCATTGATAGTAGAGTATACTATTTATTTTCATCACAATGATTATTAGTGTCACATTAACTAATATTAATTATATCGATTAATGTTAATGATTACCATGAAATTATTAATATTATTAGGATTATGATCAATTGTACATCGATTAGCATTTAAATCCTAAAATCCAAGTCTAGAATTGAACTCTAGGATGAAGCCTAAACCTAAGTGATCCAAACCCTAGGTTATAATCTTGACCCTAGATAGTTGTAGAACCTTAATTTAACTGTACGATTTCATAAATTGTGATAGGATTCAACTCTAAGGGTGCATGCGCTTTCTAACGACAATGTAAGTGGTTTAAAATATAAGGTGATGATTTCTTCCCCCATAGCTTTCCATTTTCTCATTAGCTTAAGTGATAGTTTTTATTTTAATTTCAGTTGATAATTGATATCTTTATCTTATAATTACACATGCTAGTTGTTGGAATTGAATGCTAGATTACATGCTCAATATTTATCTTGCATATTTTCTCATGCTTATGGATTACTTGTGGATTGCTTATGGAACTTAAACCGGTACATCAATCAGTGGGAAACCCCACTTATAAATGTACACCTATATTTGGGATGTAACTTGAGCGATCGTGTTTATAATGGGCCCTCGATCTAGTAGTTACTTTGAATGATGTAAATATTGAAGTGGGCCTACCATCCATGGGTTATTGTGTCTACGTGGCTTTTGAGGATGGTCTTTTTATTACATCGATTTGATATTTACCCTATGTGGCTTTGATTTGATATTTTCTCTATATGATTTCGATATGTTATTTGCCCTATGTGGTTTCGACTCAGTATTTACTCTATATGGCTTCGATGATTTATTTCTACACAACTATGCGATGGTAAGTTTCATATGTTGAACTATGATTGGCCACTAGTCGATGGGCTTCCATTAAACATCCTAAGGTGGTAGTCTCATGAGTTGGGGATGGTGGTCATGGGACACTATGTTTGAGCTGTTGGCTTATGCTGGGTGATGAACCCCCCGTAGTGACCCTTGAGCTTTCTTAAATTGGCTAGTTGTAAATGGAATAATAATGGTTGGGCTAATCATGCATTCATAGCATACGGGCAATAATGGGTGGCTAATTCTAAATGTTGTAGCACGTGTTTAGAGGATTTAGTTGGGGTATCGTTTCGCTAGCTCCCAGACCATCAACTATCGGCCCACTTTCGGTGAGCTTGGCACTACGTATGTACGATGTACATTCACTAGTGACCAGCTACATGCATGGGTTTTACCTAAGAGCCAACTGGATGAGCATCCCCAGTTGATTTGCACTCACGCATCCATGCATTTAATAAGACTGCATCGTGTATTATTTTGAATGCTTTTTATTTACAACTATGCTTACTTAATGCGGCAGTGTGTAATCTTGAGGGAAATTTACATTGAGCTGGCTACTCATTCATCGAATATATAATCGTACATATAGTATAGGTGGCTTAAATGATATTCATGTCTAGATTGATAAAGAGCAGTGTACAATTATCAAGGATGCATGATTGTACCTACTAAGATGAGTTGTGCGATCTTGCGGCTCAAGTTTATAAGCATCTTATTATTTCTCATGCGTTAAATTGTGTAATTCTTATCTTTATTGTATTTATTATATTTGTAACCATAGAGACATTGGTTTGTATAAGTCATTTGGGCAGTCGCTCGTATAATTTGATTGTATATGCAATTTTCTTTATGTTTAATTTGTTCATATTCTGCCAATGCTCACTCTGAAAAAGAAAAAAAGAAAAAAAAAAGAAAAAATATATATACGTGGAATTTGTATTTTTAAAGGTTAACACTCGAGTTTTTGGAAAACGAGTCATATACTTAGGTTCCGAAAACTCGGGAACACGGCCTAACATTCGGGGTACCGAATAGGGTATTCGGGACCTTAATCTTAAGTTCGTGAGTTTTAATATATCAATATTTATCACAATCCACATGATTCCATCAAATTTAATAAATATTCAAAGTCATCTAAAAAGAAAATACTGCTGAAATAATATAATGTCTACTAAATTCAACTCTCTTGATAGTTTTTTTTTTCTACATCAAAATTTGGAATTTAAACTAAACTTAAATAATAATTAAAAAATTGAATTGAAATTCAACTAAACTAAATTTTTTATGAAAAGAAAAACTAATAATAGAGGCCCACCTACTTGTAGTATTTCAGTTATGCACTTGTGCATTTTTTTATAGTAGGGTGAGCATAATAGTCCAATAGGATCATTTCTTATCTAAAATTTAAAATGTTCAGATTATATCAAATTTTTATAAATAATAGAGATAAATAGAATACATATAATAAAAGAACATGAATTTAAGCAATATAATCGTAAAAATGTTATGCATGTAATACTTTCCACGAATTCTCATAAACAATATATGTCATCTCTTACAATACCGTACTCAAGTAGATGGCCACATTGCATTAACGCTCATGTACTGGTAACTCGTGTTTAGGGACCCATTTATACATTAACTGATCAGACTACTGTTCCAGTTGTACTTCTGACGTATGTCCACGTACATAATTGTACTCATATGTCGTACACAAATGAGACTCTAAAGGATCCAATGGGTTCTATGGTCTTTTACCCAAGGGACACAATCGCTCTACTTGTTGGCTTTTGGGTCTTACACCCAAGGGACACGATCGCCCTACTTGGTTACATTACATCCAACATATTAATATCGATGCTCAATGAATGCTAGACATGCATATAAGATTAATCATTGTTTCACAATCGAAAATATCAGCATAAAGCTATCACAGATTTATTCACGTGCTTTTACTACTCTTAAAAATTATTATAAAAATTAATAATTATTGAATTATCAAAATATCAACAATATAAATTTTTATTTCTAATTAATAATTCTATATATAATTTCTTCAAAATTTAATAATTAAAATACTTAAATAAAATATAATTAAAATACTTAAATAAAATATTTTTTTATTATTAAATTTAAGAATTACAGAGATTTGATAATGTATAAGAAATTTTATTTTAAATTTTAAATTTAATTAAATCAAAATTTTTACTTAAATAATATAATAAATTAGATTAACATAAAACAAATTATTTTTATTTTTATTCACTAAATTCTAAATTTTAAAATTTATTTTAATTATAACATAAACTTAACAAATATTTTTTTTTATTGTTCCGATATTAAATTAAAATTTAACAAATTATACAATAAAGTATTTTTATAATTTAAGAATTAATTTATATCTAAATTTAACTTTAGATTTAAATCAATCAAATTATAATCTAATTTATTAAATAAATTTCAAAGTTGATGAATTTGATTATTTTAATAACAAAATTTATTTAAATTATTAATTTCTAAAAATTTAAAATTAAAATTAGATTTTTTGAAAAAATTAAATCAAATTATACTTTCAATAATTTATTAATTAAGTTATATTATATTATAAGTTAATTAGGATTCATTTTTTTATATAATTTGAATATTAAATTAAAATTTTACTATGAATTAAACCGATTTAATTCAACAATTGTTTCAAGATATATTTTAAAATTTCAACAATTAAGTTAAATAATTAAATAAATTTTAAATCAAAAAGATCAATCATATCAATAGTTAATTTAAGCAATATTACTATTACAATTTGGAATAAGATGATATAACAATAGCTGAAAATTTTAAACTTTAAGTTAAGATCACCTACTTGATTTGAAGTGCTGGACCAAATCTTATACAATGTTGTAACACCCTGAATTTTCGCTATTTTGAATTACAAAAAAAAAAAAACTAACCACTTCAAAATTCAAAAAAAAAAATTGAATGAAGTTTATTTATTAATTATTTTTATAACTAACCACGTCATCACTTATGGACCGTTGACGCTTGAGGTGAGCTTATACACGGCTGATACTGATAAAGAACCGTACAAATAAGATAGATCAATTGTAGAAAACCAATGAACCCAACCGATCACTTAAACATCAAGATTATCACCATGATTTGTTCACATAAGATCCAAATATAACCGACCTACCACTGATTAATCAAGACAATCATAACTAAATTAAAGATCTACCTGAAGCCAAGTCAGATATAGTCTAGATCTTGACTAATCGACCAAATTAACCCAGTTACTCTTTTACCCAAAAACCGACAATTTAAAGTGATCATGACTGAATCACCACTTTTGCTAATTTCAAATAGGTCATACTGTGAACTTAATTAATCCATACCTCAACAACTGCGCCCAAGAAATCCCTCTACCTAATTTATTTAAGAAGTGCCCTGATTAGCCGAACAACTCTAAACCGCTCGTTAGTGGGCCACTAGTTCCAAAAATTATAAAGTAATGCCCATCTCACTGGGCTTGTGGTCCATCGCAAACGATGGATTCAAACGACGCCTGGAAATAGACGATTTGCGTCATCCTATCGGCACTTGTAGAATGTAAGTCTCCTAAGTATTGGCCAAAAATCTGAATTTTAAAACAAATGGCCCCGCCACTTAGGACAATAAATTAGGACATTTCAATTGTCAGTTACACCATAGGTTGAAGATATTTCGCTGCACTCATCCGTCAAATTTGACCCTCAATCGAGAAACAGTGACCGTTGATCGCAAATCAGACCCTTGCCGTCAAACTTTGCCCAACCCTTCATCAGGCTATGGGACACGTGTTCCATAAATCAGATGGGCCAGGGGGCCATTAGGGCAACCCCAATAACCAGAATGGGCCCCACAAGGCCATTAGAGGCAATTACCAAAGTGCAGGGCCAACTGAAATAAATTTCTGGATATTTATATTCAGTCCTCTCTCTCACTTCCATAAACTCTAGCAGCTAAGAGAGAGAAAGAGAGAAGGAAGGAGAGAGAAAGGTGATAAGGTTGGTGTTGTGGGTTTGGGGTGCTTGGGATTTGGAAATCCCCGCATCTACGCCTTCCATTTGCCGGGAACTTCGACCCAATCACCGAGGGAACAAACTACGTTCGATCCGAGATAAGATTTGGACTCCAATCCATCCCTCTCTAGTCTCAAGTTACATGCATGCACCTTACCACAACTTCCATGTATGCAGGGCCCCAACATGTCAATTTTGAGGACCCGGTGACATTAGGATGATTTCAGCGACTTCCGGTCAACAATAGGTGCGGATCATTACCTTTAGGTGGCCGATTATCATGCCTAACATGGAATTTAGTGAATGTGTGTGGTGGTTTGCTCCTGCATGTTGCTAAATTTTCAGATTTTATGTTTGGGATTGTAGATTAGGATTTTCCAAAGTTATGGGAAGGGGGTTTAGGCCCCTAACACCCCCAATGTGTAGACTAT
The DNA here is from genome assembly GCF_029962835.1 of Magnolia sinica. NCBI lineage: Eukaryota > Viridiplantae > Streptophyta > Magnoliopsida > Magnoliales > Magnoliaceae > Magnolia > Magnolia sinica. Next base: position 26,937,545 of record NC_080582.1, on the reverse strand, counting down.
TGATTTGCATGTGTATTTAGGGTGCAGACACTCAATTTTCCCCTAATTTTGCTGATTATTTATTGAATCACTGTTACATGTGAAATATGCTAGGAGTGATGGCATGAAATGTTGTTAATTTGTTGATTTGTTGATTTACTTGTATTTAATTCTCATTATATAACTGAATTATATGATTCATGTTGGCCCATGGAAGACTGAATTGTTACGTATTAGTGCATGGTTGTCCTTATGGTTGAATATGTTGGAACATGTTGGACATGATCCGTATGGTTTAGCTGAATTTGGTATATTGTTGTCCATGTATTTAAATTACTGAATTGTGCTTACCATATGTGACTTATTCCTGAATTTGATGATACATGATGTTTATTAGTGCATAGGCCCCTTATGGATTGGTGGATTAACTGGAATCACTTGGGCGACCTTCCGTTGGACCTGCCTACGAGTAAATCTAGCTCGAATAGTTAAACTGTAAGTTGTCGGTCGTAGCTGGACTACACGAGACACCGTTCTCAGGCTGGTCAGTCTGTGATTCAACTTGCTGGGGTATATTAGCTCACAAGCTGGCCATCCTTCTATGTTAACCCTGTTTAAACACGCCTGTATGAACCTGAAGTTCCCTAAGACATTTGTGTCCACTGTCAACTGTAATTTACGACCCACAAGACTCATGAGCCAGGGATTGTGGTATGAGACACTATGCCCGTGCTGTAAGCCTACGCTAGGGTGACGAGCCTCCCCATAGTGACCAGTGAGCACCTAGACTTGTGAGCTGGGGACGATGGTATGAGACACTGTGCACGTGTTGTCGGCCTATGATGGAGTGACGATCTCCCCATAGTGACCACGAGTAGGACATTGAAGTCCCAATTGTTTTTCGTCTGTGCTTAAGAACTATAGGATTGACGAACCCACGAGGGCTAAGGATCGCAAGAGTCATATGACCACGACCCCTGAGCCGCACGATCGGATTAGGGCAATAATTTCGCTAAGGGTATTCCGGTTTCCCCAACCTGCTGAATGAATGAATCTAATTAATCAACTAGGCTAACATGTTACATGACATTGCATTATCTATTGTGGCGATTCGGTAGTCGAGGTCGCAACTAAGGGAGTGTTGGTCATTGCGATCGTTAGATGTTGTCGCTTAAGGGAGTGCTGGTGGTGAAGGGCATGCATCATATCATTAAATCATGCATTGCATTAACCAACAATACTTAGGATCCTATGATGTATGTTGTTCACCAAATTTACTTGATGTATGATAATTTGTATAGCCTATTGCTAATGGTACCACTAAGTTAGCTACTCACTCCCACTCTAGGACGGTGTTTTAAAACACCAACCAGAACCTGTCATAGATGCAGGGTCGATATAGCTGGATGCACTGGAGGATGCGGGCATGGACGATGAGGAGAAGCGAGCGTACTATCAGACTTTTGGCGATTTCTTCTAGTTTATGTTTGGATGGTCGCGGGACATGGGCAAGGGCCCTCATTATTTTGAGATATTTATCTGGGTAGGACTAGTTCTCGGTTTGAATTTTCTTGGCACTGTATTTTGGATACCTTACATGTTTAGCGGCTCGTATTTTCAATTTATGATATTTTCATGCTTATGGTTTTGCTTAACTCCTTATTGCTTATGAATAAACCCAAATACATTGGAATCCAGAGCCCATTGGGGCATATGTGGCACCTAGGAATTTGGGAGCCGAGTTCATACTCAACCCCTAAAACTCGGGGCGTTACAAGTGTAAACCTGACTAATACACTCAATGCGCACAATGTCTAAAATTAAGTCTTGACCAATTCACAACTATGCACCATACACACACTGACTATTGTTTTATAATTCTAAGGGTGGGCCCATACTCAAATTCTACTAAACCCACAGTCATGTCGTAAGCTAATGGATAAACCCCTATTTATAGGACCTATGCCATAAATATTCATGCACATGCTTCATATGTGAAGCAAATGAGTTTTGTTTATATATATGTATATATATATATATATATATATATATATATATATATATATATATATATATATATAATGATGTTTCATGCATGAAGAGAAAAAATAAAAATAAAATAAAAAACTCATAACTTAAATACTAATTTCAATTCTATATTTAATGTCAAAACTAAAAAGTTTCAGCCTATGTAAGCACCTATTATGCTAAGGCTAATACCTCTATTTCCAGCATAGAATAATTTGCACATAAGTGAGATCTATAGTTAGAACATCGTTCATTAGATGTGTGCGTAGATGGTTTAGATAATGAATGGTTTAGATTTCTAGATGGGCACTCCATATGGCATATTTCAATTCAACAGTCCAGACGATACGTTTTGTCACTGGATGATTGTGATTGTTTAGACCATATATTGAAAAGTAGGTAAGGGATTGAACTCTTTGAATGGTTTAGATTGATGTGAGAATACATTGGCTAGTTGATAAAGGTGAGTATACTGAGATTTGAATAGTCCGGATGGGTGGAGTGTGAGGAATTCTAATAATACTTATGTTTCTCTAAAATAAACAATTTATTAAATTCATTTATTTATTCTCTTTTTCGCATGAGTGTCACATGTGTGTGACATGTGAAGGGTGTATGGTGTGTGTGGTTTGATTTAGTACATGCATGCATGCATGGATTGGTTGCATTTTATCCAGGTCATTCCAGTTCACCATTGATTTATATATATATATATATATATATAATTCAAACAACGTAAGACACCCTTTACATTACTTATTACAATTTTGCCATTTTTATGGCTGAGTCTTTCACCTCAGGTAGAGTATGAATGTACCGTCCATTAGGGACAAAATTTCAGTATGACTCACCAATTTGCATGCTCTATTAACAAACTAAGTTCAGGCCTTGATCTCACAATGATGACCAAGATGCCATTTAATGGTTTCTCATACTTCGTGATCCAAAATAACATTTACACACATCTAATAAAAAAGTTAGTGGGTAGATTTGACGCATACCTTACAATCTTCTAAATGATCAGTTTATTTAAGCATTTGGATGGCCTAGTTGGTAGATTAGACTATGATGGATAATCAATTGATGGTATAAAATTTAAGTAATTGGATGATTATGATGTTAATCATGCTTACAAGTTATTGAACGGTCGGTTTTGTAAACAGATACATTGAAAGTGGTTTTTGGATGTGGTCTATGTTAGGATTATATACTATTAGATTTAAGTGATTGGTTCACGAGTTTAAAATGCTTAGATCATAGTTTTGACAGGAAGCTAAGCATGTTTATAAGTGACGAGAGCAGATTCAAATTTTAATTTGATGTGTGAACGAATGGATATAAAGATTTGGTAGTTACTTTACTTTGATCGGGTAGTCCAAATTCAAAGTGGATAGTCATATATCTTTATCTGATGGTAATATGTTATATAAATGGTAAGTTTTAATCTTTGGATAAGAATACTAGGGTATTTGATGGTTATTGCTATTAATCAACGGTCAAACAGTACTCCCTATTATTTAGATTCACGCTAAACTACGGATAGATAGTTAAAATTTACATATCTATAAGTGTACAGTTGAATAAGTATAATCATATATTCTTACATATGGGTAAAATTGCACTCAAAATTTCAGGTTGTTACACATAACATGTCTGAGATCAATACGTTGAAGACTTAGTTGTTAGGGGCATTCGAAATGAAAGATCTGGGGGCTGTGAATAGTTGTTAGGGGCATTCGAAATGAAAGATCCGGGGGCTGCGAAGAAGATTCTCGGCATAGATATTTATAAGACGGGTAGAGGAGCAGGTTACGGTTATCATAGGCAAAATACTTTGATAATGTATTGGTTAAGTTTGGTATGGACAAGGCGAAATCAATTAACACACTCCATATTGCTCACTTTAGGCTTTCTTTTGAACTCCTATTACAAATGAAGAAAAGCAAATAATATCTCTTGTACCCTATTCGAGCGTTGTTAGTAGTTTAATATATGTCATGGTCCCTATGAGACCTGATATTTCATATGTAGTAGGTGTTGCGAGAAAATAGACGGCAAACCTTAGTAAGTAACACTAGGAGACAATGAAATGGTTATTTCGATATATTTGAGGTACAGTGGACAATGTCTTGATGTTTGAAAAGTCCGAGGTTAAGTTGGTAGGTTATATGGATGTTGATTATGCAAGTAATGTGGATAATAGGAGATTGACTTTCGGCTACTCGTTTGTGCTAGCGGGTAGAACGATCAATTGGATATCGAAGCTTCAGTCTGTGGTAACTCTTTCCACAATTGAAGAAGAGTATATGACAGTGACGAAAGCATTTAAAGAAAGCGTTTGATTGAGAGGGATGATAAATTAGCTTGGGCTTTAGCAAGAAGTTGTGCTAGTAAATTGTGATAGCGAAAGTACAATTAATTTGGTGAAGAATTAAATTTACCATTTTTGTAATAAACATATCGATGTTTGTCATCATTTATCTAACAGGTATTTGAAGAAGGCCGAGTGACTCTTGAGAAGATCCACACAAGCATGAATTCGATGGACATGCTTGCGAAGGTGGTTCCTATAGAGAAGTTCAAGTTTTATGTGACTTCCTAGGGTCTGGGGAAGGCTTGACGAAGACGGAGTGTGCATGAGAAGCCACAACGATGATGGAGCTATGATGGAGGCAACTATAAATGGAGCTTGGAGATGTAGTTCATGATAATTGAAAACATGATAGATATTGTTGTCATATGTCTTCAGTTTATCTGTAAGTGGGTATGTTGATGGCATCGACAGACCACTCGATCCCATTGAGCATCTCTTGATCTCGTTAAAAGCTTACTTGATCCCATCAATAAAATTCCATTTTTTAGCATTCTCTCGCTGGATAGTTTTTGGGTCCAAATCGATCTGATCAAAGGTGGCTTCGATCCCATCAATGAGTCATCGATGGGACTTGATATGATCAAAGCTCCCATCAACCGACTTGCGTAGTTTTCCTAGACCGTACCATTCCGTAGACTTCCGCGGTTTTTCCTGTCGAATTCCGGCAACCTTCTCTCTGTATCCGACGTTTGGTGCGCGACCCTGATTTTCATGCCGTCAACCCGAGTCGACTTAACTCGAAACTGCTGTACCTTTTGATGCCGCAACTCACCCGCCGAATACTCGGCCAGAGATGTGGTTTGGTGCGAGGAAAAGTGGACGGTGTGGATTAAACACACACGTTATGGTGGGGGCCACAGAGCTTTCCCAATACCTCCATGTACCACGGTATTGGAGGGGTCAGTCCGAATCGAGTCCTATAATTACTTTTTCTCGATTGCCAAACACGTTCTTTTTTTTAGCTCCTCCCTCCACAGCCCTAGCACTTTCTCTCTCTCTCCTTCGTTTTCTCCCCCAAATTCCCCTAGTATATAGGCAGCAGCCACCAAGCCACTCCAAGAGAGCCATAAGTGTGGCCTACTTTCCTACCCTGATCTCCCATCTCAACCATCCAAACCCCATCTCCTCCGTTGAGATCGAGAGCATTGAGGAGCAAAGGGTTCAAGCCATGGGAGGCATGTCAAGATCCTCTACATAAGAAGGTGGGTGCTTTTTAGTTTTTCTTGTTTTCATAAAAAATGAACATGGTGGTGTATGTATAACTCATATCTTCACTTTGGACCTCAGGTGTGGCCGATGGCCCACCTTGATCCACATGATCATTTCCATGATGGGGCCATATATATATATATATGTATTATATTATTATATGTATGGCTAGAGGTCATATAGACCTTCCATTTTTGTGGAAAGGGATCTCCACCGTTGAATTTAAACTAGATGTATGATTTAGTGCAAGGGAGGGCTCATAGTGGCGGAGCCCTCCATGCGTGTTCTCTCTCTCTCTCTCTCTCTCCCTTTCTTTTTCATGTGAATCCGTGTGGCCAAGCATGTATTTTATCCAAGTGATCCATAGGTGGGGACCCACATGTGTAGTACCCACCAAACAGCCTGAGGCCCAACCCCATGCATGTGGTTCAAGTAAAGACCACACGATTTGGACAAATAGTATGCAGGGAAAACTAACCCTCAAAGCTTGTTTCTCTTTGGTACTGGCCCCACCTTGAATCATATTCAATGGGCCGCATTTTAGGCATCCCAACCTAGCATTTGGTGTAGCGTAATTTGAAAAACATGCTCATCACATCGAGGTTCCCGATACCAATCAAGAAATGGTGGTTTCCACCTTTGAAATCTTTCCAATTATTTTCATTGATATGGCCCACTTGAAAATTTTCTATTGAATTTATTTTTCTTTGAGCCCTATATGGAATTACACAATGAACGTGGTTCAATGGATGTGGACCCCACGACAAAATCACAGAAAATAATTATAGGGTATTGCTCTTGATATTAGTAAATGTGCACCTTACCGAGAAGGTGGACCGCGTGTTACAGCCGAATGAAAAGTAGTGGGGTGCTTCCAAGACCGTGGGGCCCACCGTGTGGGCCCCACCATGATGTTATATGGGATTAGGTCCACACCGGAATTCATTGGGTGGGCTACTCCACCAGTGGAAATTCCACCGATCTAGAGCTCGGGGCCCAGAACGGCAGAAATAGGGATTAGGATTAGATGGACGTTTCCGCCGCATTCTTAGGGCCTTTTGGATTAGGATAACTTCCTGCCAAATTCATTCAGTCTGTGATATGAGCAAGTTATGTAGGTCCCGCCATCCCGCCATGATGTATGGACTATATCCATACCGTCGAACCCACTATGTTCTTCCCTGTGCATTCTATTTTAGGGTTTAGAGACCAAAATCAAGTATATCCAAAGCTGTGGACCTCACTTACTGTACCATAGGTCCAAGTTGACAAAATTGAAAACTTGTGTATATTTGCAAAGATAAGTAATTTTTCTCTTCGATTGATTGTATTGTATTATATATATATATATAATATATATATATATATATATGACATCACCATGCTTCGGCCGTAGGAAGATTTTAATGGTTGGGTTTTATATCCGTCCATTGAGGCCCACTTTGATGTTGTGGTCCAAGGTCCATCTTGGTGTGTTTGTGGGCCATCCATTGAGGCCCACCTTGATATGAATTGTACAAGGCCCATATTATGAGGCCTATTGTGATGTATTTTAAGGCCCATGGGCTATGGCCCATTGCAATGTACATAAGGCCCGTTGGTGAGGCCCATTAATGTGGCCCATTTGATGAATGTAAATCCCATGGATAGCTGGTATATTTATTCAATGCGCAACAAACTAACAACCATACCACCGTGACACAAACAAGACGTGTTTGTGCTATGGTATCCCATGGCAACAGAGGACAATCCATGTCACGTGTAATAATTATACTTTTTTAATCCCATACGACTTAATCCCATCTAATACCATGCACCAAACACCCCCTTAACATATGAGTTGTATATCCATGACATTCATAAGTTTTTACAAATCATCTTATTGCATGAAGCATATGTAAATCTCAAGTGGACCACATCACAAGAAACAATAAACATTGAGAGCCCGCCATTAAAAAGTTCCCAAGGTCCATCGTAATGATTTTTTGCTATCCAACCTGTTGATAAGTTCAAAGAGACCTAGATAAAGGGAAAATACAAATATCAGTTTGATCCAAAACTTTTGTAGCCCCCACAAAGTTTTTAATGATTAATCACCACAGTTTCTTGTGGTGTGGTTCACTTGAGATTTGGATCTACTTCCTTTTTGGGATCATACCATAAATTGATATGGAAAAGCTAATGGACGTCCTTGATATACAACATATACATGAACATGGCCCACTGTCAGTGAAACACCCACTAATGTGTGACCCAGGTTACAAACCAACACCCGAGTTACAAATTGACTCAGATTGGGAAACGACACAACAACCTAGGATGGTGCTGTGTTGCCATGGCAAATTTTGTGGGCCAGCCATGATACATATGTTATATCCACCGTTCATCTATTTTCTTTAATTATTTTAGTGCATGAGCCCAAAAATCAATCAATCCAAAATTCAATTGTACCACATCACAAAAAGCAGTTGCAACAATGATCCTAATCTTCCTAGGGCTGACTATGATGTTTATTTGCCATCTTACCTGTTCATAAGGTCACACATACTTGGATGAAGGGAAAACACAAATATCAACTTGATCCAAAACTTTCGGCTCCTGAGAAGTTTTTATTTGTAGGTGTTCAATACTCATTGTGTGATCCACTTACACCTTGAATCTCACTTATTTTGAGGTTCATACTCTAAAATGATCTAACGAAATGGATGGTCAACGTGGATAAAACACAGACATCATGGTGGGCCTCAGAGCCCTCGCTGGTTCTATTCGTTTTCATTTTTATAATGCGGAGAGAGAACATTAAACAAGAGAGATGTATTCAATGAAAAGACGGAAAAGAGGAAGATGATTCTTTTGAAAGAGAATGTGATAATTAAAAAATTCGTACACATGATGTATTTGGATGATGTGACACATTTAAGAAATTCAATCTATTAATTAGGTAAGGTCTTTTGTAAGCTAGTAAAATCAATTTTTTTTAAAAAAAATTAATTTTTTGTGATTAATAATATGATATTCTTTTTTAAAAAAATTAGCCTGTTAGAACACTACATGAAAAATGGAAAAAAAGGACGGATTTAGAGACGGTTCTCTAAAATTGCTTTGTTTAAAGACCTTTTAGAGACGGTCGTAATCCACCCCAACCATTAGATAAGTCACCCCATGTTACACCAAAAGCCTGAAATTCAACCCTATATGTGGTTCAAGTAGACCACACGATTGAAAATAGTATGCAGGGAAAACTAACCCTCAAAACTGCATGTTTCTCTTGGTATGGCCCACTTGAATCATGTATGGGCCTGCATTTTAGGCATCATGCCTAGCATTTGGTGTAGCGTCTAATGGTTGGAATGGATTTCACATGCTCATCACATTGAATTACTTTAATTTTTTTAGTCCATATAGTCAAATAAGTTGGAAAAACATATGGAATGCATGCATGGATATACAAGGCATACATTGAGATGAGTCCCGACCTCGCCCAAAAAATGAGGTGGATCCAAAACTCAAGTGGCCGCATGTTGGAGGGTGTTTCCTTGAGACCATGGGGCCCACCTTGATCTATGTTGGGATTAGGTGGGATGGAATTGCATTCAGTATTGTGGAAATTCCACCCTACGCTTGGGGAGAACGTGAAAGACTGGGATTAGGTTAGATGGATTTCCATTTGGTCCTTATTGGATTAGGATAACTTCCGCCCAAATTATTTAAAGTTTTGTAGATATGAGCAAGTTATGTAGGTCCCGCCATGATGTATGGACTATATCCATACCGTCTACCTATTTTTTGAGATCATTTTAGGGCATGGGCCCAAAAATCAAGTATATCCAAAGCTCAAGTGGACCTCACCATAGAAAGCAGTGGATATTGAACGCCTACCATTGAAAACTTCTTGGATTTTGACAAGAAAAATTGCAAAGTTAGATATTGACTGAATGCTCGGCAAATAAACATCACGGTGATAAAAGTTCAAACTTTTTTTCAAAATTGTGAAAATTTTGTCAAATTGTAGTATGTAAAAAGCTAGATCCGCCTATTTTGACAAGAAAAATTGAAAAGTTATATAACAAAAGTGAGATTTTGATGATGTGTTGTATATCATTGCCCCCCATATGTTTCTCCAACCCATTTTGTGGCCCCTTTTTACAAAGCTTTGATTTTTGTTGTTGTTTCTATACACTTGAATTGTAGTCTAATCACATGGCAACAAATAAGAATGCATCCCTTTTAACATATGCCCCTTTTTACAGAGCTTTAATTTTTGTTGTTGTTTCTATTAACTGGAATTGAAACACTTTTTTGCATTATTTGCTTGCATTAGTTTTATTTTAATGATCAGTTTTATTTTTAAAAAGTGTCCACTTTTTTGGAAGAAGTTTATGCAATTCTTCATGATTCTGAATTATAATGTTTTGTTGGTTTAATATTTTTTTTCAGATGAAAGACAAAAAACCTTTTTTTATTTATGATGTTAAACTAATATGTATTTATGTGTGGATTAATGTAATGTGTATAAGATTATTTGTGTTTGGATGGATGTAGCTTATGTTTGGATGAATGTAGTTTATGTGGATTTATGCAGTTTGGGTTTAGATGGATATGAATGTGAATATGATGAAATATATTATATAACAGGTGTATATATGGAAGAATACGATGAAACACCCACTATATGTGTAACCCAGTGTATATTGATTACCTCTCAAATTTGAAAACACAACAACCTGTACTTTGAAGGCTGTGGCATAATTCTGGGACGGTCCATAATAGTCCTTTTTAAGGACGGTCTGTGGCCGTCCTTTGAAGGCTCATAAGAGAGTCCATGACAGTCCTTTTTAAGGACAGTCCGTGACCATCCTTTTAAAGGACGGTCGATAGCCGTCCTTTGAAGGGCTATAAGAGACAGTCCATGACAGTCCTTTTTAAGGACGGTCCATAACCGTCCTTTGAAGGCTCATCAAAGACGGTCTATGACAGTCCTTTTTAAGAATGGTCCATGATCGTTCTTTTAAAGGACGGTTGATCCACTTAAGCCTTGAATCCACCTCGTCTCTAGCCATACTAAAATGATCTAACAAAATGAGTGGATGGCATCGATGAAAGACGATCCACGACCGTCCTTCTTAAGGACGGTCTATGACGGTCTTTTTTTCGTCAATAAGAATGACGGTTTTCGACCGTCCTTTAAGTAATACGACACGTCAAAATTTGACGGCCCATGTGATGATACATGACCGTCCTTTTTGATCATTTGAGACGGTTTTGGATCATCCTTTTTTCACAATTTTGGCATAGTGAAAATCTATTTTAACGGTTAATGTTCAACATATTTTAACAGTTACGGTTCAAGTTACATGTGTGGCTTAAATAATGATAACTATTTACTAATTTTTAGTAGATAAAATTTAATTAATCAACTCTACTTGATGAATGAACGGAATCTTTGACACATAATTTTCACGACACTTATGTGAGACTCACGCGGTGCATTACATTGAATTGAGAGATAAATTTATACCATTTAATACACTTGGTTGGACCAATTTGAATTGCCCAATTAATTGTGTGAGCATTATTCTCTCTCCCCCTATATATACATACTATGGGAGATAGAAACGAAGGTGCACCCCACTTCATAAATATACACGATTAACACGTGTGGGAGATTATCCACCAATCAGGCTGTCCCATACGCCAAATCCTTCTAAGCCGTTTATTTTGTACGCACGTGGCCCTTTTTTGTGGGAACTCGCACCTAGATCAGCAGAGAGGCTGATGAGCCGCTCCCATCTCACACGAGTGTTTTTCTTTTCCCGTGAGAAATGACTTTTCATCTCTCCATATGTACAGGTGGACCTCTTAAACCTAACCATCCATCTGTCTGGCCGTGGGTGGTCCTTGGGTAGTGAACCTGACACCAATAATAGGACAGTGCTGGGTATCTTTTACTGCGCTTGTCTGCACTGAATATTGACTGTTAACCATTTATTTAGAGCATGTTTGGCCAGTTGCATTGGAAAGGATTAGGTGGGATGGGATTAAAAAACATAATTATTACCCAGGATTGTTCCCGGTCACCGTGGATAAGCTTAATTCCATGCTTTGTTTGTAATACGGTGGTACATTAAATAAATATACCCACCATCATTTGGAACTATTGAGAATAACACATATGTGTTATATCTAAACCATTTGTTTGTTTTGTAACCTCATTTTATGGCATTAGCCTAAAAATGAGGCAGATCCAAAACTTATGTAGCCCTAGGGAAGTTTTCAACGGTAAGTATTCAATCCCCATTGCTTTCTATGGTGGGGTTCACTTGAGCTTTAGATCTACTTAAATTTTTGGCCCATGCTCTAAAATGATCTTGAAAAATGGATGGACAGTGTGGATATAGCCCACACATCATAGTGGGACCTACACAACTTGCTAACATTTAGTGAAATTGGCATGAGACCCAAAGCAATTCCATCTAATCTACTTTCAAGCTTTTCCATTCTTCCCAGACATGGAGTGGAATTGGCACAGGACCAAATGCAATTCCATCCCACCTAATCCTTTCCAATGCAACTGGCCAAACGGGCCCTTATATTTTGCTTTCAAGGCCGTTGATCACGGACATGATCGTTGAAAACACCTGTTTTACTCGGCTGCATAAAACACCCAAGCTCTATGGGGTCCACTATGTTGTTTACATGAATCTATTCCGTCCATCAGGCAATGAACCTTATTCGAACCGTATTTACAAAATATTAGATGATAAAAAAAAACTCCAGTGGACCACACCATAGGAACAATGCAATTTTTTTTTTACAAAACATATAAGTTCACGAGCTGTGGCCCGTCTGAGTTTTGGATCAAGCTAATTTTTATATTTGCACTTCATCCTAGTGATTTTCACCTGATTAACGGTTTTTGATGAAAGATACGCATGACGGATGTCCCACACACAAACCTATGGTTTGTTTTCCATCCCTATCGTTCCCCGCAGTGTGCCCCACCTCGGTTGTAGATCTAGATGAATTTTTTCTTCAGGGACTAGAATCGTGGATGGAACCTGATGTATGGAGTGGATTTTACACGTAAAGTGTGTGTATGTTGGCCCACAGAGTTTGTGTGTTTTACTTGGTGATAAAATCGATGCCATAAAGGATTCTGGTCCGTTGATCACGTGGTTAGGATCATGTTAGGTACGGTTTTTCTGATCATGAACCATCCTTACCAGGAACAGCTAGTAGGTGGACGGTCCTGATTGACGGATTCCACTGCCACATCTCTGGTGGAGAGATGTATCTACTGTATCGTCTCACCTACCAACGTCTTCCCAATTCAGTGGGGCCCACAGTTCTTCAAGTCATTTTCTACATGTGCTTCACGTTTTCAGTGCCATGGTTACGTCTTCCTTACCATCAATGAGAAAAACTTCGATACTCTGGCAGAGTGCGACGTCTGATACACATGCGCTCAGAAAATTACATGTGCCATGATTAGATGGTCGATCCAACCTAAAATAGCCTGTAAAAAGACAATTATATTGTAGCTAGGCCTTAAATACTTAGACGAGTCGATATCTAATGGACGGTAACAGGAAAAGTAATCAACGGTTTGTATTCAAGTAGAAACTTCCAACAAATCAGACATTACCGTCACGATTGTATTGTTTCGTAAAAACAGCTGGATAAAAGGTGGGGTCCACAGTCCTAAATTTCTCAAAAAGAATACAAAATGGGGAAACGGATTGGCTACTCCCCCTGCCAGTGGCTGATGGTCGGTGCTCTGTGAGCCCTACCATGATGTATGTGTTTCATCCGTACCATTCATCCCTTTTTAAAGATCATTTTAGGCATCATCCCAAAAATTAAAGGTATATAAATCTCAGTTGGTCCACACCACATGAAAACAATAGTGATTGGATATCCACCATTAAAATCCTCCTAAGGTCCAATGTACTGTTTATTTGATATCCAATCTATTAATTTGGTCATACAGGCCCAGATGAAGAGAAAAAACAAAAATCAGCTTGATCCAAAACTTTTATTCCCACCAAAATTTTTGTAATGGTCGACGCTCATTCAACACTGTTTCCTGTAATGTGGTATACTTGAGATTGGGATACATTTCATTTTTGGTCTCACATCGTAAAATATTCTGTAAAAATAGATGGACGGCATGGATGAAACAAATACATCATGGTGGGGCCCACAGAGCACTGACCACCAGCCATTGGCCGCTGTCAGGGGGAGTATCCAATCCGTTCCCACAAAATGGGAGGAAAATCTCAAAGAAAGAGGGCTGCAATTTCAAAAACAACCAAACTCCGTAAATAGAAATGGCCATTTCTCAGTCCTTCATCATGGCCGGTCATTCAATCTCTCTCGTCCTCGCTCCCAAATCCTACTGCAGAATTAGGGCTAGGGTTTCTTCACATCCTAAAACCTTATCTTTCCTCCGCCTCGAGAAATCCCACCCGTGCAACCTCAGCAGCAGATCTTACTCCAACACTAGATTGAATGCTGCTGGGCTATCGGAAATCGAGCCCGATCTCTCTGAAGGGGTGCGGATTGGATACCGACAAGGTCAGTAGCCAAATGGCTACTGAAGTGACATCACCAAGCTCTGTGGACCCCACCATGATGCATGTGTTGTATCCACACCATCCAACCATTTGTAGAGATCGTTCTATGGCATTACAAAGAGAATGAGATGGATCTAAATTTCAAGTGGACCCACCATAGAAAATAGTGGGGACAGTGACATCCATCGTTCAAAATTTCTTATGGGCCACGGTAGTTTCTGATGAAGCTGATATCTTTGTTTTCACTTCATCTATCTCTATGTTAACTTATGAACAGGATGGATCTCAAAAATACATCATTATGGGCCCTATAAATGTTTCAACGGTGGTGTGACGGCTCCCACGATTTTCCGTGGTGGGCCCACTTGAAATTTAGATCCATCTCATTCTCTTTGTAATGCCATAAAACGATCTCTACAAATGGTTGGATGGTGTGGATACAACACATGCATCATGGTGGGGTCCACAGAGCTTGGTGACGTCTGGCTACTGACCTTGTCAGTATCCAATCCGCGCCCTCTCCCAAGAGGCGCGCGATCGGTGGGCCACTAATGGTATCAGCCCTGTAAGCAATCCCATCCGCTGCTTCTTTCCTTCTTCCCTCCGCTTTTTTTTTTTTTTTTTTTTGCTGCAGGTTATTTATTTGATGCGCGCAGTGCGCACCGAGAGTTTGGTGCTCCCATATCTCCCACCATTTAAAGTTGGTTGGCGGGAATCTAGCAAGTATCTCAAAATGCGTTTTTTTTTTTTTTTTTTCGTTTTAAAAATCGGGATTCTCTGCAATTCTTATTCACCTGGGTAAGCGGATTGCGTAATGAGTAAACTCTGTGGGGCCCACCATATTGTTAGTGTCTTATCCATGCCGTCCATTCGTTTTATCAACTCATGTTAGGGCATGAGCCCAAAATCGAAGCATATCCAAAGCTTAAGTGGACCACGCAACAGGAAACAGTGGGATAATGATCTTAACCGTTGAAACCTTTCCAGCGCACGCAGACATGGATGAAGGGAAGACACAAGTATCAGCTTGATTCAAAACTTCTCTGGTGCACAAGAAATTTTCCACCGTAAGTGTTCAATTCCCACCGTTTCCTGTGGTGTGGTCCACTTGATCTTTGGATATGCTTCAGTTCTGGGCTCATGCCCTAAAATGACGAGCTGTTAAAATGGATGGATGGCGTGGATAAGACACATACATCATGGTGGGTCCCACATAGTTACTGAGCTACTCTGTACTCAATCCGCTACTCAGTACGCAATCCACGTCCTTCACAAGGGCGCAAAGGTTATTAACAGCCGTGGAACTTATTCAACTACCTGTAAATGTCATTCAACTTTCTATGTGGGGTCCACCATGTGAGACCGTGATGATGGGATGCCCCAAAACTCAGGTCTATATGATCAATAAGTGAGTCACACCATAGAAAAACAACGGACATCATCAACAAACTTCCAAATTCACATGGTAGCCCATGGTGGGGCGACCCTTCTAGATGGGTAGTGTGCCCCACAAGCAGAGTTGTAGTCTTGTAGAGTAAGCTTTTTCTACAAACATTGTAGGGGATCCACACCCTTTTAAAAAAAAAAAAAAAATTAGAAAAAACCCCAAATTTGAATGCTTGTTAAGGTTCCTGCTACTGTTGTTGGACTGCAAGTAGATGTGTGTTCACGAACTTTTCCTCATTTATTTATTTATTTATCTATCTTTTCTGAGTTTCAGGATGAATTTGTTTATGGAGAGTATGATGGGCACCACACATATCACGAAGGCCATGAAGGTGATATTCTCAAGGACAACCTGAAATATTGTTTACATGGAATCCACTGTGGTTGATCAAGGCCCTTCATCTGGTGGGCCTTGCTTGGATGGCCTGTAGTGCAAAATGGCACTGATGGGGCAATCCTAACCACAATAAATGGACCCTTCTCACTAGGTATGAACTATTGTCCTTCATACTTTAGCTGTCCAATAGCTGGATCAGCCATTATTTGCACCATGGACCATCCACAGCAGGGTCTATCAATCTGTTACTGCAGTTTCCCACAGGTAGGACAGCTGGGCAGCATGGATTAACAACTCATCTAATTCAGCTGTCTAAGTTGACTCGGACACGGTCGAGACGGATCCAGTTCGAATCCATGAGCATGCATTCAAATAATCGGATCACCCATGACTATCTTGACCCGACTCAGGACTCAACGAGTTGCCGAGTCTTAAAACCATGCTGCGCAGGTGTCCTTCAGAGGTCAGACTATACTTTTGGGTAATCCGATGGAGTATTTTCCATTTACCACATTTTTATTATTATTAGTTAAGCATATATATATATATATATAGTGATTCAATGAGGGAGGGAGAGTGGTTTGCAAACCTTGATGGCGATATCGATGCTCCAATGGTCTGCAAGCATTGATGACAATACTCCAATCTGGGGATTCTGATGCACGGACCAACCATGACGGGGCCCATTGAATCCATGAAGAAAATTTTATTTAAAAATAAAATTAAATAATCCTCAAACTGTGGCTTTTTCATTGTTTTTGCCAAGTCGAATTAAAAGACCTACAGATTGGTTTTGTTGTCGAGATTTGAGTTTTTGAATGCTGCTTCTAACATGAATTTATGATTTAGGGACATTTTGGGAAGGAGTCGTGTCAGAGTATACAGCCGCAGAACCTCCTTCAGGTTTTCAAGGTATAACAGCTCACCAACCCTTCATAATCTTATATTTTTGCTTTTTGTTGGTTAATATTACTACTGAATTTAACATTTTCTTGGCAGGGATCATGTCATGGCTCTTTCTTCCAGCCATGGCTGCTGGGTTAGTATACCACGTCCCGGTAAAGAAATACCTAGTTTTAGAAATTCCAAGTTACAGAAATTTTATTTTTTTTTCATGAACTGTTAGCATAGAAAGTGGGAAGAAGGAAATTTTGGTACAAACTAGTTATTGGTTTCTTTAAATCAGAAATAAATAGGATTATCTTCCTATTGATCCCTGGAAAACTGGGTTTTTCTTGCGTTCTTCGACGATTACTTTTCACTTCAGTATACTGCATTTGGGCCTGTTTATGTAGATGAATGGAAATTTTCTGGCTCCAAGTTTCCAACTTTGCTTATGGTTTCTACTGCCTACAACTCCATGTCGAAATGTATTTTATTGTTTCACATGGAAGGGTGCCCCCGAAGTTGATGTGTACTCAAACTTCGGGATTGCTGAATCTCAGACGAGATAAATATATAAAGCAATGGAACCATCATGGTAATTTTTGACTCCTACAAAAGGAAGGATGGTAAATGGATCACTCAACGATCTGGTCGGGAACTACCCCCTTCATGGGTGTCGCAGTGGCTCTATTTGCGATATTCCCATCTATTATGTTGGAGATTTATAATTCTTCTGTTTTACTGGATGAAATTTGAATGAGTTAGGTACATAAGAACCATGAAGTCCTAGCTTTTCAATCCAAAATGAATCACTTAGGAGAGAAACAAAACTCAATGAGGTATATGATACTCAGGTTGTGTATGGCACTTGACACGCAGGCATGCAGAAATTGTACACATGCCATATATCAACTCAGATAAAACCTTCTAAATTGTTCGGCCACTGTCGCGAAGTCACAATCCCAAGATCAGATTGGTTGAAAAATCCTAACCTCCAATTCGTGGACACTTGTTTGTGGAAATAACACCGTTAGATATTTTTCATTTTAATTGTCCAATAAATGTCAACCAATCCAATAGTCAGATAATCAAATAAGCTTGATTTTTGGTCCATGATACATCTACACTGGGTAGAAAATTTTTTATGGTTTAATTTGACTAGTATGCCACATGTGGAATTTCTAATTTTAAGTGCTTGCGTATACGACTCATCCGGAGTATCAACGTTCGTCTCCAACTCAATTGAGTTTTGCTGATGGTTTATGTGCAAAACGACGAATTACTGCTTGTATGGAGCTGTACTGAGAACTTGTCAGCAATGAAAAGATTTTGCAATTCCTTTTTGAGTTTCTTAAACACAATCAATCCTATTGAACTTTTCTTATACATAGTCATGCTCACACTTTAAAATGGCTGTTGACAGAAGCAATCTCTAATCTAACTGCTGTTGTGGGGTCATGTTTCCAGGGAGAGTACTTGTATATTGGTGCAGCTGTTTTCGTGGTGATTTTCTGCGCTATTGAGATGGGGAAACCAGATAAACCCCACAATTTCGAGCCTCAGATTTACAACATGGAGAGGGGAGCCCGTGACAAACTGATAGCTGATTACAATTCCATGGACATATGGGACTTTAATGAGAAGTATGGGGACCTCTGGGATTTCACTGTGAACAGGGACGATATTGTGAGATGAAGGATCATTGCCGACTGACGAGTGCCTAATCATTCCACATCAAGCTGTCCATGGTACTAGAAGTTTTAAAGCTCCTAAGGAAGCATTTGGATGCACAAGCGAATAGAATCATGATCATTCAGTGAAATCAGGTGGAAATGGCAACTTGTAGTTTCATTCCTGTACAGTGCCACTTGAATGTAATGTTTGAATGTTCTAATGCAACTCAAATGTGGGTAGTGCATCCAAACACTCAAAGGTGGTGATCGGTTTATGAACTAGAAACCCGTTTGATGACTTCAATGCAGACAATGAAAACAAGAATTTAGAATGTGTTTGGATGCCGCTTGAATTGCTGGAATACATCCCCATGTCGGAAAATGGTTGCAATTACATGGTTAATGAAAAGAAAATGTACATGAACAGTTGATCTTGAATACACTCAGCAACCGAATCCTTCATGCATTGGGGTTTTTACTCTTTTACAGCCGAATAAAATCAGATCAGTTGATCTTGATCACTATATTATTGGTAAATTGGCAAGGACAAAAAAAAGAAGAAGAAGAAAGAGTGTTTATGCATTCTTATTTGTTACTGCATCACTGAATTACATATAAATACTTGCTGAATCCTTAACCAACAACAACAATCCATACAAGTAGAAAGTAGCTAAGGAAGATGAGGCAAAATACCTTAAAAACATGGGAAAAAAAGTTCAGATTTTAGCTGGTGAACCACATTTCACTGCCAGAAGTTTTAATCCATTGCATATCTTAATCTACCATTTGATATGTAAATCTTGTTCCTAGTTAATTTACAAAAACTGAATCATTATGGGCATTTGGATATCATGTTTGTGATGGTGGTTGTGAAATCTTCTCTGGTTTCGGCATCATCTTATTATGACCAACTTCTACAAATGTTTGCATCCTAGGGAGCGTTTGGATAGTAAGTTTATTTAAGTTACTTTAGATAAGTCACTTATGCCATGAGCAGATTATCTTGGTTTCTACTTAATCAACAAATGAGTATGTTTGGTAGACAACATATTTATCATCCAAGAAGTAGAAAAGCATGTTTTGTTTCCAACATCACAAGTAATTATCTTGCAAGTCTGTTTGGTCCCCCTCATATCCACCATCCATCATGTGAGCCCCACCTTTGATGTGGGTTGTCCATCATGTTGGGCACACCTTTGATGTGGGCCATTCATCTTCAGGGCCAACCTGTAATGTGCACTATTCATTAGGTAGGGCCCACATGTGATTTTGGCTATCCATCATGTGGGCCGTCCATGTGAGGCACATTTCAATATATATCGACTGTCCATCATGTGGGCCGTCCATCATGTGGGGCTTGCCTTGGATGTGGGCTACTCATCATTAGGCTGACCTTTGATGTGGATCGTCCATCATGTGGGGCCCACTGTTGATGTGGACGGTCCATCGCGTGGGCCCTACCTTCAATGTGGCTTGCCCATCATGCGGGGTTCGCCTTGGATGTGGGCCATTCTTCATTGGGGGCCGACCTTTTATGTGGATCGTCCATCATGTGGGGCCACATCGATATGGACCACAATCATCATGTGGGGCCTAGCTTCAATGTCCACTGCCATCATGTAGAGCCCACCTTTGATGTGGATTGTCCATCGTCTAGGCCCCACCTTTAAAGTGGGTTGTTTATCATACTGGCCACTTTGGATGCGGGTTATTTATCATTATGAGCCAACCTTTGATGTGGATCATTGATTATGTGTGTCCACATTAATATGGGTAATCCATCATGTGGGGCCCACCTTTGATGTAGATGAAACGGCCTAGCTATATGTCCTAGAGGGGGGGGGGGGGGGTGAATAGGATTATGTCAAACTATAATTATAACAGCGGAATAAAATAAAAAGATAGCCAAATAAAATAAATCAATTCACAATGTTGAAATAAAATCAACCTCAATAAACAAGTATTGAGAGGTTGATACAAATTCAGTTCTAAGGACAACCTTACACCATAAAAACCAAGGGTTTATGGTAAGACAACCTTATTTTTAGAACGTCCTTTGTATCAAAAACTCAATCTGAAGAGAAATAAATAAATAATAAGGAATTGAAATAAATTGTAGGAATTTAAATCTAAATTATTACAATATTCCACACACTTGCTTAAAATGTAAATTTTACAACATTCACACATACATCCCACAAACTTGAATGATAAAGGATATAAAACTTAAGCAAGCATTCAACCTACAAGACAAATAATTATAATGATTCGCCTATGTGTACACCAACTGTTTCACAACAGCCACACAGAATACTACTCCACTCCTAATATCCTCACACAGGGGATATTAGCGTTCACTAACAAAATAGGTTTCACAGGTTCACCTAAAACCTTCACAATTGTGTCTTTTTAACTTGGGCTTACACTGTCACGCCCCAAACCTTGAAATCGGATTCACAGGAATCCCGATTGCCGAATCCGGTGCTGACAGCCTCCGTAGTACCCTCATCTCGGCTCTTAGCGTTTATATGCCAGATTCCGATCCTGGGGTCCTACAAGGAGGGTTTTTTTTTTTTTTGTATATACATTTAACCCGTAATAAGCATAACCACAAGATTACCCAATTCACAAAGGCAACATCATCATCACATATCCACTAATATAATCATTTGGGTACAATGCTGAAAGGAAATACATAATTAAAAACCAAGCTCCGGAAGACGGCCGCACGCTCCAAGCTCAGCATTGCTGCAACCTAACATCGCCTACACGCATCTATCGTGCATAAGCTTATAGAAAGCTTAGAGGGTGGTGTAAGTGCGTAGAAGGTAAGTGCCAAGTATTCAACATAATGACATCATCATATAAGACCAGAAATACTGGTAATCCATAAATCATACAATATCGGAATAAGCAGAAATGTTGATAAGATCATGAATTATCAGAGTAAGCAGGAATATTGACGAGATCATACGATAACAGAGTAAGCAAAAATACGGAAAGTCCATTAGTCAATCAATGTCAGAATATGCAATATAGAATTACTATGCAAATGAGGAATCATAGATAGCTAAATATCAGATGCAGAGGATACAATACAATATACATTCCTAATGAGTAACACAAATAGCATCAGCCGTACCTAAATCATATAAATGCAGAGACACAATAGCCCAAAATGCCATATGTCGCAAATGTTCTGCAATATGCGGTGCGAATGGAATGACCATACTGGAGTATGAAGTCCGGATGATGGTACGTAGTATCGCAGGCTATGGGGTCCATCACAAGGGACTTCTATCCAAACCAGTCCCATACCTAAATTTAGATAGTTAGACTCAATGTGGTAAACTCCTGATCTCAGGTTAGTCGCGCGCCCCAACCGAAATTCTGGCCATTGCGAAAGCACTCGTAACAAATAGTTGCGCACCACCAACCTGAGTGGATAGTGAATGAATGAATGCATGAATGAGTATACAACTCCTACTCACTAAATCCACATATTAGTACAGTTCATCTCTAGGATCATCACCAGGGTTTAGTACACTCCAAATGGCACTGCCGCTCTCCCAGCCCCACAGTCCAAGTGAGCATAAGAAACCTCACTATCTGCCTTGCCAATAGTCTGCCAATACTTATCCGGCACGTCGATAGCGGACCCATTCACGAGCTGGTCAAACTCAGCCTAGTATTGCCCCTTACCCTCGGGCGAGTAAGGCCACACCCCCTCCCAACCGACCACGACACAGTGGGAGACGCGGCCTCCTGGTATTCGGCACTCGGGCGCTCATGTATCCACTCGGTCTCGACGTTG
The DNA here is from genome assembly GCF_029962835.1 of Magnolia sinica. Classification (NCBI taxonomy): domain Eukaryota; kingdom Viridiplantae; phylum Streptophyta; class Magnoliopsida; order Magnoliales; family Magnoliaceae; genus Magnolia; species Magnolia sinica. The sequence goes on along the minus strand of NC_080582.1, from coordinate 26,915,224 downwards.
GGGCGTTTCCTGGCCACGGAGGTTTAGGGATTTTCACCCAGGGACATCTGTGGCGCCCGTATGCTAGAATCAAATATTTCCGGTGTCCTATTTGGCCATCCACGATATGTCTGTGGAAGCTACGGCCCTGATGTCGCTAGGGCATACAGTAATCATAATGCGAGATGCATGAGTCATACAATCCAGTCATGCATCAGTCCTGCACATACCGCGTGCTCATGTGAGATAACCTCCACCTATCAGGGAGTCTCACAACAACATGCTCAATGACATATGCAATGATCAACCACCTCTCATAACAAGCATGCAGATGATGTGCATGGGCATGTATCATGATGCTATGCTGACACATACTCATAACCGGTATCCACAACCAGCATCGATAATCGACCTCGACCATGTGGACATTTAACCAACATTGCCCCCAAGGACTGACCTACATAGAGTCAAACTTATAATGGGCCCACGGCCTCACACAAGGGCCTAATATACAACATAATGGGTCTTACTCAAGGGCCACATATACACAACAGGTGGACCCTGCTCATGGGTCTAATACATATCACAATGGGCCTTGCCCATGGGCCATGAATACATCACAATGGGCCTTGCCCATGGGCCTCAAACACAGGACATGTGGGCCCTACACATGGGTCTTGAATACATTAAATGGACCATGCATCATAGGCTTAATACATATCACAATGGCCCTCAACTACGGCTCACATATACATCATGTAGGTCTTGACAATCGGCCTTGGCAATCGAATTCGATACTCAGAATCGGCCTCCAATCGGAACCAGCCAATACAATCGACCTCGACAAATCGACACCGATAATCTACATCGATAATTAGCACAGACAATCGACCTCGATAATCAACACCGATGACCGGTCACATAGACAAGATGGTCCATAGATGAGCATCTGATCATTCATAATATAAAGATCACCCTCGGCCATGGTTATATCAAATCGGTAGCATGGAGCCATCCGTCCATAGTAAATGGGGCCCACTTATTTGGGTTGACCCACTAAGAGAATGATGAGAATGGGCATGATAAGGCCTAAGGAAGGGTCACAATGTGGACATCTAACCATCACCGCCCAAGCAATGTGGACATTTAACCAACATTGCTCCCAAGGAGTGGTCCACATAGAGTCAAACATAAGATGGGCCCAAATATCCAACAAGTGGGCCTCAAACAGTCATCACAGGTGGGCCTTACACATATAGCACGTGGGCCTACACATCACGGTGGGTCGATACATTGGGCCTTACCATTGGGCCTAATATACACATCATGGTGGGTCGCATCATTGGGCTGCACCAATGGGCCTCATGCAATTCAAGTCGGGCCTCAATAAATGGATCGAAAATATATCACGATAGGCCACGCCATACGGCCAGAAATACGTCACAATGGGCCGCACTAATACATCAAGGTGGGCCTCTTTACATGGGCCGCACCAAAAATCATTTCAATAGTTGTAGGTATAATATGTGTATCACTACACCCATGGCCCACGTATGATGATTCGCACTGGTACAAACATATCCATGTAAATCGGCGCCAACCAAACATTGTCCAGCACTATCCCAACATTATGGACGGGGTGGATACCAAATACAAACATCTAGGCGGGCCGCACAAGTGGACGGTGTGGGTGAAGTACACACAGCATGGTGGACCTGTACAGTGTAGGCAAGCCCAGCACATGCAGCAAGTGGGCCCTGCGCCATCAAGTCGGGTAGACGGTGCGGGTATACAATGCATTTATCATGGCGGAATCACACATTGAAAAGGTCCTTATATACATCATATTGGGCCTCGACCCATGAGCCCCAAATACATCTAATGGGCCGCATCACAGGGACCTCGTATATAACAAGGTGGGCCTTAACAATGGGCCATAAATATGGTAAGTGGGCCACACCACATGGCCACGTGTATATCAAATGACCCACACTCAAATATAAATGGTGATAATGATTTCCACTACTAAAATTTCCAAGGCCCGCCATGACATTTATTTCTCATTCAATCTAATCCTAAGATCTCAAAGATTTCAAAGATAGTCGTTCAATCCTCACCGTGCACTATGGTCTACTTGATAAATAAATCTGTCTTATTTTCGTCCCAAACCTAAAAATCATTTTCTAAAAATGGTTGGACGGTTGGATGAAACACATGCATCATGGTGGGTCCCATAGGGATGGAAGGTATAGATAAGTCACATATTCTGTGATGGAGGTCCACAATTGTGGACACAAAACATACATAAATGGGTCTTAAGCAAGACCCACCAAAATGTTTACTTTCCACCCAACCTAGGGCCCAACATACTGTCCATCCAAACTGGGGCCAACATGATGTTTATTATTATTATTTTATCCAAACTGGTCATAGGGTCACATGGGCCTAGGGCCCACTGTAATATTTATTTGCATCCAACTTGTTGATAAGGTCATACAGACATGGGGCCCACTACAGCATTTATTTATTTATTTATTTATTTATTTTATATATTTTTTTTTCAACCTGATGATAGGGTCACACGATCATGGGACCCACTGGAATGTTTACTTGCATCCAATCTGTTGATAAAGTCGCATGGGCCAGGGGCCCACTGCAATGTTTACTTACCATACAACCAGTTTATAAGGTCACGTGGGCCTTTGGTCCACTATAATATTTATTTGTCCACCAAATTTTTGGTATGGTTATGTGGTCCTGGGGGTCCACCGTGATGTAGTTCACAAATCCAACCCACTCATTATGTGTGTCCCACCAATTTAAGGGTCCAAACCGAGTTTCAGGTGGATCCAAGCTGCATGTGGACCCCAGCAGTTGATTCCATGTGGCTTGACATACCACCCAATGAAAGGTGATGGTGTGGGTCATACGAGAACTTTTTATGACTGATTTTTAGAACCAACGTATTAAAAAAGGGGACCTATTAAATGAATGGCATCGATGTAGAACATACATCATGGTAGGGTCCACCATTGGGGCCAATGGGACCCTCCCTACTTAACGTTGGACGTCCAGAGAGTCTGGACGTCAATGTACATGCATGCATATATTTTTTTTTCTTTTTTTTATACTAGGTGGGACCCACATTAATCAGATCCACTCCGTCCATTATAGGTGTCCCATATAATTAGGGGTCCAAACCAAGTTTCAATCACATCCAAAACTCAAGAAGGCCCCACTAGATGATTTTATATTTTTAGGCATGTTAACACATGTTTTTAGATGGTATGGCCCACCTGAGTTCCGTATACAGCTAATTTTTGGGATGGACGGCTGGTCCATGAGGACCCATCAAATGCACGGTTTCGATGTTCAAAACGCATCACGTGGGGCCCACGGCTGGAGCCGTGAGGTCCAGCCAGGCCGTCCGCCCGCCCATGCAGTCTTCTGACAGCGCTGCCTCTTGGTTTTGTGTTTTTTTTTTTTTTTCTAAATCCAATTTTCTAGGGAATTTCTTAGGTGGGGCCCTCATCAGGAAAATCTATCCTGACCATTGTATCTCACGGCTCAATATTGACCAAGCAAGATCAATATTGAGCATTTTTCAGCGCGTAGAATCGTTGGGTGAGTTTTCAACGGTAAAAGTTACCATTTCCTACGGTATGGCCCGCTTGATTGTCAGATCAGCCTCATCTTTTGGTTCAACGCCTAAAATGAGATGAGAAGTGAAATGGGCGGCGTGGATTTATTACATACATCAAGGTGGGGCCTACATGAGTGGCCCACCTTAAAATACTATTCTTCTTCCTCTCTTTGGTTGTTAGTGCACCACCATGTCAGTACACGCACACCACGTTAGCACTCCCTGTCCAGCGTCCCCTGGACGTTGGACAGTCTGAATATAACATAATCATCATGGTGGGTCCCACGTGTAGGTGGCCCACGTGTCACCAAGTTGGGTCCCACATGAACGTGGCCCACCATAATTGAATCAACTTGATATTTATGTGTTTCCACCATTATAAGATAAAGTCCACATGACTTGTACGGTTTGGATAAAATATACCTCAAGGTGGGGTTCATCCAAGTGGGCCACACATCACAAAAAAACGAGAAGGAGAAAGAAATGAGCACCCACCTTTGATCTTCTATTCCTTCTTCTGCCTATGCAATCTAGAACCCCAAGAGAACAATTTCGACGGTTGAGATGATGATCCAAGGGTTGGATTGACTGGTAGGAAGGGGGCCACACTAGTTTCTCTCCCATGGAATGCCATGGACGGTTCCATGCTTGGAAAAAATGAGAGAGAGAATGAGAGAGAGAGAGGAGTGAGAAAGAGATGGGTGATGGGAGAGAGGGATGGTGCATGTTAACTTTTGGGTGAAAAAGAAGTGGGTGTCATGCCTTGTTGGTGAAAAGGGAGTGGCTAAGTAAGGTTATGTACTTAGACTTGATTAATGATTGATGTGACATTTAGGCTAGAGATTCTCTTGGAAATTGCGACGCGCAGTGTTTTCTCGAACCGAACGCGGGCCCACATTTCCTGGCCTGAGTATTGCCTCGGCGAGCGAGACGCGGCGTCGGAATCGCAGCGACTGCGCGGTCGCAAGGGTATAGGTCTCGGGTCGAGCTGACTCTGGAATACGGGATACCACTCGGGGTCGCGCGCAACTGCCAATAAAAGATCGCGGGTCACCGGAATTCTACCAGGAGGACCACGGAAGCCTACGGGACGGTACGGGCTAGAATACGGGTCTTACATATACAATCCCACTTTCTGAGTTTTCTGGCTCTCTTCAGATAACCACACAATGAGATTTTTCTGGCGAATCTCAAACAAAAACCAAAAGAATAGAAATTTTACATAAACGTAAAATACCTGGATTTCTCCTTTCGTAGCAGCCCGGAAGAACCAATCAGAGTAGAAGTTATAATCAACGTTCAATGTCCAATACTCACTTAAAATGGTTCTAGGTTCTAATTGATTTTAAATTAAATTAAATGGGCTAGCTCTATTTGATTTTGATTCCAAGAAGAAGGAATTACAGAATTTTTCCTTTTCAAATCAAATTGGAATGTAGATTAAAATCAAATAAAAATAAGCTAACAAAAGGAAATATTAATTATGCACAAAGTAGCTTAAAATGAACACTAACTTATCTCAGAGTAGAGCCTTGAATTTCTTTGAATTGGATTATGAAATTCTGAGATTCATGCTTAATTTATAGAAGCAGAAATCACGTCTACGACTGGTCTTAGGGAAACTTCGATTGGTCGTAGCTTCAACGGCATTTTGAATTTTTAAGCGCGATCTTTGAAAACCGTTCTACGACTGATCGTGGGATGTCTACGACTGGTCGTGGACCACCTACGACCGGTCGTAGATGACCCAGGACTGGTCGTAGACAGCATGAGTAGGTCGCTGTAGTTTGAGTCGAGGACCCACGACTGGTCGAAGTTCGAGTCATGAACACACCTAAAACCAGTTGAAAGACCTCCAGGACTGGTCGTGGGCTAACCAAAAAATTTTGAAAATCTTCAACAACATAGGACTGGTCGTAGAATTTCTTGGACTGGTCGAACCAGTACTAGGACTAGTCGAATAAGGTCCAGGACTAGTCTTAGAACAGACCAAATTCATATATAAACATACAGTTTGAATTATGTATCCGAAATGACCTACCCTAAGGTCAATCTAAGGTCAATCATATGTGGGACATGAAGTATGGACATTGAAACTCCATTCTATCAAATGATTGTTGACCTTTGAACTTTACAAAGCTTAGGATCTCTACTTGATGTAGCTTGATCTTGAGATCTTCGAAAGCTTGACATCAAACTTCAACTTGAGTTGCTCTTAAGTCTTGTACTCTTTATTGATGTAGTTCTGAACATTGATGTTTACAGTACATGGCTTAACTTGGCTTGAAGTCGATCATTATACTTGACTTGAAGCACTTGTGAAGCAGTGTCTGAAACATATATAACAACATACAAACACAAGACACAAATAGAGTTTTGGCACAATAAAATTTGACAACCAAAGGAGCATAAGACCATAGCACTTACAATCTCCCCCTTTGTCAAATTTGTGACAAAACACTCTCAAAGAGAATAAGAGAAGCACAACATGTTCAACAAAGAATCATGCACCAGTTATCATAAACTAGCACACACATTCATTTAGAGGCAAGTCTCCTCTACACTCCTCTATACTTAGTACTCCCCCTGAGTAGCACACATAGATATTCAAAAAAAAAAATGCTACTTAATCCATAACCAATTAGCTTCAAAAAGTCTTCTCCCCCTTTTTGTCACAAAATGACAAAGGAAGAACACAAGGATAATAATAATAATTAGGAGAGCAAAGTAAGCAAGAGATGAAATAAAGTTCATACATCCAAATATCAAAAACCAGTCAGGTCCAAAGACAAATAAAAACAGTCATACAAACTAAGATAAAGCAAAATAGTATATGAGTTATTACAGACAAGCAAATAAAAACATTCAGTCAAATCCTGAAGAAGGAGCAGGAATAGATGGATCAATTTTGTACAAACCTTTAGTAACACGCTACATATACTTACGCATATAAGCAAATTGAGAAGTTTGGGTTACACGTATTTCAACCACCTATTCCTCAAGAGAACGCAATTACTCATCAAAGCCAGACGGCACAAAGTCAGGATCATTTCCAAAATCAGATTCTATTTCATCAAATATATCATCCATATTAACATCGTCTGGAGGAAAATTATCACCCTCTTCTTCATTCACACCTGCTGCTCCACCTTCTCCAACATCTACTTGGCCCTCAGCCAATCACAACTTCATTTTGTTTAAGTTGGAGTTGTTGAAAATGAAGTGTTAGATCGGAGACTCTCCAACAGGCATAACGACTAGCATGTGAGTAGCTAACACAGTCATTAAGTAAGCAAATGGAAGATCACTATGACCTGGATGGATATGGAACTTAATGATGGAATGACATATCAAAGAGGGCAGACAAACATTTGCACCAGTGATGATAGAATACAAGATACGAACCATGAATACAGTCAATTCTGTTTTGTTACCGGAACAAGGATACAGATTAGAAGTAAAGATACGATGCAAAACTCTGTATCTAGGTAACAAATATTTGGTTGCGAGGGCATTCCTGTTCTGAGTCCATTGAGCATCCATGTTACAAAGTGCTCTAGTATAAATATGTTTTTCAGATTCAGAAACTTTCTCAGCTAGATTGCTAGGTGGAATACCATCATCATTAATAGGTATATCCATAAGGCCTGAAATTAAATGACGATTAACAGGAAAAGGCGCTTCTCTAGTAGCAATAAAGAAAGTTAACTGTTCAGTAGAAAATTCAGATATGCATGCAAATATGCTCTGCGCAATGAATTGGTATGCCGCCCCACCCCAACATAGAATGTTATCCCAACCTACAGATTAGAGAAGAGGAAGGAGACCGAAACGAGCGATGTGATCTAAATCAACGGCTTTTTCCACAATGACATTACGTAGGCACAAATCACGCACATAAGATGGATCATCTTTGAAAGACCGAAGATAGTGTCTTGTAATAGGAATTGATCTGGATGATGAGGGACCTCTAGTATTTTTCTTTTTCCCTCTAGAGTCCATATTCTTGAATACAAACAAGAAACTCAAAGAAGTAGAGATGGATTTTTCTAGATCAGCAAATGGAGAAGAAAACCCCAAAAAGCTCAAGGCAAACTTGAAATCAACTACTCCAATGAAGAAATTGAAGAAAATAAACCATGAAGCTAGAAGAAAGACAAGCAAAATGCTCTGACCTGGTTGAATCGAACACTCGGGTTCGACTAGTCGTAGCTCGACTTGTTAGAGAGAAAAGTGAAAATGAGGAAGAAGAGAGATTTCCTCAAATTAAAGAGGTCAGCGCGCTCCACGACAGGTCTTGGGAAATACACAACCGGTCGTACCACGACTAGTCGTCTATGACCACGACTGGTTGAGTACCGGCCAAAAATTGTATTTTTCAGCGAATTTAAAAATTTAACCACAAAAATACATAAACATATTTACAATATGTTACAATTATGCAAGAATATTCAATATAAATTGCACATACCGAGGTCAAACTTTAATTTATTGAACCTGCTTTTGTCGAGCGGTTTAGTGAAAATGTTAGCAAGTTGAGTCTCGGTTGGAATGTATTCCACAAATATTGTTTTTTCTTCCACTAATTCACGAATGTAATGATACCTAATGTCAATGTGCTTGGTACATGAATGTTGGATTGGGTTTTTAGAAATATTTATTGCACTGGAATTATCGCAATATAAAACCATTGAGTCTTATGCAATTCCATAATCGCTTAACATACGTTTCATCCAAACAAGCTGAGTATATACATTTCCTACTGCGATGTATTCAGCTTCAGCAGTGGAAAGCGATATAGAACTTTGCTTCTTGCTAAACCAAGAAACCAAGCAATTTCCAATATAAAAACAACCACCACTGGTTGATTTTCTGTCATCTATATTACCAGCCCAATCAGTATCTGAGTACCCAGCCAACTGAACACTAGTATCATATGGATACCAAAGACCCAAATTAGCAGAACTTGCGATGTATCGCATAATTTGCTTAACAGCAGTTAAATGAGATTCTTTAGGATTAGACTGATATCTAGCGCAAATACCAACACTAAAAGCAATATCAGGTCTACTAGCAGTTAAATAAAGTAAACTGCCAATCATGCTACGATACAATTTAGGATATACATCTTCACTTGTAGAGTCTTTTGAGAGTCTTAAAGTTGTACTCATGGAAGTATCAAAATTCTTACCATTCTCAAATCCGAACTTTTTAATCAAGTTCAAAGCATGATTGGTTTGAGAAATAAAAATTCCATTAGGTTGTTTTTTACTTGCAACCCTAGAAAATAATTTAATTCCCCAACCATACTCATCTCGAACTTAGATTTTATTAAATCTGCAAACTCAATAGTCATATTAGTACAAGTTGATCCATAAATAATATCATCAACATAGATCTGAACCATTAAAAATCATTGTTGTGTTTCTTAACAAAAAGCGCCTGATCAACACTACCCATTTGAAAATTATAACTAAGTAAAAACTTAGTCAATTTCTCATACCATGCCCTGGGAGCTTGTTTTAGACCATAGAGAGCCTTTTTAAGACGATATACATGATCAGTTAACTTAGGGTCTTCAAACCCTTTAGGTTGTTCAACATATACCTCTTCATGTAAATCGCCATTCAAAAAGGCACTCTTTACATCCATTTGATAAATCTTAAATTTTCTATAGCATGCAATGGATATAGAAAGTCTGAGTGATTCAAGGCGAGCAACTAGGGCAACGTTTTCATTGTAATCGATGCCTTCAATTTGAGTGTACCCTTGTACAACCAGTCTTACCTTGTTTCGAATTATATTTCCAAGTTCATCAGACTTATTTTTAAAAATCCACTTTGTTCCGATAATGTGTTTATCTTTAGGTCTAGGAACGAGATACCACACATCATTATGAACAAATTGATTAAGTTCTTCCTATATGACAACTATCTAGTTTTCGTCAGAAAGAGCTTCTTTTACGTTAGCCGGTTCAATTTGGAATGTAAAGCATACATAATTACATGTCTTCTAATTGTCTACGAGTGCACACACCAGTGAGAGAGTTTCCAAGAATCTGAGTAGTTGGATGATCTTTAGCAGTCCTTAATTTAGAATTAACGTGATTTGATAAATTATCTGGTCTGTTAATTAAAAGAACTTCATCATTATCTGGACTAGGGGCAGGTGTATTGAATTGATCATCAATGACCACATTAATGGACTCTTAAATCACATCGATCTTATTGTTCAGTACATGATATGCATGACCATTTAAAGAGTATCCTAAAAAGATCCCTTCATCACTCTTAGTGTCAAACTTTCCCAAATTTTCACGGTCACATAAAATATAGCACTTGCTGCCAAAAACTCGAAAGTATTTAATAGTACGCTTCTTATCAAACCAAAGTTCGTAAGCCATTTTATTATTAGATTTACAAGTATAAACCCGGTTAATAATATAGCAGGCGGTATTCACTGCTTCAGCCCAAAGATTTCTAAGAAGCTTCATATTATTTAACATTAAGTTTTCCATTTCTTGAAGCACTCTATTTTTTCTTTCCACAATTTCATTTTGTTGTGGTGTTTTGGGCGTAGAGAATTCATGTGATATTCCCTGATCCCTATAGAATTTCTCAAAATTACTATTCTCGAATTCAGATCCATGATCACTACGGATCTTACTGACATGAGAACCTTTTTCAATTTGGATTCGTTTGATGATCTTTTTCACTTCATCAAGGGTTTCTGATTTGTCCCTTAAAAATGTTATCCAAGTGAATCTGGTATAATCATCTACGATAACCAAGATGTATTTTTTGCCACCTTGACTCTCCGTTCTGGTTGGTCTTACAAGATCCATGTGGAGCAGCTTGAGTGGTCTTGATGTGGCATTGGAGTTTACCTTTTTGTGAGAGCTCCTAGTTTGTTTACCATATTGGCATTCACCACATATTTTGCCTACTTTTTGTAACTTTGGTAGACCTCTAATTAGTTCTCCTTTGCTCAGTCTGTATAAATTCCGGTAGTATACATGTCCAAGGCGTTTATGCCATAAATCTGTCTCCTCGGTATGGACCATGTAGCACGATTAATTAGATGAGCTACCATCGCTTACAATATAGCAGTTTTCAGAAGTTCTGCAACCAGTTAATATAACAGAACCCTTTTTGTTTATTATTTCACAACCTTGATTGGAAAATTTCACACTATGGTTGTTATCGCATATTTAAGATATGATTAACAGGTTGTGTTTTAGCCCTCAACATATAAAATGTCTTTAAATAAAGGGCGGTTATAGTATTGGACCGTACCTTTACCAATAATCTTGCAATTGCTACTATCACCAAATGTGACTGACCCATCAGTCATATCTTTTAGATCAGTGAATAAAGCCTTATCGCCTGTCATATGCCTAGAGCATCCACTATCTAGGTACCACTTTGAATGTCTTGTTGCTTTGAGAACAGTGTGGGCAACTAAGCAGGCAACTTTAGGAACCCATTTTAGAACTGTTTTGGGTTTAGGAGTATAGTTGGTCTTCTTCTGTCTGTTGTTATAAGAATGACCTACTGAGTTAGATTTTAAGAGCTCCTTGAGTAAATCAACTATCTTTTCAGCTAGTGGGTTTCGGTTTTGATTTTTAAAGTTGACATAGCTGCTTTTAGGTTTTTGAAAAGTTTTTGTATTTTTAGAAAAACCTTGATAAGTACTTTCCCTTTTGAGTTTGAGGTCTCTCCTTTCAAAAACTTAGGAGAAGTATTCTTTTGTTTAGGAGGCATATTCTTATCATAGCCCAACCTGGATCGATCGCCACATTTTCTTGATCCGGATAATAATTTTACTAACTTTGGATCACCTTGGGCATATCCCCATGTGTCCTTTAAACTCAGAAGAGAAGATACTTCATTTTTAAGTTTCTCATTTTCAGATTTCAGATTTTCAATAAGGGAGGTTTTGAATTCTAAATCGCATTTTGATTTTTCAAAACAATTTGTAATTTGGAATTTTTCTAAAATAAGTGATTCAAAACATTCTTTGAGTTTAAAAAATTTTTCTTTTTGAAGTTTAAGTTTGACAGCAATTTTACAACTTTCCTTGTATAGGGCATTATAAGCATCTTGAAGATCCTCTTCATTTTCACATTCACTGTTCAAATTTTCCTTACTAGTTGAATCATCATGATCTGAAAAAGTGAACTTAGCTAGAGTCAGAAGGGCTTTAACTTCATTGTCCGACTCAGTTTCAGAATCTTCTGATTTAGAAGAAGCTTCACGATTCATCCCAAGTAGCCAACATACCCTTCCTTTTTGTTTTGTCCTTTTTAGGACATTTGTTTGTTAAGTGCCCGTACTCTTGGCAGTTGTAACATTGACTATCTTTCAAAGACTTTCAATTTTTAGATTTAGATTTAGATCTTTTCTTATTATTTGATTTTTGAAAATCTATCCTTTTCTTGCTTCTGAAAATCTTGTAACACTTTTTCGCTAAAAGAGCCATATCGTCTTCAGAATTTTCTAAATCCGAGTTTTCTTGAGAAATACTTTTAGAAGATTTAAGAGAAATAGATTTAATTTTAAGAGCTTTAAAGTTTAACTCATAGGTTTGTAAAGAACCAACTAGTTCTTCTACCCTCATATTGTCCGTATCACGAAGTTCTTGGATCGCGGTTACTTTAGAGTTGAACCGTTCACGAAGAGAGCGTAGTATCTTTCAACAAACTTTACTTTCTGAGATTTTATCGCCAAGACCCCACATTGAGTTTATAATGTCATTTAATCTTGTGTAAAAGTCCACAAATATTTCATTTTCCTCCATATGAATTTCTTCAAATTTGGTTGTGAGGAGTTGGACTTTAGATTTTTTGACAATTGTAGTACCCTCGTGTGTCATTTCTAATATATCCCAGGCTTGCTTTGCAGTATTACAAGATATGATTCTTTTGAACTCATCCGGTGATAGTACGCAAGTGATTGCATTTAGTGCTTTTGCATTAGCACTACGCTTATTTTTCTGAAGGGTGGTCCAAGAGAAATAAGGAGTTACTCTAATTGATTTTGAACCATCGATTCCAGTCACTTCAGTGGTAGGAGAATTCCATTCAGTTACTGTGGCATACCACACACTCTCATCCATTAATTTGAGGAAGATCCTCATCCTGGCTTTTCAATAGGCATAGTTGGAGCCATCAAAGGGTGGACGCCTAGTGACTGATAGGCCATCAAAATTTGACATCTTTTATATAGCTTAGATCGTTAGCTCATGAAATAAATCCAAATAAAAAGCAATAAGAGCGAGCTATTAGGCTCTGACACCACTTGAAATGGCCTAGCTATACGTCCTAGAGGGAGGGGGGGTGAATAGGACTATACCAAATTATAATTATAACAACAGAATAAAATAAAGAGATAGCCAAATAAAATAAATCAATTCATAATGCTGAAATAAAATCAACCTCAATAAATAAGTATTGAGAGGTTAATACGAATTCAGTTCTAAGGACAACCTTACACCATAAAAACCAAGGGTTTATGGCAGGACAACCTTATTTCTAGAACGTCTTTTGTATCAAAAACTCAATCTGAAGAGAAATAAATAAATAGTAAGGAATTGAAATAAATTGCAGAAATTTAAATCTAAATTATTACAACATTTCACACACTTGCTTGAAATGTAAATTTTACAACATTCACATCCACACATACATCCCACAAACTTGAATGATAAAGGATATAAAACTTAAGCAAGCATTCAAACCACAAGACAAAGAATTATAGTGGTTCGCTTGTGTGTACACCAACTGTTTCACAACAGCCACACAGAATGCTACTCCACTCTTAATATCCTCACACAAGGGATATTAGCGTTCACTAACAAAATAGGTTTCACAAGTTCACCTAAAACCTTCACAATTGTGTCTTTTTAACTTGGGCTTACATAATCCAAAAACCTACACTTTCTGAGTTTTCTGGCTCTCCTTAGATAACCATATAATGAGATTTTTTTGGCGAATCTCAAACAAAAACCAAAAGAATAAAATTTTTACATAAACGTAAAATACCTGGATTTCTCCTTTCGTAGCAGCCCGGAAGAACCAATCGGAGTAGAAGTTCGAATCAACGTTCAATGTCCAATACTCACTTAAAATGGTTCTAAGTTCTAATTGATTTTAAATTAAATCAAATGAGCTAGCTCTATTTGATTTTGATTCCAAGAAGAAGGAATTACAGAATTTTCTCTTTTCAAATCAGATTGGAATGTAGATCAAAATCAAATAAAAATAAGCTAACAAAAGGAAATATTAATTATGCACAAAGTAGTTTAAAATGAACACTAACTTATCTCAGAGTGGAGCCTTGAATTTCTTTGAATTAGATTATGAAATTCTGAGATTCGTGCTTAACTTATAGAAGCAAAAATCATGTCTACAACTGGTCTTAGGGAAACTTCGACTGGTCGTAGCTTCAACGGCATTTTGAATTTTTAAGCGCGATCTTTTCTACGACTAATCGTGGGGTGTCTATGACTGATCGTGGACCACCAACGACCGGTCGTAGATGACCCAGGACTAGTCGTAGACTGCATGAGTAGGTTGCTGTAGTTTGAGTCGAGGATCCACGACTGGTCGAAGTTCGAGTCATGAACACACCTACGACCAGTCGAAAGACCTCCAGGACTAGTCGTGGGCTAACAAAAAAAATTTGAAAATCTTCAACAACATAGGACTGGTCGTGGAATTTCTTGAACTGGTTGAACCAGTGTTAGGACTAGTCGAACAAGGTCCAGCACTAGTCTTAGAACAGACCAAATTCATATATAAACATACAGTTTGAATTATGTATCTGAAATGACTTACCCTAAGGTCAATCTAAGGTCAATCATACCTGGGACATGAAGTATGGACATTGAAACTCCATTCTATCAAATGATTGTTGACCTTCGAACTTTACAAAGCTTAGGATCTCTACTTGATGTAGCTTGATCTTGAGATCTTCAAAAGCTTGACATCAAACTTCAACTTGAGTTGTTCTTAAGTCTTGAAATGTACTTGGGTCTTATACTCTTTATTGATGTAGATCTGAATATTGATGTTTACAGTACATGGCTTGACTTGGCTTAAAGTCGATCATTGTACTTGACTTGAAGCACTTGTGAAGCAGTGTCTGGAACATATATAACAACATACAAACACAAGACACAAATAGAGTTTTGGCACAACAAAATTTGACAACCAAAGGAGCATGAGACCATAGCACTTACAGTAGACCGTCCATTATGTGAGCCCCACCTTTGATGTGAAAAATCCATCATGTGGGGCCTACTTTGATTTGGACCATGAGAGAGAGCCTCCCTTGACAGGGACTGTGAGAGAGCCCACTTTGATAGAGAGAGATACGTAAAAAAAGTAATTAATTAAAAGGCTTCAAAATAATAACTTATTAAGATAAGTAACTTTTATAATGATGTTTACCAAATTAACTTTAAGTGAAAAAAGATAACTTATTATCCTAATATGCCCTAAACAAGCAATTTATGTTACAGGTAGCTTATCTTGGTTTCTACCGATTCAACCGATACATATTTATCAGCCAAAAAGTAGGAAAGCATATTTGGTTTCCAACATCACAAGTATTTATCCCTCAAGTTTGTTTGGTCACCTCACATCCACCCTCTAGGGGTGCACATCTAACCGTTGGAACCGTGTAACCGGACCGGAACCGTTGGATCGATCCGATTTGGTCCGATTCTAGGGTGCTAACAGTCTAGTTCCATTTCCCAAATTTTCTGAACCGTTGATTATGGATTGGTTCCGGTTTAAGGGTCTTGTAAAACCGAACCGAACCGTTGATCCGAACCATAGAATCGATCTGTGACAAGAACCGTAGATTTGAACCGTCGATCTGAGATGGTTTAAAATTTAAAAAAAATCCTAAGTTGCCTAGGACCTTTAACGCCTGCCCTCTCGCTGACTCACCTTGCCCTCTGCCCTCTCTCTCGCCGCACTCCCTCTGCTCTCTCTCTCTCTCTCTCTCTCTCTCTCTCTCTCTCTCGCTGTCCCGGTCCTAGTCACCGGCACCCCCTAGCCCGAAGGCCGTGCGGTGCGTCTGAGTTCTCTTTCTCTCGTCGTCCCAACTCCCCATCACCGGCAATCCCTCTCTCTTGCCGTCCCAATCACCGGGACGCTCTCTCTCCCTTTCAGTACGCCATTTTCTTTCTAGGTTTTCTGAATTTCTCCCCCCTTTTCAAAACCCTGGCTCAAAATCTCTAATCTGTCTCGAATCCCGGTGCGTAAACCTCATGCAACCATTGGGAAGGTAAGTTTTGCAATGTTCATAAAAGACGCTGGATAAAAGGTTGCATAACTTGCATTTACAGTGGTAATCTTCTCTTTGCAGGGTAAATAGCTAAAAAACACCATGTCCAGCCACTCTCTCTCGCCGGACTGTTGGAAGAGTAGGATTGGTGAAAAAGGTGAGGTTTGGTGAGGTTTGGTAGTTGTTTAATTGTGACATGTTTCGGGCAGATTCTAAACTGCTGGTTGCATGGTGGTTATATAATCTTGGTGAGGTTTGGTAGTTTTTAAAGACATTTCTTAGTTTTGAAGGAATGGTCATGCAAATCAGATGACTCTACAGTTTGTCCTGGTGTTAATTATTAGATGATCTTTTCTCTACTTGGTTGAGATTTCCCCAGGTTTATACATTTGGAAAGATTAGTATAAGCACACAGTGCAATCTGGGAGTTGGCTATAAATGTATCTATCTCCCGATAGAACTAGCAAGCCATTTCAAAATGCAAACTTTCAGAAGTACTTTTGAAATTGTGTTAACTTCTTGGCCACCACCCTCAGTGCATTTTGTGTATACCAACTATACCCGTAGGCATTTATGGTTGTGCTTGGGGTGTCACCCTGCGGAAGCAACTCTGGCATGTAATCTAATTAAGTTTTTTCCCCCAACATGCCACATGTGTAGGACATCCATACCATGCCATATCTGTGTATGCTTATCACCTATATGTTGAGTCAGATTGTTGTGGGTGGCCCGCCTAATTAATGTCAGGTTATTCTTTTTCTTCTATTTCATCTTCTTTCTTTTTTCTTCTTTTTTTTTCAAATCAACTAACTGGGCTGGATTTTTAAAAGCCCAGGACCGTGGATCCGATCCGGGATCGAACTGTTCTTCACGGTCTGGTTCCGGTTCAGTTCTAGGGCGCTAATGGTCCAGTTCCGGTTCCAATAGTTGCAGAACCATTAGGAACGGTTCGGTTCCGATTTCACCCCAAAACTGGACCGAACCGACCCGTGTGCACCCCTACCACCCTCCATCATGTGGGATTAACCTTTGATGTAGACTGTTTATTGTATGGGCCCCACCTTTGATGTGGGTTGTCCATCATGTAGGCCCCACCTTGAATGTGGGCCATTTATCATTTGGGGACAACCTTTAATGTGCACCGTCCATCATGTAGGGTACACCTTTGATGTTGGTCATCCATCATGTGAGGCCCACTGTCAATGTTATTGTCCATCATATGGGGCCCACACTTCAATATCCACCACTCATCATGTGGAGCCCACCTTTGCTGTGGACCGTCCATCATGTGGGCCCCACCTTGATGTGTATCATCCATCATGTGGAGCCCTCCATTATTAATTACCCATCATGTGGAGCCCACCTTTGATGTGGATTGTCCATCATGTTGGCCCCACCTTCAATGTAGGTTGCCCATCATACCGCTTGCCTTGGATGTGGGCTATTCATCGTTAGAAGCCGACCTTTGATGTAGATAGTCCATCATGTCATGATTTTTAGAACATGCAAATTAAGTATGACCCCGCCTCACCCAAGAAACGGTTGCCCTTATTGTGGGGCTCACTCCATCCATCCATTTTTCTAGATCATTTTAAAACATGTGGACTGTATAGTAAGAAATAGTGGTGATTGACCATTAATAGGCCACAAGTTTTGGATGAAGCAGATATTTGTTTTTTTTTTTTTTTGTTTTTTTTTTTCCTTCATCCAAGTTTACATGACCTTATCAACAAGTTGGATGGCAAATAAACATTACCAAAGGGCCTTAGGAAGTTTTTAATGGTGGGGCATTCAATCACCATTGTTTCCTATAATATGGTTCACCTGAGAATTGAATCTTCTTCATTTTTGGGTTCATACGCTAAAATTGGTGTTTTAAGTATCGACGATATTAGACGATAATATCCCACAATATATGTTGCATCTCACCGGTGTGATATGAAATACACAAGTAATGTGATATATCTCACATGTTCAATTCAGTTAGTATTTTTTATTTTTTTTTCAATCTTCTTTTTCTTTTTTGTTTTGTACATCATGTAAATTAGTGTCAAATTGTTACAAATTCATAATTTTAAACATGAAAAATCATGGATTGGGAGCTTCCATCTCTAGATTTGAGGGAGATGGGCCGAATTGCGAAAAATTTTTAAAAAATCAAAGATTTTCAATTTGTCACAAATCGGTAGCAATCTTTGAGTGCAAACATTAAATCGAACATGCATGTAACCTGATCTAGTTATTCTTCTTTTGCTTTTAAATGTATTGCTTGTATTTCCGCACGTCTTCTTACATTTATAAATTATATAAATAGACTTTGAATATACTTGAATCAATTTAGTTAGACAATGCATAGATTATACAAAGAAAATCTATATGTGCATTTGTTTTTTTGTAATGTTTTGATTTAGAAGTATGTATTAATGTCTTTTTTAATAATCATTGAATTTCAATGAAAAATTCAACTAATTTCTCAATGTTTTCCTATGTTTCCAGCAACAATGATACATTTCGCGATATAACCGACATATCCTATGCGATAACATATACGTATTCGTATCTCAAGAATGTGATACATAATGAGATACCGATATTTCAAACACTAGCAAATATGATCTAGCAAAATGGATGGACAAAAGTGAATATAGAATACATGCATTAAGGTGGGCCCCATGGTGAGGGCAGCACCTAATCCGATCTCCAGAGCATCATGCCAACATTGCATACATGCTTGGAATTACACCACTAATTAGGTTGATCCACTACAAAAATGGCATGTCCCAGCAATTAAGATCCACTCATCGAATCGGCCACATGCACTTAATGAGTTGGGGTGCATGTTGGGGTTACGTTGGCATTATCCCCAACAACAACAGCATTATCATCTATGCCCTATCCAAATTAGTTGGGTAAATCATGTTCCAACGTTCCACTCTATCAACTCACTCATAATTAGCACGTTTCTTGGTCTCCATTGCACATGACCAAACCATCTAAGTTTATTTTCCCTCATCTTACTGCATATTGGTAGTACTAATTTCTCTCAAGTGCATTTATTTCTAGTTTTATCCTTCCTCGTCTTGCCACTCATTCATCTCAACATCTTAATTTCAGCTACACTCATCTTATGAATATGTTTTTCTTTAACTACTAAACATTCTATTCAGCAAAAGAAAAGCATATAAATGATAAATGCTCTACACCATAGTTTAGAAAATGAAAAGAAAAACCTTAGAGCTCCTTGTGCCAAAAAGGGTGCAATGAAGCAAAATGATATAGGGCATCAAATCACTCTTCCCTAAGCATCAAGTTAGCGTATGCACAAATGTCATGCTCTAAGTTCAGTTTCCGACACCCATTCACCATAATTTGAACTTGGAGTCGACAGCCTCTGCAGTATCCCAGTTTTGGCACCCAACGTTCATATGTCAAGTCTCGAAAACAGAATCCCACAAAGATGATTTTCAAGGTAATTGTTTTAAAGGGAAAGCATAAGCATAAATGTACCATAAGCCAAAACATCATCACATACATCCACTAGAAAAGTATTTGAGTACAGGACTGCAAAGGAAAATACAATACATATATAAAAACTCCAAAAGATCAAGCACGTGCTCCTGCCTCGCTACTACCGTTGTCTAGCATAGCCTAGACGGAAACAACATGCATAAGCTTACTACGAAGCTTAAAAAGTGCGTATATGCGTGCACAATGCATATGACAAGTATACCAATATCAGAGTATGCGGAAATGATGAAGAGTTATGCTATTAAGTCAATGATTGCCATTAGTCATACCAAGGTTATACCAAGTAAAGGCCCATTAAGCTAAATGTCATATACAAACATGCAATACAAAAATGCATGATGAATAAAAGAGTCATAGTGCATAGTATCATATGCCGATAGAAGCCTCACACCCAGGGTTACAACATATATTAGTTCCATACCTAACATGTAATGTAATTATAGGATGATACACTCTTGATCCCAAATAATCTCATACCTATTAGAGACCGAGCCCACGATTGTATGACACTAAATTAAATTTACGCATCTACAATCTTGAGTGCTACATGAATGTATGATTACTATATATCACATGTCAATCCTGATGTCTAATCCACATATCAAAATAGTTCATAATTGGATCATCACTGGGTCTAGTACACTTTTGACACTAGCTACCGCCTATTGCGCATGAGATCAAGTGAGTGCAAGGGACCTCACTATCCACCTCATTCGTGATATATGAAAAGCCACCCAGCTCATCGATAGCGAACCAATTTCATAATCTAGTCAAACTCAACCTAGCATATAGCCCCCTTCACTCGGGTGGGTAAGGTCGAACCCCCTTCCAACCGACCTCGACACAGTGGAAGACGCGGCCTACCAGTATCCAACCATAATGCACTCATGAATCTATTCGGGCTAGACATTGGAGCATCCTACTGGTACCACAAGGTTTAGGGACTTTCACCCAAGGATGCCTATGATGCCTTGTAGCCTCAATAGTTTTTAGTGTCCATAAACTCATCTGATACCCACAATAAGACTGCAGGACTACATCCCTGGTGTAGGTAGGGAGTAGATACAATGTAACATACATAGTGCATAATACATGAATCACACTATCCAAGTCATATGATAAATTTACGCATACTGCACGATCATGTGGGGCGACTCTATCTCGTACAAGTTCCCTAAGTATATCACGCTGAAAAGCGTATATATACTATGATCAATTGAAATCCATAGCAAGCATACAAATGATGCATACGGGTATATAAATCAACATTATCGGAGTTAGGTATACTAGAATGTTACCAATCCTGAGACATACACACATATTCCCATTCATGTATATAATGCAGGGTGCATAATATATGTGATAATCCACCTTGAATGGCTTAATATGAAGGGAGTGAGAGCCGAATAGCGGTTCCTACTAGAAGTTTGGATGTTCATGTGGCATGGTCCTCATGAGACTAGAATCAGCCCCACACTTGGACCTTTGCACATAACATGATCTAGCAAAACAAATGTTTGGTGAGGATACAATATATACATCAAGGTAAGTGCCATGGCAGCCCCAAACAAGGATGACAAGGGGAGCAATCAAATAGCCCGTGGTTTAGTGGTATGGCCCACTTGAGCTACTGATTCATCTCATTTTGGGTCCAAGCTTTAAAATGAACTGACAAAACAAATAGGCAGCGTACATATTCAAAACATTCATTAAGCCAGCCTCATAGCGGCCCACACCTGTTGGATGGTGTGGCTAAACACATACAGAACAGTGGGCAACATGGATATGTCAAGTAGATGGATGATGTAGATAAAACCCATACGTTATGGTGGATCCCACTGTCTAGTGGCCATGTTTTAAATCAACCTAATATTTGTGATTTCCTTCCATACAGGTATCTCTGACCTTATCAATGGTTTGATGGGACATGAACACCAAGGTGGCCCCAGAGAAGGTTTCAACAGTGAGCATTTAGTCATAACTATTTCAAAGAGTGGGCCCAACTTGAGATTTGAACCTGCCTTAAATTTTGGAATCTAGCCACGTCCAAGCTTGAGTGATGTTGTCACTAATTTAGTAGGATGCTTCACTGTATTGCATTATGAAGCAGCTAATGTGTTCAATCATAGAGGTCTCACTATCTCCTGAGACTAAAGTGAACTCGATAAACCTGAAACTCTGGATAACTCATAATTTCGGTCGACCCACTCAGGGTATGATTTTCTATAGGTCAATTGAGGTAAACATAAGCTATTTGGTTAGACATTGTACTCCTGGATGAGTCCTATAATATCATCCTAGCTAAACATGCATTGTTGGCTTGACAGATTTTCCTGACCAAGATACCTTGGCGACTATTCAGGGTTTGGTTCCTGGGATAGATATGTTACGTCCGTTGGGAGAGGCGTGGCTAGACGTTGGCCCTCGGATGCCTCCATTCTTTGATAATTGTCTTGGACAAAAGGTGCGGCTAGAAGTTGCCCCCTGAGTACCTCTGTTATGTATTGTCCTTAGTAAAGTAGAGGTGTAGCCGGAGGTTACCTCTTGAGTGTCTCTGTCTTGTGGTAGTTGTTATGGAATGGAGTCACGGTCGCAGGTTGCCCCCCTGAGTGCTTAAGTTTTGTAATATCCTTGATAGGGGCTGAGGAAACCTAAGGTTGCCCCCCATAGTATTTGGCTCTCTGGTATCCATTATGTTTGATTGATCCACCAAGAGGTTGCCCCCGATCAGTTCAGCCACATGGGTATATGGTAATGACTAGGTAGCCAGATGCCCTCCAGAGTTACTCGCGCCAACAAGGCATTGACTATCGGAAGGGTAATAACTTTGTAGGCTAGGATACTCCGATTGGTTATAAAGTCGACCATCTCAGTCGTTGCTTGCTGTCGATAGAGATGGTGAAGGTCGACCTTGTAGTTCAATATCACCGGCACTAGTTGGGAGCTCAAGGGGTCATTTTTCCTCATATCCACAAGGGTGGAGTATAGGAGAATGCTCATCAATGGCTTCTATTGTCAGGAGAAGAGTTTGGGCCTTTTTCTCGTTTACTTCAAATTATGACTTAGATATTCCAGTGCATATTGCATGCATCCTACGAATTGTTGGAAGAATGCAACAAATTCTCTAGAGATGTGTTGGAATGAGGATTTTGCTTCAACATCAACTATGAGCTCATAATGTTGAGTTAGGTCATATTGCTCTTCCGCTGCATTAGCCACAAAACTAGCCTTTTTTCTTAAATTTAGGAGGCATTCTGTTCAATTTGAGAAATATACAAAACCTACTAGGTCCCACCGGGCATGCCTAAAAGAGTGTCGTTGCCAATTCAATTAAACAAGGCCACTCGTATGAACGAGGATTTGTATTCGAAATTCGTGTGTGGCTATGATTGCATGGGCATGCTAAAGTCTGCTTGACTCAAGGGTTTGATTCAATCATTAATATCCCCCGTGTTGAGTCAAAATGATTGAAGACTGTATGTGGTGAGACATCTATCCTCTCAACCACTAGTTTGCGCTCCATTCAGGTGATTTGTGAAAAGGGTAGGTGTTAGCCCCTTTGAATGAGTTCTTTTTACCTTATAACAATAGATATGAGTCTATGGACTCAAGGACTTTTCTTCCACTAGCCTTTAGGTTTGTATATTTCTCAAATCAACAAGAATGTATAAATAAATAAAAGAAAGGTTAAAATTTGTTGATTTTATTAATGTTTGAATGTACAGCCCATTACAATTGACAATGTATCAAACAACTAAAGAAATAAAAGAAAAAGGAAAGATAAATACTTGATGCGTCTATTAGAATAGACGATTGAGGTGGGTGGTCAACAAGATGTGAATGGATTGATATGATCAACTAAATCAAAACTTAGATGATCGTTACCCTATAACTTAAGGTTGATGTTATTTACACTACTCTTAAGGTATTGTAGCAGGAGTCGTTATGCAGTAGCTATCTATGCTAGAACAAGGCTAGGCAAAGTCAAGATAAATGAAAGATTAAAAAAAGAGAAGAAAAAGTAGATAGATGTGCTTGGCATGGGGCCTCAAGCTTTTCTTCATGTGCTCCTTTTATAGTTTATCAAGGTGATGAAACCCCTTATTGGGCTTCCTTGATGATTATGGATTCGTCGTGCTTGATGCAGTTCTAAATATGAAAATCTCTTTTATTGTTCTAGAATCGTCAACTTGTATTAGAAAGAAAGGATTCCAACTAGATCCGAACTTGTTGGTTTCTCAGATGTTCTTCTCGTATTTGATCCCGCTACGGAGATCTTTGTTACCCGTTAAAGATCTGGCTTGGGAACATGAAAGATCATATGAAGAAGACAACTATGCCAAGATCCATGAACCTCATAGGCTAATCCTAGGTCGATTATGGATACTCAATGTCTCTTCTGGCGACCCACCTTGTCCACTTCGAGGTGTTGGTCAGTTTGAATCAAATCACCTCCTGCATTTGACATGAGGTCTTGTTCCCTTATGGTTTAGAGTGCCAGAGGGGATAGATGAACCGCATCCACTACATCTTGATCTCCTAATATCTTGATCTCGATCGAAGCTCGACCTTGGGATGTCTCGGTGATCCCTCTATCTCTTTCGATCTTCATGATATTAGACGGTCTAGATTTGTCCGATACCGACTTGTTATTGGATGAATCCATCTTCTCATCCAACTCTCCTATTCTTTTAACTTTGATTGATGTCCAAAGGGAGAACTTGATTAACGTCTAGCCAATTTCTCGTGACTTGGTTTTGAGATTGTGCCCTGGTTTGCTTGACACCAATTTGATCTTCGAATACTCGGAACCCTTCAAATTTCCAGTGGCTCTCCAAATGTCTTTGAGAAGATCCCACGTTTTGAAAGGATGGTGGTAAATAGCCTCACCGAGCATATCATTGCCAAATTCAAAATTAGATCTGTTATATGGATAGGTCTTTTATAAACATGTCAGGCCCGCTCCTTATTAATGGGTAACCCGATCATGGGCATTTAGCATGACACGATTTAAAACGTAGAAGGTATGTCATCACATTAAAAGATTAACTGTATATCGGAGCAAGACTTGGGTGTGTGCCAAACAAGTAGTGTCACTAGGTGGTGATTTTCTATTAGACATAGTGTAAACAACCCCAAAAAGATTTCAATTATAGGTATTTAATACCAATTTCTGGTCCGCTTGAGCCTTGGAACTTCCTCCATTCTGGGTTTGTAACCTAAAATAATATTGCAAAATGAATGGGTGGATAAAACTCATACATCACGGTGGCCCCTCAGAGCCCTGTTCGTTCCTAGCTCGTGACAGATGGGGTTAGTATGTTAGATCTGTATTACATAATTGACAAATCATCTATGCATCAATAATGGAGATTCAATGTCATAATCTTAAAGCGTACCTGATTGAGAAGACATTCCCGATGCATCGATGTCGCCGATAGGAATCCTGATCTTGCGCACCTCACACCTTTAGGAGAACCTCTTAATGAGATTATGATTTTCTCTCTTGTGTGGGTAAGGGGACCAAGACATGTATTTATAGGAAACAGGACTAGAGAAGTTTACCCATCACACTTCTCCCCTCTAGGATCTCCACACTGTAGGTTTCCATATCCAACTTAATAATTGTGTATAGGGACCATGGTTCAAGTATCCCACTCCAAACCTATTTACAATGATCACAACTATAGTGGGGCCCTCTGAATTACTCAATCTGAATATCCAACAGTCAGATCTAAACCAATGATTATTTGTGGCCCACCTGATAAGAGTCTTACATTCTCCCAGTTGGGCTACATTGATCTCTGAAAGAAAACAAAACATTTTATTTTAATTGTGAAAACAATTTTATAAAACACATTTGCTTTTAACAGTTCCTAATGAGCATCCTACTGAATTTCAAAACAATATCGTTGGATAATTATGAGCAACACTTGTCAAATATGGTCCATCAAAACTATTGATAATGGATCTTGGTAGTCAACACAACATTTATATTTTTCGAAGTGCGATGAATCACGATCATGAATATCAATAACCTAAGCGACATGGATCGAGGATATAGGGTGTGGTATAAAGATTGCATATTTTATGTGATCACACATGCCTATCTTTAAGTGGTCCATTTGAACGTGTTACTAAGACAGAAACCAAAGTCTTACTTACTCAAAATTGAAAGTGCACACTTAAGGAGAAGTAAGATATAAACTGAATAATAGAATCATTAATGCATATAAAAGAGATCTCTGAGATATCTGTACATAATTGGATCAAAACTGAAAAACTCTCACTACTTAAATACATCCTTGGGATGTACAACTCTTATAGATGTCACACGTTCCTTAAATGGCGTAATAGAAATACCTTCAATGAGAAGATCTACTATCATCTGCCTTGTATCGATGAGTTTTATAGACACTTGATGATTCTGAAATATCTCCTTCACAACAAGATACTTAATGTCAATATCCTTTAACCTCAATGAATGCTTGTTGTTGGAGAGTTAACTGTAGCTGAACTATCATAATAGATTTTTAATAGTTTCGGGATCATCTGCACAACCCGTAAACCAAAAAAAAAAAAAAAAAACTCTGAAGTCAGATCGCCTGACTCATGACTTCATGACAAGCTATATACTCTGCTTTCATGGTAGAAGACATCGTAATTGATAGTTTCGCACTCTTTTATGATATGGCTCCACCAACCATCATGAATACATAGTTCAAGGTGGACTTCTTGCTATTGAGATAGCCCGCAAAATCTACATTTATATATTCAATCAGCTCCAAACGATCGAATCTCCTAAATGTGAGTGCGAAGTCCTTTGTCCTTTGAAGGTAGCGTAATACTTTCATAACAATTATCCAATGGTTCATCTTTGGATTGCTAAGGTACCTGCCTAACATTTAAACCACAAAAGCAATAGTTGGGCACGTACAAACTTGAGCATACATTATGCTCTCTACTGTTGACGCATACGAAATATCTTTCATCTTATCCTTTTCTAGGTCATTTGTAAGACATTAAAATTGGCCAAACCTGTCATCTTTTACAATGAGTGTTTGAACAGGAGCACAACCTTACATGTTAAACCTTTCGAGAACCCTATCATATATGCCCTCTGCGACAGGCCAAGCAGTCCACGTGATCTGTCCCGGCTAATCTAAATGCCGATAATGATTGATGCATCACTAAGATCTTTCATCTCAAAATTTTGAGATAGAAATATCTTAGCCTTACACAACAATCCAATATCACTAATGACCAACAAAATGTCGTCAACATACAATACTAAAATAATAAACTTACTCCCACTGACTTTCGCATATATACACTCATCTGCAGTGTTTTCAATGAAACCATATCAGGAAATAACTTTATGAAACTTTTAGTACCACTATCGTGATGCTTGTTTCAACCCATAAATGAACTTCTTAAGTTTGCATACCAGGTATTCTAAGCTTTTGACTTTGAAACCTTCCGGGTGCAACATATATACATTCTCACTTAGGTCTCTATTGAGATACACTGTTTTCACATCCATTTGATATAGCTCTAAACCCATATGAGCCATATGAGACATAATGATCTTAAAGGAGTCTTTGTTGGACATAGGTGAGAAAGTCTCATTAAAGTCAATGCCCCCGTGCCGACTGACACTATTTGCAAGTAGTATGGCTTTATACCTTTCAATATTATCTTCAAAGTTCCATTTGGTTTTGAATACCCACTTACAAACAATCGGCCTAATCCCTCCAAACAATTCAACAACATCGCAGACTTTGTTATCCCTCATGAATTTCAATTTATCATTCATGACATTGAACTAATGAGAAGAATTCGCCCTTTGTTCGACTTGTAAAAAAGATATAAGATCTTTTTTAGTTCTAATGTCAAATTCATGTTTCTGCAGATAGATGATGTAATCATCTAAAATTATAGATCTTTTCTCTCTATGTGATCATCTTAAAGGTTTTCCTCATCAATGAGTTGTATTTGAGGCGTTATACGATCATTCATAGAGATCTCAAGGTTCGTTGTTGGACGGATGACCACACTACTCTTAACGATTGTAGTGGGAATCACAATCTGCTCTTCCTCAAACATAATGTTTCTTAATTTCATACACCCACTATCTTCAGTATTTTCAATAAATCTAGCATTCATAGTCTCAATGACTTATGGAATATGATGGACAATAAAATTTATTTCCTTTAGATCTTTCTAAGTATTCAATAATGAAGCAATTAATTATTCTAGGGTCAAACTTTCTTTCATGCGGGTTATATGGTTTACCTTCTACAAAACAACCCCATACATAAAAGTATCGTAAACTAGGCTTTAGCCCTGTCCACAATTCATATGGATTTTTCATTATAATATTATTTGGGACTCTATTTATGATATGTACGGCTATTTTCAACGCATCACCCCATAAAGATTCCGACAACATTAAATTATTAATCATAAACCCCACCATATCATTTAGGGTGCGATTATGCCTTTCTGCTACACTATTCTGTTTTGGAGTATCAGGCATGGTATACTGGGCGCGATGCCACAATCTTTTAGGTATTTAGTGAATGGCCTTAAATTACACCCAAATTCGTCATACCTTCCATAGTACTCGCCATCACGGTCGGATCAAATGACTTTAATTTTTATATCGAGTTGATTCTCGACTTCAACCTTATATATCTTAAATTTATACATGGCATCTGATTTGTCATTAATAATGTATAAGTACCCATAACAAGTGTAATCGTATATGATAGCGATAAAATACTTCTGCCCATTCCAAGATGCTGTAGGGAACGGTCTATAGATATCTGTATGAATCACTTCCAAGAGTCTTATGCTCCTAGTGACACCCTTTTTCCTTGTTCTAGTTTGTTTTACTTTTAATGCAATTTATTCAGACTCAAAAGTCTGAGAAGTCCAGAGAGTGAATAATTATTTCACGCATAAGTCTTTCCAATCTTTAACGAGAGATGTGGCTTAATCGCCTGTGTCATAGTATGGAGGAATTTTCACAATCTAACCTTCGCTCGGTGCCTTTAGTGTTTTCATGCAAAAAGTTAATGTTGTAGACATATGAAACATTGAAATGTAGCTGATAAATGTTATTAACTAAAGTGTCAAAACCAATCACAATTGAATCATAGAAAATATTCAATTTTCCATCTCTAAATTTAAACTCATAACCAAATTTGTCTAAACGAGAAATGGAAACCAAATTACGCCTTATAGAAATCATACAAACAATATCTACTAGGTCAAGAAAGTGTCATGACGATAACTTAAGCCTACAAACTCCAATAGCTTCTTTATCTGTTCTAATGTCATTTCTCATATACACTGATCTTTCTGCATCAGTTGTATTCGGCTTTAGAGTATATCATGCATGAAATTACATATGTGAATAGTTGCATTAAAGTCTATCCATCAGGAGTCTGTGGACATATCAAACAAATTAGATTCAAAATCAACTAAAACTTGATTATTACCCTTAGAAACAAGCCATTCTTTAAATTGTGTGCAATCCTTCTTTTCATAACCAAACTTCTTTTAGAAGAAGCAACATCTTTAGGTCCCCACTTTTTCTTCTTTTCTTTTTCCTCAGAGTTAGGCTGATTACCACCAACGAGACCCGAAGAACGATTTCCTAAATTGTGCTTCCTTTGCTTATTCTCCTTTCGTCATTGACCAGATGTCAATATGTGTACACTATGTGTCTTACTTAACCTTCTGAATCTCTTCCTCCTGAACTCACTAAGATATCAATTTGTTTAATGTCCACTTTTCCTTTTGGGTATTATAACTAATTTGGAATTGAATGAATTGTGGAGGTAGAGAGTTTAAAACTAAGAAAACTAGGAGTTCATCCTTAATCTTAAGGCCCAATGCATGAATTTTGGCCACCATGTCAAACAACCCATCGATGTACTCCTTGATGTTTCCCTCACCATTATAGGTGGCTTGAGTCAACTTATGCAGAAGCGAACTCAACTCAGTTTTATCCAACTTCACGAATTGGTTTCCTATTTTGGTCAGGAACTCTTTAACTTTCTCAGTGTTAGGCATGACACCCTGCATGGTCTCAGAAATTGAGTTCTTTATGATCTTGAAATACATCTTGTTTGACTTGATACAAGCTTTGTAATAAGCCTTTTTTGAATCTGTACTAGAGTCAGATGGAATAGGAGGCTCGACTTCCTCTAAGGCCAAATCTAAGTCCTTGCAGCCTAGGACTGAAATTGTGCCTGTGGCATAATGGGATTACCATAACTATGCGTGCGGAAGCTTGATGGAGCTAAAGAATGGAGACTATGCGTGCGGAAGCTTGATGAAGCTAAGGAATGAAGACTATGTCCCGGGGATTATGACCTATTTAAAAATTATGCCTTTTAAAAACTAATTGCCTAACTTAAACGGAATAACAATTAAACCAAACAAGGCATTATAACTCTAAGGCTTCCAACCAAATAGAGGGTCCAATCACATACACTACAAATGATTTACAAATAAAAAGCTAGTATATAATAGTGTATATGTATGTGTAATGTGTTAACTATTTACACTAAGCATTCATCTAATCATGCATACATGATTAAACATTCAAACATATAAGCATTAATTAAACAAGTGTGCAAATAACAACCCTAAATACAATTATATATGGTGGTTTGGCTACTTACATATTCTACTCCCAGCGGACACACTCAACCCATGAGTGTACCAGATTTTACTATTAAAGGTTTTAAATAAGATTAACCTCTAACCTTTACAGCCCTACATAAGGACTCTAAGATTTACGCCCTACATAAGAGCCAAGATCCTCCATAAGAACCTGGATTTAGGCCCTACACAAGAACCTGGTATGAACACTCCTGCCGGAGGCTCCCGTAAGAGACTTTAATTGATTTTTCTTAGGCTAACCAACAACCTCGGTCCTACACAAGGCCATACGTTTATTCCCACCAGAGGTTCCCATGGAGATTGATACGCAAACATTTGTGCCGGATGACCTATATAAGGATTTGATTTAGACCCTACACAAGAACCTATGATTTAGGCTCTACACGAGATAATGTCCTATACAAGAACCTAAGTCGAGTTTGAATCACAAACTCTTGCCCTCAATCCTACTTAAGGAAAGAGAGTAAATAGACTCCTAAAATTAACAACTTACTTGTCGGATTGAGCCGTTTTTGTAGTGCATTTTTTTTGTAGCTTGATCCTCGCTCTCCTGTGCTTTAATTAGCTCCAAGATACTCCCCTGATAATAATGCAACTACTTTGCTAATGTCCCAACTTTAATATCAAACACATTGCATATAATGCTCCTTTAAAGTGACCAATGTGATGGGAGGTTGGTGGAATCTCCGACAACTAATAGGAGTTGTTTTTCCTAGGGGATTCACTTAGATAAGTCTTCTAGATGATTTGGACAATGGTATGTCAAGATAGCTTAAGTTCAATCTCTATAAAATGGAAGAGTTGGAGCACATCTTCAAGTTAAATGTTAAAATCCTCATAAGAGTGTTAATCTTAAGGAAGATTGCTTAAAACTTAATTGTATAGAGGTTTGGGATGAGGGCATGAACATGTATTCACCTAAGCTTCTATTGTACCAAAATCCCATATAAATGCCCAAAAACTGATTGCCTTTTATAAAAAGTTTAAGCTCTAATGGTAAAAAAACAAACAGAAAATAGCTCTATCGATGCTATTAAAGGTGTCTTTGATGTCATCGAAGTACCTTCAATGCCACGCCATCGACCAAATCAAATAATATTGTTAGACATATCTGACTTGTCCGTTCGATGCCATCGAAGGCGATATTCGATGTCATCGAAAAAATCAGAATTTCAAAGTATTTCTTATTGGACAATTATGACTCTTAATCGATGTTATCGATGAATCCTTCGAAGTCATCCAGAAAACCAAAACAAATGTCATTTTTCTTGCCAGATAGTTCTGACTCTCGATTGCAGCGCATCGAGGGGTCCTTCAATGACATCGAAGGCAATTCGATGCCATCGAAAAGCCATCGAAAAATGTTGTTTTAGGCTATCTTTTACACAACAACTTTGCACTTCTTCTAACCTTATTTATCGCGTTTATCTTAGTTTTTTAAGGCTAAGGGATGATCAATTAGGTATTTCTATTAAGCCTATATCATCTAGAGGTCTAAAGGTTGTTTTGGTTCAAGGGTTAGGGTCACCAAAATACCTCATTTACTTGTTCTTTACTCTTTGATGCTCCATCTTTACTCGTGTCTTCAGTATTCACTTTCTAATGGCTCAACCGACTACGTGACACAAGAACTCACGTGATTGACAAACATTATGTAAAAATTAGTGCACTAACAATGACGATTTCAATAGATGATTTCCATTTTTGATAGTTGGACCCAATAAGCAAATGAATTGAATTGAATTGAATTGGTTTGGAACATTGGAAACGGTCATAGTTGGACATACAAAACATAACACTCACAATAATGAATAAATAAGTTCCACATAATACTATAAGAATGTAAATTATAAACATTATACATGTATCAATATTCGATTGATTTTGGGCCTTCAATCAAATGACCCAGAATAATGATGAGTCATAATCATCAAATTCTGCTAAGAGCCTAGGGTACCTGATTGGGAAGACATTCCCAATGCCTCGATATTGCCGACGAAAATCCTGATCTCTTGCACCTCACACCTTTAGGAGAATCTCTCAATAGGATTAGAGTTTTCTCTCTTATGTGAGTAAGGGAACCAAGACATATATTTATAAGAAAGATGATTAGAAAAGTTTACCCATCGCACTTCTCCCCTCTAGGGTTTTCACACCAGAGGTTTTTATATCGGCTTAATAACGGTGTATAGGGATCACGGTTAAACCGTCATGCTCAAAACCTATTAACAAAATCACAACTATATAATGGGCCTACATAATTGTTAAATATTGGTAATCCACTAGTCAAATCTAAACTGACACGTGTGCTCACTGATAAGTGTTTTACGTGGTACGTAATCCGCGTCCGTCCAGTACCTTTTTTTCAATTCACAGCCTTGCATTCTCAGGGCGTGTTTGCGTGGTGGGATTAGAAGGGATTACGTGGGATGGGATTAAAAAAACATAATTATTACCCATGGCAGGGATTATCCCCTGTTGCCATGGGATAAGATTAATGCCTTGCTTTGTTGGTAATATGGTGGTACATTGAATGGATATACTCGCCATCATTTGAAATTATTGAAAATAACAAACATGTGTTATATCTAAACTTTTCATTTGTTTTGTAACCTCATTTTATGACATGGGCCTAAAAATGAGGTAGATCCAAGACTTATGTGGCCCCAAAGAAGTTTTCAACGGTAAGTATTCAATCCCCGTTGCTTTCTATGGTGGGGTCCACTTGATTTACCTGATTTTTTGGCCCATGTTCTAAAATAATCTCAAAAAATGGGTGGACGGTGTGGATATAGCCCACACATCATGGTGGGACCTACACAACTTACTGAAATTAGCACGGGACCCAATGCAATTCCATCTAATCTAATTCCAAGTTTTTCCATTCTTCCCAAACATGGAGTGGAATTGGCATAGGACCAAGTGAATCCCATCCCACCCAATCCCTTCTAATCCCACTGCCCAAACACGCCCTTAGTACTCAAATCGACGGATTAGGATTATCCGTTCATCGATCTATGCTACTGAATAAACGACGGTCGTGATTACTGGAGGATGGGTTCTACTTGTGGGAAGTGAAAACCCGATTTTCTCGGAGAAAGCCTCGGGCGAGGATTCCAGAGTTCGTATATAGGGGTTTTAAAACGCCAGGAAGCCGTTGTTTTCATCTGCCTTACACGCGGGATGCTGGGACTTTCGTACGGCGAGCTCTTCCTCTTACTCGGAGCAACCGCAGCTCTCATCGGTAATTTTTATTTTTATTTTTTCACCTCACATTTTCAGTTTATTTGCGTTTTAGTCCTGTTAAGATGATCCACCAAGGAGAGGTAAATATTTGTGAATTTTTGGGCAATTTCTCATGGAATTTTGATTCTCGATTTTGCAGATTCTAGGGTTTTCAATTGAATTTGAGTTGTCATTTGATTATTTTACCTTTGTTCTCTATTGGATTTGTTAGAATCCTATCTAAACTTGAATTCCACAGTCATTATGAGGTTGTGATTGATTGATTTAATGGGATAAATGCAAACACTTCCCCTCTGTTATTACTTTTCATAGATACCTCTCCTCTGTTTTATAGATCCGTTGCAGATTCCCCACACCTTCTATTATCACCTTTATTTTTGAGCAATTGACTGTTTTATCCCTATCTCATTGGCGACTGGTTGTAGACTTGTGGGCCCACTTTAGTGCTTGTATGTCATCAACCTGTTCAGCATGGTCACTCCACCATGGAAATGGGACACCCAAAAAATTGGGCTGATCTAACCATCGGGTGGCCCACCTCGTCAATTTGGAAGTTTTTGGGTTGTTGTCCATTGCTTTCTATGGTGTGGCCCACATGATGATTTTGGATCGGCCTGAACTTCTGGGTGTCCAATATTATGGTGGAGTGACTTTGCTAGGTGGGGGGTTGCATACTATTTATACGCATAAAGGGTGTTTGGGAACATGGATATGCTGGAATTGAATTGGATTTTTATGGAAATCTCATTTCCCCCATTTGTGAAAAAAGTAGATTAAAAAATTGATTTCCATTTTCAAGGTTTTACTAAAAAATCATTAAAAATAGTGTACTAAAAAACCTGTTAAATGTAGATTTCTAAGGTTATGAGAGACAACTCTCGCTTGTTGATCCCTAACTTTTAACATTTCCATGGAAAACTACACTCCAAACCAAACAATATAACTATTATTAGAATCCTCAATTTTCCATTTTCCGAGGAGTCTATGTTGGTTTTACATGTGCATTTTTTGGTTTTGTCTATCTAAATTAAAGAAACAAGCAATTGGGGATCAACATTGAAGATGTCAAGCTTGCTGAAGAAATTGTGCCCAGTGATTGCCTTAGGGTTGTTAACGAGTACTTGGACGTGCGGGTAACCGATGGACCTGACCCAATGTTAACAGGTCTAGGTCCAGGTCCAATTTCTTAGACCTGTTTAGTAATTGGGTTGGGTGATGCTTTGCCATTTAAACCTGGAAGAAAATTGGGACTACTTGGGTCCAGATTTGGGTATGGGTCCACCATCTTGGACCCAATTTAAAATCAGGTCGGGTTTGGTCCGGTCTGGGTTCGGGTCAACTTTGGTTAAATTTATTAGAAATATTATATATGTGTGTCTCACTTCAAAAAAAATAAAAAATACATGTTTGCGTCACATACGCGCACACACACACACTATTTTGGCAATGAAATAAGGTTTGCCAAGCCAGATCACCTCACATGTGTCAAACTATCACCAGGGTGTGTTGTCCAATTCATCCATTCAAGTGGACCAACCATGTGAATGTCCTTATTTGATGTGGATGCAAGTCTCGGGAATGATTACGGTCTAGTTAGAGGTCCTGAGAACGATTACGGTCCGGTCATGGGTCCCGGGAACGATTATAGTCCAATTATAGGTACGAAGAATGATCACGGTACGATTACACGTCCTGAGAATGATTACAGTCCGACTATAGGTCTCGAGAACGATTACGGTGCAATTATAGGTCATAGGAACGATTACATTCTGATTAAAGGTCCCAAGAATGATTACAAGTCGAATAAAGGTCCCGGGAACTATTACAACCTGATTATAGGTCCTAAGAATGATTACATTGCTATTAGAGGTTCGTAGAATGATTATGGTTCGATTAGAGGTCCCTGGATTGGTTATGGTTGGATTGTAGGTCTTAGGAATGATTATAGGCCGATTATAGGTACCAGAAAGGATAACAGTCTGCTTGATTA
Organism: Magnolia sinica; assembly: GCF_029962835.1. Lineage (NCBI taxonomy): Eukaryota > Viridiplantae > Streptophyta > Magnoliopsida > Magnoliales > Magnoliaceae > Magnolia > Magnolia sinica. Next base: position 26,879,844 of record NC_080582.1, on the reverse strand, counting down.
TAGGTAGAGTTCTACACGAGTAGCTGACCCCAGCTCGAACTCGGCTGGGCTCGGTCATCGAGCCTGACTGGCCAGCTCAACTGGGCTCGGTCAGCAGCTCGGGCCAGTTCAAGCCGAGTTCGAGCCTGTTTGACATTTTCTCAAACACATGGAGTGCACCTTCAATTTCTCACAATATGCAAAACAAAGCAACATTTTACATGTATTTCATCAAACACTCGATAGGCAGCGTCAAAATCAAAATAGAAGGGTAGTTTTATCATGTAAAGGTTTTTTGGTAGTGATTTGTTTCATATCCATACCTTCCTCGCCGCTAGCCGTTCTCGCAGAGAATGTATGCACCCAAAACAACGCTTCGTTGAGTCATTTCATCAAACACTTGGTGAGCAACGTCAATATCAAATAACCGAGTCACCAAACTGATTCGATCCGAGTTTGATTCAAGTTGAGGTTCGATTTGAGTCGATTCGAGCTCGGACAAGCTTGAACTCGGCTCGAAGTTTTTTCGAGCTCCAAAAGTCAGCTCGACTCGGCTCAAGCTCAATTTCGAACGGAGTCGAATCGAGCGAGTTAACCGAGCTAACTCGGTTTGTGTACAACTCTAATCATAGGTCCCGAGAATGATTAGGGTGCAATTACAAGTACTAATAATGATAACGGTCCGACTATTGGTCCCAAGAATGATTATTGTACGATTACATGTCCCCGGAATGATGATGGTCCAACAATTGGCCCCGGGACCGATTATGGTGAGATTATAGATCTTGAAAAATATTGCAGTCCGATTAGAGGTCTTGAGAATGATTACAGTCCAATTATAGGTCTTGGGAACGATTACAGTCCGATTATTGGTCCTGGGAATGATTACGACGCGATGATAGGTCTGAGAAATGATTATAGTCCAACTATTGGTCTCGAGCACGATTATGGTGTGATTATAGGTCCTAAGAAAGATTGCAGCGTAATTATAGGTCCCAGGATTGATTACGGTCTGATTATATGTCCCGAGAACGATGTGGCGTGATTAGAGGTATCGAAAATGATTATGATTAGATCACAGGCCTCGGGAATGATTATGGTCGGATTATAGGTCCTAGGAACAATTACAGTATGATTATAGGTCTTGAGAACGATTACGGTCCGATTTTAGGTCTCAGGAACGATTATGGCCCAATTATAGGTCCCGAAAATAATTATGGTGCAATTATAGGTCTCGGGAACGATTCGGTCCGATTAGAGGTCCCTAGATCGGTTACAGTCCAATTATTGGTCCTAGCAACGATTATAGTCCGATTATAGGTCTCAGGAACACTTACAGTCCGATTATAGGTCCCAGGAACGATTATAATCCGATTATTGGTTCCAGTAACGATTACGGTTTGATTATTTGTCCTGAGAACGATTATAGTCTGATTATAGGTCTAGAGAATGATAGTGGTGGAAAGGGAAGTACTTGACCAAGCAATAAATTTCTTTTTTGGTTTATCTAAAATTTCTTTTATGAGTAGCATATGTGCTTTACTGGAGAGGATTGCATCTAGATGTTATTGATTTGAATGTGAGTGGTGTTGATTGCATGTGTTCTCACACTGCATGAGATAAACGATGTTCACACCCCAAGTATAGGGTTGTGATGTAGTAATAAACTCGGTAAGACCAAGGTCGAATCCATAGGGACTGAAACTTGTACGTAATCTGAAAATAACTCGAACTAGAACTAGGATAAGATGAAACCTAAATCAGGTAAAAGGAAGGGAATAATTGTGAATTTATTTAATTAAAACTCGTGAAATTCAAAGGTAGGAAACTAGGGTGCCAAGGATCCACTTGTAGAGATCAGGAAGATCTATGCTTGATTCACAAACACAACTAGAATCAGTCCTATCTTCATCCAGTTGGAAGATATTTCATTAAAAACCAATCTGAACATCCTTTGATCCAGTTTTCAAGAGACGAGAGGTATGAGAATTAGAATAGATTCCATCACAAAACCATGCCCATGAGACAAAGCAAACAATATAACTTCAACCAATCCACATCCAATCTAAGGAATTTATGAACATTAGGAAGGGTTCCGTCATCCAACCATGTCCAACGGGCGATGGTGAACAACAGGGCTTCCTAACTTCACAATCATAATAATGAAAGAAATACTCAAAGCTATCGCAGATCTATTGTAATTTAAGTCACAACAAACCATTAAAAGCTAAAGACATTCCTTATAATCAAACCAGACTCAAAGAGAGTTCATAAACATGAATCAAAACGTAGAAAATATCCCATCTCACTACAAGCTTCACCTCTTAGCCCTAGCTAAGAGGTTTAGCTTGACATAATCAAACTAAAAATCTCTTAAAAGAAAGCATAAAAGGAAAAGAAGAAAAACTAAGAAGAAGGAAAGAACTCTAGATGATGCCCCGCTCCACACGTCCAAGATTGTGCCTCCACGGCTGCTCCCGTCCAAAGATGGATGATTCCACGACCTTCTCTCTTTTTATAGGTAGCAGGTGGCGGTGCTGGAGTCGGTGGAGAGGCTCGCGTAAGAATTTTCGCAGCAACCGACCTGTGTGCGTAAGAAAAATGCAAACAGTTTACGTTTTGGAGACGTTTTAGGACGGATGGCCATCCCATCTTCGTTTTGGCCTTCTTGGTGATGGTTGTGGCCCCCTGTTGATGAGTTTGGACGGTCTGGATTACTAATCCGACCATCATCAAGATCACACAACGGCTGGAGAAGCTGGGTGACGTCTGGACACTCGTCCGTGCATAAAATTAACGCAGGAGCTACGCTGATGTGTTCGGTGGGTCCCACAATGATGTCTTCAGAGAAATCCACCCCGTTCATTGGATTGCTGGCGAAAAACCAGTCAGGAAGGGGTGGTTTTGGTTAGGTTCTGGTGCAGCCCACTGTATCTTTGTTCCCACCGTCCATCTTGCGTTTTGGATGAATTCAGTGTGTGCATGTGCATGGGGCCAAAAGGCCACTTAGGTGAGGGTCTTCCCTACCCTAAAGACACAATGGACTAGTCTGATCATCATAATGGATGATGGGTGGGCCCCACTAGCCAAAAACGGATGCCATGCGTCCGTCCACTGGTGGGAAATCTGATTTTTAAAGAAATAACAGGTCAAAGACCCTTTGACCAAGAACACGATCCGGTGTGCGTCCATTGCACGTGCACTCCATGTACACGCAGTGTACGTATGGGGTTCAACATGGTGTTCGTGAGAAATCCACTCCGTCCATCCGTTTTGTCATCCCAATTAAGGAGTTGAGACCAAAATTGAAGCATATCCAGATATCAGGTGGGCCCCAGATCAGCATTTTAGTGGCAAATCTGTCCGTTGGGCCACTTCCACAAGGATCCAATGGCTGAAATTTGACGTGTATGGTTAATTTATGGTCCTCAGGCCATATATAAAGTTTCGAGCCGAACGGATGGTGGAGACCCTGTGATCTTGCATTCTGGACGATTTTTAGGCTCGTTTAACATGAGTGGCGTGATTTTCTCGGATCTCTGGTGTGTAAATTCTTCAATCTCAGTCCCCTGGGGTTCGTCTCTTGTCTTGGTGATTTATGAGCGTTAAATCCATGCTTTTAATACCCTTTTCAGTCCAAGCTCTTTAAATTCACCTTGCAACAAAAAACATGATTAAAATAGGACATTAAGCATTATAATGTACATAAAATCAGGTAATAATTGAGGTCTAATATGCAATATTTGACCCTCAACAAACGATCATGTGGTGATGGTGTAGTACCATAGTGGCGGGATTCTCGATGAGGTATGAAATTCTTGTTTATTCATTTTAGATTCCTTTATGTTTCTACTCGGATACTACAGGATCTTGGGATGAGTTTTCTGTAAGCAGTTTTATGCATTTTTTGATACTTTTTTTTTTCCTCAAGGATTTGTTCTTTAAATTTGTAGACTTATTGTTGACTTCGTGTTTTCTTTATTTTTTTAGAAAATTATTAGATGAACTTCGATTAGAAAGTTTTCAGAGGATATGATCTTTTCTCTTTTAAAAGTTTAAGAGTTCAGTTTTGATATTTTCAGTTTTTATTTATGTATCTTTTATTTTCTATTCTTTTCAGACATGTTAGATGCATTTTGATTTGTGATTTTTTTAGATGATTTGGTATCTTCCTTTTTGTAGTTCTCAATTGTTTTTGGGTTGTGGGTATGTTTATGCTTCTTTTTAAGATTTCCAAAGGGAAATGAAATTTCTGTTTATATGGATCTTTCTAGTTGGGATTTTTTTTTTTTTTTTTTTTCAGGACCTAAGGACCTACCGATCATAGCTAGAACGGCAGGGAGGTTAGCTGGGAGAGCGATTGGGTATGTTCAGATGGCACGGGGGCAGTTTGATAGTGTTCTACAGCAGTCCCAAGCTAGCCAGGTATTTCATTTCAGCTCCAATCTTGTCTTCATCCAGGTAAACGAGTCTCCCAAAAATGGGGGATGAAACTATGAATTGTGGCAAGTACAAGGCGATGGTTCACCACCATTTTTAAATTGGTGGTGATTCATCCATTGAACTCATGCTAACATGTATGGCAATCCATCCTGTCTAATGCTTCTATTGTGATTGAGCATAACTTGAAAATCGCACTAATTGAGCAACTCCAGCTATCCAATTGGTGGAATCAAATGGGCCATGGTTATACTGCCGTACTGTATATATATCCATCACCAACCAATATGGGATAGGGGGTAAAATGGCCATATTAAAAATTGAATGGCTGTATTGGCTATTAAGGCATAAACCCCCCTTTTGTGATCTCTTCTTCAAAATTTCTCCACTTCTTTTTTTTTTTTTTTTTGCCTATTTTCCTCATCTCAAGGCTTAGAAGCACGTTAGAAGGGTTCAAGCCCGTAGCTAAATGGCCGATGGGCATTTTTTGCCATTGAGTTCTTGGGTTCGAGCCCAACTCACCTATTTTAAAGATCAAAAGAGGAAGATATAAACATGTTTCGACGAATTCACCCAACTCATCTGATAGTCCCTTGTCATATATTAAGTTGGGACAACGTGCATATCATTACTTATATATATATATATATATATATATATATATATATATATATATATATATAGGGAAAAGGTACCATGCGCTCGAGCTGATGGGAACGTCCCATGAGGTCGAGCTGTGTGGGCCCCACCGTGATGCGTGTCGACCATCTACCCCATCAGTCAGATGCACCATTCCATCGTGGGCGTAGGTCTCAAAAATCAAGTCAATCCGTGACTTGTGTGGGCCACACCACGTACAGAAGTGGAGAGGGGCCGTGCACCATTAAAACATTCATAATCATTTTTTGGGCCAACCGAGGTGTGGTTTGCAAATCCAGCCCATCCATTATGTGTGTCCCACTTGGATGAGGGTTCAGACCAAGTTTCAGCAGCATTAAAAACTCAGGTGGGCGCCACCAAGTGCTTTTATATGTTTTTGGCATGTCTTCACATGATTTTAGATGGTATGTGGCCCACCTGAGTTCCGTATACGGCTGATTTTTGGGATATCCCATAATTTAAAGGGGACCCATCAAATGCACGGTGTTGATGGTCGACACGGATCACGGTGGGGCCCACACAGCTCGACCTCAAGGGAGCTTATCATGAGGTCGAGCACATAGTACCTTTTCCCATATATATACATATTGTTGTAATCACGTATATTTTGATTTATGGATTATTTGTGGTGAATGTGATTTTCATGATGATCTACTAAAATATATAAATGGGTCTGAAAAATTAGACTGGGAACCGTTAAAATCTCACTGAGCTCATCAGGTACCCCTGGGTTTTGGTACTCGTTGACAGTATGTATTATTAGAAGTAAATATGTTGATTTTGAAAGGGGTTGATGATAGAACCAGCTTCATGTGATATATCTAGTTGGAAAAGGAGCTCTGCTAAATGAGTTCTATGAAATAATTGGTGGTAAAGTGGTGCGAAATGCTACTTCTCCTAGAAATCTCAATGACGATGAAATTGACAGCTTTAGAGTTTTGCTGGTGTCCTGGGGATGCTGAATGGGACTCAGGTGGATCTAAGTAGCCCAGATCATGAAGTATGGAGATCGAATAAAAAGACCATTTCTCCTTGTAATGGTTCTATCATTAATGTGTTAGAAGTGATGGTATTAACCTTGGCGATCTAAAGTGTGATGCAATTTCTTCCCACCTAGTGTGAAGCTTTTTTGCTTGGACAGATACAACATATAGAATCTGGACACCAAATAATCTGAAAAAGGAATTTCGCCATGCCAATAATATGTTTTAATTGTTGGGAGGATGAAGAATCTATGGATCATTTGTTTCTAAATTGTCCCATTCCCTAGTTAAGGAGTTGTTTGACCGTTTTCTCAACATTTTTGGAGTGGCTTGGGTGATGCATTTGTTGGCTAAAGATCTTATCAACAGGTGGGTCTGATGGAAATGTTTTATGAAATATGTTACCTTAATGTTGAATGTGTGGAAAGAAAGAGATGGGAGGATTTTTCGAAGGCATCCTCTATCAAATCTATCAAAAGGAAAATTATAGCTATTATGGTTGACCAGAGCTCCATGGAGTTTTCAGGTTGGAGTTCTTCAATCGCTAGTCTAATCAGATGTAGATGTTAGATCTCGGGTACTGTTTCCTAGCTTCTGTGTAGGGTTGTCAATGGGTACCTGGACCAGTGGGTGGCTGATGTATCTGATTGAATTTAAACAAGCCAGAATCCAATTTTTCAGACCCCTCTAGAAGCTGGGTTGGATTCAGGTCCATTGTAGACCTGGTTAATTTGGTCCAGGAGGTTCAGATCAGGTCCACCATTTTGGACGCAGTTAAAATTGGGTTGGGTGGGCTCCAGTTATATATATATATATAAGTGGCACGTGTGGACAATCTAATCCATCCATTGGTCTGGCACATCCATGCAAATGCCCTTACTTGACCAGGACCTGACCTCAACATAAAGGAGGCCTGGACTCGAAGGGGGCCTAGACTTGACAAGATCTGAATCTAATCAGCCTGGGTGTGGGTACTCTAGTACCTGACCCTAACCCCACGGTTGACTCTCTACTTTTGTGTTGTCAAGTTCTTGTCATTGTATTGTGCAGGTGAATCTTTGTTTTAATCTTAGTGGCGCTGCTCAAGTTGGCCTCGGAGTGAAGAGAGGGTTGCTTGTAATGTCAGTTCCTTGGGTGGCTCCCCTCTTAGTATCTTCCTGTTGTCTTTGGCTAATGCATTTATAGTTAGAAGATTACAGTTGGGTACATGATAGATATTCGCAGGGCGGGCAATTTTATAAAGAAGGGTATGAAATTCCTAGTTGGAGTAGGAGACTTCTCCAACTGATGTGTTGGGTAGGGAATGACCCTCTTGTGATATCTTATCCTTCTTTATTCGGACTTTTTGTGTAGAGGGGGTTTGTCAGGAACTTCTATGAAATAATTCAGACTATTGTGGTGTGGAACAGTGTATTCCGCAGCAATTGAAGGACAATGAAGTTGTGAGCTTTGAAGGTTTGATAATTATAGTCGGATTGTAAAATTTGGAGATTGACATTAAATGGATGCATTTCATCTAAATTGTTCTTCATTTGCCTTTGCGTCCAAGATGCATGGTCCCCCATTGTTCTTTGTGTGTGGCAAAATCATATTCATCGTAGAGTGGAGGCATTTGCCTAGACACTGATGGTTAGTAAGATTTTGACTGTGGATAGTTTATGAAAAATAAAATTTTCCTTCCCTAGCATCTGCTTCTGTGTTGACAAAGAAATACTTGATTGTTTATTCATTCACTATCACATGGTAAGGGAGGTGGGGAGCCATTTCTTTGAATTTTTTTGGCATCGAGTGGGTGTCGAACAGGTCACTAAGAGATCTCATTGATGGGTATGGGTGGTTTGGAAGGCCGTTTCCAGTTAAGGGAATCGTTTTGTGCAAGATGATGACATGTTTTATTATGTGGGGTTTATGGAAAGAAATGAATGTAATGATCTTTGATGTTGCTGAGAATTGTGTCTATAGTTATCGCCAAACAACAGTTAGACTGGAGTTTTGGGGTACTTCTAAAGCAAGAAGGAGAGACCCAAGGTTCTTTCGTGTTGGGAGGTGTGATTTGAGATGAGAAGGGTGAGGTATTGATGGCAATTTTTGGTTCTTGTGGCATTGTGTGATCCAACGAGGCTGGAATTTTGGCCTCATGAGTAGGGTTGTGTAACACCTTGCCTCATATATTGGTTTGTGGATCATGGAAGGGGATTTAAATCACAACATCAACTTGGCTTCTTAGGCGAGGTCGGGCTTGTGGAAATTGGGTTTTATCTCTTTCTTTAACGAGCAAAGGGATCCTAAATAGCGCAAGGAATTGGACCATAGCACAGGGCTGATGAAGAAACACACTTCGACTCAAATATATGTAACTGTCTTGAGGAAATTAGACCTAGAGGAGATGAGGCAGAGGATTTTCCCAAGGGCAGTGTGGGAAGGTTTTCTGCTATGAGAGTTGCTTCTAGGTAAGGTTGCTTTGCCAACAGTTGAGAAATATTGCCGGCTAAAAGATATTGCACGGGTTGGTGTTGTTGCAATATTCGGCTGCTCGTAGTGGTGTGATGGGCAACTATATATTGTGCTAACATGGTCCCCTCTCGAAGAGCTTTTCATAAAGGAAGGTGTAATTGAAATGACCCCAACATGCACAATGAATGAAGGTTGTGTGTAGAGATGAGCACTTTGTTAAACGTCAATTGCCTTAGGTGAACTAGGCTTCAACATAGTGGAGCAGATAATGTCCCTTGGTTGAGGATACCTGCGTCGCTTTGGCAATGAGCAGTGCCATCAGAGCAACTTAGGTTGGGAAATGAATGATTTAGAAATGTGAGTGATCTTGTAGAATAACGTTGGTACATGACAAATAAACTCAAAGCATAAAAACACTTCAATCCATCACTATACTTTGTTGCTGCTAGAGTCGTAGAGATGAAATGAGGAATGTACCTGTTAGGAGCCGTAACGACCTTTCTTAAAAAAAAAAAAAAAAGAAAAGAAAATTCTGTTTTACGACCGTTATGGGTCATTTTTTCTTTAATGATTGTTTTGGCCCCATAATGTGTAATGTTTACCATCGTTACTATTACATGGTTGCTACGTAATCGTTTTGACATACTATGCATATCATTGTTATTCATCCTCATTGAATTGGATCAGTATGCCCAGCCATGGGTACTATGTAATTGCCACCATCTGTGGCTAATGTGGATTCAGAATTGGATACAGGGTGAGTATATATGAAACTCTTGAATACATCTTCCCATAGCTATAAACTAGATATGCTTTGCGCATACTCTTGGCCGTGTTCGTAGTCAAATGATTGTGAATCGTAATTGCTGGAGTCTCTCGTCATTTATCCATGAGGTCCATAATCATATTACGCATGTCCATACTATGGCATTGTTTGGTTTGGTATGTGATTGGGAATAAATATTGCATATATATTCACATTCACAGGACATTGCCACATTCACATAAGAGATAAACAAGAGCATATAATTGGAAGGCTTTTATTATTATCTTTGGTTCTTATTACGTTTCAAGCCGTGACATACCACAAACCCTTAATTATATTACATAAAGTAACCTTTGATTCTAAGACAATAATTGTGTCAAAATAGCTTATTTAAAATAGAGTCGAAGTTGACTAACGTAGATGCATGTGAATGTGATGCAGATGATGCATGATGCATGCAATGCGAAATATAGCATAGCCCCTGAAACCAAGGCATGGCTTTGTCATAAGTGGATTCAGGCTCCATGCCCCTGTCACTAGCTAAGGAAGAATAGGCTCCACGCCCTCTCACACAATGAGATGAAGCATGCTCTAGGCACTTTACAACTCTCTCTCTCTCTCTCTCTCTCTCTCTCTCTCTCTCTCTCTCTCTCTCTCTCATATAGAGTCATTGGTATGATTAGTACAAGATGGACCGAGGGAGTAGGGAACCATATGTGATATTGCGTATTCAGCTCATAAGATAGGAAGCACTTAGTTTTGTCTTCCATGGAGCACGCATCACATCATAGTTAAGATAAGCAAACCATGTTGATGGGGATATAAATGGTATACAGTACCAATCATGTACTTAGAACATCATGGATGCTAAATGAGACAGGGCACTGAACAATGGTAAGGGTACTCATTGGAATTGCTATATAAGTGGGTGCAGAGCCTGTAATTGGCACTGATCCTAGGGCCGCCGAGCTTATAGGCACTGAGCCTCAAATGGGCATTGGGCCTAAGGGTGCTAAGCCTATGCATATTTAGCAAACCATTAATAATTAAAACTAAGGAGTCTAATGTGGGCTTTATAGCTCTTGAGAAGTAGATCATCCTTCGTAAAGCATCCTGATGAGGACATCACATCACATACATCTTTCTGTACATATGAGGCGGGTCGCACCGATTTCTCTATGGCTAGGCGAGTACTCATGATCATGTTGAAGACCCCAATGTGCATGTGTGAGCATCTGGAAGACCCCACACTGGGAAGATGCACATGGGTTGCTTTAGGGAGTGATTTGGACCGTTGGATTTGAGGGACGTGACAATTGGGCCGTTGGATTGCATGGATTATATGGTTGGGTCGTTGATCGTGGACCATTTTCATCATTATTGGACAATATTATGTTTTAGGATTTAGTTTATGATTGATTTATGCTTTGGATACCTTATGAGTGATTTTATTTGATTTTTCATTAGGCTGGTTATTTTGGTCAAAATTCACTAAACAGGGTTTAATTTGTAATTTTGGAAAAAAGTCTTGAGGGGTGACCTACTCATTGCTTGGTTTTGTGAAAAAGAAGAAGAAGAGAACTCATTGTTTTCTTCTCCAATCTTCGTGTGATGTGAGGATGTCTTCCATGTGACTTGGAAGGAAGATCGGTGCGAAACTTATCTTCATCAACAAAAGTGCGAGGCTTCCATCTATCCTCACACTCACATCTCTTTATCAACAATCGAGGTATTACTTCAAGTTATTCGTGTCTTCTTTCCCTTTCTTCAAATCCTTCAATAGCCTTTCATTTCTCATCCTTTATGCATTCCTCGACAAGTTGAACCCTAGAAACCCAAAACCTAACCTACCTAGTCTTGACCGTATGACCACACGTGTGAACCAATAGGTTGGCCATATGGCCCCACCTTACTCCGTTGGCCTTCCACTACCCATACAACAAAACCCTACCTTCTCTTGTCCTAACCTTAACGCTAAACTTAGAAATCCCATATCCAAACCCTAACCCTAAACCCAGAAATCCCAAATCTTTCTATTTTCCCAAATTACCAAACCTTATATCTTCTCAATCTTCATTTAAACCGAAATCTCTACATTCCCTCCATCCAAAACCCTAATTACCTTATCCTATTACCTAAATCCTTTAACCCCTTAACCCTATTTATCCCATTAACTCTAATTCCAAGTTTTTTCCAATTTTCGTAAAGCCTTAATTTCACCCTAGGTAGTCTTAGACATTCCTCTTTGAAATAGGCTTCACCCTATGCTACATCCATTAGATCCCAGTTTCCCTTAGTTAATGGTCTTGTTGGATGGTGCTTGGTAACCTAGGCTTGAATTATGCATGATCTCCTTTTAGAATCTTGGTATTTGTGATGATAGTAGCAAGTTTTATGATTTTTTTTAATTAATTAAATTTTGTTGATTGATCTTTCACAATATTTGAGTTCATGCATTGGTCTTACATCAAATTTGGTATCAGAGACCATAGGTTTAGCATAGGATTTTTGTATTGCATTCAGGTTAGAGTTACATCTAGAGTTAGTAGAGCATACATTCAATATATGATCATATTGCTGATTTTTTTTTATTATTATTATTTCTATTGTCATAGTTGAAGTATCCTATTGCTGAATTTTTAGCTAGCGTTCCCACTTATACCATTGCTGAATTTTCAACATAGTAATCTCAGGTTGTCACCTTGCTGAATTTTCAGCTTGTAATTTTCACATTACACTCTTGCTGAATTTTCAGTTTGGTACTCTTAAATTACCACCCTGCTGAATTTTCAACATAATATTTGAGGGTAAAGGGTTGCTGAATTTTTAGATTAGTATCTCCAGTGTTTCCAATTTGGTCCCTAGGTTGGTCATGTCCATGTCACAACGTTACCCTAGGATCTAGGTTTTTTCCCCTAAGAGTTACCCCGTGTATCCCCACTTGTTCTGGATGTGGTTTTGGTTTACAACACACAATGAATCTAGATTAGATTGCCGAGGCCCTTAATGCTATCAATCACCGTCTGACAACCATTGAAGTGCACAATAGAACCACTGTTACTCAATTGACCGTGACCAATGCGCGCGCCAATTAACTTGAGGCCTCCCTACAAGCAAACCCTGACATTGGAGAAGATGTTCAATCTCAAGATGGAGATCAAGTTGATAGGCGAGGGCGTGGTTGTGGCCAAGGTGTTGGCCGTGGTCAAGCACAAGTGCAATCACAATGTGAGGAACATGATGATTGTCATGATCTAAACGCACAAGTCATGAAGGGTGTAAAAGTTGAGGCTCCTAGTTTTGATGGTCGCTTGGACCTCAAAGCATTCTTTGATTGGGTGGCAGACATGGACTATTATTTTGAGTGGTATGATATGTCTGATGGCCGTTGAGTGAGATTTGCCAAGATGAAGCTGGTGAGCCAGGCCAAACTTTTTTAGGCCAACATGGAGCGTAAAATTGAAAGGAGAGGAGAACCCCCAGTTGCGCACTGGGCTAAGATGAAAGAGGTCCTTAAAGAGAAGTATCTCATTCTTTCTTATTGCTAAAGCTCCTAGACTAGTGGCAAGCTTTGCGCTAAGGACCCATGACTGTGTCAGCTTACATTGCCAAGTTCGAGGAATACATGATGCGATGTGACATTGAGGACCCGAGGATTACATTGTCCAGATTCAGGATGGGCCTTCGATTCGAGATCCAACGAGAACTTTATTCTCATGACGTTAGCACATTGGAGCAAGTTGGTTCCTAGTCCAACCCTAGAGATGTCAAAGGAAAAGGGATAGCAAGTGCTAGGTCCAAGGGAGGTGAACAAACGTGATGCTTCAATTGCCAATGATTTGGTCATTTTGCGCATCAGTGTCCCTCGAAAGAGAGGAATAAGGCCCTAGTTATTGATGAAGGTGAGGAAGAAGGAGATGAACATAGCGATTTTAAAGAAGAAGTCTATTAGCCCAATATCACTAGTGCTAGTGATGAGGAAGTAGAGGAATAAGAGACCACATCACTTGCAGTAGTCAGGTGCGCCTTGACCAATGCTAAGGAGAATGATGACTGGCGTCGGACTACAATATTTTACACCTATGCAAAATGTGGAGAGAAGAATTGCAAGGTGATTGTCGATAGTGGTAGCTATACTAATGTGGTCTCCACTAGCACTTTATCCCATTTGGGTTTGAAACTCAAACCGCACCCTTAGCCCTATAGAGTTTCATGGGTTGACACATCTTTCATCTGTTACCCAGTAATGTCTCATGCCTGTTCACTTTGGATCCTATTCAGATTCGTTGTGGTGCGACGTTTTGCCTATGGATGTTGGGCACATCATTTTGGGATGGCCTTGGTTATTTGACCGCGATGTGATGATATATGGCCGCTTGAATGTGTGTTCATTCATGCATCAGGGCAAGAAGATCACTCTAGTTCCTCTCCCACCAAAAAGCAGTGCAGAGAAGAAAGTTGAGGGGAAGTCGAGTAACCCAAGGGATACGATGAGATCCCAACCTAAGTCTCTCCATGTTATCAATGCCAAGGAGTTTGAGAGAGAGGCTAAAGTGGATTAGATGGTGTACGCCTTAGTGGCTAGAGAAGTTACACCTGAGGTTAGTGTAGAGGGACCTTGTGAGGTGAATCCGATTTTGGATGAATTTCATGATGTATTTCTAGAGGACTTACCAGATGAGCTTCCACCCATGAGAGACATCCATCATGGCATTGATCTTGTCCCTGGATCGACTCTACCAAACATTCCTGATTATCGAATGAACCCTATGGAGCATGCATAGTCAAAGAAGCAGGTAGATGAGCTCCTTAGGAAGTGTTTTATTCAGGAGAGTTTAAGCACGTGTGCCTTGCCAACGCTTCTCACGCCTAAGAAAAATGGCACGTGGCGCATGTGTGTGGATGGTAGAGCTATCAATAAAATCATAGTCTAAGTACTGGTTTCCCATACCGCATCTTGATGATATGTTAGATATGATGACAGGTGGCACCATCTTTTCGAAGAATGACCTCAAGAGCGGGTATCACCGAATATGTATATGCCCAGGAGATGAGTAGAAAACAACTTTCAAGACAAAGGATGGACTATACAAGTAGCTAGTCATGCCCGTTGGCTTAACTAATGCCCCGAGCACATTTATGAGAGTGATGACCCAAGTGTTGAGACCCTTTATGGGTAATTTCCTAGTGGTGTATTTTGATGACATTTTATCAAAGGAACAACATCTCCACCATCAGAGGCAAGTTTGTGGGGTCCTTAGAACTGAAGGTTGCTCCATTGTGATAACTTTGCTACGATACACATTTATGCCAATCCGGCGTATCATGGACACACCTAACATATTGAAGTAGATTTGCATTTCTTCGCGAAAAGGTGACTTCGGAGGAAGAAAAACGTTATAGAAAATGTCAGAAGATCAGCTTGCAGTTTATTTATTTATTTACAATTTGTCGTCATCAACTGCATCGAACATGCCACCAAATGGGTATGATTGATTGTCATGCTCTATCTTGAGGGATAGTGTAGAAAGGTATTCGTTTTGCAGAATACCTCATATTCCATTCCTTTTCCACTGTATTCGGTTTCTTTATATTAAGAATAGAGTGCTAGTCATAGAAAGTAACACAACATTATAGCCTCCCTCCCTCCCTCCCTCCCTCCTTTTACACATCAAAATGGTAAAAGCATATTCCCAAATGATATATTTCTAATAATTTTTATGTGAAATAATGTGCTTTCTACGTATACTTTAATGTATTGGAATGGGGAAGCCGGCAACATTCTCTTTCCGTCTTTAATAGAGAAACATGGTATCTTGATTTCATGTTGTTGTTGGCAGTTCCTTTTGCAACCTTCTAGTCACTTCGTTTGCATTGAGATACTTGTTTTGTGTGGCATTAACACATCCTCTTTAATATTCATATCATCCATGCTTTGTTGGGGCCTGGAAAACACACAGCTAATTTGCCATTTTTTTAGTTTTAAAATGGTCATGATCATATGCCTTCTTCCGAGAAAGATTGGAGTATTGAAAAACATAGAAGCTATTTATAGTAATGGGTTTTGGTTTTTTTGAGTTCGATTCAGGACTATCAAAGTTAGTAGTCAGGATGCAGACTATTGGGCTATTGTGTCCTGCCATAGATGGAACAAGCCCCAAAAATATCCCAGATTGGAAGACTCTGCGCAGCTATTACTGGCACTCTTATTTATCAATATAAACTTTTTTCAGTTGACAGTGGACCATTGTTGTATCTTTCTTCTTAACTGTCTATTTGTAGGCCACGAATTAAAAGGTTAGAATTGTCCATTCAAGGAGATTTTTGGGTCATGGTCCATCCATGCCTCCATGATGATGTAAATGGATTAATGGTCTGGACTTACTGGACCCCACTTCTTCAAACTTGAAACCCTGAGGCCTGAGTATGCTTGTGCAAAGCTGCTGATTCCTCTTTCTTCACATTTTCATCCTCGGAAGCATAACAAACTGATGTCATATTCTTCTTTACGTTTTAGGTCCACAAAGAACTTCAAGACACTATTGCACAATTGGAAGCAATTCGCTATGAAGTCCGAAGCCTATCAATCATGAATCCTGGGCCATTGACAAGGAGGCTAATGGATGGCACAGATCATGCATTGTCTACAAATGGTATGATCAACCTTGCTAGGCCTGAAGTTTTATGTAACTGAACTATCCATTTCTCATATTGCAAGTATTCCACCTTCCATCCAGTGTTTTCTGCCTACACACGTGGATTTCTAAACTGATTTTCTTTAATAGGAAAAAATATCACTGTGAAACTTGATGAAGAGCAGCGGGCAATAGACACCATCTCTAAGGTTTGGCTTGGCCTTTTATATTTATAAAACATATTTCTTTTCAGGGTAATGTTGTTTTCACACTCTAAATTCGATACCATGTTAACAGGGGTAATTTGATCATTTAAATTCTTCCTGTGAGTGCTCCATTGGGGGCCTATTTACTTCAAGGGGTGGAAATATCAATCAGTTTTTATATAAAGTCCCTTGCATCTAAAATTATTTTATTTTGCATGTATGCATCTCCAGGATCAAAATGCAGCTAGTGTAAGTTCAGCTAGTCTGCATAGCCAAGCAGTGGCATATGCAAGATTGGCTGAATCCTCAACTCTAAAGGCTGCCTCCTTAAACAGTGGTGAAGATGTAGAGAAGCTCAATGGTCTTTTCCCAGTTCTTCCTGTGTCTGCTGAAAGCACTGGTTTACTACCAAATTGCCACAGTAATTACCTTTTCTCATAATCAGTTACTAATCTAATATTTCCACCTCATATTACTCCTTTTTTTATTTATTATTTATTTTTTAATACTCCTATTGTATTTAAAAACTCAATCAAGGGATTTACACATTCGGGTGGGGGCTGACAAAAAGATGGCTCCCACCTATCATCCTCATATTACTCCTTGTTTTCCCAGTTGCTTGTGCTGTTGGATATATGGCAATTTGCAACACATGCATGATTCTATCATCATGGAGAGAAAAAAGAAAAAGAAAAGATGCAACCGATGCATTAAGTATAAACTTTTGTAAATTCAAACTCGAAAAGGATCTTTCTGATTCTCGAAGAATGAAGGGCAAAGGGATTGATCTAGAAAGATCTCTTGTTCTTATTATAATTATAAGATCATGATTTGATTTGCACATTTTGGTGTTTCCCCCTCATGTAGTTGCCGGCCTCCTTCCCCAGCCCCCCTCCTTCGTTGTTTCTGGCTAAGCATCTTTTGGTGGAGGAAAGGAGGCGACTAGTCGCTTTTGGCGAAGCAGCGAGTTCATGTGCAAGTGAATGAACGAGCCAAATTATGAATGGATCAAGCAGATCCCAAATAGATGGGACAGCGCTATGATATGATGGAAGATCATAGTACTTGCTAATTTTGATAAATGAAGAGAGCTCCTTCTCTAGGAGGTGTGCGTGGACTTCACGAATTCTTCTGAATTGAATGCCATCTGATAGCAGTCTCAATTTGAATTCTTTAGGAAATGCTGATTTGAAATATGAAACAAAACAATCACAGATATCCTCCTTTTGAGACGGCATGCTTTTGGTGATTATGTTGTTGGAAAATTTGGAAAAAGATTGTAATGCAGGGGCATTTTCACACCGGGCTCGAGTGGGGTTGCCTATGGGATGCAGGGGCACACTTGGGGTGGGCGGCCCGTGTGAGGCAGGCCTCACCCGTGTGAGGCGGTACCCATGTGATTTCGGGCCCACGAGGGGGGTTCGGCCGAGGTCCTAACCCAGAGATGTGGGGCCTGGGCTATATGAGATAAAGGGATTGATTCGTCATTTCTAATAGTTCGAGCTTTCAGAGCAAGTGGTTAATTGTCTTGCATCAAATTGGTATAACAGTGGGAGGTCTCGTGTTCGAGACTCCTCACCGGTGGTGATTAATGCAGGGGCATTTTCACACCGGGCTTGAGTGGAGTTGCCTGTGGGATGCAGAGGCACACTGGGGGTGGGTGGCCCGTGTGAGGCAGGTGGCTCATTTGAGGCGGTACCCATGTGATTTGGGGTCGATGAGGGGGGTTTGGCTGAGGTCCTAACCCATGAGATGTGGGGCCTGGGCTATGAGATAAGGGGATCGATTCACCATGCTCTAACAATTCGAGCTTTTAGAGCAAGTGGTTAATTGTCATGCATCAGATTGGTTTCTTGGAAACCTAGTTTTCTATCTTTTGGAGGGTGTGCCACTCTTATAAAATCTTCTTGTGCAATCTTGCCGTCTATTACTTAAACTTTTCAAGATTCCATGCCCGGTGGTGAAAAGCCAAGAAAAAAAATCCAAAGAAACTTTCCATGGAAAGGTAGGGGAGAAAGGCTTTAGTATCATTTGTTAAAAGAGGAGATGTTCAAAGATACAAGAATGAAGGTGTGTTGGCAATGGGAAGATCAGCGAGAGGAAATGGGTCCACCTCTATGAGAGGTGATTTTTAGTTGTAAAAATAAGGCACTATGGATACCATAAAAGTGAGATGGGTTGGTGTCTGGGGGTTGGGAGATGAGCCCATGGGGAACTGGGATGTGGAAGATCATAGCTAAGGCAAGAGATGATTCTTTTCATGGGAGGAAGGATCACCTTCAAAAAGGGTGTGAGAGTGTTTCTGGGAGGATGCATTGTTGGGAAATGAACCTTTGGGAGGAGGGAAATTTCTTTGGCAAATGCTCCCAAGTGCATTTGGAAAGAATGGAATGGTTGTATTTTTTATATTTTTTTTTATGATCAAGATCAATCAAAGCTTTATCATTGGGTGGGGCCTAGCTCGTGATGAGTTCCATGGACTAGCGACCTCGGACCTCTCTTCCAATTGGAAAGTGCTAATTCTTTCAAACATCCAAGAAAAGCCACTAGCCTGAGGGTTTTTTTTCTTTTTCTTTTTCCAAATCAGTTGGTTGTTTGGAGGTTAAATTTCGTTGGTTTTCTTCTCCGGTGGGCTCATATTGAATGGGAGGTATACTTAGAGATGGTTAGAGGCATATGTTAATATTGGGTTTTCCGGTCTGGTGGGGGATTGCAACCATGTGAAAGCTAAATATGGGGCAATCCTAAAGGGCTATGAATCTTCTCCAACTCTTTCCCGGGCCCATTAATTTTGGAGGGATATTGTTTGAGTGTTTTGAATTGGTGTTCATGGAAATTTTGCAACCTTGTAAATTGGGTTTCATCTTTCATGAAATTAAGGATTTTTTGGTCATCATGAACATTTCGCTTTCCTTAATTGTGAAGGTTTCTAATCCATCCACTCTTGTTTTGCAAGAGAGAGGTTGCCATGGTCTTCATCTTTTATTGGGTCTTTTCTCTTTCTTTCTTTCTTTCTTTCTTTCTTTCTTTTTTGTTTTGTTTTGTTTTTTTTTTTTTTTCAATAAATTTTATTGTTTCTCATTAAAAAAGGAAAAAGTGCATGCATGTAGGGGTGTCAATGGGCTGGGCTCGGGCCTGAAAAAATAGAATTTTGAATAGGCCCAGCCCGAAACGGTTCAAAATCCAGGCCAAGACCTACCCCTGGCCCGGTCCGGCCCATTGACAGCCCTACATACGTGCATGTATTTTTCCAATGCACCAGTTACGTGCACTATCTTGTATCATTTTATGTATCTCTAAAGAAAACGAATTTGCAGATGATGCAAAAGGATCGGATATCATGCTAGAAGCAATAGTGGAAGCAGAAGTGGCACACAATGCCCAACACTTTTTTGCACAACCCGAAAATCAAATACCAAGTGAATGAAAGGGTAACATCCTCAGTCTATCTAGTAAGTTTAAAATTGCTCTTTTCCCCTGAATTGGTATGGTAATTTACTAGGAATAAGAAAAATGAGATGGAAGAGAGAACGCAAGGGTTTGCTTGAAATAGGTGGTAAAAGTTCTCTGTACCCTTATTATATTTTTCTATGACCCTTGCAGAGCAATATACATCTACTAGATAAGAAATCTAGCTGGCTTTCCCTTGAGATGGGTTGCAATTGCTGATTTACCTTTTGGTCAGGAAATAAGAAACAGTTGACGGGACTACCTTTAATGCACTAACACAATAATGGACACATGGCATAATTCCGTCAACAATTTGATGCTAATAAGTCTAGATGCATCAATTTTTGAACAAGAATCTGTTGATTTTAAGACATTATCTCCATGAGAATACTGGTTAGTTACATCTCCAAGGAAATATGAGGCATGGAAATAGGTCTAATTTGAAGCCTTTCCAACCTGTCTGTTTCCAACCAGGTTTGAAGTGCAATTAAGTGATCACACACAGACCAATAAAACACCTGTGCAGGAACTTCCAATTTGCTCGAATGTGCGTAATCCAATATTGCGAAAAAATTACGCATGAAAATGACAAATGACTAAACAAACCTAATGCTTTATTGAAAGCCTAGGTTATGTTAATACATGTTTGATGACTCAAGTACCCACTCACAGAATGCAAGATTGAAGACAAAAGAATTTGTTATTCCCTATTTCACGTATAGAAACCGAGGTTTTTGATGGGGACATCTCGCGCACACGCACGCCCCCCCAACGCACGTACGCAAGGAGGAGGAGGGCCCCACCATCGATCTGGATCGATGACAACATCCATGGAGGGCCTCCTAGTTAGAGGTCTATGCTATGGTTCCTTGGAGTGGAACCGATCATCATGTGGATCCCACCATTGTACCTCATGATCGTGGCCCACTACCCTAGATGATCTAGGACTTTGAGTTTTGCTTATTATCGTTATTAGGAACATCATGAACGGTTTAGATTACTTTGATTAGTTGTTATTTTTGTTACTTCGTCTCTAAGTAATAATGTGCGCACATGGCTCGGCTTTTGGGGTATAGGGTTTTCTTACAAATAGGCAACCCTTTGTGTTTTTTTTTCTAATTGAAGATTATTAATCAAATTCCGCGTTTTCCTGCTTATCTAATTCTCTGAGTTGTGGAAATCTAATCGGGTGCGAAACTCTCCTTTTTTCGAAGGGCTAACTATTGTGGTGCGAAGCCACATCCATCTCAAATCACCCCCACCTCCTACCCTCAATATTCAACATCTCCCACAACCATCCCATCTCCAAATCCATCACTTTTTGAAGCTAATATTTCCTCTACAGCAGATTTGCAGAATCAGGCCCTACAGGATGGCTGAAACTTCGGCGGAGCACCGTGCACAAACCGGACATCTGATCGGCCCGAAACTTGGCGTGAAGGTGGACCTCCCCTAGCCGAAAAGACCCAAGTTGGCCGATTTCAGATTTGTGGGTCTCACACACGTGCAGCTAGGATCCCACGCACGTGCGTCTGGGCCTAGCCACTATCCACACGCGTTGATCACCTCGGGTTTGTCTCTCTTCTATTTCACTCATCTCTCACCTTATTTCCCTAACCTTAACCGTAGATAATCCTAAATTCCAAGTTTTATTCCACTTTTGCAAACCCTAGCTAGAGAGGTAGGTCAGGCAATTCCATTTTGAGAGCCGAGTTGCCTCAGGTTTTGGAAGCCCCATAGAAGCCTAGATAGCACTTGTGGAGGCATAGGCCATTGATCACCCATCATCAAAAGCGGGGTAAGTTAGGTCGGGCTTTCCCGATTTGAAACATGTGAATCCCTTGGATTGGGAAATAATCCTTTGCATGTGTGTATTAATCTACTCTTCTTTGAGCATTGTTTAGTCTATAA
Source organism: Magnolia sinica (assembly GCF_029962835.1). Taxonomy (NCBI): domain Eukaryota; kingdom Viridiplantae; phylum Streptophyta; class Magnoliopsida; order Magnoliales; family Magnoliaceae; genus Magnolia; species Magnolia sinica. The sequence goes on along the minus strand of NC_080582.1, from coordinate 26,858,360 downwards.
TTTTAAATCGTTCCATAGAAGCCTAGATTCCCCTTGTTGAATGCTTGACTTTATGTGGGATGTGGAATTTTTTGTGATTGTTTTAAAATTAGTATGATCTAAAGCCTAAAATCTTGCATATCATATTTAATTTTTATGTACTGCATCAAATTTGGTATCAAAGCTTAGGTTTTTCATAGGGGATTGCATTGCATGTTTAGGGTTTAGTCTACTCACGTTTATTTTGCATTAAATCTCATCATATAGGGTTGTTTAGGACCCATCATTCAACGCATGGACTGCTGAATTTTCTGTTGTCAGAAAATCCCCAATTTTCATGGCTGAATTTTCTGTTAACAAACTATTTGGGTAGTTATGTTGCTAGAATTTTAATAGTGGTGTAGTTTCCCTCATATAGAGTCCTATAGGATCATTTAGTCCCATTTAGGCACATATAGTTGCATTAGAGGATCTTTGAGTGAGTGGTTGTATGCTTATTGGTCGTGGTTTTGGTTTGCACCCTACACTAAACATGGAGCAATTGCAAGAATCCGTGAACGACCTAACTCGACAGTTTGAGTCTTTGGGTAGGTGATTGGAACAACGTATTGACCAACGCTTGGATCAACTTAATGTGCTTGTTATCCAACTAGAAACCACCATTAAGGTAGATGCCCAATTGCAAGCAGGTGGTCAAGAGGATAGACCAAGGAATGGAGGTGGCTAAAGAAACGATCATGGACGCACACCGGTGCACCCACCCCACGAGGGACATCAGGATCATTATGACCCAGATGCGCAACTCCTCAAGGGAGTTAGAGTAGATGCCCCTACGTTTGATGGCCATTTGGACCCTAAAACTTTTTTATATTGGCTTGCGGATATGGACCATTATTTTGAGTGGTATGACATGTCGGATGCTCGTCTGGTCCGATTCGCCAAGATGAAGCTTGTGGGCCAAGGAAAGGTTTTGGGCTACTGTTGAGCGAAATAAAAAAAGGTCGAGGGAGCCCCCAATAGTCCATTGGGGAGAAATGAAAGAAACTCTTAAGGAGAAATACCTCCATTTCTCTTATCACTTGAGGTTGGTTGAGGAATGGTAGTCTCTTCGACAAGGTTTCATGAGTGTGACGGAATACATTGAGAAGTTCGAAGAGTACTTGACTAGGTGTGAAGTTGATGAGGATCCCATACTCTCTTGCTCGATTTAAGACGGGCCTCCGTTCTAACATTAGTAGAGAGTTGCTCGCCAAGGATATAGACACTCTTGAACAGTTGTATCAAGTAGTGTTGGAGGTTGAGCAATACCTCAAACATCTGTGGGAAGGCGGTTTGAGTTTCGCGATTTTGGTGCCAAGGCCAACCCTTCTGGGGCTAAGCCTAGCACTGGATACCAAAACAAACCATCCAGCAGTTATCAGTCTAGGCCCAAGGATGATAAGGGTAAAAGAATTGTCGGGTCTAGCTCGCGCAGAAGTGATGCAACTAGGTGTTTTAGATGTTAGGGGTTTGGTCACTTTACCCACCAATGCGACACGAATGAAGGCACCAAGGTGCTCCTTATTGATGGGCAAGTAGAAGTAGTGCCCCCGGAAAGTGACTGTGAGGAGGAAGAGTATGAGTCATTAAAGACCCCTAGTGATGAGGAAGAGGGAGCACAAGAGTCTGCGACCCCGACAGTTGTGCGTTGCGCCTTTGCCTAAGCAAAGAATACCGACGATTGACGCCGCAACACGATCTTGTATACGTATACAAAGCGTGGTGATAAGAGTTGCAAGATGATCGTGGATAGTGATAGTTGTGCCAACGTGGCATCAACTGACACTGTGAACCGTTTAGGCTTGAAGCTCGAAGCCCATCCTCAACCCTATAGAGTGTCTTGGGTTGATGAGACTTCCATTCCAGTCTCGCACTGTTGTCTTGTTCCTATTCAGTTTGGGATCATATAAAGACACACTTTGGTGTGATGTTCCCATGGATGTTGGCAATATTATTTTGGGTAGGCCCTGACTCTGTGACAGAGATGTCACCATATTTGGTCGTTCAAATGTGTGTACATTCTGGTTTGAGGGCAAGAAAGTCAAGCTAAATCCACCTTCATGCCCAAGAACACGATTGGAAAGGAGTCCACCGCAAAGTGGTGTGAGTGGCTCGAAGGAAGTGAAGGAGTCAAAGTCCAAGTCTAAGCCTCTTCATATTCTAAATGCCAAAGACTTTGAGCGAGAGACTGAGTCAGACTCGGTGGTGTACGCCCTTGTGGCTAGGGTGAGTGCACCAGAGGCTAGTGTAGAGTTACCCACTGAAGCAATTTCGGTAGTGGACGAGTTCCGTGATGTCTTTCCTGAGGATCTACCGAATGAACTTTCCCCTATGAGGGATATACAACATGCCATTAATTCAGTCCCTGGGGCGACTCTACTAAACCTCCCTCATTATAGAATGAACCTAAAGGAGTATGCAAAGTTGAAAAGACAGATTGATGAGATACTAGAAAAGGGTTTCATTCGAGAGAGCATGAGCCTGTGCCGTACCTGCCCTTCTTATACCTAAGGATGACACATGGAGAATGTGTTGATAATAGGGCCATCAACAAAATCACAGTCAAGTATCGGTTACCCATACCATGTCTTGATGACATGTTGGATATGATGGTCAACGTTAATCTTCTCAAAAATTGACATGAAAAGTGGTTATCACCAAATCGGTGTACGCCCTGGTGATGAGTGAAAGACAGCCTTTAAGACAAAGGATGGGCTATATGAATGGCCAGTCATGCCTTTTGGGTTGGCTAATGCCCCATGTACTTTTATGCGTGTGATGACCCAAGTGTTGAGGCCCTTCATGGGGAAGTTCTTGGTCGTCTACTTTGATGATATCTTGATTTATAGCATGACCAAGAAACAACACTTCAACCATTTGAGATAAGTTTGTGGGATCCTTAGAGCCGAGAAGTTGTACGCTAGCCTAAAGAAGTGTGCGTTCATGTCTAGTAGTGTTATTTTCTTAGGTTTTGTTGTATCATCTGATGGCGTGTCGGCGAATCCCGAGAAGGTCAAAGCCATTGTCAATTGACCTAAACCCCGCAATATTCACAAGGTGCGTAGCTTTCATGGCTTGGCCACCTTCCATAGGCGGTTCATTCGAGGTTTCAATTCCATTATGGCTCTCATCATGGATTGCACAAAAAAAGGAGAGTTTCAATGAACGAAGGCAACCTCGAAAGTCTTTAAGGACATAAAGGTCAGGATGACCGAAGCTCCAGTCATGCGACTTCCGAATTTTTAAAAAGCTTTTGAAGTCGCATGTGACGCGTTAGGAGTCGACATAGGAGGAGTACTTGGTCAGAAAGGGTACCCTGTCGCATTTTTTAGTGAGAAACTGAATGAGGTGAAGCAAAAATACTCCATCTGTGACAAAGAATTCTATGCGGTAGTGCAATCACTACGTCACTGGCGTTATTATCTATTGCCGTAAGAATTCGTCTTGTTCTCAGATTACGAGGCCTTGAGATATTTGAACTCTCAGAAGAAATTAAACCCTAGGCACGTCAAGTGGGTCCAATTCCTTCAAAGAGTACACTTTTGTGCTTAAGCACAAGGTCGACGTAAAGAATAAGCCTGCTGACGCGTTGAGTCGTCGAGTCGTGTTACTCAATTCCATGGGTGTTGAAGTCATGGGCCTCGAGCGTGTCAGAGCTGATTATTCTGAGTGCCCAGATTTTGTAGTTGTGTACGCGTTGTTGTTAGAGAGTCCGTCAGAAGCGAGTAGTGAGTATTTGATTTTAGATGGATATTTGTTTAGGAGTGATCGCTTATGCATACCATGCACCTCCTTCCGCGATTTTCTTGTCTGGGAGTTACATTTAAGAGGGGTCTCAGGTCATTTTGGTCGAGATAAGACCATTGCCCTAGTGGAGGATAGGTTTTATTGGCCAAGCATCAAGCGAGACGTGTCCAAAATTATAGGACAATGTCGTACTTGTCAACTGGCAAAGCAGAAAATGCAAAATATGAGACTATATACACATTTGCCAGTTCCATTCATCTTGTAACGTGTAACGGTTGCCACCGTTACCTTTACCTAACGGCCTTTACGGCACACCATGCCTAAGATTCATTCTTTGCCTTGATGATTCTTGAGCATCAAATCCAAGCTTTTAACATTCTTTTCAATCCAAGCTCTTATACTCACCTCGCAATACAAACATGTATAAAATGTACCCATTAAGCATTATCATGTTCATAAAACCAAGATATAAATAGGGGGAAATATGCAATATTTGACACTCAACACACCCCCTAACCAGCATTTTGCTAGTCCTGAGCAAAACATGCGTAACATGATAAAATATACTCACCTCGAGCATCAAATCCAAGCTTTTAACATTCTTTTCAATCCAAGCTCTTATACTCACCTCGCAATACAAACATGTATAAAATATACCCATTAAGCATTATCATGTTCATAAAACCAAGATATAAATAGGGGGAAATATGTAATATTTGACACTCAACACACCCCCTAACCAGCATTTTGCTAGTCCTGAGCAAAACATGCGTAACATGATCTTCAATTCTCAATGTTCAAACCTTTTTTAGAAAACAATCTTTTGTGTAAACAAGTATGAATGAGTATAATTCAAAGAAGCGAGAGTGAAATTTGAAAACCTAGAGCCGAATCAAACGAACAATTAATCAAATAGGTTCCTTATCAATAACTTAGAAGCATAAGTTCATATATCAAGTTTTTCTAATGTGCTCAGTGAATTCCAACTTACTTTCCATAAAAATACTATCGTTTCATGATGTTAGCCATGCTCATCACTTCAAGATGAATAATCAAGCGCTGATTCCGAACTTATCCCCTTTTTATTCTTTTTCTAGTTTTTGATTTTATATCGACGGTTACTTTTATTCATTCATTCTTTTTATTCTTTTCCAATCTTTTCATCATATATGACCTTTTTGTCGATCTCTCTGTTTTTTAACTGGTTCTTTCATATTTTAAGGTGTATAAAATTCTCCCGACTCAATTATTAACATCTATTAATGATTCACATACCAACAATCATAAATTTTAGCATTATGCATAGAAGGTGAATTGAACATGTCTTGTGATTTAAATCAACATGATATTCAAACTTTCTCTTAATCAATTCAATGAAAGAACTTAAATGATAGTCTACTTCAAATGATCAAACTCCAACAATTCAAAATTCAATCTCTATCTTATCATCATACTCAAAGCATTCTTAATTACTCAAACTTTTGTATCCCAAATAGTTCTTTAACTTTAAAAATTAAAAATTTTCAAAAATTTTTGCTCAAAGACTAAAAAAACACTGATTAGTTTACCTAATCCACACCCCCCAACTTAAAAGCTATATTGTCCTCAATGTAAAAGATATAAGCATGCAATGCACATGAGGTAAAGAAAAGAAAGGAGTGATGGAAAGGTAGTACTTGAAGAAGGAGAATTGAAGCTTTTCCGAAGTTCTCAACATGTAGATTGGTTACCATGAAGACTAAACTTATTGAAAAACAAACTATCCTAATCCTAAATTTTATGAAAGCAATAAACCTAATTACACATCCATCAGACTAAGAGGTCAATCCTGATACAAAGGATCCATCAAAGGTATGGACATATCCTCTGAATCAAACTTCTCAACAAATGGTTTTAGTCGATGTCCGTTTACTTTGAAAGCATTGCCATTCGTCGGGTTCTTTATCTCGACGGCCCCATGAGGATAAACATTCGTAATAGTGAAAGGACCGGTCCAACGAGATCGAAGCTTACCCGAAAAAAGATGTAACCGATAATTATACAAAAGGACTTTTTGACCAGGTGTGAATGATTTCCGAAGGATGTTCCGGTCATGAAATACCTTCAACCTGTCTTTGTAAATTCTCGAGTTCTCGTAAGCGTCGTTCCGAATTTCTTCGAGTTCATTTAATTGAAGTTTGCGCAGCTAGCCAATGTTGTCCAAGTTAAAATTCAAATTTTTGATAGCCCAGTAGGCTCTATGTTCCAACTCTACAGGCAAGTGGCAAGCTTTCCCATAGATAAGTCTGAAGGGGGACATTCCAATGGGGGTCTTAAAAGTTGTACGGTAAGCCCGTAAAGCATCGGTCAAACGGATTGACCAATCCTTATAGTCAGGGTTAACCGTTTTTTTCAAAATTTGTTTGATTTCCCTGTTGGAAATTTTAGCTTGCCCACTTGTTTGCGAGTGGTATGGAGTTCTCACCTTATGAGAGATGCCATATTTCTTCATTAAGTTCTCAAATGGCCTATTACAAAAGTGTGAACCTCCATCACTAATAATGGCTCGAGGCGTTCCAAATTGGGAAATGATGTTTTCTTTTAAGAATTTAATGATTGTTCTATGATCATTATTCCGGCACGGGATCGCTTCGACCCACTTAGTGACATAGTCTACTACCAACAATATGTAGATGTTTTCAAAGGATTGGGGGAATGACCCTATGAAATCAATGCCCCAACAATCAGATGCTTCAATGATAAGAATTGGGTTTAGTGGCATCATATTTCGAAGGGACAATTCTCTCAATTTCTAACAATGCTCACAAGCTTTGCAAAACTCATGAGTATCTCTGAACATAGTGGGCCAGTAAAAGCCGCACTGCAGAATTTTGGCCGTGGTCTTTTTAGTAGAAACGTGATCACCACAGGCTTGAGAATGACAAAAGGAGATAACACTTTGATGTTCATTATCTGGCACACATCTCCTTAGAATTTGGTCCGTGCAATATTTAAATAGATAAGAATCATCCCAAAAAAACTTATGTACCTTGGCGAAGAAATTTTTCTTATCTTGCGCAGTCCAATATTGCGGCATGAAACCTGTGGCAAGATAATTTGCAACGTCAGCAAACCAAGGTAATTGGGAGAGGTTAAACAATTGTTCGTCAGGAAACTTGTTGTTTATCAGTGTCTGCTCAAGGGAATGAGGGAGATCAAGCCTGGAGAGATGGTCAGCCACTACGTTTTCTACTCCATTTTTGTCTCGTATTTCTATGTCGAATTCTTGGAATAGAAGGATCCATCTTATTAAGCAAGGCTTAACATTATTCTTAAAAAGAATGTACTTAAACGCTGCGTGATCAGTGTAAATGATTATCTTGGATCCAATCAAGTAGGACCTAAATTTGTCTAAAGTGAACACTATGGCTAAAAGTTCCTTCTCCGTAGTAGAGTAGTTCACTTGAGCAGAATTTAGAGTTCTACTCGCATAATGAATTACATAGGGCTTCTTCTCTTTTCTCTGGCCTAACACCGCCCCAATAGTATAGTCAGACGCATCACACATTGTCTCAAAAGGTATGCTCCAGTTGGGTGGCTGCATGATAGGAGCGGTAGTCAACATGCCCTTGAGCTTAGTGAAAGCTTCTTGGCATTGCTTAGTCCACTCGTATGGTAAATCCTTTTGAGGGAGATTACATAAAGGACGAGAGAGATGACTAAAGTCCTTTATGAATCGTTTATAAATCCGGCATGTCCTAGAAAGGACTGCACGTCATGTACGCTTTTGGGTGGAGGTAGGTTAGAGATAAGATCAATTATAGCCTTGTATACCTCAAAAACTTGATGAAATTATATGTTCGAGAACAATTCCCTTGGGAATCATGAAATGACATTTCTCCCAATTCAAAACCAAATTCTTTTCCTCGCATCGCTTCAGCACATTTTTAAGATTTTCCAATCAGTCGTTGAAGGATAGACCAAAAATAGAGAAGTCATCCATGAAGACCTCTAAATATTGCCCCACCATGTCAGAACAAATACTCAACATGCATTACTAAAAAGTGGCGGGGGGCATTACATAATCTAAATGGCATCTTTCAGTAAGCAAATGTGCCAAAGGGACATGCGAATGTTGTCTTTTCTTGATCTTCAAGGGCTATCTCTATCTGATTGTAGCTCGAATACCCGTCAAGGAAATAGTAGTAAGAGTGACCAGCTAGCCTTTCCAAAATTTGATCAATGAAGGGCAAAGGAAAGTGGTCATTCCTTGTGATGGTATTCAACTTCATGTAGTCAATGCACATTCTCCAACCAGTAGTGACTCTAGTTGGCACGAGTTCATTGTCGACATTGGCTACGATGGTGATTCCGGACTTCTTGAGAACTACTTGAGTTGGACTCACCCATTGACTGTCGGATATAGGGTATATGATACCCACATCTAACAATTTAAGTACCTCAGTCTTAACCACTTCCTTCATGTTTAGATTTAGTTGACGTTGTGGTTGCCGGGAGGTTTTCCATTATCCTTAAGATGAATGCAGTGAGTACAAATCAAGGGGTCAATTCCCTTGAGGTCTGCGATCGACAATCCAATGGCTCTTTTATGCTTAATGAGAGTGGAAATAAGCACTCCTGTTCTTTCTCGAGGTGGGAAGAAATCACCACCGGGTATGTCTCATCTTGACCTAAATAGACATATTTAAGATTAGCAAACAAAGGTTTTAGGTCAAACTTTGGTGCTTTGAGGCTAGACGGTAGAGGCACTACATCGGTTCAGGGCAATTTCTCAAATTGTGGCCTCCACCGGTTAACTTCAAGTACTGGCATAGCATCGAGCATGACATCTATCTCCCTAATCATGTCATCATCTAAATTAGAGGAGTGGGCCAAGCACGTCTCTAGAGGGTCAAAGTATAGAGTCAAAAGTGTTTTATCTTCCACGAAAGAATCTATCAAGTTAATGTCGTGGATATCATCAACATCGTCTGACTGTTTGCTCATGCTGAAAATGATATTGAGCTCCAATGTCATATTTCCAAAAGATAAATTCATAATTCCATTCCTACAATTAATGATTGCATTTGAAGTAGCAAGGAATGGACGACCAAGAATGATGGGAATTTGAGTGCTCATATCTACGATGAGTTGAGTATCTAAGATAATAAAGTCTACTGGATAGTAGAATTTATCAACTTGGACCAACACATCCTCAATCATCCCTCTCGGTACACGAACTGAACGAATAGCAAGTTGTAATGTGGTCCGGGTGGGTTTTAATTCACTTAGACCCAATTGTTCGTATACCGAGTAGGGGATTAGATTTACACTTGCTCCCAAGTCACGAAGTGCATGCTCAATCTAGTGATTCTCAATTATACAGGTGATAGTTGGGTTATTAGGATCTTTATATTTTTGTGACACATCTTACATGAGGATGACACTTACCTTTTCTGTCAGAAAAATTTTCTTTTAAATGTTTTGCCGTCTTTTGGTAGTGTATAAATCTTTTAGAAATTTGGCATATGAAGGAATTTGTTTAACAACATCTACTAGAGGAATGTTGACGTTTACTTGTTTTAACACCTATAGAATATCCTGTGAGTTAGCTAGACGTTTTGGTGCAATCGGCTTACTTTGAGGTTCCGGTTCTAACCCATGTGGAGCATTGCTAGGTCTATCATTCTCAGCTTCTTCCAGGTCCTTAGGCTTTTCAGCCCTCACCAGAATAGTTTTGTCAATAATCTTCCCACTCTTAAGAGTGATGATAGACTTAACCTACTCCATCCGATTTGAAGAGCTTCGGTCACTTATTTCATATTGTTGTTTTGGATTGGGGAGAGGCCGGGCCAGAAGGATCCCTTTCTCCCCAATTGAATTTTTTGTCTTAAGCCCTTGTATGGCCTTTGTAAGGTCTTAAAAGACTTATAGCATACCCTGATTAAAAAGCTCTTGATTTTGAATATGTTTTAAGATCGGATCCTCTTGAGGTTTCCTTTGGTTCAGAAATTGGTTAAGGATCCCTTGAGGAGTAGCAGTTTGTGTATTCCTCCAACTGAAATTTGGATGTTTCCTCCAACCTGAGTTATATGCATTTGAGGTGGTTCCATTGAAAGGTCTTTGGTAGTTGTTTATGGCATTTGATTGCTCATTCAATATCTCTTGAAAAGTAGGAATTGTTGGACAATTCTCAGTTGTATGTATGTTACAAGCACAAATACCACAAACAACTTCCGCAGCCTTTTCGGGTTCTACCTTCTTAAGTTCCATGGCCTCGACTTTTCTTGTGAGTTTGGCCAATCTTGCATTTACACCTTCCTCTTTTAAGACATAAATTCCTCCCCTTTCCTTTGATTGAGTAGGCTTAGAAATGGTAGTTCTTGAGGAGGTATCCCATGATCGCTCATTTTCAGCGAATTTATCAAAATAATCTTATGCATCATCGGCTTCCTTGTTCATGAATTCTCCATTACATATCATCTCCATAAATTGGCGCATGGATGAGGTCAATCCCTCATAGAAAAAGCTTGTTATACGCCATGTTGTGGACATGAATTTATGAGATCCTTAAATCGCTCCCAACATTGGAAGGTCTCATCTTCTTTTTGTGCAAAATTCATGATTGCTTTCCTTAAGGTATTCGTTTTGTGATATGGGAAAAACTTTTTAAGGAACTCCCTTGTTATCTCAGCCCATGTGCCAATGGACCAAGGTCTTAAGGAATGTAACTACGACTTAGCCTTTTCTTTCAAAGAGAAAGGGAATAATTTCAGTCTTACCCTGTCCGCAGACACATTTGGGAAGTGTAATGTAGATATTATCTCATCAAACTCTTTCATATGCAAGCACGGACTTTCAAATTCTAGCTCATGAAACTTAGGAAGGAGTTGAATCACCCCCGGTTTAACATCCACAGTTCTTGCATTCAATGGAAATATCATGCAGGAAGGTGTACTCACCCCTGTAGGTTGTAAATAATCTCGTAAAGTACGAGGCAGGGTGCATTATGCACCTCGTTTTCATCTTGAACTTCCTCAACTGGTGGTTGAGGTTGAGGTTGATTTGCAACCATTACTTCTACTAACTTAGAGGATCTTAAGTGGTGTTTAATCCAGTGATGGATAGGCAACCCCTCAACTAATCCTCCTTCACTCAAGAGACGAAGAGTGTTATCACGGACCCACTTGGACATGAAACACTCTTAGCCCTCAAATTTAGAATCTAACCTAGGATCTAAAAATTTAAAATTAAAGCAAATAAGAAATCTAAAAGAAAGAGGGTTAGAATGAAGTTACCAGATAAGAGTTGCTAGGTTAGGATCCTACAAAATAGAGAACAATGTTAGTTTATAAAAACAATTTCAGGAAGAATCTTAACCTAAAAACATAACAGAAAAATAAACCCTAATCTTAAGCTAATTCTAATACCAATTAATCTCGGAAAAACGCAGCCGTAGTCCCCAGCAACAGCGCCAAAAACTTGTTCACAACCCCAAGTATAGGGTCGCAATGTAGTAATAATTTTGGTGAGACCGAGGTCGAATCCACAGGGACTAATCTTGTACGTATTCTGAAAGTAATTAGAACTAGAACTAGAAAAATATCTAAATCTAAATCCAGAATATAAGGAAGTAATTGTGAAAGGGATTTTAATAATCAAAAGGGAACTAGGGTGCCAAGGATCCACTTGTAGTTATCACGATGCTACCTTGCTTGATTCAAGAAACACAATTGGATTTGGAGTCCTATTCTGATGGGGACATCATGCGCACGCGCGCATGCACACCCCATACGCACGTACATACGCAGAAGAAGGACCCCACCATCGATCTGGCTCGATGACGACGTCCAGAGAGGGCCTCCTAGCTAGAAGACAAGTTTTATTTCAAAAAAAGTGGGCCCGATAGTCAAGAAAAGCCCATCATGGGATCTCATGATCGTGACCCACTCGTCGGATTGATTTCGTATTTTAGGTTTTGCTTATTGTTATTATTTAGAACATCATGAATGCTCTAGATTTCTTTGTTTGGTTTTTATTTTAGTTTACTTCATCGTCAAGTAATAGGTTGCGCACATGGCGCGAGTTTTGGGGTATAGGGTTTTCTTATAAATAGGCACCCCTTGTAGCTTTTTTCATTTATTGAAGATTAATAAAAATTCTGTGTTTTCCTACTCTCTGAGTTGTGAAGCCTAATTGAGTGCGAAACCCTCCCTTCATCGAAGGGTTAACTACCGTGGTGCGAAGCCACATCTATCCCGATTCGCCCCATCCATTGCCATCTCTATTACCTATCTTCTATCATCCCTTTTTCTCATCTCACCCCATCATCTACACTTCGAATCAATCATCTGTTGTAACAATTCTCCTCCCCACAACAGAATTTCAGAATTTGACCTTACAAGAGGGCTGAAACTTCGGGGGAGCACCACGCACAAACCGTACATCGAATTGAACTGAGATTTGGGAGTTTTGGAGTTCAAGCCTGGCCGACCAAGGCCAAGGTGGCCTTTTTTTGAATAGTGGGCCCCACACACGTGCGGCCGGGATCACACGCGCATGCATCTAGGCCATTGTTGTTGTCCATGCGTGCGGTACTTTTCTAGTTCATCTCTCTCATCTCTTTCTCTCCGCTTTTACTCAAAATCCCTAAACCTAACCCTAAATCAATAAATTTTTCAATTTTATGCCCATTTTCTTACCTTAGGGTTCCCCGAATTGGAATTTTTAAATCCCTTGGATTAGGGACTGATTACTATGCATGTGTGGATGATTATTTCTTATCTTTGAGTATCGTTTGGTTCATAATTTTTATTGATCCAGCCCTATCATGTGTAGGCCTGGACCCGCATAGATTCCCCTTAATTGAATGTTTGGACTTTCATGTGGGATATGGAATTTGTGTAATTGTTTCTGAACTAACGTGATCTTAAGCCTAAAATCTCGCATATCATATTTAAATTTCATGTCATGCATCATAACCTATCTGATTGGAAGATAAATCATTCAAATCAAATCTGAACTTTTCATTGACCTAGCCACACACGATGGAGTATTGTGATGATTGGAAGGGATTCCATTACCCAACCATGCCCATGAGACGATAGTGAACAACAGGATTTACCAATCTCACAATCTTAAAATAGGAAAAGAAGATATTCAAAGCTATTACAACATCTATTGTAATTTGAGTCACAATAAATCATAGAAAACTGAAAATATTCTCTTAATATCAAACTAGAAATCAATAAGGTTCAACAAGAACAAGAATCAAAGCAAGAAAATTATCCCAACACGCTACAAGCTTCACCTCTTAGCCCTAGCTAAGAGGTTTAGCCAACTATAGACATGATTGGATCTACAACCACAAAAGAAAGCATTAAAAATAGAAAAGGAATGAAGAAAAACTCTTGGGAGGTTGCTCCACCCTTTTGCTCTGCTTCCCAAAACCTAATTCATGTTTAAAACTCCTAGGAAAACCCATATTTATAGCCTTGTCCATCTAAAATTGAAAAACCACCTCAAATTTACTCAGTCCGCATAACTCAGCGTAATGCCTTCGATGTCATTGAACAGTCCTTCGATGTCATCAAAGGGTGTTCGATCCATCGAGAATGTGTCTAGAGTGTTCCAGCGAGTTGCTCCAAAAATCAGCAAAAAGTTCGATGTCATCGAACAGGTCTTCGAGCAATCGAACAAGGCTTCGATGTCATCGAGAACTGCATCCAATAAGTCCAGCAACTAGACTTGATTTTCTGTAATTCTTCGATGTCATCGAACTGCTGTTGATGTCATCGAACAACCTTCGATGACATAGTGTGAATTTCTGCACTTTACACTTTCGACTTCCTTCCTTCTCCACTTGGTTTCTTTGGATCTTGGGGTCTCGAAATCTTCAATCTTGTTCTCCTAAGATCCATTTGTTGCCTTGGTGATTCTTGAGCATCAAATCCAAGCTTTTGACATTCTTTTCAATCCAAGCTCTTATACTCACCTCGCAATACAAACATGTATAAAATATACCCATTAAGCGTTATCATGTTCATAAAACCAACATATAAATAGGGGGAAATATGCAATATTTGACACTCAACAGAGGACATGAACAGCCATTAAACGTTAGATCTTCTGGCCTAAAATTGGGCCATTTCACTCCTCAAGTGCACCAGTATACAGAAGAATCTAACCTTCCTACAAAGAATGAAAGAGTTAAAAAAGTCTTTTTATTTTTATTTTTTAAATGGGTAATGATGATCTTATTAGAACTTTAGAATAGAATGAGGGAAGAAATCCACCATGCCCCATTTCACTCGTATAGAAATTGGCATTCGTACTCTTGGCAGAAACAGAATTACTCGAGGATAGGAAAACATCCAAGACTAACCTTAACCCCCTAATGCAATATTATAATATGAGAGGCAAACCTACAAACATGTGGAGCCCTGTCAGTCTATCAACATGCAAGGACACATGCCAATATCAGTATCGCACGCATGCAATATATGGGCATTCTATCGGATGCCCACTTGTACACAGAAGAAACATAGGGTTGGATTGATTTTTCTAGCCATCCATTTGTTTTGTTCACTGCAGCCCACTTGAGCAGTGAAACAGCCCATTTTAGGCCAGAAACTCTGAACTGCGTGGCACACCATTGGAAAGCTTGGGTCGTATGCACATGCTCCATTTTGACATGTATGCTTGTGCATGGATGGGCATGGCTCCATACAGGTGTGGGCTTAGCACCTTCATAATATTTTATACAACTAATCATGAGGAAGGAAAATTTTCTCATGTATAGGAAGTTGAGGGAAACACCATGGTTTTAAGTCTTGGGCTGTGATGGGCAGGCATTTGAATTTATCCAGAGTGGTCAAAATGTTGATACTCATATGATAGAACTGAAGAACCATTTCCACATTCTCCCGCTCTTACGTACTTATAATCCAACTACACATTCTCTAATTTGGACATTGTTTGACAGATTCTGGCTCTGCTTTCATCACAAGATATGTCATCTCCGAAGCCGTGCTTTGATGCTGCCTTTTGGATTTGAGATGTTACAAGGACATCTGATCAGCAGTGGCCCATTGCTGGTATCATCTATGCAACCAAAGTTCTGCAAATTTCTGTCAATATGTTTTACGATCTGAACTGTATGTATTATTGCATGACAGCAGTGGATGAAATCAAATGGCTGAAAGCCTTCAATCGTTTTCTTGTTACCTTTCTTTCTGGGCTAGATGATAGTGCACCTTTGCCCAACTCAAGTTCTGACAACTCATCACATATTTGCAAATCCTGACCGTCTGTACCTTGTAGTTATTGCGGATGTATTGTAGCCTGCAGATAAAACTGATCATGTGATCTTCCCCATCATATTTGTATTTGAATTGGGTTGACCACTTGGAGGGTTGTAATCATAGTTACCAGAGTGACACATGGAGTGGGAAATGATAGTGAAACGAATGCTGAAATGTCCTATTTTAGTTCAGTTATAACAGTAGTTAGCCAGAAACTTGAAATGTATATGCAGGAAATGGTAGTGGGAAAGGTGTGAGGAGAAACGATTTCCTGGTAACCATGATTCAAACTGTTCCATAAGTGTAACATTCAGCCTATGATTCATCTACAATGGAACCCACATTTTGGATGGTCTATATTGTTGTGTATGTGAGTTGCACGGGGTGGGTGAGTTACCACTAAGTGATTTCTTGTGAATTTGTAGTATGGACCTACCTTTTATTGGATTTTCCTATTCCAAGGTTTTCAACCCCCACATAGACCACTCTGGATAACAGCACGCCATCTGATGTGTGCTGATATCTGAGCTGTGTATCAGGTGGGGCCCACAATTTGGACCATCTGATAGCAAGGTCAGGCTAGTCTGCCCTCAGGCAGACCAAATACATTGGAAATTGAATGTGGATGGTTTAAGTTTTTATAGACCATTCATTTTTTCTGTAAATATGACATACGCGACTGTTCACAAGCCTGTTCTGTTCAGATGATCCAGATGGTGTGCCCCACCTAATACACTGCTCAAGTAGACTACGCCTTATTTCATATTTATATTGTTTTACAGCTATTGTAATGGTGATCATATATCTGAGTATTAGTACAGTAGTACTCTTTCAGATACATTTTGCAAGAAGTGTGCCTTTGGATGTGTAATGCTGATTTGGGTATTTAGTGGCTGGATTGCAAACTAGAAAAAATGGTGTTTTTTGCAAATGAAGTTCTAGAGACAATATCATAGTCTTAAGACCTCAGACTCGTTCAATTTAGACACATAATCAGTATCGAAAGGTGTTTTTCTTTTTTTTCTTTTTTCTTTTTTTTTTTTTGTGGGGTGGGGGGGGGGGGGGAGATCTTTGATGACCCACTTGATGGGAAATTCTTATACTCGTCCACTTGGGCCATATGGATCAACATCTAATTTTAAATATTTGAAAACAATGTTTCAAGTTGAATGCCTTCAAAACACCTAATACACACTAAAATTTTAAAAAATATAGCTGTTATATGAGCATACCCTTAGTCTTGGTCCATCAAGAGTACTGGTATTGGATCATGGTACTCATCATTGCAATATTTATCCATTTGAGACGATCATGGTCACAAAAATTAGCACACCCAATGAAATAGATCTCATAGTGTGATAATGCTGCATGGAAATTACGTTCTAAAATGTCTGCCTATTTTGAAGTGATAATATTGGTTTTGCTGAGAGATGCCTTATGTTTTAAATCGAGAATCATTCAACACACTCACATAAACTCCTACACATAATTAAGAAGAAAAATTAATGTATGATGAAGATTGAGACATGCTAGAGGCATTTACAAAATTTAGAAGCAAACAGATGTTTGAATCATGAGAAAATGAATCAATGGTGATTATACATCAATGGGGTGGCCTGAAAATTTATGTAATGCTTTGATACATTTAATTCTTCAATTTGGTGCCTCTTTCAAGACAGATAATCGGCTTAGTCCCATTCAGCTGGAGCCCATCTGCACAAGGCGAAATTGGTTTTCCAGTTGCAAGGGCTAGCTTGGCCCAACTGAGCAGCTGGAACTCGACTGGGTTCCATGCAGCTGAAACCTATGAATGGTTAAAAACACATAAGACTGATAATCAAGAATCCAAAGAACATCTCCAGCATCTCCGATCGTCTCCAGGAAGAATTAAAGCTTCCATGCAGTGGAGAACTATTAATGGTTAAAAATTCAGATAATCAAGAATCTAAAGAACATCTCCAGTGTCTCCGATTGTCTCTGGGAAGAATTATGACCGTTGATTAGAACCATCCACGCTTTGAAGATAATAAGGGGGCGTTTCGATTGTAAGTTGCTTAAGATAGGTTAATTATTCCACAAGTAGCTTATCTTAGTTTTTACTTATTAAGAAGATAAGTATGTTTGGCAAACAACATACTTATCAGCTTCTCCTCTCTTTCATCTCTCCTGATGCCTCTCTTTACCAACTAATGAAAAGTAGAAAAGCTAAAAAAAACTAACTGAAGTGATTATATACTTTTAAGTAAAAAAGTTACTTATAATCATAAACCAAACTTCCTTATCTGAAATAAGTCACTTATCTACTGCTGTAAGTTGAAAAAGTAACTTATTTGATGTATCCAAACGGGCCCTAAATATTAATTATTGAATCAAGCACGCCAATGTCCAAAATATCCATTCAAGTCATCAAGCTGCCCCAAAACATTAAAAGACTCTCATATAACCCGAAATTTGAGATTTTTTTTTTTGGGTGGAAAATCCCTTAGAAAAGATGGACCTGCCTCAACTACACAGCTGAGACTTAGCTGTGTCGACAATCCCATCTGTGTATAAATCCCTACTTGTTGAGATTCCATCTGTGCTACTGTGCCAGCTGCAGAGGCAGGACCAGCTGCATAATTGAAATTCTAACTGCTCAACAATGCTAGCTATGCAATCGAGCCCAGCTGCACGGTTATGAGGCGATTTTTTTAGTTCTCCTACTGCTCCATATCATGTACAAGAAGTTACAATGTGGTTAGGGTTCAAAAAAAAAAACTCTCTCAAAATCAAAATTAAGAGAAAAATTGGAGAAAACACAAAGCATTGTTACACTACCAGATTGAAAGCTTCTAAGGCACTTATGCAAAGTCATCAAGAACAAGATTTGCAGTTGAGATTTCTGGTTGTAAATCATGTAACAAAGATCTTTTCTATATTACAATGAAGAATCAAAGGTAGAAGGACATTTTTTATATTATTATTATTATTATTTTTTTGTTAGCTTGTTAATACACCCACTGTCAGATCACACTTCACTGTTAGCCACCCCCACTAGGGAATCGATGCCAAGACCTCAGTGTTGAAACGATGTATCTTTCACTCAACTACCACTTGAGCTATGGATCTCGGTGTAAGGTAGAAGGACATTGTCTTACATTCAAATTGTTGTAATCTTATCTACTACCTACTCAATCCAACAAAGAAACTATATTAAAAAAGGAGTTTTCTCTCTTGTAGTCTCGTCTTCTTTACTTTCAGTGTAAACTTGGGAGATAATGGGAACTTCAAAACTTGTTGTGCAAAAACACATAACAAGGATTTAAAGGTCTACTTACTTCAACCTGACCGCTTGTCGTTGTTGTTGAAAAGAATACTGTAACTGAATTGTCTTGACAGCTTCAAAACACAATCCATATCTAAAGTCCTGAGATAAAGTTCTATAATTAGATGGCCTAACATGTGAGACCCGCTTGCATAGTCAATGAAGTTGTGCCTTCTTAACACTTCTACTCAATTCGACTCCTTGGGCCACCATGGAAACATGATCTGAATTAGACTTCTTGTCATCGAGGAAATAAGCATGATTCAAATCTAAATATCCAATTGACTCTAAATGATCGATGTGACCATGAAGTCCTTTATTCGCTGTAGGTACCTTCCTAACATTCCAACTGTATACTTTATGTCTAGACTAGTAAAGACTGAGCATGCACTGGGCTCTCTAATGCCGACACTTAAGGGATGCCCTTTATTTTATTTTTCTAAATATCAATCCTGAAGTACTGAAAATTGTTAAACTTATCACCTTATCCTAACCTGTGCATTACCTGGGGCATGATTTTTCATATAGATACTACTAAGCATCCTATCATCGGAAAATAACCGTAGAAATGCAAATTTACTCCCCCTGATCTTTATATATATATTATTGAGAAATAATGTTTTTCCTATTCTAATAAAGAAATCACCTCATTAACATCAAGTCATATTAACTTGATTCCCATTTAAATCTAAAAGTTAATTTTGTAAATTTACATACTGAATGTTTGAACTTTTAGTCACAAAACTTTCTGATTGCACTACTATGGCCTCCATTAGATCTATTGAAAATGAAATCTATGTTCATGAGCTACTAGGGAGATGATGATTATAAAAGAGATCATAAAGGATCCTTTGAAATGGAGAGTCTATTCAATACAAATGAACTTTCAAAATTCTAATTTTATCAAATTGATGAAGAGGCCATGTTGGTCTAATCCAATCCACTTATTTCCTTCCTCTCTGTTAGAAACCCCTCCCATAAAATCTATTTATTTCTCATTCAAACTAGATGAACCTAGATGGAATTGGATGGCTAGGGATCAATAGCTTAAATCTCACGTAAGCGTGATCATTCTGATGAATCCAGGCCTTCCATAATGGCCCTCATAATCTTGTATACATGTGATTAATCTCTCATCAAGACAACCACAAACAACAGTTCATCTCATCGAATGAATGAGAACTATTATTATCAATCCCCATCCAAGCCCAATCCACATAATTCAAAAGCATCAATCACAAGGCTATTAAAATCATGCATCATGTTAAAAACCACCTAAAATAGCTCATGTATACACATCTAAAACACAATGCGAAAATTGGATCTAGCTGAACATGGACAAACATGTCAACTTAAACAGGCAGGATCTCCCAATAGGGTCCACAGTGGGCCCCACAACAAAAACAATGGGGCATTACAACAACTCATATTTATTTTCCACAACACGTACTTTAACATATATATTCTCTAACCTAGGAGGTCTTTCCACGATCTATCACAGAAGTAGGGATCCCAAGAGAGAATATCAACCTCTAGTAGGGGCAAAGATTAACACTAATAATCCACATAAGTAGATCACGGAGAAAAAGAAGACGATGGATGATGGTGATGATGTAGAGCAATGGAAAAAGATCTCCCTCTCTTCCACCTCTCTCATTTTTCTCTAAGTTGGGATGCCCAATGGGGGTGATGCCCAAGCTTTCTTTCTTTGTTTATTTCCCTTCTACTATGATTAATATATAGAGGAGTTATGGTTTAATGGGTACCCACAATACAATGCTCCACCACCATACGAACTTTGGTGTACTCTATCATGAAGGAAATCTATTGATTTTCACATGTGCACATACCTATGATCTATTCCTTTTACTGTCTAGGCCATCATCCATAGATCCAAATTTCATGCTGATCAAGTAGTGGACATCAAATCTAGGCCATCATATCATCATCAAGTGCAATTAAAATAGTTTTAATGGTTGAAAACCTTTTTAAAGCATATTAAAACATTTTAAGTCATAATTAAAAAAATCACTTGATGAGTCCCTAATCTAATTAGATTTAGCCTTAAATAAGTCTCATGCTAAACTCAGTGAATCCCTTATTAGTCAATACATGAATTAATAAACCTTAATGGATGTACCAAGCATCATCTACTTTCAATGGCGTCTATGAAATCTTGTAAAGCTAAGGTCGCCCGGTCAAGATCCATGATTCTCACACGTCCTTAGGTGTGAGAATTAATTAGCCAATATGCACCATCAAGTCCTTGATCACATGATCATACTTCAAGCTAATGGGCCCCTAGATTATCGACTTGAAATTCATTCCACCACTACAATTGTCCAAAAATCCAAACCATGATCCTATGTCAATAACATACTTATACTCTTATATATGATAAGGGATAAAGACACAATCGATACCAAGTTAGTTCCTAATGTTAGAGATCTTTCATCTTGGCCCAAGTCAGCTCCCTTATATGGGATGACCATACATCTCAAAGAATGATGTCCATCGATGTGTGTTAAGCATCTGTGCTACCCATGGCTCATCATACTACTAAGATTCATTGGGACACAACTTTTCCGGTTAGTGACCACTGTGTCCAATTTCAACTTCTCAAGGACTAGGAGATGTACTACATACTCCCCACACAACCGATAAAGTATAAGTTTAAGATAACACTAGATTTAAATAAGTCACATGATATATCTTAGAGGACCCATGAACATTAACCTCAATGGCTAAGATAGAACCCTATCACATTCACATGGCCAATAGATCAAGGTGCACGTTGGTTTTCCAAGGCAGTAACTTCAACACAATTATGAATTTTTTTTTAAAGATTTTTTTATTTTGAAAATTCAATTTTAAAAAAATAAAAATAAAAATTCACCCATTTAACTTGCAATTAGAGTTTGGAAAATGATGTAAGAGTGATTGTAGGCTGATTTATATATCGATGGAAGTTTTTGAAATTTTAAAATAAAATTATTTTTAATTAAAAATATAAAAATAAATGAAAATGGTTTTTTTTTCTCCCTTAAATTACACTGACCAACCAATATTTGTTCCTCATGTTTGTGTATCGATGCGTGGATACTGTTGTTAATATCTACCACACCATTTGCTTATTCTGAATATATATATATATATATATTTATATATATATATATATATATATATATATATATATATATATATATATTAAGGATTATAAAAATATTAGTATATAAATTTAAAAAATGCACCCTACGTTTTAGGACAAATGTAGTGCTACTAATTAATACATTTAATGTGCTAATTTTTTTTATAAATAATAAAATTTTGTGACTTTTATTTATTATTTAAATTGTATTACTTATGTTAGCACATAATTAAAGCCCTATACAAAGGAAACTTATTATGTGTGTGTGTGTGTGTGTGTGTGTGTATATATATATATATATATATATTTTGTTTTTAGTGTGTAATAATGTCTTTTAACATTTCTTGAATTTTCATTGAAAATTTAATCAAATTCTCAAATTTTCACAAATACCTACTATATTCTTATGCAATACCAATATCTTTTTGTATTTCAAGGGCACCATACTTGTGTCGATATAGATATTTAAATCATTAGTACAATCATTCATTCAAAATCCTGATCCATCCTGGTACTGTAGTCATTTTGAATAGACTGACCCATGTCAAGAATTGAAAAGTGCAACAAAGTCACATGAGAAATCCACTTTAAAGGTCTCAATGGTAAGGTTGTACATAACATCTCCATTATGGACATGAGCTTTCTCTAAAGCAAGGTCATATCCACCTTTACCTGATGTGAGAGAAAATGGCTTCCTGTTATGCCCAAGAAAGCTTTGTTTCTTCTCAAACATCAGGCTCTGTATTGAAATCAAAGATGGAATACTTCATGGTTATGAAACTGATTCAGTTTCCAATTTTAAAGTTGGCTTTTTAAAAAAAAATAAAAATTGTAACTAACTTCAGGGTTTTATGGAATTATCATCTCTTAATCTCATATCCTAGTTCCCACACCCAAGAACAATCTCAATGGTTTCCTCCCAATTTTTCTGATAGTAAGAGCCATTGAGAGTCAAAATATCACACAATAACCTAAGAATAAAGTTACAAGGTTGCTCTACAACATTGTAACAATCATATATTCAATTTTTTTCTTGTTGTTCTTGTTATTATTATTTTTTTAAAAAAAAAAATCTCTTTTTCCATTCCTTTTGAAATTGAAGCATGAACAATGAATAAACACCATTTTAATCTATCATGCTACTATTAAATAATCCAAAGCAATGATGAAGTTACCTCATCAACTTTCACAAGGAACTTATTCACGTTGTAGGCCAAGATCACAGCATGTAAATTGCTTTCCTAAACATGAAGCTGACTAATGCCTACTTTATAAAATTCAAGAAACCCATGCCTTTAGGTTATATTGGTTTCTTAAATCTAAGTCAAGGCATCAATCATATCACACTGCCTTGGGACCGAAGCTAATTGCAACTCTATGAAATCATAACCACCCATGGAAGAAATGAAATAACACTTATATGAGTACTAACATGAAAGTTTTATCCATTAATGCCACTATGGTGACTAACACAACCAGTTCCAACCCCAGAATTAAAAGATCATGATATGATTTAATGATCCAACGAATCATATAAAAAGCCCATTTATTTAGTCCAAAAATTAAACTACGGTTAATGGTCAAATATAAACTGGGCCAAATAAATGGACTCAGATTGGTTGGTGAGTGGTGGAAAAGCTTTGTGGACACATGATGATGGATGTGTTTTATCCACGTCATCCATCTGTTTTTCCAGCTCATTTTAGGGCATGAGCCTAAAAGTGAGACAGACCCAAAGCTCAAGTAGACCACATCAAAGGAAACAGTGGGTATTGAACACCTACCATTGAAAACTTCTTGGGGGCTACAAATTTTTTAGGTTCATCGAGGTTTATGACTTTATGAAAAGCTTAGATGGCAAATAAACATTGCAGGGGCTCTTAAGATTTCAAGAGTAGGTGTTCAATCCCCACTGTTTTCTATGGCCCACTTGAGCTTTGGATCTACCTTGTATTTGAGTTCATGCCCTTAAATGAGCTGGAAGAATGGATGGACGGCGGGGTAAAACACATACATCATGGTGGGGTCCACAGGGCTTTTCACCACCGACTTGGGTATTGGAGGGGTCACTGCCCAACCCAAAGTCCAGAATGAATGGTCAGTTATCTCCCTGGATGAGTGGGTTGGATCTGGTCTTGAATGACCGTTAAAATCTACAAAATCACATATCAAGGAATTCTAGATTTAGTAATGAAAACAACCAGAACTAACAATCCAAAATCGATATAGAGTAACGGTAAAATTCTAATTCAAATTACATGGTCATTAGCAAGTGCAGAAGGGCCTAGACAAGATTTGGCTGATAATAGCTAAAACCTGAGAGCCCACTTAAATGGGAGCGGATTAAGTGCAGCCCTGACCGTGGGTCCCACATTGATATGTTTAGTATATCCACACCGTCCATTCATTTTTCCAGAACAGTTTGAGGCATGAGACTAAAAATGAAACAGATCCAAATCTCAAGTGGACCATACAACAGGAAAAGTGGTGATTAACCATAAAAAAAATTATTTTTGGCCACAATAGTTTTGCATCAAGCTGGTACTTGTTTTTTCCCTTATCAACAGGTTGGATGGAAAATAAACATTATGATGGGTCTTAAGAAGTTTTTAACGGTGAGCGTTCAATCACCACTGTTTTCTTAATGTGGTCCGCCTGAGATTTGGATCTGCTTCATTTTTTGTCCCATGCTCTAAAATGATCCAAAAAAAAAAAGATAAGATAAATGGCATGGATATAAAGCACATACATCAAGGTGGGCCCGACAACCAGGGCTGCACCTAATCCACACCCCCACAACTACTCGGCAAACGGACCCACACCAACCAATGGACGTGGATTCCGTCCTACCCCGCTGTCTCTAGCGAAGAACAGGTGGGTCTGTGGGCGGGCTCACCGTGATGTATCTGTTTATCAACGCTGTTCATCTCTTAGATAATTTTGAAGTATGTGCTAGAAAATGAGGAGATCTAACATTCAAGTGGAAAACACCAAAATTAGCTCAAGCACCACTCGGACAACAACACATATGAGGCGACCAAATGGGTCCGGAATAAGCCCCGAAATTGGCCCATTCCAAATAGACCCAAAATGGCAACCAAAAGGCCTGTTGGATGTTCGCGTGTGGGGTCCTTATTAGTGGCCGTTTATTGAGTCATGTCAGAGTCCGTGGATGACAAGCTTGTACACCTGCAGTGCAACATAGGCTATGAAGACACGTCAGCCCACTGTCAACGGAAGCGGATTGGCTGGTGTACCTCACACCGGCTATATAGCTACTGCATTGATGTCAGTAAGTTTTGTGGGTCTGATCATGAGGTATGTGTTATATCCAAACCGTCCATCCATGTGGCGAGATCATCTTAAGGTTTGAGATGAAAATAAGACAGATCGAACTATCAAGTAAACCACACTGCAAAAAAAGTGGGAGATTGAACGTCTACCATTGAAACCCTTTTTGGGGTTACGGAAGTTTTGAATCAATATGAAATTTGTTTTTCCTCTTCATTCAGGTCTTTGTGACCTTATGAACAGATTGGATGGAAAATAAACGTTATGGTGGGCCCTACAAATTATTTAACGGTGAAAATCATTATCTCTGCTGCAATTTGTGGTGTGGTCCAGGTAATCTTTGGATGTGATTCATTTTTTGGATAACACTCTAAAATGATCTCTAAACCTAGATGAACCGTATAGATATAATAAATACATCACTGTGTGGCCCGTGTAACTTTGATCTCCTTTGAACCCTGGGTAAAATTTCGGTGCACGAGTAGTGTCAGTGCTCCTCTGCGCACGACGCGTAACTACAGCAGTTATATAGCTGATGTGTGGTATACCGGCCAATCCGCTTCCACTGTCAACTACTATCTACACCTGTGGGGCCCACAACATGCGTAAGTTGGCTTGTGCTCTAGCTACATAGCTACTGTAAGTACGTGTCGTGCGTGTCGTGCGTAGACGGGCACTGACGCTCCTCGAGCTCCGGGTTGTACGAACGGTTCAAAGGAGGTCAAAGCTACAGGGGCTCACATTGATGAATTTGTTATATCTACACCGTTCATTTATTTTTAGAGATTATTTTAGAGCATTATCCAAAAAATAATCAAATCCAAAGATCATCTGGACCACACCACAAATAGCAGTGGAGATAATGATTTTCACAGTTAAAAAATTCATAGGGCCCACAATAACATTTATTTTCCATCCAATCTGTTCATAAGGTCACAAAGACCTGAATGAAGAGGAAAAACAAATTTCAAACAAATTTCATATTGATATAAAACTTTTGTGACCCCAAAAAGGGTTTCAGTGGTAGACGTTCAATCCCCCACTGCTCTTTTGCAGTGTGGTCCACTTGATAGTTAGATCTGTCTTATTTTTCATCTCAAGCCTTAGGACGAGCTCGTCAAATAGATGGACAGTTTGGATATAACACATACCTCATGATTAGACCCACAGAACTTACTGTCCTAGATATAGCAGCTATATAGCTTGTGTGAGGTACACCAGCCAAGTCCGCTTCCCGTAAGTACTCTCTGGTAAGGAAGTCGTCTGCTCACACCAGCTATATAGCTATTGTATTGACGTCAGCAAGTTCTATGGGTCTGATCACAAGTTATGTGTTATATCCAAACCATTCATCCATTTAGGGAGCTTGTCTTAATGTTTGAGACAAAAAATAAAATAGATTTAACTATCAAGTGGGCCACACTGAAAAAACTAGTGGGGGATTGAATGTCTACCATTGAAATCCTTTTTGAGGTCAAAGAAGTTTTGGATCAATATGAAATTTGTTTTTACTCTTCAATCAGGTCTTTGTGACCTTATGAACAAATTGGATGGAAAATAAACGTTATTCTGGGCCCTATGAATTTTTTAACGGGGAAAATCATTATCTTTGTTGCTATTTGTGGTGTGGTCCAGATGATCTTTGGATATGATTCATTTTTTGGATAACGCTCTAAAATGATTTCTAAAAATAGATGAACAGTGTAGATATAATAAATACATCACTGTAGGGCCATGTAACTTTGATCTCCTTTGAACCGTTTATACAACTCAGAGCTCGAGGAGCATCAATGCTCGTCCTCGCACGACATGTACCTACAGCAGCTATATACCTTTCAATATAGCTGAGCCACATGAGCCATAATGATCTTAAAGGAGTCTTTCTTGGACATAGGTGAGAAAGTCTCATTAAAGTCAATACCCCCATGCCAACTGACACCATTTGCAAGTGGTATGGCTTTATACCTTTCAATATTATCTTTAAAGTCTCATTTAGTTTTGAATACCCACTTACAAACAATCGGCCTAATCCCTCCAAACAATTCAATAAGGTCGCAGACTTTGTTATCCCTCATGAATTTCAATTTATCATTCATGGCATTGAACTAATGAGAAGAATTCGCACTTTGTTCGACTTGTGAAAAAGATATAAGATCATTTTCAGTTCTAATGTCAAATTCATGTTTCTGCAGATAGATGATGTAATCATCTGGAATTATAGATATTTTTTCTCTATGTGATCGTCTTAAAGTCTCATTATTCTAAATCAGGTTTTCATTTCCTTATCAGTGGGTTATATTTGAGGCTCTATATGGTCATTCATAGGGATCTCAAGATCCGTTGTTGGACGGATGACCACACTACTCTTAACGATTGTAATGGGAATCACAATCCGCTTTTCCTCAAACATAATGTTTCTTAATTTCGCACTCTCACTATCTTAGTATCCTCAATAAATCTAGCATTCATAATCTCAATGACTCATGGAATATGATGGACAATAAAATTTATTTCCTTTAGATCTTTCTAGGTATTCAATAATGAAGCAATTAATTATTCTAGGGTCAAGCTTTCTTTCATGCGGGTTACATGGTTTGGCTTCTGCAGAACAACCTCATACGTAAAAGTATCATAAACTAGGCTTTCCTGTCCACAATTCATATGGAGTTTTCATTATAACATTATTTGAGACTCTATTTATGATATGCACGGTTGTTTTCAACGCATCACCCCATAAAGATTCGACAACATTGAATTATTAATCATAAACCGCACCATGTCATTTAGGGTGCGATTACGCCTTTCTGCTACACTATTCTGTTCTGGAGTACCAGGCATGGTATACTGAGCGACGATGCCACAATCTTGTAGGTATTTAGCGAATGACCTTGAATTACACCTAGATTCGTCATACCTTCCATAGCACTCGCCATCACGGTCGGACCTAACGACTTTAATTTTTATATCAAGTTAATTCTCAACTTCAACCTTATATATCTTAAATGTATACATGACATCTGATTTATCATTAATAATGTATAAGTACCCATAACAAGTGTAGTCGTCTATGAAAGCGATAAAATACTTCTGCCCATTCCAAGATGCTATAGGGAACGGTCCACAGATGTCTGTATGAATCACTTCCAAGAGTCTTATGCTCCTAGTGACACCCTTTTTCTTAGTTCTAGTTTGTTTTACTTTTAATGCAATTTATTCAAACTCAAAAGCCTGAGAAGTCCAGAGAGTGAATAATTCTTTCACGCAGAAGTCTTTCCAATCTTTAACGAGAGATGTGGCCTAATCGCCTGTGCCATAGTATAGAGGAATTTTTACAATCTAACCTTTGCTTAGTGCCTTTAGTGTTTTCATGTGAAGAGTTAATATTGTAGACATGTGAAACATTCAAATGCAGCTGATAAATGTTATTAACTAAAGTGTCAGAACCAATCACACCTGAATCATAGAAAATACTCAATTTTTCATTTCTAAATTTAAACTCATAACCAAATTTGTCTAAACGAGAAATGGAAACCAAATTGCGCCTTATAGAAATCATACAAACGGTATCTACTAGATCAAGAAAGTGTCATGACGATAACTTAAGCCTACACACTCCAATAGCTTTCACATCTGTTCTAATGTCGTTTCCTATATACACCGATCTTTCTGCATTAGTTGTATTCGACTTTAGAGTATATCATGCATGAAATTACATATATGAATAGTTGCATTAAAATCTATCCACTAGGAGTCTATGGACATATCAACCAAATTAGATTCAAAATTGACTAAAACTTGATGATTACCCTTAGAAACGAGTCATTCTTTAAATTATGTGCAATCCTTCTTTTGATCACCAAACTTCTTGCAGAAGAAGCAACCATCTTTAGGTCCCCCACTTTTTCTTCTTTTCTTTTTCCTCAAAGTTAGGCTGATTGCCACCAACGGGACCTGAAGAACGATTTCCTAAATTGTGCTTCCTTTTCTTATTCCCCTTTCGTCCTTGACCAAATGTCAATATGTGTGCACTAAGTGTCTTGCTTAACCTTCTGAATCTCTTCCTCCTGAACTCACTAAGATATCAGTTTGTTTAATGTCCAATTTTTCTTTTGGGTATTATAACTAATTTGGAATTGAATGAATTGAGGAGGTAGAGAGTCTAAAACTAAGAAAATTAGGAGTTCATCCTCAATCTTAAGGCCCAATGCACGGAATTTGGCCACCACGTCAGACAACCCACCGATGTACTCCTTGATGTTTCCTTCACCATTATAGGTGGCTTGAGTCAGCTTATGCAAAAGCAAACTCAACTCAGTTTTATCCAACTTCACGTATTGGTTTCCTATTTCAGTCAGGAACTCTTTAGCTTTCACAGTGTTGTGCATGACATCCTACATAGTCTTAGAAATTGGGTTCTTTATGATATTGAAACACATCTTGTTTGACTTGATACATGCCTTGTAATAAGTCTTTTTTGAATCTGTACTAGAGTCAGATGGAATAGGAGGCTCGACATCCTTTAAGGCCAAATCTAAGTACATGCAGCCAGGTAGCCGCATCAAGGATGCTCCGGCCGATCGTTCGATCCGACCGCCCATCAAGTGGGCCCCACTATCGTTCCTCACTGCTTCCGCGAATCGGCTTCGCTGGACGATCTTGGCAATCTCGGAAAGATTTCGGGGTAGCTCGGAAAGATCTACGCTCGGCTGGTCGCTCCCGGCACGGACGCCGCACTCACGCGCCGCATGTAGCACGGCTCGGCCGATCGATCCGATCCGACCGTCCATCAACTGGGCCCCACTACCGCTCCTCACTCCCTATGCGAATCGAATTTGCCGGACGATGCTAGCCATATGTGCGGTGGTCCGCCGACTCTCGCCGACCTCGGGAATGCGAAATGAGCCAAAATATGGGTCCCGGGAATGCCAGGAAGGAAAAAAAAAAAAACGACAAAAGGGGAGGGGTGCAACACGAGGACTTCCCAGGAGGTCACCCATCCTAGTACTACTCTCGCCCAAGCACGCTTAACTGCGGAGTTCTGATGGGATCCGGTGCATTAGTGCTGGTATGATCGCACCCGCAAGATCTGCGCGCGATTTTGGTGTCATTCCCTTCTCCGGAAGTCACCAGGTCGCCCGCCGGCGGGCCCAACCTTCGCGGGGCCGTAACTTTTCGCCCGGGCGTCCGCTTTGTGCGTATTTTATATGATTTTGGGGTAGCTCGGAAAGATCTACGCTCCGCCAACTGCCGAAGGCGGTTGGGAAATCTTAAAATTCCAAAATCCCCTTCGTTTTATTATTTTTCTATTTTCTTCTGCATTTTAATAACTTGGGAATTTCATGAGGTTGTATTCGGGTTAGCTTTAGTGGATATCTCATATTTTGGTCTGCCTGATATATTCCTCGCCACCGGCCAGGTACCCGCATCAAGGATGCTCCGGCCGATCGTCCGATCCGACCGCCCATCAAGTGGGCCCCACTGCCGTTCCTCACCGCTTCCGCGAATCGGCTTCGCCGGACGATCTCGGAAAGATTTCGGGGTAGCTCGGAAAGATCTAGGCTCCGCTGGTCGCTCCCGGCACGGACGCCGGCCCGGCCGATCGATCCGATCCGGCCGTCAACTGGGCCCCACTACCGCTCCTCACTCCCTACGCGAATCGGATTTGCCGGACGATGCTAGCCACATGTGCGGTGGTCCGCCGACTCTCGCCGACATCGGGAATGCGAAAGGAGCCAAAATATGGGTCCCGGGAATGCCAGGAAGTAAAAAAAGAAAAAGAAAAAATGACAAAAGGTCCCGGGAATGCGAAAGGAGCCAAAATATGGGTCCCGGGAATGCCAGGAGGTAAAAAAAAAAACCGACAAAAGGGGAGGGGTGCAACACGAGGACTTCCCAGGAGGTCACCCATCCTAGTACTACTCTCGCCCAAGCACGCTTAACTGCGGAGTTCTGATGGGATCCGGTGCATTAGTGCTGGTATGATCGCACCCGCAAGATCTGCGCGCGATTTTGGTGTCATTCCCTTCTCCGGAAGTCACCAGGTCGCCCGCCGGCGGGCCCAACCTTCGCGGGGCCGTAACTTTTCGCCCGGGCGTCCGCTTTGTGCGTATTTTATATGATTTTGGGGTAGCTCGGAAAGATCTACGCTCCGCCAACTGCCGAAGGCGGTTGGGAAATCTTAAAATTCCAAAATCCCCTTCGTTTTGTTATTTTTCTATTTTCTTCTGCATTTTAATAACTTGGGAATTTCATGAGGTTGTATTCGGGTTAGCTTTAGTGGATATCTCATATTTTGGTCTGCCTGATATATTCCTCGCCACCGGCCAGGTACCCGCATCAAGGATGCTCCGGCCGATCGTCCGATCCGACCGCCCATCAAGTGGGCCCCACTGCTTCCGCGAATCGCCTTCGCCGGACGATCTCGGAAAGATTTCGGGGTAGATCGGAAAGATCTACGCTCCGCTGGTCGCTCCCGGCACGGACGCCGCATGTAGCGCGGCCCGGCCGATCGATCCGATCCGGCCGTCCATCAACTGGGCCGGGCTACCGCTCCTCACTCCCTACGCGAATCGGATTTGCCGGACGATGCTAGCCATATGTGCGGTGGTCCGCCGACTCTCGGGAATGCGAAAGGAGCCAAAATATGGGTCCCGGGAATGCCAGGAAGTAAAAGAAGAAAAAGAAAAAATGACAAAAGGTCCCGGGAATGCGAAAGGAGCCAAAATATGGGTCCCGGGAATGCCAGGAAGTAAGGAAAAAAAACGACAAAAGGGGAGGGGTGCAACACGAGGACTTCCCAGGAGGTCACCCATCCTAGTACTACTCTCGCCCAAGCACGCTTAACTGCGGAGTTCTGATGGGATCCGGTGCATTAGTGCTGGTATGATCGCACCCGCAAGGTCTGCGCGCGATTTTGGTGTCATTCCCTTCTCCGGAAGTCACCAGGTCGCCCGCCGGCGGGCCCAACCTTCGCGGGGCTTTGTGCGTATTTTATATGATTTTGGGGTAGCTCGGAAAGATCTACGCTCCGCCAACTGCCGAAGGCGGTTGGGAAATCTTAAAATTCCAAAATCCCATTCGTTTTATTACTTTTCTATTTTCTTCTGCATTTTAATAACTTGGGAATTTCATGAGGTTGTATTCGGGTTAGCTTTAGTGGACATCTCATATTTTGGTCTGCCTGATATATTCCTCGCCACCGGCCAGGTACCCGCATCAAGGATGCTCCGGCCGATCGTCCGATCCGACCGCCCATCAAGTGGGCCCCACTGCCGTTCCTCACTGCTTCCGCGAATCGGCTTCGCCGGACGATCTCGGATAGATTTCGGGGTATCTTGGAAAGATCTAGGCTCCGCTGGTCGCACCCGGCACGGACGCCGCACTCGCGCGCCGCATGTAGCGCGGCCCGGCCGATCGATCAGATCCGGCCGTCCATCAACTGGGCCCCACTACCGCTCCTCACTCCCTACGCGAATCGGATTTGCCGGACGATGCTAGCCACATGTGCGGTGGTCCGCCGACTCACGCCGACATCGGGAATGCGAAAGGAGCCAAAATATGGGTCCCGGGAATGCCAGGAAGTAAAAAAAGAAAAAGAAAAAATGACAAAAGGTCCCGGGAATGCGAAAGGAGCCAAAATATGGGTCCCGGGAATGCCACGCAGTAAAAAAAAAACGACAAAAGGGGAGGGGTGCAACACGAGGACTTCCCAGGAGGTCACCCATCCTAGTACTACTCTCGCCCAAGCACGCTTAACTGCGGAGTTCTGATGGGATCCGGTGCATTAGTGCTGGTATGATCGCACCCGCAAGATGTGCGCGCGATTTTGGTGTCATTCCCTTCTCCGGAAGTCACCAGGTCGCCCGCCGGCGGGCCCAACCTTCGCGGGGCCGTAACTTTTCGCCCGGGCGTCCGCTTTGTGCGTATTTTATATGATTTTGGGGTAGCTCGGAAAGATCTACGCTCCGCCAACTGCCGAAGGCGGTTGGGAAATCTTAAAATTCCAAAATCCCATTCGTTTTATTACTTTTCTATTTTCTTCTGCATTTTAATAACTTGGGAATTTCATGAGGTTGTATTCGGGTTAGCTTTAGTGGACATCTCATATTTTGGTCTGCCTGATATATTCCTCGC
The DNA here is from genome assembly GCF_029962835.1 of Magnolia sinica. Taxonomy (NCBI): domain Eukaryota; kingdom Viridiplantae; phylum Streptophyta; class Magnoliopsida; order Magnoliales; family Magnoliaceae; genus Magnolia; species Magnolia sinica. Next base: position 26,825,437 of record NC_080582.1, on the reverse strand, counting down.
CACCGGCCAGGTACCCGCATCAAGGATGCTCCGGCCGATCGTCCGATCCGACCGCCCATCAAGTGGGCCCCACTGCTTCCGCGAATCGCCTTCATCTAGGCTCCGCTGGTCGCACCCGGCACGGACGCCGCACTCGCGCGCCGCATGTAGCGCGGCCCGGCCGATCGATCAGATCCGGCCGTCCATCAACTGGGCCCCACTACCGCTCCTCACTCCCTACGCGAATCGGATTTGCCGGACGATGCTAGCCACATGTGCGGTGGTCCGCCGACTCACGCCGACATCGGGAATGCGAAAGGAGCCAAAATATGGGTCCCGGGAATGCCAGGAAGTAAAAAAAGAAAAAGAAAAAATGACAAAAGGTCCCGGGAATGCGAAAGGAGCCAAAATATGGGTCCCGGGAATGCCAGGAAGTAAAAGAAAACGACAAAAGGGGAGGGGTGCAACACGAGGACTTCCCAGGAGGTCACCCATCCTAGTACTACTCTCGCCCAAGCACGCTTAACTGCGGAGTTCTGATGGGATCCGGTGCATTAGTGCTGGTATGATCGCACCCGCAAGATCTGCGCGCGATTTTGGTGTCATTCCCTTCTCCGGAAGTCACCAGGTCGCCCGCCGGCGGGCCCAACCTTCGCGGGGCCGTAACTTTTCGCCCGGGCGTCCGCTTTGTGCGTATTTTATATGATTTTGGGGTAGCTCGGAAAGATCTACGCTCCGCCAACTGCCGAAGGCGGTTGGGAAATCTTAAAATTCCAAAATCCCCTTCGTTTTGTTATTTTTCTATTTTCTTCTGCATTTTAATAACTTGGGAATTTCATGAGGTTGTATTCGGGTTAGCTTTAGTGGATATCTCATATTTTGGTCTGCCTGATATATTCCTCGCCACCGGCCAGGTACCCGCATCAAGGATGCTCCGGCCGATCGTCCGATCCGACCGCCCATCAAGTGGGCCCCACTGCCGTTCCTCACTGCTTCCGCGAATCGGCTTCGCCGGACGATCTCGGAAAGATTTCGGGGTAGCTCGGAAAGATCTAGGCTCCGCTGGTCGCTCCCGGCACGGACGCCGCACTCGCGCGCCGCATGTAGCGCGGCCCGGCCGATCGATCCGATCCGGCCGTCCATCAACTGGGCCCCACTACCGCTCCTCACTCCCTACGCGAATCGGATTTGCCGGACGATGCTAGCCACATGTGCGGTGGTCCGCCGACTCTCGCCGACATCGGGAATGCGAAAGGAGCCAAAATATGGGTCCCGGGAATGCCAGGAAGTAAAAAAAGAAAAAGAAAAAATGACAAAAGGTCCCGGGAATGCGAAAGGAGCCAAAATATGGGTCCCGGGAATGCCAGGAGGTAAAAAAAAAAACCGACAAAAGGGGAGGGGTGCAACACGAGGACTTCCCAGGAGGTCACCCATCCTAGTACTACTCTCGCCCAAGCACGCTTAACTGCGGAGTTCTGATGGGATCCGGTGCATTAGTGCTGGTATGATCGCACCCGCAAGATCTGCGCGCGATTTTGGTGTCATTCCCTTCTCCGGAAGTCACCAGGTCGCCCGCCGGCGGGCCCAACCTTCGCGGGGCCGTAACTTTTCGCCCGGGCGTCCGCTTTGTGCGTATTTTATATGATTTTGGGGTAGCTCGGAAAGATCTACGCTCCGCCAACTGCCGAAGGCGGTTGGGAAATCTTAAAATTCCAAAATCCCATTCGTTTTATTACTTTTCTATTTTCTTCTGCATTTTAATAACTTGGGAATTTCATGAGGTTGTATTCGGGTTAGCTTTAGTGGACATCTCATATTTTGGTCTGCCTGATATATTCCTCGCCACCGGCCAGGTACCCGCATCAAGGATGCTCCGGCCGATCGTCCGATCCGACCGCCCATCAAGTGGGCCCCACTGCCGTTCCTCACTGCTTCCGCGAATCGGCTTCGCCGGACGATCTCGGAAAGATTTCGGGGTAGATCGGAAAGATCTACGCTCCGTAGCGCGGCCCGGCTGATCGATCCGATCCGGCCGTCCATCAACTGGGCCGGGCTACCGCTCCTCACTCCCTACGCGAATCGGATTTGCCGGACGATGCTAGCCATATGTGCGGTGGTCCGCCGACTCTCGCCGACATCGGGAATGCGAAAGGAACCAAAATATGGGTCCCGGGAATGCCAGGAAGTAAAAAAAGAAAAAGAAAAAATGACAAAAGGTCCCGGGAATGCGAAAGGAGCCAAAATATGGGTCCCGGGAATGCCACGCAGTAAAAAAAAACGACAAAAGGGGAGGGGTGCAACACGAGGACTTCCCAGGAGGTCACCCATCCTAGTACTACTCTCGCCCAAGCACGCTTAACTGCGGAGTTCTGATGGGATCCGGTGCATTAGTGCTGGTATGATCGCACCCGCAAGATGTGCGCGCGATTTTGGTGTCATTCCCTTCTCCGGAAGTCACCAGGTCGCCCGCCGGCGGGCCCAACCTTCGCGGGGCCGTAACTTTTCGCCCGGGCGTCCGCTTTGTGCGTATTTTATATGATTTTGGGGTAGCTCGGAAGGATCTACGCTCCGCCAACTGCCGAAGGCGGTTGGGAAATCTTAAAATTCCAAAATCCCATTCGTTTTATTACTTTTCTATTTTCTTCTGCATTTTAATAACTTGGGAATTTCATGAGGTTGTATTCGGGTTAGCTTTAGTGGACATCTCATATTTTGGTCTGCCTGATATATTCCTCGCCACCGGCCAGGTACCCGCATCAAGGATGCTCCGGCCGATCGTCCGATCCGACCGCCCATCAAGTGGGCCCCACTGCCGTTCCTCACTGCTTCCGCGAATCGGCTTCGCCGGACGATCTCGGATAGATTTCGGGGTATCTTGGAAAGATCTGCGCTCCGCTGGTCGCTCCCGGCACGGACGCCGCACTCGCGCGCCGCATGTAGCGCGGCCCGGCCGATCGATCCGATCCGGCCGTCCATCAACTGGGCCCCACTACCGCTCCTCACTCCCTACGCGAATCGGATTTGCCGGACGATGCTAGCCATATGTGCGGTGGTCCGCCGACTCTCGCCGACATCGGGAATGCGAAAGGAGCCAAAATATGGGTCCCGGGAATGCCAGGAAGTAAAAAAAGAAAAAGAAACACGCCGACATCGGGAATGAGAAAGGAGCCAAAATATGGGTCCCGGGAATGCCAGGAAGTAAAAAAAACGACAAAAGGGGAGGGGTGCAACACGAGGACTTCCCAGGAGGTCACCCATCCTAGTACTACTCTCGCCCAAGCACGCTTAACTGCGGAGTTCTGATGGGATCCGGTGCATTAGTGCTGGTATGATCGCACCCGCAAGATGTGCGCGCGATTTTGGTGTCATTCCCTTCTCCGGAAGTCACCAGGTCGCCCGCCGGCGGGCCCAACCTTCGCGGGGCCGTAACTTTTCGCCCGGGCGTCCGCTTTGTGCGTATTTTATATGATTTTGGGGTAGCTCGGAAGGATCTACGCTCCGCCAACTGCCGAAGGCGGTTGGGAAATCTTAAAATTCCAAAATCCCATTCGTTTTATTACTTTTCTATTTTCTTCTGCATTTTAATAACTTGGGAATTTCATGAGGTTGTATTCGGGTTAGCTTTAGTGGACATCTCATATTTTGGTCTGCCTGATATATTCCTCGCCACCGGCCAGGTACCCGCATCAAGGATGCTCCGGCCGATCGTCCGATCCGACCGCCCATCAAGTGGGCCCCACTGCCGTTCCTCACTGCTTCCGCGAATCGGCTTCGCCGGACGATCTCGGATAGATTTCGGGGTATCTTGGAAAGATCTAGGCTCCGCTGGTCGCACCCGGCACGGACGCCGCACTCGCGCGCCGCATCAGATCCGGCCGTCCATCAACTGGGCCCCACTACCGCTCCTCACTCCCTACGCGAATCGGATTTGCCGGACGATGCTAGCCACATGTGCGGTGGTCCGCCGACTCACGCCGACATCGGGAATGCGAAAGGAGCCAAAATATGGGTCCCGGGAATGCCAGGAAGTAAAAAAAGAAAAAGAAAAAATGACAAAAGGTCCCGGGAATGCGAAAGGGGCCAAAATATGGGTCCCGGGAATGCCAGGAAGTAAAAGAAAACGACAAAAGGGGAGGGGTGCAACACGAGGACTTCCCAGGAGGTCACCCATCCTAGTACTACTCTCGCCCAAGCACGCTTAACTGCGGAGTTCTGATGGGATCCGGTGCATTAGTGCTGGTATGATCGCACCCGCAAGATCTGCGCGCGATTTTGGTGTCATTCCCTTCTCCGGAAGTCACCAGGTCGCCCGCCGGCGGGCCCAACCTTCGCGGGGCCGTAACTTTTCGCCCGGGCGTCCGCTTTGTGCGTATTTTATATGATTTTGGGGTAGCTCGGAAAGATCTACGCTCCGCCAACTGCCGAAGGCGGTTGGGAAATCTTAAAATTCCAAAATCCCATTCGTTTTGTTATTTTTCTATTTTCTTCTGCATTTTAATAACTTGGGAATTTCATGAGGTTGTATTCGGGTTAGCTTTAGTGGATATCTCATATTTTGATTGCTGATATATTCCTCGCCACCGGCCAGTTACCCGCATAAGGATGCTTCGGCCGATCGTCCGATCCGACCGCCCATCAAGTGGGCCCCATCGCTGTGAAAGAAAATGGCGGTTCGGCCACGGACGATCTCGGATCGATTTCGGGGTATCTTGGAGAGATCTAGGCTCCGCTGGTCGCACCCGGCACGGACGCCTCCCGCATGTAGAGCGGCCCGGCCGATCGATCCGATCCGGCCGTCCATCAACCGGGCCCCACTACCGCTCCTCACTCCCTACGCGAATCGGATTTGCGGACGATGCTAGCCACATGTGCGGTGGTCCGCCGACTCACGCCGACATCGGGAATGCGAAAGGAGCCAAAATATGGGTCCCGGGAATGCCAGGAAGTAAAAACGCTGACTCTCGCCAACATCGGGAATGAGAAAGGAGCCAAAATATGGGTCCCGGGAATGCCAGGAAGTAAAAAAAACGACAAAAGGGGAGGGGTGCAACACGAGGACTTCCCAGGAGGTCACCCATCCTAGTACTACTCTCGCCCAAGCACGCTTAACTGCGGAGTTCTGATGGGATCCGGTGCATTAGTGCTGGTATGATCGCACCCGCAAGATGTGCGCGCGATTTTGGTGTCATTCCCTTCTCCGGAAGTCACCAGGTCGCCCGCCGGCGGGCCCAACCTTCGCGGGGCCGTAACTTTTCGCCCGGGCGTCCGCTTTGTGCGTATTTTATATGATTTTGGGGTAGCTCGGAAAGATCTACGCTCCGCCAACTGCCGAAGGCGGTTGGGAAATCTTAAAATTCCAAAATCCCATTCGTTTTATTACTTTTCTATTTTCTTCTGCATTTTAATAACTTGGGAATTTCATGAGGTTGTATTCGGGTTAGCTTTAGTGGACATCTCATATTTTGGTCTGCCTGATATATTCCTCGCCACCGGCCAGGTACCCGCATCAAGGATGCTCCGGCCGATCGTCCGATCCGACCGCCCATCAAGTGGGCCCCACTGCCGTTCCTCACTGCTTCCGCGAATCGGCTTCGCCGGACGATCTCGGATAGATTTCGGGGTATCTTGGAAAGATCTAGGCTCCGCTGGTCGCACCCGGCACGGACGCCGCACTCGCGCGCCGCATGTAGCGCGGCCCGGCCGATCGATCAGATCCGGCCGTCCATCAACTGGGCCCCACTACCGCTCCTCACTCCCTACGCGAATCGGATTTGCCGGACGATGCTAGCCACATGTGCGGTGGTCCGCCGACTCACGCCGACATCGGGAATGCGAAAGGAGCCAAAATATGGGTCCCGGGAATGCCAGGAAGTAAAAAAAGAAAAAGAAAAAATGACAAAAGGTCCCGGGAATGCGAAAGGAGCCAAAATATGGGTCCCGGGAATGCCAGGAAGTAAGGAAAAAAAACGACAAAAGGGGAGGGGTGCAACACGAGGACTTCCCAGGAGGTCACCCATCCTAGTACTACTCTCGCCCAAGCACGCTTAACTGCGGAGTTCTGATGGGATCCGGTGCATTAGTGCTGGTATGATCGCACCCGCAAGATCTGCGCGCGATTTTGGTGTCATTCCCTTCTCCGGAAGTCACCAGGTCGCCCGCCGGCGGGCCCAACCTTCGCGGGGCCGTAACTTTTCGCCCGGGCGTCCGCTTTGTGCGTATTTTATATGATTTTGGGGTAGCTCGGAAAGATCTACGCTCCGCCAACTGCCGAAGGCGGTTGGGAAATCTTAAAATTCCAAAATCCCATTCGTTTTATTATTTTTCTATTTTCTTCTGCATTTTAATAACTTGGGAATTTCATGAGGTTGTATTCGGGTTAGCTTTAGTGGATATCTCATATTTTGGTCTGCCTGATATATTCCTCGCCACCGGCCAGGTACCCGCATCAAGGATGCTCCGGCCGATCGTCCGATCCGACCGCCCATCAAGTGGGCCCCACTGCTTCCGCGAATCGCCTTCGCCGGACGATCTCGGAAAGATTTCGGGGTAGATCGGAAAGATCTACGCTCCGCTGGTCGCTCCCGGCACGGACGCCGCACTCGCGCGCCGCATGTAGCGCGGCCCGGCCGATCGATCCGATCCGGCCGTCCATCAACTGGGCCCCACTACCGCTCCTCACTCCCTACGCGAATCGGATTTGCCGGACGATGCTAGCCACATGCGCGGTGGTCCGCCGACTCTCGCCGACATCGGGAATGCGAAAGGGGCCAAAATATGGGTCCCGGGAATGCCAGGAAGTAAAAGAAGAAAAAGAAAAAATGACAAAAGGTCCCGGGAATGCGAAAGGGGCCAAAATATGGGTCCCGGGAATGCCAGGAAGTAAAAGAAAACGACAAAAGGGGAGGGGTGCAACACGAGGACTTCCCAGGAGGTCACCCATCCTAGTACTACTCTCGCCCAAGCACGCTTAACTGCGGAGTTCTGATGGGATCCGGTGCATTAGTGCTGGTATGATCGCACCCGCAAGATCTGCGCGCGATTTTGGTGTCATTCCCTTCTCCGGAAGTCACCAGGTCGCCCGCCGGCGGGCCCAACCTTCGCGGGGCCGTAACTTTTCGCCCGGGCGTCCGCTTTGTGCGTATTTTATATGATTTTGGGGTAGCTCGGAAAGATCTACGCTCCGCCAACTGCCGAAGGCGGTTGGGAAATCTTAAAATTCCAAAATCCCCTTCGTTTTGTTATTTTTCTATTTTCTTCTGCATTTTAATAACTTGGGAATTTCATGAGGTTGTATTCGGGTTAGCTTTAGTGGATATCTCATATTTTGGTCTGCCTGATATATTCCTCGCCACCGGCCAGGTACCCGCATCAAGGATGCTCCGGCCGATCGTCCGATCCGACCGCCCATCAAGTGGGCCCCACTGCTTCCGCGAATCGCCTTCGCCGGACGATCTCGGAAAGATTTCGGGGTAGATCGGAAAGATCTACGCTCCGCTGGTCGCTCCCGGCACGGACGCCGCACTCGCTCCCCGGCCGTCCATCCGATCGATCCGATCCGGCCGTCCATCAACTGGGCCCCACTACCGCTCCTCACTCCCTACGCGAATCGGATTTGCCGGACGATGCTAGCCACATGTGCGGTGGTCCGCCGACTCTCGCCGACATCGGGAATGCGAAAGGAGCCAAAATATGGGTCCCGGGAATGCCAGGAAGTAAAAAAAGGAAAAGAAAAAATGACAAAAGGTCCCGGGAATGCGAAAGGGGACAAAATATGGGTCCCGGGAATGCCAGGAAGGAAAAAAAAAAAACGACAAAAGGGGAGGGGTGCAACACGAGGACTTCCCAGGAGGTCACCCATCCTAGTACTACTCTCGCCCAAGCACGCTTAACTGCGGAGTTCTGATGGGATCCGGTGCATTAGTGCTGGTATGATCGCACCCGCAAGATCTGCGCGCGATTTTGGTGTCATTCCCTTCTCCGGAAGTCACCAGGTCGCCCGCCGGCGGGCCCAACCTTCGCGGGGCCGTAACTTTTCGCCCGGGGGTCCGCTTTGTGCGTATTTTATATGATTTTGGGGTAGCTCGGAAAGATCTACGCTCCGCCAACTGCCGAAGGCGGTTGGGAAATCTTAAAATTCCAAAATCCCCTTCGTTTTATTATTTTTCTATTTTCTTCTGCATTTTAATAACTTGGGAATTTCATGAGGTTGTATTCGGGTTAGCTTTAGTGGATATCTCATATTTTGGTCTGCCTGATATATTCCTCGCCACCGGCCAGGTACCCGCATCAAGGATGCTCCGGCCGATCGTCCGATCCGACCGCCCATCAAGTGGGCCCCACTGCTTCCGCGAATCGGCTTCGCCGGACGATCTCGGAAAGATTTCGGGGTAGCTCGGAAAGATCTAGGCTCCGCTGGTCGCTCCCGGCACGGACGCCGCACTCGCGCGCCGCATGTAGCGCGGCCCGGCCGATCGATCCGATCCGGCCGTCCATCAACTGGGCCCCACTACCGCTCCTCACTCCCTACGCGAATCGGATTTGCCGGACGATGCTAGCCACATGCGCGGTGGTCCGCCGACTCTCGCCGACATCGGGAATGCGAAAGGAGCCAAAATATGGGTCCCGGGAATGCCAGGAAGTAAAAAAAGGAAAAGAAAAAATGACAAAAGGTCCCGGGAATGCGAAAGGGGACAAAATATGGGTCCCGGGAATGCCAGGAAGGAAAAAAAAAAAAACGACAAAAGGGGAGGGGTGCAACACGAGGACTTCCCAGGAGGTCACCCATCCTAGTACTACTCTCGCCCAAGCACGCTTAACTGCGGAGTTCTGATGGGATCCGGTGCATTAGTGCTGGTATGATCGCACCCGCAAGATGTGCGCGCGATTTTGGTGTCATTCCCTTCTCCGGAAGTCACCAGGTCGCCCGCCGGCGGGCCCAACCTTCGCGGGGCCGTAACTTTTCGCCCGGGGGTCCGCTTTGTGCGTATTTTATATGATTTTGGGGTAGCTCGGAAAGATCTACGCTCCGCCAACTGCCGAAGGCGGTTGGGAAATCTTAAAATTCCAAAATCCCCTTCGTTTTATTATTTTTCTATTTTCTTCTGCATTTTAATAACTTGGGAATTTCATGAGGTTGTATTCGGGTTAGCTTTAGTGGATATCTCATATTTTGGTCTGCCTGATATATTCCTCGCCACCGGCCAGGTACCCGCATCAAGGATGCTCCGGCCGATCGTCCGATCCGACCGCCCATCAAGTGGGCCCCACTGCCGTTCCTCACTGCTTCCGCGAATCGGCTTCGCCGGACGATCTCGGAAAGATTTCGGGGTAGCTCGGAAAGATCTAGGCTCCGCTGGTCGCTCCCGGCACGGACGCCGCACTCGCGCGCCGCATGTAGCGCGGCCCGGCCGATCGATCCGATCCGGCCGTCCATCAACTGGGCCCCACTACCGCTCCTCACTCCCTACGCGAATCGGATTTGCCGGACGATGCTAGCCACATGTGCGGTGGTCCGCCGACTCTCGCCGACATCGGGAATGCGAAAGGAACCAAAATATGGGTCCCGGGAATGCCAGGAAGTAAAAAAAGAAAAAGAAAAAATGACAAAAGGTCCCGGGAATGCGAAAGGAGCCAAAATATGGGTCCCGGGAATGCCACGCAGTAAAAAAAAACGACAAAAGGGGAGGGGTGCAACACGAGGACTTCCCAGGAGGTCACCCATCCTAGTACTACTCTCGCCCAAGCACGCTTAACTGCGGAGTTCTGATGGGATCCGGTGCATTAGTGCTGGTATGATCGCACCCGCAAGATCTGCGCGCGATTTTGGTGTCATTCCCTTCTCCGGAAGTCACCAGGTCGCCCGCCGGCGGGCCGTAACTTTTCGCGCGGGCGTCCGCTTTGTGCGTATTTTATATGATTTTGGGGTAGCTCGGAAAGATCTACGCTCCGCCAACTGCCGAAGGCGGTTGGGAAATCTTAAAATTCCAAAATCCCCTTCGTTTTATTACTTTTCTATTTTCTTCTGCATTTTAATAACTTGGGAATTTCATGAGGTTGTATTCGGGTTAGCTTTAGTGGACATCTCATATTTTGGTCTGCCTGATATATTCCTCGCCACCGGCCAGGTACCCGCATCAAGGATGCTCCGGCCGATCGTCCGATCCGACCGCCCATCAAGTGGGCCCCACTGCTTCCGCGAATCGGCTTCGCCGGACGATCTCGGAAAGATTTCGGGGTAGCTCGGAAAGATCTAGGCTCCGCTGGTCGCTCCCGGCACGGACGCCGCACTCGCGCGCCGCATGTAGCGCGGCCCGGCCGATCGATCAGATCCGGCCGTCCATCAACTGGGCCGGGCTACCGCTCCTCACTCCCTACGCGAATCGGATTTGCCGGACGATGCTAGCCACATGTGCGGTGGTCCGCCGACTCTCGCCGACATCGGGAATGCGAAAGGAGCCAAAATATGGGTCCCGGGAATGCCAGGAAGTAAAAAGAGGAAAAGAAAAATGACAAAAGGTCCCGGGAATGCGAAAGGAGCCAAAATATGGGTCCCGGGAATGCCACGCAGTAAAAAAAAAACGACAAAAGGGGAGGGGTGCAACACGAGGACTTCCCAGGAGGTCACCCATCCTAGTACTACTCTCGCCCAAGCACGCTTAACTGCGGAGTTCTGATGGGATCCGGTGCATTAGTGCTGGTATGATCGCACCCGCAAGATCTGCGCGCGATTTTGGTGTCATTCCCTTCTCCGGAAGTCACCAGGTCGCCCGCCGGCGGGCCCAACCTTCGCGGGGCCGTAACTTTTCGCCCGGGGGTCCGCTTTGTGCGTATTTTATATGATTTTGGGGTAGCTCGGAAAGATCTACGCTCCGCCAACTGCCGAAGGCGGTTGGGAAATCTTAAAATTCCAAAATCCCCTTCGTTTTATTATTTTTCTATTTTCTTCTGCATTTTAACAACTTGGGAATTTCATGAGGTTGTATTCGGGTTAGCTTTAGTGGATATCTCATATTTTGGTCTGCCTGATATATTCCTCGCCACCGGCCAGGTACCCGCATAAAGGATGCTCCGGCCGATCGTCCGATCCGACCGCCCATCAAGTGGGCCCCACTGCCGTTCCTCACTGCTTCCGCGAATCGCCTTCGCCGGACGATCTCGGAAAGATTTCGGGGTAGATCGGAAAGATCTACGCTCCGCCGGTCGCTCCAGGCACGGACGCCGCACTCGCTCGCCGGCCGTCCATCAACTGGGCCGGGCTCAACTGGGCCCCACTACCGCTCCTCACTCCCTACGCGAATCGGATTTGCCGGACGATGCTAGCCATATGTGCGGTGGTCCGCCGACTCTCGCCGACATCGGGAATGCGAAAGGGGCCAAAATATGGGTCCCGGGAATGCCAGGAAGTAAAAGAAGAAAAAGAAAAAATGACAAAAGGTCCCGGGAATGCGAAAGGGGACAAAATATGGGTCCCGGGAATGCCAGGAAGTAAAAGAAAACGACAAAAGGGGAGGGGTGCAACACGAGGACTTCCCAGGAGGTCACCCATCCTAGTACTACTCTCGCCCAAGCACGCTTAACTGCGGAGTTCTGATGGGATCCGGTGCATTAGTGCTGGTATGATCGCACCCGCAAGATCTGCGCGCGATTTTGGTGTCATTCCCTTCTCCGGAAGTCACCAGGTCGCCCGCCGGCGGGCCCAACCTTCGCGGGGCTTTGTGCGTATTTTATATGATTTTGGGGTAGCTCGGAAAGATCTACGCTCCTCCAACTGCCGAAGGCGGTTGGGAAATCTTAAAATTCCAAAATCCCCTTCGTTTTATTATTTTTCTATTTTCTTCTGCATTTTAATAACTTGGGAATTTCATGAGGTTGTATTCGGGTTAGCTTTAGTGGATATCTCATATTTTGGTCTGCCTGATATATTCCTCGCCACCGGCCAGGTACCCGCATCAAGGATGCTCCGGCCGATCGTCCGATCCGACCGCCCATCAAGTGGGCCCCACTGCCGTTCCTCACTGCTTCCGCGAATCGGCTTCGCCGGACGATCTCGGAAAGATTTCGGGGTAGCTCGGAAAGATCTAGGCTCCGCTGGTCGCTCCCGGCACGGACGCCGCACTCGCGCGCCGCATGTAGCGCGGCCCGGCCGATCGATCCGATCCGGCCGTCCATCAACTGGGCCCCACTACCGCTCCTCACTCCCTACGCGAATCGGATTTGCCGGACGATGCTAGCCACATGTGCGGTGGTCCGCCGACTCACGCCGACATCGGGAATGCGAAAGGAGCCAAAATATGGGTCCCGGGAATGCCAGGAAGTAAAAAAAGAAAAAGAAAAAATGACAAAAGGTCCCGGGAATGCGAAAGGAGCCAAAATATGGGTCCCGGGAATGCCACGCAGTAAAAAAAAAACGACAAAAGGGGAGGGGTGCAACACGAGGACTTCCCAGGAGGTCACCCATCCTAGTACTACTCTCGCCCAAGCACGCTTAACTGCGGAGTTCTGATGGGATCCGGTGCATTAGTGCTGGTATGATCGCACCCGCAAGATCTGCGCGCGATTTTGGTGTCATTCCCTTCTCCGGAAGTCACCAGGTCGCCCGCCGGCGGGCCCAACCTTCGCGGGGCCGTAACTTTTCGCCCGGGCGTCCGCTTTGTGCGTATTTTATATGATTTTGGGGTAGCTCGGAAAGATCTACGCTCCGCCAACTGCCGAAGGCGGTTGGGAAATCTTAAAATTCCAAAATCCCCTTCGTTTTGTTATTTTTCTATTTTCTTCTGCATTTTAATAACTTGGGAATTTCATGAGGTTGTATTCGGGTTAGCTTTAGTGGATATCTCATATTTTGGTCTGCCTGATATATTCCTCGCCACCGGCCAGGTACCCGCATCAAGGATGCTCCGGCCGATCGTCCGATCCGACCGCCCATCAAGTGGGCCCCACTGCTTCCGCGAATCGCCTTCGCCGGACGATCTCGGAAAGATTTCGGGGTAGATCGGAAAGATCTACGCTCCGCTGGTCGCTCCCGGCACGGACGCCGCACTCGCTCCCCGGCCGTCCATCAACTGGGCCCCACTACCGCTCCTCACTAGCCATATGTGCGGTGGTCCGCCGACTCTCGCCGACATCGGGAATGCGAAAGGGGCCAAAATATGGGTCCCGGGAATGCCAGGAAGTAAAAGAAGAAAAAGAAAAAATGACAAAAGGTCCCGGGAATGCGAAAGGGGCCAAAATATGGGTCCCGGGAATGCCAGGAAGTAAAAGAAAACGACAAAAGGGGAGGGGTGCAACACGAGGACTTCCCAGGAGGTCACCCATCCTAGTACTACTCTCGCCCAAGCACGCTTAACTGCGGAGTTCTGATGGGATCCGGTGCATTAGTGCTGGTATGATCGCACCCGCAAGATCTGCGCGCGATTTTGGTGTCATTCCCTTCTCCGGAAGTCACCAGGTCGCCCGCCGGCGGGCCCAACCTTCGCGGGGCTTTGTGCGTATTTTATATGATTTTGGGGTAGCTCGGAAAGATCTACGCTCCTCCAACTGCCGAAGGCGGTTGGGAAATCTTAAAATTCCAAAATCCCCTTCGTTTTATTATTTTTCTATTTTCTTCTGCATTTTAATAACTTGGGAATTTCATGAGGTTGTATTCGGGTTAGCTTTAGTGGATATCTCATATTTTGGTCTGCCTGATATATTCCTCGCCACCGGCCAGGTACCCGCATCAAGGATGCTCCGGCCGATCGTCCGATCCGACCGCCCATCAAGTGGGCCCCACTGCTTCCGCGAATCGGCTTCGCCGGACGATCTCGGAAAGATTTCGGGGTAGCTCGGAAAGATCTAGGCTCCGCTGGTCGCTCCCGGCACGGACGCCGCACTCGCGCGCCGCATGTAGCGCGGCCCGGCCGATCGATCCGATCCGGCCGTCCATCAACTGGGCCCCACTACCGCTCCTCACTCCCTACGCGAATCGGATTTGCCGGACGATGCTAGCCACATGTGCGGTGGTCCGCCGACTCTCGCCGACATCGGGAATGCGAAAGGAGCCAAAATATGGGTCCCGGGAATGCCAGGAAGTAAAAAAAGAAAAAGAAAAAATGACAAAAGGTCCCGGGAATGCGAAAGGAGCCAAAATATGGGTCCCGGGAATGCCAGGAGGTAAAAAAAAAAACCGACAAAAGGGGAGGGGTGCAACACGAGGACTTCCCAGGAGGTCACCCATCCTAGTACTACTCTCGCCCAAGCACGCTTAACTGCGGAGTTCTGATGGGATCCGGTGCATTAGTGCTGGTATGATCGCACCCGCAAGATCTGCGCGCGATTTTGGTGTCATTCCCTTCTCCGGAAGTCACCAGGTCGCCCGCCGGCGGGCCCAACCTTCGCGGGGCTTTGTGCGTATTTTATATGATTTTGGGGTAGCTCGGAAAGATCTACGCTCCTCCAACTGCCGAAGGCGGTTGGGAAATCTTAAAATTCCAAAATCCCCTTCGTTTTGTTATTTTTCTATTTTCTTCTGCATTTTAATAACTTGGGAATTTCATGAGGTTGTATTCGGGTTAGCTTTAGTGGATATCTCATATTTTGGTCTGCCTGATATATTCCTCGCCATGAGAGACTCATGTGACCGACAGGTTGGATTCTCGCGCCCATCAAGTGGGCCCCACCGCTTCCGCGAATCGCCTTCGCCGGACGATCTTGGCAATCTCGGCAATCTCGGAAAGATTTGGGGTAGATCGGAAAGATCTACGCTCAGCTGGTCGCTCCCGGCACGGACGCCGCTCTCGCGCGCCGCGATCATCATCATGGGCCCCACTACCGCTCCTCACTCCCTACGCGAATCGGATTTGCCGGACGATGCTAGCCACATGTGCGGTGGTCCGCCGACTCTCGCCGACATCGGGAATGCGAAAGGAGCCAAAATATGGGTCCCGGGAATGCCAGGAAGTAAAAAAAGAAAAAGAAAAAATGACAAAAGGTCCCGGGAATGCGAAAGGAGCCAAAATATGGGTCCCGGGAATGCCAGGAAGTAAAAGAAAACGACAAAAGGGGAGGGGTGCAACACGAGGACTTCCCAGGAGGTCACCCATCCTAGTACTACTCTCGCCCAAGCACGCTTAACTGCGGAGTTCTGATTCCGCCAACTGCCGAAGGCGGTTGGGAAAACTTAAAATTTCAAAATCCCCTTCGTTTTATTATTTTTCTATTTTCTTCTGCATTTTAATAACTTGGAAATTTTATGAGGTTATATTCGGGTTTGCTTTAGTGGATATCTCATATTTTGGTCTGCCTGATATATTGCTCGCCCCCGGCCAGGTACCCGCATCAAGGATGCTCCGGCCGATCGTCCGATCCGACCGCCCATCAAGTGGGCCCCACTGCTTCCGCGAATCGGCTTCGCCGGACGATCTCGGAAAGATTTCGGGGTGGCTCGGAAAGATCTGCGCTCCGCTGGTCGCTCCCGGCACGGACGCCGCACTCGCGCGCCGCATGTAGCGCGGCCCGGCCGATCGATCCGATCCGGCCGTCCATCAACTGGGCCGGGCTACCGCTCCTCACTCCCTACGCGAATCGGATTTGCCGGACGATGCTAGCCATATGTGCGGTGGTCCGCCGACTCTCGCCGACATCGGGAATGCGAAAGGAACCAAAATATGGGTCCCGGGAATGCCAGGAAGTAAAAAAAGAAAAAGAAAAAATGACAAAAGGTCCCGGGAATGCGAAAGGAGCCAAAATATGGGTCCCGGGAATGCCACGCAGTAAAAAAAAACGACAAAAGGGGAGGGGTGCAACACGAGGACTTCCCAGGAGGTCACCCATCCTAGTACTACTCTCGCCCAAGCACGCTTAACTGCGGAGTTCTGATGGGATCCGGTGCATTAGTGCTGGTATGATCGCACCCGCAAGATGTGCGCGCGATTTTGGTGTCATTCCCTTCTCCGGAAGTCACCAGGTCGCCCGCCGGCGGGCCCAACCTTCGCGGGGCCGTAACTTTTCGCCCGGGCGTCCGCTTTGTGCGTATTTTATATGATTTTGGGGTAGCTCGGAAGGATCTACGCTCCGCCAACTGCCGAAGGCGGTTGGGAAATCTTAAAATTCCAAAATCCCATTCGTTTTATTACTTTTCTATTTTCTTCTGCATTTTAATAACTTGGGAATTTCATGAGGTTGTATTCGGGTTAGCTTTAGTGGACATCTCATATTTTGGTCTGCCTGATATATTCCTCGCCACCGGCCAGGTACCCGCATCAAGGATGCTCCGGCCGATCGTCCGATCCGACCGCCCATCAAGTGGGCCCCACTGCTTCCGCGAATCGCCTTCGCCGGACGATCTCGGAAAGATTTCGGGGTAGATCGGAAAGATCTACGCTCAGCTGGTCGCTCCCGGACGCCGCACTCGCGCGCCGCATGTAGCGCGGCCCGGCCGATCGATCAGATCCGGCCGTCCATCAACTGGGCCCCACTACCGCTCCTCACTCCCTACGCGAATCGGATTTGCCGGACGATGCTAGCCACATGTGCGGTGGTCCGCCGACTCACGCCGACATCGGGAATGCGAAAGGAGCCAAAATATGGGTCCCGGGAATGCCAGGAAGTAAAAAAAGAAAAAGAAAAAATGACAAAAGGTCCCGGGAATGCGAAAGGAGCCAAAATATGGGTCCCGGGAATGCCAGGAAGTAAGGAAAAAAAACGACAAAAGGGGAGGGGTGCAACACGAGGACTTCCCAGGAGGTCACCCATCCTAGTACTACTCTCGCCCAAGCACGCTTAACTGCGGAGTTCTGATGGGATCCGGTGCATTAGTGCTGGTATGATCGCACCCGCAAGATGTGCGCGCGATTTTGGTGTCATTCCCTTCTCCGGAAGTCACCAGGTCGCCCGCCGGCGGGCCCAACCTTCGCGGGGCCGTAACTTTTCGCCCGGGCGTCCGCTTTGTGCGTATTTTATATGATTTTGGGGTAGCTCGGAAAGATCTACGCTCCGCCAACTGCCGAAGGCGGTTGGGAAATCTTAAAATTCCAAAATCCCCTTCGTTTTATTACTTTTCTATTTTCTTCTGCATTTTAATAACTTGGGAATTTCATGAGGTTGTATTCGGGTTAGCTTTAGTGGACATCTCATATTTTGGTCTGCCTGATATATTCCTCGCCACCGGCCAGGTACCCGCATCAAGGATGCTCCGGCCGATCGTCCGATCCGACCGCCCATCAAGTGGGCCCCACTGCCGTTCCTCACTGCTTCCGCGAATCGGCTTCGCCGGACGATCTTGGCAATCTCGGAAAGATTTCGGGGTGGCTCGGAAAGATCTGCGCTCCGCTGGTCGCTCCCGGCACGGACGCCGCACTCGCGCGCCGCATGTAGCGCGGCCCGGCCGATCGATCCGATCCGGCCGTCCATCAACTGGGCCGGGCTACCGCTCCTCACTCCCTACGCGAATCGGATTTGCCGGACGATGCTAGCCATATGTGCGGTGGTCCGCCGACTCTCGCCGACATCGGGAATGCGAAAGGAACCAAAATATGGGTCCCGGGAATGCCAGGAAGTAAAAAAAGAAAAAGAAAAAATGACAAAAGGTCCCCGCAAAAAAAAAAAAACGACAAAAGGGGAGGGGTGCAACACGAGGACTTCCCAGGAGGTCACCCATCCTAGTACTACTCTCGCCCAAGCACGCTTAACTGCGGAGTTCTGATGGGATCCGGTGCATTAGTGCTGGTATGATCGCACCCGCAAGATGTGCGCGCGATTTTGGTGTCATTCCCTTCTCCGGAAGTCACCAGGCCCAACCTTCGCGGGGCCGTAACTTTTCGCCCGGGGGTCCGCTTTGTGCGTATTTTATATGATTTTGGGGTAGCTCGGAAAGATCTACGCTCCGCCAACTGCCGAAGGCGGTTGGGAAATCTTAAAATTCCAAAATCCCCTTCGTTTTATTATTTTTCTATTTTCTTCTGCATTTTAACAACTTGGGAATTTCATGAGGTTGTATTCGGGTTAGCTTTAGTGGATATCTCATATTTTGGTCTGCCTGATATATTCCTCGCCACCGGCCAGGTACCCGCATAAAGGATGCTCCGGCCGATCGTCCGATCCGACCGCCCATCAAGTGGGCCCCACTGCCGTTCCTCACTGCTTCCGCGAATCGCCTTCGCCGGACGATCTCGGAAAGATTTCGGGGTAGATCGGAAAGATCTACGCTCCGCCGGTCGCTCCAGGCACGGACGCCGCACTCGCTCGCCGGCCGTCCATCAACTGGGCCCCACTACCGCCTCCTCACTAGCCATATGTGCGGTGGTCCGCCGACTCTCGCCGACATCGGGAATGCGAAAGGGGCCAAAATATGGGTCCCGGGAATGCCAGGAAGTAAAAGAAGGAAAAGAAAAAATGACAAAAGGTCCCGGGAATGCGAAAGGGGACAAAATATGGGTCCCGGGAATGCCAGGAAGTAAAAGAAAACGACAAAAGGGGAGGGGTGCAACACGAGGACTTCCCAGGAGGTCACCCATCCTAGTACTACTCTCGCCCAAGCACGCTTAACTGCGGAGTTCTGATGGGATCCGGTGCATTAGTGCTGGTATGATCGCACCCGCAAGATCTGCGCGCGATTTTGGTGTCATTCCCTTCTCCGGAAGTCACCAGGTCGCCCGCCGGCGGGCCCAACCTTCGCGGGGCTTTGTGCGTATTTTATATGATTTTGGGGTAGCTCGGAAAGATCGACGCTCCTCCAACTGCCGAAGGCGGTTGGGAAATCTTAAAATTCCAAAATCCCCTTCGTTTTGTTATTTTTCTATTTTCTTCTGCATTTTAATAACTTGGGAATTTCATGAGGTTGTATTCGGGTTAGCTTTAGTGGATATCTCATATTTTGGTCTGCCTGATATATTCCTCGCCACCGGCCAGGTACCCGCATCAAGGATGCTCCGGCCGATCGTCCGATCCGACCGCCCATCAAGTGGGCCCCACTGCTTCCGCGAATCGCCTTCGCCGGACGATCTCGGAAAGATTTCGGGGTAGATCGGAAAGATCTACGCTCCGCTGGTCGCTCCCGGCACGGACGCCGCACTCGCTCCCCGGCCGTCCATCAACTGGGCCCCACTACCGCTCCTCACTAGCCATATGTGCGGTGGTCCGCCGACTCTCGCCGACATCGGGAATGCGAAAGGGGCCAAAATATGGGTCCCGGGAATGCCAGGAAGTAAAAGAAGAAAAAGAAAAAATGACAAAAGGTCCCGGGAATGCGAAAGGGGCCAAAATATGGGTCCCGGGAATGCCAGGAAGTAAAAGAAAACGACAAAAGGGGAGGGGTGCAACACGAGGACTTCCCAGGAGGTCACCCATCCTAGTACTACTCTCGCCCAAGCACGCTTAACTGCGGAGTTCTGATGGGATCCGGTGCATTAGTGCTGGTATGATCGCACCCGCAAGATCTGCGCGCGATTTTGGTGTCATTCCCTTCTCCGGAAGTCACCAGGCAACCTTCGCGGGGCCGTAACTTTTCGCCCGGGCGTCCGCTTTGTGCGTATTTTATATGATTTTGGGGTAGCTCGGAAAGATCTACGCTCCGCCAACTGCCGAAGGCGGTTGGGAAATCTTAAAATTCCAAAATCCCCTTCGTTTTGTTATTTTTCTATTTTCTTCTGCATTTTAATAACTTGGGAATTTCATGAGGTTGTATTCGGGTTAGCTTTAGTGGATATCTCATATTTTGGTCTGCCTGATATATTCCTCGCCACCGGCCAGGTACCCGCATCAAGGATGCTCCGGCCGATCGTCCGATCCCGCGAATCGGCTTCGCCGGACGATCTCGGATAGATTTCGGGGTATCTTGGAAAGATCTAGGCTCCGCTGGTCGCACCCGGCACGGACGCCGCACTCGCGCGCCGCATGTAGCGCGGCCCGGCCGATCGATCAGATCCGGCCGTCCATCAACTGGGCCCCACTACCGCTCCTCACTCCCTACGCGAATCGGATTTGCCGGACGATGCTAGCCACATGTGCGGTGGTCCGCCGACTCACGCCGACATCGGGAATGCGAAAGGAGCCAAAATATGGGTCCCGGGAATGCCAGGAAGTAAAAAAAGAAAAAGAAAAAATGACAAAAGGTCCCGGGAATGCGAAAGGAGCCAAAATATGGGTCCCGGGAATGCCAGGAAGTAAGGAAAAAAAACGACAAAAGGGGAGGGGTGCAACACGAGGACTTCCCAGGAGGTCACCCATCCTAGTACTACTCTCGCCCAAGCACGCTTAACTGCGGAGTTCTGATGGGATCCGGTGCATTAGTGCTGGTATGATCGCACCCGCAAGGTCTGCGCGCGATTTTGGTGTCATTCCCTTCTCCGGAAGTCACCAGGTCGCCCGCCGGCGGGCCCAACCTTCGCGGGGCCGTAACTTTTCGCCCGGGCGTCCGCTTTGTGCGTATTTTATATGATTTTGGGGTAGCTCGGAAAGATCTACGCTCCGCCAACTGCCGAAGGCGGTTGGGAAATCTTAAAATTCCAAAATCCCCTTCGTTTTATTACTTTTCTATTTTCTTCTGCATTTTAATAACTTGGGAATTTCATGAGGTTGTATTCGGGTTAGCTTTAGTGGACATCTCATATTTTGGTCTGCCTGATATATTCCTCGCCACCGGCCAGGTACCCGCATCAAGGATGCTCCGGCCGATCGTCCGATCCGACCGCCCATCAAGTGGGCCCCACTGCCGTTCCTCACTGCTTCCGCGAATCGGCTTCGCCGGACGATCTTGGCAATCTCGGAAAGATTTCGGGGTGGCTCGGAAAGATCTGCGCTCCGCTGGTCGCTCCCGGCACGGACGCCGCACTCGCGCGCCGCATGTAGCGCGGCCCGGCCGATCGATCCGATCCGGCCGTCCATCAACTGGGCCGGGCTACCGCTCCTCACTCCCTACGCGAATCGGATTTGCCGGACGATGCTAGCCATATGTGCGGTGGTCCGCCGACTCTCGCCGACATCGGGAATGCGAAAGGAGCCAAAATATGGGTCCCGGGAATGCCACGCAGTAAAAAAAAACGACAAAAGGGGAGGGGTGCAACACGAGGACTTCCCAGGAGGTCACCCATCCTAGTACTACTCTCGCCCAAGCACGCTTAACTGCGGAGTTCTGATGGGATCCGGTGCATTAGTGCTGGTATGATCGCACCCGCAAGATCTGCGCGCGATTTTGGTGTCATTCCCTTCTCCGGAAGTCACCAGGTCCCCCGCCGGCTGGCCAAACCTTCGCGGGGCCGTAACTTTTCGCACGGGCGTCCGCTTTGTGCGTATTTTATATGATTTTGGGGTAGCTCGGAAAGATCTACGCTCCGCCAACCGCCAAAGGCGGTTGGGAAATCTTAAAATTTCAAAATCCCCTTCGTTTTATTATTTTTCTATTTTCTTCTGCATTTTAATAACTTGGGAATTTTATGAGGTTATATTCGGGTTAGCTTTAGTGGATATCTCATATTTTGGTCTGCCTGATATATTGCTCGCCACCGGCCAGGTACCCGCATCAAGGATGCTCCGGCCGATCGTCCGATCCGACCGCCCATCAAGTGGGCCCCACTGCCGTTCCTCACTGCTTCCGCGAATCGCCTTCGCCGGACGATCTTGGCAATCTCGGAAAGATTTCGGGGTAGCTCGGAAAGATCTACGCTCCGCTGGTCGCTCCCGGCACGGACGCCGCACTCGCGCGCCGCATGTAGCGCGGCCCGGCCGATCGATCCGATCCGGCCGTCCATCAACTGGGCCCCACTACCGCTCCTCACTCCCTACGCGAATCGGATTTGCCGGACGATGCTAGCCATATGTGCGGTGGTCCACCGATTCTCGCCGACATCGGGAATGCGAAAGGAGCTGGATTATGTGACTATAGATAGACAACTTGCTGATATCCTTATGAAACCTCTTGATGGGAATAGATTTGGTGATCTTCAGAAATCCATCAAATTGTGTGCAAATTGATACAATGCACTGTCAAAATGGGCTGAATAGGCATATCTGAGGACAAATGTCCTCCCTTTTGGAAAAAGGGGAACATGGAAGTTGCCCTGGTCATGGTCAAATGAACTTATAGGTATATTTTCATGTACTAATCCATGCCCACTTGATATGTCAGAAACAATCAAACTTTAATTGTTCTTGAAAACTCTAACATAGTCGATGTCATTAAGTCTATATCGATGTCATCGAAGTATCGAAATGTTGAATCCCGAGAATGTCCATTGGTCCTTTCCAACGGTCATCGACACAATCTTTGATATCATTATGAGCCTGAATTCGATGTCATCGAGTCAATTTCGATGTCATCGACAATCTTTGCTATAAAAAGAGAATGAGAGGATGAAAAACTTCTAAATTTGTTTTCTCCGGATTTTGCTCTTCTTCCTTTCCTCTGCCTTGAAGATACTTCTCAACTACGGAAGGAAAGATGGTGAAAGGCAAATGTAAGGATCTTTCGTGCACTAAAACTTTGAAAATAAAGAAATATAAGAGTATCAAACAGGCATCCGATAGTTCTCCTCCCAATCATCCAGATTGGAAGCAAATCACGATAGCAGAGCATATTGTCCTCAACAGTGCTATTGATCCATACGGAGTGGATCTCGTGTTGGAGACAATAGGGTGATAGAATATAATGAATCTTAGTGGTCCCTACCAATATGAGTTAATTCATAAATTCTTCAATAACTGCCACATTGTTCGTGACAATCCACCATGTTTCTGCCTGGAGTTCATGTATCAAACGAAACTCATTACTCTAATGATACTTGGTCATCTCCTTAACATCGAAGTGACATGAATCCCTATCACTGAGCGAAATCTGAATGGATTAGGAGTATAGGGGAAAATTACGCAAGCATTATGCCAAGGTACCTCTGTTCCCAGAAATAAGGCAAATACTTTGCATGTCAACTACCTTGCGACCACCTCCAAGATTCTCCACAGTATCTTTGGTACAAATGTGTACCCATGTGACCCGAAGGGAAGTAATCTCACCCCTTTTGTGCTCGATGTCTTATACAGCGTATATCAAGAGGTCCCAGTGTGCCTCCTGACACTTATTCTAGGGCAGTTAACTCGTATAGTCAAAGGGGAACATCTTGATATACTTCCATTCCCCTTTCTCATATGCAAGCTAGCACATTTTGTGGGGCTACCATCGACATCTGATGCAATACATCCTAAGGTATGGTTCGATGATGCTACACTTCAACAGTTATATCTATCAATCGGATAGTCCTCCTCCAACTCATGGTGCAGAAACCAGTCAGCGCAATCCATCAACACCATGGGGATCTAATCTGACGTTGCTTCATAGCCCAGAGTTAGTCACCAATCGTCGGCATCACAACTCGAATGACATCTGCTGAATGGACAAGATGATATTGATAAACGTCTTCGCAATTGCGAGAAGCGCCTGATGGGGATCGAGGACAAAATAGATGCACTTCAGCACTCTCAACAACAAGTTATTGACTTGTTGACAGATGGAGCAATTCGAGCACCTTAGTTGTTGTACAAGTGCTCAGCATGAATTGCCTACGAATGGGGGCCAAATGATGTTTGTTTTTGGTTGTATAGCCTATGGTCTAGTTAAATATTTTGGATTGATCGCTCTTTGGATGAGGAGAATACTGTGTTTTGGTGTGCCCATGGATGGGTTAGTTTTTTTAGATGCTTTTCCATGTTCATCTTCTGCTAAGCTTGGGCAGTTTCTTTTGATTGCTCCTATTATTTAATGATGATCTTTTAGAGCTATATGTTTATGAGTTGAATGATTGTGGAATGAATGACGATATTTCTATGCTTGAAATTTAAAATTCCCTATGAGAATGCCTCATGTTTGTCTGATACTGAATTTTACTTGTCATATACTCATCTAGATGAATGCTGATTATGGGATGAATGGTATGAATATTATGAATAGTGACTACTGTTTTTGAACTTAAATGATTCATTCTTGTTCCTCATATGACCGTAAAAGTATGCATGGATGGTTTCCCTGCTCTATTCTCAAATGCATCTGCGATTCCTGTCTCTTACTGATTATGCATTTTAGAGATGTCATTATCTGTTATGAAATGAAATATATTGGTCTATGTTGATTCTCCCAGTTTCTTTAATGTCAACTTCAGTCATTCGATTTGTTATTGGTATATTAACCTTTGTCAATGACTGACAAAAAGGGGGAGAACAAATCCTACCATGAGAATGCTGCTTGGTATATGGTTTTGGGCATGGTGATGCAGGTGATAGGGGGAGCAGCTGCAAGCAGATAGGGGGAGCAACTACCTGAATCAAAATTGTGTGTGAACTCCATAGTATCTTTGTAAAATTGTGTAAAGTTCATGTACACATAATTTAGGATATTGTTCTAGGTGTGTTTTAGGTGTTTTGTCACTAATTGACAAAGGGGAAGATAGAAAGTGCCTTGGTCTGTCAATTAGCGTGAGTGTTCAGTCGATGAGTCAAGTGGGCCCCATATGAAGATTATTCAAGACATTGCCTCAACCGGATGTGTGTTCAGAGCTCATCACAGGTAAACTTAGCCTCACATCCTAAATCCTAAAACACCAAGGTAAACAAAAGCCTTAAGAAAAACTTTGAACAACATAGGTGTTGAAAGTCTGAAAACCTGGTTTCAAAATGGAAAATTCTCTAAGTTTTTAGCTAAGTTCAATATCATCGATTATTGGTCGATACAATCGAACACTCAGTCTCAATGATATCGAACTGGTATTGATAACATCGAATTGAGTCCTCTTTATGTCCAACAACCACAAAGTATTTTGGACAAAATATTTGATAAATTGAAAGTACCTTCAATAACATCGAATTTCAAATATTGATGATATCGAAGGATAGTCGATGATATCGAAAAGTCTCGGAGCTCTATCCAGCAAAG
Organism: Magnolia sinica; assembly: GCF_029962835.1. Lineage (NCBI taxonomy): Eukaryota > Viridiplantae > Streptophyta > Magnoliopsida > Magnoliales > Magnoliaceae > Magnolia > Magnolia sinica. The sequence continues at coordinate 26,800,569 of NC_080582.1, read as the reverse complement.
GCTTGGTAAATATTCTTGATATTGCTTGAGGAATCGAAGGACAATTGATATCATCGAAATTCAAATCTGGATAATATCGACACAGTATCGATGACATTGAAATGGGACAAGTTGTGTCCAACGAGTTTTTGAAAGAAAAACATCTAAATGTTGGAGGAATCGAAATCCACATCGATATCATCGAAATTCAAATCACGATGATATCGATATAGACTCGATCGATCGAATCAGGACAAAACTATTCCAGCAAACTTGAAAAGGAAAATCTTATGTGAATAATCGAGGAATCGATATTGGCTCGATATGATCGTAATTCAAAAATCGATGAAATCGATATGGGAGTGATATCATCGAATTAGGTCCAAAAATGTCCAGCAAGCTTTCTTCAAATATTCATTGAAAAGATTGATGAATCGAAACCACTGTCGATGATAGTGGAATTTAATTTTTTTATAACATTGACGCATATTCGATGTCATCGATCTTCAGTCAAAAAGTTTCGGGTATGAGCTTCAGCTGAGTTCGCATCATCGAACCCTGACTCGATGGAATCGAAAGTATACGTTCGACGACATCGAGTCAGGACCGATGAGATCAAACTCAGTCAGACTTGACATATTTATTACCATTGGGACTTTGCCTATAAATAGGAAGCTTGGTCTTGGTTGCTGGGTGAGAAAAATAGAGAGAGCTTTGAGAGAGTTTTGACATACTACCTACCCCGTGCTCATTTTCTCATGGAAGTTCATCCTTCAATCCACTCTCATCATTGATATTCAATAGAGTGGATTAAAGAATGAACTTTCTCATTCAAGGATCATCCAGCTACTATCTAACGGCAAATCATTGAGCTAGGATACCTTGAATGCTTGAATGCCTGGAATCACTCCTCTAAAATAGGAAAACTTTTAATAGAGTAGGATTCCAACATAACCTTGATCCAACCCGTCGCCTTTATTGGAACATCATCAAGTGTTGCGGATTAAGGGAGCTGAAGATTCTTCATCATCAAGGAAGAGATCTTCATCATCGTGCTTAATGGGGCTCACCTACTTATCTATAAGTCATTAGAGTCCAGAGACCCTGTTGATCATTCCTTTTGTAGGATTGGGTCACAGGTGATTCTCACCCCTTTCAAGTCCTCATAGGAGGCCTTCGACGGGAGAGTACGTATGGGTGCTTTGTGTTGACCCTTGCTCTTATGTAGGGCATAAACTTAGGTCCTTGTGTAGGTCCTTGACCTGCGCGGTCTAAAAGTGAGGTCCTTGACCTGTGTGGTCTAAAAGTTAGGACCTTGTGTAGATCTTTGACCTGTGTGGTCTAAAAAGTTAGGTTCCTTGTGTGGATCCTTGACCTGTGTGCTCTAAAAGGTAGGTTCCTTGAGTGGATCCTTTGCTCTTGTGTAGGGCATAAAACCTAGGTGCTTTGTGTTTGTGTAGGGCATAAACTTGTGCCTCTATGTAGGCATGTTAGGTACCTTATGTAGGTCATAGAGTCAGCCTTGTGTAGGTTGTACTGGTTTGAGGTGAACCTGATTTGAAACCTCTGTTAGTGAAATCTGGTACACTCAAGGGTTGAGTGCGTCCACAGGGAGTGGAGTAGGCATATAGCCGAACCGCTATAAAATGACTATGTTTGAGATTGTTATTTTCATATTTTCTTATTGTGTTTACTTTGAAACGTAACATGATGCATGATTATTTAGAACTGATAAGTATCACATCTCATTATAAAATGACTGTGTTTGAGATTGTTATTTTCATATTTTTTTATTGTGTTTACTTTGAATGGTAACATAATGCATGATTATTTTCATATTTTCTCATTATATTTACTTTGAATGGTAACATGATGCATGATTATTTAGAATTGATAAGTATCACATCTCACACACAGTCACTCCGTGCATCCATCATAGGCTAAATTTATATACTGTTAGATATTAAATAGTCTTGTGATTGGATCCTCTATTTGGCTTGGAAGCCAATAGAGTTAAATTAAAGATATCTTGATAATTATTATATTAGATCAAGATAATGGTAATAAGATTTTAAATTGTCATAAAATTTTATAAAGTCCTATTCACCCCCCTCTAGGACACTTTGACCTATTCCTACTTTTACTAGAGCGGTCATTACCGCAATTTCACTAGGGTTTCCAAGGATCCACTTGTAGAAATCAGGGAAATCTATGCTTGATTCAAGGACATAACTGGAATCAGAGTCCCATCTTATCCAATTGGAAGATATCTCAGTAAAACCAAATCTGAACTTCCTTTGACCTAATTCTCAATGGATGAGAGGTGTGAGAACTGGAAGTGATTCCATCATAAAACCATGCCCAGGAGACAATAACTCACAATAAGATATACCAATCTCATAACCAAGCATAAGAGAATCATGAAGATTAGAAAGGATTCCGTCACCCAACCATGCCCATGAGACGATGGTGAACAATAGGATTTCCTAATTTCACAATCTCAATACATGAAAAGAACATACTCAAAGCTATCATAGATCTATTGTAATTTGAGTCACAACAAACAATAAAAAACTAAAAGTATTTCTTAAATATCAAACTAGAATCAAAGATAATTCAACTTAAATATGAATCAAAGCGATAAAAAACATCCCATCATGCTACAAGCTTCACCTCTTAGCCCTAGCTAAGAGGTTTAGCCAACCATAGACGTAATTGAACTAAAATCTCTTAAGAAAAGCATAAGACCAACTAAGGAGAATGAAGAAAAACTCTTGGCGACGGCTTCTCCACACTTTTGCTCCACTCCTTAAACCCTAGAAAAATGCCTAGGAACATCCTAGGGAGTCCTATTTATAGTTGTGGAACTCCAACTTTCGCACCTAGTTGAAAAACTTTAGAAACCGCCTCAAATTTACGCAGTTTTTCAAAATAGATTTCACTCTACATAATTTCACAGAATGACCTAGAGTTTCAGAATATACTTCTTCAGGACACTTTTAGGAATATGTTTATTTTCAGGACAATTTCCGGACTCCTTTTATTCACTTCAAATATTTGATTCTCTTCATTCCTCACTTGATTTTCTTGGATTTTTAACATGTGAATTCTTAAATCATGGTCCCCTAAGATCCATCCCTTACCTTGGTGATTCTTGAGCATCAAATTCATGCTTTTAGCTCCCTTTTCAATCCAAGCTCTTAAATTCACCTTGCAACACAAACACGAGTAAAACAGAACATTAAGCATTATCATGTTCGTAAAACCAAGATATAAATAGGGGATAATATGCAATATTTGACCCTCAACAGCAGTTGGAATGCAAGCATGTCAGAATTGAATTTGTGCCTCAACTCAAATTGAACAACTATGACCCCAAGCACCTAGATAGGCAGATATGTAGTATATGACCGAGATTTGATGAGATGGGCCACCTATTTAGCCACTCGTTCTATGTGTAAACAGGATTAGGTGATATTCAGAGGGTAGCGTTCGTTCTTTGATGATGGGTTACACCTTTGCCTTCCGTATGAAATGACTTTTTGATACAGATGAAATAAAAATGACAAATGGATTCTTACAGTCGGTTACAGTGGATAGCTGTAAAACACCTCTCCTGATAAAGAACTGAATTTAGCGTACAAGGTTAGACTTAAACTACAAGTATGATTATCAGCTACTTGATTACCATTACGGATTACACTATGGAATGTAAACAACATGTAGAAAGTAAGGGATTACACTAAGAAATGTAATTGACTTGGTAGAAAAAATAAAGCGATTTACACTATGGAATCTAAATAAACTGGCAATTAAAAAGATAATGTTTTGTTTTGATTGGGTTGGTATGAGACTCCTTTTCCCTCTATATCCCATTTAGATGGTTGCTATAACCATTTAGTACTTTGTGGCCTACTCTCTCCTGTTCTTGCTATCTGTCCTATAATCACTTTTACACAGTCGCTCCTTCATTGGCCACTTACAACATTCACATGATGCATTACAGTTATACCATCAACACAATCTTTTCCCTCTCTCTCTCTCTCTATATATATATATATATATCCCTCTCTCTATCTCTCTCTCTATATATATTATAGAGAGAGAGGTGGGCCTGATTAGTTCTCAAGGATAGGCATTTAATCCCCATTGTTCATGTCATAGTCCATACAAGGATTGGGTCAGCCTCAGTTTTGGGGGCATATATACACAAATGATCTGGTAGAATGGATGGACGGTGTGGATGAAAATACATACATTATGGTGGGGGCCAGTGGGCACCACCACAAGGTACCAACGGCTGCACAGTAACGTGTAGGGCTGTTGTTAAAATATGATGGGTGTTTAACCCAGTGTGTAGTCCACCTAAAGTTCACATACGGTACAGTTTTGGTTCCTGCCCTATAATGATCTGAAAAAAGGGATGGACGGCTCACACTACACCAAATTTGTCAATCAGGAACGACTATTTTTTTTATTCTGAAACGGTATTAAACTGCACGATACATTAACGCACACTTTCGACTATATTTTTTGTTCTAAAATGGTTTTAAAACGTACAATACATTAACGCACACTTTCAAAAGAAATAAACCATAGCTTTGTGAGAATTGAAACCCTAGAAGACTCATTTTCTACCTTTCTTCTCTATCTTCTCTCTTGATCTGCGATTTTCAGAGCGATTTTAGAATGTCAGGAAAGGGAGAGGGTCCTGTAATCGGAATCAATCTCGGCATCCCCTCCCAAAATCTCTCTTCTACCCCTTTTTGTTCCCTGCTCTCTCTCTCTCTCTCTAAAGGATACGCGCTTCGATTTATCCACAGAAGCTATTGAAGAAAGATCGGATGGCTGAGAAATGTCTAAGGCCAATAACCCTGCGATCAAGCTCTTCGGGAAGACAATCCCGTTGCCAGATAGTTAGATTCCGATGAGGTCCAGAGAGAAATCCAATCCCGTCCCGATGCTGTAATGTGATTATGAAAAGGTTTGTTTTTTACGGGTCCATCCTTTCGTCAATAAAAATAGATATTGGGGATTTCCTTTTGAAGTTTCTCGTTTTTCTTCGTTGAATTTCTTGTGGATGGCTTCCGTGATTGATTTTTAGGGTATCGTGCAATTTCATCTTTCGGAATTTGGGGCTTTTTTTGGGGGTAATTTCTAGAAAAAATTGGGGTTTTTCTAGTGTGGATTTTAGTTATGATTTTTCTTTTGAAATTTTCAAATTTTTTTTTTCTGTTTTGGAGTTTCTAGTTGATAAAATCTGGGTATTGGTTTTTCGATAAGATAAAGGGTTTTGTGTATTTTCGTAAAAAAAAAAAATGGGGTTCTTTTTTTTTTAGATTTTTTTATTCAATTCCTTTCTTTCTGATCTTATTCAGAAATGAAAATCTCAGCTTTTTATATGTTGATTCTTTTTTCTTTTCGGTTTTGCGTCCTTTTCACCAATTTTCAGAATTTTTTTTGAAAGGAATTTCTTGTCGATGGGATATGGGTTTTGATTTCCAGCTAAGGTCAATTTTGTTGGGTTTTTTTTTTCTTTTAAATAGTTTTTGATTTTTTCAATGTTAGTTTTAGGTGTGTTTTTTTTTTTTCTTTTCTTTTTTTTTTTAAAATTAATTTTAAGATCTATTTTTTGTTCTAAAATTCTGGTTGATTTTTTTTTTTTTTTTCAATTTCCTTCTCCTCACCTATGTTCCCCATGCCTGTGAGTTATCCCCTGTTAGGGCTACCCACTGGAGTTGGATTCTGAATCTTACCCTCCCCATATGTACCAATATAGGACATACATATAATGAAGAGCAGATTTGCCTTTGCAGATTTTGCACTTCTCAATCTCCCAGATTTACCTTTGCAGATTTGACGCCACCTTGAACCGGAAGTCGGTGTATGATATCTGGCATTATCCATGTTTATGTGTTCTTTCACTACTATTAAATTTCTGAGGACATCAATCCTTGTGCCTTTCTGTTTATTCATGTATTCTCAAGTTTATATTGTTTGGTTCATGCTTTGTCATGAATTCTGGTAATTTTTTTTTTCTGATATACTTGATAGATGCATCTTGTGATTTTTCATATCTATTCATTTATTCACAAACTATGGCCCACATGACTAATGGGTGAACCTGATTCTTGGGCCAGGTAATCAAGATAGTGTTTCCATTTAGATGGATGGATTGGATCTTGTACCAATTGTGCCATGCTGACACTTGTACATGAGATTTACTACACACATGTGTGGCTTAGCAAATCTATGTTTTTCATTTTTTTTTATTTTTTATTTGCTTAGAATGACATGTTCAAAAACATCAGTGTAGTAGTATCCATGCCTGTAACTGAGTCATTTTCTCTTTATGCGCTTTGTTCAGGTATTTGCACTTGACATTCTTACCTCCCATTGCACATGGTATCATAAAGGCTGAGGCCCCTCACTACATTAAGGTAATTTTTTTCTTATTCCCTAGTTTTAAGCTTTTTTTTTTTCCTCCTGGGATTGCCAGCTTGGGAGAACACCTGACCATGGATTGTATGGCCTACCTGGAACTATCATTTACAACGAGAAAATTTACAAAGATCCCACACTTGGAACTATCATTTAGTGTTGTTTAAGCAATAGATGAGAAAATTTACAAAGACCTTTGGAGTCTATGCTATGGTTTTTATGGTTTGATCCATTTTTGGTTTCAGGACATCAACTTTCACTATTAGGTGGATTTCTGTAGAAATGTTTGCCTTTGTGATTTTTTATGCTCATTTAATGGTAGTGGAGTAAAATGCTTCAAAGAAACATTCCACGGGTGTGTAAAACTTATCTTGGTTATCGCGTTCATGAAGTAATTCAACAAGAGAGGTAATTGTGTTCTCAGTACTTTTAGTTGTGTAGATTAACTATTTCTCCAGTTATTTTGGCTAGGGGTACTTAATATATCTTGGCTAAAACCATTCTGTGGTGATGGGCTGTCTTGTTTCACCTTTCCAAGGCACATTTATTTAAGAGAAATTCTTAGATGGCTTATTGCTAATAATGTTTCGCAGCACGTCAACAACGCAGTGAACCGAGATCCAATCTCAGGTCTCACCCACAAACGATAAACCAGAAGAAATATCAACTAGAAGAAGAAACAAAGCATTCCAAACAAACCACAAGACAAGATATAGATGGAAAAATCCCAACAAGGGTAAAAAAAACCACGGATGAAAACTTCCACTATGAAGAAAACAAAGATTACAAGGCAATATACTAACCTCTTCCCTTGAAAGTACATAGAAAACCCTTTACCCATACCTCAGAATAACTCTCATAATATCTAGAAAATCCCTAGGGACCCTTATTTATAGTTTAGGCAACTCATTTTTCACACCTCTGTGAAAACCGACTCAAAAATCCACAGTCTGCATCAAATCTGGAAATGAATCTGCATAACCTCGATTGGTCAAGCGGACCCTCGACTAGTCGAGCATGGGCCTCGACCGGTCGAGTACCCCGGAACCTAAAAAATGATACTCGTTGGACTTTGAGTCGAGCCAATCCACGACTGGTCGAGTGGGCCACTCGACCGGTCGAGCGACCGTCCAGATGTGGCTTCACATCTCAACAATATCCCACTTAGAGACACATTGCCATAAACCTTCGTTTTCTTCATCCGGAGTGCACCACCTCCCCGTCTTCAAGCCTGAAGACCAATGAAAGCTAAACAGAGCTTCAGCTTCTCCTGTGTGACCGCCTTGGTCAGCATATCCGCAAGATTCTCACTTATATGGATCTTCTCCAGAGAAATCGATCCATCTTCCAATAACGAACATATGAAGTGATATCTAATGTCAATATGCTTGGTCCTTAAATGAAGGCTGAATTCTTAGCCAAGTGTATTGCACTTTGACTGTCACTGTACAGCTTGCAATCTGCTTGCTTCTTATCCAACTCTTCCATGAAACCTTGCATCCACACCATTTCCTTGCACGCTTCTGTAACTGTAACATATTCTGCTTCCATCATACTGATAGATACTATCTTTTGTAACTGAGAGACTCAACTGACTGCAGTACTGCCTAGAGTAAAGACATAACCTGTATTGCTTCTTCTGTTGTCGATATCTCCTGCCAAATTTGAATCTACGTAACCTTATAGCTTAATTTTCGATCCACCATAGCACAACCCTATATCCACAGTACCTACTAGGTATTTGAGGATCCACTTCATAGCTTCCCAATGTTCCTTCCCGGGGTTGTTCATGAACCTACTAACAACTCCCACTGCTTGAGCAATGTCTGGCCTCGTACTCACCATAGCATACATGAGACTCCCAATAGCTGACACATATGGGACTTTAGCCATGTAGTCCCGTTCCTCCCGTGTCTTTGCACCTTGCTCCTTAGATAGCTTAAAGTGGTTGGCTAATGGAGTGTTAACCGGCTTAGCACCTCCCATATTGAATCGATCAAGTACCTTGGCTATGTATTCTGCCTGTGACAAAACCAGTTTCTTGTTTTCCCTGTCACGCTTTATCCTCATGCCTAGGATTTATTTTGCAGCTCCTAAATCCTTCATGGCAAATTCTCTAGACAGTTGTCTTTTGAGATTTGAGATGTCCTTCATGCTCGAACCGGCCACAAACATATCATCAACGTACAGAAGAAGGATGATGTACGATGTATCAAACTTCTTCAAATAGCAATAGTGGTCTGTATGATATCTCCTAAAACTATTTTCCGACATGAAACTGTCGAACTTCTTGTACTACTACCTCGGGGCCTGCTTCAGGCCATATAGACTCTTCTTCAATCTACACACCTTGTTTTCCTTTCCTGGTGCCACGTATCCTGTCGGCTGATGCATATATATCTCTTCTTCAAGGTCCCTATGAAGAAAGGCTGTCTTAACATCTAACTGCTCTAGATGTAAGTCCTCTGTAGCCACTATACTCAAGACCATGCTAATCGTAGATATTTTCACTACCGGTGAAAATATTTCAGTGAAATCGATACATGCCTTTTGTTGAAACCCTTTCATGACCAATCTGGCCTTATACCGTTTCGAACCATTGTGTTCTTCTTTCAGTCTATAAACCCACTTATTATGAAGAGCTTTCTTACCTTTGGGTAGAGTAGCTAGCTCTCATGTATGATTAGACTCAAGAGAGTCCATCTCATCATCCATGGCCTTCTCCCACTTAACCCGTATATCTGACTGTAATGCCTCTTCAAAACACTATGGTTCACCATTATTTGTCAGCAGTAGATAATATAAGGAGGGTGAGTATCGGACTATGGGTCTCCTCTCCTGAGTAGACCTTCTCACAACCGGTGTCTGTGACTCTGCCTCATAATGCTCCTGTGCATGATCATCTTGTGGCGTTGTAACACCCGTGTTCGGTAACTCTTCCAACTCTACGAATTCTTTCTCCTCGGCCTTATTTTCTTGCACACTATCCTTATACATCACTTTTTCATTGAAGACTACGTCCTTGCTTCTGATGATTTTTCTATTTTTTGCATCCCAAAACCTGTAGCCAAAATCATGCTGCTTGTAGCCTATAAATGTGCCCCTCCTGGACTTCGCATCCAGCTTGCTTCTGTGCTCTGCATCAATGTGAACGTATGAAGTGCAACCGAACACTCTGAGATGTGCAAGGTTCACTTCTTTTCCAGTCCATGTTTCTTTTAGTAGCCCACCATCCAATGGTGCTGAGGGACTTCTATTGATGAGATATGCTGTAGTATTCACAGCATCTGCTCAAAACGTCTTAGGAAACCCAACATGTAACCTCATGCTCCTGGCGCGCTCAAGGATGATCCTATTAATGAGCTCAGCTACACCATTCTGCTGTGATGTCCCTGAAATTATTTTCTAATGTTTGATTCCATTTGTTGCACAATACTCCTCAAATCTCTTATCACAATACTCTCCCTCATTATCAGATTTGAGACATTTTACTATTTTACCTGTCTCATTTTTTACCATTACTTTCCACTTCTTAAATACATCAAATACATCAGATTTTTGCTTTAAGAAATAAACCCACAATTTTCTACTAACATCATCAATAAAAGAAATAAAGTAACGTGAGCCACCAAGAGATGATACCTATGCCGGTCCCCACACATCAGTGTGTACAAGCTCCAACAGATGCGTCTTTGGAGCGCGTCCTATCTTCTTGAAGCTTACCCTCTTCTGCTTGTCAGACACGCAGTCTTCGCAGAATTCCAAGTCAATAGATTTCAGCCCTGGTAGCTTCTCTTTTGACAATAGTACTTTCATCCCCTTATCACTCATATGTCCCAACCTCTGATGCCATAACTGCCTATTCACTCCAGTTGATGCGACTACGAGTGAACTATACGATCTTGAAGTCATGTACAAAGTACCTTCCTTTTTACCTCAAGATATCACCAAAGCACCATTTGTGATCTTTCAGGAATCACTGGTGAATGTCGTCACATAACCGGTATCGGCTAACTGCCCCACTGAGATCAAGTTTCGTTTCAAACTCGGTACATGTCTGACATCCTTTAATTTCAAAGTCGTTCCGTCTTTCTGATTTATATGAATATCACCCTTTCCAACAATATTGCACGGCTCATCATTACCTAGGTAGACTCTCCCGAAGTCACCTGACACATAATCACGCAGAACTTCCTTACACGAAGTGGCATGAAACGAAGCACCCGAGTCTGTAACCCAAGACTCATTCCTCGCATCAAGAGACAAGACCAACGCCTCTTGTCACTCTCCTCAGATAGATTTACTGAATCCTTCTCGTCTTGAGAGCTTCATTCTTGTTTCTTGAGCGCCCTGTAATAACGTTTCATGTGCCCCTTCTTCCCGCAATTACAATACCCATCTTTGTCTTTCGGTCCCTTGGACTTCTTCCTCGACTTAGAACGTCCGTGTTTATTGCCTCATTTGTTCAGCGATCTTCCTCTTCCTTCAACGTTTAGAGCATTCTTTGAATCCCCTGAAACTCCTGATGCCTTTCTTCTAGATTCTTCGCTGAGAATTATTTCGGCCACATCATCAAATTTCAACTTTGTCGACCCTGAAGAATTGCTCACAGCAATCACCAAACCATCCCAACTGTCTGACAAACTGGACAAGATCAATAATGCCCTTACCTCATTCTCAGAAACAATGCCAACGGATTTCAACTGGGTCGTGACTGTATTGAACTCGTTTAGATGTTCGACCACGCTCCCCCCATCTGACATCTTCATGTTGAATAGTCGTTTCATAAGATGAACCTTGTTGGACGCTGAAGGTTTTTCATACATAGTGGTTAGGGCTTTCATTAATTCTTTTGTGGTTTTCACCTTGGATATATTAAAGGCGACGCTTTTAGACAAAGAGAGTCAGATCGTTCCTAAAGCCTTCCGATCTAATAACAACCATTCATCATCTGTCATCTTTTCTTGTTTCTTCTCTTTTCCTCTTAGAGGAATATAGAGGTCCTTTTAATACAGATAATCCTCCATCTGCATCTTTCAGAAGGCAAAGTTTGAACCATCAAACTTCTCAATTCTAGTGTTCCCTTCTTCCGTCATCACTCCCAATAGAACTAAAACCAATAGCTTTGATACCAGTTGTTGCGCAGCATTTTAACAACACAGTGAACCAAGATCCAATTTTAGGTCTCACCCACAAACGATAAACTAGAAGAAATATAAACTAGAAGAAGAATCAAAGCATTCTAAATAAACCACAAGACGATATACGTGGAAAAACCCCAACGAGGGTAAAAAAACTACAGATGCAAACCTCCACTATGAAGAAAACAAAGATTACAAGGCAATATACTAACCTCTTCCCTTGGAAGTACAGAGAAAACCCTTTGCCCACACCTTTGAATAACTCTCATAATACCTAGAAAAGCCTTAGGGACCCCTATTTATAATTTAGGCAACTCTCCTTTCGCACCTCTGCGAAAATCGACTCAAAAATCCGCAGTCCACATCAAATCTAGAAACGAATCTGTGTAACCTCGACTGGTCGAGCGGACCCTCGACTAGTCGAGCATGAGCCTCAACTAGTCGAGTACCACAGAACCCAAAAAACGATGCTCTCTGGACTTTGAGTCGAGCCAGTCTACGACCGATCGAGCGTGCCACTCGACCGATCGAGCAGGGCACTCGACCGGTCGAGCGATCGTCTAGATGTGGCTCCACATCTCAACAAATAAAAGTATTGACTCTTAATTGAAATGATGAGCGAAACCTCAAGTAATGTGAACATGTCAATTTTAGATTTCTTCTCTCCCTCTCTATGCTTGAAAGAATGAGATTTTGGTTCAAATGCATAAGATGGACATTGGAATCATTGCTCTTCTTTGATTTTTTTTTTCCTTTCTACTCTGGCTTGTTTTTTGTTTAACTCATGATCTAGGATGTTTTTAACTTTCTCATACACATTCATTCATCTATCCACATGTACATTCTATTCAATATAGAGAAATTAATCAACCTTGTCTATTTGGTTCTTGATCCATGGTTCACCTCCTACTATCCCCTTAATATAGAGAAATTAATCAACCCTGTCTATTTGATTCTTGATCCATGGTTCACCTCCTACTATCCCCTAGAGCATGACCGTAGTGAAACATTTTAGAGCATGGTGATGTACACTTTTAACTTATGGGTTTTCAGGTCATCTGGACTGTCAACTGCCAGATTGTGATGACAATGGGCCATTTCACATGGATCCAACACCTCTTCATATGGGGCAGCATCTGCACTACGTAGGTCATGCACCAAGCTAGCAAAGTTCCCTACTTATTGGGCCTTGATTTTCATGACCTATTGTAGCTAGCAATGCAGAATTTCTGAGTTTGCCACTTGAGAGTCTTGTGTATGTTGCCAAATTGGATAAATCACGAGGAACACATGCAAGACCCAGTCATCGGAATCCGTAAGTTAATCATGCACTAAGCTAGCAAAGTTCCTTTTTGCTTGCTTAACAGTCTACCCAGTTTTGAAACTTCTGAGGTGGGAGATAATTTTATACCATGTAAGTATTCATCTAAGGTTTTCAATGATTTTTTGAAACTACATTCATTACTTTATCTTTGTGCTCTTGTAAATTCATTACTTTTTATAGTAGTTTGAGCTTGTCTATGCATGTATATTTATTTTGTCCAGCCAGATGATATGCACTGCTAACATCCACACCTTCATGTGGACTTTAACACATCCACACTTTCACATGGCACATTGATGCATACTGTCCATTTGTGCTATACCACTATTGGAAAGCCATGTTACAAAAATCACTCCAGTTGTATGATTTAACCATTCCTCTCCTTTTCCTGGCTCGTTTGAGTAATGGCTTCACACACCGTTGATCATTGCCAAAGCTAGCCACACGATGAGGTAGAGAGTTGGCCGTCCATTCGTCTTTCTTCATAGTAACAACCGATCATTCTCTTCTACAAGGGGACCTAAAGACGAACGAGATCAGGAGCAGATATATTCCATATCAAGGGTGTTGGAGAGCAGAGTATTGAAACATGGTACTGGTTTTTTTAAACAAGGTAATTCCCAGAGTCATTTGTTTCTTATTCTTTTGGTGTCATGTGCTGCAGACCGGATTAATAGAAAATGTATATTGCATCTTTATTTTTTCCCTCCTATGAGAATGGGTTTGGTAATGGTGGCAATAGTCTATTTCAACTGATTATGCTTTTCCATGAACTTGATCATCATTCATGAAAATGATAACCTCATGAAGTTTTTAATTTCTACAAGTTTACTGTTCATGCACATAGGCAGCCATCTAATGCCGCCACATCTGCTAGCATGGCACAAAGGTGTGAATTCATCAGGTGGCTCCACTATGTAGATGCACCAGTCCTAAAATTAGGCTTGCCCACTCATCATGTTGCACCAGCCCTAAACTCTTGGTCGCATGCAGAACCAGTGGCAGAGAATTGTCAATCATTTGTCTGAGTTTGGGTTATCATTCGCTTTAACATCTTATGCTGGAAATGTGCAGCTTGAGGTAGTCAAGAAGTTATGGTTGCAAGGTTTGTATCTAAAGCTATTGGAAGGGGTCAGGCAAGGGCTGAAACTGAAGCAGCTACAAAGGCTGTCATTGATTCCAAGAACCATGAAATTTCACTGCTGCAAGATAAGGTGCAGTACTATGAAGTTGTGTGCCATGAGATGTGCCAGAGGAATCAAGAAGTTAAAGGTATGGATTCTCTATTGCCTCTGTTTTCAGTTTCCCTTCAGTCATGCATCATATTGTATGCCTCTCAAGAAAAAGAAAAAAGAAAAAGGAAATAAAGAATCAAAGAAAAGAAAAGAAAAGAAGAAAAACTTAAAAAAGGCATCATAATATAGTATGTAGTAGCCCGTCATCATTTAAGGCAGATGCAGTATGCAGTAGCCCTCCATCAGTTAATAGGCCTTTTGATGGTATTAAGGAAACGATGCACACTCTTTCTTGTTATTTTTTGTTCAGCGGTCCAAGCAGTTGATATGATGGGACCCACTTTAGGTAATGATCTACGCGTAACTTGCCATAGGTTGGAAGATTCCAACCATTAAATCCATCCATTTGATCATTGCTGTATTTTCTTTCCAACATGGCCATCTGAAATGTTCAGGTGATGAGTTTTCTCATCTGGTGGGAGCACTTTTCGTTCATGGGCTACCTGAAGTGGGTCCAATGATGCCAACAGTATGAATCGTCATATAAAGGTGGAACACCTAAACTCACGTGAGAGATTGTGCTAGAATGAAAATCTTCTTTTTGGAATTGGCACATGGATTAGCATGTTTGGCCTGGCTGGCCGTTGTGCTACATGGTTGAAATTTGAATCAGTTATATTAAGTCTCCTAGAAATGACTTGGTTTCTTTATCTTTTTATAAACTTTTATCTCAAGCTTAGCTTTTATGTTTCAAAAACATTTTTTGATCAAAGATATTGGCTGTCCCTGTAATGTATTCATTCATATATGTAAGCTGCTTCATGAAAAAGTTATTCCTTCTTCTCTCTTGATTCCTGGTCTTGATTGGGGTGTTGGGGAGGTAGGCAGTTTCCTATACTGCACTGTTGAGAAATCGGCTTCTCTGATTTGAGGCCTTGGATTTCGGCAATCTACCCATTGATTTGTTGTTTGTGGAAAAAGCTATGGCCATCTTAAAGTGCTTCTGCTTTCTTTTTATTTGAATTATTTTTCATTCACCACGAGGGTTCCCTATTGTCCTCATATAGCCACATCAAGTTTCTTCATTTGCTTTGTCAGGATTTCGCCCACAGGGCAGAGCTTTAAGTTCCCAATAGTATGTCTATGTGGCTTTATTTTTTCTTTTCAAAGTGGATTTGCTAAAAATCTTGCACATCATTTAATTTTATTTTAAGGTCCTACAAACATAGCAAGTGAAAGCACAGTACTTTAGAAGTGTCTTAAACTAACTGTTTTTGTAATGATCTCCGTCACAGAAATTTATCAAAGAACATGTTGCAAGCCTCTACCTCTGGCCAAAGGTCCTAGAAATACCTATTTTAGACAGTTCAAGGTAAGCTTTTGCTTGATATTGAGATTGTACAGCTTGTCGTGGTTCACAATGATCATACTGTTTTTTAACAATTCCTGCTAGAAATTCCAATTTTCAATCTGTAATTTCATGGAAACCAAAACTAGGATCTATTTTTCATTCCTCATGATCGTATTTGTTGAATGTAACGCCCAAAAGCTCACTGTTGACTCTTTAGTTTACAGCATCAACTTGGTTTCGTTGGGCCCGGGACCTAGTCTAAACTCTTTGTAGGAAAGCCCAGTTTTTCATATGCTCAGCCAATTTGAACTTAAAAGGAAAAAAAAAAAAGAACAAGAAAAAACTGATGAGGGCTCAAACCTATAGCTCAATGGCAGGTCATGGTCATTTCAACATTGAGGCATATGGCTCGAACCTAGATTACCTATAAAAAGAAATTCTAATAGGAAATTCTAGTAGAAGTTTTTTACACTATCAATTGAATGATTCTAATTAAACACGACTTTCTTGCATATCTTTTCTGAATGCAGGAAGCACCCAACTGTTTTGTGCATGAGTTCACATAAGGACATGGTAAGTATGCATGTATGATACATGAAGCACATCTGGCCAGCCAGGCCATAAATGGGATTATAGATAACCTCAGTTTCATCCCAGTGTGCTACATGGGCTTATTTATTAAGTGTCAAGAGTCTCAAGATGGCTTCAGGCTTCCACTAGCATGTCACATTGGCACATGGATTAGTATTTTTCTCAGAAATATTTTAATGGGCATATTAAATAAAGAAAGACAATATAGAAGGGATCCATCGATGGAATCGATAAGATGCAATGCATAAACAAGGACTATTGACTCCTTAGCAAGTGTTTTAGGAAAACCAATAAACAATCGATAAGATTTTTTTTTGCTAGTTACGTTGTTTGTCGAAGATCCTGAAATTTGATATGGGTTACAGGAATTTGACTGAGCTGGACATACAGGAGAATGGGGTTGATGATCTTGGGGGCAGCTGGCTAAGTTGCTTCCCTGAAAGCTTCACATCTATGGATGCTTTCAAATTGTGGAATCAGATTCCAAAATAATTACCGTTGTTATTTCAAATCCTTAGCACCAGCCCATACAGAGTAGAGGCTATCATACGATTGAGAGTAGTCATAAATTTCAAGATAGCCCATTCCTTCAGAAAAGGTATTTCTATGGTGGATGGCCTGGCTAAAGATTCTATTCATGGTTGTTAGCTGGGCATGCCTCTTCAAGATTTCAGAGGGATTTCATTTTATGCACTCATGAAGAATTGGAATTCCATTAAGAATGCTTGTTGTGCTTCTTGTTTTGGCATGCTTGTTTGCAGAAAATTGAAAGCCTACCTACCGATTTGCAACCCCAAAGAAATCACCAAAGAATAAACTAATGTATCGACTCACCAATAGAAAGTTTCCCTATGCAGGTAAGTTGTGTACACATATCCATTTTTATATTCAAGCCATTCCCTTGATTTATGCAAAACTAAGCTACCCAAAACTTATGGACAACTCCCATTGCCTTTGAATTGCTAGAACTAGCATGTGTGGATTGGTAAAAGTGTGAATGCACTTGTCCTAAATGTTTCTGAGGTGTCTAGTTCTCTACATGAAGTAAATTTTTCTGAGGGAGTATTGAAGCTCTTTGGATATTTATTTGGTCATTTTGATACTTTCTCCCTAAAGGTATGCATGATTCAGTTCCACCTTGTAGATATATTGAAGAAATATTGTACGCATGTTGTTTTGCAGGAATCTATTTAATTCGTTTGATATAGCTATGCAGGGGAGAGTCTCATTGGATTTCAACCTGTTTGTTTCTGCAGTATGGATTTCATCTCTTTTGCATGTTCCTTCCTGCAACTTTTCTAGAACAATATTTCTATTTTATTTGCTATAGATTTTCTGTTATTTCAGGTCCAGGTAAGTTCTTTTAGGGCACAATCCTGTGTATAAACTATCTCTAAAGCCCAACAGTCAACTATGCCCATTAATCAGAGGCTAAAGCCTAATTACAAGCCTGCATTTACTCTTCTTTGGCCACGAGATTTTTTTTTAGGTGGATGCTTATATACAGTCTTTGCTCACAGGATGGCAAAATTGAAGCTGAAGTTATACTCACTAGAATTCTCAGCTTAGGAGCATTGCAGCCTGGGGCATCCAGAAAATATGGTACAACTATTGCTCCTGGGTCATATGCACCAGTCCATCAACACTTCTTTGTTGCTCGTATGGACATGGCCATCGATTGTAGGCCTAGTGAAACATTCAATCAGGTGTGCTCCTATAAATTGATAGGATATTCCCCAATTTGTCTATAGTTTGATATATACAAAAAGGAATTTCATATATTCCTCATATTTTGTGTTTTTGTTTTTGGTTCCATCATATTGTGATAGTTTCTACTACAAAATTTTGTCAGATTTCTCCTCAATGAGATTTTGCATTGACAAAAGGATCACACTAGTTCGAATTATAAGATTTCTTATTGCTCTTGATGAGTTGTGACAATAGTTTTGCTTACTATAAAACTTTTAAATGGAATGGGTCATAGTTGTTTCAAGTAAAAGCCACAAAACTGAATGTCCTTTGCCTGAGATATTTTAAAGTTTAATTGAAGCATTTTCTTAGCATTACCTTTGATAGGCCAATGACAACTAATGTATTTCAGTTGTATGATCACTACACCAAAATCGATTATTATTGCCAATACAATCTATTTTCTATGAGATAGCATAATCACTCCCAAAGGATGGTTCGCCACACAAAAAAGGATATGCCTGTCCATGAGCGATTATAAGTCTTGGGCCGAACTATCTATTGGTGTGATATTTGTAAGTTACTTGTGATGTTTCTTATATCTTGAAAATTTTCTTTTCATCTTCTTTTAGTTCATCCAGAGAATTGGAACCCAATGTGGTCTGTGGTAAGGTAAGGTGAAACTAAGTTTCAGTTATTTTGCTGCAATGCTGTTTGTTTGGATTTTGGTAATTGGTTTAACTACTTTCACATGCTGACATGTTTAAGTTGTGGATGTGCAACATACTTGCAAGCCTTCTGTCGTTCATGGTAAGTTCATCAATCATCTTCTTCTCTTTTATCTTTTTTTTCTTTCATAGTTCATTCTGGAAGCCCCTGTTGCTGTTAGCAAACACAAGTGGAAGGAGAAATGCACCAAGTTTCATCATTCAAAGGGAAGGAGAAATGGTAATATGAATTTCATTAGTTGGTATAAAAATGTTGTTTTTCTTTTTCTCCATGAATTTCGGTTCCTCCTAAATCTAAGGTCTTAGACTAATGTCCCTAGGAATTTCTGAAGAAAAAAAAATCCCTAGAAACATGGAGAAGATTGGCAGAAGCAAATTCATTGCTTGAAATGCAACTAAAATCCTTGAGTAATGAGAACTTGGAGACATACTTGTCATTGGGAACTGCAGTAATCACAGATACAAAAAGGTAATATTCCATCTATCAATGCTATATCCAAGGAAGTAGAAATAAATGTTGCTCTGTATTTCTTTTGGACTGGGAGGATGCAGGCTGTAGGTATCTCGTATTAATATTTTGACGGCTTGCAATGTTCGAGTATCTAACACAAGCAAGTTTTGTAGTTTACAATTTTATTTTATTTTGTCTTCAAAAAAGAAATGGTTATTTTGGATAGGTAATCTGCAATCTACGTCTCCCTTACCATTCGTAGCCCCGCTTGGTCTAGAACGAGCTCCCCTCAGGTCAGGAGTGCATCGAGTATATCCAAAAACCAGGTGAGTCAACTAACAACATTCCCCATATGTATGTTCAATTGTCACAATTTTTTTCACACTGTTTTGATAGTTGATTGTTGTTCTTTCAATCTATTCACATGTTTTTGTTCTTATTTTTTACTTGTTGCTTATTAGTTAGGTACATAAAAGGCCATCACATTGTGGAGCTCTTCATCTGCTTGACGGACTTTCATTGAATTGTTTTTTTATTTTGAAGTCTTCCATTGCAAATTTTAGTTTATACTATTAGGTTTGCAAGTTAGAAAAATAATGTTTCAAATTACATCATGGTTGTTTTTACTATCTTTTGATTCTTAAATGAATATGGCTCAAATATATTTGTTTCTTATTTTATTTTATTTTATTTTTTACAGCAGATTTTTTGGTTTAAAATCGTTCCGAAATAAGAAAAAATACCATTCCCAAAAATGACTGTTGGCACTAGAACGGTTTAAAACCGTTCCTAAAATTCTGTCTCTAAAATTTGAAACAGTACCCAAAATGGTCCTGAACCGTTCTTGATTTTTTACGACTCCTCATTTAAGAACGGTTTAAAACCATTCTTAAATGACGATTTTGGTGTAGTGTCAGATAAAATACTTGCATCATGGCCCACCAGCTGTTCCAACCATTTCAAATTTTTTTAAAAATTTTATTATACGTAGGAAAATGGTACTATTGACCTCATGGGAACTTATCATGAGCTCGAGCTGTGTTGGCCCCACTGTGACGTATGTCGAACATCTACCCCATTAGTCGAATGCACCATTCCATGGTGGGCCATGAGCTTAAAAATCAAGTCAAAACATGACTTGGGTGGGCCACACCACATACAACAGTTGAGAGGGGTTACCCTCCCATTAAAATATTCACAATCATTTATTGGGCCCATCGAGATGTGGTTCACAAATCCAGCCCATCCATTATGTGTGTCCCACTTGGATGAGGGGTCATACCAAGTTTTAGCCACATCCAAAACTCAGGTGGGCTATATCAAGTGCTTTTAAGTGCTTTTATATGTTTTTGGCATATCTTCACATGGTTTTAGATATGGCTCACTTGAATTTTTCATATGGCTGATTTTTGGGAAATCCCATAACCTAAAGGGGACCCATCAAATGCATGGTGTTGATGTTCAATATACATCAAATTTGGAACATGTAGGTGTTTGGTTTGGGAATGGGATAGAGTTGTTCCAAGTTTAAAACGGGTTCTTACCATTCCGAATGGACCCGTGGAAAACGTTCTATAGCTTTAAGTGGCCACCATGATGTATGGGTCATATCCACACTGTCCATCCATTTTTTTGTATCATTGCAGGGGACAAGCCCAAATCTAAGGAAAATCCAATGCTCAAGTAGACCATGCCATAGGAAGCAGCAGTGACAATGATTCTCACTGTTGAAACTTTTCTAAGGTCCAATGTGATGTTTATTTGCCAACCAAACTATTCATAAAGTTACATGGACATGGATGAAGAGAAAACACAAATATCAGCTCCATCCAAAACTTCTATGGCCCCCAAGAAGTTTTCAATGGTAAGAGTTTAATCCCTATTATGTAGTCCACTTGAGCCTTTGATATACCTCATTTTCTAGCTTATATCTTTATATGATAGGAAAAAAATGGATGGACGGTGTAGATACGACCCATACATCACGGTGGCAACTTGAAGCTCTTGCCCGTTCCCAACTGGAGACGGGCGGGGGTAGGACTCAATCCGCATCCCATTCACCACACTTCTTCATTATAGAGAAAAAAGAATAACGAAAGATAAAATGCCTCCAACATTTTCCACTCCCTGCAAAACTCTACACCCATTCCTCCCCAACACCCTTCTCTCCTCTCTCAAATCCCTATCTTCGTCTTCCCAACAACAACCACAACCACAACAAACCCACCTCCCTCTCCAATCCCCAATCGGATCCCCTGCCTGCATCTAAAAGCTCATCGCTACCCAACCCGACCCGCTCCTTGCCAAGGAAATCTTCGATCTCGCCTCCCTCCAACCAAATTTCCACCATTCCTACCCTTCCTACCATACCCTAATCCTCAAGCTGGCCCGCTCCGACCATTTCTCCCTCTCTGATTCTCTCCTTTGCTTGCTCCGCTCCCAACGCCTGCCCTCCGTCACCCCAGGCCCATTCTCCTCCCTTTTCCAAATCTACGCCAACGCTGGCCTCCCCTCCAAATCCCTCTAGATATTCAATTCCATGCTCCATGATTTCAACTGCAAGCCCCACGCCAAACACTTCAATCGCCTCCTCCTTGTCCTCGTTAAACGCCCCCACCTCCTCCATGATTTCAAATGCTCAATCCCATTTGTAGCCGTCAGATTGGTTGATATGTACATGAAGAACAAGGTAATAGGGAGTG
Source organism: Magnolia sinica (assembly GCF_029962835.1). Taxonomy (NCBI): domain Eukaryota; kingdom Viridiplantae; phylum Streptophyta; class Magnoliopsida; order Magnoliales; family Magnoliaceae; genus Magnolia; species Magnolia sinica. The sequence goes on along the minus strand of NC_080582.1, from coordinate 26,778,937 downwards.
CACGCATGGTGTTTAATGGAATGGTTAATAGAGATATGTACATGAAAATCAGGCAGATGGGCAAGACATTGTGAGTGTGGTTCCTATTTATTGTTTGTGTTCCTAATAAGCTTGTTGTTAGCAGTCATATAGTTCATTGAGGTTGGGCTAAACTACTGTACATGTTTTCTACTTCTTAAAAGGTGTTGTTTCATCTGCTGCACATGTGGTGTGCATATATGTCAATCCAGACCAGTCAAAACATGGCTTCATTGGTGGTGGTGAATGTCCTAAAATTCACTTATCTGATAATCATAACCAACCAATCGCTGGCCATCGAATGGGTCGTTAAAAGAAGAAGAAGAAGAACAAGAAAGTTCATGAAAAGAAAAAGAGAAGACAATTTCAGTAGTTCAAATTCAATGTCAGTACCAGATGATTAACATTGTCTATCAGTGTAATTTTGAGGGTCTTCTCCATCCAGAGTGTAGCCCACTATTTAGATAGTCTAGATCAACCCTGTTAACCATGTTTGAGGTGAATGAGTTACTACCCTTTAAGAAATGGTGGAAAATGCACCAGTTTCTTAGCTCATTGAGATTACTAGACTTGTTATTGCTAGGAACTCATGCATGAAAATGCCAACAGGATATGCATGCTAATAGAAAGAGAAAGCAATCGCCCAGGCTCAATGATCGTAGTTTCTGTTACATTATCCCATAAAAAACCCAAATGCCATCATGGTTGCGGTAACATAATTTAATTGAGATAGTTTAGATGTTTTATCAGCTAGTGGGCTCATTTGTCAAATGACAGGATTTGTTGGCAATGGGAGTGAAGAAAAGAAATCTCTCCAAGGAAAGCACTCCATGTGAAGCCGTGAAGAAGCCAAAGGAAAATAGTGTTGGGAAAAACCGCAAGGTGAATGGCCTGGATCCTGTATTCTCACTCAATTATTCCATATCCCATTAATAAGCTAATGTTTTGGACTATTGTAGCATATGACAAATGCATGCTTGTGAGAGCATCTGCAAACACCAGACACAAGCACCCTGCCAATGTGGCACACAAGTGTGAAATTTGGGCTTTCCACAAGTCAGGTGGCAGATCCCACTGGAAGTTTTCAGCATACATGCGACTCAAGCGATACACACACATCATTTCTTTTATTGTTTGACAAGTTATGTGTAATATAATAATTAAGAAGTGTCAAGTCCAACCAGTTGGATCATAAGTTACAACTCATCCAACGAATAACTTCCAACCTATTGAGTGCATGTGAGACCCAACCGGTCCGATTGATTGACCCCACCATGAAGAACGCCTCGTGCAAAAAAAGAAAAAGAAAATCTGCTCATCAAGTAGACCCCACAAGTATACTACTATTTATGGATGGCTATACATTGCTTTCTATGGTGTGGCCTAGTTAATGGGTAGATAGGGCTGACTTTTGCATTAGATGATCCTCATGGTGAGGCCAACCTATTGGAAGGATTGGGTGTCACAAGCACTTAACATGTTGGACGTTATCCACTGGATGGACCCTAACTTGTGATCCTCATTTTTTGGTCAGTTATTTTTATTTTATTTTTTATTTTCCCCTTTCCTTTTCCCTCTAAACTTGTGGTTTTGGTCAGTGAACAATTGTTTTGTTTTCATTTGACCACCCATAATTAGAAGCTTACAATAGCATTCAAAAATGACATTTCTGCATGGTAAGCAAATGAAGAAACATATTACAATCTGATCTTTCTTCTATCAATTTTATTAATTGATAATGCATACATAAACTCCAATACTTCTATCTTTAATGCATGTAGACCATTACAGTCTGAAGCTTCTGAAATCTAATGTTATCTCAGGCCTCACCATTGCGAGCCTGTCAATCCCACAGGTATTAAAAAATTTTACCAAAAAAAAAAATCTGTTGGTTTTTCTGTGTTTGATTTTATGTGAAGAAGGGAGAAACGAAGAGCTTTTCTGGTAGATTGGAGTTAGGTTTTCTAAGTAAATTTTAGCTGTTGATGAGGTGTGGTTTGGGATGTTTGACTCGAAATTGGGAACAGAACTGTTTTAGGTTTCTTTCCAAGTTTTGCTTCACAGAGGTTAAGATTGTACTGTCGAGGAGATCTACTGTAGCATGGTAGATTAATAGTGAAGTTCATCAGATCAGCAGCCTGTTTCACCAAAACATGGGCCTTTTATGGATATCCGATGACTCTACACATGTTAGGACTTAGACCTTGTAATTGTTCATTACATAACAAAACTCCCTACACCTCCTACTATTCTCAGAAATGCATCAGGAAAGCTTTAATGCCTTGTAGAACTGATAGTATCTCACTTCTGCTTTAGAATCCTGAATACATAATGGGCAAGAATACACAACTTTCACTTCACCTAGTTGATCTTTCAAGAGTCAATATACCTCCCGCTGGTCCATCTTGGATTTCCAATCAAAAAATGATCACAATTAAGTTTAAAAAGCTTTCCTATTCTTAACTATCATGTCGCAACTTCTCCAGTTCTTCTTAAATCATCTGCATTCATGAAGCATTCTTAAAAGTATTTTGTACTTTGTACACATGGTTTTGGGACAACATGATAAAATGAACCCATCTGAAGATGGCTAGCATTTCCCTGCTTTTCTGCCCCCTGATCAGAATTCATGATAACAATAAAGAGGGGATAGTCCCGTTTTGCTCTAAACCAAGAAAAAAATCAGCTGAGTTGGTTGTTATGTTGTTGGAAGTGCTTGCACGAAATAGAAGGCACATCTTTTGTTGGAATTATAACCTTATTTGCATCTAGGCATATTCCCTTTATGACACAGATAAAATTTCAATGATATATTTCAGGTTGATCTTTTGAAGAATGAGCTAGGCTTTGATGAAGCTTTCAATTACAAAGAGGAGCTAGACTTGGATGCAACGTTGAAAATGTCAGTTTTTGAAATTCATATGCAATATGTTTCTAAAATCTTACTTTTTCTGTTTTGAAAATATCACATTTTTGCAAAATCTTGTACAGAAATCTTGAATATGACTTGAGACTATCCATGCATTCTTCGTATTGCTTTTGTTCATGCTACATGTATATTAGGGGAAATTTATTGGGCCTTTACTGATGTGGAATGACTAGCAATTTATTGGAATGAATTATTTATCTTATGCTTCAATTGATGAAGTTAAGAATAGAATCGAGGTTGGCTAGATTGATCTCAAAGTACGGTCCCTGGGCAATGCCAACATCTTTGATGTGTACACAATTATTTTGGGTCCTTAGACTTGCTTGCTAAACATATGACTTGGATTGCTACAATGGCTTTGGCATAAATTGGATCTTATTCTGAATTGTTGAAATAGCGTGTTCTTCTTTTTAACATTTGAACTTTTTAACTGTCAAAATGCAAATGGGAATTTTGAATAGGCCCAGGTCGACAGACCTAGCCCAAACAGTTTAAAATTTGGGCCGAGGCTAATCCCTAGCACGACCTATGGAGGTAAAATCAGTATCGTGAAGCCTATAGAGGTAAAATCAGTAATAAAATGTGTGAATCCAATCTATTACCATTCCTTTGTTAGTGTCTATTATACCCATTTCCTATTTCTTGAATTTTTAGTGTTTTGATCAAATTCTATAGTTCGAAGCATCAAATTTCTTATCTTAATTACAATTGCTTAAAATCAGGCTTTGATCAAATCAGAATATGAAAAATCAATCTTTGTAATGATGCCAAAGTCATCGATGGATAGCGTGAGGCCGAGTAGTATGGTTGTGAAGGTAAATTCAAATAATCTCCTACTTCTTCTGTTTGATGCATTTTTTTCCCAAAGAACAAAAAATAAAAACACCTGATCATCTGTTGTACAAGTGGGTCCCACTTGGAACATGCACTACTGGGCATGTTTATGGCTTCGCATGGTATGTCTCGACACTTCTTCCAAACTAAATGGAAATAATCTCTCATATAAAAGTTAGACATACATTGGTGTAGGTTTGGAATTGAAATGACCGCACTCGAATGATTACGATAACTAGTCCAAACTTGAGAATGGCCCATGAGCAACCACCTTATCCTCAAGGTTGGCATTGAAAATTTATTGTATGATTTTGCAATTTCATGCATATGCGGCCCATTGAATAGAGATCATGGGTTTGATGGGTACCACTTCACTATTGGCTTAGTTTTCATTGAATGTAGACTAATGTTGGGTTTTTTTTTTTTTTTTTTTCTTAATTGTATAGGTGGGTTGATCCTCTTAAGGCCTGATCGTTGTGGCCCACTCCGGTTTGCAATAGCTGGAGCATTTCTTAATAAATTATACAAAGACTATCTTGGTATTATTAGGAGTAATTATGGTGGGAATCGTGGTTCTCAATCATTTTTCATGAAGTGCTGTTTGTTAATAATGTGGGTTTGAAGCTCATCATGTTGTGTGCATGATATCCAATTTGTCCATCACATTTGCCACTACGTTTTCTTCTTATATCCCAAAACTCAGGCCCATTCAAGACTTAAAATTCAACTACATTAATCATTTTGGTGGTTTAATCCAAACTGTCTAAAATTTATTTCTTGATCTAACTTGCTTTACACTTTAGTTTGGATGTAATTGTTATCTTAACTAAGAAAATTGTGAACTAGCTTATATTTTGATAGATTTACCTTATATGACTTGTGATATTTGGTATATTTTTGGTTAACAAATATTTGATTTTTGTATCTTACATTTTTACAATCATTTCTGATTTTTAATTATACCGCAACATTATTTGACTTTTAAATATTAAAAAAATACAGTTTCCAAATGAAAAAAAAAAATCTTAAAAAAGAAAAAATTCTATTCCTCAAAATTAAGAATGAGTTGAAATTGAAAATATGCGACGGTTTTCAACTGTCCCTGATCTTTTGCGACGCCCTATTTTAGCGACGGTTTAAAACCGTTCTGAAATTGAAAATTTGTGACAGTTTACAACCGTTCATAATTTTTTGCAACGCCCTATTTAACCACAGTTGAAAACCGTTCCTGAATCATTTAGGAATGGTTTTCAACCGTTCCCGAATAGGGATTTTGGTGGTGTGTTTTGGCCCCATTGTGACATGTGTTGAACATCTACCCCATTAGTCAGATGCACCATTCCATAGTGGGCCACGAGCTTAAAAATCAAGTCAATCCATGACTTGGGTGGGCCACACCACATACAATAGGTGACAGGGGTTATCCTTCCATTAAAATATTCATAATCATTTATTGGCCCCATTGAGATGTGGTTCACAAATCCAGCCCATCATTGTGTGTGTTCCACTTGGATGAGGGGTCATACCAAGTTTTAACCACATCCAAAGCTCAGGTGGGTTGTATAAAGTGCTTTTATATGTTTTTGGCATGTCTTCACATGGTTTTAAATGGTATGGCCCACTTGAGTTCTACATATGGCTGATTTTTGGGAAATCCCATAACCTAAAGGGGACCCATCAAATGCATGGTATTGATGTTCGATACACATCATGTTGGGGCCCACATAACTCGATATATATAAACTTCCCATGATGTCAAGAAGTGTGGACCCCATCGTGATGTGTGTCGAACATCAACAACATGCATTTGATGGGTCCCCTTTAGGTTATGGGATTTCCCAAAAATCAGCCATATGCATAACTCAGGTGAAGACATGCCAAAAACATATAAAAGCACTTGATACAACCCACCTGAGTTTTGAATGTGGCAAAAACTTGGTATGACTCCTCATCCAAGTGGAACACACACAATGATGGTTGGATTTGTGAACTACATCTCGATAGGTCCAATAAATGATTATGAATACTTTAATGGGAGGGTAACCCCTTTTAACTGTCATATGTGGTGTGGCCCACCCAAGTCATGGATTGACTTGATTTTTAAGCTCGTGGCCCACCATGGAATGGTGCATCTGACTGATGGGGTAGATGTTCGATACACATCATGGAGGGCCCCACACAACTCCACCTCATGAGAATTTCTCATGAAGTCAACTTCATAGTACCACACACACACACACACACACACACACACACACACACACACACACACATATTGATGTGGGTGTGTGGAAGCTTGAAATTGCTATGCTGGAAACCCTAAGTTTAGTCAAATTTTGGTGTGTTAAACCAATTCGAGTTTGTGTCATGTTTATGTGTTTTATGTATCAAGCTTGTGCTTTGCTTTGCTTTAAATCTTCAACGATCATGCTGAATCAATCTTGATGATATCTACGACGATCTTGCTGAGATCTTCAAGCTGAAGAAAGTGTATGAGTTTCAGTGTTGGTTGAAGACTCAATTTTCAAGAACCCAATCGTAATATTGCGGTTCAAGTTCAGTAACCAGAAACGTCCAAGAACTCAAGTCCTAATTGAAGACTAAGTTTGATATGTTGAGTTCAAGCTTCGAATATCGTAAGAATTAAAGTTGCTGATGTGATCAATAGTTTGATAGTTCACACGTTTTATCTCACAAGTAAGGTATGAATGACCTAGATTGACCTTAGGGCATGTTACATTCATTTCATACTTGGTATCGATCATTTTATAGGTTAATAAGTTGTTTGTTCAACTAGCCCTAGCACTAGCTCGACCAGTCCTAGAATTTTCTCGACCAGTCTAGGATTTGTTACAATTTTTCAGAAGTTTTCTGTTGGTCCTCGACCAGTCCTGGAAATTGCTCGACCAGTCATGCAGGGCTCGATTCAAATTACAGCAAGAATTTTGGCCCCACTCGACCAGTCGTGTGTAGTCCACGACCAGTCAAGCAGGTCACTCAACCAGTTGTGGGACCCACAAGGCCAGTCGAGCACTTGTCAAATCTTATCGCGCTAGAATTTTTGAAAATCTGTTAGACCTAAGGCCAGTCGAAGCAAGGCCAGTCGAGTGAACAGATTTTTCACCTATAAATAGCACTCGAATTTTAGAGTTTTATATTCAATTCTAATTATTTTTAAGCAATCACTCTGAGATAATTTTGTATTCATTCTAAGTTATTTTGTGCATATTTTAGATTCTTTATAAGTAACTCTTGTTATTTGATTTTAGATCTCTATTCTAATCTGATTTTGAAAAGGGACATTTGATTTACCCTTTCTTGAGATCGAAATCAAATCAAGCTAGCCCAGGTTGATTTAAATTAAAAATCATCTAGACCTAAAACCCTATACACTTGTGGGACTGAACGTTGAACATCTACGTCATCATCAAGTTGGTTCTACCGGGCTACTTCAGAATCTTCTTACAGATAATTGTTTCCTTTTCTGTAATTTCATTTTATTTGGTTTATGAGTTAAGCCAGAAAATCTCATTTGTTTTTTTTTTTTTGTGATTAACCAGAAAATCTCGGAGTGTGGGGTTATGATTGTGTAAGCCCATTTAGAATACAATTGTGAAGGTTTTAAGTGAACCTGAAAAAACCTATTTGATTAGTGAACACTAATATCCCGAGGGAGTTGATATTATGAGTGGAGTAGTTGTGTGGTTGTTTTCAGACAGTTGGTGTACACACATGAACCACTATAATTCTCTGGTGTTTGGTGGATATTTGATTTATTTCTTTATCATTTTGTGGTTTAAGATTGTGAGATGTATTTATGGATGTGAATGTTGTAATATTTATTTTTCAATCATTGTGTGGTGAATATTGTAATAGATTAGTTCTTATTTCTTTCATCTCCATTTGAGTTTGAGTTTTTGATACTCACCCACATTCTAGTAAGGTTGTCCTTCCATAAACCGTAGGTTTTTGGTGTCAGGTTTTCCTTAGAACCAAGTTTGTATCAACCCTCAATACTTGATTTTAGAGGTTGCTTTCTATTGTGCTATCAACTGTTTATTAAGTCTTTATTTTCGCGCTTTATTTTTAAATTTAGCATTGTCCACCCCCCCCTCTAAGACATTTAGATCGGCCTTTTCAAGTGGTATCAGAGCCTAATAGCTCATTTTATTTTTGGTATTTGGATTAAATTCATGAGCAATTGATCTGAGCTTTTTAAGATGTCAAATTTTGATAGCCTCTCAATCACTAGGCCTCCACCATTTGATGGCTCCAATTATGCCTATTGGAAAGCCAGAATGAGGATATTTTTAAAGTCCATGAATGAGAGCGTGTGGCAAGCCACAGTGACCAATTGAACCCCTCCTACCACTGAAGTGACTGGTACTCATGGATCTAAAACTGTAAAAGTTTCACCTTATTTTACTTAGACTGCTTTTTAGAAAAGTGAGAGTAGTGCAAATGCAAAGGCTTTAAATGCTATTAATTGCACACTATCACTGGATGAATTCAAGAGAATTATATCCTGTGATACTGCAAAGTAAGCCTAAGATATTTTAGAAGTGACACACGAGGGTACAACAATTGTCAAGAAATCTAAAGTTCAAATTCTCACAACTAAATTTGAGGAAATACATATGGAAGAAAGTGAAACTTTCATGGACTTCTATACAAGATTGAATAACATTGTTAACTGTATGTGAGGTCTTGGTGATAAGATCCTAGAAAGTAAAGTCTGTGTAAAGATACTGCACTCGTTGCTTGATCGGTTCAATTCAAAAGTGACCGCGATCTACGAACTTCGTGATACGGATAATATGAGGGTAGAAGAGTTAGTTGAGTCTCTTCAAACCTATGAGTTAAATTTTAAGGCCCCCAAAGGTAAGCCAATTGCCCTCAAGTCTTCTAAAATTATTTCTCATGAAAATAGTAATAATTCTGATTTAGAAACTTCTGAAGATGATATGGCTCTTTTAGCCTAAAAGTTTTACAAGATTTTCAAAAGTAAAAAAAGAGTTGATTTGCAAAAACATATTGAAAAGAAAAGATCTAGATCTAAAAATTTGAAATCTCTAAAAGACCACCAATGCTACAACTGCCATGAATATGGGCATCTAGCAAACAAATGTCCTAAGAAGGACAAGTCTAAAAAGAAAGGTATGTTGGCTACATGGGATGAATCTTCCTACTCGGAAGTCTCTTCTGAGTCAGAAGATTCTGAAACCGAGTTGGCTAATGATGTTAAATCCCTAATGACTCTAGCCAAGTTCACTTTCTCAGATAATGATGATTCAACCAGTAAAGAAAATCTGGGTAGTGACCATGAAAATAAAGAAGACCTTCAAGATGCTTATGATGCCCTATATACGGAAAGTTACAAAATAGTTGTAAAGTTAAAACTTTAGAAAGAAAAGTTTTCAAAACTAACAGAGAATTTTGATAATCTAATCTTAGAAAAATCACACTTTTCAGATTGCTTTGAAAAAATTAAGTCGAATTAGATTTCAAAATGTTCCAAGTTGAAAACTTAAAATCTGAAAATGAAAAGCTAAAACTAAGAGTCTCTTCACTTTTGAGTTTGAAGGACACATGGAGGTATGCCCAAGGTGATCCTAAATTAGAAAAACTTTTATCCGGATCCAGAAAATGTGGTGATCGATCTGGATTGGGCTATGATAAAAGTATTCCTCCCAAATATAAGAATACTCCACCTAAATTTGTTAAAGGGGAGTCTTCCAACTCAAAAGGGAAAAGTCTGAATCAAAATAATTCTAAACATATTAAAACTTTTTAGACTTTAAAAGCTAAAAGCAACCATATCAACTATAAAAATCAGAATTGTTTTTCTTTAGCTAAGAAAATTGTTGACTTGCTTAAGGAGCTCCTGAAATCTAACTTAGTGGGTAGGACTTATAACAACTATAAATATAAGAAGCCCATCTATGCTCCTAAACCCAAAGGTGTATTGAAATGGGTCTCTAAGGTTGCTTGTTTGGTTGCACACACCACTTTCAAGGCTTCGAGTCATTCAAAGTGGTACCTAGATAGTGGTTGCTCCAGACATATGACAGGTAACAAAGGTCTATTCACTAGTCTTAAAGACATGACTGATGGTTCAGTCACATTCAGTGATGGTTGCAACTGCAGAATTGTTGGCCAATGAACGGTTCAACTCTTTAACCTCCCTCTATTTAAGAATATTTTATATGTAGAAAGTTTAAAACATAATCTATTAAGCATTTCTCAAATATGTGATAATAATCATAGTGTAAAATTTACCAATCAATGGTGTGAAATTTTAAATAAGAACGGTTCTGTAATATTAACTGGTCGCAGAACTTCTGAGAACTGCTACATAGTCAGTGATTTAAACTCATCTAAGCCATCGTGTTACATGGTCCAAACCGATGAGACCGAATTATGGCATAAGCACCTAGGACATGTGCATTACTACAACTTGTATAGATTGAGCAAAAGTGAATTGGTAAGAGGTCTACCCAAAATAAAGAAAGTGGATAAAATATGTAGGGAGTGCCAGATTGGTAAACAAACCAGGAGTGCTCACAAAAAGGTGAACTCCAATGCCACATCTAAACCACTCGAACTTCTCCACATGGATCTCATTGGACTAACTAGAACGGAGAGTCGAGGTGGCAATAAGTATATTCTAGTCATTGTAGATGACTTTACCAAGTATACTTGGTTAGTCTTCTTAAGAGAGAAATCAGAAACTCTCGACGAAGTAAAAAAGGGTACTTAAACGTATCCAAACTAAAAAAGAATCACAAGTCACTGAGATCCGTAGTGATCATGGTTCTGAGTTTGAAAATAGCAGTTTTAAGAAATTTTACAGTGACCAGGGAATATCACATGAATATTCTACACCCAAAACACCACAACAAAATGGGGTAGTGGAAAGAAAAAATAGAGTGCTTCAAGAAATGGCGAATGTAATGCTAAATAGTATGAAGCTTCCTAAAAATCTTTGGGCTGAAGCCATAAATACTGCTTGTTATATAATTAACCGCGTTTATACTAGAAAATTAAATAGTAAAATGGCTTATGAAATGTGGTTTGATAAGAAGCCTATTGTCAAATACTTTCGAGTTTTCAGCAACAAGTGCTACATCTTGCATGATCGAGAAAATCTAGATAAATTTGACACCAAAAGTGATGAAGGGATATTTTTAGGGTATGCTCTAAATAGTTAAGTGTATCAAGTTCTTAAAAAGAGAACTGGTGTAATTCAAGAGTCCATTAATGTGGTTATAGATGATCACTTGAATACACCTGTCTCAAGTTCATAAGATGATGAATTCCTTTTGTTTGATAAACTAGACTCTTCATCTAGTCAAAATAACACTGAACTATGGACAGTTAAAGACCATCCTTCTGATCAAATCCTTGGAAACCGTCTCACTGGTGTGCACACTCGTAAACAACTAGAAGATATGTGCAACTACGTGTGCTTTAAATCTCAAATAGAACCGGCTAACGTAAAAGAAGCTCTTATTGACGAAAACTGGATTGTAGCAATGCAAGAAGAGCTCAATCAGTTTGTTAGAAATGATATTTGGTACTTAGTTCCAAGACCAAAAGATAAACACATTATCAGAACAAAATGGATTTTTAAAAATAAGTTTGATGAACTTGGTAATATTATTAGAGACAAGGCTAGGCTGGTTGTACAAGGATACACTTAAATTGAAGGCATTGATTATGATGAGACCTTTGCCCCAGTAGCTCGTCTTGAATCGATCAGACTATTTATATCCATTGCGTGCTTTAAAAAATTTAAAATATATCAAATGGATGTAAAGAGTACATTCTTAAACGGCGATTTGCATGAAGAAGTGTACGTTGAACAACCAAAGGCTTTTGATGACCCCAAGCATGCTAATCATGTCTATCGCCTGAAAAAGGCACTCTGTGGTTTGAAACAGGCTCCTAGGGCATGGTACGAGAAATTGACTAAATTCTTGTTAAGTCATTACTTTGTTATGGGTAGTGTAGATAAAACATTATTTGTTAAGAAACATAATGATCATATACTAATAATACAAATCTATGTTGATGACATTATCTATGGATCTACCTGTGCTAACATGACTGTTGAGTTTGCAGATCTTATGAAATTTAAATTTGAAATGAGCATGGTTGGAGAACTAAACTATTTCCTAGGGTTGCAAGTCAAACAACTCTCTGATGGATTCTTTATCTCTCAAACCAAATATGCTCTGAACTTAGTTAAAAAGTTCAGATTTGAGAGTGGAAAAAATTTTGATACTCCAATGAGTACTACTCTAAAACTCTCTAAGGATTCAACAGGTAAGAGTATGGATCCAAAGTTATATCGTAATATGATAGGTAGTTTACTTTATTTAACTGCGAGCCAACCTGATATTGCTTTTAGCGTAGGAATTTGTGCTAGATATCAATCAGACCCTAAAGAGTCCCACATGATTGCTTTTAAGCGCATTTTATGATATATCACTAGTTCAGCAAATATTGGTCTCTGGTATCCACATGATACTAGTGTGCAATTAGCTGGTTACACGGATGCTGATTGTGCTGGTAACATTGATGATTATAAATCGACCAACGGTGGTTATTTCTATGTCGAGAACTGTTTGGTTTCTTGACTAAGTAAGAAACAAAGTTCTGCATCACTCTCCACAGCTGAGGATGAATATATTGCTACTGGTAATGTATGCACTCAGTTTGTGTGGATGAAGAGAATGCTAAGCGATTATGGAATTGTGCAAGAATCTATAGTTTTATATTGTGATAATTCAAGCGCAATTAATATTTCTAAAAATCCTGTTCAACATTCACGAACCAAGAATATTGACATTAGATATCATTATATTCGTCAATTGGTGGAAGACAAGATAATTTAATTGGAATATATTCAGACCGAGAATCAACTTGCAGCTATTCACAAAATTGCTCGACAAAAACAGGTTTGTAAAATTTAAATTTGATCTTGGTATGTACAAAATGAACTGATGATTTGTGCCTATTTGTATCATAATGTATATATTTATTATTTTAAAATTTTTAAAATTCAAATAGATGTAAAATTGCATATTTTCAGTGGTGCACGACCAGTCGAGTACACACTCGACCAGTCGTGGCTCGACTAGTTGAGTATGTACACGACCAGTCGTGGAACTCCAGTTTTGCCTTTTTCTTCACTTTGTTCTTCTTCTCCAACAAGCCTTACCACGACCGATCAAACCCATCTTCGATTTCTCTTCGATTAGTACTTTATTTTTAAATTCCTTATAGATTTGAGTTCATTGATTTTTCTATAACTTGATTTTACAACTTGTTTTAAGTTTTATGGTGGTTTGAAAGTGTTTCTACCTAAAAATATGATTTCCTTGGAATCCTTTCTCTCCTTTTTGCAATCTTTATTTTCCTTAAGTTGTTAGTGCTATGGAAGGACGAAATAGGAAGAGAACCATTCGTGGTTCCTCTTCATCTCATTCCGCACCCATTTCAGTGCATCATCTTCGGTCACCCAAAGAGGACCTTGAGTATGTGCGGGATATCCGACATATGAATGTTATTGTTGAGCGTGTTGTTAATGTTGATCATATTGAATGCTTCAACATCGTCCCCCTCTTTCAAGCTATAGGATGGGAGAACATGTTATCTTGGGGTGGTTTGACATACCAGTCCATTATGCAGGCTATGTATGCTTGTATTACTGACTTTTCTCAAGAGAATTTGACATTTATTGTGTCAACTGGAGAAGGTCCGATCGAAGTAGACCGTCATTTGATTTCTTCTATCATGAATATACCTTCTAAGAATGCAAAACGTTTGATTACAATAGTTTTTTGCAATATGGATGCGGAGTGGAATGGTGGTATTGCGCTCAGTTCCAAATTTATGTTACCCAGATACAGGGTTCATCGCATTTTCATTTCAAATGTGCATCCTCGCTCAGGTAACAAGATTGAGTTGACTGCTTTTATGGCATGTATTATGCATTCTGTTGTGTCTGGTATCCATATATGTCTTCCTTCTCTTATCTGTCATCTTATCATTTAGTTTCGTTTACATCCCATTTATAGCGATATTCCTTTTGCTTATCTTATGACTACCCTAGCTACCCATGCTTTGGTAGCTATGCCTGTTGGAGAAGGTTCCATTAATCTTCGTCCCTTCAATAATTCAAATATCAACAAGATGAACATGGACCTGAATCCTGGTCAAGTTGATGGGGATGTTGGATGAGGTGAAGAAGTTGAAGAAGGTGATGCTCTGCCACAAGAAGATGCAAACATGGATGATTTGTTTAATGACCTAGATTAAGATTTTACGGCTAATTCTGATTATCAGCCTTCTGATTTTGATGAGAGACTGCATTGTCTTGAAAAATAGGTGGCTCGGATTCATGTAACCCAGCAATCGTATTTCAAATATATGCGCAAATATATGAGGCGCATCAATAGGGGTTTACATAAGAATGATCCATCTATTCCTGCTCCTTCATCAGGATCTGACTAGTTGTTCTATTTACTTTGGTTCCGTATTAATTTCTTTTAACTCTCTTTACCGTCTGTGAGTTTGGATGATAACCACTTGAACTTCTTACCTCTTGTGACATGATACTTGATGGTTATCTGATATTAATCTTGTTTATCATGTTCTTTTCTATCTTCTTTACTCTCTTATTATATAAATTTATTATTTATCATCTATTTCTTTTCTTTGTCATATTGTGACAAAAAGGGGGAGAATATTGTGTGGAATAAGCTTGATTTGATATAATGGAGTAATGGATTAAGGGGGAGAGTTGCATAGTGTGCACAAATGGTGCATGATTCTTTATTAATCATATGTTATTGATCATTTGTTGACTAAATGATGCATGATTCTTTATTGAGCTTGTGTTCTTATTGAATATCTATTGTATGACTCGTGTTTTTGTTTTGTCACAAATTTGATAAAGGGGGAGATTAAAATTGCTATGTTGGAAACCCTAAGTTTAGTCAAATTTTGGTATGCCAAAACAATTCGAGTTTGTGTTATGCTTATGTATTTTACGTATCATGCTTGTTCTTTAATTTGCTTTGAATCTTTAACGATCGTGCTGAATCAATCTTACTGATATCTACGACAATTTTGCCGAGATCTTCAAACTGAAGAAAGTGTATGAGTTTCAAGTGTTGGTTGAAGACTCAACTTTCAAGAACCCAATTGCAATATTGCAGTTTAAGTTCTGTAACCGGAAACGTCCAAGAACTCAAGTCCTAATTGAAGACTAAGTTTGATACATTGAGTTCAAGCTTCGAATATCGCAAGAATTAAAGTTGCTGATGTGATCGAGAGTTTGATGGTTCACACGTTCTATCTCACAAGTAAGGTATGAATGACCTAGATTGACCTTAGGACATGTTACGTTCATTTCATACTTGGTATCGATCATTTTATAGGTTAATAGGTTGTTTGTTCAACTAGCCCTAACATTGGCTTGACTAGTCCTAGAATTTTCTCGACCAGTCTAGGATTTGTTACAATTTTTTGAAAATTTTCTGTTGGTCCTCGACCAGTCCTGGAAACTGTTCAACTAGTCGAGTGAACAGTGTTAGACCGATCGTGCAGGGCTCAACTCAAATTACAACAAGAATTCTGGCCCCACTCGACTAGTCGTGTGTAGTCCACAACCAGTTGAGCAGGTCACTCGACTAGTCGTGGGACCCACAAGGCCAGTCGAGCACTTGCCAAATCTTATCGCGCTAGAATTTTTAAAAATCTGTTGGACCTAAGGCTAGTCGAAGCGAACCTAAGGCCAGTCGAGTGAACAAAATTTTCACCTATAAATAGCACTCAAATTTCAGAGTTTTATATTCAATTCTAATTATTTTTAAGCAATCACTTTGAATAATTTTGTGTTCATTCTAAGCTATTTTATGCATATTTTAGATTCTTTATAAGTAGCTCTTGTTATTTGATTTTAGATCTCTATTCCAATCTAATTTTGAAAAGGGACTTTGATTTACCCTTTCTTGAGATCGAAATTAAATCAAGCTAGCCGAGGTTGATTTAAATTAAAAATTATCTAGACCTAGAACCCTATACACTTGTAGGACTAAACGTTGAACATCTACGTCGTCATTAAGTTGGTTCTACCATGCTACTTCAGAATCTTCACATAGATAAGTGTTTCCTTTTCTGTAATTTCATTTTGTTTGGTATATGAGTTAAGCCAGAAAATCTCATTTGGTTTTTTCTGAGATTAACCAGAAAATCTCGGAGTGTGGGGTTGTGATTGTGTGAGCCCATTTAAAATACAATTGTGAAGGTTTTAGGTGAACCTTGAAAAATCTATTTGATTAGTGAATGCTAATATCCCGAGGGAGTGGATATTATGAGTGGAGTAGTTGTGTGGTTGTTTTCAAACAGTTGGTGTACACACATGAACCACTATAATTCTCTGGTGTTTGGTGGATGCTTGATTTATTTCTTTATCATTTTGTGGTTTAAGATTGTGGGATGTATTTATGGTTGTGAATGTTGTAATCTTTATTTTTCAAGCATTGTGTGGTGAATGTTGTAATAGATTAGTTCTTATTTCTTTCATCTCCATTTGAGTTTGAGTTTTTGATACTCACCTACGTTCTAGTAAGGTTGTCCTGCCATAAACCGTAGGTTTTTGGTGTCAGGATGTCCTTAGAACCAAGTTTGTATCAATCTCTCAATACTTGATTTTAGAGGTTGCTTTCTATTGTGTTATCAACTATTTATTAAGTCTTTATTTCCTCACTTTATTTTTAAATTTGGCATTGTCCTATTCAACACCCCCCTCCCCCCCCCCCCGCGGAGGACATTGAGCTCAGCCTTTTCAAAGCTGAACAGTTTAGTGGAGTCCCACCATTTCAATGGTTTGAATCACGCATACACACATTATGGGCTTGTAATGGGTACCACATGGATTGGATCGAGTTGAAATTTATGTGGCCTTTTATCATGGTCTTTGTGACCTTATCAACAAGGTAGATGGTTGAAACATTTTGATGGGCCCATAGTCAGTGGATTCCACACACGATTTGGATGAAGCTAATATTTGTGTTCTCCCCATCATCCAAACCGCTCAACGGTTAAGATGGCTTATAGTCTTCGTCAGGTCCATCATTATGAGTCCTAAACCTACATCATCAAAAGAAAATGATCAAAGGAAGAAACGAAGAAAATGAAGTGAGGGAGGATATACTCACTTTAATTTAGGGATTGGATTTTGTTCATCTTAATGGATGGTTGTGATCACTTGATGTCGATGACCCAGTCATACTCTCTCTCTCTCTCTCTCAAGTGAATGATGAACTTAACATGAAATTGGATACCTATGTGCACAAAATTGACTAAAGGGTTAATTATATATAGAAAATATCAGTTATTAGGGCAGAGAAAAGACTAAAAGGGTGAGGTGACAACTTCTCCTCCATGTATTAGTGATTAGGGCCTTAATTAGAGTGTTTAAGGACCTTAAAACATGATTAAAAGGGTGTAAGAGGTATAACTTGACGATGTCACGGGAGAGGGAGGCATGGAAAGAGGAGAGATATTGCTTTAAATTTTTACACATGAGAAAGAGGGGAGGTATGGGAGGATAATGTTAGGGGGTATAGTTAGAGATTCTCTCTCACACATGTAAGGTGTGAGAGGTATGTGTCACCCACATGTCTAGATACAGAAGATGCAAGGCAGTGCGCACATGAAACACAATGGATTCTTCGTGATGTATCTCGTTAACAGACTGTCGTACGGACACGCAAGTGGTACCTCTATAACCTCGACAACGTGTCGATCAATATGTTAGGGGTTTCGGGGTTCTGGTCCCTCGAGTGCATATTATGCATGGCCAATCTGGGGCCCTCCGGGGTCACTGGATATCACACTCACACTTGTAAAAAAGGGTACGGAAGGTAAGTGCAACACCCCGACTTTTCAGGACCCGAGTACACGACCCGTTTCCCAAAAACCTGAGTGTTAACCTTAAAGGATGGTCAAATTCGAGTATATATATTTTTCTTTCATCAAAGTAAGCAAATGAGCGTAGTGTGGACAAATCGACATAAAGAAAAATTTTATTATCATTCAAATATGCCCATAATGACTTATATAAACCAATGTCTCCAAAATTTATAAATACAAGAATTATATGATTTAATACATGAGAAATAATAGGAAGCATATAAATATAAGCCGCAAGATCACATAACTCCTCCAAGCATACAGTCATGCATTCCTGGTGATCGTACCGTGCTCCTTATCAAGTCTGAATATGCAAATCACTTAAGCCACCTGTACTACCTGTACGGTTTTATATTTGATGGATGAGTGGTCAACTCAGTGTGAATTCTCCTCAAGATTACACACCGCCACATTAGGTAAGAAATAGTATAAAACATATAGACAACCAAAACACAGTATATGCAGTCTTGTTAGATGCATGGATGCATGAATGTAATGATCGACCCGGGTAAAACATCCAGACGGTCTGTGCCCTGGGTAAAACATCTGGACGGGCAAAGGGGTCGTCACCCAAGGATAAAACTGGTATCAGCGCAACACGCAGCGTAATCGCAGGGCATGATAAACCGAGTCAATATCACAATCGAATGACTGGTCATAAGTGCAACACGCAGCGTAATTGCAGGGCAGAGTGATCTAAGTCATCGAAATATGCCATGTATGCATGACTTGTCAGCCCATTATTAGTCCATTTACAACCAGCCAATTTAAGTAAGCTCACGGTCACTACGGGGAGCACATGGCCCAGCGTAGGCCGACGGCTCGGGCATAGTGTCCCATTACCACCATCCCCAGCCCATGAGACTACCACCTTAGGATGTTTAATGGAACCCCGTCGACTAGTGGCCAATCATATTACAATATATGGGGCTTACCATCACATGGTTGCACAGTGTAAAACATTGGACCCATATAGAGAAAATACTAGAACAAAGCCACATAGGGCGATATCAAAGTAGGCCACATAGGGCGAGTATCAGAACCTTGCGATAAAAGACCATCCTTGAAAACCATTGGACACAACAACCCTGGATGATAGGCCCACATCAATGATCCATTTAGACCACCACTCAATAACCACTAAGTCGAAGGCCCATTTTAATCACAACCAGTCGGGTTACATCCCAAGTATGGGTGTACATTTATAGGTGGGGGTTTTTCACTAATGTACCAGTTTGAAGTCTATAAGCAATACACAATAATCCACAAGCATGAACAAATATACAGGATAATCATAAAGCATGTAATACATCAATTTAATTTCTACTAGCTAACACATGTGATTATAAAGGGAGATATCAATTATGAATTTAAATAAAAATTATAACTTAAGCTAATGAAAAGATGGAAAGCTCAATGGGAAGAATCATCACCTGATCAGGAACCGAATCACCTTCTAGTGACGCTAACTGCTTGCGCCCTTAGGATTGAATCCTAGCACAAATTATGGATTTGTACAATTAGGTCCAAGTTCTACTCATTACTTAGGTTTAAGATCATGGCCTAGGATTTAAATTATTTATCTTAGGGTGTAGTCTTAAATTTAGTTTCTAGGATTTGAACTCTAGTTGGTGTATTAGTTACCATTTAACGTTAATGATATAACTATTATTTGTGACCATGGTATTAATCAGTATTACAATTGAAGTATAATGGTACAACCTATTATTAGAGATAACATTTCCAAGTGGTGGATACCATGCTAATATCACTAAAGGTAGTTTCATTTATAATAACTAATGTTAGCGTAACATGATAATAGTAATCATTATGATGATAATTAATATTATGATCTACTATTATGGTAATATTTGAGAACAGTAAGTAAAATACAACTATTTACTAATTGTAATTTCATTTATAATAACTTGTGTTAGAAGGCATTCAAGTCCTTGGAATGAATGGGGTTTGTAAGGACCCGATGATCAAGGGAACTTGGGCCAGCATTAGGGTGAACAGGCCTACAAAGTTTTGTATCCCTAAGTGGCCTAGGTTGGGCTTGAGACTGCCCCTAGTTAAGGCCCGAACTGGGCTTGGTCTGGTCTGACCATTGTTTTGTAAGGTAGCGGCCACAAAAACTAGGCCCAAACTTGCCTGGTTCGGCCCACCCTTTCACTATCCAGCGGAGATCCAGGGAACTGGGCTTTTCCATGATTCCTGTGGTCCACAGACCCTAGCCCAGACGTGGCTCAACGGGACTTATGGTGTGGCCCATTAAGACCTATCTCACGTACGTGCAGCCCTCTGGGATACATCTCAGGTGAAACCCACTGTGGTGCGTGGTGAGGCCCATAGGGCTAGCTAAGACATGGCCCACTGATGCCTGGAACCGCACATGCCCATTATGCCTGATCTCGGCCAGATCTTGGGCTGATTTTGGCCTGTTGCTAAGACTGATCTCAGCCCAGGTCATGGCCCATTAAATGGCCCAACTTCTGCTCTATTTTTGGCCCAACTGAGGGTCTTTTTCAGCTCAGGTAACAGCCCAGCTGAGGCCTGTTCTCAGCTGTTTGCATGGCCGGATGAAGGCTCATATCTCAGCTCGTTTCGTGGCATGATCTCCGCCCTGATTGTGGCCTATAGTATATATGGTGGGGCCCATGTGCGGCCCACCTCATAAATGAGTGGTGGGCTGATGGTTTGGCCCACTAGTGATGAGACTAGGTGCGCCCCACAACCTTGTGTGGTGCGGCCCGCTGAGATTTGTCTCAGATGTAGCCCACCAGTGGTGTTACTTAGCTGAGAATGAGCCATCCTCGGGGTCCGTTTGGAGGTCATCCACGGCCCGACCGAGAGCCATGTGGAGGGCGTTTTCCAGTCCAACAACAAGGCCTAGGTGAAGGTCGTTTAGCTCTCACAGAGCTTCCCAATCTCAGCCGATTGACTCCCACGGCAACGTGCTATTGAGTGAAAGAAGAATGAGGAGGGTAGACTGTTACCCAGCCAGTTTTGATGTTTGTTGCATTAGCTTGACTCAGGTGCGACACAAACGGAGAAGAAGGCACCGACATCAATGGCAGACTCCCACCCATCGCTTCTTTCTCCAATCCGACTGCATGGGTGAATTCCTAGGGGCGTAATGGAGCTTGTAGGTGAGAAGTTTCGAAGCTCCACCATCATTTGAGTGGTGGGTTCAAAGGAAGAAGGAAGGTGGTTGCCGTTTTTCGAGCGCAGTTGCTGAAAATGGAGAATGAGCCCCTGTTGCTCAATCCCCATGTGCTTTTAACGAACCCTAGCTCCATCCTGATCCGTTGGATTAAAACCACACGATCCAGATTCGTTCTGGCTGAATCCGCCTTCAAAATAGTGGGTGAAAACTGAAACCAGCTATTGGTTTTGCTTGAATGCCCTAACCCATCGGACGGCCGAGATCTCTCCTAAACGGAAGGCTAGGATTAGAGGAATCCTCCTCTCGTGGGGTCGCTCTGCTGGCAACCGTAGGTTTCCATTTATGGAAACGTTGTGTTTATAGGCTTCGTTTGGGTCGGTTCTTGTGTGCATGAGGGTATACTTTAACAGACGAGACCACTGGGGTTTGTTTAGGGTCATCATCTGGTCATGATTAACGGTCCAGATCACTGATTGGGTCCCTCATGGTGGGCCATAGCACGTCCCAAACGGACCGCGTCTGTCCTCTGTGAAAACAACAGAAGAGAGAAAATCTCTCCTTTTTGAAGGGATTTCGGGTCAAGCCCGATTTGACTGGAGATGTAATCCAGTGCACCTCGAGTGCACTCCCTCTGGTGCACGCATGCAATAGCTGTGGGGGCCCATAGAGATGTTTTCAAGAAATCCACACCATCCATTAGGTTCTAGGGGCCTATATGGGTCCCCATGCTATAGATCAGGCATATCCCAGGGCCCAGGTGGGCCATAGTATTGGACTTGCACGTCCAAATAACACTACTCGACGATCTCATGGTCAAATCACCCTAAAATCGGACGTCAATGGTTAAAAGGTCTTAGTCGATTGTTTGTAAGACTCTTATAATATATTGCTTCCCATATACTAGCATTAATATTAATTTTATTATTAGTACTACTTATAACTATCATTATTCATTTCTTTATTATTATTATTATTTTCACTTGTGTGTGCATCATGTCGTGGGTCCCGCTCCTAGGTCACTAGGACTATTTATCTCATGATTTTATATTAATATTATTATTATCATTATTATTACTCATACATACTATTACTTATTTATTTACTTATTCATTGTTATTATTATTATTATGCTTCTATGTAAGACGTGAGACTATTTGTCGTGCGTCATTTAGCTACATGCCCTAACATTAGGGTTACTTACCTTAAAGTGGGTTACAAGTCATGAATCTCTAATTTCTAAATCATGATTTGTTGAGCGTTCCAACGCTCCAATGATTGGATTGACTATTATTTAATTATCAACAACCTTTGATATCCTAAGGAATGTCTACGCATGATCAGGGAGTTGGATGTGAAACTAGGTAACTTAATCTGTGTTTTTAAAAGATGGATCGCCCTATGAGATGTTGTAAACAGGGTGAACGGTGAATTTCATGATTCAGGATTGTATGCACGTAATTCGGTTAGATTTGTCCATCAGTGGAGTTGGGTTTAGACTAAAATGAACATGAATGTTTACTTAAACCTAGCTTGTGTTTATGCTAAGTTTGGTTATACGATAACACCGAGTATTGGAAAGTACGGGGTGTTACAATCTACCCCCCTTAAAGAGAATTTCGCCCTCAAAATTCAGTGCTTCTGTTATTATTAGGGACGATGATAATATCCATTATTTTCCTACATGTACAAACGTATGCTACTAGGTGCCCAAAACTGAGGTCGTTACAGTAACGGTCTTACAATCTATCATACCTTGACAATATTATGGGCTTTACACTGGAGAGATTGTTATTAAGACAATATATTAACATTGGTTACTTCACGAGGTGAAGGGGCACAAAGCCCGAATTAGTGATTATTGTCATATACATGCTATGGGTGAAATTTAGAGAAATAATACTTATACTTTTAGATAAAATCACATTAGTGAAAGCTTTAAACTACTCCCTCATGGAGTAGTGATATCATCAATTAAGCGATATGGTCAAACCACATAAATCTCTATATATTGTAGATTGTGATTTAGTGTTTTTTGGTATTGATCTTGTAGCCTATATCATGTAAGGTAAAAGAGTAGATTGGGATTGTCCTCGAGGGCCTCGTCTTCACGTTAGTCAATGCCCTTAAGGTCTACCTTATATCAGTCCAAGCCTTCTTAATTATACTTTACATGACTCTATCTGATACAAACTCATTAACCGGTTATGCATTTGGATTATTTTAATTCCTTGCAGTTGTAAGTTTATCTCAAGTATTTATTTATGCTAAATGCTCTGCACTCATTTATTTATTCTAGTAGTAGCTTTTATTTTGAGTTTTACTTTAGAATCGATGGTATTTTCCTACGAAAAGTAATTAAGGGCTCATGCCAGACCATAACTTAGAATATATATATTTGAACTGATGTTAATAAAAGCCTCTCAAAAGGGGCATGCGTCTTCCTTATACGCATCTCAGCTTTTCTTAACAAATGCTTTGATATCGACTAATCCATGATGCACATGGTAGCCTACACATAGAACATGCCATCAATATGGATTTTTTCATGGAGGCCCATGATAAGTGGGGTGAACCTGTTCATAATTAGTTGATCTACATTTCATGCAAGGTGTGACATATGAGTTATTTTAATTATTTATACTATAGATAATGCTAGTAGCAAACAAACATTTTGCCCATTCAATTAGATTAAAGAGAGTCATGGCCTTTAAGATTTCATGAGTCATTAAATGATATTTTTTAGATAGATAAAGCTATATATATAATTATAAAAATTCGTGTGCATATAAATTAAAAAACTTGAATTTGTTTATCTAAACAATAGCTTGGATTTTACTGAATCTTCCCCATTTTTTTTCAAAAGTGTGTGAGTAACATACTCTTGCCATGTTTCATATCCTTTCCCTTCGTATTCTATCCCCTTCCAAATTATTTTTCCATTTTCTCTCTCTTGATCTCTCTCCCCATATGCCACTTGTTGTGATCATGTTTTAGTTGATGTCGTGGTGCATCGGTAAAATTCATCACTTGTTGTGATCATGTTTCAGTTGATAATTTCTTTTGGTCATGAGGCCACTATGGTAAACAGCCGGCTTTACCATGTGAGCAACATATGCAACATGTGTCTAATGACTGTAGGCTTATCCTTTTTGTGCTGCTTATGACTTTACATATTCTGATCATATTTGGCCATTAGGGTAGCTAGAAAGATCTACTGTCATTGGATTTGATATGGTCAGATTAGGCATAAATAAGTTGTATTTTTTATTTATTTTTTTAATATGGAGATTTATGAAACTCACTAGTACACAACTCGATCAATTCACCAAGTCAACATAAAACTTGGGTTAGTTGAATAGAAATCGGCTGAGCTCTAGGTAGTCTCAAGTCATGTAGAAATTCTGCTAGTTTCAAGAATGATCTGAGTTGTTTGGGCATATCCCTGATTTGTTTAATACGCATGGATAAGCACATGAACGGAAACGATACTATAAAAAATTTTCACCATAAATACCCTAAACCGATTAAAAATGTATGTGGCATGCATAAGGCATCCAACATGTTCCATGTCAATTTATACATGACCCCAAAAAATTAGGCCGGTCCAATTGTCACGCGGACCATACCATAGGGAATTATATGAGTGACGTACACCATAGAAAAGCTCCAAATTTAATGTGGGGCCTGTAGAGGTGTGTATGTGTCATTCAACTTATGCATATGCTACATGTCATCGTCATTCTTCGAAACTTATAATATAAGACCAATCCATCCATTAGGTGGGTCCCATCATTTGAATATGTACATATGCATTTTTCATTGTTTTTAATATTGTGGGGCTTACAATGGTATGCATATACCATCAAACCTGTGCACTAGGTGTCCCACCATGGTGACATGATGCCTAGAAATTAGGCCAATCCAATGTTTAGGTTTCATTTTCACCATGGATGCACCTGTTGAATGGGTTGGATGTCTTGCACACACCGTGTCAGATCCACTTTCAATCTTCATGCACTCTTTTCCCTTGGACCATCTCATTAACCATTATTTTGTGGGCCATTTATTGAAAAATTTAGCATCTTCTAGCCTAATTTTTTTTTAAAGGCTTCTAACTTCATCTATGACATCATCAAATTAATAGTTTAGATTAAAAAAGGCCCTGATCCAACATTTCCTATAGCAACATGGAGGTATCTATTCCACCCAACTTCTTTTATACATTACAAGCATCTCACATGTTCCTATGCAGAATTGTAGCATAGAAATTTTTTGCTAGTAACATGGCTTAAAAGAAAAAGGATTACACAAATTATTTAGTTCACTTTGGATATGATCAAGAAAAATAAGGGCCATTAGTGATTAAAGTTTGCTCATCTTTGATGGCTGGTAGAAGAAAGCATTGACAGACACACCTCCATCAATGGCTATTACTTGACCAGTAATATATGAAGCAGCAGGAAGACAAAGGAATGCCACCAATGATGAAACCTCTGTAGCCTCTCCAAAGCGTCGAAGAGGAGTCCGAGAGATTAGTGCTTCCTTTAACTCCTTTTTTGCAAGCAACTACAAAGAGAGAAAAGAATATGTTTAGAGGTGATTACCAACTTAGGGCCTGTCTCGACACAACTCACAAAAGAGGTTCTTTTGCAACTTTAGTATTAGAAAAAAAAACCCATCTGATTGGTTTTTAGTGATTGGACTTTTAGGACCTATATTAACGATTGCATGACCAGATTGTGTTTGCAAAAATGCATCCAAATGCGTAAAATATTTAGTAAATATTTTAAATATGATAGATATTTTAGATTTATAATCATGAAAATTTTGAATAATCATCTATAAAATAAATGAAATATTTAAAATAAGAAGTAGAAGTTATTGGACTCTAGACATCAAAATGAATTAACTCATAAACCAATGTAGTTTAAGTTTGGCTAGGAGGCTGAGAAATAAGGACTTATTTAAGCAATAAACATATTTCACACCAAACAATACTAGCACAAACTTAAGGTATAATGAAAGTAAAAAAGCCAATACACATGTTTGAATTAGTATTATGAAAGAAGATGGGACAGGGTTTTCCCTCTCCCCTCTCTCTATTTATAGCAATAAGATATTTTAAAAATAATACGGTAGTTCGTAAGAACACCTAATATGGTCTAACCTCACTCTAACAAAGACAAGTTGGGGTTCGACTTAAAATGGCATTTAGGTGTTATACAGTGTCTTTTTTAGAGTGTGTCCAAATGAGTCATTATTAAAAGTTTATTTAAAATTAAAGGTTTTAAAGAATATGAGCATGCCTTGTATGAAAGACTTTTAATGCAAAGTTGTTCTCAAATCTATGAAAAATGAAAGAATCTACTTTAGATTAATTAGGGAGACCTCAACTATGAATGATAAGAAGGATAGTTACCCTCTACTATGTAGATTTATTTTCTCAAACAATTTATAATCAAAATACCCTTATAATCTTTTCTCAACCCATTAATATACCTTGGGTTGGTCACTTTGCCTAACCAATTGTTCAGTGTGAAATATTGTATATTTTTTCCTTATTATGCACTGGTTTTATAAGCATAAATGCGCTTAATGGATCTAATTATATATATTTTATTATGTGATGTGATTTGGAGAGTTAAGATAAAAGGTATGATTAAAAAGAATATTTAATGCTCAAAGAATAACCAAGTGAAGATTTAGAGATTTGGAGGTGATTAATGAAGCTTTCAAGTGCCAAAGATCCAAGAAAACCAAGTGTAAAGGAGAGACAAAAGAATGGAAGAATCACAAAGTCCGTAAACAAAATTAATAGACTATTCGGTCCCACCTAAGGTTGATTCAGTCTGATCGAAAGTGTACAATATAGTCTGGTAAGAAATTGTGATTTTCAGAGTTAATTTGGCTCTACATTTAGTTCAACTGAAGCCATGTTCGGGATCACCGAAAGGAGGTTCGGTGCAACCTAAGGGAGACAAAAACTTCAGATGAAAATTGGAGAAATTCATTTGCAATCGGGAGATAATTTAGTGCGACTAAAGGTATATTCAGTTTGACAGAAGTGTATTGTCGGTTGTAGCCGAAGTGTAATGAAAATAAAAAAAATAAAATTAGTTTCAAGACAGTGCAGATTTTTTCTATTTAAAGGGGTATTCTAAGCTTTCTTACATATGAATTAGGGTAGAAGGGAAGCTTCTTCTGAGTCATTCTCTAATCCTTAGGTTCTTCTTCTATTTTTATGTTTTTCTTTAGAATTTTAATTCAATCATGTCTTAGATTGAGTAATCTCTTAGCTAGGTTTAAGAGGTGAAGCTTGTAGTTATTCTTAATGCTTTTAGTTTACTTTAATTCAAGTAATTGATTTGATTGTTGAACAATTTGTTGATATTTGGTTTAAATGAAGATTTATTTTCAGTTTACTTTGATCCATTGTCGACTTCGGGCACATTGGATGCTTTGGAAAACTATTGACTAATTTCTTATTTATTTTGCAAAGAATTAATCTGTAAAATTCAATGATCTACCGTAGACTAAGGGCATGATAAATGCTTTGAATTCCATACAATCGATTCTTTGATACTTAATGTGGGAACCAATTAAATTAAAGTTTAAATATGTTTTAATATATGAATGATGATTAAATTGCTCCATTATCCAGTTAGATAGGATGGACTTCAATTCAAGTTGAGTAATCTAATTAAATCAAGTGAATTAAATATTATGATATAGATATAAGTGGATCCTTGGCGCTCTAGTATTTTATCCTTATTAATTTTCTTTTTAACTACATCGTTACTCTTTAAAGAAAATTTCAGTAGTTAGTTTAGTTCTAGTTCTAGTTCTAAAGTGTTTCAGAAATCGCACAATCATAAGTCCTTGTGGATACGACGTTAGTCTCGTCGAGTTATTAGTACATCGCAGCCTTGCACTTGGGGTTTGCATCAAACACCAATGGGCATGCAGATGGAACTTATCATGAGATTCACCTATCCATTAGGTAAGACACATCATGTTCACTCATAATTTAAAAGTCATGATGATCCAAAAACTTTGGTAGGCCACACTTTTAATAATCTGACTTGAGTTTGGATTGAAAACTACTAACATAATTTAAATTCAAGTTGAGTAAATTCAAATTGAGTTGGGAAAAGTCACATGTAATTAGGATAGGTCCTCTCTATTGGATCAGACTCCATTGCTCGTTCATGGCCCAACATCACTGGAGGCGATAGTTTAGAAGGAGCCCACAACCGGGAGTCTAAACTCTCCAGCTCAGAATCGCCACGAAAGGCTCTCGGCTTAACCCATTCATCTGAGATATCGGACATACCGGCCAAAGAGAAATAAGAAAAAGAAGTAGAGCAAGGGAAAAAGGAAAAATAGAGGTCGCCGGAGCATGATTTTTGACTTACTGGAAATCACCTAGTCTGTTGGTCTAGAGACGCAACAGTGGCAGCAGGAGCAAATGAGAAGGGTTTTCGAATTTCCCCCCTTTTATAAAGTCCTTGGCCACAAGCATTAATTGCCCACATTTAATGCCACAGCCGAGGAGGCGTTACAGCTCACACCTCTTTCCACATGGCGACTGTCCATTCACAGATCGACCCGACCTCCAAGGTAAAGCCACGTGCCCGCATGTCACTGGCCGAGAACCGAAGAGGCACTGTTCCAACACACACCTCCTCGAGCGTACCATCGCAATCATTACGGATCTCCCTCGATCTCCACACCAATTACCCTTCTCTCTTTAGCAATAATGACATACCAATTTGACCCGTCGACCTCTCAGGCGAATGACATTATATAAGACATTGTCCAAGTGTCAGTCCACAATAACTTACTTCCCAAGCTTGCAAGGGACGCTCTGAAGTAAGGGAGTAACTGTTATGGGTGAAAATGGACTGACCAAGAATGACCGGTATGAGAGAGAACACAAATCATTCCAAAGGAGGTAGCTCGTCGCCGACAACCGAGCATGACCCCTACGAATATCTTGAAGACCTGACCACTAGTGGAGGGTCCGACTGTGGTCGACCTCTTACTATCATGACCGACGAACTACCAATCGACCTAACATGCCTTGAAGGAAGGCTTGGCCACAATTGACAGTTCAACCTTGGAAGATCGGTCTTGAACCTCTGATCTATAGGACAACCTTGGCTTTCCGACCTAAAGGTTGGCCTCGGCCATCTACTCCGATCCTCTCGGATCCCAACCACTCAGAAATCTTATCAAATAGATCTCTTTATGATCTCCCTCAAGGATCTCGGAAGATAACCATGACATGCTTAGGGGGAGGTTCCCTCTACAATACATGCCTATCAAGTAGGGAGATTACCATCTATGCCACTAGCGCCTAATAACTATAAATAAGGACATTACGTGTGGTGAAAGGTAACACAAAATACACACTATAAACCCTACATTCGATTAGACCCAGTTGGTCTGCACTAACTTTGGCATCTGAGGGTCCCCTGTTGTAGCCAAGGTCTCCATTGTTGTCTCCTTTTGCAGGTCCATAAGTAGTCTAAGGAGGGCATCGATATTTTAACATCAACACACCTAATCGTATATCTTAGCTTGTTTGAATTCAGGACCTTAAACTTGAATTTGTGGTACATCGCATATTTACTCAGAAAATTATATAATTGGCCTTTGTCCTTAAACATTTGTTCGATAGATATTTGATTGGGTTCATCCACCATTTCTGGATATCCTTAATGATCTACATTAACAAAAGCTATATCGGCTATACGTATATCAAGTAAAATGATATCAGATGGAGCAACGAAAGTATCCAACAATTCAGAAGTGTCTTGATAGTGTTCATTGACTGGTAAGAGTAAATTTAAGTTTATAGGTTGTGGATTGAATTGAACCAATGGATCAAGACAAGTAGCATTAGCAGAAAGGATAGGGATATTGCAGTCGTCAGCTCTTCCTTGACATTGATAATTAGTCAAAGGGTTAAAAATATATGCATCGTACTCGCTACCTAGCAATTGAAATAACGGTATATCGTAATCGTTGAGTCCTCGATCATGACATATATCATTACTTGAATGGTAGATATATCGCAATCGTCGAGTCATCAATCATGACACATATCATTCCTTGAAGGGATAGGTATATTGTAATTATCGAGTCATCGATCATTGCTTGAAGGCTGCAGATCAGGGGACTATATGTTCGAATGTAATATAGAGTGTATGTTTCTTTCTTGCATGAGAGGTGTACATCTCGCTTTCTCTATATATAATGATATCTGAGTACGTAGACTCTGTCTATAGAAGAGCATATATGCCTCGAGATCTTCATTGTCTTTGATTGTATATGGATGGAGTAACCGCGTAATACCTCACCGTACACAACATTCATTATCAAATCAATTTCATACGGTGTTTTCTTCATAATTTGATGCATTTTATCTAGGAGCTCCTAATACGTAATATCATCCCTCACAACAATCCCTTTCGAGTCCCTACCTACGTACGAAAAGGTTCCCTTTTTGTATATACTCCCTCCATCATAATAACATATGATGGGCCAATGAACCATAATATTCTAATATGGGTTAACTTGCATTAAAAATAAATGAATACAGGTAGTCAAATGAGAAGGGTCGAGGTTGTCAAAATGTTAAGGATCTAGGTTGTCATCTATTAATGGTTGTGGTTGTCAAATGTGAAGGGCCGAGGTCGTAATTGTCAAATGTGAAGGGTCTAGGTTGTCATCAACTAGGGGTCGAGGTTTGACAATGTAAAGAGTCGTGGTTGTCAAATGTGTCGAGGTTGACAACGGTCGAAGTTTGACAACGTGAAGGGTCGTGGTTGTCAAATTTTAAAGGTCGAGGTTGTCAACTTTCTAAGTTGTCAACCTCGACCCTTCATCCAGCCCAATCTCGACCCTTCACATTTTGACCATCAAGCTCAACCCTTACTAGATGATAATTATAACCCTTAGTGGATGGTAACCACAACCTTTAGTGGATGAAAACTACTTCTCCACTTCGATCCTCCTTAACACAATGCCAAAACACATTACAATCTACTTTCTTAAAAAAAATATCGACAATGCCAAAATTTAAGGTTTTATTTACCTTTAAAAAAATGACTAACATAGTAGGGAGACTGGAGAATTACTAGATAAATGCCTGAAGATGCCAGAGAATGCTACAATCATGGTGGATGAAGCTTCCGGATGAGAGAAATGCCAGAGGGAAAGTGGTAGTGGGTCCCACGATCTTCACTTTTCCAAGAAATAATGACTTTTGTAAAAGTTTGAAAAAAAGAAGAAGCAACATTTAGCCATTTCTAAGAGCGTTTGTACACCGTCTTTGGAGTCCACCATCGCATGTGTAGAATCCACTTTATCTATTAACCTTGAAATGTCATAGAAGGCCATGGTTGGAAGAATGATCAACATTCACAAGTCACATTGACCACATTATAAGAAAATAGTTTGTATCAAATGGACATCGTTATAGGTTATCAGGTTTTGTGGGCCATATAGAGATTGTGTCAGAAAGATGTTAGCATATTCCCGTATAAATAGAGGGCTACAAAGAAAATAAATGGATTAAATTTAGATTCCAATAGGCCCAATAACAAATTTCGTCCACATCACTTCCTCGGGATTGAATACTACGTAATTTCTTCTTTACTCAAACACCGTACAACTATTGATAGAAGGACAAAGGTAATTTGGTATGAAAAACTTTTCAAAACCTGTTAGATGACTATCCTCATAATATCTGAAACTTCCCTTTCTTTTCAAGAATTTTACCACACCATAATGCTAGTACGGTCAAAATCCCTTTACCATTGTAATAAGGAGAAACCATCTCCTATTCAAACTTCACCGCACAAGGGGTATCTTTTCGTATTATTATTGGGATTATTTTATTTTATTTTTTTACGTACCTAAATAAAAGACTTTTTTAACGTACCTAAATAAAAGGCTCTGTGCTCACACATATACTCTTATACAATGTTAACACAAGATGGGCATGCCCACCATTAGTTTTATGTAAGCCCACCATAGTGCTGACATGTTATCCAATCTTTTGGTCCGATGTGCCTCATCAAGAAAGATTTATCCAAATATCACACTATATATTTAAAAACTTATGCAAGCCATGAAATGAATTTAGTGGTTTTAGGTACAATTTTATACTATTCCCTGCCCCACCAAAGTGATGAATCAGCCTGAATTTTCAAGATCAAGGCAAAACACGAGGTAAAAACCTAATGGATGTGGTTAGGGAAGGTAATGGATATTAGCTCAATACTTAGTAAACCAAGCCCTATTTGTGATGGGGCCTGTAACATTAATGGCGTAGATCTTGAACATGTTTTCTAGATTCTCATGTGTGGTGCAATTATGGTTCTGAATCCGCTTTGTGATGGTGCTTTGCATGACCAAAATTTCTCTAAAAATTGTAGTAGAAATGAAGGGAAGAGGTTTACTGCAGTTAGAGCTGGCATTGTAGTCTTTATAACCCATGGTGCCACAGAATTAGTCCTTATATTGTCTTTTGCCCATTCACATGCCAAATTTTTTGTAAGTTGATTCAATGCTCCTAAAAGAGTAGAAGGAAAAAAAAAAAAACATTAGAAATTCTTCAGTCGTCTAATCAAGTTCTCTAAATTTTAGATTTGTAACAAAATCATAACTAATGAACATGTCTAGTTAGTTACCTTTAGTTGCTGAATAAATTGTTGCAGTGCCAAATGATGCCAAACCAGCAACTGATGAGATAAATACTATATTTCCTTGTCCTGATTCTTTTAAAAGAGGGTGTGCAAGTTGGCTCAAATGGTAAGCAGATTCGAAATTGGTGGTCATTGTCAATGCGAATTCTTCGGCTGTAACTGCTATCGTTGGTTTACTTATATCCGTCCCAACATTGTTTATCTACAATGAGGCAACCAAGCGTTAAGAGTCTGTTTGGATCGTGATTATATCAGTAATGTATTGTGATTGTGTAATGATTACAAATTCATTTACTCGTCTCTTGAATACAAGGGATTTAACCAGTCCTGTGTTTGGTTTATTATGATAAAATTGTTATGATGATAATTTCATATTACTTCATTGGTAAATCATAGAAAAAAACATACATTGATATATATATATATATATATATATATATATATATATATATGAATGATTGGTTAGGAGACTTTCACTACAATATAATATAAAATTGTAATAATTATAAATTCCTTTACTTGGCTTCTATTGCAATTGCATTTGACTATTGAATTATAGGTTTAAACATAATCATGGTAAAATTGTAATAATGGTACTTTTACAATGCATTATTGATATAATTCATAATTTAAACGGGCCCTAAACTTTTTATTAATTTGATATGAAAAACTAAAAATTCCACAAATAGTTTGCTGAGGAAAATTCCATCAATGGAAAAATAATGAATTAATTAGTTGGAAGCAAATATCATAAGAGGTCGTTTTGATGGTTTGGATTTAGATTTCTAGTTAAGAATTCAAATTCAGGATTTGGAATCCCTGAGATTGTGTTTGGCAACCTGGATTTTCAATCTATTGTTGGACGTAGGCCGGTGGGGCCCACTGGTGAGCAATCACTAGTGGGTGGGTCCCACATGTTTAGGCATCTTCCGGCCTTTCTCCTTTTCAGTTATATTTCAAATTTAAAATTGAATTTGATTTATAATAGGAGATAGGGATAAGACCGGATGATATGGTCTCATCCAATCTCCCCTCCTTTCCTATAAAAGGCACGCGCTCTCTCTCGCATAAATATAAGATATACAAAATACTGAGAGTATACGGAAAAAGAAACATTGTGCACGAGAGTCTGTCCATCTTAGCTTGTCCTTGGGACGATCTGATCCATAGATCGCAATCCGGGACCACTATATACCGTAGGATCAGAGGTGTGAATAGTTCCATCTGCTCCAGTAGTAGATAGGCGGGCCGTTGGAGCACCGTTCTTTTGCTTTGTAAAGGTTCCAAACATCGTGTAGACCATCAGATCTTGAGGGCTCACCTTCTGCGCTTCCCAACAGTGGTATCAGAGCATATTTAACGGCGGATCTCCGATTATTATCATCTAAAAAGGTAAGTGGCCCATCTTTTCCTTTAGGAATGGAATTATGGCCCAACCCCTAAAATCATATGAGGGAAATGGATGGTTCAGATTTTTTGTTGGACAAGATTCATGTCTATGATTTTAGTATCAAATCAATCAGTGTGTACAATGTGCACAATGGATTGTTTTCTTAGCTAATCCATTACAGTAATAAGAGCCTTTTATTAATATAAATCAATTCTATGTATGTGAGTTAAATCATACTTAGAATTATGAGTACAATGTGCAACAGATCACTTGTCATATAAATAAATTCTAAGGATGTGTGTTATGGATATAAGTCACAGACTTAGAATTCTTAGGCATTAACTAACGGTGGGACCCACTAGTCAGAATCCATAAAGTTGCTGTATTGTACACGTGATTGGCTAATGTACAACACCCCAGCTATTCAGCCCCATGAATTTCGGTGGAGAATTTCAGTAGAAGTTCGCTTGAAGACGAAATAGGCGTGCGCTGTTAAAGGATGCAGCAGCTTCCGGTTGGATTTTAAAAGTCAAAGTGGGGTCCACCGTGATGAATTGACGATAAATCCACACCCTCCATTAGTTTTGTAAAATAATTTTAGGCCACGGGCCCAAATTTTAAATGGGTCTATGGACTGGACAGCCCACATATGGAGCATAAAGATGGAATAAAAACCCTTTAACGCTGCACCCATTCCTGTTTGTCCGTGAAAGGATTTTTTTTATTTGGGTTGGATAGGTGGGGTCCACTTATGATGCTTTCTTGGGGATCTGCTCCGTTCATTATTTTCTATGTATCGTGTAATGATATGGGGTTAAAAATGAGGCAGATCCACAAATCAGGTGGACCACTACAAACAAAAGATCTCATGCCACCCTTCATCACATCTACCATGTATAAAACATCTGGACGTTTTATGCCGTATGGATGTCAATCCTTTTAAGAATACTGGGATGTTTTGTACGCCATTTTTATTCTAATGGTTCCATGTATAGCTGCTGTACACGTTTGGCTGCTTCACACGTGTTGGTTGTACACGTGTTGATTGTTTCATGGTGGGTCTGTTGTACACGTATTGGCTACTTCACAAGTGTTGGCTATCTGTATAGCTGCTGTACACGTGTTAGCTACCTGTATAGCTGCTGTACACGTGTTGGCTATCTGTCCACGTGTTGGCTAATATGAACGTGTGCACGTGTATACATGTGGTGTATGATGTGCAAGATATAAACTACTAGTAATATAGATATCGTCTTGAAGTACACCACAAATATATTGCTGATGTAATACTGTATTGGGAAGTAGATTGGCTGATATATATCATATGTGTATAAACATGGTATAAGAAATTCATGTGATGTATCCATGTGCGTCAGCAATTCATGTGTTGTATCCATGTGCTAAAAGAAGTCTTCTCAATGCATTACCATATAGCTTTTAAATGGACGTCAGCAATTCATGTGCGTCTGATGGCGAGATATGTATTGTATCCAAACCGTCCATCCATCTGGTGAGCTTGAATTTATGACAAATATTATTATCAAGTGGGTCACATGGATGCACGACATGGATAAACCACATATTTTTGAGATTGGCTCAAAGGAGTTTACTAAGTACGCAATCTGATTTCCATGTCACCTGTAGCAATGTGGCACATGTACATGGAATAAGGGCTGCTCATCTAGTACTAATGATGCACATATTACAAATACATAATGATGCACAAGTGTAGTACTGTGTGTAATGAATGCATGTATGCTTATGATATGATGGTCCCATGAATTCGTATGATGCCCCTCTAGTGTAATGTGGCATATGAATGTTGTTTCCTTTATAACTTTTCTTCACTGTTGATCTAAAGCTTATTAGTAATCGAAACGATAATCAACTATGATGATCAATATTGATGAAAGGATCCATCATCAACAATGATCATTATCGGTAATGATCGGATCCATCACTAATAGTCATGATCACAGGTGAAGATTGTACTCTTCTGATATCTTAGCACTTCATTTTTCTTTCTGATGATGATGTTTATATATGAGAAAATATTTGGCTTGATGTATTTAGATCTAAGCCCCATATTTATTTATTTTGTTTTCATTGGTAATTGTAAAACTTAGTGCTTAGATACTCCATATACACATATAAAGGTTGTGCATAACCTGAGTGGGAGTTTATTCTCCTATACCAAATGATGCATGCAACCATGTAATGGAAGGTTGCACGTTATATAAATTTATTCTTATAAAAGCATTAAATCTCATCTTAATTTGAGAACTTGATTGTTCTACACCGCCCATTCGGGTATGTGGACTTTCAGATCTCATTAAGATGTGTTAACTGCTTTTATACTTTAAAATTTTATATAACACGTAGAAATGCTGATGATTAGTGTCCATACCTTAGATCATAGCTAAGTAGTGATACTCATGCAATGTAGAGATGGCCTCCAAAGCGTTAATCGCTGAACAACTAAAAGGACAACATTTCGACGGCAACAACTACGAAGACTGGTCCCGCGCAGTGCGATGCCTTCTAGACGAGGACGATATATCTCACACACTCGATGTAGTTCAAGAGGAACCCATCCTGGCTGAAAACGGAAATTTACAAGAACATAGGGTTGCGATGACTCGCTATAATAAGTGGCGAAAACAAAATCGTTCAGCCCGTAATGTCCTTCTTAGCACTATGCACAAAGAACTCATACCTACGTATGAAGTGCATGAAACCGCTAAGGGAATCTGGGAAGCACTGACAGATGCCTATGCGCAGAAGTCAGATGCGAGAGTTAGGGCAATGGAATTGGAATTCCAGGAGTATAGGATGCCTATCGGCTGTCCCATCAAAGATCATACTCGTAAGATGGAGCAAATGATAGGTGCCCTTAGGAATGTTGGGTGCAAATTGACTGAAAATCAGAAGATTATAGCCATACACCGTTCCTTGCTTGAATCTTGGGCCCAAATCAAAAGAATTCTGAACCATACTGATTCTATCACAACGTTCAGAGACTTTTGTGGCCACTTGGTACGTGAGGTTGAAATGAATGCAATTCAGCCAGGTTCGGCCAAGGCCTTTGTAACAGAGACCCATAAGCGAAAAGCTAACAATAAACGGTCCAAAGCTCGCAAGAAGGCGAAGAAGAATAATTAAGAACAGAAGACCACAACACCTGCTCCAAATCTCAAGAAGGGGAATGGAAAGAAGAAGCAGAAAAAGACAAATGTAATCTGCTTTGTCTGTGAAAATTCCGGCCATTATGCTCGACAGTGTGCCCACAAAAAGACGGTAATTTCTCAGTCACAAGATACTTTGTATGTAGGCGTTTGTTCTAAAATCCTTTCCGTTGATACTATATCTAACGAGTGGATTTTGGATTCAAGCGCAACAAAGCACGTGACACAGAGTCGTCGAGGACTCGAGGAATTCCAGCCTGTAGCCAAAGGAAGTTATAAGCTGTACATGGGCAATAACGATGTTGAAGACGTACTAGGGATTGGCGTTCTCCATCTCCGTACGCGCATAGGGCAAACAATAATCCTTCGTGATGCTCTTTTTGCACCGGGAATGCGTCGGAATTTAATTTCTGTTTCTAGGTTATTATTTGATGGTTTCGATATTCGATTTTCTGGGACTAGAGTTTC
The DNA here is from genome assembly GCF_029962835.1 of Magnolia sinica. NCBI lineage: Eukaryota > Viridiplantae > Streptophyta > Magnoliopsida > Magnoliales > Magnoliaceae > Magnolia > Magnolia sinica. Next base: position 26,741,238 of record NC_080582.1, on the reverse strand, counting down.
TATGAGACAAAATAACCTCATCTTTGCATGGAAAAATTTAATTTCAGATTTATTTATTCTAGACGTAGATTGTGATAATGCCCATATTGCTTTATCTGCTATGTCGAATAAAAATGTAGTATCTGAATCTCAAAAATGGCACGCGAGGTTAGGTCACATCGGAAAGGATCGTATGACAAGACTAGTACGTTCTGGTCTGTTAGACTCCTTATCCAAAGTTGATTTGCCATTTTGTGAACATTGTGTGTCCGGGAAGACATCGAAGAAACCATTTTCCAAAGCGGCTAGGTCTAAGGGCACACTTGAGATAATCCATTCAGATATCTGTGGACCATTTAATGTACATGCCAGAAACGGATGTCAATACTTTGTCACTTTCATTGACGATTACTCGCGTTATGGATATGTGTATCTCATCTCACACAAATCTGAGGTTTTTGATTGTTTTCTTAAATATAAAGCTGAGGTAGAAAATCAGCTTGAGAAAAAGATTAAAACCCTTCGATCTGATAGAGGTGGCGAGTATACATCTAAAACGTTTAAATCATATTGTGAAAACGTTGGAATTGTTCGGCAGTACACAATGGCTTACACTCCACAACAAAATGGTGTTGCAGAGAGAAGGAATAGGACACTATTGGACATGGTTAGATCGATGATGGCACAAGCCAATCTCTCTACCATATTCTGGGGAGAACAGCCGTCTACGTCCTTAATAGAGTCCCATCCAAATCCATTCCTAAGACTCCATATGAGATGTGGTCTAGGAGGCCTCCTTCTTTTGCCCACCTACGCCCTTGGGGATCATTGGCATATGTTTTGCTACCTACTCAACATAGAGGTAAACTTGATAGTAAAACCATTGAATGCGTGTTCATTAGGTACCCTATGCATTCAAAGGGATACGTTCTAGTTTATGAGGACCATGGACGATGGATTGAGATAGAATTCCGAGACGTGACCTTCGTTGAAGATAGATACCCAAGCCGAATGAAGCAAAAGGTTCCAATAGAATTTTTTGAAATACCCGATCTATCTCAGGAGAGTGGGAGTTCTGCTCCTCAAGATGAAGATGCTCCTATAGTTCACAAGGACTGGGAGGACATCTCAGCAGGCTCCTGAGTTACGTCGAAGCGAAAGAGGATTGATTCCCCGAAGATACTTCGATATTGAGGGGCAAACATTCTCTTGCATTGATTCCCCGAAGATGCTTCGATATTGAGGGGTAAACATTCTCTTGCGTTGCAGTTGATGATGATGAACCTGATTCATATCAGGATGCATTATTATCTTCTAACTCGGCCGATTGGGTAAATGCTATGGACGAAGAGATCGCCTCCATGGAGAAGAATAAAGTCTAGGAACTTGTTGATCTGCCTTCCAATCGCAAAGCGATAGGTAATAAATGGGTACTTAAGATCAAAAGAAAGGCAGATGGTACAGTGGACAAGTATAAAGCACGATTAGTTGCTAAAGGTTTTACATAGCAAGAAGGCATTGATTACGAGGAGACCTTTTCACCTGTTGCAAAGTTCTCCTCAATCCGCATGATCTTGTCCATTGTCGTAAGTTTAGACTTAGAGTTATATCAGATGGATGTAAAGACCGCATTCTTAAATGGTGACTTGGAAGAAGAGATATACATGCAACAACCCATGGGTTATGTGGACAAAAAGCATCCGAAGAAAGTCTGCAAGTTGCTAAAATCTATCTATGGGCTGAAGCAATCTTCAAGACAGTGGTACATGAGGTTCCACTTGGCCATCACCACTTTTGGATTCAGATGAGTGAAGAAGATCATTGTGTATATATAAAACGGTCTGGAAGATCTTTTCTGATACTATCTCTATATGTAGACGATATCCTGTTAGCTGGTAATGACATACAATTGTTAATATTGACTAAAGATTGGCTATTCTCGAACTTTGAGATGAAAGACCTCGGTGAAGCCAACTTTATTCTTGAGGTAAAAATCATCAGGGATCGCCCTAAGAAATTTTTAGGCTTGTCTCAAGCAACCTATATACAAAAGATCTTAGAGCGGTTCAGGATGGAAAATTCAAAAGCTGTTGAAACCCCTATGGATAAAGCTACCAAGCTAGACAGGAAATCGTGTCCCCAGACTGAAGCCGAGAAATTGGCTATGTCCTCAGTACCTTATGCAAGTGCAGTAGGGAGCTTAATGTATGCTATGCTTTGCACCAGACCGGATATTAGCTATGCAGTTGGCATAGTCAGCCGTTATCAGAGTAACCCGGGACAGTCTCATTGGCAAGCCGTCAAACGTATATTCCGCTATCTCAGAGGAACAAAAGACCTACTGTTGTGTTATGAAGGCACTAGCCTCGAGCTTAAAGGATATTCAGATGCTGCTTGGGGTAATGACGCCGACGAGGGAAAGTCTACTTCAGGATACGTATTCTTACTCGGAGGAGGAGCTATCTCATGGTCGAGTAAGAAACAGACATCCACAGCTCTTTCATCTATGGAGGCCGAGTACATTGCATGTTGTGCTGCAGTTCAGGAGTGTGTATGGGTTCGCAGATTTCTATTGAGTCTGGGTGTTGTACCGAGTGTTCGTCAGCCTATATTGCTGAAGATAGACAATACTTCTGCCATTGACTTGGCAAAGGACCCTAAACACCACCAGAAATCTAAGCACATTGAGATCAAGTATCATTACGTCCGTGATCAAGTGAGAGATAAGAAGGTCGCCCTCAGCTACATTCCTACTAAGGAGATGATGGCTGATCCCATGACGAAACCTATAGCTAGAGATCTATTTCAGGTTCACGTCAGGCAGATGGGATTGAAGAAAGCTTGACTGATGTACTTGTTTTGTAGTACCTTTGATCTTTCATTAATGAATAATATATTCCTTTTTATTCAGTATTGAACACTAATATTACTAGGTATGAAGATCATCAGCATTTACCTTGAAATCATGAAGGATTTCTATTTTTGTCGGCAGGCCGGTCACCCACTCGCACGGGTTGACCAACCTTGAATGTACAAGAGAGGTACATTTAGGGCTATGTTTATACATTGAGGTATGAACTTCCCTTTATTGTGAATAATAAAGGATGAGGATATGAGTGAGTCGTATCCGCCCACAATCTTATAAAGATTGAAGATGAGACTGATAAAGTCGAATAACATAATCGCACCATTCTGTTACATGCGATCAATGTTATGGCCTGAAATTAAAGCCAGGTTATGAGGTTATGAGATGAGTCGTACCTTATGTAGAATGACCTGCGTATTGTAGACCCGACATTCACCTAGTATTGTCTACTTTACGACGTGGATTGTAGCCACGTGCTGGGACCTATTACCTACAGATTGCTTTGATTCGATCTAATCATTTCAACGTGTGAGTAGCTAGTCCCGTAGGTGACTCTTTGTGTCCTTAGCTACCCTCCTCTTGTGTATATGAGGATGAGATTGAGTGTTGCTACTTTAGTGTACGATGACGAAAGGTCCTTGATTGGCCAGACTCAGTTACGCTAGGAAAGCAGCTTGATTAATTCCAAATTACACATCTGCGTGGGGAAGATCCCGTGACAGCTACACCAAGTTTCTAGAACTATAAATACGCACTTGAAGACTTATCCGCCGGCAGTATCGAGTTGTTTTTATTAGACTTTTGCAAACAGTATTTTTCTTAAAAAGCATATATATATATAAGTATTGCTTTGAATTGGTTTTATTCGAAGTTTGTGAAAAATCAAGTTTTCAGAATAACTCGATAAGTTGGATAAGTGCGTATGTTGGCCGAGTACTCCAGGTCGGGAGTTAACTCCATCCGGTGTGGTCATGCGGACTAGGACAGGCATTGCAAAGCTTGGGTTATTGAGTACTAGTCAGGTGGTCACTTAGTACTTAAGCACCTGTGAGAAGATAATGGTGATCCAGCTGGTCCCACGCCTCTGATTCTTTTGATCGCGATGTTTGGTTTTATGATTGTTATTAGGCAAGTTAGATGGACAAATTTATGTGCCTATCTCACAATGTGATTGAGTGGGAGATGTTGGACGTAGGCCGGTGGGGCCCACTGGTGAGCAATCACTAGTGGGTGGGTCCCACATGTTTAGGCATCTTCCGGCCTTTCTCCTTTTCGGTTATATTTCAAATTTAAAATTGAATTTGATTTATAATAGGAGATAGGGATAAGACCGGATGATATGGTCTCATCCAATCTCCCCTCCTTTCCTATAAAAGGCACGCGCTCTCTCTCGCATAAATATAAGATATACAAAATACTGAGAGTATACGGAAAAAGAAACATTGTGCACGAGAGTCTGTCCATCTTAGCTTGTCCTTGGGACGATCTGATCCATAGATCGCAATCCGGGACCACTATATACCGTAGGATCAGAGGTGTGAATAGTTCCATCTGCTCCAGTAGTAGATAGGCGGGCCGTTGGAGCACCGTTCTTCTGCTTTGTAAAGGTTCCAAACATCGTGTAGACCGTCAGATCTTGAGGGCTCACCTTCCGCGCTTCCCAACATCTATAAAATCTAAAAATGAATTTAGTAACTTAGATTTTCAATCTATGAAATCTAAAGAGGCAGTGGAGGAAACTTTGGACTCAAGCTTGGGGGACAATGGTAATGATAGTAGAAGAGATTAGAGTAGAGCGGCAATGGTTCTAAGAGAGACGGATCAAGCAGCAGATTAGTTTAGAGCTAAAAGAGGGAAACTCCAGACTCAAGCTCTGTTGGATTTGGGTCAATGTGGGGCCCACTTATATGATCCCTTGTGGGTGGGCCACACGTGCAATTCACACTCTCAAATGGTCTTTTTTTGGCAGTTATATGCGCCCAACAAGCTTGAGGGGCAGCAGAGAGAGCAAGAGGCTCTTTGGGCTACGCAAGCTAACCTTCATAGAGGAATTGAAACGCTGGCCATTTTAGAATTTCAAATGCCAAACACGCCAAATTCCAAACCCCCGAACATAACATTTTGGCATGGGTTTGAATTCTTCAGTCCAAAAAGCCCAAAACCCAAACTTTCAAATGACCTCTAAAAACTTGAAAGTTTTATATACAAGGCTTAAATTTAGTAAACGATCTAACGAAAAACTTGAAAGTTTCAGTACCGAGGGTTGAATTTAGTAAACTAATTAAGAAACGTTGAATATGGACCATTGGTCATTTAACTTGGGTAGGCTCATGGCCTGATGAATGGCCAAAATCTCCAAAACGGTCACCGTATTGCAAAGCTCCCCATGTGTTGCCTTGCGCATCTTTATTGCATGCAGCGTAGGTGAAAACCTGTCAAAAGTTACGGGAAGGGTGGCAATGGGCCGGAAAGCCCACCAACCGGGCTCTGCGCTAGGCTTGGACCTATTACTGGGCCTGGGATGGGCTTGCGTTTGCATGTATGGCTAGATTTTCAAGTTGAGTTTGGGCTCAAGTCATTATAACCCATCCCAGCCGGGCCCAACCTGACTTTACATGTACATGCCATATTTCACAAATAAGCTATAACAATCCTACATCACAGGATCCATCCATTTTGAATGAAGACCGTATATTTCATTCCTCTAAAATGCCTACTCCATTGTGCATATCTAGCTTCCTTGGTCAATAGATAGATTATGAACATTGCAATAGGAAATGGAGATTCTATCAATTTTCAGGCCTGCATAGGGTCATGTCAGGCCCAGGCCGAACAACCTTTTTTCAGTCTCGGTCTTTGACCTGCTGTGCTAAGGAAACGGATTGGCGACTCCCCTGGCCACCAGCCCGGTGGCAGGTGGTCGGTACTCTGTGGGCCCACCATGATATATGTGTTTCATCCATTTTTACATAGCATTTTAGGGCTTGATCCCAAAAATGAGAGGGATATAAATCTCAGGTGGACCACACCACAGGAAAACAATAGTGATTGGATATCCGCCATTAAAATCCTCCTAAGGCCCACTGTACTTGATTATTTGAAATCCAATCTGTTGATTAGGTCATACAGACCCAGATGAAGGGAAGAAACAAAGATCAGATTGATTCAAAACTTTTATGGCCCCCAAAAAGTTTTTAATGGTCCACGTTCATTCAACACCGTTTCCTGTAATGTGGTCCCCTTGAGATTGGGATATACCTTATTTTTGGTCTCATACCATAAAATGATCTAGAAAAATATATGGATAACATGGATGAAACAAATACATCATGGTGGGGCCCACATAGCACCGACCACCAGCCATTGGCTGGTCGCATAGAGTAGCCAATCCGTTCTCCTATGCTAGGCCATGCTGGGGCCCGGCTCTTTAGTGTCAGTTTTGCCTGGGTCCAGCCTTGTCAGGCACAAACCCGACCCATGGCCATCTCTACCGCTTTCTAAGGTGGTTCCTACTCCAAAATAACCTGGTGCAAAAATCAAGCTAATACACTCTTTTGTGGACCATCACTGTACTAGAAGAATGAATGTCATAAAGACATGCTACAAATCCCGTTCGCTGTATACACGTGTCCTCTCTGATATGGGATTTTTCTACCTTTTTGTACCAAATCATCTTTGCAGTAGTGACCACCTTATGTGCGGCTCAGATGTCTCACAAACATGCCAGTACGGCTCGTGTGATTCGCACAAACGTGCGGCTACCAACAGTTAAGAGAAGTGTAGAAGACGTACAAAGATGTTGAGCTTCCCATGGAAGAGAGTGGCCACCCCCGACATCAGCTTCTCACGTGCCGCTCGCACGGACACATCACAAACAGAGCCACTCACGTGGAAACCCGATTCTCTCCATTCTTGCAAGCATTGCTGGAGTTCGGCTTCTTTGCGAGCACACGTGTGTACAACAGCTCCGAACGCAGCCAGCTCCGACACTATGGCATGTCTGAATACGTGGATGGGACTTGAGTTTATTTATTTTGGATATAAAAATGCTTAAAGAAGGAAGCATTTGGAGACACGTGTAATGAATCCAGACTGTTCATCTATTGTTCCCTTACATAGATAGGCCATATAACAAAAATTGCATCCACGAGGTGTTTGTTACGACGGTCTTTCCGATGAATGTTATCTGTTGGTTGGAAATTTTCTTTAACGGCCAGTATTGAATACCTAAAAAGTAATACAATCGGTGGCTAAGATGATTATCTGGATGTAATTTTTGCGCTGCACACTATCAATCATAGACCGTAACAGATGAAAGGTTCACATCTTGTAATCATGATTTACCTTCGTGAATATAAATGTAGCTGGACGCAAACCAAAACAGCTCCAAAGCTAAATTTGGTTTAAAAAGGCTCGGCTTGAATTGGCTTGCGTAGAAGTTAAACTAACCTTTTTTTTTGGGTTAGCTTGTTAGTACACCCACTGTCCGATCACACTTCACTGTTAGCCACTCCCACTAGCGAATCGATGCCAAGACCTAGTGTTGAAACGAGGTATCTTTTACTCAGTCTAAGTTCAGACTAACTTAAGCTTAAGCCCGTTTTAAAAAATAAGCCAAGCATAAATCAGGACAGTTCAGCTCGAGACTCAGCTTTATTCAACTTGGTTTAATTCAGATCGATTTGGTTGTATGCACACTGTTTCCTATAATCCACTTGATCTTTAGATATAATTCAATTTTGAAAACATTAATTTCTAAAATGATATGTAAAAATGGATGAACGACATGGATAATATATATACATGATGACGTGGATAATACATATGTATGAATGCACACTGTTTCCTGTTGTTTGGTCCACTTGAGCTTTGGAAATGATTTAATTTTGAATCATGTCCTAAAGTAATATTTAAAAATGTATGGACGACGCGGATAATATACGTATGCATGACGATGGGCTCACAAAGTTTACTTAGCGCTAAAGTGGAATTCAAATTGGTTGGTGACCTCAACACCCACCACGTAGTTGGAGTCCAAGCTCTGTGGGTAGAGTTGTACACGAACCGAGTTATCCCGGTTAGCTCGCTCGACTAAATTCAAAACAGAGTTCAAGCTGAGTCGAGCTGATTTTTTGAGCTCGAAGTTCGAGCTTGCCCGAGCTTGACTTGACTCGAATCGAACCCCAACTCGAATCGAACTCAAATTGAACCAGTTCAGTGACTCGGTTATTTTGATATTGATGTTGCTCAGCAAGTGTTTGATGAAATGATTCAAAGAAGTGTCGGCTGGTGGCGAGCAAGGTATGGATATGAAACAAATATCCTCGTATCTTGATTTTTATGTTTCTTATTGAGTATTTGATGAAATACTTGTAAACCGATGATGCTGCTTTACATTCTATGAGAAATTAAAGGTGCACTCCATGTGTTTGAGAAAATGTTGTAGAGGCTTGAACTCGACTCGAACTATCTCGAGCCGAGCTGGCCGGTCAGGCTCGAGGACCGAGTTGAGCCGAGTTCGAGCTTGGGTCAACTAGTGGCCGAGCCGAGTTGAGCTATGCCAAGCTCGACTCGGCTCAACTTGGTTCGACTCGTGTACACCTCTATCTGTGGAGCTCACCATAATATGTGTTTTATCCAACCGTCCATCAAAAATTTTGGCTCATTTTATGGTATGAGACCAAAAATAAGGAAGATCCAAAGCTTTGATAGAATATAACACAAGATCTAAAATTGTTGGGGGACAAAAGTTTTAGATTAATACTGTTTTCCAATGGCGAGGTCAACCTTAATGTATGTGATGCATATCCACGCTGCCCATCCATTTTCCACTCATTTTGTAGTGTTATCTTTATATAAAAAAGTTGATATTATGTATATTGTTTATTTAATTAAAAAAATGGGCTGACCCATGTTTGAACTTGGCTCAGTTCGGCTTTTTTCAGTTATTTAAAAAAAAAAAACACGCGCACACACCCCACACACTCATGCCTTAGTGGGATTTCACCACATGTGGATACTCAAACCCTTGACCAGGTGATGAAACTCATGAGAGTCTACCACGGAGCAAGAGTAAGGATCCAGGCTCGGTTCGGCTTATCTTAGATATTTGGACCAAACCAAACCAAGATCAAGCCTTGTAAAATTTAGACCAAACCAAGCTCAAACGCTAGGGATAGGCTCAGAGCTCACAACTTGTGTAAAGCTCAAACAGGAAGTGTCATGTAAACAAGTTAAACCAAACTTAGGTCAAACTCGGTTCAACTCAACTTGTGTACAACTCTCGATATAAATAGTCTAGGAAGGAGGAATGGCCACAAAGGACATGGTTTGGCTCATGACTCTGCCACTATCTAATGGCTCGTGGTTGGTGCTATATGGGCTCCTTCCATGCCATCCATCCATTTTTTCATATCATTTTATGGTATGAGTTGAAAAATGAGGTAAATAGAAATCTCAAGTGGACCACATCACAAGAAATAATGTTGATTGAATGGCGTGGTCCACTTGTGATTTGGATATGCCTCTTTCTTGGGCTCATTCTAGAAAATAATATGAAAAAATGGATGATTGGCGGCGATAAATCTAGCTTGGTAGTGATTCGATGTTCGGTGATGATAGATTGCCTCCCCTAGCAAAGAAACTGCGCTTTGTAAGATCATTGGTGAAAGAAGCAACAGAAAGCAAAATTTGGCTAATGTTTAATAACCACATCAAGAGAAACATGGCAAAGCACAATGGTGAAGACTCAAGATGAGGTAAATGATAAGGAATTTGTATTATCTGCAATATATGCTAAGGGTAATCGGAATGAAAAAAGGAAACTTTTTCATGATCTCTGTATGCTTGGGATCTTGATCATGGGGCCGTAGCTAGTCTATGGTGATTTTAATGTCATATTGAGAACAAATGAAAAAAAATGGAGGCAAGGACCTAGACATTGGAGTCACGAAAGAGTTTAATGATTGCACGAGGGGAATAAGCCTCCTAGATGCAGGCTTCAGTGGTTTAAGATTTACATAGTGCAATAACCGGCAAGGTTGGAAAAGGTTGTGGGCTAGGTTGGACAGAGTTCTTGTGAACATGGAATGTCTTAGATAGTTTCCTTCCTTCTAAGTCTCCCACCTCACTAGAATATTTTTGGACCACTTCCTGCTTCATATGAAGATAATGAAATCTCAAGATAGAGGCCCTAAGCTTTTTAAGTTCCAAATGATGTTGACAAGTCATGGTGGCTTCTTGAAACTGGTTAGAAAATGATAGAATGTAAGGGTGAAATCTTCCCTAATGACCACAGTATTCCTGAAGAAGAAAAGGTTGAAGAAAACTCTAAGAGAATGGAACAAGACAATATTGGAGATGTGTTTCCGAAATTCCAAATGGAGGAAGATGAAGTTTTGAAAGTAGAACGTCAGTTAATGATGTCTATATCAGTTCAAGAATTTTGTATGTTGGAGAATACAAAACCAAGCTGGCGAAGGCGCATCTCCAAGAAGAGATTTTAGGAAGCAGAATCTAGAAACAAATGGCTCATGGAGGGTACCAGAACACATGATTTTTTAATGATTCTGTTACCAAGAGGCAGTGAAAATTTACAATGTCACACATAAAGATAGAAGAAGGGGCTGTGCTAGAAAATCATGAAGATATAATTTCTGAGGCGATCAAATATTACAATACATTGTTCAAATCAGAAGGCTGCTTGGATTGGGGGGTGGGTGGGTGTTGGTTTGTATTGGATTTCTTTTCAAGCTTGTTACCCCAACAAGATAATGAGGAGCAAAAGTGGAACCCAATCATGGAGGAGGTTTGAGAGCTCGCTATGAGTACGCAGAGTGAAAGCGCACATGGGCTAGATAGGTTCACCGAAGCTTCTTTTTGTTTTTTTTTTTTGCCTCATGCTGTGAGATAGTTAGGAAAGGTGTTCAGTTGGAAGTGCGGTGGTGGGGACCTTAAGCCTTCATTGTTTTGCCTTGTTTACAATACTAGGAGCAGGGTTCAAAATAGAAGAGAAAATGTGGACAAGATAAGAAAGAGAAATGATATACCACGTCATTCTAATTATAGAGTCATCACTCTAAATCCATTTAATGGGCTACCAGGCAAAAGTCACATTGATCAAACCATTCCAACCATCCGAGTGATATGCCCTAATTTGGACGGTCAAGATTAGTCATATAAAAGTGGGTTCAATCAACAAGTTGAACTATCTATTTACCAGGACTAGAATTGATTGCTTATGATTCTAAAGAACCAGTTTTACAAAGCCATGCTAACCTTTTGATCTATGGGTTGGAAAATGGACGGCAATAAAAAAGAGGACAACTTATTATGGATAACGACATATGATCTATGTGATTTTTTATAGTTCATGATGCAACTATGGATAATTTATAATCCAAATCATTCGATTGGATTGTTTAATGTGCATATACAACTACAAAGTGTATGAACAATTAGGGATTATTTGGCAACACCAATTTGGGTGTATTTGGAATTCCAAGGTCATTTAACAACGTAGATTTGAGAATAAATGAAATGGAAGGTAAATGAAATACATAACTTTAGTATGTGTAGAATTTTCTCCCTTTTATTGTGATTCTAGTGTAATATGAGTGAAATAACTTTTTTTACTTCCTTTTTTAAGATAAGCAAGTTGTGTGTAACAAAAGCGTAGTTAAGCTACTAATCTATTAAACATGTGGTAGGCTGATGACACTCTAAAATAATATAATTATTAGTTGTATCACTGAAATCAGATCAATAGAATGATTCAAATTGGCCAAACATTGACCATGTAAATTAATGATTTAAAAACGTTGGCAAGTTGTTAATTTTTGATACTTATGCTTTTGGCCCACTAGAGGTTCGAAATTCCATCATTTTTTGCCAAAGTTTATATAATGATCATTCTATTAAATATCACATATGTTATTTGGGATATTAGAGTTGATTTAATGATCAAATTCAAGTTATTGTAAATATACTGCAAAATTTTAATGCATTCTAATTTCAGTTTTCAATGCATTTCATTACAAGTTGAGTCCATTCTATTACAAGTTACTGTGCTTAACTAAGGATGCAGAATGACCTTGATTTGTGATTTGGATTCGAAGTATTCCAAATATAGGCTTTGAGAGCACTGGATCATTTCTCAATTGGAACTAGAGGTTTGTGGGCCCCACATGCATGTATAGCTAACTCACTGGGAAGTGCTCATTGGAACTCAGACATCTCCAACTTATGTTTTAAATATCGATGATATCGGCCGATATATCCCCACGATATATCGTGTATACTATCTGTGCGATACCAAATGCAAAGGTAGTGCCGATATATCCCACATGTTAGATTCGATGAACATTTTTAATTTTCGATACTTGTTTTTATTAAAATAATGTTAAATCAGTTTCAAATTGTTATAAATCTATTGATTCTTTATATTAATTAATACAAATTTTAAAGTATTTATGAGTATTTGGTGAAATGATCATCACATAAACTCTAATTTCAAATTTTGATTGTAGGTGATCTAATTTGGAGAAAATTGAGAAAAAAAAATAAAATTTCCTCAATTTCTCCCAAATTGCTTACAATGTTGCATTCTAAACATGAAATCAAAGCATGTATAAGGGCTAATTTTACTGATTTGTTACGTCCTTGTCAAATTTTGAAAAATAAAATAATTTTTAATTAAAAATTAATAAAAACTTCTTCTTCTTTTTTTGTTTTTTTAATTCAAAATTTCCTTTAAAAAATTAATAAAAACTTCTTAAATTTTTTTTTTTTTTTTTTTTTTTCAAAATTTTCCTTCGATCAGCTGTCATTTGAGACTAATTTCGAAGTATCTAAGAGTGTTTAATGAAATGATCATCACAAACATACCAAATGTTATGCATTCAATTTGAATAGAGTTAGATTAGTTCAAAGATACAACACATAGTTAGGGATCTTATTTAAAGTAAATCTATTACATGCACTTTTTATAAAACATAATATGATTTAAATGTGTGTATTAAGATTTTTTTTAACCATTGCTGAAATTTCATTGAAAAAATCAATCATTTTCTTAATATTTTTCCATGTTTCCCAAAGAGTGCAATAAATTATTCGAAACAAACAATATATCATGTGCGATAATTGATATATATCAGTACTCTAAGAATGATACAGGATGCGTTGTACCGATATTTCAAACGGGGTATCAAAACAGTCTAACGGTAAAAAATAGGACCCAACAGGATCTACAGCACACGTCTCCTGTGAGGATATAAACTCCTGTTGCTTTGGTATTCATGATTGCACTGGATCCTCTTTAAAACCGGATGTTTTCACAGGTTGGCAAGATCTAAGCCAGCCATTGTGGTGTGAGCGCGGGTGGAAAAAAATAAAAATCTAAGCCAGCCATCAGAGGACCCAACAATGTACATCTCTCACCCCAAATGGACAAAAGTCCACTCAATCGGTGGGGCGCAGTATAAATGGACGGCAAAGAAGAAGAAGAAGAAGAAGAAGAAGTTAAAGCTGTCAATTGTATACTGTGCCCCATCTGATGGGTGACTCGCCTATTTTTGGGGCCGTTGTGCCCGGCTTTTGGATGCCCCCAATCTTCCACACGTGTGTAACCTCAGCTCAAACAGATGTTCAGTACCTTATATTGATGTGTGCAATCCCAAACTAACGCGTAAAAGCCATCTACAGCAATCAGGCGATCATAGCCATATAAATAGCACAAGGTCCACGAAGCATGGACCAAAAATCACACTGATCACATGGCTATCAATGCTGTCCAACGGACAGCGTTTAGAAACCGTCCAATTCCATGGGCAAAGTTGGATCGTGTGGTCCTCAAATCAGTGTGGTTTTGGGGCTAGGCCCCATCCAAGGTGGTGCCAATGATCTGGACGGTCTAGATTGAAGAAGTAGTATAACGTGTGGACAGTTTGAATATTCACACATGATCTATAATACTCTGGCGGAGCACGAACTAACTATGAAGGAGGTAGGGAAAGAGAAGGGACCCGATTCCTTTGGTTCCACCGGTGACGAGAGCAGTCATCCCTTGGAGAGACCATCGCTTCTTTGCTTCTTCTCCCATCTCTCACGCGATGAGAAGTTCGTCACAGAAGGGACGACGTTCCTCCTTTTCTCATGTCCCTCTCTCTATCTACTTACAGAAGTTCTGGTGGATACACTCGTACTGCTTTCGATGCTACTCTTTTGCATGTACATGACAATTCAGGGTGTGCGGCTGGATCGTAAAATGATCTGCACCGTTCATTATTATGGCCTTATGGTCTATGGTGATGATGAGAAGCTGCGCAAAAACAATCTAATGAGACAACTTTAAGCCCCACTCGATTGATTGTGAACCGTGGATAGTAAAACTCGTGCTCACGCCAGACAAGTGCAAGCATCGCCGTGTAGGTCATAAATCCAATCCATCCATCATAACGCACCATCATATTTTTTCCCTATTCCAGGAATTAATAATATGGATTCATTAATCGGGTGAGATACAGTTTGCATTACAAATGTACGGTTTCCATCTGTTTCCAATATTGGGGCCCACATGCTGATTGGTCCAGATTTTACTTTTGGGAAGATATGCACAAGATCGGTCCAACCTGATGGATGGATTAGATCCACCACGTGTCTGCCATGCTGGCATATGTGTGGAGTGTGCACGTGTGTGCTCTTAGCAAAGCTCGAATACTTTTTTTTTTTCACTGCCCATCTGAACACCGCCGAACAGACGGCCAGGAACATTCAATTTACGTTTTTTTTTTTTCTGAAAATTTTTGGATCCACAGTAAGGAAAGCTAGATGGACGTTTCGGATTGAAAAATCAACGTGTGACGTTTGCAATGTAGATATGGCTCTAACATATTTCCGTTCTACTCGGTCTATAATATCATCTCCGTTTGTTGTCTTTTGTAAGACATGAATAGTACCGTAACCGTTCAATATGTTGCCCACACGAAGAATGGCTTGTATACTAAAATTGTCGAACATAAGAAGGGAAGCGGATTCCTCGCTAAAGCTTTTCACGTGAAGTTAATGCGCAAGTATGTTGGTTGGGGCCAACAAAATGTTAGTGACGTCCATCCATTTGGCGAGCTCATTTTATGGCATGTGACAAAAAATATGGTGGATCAAAAACTCAAGTGAACCACACGAAAGGAAACAATGGAAATTTTGTATCAGGCAAAATTTTTTGTGCATTTTCACTTTATCCCAATGGGAATAACCTTATAAAGGGTTTGAATGGCATATAAACATCAAGATGGAACCCAAGAAGGTAGGCACATCTTTCTCCAATTTTTCCTCTTCGTGTGACCCGCTTAAGTTTTGGATCCAACTTGGTTTTGGTTGAATGTCCTAAAATGAGCTCTCCAACCAGATGGATAGGTGGATTTCTTACAAACATTACAGTGGGCCCCACCTAGCATCCTTGCACGTTCCTTTCATGGGAAATCCGTGTCCCGTAAGAAGATCCTCTCCTTGGATTCGGTGACAAAGAAATAAATGGTTAAGAAAGAAAATTGCAACAGTACACATTAAACACGTTAAACTCTAAAAGACCAAACATTTGATGCTATGATCATCCAATAGGGGAGATATTTTTTATTTAAACTTGATATTATCAAATTATAGATTTGTAATATCTGTAAAATAATGAAAGAAAATGAAAATATTAACGACAAGCTGAAGCACTTGTGATCATGTTGTCTTAAAGCGTTATTCACCAATTCTTAAAGTAATTGAAACTGGTGACGGGTTGCAGGCAATTAACTTTTAGGATACAATGAGCTTGTATGTGGTTCTGCATTTAACAAGCTCAAAGAAATCACTAATGGAACTTTGTATATTTGGCAGATAAAAAACGTAAAGAAAAATCCCAAATCAAAGAAAAACTCAAAAAAGAAATAGCTGCCTTAGACCACTATAATAGTTTGTTTTTTGAGGACTTGCTGGCTAAGGTTTGCCGACTTGATCAGTAAACATTTGAACTTTTACTAGTTGGTTCATATAAGAGGGTGATTCGAGTGGTTGGTGATGGTCAAATGAACAATCCAAGCTCTGTTTATATAGGCTAGGGTAGTTGGACGTTTTAATATAGGGTCATAACTCAAAATGACTGTTTCTGACTGTTGGTGAGAAACTAGTTATTATTTTACAGTTTCTAATTGTTTTGCAGGTGGAAAAACCAATTGCATGCTAATCGTTTTAGGCCTAGTGGTTAGCCGTTTATGACTGTTGGGCTACCCATATGCAGTAATTTTTGCATGGTTTGTTTTAATACTGCATGGGCAATTACACCAGACCTCTTAAACATCTAGTTCCAACGGCCTATACAAGGCAGACAGGTCTCTCTCAAACCTCTTGCCCACAACACTCTAGCCACCTAACGCATAACCACTGTCCATACTACCTCACATGCCCATGCTCATGCCCTCGCATCGAGTTCGAGACTGTGATCGTGCTCGATCCCATGTGCACACGTTTGTTCCAGTGCAAACAAATCTCGGTACTCAACGAAATCGCCGAGCAAATAGTAAGGTACTCAATACCCTACTTATAAACCCAAAATTTTCTTCTCTCCTTTACAATATAGGAATATTCTCTAATACTAGAAGCCCAAGTTTTTAATATATATATATATATATATATATATATATATATATATATATATATATATAAAATATTTTAATCAAAATATTTTTCATAACAATCTTTAGTAGACATAACATCCGCTATGATTCTGTTTAAATCAATGGTATGGATAGAAGCAATGGGTCTCACTTGTACAAGGAGAATGTGTTAGCTAGCCACGTATGGGTATTAACGGGCGAGCATTGTACATGCCAATTGTTTTTCTCCATTGGCTTGTCCTTTCTAAATTGCCACGAAATATATAATTAAGAAGGATAAGATTTTTCTACGCATCTTGGCAACCCTTTCCTTTCGTTTTATTTAATTGGAATCGTCTGGCCGGACTTGTTTATTTCTTGAGAAGGGGTTTGCTCTTATACGCCCAACACAAGAAAGCCTTTGTACGTGGTCATCTTTTGATGATCTAAACCGTTTGTATGATCCACCACACTTTCATTGGGGATAAATAAATATACAATCCCAGAATATTATAGAGATAAGCACTCAGGATCGTCCAAATATGTAAGATACGAAATCGGACTGCATATTGAGTTACTCATTACACTCTTATCCTATTGAGTAAACTCTGTTGGGCCCATCTTGAATGTATGTGTATTATCCATGCTGTCCATCCATTTTTTCAGCTCATTTTAGAGGTTGAGGCCAAAATTGAAGCATATCTAAAGCTCAAGTGGACCATACCGTGGGAAAGAGTGGGAATAATGATTCCCACCGTTGAAACCTTCCTAAGGCCCATAATGATGTTTATTTATCATCCAACTTGTTCATAAGATCACAAAGACATGGATAAAGGGAAAAAAACAAATATCAGATTTATCCTAAAGTTCCGTGCCTCCAAGAATTTTTCAATGGTAGAAGTTCAATTCATACTACTTCTTGTGATGCTGTCCACTTGAAGTTTGGATATGCTTCATTTTTTAGAAAAATATCTATAATTATCTATTAAAATGTATGGACGAAGTTGATAAAATACATAAATCATAGTGGGTCCCACAGAGTTTACTAAGTACGCAATCCACTTCGGCATTATACCTGGTATAGATTTAGGAGATTTTTCCTATTGTACTCCTCACTTTTGGGCCATGTACCTTATTAAGCCTCTCAAAACTTACCTTCCAAGACAACTACCCTTCTATACGAATGCACTCTCACTGGACCAAAATACCCCTGCTTTCCTTTCAGAAGCGGATTGGCTGGTGTGCGAAGGCGAGCGCTGACGCTCCTTGAACTCCGAGTTGTACGAACGGTTCAAAAGAGATCAAAGTTACATAGGCCCCACAGTTATATATTTATTATATCCACAAAGTTCAACCATATTTCAAGATCATTTTAGAGCATTAAAAAAAAGAAGAAGAAAAATAAAAAAATGAATCATATCCAAAGATCAACTGGTCCACACCACAAATAGCAGCGGGGAAATTGATTTTCAATGTTAAAAATTTTGTAGGGCTCACCATAACATTTATTTTCCATCCAATCTATTCATAAGATCACAAAGACCTAGATGAAGAGGAATTTTTTTTTTTTAGATTGATTCAAAACATCTGTGACCCCTAAAAGGGTTTTAATGGTAGACGTTCAATCCCCCACTACTTTTTACAGTGTGGTCCACTTGATAGTTAGATCTGTCTTATTTTTCGTCTCAAGCCTTAATACCAGCTCACCAAATAGATGGATGGTTTGGATATGACACATACCTCATGATAAGACCCACAAAAGCAGTGGGGGTTGCACTAGCCAAAAAAAAAAAATAATAAATAAAAAATTGGATAAACTGCCGCGGCATTACCGCCGGATCGACGGTAGTGCTACTGCAGTCTATCCAGTTTATTTTTATTTTTTTAATTTTTTATTTAGAAGGAGAACTTTTTTCCCTTACATTTTTCTCTAATACATATTTATGTAAATATGTATATATAAGCATATAAAAATATTTTTCTCTCTTTTTATTCATTTGACAAGCATATCTCCTAAATTAGAATAAGTTACTTGACGTACCATATATGATTTTGGGGTATGAGAAGCTACTTTAGCCAACCAACCTGGTTATTTTGCAAGATTCCATCAGGTCGATGGTTGAAAATCTATTTCATCCACCTCGCGGTCAATTTCAATCAGTTCATGGTGAATTTCATTCACTTCATTCACTTTGTGGTCAATTTCATTCACTTCGACTTCGCAGTTAATTTCAATCACTTCGCGGAGAATTTCATTCACTTCACGGAGAATTTCATTCACTTCGCGCTCAATTTTATTCACTTCGCTGTCAATTTCATTCACTTCGCAGCCAATTTCATTCACTTTGTGATGAATTTCATTCACTTCGTGGTCAATTTCATTCAATTCGCGGTCAATTTCAATGGATACGGTTATAATCCGTAGTCATAGGTAACCACAACTATAAAGCAGAGGCATTTTGGTCCAGTAAATGTGCGTCTATATGGTAGTGGACTACTCTTGCAAGATAAGTTTTGAGGGGCTTAATAAAGTATGCGGCTTAAAAGTGAGGCGTACATTAGAAAAAATTAAACTCTAGATTTAGTTCATAAGCTTTTACAGGACGTACCATTTCTCATCAATTTTATGTGCTCGTGACATTATGTCAGAGATGTTGATATAGGCCCTTAGTCAACTAGGAGCGGACCAGGTGTTACCCTTACCGTGGAGCCCACCTTGATGATGTCTTGTATATCTACGCCGTCCATCTATTTCTCTAGCCCATTTTAGGAGGTGCCCTCAAAATCTTAGCATATCCAAATCTCAGGTGGACCACACCACAGAAACAGTGATGATTGAGTGTCTCACCATTAAAAATTCAAAAGGGCCATCTAAGGTTTGCATGATGTTTATTTGCCATATCCAGCCTGTTGATAATGTAAAAAAGATCTGAATGAGAGCTTGATCCAAAACTTTTGTGGCCCACAAAAAGTTTTCAATGGTGTGTTTCTAATGGTATGTTCACCTCGTATTTATATCTTCTTAAGGCTTGGGATCACGTTTTAAAATATGATAATATAATAGATGAAAATATACTAAAAAAACAAAAAACCATCAAGGTGGACCCTAATAGATGGACGGCATGGATATAAAAAATAAAAATAATAAAAATACATCAAGGTCGACCCCACACGGTTATTGGGTGTTACCCGGTCAACAGCTAATCCGCTCCCTAGTCAATGAGTTAATTGTCTTCAATTTTATTTTATTTTATTTTTACACTCCCACAAACTCACGCACCACTCACACGACGAGGGCACTCGATCCCTGGCTCAGCATTGAAACTCTTAATTGAGCTACCACTGAGCCGTGAATGGAGACCGACTCTCAGTGTCTTCAAACGTATCTCCCGTTCCTATCTGGTTCGATCAATTCTGGTCACCTGCACACTGATGATAACCCACTCTACTCTTGATCAAGGCATTTCTCCTCTGCTGTTTTAATTTCTCAATATTGGAAATACTTCGTTCTTGGCTTCTTCCTTTTTTTTCTTTTTTTTTTTTCCTTCACTAGTTGATTATTTGGTACAAATCTGGTCAGACAAATTGTTTTTTGTCGTCATCTCGAGGGAATTATTTTTCTTTTACCGTGGTCATTCTTCTTCCTACTGAAACACCACTATCACTGTCGCTTCATATTATTGCATCACCACCACTGTTATGGCTCCTGCTGCGACCATTACCCATCACCTCTGGCATCATCTTGAAATCGACATTTAGGTTGTGTTTAGATGTGAAACCAAATCAAACTGTGTAAATCCAGTTCAATTGAGAGGAATAGAGAGTGAAAAAAAAAAAGAAGAAGAAGAAAAAAGCAAGTGCTATAGCGTTTCCTAGCATTCACAATGAGGAAATAGCCCCTCAAATTGCATTTTATTGATTTTGAGCGCAACTAGAAAAGGGTAATCCTATAAACTCTCACTCAGCTGACTCGAATTAACTCAGTGAGCTCAGTAGTGGGGCTATGATGTACAGTGGGTCACGGACAGTTTCATGGCCAAGATGGATCAAAAAAAGCCTAGTCGATGACAGAAGTGATCCGGACCATCAAACCTTAAATCGGGCGTATCTTGCAATCCAGAATGAGATATCAGACGTACCATATATGATTTTGGGGTAGGACGAGCTACTTTAGCCACCCAATGCTGGATTTTCATGTCGAATTTGCGAAATACCATCGGATCGACAGTCATTTTCCTATTTTAATTTTATTTTAACTATAAATAGTAAGTTTTAGTTTGATTATAACTCTTCATCCGTTGGGCTTTAGGAGTTACACTTAACGTGAAAAGTGCTTAGAATAATTAGAAGAATAGCATGGTGAAGCCAAATAGGACACTTACTATTTTTGGCCAAAAACCTTACACACTAATGGAAATCATGTCCGTCTATAAATAATAAGTTTATTATTTATAGAAAGTTGCGAATTCTAAGAGTTTTAGTTGTAGTTTGATTTTGAAACTTCTCCAAGGCTTACTATCCCTATTTAAAGGGTTGTGAACTCATTTATTTTATTCATCAATCAAATTACGAATTTTATAAAATTTACATATATATATATATATTTCTCGTGG
Organism: Magnolia sinica; assembly: GCF_029962835.1. NCBI lineage: Eukaryota > Viridiplantae > Streptophyta > Magnoliopsida > Magnoliales > Magnoliaceae > Magnolia > Magnolia sinica. The sequence goes on along the minus strand of NC_080582.1, from coordinate 26,720,146 downwards.
ATTCGAGAAGTCTTGGTAAGGAGTCCAGAGAAGCTCTGTAGATTCAGAGTAGTTATCCTTGAGGAAGACGGTGATCGACCTCATCAAGTTCATCCCAGTGTCAGGTTATATGCACTGCTGCCGATTTATCTAGCTAAACAACACCTTGGAATTTACCTGCTTTCGCTCACTCTCTTTTAAGCATAAGTGACACACTCTTCTTCTTCTCTCTCTCTCTAAATTTTATTTTAATCTTCTCTCCCTTGTTCTCTCTATTTGTGTCACATGTGCCAATCCTAATAATTATAAACACAGCCATTGAGACAATGGATATGCACCCTTGATGACAAAGAACCTCCTTCTTGAGCTTTACTGGGAGGTTTAAATCTCTACTTTTTTTTTTCCCCTAGAACATGGAGATTTGTTGAGCTCGATAGTACACAATGCAGCCAATTCACCAAGTCAAATCAAATAAACTCAGGTAAGCTTGAATAAAAACTAATTGAGCTCTAGGTAGCCTTGAGTCACGTAGAAACTCCAATTTTTTCAAGGATGATCTGAGTTGTTTGGGCCTATCCCAAGTTTTTCAATATGCACACACGAGTACATATATGGAAATACTACTATGAAAACATCTTCACTATTGATACACTGAAAAAGGTTAAATATGTAAGCAGTGTGCATAGGGGATCCAACAAGTACGATGGCCCCAAAAAATTAGGCTCGTCCTATTATCACATGGGCCACACCATGCGGAATAATAAGAGTGGACGCACACCATATAAAAGCTCCAAATTTGATGTGGGGCCCACAGAGGTGTGTATATGTCATCCAACTTGTGCATAGGCTGCATCCCACTGTGGTTCTTTGATACGTAAAATATCAGCCCAATCCACCTATCAGGCGGGTCCCACAATCTGAATTTGTACATATATAAGCATTTTTCATTGTTTTCTATGTTGTGGGGCTAAGGTGGTGTGTGTATACCATTCAACGCGCGCACTGGGTGTGTCTCACGATGGTAATGGGATGCCTTGGGAATCAGACCAATCCAATGTTCATGTGAACCAAGCACTTGAATTTTTAGTTTTTCAGGCATTTATTATTATTATTATTAAATTGTTCTCCATGTTATAGCCTGCCTAACTAGTGGTAGAATTGGCCTAATTTTTTTTTTGGCTATCTCTTTTTCACAGTGGACACACCTTTTGAATGGGTTGGATGTCATGCACACACTGCATCAGACCCACTTTCAACTTATATGCACCCTTTTCCGTTAGACCATCTCATTAACCATTGTTTTGTGTGAAGGCCAGCCGAAAATCTGCTCTGTACATTGTTTCTCATCAAGGAAAAAAAAAATGTTATGTGAAAAAAAAACATTATTTTGTGGGCAACTAATGGAAAAATTCAGCATCTTCCAGCCTCAGAAAATTTCATAGGCACCCACCTTCTATGCGATCTTTAAATAATTAGTTCAGATTGAAAAATAAAAAATAAAAAATGATTGATCCAACACTTGAGAGTTCAGACGTACTATAGCAATATGTAGGAAAATATTCTACCAAATTTCTTTGGTGCATTACAATCATTGTGGATGTTTCTATGCAAACCCTGTAGTTCATCCATAGAGAAGTATTGCTAGTAACATGTCTTAAGAAAAGGATCACACAAATTACTTAGTTGTCTGTTCCGATGTGATCTCAAGGGCTATCAAAGATTAAAGGCTGTCAGTACTCTTCGATGGCTTGTAGTAAAAAGCATTGACAGACACTCCTCCATCAATGGCTATTACTTGGCCAGTAATATATGAAGCAGCGGGTAGACAAAGGAACACCACTAATGATGAAACCTCTTTAGTCTCTCCAAAGCGTTGAAGAGGGGTTCGAGAGATTAGTGCTTCCTCCAGGTCCTTATTTGCAAGCAACTGTAACAAGAGAAAACAATATGAGTGGAGATTTTTACCAACTTACGGGCCTGTTTGGTTAGTTGCAAATGCTTGTAATAGATGGTATATAAGTAATTGTGACGTGCTTGTTTTGTTAAGAGTGGGAATTTTGCCTTGAAATTTGAGCAAAACTTAACCTTGTAACAAGTGGACCCAACCATGATGTATATGTTATATCCACGATGTCTATTCATTTTTTCCAATCATTTTTGCTTGAGCCAAAAGGTCTAATGGACCACACGGCAGAAAATAGTGAGAATTTAATGTCTATGAAGTTTTGAATCTGCCTCATTCTTTGGCTCATGTTCTTAATTGATCAGAAGAAATGAATGGATGGTACAGATGAAAAACATTAATCATGGTGGGGCCATAGAGTTTATGTGAGCAATTTGATCCTCTTTCCAAAAACCGTACCTATCAACATCAGTAAATACCAATGTACATCATCATTACTTGTTTACCACCATTTACAATTAACTAAGGCCATATACTCAACTTCCAAAAGGGGTTCTCCTGCAACTTTGGTAATGGCAAAAAACCTACCCAATTTGTTTTCGGTGATTAAGTTTTTTAGTGCCTATTTCGACGATTGTGTAATCAAATTGGGTTTGTGAAAGAATATAAAAAACATAACATATTTAGTAAATGTTTGAATTATGGTAAGTACTTCAGATCTATAACCATGTAAAATTTGAATAATCATCTATAAAATAAATAAAATATCTATAATTAGAAGTAGAAGTTACGGCATTAGAACGAAGTAAGTCAAAAGTCAATGCAGTCCGAGTTTCACCAGGAGGATAAAAGTATGGATGTGTTTAGACAATGCACATGTATCACACTGGACTAGGGTTTGAACAATCATAGCTTTGATACCATAAAGAAGAAGAAGAAAGGATATTATTTTCCATCTCGAATCTCTCTATTCATATTAGTAAAATATTCTAAAAATAATATCTAGTCCATATGATTACCCAATACGGTATAAACTCTAATAAACACAAGTTGGAGTTTGACTCAAAAAGACATTTACGTGTCATGCTTGCCCCTTTTAAGAATATGTGGGTCCTTCATATGTAAGACACTAAAATTTTGTTCGAAATCAAGGGTTTTGATGGAATACAAGCAGGTCATGCATCCAAGGCTACTACTGGAAAGTTGTTCTCAATTCTATGCAAAATTAAAGAATCCACTCTAGATCAACTAGAGAGATCTAAAACATTAATAATAACAGAGATAATTATGCTTTAGTATGAGAGCAATTTCCAATAAAGATGTCACATGATAGTTTGTTATTTTTTCAAAGATAATTTAAGTTTTCTTACAAACCCTTTTATCACTTACACTGTTGATCATCTCTTTATGTGTTTTAAGGGATTAAATCTTAATTTATTTAAATAAGAATATATTTACTACTAGATAAAAGCAACTATAATTTTTTCAAACATTTTATTACCAAAATACCCTTACAATTTTTTTCTTGACCCACTAGCATACCCCGGGTTGGTTACTTTGGCTAACTAGTGGGCACATGGATGGAACTTTTCATGAGATCCAGCTAACCATCAAGTAAGCCGCATCATGTTCACCCAAGAATCTAAAAATCATGATGATCCAAAACCCAAAACCCTAAGATTGAGTTTGGATTGAATTCTATTAGCATGATTTGAATTCAAGTTGAGCAAATTCGATCAGGTTGGGAAAAGTCACCTGTAATTAGGATGGGGTTAGATCGGGTTAGGCTCAGATGGTTTTAGTACAAAGAACATCAGGTTGGGCACATTGGGTTGGGTTGCATGATGGGTTGGGTTAAGGTCGAGTTGGGATAGGATTGACACTCGATCTAACCCAAATCCAATCCACCCAAGTTGCAACCCTGAGCCACACCATAAGGAACAATTTGAAGATCCATAGCTCGGATATGATGATCATTACACATGAATAGTATGATGTTGCCATTTTGTAATGGATTGCCGATTGCACGATTTTCTACCACAAATTGTAAAGAATGATGTTTTTGGGCGAGTCTAGACAGAGTGCTCCTTAACTCCAGCTGGGTGACCGCAATTCCTCTGTTTCACGTCGAACATCTGCCCAGAATCAATTAGGATTGTGCTCCGCTTCGTCTCGCCTTCCCTTCCCATGATCCCCCAAAGGTTACGCCTTTCAAATTCCTCAGAATGTGGACTGTTCATGCTTCTTTCTATCAGCTAATTCAAAAGGCATGGGAGGAAGAATGCTCCCCTCATCCAATGATTAATGTTCAGCTAAAGTTGAAAAAAACTAAACGATTGTTAAAAGTGTGGAACAAGGAAACTTTTGGAAATATCTTTCACCAGATCCAGAAAACTAAGGAACAACTAGAAGGAATCGACTTCAACATGCAATCTTCCCCCTTGGAAGATCTCTCCCATCAGTACATTGAAGTGAAGCACAAGTTTAACTAGCTTCAGCTCATAGAGGAGGTTTTTTGGAAACAAAAATATAGAAATTCTTGGCTTGAAGAGGGAGATAAAAATACTAAATTTTTTCATTCGTCTGCCAATGAAAGAGTTAGGAGGGTAGCCATTACCTCGATCAGAAATGTGGCCTAGGATACGGTCTCTTCTCTCCAAGAAATAAAAGCCAAAGCAGTCAGATTCTTAGAGGACCTTTTTAAAGCAGAACCCATCAGTTTCGATGCTGATTTCGTCCAAGCTATCCCTCAGGTCATTAACTAGATGGACAATGATGCATTGTTGGCTCCTCCATCGATGGAGGAGGTCAAAGCGGCGGCCTTTTCTTTGCCTAAAGATGGAGCCGTGGGTCCTGATGGCTTCTCGATGGCCTTCTATGGAACCTGTTGGGACATTGTTGGCGATGGCGTTCTTAAAGCTGCGATGGATCTGATGGCTGGGAATGCTCTCCCAAGAGCTTTTACCTCAAATCTCATCTGTCTTATCCCAAAGTCTCAGTTAGCTACTAGTTTTGCTGATTTTTGGCCTATAAGTTTGTGTAATGTTATTTATAAAATTTTTACAAAACTATTATCTAACAGATTAAGCTCTTTTTTACCTAAAATGATATCGCAGGAACAAGGTGCCTTCGTTCAGGGGAGATCGATAGCAGAAAATATAGCGCTTGCCCAAGTGGTGATTCGAGATATCAACAGAAAAGTTCGGGGGGGGGGGGGGCAATCTCATCCTCAAACTCGACCTTGAGAAAGCATACGATAGGGTGAGTTGGGATTATCTGAAATAAGTGCTCCTCAAATTCGGGTTCAGCCTGAGATGGATCCAGCTCATGGATAGCTGCTGGGGGAACTACTGGTTCTCCATCCTAATCAATGGAGAACTGAAGGGCTTCTTCAAATCTTACAGGGGTTTGAGACAAGGGGACCCCCTCTCCCCTGCTCTATTTCTTATTGCAATGGAGACTTTTTCAATGAATCTAAACCTTATGATCGCGAGTGGCGGCTATCAACCGTTTGCCATGCGTTGGTGTTGCTCCATCTCCTCTCATTTACTCTTCTCCGAAGATATTCTGCTTTTCACCAACGGAAAGAGGGAGTCACTCCTTCAGCTCAATCAGTTTTTGGCCTTATTTCAGGCAGTAACATGTCAAAAAATCAGCCACCGAAAGAGTAGTTTCATCTGTTCTAATGCTCTAACTCCAGCCAGGATCAGATCCACTGAGCAAATTCTCGGGTTTCAGAAAGCCAGGGATGAAATCATCTATTTGGGGGCCCCTCTTTGCTCGGGCAGAATCAGATCTTCAGCGTTTCAGTTTCTGGTGGATAAGGTGGACATGAAGACTGCTAGTTTGGCTGGTAGACTGATTTCTCAAGCAAGTAGATTCACGTTAGTTCGTCATGTTCTAGGCAGTCTCCCCATCCATATCATGTCAGCGATGCATATCCCGCGCCAGGTGATCGATAAGATTAAAAGAAGCTTCTCAAATTTCTTTTGGGGATGGGCTGATGGGAATAGGAAACATCATTGGCTGGTTTGGAAAAAGATTGCCAGACCCATCGAGGAAGAAGGGCTGGGTATTAGAAGATTGAAAGAAGTCATGAAAAGTCATGGATGCTCATCGTCTAAAGTTAGCTTGGGTAGTCAAGTATGGGGATCCTTCTGGTCCTTGGGTAAAGCTAATGCAAAGCAAACATATCAGGGATATCCATTCTAATGTCCTGTTACCTTCCTCTTCAAACACGTCGCTGCTTTGGAAGAGAGTTAGGTCCCTAATTCCTATCCTTTCGAAGACAGTTCAGTGGTTTGTTGGCTGCGGAGATCTAAACTTTTAGTCAGATAACTAGATGGACAGGGGCCCCCTCCTACACCTGCTTGACAGCCCAATTCCTCCCGAGCTGAAGGAGCTGCAGTTGAAAGATGTCCTAGGTTGCTCAAGCCCTCTCCCTCTCTCCTGGGTATTCTCCCTCCTCCCTCAACAAATAATTGACGATATATTCAATGGTGGCTTTACAAAATTTGACGAACCCTCTGAGTGCATCTCGCCGCTTGAATCAGCCTGAAAGCTGCTGAGATCCCCATCCCCTCTCATCCAATGGGCAAGGTGGATCTGGCACGACCCTCTCCCTCCCAAATTCCCCATATTCATGTGAGAGTTCTTCAAAATGCGATCCCCGTCGATAACAGAGTTCAAGCTAAAGGCATAGTCATTGCTTCTAGGTGTAGATGTTGCCTTGAAGATATGAATGTTACTCCACAAATGGAATCAATTTACCATCTCTTTCTATTTGGGCGTCATGCAAAAGCTCTTTGGGCTACGTTCGGTTTGATGTGTGGTGTCCCTCCTCTACTCCACAGCTTAGTTGAAGGCAAATAAAACCATTAGAGGAATGCATCGGCTCCAGGAGTTGCTCCAAACTTAGTCAGAATTCTGCTGTCAATCCTTATTCTTTGGGAGCTCTGGCACTCCAGAAATGGCGCAGTCTATGACAACTCTCCTACGATTATCAGGAGGTCTGAGGCCCGTGTCAAATGGTGGGCCAACCTGGTTATTGGAGCAAATAAAATGGGCACTATTGGCGGGACTCGCGGTTTTAGTCCCTTGAAACGGGTTGTTAATTAATATTGTGCTGCCTCAATCCTAGTGAAATGGAGATAGCCATCCCCTGGATGGGTAAACTTAAATGTTGATGGCTTGGTGCTAGGTAATCTTGGACCCTCAGGTGGGGGTGGCATCTGCAGGAACGACAATGGTGCCTTTATATTCGGTTTCACCGCGGCCAACGAGGTTAGTTCAAACAATATGGTGGAACTTCGTGCTATTCACGACGGGATGATTCTCTGTTTGGAGAAAGGTATGGATAGGATAATTTTCGAGTCTGATTCAAAATTGATGATTGATAGCCTCACAAATCAATCCAAGACTCCTTGGAAATGGAAACCTTGGCTGTTAAGAATTAACCGTTTACGTCGGCGGGGTAATTTTTCATTCACTCACATGCTCTGAGAAAGAAATGGTCCGGCATATGGTATGGCTCATGAAGGGAGCCTCCTTCAACATTCTGTGATTTATCTACATTCTTGGTCCCTTCCTCTTCTCGTCCGTGGAATGATCTTCTTGGATAGGGTCAGGCTAGGATCGCTTAGAACGACTGACTAACTTTGATGCTAGTTTTGTTTCTTTCCGTTTTTGGCTTCTCTTGTAGATAGGTGACACCAGTGTCCCCTTATGATAGGCCCTCTCAATTTTTGTTGCGAGGGGACCTGAAATATTGTGCAGAACCTTGTAAAGTCTATTCCCATCAGAAATGAATTTTCGGCTATCTTAAAAAAAAAAAAATTTGTTTTCTCTAATATTTTCTCTACATTTCAATCATGGACATTAACCTATATTTATAGCCTGTATTTGTATCCAAGTTTGGGATTTTACCATTTCAATGTGAAGAAACATTCTCATATTTAAATATTACCTAATTGCATGACTGAGTCTCTCTCCCTCTTGTTATCGAGAAGATCTTTTTCAACATAATTGTACTAAAAGCCATCTGGTCACACTTGTACACTTAGACAAGTGTCAACATTTCCTACTTGGTCATCATGTCGATAACATTTTCTAATATTTTTTTCCATTAATAAGTGGTTCAACTCATCGATTAATTTATTATGATGGTAACAACATCAACCATTTATGATGTACCAAAAAAAAGGATTACATATTTTGATTTAATAGTATATCTCAATTTTATCTAACCATGTGAGCTTAATTTGTCCAACATTGGTGGCTACTATCCAATGATTAATCAATTCCTTTTAATTTTACAGCATGTGATTAGTTTGCACATCACTCATGATTATTGTCTGGTGATCAAAGGTTATTTAGTCACCCAATCTTTATCTATCGCTCATCTTAGCATATATATATATATATAGAGTCATGCTCCCCTGCGCACCTACGCACGTGCGCACCTTTGCATATGTGTCATGGGTGTCTAATTTGAACGGTCCATGTGATGCAGAATCCCATAAAACCTCCTGAGACAAATTTTCACCCTGATCTAAAATTCTGGTGGGCCATAGCAAAGAGAAATGCAAATCAAGTGAGGAAACTGTTTTCATTTTTCATGGCCCATCAAAGTTTTAGATCAAAGTACAACTTGGTCCTAGGGGGTTTCATGAGGTGCTGCTTCACATGAACGGTTCATATTTTGGATCCACATCACGTATGATGGGTTCTCAAAAAAGTTCGTATGTAGTACCTATGAACTGGTTCGCAGGTGAGCATTTCCGTGTATATATATATATATATATATATATATATATATAGAGAGAGAGAGAGAGAGAGAGAGAGAGAGAGAATTATTATAATTAGCCTATCACATTCATAATAATTTATACCAAGATTATATCAATTACATATTGTTAGTGTAATGATTTTCACATCTTATTTGTCAATTATGTGAGTCCATGTGTCATCTAGTGGGTTAAGCCCTTGGAAGCTAAAGATGGAAGACATAAGAATGTGGAGCATCAAGGAGCAAAGAACATGTATATGAGGTGCCTTGATGACCGAACATTGACTCAAAATGACATTTTAATCTTATCCTAACCTTAATAGGTAAACCTCGTTAATTATCCCTTAGCCTTAGAAGCTTAATTAGAACATAATAAGTAAGGCTATAAGAGGTGCGAAGATGTCGTTTAATCGTATGTCTAAAATAACAGTTTTCGAGTGGTCCTCGATCCCATTGACAGGATGTCGATGGAACTTGAAGGAATCGAAGGACCATTCAATCCGATTAAAAAATCAGTCCAACAATCCAACAGATAAATTCCTAAAATTTCTTGATGGGATCGACGGATTGTTCGATCCTATTGAAGGACATTCGATCCCATCGAAAGGCCTTTCGATCGAATCAATAGAACCATTAACTAGTTATTTTATAGCTATTGTAAATCGATTTATTATAAATGGGCATTTGTTTTTTGGAAAAAATCATGAAATTTTGATGTCATAAAAGCCTTGGCAATTTCATGTTTATATCCCTCATTCTAAGCATGTAAACTAATGAGTTTCAAGTCATCTTCCTTAAAATTAACACTCTAATGGAGATTCCAACCTCCACCTTGAATATCAGCTTGAACTTCTAGAGTTTGGACCCAACCTTATTGTATATCATTTGTTTAAATCCTCTACAAGACCCAACTAAGTGAATCTTCTATGATTATAACCTTCCATTAGTTGTAGGAGATCTCACCATTCTCTAATCACCTTAGTTACCTCAATGGAACATTGCATGTAAGGTGTTTAATCTTGGAACTAAAGCATTAGCAACACCAACATCAACACTCAAGGGAGGATAAGGGGAGTTAATTGAAGCATGGGAGACAATCGATCAAGTGACCATAGAAGGCACTACAGAAATGGCTCAATCAAATAAATAAGTTGTCAATTGTAAGAATCCATACACTTATTCCTTGTATAGAATTAAGTATAGAGTTTGTAACCTAAACTCACGTAGGTTCTTATGTAGGACCCTATCGCCACTAACACAGGTGAGTACGTGTGTAAGTTCTTGTGTAGGCCACAACACGGGTGTGTACGTGGGTAAATCCTTATGTAGGCCACCGACATGGGTGTGTACATGGTAAATCCTTACATATGCCACTGACATAAGTGACTACGTGAGTAAATCCTTGTGTAGGCCTCTGGCAGGATTATACACTTGTATAGGTTAGAGGTGAACTTGATTTAAAACTTCTTGATAGTAAATATCAGTACACTCAAGGAGAGGGCATTTGCTCTGAGTAGAGTAGGAAAACTAAACAACTATACATGCTTATGTTTTTCATTGATTGAGTACAATTATATTCATGCTTATGTGATTGTTTAGTTAAATTATATGATTACTTGAATTGGATTGTATGTTAGGTACTTAACATGTAAAGCGCATATAAGCTCACTATAATGTTTATATACTAGTTGCTTAGTTTTTAGATCATTTGTAATTGATGTGATTGGACCCACCATTGGTTTGGAAGCCTTAGTGTTAATTGTCTTAATTAGTGTAATTGGCGTATTAGTTTAAATAAGCAATTGTATTTTGAATTGGCATAATTTTATTAGTCTTAATCACCCCCATTTAGGACACGGTCATTCATTTTATAGCTCCACCAAGCTTCCGCGTGCCGTAGTAGACTATTCTATGCATAGTTAGTAGGCCAACCACGAGTAATTTCAATTGGTATCAGAGCGGGTAGCTCTTGAAGGCCTTAATCACCTTGAGTTGATTCAAGCCTTGGAATGATGTCTACCCGATAAGGGTGTATCGTTGACAGGTCTAACTACACCTATTAGAAAGCTAGGATGAGAGACTTTCTAAAATCCATTGACCCTATGGTTTGGGCAATTGTAGAACAAGGATGGACTAGGCCCGTAAAACAAATCATGGTTGATGGTAGAAACATTAGCGCTCCCAAAAATAAATCTAAATGGAATGTTAATGAGAGAGCCTAGTATACCTAAGATGCCAAAGTTCTTAATGATATTTATTATATAATTTTTCTAGATGAATTTAAATGTATTTACACATGTGAAACAAGTAAGGAAGCATGGGATAGCATGGGATATATTGGAAGTCACCCACGAGGGAACTAGCACAGTAAAGATACTAAAGCTTCAACTCTTAATAACTCAATCTAAATATATTAGAATGAAATTGTCTGAAATCTTCATGGAGTTTTATTTTAAACTTAATGATATTTGCAACTCCATGTGATGTTATGGAGAGAAGATCCCGAATGGTCGTATATGTAGTAAAATACTTAAATCTCTTCCTTATATATTCACTCCAAAGATATCCTCAATAGAAAAGTGTAAGAATATAAATGAGATAAATATAGAAGAACTCTTAGGGTTTCTACGAACATATGAACTACAGTTTAAGACCCCCTCTAGAGTAAAGAAACTAGCTATTCTTAAAACATCTCATAGGTTTAGCATATGATTATTAATTGTGATAGTGATAGTTATGATAAGGATGGAGATGAAAAATTATCTAAAAAATTTAAGAAACTCCTTAAATTTAGTAGAGAGAAGAGTTGTGACAAAAATGGTAAGTTGGTTGAACTTGTGCATAAAAGAAAATTTTTCAAAAGATCGAGCGTAACCCAGTGTTCCAATTGTAAGGGTTATGAACATGATGTTACCAATTGTGTTAACAAAGTAAGATCCAAATGCAAGGCTATGGCGATAACTTGAGATGATATGAAGGAGTCCAAATTCGATTAAGGTGACTCCTCTAATGATGAAGACCTTGGACACTTATGTGTTCTAATGGCCTACACCATGATGTCCCTCCGTAGAGACTTGGGAGACCATAACACCTTAGATAGGTGACATTAGAAGTTCTCTTTGGGCTGAATTGTTATATAAGAGGATCAAGCCTCATTTATTGAATGCAATAGTTAAATGTGAGGATTCTAGCCTCATTAGTGGGACCTTATAGTAAAATCAAAGGATTTAGGCTCATCTTGTGCTTAATAGTAAAATTTAAGAATTATAACCTCATTTGTTTTTTAATAGTTTAGCTCTAAATGTACTTAATTTTAAATATTTCATGTTTATTGCTAGAGTATCATTGGTCATTTCTATTTTGATTGGTGTATCTCTTTAAATGACCATAATAAGCATGCTCCATATTTTAACGTTTATATACACCATTTATTTTTTTGTTATTATGTGTCTTATAATTGGTAAATCCATGACTTATGGAATTGTTTCATGCTATATTTTTATTTGCATATATATTTAAATTAGCTCTTTGTTAAATACTAACTAAAAGGGAGAGAAAGATTAAGTCACACTAAAACAAGTTAAAATCTATTTTGTATGATTGACAGGGGGGAGCATTGCAAGTGTTCTGTGTCTTAATTGTAATTAAGTTGTAAATTTATATTTGAAATATAATATTTATACTTGTTTTGGTATGTTATTGGTATGGACCATGACATTGTTGAAGTTAGGTTTTTTTCACATAATTGATAAAGGGGCATTGCAAATGTTATATGTTCTAATTGTAATCTAGTTGTAAATTTATATTTGACATGTACTATTTATACTTGTTTTGGTATGTTATTGGTATGGACCATGACATTGTTGAAGTTAGGTTTTTTCCACATAATTGATAAAGGGGCATTGCAAATGTTATATGTTCTAATTGTAATCTAGTTGTAAATTTATATTTGACATGTATTATTTATACTTGTTTTGGTATGTTATTGGTATAGACCATGACATTATCAAAGTTAGATTTTTGTTACATAATTGACAAAGGGGGAGATTAGTAGTGCACTGATTTGTGCACCTTGTTTGTCAATCATGTCAGTCCATGTGTCATGTAGTTGATTGAGCCCTTTAAAGCTGAAAACCAAAGACACAAGAGGATGTGAAACATCAAGGAGTAAAGAACATGTATATGAGGTACCTTTGTGACCCTAACCTTGACCCAAAATAACTTTTGAACGTCTAGATGATCCTAACTTTAATAGGTAAACTTTATTGATCATCCATTAGCCTTAAAAGCCTAATTGAAATATGATAAGTAAGGCTAGAAGTTGTTTGAAGCTGTTGTAAAAATGTATATCCAAAATATTAGTTTTCAATTGGTCCTCGATCCCATCGACAGGCTATCGATGTAACTCAATGGATCGAAGGACCACTCGAACTAATCGAAGAATCAGTCCAGTAACCCAACATATTAATTCTTGAATTTTCTCGATGAGATCGACAGACTCTTCGATCTTAACTAACAATTTTATAGTCATTGTAAATCGATTTCTTATAAAATGACATTCGGTTCTTAGGTAAAATCATTGATTTTTTGTGCCATAAAAGCCTTGGTGCTTTCATGTTCATATTCCTCATCCTAAGCCTTTAAACTAATGAGATCTAGGTCATGTTTCTTGAGATTAACACTGTAATAGGGATTCTAACCTTTACTTTGAAGTTGAGCTTGAACTCTACCATTTTTTATAGTTTAGACCCAACTTTATTAGTATATTCTTTGTTTAAATCCTTTAAAAGACTTATCTAGGTGAATCCCCTTGGATTACAACCTTCCATTAATTGTAAGAGGTTTCACTATATTCTCATTACCTTAGTCACCTCAATAAAGCATTGCATGCAATGTATTTAATTTTGGAGCTAAATTATTAGCAACCATCAGCATCAACGATCGATGGAGAACAATGATGCCTGATTGTAGCATGAGAGAGAATCGATCAAGGAACCCAATAAGGCACTACAAAATGGGCTCAATCATATAAGTTGTCAATTATAAGAGTCTATACACTCATTCCTTATGTAGGATTGAGTGTAGAGTTTGTAATCCAACCTCACGTAGGTTCTTGTATAGGAATGTATCACCATCGACACGAGTGAGTACGTGCAAGTCCTTGTGTAGGCCATTGACACGAGTGTATACGTGTGTAAATCCTTGTATACACCACCGATACGGGTGTGTACATGGTAGGTCCTTACGTAGACCACTGACGTAAGTGATTATGTGGATAAGTCCTTATGTACACCTCTGGCATGAGTATACTCTTGTATAGGTTAGATGTCAAACTGATTTAAAACTTTTCGATAGTGAATATTGGTACACTCAAGGAGAGTGTGTTTGCTAGGAGAGGAGTAGGGAAACTGAACCACTATCCATGTTTGTATTTGTTATTGATTGAGCATAATTCTATTCATGCTTATGTGATTGTTTAGTTCAACTATACGAATGCATGAATTGAATTTTATGATAGGCACTTAACTTGCAAAACACACACAAGCTCAATATCTTATTTATAAACAAGTTACTAGATTGGTAGATCATTTGTAATCTATGTGATTAGACTAATTATTGGCTTAGAAGCTGTAGTATTAATTGTCTTAATTAGTTTAATTGGTGTGTAAGTTTAATTAGAAAATTGCGTTTTAAATTAGCATAATTTTATTTGGTCATAATCACCCTCCTCTGGAACATAACCATTCATTCTATAGCTTTGTTAAACTTCTACGTGTCATGGTAGGCTATTTTCTAATTAGTTTAATTGGCATGCAAGTTTAATTAGGAAATTATGTTTTAAATTAGCATAATTGTATTTGGTCGTAATCACCTTCCTCTGGGACATAACCATTCATTCTATAGCTTTGTCAAGCTTCTACGTGTCATGGTAGACTATTTTCATACATTTTTAATGTATGATCAAATATATAACATTTACAAAATAATCATGATAATGGCATCAATATATAATAGGTTCAAATGCATTAGCAACAATCAATTAATTACTGCCTAAGCATTGAGAACATCAAATTATCCGTATGTAAGATATTCATTTTTAACAATTTCTATATTCTCTTATACCAGAGTGATAACGATTTATGTTATTCATTTAAGCTAATCTTTTAAGTAAATTATCATGTACTTCTCTTGACTTAAGTACAATCCTGAAAGCTTTTCCTGATCCTCTCTATTAGTTCCTAACCTTTCGTACTCATGATAGGCCTTTCACTCTCCATATCCAAAGTATTCTTTTATTTTCCACCTGTGTACTAATCTATGCACAAATATGTGCTCATGCACATTGTATGACCTTACTTGCAAAAATAAGGGCCAAGTTTACATATTTATATAATTTTCAAAAAATTTCATAATTTTAAATATGGGTGCAATATATGTGTGTATGTTGCAACTTGTATAAAATGCTAATTTACTCTCATTGAACATATCGTGCATAAGTTTATCTTATGGATTTAACCATGCATAGTAACATTGAACTTCTTGACCTTGCATAGTTTAGACCATCGTGAAGCCCATTTAATTTCATGATTTTTTTTTGTTACTTGCACATACATGATTTGATTATGATTTGGAAGATGAGTTTACTCATAACTGTATAAGCTTACTATGGTTTAGATAATTGATCAAACAATAAAAATGAAATACTTTACATTGATCCACATATTAGTGCTAAGTATGTACAAAATAATGAATGTCCACAAACATATATGCAATGCACCTATTTTCATTAAAACAATTATGGCTTTAATCTATGTTGAATATGGGCCTACTATAATTTCATATTCAGGTGGTTATATACTCATGTTGACTCTTAGAAGAACATATAAGTACTCATTCAAATAGTTTTAATGGACTTTTTATAATTATTCATTAGAGTGTGTGCCACAAGCTTAAAAATCAAGTCAATCCATGACTTAGGTGGGCCACACCACATACAATAGTTGAGAGGGGTTACCCTCCCATTAAAACATTGATAATCATTTATTAGCCCACCGATATGTGGTTCACAAATCCAGTCCATCCATTGTAAGTGGATGAGGGGTCAGACAAAGTTTCATCTTTATCCAAAACTCAAGTGGGCCTCACCAAATGATTTTATATGTTTTAGGAATGTCTTCACATGGTTTTAAATGGTATTGCCCACCGATACAACTGATTTTTGGAATATCACATAACCTAATGGTAACCCATAAATTGCATGGCATTGATGTTCGACACGCATCACGGTGGGGCCACACAGCTCAACCTAATGGGAAGTTCCCATGAGGCCGACCTTATAGTATGTATATATATAAAAGGAACTTCTCATTAGGTCCAGTTGTGTGGGCCCCATCGTGATGTGTGTCAAACATCAACGTTGTGCATTTGACGGGTCCCATTTAGGTTCTCCGATAACCCAAAAATCAGCCATATATGGAACTCAGGTGGACCATATCGGCTAAAACCATGTGAAGACATGCACAAAATGTATAAAGGCACTTGGTGGGGCCCACCTGAGTTTTGGATGCAGCTAAAATGTGGTTTGACTGCTCACCCAAGGGGGACACACATAATGGATGGGCTGGATTTGTGAACCACATCTCAATGGGGCCAATAAATGATTATGAATGTTTTAATGGGAGGGTAACCCCTCTCAACTATTATATGTGGTGTGTTCCACCCAAGTCATGGATTGACTTGAATTTTAAGTCTGTGGGCCAACATGGAATGGTGCATCTGTCTGATGGGGTAAATATTCGACCCACATCACAGTGGGGCCCACATAGCTTGACTTCATGAGAATTTTTCATGAGGTCGACCTAATAGTACCATTTCATATATATATATATATATATATATATATATATAACTTTTATTTATATTATATATATTACAACTTTTATTTATATCTGATTTTAGGCCTGTTACAGTCGGGAGAAACCTTTTCCTATTCAAATGCATACCGGGTCTCTCTCTCTTGCTTATTACTAGGAGAGGACTTTTTTTTTTTCATAATTGTCCAAATGCCCATGTGACCACAAATGTACTCTCACAAACATGTCAACACAGCTGGAATAGGCACACCCACCATTAGTTTTGTATAAAGCTCACCATAGTGTTTATAAGTCATCCAATCTACATATAATGTTCCTTGTCAAGATGAAGAATTGATCAGATATCACACTTTAAAAACTCATGCAGGCCATGAAAATGAATTTAGTGGTTAAGGTATAATTTTATATTGTTCCTTACAGGAGGCTTACCAAAGTGCTGAATAAACCTGATTTTTTGAGATCAAGGTAAAACATAAGGGTATACCTGATGGATGTGGTCAGGGGTGGCAATGGATACTAGCTCAATACTTAGTAAACCATGCCCTATTCATGATGGAGCCTATAACATTGGTGGCAAAGATCTTAAACATAAACAAAGATTCTCATGTGTGGTGCAAAGATGGTTCTCAATCCTCTTTTGTGATAATAATGCTTTACATGACACACTTTTCTCTCTAAATATATATACATACATACATATGTGTGTGTGTGTGTGTGTGTGTGTGTGTGTGTGTGTGTGTGTGTGTATATATATATATATATATATATATATATATATATATATATATATATATATAAAGGGGAGAGGCTTACTTGAGTAAGAGCTGGCATTGTAGTCTTTATAATCCATGGTGCCACAAAATTAGTCCTTATATTGTCTTTTGCCCACTCACATGCTAAATTTTTGGTAAGTTGATTCAATGCTCCTGAAAGAGGGGGGAAAAAAAAAGACATTAGAAAATTTTCAGTCATCTAATCAAGTTCCCTAACATTTAGCTTTGTAATAAAATAATAATTAATGAAAATGTCTAGTTACCTTTAGTTGCTGAATAAACACTTCCACCGCCAAACGATAATAAACCAGCAACTGATGAGATAAATACAATGTTTCCTTGTCCTGATTCTTTTAAAAGAGGATATGCAAGTTGGCTCAAATGGTATGCAGATTCGAAATTGGTGGTCATCACCAATGCAAAGTCTCCGGCTGTGACTGATATTGTTGGTTTACCTATCTCCGTCCCAACATTGTTTATCTAGAATTGTGAAACCAAATGTTAATCTTTTTATTAATTTAATGTGAAAAACTGAATTATGTTGATGAAAATTCTATCAATGGAATATACTGAATTATGTTGGAATAAAATATCATAAGGGTTGACAGCTTTGATTTAGATTTTTATTTAAGAATATAAATCTAGGACTTGGAATCCCTGAGATTTTCATTTTGTCTGTTGTGTTTGGCAACATGAATTTTGAATCTGTGGAATCTAGAAATGTGTTTAGCAACCTAGATTTTTAAGACGCAATGGAGGAAACTTTGGACTTGAGCTTAGGGGACAGTTGTGATGGCAGTAGAAGAGATTAGAGCTAAAAGAGGATCGGGCGGCAATGGTTTTGAGAGAGACTGATCAAGCATCAGATTAGCTTAGAGTTAAAAGAGAAACTCGGGACTAAAAGCTATGTTGGATTGGGCCACTATGGGGCCCACTTATATGATCCTTGGTGGGCCAAGCATGTACAAGTGGCATTTCTCAAAGAGTCTATTTATGGGAGTTATACGTGCTTAGCAAGCTTGTTGGGTGGCAGAGACAACAAGAGATGCTGACAGGTGTGAGAAAGAGTCATTTTTACAAAAAAAAAAAAAAATGATCGTGAGAGAGGATTTTCAATCTTCGGGTTTCAGAAAGGAATTGAATCGTTGGCTTTATTGGAATTTCAAACGCCAAAAGTCCAAACTGCTAAATATAATATTTTAGTGTGGATCTGAATTCCAAGCCCTAAAAGCCTAAATGCCAAACTGTCAAATGACCTCTAAAGAAAAATTGAAAGTCTTATATACAATATTTGAATTTAGTAAACTAATTAAGAGAGATCAAATATGGACTGTTGGTCATTTTTCTCAAACTGATCATTCTCCTCACACAATTGTGGCCAGCCTGATGAAAAGACCAACTTGAGTTTTCAACATGGGTTCGCTCATGGCCTGATGCATGGCCAAGATCTCCAAAGCGTCCACCATGTATTGCCTCTTGCATCTCTACATGCAGTGTACGTGAAAAGTGGAAAAAGTAATGACTAAGGATGTTAATGGGCTGGGTACCTACTAGCAAGGAGAATGGTTAGGCAAGGACCTTGCATTACATATCAAATTTTCACTCAAACTTGGGCTCAAGTCATTTTATCCCAACCAGGCACGGCTAGAACAACCCTACCTGACTTTACATGTACATGTTATATTTCATGAAAATGAATGTCAATTCTCCATTAGACAATCCATGCACTTTGAATGTATGCTGGTGTTCCTCTAAGTTATCTATTTTTGTGCATATGCGGCCCACTTAATCAATGGACATATTATGAACATTCCAGTAGGAAATGGGGACTCTGCAAATTTTTTGGCCTAGGTCAGTTCAGGTTACCCCGCATCCTACCACCTTCTTTGGGCTTAGGAATGGGCCCTATGTGGTAGACCCAATTGGGCTTGAACCAGGCTTGGACCTCTGGTCTTAAATGTTGGTTCGACATTAGTTAAGCTGTCTCGGCCAAAACTCGGTCCATTACCACCCCTATTTCAGACCAATATCTAAAGGGCACTCGGATTGTGTGGCGTAGAACACGGCATCATCCTCAGTACCATGAATATGTGGCAAAGCTTTGTGGCCCCACCATGATGTATGTATTTTATCCACGCCCGCCATCCATCTATTTTGTACCTGTTTCATGTGGTGTGGTCTATTGATACAATGCCTTCAATCTGATGCAGTAATTGATGGATTTCCATCAATCGACAGCAGCTTCAATCGAATCAAGAAAATCTCAATTTTCTCAGTTTGGTTTTTAGATAGTTTTTGGATCTTTTCGATAGATCAAACATCAAGGCTCGATCGATTAAGATAATTAGGAAAAAATAGTTTACTCTCTGGTCCCTTTTGTACATGTTTGATTTGATTGAACATGGGCCATCGACTCATCGATCAAAATCGATCAATCGACAATTTCAATTGATGATTCTCATAACTTCTGCGTAAGTGCACAGTTTTGCTTCTAATTATGTAAGACAGTTATACATAGCCTTATTAATATAAGATTAGAGAGAATCATATTGTGCTAGAGAGAGAGAGAGCACGAGTTTTGAAAGGGAATTTTCTCATAAAAGCGAGGGTTTTAAATTGGTAAGTTGTCAATCTCTTGTAACTTTTTGTTCATAGTAAATTCATTATCACCTGGTGCCGTGGTTTTTTCCCACAAAGGTTTTTTCATATAAAATGTCCATGTGTTTCTGTGATTGTTCAAAATTTTCATCTTTTTGTTGCGTGTTTGATTCATTCCAAGGTTGCTTTTATGCCTAACGTGTGGCGGCTACGTACAACAAATGGTAAGATTTTATGTTGGGTTATTTAGATTGAATATAAGACATAGGATCGAAGGGATCAAACATGAAGTTCGAGATGGAGAAGTTTAAAGGCAGAAACAACTTCGATTATGAAAGTCGAAGGTGAAAGCCCTCCTAATTTAGTAAAGAGTGTCGAAGGCACTCCTCGGTAAAACGAAATGTCTTAAATCGATGAAAGAAGAGGATTGGGATGAACTTAATTAGAGGGCAATTAGCGTTATTCAATTGTGCTTGGCCGAAAAAGTCATCTATAATTTTATTAATGAGATGACAACCATGGGCCTATGGGCGAGGTTAGAGAGCCTCTATATGACGAAGTCTCTTTCTAATCACCTATATATGAAGAGACAATTGTACACTCTGAAGATGGTAGAAATTTTGGATCTCTCTAATACATCAACACCTTTAACAAACTAATTTACAAATTGACAAATGTGGAGGTGAAGATTGATGAAGAAGATAAAGCGCTAATGTTGTTGATATCCCTTTCAGATTCCTATGAGAATCTGGTGGATATTTTGTTCCATAGTAGCGATACCTTAGACTTGGATATTGTTATCTCTGCCCTTTAGTTGAAGCAGTAGAGAAGGAATAATAATGGAAAATGTACTTCTACGAGGGCACTGGTTGCAAGGGGAATATCGTCTGAATGAGAGAATGGTAAGTCACAATAGAGGTCCAAGTCACAGGGCAAAGGAGAGTTCAAGTGTTAGAATTGTGGTCGGACGAGACATGAAGAAAAATTTTACAAGTCCCAAAACCCAAAAGGATGAAAATTCAGATAATTCGTTGAATGAGGCTAATTCAGTAGAATCTAGTGAAGGCACGAATGGTCATGACGTATTTTTTGTGTAACGACCTTGATTTTTTTAGACTTATATTGATTGTTTTTAGACTTATAAGAGCTAGACTAACCAAATTAATAATGTAAATTTGTAGTTATTAATAAAACTAAGTACTTGGCCTAGTCGATAAGGGTATTTTTAGTGGAAGGATAGGTTAGGGGGTCAATTCCTAACACCATAGGAGTTTTATTTTTTTCAAATTCCACAAAATCTTAGTGGAATTTTCTAGTCCATGTCTCTTTCTTTAGTTAAAGGGAAGGACCGTAGGAATTTCCTGCAGAAAACCCTCAAGCTAAGAGCAGCCGCGAGAGAGAGAAAGAGAAGCCCTGCGAAAGAGAAGTCTCCGCTAGTAAGTTTCTACTTATTTTTCTTGTAATTTTTCAAAATTTTCTATCTAAAAAATCCTATATCTAATCAATGAATATGGTAGATTAACCCTACGTTAATCAATTTGATCTATGGAGAAGTTTTAAAGGAAAGTGAACAACTTTTTATGTGAGATTCTATATTAAGGGAGTTCGGCTTTGAGAAATTAGTCATTTCAATCTAGGAAGGTTCGAATCGAATGATCATGAAGCTAAATAATGTTAGACCTTGAATCCTAGGGTGATCTGACATAGGAATTTTTCACAGTGATCTACAAGTAGGCTGGATGATGTTAGACAATGTTGTAAAATAGTTTTTAACCAATGATTATAGATTTCTGGATATTTCAGATCCAAGTTATCCTTTGGTTATTCCAAAATTTGACAATGAGAAAACCATTAGATGGGTTAGACCCAATCTAAGAATCAATTGAATTCTTAAAAGTTAAGAAAATAGATGAGAAATCCTAAAATTTTCAAAAAAATGGATTGTGTAAAAGAACCTATCCGACTTCAGTTGATTGAATGAAGTTAATGCTTGATCGATCAAATGTGTCAATTTTTATCTAGCAACCAAAGTCAAAAAATTGTATTGTGGTCAGTTTAATTGAAGTCCAAGTTCGATTAATCAAGGGTATCCTCGACCTATCTCGATTAATTGAGGGTGATGATCGAGAATGACCAAAATTGTCTAGTAACTAAATAGAATTAATTCCGACCTGTTTCGATCAAGCGACGAACATGTTCGATTGATTGAAGGTGATCAAATTTTTCCAGAAACTTGAGACGTTAAAGTCTGAATTTCATCAATCTATAGTCAATCAATCGATAGATCAATTGAAGGTCATCGAGATGGCTTGATTAATCGATTGATTCCTATTAGTTTTCAAAATTAATTTAAAGAAGTAATAACTGTTCATCCTAGTTTAATCAAAGGTGGATCCCACTTTATGAGATAGTTTAATTGAATTGTAATATGTCAAATTATCTTAATAGGGATTCGGAGTTTAGATTTTAAAGCATACGACTATTCGATAGATTCAATTTTTCCATGAATAAGCGAGTGAATCCCAACTTTTTCCATACCTGTACGATTAAGATAGATGATGTGATTGCTATGATTGTGATGATTGTTATATTTGCCACAACTGATATAATTATATTGTTGTTCTGTTATTATGATCCTTGTTGTATGATTCATGTTCTGAATTATTACTAATGTATATTGAATATGTGGATATGAAAAATATTAGTATCATGAATTCATTCTTACCTCTCATAGAGATATATATGTTGATCACACATGACAAATTATAGGCATTGAGTATGCATTACATGCATCTAATGCATTCTTGCATTAATTCCTATATGCACTCTCTAGAAGATTGCATGCACACCTCATGCTTGGGTTCATAGGGAATTTCCCTGGATGGTTGCTCCTAATAGATTCGTTGTCAGATGCCGACGATAGTCGAAGCCTACTCATAGAGTAGATGTGTAATTGCCCATGCCTACCTATGGTAGATGTCTGACAGGTACAAATTCAGGTTGATGGATATCCAACCCAAGCAAGTAGACGATCATCCCATTTGACATGCATCTAATAACATATTTGCATCCATACTCAAGCAACATACATACTATTTTATTTTTCTTGTGCTACCTTTTATTGTGTTATGTATGAACCATGATGACTTCACTTACTAACCTGACTAGATAACGTTGTGGATTGACAACTATACAGATTTGAACAACGCAGGAAAACCAAATTTAGTACCGAAGAATGAGGTTGGGTTAGTTGATGAGACTTAGGATCAATGGTCATATTCGGCACAAGATGAACTTGTCGCACTAGTGTAAATAATTGTTAGGAGTTTATTTCTATTCTTTTAGTTACTGATGTTATAATTGGCATTACATTGTTCACAGTTATGGTTTTAATAGAAATACTATTTGATATTCCAGTTAAATAAAGTCCAAAATGGGTGGAGATAGCTTGATTTTAGAGTTTTATTTTGTGATTATGCATGCATGGAATGAGTATCAGTAGAAGACGTAATTATGGTGATGAATTAGTGTAAATGTGGTGAGAACATAAAATGCATTAAATTGCACCTCTTAATAATCTTAGATGTTTGGATTTATGTGCACTTGGTGTACAAGTCATAGACCGTAACTCGGGTCGGAGGATGCACACTCTGTATTCGAAGTGTGAGGTGTGACATAATGGTATTAGAGCCATGCTTTTGTTAAACTAGAGGAACTTGTAGATTATGTCCTAATGTATATGATTTGATAAATGAAATCCAAATGTTTTTATCCACAATACTCAACTATACAAAGATGGACAGTAAGGATTGTTCCTATACTAAACTTTAATTCTTTTATAGGACACGATGACCCAAAGAAGATGCATAGTTCGCGCGATATGATTCCATCGACCAACATTAATGTCCCTCGCGAACTGACAATAGACCCAAACATTCTAGTAGAAGCTAAAACAGCGGATAGCGAACGAGATGAGGATGGTGAAGAATGAGAGGAGATAGAAAATCCTACCCCTCCAGTAAGGAGTTTATTTAGTGTCGGGCCTAATGCCAAACTTACCTTATCACTGACTGCTATGTGCACTCAATTCATTGGATCTATAGTTCCTAGCCATGAGATTAGTGACTTAAATGGTAGCCACGGTCAACAAGATCAATTTGCAACCCCAATTGAACATGACATTAAATATGGGTCAAGCACCTTAGGGCCAGTAGAATCCAGCCTTTGTGAGACACAGACAATCAGGTGGAGTGGACCTATTGGAGAAATTCAGGAAATTATGACCACTAGTGTTCAAGGGCGCTTCAGATTCGACTATAGAAGAAGACTAACTGACATAAGTTAAGAAGATTCAAGAAGAAATGGACTGCCTAGATAACCAAATGGTCAGGATGGTGACATTCGTACTACAGGGAGAGGTGAATATATGACGGAGATCAGCAAAGAGAATGGTCACAATAGCACATGTGTGGACTTGGAGCGAGTTCAACAGTAGGTTTCATGAGAAGTATTTTCTTAAGGTCTATCATTTTTAGAAGATGACAAAGTTTTCAAACTTGGAGAAATGGGCCATGACAGTAGCACAATATGAGGCGAAGTTCACCGAGTTATCCCAATATGAGGTGGTAGAAGATAGGAAAAATTCAAAAGTTTGAAGAAGGCTTCCACCAGAATATCAGAACTCTTTTTTGTTGTGTGAACATCAAGAAATAGTACAAAACCATCGACAAGGCCCTATGAACTGAAAGAGACTATGAACGAACTCGTATGCAATCAAGAGAACATTAGAGCAGGATTGCACCCACTTAACAGCAATCGTAAAAAAAGAGGTAGTGGAGTAAGGCCCTAACCTTGGCATCGAATCATCGGGAGCGACAGTTTGTTGCAAATTGCATGTATTATGGAAAGTACGGGTATAAGGCATATTTTTGTACGATTTGACTTAGAGACATTGGGCGGTTGCCACCACTTTAGCAGTCATCATCACAACTATCATCTCAAGCACCGAGTCAGTAGTCTATCTAGTCACCTAGACCATCGTACTCACATTCTTAGACATTATATTCTACACCTCCTCGATTGTCTCAAAATTAACAGAATCGACCCCAATAATCATCACGACCTGCAAATTCTCAAGGAGAGCAATTGTTCAGACAAAAGCCAATGCAAGCCAAAGTTTGCAACGTCACATCAACTGAAGAACCAAAAATGGATAATAATGTCATTGAAGGTACAATTATTATGCTCGATCATCCCATTACAATCTTGTTTAATTCTGGAGCTTCGTTATCATTTGGTCCAATTGCGATAATTGAACGGTTAAGCATGCAAACTATAGTTCTTATCAAACTAATTTCCTTAGAATCATCTGTGGGGAAAACCATCACTTTAGACAAAATATGTAAATCCTCTGAAATTAGTATTGAGGGTATCTCGATACCAATAGACTTAGTAATGATGGATATGAAGGGGTATGATGTTATCATATGGATAGATTGACGTACTTTCTTTCATGCTAAGATTGACTATCACTCCAAGACAGTAACTTTCTCTATTCCAAGGGGCGAGTCTTTTCAAATTCGAGGACGGTAAAAGGGTGAAAGAGTAGAACACATTATAGTGTTAAAGGATGAAAAATCACAAGAGTTGATGCTAAAATAGATTTCAATTGTAAATAAGTATCTAGAGGTTTTTCAAGATATACATGGGTTGCCACAAAGGAGGTAAGTTGATTTCAGTATTAATTTCATAACAGGATCCACACATATATCAATGCAGTCATGTCATATGCCATCGATGGAACTGTAGGAGCTCAAGAAGCTATTAGAAGAACTGAAGACTTAAGGATTCATTAGACCATGCACATCACCGTGGGGAGCACTTGTGTTATTTTTGAAGAAGAAGCATTGAAGCATGCAATTATGCATAGATTGTCATCTGTTGAATGAAGTAATGATCAAGAATAGATACCCAATCATGCGTATTGATGATTTATTTAATGAATTAAAGGGAGATTGCTACTTTTCTAAGATTGATTTGAGGTTAAGATATCACCAGTTGTGGATCAAGGAAGAAGATATTTATAAGACGGATTTTAGGATGGGCTATGGGTAGTATGAATTCTTGGTTATGCCATTTAGCTGGACCAATACCCTAGCCGTGTTCATGGATCTGATTAATATGGTATTCCAACCATATTTGGATTATTTTGTAATCGTGATTAACAATGATATATTAATCTATTCTAAGACTAGTAAAGATCACGAGGAGCACTTATGAACAACGCTACAGACCCTGAAAGAAAATTAATTGTACGTTAAATTCTCAAAATGCGAGTTTTGGAAGAAGAGTGAAATTTCTCAGGCACATATTACCAAATATGGAGTTACAACGGATCTGATAAAGGTTGAAGCGGTAATCCAGTGGGAACAACCCATGGTTGTCTCAGATATCAGGAGTTTCCTCGAGCTTGTCATATACTACATAAGGTTTATTATGGATTTTTCAAAAATTTTGAGCCCATTGAAAGCTTCACTCG
This sequence comes from Magnolia sinica, assembly GCF_029962835.1. Taxonomy (NCBI): domain Eukaryota; kingdom Viridiplantae; phylum Streptophyta; class Magnoliopsida; order Magnoliales; family Magnoliaceae; genus Magnolia; species Magnolia sinica. The sequence goes on along the minus strand of NC_080582.1, from coordinate 26,693,694 downwards.
TAAGGCGTGTCGTTCACCTGGACGGATAAGTGTGTGAAGAAGCGTTCATAGAGGTGAAGAAATTGTTAACCTCAACGCCTGTTCGTACCCTTCCTTGAGAAGGAGTGAATTCATTATATATAGGATGCATTGATTTTAAGATTCGGTTGTGTACCGATGTAGGAAGATAAGGTAGTAGCATATGCGTCGCAACAATTGAAGAATCATGAGTTTAACTACCCGACACATGATATGGAGTCAGCAACTATAATTTTTTTTACTATGAAGATTTAGGGACACTATTTATATGGTGAGCAATTTGATCTGTTTTCCGATCATAAGAGCCTCCGATATTTATTCTCGCAGAAGGACTTCAACATGAGGCAGAGAAGATGTATGGAATTCTTAAAATATTGTGAATTCAAACTATCATATCATCCTAGCAAGGTGAATTTGATGGCAGATGCTCTAAGCATGAAGCAATATATGTATCAAAGTATAGCCAGGTTAATGATTCGAGAATGGAAAATGTTGGACTTCATGAAAGAGTTTAAAGTGAAGTTACAATTTCAGAAACAATATATTCATCTCGACAATATAATGATTAAGCAGACTTTAAAGGAGAGAATCATAAACGCTCAAGAAAATGATGAATGCGTAACGAATATGATGGCTAAATAGTAGGATAAGGATAAATCCAAATGGAAGGTTTGGGAGGATAAACGTATCCGATATCGGGATCGTCTGTATGTGCCAGATATTCAGGAACTACGAGAAGAAATTCTAAGGAAGCACACCGATCAAAGTTTATAATTCATCTCTGTGGAACTAAGATGTATCAGGGTATGAACCAGTCATTCTGGTGGTCGAATATGATGAGGGAGATATGTGTCCCGATGTTTTACTTATCAGTAAGTGAAGACTGATCATCAAAACCCCTCTGATCTTTTATAACCTCCGAAGTTACATGAATAGAAATGAGACTGTATTTTGATAGATTTTATAGTTGGACTCCCGCAGACTCAAAAGAAGCATGATTCGGTATCGGTTATAATAGATCGACTGAGGAAGTTAGCACATTTTATCCCAATCTATGTTAATTATTTTATGGACGTGCTTACCAAGCTATACATCAAGAAAGTTGTACAATTGCATGGAGTGTCTAGTTATATCATATCGGATCGTGAGCCATGTTTTACTTCACACTTTTGGATGAGTTTGTAGGAAGCTACGGACACTACATTAGACTACAATGTGACATATCATCCGCGGTCAAATGGGCGGACAGAATGTGTAAAGTAGATACTTGATCAAGACCTTTTGTGAGCTTGTGCCTTAGATTTTACGGGAAGTTTGGATGATAATCTTTATTTTGCAGAGTTCGCATATAATAACAGTTATAAGGCCAATATTGGAATGGATCCTTGTGAAGCACTTTATGGGTGTCCATTTTGTGCATCGAATTATTGGATTGAAGTAGGAGAGAAAGGATTAGTTGGACCTAATATCGTTCAAGAGGCCACAAAGAAGGTATAAATTATTAGAAGGTGATTGTTGGCTACCTAGAGTAGGCAGAAGAGTTATGTACATAATCGAATGTGTAATTTTGAGATCTTGGTTGCAGACCATGTGTTCTTGAAGGACTCACTGATGAATGGATAAATACGTTTTGGAACTAAAGGGAACCCGACTCCTCGATTTATAGTACCATTTGAGATTAGGGACCGAATAGAAGTTCTGACTTATCGCCTCACATTACCACCTCAGCTAGCTAGTGTGCACAGTGTATTCCACATATCGATGCTACAGAAGTATGAAAGAGATGCTTCGCACGTCATCAACTAGCAAGACCTCAAGTTTCATGAAGATATGACCTACATCGAGAAACTGATTCGCATCCTAAACCGAAATGAGCATGTTTTGCAGATTAAGATCGTGCCACTAGTTAACGTACTATAGATTCATCATGAAACTAATGAAGCATTATGGGAGTGAGAAGCCAAGATATAAGAAAAATATCCCAAACTATTTTGCGATTAGATCAGATAAATTTTGACGATGATTTTTTTTTTTTAAAGGGATATAATGTAAGTACCCTAATTTTTTTAGCCTTATAAGAACGAAGTAAGAAATTGATAATTTAATTTTGTGGTTATTAACAAAACCAAGCACTTAGCTAGTTGGTGTGGGTACTCTGTGAAAAGATAATTAAGGGGATCGATCCTAACAACATGGGAGTTTTATTTTTTCCAAATTCCACAAAACCCTGGTGGAATCTTCTAAATCCAACGCTGTTTCACTATTTAAAGGGAATGACCATAGGAATTTTCGGCAAAAAATCCTAAAGTTATGTAAAGCCAAGAGAGAGAAAGAGAAGCCTAACAAAAGAGAAGCCTCTGCCAGTCAGTTTCCACTGATTCTCTTGTAATTTTTTAAAACTCTATCTAAAAAAAAATAGTAGATCTAACCAATGAACATGGTGGATTAACCTTACGTCCATCGTTTTGATATATGGATAAGTTTTGAAGGAAAGAGAATGACTTTTTACATGAGATTCTGTATTATGGGAGATCAACTTTAAGAAATCCAACCGTATTAGTCCAGGAATATTCGAATCAAAGGATCTTAAAGTTGAATCGCGAAAGGACCTTGAATCCTAGGGTGATTCAACTGAGGGATTTTCCACAACAATCTACGAGTAGGTTGGACAATGTTAAACAATGCTATTATAAAATAGTTTTTAAATAATGATTATAGATTTTTCAGACATTTCAGATCTGAGTGCTCTTTTACTTATTCCAAATTTGACAATGACAAAACCATTAGATGTGTTAGACCCAATCCAAGCAATTGATTTCTTAAAAGGTAATAAAGTAGAGGAGAAACCCTAAAATTTTTGAAAAAAATACATTGTGTAACATAACCTATCCAACTTCGGTCGATCGATTGAAGTTAGTGTTCGATCGATCGAATGTGCCAATTCTTGTCCAGGAACCAAAGTCAAAAATTTATATTGTGGTTTGATTGATCGAAGTCCAAGTTCGATCGATCAAGGGTCTCTTTAAGTTATCTCGTTCGATCAAGGGTAACGATCGAGAATGACCAAAACTGTCCAGCAACTAAATAGAATTAAATCTGACCTGTTTTGATCGAGCGATAGACATGTTCAATTGATTCGAAGGTAATCAAATTTGTCTAGAAACTTGAGACATTAAATTTCAAATTTCATCGATCTATAGTCGATCAATCGGGAGATTGATCGAAGGCCATCGATCTGTCATGATCAATTGACTATATTGATCTACAGACTCTTGTTGGTTTTTAAAATTAATTTAAAGAAGTAATGATGAGTCTTCCTAGTTTAATTAAAGGTGGACCCCACTTGATGGAATATTTTAATTGAATTGTAATATGTTAAATCATCTTAATATGGATTCAGAGTTTAGATTCCAATGCGCTTGACTATTCGACGGATTTTACTCCACCACGAATAAGTGAGTGAATCCCAATGTGTCTCATACCTATATGGTTAAGATAGATGATGTGATTGCTATAATTGTGATTATTGTTATATTTGCCACGACTAATATAATTATTGTGTTGTTGTGTTATCATGATCCTTTTTGTATGATTTATGTTTGAACAATTACTAATGTATATTAAATATGTGGATATGCAAAATATTAATATTATGAATTCATTGTTCCCTCTTAGAGAGATGTATATATTTGTCACACATAACAATCATAGACATTGATCATGCATTACATGCATCCATAGCTTTCCCGTGCTGATTCCTAGATGCACTCTCTAGATGACTTCATACACACCTCATGCCTAGATTCCTGGGGGATCTCCCTGGATGGTTACTCCTGGTAGATTCATTGTCAGATAACCACGATAGTGGAAGCCTACTCACAGAGTAGATGTGTGATTGTCATGCCTACCTGCGATAGATGTCTAATTGGTAAACATTTTAGTTGATGGATATTCACTTAGGAAAGTGGATGATCATCCCACTTGACATGCATCTCATGACATCTATGTATCCATACTCAAGCTGCATACATACTATTTCATTTTGCTTGTGTTACCTTATATTGTACTATGTATGAACCATGCTGGGTTCACTCACTAGCCTGGCCAACTAACGTTGTGGATTGACAACCGTACAAAGATGAACGAAGAAGGAAAACCAAATCAAGTACTGGAGAATAAGGCTAGGTTAGCTGATGAGACTCAGGACCAATGGTCATATTTGGCAGAAGATGAACTTGCCGCACTAGATAAATAACTTGTTCATGTAAATAATTGATAGGAGTTTATTTCTATTATTTTAGTTATTGGTGTTAGAATTAACATTACATTGTTCATAGTTATGGTTTTGGTTAAATCAGTGTTTAATATTCCAATTAGATAAAGTCCCAAATGGGTGGACATAATTTGATCTTGAAGTTTTCTTTTGTGATTGTGGATGTGATGGAATGAGTATCAGAAAAAGACAAGTAATTGTAGTGATGAATGGGTGTGAATGTGGTGAGAACATAAAATGCATTAAATTACACCTTTTGGTAATTGTTTGATGTTTGGATTTATGTACACTTGGTCTACTTGTCATGGATCGTAACTCAGGTCGGAGGGTGTACACTCTGTATCTGAAGTGTGAGGCATGACAGCCTGTGTCTAAGGTTGGGTACTTGTATAACGAGTCGATTTTGCACACGGGGGCATTGTATCACATGTGTCCGCATCGGAGTTGGTTCGCTACGTACAATGAGTATGATGGTGACCTGATTCTTATGGAAAATGAACATGCCTATAAGATGATTGGGATTGGTTTGGCATGCATCAAAATGTTTGATGAGATAAAGTCTACTCTGATCAATGTGAGGCATGTTCCAGACCTAAAGAAGAATCCGATATTTTTAAGAGCTCTTGAGGTACTCGGATACAAATTTGCCGGGTATGGTATCCTAAAAGTTTCAAAAGGAAAATTCATTGTTATGAAGGCACAGAGAAGCGAAAACCTTTACAGGTTGCTCAGGAGCATGATATCAGGTGGAACTATAGAGTTTGTAGCGGAATCCACTATGCACGTGCGTAACATATGCGCCTAGGCCACATAAGTGAGCATTATATGAAGGTACTACTCGATCGTGGTTTAACTCTTGCATTTTAAAATTTTGATTTAGATATATGTGAGCATTGCATTACAGTAAACAATTAAGATTTTCATTTAAAATTGATAAGTTTATTAGTAAATAACAATTTAATTATGTGCATTCTGATGTATGGGGATCGTCACCCATTGTTTCTAAATGATGGTCGCCATTCTATATAACATTCATTGATGACTACACTAAAAAGTTGTGGGTTTATTTCATGAAAAATAAATCTGATGTGTTGGCCACTTACAAGTTGTGGAAGGTTATAGTTGAAAAATAGTCAAGGCGAAAACTAAAATTTCTAGGACCAATAACGGCGGAGAGTTTACTTTTAAAGAATTTAATCAATTTATTAAGAATGATGGGATCGTGAGGTATAATACAGTTAGGCATATATCAGAGAAAAATGATGTGGCGGAGCGTATGAATTTGACCCTTTTAGAAAAGGTTTGGAGTATGCTAAGTAACATTGGGTTAGGTAATGAGAGATGGGCTAAGGCCATTAACACAACTTTCTATTTAGTGAATTGTTCCCCATCTACACTGATTGATTACAAAATTCTATAAGATGTATAGAGTGGTCAGGAAGTTCACTACTTGGGACTGTAGATTTTTTATTGTGATGCTTACACTCATGTACCGTCAGTTAAGAGAGATAAATTAAACTAAATGGCTAAAAAGTATACCTTTATTAGCTATGGTTATGGAGTGAAAGGGTAGAAACTATACGACCGGGTTTCGTGTAAAATCATACTTAGTTGTGATGTCAAATTCAATGAAGGTTCATTGCATTGAAAGGATGACCACAGGAAAATTGAAAATTCAAATGTTGATGTGAAAACAAATAGATGTGAAATAGTCAAGGAAGTTGAGTCACAAGAAGAGGTACACGAAGAGGTAAAGCCACCACCTATCAGGAGAAATCTAAAGAGAAATTGCATGTTACCGTTGAGATACTCGGGTGACTCAAATATTGTGTTTGCCCTCATTACGGATGAGAATAATCCTTCTACCTTCCAAGAAGCATTAGATGACCGAGATGCTGGGAAGTAGATGATAGTGATGTACGATGAGATGGATTCTTTTTATAAGAATAAATTATGGGAGGTGGTGGACCTACTTGTAGGAAGGAAAGTGATTGGTGTAAGTATATTTTTCGCAATAAACTAGATAGGTATACGAAAAGACTGGTTACGAAAGGTTATGCTTAGAAAGAATGCATCGAATTCAGTTAGATATCGACGCCGTGGTCAAGAAACTATCTATCAGATTTATATTGGTGTTGGTTGTCTAATATAATATGAAATTAGAATAGTTAGATGTGAAGACAATTTTTCTACACAGGAAACTAAAAGAGAAAATCTATATGAAGCAACTTGAAGGGTTCAAGGTGCGGGGAGCAGAGAATAAGATTTCTAGGTTAAATAGGTTGTTATACGGCCTGAAACAGTCGCCTATGTAATCATACAAAAAACTTACTTATTTCATATTGAGCAAGCGGTTTATAGGAAGTGAGTTCGATCATTGTGTGTACTTCATATTACTGAGTGATGGAAAATTCATCATTCTGGTATTGTACGTTGATGTTATGTTTATCATCAACCATAACATGTCTGAAATGAACATATTAGAGGCTAAGGTATTCAAGACATTCGAGATGAAAGACCTAGAGGTTTCGAAAAGGATTCTTGTCATCGACTTAAACAGAGACAAGAAAATGAGCAGGCTATGATTATCTCAGGAGGAGTATCTTGAGCTGGTTTTAATCAAGTTCAGACTTGATAAATCTAAACCGGTTAGCACACCCCACACTACTAACTTTCGGCTTTCTTCAGTGCAATGCCCTACGTCAGATGAAGAAAAAAATATGTCTCATGTGCCCTATTTGAATGCAATTGGAAGTCTTATGTACGCCATGGCCTATACTAACTAGATTTTAACATGCGGTGGATGTTGTAAGCAAATACATGTCAAACCCTAGCAAATGACACTAGGAGGTAGTGAAATGGGTACTTTGTTACATACGAGGTACAATGGAATACGTCTTAACATTCGAAAAATTTGAGAAGAAACTAGTAGGCTATGTGGATGTGAATTATGTTAGAAATGTGAGCAGTAGAAGGTCAAATTCTAGTTATTTATTTATGTTAGCGGGTGGAATGATCAATTAGATGTCAAAGCTTAAATTTGTACTTATTCTTTCTACAATCAAAACAGAATATATGATAGTGACAAAGCATTCAAGGAAGTGGTTTGGTTGAACGGAATGATGAATGAGTTGGGGCTTTATCATGAAGAAATGTATGTGCATTGTGATAATGAAAGCATGATTAATTTGCCAAAGAACTCAGTGTATCACTCTCGGACTAAACACATTAATGTGCGTCATCATTTTATCCGGTTGATGTTTGAGGAAGGCGGTGTTACTCTTGAGAAGAATCACACTAGTGAAACTCTAGCGCACATGCTTACGAAAGTAGTTCCTACAGAGAAGTTCAGGTTTTGCTCGACTTATCTGGGCTTAGCAAAGGATGAATGAAGACGGAGTGATCACATGAATTGGTGATGCAGTTGTGAAGAAATTTAGAGATGGTGATAGCGGCTTGGAATAGTACAGATGCATGATTGAAGCCACGATGGAGATTATTGATATAGTGCCTTCAATATGATGCAGTAATAGGGATTTCAATCGATCGATAGCATCTTCAATAGGATTAAGAAAATTTTGAATTTTCCAATTTGGTCTCTAGATAGTTTTGGACCTGTTCGATTGATCGAACATCAGGGCTTGATCGATCAAGACAATTCAAAAAAAATAGTTTGCTATGTGGACCCTTTTAGACATGTTCGATTCAATTGAATATGAGTCATCGATCAATTAAAGGTCATCGATTAGAGTCGATCAATTGACAATTTCGATTGACAGTTCGTACAACTTTTACCTAAGTGCACGGTTTTATTTCTAATTATGTACAAGGGTTATATGGACTTGTTAATATGGGATTATAGATAATCATGTTGTACCAGAGAAAGCTAGGGTTTTGAAATGGAATTCGCTCGTAAAAGTGAGGGTTTCGAATTTGTATGTTGTCCATCTTTTGTAACTTTATGTTCATAGTGGATTTGTTGTTGCTTGGTGCCGTGGTTTTTTTCCTCAAGAGTTTTTATATGTAAAATCTTTATGTTCTCCATGATTGCTTAAAATTTTTATTTCTTTGTTGTGTGTTTGATTCATTCTAAGATTACTTTCACACATAATGTATAATGGCTACGCACAACATGGTCCACCTAATTTTGGATCTGCCTCATTTTTCGAGATCATGCCCTAAAATGATATGGAAAATAGAGGAACGGCTTAGCTAAAACAAATACAACATGGTGGGTCACTGAGCTTTGCCACGTATACATAGAACAAACAATTGATTATGTGTTCTACTCTACATAATCCGAATCCTATGGTTGTTACAAAATATTGATTTTATAAATATATATTTTAAAATAAAAATAATAATATAATATATAAAAAAGGTTTGAAAAATACTTTTTTGTGGGTTTTTAAGAATAGTCTCACATGGGAAAGGGAAGAGAAGATTTTGTGGTTTAAATGAAAACAGTGGAGTATTATAATATTTGCTTACCTAGTCCAAGGACTATGGACCTTGCGTGTTCCAGTGCTACGCACTGGAACGCTTACGCACGGGCACGGGCACGGTGCGAGGGCGTAGGCATGTGAGGCAGTGTGGTTGTAGAGGCGATAGTGGCGCACTTTCGCGAGACGTGTGTGACTAAGTGGTTAAGGCGGATGGCTGGCTGAAGGGGAGACTAGAGGACTGAATAAGAGTCCTCCAGTATATATAGAGAGCTGAAATAGAGCTGTTGTGGCAGATCTGTAACAGCTGTGCCATTAGTGAAGGGTCCAGCTATAACTACTGCATGGCTAGCCCAACAGCTAGAAAACGGCTAGCTACTGTCTCACAACAGTCAGCATGCAGCAGCTTAATGGCCCATGCACAACAGTCAGAAAACGGCCATAAAACGGCTAGTTTTCTCCAACAGCCAGAAAACGGTCATGTGATTTATTTCCCTGGACTATAACTCCCAGCCACCATAGCTTATAAAAGGAGGGTCTTGATGGGTTTTCAAACTATCTCTCAACTCACTCCAGCAAACCCATACAAACTGAGACAACTTTCTACTCTTCTCCTATAATCCAACAAGACAGCAAGGGTTGAACCCTTTGCTTGAAGAACAGACCAACGGTGTGGTCTAGAACAATTTAACTGAACTAGTGGTTGAAGAACTGACCAGTGCAGTGGTCTAGATCAAATACTCTTCTCTCTCTCTCTCTCTCTCTCTCTCTCTCTCTCTCTTTGGGATTTTTCTTTTGTATTTCTGCCAGATTGTATAACCGAGTTCCATTTAGTGGGCCTTCGTGTTTGCTGAACGCAGACCCACACCAGGCTCATCGTATCCTAAAAGTAGTTTACCTGTAACCTATCAGCATACTCAATTCACTTGAATAGGGGCAAATAACGCTTTAAGGACAGCGTCCCAGACGTGCTTCAGTCTGTCCTTATTTAAGCTAATTTTATTTTCGATTTCCACATTATACAGAAATAATATAAATTTGTATAATTACCAACAGTGGCTCCGAGTTAAAAAAAAAAAAAAAAAACCACGTGCAAAAATCAGGCCAGTATACTCGTTTGTGAGCCATCCCTGCAATATAACAATTGAAATGTTGTAAGGACTTGCTTTATAAAAGTGTCACGCCTGATTTGGGACTTTGCTATCTTTTTCGCAACAAATCATCTTCGGTAATAATGACCACCTTATGTGTGTCTCAGATGTCACACACTTGCCAGGACGGCTTGTGTGATTCTCACAAATGTCCGGCTACCAACAGTCAAAGAGGATTGCAGAATACGTACAAAGATGTTGAGCTTCCCCTGGAAGAGAGTGGCCACCTCCTCCATCAGCTTCTCACGTGCCTCTCGCACGGAAACATCGCAAACAGAGCCACTCACGTTGAAACCCGATTCTCTCCATTCGTGCAAGCATTGCTGGAGCTCGGCTTCGTTGCGAGCACACGTGTGTACAGAAGCCCCGAACGCAGAAAGCTCCTCCACTGTGGCATGCCTGAATGAATACGTAGCAGGACGTGAGAATTTATTTATTTTCTATATAAAAGAGGCTAAAAAGAGAAAGCTTATGGGGACACACGTGTAATGAATCTAGACTGTTCATCTATTGTTCCCAGAAATAGATAGGCCATAGAATAAACTTGCACCGATCAGATGTTCACAACCATGTATTGTATGTCAAATAAAAACGGATTTGAAACCAGCCAATGGCTGGTGGTCGGTGCTCTGTGGCCCCATAATGATGTATGTGTTTCATCCATGCCGTCCATCTATTTTTCTAGATCATTTTATTATATGAAACCAAAAATGATTTATATCCCAATCTCAAGTGGACCACATTAAAGGAAACATTTTTTGAATGAATGTCAATCATTAAAAACCTTTTGGGGCCATAAAAGTTTTGGATCAAACTGATCTTTGTTTTTTCCGTTCATCTAGGTCTCTATGACCTACTAAACAGATTGTATGTCAAATAAACAATACAGTAGGCCTAAGTAGGATTTTAATGATGTATATCCAATCACTATTTTTTCCTCTGGTGTTGTCCAGCTGAGATCTATATCTAATTTTTTGAAAAAAGCCCCAAAATGATACGTAAAAATGGATGAACGGCATGGATGAAACACATACATTATGGTGGGTGTCACAGAGCACCGGCCATCAGCCACCGGGCTGGAGGCAGGGGGAGTGGCCAATCCGTTTCCGTGAACCCCTCGGTTACATAGGTACTCGTGATTGTACTGGATCCTCTTCAAAACTGGAGGTTTCACAGCTTGGCAAGATCATGATCATGAGGGAAGTGGATTGGTTCGGTACCTCACACCAGCTATATAGCTGTTGTATTGACATCAGCAAGTTCCGTGGGGCCTGATCATGAGGTATGTGTTATATTCAAACCGTCCATCCATTTGGAGAGCTTGTCTTAAGGCTTGATATGAAAAATAAAACAGATCTAGCTATCAAGTGGACCACACAAAAAAAAACTAGTGGGGGATTAAACATCTACCATTGAAACCCTTTTTGGGGTCACAGAAGTTTTGGATCAATATGAAATTTGTTTTTCCTCTTCATTCAGGTCGTTGTGATCTTACGGACAGATTGGATGTAAAATAAGTATTACGGTGGGCGCCCTAAAAATTTTTTAACGGTGAAAATCATTATCTCCACTGCTATTTATGGTGTGGTCCACATGATCTTTGGATATGATTCATTTTTTGGATAATGCTTTAAAATGATCTCTAAAAATAGATAAACGGTGTAGATATAATAAATACATCACTGTAGGGCCATGTAACTTTGATATCCTTTGAACCGTTCGTACAACTCAGACCTCGAGGAGCTTCAGTGCTCGTCTTCGAGCGACACGTACCTACAGCAGCTATATAGCAGGTGTGTGGTACCCCAGCCAAATCCTCTTACATTAGAAGGGCCAAAGTCACAAAAGTCCACTCATTAGGTGGGGCGCAGTGTACGGAACGAATGTATGGCTAAAAAATCATGATGTAGCTGTCAATTTGTACTGTGCCCCACCTGATGGGTGGCCCGGCCTATTTTGGGCGGTTGGGCCCAGCTTTTGGATGCCCCTAATCTTCCACACGTGTATAACCTTAAATCAAAAGGATGCGCGGTGGTCTCAGATTGAAGTGTGAAACGAAACGCACGTGTAGAAACCCATCTACAGCAATCAGACGATCATAGCCATATAAATAGCACAACGTCCACGAAGCATGGACCAAATTTCGCACTGATCACATGGTCCTCAATTCTGTTCAATGGACAGCGTATAAAAACCGTCCAATTCGTTGGAAATGTTGAAGGTGTAGTCAGTGTAATTTTTGGACTATGCCCCATCGATTGTGGTGCCAATGATCTGGACGGTCTAGATTGAAGAAATTGTATGGATCGCAAGTGTGGATATGCACACATGATCTAAACTACACTGGTAGAGCACAAAATAATTGTAAAGGAACTAAAGAAAAGGAAGGGACCCGATTCCTTTGGTTCCACCGGTGACGAGAGCAGTCATTCCTTGGAGAGACCATCGCTTCTTTGCTTCTTCGTCCATCTCTCTCACAATGACACGTCTTCTTTCTCATCTCCCTCTATATTTAAAGAAGTTCTTGGCTATAGTAGATACACTCGTATTGTTTTCTCTACTCCTCTTTTGCATGTTCATGTCCATTCATGATGTGGCTGGATGGTAAGATGATCTGGACCGTCCATTATTATGGCCTCATGGGTCATGTGGCTGACGGGAAGCTACAAGAATACAAAAAGAATATCTATTGAGGCTACTTTAAGCTCCTCTCGATTGAATGCGAGTAGTGGATCGTCTTTGTCCACAATCGCATGCTTGGAAGCTGTTCGTACGAAGGAAAGGCTTGCTTGATCCCGTCCATGTGATATAATCATCAGAAAGACGGTTGGGACCTTGACTCCACGTGGCTTGTCCATCTTGTGGGGCCCATCAATGGGACCCACATGTTGATTGGTACAGATTATATTTTTGGGAAGAAATACAAGGTCGCGCCAACCTGATGGATAGGTTAGATCTGGCACGCACCTTGCGAGGTGCTCTTAGCGAAGTTCGGGTACATTTTTATTCACTGTCCAACTGAATGCCACTGGACAGATGGCTAGGGATGTTCAATTTATGTTTATCTTTAAACTTATTTGATCCACTGTAACGAAAACTAGACGGACGTTCCGGATTGAAACCTCACCCTGCCTCCTTTTGCTTTGTAGGCGTGTCTACCATATTTCGGTTCTGTCATCTTTATATTTTTTACAATTTTTAGGGTTCATATAAAATAAAATAAAATAAAATAAAATAATTAAAATAAAAATAAAAAAACCAATCAAGAAAAGACATGTTATTGCATATAAGATATAACCTACTGTAAATTTTTCAAATATATTTGGAGTATTTTCCATAAATTATAGCCGGCACTAATTAAGATACTCATCATCTAATTACAGAGCATGGTTGAGAAGTGCAAGTGGTGAAAAGTGGTCAAGTGTAAAGATCAATTAGAGGGACACCGTCAAGAAGAGAAAGAAGTATTGAAAGACCGGCATGGTACACATCAGATATCATGACAGTTGAAAAAAATAAAATAAAATAAACACTTGGAAAAAAGTGGCAATGAAGATTTATAAATAATAAGAAGCTCAGAAAAGCAAAACTTCTTATATCAATTTAATAAACTAATCAAATTTAGCTATCAATTTATCTTTTCTCATTGTAGCTTAGCTCTATCCTAAGTGTAATGATAATCTAAGTAATAATAATTCTTAGTTGTAATCGTTAGTTGTAAAATAAGTTTGTACTCATATGCTAGATTGTTTTCATTTTTATTATATTCAGTTCTTTTGGAAAGAGTTTTTCCCGTTGTTCTTTATGATTGATTGTAAGTATCCTTTTTTGTCTAATTGTCGAGTAGTAAAGTCATTCCGTATGAGAGTCAAAACACAACCCATTTTCGAAGGACAAATCTCACCCTTTGACTTTTATGATCACCTTATTATAATCTTGTCAGTGGCTAGGTATACGTTCGATCTTTTTAGGTCTCAGTCATATATAATCGCACTTGATGTATTTGTCTATTTCAATACTTGACGTCAAGTTGTTCGGTTTGAATCAAGCTGCACAATCAATACTGACATGCCGATATGCACCGTACATTACCATTGGCAAATTGGAATCCAACCAATCATCTCCTCACAAAGTTGCTATAACTGTTGAATATATTAGCCCACGAGAAAGATGGCTTGTATGCCAAAATTATCCAACATAAGTTCCTAACCCTTGATTTAGGGAGTAACAAGTAGACGGTTACAGAAGAAAACAGCAATAACCCACGTCAAACCATAAAGAAGGCCAAATTTTTTTATTCTGCTCGTCTAATCTAGGAAATCTTTAGTGGACCAAGCATCCATTATGATTCTCTTTAAATCAACAGTCCGGATCACTGAACGATGGGCAAAATCTTTAGTGGACAAAGCATCGATTATGATTCTCTTTAAATCAACGGTCTGGATCACTGAATGATGGGCAACAAGTAGGAGTAAATGCTAGCCTCGCATAGGTATTATCAGGGCCGGCATACGGTACATGCCTGTCGTTAAACTGAGAGCGGATCAGGTGAGACAACACCCGGCCCCACCCAAGTCGATGTGGCCCTTACAGTGGGGTTATCGTGGGGCCCACCTTGATGCATGTATTATGCATCCATGCACTCCATACATTTTTCCAGATCATTTTATGATATCATCTTTAAAATGAAATCTATTCAATTATCATGTGGACCACATCATTGGAAACAGTGTTGATTGACCATTAATGGGCCAAAAAACTTCTGGATCAGGCTGATATTTGTTTTTTACTTCATCCAGGCATATGTGACCTTATCAACAGATTGGATGGTAAATAAACACTATGGAGAAATTAAGGTACACCCTAAGAAGTTTTTAATGGTTGGATGGTCAATCACCACCGTTTCTAATGGTATGGTCCAACTGATAGTTGGATCTGCTAAATTTTTAGGGTATGTCCTAAAATGATACGGAAAAACGGATGGACGGCATAGATACATAATACATACATCAAGGTGGACCCACGATAAGGGCCTCACCGTCTTGGGTGAGGCCGGGGTCTCACCCAATCCACTCTCCGTTAAACTCTTTAGCTTGTCCTTTCTATCTTGCCACGAAATATATAATCGAGGGAAAGGTCTCAATCCAACCGATCGAGGAGAGGTTTCCATCCATCCAGTGAATAACTTACAGCCTAAATGTTCATATAACATCCAGCCTTCAAAATGGTTTTTCCCATCAGTGAGGAACACCTTCGGAAAAATCAGCAATATCCACTGATTGATTAAACCATACTTTTATTTTTCTATTTATAAGTGGGCAGACAATGTTTTCTATTGCGTGGTCCACCTAGTAAGTAGATGAGTCTGATTTTGATTAAAATGTAATCCAAGTGAAGGGGCCAACCTGTTGGATAGGTTGGATATAGCACACACTTAAGAGGCCTAGAAGTTAACCTGCTGGCTGATCGTTACTTGTGCTCCAACCCGTTGGACGTCAGACCTCATGATTAAAAATTTAAGATTTGTCCACGTATCCTGGCTGCCTATTCCTTTCGTTTTTTTCTACCAGGATGGGTATTGGGTAACCACCCGCCGGTCTTGTTTCTTTCTTCAGAAGGCGTTTGGCTGAATACACCCCAACACAACAACGCCCTTTGTACTTCCGTCATCGTTCGATGGTCTAAATAGTTGATATGATCCACAACATCAATCAGAGATGGGTAAAAAAAAGATAATTAAACTGATAGAAAGAGAGCTTCAAGCAACGCAGCTTTTAAATCGCATTTATAAACCCTAGGGCCCTTCGCCTCTCTTGTTTATTATTGAGTCTTGATTGATAAATAATGTTAGGAGCGAGAGACAGTAACCGTTGTTTTTTTCTTTTTTTTTTTTAATTTTAAAATTATTATTGAATATGCTCATCCAGAGACTTCGCTTAAAAGTTTGTGTCCTCTGCCATTGCCAATTGATCACTTTTACGACTGACCCCGGATCTTTGATGAACTCTACTTTTTTTTTTTTAATGAGAAAAAGTAGAGAGAGAACACCCATTTATGATTATATCCGACACGATCAGGAAAAAGAAGGACCAAGAATGTCATATATCTCATGAGATAGATCAATTCCTGATAAAGTCAGAATTGCCTCAACAAAAATGGATGGAGTTGGACTTAAAAAAGTTATTCAGGTTCCTTATCGATTAAGAATAAGCGGCAACATCAAGATGAATGAGTTAGTTTCCTTTCTCCTCTGGATAAGGAGAACTTTCATAGAGTTTTCCTTGTCATTATTGTGGTTTTAGGTAAGGACCTCTTGTATATCATTAGAGCAGTTGGAAGCAACTCCTCGTATGCGTTGCAAGTCCTTCTGTACTCATTTCTCTACAGCAAGGATGAAGTTCATTCCATGGGCCCCAGATACGATTCCTACTCCTGCTCGAGCAGCACACCCGCTAAGCTCTCGAGCAGAAAAGTGCTACTTCTTACTCGAGTGATCGTGCAGGCCTGTCTACACCAGTAGATAAACATCCGTGGGTTTTTATCGAGAAATCATATATTTTTGAGTTTTCTCCGTTGGTTATTGGTCGAGCCACTAGAATGGAATGAAATAGGAATCTCTTGAGATCTTTCCTCCGCATACTCGTAACATGGTTTCCCTCAATAGAAGACTTCTTCCAAATGGCATCATTGTCCTATTTTTTCCTCGATCTTAAATTCAAAGAAGACTGGTTCCTCCTACTTCTCCTTTAGGATATATGATTGTCATTGAAAATATAAGATATATAGTATTGTTATTGATCAATTTGTTCTTGGTCACATGTGGTGTATGCGGACATGCTAGAATTGACTATGCGGCTCGATTCCAACTGACCAATTTGACCCCAAGCACTAATATAGGCAGACACGTCGATTGTGACTGTATATGACTGAGATCTGAGGAAATTGGTCACTTATTCAACCACCTGCAAATTGTAACAAAGTGATCACGTGATAGTCGAAGGGTAGGATTCTTCTTCCAAATATGGGTTTAATTAACTCTGCCTTCCATAAAAAAGAAAATTTCTACTACTCGACAATTATCAATAAACTATTATTATTATTTTTTTTAAAGGAATACTTACAATCGATCGAGGCATAACTACGAAAAACCTGTCTCAATGAAGAACTACTTTGTATTGAGAATGAATATAATCTAGTGTAGAAGCGTAAAATGGGATTATAGCTACTCCTAAGAAAGAGATAAGCTATATATGATAAGAAAATATAAATTGAAAGGTAATTAAAAGATAATTTGATTGATTTGGTAGATTGGTATAAGACGTCTTGTTCTGTTAATGTCCTCTATTATTTATAAACTCTCCTGAGAGATGAGAATCATCTAGATGATCCATTTTGTTACTCAATGATCATAGTGACTCTTCAACATCCCTCTTTAATTACTTGAACGTTTCTTCTTCCTGAACTAACTTTCACACTTGAGCTTCTTGACCACGCCCTATCATTAGATGATGTAGATTGCCAACTCAGCGCCAACTAGTCTTCCATAAAAAGTGTTCCAAATATCTCCATGGATCTTTCACATGCTATTTCTCTTCTATGCAATGACACGTGTCTTTTTCTTATGGGTCATTCTCAGAACGGTTAGAAATAAGGTAAAACATTGCCCCCCGCATCACTTCGCCTTTGAGTAAAAGATGAGAGTGACGTTGATGCATTGTCCGATGTATTAAATGCATTCGTCCTTCATTCCACGTGTCAATTCCTTATTGAATTTGCTTGGCCAACATGGAAATTAAATGGTAGTGTTGTTCTACTTTTATGGTCATCAATGCACCATGTCGCCTGCAATCGTATCATATAAGTAATAATTACGCTTTCATTAATGCGCTCAATTATGATCAATACATATATGTCGCTATTCAAAATCAGTTACAATCCCCTGTAAGATGTTCGTCAGTGCGCCACGTCACCTGTAATCATATCATACGAGGAGTAATAATTACCATTTCATTAATGTGCTCAATTCTGACCGATACATATATAGCATTATTTGAAATCAATTGCAATCCCATGATGAGGAACACTTCTTCGATCTTCCTGAGAGGACTAGGCAAGCATATTCAGTTTTCCTCTTTAATCAACGCAAACCTCAGAATATTATTGATGACTAGGAGCATATGGCATTCATATTAACATGGATTTGTCATTTCCTGCTCTATGTGAACGCAATTTAGATTACTAAGGAGTATGTTTACTTGGCTGAGGCATTGTCTAGAGGTCGCAGCTAGCCCTAGCTCCCTTCATACTCAGCCTTTTGTACCGTGGCAAGTTCGATGCAACTACCAACAATTTTTACCATAGTGAAGGGTCTCTCTGGCTTCTCTAAGTGTGGTTGTACGAGTATTTTCGTTCCGCCCTTATGAATCCTATCCTGCCTTCAATTGCTTTCACTTCTTTCGGCCACCATGAAAAGGCCGAGCTAAGAGTATTAGAGGGGGTGGAGGGGACAGATATAAATAAAGAAAGCACTAAACAATCCCATAAAGCAGAAATGAATAACAACCTCAAATGTACAAGTATTGGGAGGGTTGATACAAATGTTGTTCTAAGGACAACCTTACACCAAAAACCAATGGCTTATGGTAGGACAACCGGATTTCTAGAAAGGTTTGTGTATTAAAATCTCAAACTGAAACAGAGGAATAAAGAATAAAAATAGCAAAGAAAATTAATTAAGCTATTACAACATTCCCACACTTGCATAAAAGGATTACAACATTCTCTACAAAGGCTTAAAAAAAAATTACAACATTCACACAAAGCCACAATCAATCATCCACCAAAAGACCAGAAATTATCGTAGTTCGCTTGTGTGTACACCAACTGTTTAGAAAAACAACCACACAACTACTCCACTCCCAATATTCTCACACAATGGATATTGGCGTTCACTACGAAATAGGTTTTTCAAGGTTCACCTAAAACCTTCACAATTGTGTCTTTCAAGTGGGTTTACACAATTCGAAAACTCCACACTCTGAGTTTTCTGGATCACCTCAGATAAACCAAAAAGAAAGAGAGATTTTTTCCTGGCACAACCTCAAAAACCATAAAAGAAATTTACAAAAATGTAAATATACTTATCTGTATTTTCTCCTTTAATGAAGCCTAGTAGAACCGATTGGAAATAGATGTTCAACGTAGATGTTCAATGTCTACACTCACTTATGAAAAAGTTCTAAGTTCTAAATGAGTTTTAGATTAAATCAACTTGGGCTTGCTTGATTTGATTTTGATTCCAAGAAAGGGGAAAACTTAAATCTCTTCTTCAAATAAGATTGGAATATAGAACTCAAAATCAAATGTAAAAAATCTAAATTACAGAGAATATTAAATGAGCACTAAATAGCGTAAGAATATCATAAACTTATCTCTCAGAGTAGTGTCTTGATTTTGCTTGAATTCAATGAAAAACTCTGAAAATCGTGCTCTATTTATAAGTGCAGAAATTGTTCACTCAACTGGGCCAAAGGTCAGCTCAATTGGTCAAAGGACCAACAAAAATTCAAAAATTCGGGTGCGATAAACAAGACCGTTTCACGACTGGTCAGTAGCTGGTATGACCAGTCGAGTGGCCTGCATGACCGGTCGAGTCCTGCTCTTGATTAGTCGAGCGGGACCCAATTTGGTTACTGGACTTTGAATCGAGCCTACTCAACTAGTCGAGCACTATTCACTCGACTGGTCGAGTAGTCTCCAAGACTGGTCGAGGGTGTAACAAAAAATTCTAAAAATTAGTAACAACCTTTGAACTGGTCGAGAAAATTCTTGGACTAGTTGAACCAGTATTAGGACTAGTCAAACATATAGGCTAAGACTAGTCGATAAAAAGTATATAAAATTATATAATGACCCAATTTAAGTATACAATCAATATGACCTAATCTATGGTCAATCTAGGGTCATTCATACCTTATAAGTGATATTTGAACATTAAATTATCATTCGCTTCGGTTGATAATTGATCTTGAAGTACATAAAGCTTGATATCTTGAAGTACTTTGAAGCTTTGAACTTGAAGTACTTTGAAGCTTGAACTTGAAGTACTTTGAAACTTGTATTTCACCTTGAGATTTGAGTAAAGCACATTCTCTTAACATAGTTGAAGTTTGAAATCTTGATTTATCATATGATGTTGTACTTGAAGTTCTTGATGTAAAGACCTTCGTTCTTGTACTTGATTTGCTTGATCTTGAATAGGAAGATGAGTTACACAAGATACAGATTTTAAGAGGTTTTGGCACAACAAAATTTGACAATCACATGAGCTAGATAGAATAACATTTACAATCTCCCCTTTGTCAAATTCATGATAAAAATAAATAAATAAAAATATCATACATGCACAACAACGAATCATGCACTAGTTACAAACTGGTCAAATCAATACTCATCAATACTCCCCCTTAATACCATACTTCATAGAATCTAAGAGGAGAATAAGCAAAAATTGCTACTACCTATCAGTTCCACATTCATTCTCCACACACACACACACACACACACACACACACACACATATAAGAAATAGGCATATCAGAACAAATTCTCCCCCTTTGTCACAATATGACAAAGGAAAGAAAATAAAAATAATAAAGGAAATACAAGAGTAATGAGAGAGGTTAAGATAACATAGAGACAAAATAATCATTAAAAACATGTCTAATCTCTAGAAGTTCAAGTATTAAAAGTTATTACATAACAGATACTGAAAATTAATCTGAACCAAAAGAAGGAGCAGGTATGGTAGGATCAATTTGATGAAGTCCCTTATTAATGGGCCTAAGATATTTGCGCATATATTTAAATTACATTTTTTAGGACACATGCATACCTTCAACCTTCTCCTCAAGTGAGCACAAACACGCATCATAATCAGATGATTGATAATCAGGATCATCAGCAGAATCGGATTCAATTTCATCAAAGAGGTCATCCATACTGACATCATCTGGAGGTAAATCACCTACCTCTTCATTTGCTTCCGCAGCTTCACTAGCACCCACATTAACTTGGCCTGGGGCCAACTTCGAATTCATCTTGTTAATGTTAGAGTTGTTAAAGGGTAGATGATGAATGAGAGCTTCTTCAATAGGCATAACCACTAAACTATGGGTGACTAAAATAGTCATAAGATAAGCAAAGGGTATATCACTGTGACCTAGATGGAGACGGAACTGAATCATGATATAACAAATGAGAGAAGAAAGATACAAATGGACTCCAGAAATGATAGAATGAAAAATATGAACCATGAATGTAGTAAGCTCGATTTTTTACTAGATCGAGGATAGACATTTGAAATAAAAATCCTATGAAGAATTCTGTATCTGGGTAATATAAACTTGAAAGTGTGCGCATTCCCAATACTCCATTCCACATCCATATTACATAAATATCTAGTGAGCATTCACTTCTCAGTTTCAGAAGGTTTTGCTATAAGAGAACTGATGGGAATACCATCATCATTGACAGGTATATCCATTAACCCAGAAATAAGATGATGGTCCACATCAACTGGACCTTCTCTGGCCGTAATTTTAAATGTCAAATTCTCAGAAGAGAAGTCACTAATGCAAGCATACATAGCCTACGCAATAGAGTGGTATGACGGTCCAGCCCAATGTAATATGTGAAAAGGCCAAGCTATATGTCCTAGAGGGGGGGGGGGGGGGGTTTGAATAGGACTATGCCAAATTAAACTTTTAATAGCAAAAACTAAAGAATATGATAGCCAATAAAAGAAATGAAATAAATCACAATATAAAAATGTAAAGCAACCTCAAATTCAAGTCTTGAGAGGCTAATACAAATGTTGTTCTAAGGACAACCTTGCACCATAAAAACCAAGGGTTTATGGCAGGACAACCTTACTAGAACGATAAGTATCGATATCCCAAACTAAAGAGGAATAATGAAGGGAAATAGCAGAAAGTAAAGTCTAAACTATTACAACATTCCCACAATGCTTGAAATGTAAATATTACAACATTCACATCCACACGTACATCCCACAATTCTGAATGATAAAAGATAGGAAATATTAAATGAACATTCAAACCACAAGACAAAGAATTATAATGGTTCGCCTGTGTGTACACCAACTGTTAAACAACAGTCACATAGCTACTCCACTCCTAATATCCTCACACAGGGGATATCAATGTTCACTATCAAAATAGGTTTCATAGGTTCACCTAAAACCTTCACAATTGTGTCTTTTATATAGGCTTACACAATTCAAAGACCTTACTTTTTGAGTTTTCTGACCCTCCTCAGATAACCGACACAATGAGATTTTTCTGGCTTAACCTCAAATAAAACCAAAATAATTGAATTTACAATAAATGTAAAATACCTGAATTTCTCCTTTTGTTGTAGCCCGGAAGAACCAATAGGAATAGAAGTTTGAATGTGAAGTTCAATGTCCAATACTTACTTTGATATGATTCTAAGTTCTAATTAATTTTAAATTAAACCAGTTGGGCTAGCTATATTTGATTTTGATTCCAAGAAGAAGGAATACAATAATTCCTCTTTTCAAATTAGAATAGAATATAGAAACAAAATCAAATTAAATAAGCTAACAAAAGAGAATATTAAATAAGCATAATGTAGCTTAAAAATAAACACAAACTTATCTCAGAGTGATGCCTTGATTTTACTTGAATTGAGTTATCAATCTCTGAAATTCGTTGTTTATTTATAGATGCAAAAATCAAGCTTACGACTGGTCCTAAGTACTCCACAACTGGTCGTAGATGAAACGGATTTTTGAACTTTCAAGTGAGATTGAAACAGATGGTTACACGACCGGTCGTAGGACCTTTACAACTGGTCATAGAAAACCCATAACTGGTCATAGGATTCAAGGATTCGTTGCTGTAGTTTGAATCGAAGAACTAGGACTAGTCGGAGGACTAGTCGACACTGTTCACACGACCGGTCGAATAGAGTCCAGGACTGGTCATAGATGAATAGAAAATTTTGAACAATTACAACAAACTTAGGACTGGTCCTGGATTTTCTGGGACTGGTCGAACCAGTGCTAGGACTAGTCGAACAAGGTTCAGGACTAGTCTTAGAACAGACTAAATACTTATAAAGTGATTCAATATGAATTATGTATTCAAAATGACCTACCCTAAGGTCAATCTAAGGTCTATCATACTTGAGACATGAAGTATAAACATTGAAACTTCATTCAATCAGATGAAGGTTGACCTTTAAACCTTATGAGGCTTGAGATCTCTACTTGATGTAGCTTGATCTTGAGATCTTTTACAGCTTGGATTTATCTTCTTAGAATGTACTTCATTTTTTAACATCATCTTTAGACTTGAACAAGCGCTCTTCTGATTGACGTAGTTATGAACATTGAAGCCTATAGAAGAGGATCAAGTACATGACCTTGCATTTCTTGAAGTAGATCACTGTACTTGACTTAAAGCATTGATGCAGTGTCTTGAACATCCATACAACAACAAACTACACAAGACACATATAGAGGTTTTAGCACTACAAAATTTGACAACCAAAGGAGCATGAGACCATAATACTTACAATCTCCCCCTTTGTTAAATTTGTGACAAAACAAACTCCAAAGAAGAAAAGCACAACTCATATATTAAAGAACCAGTTACAGCCTGATTAAAGAATCATGCACCAGTTGTTAACTTAACGAATCATGCACCAGTTGTTAATAAGCATAAATATTATAGCCTAGTTAATGAATCATGCACCAGTTGTTAACAAGCATAAATATTACTCCCCCTGAGATCCAAAAGAAATGCTTATGCTACTACTTCCACAAATATCAATCTATATACCCAATAAATTCTCCCCCTTTTTATCATAATATGACAAAGGAAGAAATAAAAGGATAATCAACAGGAGAGTAAGTAATGGATGAACTAGTCAAGATATAAGCAAGTTAAAAAGTCCACACACCATAAGCCAGTTCAAAAAAAAAAATAGTTACTTAAGGTTCATACACCATCAAAAGTAAAAAGTAATAAAGTTAATACAGACCAATATAATCACTTAATCAGATCCTAAAGAAGGAGCAGGAATAGAAGGATCAATTTGATGAAGGCCCTTGTTTATACGCATGAGATACTTGCGCATATATTTAAACCTTAAATCGTGGGCAACATTCATATTTTCTACCTTCTCTTCCAAAGCACATAAACGCGCATCAAACTCAGATGGCTCATAATCAGGATCATTTCCAGAGTCAGATTCTATCTCATCAAAAATGTCATCCATGTTAATATTATCAGGAGGAAAATCACTTGCATCTTCTTCATTCCCAGCTTAAGCTCCACTTCCACCAACATCCACTTGGCCAGGAGCCAATCCCAATTTCATCTTGTTTATATTAGAATTGTTAAAAATGAGATGATGGATAGGAGCCTCTCCAACAGGCATAACCGCTAGCATATGATTAGCTAAAACAGTCATAAGATATGCAAATGGAATATCACTATGACCTGGATGGAGACGAAACTGAATAATTGAATAACATATCAAGGAAGGTAGACAAACTTTAGTACCAGAAATGACAGAATGCAAGACCTGAACTATAAAAGAAGTTAGTTCAGTTTTGTTACCTGAACGAGGATACAAATTTGAAATAAAAATTCTATGGAGCACCCTGTATCTGGGTAACAAATACCTTGCGGGGAGCTCATTCCCTTTATGTGTCCATTGCACATTCATATTGCATAGATCTCTAGTCAGTATATGTTTCTCTGATTTAGAGGGTTTTTTAGTTAAAGTATAAATAGGAATACCCTCATTATTAACAGGAATATCCATAAGGCCAGATATCAAATGACAATCTACATCAAATGGCCCTTCTCTAGCATCAATCTTAAATGATAAATTTTCAGTAGAAAAGTCAGAAAGACATGTAAACATGACATGTACAATAGATTGGAATGCTGGCCCACCCCAATGTAAGATGTTATCCCATCCTACAGCTTGGAGTAGAGGTAGGATACCAAACTGAGCAATATGATTAAGATCAACCGGACGTTCGATAATGACATTACGCATACGCAAATCCCGTACATATGAGGGATCATCTTCAGGGGACCGAAAATGTCGCCAAGTTAAATTCGACCTAGAAGAGGAAGCACCATGTGTTATTTTCTTTTTCCTTCTAGAGTCCATTTGCAACAAGGAACTCAAGGAAACAAGAAGATATAAAGGATGTAGAGTGGGGTTATGCTAGATCAGATTTTTTAAAATAAAACCTCAAAATTGCAATGAAAGATTAAATAGATTACTCCAAGAGTGAAAATGAAGTAATATAGACTAGAATCTATAAGAAAAACATAAATAACGCACTAACCTTGAAGATCTAGGTTGGTGGCTTCGATTAGTCGGGCGTCGGCTCGTTAGAGAGGGAATAGGAAATGAGGAAGATGAGATTTTTCTCCAAATTATAAAAGATCCAATGCGCTCCATGGCCGGTCTTAAGCTGTCCTCGACCGGTCAAGTACAACCATGACTGGTCATGTACAGGAAAAAACATGTATTGTTTCATAAAAATTTATAATTTAACCACATAAAGTATCAAATATATATATACACTATAATACATATATGCATGAATAATCAATTTTAAATGCACATACCAAGATCAAATTTTAATTTATTAAACCTGCTTTTGTCGAGCGGTTTAGTGAAAATGTCAGCAAGTTGAGTCTCAGTCGGAATGTATTCTAAAGATATTATTTTTTCTTCCACTAATTCACGAATATAATAATACCTAATGTCAATGTGCTTGGTACGTGAATATTACATTGGATTTTTTAAAATATTTATCGCACTGGAATTATCACAATATAATATCATTGATTCCTATACAATTCCATAATCGCTTAACATACGTTTCATCCAAACAAGCTGAGTACATGCATTTCCTGCTGCGATGTATCCAACCTCAGCAGTTGAGAGCGATATAGAACTTTGTTTCTTACTAAACCAAGAAACTAAACAATTTTCAATATAAAAACAACCACCACTGGTTGATTTCCTATCATCGATATTACCAGCCCAATCAGCATTAGAGTACCTAGCCAATTGAACACTAGTATCATATGGACACCAGAGACCCAATTTAGCAGTACTTACAATATAACTCATAATCTGCTTGACCATAGTTAGATGTGACTCTTTAGGGTTAGACTGATATCTAGCGTAAATACCAACACTTAAAGCAATATCAGGTCTACTAACAGTTAAATAAAGTAGACTACCAATCATATTTCTATACAGTCTAGGATCCACATCTTTACCTGTAGAGTCCTTTGAGAGTCTTAAAGTTGTACTCATAGGAGTATCAAAGTTCCTACCATTCTCAAATTCGAACCTTTTAATCAAGTTCAAGGCATACTTGGTTTGAGAAATAAAAATACATTCAGGTTGTTATTTTACTTGCAACCCTAGGAAATAGTTTAATTCTCCAACCATGGTCATTTTGAACTTAGATTTCATTAAATCTGCAAACTCAATAGTCATGTTAGTACAATATGATCCATAAATAATATCATCAACATAGAGTTGAACCATTAAGATATCATCATTATGTTTTCTTAACAAAGAGCGTCTTATCGACACTACCCATTTTAAAATTATGACTTAGTAAAAACTTAATCAATTTTTCGTACTATGCCCTGGGAGCTTGTTTTAAACCGTAGAGAGTCTTTTTAAGGCGATACACATGATCAGTGTTCTTATGGTCTTCGAAACCCATTGGTTGTTCCACATACACTTCTTCATGTAGATCACTATTTAAGAAGGCACTCTTTACATCTATTTGATAAATTTTAAACTTCCTAAAGCATGCAATAGATATAAAAAGTCTGATTGACTCAAAACGAGCTACCGGGGCAAAGGTTTCATCATAATTAATGCCTTCTATTTGAGTGTACCCTTGTACCACCAGTCTAGCCTTGTTTCGAATAATATTACCAAGTTCATCAGACTTATTTTTGAAAATCGACTTAGTTCCTATAATGTATTTATCTTTAGGTCTAAGAACTAGATACCAAACATCATTTCTCACAAATTGGTTAAGCTCTTCTTGCATCACAACTATCCAATTTTCGTCAGAAAGATCTTCTTTTATGTTAGCCGGTTCTATCTGGGATGTGAAGCACATGTAATTACATATGTTTTCTAGTTGTCTACGAGTGCGCACACCAGTGAGAGGGTTTCCAAGAATCTGAGTAGTTGGATGATCTTTAATAGACCTCTGTTCAGTATTAGTTTAATTTGATGAAGTATCTGGTTTGTCAATTAAAAGAACTTCATCATTATCTGAACTTGGGGCAGGTGCATTCAAATGATTATCCATAACCATATTTATAGATTCTTGAATCACACCAGTCCTTTTGTTCAGTACGCGATAT
Organism: Magnolia sinica; assembly: GCF_029962835.1. Lineage (NCBI taxonomy): Eukaryota > Viridiplantae > Streptophyta > Magnoliopsida > Magnoliales > Magnoliaceae > Magnolia > Magnolia sinica. The sequence continues at coordinate 26,666,327 of NC_080582.1, read as the reverse complement.
GCACGACTGTTTAAAGAATATCCTAAAAAGATTCCTTCATCACTTTTTGTGTCAAAATTTTCTAGATTTTTACGGTCACGCAAAATATAATACTTGCTGTCAAAAACTCGAAAGTATTTGACAGTAGGCTTCTTATCAAACCAAAGTTTATAAGCAGTTTTATTATTAGATTTATATGTATAAACTCGGTTAATAATATAGCACGCAGTATTTATGGCTTCAGCCCAAAGATTTCTAGGGAGCTTCATACTATTCAACATTACATTTTCCATTTCTTGAAGCACTCTATTTTTCCTCTCCACAATTCCATTTTGTTGTGGTGTTTTGGGAGCAGAGAATTCATGCGATATTCCCTGATCGCTACAGAATTTCTCAAAACTGCTATTCTCAAATTCAGATCCATGATCACTATGGATTTTACTGACTTGAGAACCTTTTTCAGTTTGAATCTGCTTAAGCACTCTTTTTACTTCATCAAGGGTTTCTGATTTATCCCTTAAGAAGGCTACCCATGTGAATCTGGTATAATCACCCACGATCACTAGAATGTATTTTTTGCCACCTCGACTTTCTGACCTGGTTGGTCCTATAAGCTCCATATGAAGAAGTTCGAGTGGTCTTGATGTGGCATTAGAGTTCACTTTCTTGTGAGGGCTCCTTATTTGTTTGCCAATCTGACATTCGCCACATATTTTGTCTACTTTCTGTATTTTAGGTAGACCTCTTATTAGTTCTCTTTTACTCAATCTATATAGATTACGGTAGTGTACATGTCCAAGGCGTTTATGCCATAATTCCGTTTCATCGGTATGGACCATGTAACACAATTGATTAGATGTGCTACCATCGCATACAATATAGCAGTTTTCAGAAGTCCTGTGACCAGTTAATATTACAGAACCCTTTTTATTTAAGATTTCACAACCTTGATTTGAAATTTTCACACTATGATTGTTATCGCATATTTGAGATATGCTTAACAGGTTGTGTTTTAGTCCCTCAACATATAAAATATTCTTAAATAAGGGAAGATTATAGAGTTGAACCATATCTTGGCCAATAATCTTGCAGTTGCTACCATCACCAAATGTGACTGACCCATCAGTCATATCTTTAAGATCGGTAAATAAAACCTTGTTGCTTGTCTATACATGGAGCATCCACTATCTAGGTACCACTTTGAATGACTTGTAGCTTTGAAAGCAGTGTGGACAACCAAGCAAGTAACTTTAGGAACCCATTTCATAACAGTTTTGGGTTTAGGAGAATAGTTGATCTTCTTCTGTCTGTTGTTGTAAGAATGACCTACTGAGTTAGATTTTAAAAGCTCCATAAGCAAATCAACTATTTTTTTGGCTAAAGGATTTCGGTTCTGATTTTTATAGTTGAAAAAATTGCTTTTAGGTTTTTAAAAAGTTTTAGCATTTTTAGAAAAACCTTGAATAGTACTTTTTCCTTTTAAGTTAGAGGTTTCTCCTTTCACAAACTTAGGAGGAGTATTCTTTTGTTTAGAAGGTATATTCTTATCGTAGCCCAACTCGGATCTGTCGCCACATTTTCTAAATTCGGATAAGAGTTTTTCAAACTTTGAATCTCCTTGGGCATACCTCTATGTATCCTTTAAACTCAAAAGTGAAGAGTTTTCAAGTTTAAGTTTGTCATTTTCAGATTTAAGATTTTCAATCAGGGAGGTTTTGAATTCTAAATCGCATTTAGTCTTTTCAAAACAATCTGAAATATGAGATTTTTCTAAAACAAGAGACTCATAATTTTCTTTAAGCTTTGAAAATTTTTCTTTTTGAAGTTTAAGTTTGACAGCAATTTTACAACTTTCCTGGTATAGGGCATTGTAAGCATCTTGAAGATCATCTTCATTTTCACAATCACTATTCAAATTTTCTTCACTTGTTATATCATCATTATCTGAAAATGTGAATTTGGCTAGAGTCATAAGAGCTTTAACTTCACTGCCTGACTCGGTTTCAGAATCTTCTAATTCAGAAGAGGCTTCAGAATCAGCGGATTCATCCCAAGTAGCCAACATATCCTTCTTTTTGGGTTTGTCCTTTTTAGGACACTTGTTTGCTAAATGCCCATATTCTTGGCAGTTGTAACACTGACTGTCTTTTAATGATTTTCAAGATTTAGATTTAGGTTTAGATCCTTTCTTATCATTTGCTTTTTGAAAATCAACCTTCTTTTTACTTTTGAAAATTTTGTAAAACTTTTTTACCAAAAGGGCCATATCATCTTCAGAGTTTTCTAAATCAGAATTTTCTTGAAAACTATTTTTAGAAGATTTAAGGGCAATCGATTTTCCTTTTGGAGCTTTAAAAGTTAACTCATAAGTCTATAAAGAGCCAACTAATTCCACTACCCTCATATTGTCCGTATCACGAAGTTCCTGGATCGTGGTTACCTTATAATTGAACCGTTCAGGAAGTGAGCGCCGTATCTTTGCACACACTTTACTTTCTGAGATTTTATCACCAAGATCCTACATAGAGTTCACAATGTCATTTAATCTAGTGCAGAAGTCCATAAACATTTCATTTTCCTCCATATGAATTTCTTCAAATTTGGTTGTGAGGATTTGGACTTTAGATTTCTTGACAATTGATATACCCTCGTGTGTCATTTCTAATATATCCTAGGCTTGCTTTGCAGAATCACAGGATATAATTCTTTTGAACTCATCTAATGATATGCTTAAGTGATTGCATTTAGCACTTTTACATTTGCACTACTCTCACTTTTCTGAAGTGTGGTCTAAGAAAATAAGCTGTTATTCTCATTGTTTTTGAACCATCGATACCAGTCACTTCAGTGGTAGGAGGGGTCCATTCCTTCACTGTGGCTAGCCACACACTTTCATCTATGGATTTAAGGAAAATCCTCATCCTGGCTTTCCAATAGGCATAATTGGTGCCGTCAAATGGTGGAGACCTAGTGACTGAAAGGCTATCAAAATGTGACATTTTATATATAGCTTAGATCGTTAGCTCAGGAAATGAATCTAAGAATAAAGAATTAAAAACGAGCTATTAAGCTTTGATACCACTTGAAAAGGCCAAGCTATATGTCCTAGAGGGGGGGGGGGGGTGAATAGGACTATGCCAAATTAAACTTTTAACAGCGGAAACTAAAGAACATGATAGCCAACAAAAGAAATGAAACAAATCACAATACAGAAATGTAAAAGCAACCTCAAATTCAAGTTTTTAGAGGCTGATACAAATGTTGTTCTAAGGACAACCTTGCACCATAAAAACCAAGGGTTTATAGCAGGACAACCTTACTAGAACAATAAGTATCAATATCCCAAACTGAAGAGGATTAATGAAGGGAAATAGTAGAAAGTAAAGTCTAAACTATTACAACATTCCCACAATGCTTGAAATGTAAATATTACAAAATTCACATCCACACATACATCCCACAATTCTGAATAATAAAAGATAAAAAATATTAAACGAACATTCAAATCACAAGACACAAAGAATTATAGTGGTTCGCCTGTGTGTACACCAACTGTTAAACAACAGCCACACAGCTACTCCACTCCTAATATCCTCACACAGGGGATATCAGTGTTCACTATCAAAATAGGTTTCACAGGTTCACCTAAAACCTTCACAATTGTGTCTTTTATATGGGCTTACACAATTCAAAAACCCCACTTTTTGAGTTTTCTGGCTCTCCTCAGATAACTAACACAATGAGATTTTTCTGGCTTAACCTCAAATAAAACCAAAATAATTGAATTTACAATAAATGTAAAATAAATGGATTTCTCCTTTTGTTGTAGCCCGGAAGAACCAATCGAAGTAAAAGTTCGAATGTGAAGTTTAATGTCCAATACTCACTTTGATATGGTTCTAAGTTCTAATTGATTTTAAATTAAACCTGTTAGACTAGCTATATTTGATTTTGATTCCAAGAAGAAGGAATACAACAATTTTTCTTTTTAATTTAGATTGGAATATAGAAATAAAATCAAATTAAATAAGCTAATAAAAGAAAATATTAAATAAGCACATTGTAGCATAAAAATAAACACAAACTTATCTCAGAGTGATGCCTTGATTTTACTTGAATTGAGTTATTAATCTCTGAAATTCGTTGTCTATTTATAGATGCAAAAATCACGCCTACGACTGGTCCTGAGTACTCCATGACTGGTCGTAGATGAAACAGATTTTTGAACTTTCAAGCAGGATTGAAACAGACGGTTACACGACTGGTCGTAGGACCTTTACGACTGGTCGTAGAAAACCCATGATTGGTCGTATGACTCAAGGATTCGTTGTTGTAGTTTGAATCGAAGAACCAGGACTGGTCGGATAACTAGTCGACACTGTTCACACGACCGGTCGAACAGAGTCTAGGACTGGTCGTAGATGAACAGAAAATTTTGAACAATTGCAACAAACTTAGAACTGGTCCTGGATTTTCTAGGACTGGTCGAACCAGTGCTAGGACTAGTCGAACAAGGTCCAGGACTAGTCTTAAAATAGACCAAATACTTATAAAGTGATTCAATATGAATTATGTATTCAAAATGACCTACTCTAAGGTCAATCTAAGGTCTATCATACCTGAGACATGAAGTTTGAACATTGAAACTTCATTCAATCAGATGAAGGTTGACCTTTGAACCTTATGAAGCTTGAGATCTCCACTTGATGTAGCTTGATCTTGAGATCTTTTATAGCTTGGATTTGTCTTCTTGGAATGTACTTTATTTTTGAACATCATCTTTATACTTGAACAAGCACTCTTTTGATTGACGTAGTTCTGAACATTGAAGCTTACAGAAGAGGATCAAGTACATGACCTTGCATTTCTTAAAGTAGATCACCGTACTTGACTTGAAGCATTGATGCAGTGTCTTGAACATCCATACAACAACAAACTACATAAGACACATATAGAGGTTTTGGCACCATAAAATTTGACAATCAAAGGATCATGAGACCATAACACTTACAATATGTTATCCCATCCTACAGACTGAAGGAAAGGAACAACATCAAATGGTGTCAAATGATTAGGATTAATAGTCCGTTCAACAATCACATTACGCAAGCGAATATCCCATACAAACTCTGGATCTTCCTCCAGTGGCCGAAGATGGCACATTATGATAGGAGCCGAACGAGAAGAAGAGGAGACCACGAGATCCTTTCTTCTTGGTTCTACCCTCCATTGCAATAAAAAAAATTAAGGAATAAAGAGATTGCAAAAGAGGCAAGAAGGGTTTCTAGTAGATCATATTTTTGATAGAAAACTCCTAAAACAATCATAAAGCATGAAATAAACCATACAAATGAAGAAAAGAAAGTGCAAAGGACTTGAATCTAGAAGAAAATAAAAAATAATGCACTAACCATGGAAGAATAGAAGATGGGTTCGACCGGTCGTGGTAGGGCTCGTCGGAGAAGAAGACCTAAATGAAGAAAAAAGTGATTTTTCCTAAATAAATGGTTAAACCCGAGATTTACGACTGGTCGAATACATACTCGACCGGTCGACCCACGACTGGTCGAGTTTGTACTCGACTGGTCGTGCAGCACTGAAAATTTACAATTTTACATAAAATTTGAATTTGATAAGCTCAAAATAATAAATATATACATTATGCTATAGAAAGACACAAATCATCAGTTCATAATACACATACAAAGATCAAATTTCAGTTTTGCAAACCTATTTTTGTCGAGTGGTTTTGTGAATATATCTGCAAGTTGAGTCTCGGTTGGAATATATTCCAATGAAAGTATCTTGTCTTCCACTAGTTCACGAATATAATGATATCTAATGTCAATATGCTTAGTTCGTGAATGCTGAATTGGATTTTTAGAGATATTAATTGCGCTTAAAGTATCACAATATAAAACCATGGACTCTTGCATAATTCTGTAATCGCTTAGCATTCTTTTCATCCACACAAGCTGAGTACAAGCATTACCCACAACAATATATTCAGCCTCAGCTGTGGAGAATGATACGGAACTTTATTTCTTACTTAGTCAAGAAACTAAACAGTTCCCGACATAGAAACAACCACTGCTGGTCAATTTATGATCATAAATGTTACCAGCCCACAACATCCGTGTAACTAACTAATTGCACACTAGTATCATGTGGATACTAGAGACCAAGATTAGCTGAACTAGCGACATATATAAAATATGCTTAACAGTAATCAGGTGTGACTCTTTAGGGTCAGATTGATAGCAAACACAAATTCCTATGCTAAATGCAATATCAGGTCAGCTCACAGTTAAATAAAGTAAACTACCTATCATATTGCGATACAACTTAGGATCCATACTCTTACCTTTTAAATCCTTAAAGAGTTTTAGAGTAGTACTTATTGGAGTATCAAAAAAATTTTCACTCTTAAATCAAAACTTTTTAACTAAGTTCAGATCATATTTGGTTTGAGAGATAGAGAAACCATCAGGGAGCTGTTTGACTTGCAACCATAAGAAATAGTTTAGTTCTCCAACCATGCTCATTTCAAATTTAGACTTCATAAGATCTGCAAACTCAATAATCATGTTAGCATAGGTAGATCCATAGATAATGTCATCAACATAGATTTGCATTATTAGTATGTGATCATTAAGTTTCTTTACAAACAATGTCTTATCAACACTTCCCATTATAAAGTTATGACTTAGTAGAAACTTAGTCAACTTTTCGTACCATGCCCTGGGAGCTTGTTTCAAACCATAGAGTGCCTTTTTTAGATAGTAGACATGATTAGCATGCTTAGGCTCTTCAAAACCCATTGGTTGTTCAACATACACTTCTTCATGTAAGTCACCGTTTAAGAACGCATTCTTTACATCCATTTGGTATATTTTGAATTTTTTAAAGCATGCAATGGATATAAATAGTCTGATTGATTCAAGACGAGCTACTGGGGTAAAGGTGTCATCATAATCAATGCCTTCTATTTGAGTGTACCCTTGTACAACTAACCTCGTTTGTTTCTAATAATATTACCAAGTTGATTAGACTTATTTTTGAAAATCCATTTTGTTTCGATAATGTGTTTATCTTTTGGTCTTGGAACTAAGTACCAAACATCATTTCTTACAAACTCATTGAGCTCTTCTTGCATTGCTACAATCCAGTTTTCGTCAGTAAGAGCTACGTTAGCCGGTTCTATTTGAGATGTAAAGCACACGTAGTTACACATATCTTCAAGTTGTTTACGAGTGCACACACTAGTGAGAGGATTTTCAAGGATTTGATCAGAAGGATGGTCTTTAACTGTCCTCAATTTAGTGTTATTTTGACTTGATGAAGAGTCTGGTTTATCAATTAAAAGAACTTCATCATTTTCTGAACTTGAGACAGGTGTATTCAAATGATCATATATAACAACATTGATGAACTCTTGAATTACACTAGTCCTCTTATTAAGAACTCAATATGCTCAACTATTCAAAGCATACCCTAAAAATATCCCTTCATCACTTTTGGTGTCAAATTTATCCAGATTTTCTCGGCCACGTAAAATGTAGCACTTGCTGCCGAAAACTCAAAAATATTTAACAGTAGGTTTTTTATCAAACCACATTTCATAAGCAGTTTTACTGTTTGATTTTCTAGTGTAAACGCGGTTAATTATATAACAAGCAGTATTTATCGCTTCAGCTAAAAGATTTTTAGAAAGCTTCATACTATTTAGCATTACATTCGCCATTTCTTGAAGCACTTTATTTTTTCTTTCCACTAACCCATTTTGTTGTGGTGTTTTGGGTGCAGAATATTCATGTGATATTCCCTGATCGCTATAGAATTTCTCAAAACCGCTATTTTCGAATTCAGAACCATGATCACTACGGATCTTAAAGACTTGTGATTCTTTTTTCATTTGGATATGTTTAAGTATCTTTTTTTACTTCATCGAGAGTTTCTGATTTCTCTCTTAAGAAGTCTACCTAAGTGTACTTGGTAAAGTCATCAACAAGTACCAAAATATACTTCTTGCCACCTCGACTCTCCGTTCCAGTTGGTCCAATGAGATCCATGTGGAGAAGTTCTAGTGGTTTAGATATGGCTTTGGAGTTCACCTTTTTGTGAGCACTCCTGTTTTGTTTACCAATCTGGCACTCGCCACATATTCTATCTACTTTTTATATTTTGGGTAGACCTCTTACCAACTCTCTTTTGCTTAATCTATACAAGTTGCGGTAGTGTACATGTCCGACACATTTATGTCATAATTCGGTATGATCGGTTTGGACCATGTAACACGATAGATTATCTGAGCTTGAATCGCAAACAATGTACCAATTTTCAGTAGTTTTGCGACCAATTAATATTACATAACCATTTTTATTTAAAATTTCACACCCTTGGTTAGTAAATTTTATACTATGATTATTATCGCATATTTGAGAGATGCTTAATAAATTATGTTTTAACCCTTTTATATATAAAACATTCTCAAATTGAGGGAGGTTAAAGAGCTGAACCATACTTTGGCCAACAATTCTGCAGTTGATACCATCACCGAATGTGACTGAACCATCAGTCATGTCTTTAAGATTGGTGAACAGACCTTTGTCACCTATCATATGTCTGGAGCAACCACTGTCTAGATACAACTTTGAATGGCTTGAAGCTTTGAAAGTGATGTGGGCAACCAAACAAGTAACCTTAGGGACCCATTTCATTACAGTTTTAGGTTTAGGAGTATAGTTGGTCTTCTTATGATTACAATTGTTATAAGTCCGACCCACTAAGTGTCACGCCCCAGACTCGGTAACCGGACTCACAAGGAACCCGATGGCCGGTTCTGGCCGCAACAGCCTCCGTAGTACCCCATTCTCGGCTCCTGAGGTAGGTTCCGATCCTGGGATCCTACAAGGAGGATTTTCATAACAATATAATCACTTCCAATGCGAGCATACCCAAGATCACAGCAAGTACATCTGAGAATAACAAAGGCACACATCACAAAATCCACTAAAAATTTGAACTTTTACAATCATCCAAAAGGTCCAAAGGACATACATGAGAATAAAAAGGAAAAGAGAGAGAAATCAGCAACACTGGAGTCCTCACTGCTCAACTCTACTCCATGCTCTGCTGCTACGACGCCTACCTAGAGTCTCCTGCACGTATCAATCGTGCATAAGCTTATAGAAGCTTAGAGGGTGGTGTAAGTGTGTGACAATGGTGCACAGAAGAATAGTAGGAGGTATAAGGAGAGAAGCATAATCAATGAATATATCACTAGTCTTACCAAGGCTTACCATGAATGCGATGCAATAAGTAATGAGTGCCATACCAAGGCAATGTATGAAAGGGGGGCTTGTACAGCCAATGTTAATGCGATGTAAGTAATATCAGTGCTCATATCCAAACCATAAGTTAAGTACATTTTCAATCATAAGAAAATCACCGGGGTCCATTACACTGCTGAATGACTGCCGCTCTGCAGACCCCGCACAGTCAAACGAGCATAAGAGACCTCACTACCCGCTTGTGGACAACCAATCACCAACAAGGCCTGAAGGTAGCGGACCCATTTACGAGCTGGTCAGACTCAGCCTAGCAATGCCTCCTCACACCAGGCAGGTAAGGTCACACCCCTATCCAACCGACTACACGACGGTGGGAGTCGTGGCCTAACGGTATAAGGCCCTCGTGCGCTCATGTATTCCACCCGGTCATGGCGTTGGAGCAGATCCTTGGTATCATGGAAGTTTTGGGAATCTCACCCATGGGCATCCTACGCACCCAGTATGCTCAAGTAATATTTCCGGTGTCCTCACATGCGGCCATCCACAATGTCCCTGTGGAGGCAAGGCCCTGATGAAGCAAGGGCGGTATCCTCATGAAATGCGATGCCAATGCATGAGTCGCACACACAAGTCATGCACAAGTTTCAGGCACTCAATGTGCAAAAGGGAAGAAACTCCATCCGTGAATGACCACTATACAATGCAATCAATTCATACAGATGATGCATATGGGTTGCAACGATGTAAGTGTGCTACCTGAGGAATATGAAATCGTCTGTCCCAAGGAGGGTCAAGATCTAGGCACATCGACAGGTATTCTAAGAAGAAGAGAAGTCCTCTAGTGGGAGCCCAGTACTTTGGGATGACCCACAAACTAAGAGAGTCAAAATCCTAAGGAGGAACAGTCCTAGCCAGGCCCAAGGTGGGCCTTTAACCACCTATAAGGGCCTCTATGGGCCTACCTTAGGGCCACCAAGGAGGACATCCAACCTTAACTGGGTCCCAAAAGGTAGCCTACTATATATGCAAAGAAAGGTCCAAGGCACAATCAACCCATGGCCTAGTGGGCCATACACTAAGCCCAAAAACAAAGGCAACCTGGTGGGCCCTTAAGCAAGGTTAGGGCCCAACCATAAGGGTCATAGGTTCATTCATTGTGGTAGGCCTAATGGGCAGCCCATTATCCCAACATATGGGAAATTCTTAAATTTTTAACACATGTAAGTTGGGCCTCACATCTTGGCCCAAGTATGGATTTATTATAGTGGGCAAACAAGGGCCCAACTACTTGAGTATTTGGCCCATAAGGCCCATCAGAATGACATGGTAAATATAAGACCCAAGGGTTCAATGGGCCTATCAAAAGTTCCAGCCCAACCAAGGCTATAAGGCCCTTACTTAACTAAGAGACTAGCCTAAGAAGAATCCTATTTGGGATGGGCCTTTAATCATACACTAATTAAGCCCAAAAAATAAAAATTAAGATGATAAGATACTGACATAAATCCTCCTCAAATCTAGTGGGCCATATTGCCCCAAAGAACATCTATAGGCAACAGTTATTGGGCTCAATGCCAAATTCCAGCCCACCTAAATTTCTGGGTTGGTTGGAGTTCAGCATTAGAAGTATTTCTTAGTATAATTAATTCTGGATGGCTCACACACATCACTGTGGGCCCCACCAGATGAGAGAGGATATACAATACATATATGAAATGGGCCAGACTGTTAGAATGCAAGCCCAGCAGTAGCCTAAGGCAGGGATGTCCCATGTGTAGGCAGTCCTATGGGCCTGGGGTATATGGCCCAAAAATCCACCTAATGTGTTCTAATTGAATAAAAAGGGGACAAGTATGATCAATCCCCTAAGGACCCTACATGGATGGGTGGTGGGACATTCAACACATCGAGGTGGGCCCACGAAGCAGGCTAGATGCCCCAGCCTGGGCGTCCCTGCCTAGCAGACCACTTCCAGCCATACCACGGGCAACTCAAATGTATTTTGGATCTAAAATTTTACAGAGTGATACTTCCATAGGTGACCTACACCCCCACAAAATTTTAAGATTTTTGGACACTTAGAAGTATTTTAATTTATTTAAATAAAATAGACTGTCCAGAAAATCGATCTGACCTGGACGTCCCAACGTGGTGGGCCAGTCCGGCCCTTGCCACGGTGTACACAGAGGTCCATTGGCCCTGAAATTTGGTAAGTGGGTCCTAGAATGGGTGGAACATATCTCCACAAAATTTTAGAATTTTTAGACATATATAAATATTTTAATTTATTTAAAGAAATCAATCTGTCCTAAAAATCGGACTGATCTGGACACCGTATTGTAATGGGCCAGTCCAGCCACCACCATGGTGTGTACAGGTGTCCATTGGCCCCAAAATTTTGTAGGTGGGTCCTACCATAAGTGAACCACCTCTCTGTAAAATTTTATGATTTTTGGATACTTATAAATATTTTAATTAAATTAGGAATTTCAATCTGTCTAGGAAGGGATGTTGCTGTCCATGCATTGTTTACGCAATAAGGTGGGCCCAACCTTCATCCAAGAGGGGAAAAATGGAGGTTTAGTATTTTCTTCATAAAATAAAGTAAGGTGGGGTCCAAAAAAGTGGCCCATCCTTTAGAGAAACCAAGCTGAAGTGTATGTTTTCCCTCCATACATGTGGGTTGGACAGCCCAACAAGGTGGACCGCCCACCCCTATGGGCCTCCTTTTTGGGTACCATATCATGGACCATCTGAGGTATGACCCATCACACCTCATGGTGGGTCCACACCTTCTCATTACACTCCATACTTATAAAGAAAATAATGACAATCATGATCCAAAAATCCATGCCAAAGATTGAACATGACAATCCATGCAACAGTCCAAGTTTTTGGACAGCAATACATGGCTGGACACATCAGCCTATATCTCAATAATCCCAGCCATAAAAAGGGTGTGTGGCCTTCCTCAGTGGGCCCCACATAAGTCTAGATCATATACTAGAACTAGGACACTTGCATGCATTTGATCAAGGTGTCCGATGATCATGGAGTTAGGTGATAAGAGCATCCCACCTTGCTGGATTTTTATTTTTATTTATTTTGGGACATCCAAGGCCCACTATAAATGGGTCACACACACACTATCATCCATACATCAGAGAAAGAAAAGAAGGAAAGAGAGTAATCCGGCCATGGGGGTAGGGCCCCGCCACTAGTGGGCCCTCCCAAGAGTGAATCATACCCATACAACTACATTGATTTTACATGCAACATAAAATCACTACATGCATGATATATAATTGTTATGGATGGTTGGGATGCCATCCCAACATGATCCTTAGGGTTTAGATGACCTTAAGATGGAGTGGATTATAAAATACATCATGATGGGGTCCATGGAGAATGGCCCCATCATGGATCATGACATGCATGTAGGATGGGCCAAAGGGTCACATCCATGGGATCAAATGGGATCCCCACCATGGATTGGTGGGTCCCATATGATCCATCTAGAAAGAAAAAAAAGATCAAGGGTAGAAAATAAGATCAACAATTATAATCACCCACCTTAAATCTTCAAGCTACCACCAACACTAGGTACTCCAAGCTCCAAGCTTAAAGGTTCAATGGTCAAGATGAATTTGTGGTGGCTAGATGGAGGAAGAAAGGAAGGGGAAGTTGCTGGAAATTGGGAGAGGGAGGGCTGGAAATTCTTCCATGGAAGAGGAAAATGAGAAAATGAAGGAGGAGAGAGAGGAAGGGAAGGTTGTAGGGGAGTCATCATTACTCTCCCTCCTTGGTTAGAGAAAGAAATCATGACCTATGGTGATACAAACAATGCTTGCTAGGGTAGGTTAAGTGTAGGTAGTGTTTAGGATGGGTAGTGTTTATTCCATGGGAATTGTAGTGTGTGTGGGTGGTGTGCATGGGAACTTGTGCCTGAGAGTGGTCCATATGCTTTTGTACAAAAAGTGGGCCACATGATGAAATGCTCACAACTTTTGATCTATAAGTCGGATGAATGCACAAGACGCGTCGTTGGAATCGCAACGACGATGCGGTCACAATGGTATAGGTCTCAACTCGATCCGAGTCGGGTCTTCATGACTGGGCTCACGGATGACCGCAAACACTATCCAAGGGTCACGGGTCGCCGGGATTCGACCGGTAGGACCGCGGGATCAAGATGGACGGAATGCATACTCACACACACACATGTACACATGCGAACTCGGGTCGGGTCTCACACTAAGTTAGATTTTAAGATCTCCTTAAGTAAATCAATAATTTTCTCAGCTAAAGGATTACGATTCTGATTTTTATAGTTGATATGATTGCTTTTAGGATTAAAAGTCTAAAAAGTTTTATAATTTTTAGAATAATTTTAATTCAGACTTTTCCCATTTGAGTTAGAAGACTCCCCTTTCACACATTTAAGTGGAGTATTCTTATTCTTAGGAGGAATACTTTTATCATAGCCCAATCCAGATCAATCACCACATTTTCTGGATCTGGATAAGAGTTTTTCTAATTTAAGATTTCCTTGGGTATACCTCTATGTGTCTTTCAAACTCAAAAGCGAAGAGACTTCTAGTTTTAGTTTTTCATTTTCAGATTTTAAGTTTTCAACTTGGGAGGTTTTGAAATCTAAGTCACACTTAGTTTTTTTCAAAGCAATCTGAAATGTGTGATTTTTCTAAGACTATATTATCAAAATTTTCTTTTATTTTTGAAAACTTTTCTTTCTGAAGTTTTAGTTTTACAACAATTTTGTGACTTTCCTTGTATAGGGCATCATAAGCATCTTGAAGATCTTCTTCATTTTCATGGTCACTATTAAGATTTTCTTCACTGGTTGAATCATCATTATCTGAAAAAGTGAACTTGGATAGAATCATTAGGGTTTTAACATCATTAGCTAACTTGGTTTCAAAATCTTTTGACTCAGAAGAGACTTCAGAGTATGAAGATTCATCTCATGTAGCCAACATACTTTTCTTTTTAGACTTATCCTTCTTAGGACATTTGTATAATAAATGCCCATATTCATGGCAATTGCAGCATTGACTGTCTTTTAAAGATTTCTAAGTTTTAGATCTAGATCTTTTCTTTTCAGTAGGTTTTTACAAATCAATTCTCTTTTTACTTTTGAAAATCTTGTAAAACTTTTTAGCTAAAAGAGTCATATCATCTTCAGAAGTTTCTAAATCAGAATTATTACAATTTTCTTGAGAAATAATTTTAGAAGACTTAAGGGCGATGGATTTACCTTTAGAAGCTTTAAAGTTTAACTTGTAGGTTCATAAAGAACCAACCAGTTCTTCTACCCCATATTATCCATATCACAAAGTTCCTAGATCGCAGTCACCTTTAAATTGAACCGTTCAGGCAATGAGCACGGCATCTTTGCACAGACTTTACTTTCCGGGAACCTATCACCAAGACCCCGCATAGAGTTGATAATGTCATTTAATCTTGTATAAAAGTCCATAAAAGTTTCACTTTCTTCCATACGTATTTCCTCAAATTTGGTTGTGAGGACTTAGACTTTAGATTTCTTAACAATTGTTGTACCCTCGTGTGTCATTTCCAAGATATCCCAGGCTTGTTTTGCAGTATCACATGATATAATTCTTTTGAATTCATCCGGTGATAGTGCGCAAGTAATTGCATTTAAAGCCTTTGCATTGACACTACTCTCACTTTTCTGAAGAGCGGATCAAGAAAAGTAAGGTGAGATTTTTATAGTTTTAGATCCATCAGTACCAGTCACTTCAGTGGTAGGAGGGGTTCAATTGGTCACTGTGGCTTGTCACACGCTATCATCCATGGATCTTAAAAAATCCTCATTCTTGCTTTCCAATAGGCATAATTGGAGCCATCAAAAGGTGGAGGCCTAGTGACTGAAAGGCTATCAAAAATTGACATCTTAAAAAGCTCAAATTGATTAGCTCAGGAAATTAATCCAAAAAATTAAAGCGAGCTATTAGGCACTGATACCACTTGAAAAAGTCGAGCTAAGAGTCTTAGAGGGGGGGGGGGAGGGTGAATAAGACTATGCCAAATTTTTTTAAAAAATTAACTGTGAAATTAAATAGATATAAATAAAGAAAGCACTAAACAATCCCACAAAGCAGAAATGAATAACAACCTCAAATGTACAAGCATTGAGAGGTTGATACAAATGTTGTTCTTAGGACACCCTTACACCAAAAACCAATGGCTTATGGTAGGACAACCAATACAGAGGAATAAAGAATAAAAATAACGAAGAAAATTAACTAAGCTATTACAGCATTCCCACACTTGCGTAAAAAGGTTTACAACATTGTCCACAAAAGCTTAAAAAGAAATTACAATATTCATATAAAGCCACAATCAATCATCCACCACAAGACCAGAAATTATAGTGGTTCGCTTGTGTGTACACCAACTGCTTAGAAAAATAGTCACATAACTATCCACTCCCAATATCCTCACACAGTGGATATTGGCATTCACTATGAAATAGGTTTTTCAAGGTTCACCTCAAACCTTCACAATTGTGTCTTTTAAGTGGGTTTACACAATTCAAAAACGCCACACTTTAAGTTTTCTGGATCACCTCAGACAAACCAAAAGGAAAGAGAGATTTTTCTTGGCACAACCTCAAAAACCATAAAAGAAATTTATAAAAATGTAAATATACTTATCTAGATATTCTCCTTTAATGAAGCCTAGTAGAACCAATTCGAAGTAGATGTTCAATGTCCACACGCACTTATTAAAATGTTCTAAGTTCTAAATGATTTTTAGATTAAATCACCTTGGGCTTGCTTAATTTGATTTTGATTCCAAGAAAGGAAAAAACTTAAATCCCTTCTTCAAATAAGATTGGAATATAGAACTTAAAATTAAATGTAAAAAAGCTAAATTAAAGAGAATATTAAATGAGCATTAAATAGCTTAAGAATATCACAAACTTATCTCTCAGAGTGGTGTCTTGATTTTGCTTGAATTCAATGTAAAACTTTGAAAATTGTGCTCTATTTATAAGTGCAAAAACTGTTCACTCGACTAGCCCAGAAGTCAGCTCGACTGATCGAAGGACCAACAAGAATTCAAAAATTTGGGCGAGATAAGACCAGACCATTCCACGACTAGTCGAGTGGCTAGTACGACCGGTCGAGTGGCCTGCACGACCGATCGAGTCCTACTCTCGACTGGTCGAGTGGGACCCAATTTGGTTGCTAGACTTTGAGTCGAGCCTGCTCGACTGGTCGAGTACTGTTCACTTGACTGGTCGAGCAGTCTCCAAGACTGGTCGAGGGTCCAACAAATTTTTTTTAATATTAGTAACAACCTTTGGATTGGTCAAGGAAATTCTTGGACTGGTTGAACCAGTATTAGGACTAGTCGAACATAGGCTAAGACTAGTCAACAAAAAGTCTATAAAATTATATAATGACCCAATTTAAGTATGCAATCAATATGACATAACCTATGGTTAATCTAGGGCCATTCATACCTTATAAGTGATATTTGAACATTAAATCATCATTCACTTCAGTTGATAGTTGATCTTGAAGTACATGAAGCTTGATATCTTGACGTACTTTGAAGCTTTGAACTTAAAGTACTTTGAAGCTTGAACTTGAAGTACTTTGAAGCTTATATTTCACCTTGAGCTTTGAGTAAAGAACATTGTCTTGACATAGTTGAAGTTTGAAAGCTTGATTTATCATATGATGTTGTACTTGAATCTTTTATTCTTGCACTTGAAGTTCTTGATATAAAGACCTTTGTTCTTGTACTTGATTTGCTTGATCTTAAATATGAAGATGAGCTATACAAGATACAGATTCCAAGAGGTTTTGGCACTACAAAATTTGACAATTATAGGAGCTAGATAGAATAGCATTTATACACTAGAATATTTTCTACCCCATAGCCTCTCATTCTTTTAATGAATGCATGGGTTTTTTTCCTTTCCCTCAACATCAATAATCCTAGTAAGTCTTTATGTCCATTTCATAATAAAGAATTCAGTCCAGTTTGGTTCATAGAAGAGTATGAAATGGCCTATGTGGAGATGACCGAGCTTTGAAAAATAGCCTTGAAGAGATCTCTCCTATGGAGGCACTGTGGAGACAGGTGCTAATCCTAAGGTAGGGGTCAAACAGTACTGCTCCGATCTCTTGGATCGTCAATTCAGCCTTGCACAATGTCTTTCGTATCCATTCACTCATAGGACCACCAATCAACCCCCTTACTACCAAACATTTATTGATTCGGTCAATATTTTGCAAACTCTTGCCACCAACTTCAAAGTAATGTGTGCAGCATTTGACTCTCCTCTTTTTTTTTTGGATTGCCCTAGTCGGATGCTTACTTTTTACAATCGGTGGCTGGCTGAGCTTATTATTGCTTGACTCTTTCTCCATTCTTCTTCGGACGAGAAGAGACTAACTAAATAAGGCAACAAGAAGAAGACCACGTACAAGCCAGTCCCTTCTTTAGCTGAGGCTATTTCTACTTTTGAAAAATATTTCAAAACCAAGTTTTGTCCGGGATTATCACCATTAAAGTATTCTTGAGAAATAGAGGAAGCTTATAAAAGACATGAAGAGGCCCATTTCAATAAGGCTTTTAATAAATGACAAAAAGAAATGGAGAGGTTAAATGATCCTAACCTTCCTTTTGATCATTTCCTAACACCTTTTTGACATAATCCACCACCTTTTCCGACTTCTGCTCAGCCTCTTGTGACACCTATTAGTGATCCTACTAAAATTTAGTCAATGATCGACCAATACTCCATCGTTGTTGTCACTCTAATTTAGGTGGATGTGTTCTCTTTATTCTTATTACTTAATTGTTTAATAATTCCTTCCTTTTCTAATGACTAGAGAACTTTTTGCATTAAGAAACAATCCTCAAAACCCGAGGCAATTGCTATGGTCGACCAGACCCACTTTTTGTTAAAGAATGCCAACGCCTCTAACTCTGAGAAGACAACAAGTGATGTCCCTCATCCAAAAATTTAGGTTCGAGAAAGGATGGAAATCGTGCAATCAATGAAATCATTTACTGCTAAAACATGGTCATTACTCCCAACCAGGATGAAGATGACAATGAGCCTCTTGTTATAACACCTCAAAGTTCCCACAAAGCTTCCTCTCCTCGCCCGATACTAACATCAGCCAACCATTCTGCCTCACCTTCAAAATTAACTAAGTGAATGGCTCCTAGCTTGGACAATAGGCATCGGGCGCTTGTTTTGGGAAATGAAGAAGATGATGAAGAAGAAGCTCATTGTCTAGTCACAAACTCTTCTAGTTGAGCCATCACTACAAAGGTTCTTGTGACTGCCAACATTGGTAATATTGCTATGCCGGTTGAAATGTCACATGCCCCTCCTTCAATGCTCAAGGAGACACTCTTAGTTGAATATATCATTTTGTCTCTCAGCCAAGTCTTTACCAACGACATCTCAGTGGCTGAATCTCTAGAAACTTTGACCATACTCTAGCAACTTCAGGAAGAACTACACATTCTTATTCATTGTGGGGCTACTAAAATCATTTTAGATAAAGTCCCATCGGCTAAGATTCCCCTTCTTTAAGAATTGTTGAGCCTTGTACAAGAGTGTTGGGACATCAATATGACAATCGATAAGGCTCAAGCCGAGCATGGATTTGCTAACCTTAAAATGAATGAGGTCACATCTGTTAGGGAATGGTTATCTGTTGCATTCACTTAACTACAAGAATCGGATACAAAGATGACCAATTTGGCTATTCCAATTGCGGTGTTGAAGGAGCAACTCAAGGAAATGATCGCCACAAAGAACTAGCAAACATCCATGATCAATGAAAAATCAAAATTAGTTCATTGGTCATCTTTTTCGAAGATAACATCATGTCTATTGGTCAAGTTAGGAGTACAATCTTGAAAACTCAAGCAGTTTTGGATTATAGAAAATCAATTGGGTGAAATTTTAGGAGAGATTGACTACCTTTTCTTCTTTTAATTTTTTTATTTACCTACCTATAGTATTGATTTATATGAGAATTGATCATTAATGAAATTGGACAGGTACCTTTTCTTCTTTTTCCTTGTGTCTCGATCACTTCTTGTACTTAGCATTTTTTCAATTTACTTGAAGGTATTAACTACCTTGATGACGTGGCATGGAACAAAGAGTCACTTGCCCCTCGGCAATAACTACCATTGTGACCGCTCATTTTCTCTTCCAAGGAGATGCTTTGCGTGCCATTATTAGGCATTCTAATTATCGTGGCGCATCGATTTTGGTTGGCTTTTAGCAGAACTTTTAACTGAAATTATTACTCGGCCATGGTTTTAATTACCTCCCACATACTAGGATGGTAAGTGATCGAACCCAAGCGTCGACAACCCCAAGTACAGGTTTGTGATGCATTAATAACTTAGGAGTCTGAGGTCGAACCATAGAAAAATTGGTGAGAACATAATTAGAACTAATCGTGTTATATGGCTTTTAAATTCAGCGAGGTAAAAATTGTTTAAAATAATTAATAAAAATGATTAAGGATCCAAAAATCCCTAATCAATGAAACTTGAACTTAATTCGTCTGCTCAAGTTGATAAGTCAACTAGAACTGGATTGCAATCTGTTCTAGTCGGAAGATAAAGTAATAGAATAAATCACAAACATCCAACTATATTAGAATTAAGATAGGTTTGATCTCTCATGAAGATCTAGGTAATCAATCGTAATGAATTAAAAGCATTCACTGTACTCGGAAGCAACAATTGATCAATCGATTTTATAGATTGATTTCTTCTATAATTTAGGAATTCAATCACATCCAATCACAATTCAACGTAAAAATCAAATAACTTTCATTAAAAATGAATTAAATATTAAATATCCATCAAAAGGTTTATCCATTAGCCTTAACTAAGAGATTGGTTAAGCATGACTAGCATCTTAAATAAAAATATAAAATATAAATTTGAACCAAATGATTGAAGAAGAAGAAAGACTATGGAAGCTCCAATGCCTCTTAGTCTCTCTCCCAAGCCCTAATTGGTACCTAAAATGGCCTAAAACATCCTTTTAAATATAAAAATTTTACATGGACTTTAAATCAACTTCAAATTCATGCACTTTTATTATACTTTGATCATATCGACGATGGCCTTTGGTCGCATTGAATCTAACCGAAGAGTCTTTCATTTGCAGCCGAATTTCTTCAAAACATGTCTGAACTCTTTATCTCCTTTCAGTCGGGCTGAACCTACCTTTGGTGGGAATGAACATCACTCTGGTCACACCTAACAATCGATCTAAATTTACTCTAAAAATCATTGTTTATAGTTGGACTACTTTGGCACTTTCAGTCAGACCGAACATACCTCAAGTGGGATCGAATAGTCTGTTATTTCTATTACTTGACTGTGTGAATTTCCATCTTCAATACTTGGTTTCAAGTGCATTCAGATACCTTAGTACTTGATTTCTTCATATTTTTAGCACTTTAAATTAATCCTCATCATAACTTCCTTTGAGTTTTAATTTATCCTTCATAAACATTATTTTATCTTGGTTTCCAAATTACCTCGCATTCATAAAACACTCCTTAGTATATCAATTTAATCATTTAAATGCATGAGAACTATTTCAATTGAGAGGATAAATATGTAATATCTAGGCATTAGCACAACGCAACAAACATTTTACTAGTCCCAAGAAAAACATGCGAAAGATTCTAAATTCAAAAATAATTTCTTAGAAGAGTCGATCCTATAATCTCAAGTAATTTTCAAAACCAATCCAATCTAAAGAAAATCAAATTCACTAATATTGAGCATAACATTCACCTAAGTTCTAGCATTTTAATAAATATCATAATTATATTCAAAGTGATAATCATATAACTGAATAAATGCAAACGTTGAGTTTCATGAATGCACCATGTAATCTAGACTTATCACAACTATAGGTTCAGTTCTTCCACTTTCATAATTACATTATTAATCCAAGGAATGATGAAGTCAACCAAAGCCTAGCCAAAACATACCTTATAGTTCAACACTTCTCTCTTCTGGCTTTTGATTTTTTTCATAAATGGCTTTCACACTATTTTCTTCCCTTTTCCTGTCCATACATTCTTCTTCTTTTTTTATACCAAACAATCTTTTCATGGATAATTCAATAGGTATCGAAAACTCCTTTTTTAGCTGGGAATTACTAAACTTCCTTTTTTTTCTTCATCGAGCATGATGGACAAATTCCCCAGGCTTGGTTCCTAACCTTCTTAATAATCATCAAGTCAACAATTCAGTGTTGAAATAAACTCTAATGTGTAAGCTAGATATGCCATGTTATATTTGTAACACCCTGATTCTCATACCCCGAGGACGATCGCTCGAGTACGAGAACCCGAGGGTTATGTCATGAAATAAAACTATCATTCATTTAATTTCCAACACATTTCATAACATCGAGATATAACTGTTGTATAAACTAATAAAAGGAGTTCAACATACGTGAATAAAAGTAAGAAGTAAAGCAAGATCCCACAGTAGGGGATTTTTAATTACAATTCTCAAACTAAGCAAAATGAAGATAATGTTTGAAAGCATGAAAGTAAATAGGTCCTATATCTTCAGATGAGCTCCAACGACTCAACCATATCAGCATACTGTCCTTCCTCTCCATAATTCTCATTAGCTGTGCCAGGGGTACCATCATAGGTATCACCTTTCTCCATCATACTTGTATCTATTTGGTGCAACCGCACTATTGGGTGAGTGAAAACTCAGTAGGAATTTCCAGTAAGGATTCATGCATATCATGTCATTACAAAATATTTTAGACTGATCATATTTAATCACGATGAGGACAATATAAACTCGAATGTACATGCATGGATGTATGAATGTATGCTCAAGTCACAAATCTGGGGATGCACATCCAGCTGTTAAAATAAAGGGGTCGCCTAAGGAGAACTAGTCACCTGAAAAAATATTCAAAGATACGCCCAAGGGGAACTAGCCACTCGGAAAAGACCATACAGATGAGTCCGCCAAAGGATATCTCCTGGAAAAATACACGGGGTACGCCCAAGGAGTGTCTAATCCCAGAAAAGCCTCATGAAAAGAAAGAGTGCCCAAAGTGACCCAAATGCACATGACCTGTGAGTAAGACTAAAAGGATGGTACCTTCAGAAATTCGAACATGGTGTGGCTTACAATGAGCACTCGGAAAAGCTCACATGTCATCTGTGGATGTCATGCACCATGATACTCATGCCTAAGGTTATTCTCATGAATACGGTCAAGGCTTGTGGTCTTTTAATAGGATACCAAACATTCAATAAGAGCTAAGTATAAATATTTTACTTCCACTAAGAAAAAAAAGAAAGGGGCCCATAGATGTGGCATATAAAGAAATTTAAAGTTGTAAGTCTATTCTACATCTCACAATGAGTGGCATTCCACACCTAGGGTTCGTTATATGACTTGAGGATGAGTTTAAGTATCATCATACTTGTAGTTACTAGTATAATTATGCCTCAACATTTACAATTATTAAAATAATTGGGAGCATGCACAATTAAGTTCAAATCACCCTATGATATTATAGGACATAGTTAATTAGGCATTAGCACATTATTCAATTCAACATAACTAATTAGAATGGAAGAAATAGTGTACTATTCTAGGACTTTATACCTTATAGGTTCACATTAAAATTACTCCAGCATATAACGTGAGTTATGGAGTAAACTTACCATTCAAATGAATACAAGATCTACTACTTCTTAACACAGTTAGTGCAAGTGTGCATATAACAAGGTAATTTTATACATGGCACAATTCTTACAAGATGGATTAAAGTAGATGGATTCAAGAATTCCCACATGATTATTAACATCAATTTAAGATTTAAGGAAGCAACGTTAATATTCACATAATTATACCATCTTCATACCTTTAAGCTTAAGTTAATTTAGAAATCAATGACATGAGGAAGCCATGTGGGGTATCCCTCACCTAAAGTGGATGGAGTGAATGCTCTTCTTAACTTGTACTTCCTTGTGAGGTGAGTCTGAGGAGTTTTGATCCAAGGAGATGTAAATCAAATTCCATTCTAGTTTAGGTATGCTTCATAGATAATTTGAGATTGCTTTCACTCACCTGATTTGAGATTGATTGCTAGGGAGTATTTCCCAAGAATGTCAATTTGCAAATGGCACCTAGATGATACATTCAATGTACTAGTGAGTTAGGACCGAGTTGACTCAACTAGAGCCTTCAACTATTGACTAGTGAAGTAATATATAAGGGTTTATTGATCATATGGTCAGGTAAATGGTCCTTTGGATCAAATATCACCTGATATCTTATTTGTAGAGCCAGATATGGAGTTGACTTGACTCAGATGAGTGATTGGCTGAGTCAACTCGCTATTGAGCATTGAGTTTGCTCGGCTGGGGAAACTGGTTGGGTCATCCCTCAATTGGCGAGCTTTGATTGCCCTTGACTGGGTTTCACCAAGGCAATTTTCTCCCCAGGCCCAACTGAGTTGGGATCTATTCCCTTGTGCTGTACTCGGGTCACTAACTCGGTAGTGACTCGGGTGCAAACGGCACATCAATCCCCTGTTCTTGGTGAACCAAAGCTCAGTTCAAAGTGTCGGACTTGGCTCCAAGAAAAAATGACCACTATTATGATTGTAGATAAGTTTTTCTCGACTTGGAATGGTGTTGATTCACATAACTCACATCCGAGTTGAGGAAACCGTGAACACAGCAGTCGAGTGGGTGAAATCTATTAATAACAGAGGGAAGAAGTGCATGGTTACCTGAACAAGGATGACGTCTGGGTGCTGAAAAGAGGTCTAGATGTAGTGTGTGCCATCCCGAGTCCATCGGAATCAGAAAACCCGACTCCCAAGCCGGACTCTGGTTACCTATTGACATGGTTGAGTTGGACAGCGACTGAAAACTTGTTCCAGTTTATGCTCCTTCTCTCAGATGCCCCTGGTTTCTCCTCTCTTTTCTCTCTATTCCTTCTCCTTCCCTCTCATGAGCTTCTTCCTCTCACTCGCTCACTTTACGATATTAAACAACCCAGGCCAAGTCGAGTTGTTATCGAACCAGCAACCCGCTCAAACGGCGTTCCAACTCACCCACTATCTTTCTCTTTCCATTTCTTTCTCTAATTCCCCTTGGGATTCGCCCTAAAATCAGGCTATTTATAGCCTTCCTGATTTTGGAAAATTCCTCTGCTGATTACTGAGATTAGTGCTGAGATAATGTCTATTATACGAGAATGGATTGATATTCGGATCCCCTCATTTGTTGGATCTTGAGTGTGGGCCACAGAGTTAATCTTTGATAGACATTGGAGGGGGTGGACCATGAGATGGATGGTTTGGATTTGAGAAAAGATCGGCCCATCAAGATCCTTTGTTGACAGTCAGCTCGGGGAAGATGACCCGACGATCATGGCAATTTTGTAATGGCCGACTGATCAACGGATCAGGTACGTCTAAACGGTTTAGATGATGCCCAAGAGTCATGTATGGCCCACCCAATGGTGAGCAAGGACCATTGGTTATGATACAAACCCAGGAGTGGCGGTGACTCGTTCCAATGCGGCATCTCGCCAAAATCTCGGCTCTCCTTACGAGATTTCAAACCGCCCTAACGTAGACGACCAGGATGCACTCGAACAGAGCTTTTAGAAGTCGTAGAAGGGTGGAGATCACACATTACACAATCGAAAACCTTTTTCTCTGCTTCTTGTTATGTAGGGGGATCATTTCTAGAAGTTGTAGGGCTGACGGGGCTGCTGTTGTGTACGTGGTAGGCGTCCGACGCACCCTAACGGCTGGTTTTTTCCAGCCAGGTAGAAGACATGGGCACCCTCAACATGTTAGTGATTTCCTTTTGCTATGCTTGACCGGTTGCCGCTCGTGCTTGAGTAGATGATTTTCAATCGCATAACTAAGAAAGGTTAAGGCTGGTGGGGCCCTATCTATCGGATAGACAGTCTGGATCTAGCTTCCGTATTCATACGGATAGGCATTTGGCATCGTCAATGGATGGCCCGATTTAAACGAACGTCGGGCGGGAGAAATTTGAAATTCCTCCGCTTTAGTGATTTCTATCGAGTCAAAGCAGCTTTGACCCGATATGAAGATTCCGTGCACGGTGTGTTTACGAAATCCATGTACACCCACATATCAAATGTGGGTCCCATGATCTGATTTAGGACGATCAGCACCGTCCATCAGCCTTGCAAGGTCACAACACCCCCATGGTTGCTGTTTTGGTAAGTCATAATCATTTGTGGATGAGATCTAAGCCATTTGATCCCCTTACAGGGTTTCTAAATTATTCTGGACTGAAGATTAGTCCATTTCTGTTCCTGAAAAGGGCCATACTCAGAGATTTTCCCTTGATGTGTGTAGATTGCCATTAGTTAGCATGTCAGTTTCTTTTATTTAGTTGTGTTAGTTAGCAATCCCGGGGCGTTTAACGCAAGGTAGAGTTTTCTCATGGTTATGGTCTTGCTACGGGTTTTTGGTTTATTCATGCATGCCGATGTAAAGTGGGGTGGTTCGTCCTATTTCAATTGAAAATTTATACAAAGAAAGAAAATATTTTAGGGTCGTTACAATCTTCCCTCCTAAAAAAAATTCATCCTCGAAATTGTACCTGAGTGTGGTCATTGAAAAGGTGTGGGTACTTCTCCTTCATCTTGGTTTGATGCTCCCACATTGCTTCCTCAACTCCACGACGAGACCAAAGAACTTTCACTAATGGAATGGTTATGGTGTGCAGAATCTTCTCCTTGTGATCCAAGATAAGAACAGGGACTTCGATGTAGCTAGCGTCATCATTCAACTCGACCTCCTCCCAACTGATAATATGGCATGCGTCCGGTTCATATTTCTTCAACATGGATATATGGAAGACATTATGAACTATTTCGAACAAGAAACAAATGCATTTTGTTTAGGAAATTTCATTCACTTAATAATTAACAAAAGAAGACAAAGAGGAAAATCATATTATTTATTTATTCCAAGTTCTTTCACATCCTTTTTTCCACTGATTCCAAATAGAATATTTATGAATTATAATGTAAGACCAATATTTAGCATCAACACTATGCATAAATGTATCAAACATTAAAACATAATGTTAAATGCTTTATTAGAAGCCATTGTGCATTGTCAAAAGCCATTATGTCACTATTAGAAGCCATTGTGCGCTGACAGAAACCGTTGTGTGCTGGAAGAATTTATTGTGCGCTGGCACCTGTAGTGCGCTAGCAGCGTTGTGCGCCGCACAACGCATGTTCCACATAATGGGTTCGGGTTCTACCTCTCTTCTTCCACAGTTCCTTTCTTCTCTGCGACTGGTTGCTAGTGACCCCTTTAGAGGGGTTGAGGGGTATTTATAGCCCTATCACATGTGTGAATTGCCATGTAAGCACTACGTGCTCCCCTTTGTGTGGACCTCGCTGTGCGTTCCCCCTTGTGCGGACTTCGCTGTGCGCACCCCTTTGTGCGGACTTCGCTGTGCACTCCCCTTTGTGCGAACTTTGCTGTGTGCTCCAATCACCTACGCACAATGATCACTTCCGCACAATGATGATTTCCACGCAATGACTACCTGTTCCGCACAACGCTCAATTTTTTCTGCATAATGCTCGGTTTTAGCATATTGTTTGTGCACAATGCTTTTTTTATGCCTCAACAAATGCCCCCTTGATCCTGCATTTTTTTTTATTTTATACCTACAAAAATAAACAATGTAGGATCAATAAAAATTCATTCAACTACTTATATATATATATTGACTTTCCTTTATTGCACTCATCATTAAACCCTTTAGCGCACAACTATTTCCTGTTGTGCGCACCACACATCCCTTACCACATAACAGTTACCGCACAACGGTCACTGCATAATGGTGACCGCACAATGGTTTCCACCCAATGGGCTAGACCTCTCCTATAAATACAGCACTTGCTCTTTTCCTCCCACTTCACTTCCTTCCTACTTCACTATTTCTGTGTCGAACTATTTTCTTCACACCATTCTTGTTGTGCGCTAACATCGTTGTGCACCGCACAACATCCGTTCCGCATAATAGAACAGAGCGCACCACACTTCTCTACACGATCAACATTCTGCATACGATAAGCAACGCATAATAGCCTTGTGCACAGCCCTTTTCTGCACTTAGTCAAAATTCCGCGCATGACAGGTAGCGTTCAATGACCTTGCGCACAACACTTTGCGCATAACACTTTGCCCAAAACCCTTTGCGCACAATCCCTTTGCGCACAATGACCCGCGTTTAAACATATTTTGGACTTAAAATTTATTTGTTCCTTCTTCTCAGCATTCTTCTATATTTCCCTTTAACTTAATGAACTTTCCTTCCTGACTTTAATTTTGTTCACTGATTCCTATATAGGTTTTTAATGGCAAGCTTAAAAAGACCTCTCGTCTCCCCAAACACTGCTGGACCCTCTAACTTTCAATCTGCTGAGACCCAAAGTTAGAAAAGACCCAGATCTTCTTTAGGTCACATTTCTTTTTTCAAAGAATCAGTTCCTGTCATAGTTAACTTCGCTGACCGTATCCAGCGCCTTTCCGAACACATTCATACAACCATACTAATGAAGGAAATAGAAGGACCCCCCACTTCAGGACAAGAGTCTGATTGGGAAGATTGGTTGAAATGCACAACCAATTTCCGCATAGATGATAGCCATCCTTCTGCTGCCAAGGCTTCTCCTACTCCAACTCTTTTGAAGCCAATAAGAGGAAAATGCAAAGATGAAGCTTTCTAAGAAAAAATTCAAGAACATAACCGAAGGCATTTCTAAAATGTCTGGGATTCAATTAAGCTGAATGCCGATGCAATTAAATTCCGCAATCCTTATAAAGATGAAACTATTGTTATCCCTTTACAGCTTCAACATCACCGATCCATTCTTCAGAGTGAACCAACTAACTACATGACACAAAATAGACTTCTGTATGTGTCAAATTGGGTGATCAAAGAGCCGTAAATCCTCGAAGGCTATCTCACAGATAATTGCTTAACCCAAAAGATTGGTCAAATAAGATACATGCGCTTCCTCACACCCTGTTACAACCCCCATTCCTTATATTTCACTCATTTCTTTGAAACAATTCAATAATGTTTCCGTCATCGCGACTCCCTATGGGGTAAAGAAGAATTCAGAACATGAGGTCTTTAGACTGATCATTCATACTACAACGCTTGGGCTAAAGCAATCTTGAAGAAATATGAAGATGTTCTTATGACAGCAAATATATACCATGCCATAGAAGCCACCTTAAAATTCTTTCAAAAGGACATGATGATTTATAAGGGCTTTCTGAAATATTGGTCTCCTTCTACAAATTATTTCTATCTTCCGGTAGGAGAAGTAAGTATCACTTTATGTGATCTACATAGGATGGCCGGCCTACCTGTTTCTGGATCTTTCCTTGATGAATACGTTCTTTCAAATGAAGAATTCGCTTATATCTCCCCTAACAGAGTACCCAAAATTACTGCATCAACCATCGAGCTCTTCTAGGAAACGTCTCATTTTGTCGATGTCCATAAGATTTCTCCTCTCTAATGGCTCGCATATTTTTCCCGATACTTGGTGTAAGTATTTTAACACCTTTCTTCCCTTTCAGACAATACTTATCTATAGATAAAAATTGCTCACTCTTTTCTCTTTTAGGTTCCCTGACAGCCATTGTGCCGAATAGAAGCCAATCGCAAAAAGATAAGGGGCCAAATTCACCACTGAAACTAAATTAGCCGCCTTCTTAGCTTATTGGTTGAGTCCTAGCTTAAAAAGCTCAGACTTTATTCGACTCACATTATTTGTGGCGGCAGGCGCGATGGCGGAAGGTAGAAAAAGATATTCCCTGGCTCCTCCTATCTTATGCTCGTTATACAGAGCTTTTGGTCATGTTGCGGTGCATTGCTCAAGCTCGGCACTAAGAATTACATCTTCTTTTACTCTATGGCATTATTTCTCTAGGTGGCTCGGCATCTATTTCCCTTGGACTTACAATGACCCAAAAAAAGCTTTTGTTCATCCCAATCATCTACCCGTGTGGCATTTTTTGAAGCGAAAGATGATAAAGAAGAGCTATGAATGGATAATAGATAAAATAAACAACATGGAATCTATTGACTTCTTCCCTTTTTACTTGGATTACCAAGTTGAAGATAGAGAAGTTGAGGATATAACAATGACATGGAACCCATCGATAGAACCTTCTTTCTTTGCATTCGTTCTCGCAATCTTCTTATACGAGAAGGCGTAGAGTTCTGGCGGGAACTGTATTATCCAAGTCGATTTGCCAGACAATTTGGATATGACCAAGCTATGCCCTAGGCAAGTGAGGAGGTCATACGGACAATGAGAAGCTATGGAGTCGGTCCCTACAATTGGGCTTTAATATGGAAGCAACTCCTAGCAAGAAATTTTGGCTATCGATTCATTCTCCCAGGGTATAATCACCAAGTGATAGCTTCATATACCTGGATGTGATGGTGGGCATATCATTACTACTTGGTGCACAATTGTTTTCCAATAGATCGGCCGATCTAGGTTCCTCCTCCACGATTGAGGAATTTTCGGCCGGAGCAAGGGATTAGGTATTTTTATGAGAAGGATCAGGCTGTCATTCCAGGACAACTTCGTCGTAAATTTTTTATGGAAGAACCCATCAGAGGAATAAAGCCTGCCAACACTCTGGAGGGTTGGATTGCTTTCGGTTCTCCTTTGGACTTAATAAAATCGGGAGAAAGATCGGCTACTTCTCCCGATGAATTCAAAACTGCAGGAGGTATTCTGCCTTCCCCTACTCATTCAGGAGGGGATCAACTAACACACCCTGCTCCCATCATTCCTCCTTCTACAGAACCCATCACTTGTACAATCTCTCAAACTGTTGAACACACAACCGCCATAGTTACCCCTGTCGTGGATCTTACAGAAGTCTCAGCAAATCGTACTATAGTCATAACTCCTCCAGCCATGCATCGAATTGTTATTACTAGTCCCATGACTCGCTTCTGTGCTAAATAATTGTCCCCTGAAGTTTTGGCATAACAGGTCCCTTCTCCCACTCAAGATGCACGTCTTCTCTCTGTGAATACCATTTATAAGGGAAAACAAACCATATCATAAGAAGATGCTCATCAGATTATTTGGCGAATACTGCAAGCGATGACACGTCTTCTCCCACGAGCTCAACAGACGAAGGAGATGCCTTGAATGCAGATACTGACGCTGAAGTGGATGTTGGAGGAGAAGATGATGTTAGAGTTGAGTCCCCACTTCCCGATGCTCCAATCACTCGTACAGATACCTCTCATCCAATTCCAGTGACCTCTCTAGATGATGAGGAGCAACTCAATTATGGAGAATATGGTTGTTCTCCTGGTGTAAATATCTTTCTTTCTTTTGATGCTTCGTATTCTCCTTATATCATGGAAGTTGCTGATATGGTTGCTTGAGGAACATCGACTTTAAGGGATACAGAGGCTCAACCATCTGAGATTCAAGCAACAATAGGGAATATACTTCTTCCTCCTAGTATGGAAGAAACCTTGCCACCGGTTCCCCAAACATCTAATGCCCTCGTTCAGGCTAACAAGTCTTCTACTATGCGTCTTTCTCCTATTCAGCCAGTAGCTCAAATTTTGGAATTTTTTTCTAAATCTAGCTGACGTCCTTACTCCAAGTACTCTTAACTCAAGTACTGTGGGAGCTCAGGAGCTTTCTTTCAATGCTGTTATGACCATGGAAGTCCCCAGCTTTACAGCACCCACAACCCATTCTATTCTAGTTGCCTCTTCTGTTGTTCCTAATCCGGGTATATATCTTCTTTTCTTATGTTATGTCAGCATTAGATATGCATATATCTTCTTTTGAACTTACATTCCCTACTTCTTATCTTTTAGTTTCAGGCATGCCAACCCCCAGTGGATCTGAAGGATCTAACTCAGTGACCTCAGCTTTTGATAAACTCTCTTTGGAAAAGGTGCCACCTCTTATGTTGGGGCTCTTCAAGAACGGAATTTCCATTATCATTGGTGCTTTTAAAGATCCAACTCAATGGCCCTTCTTGGATAATGCTCTAGCAGTTCTTACTCATTTAGCTCGCCTGACTCACGTTGATGTTCAATCTCTTCACACTTCCTTGTCACAGTTTTATGATTCCACGAAAAACTTAAAAGCAGCATGGAGTATGATCATTGCTTCCGAAATTCTAAGTCGTCAGAAGGAATTAGTACTTCTTAAGGAGAAACTCTCTCATGCGGATGATGTTCTTACTAATTGTAATACTGTTAGTCAATCTCTCCATGAAAAATTGAAGGTTTCCGATAGAAACAAGAAAATCATTGGTGATCAAATTGCTCTTCTTGAGAGGGAGATTCTATTACTCAAGAGTCAGTGGGAAGCAGAAGACTCAACTATTTGTCAAATCAAAGCAGAGCTTGAAACAAATACTCAAGTAATTGATACCGTACAAGCTGAACGAACAAGGAATGGGGAAGTTGCTGCTTCTTTGGAATCTAAACTGATTGGCGTTCTTGATCAAGCTAGCATGATCCTTGAAGCTGAGTGCACAACTACTGTAGCACAATCTCAAATGAAAGAAGAGTTGTAACGTTACTTAGAGATATTGAACATAACTGAAGATCTGTAGGCATTGTATGTGAATATTCTTTTTGTGTTATGATATATAAACAGATTGCCAATTTTATTAGAGATATTTTGAGATATTTTGCTCTTTCATAAATTTCTACATCACGAATCAATTAAAGCATATTCATCTATGAAATAGTCTCAACATGATATTTTAATAAAGAATTGCAAACAAAATCTCCACATATTATGATTGTCAGTATGGGATTCCCCTCTATGACTTTTGTTTCGATAGGTGGTGCTAAGTTTCAGTTTAGTTAGACGATCACACACAGTTTAAGCTCTTGAGTAGTTGGAGCAATCATGGCCGTGAATGGGATTTACGCACAGGGATGGCCACAGTAACTCTCTAGAATTCGCGGGGCTTTACCAGGCTACCTTAGGTACCAAATCCCAGTTCACCGGTCCATCAATGAGCAGGTTTATACCCTTCCTCATGAGTTAATACCGAAATCAAACCAGGGATCTGGGTTTCCTTCGTCTGTGAGTTCGGACCCATTCTTGGGAGGGTATTTTTGTCCTTGTCCATGACGCTGTCGGAGAGCTCACAAACGGCATCGGTCTCACACCTGACTGGCCGTTTTATGACTTTTCAGCCTTTTAGGGCTTTTAGTCACTGGCTCCGTCCGCTACCTGCATGGGTATGCATATGATGGCCTTCACGGGCTTTTTAAGGCCACTGGCTTCTCACTGCTGCCCGAATGGTGAAAGCGATAGGTCTTATACATAGTTGGTCGTTGTAAGGCTTAACTAGGCTGCCTTAAGAAATAAGCTACCATCTCTGTCATCAACTTTATACGTGGTTGGCTGTATAGTTCATTCCACTGCCAAAATTGGTAAATCAATAATTAATATTTCACCATTGCTGATGATGTTCTGAGAACATTCATATTACGTTTAAAATAGTGTATCAGCTTGGCAATAATAACAATTTTGATAAAATAAGCTTATATGAGTAATTGATGATGACAATGACAGTTGCTAATTTTGGTGATAATCATCGACGTTTGGCAGATTTGGCGATAATCATCATCGTTTGGCGATTGTTAATGCTTGGTAGCGATTATCAATGCTTTGGAAGCAATCATCAATGCTTTGGCAGTAATCATCAATGCTTCTAATACGTTTGAAAAGCTTCATTTGAAATTTTACACTTTTATTCATTCTCATGAGGGGGAGTACATGACTTTATCTTTCGTAGCTCTTTTGCCCTCTCTACTTGTCATGCCCCCTTTTGATATAGAAGAATTATCTTGATAATCTTCTAAATCAAAATTTCTCCTACTGTCAGTAGTAATATTTCTTGATGAAGTGAGCATTGATCGGTATACTGATGCCTCCTCCGTCTTGATCTGTTATTCTGTACGCTACATTAGAGTAGACTTCAATTATTACATACGGTCCGTCCCACTTAGGGTCAAATTTCCACTCATTCTCTGAGTGACTACTATCGGCCTTTTCAACATCAAAACCAAATTCCCTCCTTGAAAGATCGGTGTTTAACCTTTTTATCGAAGGTCGCAGAAAATTTGGCTTGATATAATTGTAACCATTACTGAGCTGCCAGTCTTTTTTCATCAAGTAAATCCAACTCTTTCAGCCGCATCTTTGCATTTTCGTCATCTGTAATTGATTGATGCACTGCTACCCTTAGTGAAGCGACTTGTATCTCGATCGGCATGGTGGCTTCCGCACCATAAACTAACGAATACAGGATAGCTTGTGCCGCTATATGATGCGTTGTTCTATAGGTCCATAGAGCTTCCTGCAGTTTTTCACCCCAGTCATGTTTATTCTCGCTCACCGTTTTCTTTAGTGTTCGTACAATTGTCTTATTGAATGCTTCAGCCAGCCCATTGGCTAGTGGATAATAGGGTGTTGAGAATGACTGATGAATCTTAAATTTTTGACATAACATCTCCATTCCCCTATTCTTGAAGGGAGTTCTGTTGTCTGTAATGATTCTCTTTGGGACACTATGACGATATATTATCGCATGCCGAATGAAATTAACAACATCTTTCTCTTTAACATTTCACAGCGTAACCGCTTTCGTCCATTTAGAGAAATAGTCTATTGCTGCTAGTATATACTATTTTCCTCTAGATGACGGTGGATATATGGAGCCAATGACATCAAGTCCCCATGCGGCAAAAGGCCAAGAAGTAGCTAACTGATGAAGGTCTTCAGGAGGTACTTGTATGATGTCCCCATGGATTTGACACTTGTGGCACCACTTCGCACACTCTATTGCATCTTTAGACATTGTCGGCCAATAATATCTCATCCGGTGCACTCGGTGGAACAAATTTCTCCTATCTTGATGCGCCCCGCATTCTCCAGAATATGCCTCTTGTAGCACTTGACCTGCCTCTTCTTCGTTTAGACAACGCAATAATATTTCATTATAAGATCTTTTGTATAACCTCTTCTTCGTTTAGACATCACAATAATATTTCATTATAAGATCTTTTGTATAATTCCCCATTACACAAAATGAATCTTTTTGCTTTTTGCTTAATTTGCAATATTGTTCTGGATCTTCTGGCAGGATATCATACTCGAGATAGTCGCTGAAAGGCTGATGCCAATCATCTATCA
Source organism: Magnolia sinica (assembly GCF_029962835.1). Classification (NCBI taxonomy): domain Eukaryota; kingdom Viridiplantae; phylum Streptophyta; class Magnoliopsida; order Magnoliales; family Magnoliaceae; genus Magnolia; species Magnolia sinica. The sequence goes on along the minus strand of NC_080582.1, from coordinate 26,631,699 downwards.
TCACTTCTAAGCATGATACGGGGAGGGCTTCCATTGTTTCACTAATTACCTCTGCCGAAGGCAAGAATCTCCTTTCTTTGATTGTCACTTGCAGGGGACTTCGATCTGGGCAAGATAGCGCTGCTGCTAGACTGGCTAGAGCATTGGCCTTCACATTCTCATACCATGGTGTATGCTTAACTTCAACGTTTAAATTTTTTTTCAATAAATGCTACGCTCTTCGACAGTATGGTAGAAGTTCCAATTTCCTTGTTTCAAATTCAGTCGTCACCTGATTTATGACCAGCTTAAAATCCCCATAAGTTCGCTGGCTATCTCCATCCCGATGATAAGGGCATTATATTCGGCTTTGTTATTTGTACATGTCGTACCTAACGTGAAAGAATAAGGCAACAAATCGCCCTGTAGGGTAATGAATATTATTCCGGCACCTGCCCCTGTTGCCCGAGCCACCCCATCAAAGGACATTTGCCACACCTTTGGCAATTCTGTCATCATGACTTGTTCGTCCGAAAACTCATTGAAAATAGCTTCACAACCTGTCACAGGATGAGCCGCTAGAAAATTTGCCACTACTTGTCCTTTTACTGCTTTTGCCTGTTCGTACGTGATCGCGTACTCTGATAGCAGTAACATCCACTTTGCCAACCTTCTTGACAACATCGGCCTTGTAATAAAAAATTTAATGGGATCTGCTCGAGATATCAAAGTTATATCATGGGACAAACAATAATGTCTTAATTTCTAAACTGCAAACACTAGTGCCGGGCATATTGTTTTTATGGGCGTATAGTTGCATTATGCACCGATCAATGTTTGACTTAAATAATTAAGTGCCACTTCTTTCTCATTTTCGTTCACTTGTGCAAACAGGGCTCCTAGTGAATTTTTAGCTGCTGATATATAAAAAATGAGGAGTCTTCCTCTCACTGGGGCCGTTAATATTGGAGGTTATTTTAACAATTCTAGAGGTTGTTTCAACAATTCTTTTATCGAATCGAAGGCGTTTTGGTAGGATTTATCTCATATGAATTCTGTTCCTTTTTTCATTAGATGAGAAAACGGCTGGCATCTTCCTGCCAAGTTCGAGACAAAGAAGCGGATATATGCTAACTTGCCCTGCAAGCTTTTTAGCTCTTTCAATATTTTTGAAGGAGACATATCTTGAATAGCTCTAACTTTCTCTGAATCTATTTCGATACCCCTATGTCTCACCACGAAACCAAGGAATTTTCCTAACGATACTCCAAACGTACATTTAGCCGGGTTCATCTTTAACTATTTTTTCTTATTCGGTGGAAGACCGATGTCAGATGTTCATGGTGTTCCTCATGATGATTCGACCTAACCACCAAGTCATCCACATAACACTCAACATGCTTGTGCATCATGTCTTAAAATATGTTCTGCATTGCCCTCTGATCGTTGCCCCAGCGTTCTTGAGACCGAACGACATGACCTTATAACAATATATCCCCAATGTAGTTCTGAAAGCTAACGCCTCCTCATCTTCAGGTGCCATTCATACTTGATTGTAGCTAGTGTAGCCATCCATAAAGGACATGACAGCATACTGCGTGGTACTGTCAATTAACATTTCGGTTATCGGCAGTGGAAAATCATCTTTCGGACATGCTTTATTCAAATCTCTGAAGTCGACGCAAACCCTAATTTGCCCATTCTTTTTCTTTACCGGGATTATATTTGATATCCACTTAGGATATTTAACTTCTCTGATAAATCTAACCTTTATCAGTTTGCCTATTTCTTCTTCTATCTTGGGAACCAAATCTGGGTGAAACCGCCTCTGTGTTTGCTTAGTGGGTCTTTTGTCTTTAGAGATATTCAACCAATGCATCGCTACTGTCAGCTCTAGACTTGGCATTTCCATATATGTCTAAGCAAAAATATCTTTATTTTCCTTTAGGAGACTAACATATTGATCAGCTTCTTCTTTTAATAAGTTGGCACTTATGAAAGTATTCCGTGGTTCTTCCTCTGTTCCTAAATTTATCTCTTTCAAGTTGTCAATCGTCGGCTACCCCCCATCCTCCATTTACTTTGGAGCTGTCTCGGGCTTGCTGATTATATCAAGGTCTGTTTCTTCTTTCTAGTTGGTTGTCACCATATTTACTGAAGATTCTGCCCCCAGTCCTCGGAATTTTTCTCGCTTCTTCTGATTAATCCTGATTGGAATCTGAATTCCTTTTCCATAATTTAAACCAATAGGTTCTTTGTGGTCAAAGCCCATTTTCTTCATGATTTTTGACTTGCCAAGCTATATCTTGCCAACTCTTTGGGTGTTAAGCTTCCATTTCTGAAAAGGCTGAGCTATATGTCCTAGAGGGGGGGTGAATAGGACTATGCCAAATTTAAAAAAATAACAGCGGAATTTAAATAAATTAAATACAGATAGCAATAGACAATCCCACAATACTGAATTTAAAGACAACCTCAAAAAAACAAGTATTGAGAGGTTGATACAGATGTAGTTCTAAGGACAACCTAACACCATAAAAACCAAGGGTTTATGGTAGGCAACCTTACTAGAATGGTTTTTGTATCAAAAACTCAAACTGATATAGAGGAATTAATAAATAAATAGTAGAGAAAGAAATCTATGCTATTACAACATTCTCCACACTTGCATAAAAGAAACTACAACATTCTCCACAATGCAAAAAGGAAATTACAATCATTCATAAAAAGAAATAAACAATCAAACCACAAGACCAGAAATTATAGTGGTTCACTTGTGTGTACACCAACTGTTTAGAAAAATAGCCACACAACTACTCCACTCCTAATATCCTCACACAGTTGATATTAACATTCACTATGAAAATAGGTTTTCCCAGGTTGACCTAAAACCCTCACAATTGTGTCTTTCAAGTGGGCTTACACAATTCAAAAAACCTCACACTCTGAGTTTTCTAGATCACCTTAGACAAACCAAAATAGAGATTTTTCTGACATAATCTCAAAAACCAAAACAAAAATTTATAATAATGTAAAATATCTGGATATTCTCTTTTTGATGTCGCCGGAAAGAACTAAATCAAAGTAGAATTTCAACATAGAAGTTCAATGTCCAAACTCACTTATGAATTAGTTCTAGGTTCTAAATTGATTTTAAATTAAATCAAGTTGGGCTAGCTCTATTTGTTTTTTATTCCAAGAAAAGGGTAATCCTCAATCCCTTCTTCAAATATGAATGGAATATAGAATACAAAATCAATTATAATAAAGCTAAATTAAGAGAATATTAAATGAGCACAATATAGCTTAAAAATAACACTAGCTTATCTCTCAGAGAGGCGTATTGATTTATCTTGAATTGAATGAAAAACTCTAAAATTCTTGCTCTATTTATAAGTGAAGAAATCACATTCATGACTGGTCCTAAGGACACTATGACTGGTCATAGGACCAACAGATTTTTGAAATTTGGGCGCGATAAGATAAAGTCGCTCCCCGACTGGTCGTAAGCCTTGCACGACCGGTCGAGGGACCTCCACGACTAGTCGTGACCTGTTCACGACTGGTCGTGTGGAATTGAAATAGTTGCTGGACTTTGAATCGTAGCTACAGGACTGGTCGAGAACGAGTTGAGCACTGTTCACACGACCTGTCGAGTAGTCTCCAGGACTAGTCGAGGCTTAACAAAAAATTTTAAAAATTTGAAACAAACTTAGGACTGGTCGAGGAATTTCTTAGACTGGTCGAGCCAGTGCTAGGACTAGTCGAACAGAGTCCAAGACTAGTCAAGAAATAGACTATTTACTTATAAAATGATATAATTGAATTATGTATTCAAAATAACCTACCTTATGGTCAATTTAGGGTCATTCATACCTTAAACATGATGTATGAATATTGAAACTTCTTTTTTCTTTAGTCGATAGTCGTTCTTTGAAGTTCACGAAGCTTGAGATCTTGTCATAAAATGAAGCTTGAACTTGTGACCTTTCGAAGAATATTCAAACTTGAATTTGTAGCCTTAAGAAGCTTGAACTTGAAATATCTTGAATCTTGAGCTTGAAGTACAAAGTAAAAAGACTTTGTCTTGACTTGGAGCTTGTATTATGAATCTTGAACATTGAACAGTCACTTGATGACCATGTAATCTTACATTTCTTGAAGAAAAGACCTTCGTTCTTGGGTGATGCAAAATCTTCATTATGTAGAAAAGCTGGATAAGACATAAATTCCAAGAGAGGTTTTGGTACTACAAAATTTAACAATTATAGGAGCTAAAAACCATAGCACTCACAATCTCCCCCTTTGTCAAATTTGTGACAAAACATACTCCACAATAACATAAACATTATACACATAAAGAATCATGCACCAGTTATAAAAATAAAGCATCAATTTTCTTCAATGCTTCAATTCCTCCAACAGTACTCCCCCTTACTTAACTCACCTTCTCAAAATAGAATCATTCACAAACAATCCATCCACAATCCACATATATCAGCATGACAACCTTCTCCCCCTTTTTGTCACAATATGACAAAGGAAGAAACCAATACATGGAAGTGGAAAGATATAAAGAAGGAAGAATAAGAAGAATATTGAGTAATAAATGATTAAAATAGACAATATATTAACTCAATTGGCAAGTCAAATTCAAACATAAGTAAACAAGTTCAACCATGTACTACAAAGTTAAGTCAAGTTTAACCTCACAAGACAAAATAAACCAAGTAGCATTAAAGTTATTACAAACCAAGATTAGAAAATACTAATCAGATCCTGAAGAGTGAGCAGGAATAGATGGATCAATCTGATGTAAACCCTTAGTAATGTGCCTCATATATTTACGGATATAAGCAAATTGAGAATCCTGGGTTACACGAATCTGAGTCACCTGTTTCTTAAGAGAATGCAACCTCTCAGTAAAATCAGAAGACTGATAATCAGGGTTAGCCTCAGAATCTGATTTGATCCCATCAAAGATATCGTCCATGTTTATATCATTAGGAGGTAAATCACCTTCTTCTTCATTTACTGTTTCAGCTCCACCATCACCCACATTGACTTGGCCTGCGGCCAACCTTAAATTCATCTTATTTATATTTGAGTTGTTGAAAATAAGGTGTTGAATAGGAGCCTCTTCAACAGGCATAGCCACTAACATATGGGTGGCCAACACAGTCATAAGATATGCAAAAGGGATATCACTGTGTCCAGGATGGAGACAAAATTGTATGATAGAATGACAGATTAAAGAAGGAAGACAAACATTTGTACCAGAGATGATGGAATGCAGAATCCGAACCATGAAAGAGGTGAGTTCAGTTTTGTTACCAGAACGTGGATAAAGATTTGAAATAAATATCCTATGAAGGACCCAGTATCTGGGTAACAAGTACTTTGAAGCAAGCGTATTCCCATTTTGACTCCATTACGCATCTATATTGTACAATGCTCTAATAAACATACATTTTTTTGATTCAGATGGTTTAGTTACCAGAGTGCTAATTGGAATACCGTCATCATTGACAGGTATGCCATTAGGCCAGAAATCAGAAGTCGGTCTACTTCAAATGGACCTTCTCTAGTTGCTATAATAAAAGTTAAATTTTCAGTTGAAAAATCAGAAATGCATGCATATATACCTTACGCAATAGACCAGTATGTCGGCCCACCCTAATGTAGAATGTTAGCCCATCCTATAGATTAGAGAAGAGGAAGGATCTCAAATGGAGCAAGATGTTCAACATGCACAGGTCGTTCAACTATAACATTGCGCAATCTTAAATCCTGCACATACGAGTAATTATCTTCGGGTGACCGAAGGTGGCGCCTTGTGATAGGTGTCGATGTTGAAGGACCATGAGAACTTTTCTTTTTTCCTCTACCTTCCATTTGTAACTAGGAAATCAAGAAATTAAAAGGTTGCAAAAGAGATAGAGTGGGTTTTCTCAAAATCAGATTTTGGAGAAGAAAACCCCAAAAACCTCAAGCAAATAAGAAATAAATCACTCCTAATATGAAAAAGAAGTGATATGAACTTGAATCTACAAGGAATATGGAAATAAAGCACTAACTTTGAAGATCTATGGAGATGAGTTCGACCGGTCATGCTTAGACCCGTTGGAGAAGAAGCCCAAATAGAAGAAAAGGAATTTTTCCCAAAATAAAGGCCAAACCCATGATACCACGACTGGTCGAGTACATGGTCGACCAATCATGCCACGATTGGTTGAGCATATACTCGATTGGTCGTGCACAGCTAAAAATGTGCATTTTTCATTAAAATTTGAAATTTAAATATACAAACTAACAAGTATATACATTATAATACAGAAATACATGAATAATTAATTGAAAATGCACATACCAAGATCAAATTTCAATTTAGAAAACCTACTTTTATCGTGTGATTTTGTGAATATGTTAGCAAGTTGTGTCTCGGTCGGTATGTATTCCAAAGAAATTGTCTTTTCTTCCACTACTTCACGAATGTAATGATATCTAATGTCAATGTGCTTGGTTCGTGAATGCTGGATTAGATTTTTAGATATATTAATTACACTGGAATTATCACAATATAAAACTATAGAGTCCTGTGCAATTCCATAATCGCTTAACATTCTTTACATCCATACAAGTTGAGTACATGCATTATCAACTGCAATGTATTCAGCTTCAGCAGTTGAGAGTGATATAGAACTTTTTTTCTTACTTTACCAAAAAACTAAATAGTTCCCAATATAGAAACAACCACCACTGGTTGATTTCATATCATCAACGTTACCAGCCCAATTAGCATCAGTGTAACCAGCTAATTGAACACTAGTGTCATGTGGATACCAAAGACCCAAATTAGTTGTACTTGCGACATGTCACATAATCCGCTTAATAGCAGTTAAATGTGACTCTTTAGGGTCAGATTGATATCTAGCGTGAATTCCTATGCTAAATGCAATATCAGGTTGGCTTACAATTAAATACAAAAAAAAACTACCTATCATATTTCGATATAATTTAGGATCCACTTTCTTACCTGTAGAATCCTTTGAGAGTTTTAAAGTCGTACTCATAGGAGTATCAAAATTTTTTTCATTCTCAAATCTAAAATTTTTAACTAAGTTCAGAGCATATTTGGTTTGAGGAATGAAGAAACCATCAGGTTGCTGTTTAACTTGGAACCCTAGGAAATAATTCAATTCCCCAACCATGATCATTTCAAACTTAGATTTCATAAGATCTATAAACTCAACAGTCATGTTAGCATAGGTAGATCCATAAATAATATCATCAATATAAATCTGTACTATTAAAATGTGATCATTATGTTTCTTTACAAACAAAGTCTTATCAACACTTCCCATTATAAAGTTGTGACTTAGTAAAAACTTCATCAATTTTTCATACCATGCCTTGGGAGCATGTTTTAAATCATAGAGAGCTTTTTTAGGCGATAGACATGATCGGTATTCTTAGGGTCTTCAAAACCCATTGGTTGTTCAACATACACTTCTTCATGCAAATCACCATTTAAAAAAGCACTCTTTACATCCATTTGATAAATTTTGAACTTTCTAAAGCAAGCAATGGATATGAATAGTCTAATTAATTCAAGATGAGCTACTGGGGCAAAGGTTTCATCATAATCGATGCCTTCAATTTAAGTGTATCCTTATACAACCAGTTAACCTTGTTTTGAATTATATTACCAAGTTCATTAGACTTATTTTTAAAAATCTACTTAGTTCCGATAATATGTTTATCTTTAGGTTTAGGAACTAAGTACCAAAAATCATTTCTAACAAATTGATTAAGCACTTCTTACATCGTAACTATCTAGTTTTCATCAGCAAGAGCTTTTTTTACGCTAGCCGGTTTTATCTGAGATGTAAATCACATGTAGTTACACACATCTTCTAGTTGTCTACGAGTGTGTACACCAGTGAGACAATTTCCAAGAATTTGATTAGTTGGATGATCTTTAACAGTTCTCAGTTCAGAGTTGTTTTGATTTGATGAAGAACCCGGTTTATCAATTAGAAGTACTTCATCATTATTTGAACTTGAGATAGGTGTATTCAAGTGATCATCAATAACCACATTAACGGATTCTTGAATTATACCAGTTCTCTTATTAAGAACTTGATATGCTCGACTATTCAGAGCATACCCTAAAAATACCCCTTCATCACTTTTAGTGTCAAACTTACCCAGATTTTCTAGGTCATGTAAAATATAGCACTTTCTGCCAAAAACTCGAAAGTATTTGATAGCAGGCTTCTTATCAAACCACATTTCATAAGCCGTTTCACCATTTGATTTTCTAGTGTAAACACGGTTAATTATATAACATACAGTATTTATGGCTTCGACCCAAAGAATTTTAGGGAGCTTCATACTGTTTAACATAGGATTTGCCATTTCTTGAAGCACTTTATTTTTTCTTTTTACTATACCATTTTGTTGTGGTGTTTTGGGTGCAGAGATTTCATGTGATATTCCCTGATCATTGCAAAACTTCTCAAAACCGCTATTCTCAAATTCTGATCCATAATCACTATGAATCTTACAGACTTAAGTCTCTTTTTTAGTTTGGATACGTCTAAGCACCCTTTTAACTCCATCAAGAGTTTCTGATTTGTCTACCAGAATATACTTTTTGTCACCTTGACTCTCTGTTCTAGTTGATCCAATAAGATCCATATGGAGGAGTTCGAGTAGTTTAGATGAAGCATTGGGGTCCACTTTTTTGTGAGAACTCCTAGTTTGCTTGCCAATCTGACATTAACCACATATTTTATCTATTTTTTATATTTTGGGTAGGCCTCTTACTAACTCTTTTTTGCTCAATGTATATAAGTTACGGTAGTGTACATGTCCAAGGCATTTATGGCATAACTTAATCTCATCAGTATGGACCATGTGACACGATAAATTAGATGCGCTAGAGTCACTTACAATATAGCAGTTTTCAGAAGTTCTATGACCAATTAATATTACAGAACCGTTTTTATTTAAAATTTCACACCCTAGGTTAGAAAATTTTACGTTATGATTTTTATCACATATTTGTGAAATGCTTAATTAGTTATGTTTTAAACATTCTACATATAAAACATTCTCAAATAAAAGGGAGGTTAAAAAGTTGAACCGTACCTTGGCCAATAATCTTGCAGTTGCTACCATCACCAAATGTGACTAAACCATCAGTCATGTCTTTAAGATTGGTGAACAGACCTTTGTTACTAGTCATGTGCCTAGAGCATCCACTGTCTAGGTACCACTTTGAATGGCTTGATGCTTTGAAAGTCATGTGAGCAACCAAGCAAGTAACCTTAGGAACCCATTTCATTACCGTTTTGGGTTTAGGAGTATAGTTGGTCTTCTTGTGTTTGTGGTTGATATAAGACCGACCCATTGAGTTAGATTTTAAGAGCTCCTTAAGTAAATCAATAATTTTCTCAGCTAAACAATTACGATTCTAATTTTTATAGTTGATATAGTTGCTTTTGGGTTTTAAGGATTGAAAAGTTTTAACATTTTTAGAATAATTTTGATTTGAACTTTTTTCCTTTTGAGTTTGAAGACTCTCATTTCACAAACTTAGGAGAAGTATTCTTACGTTTGGAAGGAATATTTTGTCGTAGCCCAAACCGGATCGGTCGCCACATTTTCTAGATCCAGATAATAGTTTTTCTAACTTAAGATCACCTTGGGCATACCTCCATATATCTTTTAAACTCAAAAGTGAAGAGACTTCAAGTTTTAGTTTTTTATTTTTAGATCTTAGATTTTCAACAAGGAAGGTTTTGAAATCTAAATCGCATTTAGTTTTTACATAAGAATCTGAAATGTGGGATTTTTCTAAAACAAGAGTATCAAAATTTTCTTTAAGTTTCAAAAACTTTTCTTTCTGAAGTTTTAGTTTTACCGCAATCTTACAACTTTTCTTGTATAAGGCATTGTAAGCATCTTGAAGATCTTCTTCATTTTCATGATTATTATTTAGATTTTCTTCACTAGTTAAATCATCATGATCTGAAAAAGTGAACTTGGCAGAGTCATAAGGGCTTTGACTTCATTACCCGACTCGGTTTCAGAATCTTCTGATTCAGAAGAGGCTTCAGAGCCAAAAGATTCATCCCAAGTAGCCAACATACCTTTCCTTTTAGGTTTGTCCTTTTTAGGACACTTGTTCGCTAAATGCTCATATTCATGGCAGTTGTAACATTGACTATCTTTTAAAGATTTCCAAGTTTTAGATTTAGATCTTTTCTTATCATTAGATTTTTGAATATCAACCCTCTTTTTACTTTTGAAAATTTTATAAAACTTTTTAACTAAAGGGGCATATCATCTTCAGAATTTTCTAAATCAGAATTACTACTATTTTCTTAAGAAGAACATTTAGAAGATTTAAGGGTGATGGATTTACCTTTAGAATCTTTAAAGTTTAACTCATAGGTTTGTAAAGAACCAACTAACTCTTCTACCCTCATATTATCCGTATCACGAAGTTCTTGGATCACGGTCACCTTTGAATTGAACCATTCAGGTAGTGAATGTAGTATCTTTGCACAGACTTTACTTTCTGGGATTTTATCACCAAGACCCCACGTAGAGTTAACAATGTCATTTAATCTAATATAAAAGTCCATGAAAGTTTCTCTTTCCTCCATACATATTTCCTCAAATTTGGTTATGAGGATTTGGACTTTAGATTTCTTGACGATTGTTGTTCCCTCGTGTATCATTTCTAAAATATCCCAGGCTTGCTTTGCAGTATCATGGGATATAATTCTTTTGAATTCATCCGGTGATAGTGTGCAAGTTATGGCGTTTAAAGCCTTTGCATTGGCACTACTCTCATTTTTTTGAAGAGTGGTCCAGGAGAAGTAAGGTGTAGCTCTCATAGTTTTGGATCCATCGATGCCAGTTACTTCAGTGGTAGGAGGGTCCATTCAGTCATTGTGGCTTGCCACACGCTCTCATCCATGAATTTTAAGAAAATTCTCTTCCTGACTTTCCAATAGGCATAATTGGAGCCATCAAATGGTGGAGGCCTAGTGACTGAAAGACTATCAAAATTTGACATCTTAAATAACTCAGATCGATTAGCTCAGGAAATAAATCCAATAAAAATAATTAAAGCGAGCTTTTAGGCTTTGATACCACTTGAAAAGGTCGAGCTATATGTCTTAGAGGGGGGGGGGGTGAATAGAACTATGCCAAATTAAAAAAATAACAGTGAAATTTAAATAAATTAAATATAGATAGCAATAGACAATCCCACAATGCTAAATTTAAAGACAACCTCAAAAGAACGAGTATTAAGAGGTTAATACACATGTTGTTCTAAGGATAACCTTACACCATAAAAACCAAGGGTTTATGGCAGAACAACCTTACTAGAACGATTTGTGTATCAAAAACTCAAACTGAAATAGAGGAATAAATAAATTAATAGCCGTGAAAGAAATCTATGCTATTACAACATTCTCCACACTTGCATAAAAGAAATTACAACATTCTCCACAATGCAAAAAAGAAAATATTAATCATTCACAAAAAGAAATAAACAATCAAACCACAAGACCAGAAATTATAGTGGTTCGCTTGTGTGTACACCAACTGTTTAGAAAAACAGCCACACAACTACTCCACTCCTAATATCCTCACACAGTGGATATTAGTGTTCACTATGAAAATAGGTTTTTCTAAGTTTACCTAAAACCCTCACAATTGTGTCTTTCAAGTGGGCTTACACAATTCAAAAAATCCCACACTGAGTTTTCTGGATCACCTCAAATAAAGCAAACAGAGATTTTTCTATCACAATCTCAAAAACCAAAACAAAAATTTACAATAATGTAAAATACGTGGATATTCTATTTTTGATGCCGCCCGAAAGAACCAAATCGAAGTAGAATTTCAACATAGAAGTTCAATGTCCAAACTCACTTATGAATTGGTTATAGGTTCTAAATTGATTTTAAATTAAATCAAGTTGGGCTAGCTCTATTTAATTTTGATTCCAAGAAAAGGGTAATCCTCAATCCCTTCTTCAAATATGAATGGAATATAAAATACAAAATCAAATATAATAAAGCTAAATTAAGAGAATATTAAATGAGCACAATATATCTTAAAAAGAACACTAACTTATCTCTAAGAGTGGCGTATTGATTTATCTTGAATTGAATGAAAAACTCTGAAATTTGTGCTCTATTTATAAGTGAAGAAATCGCATTCACGACTGGTCCTGAGGAAACTACGACTGGTCATAAGACCAAAAGATTTTTGAAATTTGGGTGCGATAAGATAAAGCCATTCCACGACTGGTCGTAAGCCTTGCACGACTGGTCGAGGGACCTCCACGACTGGTCGTGTGGAACTTGAAATAGTTGCTGAACTTTAAGTCATAGTTACAGGATTGGTCGAGAACAAGTCGAGCATTGTTCACACGACCGGTCAAGTAGTCTCCAGGACTAGTCGAGGCTTAACAAAAAATTCTAAAAATTTGAAACAAACTTAGGACTAGTCGAGGGATTTCTTGGACTGGTCAAGCCAGTGCTAGGACTAGTTGAACAGAGTCCAAGACTAGTCGAGAAACAGACTATTCACTTATAAAATGATATAATTGAATTATGTATTCAAAATGACCTACCCTATGGTCAATCTAGGGTCATTCATACCTTAAACATGATGTATGAATATTGAAACTTCTTTTTTCATTAGTTGATAGTCGTTCTTTGAAGTTCACGAAGCTTGAGATCTTGTCAATAGAATGAAGCTTGAACTTGTGACCTTTTGAAGAATATTCAAACTTGAATTTTTAGCTTTAAGAAGCTTGAACTTGAAATATCTTAAATCTTGAGCTTGAGGTACAAAGTAAAAAGACTTTGTCTTAACTTGGAGCTTGTATTATGAATCTTGAAGTAAAGACTTTTATTCTTAAGTGATGTAAAGTCTTCATTATGTAAAAGAGCTAGATAAGACACAGATTCCAAGAGAGGTTTTGGCACTACAAAATTTAACAATTATAGGAGCTAGAAACCATAGCACTTATAATTTCCCACCCCACTGCTGATTGCTTCATCTTGTTTTACTTTTGAGGGAGCATATAATTCAATCGACTTTAGATATCTTGCACTGGGTTTAATGCAAAACTTCTCTCAACATATGGGAGTGGTACTGTATAATTTGACTGCAGAATTTCCAATTGTTTTGGCTATAGTAGTGTTAGTGGCAATTGTCCTGGCTGCAGCAGATGCTTCGGGACAAAATAGAACTTCTTCTTTACCTTCTCTGCTACAGATAACTTCATTCCTTTTTCTTTCATTATTTCCATGCAAGCATTTTCTTGGACCTTGTTCTCATCAAGCTCCTTCTCTTCCTTATTGGCAAATGCATCATAATAACTCGCATCCATGAAAAAAAGCTTCAGCTTCTGTATATAGTCTTGCATCAGCTAACACTTTGTACTGTACCCCGTCTTTGCAGTATTTGAAACACTGGTGCATGGTAGAAGGTATGATGCCATATTGATGCATCCACAGTCGTCCTAGAATGATATTATATGCAGTCACTGCATTTATAACATGGCAGATGACATTCGTAGTTAGTTCTCCTATCTCCAGCGTTATTGTGATCTTTCCAATTGCACATTGTCCGTCTTGATGAATGCCCTGTATCATCATTCCACTAGGGTGTAGGTTCGAGCGTCGATAACCTAATTTACTCAGCATTGTTAATAACAACAAGTTTACAGCAGACCCGTCATCGAGCATTATTCGTTTTACTTGTTTACCGCGAATATGACCCATTGTCATCAACGATCTATTATGTTCCCCATCACAGACCAAGTCTTCATCGGAGAAGGAGATAACCGGCATACAATCTTCTCGTTTCTCATTTTCCAATTCAGTCAGCAACACTCCCCTTATACTTTCATCAGATAAGGCTTTAATTAGGCTTTGTTGGGAGTCTTCTGACAATTTCAGAGCATCGTAAACACTTAATCGGGCTAGAATGCCTTTCAAGTGACTTGTAATGTCATAAGTCACTTTCCATGTCTCCTTTCCCCTTTCTTTTTCGCCACTATTATTATTACTGGCATGACTCTTAGCTGCTTCCAGCTTTGATTTTTCACTTTTTGAACTGGTGGGCTAGCCATCTTCTTCCCTGACTGCAAGGTAATTACGACAACTTTTTGCATTATTTTCTGATCATTCACCCTTGTCTTTCCCTGATAATCTTCTCGTATGGCGAGGACGTTCGTTGTCACTCTTCTGTCCCTCTCTTTCTCTTTCCCGACTATTAATTCACCCTTGTTTATCATCCTTTGTATAATACACTTCATTGTATTATAATTTTCTATCGGATGCCCTACTAGGCGGTGATAATGACTGAAGTCTCTTTCCTTTATTTTAGATGTTGCTTTGGGACGTTTTGACAATAGCAATTCAATTGTTCCAGTTTTTAGCAATTAATTCATCATAGGGAGTACGTCCACTTTTTCAAACATAAAACCCTCGTGAGAATTCAACGATCGGGGTCTTTTGTCGTAAAACCTTCCTCTGGGATGACTCGACTCTTCTTTCCTTTCTGTCGTTTTGCCTTTCGCTTCTCTTGCTTCCTGGTTTCTCTTTTCGTGTTCAACCATATTTGTGATCAACTTCTGAGATCCTTTTCTAACCATTTCATAATTGAACGCCGGAATTTTTCGAGCCATTAATTCTAGAGCATGCGCTTTTGTAGCCAAGTCATGGAAGGTTCTGATGTCAGCACTGGTGAGACCAAATGCTACTCCGGTCTCCATAGAGTTTAGGCACATTTCACCTATTCTTTCTCTTTTGGTAATTGCCTGCAAGAAGCTCCCAAGGTCTTCCATCTGTCTATAAAATTTTTCACTAGCTCTCCTCCTCTCTGTCGCACCGAAGCTAGTTCTGTGATACTGACATCACGTTCTGATGAGAAAAAATTTGACATGAACGTGTCTTGCATTTGCTCTCATGTTCTTATCGACACAGGCATTAAGCTAGCATACCACCTGAATGCTTTATTGGTTAGAGAAGACCTAAATAATCAGAGACAGTATTGGGGTATTGTGAAGAAATTCCCCATACTGATGATGAAGTGCATCAGGTGTTCTTATGGTGATCCATCCTCGTTGAACTTATGAAAGTCAGGATGCTGAAAATTATTCGGGAATGGGATATCTTCCTCTTCTCTCAGCTATGGCGTTCGATATCTGAATCTCCCTGTACCCTCACGTTCTCTTTCCGACCTAACCGCTTCCTCAACGACTTGTTGTTCTTCTTCCTATGTCACTACTTTCATCGTGGGAACAGATCCCTACGACCCAGTCCTCGGCAGCTGTGAACCTTCAGGGTGTTGTTCTCATTCATTCACATTATCAGTCACTGGGGGTGCTGTCATTTGGGCAACATTCTGTGCGAGAGTCATTAAGGCTTCTCTGAGATTTCTGCATTCTTCCATTAGTGCTCTTTGTACTTCCGCCATTTCATTCACACAATCCTCTGTAGTTGACGTATTTTCTTGATTTGTTCCGGCCATGTGTATTGTGGCTTCTCCACTCTTCGATGAAGCTGTAGTCAGAGTGGGATAAGAATACATCGACGTAATAAGACTTACGAAAAGAGGAGAGGATGGGGTTTCATTCGACTTCTCCGTGTCGCCGTTGCCATTGATTGATCGGGGTGAAACAGACACCGGTGAACTTATTAACAGTGCTTTGCCCTTTTTCTCTTTTGTCCATCTGGCTTTCGGGGTCATCAAAGCCAAGAAATCACGCGACGTTAGCTGTAGAACTGTTTTCACGCCCCAAACTCAAAAATCGGGCTCACAAAATTTTCAATCATCGAATCAGGCGCCGACAGCCTCCGTAGTATCCCATTCTCAGCTCTCGGCATCTATACACCAGGTTCTGATCCTGGGATCTTACAAGGAGGATTTCAAGCATAATTTTGATTCATTATAAGCATAACCCATGAATAATAACCACAACAACACCATCACAAAATCCACTATGATAAAAAATTTTAAATAAAGTGCGTATGAAGGAAAATACAAGATAATGGTAATAACAGAAATTTTAAAAGCTCGGCTGCACACTCCAACCGCGACAAGGCTACAGCTGCATCCTGGTGTCACCTACACGCATCAATCATGCATAATCTTATAAAAAGCTTAGAGGGTGGTGTAAGTGTGTCCGCAATATAAGCGTGCTCAGAATGCAAGGTCAGAGAAATGCGGAATCATGCTGATGAGTACATGAATGCAATCAGTCATACCAAGGCTATGCGGTGCAAGATATGAATGCTATCAGCCATGTCAAGACCATGCGATGCGAGATGCAGTTCAAGCATGCCAATCCTCATCATATATCAGTACAGTTCTCATTCTAGATAATCACTAAAATTTAGTATACTCCAAATGGCACTGCTGCTCTCCTAGTCGCACAGTCCAAGTGAACGTAAGAAACCTCACTATCCGCCTAGCCAATAGTCTGCCAATACCTATCCGGCACGTCGATAGCGGACCCATTCATGAGCTGATCAAACTCAGCCTAGTATTGCCCCTACTATCGGGTGAGTAAGGCCACACCCCGTTCCAACCGATCACGACACAGTGGGAGACGCGACCTCCTGGTATTCGACCATCACGTGCTCATATATCTACTCGGTCTCGACATTGGAGTCATCCTCTAGTACCATCAGGTTTAGAAATTTTCACCCAAGGACATCTATGGTGCCCGATGTTAGAAACAGTATTTTCGGTATCCAATCCAGCCATCCACGATGTGTCTGTGGAGGCTATGGCTTTGGTGTCGTAAGGGCATACAATAATCATAATCACACAAATGCAAGTGCATGAATCACTCTGCTAGACATGCAACAATCCTGCGCGTATCGCGCGCTCATGTAGGGCAACTTCGCCTATCAGGGAGCCCATAAACAATCTACCCGAAGGCATATGCTATGATCAGTCACTCCTCACATCAGGCATACATATGATGCGTATGATCATGAATCATGGATCTATACTAAACATGTTATGTGGTGATGGGCTTTGTTCATAGCAAAGATGGGCCAAGATGGCCTACACACTACAAGTATGGGCCTAACAATGGGCCCCAGGGAGAGTGACGATGCGGATATTTAACCAACATCATCCTACAATGTGGACGTCAAACCATCATTGCTCCCAAGGCACGACCTGCCATGAACATCATTACATAAACTATGGTGGAATCACACATTGCAATGGGCCTTATGTATATCCTATTGGGCCTCAACCCATGGACCTCAGATACATCAAATGGGCCACATAGCATGGGCGCCATATATATATATATATATATCAAAGTGGGCCTCGGTGGGCGGGCCAAAAATACGTCAAGTTGGGCCTAATCACATGGGCCTTGCATACATCACAGTGGGCCTTATAACATGGGCCTCATATCTATTAAGGCGGCCTCAACAATGGGCTTCATACACATCAAGGTGTACCTCAATAATGGGCCATAAATATGGTAAGTGGGTCACACCACATGGGCCACATGTATATCAAATGGGCCACACTCAAGTACAAGTGGTGATAAGGATTTTCACCATTAGAATTCCTAAGGGTTTAATGGTGGATATTCAAACCCACTGTTTTCTATAATGTGGTCCACCTGATCCTAGATCTGTCTTATATATATATATATATATATATAAAATTTTTATTCCATCACAGGCCTTAAAATGATCTCCAAAATGGTTGGATGGTTTGGATGAAACACATGCATCATGGTGGGTCCCATGGACGGCATAGATGAATTACATAACTCATGGTGGGGTCCACACTACTGGAAGGTGTGGATTACCACACATACATACATCAGTGGGTCTCATGTGCGGCCCACCATAATGTTTATTCTCCACCTAGCCGGCTGACAAGGTCACACAGACATGGGGCCCACCGAGATGTTTATTTTCCACCCAACCTGCTGATAAGGTCACACGGACCTGAGGCTCACCGTAATGCTCATTTTCCACCCAACCTATGGATGAGGTCACGCAGACCGTATGAAGAGGAAAAACAAATATCATTTTGATTCAAAACTCCCTGACCTAAAAGGGTTTCAATGGCAAACGTTTAATCCTCACTATTTTTTGCCGTGTGGGTCACCCGTGCTCCACATGCGGCTGATTTTAGGAGGGGGACCCACTGCCCTAAGTGGCCCTCCAAATGCACGATGGTGATGTTCACACATATCACGGTGGGGCCCACGGCTGGGACTGTGGGTCCCTGCCTTCAGCGTCCATGTAGCGCAGGATGCTCCTACACATCTTAAGGACGTTGGCAACTACTGCTGTTGCATGTCATGTCTTTTTCTTTGAGAATATATTTTTCTGAAGAATTTCTTAGATGGGGCCCTCATTAAAGGAATCCAGTCAATCAGCTAGGCTCCTTGGCTCGTGACAGGTCTAATAAGCCCAATATTGGGTATGTTTCGATGTGTATAAGGGTCAAAGTGAATCTTAACGGTGAAAATTACTGTTTCCTATGCTATGGCAAGCCAGATAATCAGATTGGCTTCATTTTTCAGCTCAACGCCTAAAATGAGCTGAGAAATGGAATGGACGATGTGGATTTGATCTATACATTAAGGTAGGGCCTACACCAGTGGCCCTCTCCAAAGCTCAAATATAGTATATTTTATTTTATTTTTTGTTAACTGTCAGTACACACCCATGTCAGTACACGCACTCCATGCTATCCTTTATCACGTCCAGTGTCCAGGGACGCTGGATGGCATGGATATAACACAAGCATTGTGGTGAGTCCCACGGGTACGTGGCCCACGTATCATCAAGGTGGGTCCCACATGAACGTGGCCCACCTGATGAATTTGATATTTATGTTTTCTCACTATCCACGCCCACTGAATGGCCTAGATGAAACAGATGGACGGCATCGATAAAATACATCCATCATGGTGGGTCCACGATCGGTGTGGATCTAGTGGGCCACGCCCATTACAAAAGAGAGAGAGAGAGAGAGAGAGAGAGAGAGATCGGTGAGAAGGGGAGGGACCCCACCACTATGGACCCTCCCTAAATACAAAGCTTACATCAACATGGGTCCCACCCTATGTGGGCCCTCAAATAAAAGAATTGACAGTTAGATCACCCACCTATTGGCCTCCTTCTTGCTCCCTTAGGCTTGTATACTTCTTGCCTTCAACTTTGATGGAGGTTGATAGAGTTTTGAGGGTGAGGATGAGAGATGAGAGGGTAGGGAAAGTGGGCCACACTTGGTTTTGGGGAAGAGAGGGCTTGGACATGTGGTGCTTGGGAGGTTTGAGAAATGAGAGAGAGAGAGAGAGAGAGAGAGAGAGAATGGGATGATATGGATGGGTGGATTGGTTGTTGTAAAGAGAGGTATGGTTTTGGTTGAAATTTTGGTAAAAGAGGAATGGTGAGGGGAGGGAGAGAGTTGACTTATGGAAAAGGAGGGATGGGTTGTTATACTTAGGGTATGGTGTATACTTGACTTGGGTGATTGATTGATTGATGGTACATGTCGTAGAGATTCTCTCGAAATTCATAACGCGTGGCATTTCTTTAGAATGAACGCAGGCCCACATCTTTTGACCTGGGTATCGGTTCAGTGCGCAAGTCACGGCGTTAGAACCGCGGAGACAGCGTGGTCGCTAAGATACAAGTTTCAAATCGAGCCAACGTTGGTATGCAGGACTCGGCTTAGGATTGCTTGCAAACATCGAATACGGGTTGAGGGTTGCTGGAATTCGACCAGGAGGATCGCGGAAGCCTACGGAACGGTACGGACTATGATACGGGTCTTACAACTCTCCCCTCCAAATAAAAATTTCATCCTCGAAATTTACATAATCATTGCAAGTAAACATAACTCATAAGGATGAGGAAACATAGCATCATCATATAAAATCGGAGAAAGCATAAAAGATACAACGTACAATCAATCATCAAAGAGATGGGGATAGCGCTCTCAAATCTTAGCCTCGCGCTCCCAAGGTGCCTCATCAACAGAATGGTGACCCCACTGAACCTTCACCAAGGGAATGACCTTGTTCCAAAGGACCTGCTCCTTCTGATCAAGGATACGAACTGGTTGGTTAATGTAAGAAGCGTCCTCATGAACCTCCAATGGCTACCAATTGATAACAAGAACCACGTCTGACCCACACTTCCTCAACATAGAGACGTGAAAAATGTTGTGGGCGCTAGACAACTGAGATGGCAAGGCAAGCCGATAGGCCACGACGCCAATGCACTCAGTGATCTTGAAAAGTCCTAAGAATCTCGGGGCAAGTTTGCCCTTCGCTCCAAATTGAACTACGCCCTTCATGGGCAAGACCTTAAGATACATGTGGTCCCCTACATCAAACTCCAAGGGACGATGCCGATGATCAGCAAAACTCTTCTGCCGGCTCTAAGCTGTATGCATCCTCTACCTGATAATATCAATAACCTCTGACGTCTACTGCACAAGCTTGGGACCTAGGAGACGTTGCTCTCCAACCTTGGTCCAACAACTCAGAGATCTACAAGGTCTGTCATATAATGCCTCAAAAGGAGTCTTGTTAATGGTCGCCTGATAGCTGTTGTTGTATAAGAACTCAGTTAATCGCAGATGCTCATCTCAGCTACCTCCAAAGTCAATCACGCAGGCCCAAATCATGCCCTCAAGGATCTAATTAACCCTCTCGGTCTGGCCATCGATCTGTGGGTGATACGCGGTGCTAAGCTGCAAATCAGTACCCATCACTCTCTGAAAGCTCCTCCAAAACTGAGACGTGAAACTCGGGTCTCGGTCAGAAACCATCGAGACTGGAACGCCGTGCAGTCTCACAATCTCCTTAATGAACAACCTCACAAGCCGGCCCAAAGGCCAAGTCACATGAATTGTAAGGAAATGTGCTGACTTCGTCAGACGGTCCACGATAACCTAGGTGGTGTCATGACCGTGCTAAGTCCTCGGTAAACCCATGATAAAATCGGTAGATACGTGCTCCCACTTCTATGTCGGGATAATCAACGGCTGCAATAGACCAGGGGGTCTTTGATGATCGGCCTTGACACGCTGACACAGTCACACTCGGCCACGGTGGATAGAAAACCGTGATCTAGCGCTTCATCCCCTCTCAAAAATACTGTCTCCTCATATCACAATACAACTTCATCGAGCCAGGGTGGATAGAAAACGGCGATCGATGTGCCTCAGTCATAAGATCTCTGCGTAACTCAGAAATATCTTGGACACATAATTAACCTCTGAAGCGAAGTCCACCATCAGAATCAATCTGCCAATCTGTTTGACTCTCAGATGCTGCCTCTGCTGGGTAATCCTGTAACGACTCGTCTACCTGCTGAGCCTTGATCACCCTTGCGACAAGAGAGGGTTGAATCGATAGGCTCGATAGTTGAACGATAGAAGACTACAAACCAAAGTCAAAGTTGTACTCTGTTATATCCTCGAGCATCCTCCACTCCTGAATCATCATATGTGCCATCAGGCCTCGTGACTGACGACTGAGGGCATCCACCACCACATTCGCCTTGCCTGGGTGGTACTGGAGGTCAAAATCATTGTCCTTCAGAAGCTCCATCTAGCGTCTCTACCTCATGTTCAGCTCAAACTGAGAGAATAGATACTTCAAGTTCTTATGGTCAGGGAAGAGCTCGAACCTGACCCCATAGAGATAGTGCCTCCACACCTTCAGTGCAAAGATGACTGCTGCCAGCTCTAAATCATGCGTAGGGTAGTTCAGCTCATGGACCTTGAGCTGACAAGATGCAAAGGCTACAGGCCTGCTATGTGGTATCAGGACAGCACCTAAACCAATACATGAGGTATCAGAAAATACAACAAATCCATCACTCCCAGAGGGAAGAGTGAGGATAGGAGCGGACGTCAGACGGTCCTTCAGCTCCACTAACACTCGCTCACATGCATCAGTCTAAATAAAATTTGTGCCCTTTCGAGTCAACCTGGTCAACAGGGCTACAATACGGGAGAAGCCCTCAATGAAACACCGATAGTATCCTTCTAAACTAAGGAAACTGTGGTTCTCAGACGCAGTCGTGGGCTTGCCCTACTGACGCACTGCCTCAACCTTCGAGGGGTCCACTGCGACACCCTCTCTCGTCACCACGTGCCGAGGAACCTCACCTCCTCCTGCCAGAACTCGCACTTCTCCAGCTTTGCATATAGTAGGTGGGCACGGAGGGTGTGCAAAGGGATCTCCAGATGCTGCATATGGTCCTCAAGGGTCCTCGAATATATCAGAATATTATCGATGAAGACCACAACAAACTGATCGAGATATGGATGGAAGACCCCGTTCATTAACTACATGAAGATAGCGGGTGCATTGGTCAATCCGAAGGACATGACCTGAAACTCAAAATGACCATAACGAGTCCTAAAAGCCGTCTTCAGGATATCCTCCTCTCTGACACGAATCTGATGATAACCGGAATGTAGGTCAATCTTCAAAAAGAACTGTGCACCGTGCAGCTGATCAAACAAATCATCTATCTTCAGGAGCGGGTACTTGTTCTTGATCGTGACCCAGTTGAGCTTGCGATAATCTACGCAAAACCTCAACGAGCCATCCTTCTTCCTAACAAAGAGTACCGGTGCTCCCCAAGGAGAACTGCTCGGACGAATGAATCCTAACTCATGCAACTAGTCCAACTATCGCTGCAGCTCACGCAACTCCATCGGTGCCATACGGTACAGGGCCTTCGATATAAGTGCGGTACCGGGCACAAGATCGATCTGGAACTCAATATGTCAACGCGGCGGTAATCCTGGAATCTCATGGAACACATTGGGAAAATCACAGACCACCGGCAACTGATCGATACACAAGGCAACGGGTTCCTCAACTACGCAGGACATGAGGCAAAACAATGACTCTCCTCTAGGCTCGGCAATGAACTGGAACTGTAGCAAGCCGGGTATAAAAAATGTGATGGTCCTCGTGGAACAGTCCAACACGGTGTGGTACTCGACAAGCCAATCCATGCCCAGGATAATGTCAAAATCTGACATCGGCAACATAAATAAATTGGCGGGTAAAAAGATATCACTGACCAAAATCAGGCAAGATAAATAGAAACAGCCTAACACTGTAATCTTCCCCAAGGGCATCGATATGGTCAACCCCTCATGGGCAGACTCTATCGGTAATCCAATCGAATGACAAAGATCCTTGGACATGAATGAATGCGATGCACCATAATCAAACAGTATACGTGCGATACATGCGAAGACGGAAAGAATACCCTCAATGACTCCTCCAAATGACTGCGGGTCCTGCTAAGCCACATAAAATCTAGCCTGAGCTAGATGGGGAGGTGTCTATCCCTTATGAGGTCCCTGGTGCTGTTGATGCCTCTGTGGCGCCCTGTATTGCTATCTCTCCTGCTACTGGGGCCTCGGCAGCTGAGGTGGCTGCTGTCGCTGCTGTGGTGGAGGCTGCTGCTGCGGTCGCTGCTGTGCTGGAGGCTGATGTGGTCCTCTCGGCTGCAGCAAATGAGGGCGGGGGCACTTATGTACGCAGTGCCCTGCCTCACTACATCCAAAATAAGTCCCTATAAACGACTGCTGGGGTGGCGCTGGAGGTGCTGCTGGGGTTGCTGGTACTTTAGCAGGTGGATGGCTCCTATACCTCTGTGGTCATCGATGCAGCTAGGAGCTACTAGAGGGGGCCTGCCTCTTCCGACCCCTCCTCTAATCTCGATCGTTCTGTCGGCCAGCCCACTCAGTCTCATAAATCTGAGCCCTCTACACTACCGCCTGGAAATTCGGGAGCTCATGCCCAATAACAAGACCTCAAAGACCGTAACGTAAGCCCTTCTCGAAACAGCGGGTCTTTCACCCCTCATTGTCAACCAGATATAGTGCAAACCTCGATAGCGCCACAAAACGGGCCGCGTATTGCGCCACGAACATGTCCCCCTGTACCAAAGTCTCAAACTTTAATGTTCTCTGACGACGAATGTGGTCAGGGAAATACTGCTGCTCGAATCGGTCTATAAAATCATACCATGGCTAGACATAAACAGGCCCTAAAACACGGGTAATGGAGGTCCACCAGTGCTCGACCTCACCTTGGAGAAGAAACACTGCTAACCAGACTCGCTACTAGGTCGTACACGCCATAGTATCAAAAATCTTCTCCACATCGGAGCACCACCTCTTAGCTGCTGTCGGATCTAGCTCGCCCTGGAAACGCGGAGGATCGAGTTGTCTGAACTCACGAAGAAGGGTGTTCGCGCGCTCTTGCTCTGCCTGGACTATAGAAACAACTGGGCACCTGCCCTATCCCTGAAGTGTGGCTATCACAGCCTGTAACATCTACTGTAACTGAGAGGCACTTACAGGTACAGTGAGATCCGCACCGGCCTCAGGTGGAGGAACGACATCCTCAGGCTGTGGAGCAGGGATCTCTAAGGGTGGAACGGGAGCTGCAGGTGGTAAAGCGAGAGCCTCAGGTGGTGGAGCAGGAGTTGACTGGGTCACTCTCCTGCACAGCATGTCCTATAGGAAGAATAATGGTGCCAATCAACCTTGAGAATCACACATTAGGGAACTCAATTGGAAGGTTACGCACTAGGAACCTAATCATCCTAAACTCATAGCAAACATGTGATGTTGTTCTT